>NC_045561.1:40384968-42784968 GCF_009819795.1 Aythya fuligula
GCAGGCAAGTCTGTGCTGTCCTCTCCTACCTGATGAAATGCTTTAATGACTTTTCCTAAAGCATAAGAGATGCCTTATTGGAGTCCCTGAAAGGTCTTTTTTCCTAGTGTTTCCTGTAGCACACACTGTCTATCTTACATAAGTAATTTATTTCCTACAATTACAATAGGGAAATCAATTTCTGTGGACTGGAATTTGATCTTTTAACAGGAATGTTTTATATATTTGTTAACCTTGCAAAGCATTTCAAACATTTAATTCTTTCACCCAGGAAAAGCAACTTCATTCAGCAATTCTCAGAGTCCTTTGAACTTTGCACAGGAAACCACCTGGAAATGCATGATAAAATATACCATTAAAGGAGTGGAAAAAGCAAAGCATATCACACAGGTTAATAGCCTAATATAAACAGAATATTTCATCCATGGACAGTAAGTATGCCTTTTTTCCTCAGTAGGTTAGACTCAGTTTAGCCCAACCCACTTGTGATTTTGCTTTTCACTAACTACCATGTGAAACTTCTTTACCTTACTGAGTACAAACTGGCTAAACACCAAGCACATATGTATAGTTTTTCACACTGGAACTTTGCTGGAGCCAGGTTAAGAGACCAGCAACAAGATGCTTCTCAGACAAAATGTGCTGGAGCATCTGAATCCCGACTGTTAGCAAACAGAGGCCCCAGGTGTGCCATGACTGACACCTCGGGGTCACTCTGGCTGCCAGATGCATGCCAAGCCCAGACGCTCCCAGGCTGGAGCCAAGGGACTCCTGGAGAACCACTGCTGTTGCCACCCGTGAACCCTTCTCCTCGCTGAGGTATGTGGTATGTGTTTCCTGGCTTTCAGCTGTGTCAGGGATTGGTATGTGGTTTATAGGCTCACTTGAAGGTTGGGCTTACTTGAGCTATAATCTAGTTATGTGCTGTTTCTTTTGAGCATCTTCGTTCTGGAACACCAGATTTATCATCACATGCTTACCCAGCTCCGCCATGTTATACAAATAACCCCCAAATGCAGTACATCTGAGCATCAGCAGAGGGGTCAGGGGGTGTACCAAGCCTGGGCACTGATTACGACCCTGGGTGTCTCTCCATCCAGACAACCTGGAATTTGGCGTCTGCTTAGCTGAATGCGTCTCCAAGCTGAAGCATCTGCTTTGGCTGCACTAGCAGTGAAAGTTTTCACAGCTGCCAGACTGGGCTCCATTTACTCTGATTTTACATGCTTTTTAGGAGCTGGCCTAGTTTGCAACAGCACATAACTTTAACATTAGACTTATAAAATGAGCCTTTGATGCATTGGAGCCCCATGTGTGTACTCTCTTCCCAACAAGGAAGAGCTGAACAGGAAGCACAGGCTGATGAGCAGTATTACCCAGTGAGTAATTTCATTTCATTTCATCCCTGCATTTCATAACAATTCTGAAAGGACAAAACAAAGTATTGACATTCACAGCAGAGCACTTAAGCAAAGGATATGTATCTCACAAGAGAAAATGGAGTTAACTCTTGCTTTCCCAAAGGCAGACAGATTTTTAAATATGTTGGTCTGTACTGCTCAGAACAATTAACAAGTTACCAATGTAAGCATATGTACTAAAATTCTGTACGACAGATCTATCACGTTGAAGGTAAGAATATGTTACTTGTTGTAAGCAATTTCAGAACCGTGTAGTTCTTGCAGTTAGTGTTATGATCCTTTCATTTTTTTTGTGATAGTTATATTGAAGTAGGCACCAAAGATGCCATGACTAATCATGTGTTTACCATCTGTTAGCAATATCTCCATGTGAATTAATTAGTGAGGGCCTGTGAGTCCTCTGTTTACAGTGTTCCATGAAAGTAATGCTGATTGGCACTGACACAGTATTAAATTGCTTCCCCTTCTAGTATGGCCCTTTTGACAAAAGATTAGCCCTGCCACCTGTCCCCTTGGCTGGTGATTACTCTTCTCAAGTATTCCTCTTCTCGGATGAAACTTAATAAATACAAGAACATTTTACCACGGAAATCACCAGATACTGAACAGTAAGACGCTAAGGAGCATTCAGAGATGGTTCTTGCTGTCATCAGTGTCTCACTTTGAGACTACTATTGTCTTAAGGACAACTAAAGATAGAAAACACTTTCATTTAGATGTTAGTGTTCCCGCCATTTTGAATGCATATCCTACACTGAAACTATTACTGTTTTATGTGTAAAGCAGTATCTGTAAAAAGAACAAAGCATTCAGAGCTGAAGCTGCTTTGAGCAGACACTGACAATCTCCTGTTTTCACGATGAGCCTGATTGTTCTGAACAGTTTCACATGCAAACACTCATGGTCCTGAATCTGATGTTCTGCAAATATCCTGTGATGCCGATTTACAGCCTACTACTCTGGCAAATGTTCCTGCAACTTATTTCCAGAAAATGAATAAAAGGTCAAAAACACAAACAAGGCAGGCTCATTAACCCTCCCAACACCCTTCCCCCAAAGTCCCCTTCAACTGAAATCTTTAGATGACTTTCAGCAAATATTTTTGAAGTATTCCTTCACCTCTAATCAGATGGCAAAAGTGTTTGTTTTATTTAATCATGGCTGTGAAACTGAGCCTTTATTTTTTTCTTATCTTCCTTTATTCATAAGGACTCTTTTGATTTGCCTCTCTCTTCATGACCACATGAAACTTGGCTAGTGATGAAAAGACCAAATGGGCCCCAACAAAAACTTTCAGAACATGCAGAGTTCAGCTCAAGGGGCAGGCAGGTCTCTAGAGGAGCTGCAGATTAACCGCTACTCAACTTATATCCAGAAACCATGTTAACTTTAGAATGTGCAGTTACCTACTGAAGATAAAGAGCCATGAGGAATCTCAGTAGCAGGAAGGGAGTTAGGGATGTTTTAGGAAGGAAGTCAGTATGGTCACATAACTGACAATATGGAGCTGGGGAGGAAGACCAATTGTCTCTGAAAAGCTTGACTTCTGAAAACTTCTTTTGCAAATGGAGAGGTCACAGTCAGGACTGGAGTCTTGGAGGAGAACAAGGTTGGGGAGAGATGTTGACATAAAAACCTCTGAGTGCTCTTTGCAGGAGGCACCTGGTTTGGGGTCCCAGGAGAGCTGTTGCTTAATAGCCCATCTGGGTACCAAAAACCTGTTTCATGACCTTGTTGGCTTAAGTGTTGCAAAAGTAGTGGAACATTTTTGCTAAACAGAGACTTTAGTCTTTAAATCATTGCTTTCTGGATGAAAACTTAAGAAAATTGAGAGCAATGTCAAAATGTTAAAACTTCAGTTCTTGTTCAGACACTGTTTTCTCCTGAATCTCAATGGCTGGCTCCAGAGTATCCTGATACACAAGTTACAAAATAGTTGCCCTTTTGTATGAAGAGTAATCTGCCATGTCCTCTGAGCATCATGGATGAGCTTGTGTTCCATCAAGTGCACCTCCAAAAACTACCATAAGCTCAGCTAATGAATCTTGCATTACTTCTAGCATTAATACTTATGAGATTTAAAAGCATTCACTAAATGGAAATTGCCCAATGTGCAGCTGGAAAAACCAGGACATATTATTCTTCTGGAAAAGTAATAAAACCTTGGACACTTTTCAGCTATATTTCTATGCAGGATGGATCAACTGTTCTGTGCTCAGTTAAGAATTCTAGAAATGCTCATGAAGTCATTCCTGATAAGAGGAGCATAAACGACTTGTTTTGCTAAGCATCTGTTTGCTTACAGGCCAAATCAATGACCTGAAATGTGTAACATGTATGTATCTGAGGTATTTTCTAGGAGTAAATCCTTTTCTATTTTCCTTTAAAAGCTTTTGCTTGTTCCTTCTGAATGCTCTGACTCTAAGATTCAGTGCAGCTAATGATGAAGACAGGGAGAAATCATGCAGCGTCTTTTGGTCCTGTGGGGGAGAGCAAGAAATGCGCATAAAGGACTGGATCATTTCATAAATTAACCAGACAGATGAAAGTGGCTTCCCTGGATGACCCATAGCAGCACAATGCTGAACTAATGTTTTCAGGCCAGAGCCTTTCTCCTTACCAACAATTTGTCTATTTTGTCTATATTCATAGTTTGTTTGTTTGTTTGTTTGTTTGTTTTTCACACTGAAATTGTACAAAGAGTAACTGCACTGAAGTATTTTAATAATTTCGTATTGATTTGTGGGTTAAAAAGTTGTAATTATTCAGACAAAATATGTTATCGATTTAGCTTTATTTCCCAGCTGTGCTCACCTGTCACTTTTAATTATTATTTTCAGGATCCTGGTGATGATGTCATCCCCGTAAATTTCCCAAAAGCTCCCCAGCGTTCATTCCAAATGATTAATGAAGGTATGAAAACTATGAGTGCTTCCAATTCAAATATGTGTATAAAGGTAAGCAGTGCACAGGAAAAGATGATTAAAATAAAGAATTGTGTGTTTCCTTGAAATTCACCAGCCCATTGATACTGCAGCAGTTCAGATCTCAGTGGAATTTTTGTGCAATCTACTGAATACTTTTTCTATGGGAGAAAAATATCTAGACAAACTTGAGTGTTAGACCTATTTGAATTTTATTTTATGACTGTGGCTTTCACATACTTGTGACATTAAAAGGACACAACTGGGCTCTGTGCTGAAGTGATAGGTCTGGCAAATCCATACATCAATTGTCTTGAAAACTGTGGGCCTTGAGACTTACTGCATTTTGAATGTGGGATTTAATGAAGAAAAATCAATAAATTGATATTCTGAATTTTTGGCTTGCAATAGGAAGCTAAAAGCTCTTGCAATACTATGTGTTAATAAGAACTCAAGAGTCAGATTTGTCAGGAGAGAAAGTGCAGTGCTTTTTATTAACTGAATGAGCATTGCGTTTAGCTGGGCTTTGCCAAGGGCTCTGGAAATGTCTAATTCAAATTGAAGCAGGTTCAGATACTTAACTACTAAAGTAGCATGGTGTTTTCCATTCTAACACAACACTGTCTTAAAACCATCCTTCCCATGCTAAACCTTGTGTCTATCCCCTCAGCGTACGAACTTCAAATGAAGCTAAACTGCGTAAGTCACAGAATGGAAAACCTGGAAATGATTATTCCTTTAGCAGAAGGTGAAACATAAGATTGCTCCACAATTTCTGTCAAACACAGCATACAATAGTTCTATATGCAATGTATACTTTTACAGTAATAGTTTATATACTATTTTGTTCATATATCACAATGTTCATCAATAAGGTCAGCAAAGGCAGAGTGCAGGAAGAGCCTTAAGAGGTAAAAGCATCATTTTTATAGAACCAGAGGGTCTAAATCCAAAACTCTCACTCAGAAAGACCTATTCAGATGCTATCTAGCAGTAAAGTAAATTCAGTTCACTATGTGTCTGGGGAGGGATTAATCAGAACAGACTGATGCCTCCATTGTGGATAACTACATCCAAGACAGATGGTTTTCAGTCAGTGGAAAGAAACAAACTATCTTCAGGGCATGATTCATATCCTAAAGTAGGTGCTAAAAGAAGTAAATTAAAAAAAAAAAAAAAAAAGATAAAACAATAAAATCAAGTAAATACAGTGGATAATTTATCATCCTAAAGTGCTGAATGCCTAATGTCTATTTCTCTCCACTAGCCTTCAAGGGTCTCAAGGGCTGTATTCTTTTGGTAAAAACATTTCCACAGTAGAAGTCTGAAATCAGGCACAGTTGTCCATAGAATTTTATGTGGGTCTAAGCTGGTCTTTTTCGACCAGCTGTAGTGGGTTTACGTGGCAAGGTTTTGGTAGCAGGGAGCCATAGGGGTGGTTTCTGTGAGAAAGATCTAGAAGCTGCCCCATGTTTGGGAAGGGCTCCATTGTTTTCCAGATCTGAGCCAATAAGCGATGTTGTTTTGCACCTCTGTGAGAGCATATTTAAGACAGGGAAAAAACGCTGTGCCACACAGCAGCCGGGAGAGTCAAGGGAGTGAGAGAACAGCCTTGCACATGCCAAGGTCAGTGTAGAGGGAGGGGGAGAGGTGCTCCAGGCGCCGGAGCAGAAGTCCCCTGCGGCCTGTGGTGAGGACCATGGTGAAGCAGGATGTCCCCCTGCAGCCCATGGAGTACCACGGTGGAGCAGGGTTCCACGCTGCAGCCCGTGGAGAAGACCACGGTGGAGCAGGTGGCCCTGCACCGACGGAAGCTGCCGCCTGTGGAAGACCCCTGCCAGAGCAGATTCCGGGCCGGACCTGTAGCCCGTGGAGAGGAGCCCACGCAGGAGCAGGTGATCTGGCAGGAGCTGCTGCCCGTAGGGGAGCCAGGTTGGAGCAGTTTTCTCCTGAGGGATGGACCCCATGGTATGGACCCATATCTGGAGCAGTTCTGGAAGAGCTGCTGCCTGTGGGAAGCTCACGCCGGATCAGTTCATCAAGGACTGTATCCCGTGGGTGGGACCCCACAGCACAGGGGAAGAGAGTGACCGAGAAGGAGCGGCAGAGAAGAAGTGCTGTAGACTGACCATAACCCCCATTCCCCCGTTCCCCTGCGCCGCTCGGGGGAGGAGGTGGAAGAGGGTGGATGGGGGGAAGGTGCTTTTGGTTTGCTTTTTCCTTTGTTTTCTCACTTCTCTCGCTTGTTAGTGGTAGGCAATAAATCTTACTATCTCCTTATGCCGAGTCTGTTTTGCCCGTTACAATAATTATTGCGTGATTTTCTCGTCCTTATCTCAATCCTTGAGCCCTTTTCACATATTTTCTCCCCATTCCTCTTTGAGGAGGGGGAGTGAGAGAGCGGCTGTGGTGGAGCTCGGCTGCCCACTCGAGCGGAACCACGACACCAGCTAAGTAATTGTCTCCTCAGTTGGGCCAAATAGCATCCTGAAAATGGGTTTTGATCTACTGAAATCTCTTGAGGGGCCTTATCTTGCTGGTGTTTCTAGACAGTTATGCACTGGAATTATCTGGTCCTTCAAAAAATGTCATTGTGGTGTTCTCTTGAGATAGTCATGGTGATGGCATGCACTGTTTATATATGAATGTTGTGGTGAGAGCCCTTGCACAGAATGGGGAAGATGTGAAAACATTTTTGTGTTTTCCCCAGTTAGAGGAGGTTCAAGACCATATCTTTTCACTTCTAAGTGTGTGTAACCGCAAAGCCATGGGAAAATGAGCAGTATATAGTTCTGTAAATGACACTGTGTTTTTCTGGAAAAGAAACAAATTAAAGAGTTGATGATCCAGAGAAATAGAAACAGAAAGAACGTGTCTATGTAGCCAATTGCTCAGGTTACCTATATGACAGTCTGAAGACCTAGTTTCCAGTCTCTTTTCAAATAAAGGCACCCACTACATCAAGGAAGAATCTTTTCTGTTTTAGAGTTTTACCTATCCAGACATGTCAGGATCATCCTCTATAAATGGTTCTGTAATCTTTACAGACACTTGTACAAATAACATGTTCAACATTTTGTTTAAAATGTCTGTGAAGATGACAGTAGCACTTCTGAAATGCACATTAATTTTAAAAGCTATAAAAACAAAAGATATTTTTGAGCTCCCTTAATGTAAAGATTAAGTGATGCTACTGTCTTCACTGGAGCTTCTCCATTAGCCAGAGCTAGCTAGAGGTCTGTCCTACTGAAATACATTGCTGATGGTTTGTTTAATACAGCAGTAAATGAATGTAAATCATGGCCAACAGGACCAAACTGATTATGCTCCTTTTGCCCTGTTCAGTATCATCTCTATTTTGTCCCATACAAATATGTGATAAATAGTTGGCTATTCAGAAAGCATTAGTGTGGCAGACCTGGTAATCAACTTCTTCATCCTCTTCTGAACCAGACTAGTACCAATTGCAGTGCCAACAGGTGCTCCAAACCTACAGAGTGCCATCGAGGTCCTGACCAAGCAACCATCTTACAGGACTTTTGTGTTTTTTTTGAACAAGGGTGGAAAATATTATCGTTAGAAGTGGGGTCAAGCAGTCAAGATGGGAGATTTATTTATTTATTTATTTATTTATTTATTTATTTATTTATTTATTTATTTATTTATTTATTTATTTATTGTGCTCAGCTCCTAACACCGTATTTGTGGCAGAGAAGGATTACCTAATTGGAGAACTGAAGGTGATTTCTATTTCCCCTCTCCTGTTCATGCATGTGTGACTTTTGGCAAACTGGTGTGTTATGAAATCCAAACATTCACCTGTGGGTAGAAACCAGACTGTGTGTGTGCCACTCATCCACCTCACAGACCAAAAAGCCCCGTAAAATGGGTAGGTATTAAAGTAAATATGTCACTATATTAGAAAATAGAGTCCCTGTTAATAAATAAGCAGATTCCTGTTGCCCTGTCTGATCTGTTCATGTAGTGGGAAGTCACACACATCTGCAGTCAAAGATCAGTTTGACCAATTATTACTTAGCAGTGTATGTCGCGCAGTGTATAGGTAATATGGTCTCTCGGGAACAATGGGATGTCTGCAGTGCCTGGCTTCCTAACATGGCCTAATTTAATCTTATATAAGTGTCTGAGTAAATTGTTTGAAGTATGAAGGTATAAAATGCAACCATTTTTCATTCAAGGATCATGGGAGAACCCTGGGAAAATAAAAAAGCACTTCTGAGAGTAATAGAGATGAATCTTCATGATGTGATTTTCTCCGTGTGTGCCAGGTTTCACAGATGCATAGTAGTGCAGAATTTTCTCCTGTTATATCAGAGTAAGAAAGCTAATGGAGATGCTAGGTAAACTATTTTGTAAAATGCAAATGAACAAAGCTGAGCATGTACCAGAACAATACCTATGGAAGCAGTCATTGAAATGAGCTGCTTTCCTCTCTTTGTTTTGTGTTTACTGAGCTTGAATAGTCTAGTAACCAGTTTTCTAGCAGGAACAGTCACAGAAGCAGAGAACTGCAGAAGCAGAGAACTGCTCCCTTGCAGAGAGCAAATGCTGGCATTGCAACCGGGACAGTATGTTTCCAAACTATGATAATTCACCCAATTGTGTCTTGGTGGCTTCTGCGGGCAGTTGAAGCTAACCAGCAGAACTAAAACACTGGGTAGCAGAGTGAGACAAAGCAAAGATGTTGGAGGCTGTAAGATATGGACCAGGCTTTGAGACAAAGGAGAATATAGGTTAAAGGGAAAAAGTATACTTCCATCTTCTACCTCCAATGGAAGGAGTCTTCAGGAGCTCTTCCAAAGAGATCTCAAATGATTCTGTTTTCCTGAAAATCAGTGAACATTGGCCTTGTCTCAAGGATAAGGCTGGGACTTCTACTGCATTTCTTGCTTAACAGCACTGTTCAGCAGTTGCACAGGTATTCACCTGCAATGCCAGCCCACAGGGATGAAGACTTTCTGATAAAGAATATGTTGGAGTAAAACAGAATAGAAAAGGAAGGTAAAGTTTCTGAGCAAATTATTCATTGTGAATTCTTCTCATAGTTTTACTAATAGTCATCTGGGATAAGTTAGCAAATGAAGGAGAATGACTGAAGTCGGTAATAAATATAAATCAATCCAAGGGAGATGTAGGGTTACTTGTTAGTTGTGGAAAAGGCTGACATTGATTGAGTGATACAGTGAAAAAAGCAGAAAAGTAGAATAAGATAAACAAAGAAGGGGTGGCACATTTAGCTGTATGACATTTTCCTGTTCCAAAATATCCTATGTCTGTATTAGTGGTAGTTCGAAGCTTTTCTGATTGTTGCTATTTTACGCATACAGTGTGAAACAGAAAGAACGACCTCCATTACTCTGCTTTTCCCTGAGAATGACTGCCTTAATTTAGAAGTCAATAAACACCATGCATGCTCACAGTATCCCAACCCAGAACTATTGGAAATTGGCACACTTGAACTTCCTCCCACTGGGAAACCGAGGCTTGGCTTTCAAAATTCATATTTTTATGTCCTTGTTAGTTCTATTTTATTTAAACATAATATGTGATTTTTTTCCCCCCACTAGGTTGCTGAAAGCTGCCTTTGTTGAGAGAAAGCTAATGTTAAAAGCAAGGTTGTTTTCCATTAAGAAGGCAAGTGCAGCTTTGTGATAGGAGCTGGAAGTGTGTTAATTAAAATGTTGCTCATTCTTTATCTTAAATGTCACATTAGCATTATCTCCTGCTCATGCAGCCTCTAGATGATTTTGCTGGGCATTTGGCCATCTTTTGTTTTTCATTTTATTGTTTCTACTTCAGTATTTATGGCTTGAGCCTAAGCTCATGAAACTCCATGGTAACACTCCTATGGAGTGGAATAGACTTTCCAGCCCTGTAGTATAGCCTTGCTCTGAAAAAATTAAAAAAAAAAAAAAAAAAAAAAAAAAAAAAAAAAAAAAAAGAACTTGTAGGTTTGTATGTTTGTTATCTTTCAGAGATCTACATGCAACACTATAAATAGGAGCCTCTTAGCTGCCATCTTGATAAATGCATGTCACTGAGGTTACATGGAATTCTACCCTCTCAGTCATCTTTAACAGGAACAAAGTGCCTGCAGGCCAAAGAAATGCCCTCTGACACCTGTGTAAGCTCTGGAGTCTAATGGGTTGAAAACTGGTAAACAGTTCTTTCTAATGCTTTGTAGGAAAGAAGATAACCCATTTGCTGATTCTGCAGGCCTGGGAGAAATTGGGAGCAATAAGAACATCTTAGTACAATTTGCAAGAGCAACAAAAGAAGCATATAAGTATGTAAGTTTTGAGTAACTTTAGGTTCCTTTCAGATTCTTTAATGCCATTTAGGCAATATTTCTTGCAACTTTTTTTAACAGTCACACACTTTATAGCATCACCATCATTGTCAGCAAATGGTATTTTAGACAGGATGATTCTATCAATGTTTTGCATTTTTGAGATTTTTTTTTTTTCAGGGAGAAGCATGATATTTTATTGAACTAGAGAGAAAAGGAGATGACAAAAATTTTGACACCATGCAGGAAAAATAAACTTATTATATATATAAAATAAACTTATAAAATAAAATAACTTTATAAAAATAAACTTATTATATATATATATATGTATATATATTCAAAGAAGGTGAGTACCAAAATTATCTGTTAAGTGACAAAACATAAGTTTTTGTTGATGTTGATTTGTTGTTTTGTTTTATTTTGTTTTGTTTTGTTTTGTTTTTCCTTTTAAACACTAGAAGGTTGGAAAGATTCACAGAGGAGAGAAAGCTCTTGGATCACTGACCCCTGCTTTTCTATCCCTGTTAATTAATGGATTACTAAGGCTTTAGGCATATAACTACATTTTGTACTCAGGGAGAAGAGCATTTTATTTAGGTAGTTTTACTTCACTGGTTGTTGTATAAAGATGCAGCACACTATAGTACTGACTAAAGACGGAAATATATTTCTCCTTATTCAGCAATTGAGTTAAAATCATAAAATTAATTTTTCATGAAAAAATTCCTGCCCTTTGAGTCTATCTGTGAATCAAAAAAGAAACTGATACAGACAGAAAGGCTTAGAAATGTCAAATTAACAATACCTGTTGTAAACTGTGCTTATCTCTAGTGGAAGAAGGCAGAATTCAGAAGTAGGATCATCAGCAAGATTTCTTTGTGGTCCTATAGACCCTTCAGGAACCTCAAAATAGTCAGAATGGCACTGGTAGACTATAGGGGCTTTTGGGAAGCTTTAGGCCACCAAAGCTGTGCTAGAGAGGTCATAAGAAATAAGGAAACACTTGTCCATGTCCAATTTAAATCAGATACAGTCTTTGGAGCAGGGTCCATCTTGTCTGGTATTTGACAATAAGTTCAGTGTTCTTGCAGTTACAGCTGGAGCTCTTTGGCTAGTACCAGCATGCAAGTGATCAGTACAAAAACAATACAGATATAGGAAATACTGTACGCATGTGATGTTTGATCAGATGTGATGGCAGAAGATGGAAGGAATTTCATACTATTACTCAGTAGATGCAAGCATGCACCCTGGTAAAAGAAATGCTTAGTTGGAAGTAATTTTGGTTGAAAAACCCCAAAGTAGATGGGGTTGGTTGGTGTTTTGTTGGCTATTTTTAAGAAGAGCTGCTCTGAAGAAATCTGAATGAGCAGAAAGAAGGAACAGGAAAAACTAGGATGGTTCTTCTCTAACTGGCTAACAATAAAAAATGGCTAGGAGGGATCAGAAGAATCAATAAATTACTTTTCTTCTCTCTGTCTGACTTCCTTTGCCTGTGGTTGCTACCTTCTCAGCTACTCCCTGGGTAACAGTAATTGGAGCCAGGGGATTGTTTGGTTCAATGCCGAAAACAGGTTTTAACAGCTATAAATACCGATTAGTAGCTGACCCGTTAAAAATCTAAGGGGCATGTTAAATTCTTCTGGTTTTGTAAAAGATTTTTTTTTTTTTTTCTGAAAAGAAATCCTTTAAATGTTTGTATTTGTTACATTTTTCATATGGTTGTCTATTTTAGGGAGTGTAACTGGTTTTGATGAATGAAGTGCCCTCAGAATAGCCAGATAACTTCCTAGATACTTACCTATTTGGGCTTGGAAAATATATTCATATTCCAAGAGAAACTTGCCTTGAGGAAACCAGCTAAACATACAACATCAAACCATAGATGTTATGTCCAAGATGCACTACTGCATAAATATCTTCTTCAGGGAAAGATGAAAAAAAAAAAGAATCACTCGAGAAATATTAAGTCACATTATGTAACAAATGATGGAAGTCACTCAAAGACTACAGTAATTGCTGTGGTAGAAGAACTATTTTGACTAGTATGGACAAGGTACAAAACAGCACTGTCAGCACAGACAAAGGGTGCCAGTGACATTCAGAAGATGTTTGTATGTTTTCAGTTATGAAGGCAAGACTTGGCTCCATTGGAAAGGATTAATTCAAAAAAATAAATAAATTAAAAAAAAAAAAAAGACCAAACCCTCTATTCTAAACCAATAGGCAGGGATGAATAAACATGTCTTGCTGTTGAAAGCCCAGGCAGGATAACATATTGGGATACAAGCAGACTTCAGACAGTGGTCCCCAGGCAGCTGAGCTGTGATCACATGGACACGTTCAGCCAGCAGATGAAATCAATGACTCCAGTCGTTGCTCATGGTAGCTCAGCACATTCCCTGCTGACCTGGCTGAAAGAGTGCTTTTATGAAGTACAACTGATTAAAGAAACAAATGATGTAAAATGAAATGTCATCATGGATACCGGGTTTAGGGCTATACAAACAACTGTGGATTGAAATCATTAGACGCTCTCTGCTCTGGAATGGTTCAATATTTTTAGAGGATTAAAATGCCTTTTCTAGCCTTTGGTCTCATGTACTTATTTGTATGTCAACATAAGTATTTGTCAGTGTTTTTCATGTTTTCCTAAGTCAGGAAATCTGTAAATTCATCATATAAAGGGACTGAGTCTTAATTCCTGGGCCTGCTAGTCCTGGATCAAAGGTTTTGATATATTATTCTTAACTTCTTTTATTTGGAAAAATGTAGCCAATACCTCTAGTAGACAGCATGGACCTGATCCAGAATCCACTGAAGTTATTTAAAATACTCTGATCAAGTTCCATGAGTTTTGGTTCAGGTCCTGTGGCTCCCATCCAACACAGCACTTGAGCTCATATGTAATTGCTCAGGAGCTTAGTTTTACATACAAGCATTAATGCTCTACCAGATTGACACATTCATATCAGCTGGTACAAGTAGATTGGCTCTGCATAAGTGCTCATATGGCATTCACTGGATAATAAGCTCATTTGCAAAGTTGGAAATAGGATTTTTCACATGTTGGGTTAGTAAGTAACTAACAAATCTGAACAAAGCTATCTAACAAATGGTAACAAGTGGTTTCCACTGTAAGACATAGGGCATTGTCACAGCAATAAAAGGCATGCTCATAAGGAACACTTCCCATTGAGGGCTGGAACACTGGAAAAAGCTGTGAAATAAATAGAAACTAATAAAGGAAGGGGAAAAAAAATGTTTGTTGTCAAAAAGTTAAATAGTAATGCAGCATTTAGAAGGGAGCATAGTTCTTAGGAACTACATGGACAGCAGCAGCAAGACTATGTTCTACCAGTTGGCAACCCTGGCTTTCTTCTCTCTTGCTTTCTCCATTATGCTTTGATCTGGAATGTGAATAAACTGCTATTAAGGACAAAATCTCCTTTGTTACTTCCAATAAAAATGACAATAGCAGCCTCTGTTGCTGTAATGCTCCATTGCCACAATCTGCAGGGTGTAAAGAAAGGAGATTGCCAATTCATGTTGAGCATAACTGATCATCAAACAATCAGAGATAATTACGATCCACTGGGTGAATAGCTCACAATCACTACTAAATCTAGTACTTCATTCTATTTTTCTGTAAGAGACTGCCACCAAAACTCGGAAGCAGCAGTTGTTTGTGCTTAGGCAGGAAGTCCTTCTGCAGCCTAATGCCTGCTTTGGGCTCTGGGGATGGTCTGGACACTGCTCAACTGTGATTCGTTAGCCACTGTGGGAGAGAGATTGTGCAAAAGACAAGTTATTGGAAAATGTAAGGCATCTGTTTCTCTTTAAACCTACCTGTAGGTGTCACTTCTGTTTCCTGACCAGATGAATTTAACATGGAGAGTCTGGTGAGGCTGTAGCCAGTGCGATGCTCTTGCTGACATTGGCAGGTGCTAATCTCCAGGACACAGTTAGAGCTATGAATCTTTCCACAGGAGGTATCTCTAGGTGTTCACTAGATGCTGATAAACAGGGCTATGCTATTCTACAGAGAATTGTGAAGCATTTTGAGAATTTCCAGTTGCAGTGATCTTGAAATAGGAGTTAACACTGATTGGAAGAAAATAATACATCATTATTCCTGTGTCTTTCTTAGTTCCCATTGTAGTGTCATAAAGGACCATAGTCTTCAGGCAGCTTTATTGCTTCTAATGAGGTTACTCAAGAAGTGCATTCGATCTTCTGTTGGCAATTTTTAGCCTTGAGAAAACCATTTATGTTTTGAGACAAGGCTTTAAAAAAGTAATAGCAACATTTAATAGTATAATTACTTCAGATTATTTTGCATTCTCTGACTTTGCTTAAATGAAACACATTGCATGCTGAAATAATCTTGCAGGGAGGAGTATTCAAACAAGATAAAGACCTTGCTGAATATAATGTCAGTTCTTTTTATGCATGCTGAGTGACCTGCTGTGATTTGGCAGCTTTAAGACTGAGCCATATCGTGCTCATATTGGAAGCATGCAAATGTCTGAGCTAGCAGTATGAAATGTGGCCGAGCAGTTATTACTTCAGGAATGTTAATTATTACTTTTATGTGGATAATCTCTCTGGAGCTGCATCCATTTAAAAGTCAACCACAGACACTATGCACAAGTTTGATGCAGCCTCAGTGTTATAATTTTTCTTTGTTTATATATTGGTAATGGTACCACGCTGGTGTCAACAGACTAAGACCTTATGAAGTGAATGTAGAAATAAATATTATTGTTAAAGAAAGGATGAATCATTTGCAGTCAAGCGAAACTGCAGATTTGTCTAGTTGCAGAAAACCATGACTTGAGGCGCTGGAGCACACAGAAATAACATCAAAATGTCAAGTAAAACTGAATAAACATTAATGCAAGTGTGCAAATACAATATTGTTAATTGTAAAGCCAACAGAGAGCCAGAGTACAATGCCTGAGTTACAAAAGAACATGTTGCAGACCCCAGTCCTGCACATCTCCTTGAAGAAATGTTGCTGTTTCAGTTCCCCCAGGCTAGATCTTGCCAGGTGTCTAGTGCTTGCAGCTCCTGTAGAGTCCCAGACATTTTCACAATACAAAACTCTAGTGCTAATGAACCATTATGACCAACCTGAATTTTCAAAAATGGATTTTATCCATGTGGCTTAATGATTTAAGAGAGACAAATGAAGAAAGCAGTCACTTTTTAAAATTTGGACCCAAACCTGCTATCTTATTTTTTAATATTGTGTACTGCGGATGTGCTTTCAGCGTGAGATGTTACTGCTTGTAGTTTACAAAAATCTCTTTCATCTATTATGGTAAACTTTTGGAATGCATTAGTGAAGACCTGTGGAAAGAAAGAAAAAGAAAGAAAGAAAGAAAGAAAGAAAGAAAGAAAGAAAGAAAGAAAGAAAGAAAGAAAGAAAGAAAGAAAGAAAGAAAGAAAGAAAGAAAGAAAGAAAGAAAGAAAGAAAGAAAGAAAGAAAGAGAAAGAGAGAGAAGGAGAAAGACAGTTGGCGATAGGTTGGTGAGAGTCCATGGAATAGTTTCTTAAAACCATGTTATCAGTTTTAGATTTCCACACAAATCTCTAGGTCAGCTGCATGTGTATGCTCAACAGGAATTGCTTCTGATTTTGCATTGCTATTTAGCTGAAAATAAAACCAGGACACTGAAGCAGAGATGAAGATTTATAGATCTGTGCTCATGCAGCTATGTTAGAAGGGAGTGTGCTGAACCCAGACAAGAGGTTTGATTCTAGAAGGAGCTGAGAATGTCATAGAAGCAAAATGTTTTTATGTCTACTGAATGGAACCTAAAATAACAGTGATAGTAATATTCCAAAACAATTGCTGATTCACTGATTAACTTCTAAAGCTGCTGGTAATCTATAACAGAAAGTCAGATCCAAGCTTTTTGACAAGCTTTTCAATACCATAGGTGAGGTGTGGTGTTTAACACATTCGACAAAAACACCCATGGTGAAATGATAATTCTGTGATGCTGCTTGAGACATGGGATTACTTGCAAGACACAGTAATGCCGCACACCTGTGCTCAATTTCTCTCCTAATTTAATTTGCACTTTCTGTACTAGACCCCAGTGAAGGGAAGCATCTTTACTCGGTAAAGCCGTTATACATGTTTGAAGTTCTGTGAAAATTTAAAACATATGTCATTGTTGTCCAGAATAGATCTGGTTTAATAGCCTGAGCTCCAGCTTTTTTTCCACATGGACCACGTTTAGAGCACTTAAAGCAACTCTGTTATACCTGTGAGAATTTTTGCAAATGCTGATTGAGAGATCACGACCCTGTTGGAGTACAGAGGAGAGAGAATACAGGTAGGTCATCAAAAATACATGTAGAGTAAGACCTTACTTAATGTAAAATCAGTATGAATTTGTGATAGCCACATAGTGAGGAATGATAATAAAGACTTTGTAAAAGTGTATAGATACGTATATATATCCATATCCATATATATATATACACATATACATACAAATGTATACATAAATACATATATATATGCAATATATAATAATAAATGGACATTCATTTATTTTCAAAATTTTAAGCAAAGAGTAAACCATTGCTACTTTTGCCACAGAATTAGAATAAGAGAAATTAGTACACTTTTAAGCTTTCTTCTTAAAACTTAAGCCAATGCTGGTGGGCCCTCTTGGAACCTAATACTTTGCTTTTTCTCAGAGATGCTGAAATACTCTCTTGAATCATTAGTTGCTTGGGTTCTTCTTGTTAGGACTTCAGTACTTTCCTAGATCTCTCTTTCAACTGAAAAGTGTTTCATTTGCCATTTTGCGTTAGTCTGATAAAATGTAAATTCCAGGAGGTGGTGGAGGACAGCATTGTTTTGACAGAGTTAACACAAACATGGGGGCTTCCCAGACGGGTGTGCACACATCTCCACATTGGGAATGCCCCCTTGGAGGGCAGCAAGCTGTGACTGTGCAGCTGCAGGCTTCTGGATCCTGAATAACCTGTATTCAGAGACTGCAAAGTCATCAATATTTATGGGCCGGTGGGATCATCCCTGGAACAAAGCTACATCTGCCAGTTCTCCATTTCCTCCACATCCTTTTCTCTGCAAGTTTCAGGTTCTTGCTTCCTGTGACTACTAGGTTTGCACTTTGAAGCAGCACTCCTTCAGTGAAACAGAGAAGATGCTTCCTGAATCATACTGAGCAAGCATGCTAACCATCCGCTTCAAGAAATACACACTGCAGCAGATGTGGTGTGAGAAACGGGAGCTGCCACTTCCTGCAGTTTCCCAGCTTCAACCTTGCTTTGGTGAATGCAGTACGCTTGCTCTGCCTGGTTTACTCAGAACTGCTTTAAAGCAAAAGAGGCCCATACCTTGTTTCAGCAGGGACTGCCATTGTGTGTTGAGGCAGAGCCTGCTGTGGCAAGAAATGTCCATTAAGCTGTATTTTCTCTCAAAGGAAAGTCTATGGAACAGATAGCATTTGGGTAGATCCCACAGCACCAGTGCAACATTTGAAGATAATCACTTCTAACAGGCCAATACCATTTGTTTCATTTTGAGCTGATCTAAAAAAAATAATTCTTAGCTTTCCAGTACAGAGAAAAATAAGAAAAACATTTTGTTATGGCAACTCTGCATAGCTTTGACAGAGAACACTCATTTAACTACTTTACCTCTTAATCTCAGGATGCTTAAATGGCAGACTAATAATAATATCATTTTTTATTATTTTAAAATTAAGTTAATCAAGAATGACAATGCATTATTGGTCTTTTCACATTTAAGAAACACAACATTTATATTCTTGCTTGTCTAAATTTTTATTTCAAAACTGTATAGATGTATCTTGAATAAAATATAACTTCTCTCCAAATAGCACTGAGTCCGTACTGGGAGACTTGTGCTGCAACAGCTATCTTACATTCTGAAAACTTTTATTTCATTTAATTGTACTTTTATCACATTTTTCCATGTATATTCAGGTGACAGAATTCTACCAGCATCTACAGGATTTACTAGGACTATAGCATCTACTAGATCCTATGCATAATGAATCTTAATCTTGAATATTAAACTTTCACAAGTGCATTTTCAATTAATATCTAGAAGTATTATCAACTGAGATTTCCAGATAAAAGGGGAAAATAGCACCCTTTGTCCAAGCACAGATCCCTACCTCCATATTCCACATTTCTGATTTTCCCTGTATGAGGAACATCACTGTAATGAATTAAAAAAAATAATAATTTCTTTAACAGAAATCATTCTGTGCAAGTAATTTATGCAGTTTCCAAATGTCATCAAAATTTCATTATTCAGGAATTATTAATGACATTTCAGAACAATGAGGAAGCAGAAGAAAAATATTTCACATTCCCACTTATTCATGTGTTTATTTAGACTTGGTGTTTTTGTTTTGTTTGGAGGCCAGTCACTAGTGGTGTCCCCCAGGGCTCGGTGCTGGGGCCGGTCCTCTTTAATATCTTCATCGATGATCTGGACGAGGGCATCGAGTGCACCCTCAGTAAGTTCGCAGATGACACCAAGTTAGGTGTGTGTGTCGATCTGCTTGAGGGTAGGAAAGCTCTGCAGGAGGATCTGGATAGGCTGCACCGATGGGCTGAGGTCAACTGCATGAAGTTCAACAAGGCCAAATGCCAGGTCCTGCACCTGGGGTGCAATAACCCCAAGCAGAGCTACAGGCTGGGAGAGGAATGGTTGGAGAGCTGCCAGGCAGAGAAGGACCTGGGAGTGATGGTGGATAGTCAGCTGAATATGAGCCAGCAGTGTGCTCAGGCGGCCAAGAAGGCCAACGGCATCCTGGCTTGCATAAGAAACAGTGTGGCCAGCAGGGCTAGGAAGGTGATCGTCCCCCTGTACTCGGCTCTGGTGAGGCCGCACCTCGAGTACTGTGTTTAGTTTTGGCCCCTCGCTACAAGAAGGACATGGAGGTGCTTGAGCGGGTGCAGAGAAGGGCGACGAAGCTGGTGAGGGGCCTGGAGAACAAGTCCTATGAGGAGCGGCTGAGGGAGCTGGGCTTGTTCAGCCTGGAGAAGAGGAGGCTCAGGGGTGACCTTATCGCTCTCTATAGGTACCTCAAGGGAGGCTGTAGTGAGGTGGGGGTTGGCCTGTTCTCCCATGTGCCTGGTGACAGGACGAGGGGGAATGGGCTTAAGTTGCGCCAGGGGAGTTTTAGGTTAGAGGTTAGAAAGAATTTCTTTACTGAAAGGGTTGTTAGGCATTGGAACAGGCTGCCCAGGGAAGTGGTGGAGTCGCCATCCCTGGAAGTCTTCAAAAGACGTTTAGATGTAGAGCTTAGGGATATGGTTTAGTGGGGACTGCTAGCGTTAGGTCAGAGGTTGGACTCAATGATCTTGAGGTCTCTTCCAACCTAGAAATTCTGTGATTCTGTGATTCTGTTTCTGAAGAGTAACTTAGTTTATCATAGAAAAGACAAAAAGCCTGAAGGAAAGGCAGTTTCTATGTCCTTTCTAACAAAGTAATCTCTGAATTCATATGACCCACTGGATGGACATATACATGGTACAATGTAAAAACCTCTTGCTCAATTATATGATGCCACATTGAGTTCTGAGCTCATATGGCAGTCAGGAGGGTGGAAGCATTACTTTTAAAATTTTCCTTTCCTAAGGGACATGTTAGTGCAGTGCGCAAGTCACACAAAATTATCAGTGAATTCCAGTTTTGGTAGTGTAAGAGGTTGTATGTGAGCTGGTATATACAGCTAAACTGTTGGGTTTTAGAGCCCTTGCTGAGTGCAGGTAGTAGAAGAAAACACCTGCCTCATCTTCTTAAGCCTACATAGTACCTGAAGCTTTAGCGTAACAAGGAACTTGTCTAGGTGATGCCTTCAAAAACATTAGTATGTTCTGCTCCCCTTCAACATGGGAATGGCAAGACTTTGTCTCAAGAAATATTCGACTAATGTGATAGAGTATTCTGGACCATGAGGAGCATGCCTGCTGTATATAAATCCTTCAGGTGATGTTAATCTCACAAATAATAGTCATTTATGACATATTTTTGCTAAGTGCATTCTAAAAAGATTGCAAAAGATAGTGCCTGAAGAAACTTTGGATCTTCACTCTGTTCAGGAAGGTATTTGTTGAGTACAGACTCAACAGTGGGCTGCTGATTCCAATGGGTGCCAGGTAGGAAGAGGGCAGAGAAAAGTGAATGTCAATTCCCAGGAGCAGAGGGATTAGGGTGCCAGAAAGAGAGTAGGGGAGCAAACAGAATTGCTGGGGAGAAGCAGAGCTAAGCATCAGCGAGATAGAAAGAAGACTCTGAAGCACATGTGAGAACAGAGCTTTCAAAGTAGAAGGAAAATGTTTAAGCCGGAATGAGCCCACTCTCTGTCCTGACTGGTGAATGCCCCAGAAATGAGGTTGTAAAGGAGCACTGGGAAAATTAATCCCTGGTGCAGGGCATGTTTATGTGTTTAGACAAAGCTGAAAATCATCTGCACAAGGTAATGCAGGTACCTCCTGGAAGAGGCTTTGCTCTGGCAGCCAGGGCTCCTTCTGGGGAATGTGGGTGCTGTGGGGTTGAATCCTTTCTGGCAGAATAATGGATGGGACTTTCCATGGCTTGAGATTGTGCTCCTGACTAAAAAAAAAAAAAAAAAAAAAAAAAAAAAAAAGAGCAAGAGAGAGAACAGTTGAACAGTTTGCCAAAAGTATAACTAAAATTGGGTGCTATTTCAGTTGGGTAAAACTGGAGCAGGACTGAATGCCTGCACAGGGGAGGAATTCTTATTTTAACTGAATCATCCTTTATTAGCTGGATGTTTGTGGTACAAATGCATGGTTTGATGTCAAACGTACTTTCTTGTTCTGCAATCCTCTCAATATGCCAAGTTCTAGCAATTACTGTTTTAAATTTTCTTTCCCTCTTTAAGTCATGGTTTAGAAGTGACACAGGCATTCAGGCGGAAATCTGTTTAAGCTCTCACTGCAATATCCTCATGTCATTCATCTCTTCTGCTGTGCTGGCTGACAAATGCCTACAAGGTAGAGCTACGGTACCTGAGGATGACAGAAGGATTCAAGGCAGCTGCAACATAAAAGACTTCCTTGCTTTGCTTCCTTGGCTTTATGGTTTTAAGAAAGACCTTGCAGTTGTGCAGTATTCCATGTTTAAAATTCATTTGCTTTTTATAGTAGCATTAAAAGGTTCATTCACCCACACTTTACATGCTAGATTGTGAAAAACAAAACATTTAATGCCTACATCAATTACATAAGTGTTGGTATCCCTGGGATCCTAATTCCATGTATTGAAATTTTTTGATGAAATATGTTCTAGAAATATTTTTCTAAAAATATTCTTTGGATTTGTCCCAAAGTGTGTAGGAATACAGTTGCATTTCCTATCTGCATAGAGGAAGCTCCAATAGCATTAGATTTGTTGAGGAGCGAGTTATCATACAAGAGAATAACTTCTAAATCCTCTTTCTGGGGTTTGTAGGTGCTTAGCAAAAGAAGCTGAAAACATGTACTGAATCAGAGCCCATTCTAGCTGCTGTGCTTTGGCCCAGCTACTGGAAATTTTCACACTATTTGTAGGTTGTCCAACCATTTTTAGGGCTCAAAAACTAGCAAGAGACATAGTAACATGCTTTCAGATGCACTCAGATCAATGGTGAAAAGCTTTTTTTATTATAATCTCTCAGAATACTTGTAGTTCGCCCAAGGAAGAGAGTGAAAAGAGGAATTTATATTTTTTCCCTGTCTCCTTCCTCCTCATTCTGCCTCATGGTTTGATGCCACAGTCAGTGGTTTCTCCATTAAATACTAAATGCATTACATAGTTTCTGGTTATAAGACCCGAGTCTAGAGGCATCGGCTTCTTACTCTTTCTTCGTGAGTATGCAGCCTTTGGTTTTCATCAATCTTTCCTGTTTCTTTTCTATTTCATCTGATTTTTACTCAAATCATGCAGTGAGCACTGATTTTCATCAGCTCTCTGTACTTGAAGGCTTTTCATCAGTTTTGCTCCTTGGTCCTGTTCCAGTAACCTTGTCTCTTTGTTTTCATGATGTCAACTGTCACGCTTTGATCTGCAGCTTTTTTTTGTTAGTAAAGTGTGTGCTTTAAAAAGGTCATAACTAGAAGGGGAAAGATACATGGAGAACCATATATCAAAAGTGCTTCTCATGTGTATTTTTGACATGTGGGAAGGGAAGGAGGAGGAATTATTCCTAGCATTATTTTTTGTTTTTCATGGTCATCTAATTCCAGATATGACATCAGAATTAGACTGCTTTCCCATATATAAATACTTAATTGAGACCCAGAGATTGTCTATGTGGCTCTAGATGCAAATCAGTTTGCATGCAGTGGGACAGAACCCTTATTTGTCCAAGGATTTTCTGTTGCCTTCTGCTGTAGGATCTCTGATTCAGTTCTTGACTCTTGTACAGACTTTATACAACCTAGGAAGCTGGTTAAATTATATTTATGACTACTGTATTGTAGAAGAGCAGGCATGCCTAATAACTTTTAGGAAAAACATTAAGAAGTCAATGGCAATGCTCCTTCAATAGCTGGGGAGAGCAACTTGGACAGTTTCCAAAGGAGTCCATGGAAAAACACAGATCATATCAAGCAAGCATTAGCTGTGAGAGTATCCAAGGTTAGAGGGAGACTCATGCTTCATTTATCAGCCAGGATTAAAGGCAGTGGAGAATGTTCATTGCAACTGTGCAAACATAAAACATATTAAAGGGCCAAGACTTAGAAAATGTCAACCACTGCTGTTCAGAGCCTATCCATCACAGTGAACTGGGAGTCATCGCTGTATCCCACAATGAGTCATGAGTGAAGCAAATGTTACATAAGTTTTGTTGTGGTTTTTTTTTTTTTTTTTTTTTTTTTTTTACCCATGGGACTTTCAATTAGCTTTTCAAATAGAGATGCATTGTGTTGAATGTCATGTTTTATCGAAAACCTCCGCAACGTGGTCATGCCCATAGATATTTTCAGATTATTTAATCAGCCTTGTCTGGAAGGAGTAAGGTAACGGGACTCTTGGATTCAAACAGTTTTGCCAAAACTGTAGCTTGCAGCTCCCAGATTATAGGTAACCCACCACAGTTAGAGTGATAATTGCTGGTTGCAATCCAGTATCACATGGTGTGGAGAATGAACTCACACAGTGTTGTGGTGATGATAGCTTCAATCATCAAGAGACAATCAGTGTGTCTCAGCACAAGAATGGCCCTCACTGGGGCCTACATTGCTGTCAACTTGAAGTCTCACTTTATCACATTCCCAAAAGACTGCATTTTTGCACACCAAGGATTACATAGGCTGTAAGGTTTTATTCATTCTTCTTACATTTCCCTAAGTTATTGGGGGGAATTCCTTGAGGAGGACTCACGAAGAAAATTCTCACCAAGTGAGCATGATTGCCTTTATTTTAAGCAAACTCTGAATGCAGCATTGAAGGAGTTGAGAATTGTATGATAAGGTTACTCACCTGTCTTATAGGAAAGCATCTCTTGACAGACAAGAGGAACTTCACTGACTGATAGACACGTTTTTGAGTTATATGAAGCAACCAAAACAAGAAGAAGTAATTTTAACCCATGTCAGTCTCCGTGTCAATGATCTTCACTCTCATTCTGTTCCCTGAACCCTGGATTTTTATGCTTCCCATATGATGGATATCTCTTTCAGTTCAGTTGTTCTCCTCATTACCTCAGCTTGTCCTTCAGTCATCTACCTCTTTCCTTCTCCTTTTCTGCCAGAGGTTGGGCAATGGAGGGGATGGATAGGTATGATTCAGGTGCCAATGCCAGAAACTTTCTTAAGTGTCGTAGATAAACATAGCACTAGCATTAGTCAGTAGAAAAGAACAGAAGAAATTATGAGGAATTTTTAAAACTAGCAGACAAACAAAGGAGAGAAAAGTTGGTTTAAGAAAGGTTATACTTGTGAGCAGAAGTCCCTGAAGTGCACAATTTGATTGGTTGTATAGATATGTGAAAAAAGCTCCATTGGGTGCAGATACCATAAATGAGAACTGCACAGTTGCAAGGAAGTTGTAAAAGATCTCTTTGCACTGTTAAATGCAAGAAGTGGGTTCTATTTTTGTGGGGGTGGGGTGAATTGGGACAGGTGGGAGGTGGTTTGGTTTATTTTATCCCAGGCCTTCAAGTATTTACCAGTCGATTAATTCTAAATGTAAGAGTGATCCCACTCATTTTAACTTTGAAGATCAGAATCTGATATGGTGTTGTATAAAGAGTTTCAGTCTCTTGGTTTTTAAGATAGATTCTTGATTGATGATTTTACAAGCTAGTTTCCTTTGTCTGCTTCTCACGAATAGTCCACTAAAATGTCACACAAAATGTTTTTCTGGGTAAAGAGGTAGTTTAGGATGTTCAGAGGTATAGCAATTAGCTGAGCATTTTCTCTGTCTTCTGGTACAAATTCCTCTACTATTTTGTGAGCATGAAGACAGACAGAAAACACGCACACCCCATTTTGGGGGAGGAAGGGGAGGGGGGAGGGAAAGGAATACAAACCTTTTTTATGTATTCAACATCTTTTTATAATGAATTGCCTATAAGCAACATGTTAAAATTGAGCATGGAAACAGCAATAGCTTGCAGGCACATTCTAACATTATGTAGCAATCAATTTTGATTTGACAATGCCAGTAAACAGTGAAAATTCTTCTTAGGATTGTTGCAAGGCAGTAGAAATCAATGTTATATGCTTTCCTATTAACTGAGAAATAGCAGTGAACAACTTGCTGGTGTTTTTTCTATTTTAGGATCTCCTGAGTAACAGTAGTATAATACACTCAAGACAGAATTTTTTAAGACAAATATCAAAATTCATCTGAATATTTTCCTCAGATTTCTTTCACATTTTTAATTCCAGGTGAATTTCATATGTATTTAAAACTATTCTGTCCTGCAATAAAGCAAGTAGAATGGAAAGTCTTGTAGATTTGTATTCACTGTCCTAGCTCCGTGAGGAAAATGCCTACTGCACGAAGAATAATCTTTGACTTCCTAAAGAATGTGTTATGCTGGCTCAGCTGCTGAAGTTTGTACCATAAGGGTGGATTTCAAGGCTTAATAATGTTCTCTCCATACTGATATGAACTCCACAAAGCACTCAAAAGAATAAACAATTCATTCAACAGCGAGCCAGCAAATCTAGAGAAGAAATCAGAGCTAAGCCACATTGCTCTTTCCCTACAAATCCACTGATTCAGTAGGGTTAGACAGATGCCTGAAGGGGACTGAACAAATGTAAATGTCTTTTAGATGTACAGTTGGGATTCTCCATCCTGATATTCTCTTCTTTCAGATTCTTCTGTGGTTTATGAAATCTCTTCCTGACATAAGGCTGAATGAGCCAGGATTTTATTATTATTATTATTATTTTTTAATCTGGAAATCAAGTAAAAATGTATGCATATAGTCTCAGGAAGTTTATGTCTCGGGAAAAGGTGTAAACAGCTTAGAGTGCCCAACAGGAATGGGCTAAAGGGTAATGTTATAAAATGTGATTACACCGTGCTGTGAAAGCGGTCACCAGTCCTGGGGCTGTTAGCCTGGTTGTCCGAAGGGTCATCCCATTGACCTGTCCTCCCACAGCCCCACGTCATTCCTGGCACCATTCAATGGGCTAAATGCCATAGGGATGACAGATTATAACAGCCTCCCCGTGTATACTGCTAGGGAAGAAAAGAGAATCAACTGATTATTCTTGCCAGAACAAGGAGAGACAGCATGCCTCAGAAAGCTGAAGAGAGAAATGCACAAGGTGGAAGAGAAGCAAGGTAAAGAAGAACTGCGCAGTCAACAGCTCACTTTAAAAGCAGATACAAGAAACTCCCTTAATTTCTCTTTGAAACAAACAAAATGAATATAGAAAATTGGGCACAAGCATAAGCATATGTAATAGTGTGTTTTTTTAATCTTCTTTCTTTAGGCAAAATTCTGCACTTTAACTCAAGAGTTATATCAAATAAAGTTGCCTGCTGACTGTCATTTCTATTTAGTATAAATAAAGGCCTGTTAAAAGCCCATTTTTAGTGGATTTAAAAAATAATAACAAACACAAAAACTCATCTGTATATACTGCTTCTGTATATTCTTTTGTGGTGTTAGCTGTGATTTTGCACAGCAAGGTGAAATATTAAAGCACAGATATTTTGGAAGGCATCTACATATTCAACTAAAAGTCAGAGGAAATTAAAATCTCCACAGTTATCTAATCCCAGGTTATTTTCTGAATAGGTGCATTTTGTCTACTTAGACCTGAAACTTTTGTTTACTTAGGCATTGGAACTGGTTGCCCAGAGAAGCTGTGGATGCCCCGTCCCTGGAGGTACTCAAGGCCAGGCTGAATGGTGCTTTGGGCAACCTGATCTCGTGAGTGGCATCCCTGCCCAGGGCAGGAGTGTTGGAACTAGGTGATTTTTAAGATCCTTTCCAACACAAACCATTCTCCCATTCTGTGATTCTAAATTATTTTTGCATTATTTTCCAGGCTGTTCATTTTTATTTTATTTTATTTTATTTTATTTTATTGTTTTGTTTTGTTTTGTTTTGTTTTGTTTTGTTTTGTTTTATTTATTGCATATGGATACATCAGTGCTTGTAGCCTTATATCACTCCTGTGAAAAGGAAAGTGGCATTACCCTAATGAAGATAGATGTAGGAACTTAAAACTAGGAGGTATTTAATCAGCATACTGCATGCATAACCTGTGAGTTAGACTGCCTGCTCTGAGCAACTGCAAAACTAAGCAAATAGGGCATTTTAGCAAGGCTCAAAGCTACTGCAGCGGGAACACACAGCCGTCTGTGTCAGCCCATTAGACAACATTGCATGTCTGTGTCCTTGTCACTCCTTCACCACTAGATTATTCTTGAGCAATAATTGCCAGAAATCTCAGAGCTGTGTAACTTTAATGCATTGTTTCCAAACCAGGGTCTTGTCCTTGTGGTCTTTTTTTTTTATTTTTTTTCTTTCTTTCTCAAATACTTCAACTAGAGCCCATTCTTAATTTCTTTCTTCTAAAGCAATATTTCATTTCAAGAACCACATAAACTACAAAGATCTCTAGATATCTTTATGTGCAGCTCATGCAAGTGGATTGAAATGTTAGCAGGCTTTTCATGTCATTGAGATACTACCTTTTAATCTTAATCCCAATTTAAATTGTTCCAGTGGTCTATAATTATGGTAAAAACATGCCAAGAAGGATATAACCTATGTGTCTAAGACTGAAATAAAGACTCAGGATCCCCCTGAGTCCTTTTCCTGTTGAGGACTACTTTGCAAAATACCCTTCACCCATAACAGTAGCAGGAAAAAAGATCTTCAAAGCCATCAGTGAGGAAAAAAACCATCTCCCCACGGGGACACTTACACTTTAAATCCATACAGTCTTATTCGTCTCTGTGCTACTCTTGTTTATTTCTGCTCTAACCACTGTTGTCAGTGGTTAGACTAATACAAAACTGAATTTTGCAGTATAAGAAAAGGAGAGGAATGATTATACTCAAGGGCAAAGAGATTATATCACAAACTTTATTTTGAAAGTAAAATAGAGAGATGGAATCTCTATTTGAGAATATCTGCAGTGTAGAAATACAAATTTTATGGCTCCTGCTATAGCAGCTACCCACACTTGCTAGCTGGATAATCAAGAACAAACGACAGAATGAGCCAAGAATGTGAAAACTAGACCCAATGCAATGTAGACATTTTTGGTCGTCCTGGAAGGCCATCTCACCCTTGTTTGATATGTAACAGTCAGACACAGCCAGGCGACGTGTGTGTCTCCCACTGTGACAGGCAGAACTCTTTGTTTCACAGGATAAAAAGAGATTAAAAAGATGTTATCCCTTTTGTGAATATTTTATTGAAGCGTCACTTTAAAGGATTGGGTTGGATTGCTTAAAGAACACAAAGCAGGAAAACCCTTTTAAAGAATTATATTTTCCCCAAACAACATGCAGTTGGCAGGGAGTTCTGTCTTCTCAGGACCTTTGTTCAGTAGCCACAAGAAAACTCTGTGTGGGCAGAGTCAGAAAGCAAATACTGTATATCCAGTGTCTGCTCTGTCTAGGTTTCCACAGCACACCCATAATTGTATTATCTCAGCACTTGCATGTTGTGTTTTTTGTTTGTTTGTTTGTTTGTTTGTTTGTTTGTTTGTTTTTTACAATAATAATAAATTTTATTGTACAATCCTGAAACATTTTACTAGGACAATCAATTAAAACTACATTTTTATTTTGCCTTTTTGTTTTGAATATTTTAAAGAAGAAAGCTTTTTTTCCTGCTGCTGTACAGAAACCTGCACAAAGCACAGTCTGTTAATGATAGAAAGAGCCAAAATTCACCTCAGGTGAGCTCCTCCCATCTGCACACTGGGCGACTTGTTTTGCTCTGTGAAGGAGGAAAACTATCACATAGGGCAGTGCAAACTGCCTGGCTGCTTGTCTTTAAATCCAGCTGTGAGGTCAGCCTGCTGCCCTTCTTGTACTGCCCTAACAGCTCTGTTTTCTAACACATAGGAAATGTTAAATATTAAACGTATTTTTCCTCCACAAGTAGAGGTAATAAAACGCACAGCCACAGAAAGTCCCCTGCAGACCATGCCCTTCCTCACAAGGGTACCCAGTGGAGTCTCGGGGCTTAGCAGCTGTGGAGTAGGTGGCAGGGGTTGCTGCTTCAGTGTGGGGTGCTTCGGCAGGGGATGTTTGTGGCCTGGCTCCAGTCAGGACGGGCAGAGCAGGAAACTGGCCTTCTTCATAGCTACTGCCAAGTGTGTTTCTGGGAATAGTACAGACCTACCTTGGCAGTCCTTTAACAAAAGCAAACAAACAATTACCTCCACCCCCCCTTCCCCACTTCCCAAAAAAAACAACTTTCAAACATATCTGAATATATCTTTCTCATCATTCTGGTCCGTTTGCCAACCCAAAATGACAGTATCTGCAGTCCTAGACTAGGCGGGAGTCTACATTGTCTTCTTTATCTTGTGTGTTTGCCATACCAAAAAGCTTGAAAGTATTGAGAAGCTTGAATCCAAAATGCTTGAAAACTCACAGGTCTTTTCTTTAGAATGTTTTCATTAATGGTTTACAAAGACAACCACTACAGTCAAATGGTTGTTTCTTTTGTCAATAGGAATGATGTTTTAGGGAAAAAAAAAAAAATTATATATATATATATATATATATATAAAATAAATAAAACCACCACCACCAACAAACTACAACAACAACAAAAATAGAGAGAATTTTTGGTGTATAGACTCCATGAAGTTGTGTTATCTTCTGTCAATGCTTTCTGCAGCCTTACTTCTCCTGACACCCCCAAGAGGCCTCTCTTGAGCTATTCTTCTTTTTCCTTGTAGACCCACTGGACAAAGCAAAATATTCTGACAATAAACATCCCAACTACCCCATTAGCAAATAGCACTAAGGAAATATCATAAAGCAGTTCTCATTTCATTACAAGTGTTATGACAATAAAATTTGATATCCTTCAGCTCTGAGGAACAAACAATATGTCAGGTGTCCAGCAAAGCATATATCACACCAACATGTAACTCTCTCATGCCTGCACATTTTGTGCATGTGCCGGTAGGTGATCACACACACACACGTGTGTGTAGATATCCATGGGCTTTAAAACCCATGCATGGAAAAGCTGTGTAGATTACAAAATGACCATCTCATTCAGTTTTAGTTGGTCACACAAAAATTTATAGTGCCTGTGGGGAAAAGGCTGCTAAGTACAGTGCTGGCAAAACCCTCTTTCTGATTTCTTTCCTCTGGCTCCCAAAACTCATTTGTTGTCATGTTCAGGCTTTGTTCTAGATGCGTAGCCTATGGCAGTGAGTGGGATGTGTGAAAAGTCAAGAGAATACAGGACTTAGCAAAGTGCAGCAAATTGAAATGTCAGAGATGTGTTGGCAGCAAGATGAACCCCTCAGCTGGACAATGCATTCTGTGCACATCTGTGGCAAAGTCCCAAGCACACAAGCCCCCCAGATGTTACTACTGATGTCCACGCTTGCTCTCTGAAATCCCAAATGCGCTAATAAACATAAAATACTGTAATTCATGGAAGACTAATGGCTGAAATTTGTTGGCAATGCTGCACCTTGGCATAGAAATCAGCCTTAATGAGGCTGAAAATAGTCATACAGAAGAGACACACAGCTTTTATATATGTGTCATAATATGCCACAGGAGCCACTTTGTACAGAGGCACACAGTGGGTTCCCAGCCATAGCTCCTGACATGAGGATGCACACCTAGCACAAAGCTCAAGGCACCACAGACCTCTGCCCCCTCCCACACTGCAGGTGGGAAGAGCAGCTGAGGCCGGCATGCTGGGCTGCATAGCTGTCCTGATGTAAAGCTCTGGCCTTCCCACCATGTAAGAGCAGAAAAACAGCCCAGCCAGAGGATGGTGGGATCACCTGAGGCACACAGGGTGTACAGCAGGGAGTTACACCACTGCTTTTAAACCATGGCGTCAGAGGTAGGGGTTAGTCCTTGTCTGTTGGAAAGTTTCTTAATTAAAAAGTGTTTGCTTGGGTGATGAGAAAAGGTGGTGGGTGACTGCAGTAGGCTGCATGTAGCACACCTACTGATAGCTGGGCAAGCAAGAATGCTTTTATTTGTCAAAGAGCTTATTCAGCACATTTAGGCAATGGGTAAACACTACACCTACTGTATTTGTGAGGAGTGGGTTTCAATGGGACCCCTGGAGTGTCAGCAGGCTTATTCACAGGGCTTAATGAGTGTAAATTGGTATTTGCTAGTGTAAAAAATGCCATGTATGGGGGAAAAGAACTGATCTCTTAATTGATCATTAAGCTGCGTTGCAATTGACACTCTTAAGATGCCAGCAAAGTTAATTAAGTTGCCGAAGATATTTTAAGAAGCTGAGCTGGGTTTTGTTTAAAGGTCTGTCATTTCCAAATTTGAGACAGGCACTGCAGAACGGCAGGTGATAGCAGTGTAAATAGAGAATGAAAGGGAGTAAACACGATCTCCTCAAAGGCTGGGCTCTGCTATAAGGGTCGCACACAGCTCCTGCATCACGCCAGGGCTACAAGCACACTTGAAGGCTATAAAGCTGAAAAACAGAACTACTAGGCAGTGCAGGGGAGTGGAAAAATGGATAGAGGAATTTTGGATCAACTTCCAAATTTTCACATTTAGTGGAGAAAAAAAAAAAAAAACGTAACAGAACTTAAACCATAAAAGAATAAAGCATACTCAAGGCACTAGGGCACTAGGGCCCTACACATGCATCCTTTGAACAATTCCAACCTCTGCTTTCATCTTCTGCTCTTACATGTTCAAGAGAATGAAATGTGATTGACTTTATTCAGTGACAAGTATCTGTGGAATGCTTTCCAAAGTGGTCCTGATACATTGGGTCTGCATCGAGTTTATTCCCATGTGTGTGTGAATGTGTCTGCATGGGTGTACCCTGTGTGAGCGGCGTTTCTCACTTGTAAGAATAGTCATCAGCTTGTGGTTGGAGGCAGTTTTCTTCAGGGGAGAGTCTCTTCCCTCCAGTGGGCACGGCATCTGCTCTCTTTAGTTGTGTTGTCCTCTCTATGAAAAGATCATTTTGGCTGAATCAGGGTGAAAAATGCTTTTCCTTGGAACACCAGAAAACCGTAAAAATGCATTCCTCCTAAAGATCCATGTACAGAGCTCCTTCCAGCCCACAGGAGCTCAGTGAAGGAGGGGTTTACAGGGTTTCTGATAAGATAGCACAAGGGAATCAGCAACGATGGAAACAATGTAATTTACTTAAGGAGCTTTTTTCTGAGAAAGTAAAATGCTAGAAAAATATATGGAATGTTACAGAAATCATTGTTTTGCCAGCCAGAGGTCTTAGTACAGGAAAATATCAGGACAAAAATGGGGAAAAATGCTCTGGAAAATTCTTTTCCAGTCATGATTATAATTAATAAGAATTGATAAGGATTTAATTTTGCAAATTTCTCCACTCAAATCTCTCTTCAAATGATACAGCTTTGGAATGGGGATTATTTATTTAGTTTTTAGGTTCAATAACAGTGCTGGAAAGATGTTAATTTTGTGAATATCTGCTTGCAGAGGAGGACTGAGGTAATCCTACAGTAAAAGACAAAAGGTACAGGGAACATGTTTTGTTTTCCTGGTTAACAAAGAGCCACCCCATCATGATAGTATGAGAGAGAAAGGCATGTTTTTCTATTTCATGCACATTAGTAGGCTTATAATGCTACATGTCTCCATGAATACAAATTATGGTGGGTGTTTAAAACACAATCTTCAGACAGCTTTGCTTAGAAATGATTTTAACACCTTCAGATAATACAAGTCCCTTGAGCTCCAGGAGATCAATAAATTCTTGTAGGTGGAGGTTGCTGGTGATGCACAGCAGGAGCTGTTTCTCAGCTGTATCACTGATTAGCAGGAATCTCACCTTGCCAAGCCTTTAAAGCCTTGTGGAAAATGCACCAATTAAGTGTTCAAATCCTTCAGCCTTAAGCCATATGTCAGGGGAAAATAATTCACTGGCACAGGGCTTTGGGTCAAGCTTCTTAGCCCAGCAGTTGATGTGATAATGCTTTTGCATTGTGCTGCTTGCCCACCCAGGAGGAAGGAGAGAGAGACCTGGCTATTGTTTCTCTCTAAAGCAGAGCTCTTAGGAATATGAATGTAAGTGTCACTCATTAATAATCTCAATTTTAAGGAAATGTGATGGAGGAGGAGAGTTTAAAGTATTCTTGGCTGAGTTTAAAGTAGTCTTGAAAATGCATTGCATTATGCTGCCTCACACCTCTGTCTGCAGTTCAGGTTCTTGCTGTCACTACCCTCTGCTTGCACCAAGTAAGCAGGGAGATTTGTGGGTAGGTTTTGGGGAATGAGCAAGGAAATCAGATTTATTCATGGAAAGGAAGTGTTGATTTCTTAGGGTTGGCAGAGAGCATATGAGGGTTCACTGAGGATAGCCACATGTTTAGCTGCAGGCTGAGTTAAGACACAGGCATTGCAAGTCCATGAAAAGCTCCTCATATATTGGAATTACAGGGTTTGACTGGCACCTTCTGCCCCAAGTCCATGTAATGAGGTCACCAGCCTCTGAGGAGGCAAAGCAGAGCCCCAAAAATGTCTGAAAACTCACACTGACTATAGGGGATTTTCTGCTGTACCTAAAGTTGTGAGAAAGGCCCTACTCTTCTGAAGTGTATAATTTGCTGCTTTTCCTGAAAGAGAAAGGTCTGGGCCACACAGTCATTGCAGTTCTGCCATCCAGAGCCCTTCTTGCCTGCCCCAGCACCTGGCAGTCTTATACCCACCCTACACTGAGGTGCAGCACGAGCAAGAGGAAGCCCAAAGACTGATTCTCCTGGCTCTGGACTCCTGTACACCCACCTGGCTCCTGCTGCTCAGCATCTCCAGAGTCATGTGGGTTGGCATAGGAAGGAGTCTGCAGCAGGACAGGGAACCAAAGATGGGAGAGACTAAGTTTTAGGTCTGTAACGTAGTCATTAAGGCAGTCTCACCTAGAGCTCATATTTGTCCCATGGATAAATTTCTCTTAAGCATGTTGCAGCTTTAGCTCCTAGCAATGCCAAATCTGAAATCTGTATGTGTGGAGAGGAAAAAAGAGAATTAAATTAATTTAAATTAGATGCAGACACAGAATACAAAGATTAGATATTGTGAACAAACACTGGATATGAGTTTGGTTTGAAGTGAGTTTCTCTACCTGCTTACAGTTGTCTCAAATATGACCATAGTACTGGCTATGGTTTTGCTTTTACAAGGTTGCTACATAAATGTTTATGTGCTGTGAATTAAATCATGCACTTAAAGAGGGAAGAGGATGAAATGGAAAACTTACTAGCCCTAATGATGGATGAATTGCTCATTAGTCATACTAACAGACAGCCAGTCCAGGCAGGAAGTTTTCATCCAGTAAATGTATCTCTCTGAAAATTTGCCAGTAGAGGTAAAGAAAAATGTTAGTTTTGCCATTTTGAATTACTCTCTGGACTCTTTCTGTAGAAGGAATAAAGAAAAAGCTACAAAACTAATAAATATTGAAAAACAAGCATAATCTGTGATCAATAAAGCAAGTTATTCTATTTGTCTTTTTCTATAATTTATTCTGCCACCTGTTCTACCTGCTAAATTTATATTATAATGTGCATGTCTATCTTTCTTCATTAAAACCAACATTGTCAATTAACAGTTAAGGAAAAAGTTTTATAAACCCCTCAGTTGAAAATGTGTGTCGTGTAAAATGGCCAGATTTGCAGTCTTCTGTGTCAAATATTCCATTTATTTCAAATCTTTGGGAAGATGAATGAGACTTGTATCTTCAGCCAGCCTCTTTGTTAAGCTAACCTCAGCTCTGCTAGACAGCTGCAATAAAACAATAATTTAGATTTTGGAAGTTAAACCAGTATTTTATCTGTTGAAGTGAATTTTTTAAAGCACATTATTTATATATAGAGATGATGATCATATATGTTTATATAAAGCAGTGTAAAACAACCCACTTAAATTTTTAAATAAATTTAAAAATCTACAGTAATTTTCACTTATATTTGCAAGTGTATTTATGCAGTACCTGCAGATCAAGAGCTCACAGGTACAAATAAATACACCCTGCTATTACTTCTCTGAGCCATCTTTTTGTTGTACAGGGGAAGCCTGTCCTATGAGTAGCTTTTAGGTGAGAAGGACTAGATGAGACCAGCCCAGGTTTCACACATCATTAAACTCTTTTAATAAATTGATAAAACTCTACCCTTCAAGGAATAGAATTATTTACTCAGACTTCTACTGGAAGATTATGGAAGAACTAGAACTCCCATATGTCTGTTTTTCCACAGACATTTCCTGTTTTTTTTTTTGTTGTTGTTTGTTTTTGTTTTTGTTTGTTTGTTTGTTTTTTGTTTGTTCTGTTTTTGTTTTTGTTTTTGTTTGTTTGTTTTGTTTGTTTGTTTTGTTTTGTTTTGTTTTGTTTTGTTTTTATTTTTATTTTTATTTTTATTTTTCTCCTGGGACTAATTTGTGGATTTCTTTTTGATGATATTTTTTCATGATTTCTGGCTGCCTGGCAGTCTGAACACAGTACTGCTCACTTCTACACATTTTCAAGCATTACTGTAAAAGCCATGTCAGTCAACTATGCAGCACTGCTGCACATCAATAATTTCCCAAAGATAAAAATAAAAATAATCTCGAAACTCCTTTTAGCTGAAGATCTCAAGTGGTCAACTAGTGCAAGACATAGAAATAGAGCACCCCAGAAGGGTTATCAAGGAGACAGACATATGGCTATTACATCAATGAGTGAGTGGCATATATTCTTAGGAGACGTTTCATGCTGTTCCTATGAAATTTGAATTAAAAGGGAATTATACTGCCATGCTTCTCCACATGAATATGGTGCCATCAAGTGTTAATGACTTGAGTTAAAAGGTTGCTTTGTTTAAATCTCTGTGACTGTCTCTGAGCAAAAATCCATTGCCCCATATTGCAACAGCGGGCACTACCATCATTTGCCCCCAGTTCATAGGATTACAGAGGAAGATGACCATCAAGAAGATTGAACAGGAATCCAGGAAGGGAACTACAGAGAGAATTTAAAAAAAAAAAAAAAAGAAAGAAAAAGAAAGAAAAAAGAAAAAAGTCGGTTTGAAAAGAAGTCTTAAAGAAACATGAAGATCTGCAACTGGTAAGCAAGACTGGGTGGAAATGACAGCTGCCTTTAAATTGTGACTGACGAGATACTTTCTTAATGATATGGTGTGTTTGGTTTGATCTGTGACCTGACAGTAAAACATTAAGGTAGATAATAAGTGAAATATATGCTGACCTCTTAACTGGTCTTTTATTGATTATACATCAGCTTCCTTCCCCAGCTGATAGGGCCCAATATATACATACATATGCATATGTGTAAATCCAAAAGAGGTTGGGAAAGGCTGATACTTAGGGGCAAAACCCTTAGGCAGCACTAACAGCTAAATTATAGCCAACCAATAGTTAAAATATGATTAAAAATACTATTATTTAGTAGGCACTAGTGCCACTAGCATTACTGTTGAATTACAGCACTGTGCTGTTATCTAGCAGTGAAATTTGGACCTAAATCAGGCCTGAGCACACGGTCTCTTTTCTGTCAAATTTGGCAGAGCACATGACACAGAGTTTACTTTGGCTTTGTACTTTCCTGATAGGTTTGTGCTGGCAGTGTGGTGAAAGCTAGAACCTGATTAAGCTTGAAGCCTATTCTTGCAAAACGTACCTATCAGAACTTGCATTGGTCAAGTGAGCTTGCACCAAATCAGTGATTTGTGTCATCTGTCTTTGGTGTTAGGAATTAGAAATGTAAGCCTGAACTTGTTTTACCATTTAACTATGGCCTGAAGCTGGTGAATTCTTGCCCTCGCCACATAGCCTACCTGTGCGTCAATAGCTTGGGTGAAATAGCTATGGGCTCTGCAGTACACGGCATTTCTGCCTTTTGGAGGTCAAAAATGAGTCTGTGCTTGGTGACTTTTTTGAGAAAGCAAATGAAAGATCTTGAAACTTAAAGCAAGTAATGTTTTTGATGAAAGCATTCTCCAGGAGGAAGGTTTCCTTTGTTTTCTAAAGATGGTCAGATGTTGTCTTCATCTGATATTAATGGAAAGGTTTTTCCAGTGCTGGACTACCTCCAAAAAAATGTTTTGTCCCTAGCTCCCAAAGGCTTTGTTATAAGCCGTAGTGGTTTGCAGATGCAGAGGGTCTTCATTCACCAAGGGCTGTAATCTGGCATCAGGAATTACCTGGAGCTGAAAGAAGGGCCTGAGCACTGGCATGAGGTGATTACAGTGATCTAAGGCAGGCACAAGGCAGACAGCCTCCTTCTGCCACATCTGGAGCCAGCACGTTGTCTTACTTCCAGCTTCAAGAACAGGAGGCTGCACTAACACAGCCGCCAGGTAACAAATGCCTAGGATATTGGGGCCTCAGCAGGAGAAAGGGATGAAACTCCCCATAAAGCTAAAGATGTGAGAAGGTATTTTTGGGATGCTGCCCAGTCATCCAGACTTAGTAAGGAGTCAGATAAGACTCCAAGGCTTCACAAAATTAAACAAAAAAAGCTTGCAGGCCTTTAATGGGAGACAGTCAGCCTTACTTCCCACAGTATCATTTCAGCCTTGTGTAGGTTCAGGCTGAGCTCCATATTTGATTAAAACTGGCAGGCACTAGGAATTTTGTTTTTCATTTTTGCAGCCAAACTTTCTGTGTGCTTTCAGAAAATCATGTGTAGTGCTAATAGAAATCATTTAGAGAATATTTTTAAATCTGTAATCCTTTTTCATTCATTGCCTGAGGCTTCATCTTCCATCAAATTCCAGTTCATTGATGCAGAGCTTCAGATTAATTTTCCTTCTCACAAGTTCATGTGCTGTCAATATAACTGTGCAGCCATAGCTGTAACACAGCGTTTTGCTAAGTTCGTTTAAATTCTGTCTACAAGAATTCTGGTACAGCCTGATGACTACCTCATTTTCTCACTATCTTGAGGAATGTCCCATCCCATTAAAAATATTCTGTATGAACTATGTGTGTTGACCTCAGAGCATCACTCAGGTATGTTTTAAAGGGTATCCTGGAATCCTGGAGTCCTACATTTTCAGAACTTTATCTTTGCTTTCTGTCTATTGCTAACTCCCTGTACGTCTAAGTGAGCAATTTATAATCCTAACTGCAAAATGAAGTCTCCCTATTAAAGAAAGTACATAGATAAGTGCCTATAGAGGTAAGCACTTTCATTTTAAATCCATTGGTATGCTTTCTTGCAAGTTCCAGTTGTGATGTTGATTTCTGTTACTAAGGTATTCAACTTAGTACATTATATATACTACAGAATTTAAGTTCTTCTTTCTGTGTAACAAAACCATGTCTAGTCTTTTACCATCTCTCCTGCGTTTCTTGTGTCAGCTCAGATCAGGTTGCTGTTGAAATCCCTCAGAGGCTCCTGTCCCAGCTTTTTCCTCTCTCATCTCTCAGGCAGAGAAAACCAGACCCACTACATTGGAGCAATTAAAAGCCAATTTCAGGTGTCAGAATATAAAACATCACAGCAATTTGAAAAATGGAGCTGATCTAACTGCTACAGTATTTACACTGTCCCTGAAAACATCTGCAGTCTAGTCTCAGGATACGAGCTTGAATTAAAAACAAAACAAATCCACAAGCACCACTGGAGACAGCTGCTGATGAATTCATTCTCATTCTTTTTCAGAGGTGTAGTATTCGCCAGTTCTGACTTTAATCAGGTGTGAGATAGGCACCAATTTCCTTCAGTGACAACAAACTCCTGGGGACACACTGGCCCAGGGCATCTGACTGTCCTCCTGGTGTCCTGCCAGAGATGGGCAGCCTGGAGATTTCTTCTGCCCTTCAGGCAGGAGATATTTTGACCTCCAAGCCTGGGATCACAGTCCTTCTGCCTGGGGGGGTGGGGGGGGGAGGGTCTGAAGCAGAAGCACAGGGATGAATTCTGTGGTGGGAAGTAAAATTAAATCATTAAAAAGTTGTGCTTTAAAAGCAAAGTTATGTTTCTGAAGCAGTTCACTTTTGCAGCTCTACACTTTCCATTTCACTAGTTTGCTATAAAAATTAAAAAGGAAGGCTGAGCTATAGGAACGCACTGCTAAGAGTATTTTTTTCAGTTAGCACTCTTCTGCTTTGAACCCAGGAATTTCACATTATGGCCTTTTAGATTCATGTTCACCTCAAACTGTGAATATCATTTTCTCTGTATTTTGTTCCTATCTGGTCCTTACTAACTAGATAATTGTTCTGATAGGGAGACTATGTTTTGACAACATCAGCAAGATTATGCGGAGTCTAGAATCCTGATAATGAGCAGAGTGATCTTATATTACGTGTACTTTCCGACTGTGGAAAGTTTTCTTCAAATAGTGGGTGGCTTGTGGCTTTAAATCTATAAATGAAGCTGTTTATGCAGCACTATGAAGGTTTTGGTAGCTGTAGAGAGCACTACCTGGAAGAGCAGTTCTGCCTTAAAGAGTGTCTATAATAATTGCTTTATCAGAGTCTATATTTAGTGTTTTCCACTGAATACTTATTAAATTTGCTCAGCTGAAAGTTATTTTTCCAAATTCAAAACTCCCCAAGCTCTCCATGAGATCTCTTTATTTCATTCATCATTACTGACAATAAAGATAATACAAGGTATGTCAGACCATTAGCTCTATCTTTGTAACATCAGCTGTAGTTAAAATATGCCTTCAGCAACATCCGAAAAACCACACTGATTTGCAGAGTGCTTGTTCGACACATGAGATTGTAAGAATTGACTTTACTGCCAGATCTTTGTGGATTTGCAACTAAAAAGCACCTCTGTTTGCCAACTGAGCAAAAGTATATAGTGTAATGGATGAGTCCTACTGGACCTGCACCCATGAACCCTATGCCCACTGAAGAAATTTTGGCAGTTAAACCTTACTCTATGTTTGAGCTTCAAAGCAGATGATATGAAATGCATCACTTGCTCTTTGGCCAGGGCACTTCTAGTGTCAAGGACAAATAGCTTGAAGATTTTTTCAAACATTTAAATACAAAAGTGTAACAAAGCCTCTTCAGCAAATATTTTCAACATGTTCATTTTCATCTCCTCCCTCTTATTTCTCATATAACTTTACTTTAAAAATCACTACAATTTGTTTTCTACATTATTTTATCATGCCAGTAGATCAATAGTTCATTTAATTAATGAGAATTAATTCAAATTTCAGGTCAGGTAATATTGGTCCAGTCAGCCACAGTTGCACATGATGATCTCGGAGGCACTAAAGACTTCTTTTTTGTGTTCCTGCTTCTTTAAAACATTTGGCAGCATGTTAAAACAAGGGTTTTCACTTTCAGTCCAGCACAGTCTTTGGATGTTATTCCCCGGATTTCCTGCATGCACTAAATGGCAAGAGATCAAGTCTGTAGATTGCATTCAATTAAACAGATCATCTAAATGAGATCATGAAAATAAGTGTGTGGCATGCAAGTGTACAGCTGTCTCTGTAGCCTAGTCAATAGCCATAGTTAACATGCACCACAGCCTTCATTGTTAATTTAGGGAAAAACTGACAAAAAGACATGATCATGATGTGTTTCGGTATCCCCAAAATCTAGAAAGAAAGTGCCAACCAGGAAAATACTCATGGATTTGATTTCTGTGGTAGTTTTTATTTGCCTTCAAAAGTGTGGCCCTTACCATTTACCCTGACATCCTTCATGGCAGGGTCAAGCTGAAACAATGGGAAACCTGGTCATAAAGACTGCCCATCACCATGTTCTCCCTTCATATAGATAGAGAACAACGACAAGTGGGTGACTTGTAGGTTGCTTGTCAGGGCAATAACTCTTGCTGACAAATGAGCTCTGAGTTGGATGGGGAGAAGGGAAGGGAAGTTCCTTGATCTTTTTTGTCTCAGTACAATGTGCTGGATTTAATAGAGGCTGGAAAGGCTGAGCAGAATACTGCTGTTGTTTTGAACAAAACAGGGTTGAGCCAAAATGAGATACAGTATTTCTCCAACTTCTTTTCCTCCAGAGCAGCTTAATAAAATTTGGACCTCAGCACTGATAGCCATCACTACACGGAGTTTATCACCATCCACCTGCATGGATGGTTTCTTTTATGCTGGCCCTTTGGAATCCTCCTTTTGTCTGCCAAGTGGAACTATGCTAAAATACTTTTCTGCTGATTTGGCAAGATTAAGAAGTAAATTAAAGCACCCTGACTGACTAGAAATCTTGTTTTACCAGCTGCTTGCAAAAATCTACTAATGATTACATTTTAAGTCCTTTTAGCACTTCGGGTTCAGCAGGTTAAGCCTACTAGACCTAGTGGCATGGGAGTCATGTGTCTCCTGTATCTGAGAGATCAATGTTTTATAACAGGTTGGCTTAGCAATAAACAGTGAAAAAAGAACCATCACTTTACACCTAGTTCTATTAAACATACAATACTACCTCGCCGATGGATCGAAAGGCTAAGTAGCCTCTCTGGCAGCCATGGTCACTTCTCGCCATCCTAGAGATGTCATGTGAACTCATATAAATCTGCTCCATTTGTGAAAAATGAAAAACTCAAGAACCATGAGAACATAAAATGAAATTAGGAAGTCATTTCACCATACATAAGGGGTTACTTCATTAAATTTAAACATATCTCTGCACACATTTCACTTAAAATCAACTGAAGGATATAATGGTTTAAAAAGGTAGTAAAGAAAATAAAGCAAATATGCCGACCAGAGATTCTTAAAAATACTTCTCTCCATTATTTTGCCACAGACTCCATTTTGGCTGGATCATTACTTTGCATGTGTGCAGCGCCTGATATGGGCTGCAGTACTTGATACAGTAAAGGTAGCTGGTGTTTTCTTCAGAGAGAATCAAGTTTAAAACCAAGACTGTTAATTTTATAGGAATTTTTAGTATTTTGTAGAAAAAAAATAATTCTCTACATCTAAGCAAGTTTATGTGAGTTTACTCAGCTTCAGCAGTCTGAGCACCTTTCTCCAAGCTCAAAGTCTATGTCTTGATTGATTCCATGCTCAAATATTTAGATTGATATGACTGATTATGACTGAACAAATTATGCATAGTTTGTGCTAGAAAATCTATTTTATTTCACAGCAATTTTATCAAAATCAGCCATCAACCACAGTACTTTTCCCTTCTGAAATGAACCTTACTTGGAAAATGGTATGCATGATTTCTTTGGACTTCTTAAATGTCTGATTTTCAGAAGCAGGATCACTTTGGATAATTTGGGAAACCTGAGTGACATTTGCCAAAAACATTTCCTGATGGCTTAGCCTTACAGAATATGTTAAGCATCCCTTCAGGTTTTAAGATACCCCATGGGTTACTGAGGGCCACACTGATGATTATCAGTTGAATGGACACTGTCAGGAGAGATTTTGACCCATGAAAACAAGGACTTTCTAGAGGAGAGAGAACAAAACCTGAAGGTTTATCCAGTCACCTCTGTTTCTGTAGCTTACAGTAAACAAATGGGCAATGTAGGCCTGCTGCTTACTACCTCTTTTCTTCTGATTTCTCCATTTGAATTACCCATGGAGTACAGGGTTGGTAGTCTGGTTGGCTTTCTGTGACTAGGACGCGTTTGTCTAGATCAGCAGTGAGAGATGTCTTAATTTACTGCCAGCATTAAATGAGGGCCTTTCTTGCTGGTGACTTTCTACCAGTGCTGCAAAGGTCTGGTTTGAGCAATTTACTCACCTGGGACCCAGTGAAGCAGAGGACTACGGAATGAAAATATGCAGGGCATAAAACAGGTCACATATCACCAATAAAAATACTAACAGTCGAGGTTTTTCTTCACATTTTATATGTAGCTACATCACTGATTTAAGAGCATTCCCTGCAAAATTCTGGGCTAACTGATTACAACTGCGGTTTTCTGTAACAGCCTTCAATTGCTGCAGCCCCATACTCCAGTAGTCCAGCACACTTCAATAATGATGGTTGCCTGGTAATGCTTTCTCAAAATCTCTTTATTAATAACAGTGAACTTGGGTTTCTTGCAGATGACTTGTAAGAAACCCAATAGGGATGAAATATTAAAAGAAACCCAAACATTTCACTGCAGATCTCAGCTCAAAAGTTTGCATCTGAAGAAAGGGACTGTCTGGATCTGAACTTGGCCCAATATAAGAAGTAAAGATTATTAAACTACTCAGACCTGAACGTTGTCAGGGTGTGGTTATATGTGAACATGGAGATTTAATTTTGGCCCAATATCCAAGTCTCAAGCTTGCAGGAATTGCATTATATAGTGTTAATAATGAGTTTCTCTACTAGAAAATGAAGTACTCTGTGTAATCTAGTATAAAATAAAACAATCCCTGTATTCAGTGTGTTGTATGGTCTTCCTCCAAATGTGAAGAAAGCTAATAGTTTCATATCCTACTATATTCAATACCTGAACTTCTTAAAAATCTTAAATCCGTTTTACATTTTCACATCATTTCCAAATGTGTTAATCCTGTGAGCTTTTCTCCTGTAAATAGGTGAAACGAACCCTTTTGGGTTATGCTTAACGGTACTGTTGGGATTTCCGTAAGATTCTTTTTAAAATATGATTAAAATAAATAAAATATGGTGGTGTTGAGAAAAATATTTCCTGTAGCAGCAGGATACACTTTTTTTTTTAAACACAAGTCCCAAGCCAGGCTGGAGTCTGTGAAAATCAAAGGCATTTTTTTAAAAGATAGAAGACCATGTAGATTTGGCATGCTGACAAAATCTCACTTATGGAATCCATTCAATGTCTTAGCCACAAAAATTGCAGAAAGAACACCAACAAGATTTTTAGCTTCCCAAATACTGTATTTCTTCCTCTCTTCTCCCTTCCCTGTACTCATTTCCTGAAAGTTGGCTCATTAAGGAAAGGAAATGATTTTTTTTATAAAGCAAATAATTAGCTGTTCCTGAAATTCCATCCCATGGGCTGTCCCACTGTCTTTGATGGTACCTAACAGTACCATAATTTCACCTAAAGATCTGGTTCCATAAGTTTGATTTTGTTCCATAAAGTATATTTCCAAAAGAAACCTCTCTTTTATTTATTTATTTATTTATTGTACATAACAGATGCATTTTTACACTGTCATTTAAAAGCAAATATATTAGGTAACTGAAGCTTTTTTAAAAAAACTTGGATTTTTAAAGTCAGTCTGGGATTATACTAAATGATGAATAAACAAACAGAAAGGGAGACTCCAAATGCTTGCACATCATTACATTTTGGAGAGGTTTTAGTGAGTGGATGAAAATAACCACAAAAGCCTTCTATGGGTAGGAAAATGAAAACAAAGACCTGAAGACCCTTTGTATTTGGAGCATTTGGCTCATTTACAGACTTACTCATTTAGATTTTGTGTTTATAGTCAGGCAGCTTCAAGTCATGTGCCACTTCTGTTCTCAGCTGAAACCACTGGGGACTGCCTAAGCATCTTTGGGCTCCAGCTCACCGGGCTTTTGAAGCCAGACTAAGGTGGTGCTGCCACCCTTCCCCTGTCCTTCCTCTGTTCCCAGCTGTCCCTGTGCCATCTCCTCCTTCCCCATGCCAGGCACTGGCAGTGCAACCAGGACAACAGTAACCAGATTTCGGGGGCAGTTATTCCAAATTATGCAAGAAGCTTTCCTTAAATCTCACAAATGTCAATTGTTCTCCACCATCAGGTTATTCCTGTCCCACTGCCTGATAGATAACTCTAGATGGCTGACAAGGCTAATCAAATATAACTTCTCTGAATGGGGTACCTGTGGGGGATGCAATGGGAAAGCTGCACATCAGCGTCTTAAAGTTTCTTCTAAGTTGTGTAGGTTTCCATAGTTAGCACTTGGTTTCTGAAGCACCACAGTGGGCAGCAAGACACAGAGACAAAAGACAATGCTGTCAAGATTTGCTGTGCAAAAATGCTTATGGTCCTTATGTACTTGACTACAGAATGATATTATTTTGGCCATTGTTACTGAAGGTGTCCATAGAAAATTGAGCCTATAAACAGGTAGTTCGGAGAGCACTGGGACCAAAGAGGCCTGATTTCCCATAAATTCTGGTGTTGAGTTTTATAGACTTTTGTCCTCCAGTTTTTCAGGTGTCTGGAACATGTATTTGGGCTCCCTTCCATGTAGATTCTCTGGTGTCTAACAAGATTTGAGCTCACATTACCTTCTCTCCCTCACCAATGGCATTAATAGGGTTTCTCTCCTCTGCCTGCCACACATTTTCAAAAACTTGACTGGAACCTGAGACTCTGAAACCTCTGCAAGTGTGGTTGAATCCATGCTCATTAACACAAGGTTTGAATTTGTCCACAAACGTAGAGAAGTCCTAATGGGGCAAGGAAGCTGTAATTCCACTGACTCCAGTGGGGTTGTTGAAGTGGCCAGAAGGCAAAAGTGTACACACATGAAAAATCTCAGGATTTTCGGACATGTTCCTCCCAGATTGCAGTGATAAAAAAGCACCACAAATTATTTAAATGAAGCAAAATTCTGCAATATTTTGTTACAAAACCCAATTTAAAAATACATACACAGAAGGTGCTTCTGGAGCTCTTGGTTGGAGAAATAGAATCAAACCAGGAATATGGAGGCTCTGAAAATCTGGGTTGCTTCCCTTCTGACCAGGGAAGCTGACAGGAGTAAGGTAGACACATTGGCCACGGCTCCAGAGAGTTCAAATTTCTCAGCAGGGAATTGTTTCAAGAATAAATAAGTTGCTGGCTCCAGCAATTGCTCCCAGTTCATGCAGTTATGAGTAATATCAGACCCCATACAATGCCAGACCCTACTGGCATCTCACAGGGTAACTTAGCAAACAGGAAGGAAAAAAAAAAAAAAAAAAAAACATGATAACAGAATACTAATATTAACTTTGTAGAAGAGAAAAAAGATCTGTTGCACATTGTTCTCATTAAGTAAATGATTTACTGGAATTTCCTCTTGCTTTGCAACTTGCTTGAGAACATATTCGATCTCAACTATCTAGGGCCTGGATAATTTCACCTGATTTTCTGCCAGCCAGGACACAGCCATTTAACACTGTCACTTTTCTTGGCCACCTCTATTCTCTGTTTGTTGTTGGCTTCTGTTTCTAAAGTAACAGGACTGTATTTCCCTAAGATACCAACGACATGTCCAACAGACAACAGGGAGCTCTCATCTGTCTCTGCTTAAAGCTGGATAATCATTGAAAATTTGGTCTGAGGTTATAAAGGGCAGTGCTAGCTTTCTGTTCTCCTTATAAGGTTTGTTTTTATATATCCCAAGGGTTAAAAAGAAAGATATTAGGAGAAGTAACAGAAACTGTATAACTGTGGCTAAATCAGACTTGATTAAGTTTGGTTATCTTAATTCCTGTCTTCAACTAGCCGGACACAAGAAGTGAAAATCTGTTACCAGTTTCCTTGCAATTTGGAGCTGTTAGCAATAAAACTGAGCACAAAGGAAGGATGAAGAAAGATTATTATGGAGCTGACTTAGCATGAAAAATAATTAAAAATAATAATTTAATGATTAATTTGAGACTATGCTGGCTGATACTTCACATCCTCCTGTCTAATTCCCATGAATATATAAATGTAACATTTTTGAAGACATAATTATAATTTTCATTTGACATTGTTGAAGATATTATAAGGATCATAAGTCCATGGGGAGAGACACGCACATGTGGTGCATATGTGATTTCAATATTGTGATTTCAGTCCAACTCCTTAATCGCTAAAATTATGACATCAGGATATAATGAAGGCATAATCAAGATGCATTAAAGCCACTTAGGATATTTGAGCATGAAGCTGCGGGACACCAGGAATTTAATAAATTACCTGATATCTACAAACTTATCACTTATGCATTTTATTGGATTAGAAATAGAAACAGACCTGATTACTGATTTGAGAATCAATAATGGTTTCTGAAACAGCTGATGAAAATTACTTTAGTACTTCCCTACTTATCTTGTTTCTGACATAGGGTAAAATTAGTTGCTGTTAATGGAGGGAGCCTGGCAATCTAGTGTTTGTGAAGATTTCTCTGTCTGCTTTTGCTAGTTAAAAAATAAGAGTATTATGTGAAATGACATTTTTATCACCAAAAAGTGATTTTTATGGCTTGCAAATATTGTATGTTGGAAGAGGGCACATCATTACTGGAAAATATGTTTAAACACTAAAAACACCTAATTAGGTTTTATAGTAGCTATATTTGTCTGCAAGAGAGAACTGATTACAGGGAGATCAATATGCAAGATCATTCACTGCAGCAACACAAACACGACTGGGCTGACAGGAGTCTGGAATTACCCAGGAATGTACCTAAAAGCCAACTCCCTTACTGCTGTAGTTTGCTGTCTCACATCAAGCACTGACCAAAGATCTGCCTATGTATTAGCTACCACATTATTTATTACAGGTCAGCACCATGAGGGGCTTAGACCTACTTAGACCTGGGTGCTCTGCTGTACCAGTGGGGCCTCTGGCAGAAAGACAGAGGTGTGAGGATAATTTGATGGCAGCTACACTGGTGTGCTGGGCAGTGGCATCCTTTGAAAGGGTGCAGGGGACATCTCTTGACCCCTGCCCTCTCTGTGCCCTCACACATTGTCAACAGTACTACAGACCCCAGGCCTTTGTGCTGAAAGGGTGCAAGGTCTTTCCCTCTGCCCTTATTTAGCACCTTTAGAAACCAGGTATAATTTCATCCAACATACATTTTTTCCAGAAATTACAAGCTGTGATGTGTATGTTTCAAAGTAAAAGAGTATCTTTTTAAAGCCTTTACTGTTGCTACATCAACTGGCTTCACCTTGGGCTGGGTAGCCTCCAGACACACACTGCCTTTTTCTGTATCACTCCAGCCTAAAACATTAAAGACATCCACTTATAACTTCTTATCAGCACAGCATGAAGACAGGAAGAAAATCACTTTTAAGAAACAGCATGCCTTTTAAAATAATCAGCTCAGACTTCTGGTTCAGATTAAGCACAATAAAGCTTGGGTTGCACCCGTAGTATATCCTTTGGGGAAGAAAACACCACAGAGGCGTTGTTCATAAGAATGGATTAGGCTTGCAAAGATCAGTAACTAGTATAATCTGGAACCTCAGTTCAGATGCTTTGTTTTAAAAATAGGGTTCACTGGGGCAAATTTATGCCAGATGTAACAACCATAGCAAGCAAAACTAATTATTTCTATTTAAAAATTCCACTGCTAGCACAAATGCTGTCTGAAATGGCGTGTGTTCATATTTTCAACATATAAAAGGGTTCTACAACTGCTGAAAACTCTGGAAATTGTTTGACCAGTACAGCCAGGAGTCCTCTGTGGAAATGCAGAAGCCTTGTGTTTCTTTGATTAAGTGTATCATGTTTTCCTCTATGGGTGCTAAGTACAATTAGTGGCCATGAAGGTGGAAGAACATACATTTGTGAGTTCATCATCAATTCATAAAGCTATGCATAGCATATAACTTGGCATTCTTCCCATAAAAATGTAAATTACATTTACATTTACAGCAGAGATAGAGTATTCATTTTCTCCATAAACTTTTTCAAATACCTACAGTTAATTGTGTTGGTCAGCACATATACACACGCACGCATGTGCTCAAAGGACATACAAGTGTAGACTTATAGGGAGAAGAAGTGCAGAATTTTATGATGTATCTATTAACTTGGACTCCCATTTCCATGCCACACAATAGTACTGTGGGTAATAAAATCCCTTACCTCTCTCACCCATTTATGTCAAGGCTATTTCTGAATACAGAAGTAGAAAACTTTTTGTATTTTGACCATGCAGTTTACAGTGTTTATATGTATAATTTTAAAAATCTCTTTCAGAAGAGGTATTAATATGATCTGTAAAAAGTTTGACTAAAATTGTATTTGGAATCCAAATGCCTATTTTCAGAATGCCTATGTTTCAGTTACAGAGCAGTTAAACTGACTAAACTTTACTAATGGTGATCTGGACACATAAGCTGAAGTTAGCAGGCGCGTACAGTTAGGCTTAGGGACCTATCTGTCCTACCCCAAAATTTAGGCCTAGTTAATGACACTTGAACTTGTTATGATCAGTTGGGTGCCAGATTTGTCTTGAACTGTTTTCTCAGCTGTAGTTTGCACTGAGGTGGGGCTTTAAAACCTTCAGGAACAGGAATTTGTGTGGTTTGCACTTATATGTTCGTTATCAAAAGTACATAAAAGTTATGAAGAACTTCAGAACACAAGGTCCAGAGTTTGTTTTTTAAACAAAAAGTCTTCAATGAAATCCATAATTTGTAATAATGCAACACAGAAGAAAGAATCCAAGTTCCACCAGTGTGCAGCTGTGTAAGGCATTTTTTTTACATTACCTCCCATAATGTTTCATGAGTAAGGACTTCTGCTTAGTCCTATTGACAGACATCCACAATAGAAGAGAATCTGTGTGCATGGGCAGAATATTAAAAAGAAAAAATGGATTCCAACTCTGTTGTGATTTCCTTCAAACATGTTGGACAGTCACTAAAAAGATCTTACCTGATTCACAAGATGTTTCCTTTGAAACCAATAAAATCATGTTACAATATTAAGAAATACTTTGATGATCTGAAAATACATATATATATCTTAATGTTTCATGAATTCTTACACCAACTTTGAATGAAAGTTTTATTTCCATTTACTGTCATTTAATTTAATACCTTGACCAACTGGTAATGTTTTATCTTCCTCAGATTTGCTAAGCCAGTGCATGCCTTGCAGTGAATATTGCTGTCCCACAAGGAATGGTATGTCACTGTCAACCCAAGAGCAACACCGCAGATTGTACTGATATAGCTTTGCTGGCAGCAAATCATAAACTAAGTGAAGTGGCTGGACCACCAGAGGAATGATGAATAGCTTTCAGAATAACCTCATTACCTCCCTTTGGAAAAGATGATGAGGGATCAAGGCAAGGCACATTTTGTTTGCGTTCTTTTCTTGACCTACCGTGACCCAACTAAGACAGTAACACAAATTTCAGAGAAAGGCTGACATTACCTGAGAACAAGCAATACTAATCAGAAACCTGACAAGACGGACCTGAGCAGAGAAGAAAATCCTGAAATCCAGCTCAAATATGCAGATTGGAAAATGAGTCCAACTCAGTATCTGAAAAGTTGCCCAAATGAGAGAGGGTTAATGAAAAAGTTTAGTTGGGCCAACTGTAAAAGTTTGGGTGCTTTTAGATTAGTGAATTTTCATTTTCCAGTCAGTTGTTTACAGTAAGAGGTAAGACAAAGTACCCAGTGCACATCTGGAGTTAAATTCAGGCTTACCCCCAAACTCGAGAATATTTGGAGTTAAGATTTCAGCTCATGTTCAGAAAAATCCCAGATTTGTCTGTCAAAAAGAAAAAAAAAATCATCATATGCCTCAAATACTTCCCTTCTACACAATCTTATTCATTGGAGTGTTTAAAGTGTTCTGTAGTTGCTTGGCTTTTATGAAAAAGGGTTTTTCTGTGCACTGCACCTTAGCTTTTTAAGCATTGTGAGCCAGACAGACAAGTAAATGCTCCAGGCACTAAAGAGATTGCGGCCAACAATGTGGAGAGGATATCCTCCTGTAATGATTCTTTTACTGTCCTTTTTTTTTTCCTCACAGAATCACTGAATGGGTGAGGTTGGAAGGGACCTCTGAAGATCACCCAGTCCACCCTCCCTGCCAAGCAGGATCACCTAGAACATATTGCGCAGGATGGCATCCAGGCGGGTTTGGGACATCTCCAGAGAAGGAGACTCCACAACCTCTCTGGGCAACCTGTCCCAGTGTTCTGTCACTCTCACAGTAAAGTGTCCCCTCATATTGAGCTGAAACCTCCTGGGCTTCAGTTTGTGCCTGTACTGGGTCTGGCTGGAATGTTAACTTTCCCGGCAGCAGCCCATTCAGTGCCGTACTCTGTACTTGTAGCTGGAACAGCAGTGTTATCACACCAGTGTTGTGTCTACTGCTGAGCAGCAGTGGCACAGCATTGGGCCTTTCTCTAACCCTCCTAGGGGGTGGGCAAAAAAGTGAGGAGAGAAACATCACTAGGGCAGCTGACCTAAACCAATCAAAGGGATATTCCATACCATGTGGTGTCACACTCAGCAATAAAAGGTGGAAACAGGAAGAAGAGGGGAGGGGTGGGCTCTCGTTGAGAAGACGTCGGTCCTCCTCTCGAACACCGGCTGTGTGCGTTGAGGCCTTGCTTCAAGGACGTGGTCAATCATCGCTCATTTGTGGGAAGTAGAGAGTAATTTCTTTCCTCTGCACTTCCATATAGCTTTCATTTATTTTGTTTGTTTGTTTTCTTCCCTTTTTCCCCTTTCCCTTTTATTTCCCCTTAGTTAAATTGTTTAGTCCATGGTAGTCTTTATTTAATTATTATAATTATTTCCCTTTAATTAAATTATCCTTATCTCAACCCGTGAGTTGTTCTTTGCTTTACTTCTCCCCCTCCTTATCTAAAGGAGGGGGAGTGAGAGAGCGGTTGTGGGGTTTAGCTGCCCAGCACGGTAAAACCACCACAGTGCCTTGTGCCTCTTACCTGTCCCTGGGCATAACTGAAAAGAGACTGCCTCCATCCTCTTGATACCCTCCTCTCACAAATGTATATACATTATGTAATAATGTATATTACATATAATGTAATATAAATTATTGAAGTTTCCCCTCAGTCTTCTCTTTTCCAGGCTAAACAGGCCCAGCTCTCTCAGCTTGCCCTCGTACAGCAGGTGCTCCAGTCCTCTCATCATCTTAGTAGCCCTAAGATGATTATTTCCTCTAAGATGACTAATTCCTCTTTGAACTGATTACTCAAAAGCTCTCTGTTTTGCTCTGGTCAAGAAGGAAAAAATGTAGCTCCCATTCTCATTCAAGTGAGTGTGATGACTGGTAACAAGGGTGCAAAACTATCATGAGGCTATTGAGAATGGTTGAACTGTTCAACTGTTCAACAGCAAATTCTTTGCCTCAGCATGAATAATTTCACTGAAGGATTTCAGGCCAAGTAGAGGTAATTAATTTGGAAAAAAAACAACCATTTCAGTCCAAATGTATTTGAATATATAACACATGAAAAGGGATTCTCTTGGCTTCCTGCTTCTTTCCATTTGAGCCCCTATTTTACTCCTACTGATATACTTATTCATGAAGAATATGCATGCAAAGCTTTCATATAGTGACAGGCTCCTCCATCCATGGCTTTTCATGGCAACACCTAGTAATTCCACAGATGCTACAGTCCAAAGCTCTTCAAAGCATTCATATGTGGAATAATGGGCTACTTAATCTTTGTTAGAATAACAGCAGAATATGATAAAACTATTGGATGCACTAAGATAATCAAAACAGTTTTTAAAGCTGACTTTTAATAGGCTCTCATATTTCAAAGACAAAAAATTTATACCCAACATAAAGTACCTAACGGCAAGCACTCCTTCTGTGGCATACTTTCAGATATCAAACATTCTGCTCTTGGAAAACATCGAATCTAATTCTCTTCTCACTTCCACCATCTTTTTCCAAGTTGAACATGCTTCTCTTGCAGTATGATCCCCAGTTAAATTAATATTACTGACAGAAAAATCAGATCTTCAGTCTCTGTGTGGACTTAGCTTCTATTTCATTCACAGGAGGCAACAGCAAAGCTGAAATATCCACTTTGCAGATTAAAAACATATAGGTACTTCCATCAGAAGCCTTTCTTTTTTTTTTTAGTCAAGGTGAAGACTGCAAGTCTAAAGCTGTTAGAACCCCACTTTTACAGAAACAATGTTCTGCCCACCAGCACTCAAAAAGTTCTATTATTTGCTCTTATTTTGATGGACCTTGTCTTCATGGGCTGCTCCATTCAAAGCTCAGACAACTTCCCTGACAGTTTTTTTCCTTAAGGTCTCTTGAACTGCTTACCCCAAAGTGTAGTCTCTCCTAAGAAATCATTAGAAACCGTTACACAGTTGGAGAAGTCTAGCAAGCATTTTCCAAGCACTCACTGCAAGTCTTCAGGCACAGAAGTGGAATATAGCGAAGCACAACTTGGCAGAAGTGATCTCCAAAGACATCTATCACTATAGCTCAGGTGACCTGAAAACTGTTTTTAATGTGACACTCAGTTTAAGCTGTGATAACTTTATAAGTGCTACACACTGGAAAAGTGCAAGCCTTTATTTGTAAGAACAGTGGTTACTGAAAGAAACCAGAAGGTACCACCCCTGTTACATTTCTAATTGGCAGATTCAGAAGGTTTGTCTAAACTGGAGAAAGTGCATCGCCTGGTTTATTCATTAATAAATAATTCAAGGCCAGATCCAAAGTCTGTTAAAATTTATGGAAAAACCTCCCACTGACTTCAGTAAGCTTTGGATAGAGGGCTATGTAGCTGTACTTCTTCCTCAAGACTTTTTTGTGCTTTAGGGTATCATATCATTGTCCTTATTATTTTAGTGCATCATAAAAATATATCATTGTCACAAGAATTTAAGCAGGTGAAAGTAAGAATGGGAGAATTCTCCCCTTACACTTTTTCATGCAGCATAAGGGCAGGAAAAAAAAAAAAAATGATCCAACCAAACTCACAAACAAGCCCCAACCTGCTCTCTCACTATGAGAAAGATACTGTCAAGTTACCATTATAATTGCTGATGGGATTTATGCCAGCAGTTGACCCTGCTAGCAAGCTGGTCATCAACTGAAATGGGGATGTAAACCTTAATAAGAAATTCCCCTCGGAGCCCTTGAACAGTAGGCAGTGTTATCTTTGCAGCTGTGCGTAGGAAGAAAGCATAGACATCCACAGTCTTCTAGGCCTCAGCATGCACACAGTGGTGTGTTTCAGATGAATGTTTTTCTGTCATGGCCTACCACTAACATGGATCTGTCCTTACATCTGGTGCATCTCTCCTTTTTATTTTTTTATAGCTGATGGGAAACCTATTCAATAAGGAAGACGTTATCTTTGAAATATTTTTTTTTTTTTTTTTTTTTTTTTTCTCTCTCTCTCTCTCTCTCTTTAAGGAGCAGTACAGTCATGCCTTCATACATATATAAAAAATCACGTGCTGAGTGGGTGGTTCTCTACACTCATCTTTTGAAATGACTTTTAAATATGCTCTTTTAATGAACAATGCCATCTGAAAGGCTTTCTCAGACATAGGTTGTGTGCTCTTTTCAAGTCTTTCTCCATTATACACAACAGTATATAAACTGAAAGCCTCCAGCACTGTGAAAAATTTTAAAGGTTGAATCTTACTATAAATTATATATATATATATGTGTATATAATATAAGTGACAAAGATGATGATTAAGGTGTATTATAGAGCACACAAAATGCCTTAGTAGGAGGCAATTGGATACCTTTGATTAATAAGAGATTGAAAACCTGATATGGCCTGCCTATTTTCTACTGCTGCAGCAGCACAAAGAAGTAATAAACTGAGGTTAATCAAGCAATTAAACTGGTTTGTAGGTCTTTTGCATCACTAGAGCTGCACAAAGAAGCCAAGATACATTACTGAGTTCACTCCAAAATCTTTAAATAATATTTTCAGGAAAAAAAAATCTTAAAAAAAGACATTAATATTCTCTCCTTAATATGCATCTTTCCTAGCATAAGTACCAATTTTACATCATCCATAAATTTGCTGTTATTGAATTAAAAATCTGTCAAGTTAGATGTCTTTTGACATCAGTCTCAATTTGACTTTGTCAAAAAAAAAAAGAAAAGTAATTTATATATCACTATTTTTCTTTCTTTCTTTCTTTCTTTCTTTCTTTCTTTCTTTCTTTCTTTCTTTCTTTCTTTCTTTAAGTGGATCATCTTATAGATATGACAGAAAAGTTAATGGAATGCTTAAATAACCTGCAAGAAAAATGTGAAAGCTATCAGTCTGGTTGGTATCTCACAGCTAAAGTCCCTGGATATCATGAATATCCAGGCAAAATATGGGTAAAATATGTCAAATCACCACGTTACCGTGGATAAATACTATGGACTGCCTGAGCTGTGTTTGGCACAAATCAGAGGCACAGGAGGAATAGCCCAGCTATCTTTATATGCCCCCAACTCTGATTATGACCACTATCCAGTTATATCCTCAAGATAAATTAGAACAGCTTCAGAGCTGCTTTATCTCATAATGTCCCTCAAGGGGCTGTTGCGCTCATCAGAATTCACCAGCACTTGAAATCCTGCTTATCTCCATGAAGACGAGGGTGGGCTGATAGGAAGGCAGCTACACCATCTTCCTGTTAACTGAAGATTTCCTCCGTCTGTTAGCACAGGGAAGAAAGACTGAGTGGAGATGTGATAAACAGTGTTCAAGGGTATGAAAGGTTGTTGCAAGGAGGAAGGGAACAAGCTAATCCCCATATGCAAGGCAGATAGGACAAAAATAAATAAAAAATGATGTGTTCAAGTGGGAGCAAGAAAGACTGTGGTAAGAAAGATTAGAGTAATGTTTTCCGGATGGCAATTTCATTGAAAGATGTCACATGCAGGAAAAGATTGCCTAAAGGCAATGTGGAGTCTCTTCATCAAGATCTTTTTAAAAGGGTAAGTAGAACCTTTGTCCACAGAGAGATGGGCATGCTTTATCCTGTCTCACTGTTCCTGACAGGTCTACTTTCATTATAGTGTATACATATATATGTATATTTATATTTATATGTGTATACTTATAGCTAGAGATCAATGACCCTATCTACCAGCATTCAATTGAGTAGGACACTAGAGTTAACATATCTAACCCTTGGTCTGCAATTATTTTGTGACTGCGAGAAGATGTACCCCTTTCTGTGGACACAAGAGCTTATTCTGTTAACAAACTCAACCATTACATGTTCTCCTTTTGATAGATCTACCACATCAACAATTATAAGCAGTCTTCCATGGACATCTTGTACAACAATGCAGTATTGAAAAAAGAAATCAGTAGATTATGACAAAAATATAACTAGATTAGTTGAAATATTTTCACATAGAGGATGAAAATTACTCTGGGAGAGAGTTGAGGGCACAGGGTTCAGTCTCTGAGGATTGGATCTGAATGAAAAGGCTTCACTTTGGAAGGCCTTTCCTTATAGGCCTGCCAGGGAGTTCTGGAAAACATTCAGTATTTGGTAAAGCCAAACTACTAGTAGTAAGTGAATGGGATCATACAAATACAGCCTGTGGTACTTTTCTCTCCTATTCCTGCAACAAAGAAATTTAATGGGCCGCAAGGAAACTTGAGGGTTGAATGGAATACTCTTCACTGCTGGCAGAAACATCAGATGGTATAGGAATCTGGAAGTCTCACACTTACAGAAAGGGTTATGTCTGTTTGCTTTCCTAATCAGCACTACTTAGACTCCATTTCTTTTCAGACAGTTGACATTTTGTTTTGTGTTCTATTAATGTTCAAGTACAAATATGAATAACATCTGATGATGGAAATTTTAGGACAAACTTCTGCTTTTGGGTGTGTGTACATCTGGACTCAAATATGACATGTTTTCCTTACTCATAAATTCCTATATAAATAACAAAAATGCAAGCTAAAAAAAAAAAAAAAAAAAAAAAAGTGAACTGTATTTCTTTTATTTTCTCAGTGCCCCAAATTAATGAAGCAAACTCACATGTTTGTAGGTAACAGTTCAGGATAACAGATGTGATAGCAATAAGCTACCTTGGCCTCAGGTATTTGAGCACAGCTATTTTGCAACTAATGAATCAACTACAATGAGTCAGAATAGCCAAGGGAACTCAGCCTTTCCTTAAGGCAGATGTTCAGGTTACTGAATCAGGCCAAGCGAGGTGGGATTTCTTCTAACCAAATGTTCAGTCTGAACCATCAGTTTTTCCTTCTCACCACCCACTGAGTCTAGCTTTTCATGTCCTCCTCCAGCTGCCAGCTACCACAGCTAACCTTCCCAGAAGCAGAGTTCCTCCCTTAGCCCATGGCTGCTCTCCATCATTGGCTTTGGAGCAATTGTACCAAGCTTGTTCCCAGTTGTAGGTCCCCTCTGTGGTACATAGCATATTGTACTACTAGCCAGGATATTGGGGTGGCCTTTTTCAGCTACCTGTTGGATCATTTCCCTGCTGCCCTGGGGAGTTTTGATAATGATCCCCGTAGGCTTTCATGATGCTTAGCAGAAAAGCAGAATTGAACAAGTGCAGACCTCCCTGCTGCTGGACTTGGACAATAGGCCTGCTTATAATACCAGCAGATGTTTTTGCTTTTTAGGCCATACAGGGCAAATTTATTTTCCTCTCAGGAGCAAATGCAAGCATAGCCAAGACTAAGAAATTCAGAGCTAGCTTCCGGAAACCCACTATTTACTTATGCCACAAAGCAGTACTTACACTTAAGGTCCCTCAATAATGAGGGTCTTCTGGTTAGTCCACTCAACTGCCAGCTCAGCAAAAAGTGATGTGCCCCCAAATTGAGCTTATGTTCGTATCCTGCTCTGCTTAAACAAGGTGTACTAGATTTCTCTGCTTTGTGTATAACAGTGGAGTTGCATTCTCTTCATTTTATGGTATTGAGGCATGAAAGTTGTAGCCCTCTGAAGTCCCCATTAAAGTTATATGTACCCAGCTAACCTGTATCAATTTTTTCTCGTTTATTAAAAAACGGTACTTTATATTCTATTTTTGGTCTTTCTTGCTCTTCTTTGTGTTCAGGAGAGGTCTAAAATTAAAGCAGAAAGAGGAGGAAACACATTAAACAGTTTAAAGATTTTTGTTCACAAAACTTTTAACTGGATTTCTTGTTTGGATTCAAAGAGGCAAAACAGAAGACTTTGATGTTCTTCATGTGCCTGTTAAAAGAAAGAAAAAGAGACCCACCAATAAGAAGAAGTTGGCACGAAGCCCTCTTTGACACAGCAAGCACAATGTAAAGGATTAAAGGTCTAATCTAGAAGATATATTGCACACTAAACAGCGGAACCATTTAGGAGAACATTAAATGGCACTTAAGCTAAACAGTTGTCCTTGGGAACTGCAGTTTATATGTGACTGCTCTAATATCCATTTTAAGCTTGCAGGGCTTTGAAAACAAGATGTCATTGTTTTATAAAAACACACACATTTAATCTTCCCTTGCGAGGCTGTTCTTGAAATATCTGGCTGCTGGACTGGCAAAACATTTCAGAGGAAACAAATGGGGCTGGTGTCAAAACTAGTACTGTTGCACTTTATTTCTGAAGTTATTTGCATGTGCTCAGTTGATTTTTTTTTTGATCCAAATAGGCAAACCACAAACTTTTTCAATGATAAAAGTTCCATTTATTTTTTTAACAGTATTCCCACTGTTCTATAAGCAAATAATAATAATACAGTTTAAGTAATATGAGAACACCAAGAAAGTGGTCAGTTCTACATTCACTTGTGTTCTGAGTTCTTCATAAATTAATATTTATGGAACTATTAGGAGACTTCAGCCAAAAATAAAGACCACCCAGAGCAAGGTTTCAATTTTAGTATTTTGGGCACAGTTCATTAAAAAAAAAAAAAAAAATAATCTTACAAAATAGCCTTCTTATGCACCATGTACAGTACATGGATTTTCATGCACATCACTCAGTAGGCGTGTGAAGTATATTCAATTCCTAAAAAAATGCAATGCATTCTTTTACAACTCATTTACTATTTTTCATAAGGGAGTTCTCATCCTCTCTATCAAGCAAGCCAGAAATAGAACAGGAAAAATGCAAGAGGGAGGGGATTCTGTCTTGCAAGAATATACAGTACAGTTTGAAAATCTTCCTGCTTTGTAATTAATGATCTAAAGACTGAAATTGAGAGGGGAAAAAATGGAAAAAAAAAAAAAATAACTATGTATCTCATACCTTGATTTTGTCACTTGAATATATAACATTAATCCTTGACATAGTGACTAATCAAGCCATGAAATCCCCTGGATCAAGTCATCATCCCCAAAAGCTATCTGAAAAAAAATGTGTCACAGTGGTCATTATTAATACTTCTCATTAAATGAGCAACTGGTCTCCAAACTGTTCCCAGCAGACAGGCAAACTCAGTTGGTTGCTTTGTTAACTACTCCAGGAGAGAGTCCAAAGGCAAAATCAGTGAGGAGAGCTACCATCTCCAGCAGGGCTGGGTTGGCCTGAAGTCACAGGTTGCTCCGGGCTGAGGAGCACTCACAAAGCATTGCAGGATAGGGGCTATACAGTGTCACAGCCATGCAGCAAGCAAACAGAAACCCTCTGTCTCTAACTAGTGGTGCAAGAGATTTCCTGACTGGTAAATCTGTGGGAGAAAAGTTAACAGTTATTTTTATAATAACTCTCCCAGCCCCTGGCTCCTCAGTCCCAGAGACCATCATGCTTATCGGCGTTATTAGCATGTGATTAACTGCTGGAGTATCTTTGAAGCTGCTCCTCACAGGCTGGGTAGGAATCCACTTAACTGTTTTTTAATTAAAAGCAGCAGCTGGTACCTCATGGAAAGCATTCTTTGTGCAGACAATATGGACTCTGTCTGTGCTACATGCTTGCCATAGTTCTTTGTCCCCATTTGACATCATTAGTTATATTTGCCCGAACCCAGTGTTGAGATATGCAAAGAGCAACAGCAAAGCTGAGGCAAGCTGAGCGCTCAGGCATTGGCTTGTCTAGACCACAAGCAAAATGATATCCCAGAATTACTTAAAGGCTGTACTAAAAAATACTTTAGTTAAACTTTAAATTTAAAAAGTTCTGATCTGAAATTTGGTAGTGGTGGTGAACAGAGCCTTGTCCAGCTGTGGGCAGGATGGTATGGGTCCCAGGATATCAAGTATTTCAGCCATCCTATCTCTCCCCTGAGAAGTCTTCTCAAGACAGTCCATTCCTCTCAGGCCTTCTAGATATCCATGCCAAAATACCATCCTCTTCCCAAAGCCATAGCTTTCCTCTTAAATACCGCCCCCCCCCCCTCCCCCCCCCCCCCCCCCCCCCCCCCCCCCCACACACACACACACACAAACACACAGCAGCAGCATGAAGAATCTACCCTGGCAATTTCTGTCCCTAACATCACTGCCTGGGGCTGAACCTTGGGCTCCAAGGAGTCTTCTGATTCCTGTCTTGGATCCAACTGCACCTCAGAGAGAACACTCAGAGATGAAGAGAGCTGTGTCCCTTGCAATTATAAGTTTTCTGTCAACATCAAAGTAGGAAATATCTAAGTCGAAATAGCATCCTCAATTAGAACAGCTACTACAATAAAAAAAAAAATGAGAACCTCCAAGCACAGGAGCCCTTCTTCAGGTCTGAAATAAAAGCAAAAAAATTCAAAGTGAGGTCCAAGGAAAGAGCTATTTCTTTAATTCATTATCATATCTTAACCTGTAAGACATTGGAAGCAAAATTTTTTTTTTGCAACCATGCAAACATGGTTGCAAAATTTTTTGTCTTCTTGTCCACAGCCATTTGAGTGCTTTCTCTGCAGCCTTTAATAGAGTCCTTCCTCCATGCCATAGTGTCTGGCTGAAAAGCCTCATTGTGAGACTGTCTCAGCACATACAGACTAGTCTTACATGTGTTTTGTGTGTAGGACAACACAGGTTTTTCCTAATTTTATTTATTTATTTTTTTAATGTTACGTTATTTTTATGGTTAAAAAAATGTCAATCAGTTGATATTTCTGTGGTTTTGTGTTTTTCCTGCGTCAGAGCACTCTCCACCAATTTACAAGCAACTGCACTAAAAAGTTCTGGAGAGAACTAAAAGGCTGCATGGGCTATAGTGAGTGGTTGGGGGTGGAGTATCTGGAAGAAAAAAAATGGTTGGAAATGGAAAAAAATATTTATGACACTTAAGTGGAGTTTATTTAGGCAGGTTATTCGTGGTCACTACATAATTTTGGACATTGAAAATTGAAAAATTTGGAAAATCCATGAATTTTTCAGATTCAGAATCTGGTAAACACTAGAGATAAAAAGTCTGTGCTGAGCAGAATTTTTCCCAACTGCAGTTGGCTGCTCCCATTCTGTAACAATGCATACCCACAAATAGCAAGTAACCAAAACACTTTCCATTTCTTAATAGGCTGTCTGCTGTTAATTATTTTAGTTCCTTGCTGGGAACAATGGAGGTGGATTGGAAATGATGGCTCAGAAATGAAGAGAAATAAAAAAGCAACTATTTTTAATGCTTTGGACTTCACTAGTAAATAGTGCCTCTCATTAGAAGATCTCAAAGCACTTAGAAAAGGGTAGCTATTAGTATTATACTCAATTTACAAGCCAGTCAAGAGAGGTGAGGGAGTTAGTATGGTGTTTAACTTTGAACAGGGTGCAGGGATGGCTTTTGCTACAGCTATTTATAGAGGATTTACACGACTGCAGTGTTTATTGTGTCTTTCAATAAAAAGCAGCTGCAGAAACACACAGCTGGCAAGCTTCAGTACCTGTGAGATACTGAAGACATTAGCCAGAAAGCTGTTGCACAGGTAAAAGTAGATTCACATGCTCTCTGCAGCACTTTAAGTATTGCTATTCTAACAAAGGTCTGAACTAATTTTAAATGTTTATGTTGTTTATATTCAAAATTCTCTCCCTCTGTCTGTTTAAAGCCAGATCCTCATCCTGATATAAATCATCTGACCACATTGCATAGCTACAGAATCAAGTCCTTTAGTTAGGTTTTTACTGTGGAGTCATCCTAGGCTCTGGAACAGGTATTATCCTAGTGACTCTTTCAATCACACACAGGAAATTTTTCCTCAAGGTTAGTGGTGTTATTGACTCAGATTCATTTGGATACATGTGGGCTAGAGGCTGTGTAGTGATTGCACTTTAACTGACATTGGGGCCTACATTCTCATGAGAAAACAATGCTAAAGCTTAGTCTTACCCCCTTACAGAATCCTCTTACAGATTCATCTTTCTGTGAATTCATGATGCCCCTTCTGCACACTAGCAGTGCAGGCTCTATACCATCTCTGTATACACATCATGTAAGAGAGACACAAAGAGAGGATCAAAGATGTGACCATAAGCTAAACATCTGCTTCTGCCCATGATCTGTTTTCCTTGACATTTTCTTATCTTACATACCTTTCATAAACTCCAGAATTTCCAAACCAATTCCTCCTGTCTTCCACTGCATTATCCTGTCCTGTGCTAAAAGAATGAATGTAATTTATATGTATCTAGAGATTAAGACCCCATGGAGAGGTTGTAAAGGACATCTCACCACTCTTATAGCCAAAGGGCTAGAACAACACTGATGAAATAGCTGCCTGCATAAGATGTGGGAAGTTCTACATCTCTGTTGTAAAATGTTTATATTTTTTTATTTAGGTTTCTGCAGGAGATGACTTGGGACTCAGAACTTTATTCTCTAATGGAGTCTCTTGTGAGAGGCCATCTAAAGGTCAGCAAAACTTACCTTATTAAGAGAGAATGAATGGGGAAAAAAGAAAAAGAAAAAAAAAAGGAAAGGAAAGGAAAGAAAGATAAAAAGAGCCTAGAGACACTTTGATTAAAAAGAAGAACATGCTCAATTGCAAAACCGCATCATGCCTTTTTATCTGGTATGACAGGGGCTTCTGTGCTCACTGACTGTTTAAAGATCCCAATCCTAAGATTTCATAGTGGGGATCATCCCAAAGTCTTCAGGATTACTTACACAGTTTTCTGTGAGCTTTGGATTGGATTCTATCCACATGTATCCAATTAACATGGTCATTTAGTCCCTTGAGATCACCTTCCTTTCTTCCCCTTGCAACAAGAGTTAGGTTTCTTAGGACAATCTGATATGCACTCTCCACCAGAAACACTGAAAGAATAGTGACTAGATGAAAAAAACAGTGGCACCAAGCAGCTAATACATCGGATTTTGCCATAACTTCACACTGTTTTCAATCCCATTGCGTCAGTTCAGCTCAGTGTTTGGCCCTAGATTTTCCCACAATGGGATCCCATTCTTCTTGCATGAGAATATGTCTTGGACAAATTGCCATGTCACATGTATTCAAAGGGCCATGATAAACCCTGCATCTTCGCACAGGGCACTATTTACATCAAAGGAATCTCTGCATATAAAACAGGAGTAAAATATGCCTCTAATTTAAGGTTAAATTATACCGTTAAGGCATGGGCTAAAATAAGAGGCAGCAAGTAAGCTGAACCACATCAGGGAGAGCATCCAAAACACTCTGTCTCAAAAAAAAAAAAAAAAAAAAAAAAAAAAAGCAGTCCTTTATAGTACAAGTCTTTGGCACAAATGGGAAAAAATTTGTGATGTGCCTTTTCGGGAAACAAGCTATCTCCTTTCCCTCCTACCAGGCAGCCTCACTGCAGAGCAATGCAGAGCGAAAGAGGAAATTCATTATTGTATTTACTCTTTACCTCTCTTTACATATTGATACCAGGGAAAGACTTCTGGGACTTGCAATCTACAAAGACTGTGGAAGGGCAAGGATGCTCTTACTGTCTCTTTCCCCTTCCACTGTTTATGTACTTCTGAGATGGACAGTTTAGCCTGTGGAGAAAAAAAGTCTGAAGCTGGGGTAATAGTGTATATTCTGGTGATGTATGGGATCATATGGAAGAAATGTCTTATGCATGTATGTATGTTCCTTGCATACATAAGTATGATTGCAAATGTAGAGATGAAATATTATGTCTAAGAGTGTAAGAAAATAATTTCAACGAAAGTTGACATTAGCTAAACTTCCTAAACCAGAGTACAAATTTGAAATGCAACTTTCATCTGACAATATTATGAAAATACAACTGAAATGGAGATTAGGCAGGGCTGTATATTTACTTCCACTGTTCACAAACTATACGAAAAGTAAAAGTAAAGACAAAGGCGGTAGAATCTACTCCGTGCTCAGTCTTTTATTTATATTTTCTTTTATCTTAACTATGTTGTCTAGATATGAATAGCAAGTTCCTCAAGGGTTCACTTATGGCAGATTCACAGATAGCACTGTGCAGGGAGATGCTACACTTCTGTCAGATTTCACTTTCTAGAATGACGGAAAGGATCACTGCGTTCCATGAGATTTTAAAACTTTTCATGGTACCTCAGTTCAATGATTGGTATCCACAGAGCAATCAAAAATATACTTATTTGGAAGATTTGGCATAGAAGACTCTGAAATGTGTTATGGGAGGTTTTTACAGGAGGATTCAGTGGATTTAAGTAATTTATGATTTCATCTGACCTTAATTGGGGTATCCCTAGGTCATATGTATAAAAAGTGATGCCTCTTTCCATGACTGTGGTTCTATGAAAAACTCCTTGTATAGTTCATGACAGTTTTAACTTTTCACAAGACACTCACAAACTAGAATCATCTTCCTTGTGGGCCTGCTAATGGAAATCCCCTCATACAGTTATTAGTCACTGTCTTACAATAGCTTCTTGTCTCTAAGTACTTTGATGTTGTACATAAGAGCCAAGGATCAATTACATTCATTTTTCCCATTACCGGGCAAATATTTGGACATTTTCTGTTGAGTTGATTCAAGGCAGAACTAAACCAAAAGAGTTGCATACTGTGCAGACATTTCTAACCTTCAGAAGCTGAAGGTTTTGTGACCTGGGAGAATTAATAGATGTTTATTCTAGCAGGATAAATGGAAAAAGACCATTTCTATTTTAGGGAGATAAATGAAAAGCAAGGAAGATGGGGTTTGTTATGACAAAATTGTTCACAAGTGGCATGTTGAAATGAGGAAAAGCAGTTATATATTTATATTATAATCCTAACGGAATGTTTGTCAAGAGAGTCTCAAGTGGTAAAATGTATTAGTAATTGTTGTGTTTCCTCACTTATCAAAACAAGTATTTCCACTAAAACTAGTCTGCCATGGCTGTCTCCATTGCAAAGATTCAAAACGCACCTATCTTCCATAGTCAAAATCCAGAACTTTTCCATTAAGATACAATTTCTCTCAACAAGGGGAACACACAGCTATTTTTTCTTGCCTCTTTCAAACAATAGCTGTAAGTTTTCCACACTGTGTCAGAAACACATTTTGAAAATATTTCACTTGCCAGAATTTTTCTGCAGAACAGAAGAAGGAAGGCGAGCCAGCTGGCATAGCTGGTAGTGGCAATCTCAAGTGTTTACCACGCTCAGGAATGTTATAATGCAAGAGCAAACAGACGGCATTCTCCAAAAATGGTGCTGCAGTTATTCCTCAGCTGGTACTGCTCTTCTAAATTTACTCAAGTTCACTACTAACATTATTGGAAGTTTGGCTTGAACAAGGATTTCATTGAGAAGAGACTAGAGCTTGACATGTTCATCAATTTTTCATTAGAACTTTCCTTCAACAGACAAGGCAGATTCACTGAAACCACTTTTTCCATAATACAGAAAGGAATTTCTGTGACTGTGATACAGGCAAACCCTCTGTTAATTCAGGCATATTGCTGCTCTGGTACTGGTGGTCCGTGTAGGTCAGCTGTATGGAAAGGAAGGAGGGTATTTAGTAGGGGCTTCTCTTTCTTCTTTCAGAGTTCAGGATCTTTTGAATGATAAACCTTAGAAGTGACCCTAAAAGGGGATTCCTCACCAGGAAGTCTGTGTGATAGCGTGTGAAATAAAAAGACATTTCATTTTGTCTGAAGGTTTAGGAATTTCAAAGGATGAAACTATAGTCAATATTATCTAAAAAGAAAATGGATTTAGAGCCATTCTAAGGATGAACAGGTGAATAAATGATAAATTTCATGTTTGTCTCAAAAACACATTTTGAGACAAAATGTGATGTTTTGTGGGAGGTGATGTTTTAATAGAAGTTCTACTAAGGTATTTATGAAATAATTTCATCTTTTCATTGAGTATTTCCATTTACTGAAAGGCTGGAACTCAGACAGAAAACCTTCTTAGAAAAACAACAACATTTCAAACAATCTGCAAATTATTTCATCAATACTGTATTTGGAACAGCAAATGAGTCCTGTTTGAACCCTGAAAAAGAAAAAATATATATATACATGTATATATTTATTTATTTATTTATTTTTCGAAAAGAAAACTGTTTGCAACCTTAAAATCAGTTTATGAGCCTTGGTACAAAATTTCTGTATCTGTCATTTCCAAGAGAATATCTTATGTCACAAATCAATTATATCAATTTGTTTAAACAGGAGAAGGCTTAATCTAACAGTGTTATCTGCTATGACTGCCAGAAAGGACATAAATCATTCTTATCTGAAGGTCTGATGCCATTCCATTTGTGTAAATTTGAGTCAAGAGAAATGCCACTGTAATCAATGGAGTAACTGTACAATTGTACAGACAGAAGGACATGGGTGTCCCAAACACATTGTTTTTCACATTTTATCTTTCTTTATCCATTTTCCTGGCTTTACCTCCTTTCCTTTATTCCCTAAAATGAAACATACTTCAAAGAGATAAAACTGAAAACAGCCTTATCACAGGGAACCACCCCCAAATCAATGTGCTTTTTATTATGCATTGTCTTGAAACTCCCTGCCAGGACTGGAGCTGAGGACAAGAGAAATTGGTGTATTATTGCATTAATCCTATTGTGATTTGTAGCTTAAAATGTGTTGTTCCATTGTCATTAAAAGTGGATTTGCAGCATATGTAATTTCAAAAAATAGGATCACACTTACTGTCTCTTTCCATTTATGGCTCAAGCTCTTTGTTGGAGACATCATCATTCATCACAATGTTGTCTCATAATTATTATTTTGCCTACTGGGTACAGGCATTTTACTTAAAAGTGAGAGTACCGATTGTGTTAACTATAACTATATGTTTGCAGTATATTAAAGAAAATAGATGTGGAGTGGAAGTTAAAAGACAAAATTCTGCAAGGTGCTGAGAACATGCTGCCAGATGCTGTATAACCTCAGTTCCCATCCAGTGACAAAAAGCTAACATGCCTTGTCTTCTCCAGGGTCAGACCACTGATGATTAAACAATTCTAGTGAATGTGATCTCATTCTTATTTGTCTGGGATGTTATGAAACACAAGATGAAGGGAGTTCAGATATGGTAGCAGAATACAGAGCACTAACACACCCAGCGTGGTGCTTGAAATGTGTTCCTTTATAATCCTATATTTCTCAGACAAACACTTGTAAACACTGAAGTAAAACAAAACACATTTCCTTTTTATGAAAAAAAAAATGCCCTAAAAACCACAGGATTAGCAACACTAGGGAAGGACAATCCCCTGCAGGGCCTAAATCTTATTTCCAAAACTTGGGCTGGGTTAACTACGTTCAAAATGGAATTTTTGATGAAAGAGCATGGAAAATATTTTTTTTTAATGGACATGTCCTCGTAAAACACACGCTGAATGGATTCTGAAGTGATGATACTTCACAATTTAAGGAGTCTTATTGATTACAGGGGATGTTCCAATGGTCAGGGTAGGAAACAGGACTCAGAAATCCTGGATTTGGTTTCTGTCTTGGCTGAAATTTTCCTGCATAAACAGGAGAAAAACACTTTATCTTTCTTGTGTCGTTGTCTTCTGGCTAAAGAAAATAAATTGCATTCTTATTTCAATAAGTCACAAGTAATATAGGTGGGAGAACCTACCTGCTTTTCCTGTTCCTACATAAAAGCACACAGACAGCCAAATATGCATTAAGGCAGTAAGAACTGCTAATGCTAAACTGCTTACACAGTCAAGCACAAAATATTGTGGAAAAATTAACTGCAGTCAGATGTTGGGTTTGTTGAATCGTATTATTTTTGATGCTAGACAGAAAAAGATGAAATTGTTTAACAGATTTCTCCTGCCCAAGCTGTGCCCAATCACCCAGTCAGAAGAAAAAAACTATCATACAAGTATGCATCCCTGGAAAGGAAGAAAATTAAGTAGACAAAAAGAATGGTTCACAGTGTGAAAGCATATGAAATATAACACAGACTGAACCAACATCTCTGACAATGTTTTATCTCTGGCAGCAGGCTCAATTAAGGGAGGGCTCATTCTGTACCCTTCTTCTCAGTGTCTGCTCTTTAGCTGCCACTGACTTTCCATCTTCCAACGTTTAGTAATTATGTACTTTCCATCTTCCAACGTTTAGTAATTATGTACTTTCTAAGCCAGAAGCAGCACATAGACCACCACTTATTAATAGTCAACCAAGCATCTGATTTTCATTAATTTGTCTAATCCAGTAATCTGGGGGCAAAGTTGGAATCACCTCTTTGTCCTTCACAGTATCTGTCCTGTGGTGAGGAGTTCCACAATGTCATGATGCATGATAAAACAAAACAAAACAAAAAACAAAACAAAACAAAACAACTTCTTTTTCTGTATTTTATCTGATGGCTAATAAGGTGTTCCTATACTCTTGAAAAAGTTTTGCATCCTGATAATTTTAGAATATCTTCACCATGCTGCTCTTATAGTCACCTCTTTTGCAAGTGGAAAGGTGCTAGCCATTTAGTCTGCTTCACAGAAAACTCCTTATTATTTTTGTGCCCATTATCTATCTATCTTTTGTGTTATCCTGACAGTGGTGTTGATTTGGTTTGTCACAATCAAAGTTGACTGACCGACAATTTCATATTTGAATTCTTCTGAAGCTCTGGCATGAATATCGTCCGTTGTTTTACTGCTTTGTCACGGTGCTGATTTGCTCTGAAATCTCTGACACCCCAGTCTGGGAGTTTGCACAGACTCATACTGTGTAAAGAATGACCCCAGTGTGAAAGACTCCCACCTCATCTGCAGTGGGAACCAATGCAAATAACTCATTTAGCTGTTCTATAATGTCTTTATCTTCCTTTGCTGCTTCTTCTCATCCTGCTAACTGTCCAAATGTGCTGTTTCTGATGTATATACAAAAGGCTTTACTGTTAGCTCTGATTGCTTCTGCAAGTTGCTTCCACTAATATTTTTGGCTTGCTTTGCTGTGGTTTAACATTTATTTTGCTGGGGATTATACTCTTCCTCTGTTTTCTTTCTTTGGACACAGCTTCCATATTTTGGAAGATGTCTTTTCACTTTGTATGGTGTCTATTACATTGCTGCTTCATTACACCAGCTGCTTCTTCTCCTGGATGTGGCTCATTCAGAGTCTGTTTTTATCAATGCTATCGAGGTACATTGACTGGCAAATATTTATTCTTTTTAAATTATGTACTCTACTTGCAAATAACAGTTCTTTTAACTGTTATTTCCAGTTTTCCCTTAAAGAGCTCATATCTGTCTAATTCCCTAACTAATTATTTTTCAAAAGTATTTTGTTGCTGTTCATGTTATTAACGAAACCCAAAGTCTCTCAATTGATTTTCAAATATTGACTAAGCATAGAAATCAGAGAACAAAACAAAACAATGAAAGTCTCTAAGAAAAGCTGTCATGACTAAAGTTCTTCATCTGATTCATATAGCAACTCAGATGTTAGTGTTTCATCAGTGTTTTGTTTCATAAATTTGCACAGACCTCCCTTACAATCATCCATACTATCATCTGGAGCAGGGGGGAAACAGATGTTGTACCTAGCGTTATATATTCACCTACCAGAGAAATACACATGCTGTTAGAATTAGAAGAGCGTATTTTTGGTTATTCCTGAAAGCTCATTTGCAGAGATTTCTATTATATTAAATCCTAGGATTCAATTTGTTAGAAAGATACCACACTGAATATTTTGTCCTCTACAAATGATTTAAAACAATCTTCGAGAAATAAAGACAGACATAGATTTGGATGCCTGGCTAAATATAAGCATCAATATAGTTGCATAAATTTCACCTTTCATGCAAGATTCAGTATGTTAACCCTCCTTCAACAAATCTGTGTGTGAAGACTGCACATTAAGCCTCAATAGCTTCTAACTGCAACTTCAGCCTTTGTATAGAGCTAGGAAAACCACAAAGAGTTTTCATACTTTCTCTCTTAACAAATGGAGAAATTTAGCAATTTAAGATCCACTTAAATTAATAAAAGGAAATTTAAATCAATGAAAATATGAGAGGCACATATTATTAATGCAGCTACCAAAAAGAAAAATGTAATGCAATGAATCTTGTGTTTACATAAAACTTGGGACTTGACTGCTGTCTTTAAATATCCCTTGATCTTTTTTCAGGAACATGACAATGCTCATGTCATGCCAAATCTCTCTCTCTCTCTCTCTCTCTTTTAAATATCTATAAATATAAAGAAGTATTTATGAAGCTACTTTTATGTACTTCTATTTGCTTTAAATAACAAATGAATGTTTATTTCTTTTTAGAACTCACAGTGCATGTCTTTCACCAACAGGAGATTTTACGTAGAAAAAGCACCATACATACTTATGATGCATATATGGACATTCAAGTGTATACAAATAAAAGTTTAAGGTTGCTTATGCATTTATGTTTTGCATGAATAATGGTGCAAAACAGTCACTTTATTATTTTTTTTTCCTCAAGATTATAAGATGACAGTATTTCTCCCAACAGGAAAGACCTGAATAAGTTCTTTATTTTCCACTTTGAGATTTGAATACTGTAAGAAAGCCAGTAATTTTTAAATAATGGAAGAAACAAGAAGGAAAAACAGGTGTTATTGTAAATAACAAATAAGAATGCAATCCCATTCAACAAAAATGTCTTTTCAGAAATTTTCCAATCTGATGTGATCTGTTTGTATGAAAGCTTGTGTGGAGTACAGACGTAGCCCTGAAGTAAACTGAAACCACACATAATATATTATACATGTAATCCATTTTATTTTAAATCAAAATTAAATTTAAATATTTTTTATTATTAAAACTTGCTTAGAAGAGGAAAAGAGACATGCATAAAGGAGAATTTTTACCAGAGATTTTGTAATAAGCTTACCTCTGAGTTTCATGGAGCAAAATGCAGAGTTTACAGCAGTTGACCTAGAAATCACTGCTCTAAGGTGAACTGTGGAAAGGCTAGTGCTATCCTTCCATATTTGCCACAGACAATAAGTTTTGGGAGTGATCAAATACTTGCCTTAAACTATTCAGTACATTGCTGCCTTTTGTTTCTCACAATAATATTGAACCGTCTTTTTGTTACTGCAGAATAAGCCCAAGGCAATGAAATAGTAAGGACAGAAAGGCATGCATGTTTAGCCAGAGCCATGCTTTGTCACTTTATCATACAAACTATGTCAACTGGCGGTAGTGTGAGTAATCTAACCTTCAAACAATATCATGTGGTAGATAAATCAATGAACATAGACAGAAACAAGCTAAGTCTGATTTAGACAGCCTAATGATCACTAGTTGTTTTTGTGTGTGTTTTTTTTTTTTTTTTTTTTTTTTAATAGCTTGTCAGACTTCAACCTGTCAAACCTGAAGATTTAGGGACACGGATTCACTGGAGATTTCCTGATTGCATTCCTGCTGGGCTTCTGGGAATCACAATAGGAGACTCCTAGGAAAAGGGAAGAAAATGGATAGCCTTCAGGCCTTTATGAGGCACAGGTTATTGTCATGCCTCAACTAAATCCTAATTACTCTGATTAACAATGCAAGCCTGTCACTACTCATGCATAATAGTGAGAAAGTTTGTGGTAATTACTATGAAATTCTGCTGAGGCCTCCACACGTGCCTGGCAGAGGCATTGTCTCCTCTGCGTGCCATTCCTCCAACTGCTGTTTCCAAAATAACGTTTCCAGGGTAAGCTCCATTTGCAATTCAGACCAAGCCTGGATGTCTGCAGTGGGACCAACTGGCTCACAGGATGGGCTGCAGGACTCAAAGCATGTCGAGGAGTTACTGGCTCTCTGTATCAGATTTCTTGTGTCTTCATTATGTTAATTTCCCTCTTAAAATGCAAGTTTTCTGGTAGTTTATTATTCAAATTTAATGTCAATTTTTTGTATATATAGTTTTTTTCTTTAATTATATTATCTGTCTTAGAGCTTTGTCGCTCTTTAGCTGTTAAATATCTCCCAGGTATAATGGAAAAAATATTTGAAGCAGGTGTCTGCAACAGCATATACAGACTTATATGGAAATAAATGGTTCAACAAGAGGTGTAGCAATGCTTTCATTGGAGGAAAGAAAGAGAAAAAGAAAAAAAAAAAAAAAAAAAAAGGAAAACGAGAAGAAAAAGGAAAAGAAATAATAAAAAAAAAGAAAGCTTTTAAACAAAGACTTTATTTCTGATGGAAAATATATGTATTGAGGTGCTTATGCTAGGACAGTAGACTGCAGTCATCCATACTGCTTTATGAATTCCCCAGAGCACTTGCTCTCTCCTCTTGGACTAACTCTGTGGCCTAATCCTGCTATCATTCAAACTGACTGCAAAACTCCCCAGAAATATCCCAGTGCCACTGGAACTGCAAAGCCCTGTGTCCAGGGGACACGATGAGGACGTGGCAGGGCAAGGGACAAAAGCTGGCTTCCTGTCACACCATGCATGGTTGGCCAGACTGCAGAACCAGAGCCAGTTGAAATGCATGCAGTAAATCCCAAATTTAACCATGTGAAAGAAGCAAAATACAGCAACAGGCTGCTTTGAAAAAACAGGGCAGCGTGCCCACCAGAAGTGGCTGCGGGCAGCCCTCCGCCTCTCTGCCGCAGGGAGAGGCTGGTGGGAAGGCGGGCAGTGGCACACATCAGCCCATTTTGCCAGGTTTTTGGTAATGTTGATGTTTCATTCCAGCGCAGAAGAAAATGAAATGTTGACAACCTGGAATTTCCCACAAAACAGACATTTCCTTTTCCGGCTGGCTCTAACATCCGCATGCACACGCACACATGTGCGTATTTGCAGAATTATTAACTGCTAGGTAATGACACTGGAGTTTATGCCCACTTCCACCGTATGGTACAGCAGGAATCCAGCCCTCAAAAATCCTGAGCAGTCTAGCTATGGAGAGCCATGGAGCCTGGAAAGCAGGAAGGTGGCACAAACCCTTCTTCATGGACCAACCCGGTGCTTTTGGGGCAACTTAGTGGTGTGAAGCATCAGCTGCAGAGGAAGGGGAGCATTGTCATGCCTCCACAGAGAGCAGCTCCACACAGTGTGGTCTGTTCCTTGCAGAACAAAGAATGAGAAAAGCATCACTGTCTGGACCAGCACTGAGTCTTTTTCTATTTCCTGTGAGTCCTTCTTTTTTTTTTTTTTTTTTTTCTCCCTCCACAGGAGCAGATGCAAAGTGCCAAAAGCCATCAGAAAGCCTGCATTACATCAGGCAAGCTGAGTTTGCTGACCCTCTGAGCTAGCCCACAGGGAAGAACAACAGGAGGGAGATTGCAGGGGAAGATAGGACTACTTAAGTGGCAATTTATTGTGAATCACTTTTCGAAGCTGTTGATAGAAGCATTAAGTGTGAGAGAGGAAGGGGACTTATCTTTTTGCCCAAGCAGAACCCTAATGACTCCATAATGACTGCTAAATAATGTTGCCAATAATCTCTATTTAATTATACAGCTCTATTATGTTCTAAAAAGGAAAGAAAACACAAAAGGCGTCTGCAATCCTGATGTGCCCTTGAGTCCCGTAGCCCAGTTCTGCAAAATATACGTGGATATGTAGGATGAGTTATTGCCAGGAAGAAAACTTGCCTCTCACCCTTCATCTCATCTGAAACATTCACTCATGTGCAACAAATTTCTCCAGCTCTTGAAGCGGCCACCAACAAATGCTGTGTCTGTTGTAGCTTGTTAGCATCCAGGTAAGCCCTTCTCAAGACAGAAATGTATGCGGTTTTAAAGACCTGCTCTGGAAGGCTCTTCAGAAGCATTTTAACTTTGACCAGCATGGACTACCAGGGTGTTTAATGAACACAGCACCACTTCATGCAAAATTTTGCGGAACAGTTTTCAGACAGATGCCTATTGTAGAGGCTGGTGACTTATACAATGGCCTTTTTTAAAGCCTGAAAAATATGAATTCCCTCTTTTTCATTATTATTTTTTTTACAGATGCTGAAAGTCTGAAAATAGGCTGGTCTTTGAAATAACAGCTTAATAGTACACTATACATGCAATGGGCTAAGGAGAGTACTTTACTTAAGCACGAAAATCTATTTTTGGCTTAATATTCCAAAGCTTGCTTAATACTCATTTCACTAAAATGCTTCTTCAGGCACAGCCCGGATTCTGGCCAATACAAACACTGTTTTCATCTGGAATATTCAGCAAGCTAATTGATAAAAAACATGTCATAATAGGTGAAGGGTCTGTCATTCAACTTCCACCACCAGCTCAGTAGAGTTATTGTTATAAATAATACAAATTAGTGAAACACAAAGAACCAGATTTCCAGTTACTGTGGGGAGAGAGTGCCAGATTCTGGACTTTGTGATTAAATTATAATTTAGTCACATGTGAGCCAGAACTCTGTTTTGATGGAAAGATACTGTGATTTCAACCGGCAACTAGCGCATGTTTCATTTTAGCCATGTGTATTAAATATGCTGCATTTTAATCTTTAGCTGATTAACTTTGTTGGTTCTGCCTGGTAAATTTGCAGGGCATCACCTGTCCTACCCCTTATTTATGTGTATACAGCAGAAGAAGTAGAAGTAGGTGTATAAATTCACAGGCCAGAACATTATCTTAAATCAGATGGGAACTGAGATATTAAGGGGAGGAGGGACTATACTAAGTTACAGCTGAAACACTTCCCCCATTAGCTTCTTATAAACCTGACACTGAGTGTCAGTTTCAAAACGAGAGAGATGCAGAAGGGCATTGCAGGGAGCAGATCTGTCTGCTGCAGACGCCCTTGCGGTGCTTCCAGGACCTCCTCCTCCAAAGGGTTTAATAATTGTGCCAGACTCTGCAGCTAGTAATAATACAGATCTAGTAGCTTTGCAGAAGCAATGGGGGAAGGGGAATGGTCATGTCAACTCGTCTCATGGCAAACATCACTGGTGGAATGGGCATGAAGACAGAAATTTGGGGCAGATCGGGCCACAACTAGTACAGAGTGGAGCCAGCCCAGAGAGGGGCAAGCAGGGAGGGGGCAGGAGGCCAGCTCCTTCCCAGAACATTTCTCCAATGAAATGGAGACAGAGAAGAAAAACAACAACAAGCAGAGATGCCAAGGGAAGAAGCTGAGCTTGGTGCATAATACGAGTCCCAAAAGGCAAGGGGAAATGAGGAAAGGCTCTGTATTCCTCCAGTGGAAAATATTAGAGCATGCACTCAGTCTGAAATGCCCTTATTAGACAAACAGCAGCCATTCCTCTTTTCCTTGCCTCATTTTTTTCCATTAAAGAAATAAAATAAAATTGGCTGGTTGATGTGATTCAGCTCCTGAACTGGCTTTTCTAGAGGTAACACTTCCTGCCTGAGGTACTGTTTCTGGCAGGATGGATTTCCTGGCTGAGAGTTTCAAAGTCACCTAGGGAACCTGTGTGTTCACACATGTACCATGAATATAAGCAGGAACTGTCATCTGAACTGCATGAGCAGATGTGAGATATTCTTTATTTCCCTCTTTTCTCATCCTCTTTATCTGCTGCATCTTTTATCTGTCTCTTTGTTGTTTTCTTCTTTTTTCTCTTAGTCTCTCTTTTCACTGAGACTCCTCACATTTCACTCCCTACTGATTTTCTCTCTCTCCTTTTCTGTAAAACTACCAGCTTCTTCCATGTCTTTGACTTTCCTTTGTCTCCAGATGCTCTCTCTCCATTCCCACTGCTTTGTATCACCACCAATTGTCCCTTACATAAGAACTTATGTAAGAATTGCAATGCTCCCTTCCCAGTATTGAGGCTGTCAAGATCACTGTTGTTCAAGCTGCACACAAGAACATAACAAAGCTGCAGAAACACCCTCTGCCGTATTCTTTGGGCTGGTGGGTCAGGGAGGGAAAGAGACTGGGTGAAGAAAAATTGGCTTATGCCTGCTTTTATTGGTTACAAAGCACTACCTAAATAAACTTTTGAACACTGACACATGCACAAAGTTGTCTCGCAGTGTTTCAGATCTTCTACTGGCATCGTGAGAGTGCTGCAAGGACAGACTTGTGCCTTTACTTCACAGGTTCAAACACCTGCCCAAATGAGGAGAGGAGAATTCTTTCTGCCTGCCTACACGTGCAAAAGTTGATGTGTACCCATGTGTACCACTGATTCACAGCTTACTCTCCTGTATCCAGGTTGTTTGTGTGGTGAAATGGGAGGGTGCAATGAGCTCAGTGCCATCTGGGCTTGGACTATTCACAGGAATGCAACTGTTTTAAATGCTCTTCCTAATTTGGAATGCAACAATACTGAAAATAATTAAAATCAGGTATCTGAATGTTCTTTTGCTTCATTATCCAGAAGATAACCATGCACTAACGCTGAGCCATGCAACATGTGATTATGCATTCAGCTACAAAGGCAGAAAACATCACCATTTAATTAAGTGTCTAAAAAGTGATAATCATAGATCACTTTTAAACATTTTTTTAATGAAAGGAAAAAAACAACTGATGTCTTACTGTATATCAAAGAGATGCAATTTTTCGTTCTACAGTTTAGCCTAACACCCAAAGCACAGCACAATCTCTCACTTACAATATTTAAGTCCTTTGAGGTCAGGGCTTCTTTTTTGCCATAGTTTGTTACAAAAAGCTGTTAGAGTCTGCCAATTCTGCAGTACAGAATTTATAGCACTGGGTCAAAAGACAGTTCCTGGAGGAATTCAGCAACCCTTTGTAGTAAATCAGCAGTCGTGTCTTTGATAAATGCCTCCCAAGCCCAGCAGTAACTGGTCCTCAGTGCTGAAAGATAAAACAGTAACTCGTACGAGGCATGTAGTTTAGTGAAAGATGCACAGCAACAAGGAACTAGTGAACAGCTTCTGAAGAAGTGACGGTTAGCTGAGCACTTGTGAATACTGAACAGAATGGTGCAGGAAAATAAGAGGAAATCCTGTTGGGGCATATGAATTTGGTCCTGCTGCTCAAGTATAAAATCTGCAGCACCTTGGAGAATAATAAGACTAAACCAAATGAGGGATATAAACATTTTTCAGAGGAATGAATCCCTCTCTGGGCCTTCCTACTCTGTCTGCATCACGAACTGCTGCATTCAGCCTGTTGCATGATAATTCTGTTAAAATGTAAGGCCTGCAAGCACAGGGCAGGGGTTCATCCAGTCCCGCCTTTCAGTGCTCTAACGGATGGTCCTGCAGCTGGAACCAGTACAAGCAACCTTATAGGATCACTTATAGCAAGCTTATAGCACCACTGTTCACAAAAGGCTCTTTTTTTTTTTTGCCTCTCATACTCGTCTCCTCTGTCGATCAGCTGCACACACGTCGGTGAGAATATTTTTCATGGCCTTAAATAGTGGGGCCATAAGGAGATGCCATAGGTTAAAGAGGTACAGCAGGACTACTGGCTGGCTGGGGAGGATGAGGCTGGAAGGTGAAACTTCTGCGCCAACCCTCACCAACAGGAGCAATGTTCCTCTGGGACATGTCACGGCAGCCCAGCATTTCAACACCATGAGAGGACAGGCAGCGTTGGAAGCCATGGCCCTGTGTGTAGCCTGTCAGTGCCTCATCATTTTAACCTCAGAGAGTGAGAGCTGATGAAGTCATCCACTTCCATGGGCAATCAGCGTGCTGGTGCCCTCGGCCATGGGGCAGGGTAAGGTTTTGAATGCCTGGAGTGCTTTGTCATTGCACTAACTCATGAGTTTCTACCATCAGAACAGTATGGGAGAGGATGCCAGTGACTACAGGAGATGGAAAATGAGTCAGTCGTATTATACTTCTGGCTGAGAGTTATGGACACATCTCATTAAGACTACATTGGTGATGCAGGCTTAAATGAAAATAGGTGTGAGGAGCAGCTTAATTTGTTCACTGTTGGCAAACAGATCTCTTTACTTCTATTATAAAAACAGTCAGTCTAGTTTAAAAAAAAAAAAAAAAAAGGATTAACTGATTAACTCCCATCCAAGCCATCAGAAAAGTAAATCTATTAAAAAAAAAAACTGTATTAGCTCTCATCCAAGCCATCAGATCATCATCCAGGTAATGGAATCATGCTAGGAAAAATATTATTTCATATTCTTTTCTTCCCAACTCAGTATCTGGCCTCTTTCCACCAGGAGAGGGAAGGCCTCCCTCTGAGAGGAATGGCATCAAGCCCTTTTTTGCACTGTTTTGAAGATTGCTTATTATAATTCCCTTCTTTGTGAGACTCTGTGTGCATTATCTCAGGACAAAATGCCCATCCAGTTTGGTTCATTAAAATTTTCCTGAAAATGCCATAAGATTTCTGGTAATAGTCTGCTGTACCTACTAATGAGGGAGATGTGTCTTTACAATAGGAAACAGAGTACATGAGTATTTCTGAAAATATTTCAGTAACTATGCCCTTACAGCTAAGCCAAAACTGCTTACATACAACCCACAGACTCTGGATAAAAGTGACTGTATTCAGGGCTAGGCATTTACAGAAGGAAGTTCCTCCAGATTAATAAATTATACCAGAAGAGATACAGAGGAAATATTATTTCTGGAAAATGAATATTTACAAGTATCCTCTGTGGATTCATACTTAATACACATGATGCAGGGTGGAACTATTTTGTGGTCTGGGGAATGAGATGTTTTAAAACACAATAAAGTGCCAGGACTAACGAACTACTGAGGTCTACAGTGTCTCTTGCCTCTTTATATCTACTATACACTACTAAATACATTAAAGCAAAAGTTCGTGCTTGGGGATAAATAAATAGAGACATAAAATGCATCATTACAGCATACTGTAAGGTCATTTAAAAGCTTTTTTGTTGTTGTTGATATAAAATAATATAGTCTACCTAAGGCTATAACTGGTTAACTATATCCAGTCCCTGGAAGTGTTCAAAGCCAGGCTGGATGAGGCTTTGGGCAACCTGGTCTAGTGGGAGATGTCCCTGCTCATGGCAGGGGTTTTGAACTGGATAGGCTTTAAGGTCCCTTCCAATCCAAACCTTCCTATGGTTTTATGATTCTATGTTTCTGTGGTTCTATGAACTAGAGTATATGGATAAATTCAATTCAGATGAACATAAGGTTTATAAGGAAGAGGTCTAATGTTCTCTACTATGCTTGCACATGTGAGAAAGAGACCTGGTTAATAGTGTAATTCTGGAATCCGTCTCTGATGAAGAAGTTTTCAAATGCTGTTCTAATGCAATCTAGCCTACTAAAATATTACTTTTCCCCTTAAATTCCTATGAAAACCTAGGAGTTATGGTTCTCTTTAGATACCAAACAAAATGCTGAATGCATTTCCTCTCCCTCCCTTCTCTGCTCCTTTGTGCCTGACTGGCACTATCCTATTTAGCCCCAAGAGCCATTGCCCCTGCACACTCAGCCAGCTATGCTCAAAGGTGTGGAGGAATTGGACTGCGTTCCTTTAATAAGCCCTGCTTATTATCTGAGTGGTTTTTCCTTGAATACAGTAGTCCTTAGCATCCTCTTTACACACCTGTACAGAAATATTAGACAATTTAACCTTAAATAGAAAGATAAAATTGAAAAAAAATATATTTTTCAATCTACAAATCAGAAAATAATGGTAAAACTTAAATTATAGGAGATTCTGTCTATGTCTGTGCTCTTAAATATCTTATTCACATTGCTGAGTATGCAGATATGCACACATTCAGCTTGTTACAGAGTATAGAAGTATTTACCAGCTTGGCCATATTTTAACTTTTGCATTTGAGAGCCAGGATGTTTGGTGGCTGAATTTCAACCACCTGAACATTGAAACCCACAGAGAGGCAGCTCTAAGAAGCAAGCCAGAAGTGAGGCCCTTTCCCCACCTCCTTCTCTGCAGTGCTCCCTGAGCACAAAGCTTGCCTCTGGTCTCTGCTATAGCTTACATAAACACATTTCTAACTCTCATGAAGCTGATCTCAGACAGCGTGAGAGAACAGAATTGAAAGATATAACAGCAATGGATGTTTGAGAGCCACACATTTTCAAAAGATTGTTTCACATGCTGCAACTCCTCCCTTCTTGACTCATATTCCCTCCTGTTCCAATTTCCATGGCTTTGCAATCACATCCATCTACCTTTTAACATGCCTTTCTCTCCCCTGTTGCTGTGTGAAAGACTCCCACAAACCACAAGATAAACTAATCCAGGGCCAGGTTTTCTGAAGTGCTGAGTTCCCCTTTAGGTCCCGAAATACCTACCAGATTTGCAGTAGTTTGGACTGTTGGGTATTAAACATTTTTGAAAAATCTAACATTTATTTATGTGTTTAAATAGGATATGAGTTCTTTCAAGATTTCGGTTGTCCAGGGTCCTAGGATCCCTTGTCTAAAACTGATGATATGCAAGGATGAGGAAAAGCAAGTACATGTAAATTGCTAACAAAACAGTATACCAGCCTGTGCAGACAATTATTTTTTTCATTTTTCTGGAGTCTGTTTCATTCATAACCTATATCATTTACATCAGAAATAGGTCAGAATGACCTACAAAAACAAGTCCAAATGAGCTAGGTGGAGAAGAGATTATTGACTACCTTTCTAGCAACTCCAAATTTGTGAATGAATTGACCTTTAATGTAATGGTTTTGGTGTAATTCTTCCCCAAACTTCCAAGTGTCTCACTAGAATATTTTTTTTCTGCAGAATGCTAAGAAAGGAGGAGGTGGCTTCTGTAACATTTTGTCTTTAAGTGCAATCTGATCTAGTAGGTGACACCCCTGCCCATGGCAGGGAGGTTAGAACTAGGTGAGCTTAAGGTCCCTTTCAACCCAAGCCATTCTATGATTCCATGACTGTGATGACAGCCCTCTAAACCTTCATAATCAGAGAAAATCTCAGATCTCTCAAAATCAGGATTTTTTAATAACACTTATTAACTTGTATGGTTAGAAATATAACCTTAAAAAAAAAAGCAAATATGGAGACTCCCAGATAATCATTTGGGTATAGGAACTGAAAACTGACTTGTAAAACTCATGATAAAATCCTGAGAGCTAGCAACATTACCAGTGTGAATGTTACTGCAAATAATGAGAGTTTCAAGAAAGCTCTTAAGAAAGAATAGTGTCTCTGTGTGCAAAATATTTTTTCCCATAAAACTGCTGTAAGGCTTAACTTTGTATGTAGCTGCCAACATGAATTAGTCAAGAACAATTCATGTCAAGCTATCCTTATTTGCCACTCCACTAAGGCAAAAGACTGTGGGCAGAAGAGCAACACATGATATTATATCTCAACTTCAGAAAGTTTTTTTTGATATTGTCTCAAGTGACATTACTATAAGCAAATTAGGAAAATAAGACAGCAGTTGATCCAAGACAGATGCCTATAAGATTCAAAATAAAATAAATAAATAATAAAAATTAAAAATTAAAAAGAACAATTTTTAAAAAGAAATGGGAAATGAATGGCTCACTGTCAGACTATAAAGCCATATAATGTGGCACTTCCTAGGCATCCATCCTCAGCCAGTTAAATATTTTAATTAATAAAATTGCCTTTTACATTTTCAAACAATGGGAATGTTTAGAGGGGTTGCAGGCACACTGAAGAAGAAGACTAGAGTCAGAATGACTTAGAAGAAGTGGTCAACTGGTCTGAAAAACAGAGTAGGATGCAGTTCAATATGGACAATAGCAAGGCTTTAAAAAATCAGGAATAACAATTTGCACAAATTCAGAGAAAAATCAGTTCTGCAGAAAACATTTTGAGGATAATAGTGATTTATAAACTAGATATGATATCATGCAATTAGAAAGAAAAAGAAAAAAAAAGAAAAAAAAGAAATGAAACATATATATTATATAAAGATGATTGTATAAACTCATTATATAAACACTTCTGTTGGAAATATGTAACAATCCTTCTTTTCTGAATAGTGCTGCCAAAACTGCAAGTGAAGCTCAGTTCCTAGTAATAATCGCTATATTTCAAGGAAGAGTTAAACCCACAGAAAGAGAGAAATTATGAGAAATTATAATAATCTTCAAACATATACAAAGTAGAACAAGAAAGAATGATCTCACAATGACTACAAAAAAAAAAAAAAAAAAAAGAAAAGGATCAAAGTAACAACAGCGGAGATTTAGGACACTCTTTAAGAAAAAATTCAATAAAGGTAAAGAACAACTTTTATAAGAGAAATAAGACAACCAAAATAAATAAATTATATCATTGATTATATAAATATGATAAAACAGTATCATCTCATTGTGTACCACTGCTGCTGAAAATAATCAAAATAATTAGTTTGAATAAGTCTCATCATGTGCAAACTACTCAAGGAAACTTCTTGTGCAGTCCAAAAAATTTGCAATTAGAAAGGATACAGAGGTAAAAGTAAGGGAGGAGATGTATATTTTAGCAATTGTTTATGGTATGTAAAAAAAAAAAAAAAAAAAAGCTAACAGTACCTAGATTATTTTGTTTCCAACTATTTATTTTCAGTTATTATTTCAGGTTGTCTCTATTATGCACAGTCTGAAATTAACTTACTGATTGTTTTTGGAATTGGAATCAGAGATATAAGTAACTAAATGAGTGTAGGTTGGTCCAGAGGAAGAATTAATTTTTTTCTTCTCTGGTAGATAATTCTATGCTGTTTGTTTTTTTTGAATAAGTAATGAGTATAAATGCCCCAAAAGATAACCGTGAGAAATTTTTGCTTGTCAGTCAGAGAATATGAAAATCTGAAAAGAAATTCAACTGAGACCACATAAGTTTTCCAGAAAAACACTCACAGGTGAAGCTGGATATTATTTATATTGTCTTAGAAAGACAACAAAGAAACAAATGTTTCTACAAATTAATAAATTGGATCTTCTATAGGAGTAAAAGGTCTACCGTCCCATTTTTCCTTTTTTTTTTTATAACACTTCCAGGTGTAGACTAGCTATAGTTTCACCTTAACACACATGCAAGCTGAACAGCTTGCAAAAAGATGGGAATCTCACTGAACTTGTTTTTAGAGTTTTCTATTTCTAAGAAATCTAAAAAATTGACAAGGAAATTAAGAATTTAATTGAATCTGCTTATTCTAAAAATAGCCAAAGGCAAAGAAGATGTACTGATGTTAGATAATACCGTTTCATTTCTTCCCTGTCCTGAAAGGTGATATGTGTTAGAACTAATGCCCCTTGGCACAAGAGTTTGCTGGAATGTACTGGTTTAGCATGGATCAGTGATCTTAAAGTTTTCCAAAGTGGGTGCAAATGTCAGTCCACTGAGTAATGAGCACCAGGAAGGATTGTTCCCTACAGGATCTGTCTAAATAAATACAAAACTACTAGCTGTCAATCTGAAAATAGGGTCAAAGGCTATTTTTTTTTTTCATCTGATTGCTTGTTTGTCAAGCATACAAAACAATACATAAAAATAAGGAAATGAGGAAATACCGACCGGCATATGGCAGAGCTTTATGATATAGGTCAGACTGTGTGGAGAACTTTTGCTGAACAGTCATGTGAAAGTCATGAAAATTATTTTCCCTCTCAGAAAGAAAGCAATTTGTTACTTCATTGTAAACATGCATTTGCACCAATATTTGGACCCAAAGTGTTTTCAAATATATATTTTAGAGGATTTGAGAAGTGAAGTCCATGTAACTAAATGACTGTTCATTTCTAATGAACAGTGGATTACTCTATAACAATGATTTATTATTTTTTTTCTCTTGTGGTCTGCAGAGTGCCATGCACTACTTCTTCTCTCGTAGTCTTTGAAATGTAACAAAGAAGCAAGAGGAAATTGTACATAGGCTTAAATGTATAATGCCATACTTTCACTAGATGGATGCTAGAGGTCCAGAAGTAGAAAATATTTAAAAACCACTATACTAAGCAGTAATTAAAGCAAAGATTACAAAAAAAAATGCACAAGTTGAAATATATTCACCAAGGAGCAAATCCATTTTTCACTACCTTCCCTGAGAACTTGGATAACTCCCTGATTCAAATCCCATGGGAGTCAATGTGAGTCATTCAGAGACTTCAATGGACATTGGACCCACCTGTACTTGAATAGCAAAGTCATTTTATAAAGTTTAAATTGGTTTACAAATACTTCATATACAGGAGAGAAACTAAATTCATCAGATAAATATTTTGCTTTAAATAAATTGCCCTAAATCCAGTGCTTAACTGATTTCCCTCAAAACTTCTGTATAATATCTGCAAGCTTAAACTGTAAACTCAGTGGAGTAAAACTGAATTCCAGCATTCCACAGAGTTCTTTTTGAAGGTTTTATATGCTATATATATGCACTATATTCATATTTAAAACAGCTGTTTAACATATGAGGATTTTACTACTTAGTTTACTTCTACCATTTTTCCATTAATAAATTCACCATATATGTAGGCTTACGAACAGACTAAAATAGACCCAAATGTTCTAAATACACAGTCAGTTCATTAATAAATGATAATAAAGCAAAGGAAAGCATACAGTTTTTCTATTCATGCTTGCTGAAAATATACAGGAGAAACAGATTGATATCATCCAAGTTCACAGACCACAGGAATAAAAACATGTAAGCCTTCATCTACTGAAAAAAAAAAAAAACAAAAAAAAAAAACATATGTTTTAAAAATGCTCCAAGAAAATTCCAGAAGAAAATAATTACAGACGTCTTTTCCTAGTTCTGCTCTTGCTCTATTCTCAGTGTCAGGTAATGCAGGTATATTTCCTAAAACAAAAGCACACTCCAAGATTTTCAAAGGTACCTCAGGTTCACCCTAGCTGAAACCAGCTGTATGTTGCTGCAGTTCAAACATATAAAAACTAAGACACCAAAAGCTACTGCTCTTTTAAGAAACTCTGGGTCATAAAAATGCCTGCTTTCAGATTTGCTGTTAATATCTAGTCTAACAACCAAACTTTATACAGTTCACCGCCAGCACAGACACACTCACCCTTTTTACTTAGAGTCAATGGCAAACTGTGCCGCAGGTCTTCTCCGGGTGGAGATGACAAACAGATGAGTTCCCACACTTGTATTCACTTGGGTTCTTTTTGGCAATTTTAGATGAATTCAGAGGTCACTGGAAAGTGAACCCTGACAGGACGGAATGCTTAAATTACAAGGAAAAAAGCAAACAAACTTGACCCCTACACTTCGTGATGACTCTGACAATCATGAAATTAAAAAAAAAAAAAAAAAAAAAAAAAAAAAAGGAAATTGATTAAGTTTTGATAGAAAAAAAAAACCTTATTGTGCAGCAACATGGTATCATATTGCTTCATGTAACAGAGATTAAAATCCTCTGTATCTTTCAGGTTTCCTAATTTTCCTTTCCCCCTAAAAATTCATGGACTGGGGACAAATGTGGTGCACACTAAGCATTCCAATTGCTTTTGAAAGGAGCATTTTGCTTGTGGAAAATGTGCTGTCTCTTTGATTGCAAATGTAGTTGATTGTGAGGAGAATGAAAGGATGACCTATGACATGACCTGCTAGCGCAATAAGGTCATTTTTTTTTCCCTCCTCACACAAAAGATAAGAGACTGACTGCTTACAAAGTGTTCTGGCAAATGGACAAATTAGGACTGCCTGGACTCCCGCTCCGGTCAGGCAAGTTATTCTAAGTGAAGATAAGTGAAAGTTTGAAATGTTTTGAGGAGGAGGCAGACTGCAGACTTTCATTCCTTCCCCAAATGGATACAGAGCTGGGCAGAAATGGCTTGCCCAGGAGTTTCAGGTTTCAGACATGAAGTTTCTGTAACTGAGTAGTAGAGAAGAGGACAGGGCAGCCACATGGGTGCAATATCAGCCTGGGTGAGGGACAGCAAGCCTCAGTTCGACCATTTGTTTTCTGTGAGCCACCATACAAGAAATAAGCAGGTAAAATCCTCTTCTGAGATTCCAAGATGTAAGACAGATCCTGATTAAAATACATACAGCCACGTCACCATAGCATTACATTTGAATAATGCCTGCCCATTCAGGACAACTCTGGCATGAAGATTTAACTTTAAGGCTTTCAGATCCAAATGTACATCTCTTCAGCCAGGTCAGTGCATGGGCAAGTTTCCATCCATGTGCACCCACATGTATAAACATATTCTTGGTCTACTCTCTGACCAACATTTCAAGCTCTGCAGGAGTCAGAAAAAATATTTTTATACATTGGTGGTGTTTTATGAGATAAAAATTATCTGTGAGTAAAAGGGTTCAGATAGGACTGTGCTGTTCATTTATATACCTAGCTAGAAAACTGAGATGCTTTTTAGCAAAAGTAGGCTAAGGTTTCAATTGAGCCTTTAGTACAGCTATGGTTTGGGTGAAAGTTCCCTGGTTTCAACAAAAAGCAGTGTAAAGCTCAATCATTTTAGCACAGAATCGCTTTGAGATGTGCATTTTGAACCTTAACCCTCGGCACAGAATTCCTGAGTATGAACTCATTCAAAACAAAGCCAAAACAAAGGTTTTTGTGAAACCCAGGAAGCTTGAAACACCAACTTTCTAAGTGCTACAAAGCAAGCTCCAGAAAACCACAGAAAAGCCCAAACACCACAAAAAAATTAAACAGAGAGAATGTCATTTTCTGGAAACACTTAATTCTGCCTACAAAACTGGCAGGTTCTCTAATTTCTGTTTGATCTGCTTCAGAAATATACAGTATCAGTAAAATTCCATCTAAAGTTTATCCAGCACACACCTGGTACCAGCTGCAAATCAAGAGATTACCCCATCGAAAGCAGAATCTTAGCCACCCGCCATAGGGTGACAGGCCAGATATACATTTTCAACACATTCATGAAAAGCTATCAAATGCAGTGCAATATGATTTCACTTCACAAAGATTTTTTTATTTTATGGAAATTGAATATTCTTGGGAAATTCTGGAAGACTTGCAAAATGAGAAATGTATCCCAGTATTGCCCCGATGAACCAGATTCACACCATCTGACAGAATGTCACTGTCAGTTCGTTTGGGCTCTGGTCCAAAGGAATCTTCAAGCAAGTATTCAACTCTGAGCATGGCAGTAATCTTGTCCAAGGATTCATATGTTTTAAATGAAGAATTTCATTGCTTCTCAGAGGCTGGAGTTACATTAAGAGATAAGCAAGAGGTAAACCTGAAGCTAACTCTTGTATAAAGTACAAGCACAGACCTTTTCTTTTCAACATTTTCTCAGTAATCAAAATGAACATATAAATTAAATTCTTAACCCTGTTAAAATCAAGTGTGTGACATGAAATAAGCAACAGTAGTGAATGTGCCCCCACACAAGGCACACAGTTCCCATTATCTTCTGGTGGAAACTGTGGGAAAATACAGTCCTATGTATCTGTCAAGCCAAGTCTTCATCTGTGACCAGAACAATGAAGACAGAGAATCTGGAGATCATTTCCCTCAACACTGTCTTGGACATGTTGATATTATCATGATGTTGTAGAGCATCCATACCTCCTATGTCATGATCATATCACTAAAATATGTGGGCATATCTGCACAGTGATTCACCATTAGGTTAAAATGAGCAAAGTCAAATAGAAACTTTTATTGTCCCTTGTTTTAGAATATAACAGTAAATACTTGACATCTGGTCTCTTTTAATGGCATCTGTAGTTGTGTCTAAGCAGATACTGAAAATTCAGTTTCTTCAATTGCATTTGAATTTCAGCATCAGCTATTTCAGCACAGACAAAAACTCATTTTAGAGATAGTTTCCAGAGCAAGAGGGTTCACTCTGTAAAGCTCCTTTGCTTAAAATCAGTGTCTGTACATTGTACTCTTTGATCTCTGATCAGCAAAGAGAAACCTCAACTCAGAAGCAGGAAGAAGAAGAGAAGCTGAAGAAAGACAATGTTCATTGAGTGGGACCATCAGCTCTTATTCAACACCAGGGCAGGAGACTTTCTCCTACATTCTTGGATTGCTGATTCATTTTGATTTCTAGCCTCCTTTTGCTTTTCTTTCAGAGGGGAAAAAACTCACAGTGGCTTCTGGCTTGCTTCAGATGAGCCATTCCACCATTTTGCTGCTTACACTCAGTGTTATCTTCTAATCACCAGTAATCAAATAGGAGAGCCTCCTATCACTGATGTGGAATTACTCCTGATAGATGCAGAATTACATATATTAGGGTTAACTGGAACAAAGACTTCAATAGGTCTAACTTCTGGTGCATGGTCATGGGCTTATGCTCTCAAATACTTCTGTTGTCTTCAGTGTAACTAGTTATATGAATTACATGAATCAGCATTCACAGAATCTGACTCATGAAGAGTACTCAAGGGGTTTTGATAGCTAATTCCAGCTCTGCAGGGACTGATTCTTAGCTCAGCAATCAACAGTTAGTGTGGATGCAATATCAAAGTCTTAAAACTTTCTCTGTTTTGGCCACTTGAAGGGACAGAGGGCTGTATAGTTACCACCTTTCAGCTGTCCTGAAGCATCTATACTCTCAAAGTGGTAGAGTTGGAGGCAAAAAGACTTGCTGAGTTTAAATCTACTTTATATCGGTTTACAATTGGGACAGACTAAAGACAGATATGGCCAGTAACCAAGAGTTACTACAGCTCTGCTGCCGGGCAGTAACTTATTTAGTTGCTATAACTCATCTGTCTGTCTGAACCCTAGCACATTCAGTTACTGAACCATCGTTAATTTTTCTTAACCATGCTGAGATTTCTATTAGAAGCATGCGATTTAAGTTTTTGAACATGGCTGCTGGGCTTTGGAGAACGAGAAGGAAGTTATTTAACTTTTTCATATGCATACAGAAAAATTAGGGTTTAGAGTTTCTTTTTGTTTTCCTGATTACTATCAAATGGCTCCCACAGTCACTTTCCAAAAAACATTTATGCTTAGCTCATTGCAGATACTGTTGCTATTTAGCAAGAAAAACAAGTTCCAGGAGCACCTTGACTCTGTGTTCTAGCTGTCCAAATTTTGCTAGCCTACCAAGTGCAAAACAGGGGTTTTAGAGCATTTAACATGTGGCAACAGAACTGAATATTTGCAAGTATATTGGTGTATTGCAAGAACATCAACATCAATAGGATAAGCTGTATCTCTACTCACTGGGCCAAATTCTGCTGCCTGTTTTCAATGTAGTTACCCCAGCAAAATCAGCTGAGTGACTCCAGATTTATATTAATGTAATGGAAAGCAGAATCTGACTCACCATATGGAATCCATTTGGAAAGAAGTCTAGTTGTGAGTTTTATCTAAAGCTTATTGAATTGTTCATTTTTCTTATTTCTATTTTTCTTGGTTTCATTGCAGGTTGATAAGCAATCTGAATGCCTGCTGAGGAGTAAAGTTATTATTAAACATCTGAAAGTAAAGGTACCTAGAGAAATAGATGGCCTATCCTATTTCCAAAACATCATCCAAGTTTCTTTTTGTTGTTACCACACAGAACTCTGACCCAAATCATCACCAGCCCTAAGGGAAAGCACAAGAGTATAAATAAGTTATAAAAGAGTATTTACCTCTTGGATAACCTATTCAGGACCTGCTGTATGTTTATACAATCACAGTTGTAGCAGAATAGGAGGAATTCTGCTCCCCAGGGTGAATACTCTGCAGCCATCAAACAATGGGCTCAGTGGCTCCCAAGCAGTGCAACCCCTACTCCCATGGGATTTCCATGTCTGCTTTTCTTCCACAGCTGCAGTGCAGGGTTCATACACATCCTATCACACAACCTACATTACACACGACAGGCTGATGGACCTGCAAGTCTCCCATATTACTGAGGACGCCACTAGCAACAAAAGGAAATCTTGTGACACTAAGTGTCATGCTGGATTGCCACAACAGGGCTGTCTTTAGCAATGTTCTCTGGTTTGATACTTTTAGGAACAATGAATAAAGCAAAAATCTGTGAAATTCTGGCCCACTCAATGGGCACAAGGTTTGTGTTATTAATTCCAGAGGGTGGCCTGGGATGTAGCTTCTGGTAGTATTTAATATTTTTTTCCAGAAAAGGAGAGAGCATGTATATCCAGCAAATAATTTTAAATCCATGCACTTAAGATGCAATTAAACATTTTATTAATTCCTTCTTAATAAACACAGGTGTGATATTCTAGTTTGAAAGGTAGAATTGATTCTAAAACATTTTTTGAGCTATAATCCACAGTTATATTTTTGCTTTTTTTTTTGTTTTGTTTTGCTTTGTTTTATGAATTAAAGGAATGGATGAAGTCAGTAATACAAATTATTGGCCCATCACAAAATGTTCAATAATGCTATATTTGGAGAGTTTGGTTTTATGCATCTATTATTATTCAATGTAATCAAAATAATCTTCCTTTACACAGGTAAACAAGAAGCATGATAAACAGCAATTGCAACTTTTTTTTTTTTTTTTTTTTTTGTCTGTGCAACTTCCCACAAGATTATTAAGTTAAAAGGCAAGTGAATTTTCTTCACCATAAATATAAATTTTCATGGAACTGAGAAAATTTCTGGAAATTACATTGATATATAAAAAGCTAGTCCTATGCCATTATTTAAACATGGTGAATTAGACATTCATAGTAGCTATGGGTCTGAATAATTCAGATTGTATTTTACAGATAAAGAAGCAAAGGAAATTATTTAATTAGTGTCAATCAGAGGAAAAACTTAGGTCTAATATCCGCTCCTAAAGACAGAGGCAGGAAGAAACAAAGTTAGCTAAGTAGCATCTGTGTAATAAAGCAAGATTTATGAAAGCTAATTTACATTAATATCCAGTGATATTTTGAATAAGAAATGAGCACATGGTTAAATTTTGTGGCCTTATGAAATAGCCTGAAGATGGACAACTATACAGATCCCCAAAGAGAAATGAGAAAAGGACAATCAATTCTTAGTTCCACGGAGCTGAAAAAGCTTAAGCATAGTATCCACGAGTGCTTAACTAATAAGAAAGTTGATGATGACACAGAAAGTACTGAGGAAACAAGGTAACAGATACCGAGTCACCTGGACTGTGGTGTGAAAAAGGCACAGATAGAAATCTGAGTTCCAGAACAGCCAAAAGCTGTTCACACAGCTACATAAAACGAACGCTGCTAAGACAGCAGACCACATCTAGCAAGTTTTAGCTCTGGAAATCCCTGCGGGCTGGAAGTGTCCCTGTTGCTCGTCTATAACTGAATGAGTTAATTAATCTGTGGGGTAGATGAAGAAATATGATACCATTAAACAGGACATAGAAAGTTACCATACATTTACTATTGCAATACTCGATATTGAGCACTGAGGAACTATGTAGAGTACAGAAAAAATAATGGAAAAAATGAAAAAGGGTTGAAAATTTTGCAACTCAAAAAAAAAAAGATTCAGCAACTCGACAGATTCCTATGTCAAGGAGAATGTTAAAGGGTGACTTGCTTGGCAACATAAGTGTCATAATTCTTCAGAGTTGCAAAAGATCAAATTGTAAGAAGCTTAACTGTCTGAGCACTGGAGCTAGACAAAGTCAGAACAGTGACTGATTAACCACTAGGATAGCTTAATAAGGTTATAGTGAATTCCCATCATAGACCATTTTAAATTAGGACTAGAATGTTTCCTAAATCAGATGTTTTATTTGGAGTGAGAAACAGCTTACAAAAGTCCTATGTCTAAGTTATGCTGGAGGTCAGACTAAATGAGCTACTCCTCCCATCTGGTTTTGCAGTCTCCAAGAAAAAATCTCATAATAAGCTTCCAAAGGGAAGGAGCTAGCCTTCCAAAATGCCTAGTTAACATTTATTTAAGTGTTGTTTTTGTTGTTGTTGTTGTTGTTGTTTTAAGTGTTTTTTTGTTTTGTTCTGTAGTTTGTTTGTTTGTTTCTGATCGACAAAATGTATTCTTCAATGTTAGTTTGCAGCATACTTTTTTATTATTATATTATTTTTTATCTTCCTAGTAAATTTAACAACCAGCCTTTATTAGTTTTCATTGTCTTTATCAGGAATACTTCACTTGTTAAGAATAAGCTGGCATCTGAGCAGCTGGTAAATTAGACAAATCCCCTATTAAAAAAAAAAAAAAAAAAAAAAAAAAAAAAAAAAAAAAGTTTAGGATTGAGACTTTGTGTGAGATTAGATTAACATAACTATTTATTTCCAAAAGGAAAGACCTAAAGGACAATGCCATAACATGTATATCAAGTCACTTGTCTTGGATCCAGAACTAATTACTAATACAAATATTGACTCTGCTCATCCTGCCAGCAATCCAACAAGATGACTTTTACTAAATATTCTGTTGAATCAATCCCAGCTTCAGATCTATATGAGACTGTTCTACTGATGTTTATGTAGACCTCAGGCCAGAACAAGTGATTAGCTCCGGCTGCTTCGACTCCTTCAGCAACACAGGATAGCTATAAGCTGGACCCAGTGACTACATTTGCTGAGTTTATTGTTTGTCTCATCATCAGATTCACTGTAAGTGAAGATATACAGAGGCCTTTATTTTATATTTACTTTTTCTGCTCTTAAAGTTAGCATATTTATCTAATCTTAGCAAAAATGGAGGGGGAAAACAGTGAAAAATAAGGGTAATGTTTTTTGTTCTAGAAAGACTTTTTTAGCAGTGCAAGTTCTAGCTGAAAATTTATGAAAGCAACATGAAACTATGTTATAAGTTATGGCTGTTTGATAACAGTTCTGTAAAAGGAACAAATTTTTTCTTCCCTACCCTTTATGACAGGTTCCTCTGAAGAAACCAGTTTTCTCTCTTTGGGGGAAAAAATGGGAATTCTCTCATTTGTTCTTAGTTGTTACCAGTGTCAGGACACTTCTTAGCCTCTGTTAGTTACTTACATTGCTCCATCTTCTGGATAATACTGGATGAAAACAAAATGATACGACATAACTGCACAGGCTAAAAAGGCAACCTAAGGAATACAAAATCTAGATCAGCTTTGGCAATACCTCATCCAAAGAAAACCAGGAAAATTATCCACAAAAGTCAAAACATTTAATCAGAATATTTCTAAGCTCACATACTTTGGCTTTTCTTCCTACTTTTTTTTTTTTTTTTTTTTTTTTTCCAGTGAAACTGACCTAAATCTTTTAAGTAAAGTGAAAAAAAAAAAAAAAAAAAAAAAAAAAAAAAAAAAAGAGTTAAGTGTTAAAAACGGCACACAGAAAATCTTTCTAGTATAATATTTGAAGCTCTGCTTTTCCTTGCTCGGGAACACATTGGGAAAACAGCACATATTAGACTATGTAATACTTACTGCTTTCAGAGGCATAAATCCCCATGCTAAGCTAAGTCAGAATTGTTTAGAAATGTCAGCATTCTCTGGAAGTGAATGTGTAACTACTTAAGGCACAGATGCTTAATGTTCCTTAAGCTTATTTTGTAGAAAGTAAATGTTTTCATTTATTTTATTTCTCACTTTTCTGTGGGAGGAGTCTTCTCTTTTCTTTCCGTAGATACTTTGGTATCATCTTAGTTTATCCATATTTTCACAAGAGAAAGTTTAATCATTGATTAACTAGAATAACTACCAATTATTTTAGGAGCTCATTGTCTGGGCTTACATGAACATGCATACTTTGGGTTGACTTCATACTCTGTGGAAAAAAATACTTCTAATTGTTTGGGAATCTGCTACTAACCAGATTTTTTAAACCTCATTTAAATAAAGATAATAATGTCAGTGCAAGATGCTTCTTTATTAGTTTACATGAAGGACACTACAGGAGCCCTGTGCTATTTTCCTAGTAGGATCATAGGATGAGAAGGACATAAGAATTTTGTCCCAGATACCAAGCCTGGGCATGAATGTGGCAGGTGTTCATGCGATACTTGTGCTGGACACAAATCAAGCAAAGAAGTGCCTGCAGCACAGTAAGAGATGCTGTTGGGGAGGAAGTGGGCGGTTCCCCTTTGAGAGGGTGTACTGGGTCTGGCTGGAATGTTAACTTTCCCGGCAGCAGCCCATACAGTGCTGTGTTCTACACTTGTAGCTAGAACAGTAGTGTTATCACACCAGTGTTGTGTCTGCTGCTGAGCAGTGCTGGCACAGCATCAGGACTCTCTCTCACCCTCCTAGGGGGTGGGCAAAAAAGTGAGAAGAGAAACATCACTAGGGCAGCTGACCTGAACCAACCAAAGGGATATTCCATACCATGTGATGTCACACTCAGCAATTAAAGGTGGAAAAAGGAAGAAGAGGGGAGGGGTGGGCTCTCATTGTGAAAACATCGGTCCTCCTCCCAAACACCATCTACATGCGTTGAGGCCCCACTTCAAGGATGTACTTGAGCATCACTCATTTGTGGGAAGTAGAGAGTAATTTCTTTCCTCTGCACTTCCAAATAGCCTTTATTTGCTTTGTTTGTTGATGTGTGTTTTTTTTTTCTTTTTTCCCTTTTCCCCTTCCCTTTTCCCCTTTCCCTTTATTTTTTTCCCTTTAGTTAAATAGTTTAGTTAATAATAATATTTCCTTAATTATTATTATTATTATTATTTTTATTCCCTTTAATTAAATTATCCTTATCTCAACCCGTGAGTTGTTCTTTACTTTACTTCTTCCCCTCCTCATCTAAGGAGGGGGAGTGAGAGAGCGGTTATGGTGTTTAGCTGCCTAGCACAGTAAAACCACCACAGAGGGTTCAAAATGAGTCTTTTCCAAGCAGTCATGTATGTCCATTGGGAGCAGAATGGTATTCTGTAAGGCATCTGTGACAGACCCAGAAATGAGACTGGATATTATGCCAGTCCATTTTCTTTGTAGAAGCAATATAGAATTTGAACTTATCTTTTCATCAGCTGGTAGTGGAGAAGACAGTAGACAATTTATCATGTGGACTGTCTTACATCTGACCCTTAAAATTCACATTGTCCAAATTCAGCACTTTATTTTGGCAAGCAGTTATGTATTCAGCTTTTAGGTCTTTACTTCTTGGACGATTCAGAACACAGTAATTCAGGAAGTAATATTTTAAAACATCTAGTACAAGAAATGGGGCCACTTTCTCATATGCTATTGCAACCATCCAAAGCTATTCCTTTCATGGTCTAAAAGAAAGGGGAAGGGATAGAAAAATGTTCAGAGGGAACTGCCAGCAAATGCCACACATTTTATATTTTATTTTTCAGTCTTTTTTAGTGTTCAACTGTCCTAAGGTCTGAAACATTTCATTTAATATGATATTATTAATTTTGGAAACAACACAAGATCTAATCTTCTTGCCAAGTAGACAGGCCTGGTTTGATATCTTAGTAATGAATAGCACCTTCAGTCTTGACTATTACTAACTTGTAACGCTAAGTTGGCATCATTATAACGTTCGTAGGTCTTTTCTTTCCAGACCAAAAGAATGAAAGATTTTATCAAGGCATGAGATACATTCCAGCAGTATGGACAATTTCTTTATTGCTGAAAGTGTAGCTTTAAAAATCTATAGATCCTACTTGTGAACAAAAAATTCCTTATACAGCTGTATTGTGTTGTTTCCACATTTGTTTAAACACAGGAGTCTGGCTAAGGAATATACAAACAATTCATAAAAACATGCCTATGTTACACATGTGTGAACCACATGGAAAATAACACGTGGCTTTCAAACTCAGAGCATGGGTTTCCCTTTTTATAACTATCCAAAGTAGGAATATTCTAAGTAGGGACATTTTTTCAATAATATTTTTGAAACCTTAACCTCAGAGGGTATCAAAAATGTCTCTCATGAGATATGGGGCCACACATATTGTGGACAGCTGTTTGGAAAAGTTAACACCCTCCTGAAAAAGCAAAAGGGATGAAGTCTCCACAGCTCATTCTCTCTGTGAGTGAGAACCATACCTGGAAGACTGAGCAGAGGTGTCCTTCATTTACCTCCTTATCTATTAACTGCACTTTAAATTCTTGATCAAAATGTAGAAGTTAGCTTATTCTGTTTACACTACCTTACATAAAGTCAACAAGGACATAGAACCAGTGGTTCATACAGTCATTGTCAACAATGAAGATCCTAATTTTCACATATGGAAACATTGGTTTTGAACCTTAGTTCAGTAAAATCAGTGCATTTACTCCCTACTATCTTTGGAAAACATTGTATCAATGTGTCTAGCAAGTTTCTTGCACTGATGTTAGATGTTTGAAAAATACATCCTCAGAGACTAGTGGTGAAAACTTCAAAAAAAGTTGCATGTTATTTCTTAATGATGTAACATACAGTTGGTTAGTTAATTTTACTTTTATAAGCCAGAATATAAGATCACTCTGTTTACCAGTCACAAAATCATGCAAGGACATTAGCTCCAGCACAGCTGTGCTCATTGTTTAACTGGTAGAGAAGTCAAATAAAGCTCTATCTTGTTTCTTATGCCGTCTCTGTTGAAGATTTTCTCGAGTCACTCGGCTTTCAGCTTAATATAAGCAGTAAACCATCCCAGTTTGTTAGTTTGTTTGTGCATGTGAACTGGATTACTCTGGGTATTATCTGCATTTGTGTATTCCACAGTGCTATAATGACAGAAATCTGAATATTAGCTATGGCTCAGATAGGAATTCTGCATCCACTCCTAGAACCTGTATTCCACAAGCTGTCATGCAATGAACACTATTAGGTTGTTCCTTGTGCTGCAGTATCTTCACCAGTATTTTGTTTTGTTTTATAAAGTTATACAACTAATAGCAAAGAATCGTTATTTTAATTTGAATGCAGACTACCATAGAAAACACTTCTTGGCCTTCCACTCTGTTTTTGCTTTTATGAAAGTGCTCTACCACAGTGCAATATCAAGAAAGCTCACTCTGGAGTAAGTGCAAACTTAAATTCAAATAGCATTAGCTGTAGATTTGTTTCAATTATTTCAAAGGGATCAAAAACAAGCCTTCACAAGGCCAGATACTACATTAATGTGCACAGCAAAGAGCCTCTAGTGAAAAAGATGGGAGGATGGGAAAGAAGGCAGCAAAGATAGAACATGAAAGAATAAGAATAGATTTAAATAGAAAAGGACAGAGAAAAGCTCATTTTTTTCAGATAGCATAAATTGTTGATGGGAAGCCAGGGAGAAGGATCTGGATGGACACAATGTGGGTGTCATCACATAAAAAGTAGAATTAAAATAATGTCTAGTATTTCCTTACAGGAAACCCACAGCATGGTGCAAATATAGTAAAACAATGCTCTAGCAGTCAGAACAGTGACAAATGGTGACCCTGAGGGCTTCTCCTGTGGCTCCTGTTTTGGGACTGGGAATTGTGATAACTACTGCGGAAGGAAGGAAGGAAGGAAGGAAGGAAGGAAGGAAGGAAGGAAGGAAGGAAGGAAGGAAGGAAGGAAGGAAGGAAGGAAGGAAGGAAGGAAGGAAGGAAGGAAGGAAGGAAGGAAGGAAGGAAGGAAGGAAGGAAGGGAAGAAAAAGACAGTAAAATGCATTTATACAGAAATCAATAAACCAATAGAGGCAGCTGTATGTAGAAAACCACCCTAAGACAGAGCTTTAAATCACCTGCCACTCTGAGGCCAGGATAGATGAAGTGGTGGCTGATCCCATGTGCCAGAGCTGCCCTGTCCTGCATCATCAGACAGGAGGCTGTGCATTTTCTGATGGACACAACATCAAAAGAGCAGGCCACATATGTAACTGTTATCATGGAAAGTGCATATTCCCATTGGCTCCACAGTCAGACACTCTGAAGCCATGGAAAATGCCACAAAAGATAAGCCATACACCTCTTTGTTCGTTCCACTTGTTCAAATTGTTGTCTGCTCTGCTTTGCAGAGTCTTTATCAGAGTCATTTGTACAAAAGGCATCAGTCTGCTTCTGATAAGTATTGCTGATATCATTACTGCTGAAGGATTTCTAAGGGCATTTATTTATGAACAATGAACAATGAGCAATCAGCAGCAGGTAATTAGTGATTTATCTACTTATCTATTAAGATATTTAGTTAAACTTGGAAGTCCTGCTACATGTTTGTTTTTGAATTAGAATTCCATCTGGTCATAAAAATACTAGCAGAGCTTGGCAAGCTAGAAAAACTCAGTTTTACCTGCTCATGCTGAACTCTGTCAGGCACCACTTGCACTGTAGGGGCAGGTAGCAGCAGGAATCAAGGAATCATCAATCATTTTAACAGTGCTAAATTTTCATAGACCCAAACGCTGAATCAGTGTAATTTCACTGCCTCCCTAATAGCAGAAATACTATTTCTGTCTTGAATACTGGAAGATCAAATAGAAAGAATTTCCTTGGCCTCAGAGGAGAGGGGAGAAGGGGAAGTAGACCAGATCCCATGTTTTTTGGAGAAGAATTAAAGAGAAGACATCTTTGCCAGTCTCTCAGTGATGGATAACTATGATATTATCTCAAATACACCAGTCACAGACACGCTATGAGATTCATAAAAGTCAGATTATCTGCTATCCATCTGAATGGTTTTAAAAACTGTATCTGCAACATCATCAAAGAAAAATATTTTTTGTTTGTTCTCTGCTTGTTGGTATGATTTTGGAGAAAATAAAAATGCAATAGAAATTCCCACTGAGCCAAATCTAATTTTAAGATGCTGTGCCATTTGGTTTCGTCAAGTTGCACTAAAAACATCTGGCAAAAAAGGTTACTTCTTGATCTTTATTTAAAAATAAAAATAAAAATTCTCATCATCCCACTTCATTAATTGTCAGAGACATTAAGATTTGTTCATTTAACGTTATTCAAAAGTACAAGTTGAAGAATGATCAGTGGGGGGTTGTTTTGTTGGTAGTTACACAGAGTCAATAATAGTTCTGCAGCTAAAGTTCTTATAATAAACCTGTTTTTTAGCTCTTCTTAATTATCCAAGGGTAGCACAGTTCACTAAGCATGTCACTTGGCACAAATCCATGCAAAGCAGAATTTTCCTGAAAAGTTTGTTTATAAAATAAACAAGAAAAATAAGGGGGGCTGGGGGGGGGGGGGGGGGGGCTTAAATTGAAAGACACAAAGACACAGAGTGGGTCAGCACAATTGCCCATTTTAACTCAAGCCCTAATCTTAACAGCCAAGGTTAGATGAAGCCATTGAGTTTAGAGCCACAGGACTCTGTCTAGCTCAATGAGAAGATATAATGCTTTCTCACAAAACATGAATCTTAGTAAGGTGCAATAAGGGACAAATGCAACTTGGACCTGTGGCATTTTGCAGAGGCTTTGAGGTTGGCCAAGATGTTCTGCCTTGCAGCCAGACCAAACAAACTCCAGGTGATATATAAATGCCCAAGACATCCTGAATGCACTGTGAGTAATTTTGTAGAATTGACTGATTTTTGGATCCAATCCTTTAAATACCATGAACATGAACCTGCTAGCAACATGATAGCCATTTTTTTGTTGTTTGTGTGTTTTTCGTTTTGTTTTGTTTTTTAAAAGTTTTACTTCTCTTTTATTTGGCACTGCTATGCTTAACTATTACAGAACTCTCACTGCATGAACAGGTGTAAGAGCAAATAAAACCTTTAAACTTTGCCTTTGTTATCAAGAGACCATCTAGTACCACCTGCACTCAGAGATGTTTAATTAAAAATACACGCGTTAATATTTAACAGAGCACTCCAATATTATCCACAGAACTGCATGGAACAAAAGACTTTTAAAAGCATTCTCACTCTGAAAGATTTTTTTTTCCTGATCCTAAATTTTTCTTTGACTGGAATTACATGGTAGAGTTGAAGTTGATATATGTCACGTGTTTGCCTCAATAGCAAAAACTATTTACGAATGACAACAAAATCAGAGATGTTGTAAGAATGTTTTTGAATTTCATCTTTAATTTCACATGAGAGATTTTCAGATTTAAACAACTTCAACCATTCTGCCCAGATGGATTTTGAATCTGAAATTTTATTGTTGTACAATTAAAAATATTTAATGATATTATTGTGCTTACTGTTTGTTTAATTTTACTAATAAGTTTTAAGTGAGTCCTATTGATTTTTCCAGGCAAATGAATTTAAATTAAAGAGCTTCTATGCAGAATCAAGAACATTACTCCAAAAAGGATGTGCATTTGACTTCAGCATTTTTTTTGTTTTGTTTTGTTTTGTGTTTTTTTTTTTTAAATCTAAGCAGTTTAAAGTAATATAGAGTTAGCAAAGAAACTACAGCTATTTCTAATTATTACTGTGTCTGACAGGATGCATATGTTTATGGAATAATCTATGCATAACACAAAAAAAAAAAGCTTTTTTTACTGTTTTTGAAATAGTGTTTACATCAAAGTAAAACATATGTGTGATAAAAGAACAAAGCAGAAATCCCTAGTTGCTAGTCTTATTGCAGAACTATATATAGGATATTTACAACATTTCTTGGTGTGGTTGAACTCTGTGTGTCAGGATGATTAATTAACAGACATGAAAAGTTAAACCATGAAGGGCTGGGGAAGATATAACATCTCCTAAACTATTGGGATAGGTAGAGAGGATCAGGCTTTGTCAGTGCCTTGCTGCAAAATTATTATTCCTCAAAAGGCACCTGGGCCCAAAACATCAAGTGGAAGCAATTTTACAAATCAAAGGAGATAACCATGTGAAAAAATTATGAGTAACTAGTTTACTCCAAGGACCTGTAACAGGATCTGGAGCTTTCATCCCAGCCCAATTAACAGTGACCAAGACTAAGTCTCATCAGGAATAAATCGGACAGATGTTCCCGTCACAAAATCACCACTACAGCTGACACCAATTGACTTGCTTATTGGTCATGTCAACAAAGAGCCAATGATTACATGAGTATGAATTATTGTCCTTCCAGAAAGGCTTTAGGATGGCTAAAAAATGATGCATGTAGTGTGTCTAGACTGTGTCTAAACTGGGAACAGACATCATTTAGACTCCTGTTCGAAGAATTGCAATTGGCCTGATTGTATTATTGGACACAGATATTGTAAATCATGATTTCTGATTTATAGCAGCTTCGATGATATTAATGGAAACTGGTCAAGATAAAATTCATGGAAGGAAGAACCAAGTTATGACACTAGGCAGAGGGGACTCTTCACCCTTTTTCTCACCCAGAAAGTTGCATGCACAGTGTCACCTGAGGGAGGACAGGCTGCACTGCTGTGCATCTCTTGCAGTAAGAGCTCAGTTGGTAAATCTGATAAGTGATGAAAGAAGTATCTGATGAAAATAATTGGTGGGCAAATGGGAAATATTTTGTTAATGAGCTTTTCATTTCCTCAGTGAAGGAAGACACAAAACAAGTATGGCCCCTCTTACTCTATGATGATCTTTTTTAGCCATTTACATATTAAAAAGCATATTTTGAATTATCCTAATTTTCCTTCACTTTTTCTTTCTTGTTTTCCATACCTTCCATTAGTTCTATAATTAGAATAATATTTAGTTAGCTAAAATTACATGGTTTAAGTGTGACTACTGTGTCTGGAGATAATGTGAGCAAATGTTGGCATAAAATTTATAGATACAGAAACATAAATAATTCTTTAATGAGTTCTTTCAATCTTAATGTAATCAGTGGGAAACTAAACGAGTTGGTCCCCCCAACCATTGAAATATAAACTCACAGCAGGATTGGTTGATAGCTGAAAAACTTCATTTTGGATAAGAGCCATTTTTAAAAAAAGAGCTGTTTACGTAGCCAGGAAAGTTTGGCTGTAGTGAGTAGCCATCAGAATTGTTTATTATTGGAACCCAGAAGCACATTAATTATGTGATTTGAGTGACTGGGTAGCATCAACCCCTCTGGTTTTGCATGTCAGAGTGCCCTCATCTTGTACGGTGTAAACTGACCCGTAAAGTGCACGTTTGTGCACTAAAGGTTAAAGGAGGACTCTCCTCATTCTCCACCCAGGGTCTGCCAGGGTGGCTACACTTCAAATTTATGTTTTAGGGAGATCAGAGCGCTTTGATATACTGCACAGGGCAGCAGCATAGCTTCAATTTCACTTACATGTTGTGATTTCCTATGAAAGATCATCTGTCATGGGGAGTTCTTGTAACACATTTGCAAATAAGGTCAAACAATTTGTTCAGAGGTGAACACGGTAAGTATAAACACATTGTAAATATTTGAGTATGAGTTTAATGGTGTTTGAGAGGCTTGCACAAAAAACCTCACAAATAAAATTGCTATATTTAAAAACAAATTAGAAACTTGCACATTATTTTAGCCTTTGGTGGGCATTCATCATCATTACAGACATTTCTGTTTATTTTGGTTTGTGTTGGGAAAAGGGAACATTTAAAAAGACCCAGCAGCATGCTGTGAGCTGGGGCCTGCTGGGCGTGGGCCTGGCGCTCCAGTCAGCCCCACCATTAGCGGCATCCCCAGCAGACCTGCCTGAGGAGCCGCCTGGGGACTGGCAGTGGCTTCTAAAACACTGATAGAAAAGTCCATTAGAGCCACCAGGGAAATATTTTTGGAGAGTGACTATGGTTAGGGGAGCAGGTCTAGTTTGTGATGTTTTGGGGTAGGAACAGCTCAGTGACAAACAATGAAGTGAAGGGCCGACTTTGCTGGCAGCACAGGGCCTGCTCTGCTGTGAACGGTCATCGGTGGTTTTGTATGAAAAATGTCAAGTGATAGTCTGTACTACTTTTCATGAAGGCACTTCATACTTTGGGGAAAATAAGATGAAACTGACTCCCAAAATACCTTGTTATCGCTATTTTTAGGACTGGAGAACCAGCCGATTTACCACAGACATTGATCAAAACATTACCAGAGATTTCTTGTGAATCTAGCTCTGATGTGCCATGTCCAGTCTGTCCGTAGCAAAGGCTCCTTACAGAAACACTTATAGCCATATTCCAGCACACTCCCAACAGGGAAATTTTCTTGCTCAAGGTCTTTTACATCACCACTACATTTTGATATGGCTTTTGGAGTGAAGAATGTAGTAGAAGATATTTGCCAGAGTCTCTCCCAAGTTCAGAACCCTGAATAGTCTCCAAGCAAATCTGCATTTGAAGAGTATTAAACCCATTGATTTCTGAATCCAAAAAGGTAAAAAAAAAAAAATGGCCTTAGAAGTAAGACTGAGTGTCATGATTTTCAAGTCTGCAATGTCCATTTTCTGGTTGTTTATACAGAACCCAATCCTGCAAATACTTCTGCACATAACATGAGGAACACCATACCTGAATATAGACATTTGTAAGCTTACATCTTCAGCTACTAAGCTCTTTGAAACAGAGAACTATGTTTATGTGGAACAGTATCTAAAACATCTAGCCCATTTGGGTGGCTGCAGAGTTGGGTGTTGGACATCTTCAATGTGTGAAATAACACTTTCAGGCAACACACATTTTTCTTCCAGACTTTAGCCTTCAAATACACAAAACTCAACAAGTACTACACAAAACCTTAAAATGGGGCAGTGGGTAATACCTGCTGCTTCAATTTCTCTTTTAATCTTTGCTGAGCTGCTACTCTTTAATTTGATCCTATAGCTAATTTCCCACCCCAGCATTACTAGTTTCTGTTGTTTGTTATTTTTACTTTATTTTGTATAGTTTAGTTTAGCTATTATTTTATTGTTTCTTCTCATTTGAATGCTGGAAAACCCATGTCACAGTGTTGCAATATTAATTCTATGCACCATCCCTGGTGATGTTATGGCCATGTCACAGCCTGTGCCATGTCATGGTCCTAAAGACAGCTAGGAAGTACTGACAGCTGTAGATAACATGAGCTCCTTGTAGCATCCACTGTATCTTTACCCTGTCCTAGTCCTGCAGTCAACTGAAATGTGCCTGCAGCCATAGACAAACAGAGCTCCAAACCACCCACCAGCTCTGTACTATGAGATTATTCATGCATGTAAATTGTAGTATATGAAAAATATAAAAACAAGTAGATTAAAATATAAATGTATAGGTAGGACTTCTAGTATCAAAGTGACTTCTCTGTCCAGTAAAATACTAAAAATGGTATGGGTAAAGAATGCCAGATCATTAATCTTACTCTTGATCATCTTGAGCCAATTTCACTCCAGGATTTCATTTGGTCTTTCCTGAAGCCTTACTATAAATCACATGATGTACAGCACGCAAGGAATACTTATTTTGCTAAGGTTAAGTCTATGTATTCCACTGCTGTGTTGCCATTTAAAAAATAAAAATAAAAATCTAATATGGCTTTATAAGTTGCCATGCTCAAATACACTTCGTACCTGTTACTGTATAAAAAAGGGGATTCTAGGTGCCAAAATAGCAAGGAGTGTCGGCAGCTGCTTTGACGCCTCTACATTAGCATGTTTGCATGTGCATAACCCATTTCCTTCATGGCTACCCCTGGACGAGGGAGCACCACACAGCCTTTCATGGTTCCTTGGGGAAAGGTGAGCTATTTCATAGGGACTGACCTTCCTGTCAGCCTGTAAGACACCATAAACCAAACTGATGGAGGACTGGATTTAACTTTCTTCTCAGCCAAGATCACACCATTCTAGAGATTGCTTTGTCCCAGCACAGAAGTGTGATCTGCTGCAGTAATTCTGCCATGAATGAGAGCCTTTCTTTTGAGTCATACACTTTTGTTTCCAGTCTGCGGTGTCTTGGCTTACTACTGTGCTGGGGATTATCCCTGCAGAAAGCCAGAGCCTGGAAAACTGGCCATTTTCAGCAGCAATGAAACTAGATTTTTGAAAAGTGTTTCCCTCTCTACATATAAAAGTGGTCTCACTACAGTGAGACTAGGTAAAAAATTGTAATAATAAAAATAATATAATAACATATTTTAATACTGTAATGTAATAGGAAAATGTAGTACCAATAATATTATCATGAATATTAGCATTATTAGTAGTAACATAATATTCTTCTAGTTAAAGCTTAATTTTTCTGGATGTCAGTCAAACATAATGAATTAGACTGTCTTGTTTTTCAAGCAGAAAAAGTCTTGATCTTACAGGAAACTTCATGCAGACAGATTCCAAATGAGTGCAGAGGGGGTCTCAGTCAGCCTGGGGAAATGACCCAGCCACACGGCTGTATCGGGACTGGTCTCCAAGAACATGCCATAGGAGACTGAAAAGGGAGAAAAGCTAGTACTTATTGCACATGCACTAGGAGACCTTTGTATCAATAGTCTGGATTCTGTTTTCTCCTCTTCTACCGTCAAAATCCTACTGAAACAACTGCAGGCAGCAACAGAGTCATATAGATACAATTTATGACAGAATTTGGCACAGAGGGTTTATTACTCCATTCTCATGGGTTGAGGTCTCTCGAAAGTCTGATCAACTAATTCATAAATGCTTTGTGTAGTTGTATAGTTCTGTATTAAGGGAAGTGAGCTAATAGCTTACTATTACTTCATAATATCTAATACAAAGTTAATGAAAAAAAGCCTTGGCACCACAAAAGCTGTGAAACTACATACACTTAAAATAAAATACTGTAACACAAAGTGGCTCTAAACTCTTTCATATTTTTTAAAAATTCCTCTAGGCCTGGAGGGTCTGTGGAATTTTTATCATACTGGAGCACTCTAAAACGTAGGATGTCACACACCAGAGGGTAGGCTGAAATTGTCCTTTGCTCATCCTTTTAATATCCTATTTTTGAGTCTCCTGTAGTCATTCTTTTTTCTTCTGGTCCCCTAAAGGAAGACTGTAAAAAGCATGAAGAGCTCTGCCTCTGACTACACTGAATTTTATGCTTCAGCCTATTTTCATCAGCACCGGACACTTCAGTTTCTACATTAAAGCTTAAAATGTTGTGCCCTGGCTTACAGATACAGCCCTCCCTCCTCCCCAGTTGCTTTCTAGTAGTATATGCACATCAGGCCTCAGTTTCTGTTATTACTTCTTCAATTCATTGGCTACAGAAGTTCTCAAAAAGTCCTGTTTTGAAAGAGCATGAAGTTTATAGACATACAAGAGTGATAGTGGCAACAGGGCTGGAGTGCATCAGCAAAGCAAGCAGGGTTCATGTCTGTGAAGAATTTATTTTATTTGCTTTCCCAGCTTTGTTTCAAGGATACATATACTTGAAGGGGTGGCCCGGAATAGATGAGTCAATAGGACATGAATTTTAAAAAATCAAAAGAAAGGACATCTTTCTGGAAAAGTGAAACGGAAATAGGAAAGAGAAGACCAACAAAGCAGGGAGCATGTGTCTGCCCAAATGACATGAGGAAAACCTGAGGTTGGAAAGACTTTGGAAGAAGGAAGGAGAACGGCCATGCTTTAGCAGGGACAGGACAGGCAAACTGAATGTCCATTACTGCCTCAACTGTTTCCCGTAAAATGAGAGCCAGCTTAAACAAGCTGTTCTGAAAAATGACAGCAGTTCAACAGCTGAGTTACAAACTGGTCTTCCTTGCTTCAGGACAACAATTCATGAGACAAAAGTGAAGTGCTTGGTATATCTTCAGCCATCCAAATTTAATATGATGTTGTAAGCCTGTCCAAAACCTATTCTAAAGGCTGCTCTGAGGGAGGATAAAAAAGATTCTGCCATTTTCACAATGAAAATGAACTTAGCAGAATTAGCTGTTTCATGTGAAAGGAAACCCTGCTTGCCAGAAACAGATTATTTAAAGCCTTTGATTGACCTGAGAGACTTCCTAAACTTTCTTCCCTCTGCCTCCCACTCTCTGCGCTATAAGGGTCTATTTTATTTTCCGATGTATCATGGCAATAAATTTAAAACTCCTGGATCTCTCAGCTCACTCTTCCTAGTTGGCGCCTCATTTGAGTAATAGGTCACGAAGTTGACATTCTTGCAGTGATGTATTGCTTGTTAGAGTGGCACTGACCAGGAAAGGCGGGTCAAATATTTTTTTTTTAATATAATCTTCTACAGCTAGAGATGAAATTGCTATAAAGAATTGCAAAAGAGCATATCCATGCGATACTCTCACTGGGAAGAGTATCCATAGGGGGAGAGAGAGACAACACCAAGAGCTACAGAGAGCTATATCTCAGGAAACATGGCTTATTTTGGGGACAAGCCAAAGGTAAAATAACAAGTGAAAATAAAATGACAGGAAGATTCTAAGGATTTTTTTCACTACCTGATTACCTTCTGTTTAAAGGTTTGGCTCTAACTTCTTTTTACTTGGCTTCATCCAAAATACCCTTCATAGCAGAGAAAAACTCTTACTTCTGGGAAGTCAAAGCTGAGTTCATTAGACTTGGTTTTCTTTCTGTAATTTTGATTAGTAGTGTTTCTTAAAGTATGTGCTGTTTCTGTTGGGCCATTATTCCTGATGGCGTGGTCCTGAAGTTTCTTAGTTGCAATTTATTACTTTTTTTTTTAAAGTTTAATGTGTCTTCTTAATTTCAGAAGAAGCTGGAGTCCAAACACGCACACATACACTCACACACACACAAAAAATAACAATAATAATAATATTTTTTTTTTTTAATGTGCAAGCTACTACCACTCTTCCCAGGTTTATCAGGCTATGTTAACCATTTAAACAGCCAAATTCAGCATGATATGTTTTTATTAGTTTCTACTCCTCTTGATAGTATAAAGTTTGTCTGATGCAATTCTATTTGTTATACAATTAGAGTAGACATGCCCTGAAGCCAAAGAACAGAAAGTATTCTCTTTCAAAGTTCTGAATCCCTTTTCCTGTTATTACTTTGCTGTTTTATTATTCCTCAGGCTGCATACAAGTTATGTTCTTGTTTTTTACCTCCTCTGACTTTCCAGACTTTTTGCCTGTCTTTCACTGAAAGAAGAAGTTTTGCAAAACTGTCAGCAGGAAACTTATACAGCAAAGCTTGTATTGAATGAGCAGGGACACATGTTCTTGTACTTGGTAAGAAAACTTGCTATAGTTTCAGCAATCTGATTCCAGAAAGGAGATTAATAGATCTGACAACTGTCATAGATGAAGGACGATATTTCTGCTTGATCTATAATAGTACTTTTTGTTGTTGTTTCAGCCCCACATATTGTTTATGCTGATCCATCTCTTCATGCAGAAAACCAAAAGTCTATATTTCATCCTGGCTGAAGTCACCCCATATAGCATTATAAAGTTTGAGGAAGAAATTCTGACACCATTGTTCATTCATCACTGACACTGGAAAATTATGAGATATCATGAGAATGTCTGAAGAAATAAATGTTTATATTTGACTTCTTGTTTCTTGACCCTCTGAGGTTATTTGCTTCATATTTTCAACTTTTATCCACATCCTGGAAGGCTAACAAGTCACTCTATTTAATGGAAGCTTAAATTCTCATGAACTTCCCTTATTCCAGCAACTAAGGCACAGAAAAAAAACAAATCGCTAGTCTTGGTGATAAAACTGAAAAACTTGGCGGCAGCTTTCCCTCCTACTGATTAGTTCTTTATTCCATGAGTAATCTGATATAAATAAATGGAGTAAATCCATTTACCAGTAGATATTATTCACTGTGAGTAAAACCAGCGGAAATACGTCCTGTTTAAAACAGAATTCACTGGCGCAAGCTCCCAAAATGATAGTCTGTGTTAGTCTTATCCAGATACACAATGTATAAAATGCATGCACATACATACACACACACATATCTGTACAAACACATGCACCTAAACTCTTATAAATACGGCACCAGGTTCTGAAATAAGTAGCAGTACTTGGGTTACAGTTCCAGTATTAGCATACCTTGCTGTGTAAAACACCAAGTAGTTATTTCTGTTAATCTTAAATCAAGAGAACTTCATCTGTATGAAAAGAGAAGAATTTGTTTATGGCTTGTCTCTTAAGTGCAATGTAGCCACAGAAAGAGTGCTGTTGTGTGATCACAAGGTGGTACACAACATGAGTTGATGTGCATAAACCAGGTTGGCTAGAGGAAGCATTTCTTGCATCTGATATTATAATTACAAAACCCTGTTGTTTGGACTGCTTAGTTTTCTTGGTTGTATAGATTCTTGGTTGTATAATAAATGCATATAGCAGCCTCTTCTTTAGACAGACGGCTTCAAAACCCCTCTCTCTTCTGCTTGAACACTGATTTTAACACTACTTGTAAGAACTTGATTTTCTTTGAAATTTCAGCTGCATCTGTCAAATTTATTTGAAAATCAGCTCATGTTGTAAAAAAAAAAAAAAAAAAAAAAAAAATATCGTGAAAACACACAGTATGACTGCAGAAAGAGAGAAAACAAAACAAAACAAAACAAAAAAAGTCAGCTAATAGCAGTAATTCTGCCTTATTTCTGTATTCTATCACAAATCCCCATGAGAAATACTAGCTGGCATTTGTAAATGGCAGCTGCTGCCTGTGAGCTAGCACAATCAATCTTCATGCTACTGCAACTGCACACATAAAGAATAATCAGTGTCTGTGAGTCAACAGGCTGAAGCATATACCATTTATTTGTTTCCTCTTAAAAGTATCTGAATAACAGCTGACCAAGGCAGAAATGAAGGCAGTAGCTTCTTATTTTCATGTCACATCTAATATGACTACAGAGGTTTAATATGGGGTACTTGAAAAGTCTCACCTTACACATTCATCTCACTTTATTGGTTTGATATAATTGAGACAAATTAAACCAACTTAATAGGCTATATTCCATTAATGTCTTAGTCATTTGGAACTTTGATATCAGCTGTACTCTAGAAAAACAATGACTTCTAAACTGATATTTGGTCCAATACATATTTGGTCCAATGCATACATCTTATTTATTGGTAAAGAATAGAGAATGAATTCCCCTGTTCATTTATACTACTGATCATAGGACAAAGTTCTGCAAAATGGTATTATGGAATCTCCATTAAAAAAAAAAAAAAAAAAAAAAAAAAATTGGAAGTTATTAAAAAAAAAAAAAAAGGTGAGAACTTGTACTAAAAACTTACAATCCAAACTTTTAGATACTCAAGTACCACAGAGAAAAACATCAAATTTTAATATTATTTCCCTGTTTGAAGAGTTACAAGTACCAGTGGATCCCAAATTGAGTACTCTTAAGACTAGACAAAGTGGTATTTCCTTTAATTTGAAGAAATAAATGTCCTGAATGTATTGCATGAATTGCATCTGGAGCCTTCTGATTTTTCTATGGTGGAGCAAAGATGAAAGAAATGGATGGCTGCTCTTTGAATTAATATTCAATATTGTGCGTTTGAAACCACCTTTAAGTGCCATCTAAGCCAGTTGTTTTCAGCTCATGGGCTGTGAATACAAGGGACTTGTAGACTACTGTGGTGTGGAAGGTATCTATAAAAACTAATGTCAATGGCTCATATGAAAATGCGTTCCCATCTCTCAGGCTGAATAGGACGGCCCATGCATCTGGAAGGCATATGCTTAGTTTAAGCACATAAGAAGCCCACTAATTTGAATGTGGGCATGCCAAAGCTTAAACTTAAGAAAGCATATTTTGCCTGATATTTTGTTAACCTTGTCTTTTGGATGTCAAATGCCCATAGTTGAAATAATCACTCACGTGAATCTTCACATAACTTTAACTGGTTTTGTTATTCTTCTCCAGACACTTCCTATTCATACCAAGACAATTTATATTAAGGCATCCAAAACTGAACTGTGGTGCGACTGAAAATGCATCATTCCTAATTTTCTATTAAATCATTATTACAGTGAGATATTACTTCTATAAAGTATTTCACTAATCCATCTCTTTGTTAGTTTATTTTGGGAAGGCATATTCATTAAACTGTAATACTCACAATGATTCATATCTGTTTCCTCAGGGAACCTTGTTAGATCAAAGGCCATTACGATAATGAGAAGTATATTATATTTTCTAACACATACTACTTTTCATTAGAGCTGCCAGAATGCTGATAGATGGATGGAAGAACGAATGCTTTGGTTGAAAACAAGTATGTCTGGGAGTGTCTATGATCCTCTTTCACTGATACTGACTCAGAATCATTTGCTGACAAATTGCATTAAATCTCTTTTTTCCAAAATAGTTCAAATAAAAAATCTGATCAGAAGCGGTTTGGAATTCCATATAAATTATGTTCAAAAGGTTCATTTCATCCCTTATTTTATGCACTTTTTCAAGGAATTCTTAAAAGACAGAGCAGCACAATTTGCCCTTACAGAAGCTGTGTCAGTTCTTCCTTATCATATTATGCTTATCTTAATGGGTAATCTAGTCTTGAAGTAGATTCTATTTGAGGTCTTATCTTTCCCAACTAGAGTAGATTAAGGAGGTAAGTCTTTGTTCATTGAAGTGCTGTGACTTTCTTGCTCTCAAATCCTTGGAATTCAGAGACTGAGCCCTTCAAGACCTCAGTCTAGCAAACGGTTTTATGCACTTGCTTAACGCTGAACACAGTCTCCCTGCAGCCAGCAGCTCCCTCTCTCATGCTTAAAACTACACGTGTGATTAAATACTTTCCAAGCTGTACTGAGCAAGTAAAAAACCTGAACCCCAGGTGAAGAAAAACAGTGGAATGCAACTATCTCAGGCAATTAGCACTTTTTTCCCCTTTTTAATATAGTTTTCATAAATCATATACAACACTCAGATCATTCAGAAGGTTTCTCTTTAAATACCCCATTTCATTAGTTCTAACTTCCTCAAACATAGTTTCTGTCATACCTAAGGAACTGCCAAATGTTTCCAAAAGAAGCACATGATGAGAACATTTCTTGGTGAGAAAAAATGAAAAGAAAACATGCGCCTAACTTTTCCGAGTCTGTTAGGAGCTCTTTCTAAATTTCTCTCCTTTCCTCACATGTACAGCTTTGAAAAGAATCCTACGCCCAACACCAAACTGCCAGAATTAGCCTTTTCCACATTTTTCCAGTGGCTAGCGGAAAATAGACCCCTTCTACTCCACCTTCTGCTATATCTCTTACTCTGAGGTTGTTTAGTTTCACTGTGTTAGCATCCAATGCAAGTCATTTTTGCAGCGTATAGCTGGGTCTTTTAACTGTTGTAAACCCTTTGAAGTTTCCTCTTTCTGCCAAGAGGTCAACGCAGTCTTTCTTTTGCCCCTTCAAAAGGACCTTTCATTCATTCCTGTGTTTGGTCAAGTTGTTGTGGGTTCTGCTCTGGCCTGGCACCACAAGTTCCCCCTACACAAGCAATTGCTGCTTTCGTTGCTACTGCTGTTTGTACTCCTTATTGCTTCTTTCATTTATCTTCACTGACACACCAAAGGAAAGAGGGGGCTGAAAGGGGAGAATTTGGCTGTAAGCTAAATTGATTGCATGTTATATTTCATGGAAGTCTGGCAGGAAGAGTTGAGTGATCTCAGAGTTTCAGGAATATTTTTGTTCCTATTGTGCAAATCAATCACAGTGAAGCTCAGCCTGGGCTGCCCACCCCCCAGCAGCCCACAGCAGAGTTTGCTGCATGTCAACAAAGGCCTGAATAGAACAAAAGTCTCCCAAGTGGACCCTGCATTCACTTGATAGGGTCGCATATTACCCAACATTTAATAAAACTCACATGAATTTAAAAAGGATTCCAAGACAGATCAATGACTGGAAAAGGAATAAATTTAAATGGAAGAAGGGGTGCCCTGAAATCAAGGTGATGCCATCACATCAAGGTGTCAGTTACTCTGTTCAGGTGTTAAATATCACAGGTACCTCAGGCATATTAGAATGAATTATTGTCAAATAAACTTACCTATTGATTTCGTGTGATGGCTCTGCCCACCCTGGATCCATATCATGGATGAATTCATTTCGGATGGGTTGTTTTTTCCCAAGCCTTCATCAGTAATACTGGCTTAACAGGCAGGTTTGGATCCTCCTCAGCTTTACATGTTTCTGTGTGACACAGGTATAACCCCATCAGAGCCAGTGGCTTCAGGAATGGTGAGGCTCAAGCAGCACATAGGCAATTGCCCCCTAAGTGCTTGGGCTGAGGTGCCTCCAGCAGTTCCCTCTCTCTGTGCCAGAGCACTGTCTTAAACTTTCCTGAAAAACAGCACAGCTGCCACTCTGCCCCTCTCATCCTGTCTTCTTCTTTTAAGACCTGGAAGTGGCCTCCTGCAAACTGTAGCCACTCTGCTAACTTAGTCTTTCACCAGGCCCTGGTTACTGCTCAATAAATGAACTCTTCGGTTCTGGCACGTCACATTTTAGTTTCATGCCTGAAAACAGAGTGAGAAATAATGACTCTGCATTCTTCCCTAGCCAATGCATGGCCTTAGGCTATCTAAAGAACATAAGGCCATATGATGTGTCACTGCTCAAAAATTTTGAAGGAATCCAAAGGAGTACTTTATGCTTGTTCCTCCCACGTTATCTAATTCACCACTAACTTTGGCAATCACTGTCACAAGTGAGAGCTGAGGGAACACTGAGTCTGGAATCAACACTCATCTAACAAGTTAGTGCTCCTGCACGATACGCAGCAACTTGCTGGCTGCCAGCACCTTATTTTGGACACAAGACAGACCAGAAAGAAAGAACGGATGCAAGAGCTCATGAAATCTTCTGCCCTGGCCCGACATCCATTCTGCAAAAAACTTCATGTGCCCACTTTGGGTTTCGAAGGGCAGAGCATGTAATCCCTTCCAACCCAAACCATTCTATGATTCTATAATCCTATTTGCCAGAACCTCTTGTGCTTAGGGATCATATTAATCCCCCCCACTTCAGCATACCACAAAGTATATAAAACATTTGTAATTTTTTTTCTTTTAGTAATTCCTTTCTCAGTACAAATATATGTCCAATTAACATATTTATGAAAGGAGGAATATGCAGCTACAATTTTAAATCAATATAAATATGGAATAAGGGCAACATAAAGATCAGAAGAAAATCTATGAAAAGAGACATATAGCCTACTTTGAATATAAGGATTATTTTCATATTTTCCTCTTTCTCTACTAAAGAGCAAATATTTATTTTTAGAAAAATATGCAGGACTGAGTTTTCCAACTGGCTATCCAAATTTTTTCCACTGATTCCATGTCTCTACAGCCAGAAGAGCAATCGTGCACAAAATGAGAATAGACTTGCCCTTTACCCATTTGTTATGCAGATATTCTGTAGAGTAATTTCATCTGGTCCATGCAGAAACCCAAATTTTGATGTTATTGGAAGGACTGAAATTTTCAGAAGAGCTTAGGGAATGGCTTCCTAGCATGTGACAGTTAGGTGTCTGGCTGCAATAATCACTTCAAAAATCTCAGCCCGAAAAGCCAAGTGACAGCCATCAGTTCAAGGATCCAGCAGAAAAACTGCATTCTTGCTGGGACTTTACAGAAGCATGCAGAAAGCCACAATTAACAAACCTTTAAAACTGATCAGAATTTTACCATCTTAAAAGCAAGTATTCTGAAGCTCAGCCAGTGTATTTCATAAACACGGAACAAAAATGAGAGCTTTGAACAGCATGTATTTTTTCAAAATAAAGCCTCCAGACCACCACAGCCCTGTTTGAAGCCACCCAATTTATCCCAGACTTGCATATTAACACTGTAAAAAGAAAACATTATGACCTGGCCCACTGCTGCATTCCATCATGGATGCTAACTGTGGAATACATGGATGCTAAACTAAGCGTTGTTACTACCCAAAAGTAAATAATTCACCTAAAATGCACAGCTGTTTTCAAGTTCTCAGATCTATAGATAGATGGAAGAATAAATACATGGGATATGCCTTTCCTATTAACCTCAGAGTTAATTGTTCAGTTCTCCGCCTGCACCATCAGCTACCAAATCAACTTTGTTGACTGGTACTGAATGAGCCATTACGTGCCAAAATACAGAGGTATTCTGCTAAGAAAAAATGTGCGTCTGAAGCTCATCTGCTGTGGAAAAAACTTCAGGGAATAAAATAAATATTTCTTTCACTATATATTGAAATCAATTTGTGAAAAATAATAATAATAATAATAATAATAGTAAACAAATGATCACATGCATACAAAAAAAAAATACTGATATTGCTGCCAATGCATTTTAAAACATTTAAACCTGCTTCTGATTATCTAACATGCTTTCCATTTGGCATTTACTGCTTGTGATTATCTTATGTGCTTTCTATTTGGAATTTACCAAACCCTCCAGAGCCTGATCAGACGTAAGCTAAAATTAAATGCTTCCTATTTCCACCAAATACTATTCAGATTTTCACTGTGTTGCTCCGTGGTTAGTTTGGTCGGGCAGGCTGGTGGATGGACTTAAACATGTCCTCACCATGAGCTGGCACACACTGGCAGGGGCAAGAGGAGCACGAAGAGGAGATGGAGGCAGGCATGGGATGCACTCCACATCCAGGACTACAAATCCCACAGGAAAAACAGCCTTCAGCTTCACTCAGGGCTGCAGCAAGCCCTCAAGACTCAGTTTGATGAAAGTAGACTCTTTTCTGAATACATACAAGTTGAACACAGCTCAGTCCGGTTAATCAGATACTCATTTAATTTTTGGCTGGAGTCACTGGTAAGCTGCATTCAGGTTGTGCTGCTTGGAGAAAACCGGCCAAATGACCTCAGATTGGTTTGGCTCTGCTTCTGCACTGAATGTGTGAACACATACATCCGGAAGGAATAATTTCATGTTTACTTTGAAATGTATTTCCTCCAGTTTTCCAGTAATCCACTTGCTGCAAATATTTGAGCCAGTAAAGTCTAATCACACAAACATTATGGAAAGCAAACACCAAACAGGTGTGAAGCAAATAAATTCATTTAAAATCTGGGGAAGACATTCCCAGAATTTGACCAGTACCATTGCCTATAGCTGCTGAGAGATCTTCGTTCCTTTTTCTGACTGAGGACTATTTTCCATAATTAACTGAGATGATGGATTAAGGATTTGATCTTGACTTTTCTCAAGTCTGGGTTGCACCGTAAGAGGTGGGTAGTGAGGAATATTTCTGTCTACTTACGCTTGGGTTTAGCCTGTTGTGCAACTGTAACCTCACGGGGATTTCGTGTGTGCTGAGTCTAGAACTGTGCAAGTATACAACGTTGTTATACAGACTGAAATGAGGATAATTGCAATGATTGCATAGTTTAAATGAGACCTCCTGCATTTGTTGCTGCCTACAAATCAACAAAAAAGTTGATTTATTTATTTTCCATTTGAATCATAGGAGGTAATCAGCTGGAAAATCCAGCGCAGAAGACACAGTGGTGTGGGCTTGCAGCCAGGTTCAACCCTACCCCAGGAACAGCGGGGCACCTTGGTTTTGGTGGTGTCAGGAGGCACCCAGCACCAAGCAGGGCTGGCTGGTGTAAATGAGTGTTGGCAGGGCACCAATACACCCCGAGTAAAGGTGAAACGTAATTAGCCCATATGACTGTTGATTATAATAATTGCAGGTAACTGGCTGCATAGTATTAATCCAAATGGCAGTCACTGTATGTTGAGGTCATATGTTATCTGCAAAGGTTTCATATTTCCTTTCAGACTAGGAGTTATCCATTAGTAAAACAGAAAGTGATTACATTAATGTGCTCCCTGCCTAGACTGCCTAGCAAAACATGTGCAAAGCCCTTTTTTTGCTAGAGTTTCCCCACTGCGCAGCACTACCCCTGCATCTCTCCAACCACAGAAGGGCTCCCAGGAAATGGCAGAACCTCCCAAGTAATTCACTGCAGGGAAGTGCAACAAGTAAATACTTGAACTGTGTTGTCCAATGAAAAGGAAACAAGACCATCTTGCAGTGGGAGAAGGGGCATGAAAAGATGTTAATCGCATGAGCGGTAATCTCTTTGGCTGCTCAGTGTGCCACACTTGGTCTTTGTTTGCCTTGACTTATCTGGCTTACTTTTCCCAATCTGTGTGATCGTGGAGGTGGTGGAGGGCCTCTCTAAGTGTGCACGAGATCAGCTACTGGAGAAGGGCAATGAAACGTTAAGGAGGAAAGGTGGTATCATAAAAAAAAAGCAACCTTCAAGGCCACCTATCTAGACAAAAGGGCTCAGACGGGCAATAAAAGCAGAAAATCATTGAGACAGCAATGAATTATGAAGGCTATTAAAACCCACAACTGAATTTACGGAATCAGCTTCCCCTGATGTATTATAAAAATGCTTTCCCCAGGAACTGGAGATACCAAAATTTCTACTGCAGATTAATTACAGCTTTATTTAGCAGAACTGGGGAGGGGGAGTTCAACTCGGTCAAAATTGCGTGTATATTAGTAGTGTTAAACTTTCTGAATTTCAACTACTGCCAGGAAATCATTAACATTACATTTAACAATTTCAGGTACTTCTGGTTTTGAACTCCAATTTTATTATTTATGGAATCTTGATTGCAGAAAAAACATACCCAGCACTTGTATTTAGATTCTGTTTACAAAGGAGCTCTGTGTTCTCCCTGGAACTTGCATAAGAACAGAAAAGTAGATTATGTGGTTTCTTAATAGTTCTTCACAAAGAGTCTTCTGTTTCTAACAAATGGTTTATGCAAATGTATTCTCTGTACTGCTTCAAGCAGTATTCATGGAAAAATGACATTTTGCAATAGGGAACAAATGAATATTCAGTGTGTCATTTCTTAGGTGAGCTCATGGACAACTTGTATTCCACGGCCACTGCCATTCTGCAATTTTTTAATGTTGACAGAGGGCAGAGAAGTATCGACTGGCAGTGGGAAATGCAAAGCACTGGCTTTCAGCCCTTCCAAGAGTATTCCAAGAAAGGCAGTTGGAGATTTTATATTGAGGACTAGACAAAAATTTTCATGGTAAATTAAAGGGCTGTCTCACAAAGGGGCTGTATGGATTTTAAAAAATAAAAAATGAAAAATTAGCTGCTTCTTCGAAGTCACAGCTACTGCTGGACTTTGGAAGGGCAAGAGGGTGAAGGCTCACAAAACCCCCCACAGATATTAATCCCTGGTGTGAATGGCACAAAAAAAGAAGCAATTTGGAACGTACAGACTGTATCTTACAGGGCTTATTCATACAAGCAGGCTTGCTGAAGTCAATGGCTTTGTTTGTACTGGGCTAGGGCTAGCCAGAGAGCAAAGGCTGCATGAGGAGCCCTCGTTTTACAGTCCAGTCCAGAAAGGATGGGTTGGCAGTAGGAATTTGACCTTTCATGATAAAATAGACTTCAGCCATCAGTTCACATACAAATGCTTTCTATGAATGATATTGTATAATGGTATAGAGCAAGAAACTGAAAGGAGTAAGAAAAGCGAGTTAAAGTAGCTGTACTGTGAATGTTTTAAGCCTCCTTTTCCTCTCATGCGTCTCATGTGACAGCAGTAAGCTTTTTGAGTTGAGTCCCATGAGTGAACATAATGGTTTAGGGAAGCCAGACAGGCTTGTCTCTCTCCTTTCTCTTCTGCACTCCTGCATTATTTAGCAAACGTTTTTCTGGTCTGAAGATAGGGCACAAGTCATTCTCAAAACTAAAGGAATCTCAGCTTGTGCAGTTCCTTGGCTACTTGTATTTTTTCTTACTGGTCTTCTACAATTACCAGAAAGCTGGATGACTATATGTGTCTTTGAAACTCAGACATTTAAAGATAAATAATTGTTCATAAAATTTTCATACATTTTGAAAAGAGGATCAGATCTGTGTTTGTTTAGAGCAAAGGTGATATTGAGTGTATGTAACAGTAATTAATACCTTTGATCACTGGGCTTTTCAAGTTTATCATATTAAGTGCAATTGGAGATTAGAAAACAATAGCTATTTTATGCATACACGTGTCTTCTAGTAAGTATGTTTGATTAACAGGTGACCTCAAAAGAAAGATTTTGGACATACTTTAAAACTTGCGTTCCAAACAGTGAATTTAACAGCAATGTTGATGGGAAATCAGCTATCTAAAAGAAAAGTTAAGAAAATAAACACATTAGATATTTCATATACACACAGTTATTTGAAAGCAATAGTCCAAATTTAATGTTCAGTTATGTAAACATTCCTGAATTAGTTCAACCTATAATTCATACATTCAGCAAGGTAATTTTGAACCAGAACTTAACAACTGAGACTGGAGATCCTGCACTACTGGATTATGTAGAACTGAATCTGCCTTATTTATTTTTATAAACTATTCCTAAAATCAGGAATGTAGTGCTTAGTCCAGATCTAGATAATAGTAATATATGTCATAAAGAATGCAGTGTTACACCTTTTTGGTTCCATCAGCAGGGGTACATTAGGAAACTTTCCTGACTAACAGTTCAAGAGGTGAGTAATAAAAAAAAATCCAATATACACATATCAATACCATCCACTGCAAGAGGTTTACATTAATCTTCAAGGATGGTGAAAAGCCCTACCTTCTCTGCAGAGGCTGAGGCTTAGCTAAATATATGGTTTTGATGTCCTTGTGTTGACTGTATGTGCTAATATCAAGATTCTAAGCTGAGTATTGTTTCCAACATCCCTTGGACCACATTTCTGGCTGACGAACAAACAAATATTGAAAGTAATTCACAGAGGAAAGAAATTACTGAAAACACCAAAGACATGTTCCATTTGTAGATTTAATTAAGATACCATGTCAATAGAAAAGCATTTACTCCCAGAATAACGATTTCCTGCTGCTGTATGCGCACCAAGCCAAAGCTGAGGAGTTTATTTTCAAGGTGGGAGATACTGGATCTACCACAGCTACCAAGACAAATAGTATGATGCTCTTATAGAGAAAGACTGGAGTTGTTTTAATAATTTAACCTTGTGAAAATCCTGAACTGCTGCTTGACAGAGAATAGGAAAGTGTCAAAAGGAGGGCCAGGTCTGTGCTTACTCTGGGTCTTTCCCTCAGGGTCAGTTGTTGGCCACTGTCAGATGGTGCAGATGGGGTGGCTGGCTTTGTGGTCAGACCCGTCAGGGGCATTTCAGAGTAGATGGAAGTTGCCTGAACAACAGACTCAGTGCGACCACAGTTATGCCATTCTTGATCGCAGTAAAGAATAACTAATTTCACGTGATCCTGTGAAAGGCAGCAGGACCTATGGAAAGCTAAGTGATGCTCAGTGTGAAGAAGGGTGCTGGATTTTGTGTCATTTGTCCAGTTTGCTTTCTGGGCAACATTCAAAGGAAGTCCAGTTTAGCTCTAAATTATTCATGTGATGAAGCTGCAGCATGCTCACAATGTAAAACCAGGGCTGAGAAAGCTGCAGTGCTCACTGTGGGTCAGAGGTGGGAGAGAGAAGGAAATTAGAGAGCAAGGAGTAGGTGGAGCACTCTGACAGCTCCTTGAGGGCACGACGACCCATTGAGACTTGTGCAGCACCCCAACATATAAAGAAAGCCTTTTGTGACATCTGTGTAGGGCCACAGCGAAAGAGAGATTCAGGATGTTGAATCTAGTGCTGATCACTCTTTCTCTCATTGGTGCATTCACCTCAGGCTCTGCACAGCACACGCTTTAGAATGGTTAATTTATTTTTAGCCAGCTGGGTTATTCTCAGCAAGTAAAAATGAGATTTTATTTTGATTTGCAGTTTCCAGAGACTATTCCCCTCTGACAGATAAACAAATAGTATGTAGCCATCCACTAAATGAAAGTCCTCAGTCTGCTCAAATTATTGCATGTCAGGTTGCAGCTAAAGTCAATATTCTCATCTTTCCATCAGGCTATTTGTTTTTTTTTATAAATAAAACCCTGAAGCAGACAAAGCCAGAAAACACTACGTCCCAATAACTTTCCCCAAACTGGCACAACTAAGTACTATGGTGTTCACAAAACACATTTCTGACACTGAGCTTAACGTGAAGAAAAAATGAATTAAAATTTGACCAGAATCAACAGCGAGGCTGTAACAGAAATGGGAGTGTAAACTCAGGCTCCTATTATTGTAACCTCAAAGTTTCTCTCAAATTCCTTCTTGGAAGTCATGCTTGCCCTACTTAGAAAGATACTAAAATACTTCTTATATAACTGCTCAGGAAAGGCCATACATAGGGAATAAATTACCAAGCTGGCATTAATTTCATTTTACCCTAATGCTCTGCAATATGACATATTTTACATCAGCTGCACTGCGTAAGGTTCTTCTATCTATCAACTTAAAGAGAAAAGTTTGACATTAAATTTATTTCTTGGATAATATACTGGATGGTTCTGAAGTCTACACTGAATCATGAAGTGATAGTGTCTGTTGAAGCCATCAGTTCTTATTGACAAGTCTGGTTAAATTATCAGGTTGTATGTAATTTTATTTGAGTGTAGGAAAATGAAGGTTATAGCCAAGAGCTTGGTGGGGTTTTCTTTCCTGAGATGATGATTTATTCATTTTGGCTTCAATAGCTACGGTGTCAGGCGTATTTTATATTTTTCCAACTTTGACACTTCAAACATTTGATTTCCCTTTGCAACTTCCAACCTAAAACATGTTTCCCATTATAGATATTCAAGTGACTGCCTTGCACATACTGACTCATGGGGCTGGTTTTTATTTTCACAAAACATATAACCCTATTTGAATAAAATACAGATGGTGTCCAATACATTAAACACAGCAAATTTGCCATTCTTTCCTTCATCCCCTCCATGTTCCGTTCCTCAGATTTTCTGTGGCTCTATGAAATCTTATCAGCCTGAGCCTTAACAATTCAAGAGGGTAAGGCAACAGAAATTTTATGCCATTCATATTTGGTTTGCTACAATACATAATGTGTAGTTTTAAAATTATTATTATTTTTCTGTAGGACTCTACACTCAGACCTCTGCTTTAAAAGCGAGATTCATGCCCCTCAGAAGGTATTGAACAGGCAGCATTGCATGGTCCTTTGGTAGAGTTTGTATCAATGGCACAGAACATGGAAGATGTGGACGCTTGGCATCAAATGACTTCTTTCCAGGTTGCCAGCTGAGGCAGAATCTATGGCCTTTTACAGCATCAAACAATTTGGAAGGAATAAAAAAATGTAATATACTAATAGCATAGTAAATTACCTGAGGAAATTAGCCAGCTGAAACTGGTTGAAAAAAATTTGTTCCTGGTTTGCTATGAAAGCATAAGAACCATAAAATACACCTGCACAGTGGTTATTTGGAAAGCACAAGATCTAGATTTTTGAACAAATTCTGTCAGCATCACTAGATGGCATTGGAGGGTGGCTTATCTCATCATAGCAGAAAGGTAGCTTTTGTCAGCAGTCTACAGTAAATTATGTTAGGAACACTGGTTGTTAAGAAAATTATTCCATGCAAACTGAAGGCATGTTCTGTGCTACTTTGGTGAGTAAACTGCAACACAAAGCAAGAACCAAGGCCGGCTGGTCTGTTACTGAGTTGCTGGAATTTCACACACAAGGAGGCCACTACCTGTGAACTAGAACTGGAAGACTGAGGCTCAGGCAAAAATAAATTGCAAGGCACTGAAGAAACTGAGAACTGATAGTACATGGGCTGGTGGCTGCAGGGAGGTAAGAGTTAATCTGTTCCTGACATTTAGGGTGGGATTTTGGAACTGCATACTTGTTTCTCCACCACAGTAAATTTTGACCACCATGCCAATATTTATTACATAAATGGTATCTCTGTTATGTAGTTCCCATATCCTTTTCTGATTACTTTTAGAATTATATATATTTGCCATCCTGTATTGTTTTTGCTTACCATCAGCATCCACTTGGGAATTACTGTTAATTTTAGTCAATTGAATCAGTTGCACCACAACTACAATGATTTCTGAATTGTATGAGTATTATTACACTCATACAGTTCTCTTTTATTCACACTTTTTAGTAGTTGCTAAAAGGAACCAAAGAGAAGTCTGTTCTTATGTAACCACATGATTCAAGGAGCTTGGTCTTTAGAAATGAACCATATATCAGAATAATTATAGGTCATGAAACATATGTTGCAATATAAGGCAGCAAAATTTCTTTCACATCTGCCACCTTGACCCACAGCCTAAGTCATTAAGCATTAATTCTCCAGGAGGAATATGCAGTCTGTTTGCAAACTCATTGCCTATACAACAAAGCAGACATTATTTTTTGCCTCTGTAGTATTCTATCCGCTTAAGATCTGTTATCTAACTTTCATCCTGAATCAGGAATCAGAGCCATATACAGATGAAAACCTGATGTTTAATTGAAGTGTTTTCATTCTTGAAACAGGCATTGGGTTTGCCACTCTTGGGACTACAAGCTGGGATGGTAAAATATGTAAAAACAGTAGTGTTCATTAGTAGATCAGATCAGTAGCTTGTGTCCAAGAATGAAGTAAGATCTGCTAATAGGTCATACAAGGTTTTAATAGGTCATGAACTCACACAAAGCCAAGGTCTTGTATGAAACGTGAAGTACGTATACTTCTAAAACTGCCACTGTGCCCCCGGTCATCTATTTGTCTGACTGGCTGCTTCACATTCCTTCTAGTGCATTTATAGAAGCTCCAATTTGTAAATACTAATTTGAAACATTATCTTCATACATGCTGGGTACTTCTGAATGTTGAAAATTGAACTCTTGTTAGGACGCACTTGAACTCAGCAAAAGGATGATAAATGAGGATGACTTTAAACCTGTTAAACAGTAAGTGTACATATGTTACTTACTGCTTTCCTGAGGTTATTTATTGAATACTGTGTCTTTAACATGTTTAGTCTTGCTAAAGCTTCCACCTTAAGAGTAAGGTTATCATTGTTCAGCCCTCATGGAAACCTATACATGTGCACATACACACGCATGTGTACATATATAGGGGAAAAATCAATGTATTTTTCCCCGCCTATGTGGTCAAAGCATTTAGATTCAAGAGACAAGTTTTATTTAGTTCCTACTCCATAGCTGCTCATCTAACAGTCTGATTCTGTTTTTTGAGAACATAAATCAAAGATTAACTGAATTACCCTGGTAAAATCAAGCTAAGTAAGATCAGATTCTGGCTTTATCATTCCAAGTAGTTGCTGGATAGTTTAGTCTTCCTTCTTAGCCTCACAATCATTTGCTAAAAAACTGTGGTGAGCAGGGATTTTTTGTTTACAAGCCACAATTCCTAATAAATGTGTTGTTTGGCCTCTGGCTTTACATCAAAGACACTTTCATAATCAGGATGGCTCCTACTGAATTATATTTCCCTTCAGCTTACATGGGGAAGTGGGGCACCTATTAAACAAAGGCAATTGTTGACCACATGCAACTACAAAGAGAAGAGATGTGATGTTTTGCTTCCTTCGCATTTTTAAAAGGCAGCTCTTAAAACCTTCCACATCAGCTTGAAAAGAATTACTTGTAGTTACTTGCAAACAATTTACCTGTCAGTGGTAAAATGCCAAAGTCCACGAGGCTGAAGGATGGATATGGACCCTACACATACTGGGAGCTCTCAGAGGCAGTCAGCCTGAGTCAGCCTGATGCATCTCACTCTAGTTTAAAATTCATAAGAAAAAAACACACTGTCTTTTAAAAAGAATCAAATGATTACATCTCAAAAAAATATTAAACAGACTATGATTGTAAAGTCTTCATATACTGCATGCTTTTCACAAACCTTCCTCTTCTTTGAGTTCCAATTTCTTATTTCTGCGATTGATTGATGAAGATTTTGATTGAGTCTTTTCAACTCAAATCTGTCTGGCTTCTTTCAACAGTGTTTCACATTTTGACCCAAAAGTTAGAGACGTGATTACCTGGATAAAATTGCTGCTTCATTTTTTCCTTTGTTGTTGTTGTTCTCTAGTAGTAGGTTTTATTTGGTCTGTAAAGAAATTATTGCTATAAATACAAGAAAAGGCTCTACATTGAAGTTTCAACTCCCCTGTATTCATATATGCCTCTCTTGACAGGCAACATAACATGATTTCTGGTTGTTCACTATCACCTGTAATGCTTTGAATTACAAGTTCTTTAAATAATTTTCTTAATCTAAATTATTATCTATAAAAGTGTCTTATTTGCTCTAAATTGTAGCCGTGCCTGAAGTCACAGGGCCTTATAAGCATTTATAGGGTCAGCACCCACATCGACTAGTTGAAGTGGAGTAATGGTACGTATTTTTGCCTCTCTAATTGTCTCTGCAATGCATGTCTCCCACATACCCCCCACTGGCTGTTGCAGCAGGGTGTGGGACAGCAGCAGTGTAGGACAGCTCTGCAGGAAGTGCTCCATGACCATGGCAGAGAGCCCCCATGGGTAACTTCATCCTTCAGGATACTTGTCCAGAACTGACTGGTTAACCACGTCTATACCTTTGTTCACCTGGTATAAACACGAGTTTGCACTGACTTATTGTAAGCTGTGGTAAAAGTGGTCTGTTAGGGCCAATTTCAAAAGCAGAATGACTTCTTCACCAGGCACCGTGGACCTACTATGGTCAGGTTCTCCTCCAGGACAGTGATCCCCAGCAATTACCACACCACATACAGTAGCTGTTCATAGGAAAACCTGGCTTCACGCTGAGCTGCTGTCCTGCACCCCACTCTGCCTGCCTTCTTACAAATCTTATGGGAAGCTTGGTGGTCACGACTGCAAGCAGCACTAAGTAAAACACCTCTGTGAAGCAGGAAGAGGCAGGGAAAAGTAAATTAGGCAGCAGTACTTGCACTAAACTCCTTTATTTTGTGTTGGAAGAATATCTGAAGTTTTCATTGACTTTGCACTGCACATCTAACCCCCTTTACTCCCTATACAAACTTACCTGAGCTCCTCAGCTGATAACACAGGCTTTCAGGCTTTTTTGTTTTCAGGCTTTCTACCAGGGTGATGAATACTCATAGTCCTGTTGCAAATTTCACTACAGATTTCTCTTAGATTTGTTTTAACAACCTCAGTTTCTAGAGCTGAATACACAAGACCTCAGCATTCTACTGAAAAAAGGCACATTGGAATTGGCAGAAAAGCTTTGTGAAATGACCAGAGAGAAAACAGTAGGCTCACAAATGATACAGGAAAATAGAACACATTTTAGTCTGGTCTAAGCAAAGACCAAAACTCATAAGGCAATTTTATTTCCCAGGAGACTGAAAGGGCCTGACCACTGGAAGATGGTAGCACCCTTTTCTGCCAAGCAGGTGGGAAAGTCCCACTGGTCTCTCGTTGGTGGGAAGGTCTCTCCTCCATGTCTTCCTGGGCAGTGTTACATACCGCAGCTGCCAGTGGCTCCATCCACACATTTAGCACGTTTAGCACGTTTCCACTACTACATTCCACTACTACTACTACATTTCCTCGGGATATCAGGTCAGAGGTGATGCTGAGCAGTGCCTGCTTCATTGCGTAAAATCTGTTCCCAGCACCGGGGACAGCGTGACCCCTTCATGGGACCAGCACAGGGACCACGTGCACATCTTGGAGGTGCTTTGAGCTGCAGCCTGGCCAGGGCATTGCAGCCCCAGTCTGGAATGAGTGCTCAGCACAGCCCACGGAGAGCTGCGACTTCATGGAGCTCTCACTTCTCCAGATGATTCAACATCCTGTTTAGCACTTCATTTTGTATGTAGCCAATTGTTTTTCACTGGGTAAATAATCTCTGTTCAGTGTGACACGGACATAAATAAACGTACACGTACACACATGTGCATGCACGCACACAGACATCAGTCATTTAAAGCTGTGTGGGTGTCTTCTTTCATATTTCTACCTTGTGGCTGGAATAAGCCAGGAAATGTAAAAAGCAGTCAAAATGTTGGGTGGAGAGAGAGAGATAGAAATGCCTTTTTCCACAGAAACACGGTACAGCTCCCAGGCTGAGGGGCACAGACCTGCCAGCTTCTTTTGTGCCTTGCCTCCTCCTCTGTGGCTTCTCAGGGGTTTCCATGCCACAAGCGCCAGTCAGGCACTTTGCTGAATCAGACCCACAGCTGCCAAAGACACTTTCTCCCCATAAATTCAGACTTTTACCAGTGCTTATTACAGCTATTAAACTCACTCACTGTAGTATCACGCCTCTCTTATTAAGATTTTAATCAGCATTTCCATTGGAAAGCCTTACTCTCAAAGAGTTATAAAACTGCCTGTATAAAGTTGATTACTGCTGTAATCCAGAATCCAGCTTCTTGGCTCATGGCTACATTTCTTTCTTGCTTACTTGATCTCTGTTTGCAAAAGCTGATGTAAATTGGTTTGGCAAGTTTAATTCCAGAGATAAAAAAAAAATAATCTGACTTCAGAGGTGTTTTTTTCAGGCGTGCAGAAAATGATGAAATGAAACTATCCTAAGTTGACTGCCTACAATATTAACGAATTGCCCCAGATATCTTTTTTCTTTTAACTGTTGATAAATTTTATCTAGGAACACAGCTAAAGGATTTAAGCCATCCACATTGTTTTTAAATGCTGAGTATTTTTGGAATGGTGTACAGCACTTAATGGGAAGGCAATCACAGGAGGTTAAAGACTTTCCAAATACATACCAGCACCTCAGTGCCAACAACCCAGATCACTTCAATGAACTGTGCAGGATGTGTTGGCATGATTTATGTAGCAATTTTAGAAGAATCTGTAGTGTTTGTTTATTACCACAGTGTGATTGATGGGTTCCTAAGTGCACTGCGACGCAATCAGCTGAGCTATTACGGCGCGTAGTTTGATAATTTGTGAGTTACGGCCATTACAGCATGTCACTTCAGTGAATTGCCAGAAGTCGTTAGGGTATCAGTGACCTCGGAGAAACTGTGGTGAGACAAGACCTGCTGCCAACCATGTCACTATCAGACCATCCCTCCTGTATAATCACTAGGGCTACGAACACTTCTGTCCAGCTTCCCTGCTCTCCTGCCCTCCTTCTCTCTCTCTTCTTGGTAAAGTACAGAAGAAAAAAAAAAAAAATTAGCACCACTGCTAATTACTTCAGGTTCTGTTCTCATCCTATCCCCTTCCTAATGTTCCTAATGTTAAAAGGCTGGTGCTGACATATCTCAAACCACAGAGAAAGAAAGGTTGCTAAGGTGTTGTTTTATAACGGCCACTTGCTTTGTGACAGGCAAGCCCATAAAGCCACTCCTAAACCCATCCTTCGTGGAAGACACTGGTGCAACCTCAGTTTGTTCCTGGAAATAGTATCCCAGGCTTAATGTGACTTACAATGCATTACGGCTAAGTCTTCACTGGATTTCAGCATTTATTTGCGACACAAGAAAACTGAATATGAAAGGGATCGTATTTATCTTTTATTTTATTTTTTTTTTTACAAAAATAAACAATTTAAGAAACAAAAGCACATTTTCTCCTGGCTGTACAAACTACAAAACAGTATGACATTGGTCACGTTAGCATTTACTTTATTGCTTTCACTGAAAGCAAATTCTCTAGACACACCATGCCTATAAAAAGCATTTTATATAGAATTAAGGCTAGCATTCAATTACCATTATTGAGGTCATTTACTTCATTCACTCTAAGAATTAGCAAGCGGTGCCTTAGAAAACCAAGGATTTGATGATAAAAAAAATATGAATAACTGCAAGATATTCAATAAAATAGTCCTGTTCAACCAGATGGATTGCTTTGCCAGTCTGTCAAAGATGTAGCTTCATGAACAATTCAGACTCGATTCAACAAAAGTCTTAAGCACAGGCTTAATTGTAAGCATATGCTTAGGCCTATCCCTATTCAGCAAAGCACTCAGCACTTGGGTAAGTCCCTAGCCTTTCAGTGGGACCATTCATATGCTTATGTGATTTGCTAGACCTACAAAATGGCTCTTTTAAATTAAAAAAAATACAAACCTTTGTGATAACATTGGAAGCAAAAAAGAAAATTAGCTACAGTCTTGCAATTCTAAACATAACCAATTCCTTCATTTTGACAAACACATTGCTATTGCATATTTGATAAAGTTAACATGAATGTTGATTGTCTTCAGTAATTTTTGATATTTAGCTTACAAACTGATATGCTTCAGTTACTCAGTTGTACGTGCCCAAATAAATATCAATGCAGAGGATACAGACTTCTCTTAGAAATGATCAGTTTCCATCCCTGTACACACATGACAGGTCAGAAAGGTCATGCTAACCTTGGTTAGAAAAGCTAGAGCTGCCAGTTGATTTGTAACCAAAATTACATCCTAACAGTGTATCGTATTTTGTATTTTGCTTTGTTTTAAAATCACATTTTCAAAGTGTTGTTTTATTGCACATTCATCCTGGTCATGCAGGTTATTTCTTTAAAGTTTTGTTTAGCACTCTATAGATTAGAATGAGTAATAGTGCAATTATCTCCCCATCCACAGCCGTTCTGTACCTAACAGCTGCCTATATTTATACACAAACAGCTCTTGTCACTCACGCATCAGACCGAGCCACTTTAGCTGTCAGTCTGTCACTTTCACATATGTTATCTTGTCAGGATCAGGCAAGATATGATTTGAGGCCGTCTTGAAGAAGACAAGCTGCCGACCTGCATGGAATAGGAGAGGGGAGGGAGGAAAAAAAGGTAGTTAGAAGTGATGAGCAAAAGGTTGCCTGCTTTACGGTACTGACATTTCATATTCACGATCATCCTGTACACCATTTAGGCACCCCAACACGGAACTCTTTCTTAACTTCAACTGTTATAAAACTGAAATGCTTTCACTTCAAGGTGCACTGATCTCTCCTGGGCTCTGTATGTTTATTCTTATGTGATTATGGTCAATATATGGCCGCATACAGCTAACAAGGTAAAGGAAAGAGAGGTCTGGAGATTTTAATACAAATTTAACATAATCTTTAAAGAAAAAAATGTCTTTAAAGACTCTCCCACTGATATAAATGGGCCTGGGTTCAGGGCTTAAATAAGGGGCAGACATTTGGTTATACAGGAGCAGAATCATCTTTGCACACTCAAATCTTTGCTGTACTGACCAGCACAAGATACATTAAGCATTACTTGCTCTGAAATACCTCTTGTTGATCACTTCATAGCTCTGGGTTTTTACACATTCTGGAGCAAGGCATTTACTCCTCATACACAAAAATAAATAAATAAATAAATCCATATCCATTGAGAACCCCCTGGCAGTGCAAGACACCCTGCCAAGTCCAGCATGACTGATTTTAGTAAGGTTTCACTCACTGCTCTCCGTGGGAGCTGCAGTACAGGTCTTGTACTTATTTGCTGAACCAGCATCTTATTCACATCCCTATCTACCTGCTCTCCCCCAGACACAGCAATTCCTTGGAGCAAAGGCCACAGAGGTATTCTCCACAGCTATTCAACCTCTGCCTTCACTCTCTAATATTCAGAAGAAACAGTTGCTCTTTACTCCCAGCCTGCCTCCCTAGGGGGCCCCCATAACACTATTTTCTTAGAAGTATCACATGGCAAACAGGATGCCTCAATTACTAACCAAATTTCCATGCTGTACATTGCAGGGACTCGTGTGCTCACATGCCAGGGATGGCACAGAAAAGGGAATAAAAAAAATAACACTTGAAATATAGCTGCTATGCCTCATTTGCTTTTAATATCAAAATCTGAGACAGAAGCTGCTCTAAACTTCCTAGGAATTTCCATGTGACTCATTTCCATGAGTCTCAGAGCCTAAATAACTTGCCATGCTGAAATCTGTGGAACAGCAAGGCCTTAAACCAGCTTTCCCAAGGTTTGGCTCACATCAGTCACCCTTCCTCTCAAACACAGGAGTAGGGTAATTGACCTGGCTCTAGCCAGAATTGCTTGAGATTGCTCAAGCAGGAGAACAGCACTGTGTGCGTGGAGAAGATGCACAGCAGTCACAAGATGGGAGAGTCCACAGGGCACACGTGCACAACCAGTCATCACAGGAGAAAAACCTCATGCTGACTGCAGTGGGGGATTTATCTCATGAGATGACGACAGAAGAGCACAAAGTTAGTCCAATCCACCTGATACACACAATCATGTCTCTTTTTAGCAGACACTTGTAACATTTTTGTTTCTTGGAGTGCTGCGGAACTCCCTGAAACAAGCCTCGGTCTGGTTCAGCAGCCACGAGCCAGGATCGATGCTCCACTGATGTTAATCAGCACAGACTGGATGCCTTCAGGGGAACCACACTGACACTGCCAGGCCCACAAACCTTTTGGAAAGTGTATTTATCTTTTCAAGAAGTATATTCTGGTAGACAAGAAAATGAGTTGTGGTAGCAAATGGGATTTTCCCCTAGAAGTTCCTGTAGTTTCCCAGCTGAAATGCACTGGGCATTTCCACCTCTAACTGGTTTAAACCCTCCCTCCTCACTGTCCTTCAGCCAAAGCCCTACGAGCAGTATGCTGTTCCCACCAGCACCAGAACATCTCTTATACCAGCCGGGAAGTCCCAGCTAGATGCATGGGAGAACCTGTTTGGTTTCGTGTCAAAATGCAACAACCATATGAATTGGAAAGGTTTATGTAAACCCAGATGTTGGACCATGGCCTGCACATTTAACTGCAGAAACAGGTCACAGATTTCTGTTGTTATCTCTGTCGCTGTACTTCAAAATAAAATTTTGGACTCCACAGTTTGGAAACCTATGGTGCATATCCTAAAGCCCTCTGGTGCCTGCTCTTTTGGGTCTACCAGCAGATTCCTGCTCCTCTGAAGGGAAGCAAGGAAATGTCCCACCAAAGACCAAAAGACCTCCATTGATGCATCAGAAACTCTTCTCTTTTGTTGCTGTCAATGGTGGCTTCCACAGTCCAGCACAGCATGCTCCCCAAGTGGTACTGAAACTCTTGAAGCAACCAGTATGCATGACTCAGCTGCTGCTGCTCCTCTTCAGCAGCACCTGTGACCTACCTGTCCAAGTTGTCTGGTTAGTTAAGACGAAAGCTTTGCACTGGGAGTAGCTGTCACAGATCTCAATGGCTTCATTGACGTCAAACACGGAGAGGAGGCAGCCTTTGTGATGGTAAGATGGCCAGCATCTGTAGTTCTCATCAGGAATAAAGGCTTCAGGCACCCGCCTATACTCTGCAAATAACCAGAGTAGAGCAATCGGTCTGAAAGATCTAGCAAAGTGCTTGTTCTTAGCAGGCAAGGTTATTTTAACAGCTTAGGAGAGGGTATATATGATGGAAAAGGTGACTGTACCAGCCACATTTCACTCCCAAACGTGTTTATAGCTCTGCACCTTACTTTCCTTTTACTTTCTTACTTTCTTCTCACTTTTTTTTTTTCCCCTTTCCAGAAAGCGTCTGTAAATAAACAGTCGGTGCACAAAACACTTCCCCACCGTGCCAGTGAGGCTCTAGTCTTACCAGGATTTTTAGGGGAAGAATGTCCCATTGAACCAAGAGCATCCACTCGAATGAACCGACTGGCTGTCCTACTTCTCAGGGAGTGAGACTGCAGGGGGGAGCCCCACCAGGCATCCCCAGCCCTCCCTCGCGCTCACAGCAGCACGCTATTTTTCTCCAGCCCCTTTAGAGAGGGGAAGAAAAGACAGCCTTTTAATTAAGCAAACTTTTTTGTTTTGCTTGCTCAGATGAGCACAAAAGGGGAGTTGCTCGATGGGCCCCTGAGAGGAGGAGGGAAAAAAAAGCTCAGGAAGCATGTCGGCATGGTGGCTGCCCTGGCCTCCGCGCTGCCTGGTGCTTTGCTCGTCCCCTTGGCTGCCGTTCAGTCTCCCCTGCCTTTATGAGCTCCCCTTGTTCTCTGTTCACAGCTCCTCTCGGTTTCCCAGCCGCTTATGGGGGTTTCCCTAATGAATGAACCAGCAAATTAAACTAATCATTTAGACACATCTCTATTTAGCTTCCGGACACACAAACGGATGGTTCCCTCCTGTCTCTCTCCCCCATCCTATTCAAAAAATAAATACATTCTATATTTCTTCTCATTGTATCTGTTATAGAAACTAGAGATGGCTGCCCTGACTCACAGCCTATTCTTAAGTCACTTTCATTTAGGCATTTTCTTCTGACATTGCAGATACAGCCTGCAAACATTTCATTTTACGAACACCACCAAGTCAGAGGCAAGTGTGCCTGTGAATCTAAACTGCTGGTCTTTCAATTGGGAAAAGAATTGCACACCCACAAGTGCTCATTCATACTGCACAGTCTGACACAGTGTGAAACAAATGCAGTAAGTACATTCTTTTTTAGGCCTGACTCATTAAAATTATCATAAGACACACTCACAAACAGGAAGCAAAATCAGAGCTGATCATGTCCCACTTACATCAAAGGCAAAAACCCCTTTCATTAATTCAGGAAATGCAGACACACTCATGAAGAAAAGAAAAAGACTAATTAGTTTCACATTAGAAACATTCATTTCACCATCAAAAATATATATGCAGTCCTTTTGAAGAAAAGTTGCCACATGCATTAAGCTGCTACTGACTGGCTAGATAAAGATCCATTTTTTTTCTAATTGTTGTATCAGCCATAGAGCAATAATCGTAACTGAATGTAAGTGAATAATGTTCTCTTATCTCTGTATGGTTACTGCTGAATATTGATCAGTGCCTTACAAGCAAGGTCAGTAAAATGATCTGTGCAAAAATTTGCAAATTAAGCTTGTAAATGTGAAATGACAGAGGAGGACCAGCAATGACTGTAATGGCAAAAGCAGGGTCCTGGCTCACGTGGCAGGAGGGGATGCAAACTTCCCAGCTGGTACCTAGGGGCCCAAGCAGCCAAGGTGGATGCAGCAGGACCCTCGGGGGAGCATTCTGCTGCGGAGGAGCAGAGGGCAGGACAGGTAAGGGTGTGCGGACATCCCAACCCAGCAGGGTGCTCCTGCCACCCCAGGAAGCCAGCACAGGATCCCTTCTGAGATGATCACAGTCAGAAATTACCCGAAACTCAACACAATGCCAGCTGAGTGTTGGTCTGTGTAAACTGCATTTTTCTCCAAAACTCACTTTATCTCGAGTAGGGCAAGGTAGCTGCCTTCGCCCCCTACACACCAAAGGCAAACATCCCTGGAATCTCTTGTTTACGCAGCCACAAATTAGGGAGCTGACCCCTGAACCCTTATTTGCATGAGTTGAGAAGAAGTACACTTTTCTCACATGAAGTGCAACGAGAGAGAAGAAGGACCCTCTTGAAGCATGTCCCTTTGTTGGAGATGTGTCCTGGCAATGACCAGAGCCTCCTGTGGCTCCTTATCCCCCACCAGCCCCAGCCAGCTGAGAGAACCCTCACTGTACCAGGCCTGCACCACCTCCTCACATTCAAGTTCCAATTATACCAGAGGGAAATGTGCTTGTGCATGAGAGACCAAAATGCACAAGGAACCCAAACATCAGTAGTCATTGCATCAGTTTAAAGGGCTGTTCCCCTCTTACATAAAACCTGCTTGATAAATCACAAACAGGAAGAAAGCTCTCCTGTGCAATTGCTGTGCACTGCCTTTTGCATCCAAACCATTTCAGCCCTTTGTTTCTTGTTTTTGAAAGTCAGCAAAGCCTTTGTGGTATGTTGTGTGAAATATACCAAAACAAAAACACTGTGGAACAAAATTGTCTGGTGTTATGAATGCAGGGCAAGTCAGACATCAAGGCCAACCACACCAGATCCCAGTGATGGAGCTGGGCTTCCCCCACACCTTTAAATGATCATCCTGGTCACCCCAGTCCAGTTACTCACTCAATTTAGCAATTCCCCATGGGGTTAGAGACAGCTCTAGCTCAGGTTTTTGTCCTGCCAAGACCTGAAACTTGCTTAAACGGAGTCCATGGAATTTGAAGGCTCACGGCAGTAAATCACATCATAAAAAGGTCAAAGTTCTGGTCGATTTCCAGACTAATGGTGTTTAAAACCAATAAATACTTGCCTAATACCATAAATGCAGCCATAAATTTACACTTTTGCATATGTATACATAGTTTGACACAGAGTATATAAAGTCTATCAAGGCAAGGAATAGATCAGAGAAATGCAAGACACTCCTACTGCTATCACAACAGATAAACAAAAAGCCTTTTTTCCATCTACTGATTTTGTGAGGGCTGAAGCAAATAAATGTAATGCAGTAAGCCTGATCTTGATGTCACTTATGACAGATTTACTCCAGCTTAACATACGGAGCTGATTCGCTGCTCTCAGCTAGACAAATAAATCCTACCGGGAAACATTTTTCCTGCCACATAAACATTTTGATAGTTCAGAATATCTTGCTATGCTGCATCTGGGCAAGTCTCAGAAGTTTTGTTTTGCAATATTTTTAATAGTTTTAAAATGTTTTTAGAAGCTTGCTCTGGACAATCAAAACACACTGTTTCAGTTGGTCCAAAATCTTCTTAAAATTTTCTTACAGTGATAGCCATCCCCACAACAGCCACAGCAGTTTTCAAAATGTGTGCCTTCTCGTGACAGGTAAGACAGGCAACTTAAAACACAATCTGCAGCCTCACTGGCCAGTGCAAGAGCTCCGAGAGAAAGCCAGCACTTGAAAATCTCATTCTAACGTCTTTCCATCAAAAATCACCTGTGTTGTCCCAAAGCTGACTATAATCTATAAACATACTCATTTTCACTCTACTAGACTGAGTCATATAAATAACTCCACAAGTATATTATAAAACTATGTGAAACCGCCTGTGGTTTCCCCCTTTTAGGTTGTTTGAGTCACCCTAAATCTGACTTTAATCAGTCCTAATGACCGTTTATTTCAGCCACAGCAGCCAGATTGCACTTTTACTACCAACTACAGCTACTCATTGGAAATTTGCCCAGTTTCTTTTCTAGTTATCACCTGGCAATACACCATGGGTCAGCGACATTGATGCAGTAAAGTTCATCCTGAAAAGAAATCATGTTACTACTCCTTTTCTTCCTTCCTCCGATCCTCAACAATGGGAAAAAAAAAAAAAAAAAAAAAAAGAAAAAAAAAAAAGCACACTGGCAGTTGAATCTGGATTTTCTTTTAATTGCTTCTTACAAGCAAGCAGAAACAGCCTCATCTTGCCAATCATCTCAGTGAAAATAGCATAGAGCAGTATTTGCTACACAAACGGTCCCACAGATTCCCAGGAAATTAAGGAATGCAGAATCAGATCCTAAATAGATAGTAATGCACTTATGTTTTTAGCATGTTTCGTTCTTCTCCTTAAAACTTCCTCATGCGTCAGTGCCTCACATTGTTGTTCTGACAAAAAGCCTCACGCAGCCTTACGTACTGTTGTGCTAGGGAAAGTCAGATTTTGTGTACCAGAGAAAACAGCCCCGCTAGGTGTATCCTGTGTCTCTGTTTTTTAATCATTTCTGACAAACCCCAACTGTTTAGAAGGACAGGAAGGCCTGCCAGGACACGGATTTGCTGTAAGACCGGGAGGTAGCACCGCTGCTCTGGCGTGCGTTTTCATCCTTTGGCTGTTTCATGCATGCAGCCTGCAAGCTAACGCTGCCTCTTCACACGCACCTATTGTGCTCACAGTAGAGCCATATTTAAATAGGTAGTGTGGTGACACCACAGCACAAGCAAATAAGAAGAATGGCATGTTGTGACATTTTATTCCCATTAACATTACACGGTGGGAGTCATCTCCCTGCTGCAGTGAGGAGTCCTGCTGCACCCACCAGCCCCTGCAGCATACACCACTCATCCCATGCAGCTCCTGCAAACCACATCTGCCCCCAACCACCTATACATGCAATGAAGTTGGTGGATGAGCCTGAAGGTGCATGGGGTCATGTACGTTGGGTATTTGAGCTCAGAGCCAGGTGCCAGGTTGCCCACATGACAGCCCTCTGCAAGAGGGAGGTATCCTGCCCGTGCACCGTTCCCTCTCAAGCCCACTACAAAGCAGCCTTGACATCCATGGGAATGAAACACCAAATGGCACAAGTGCAAGATAAAGCAGGAATCCGGGCTGCAAGGACTGCTATATGTTCCCCGCTGAGCCTGCAAGCGCCGTCACCAGAATACTTTTGGTCTCCGCGTTTTGGCCTGCCGTAGGATATACAAACAGCCTCCAACAATATTCCAGTGACCTTGCAAAAATTTCCCTCTCACACATACACATGTGCACAAACATACACACCCCTGCTTGACTCCAATAATTCTTGGGTAGATTTACAATTTCCTAAGCAGGTTGCTATAGTGACCCTGCAGAATATTTTCTCAAAACACTGTTGTACTGTAAATGTTTACATACAGTGTAATCCTGCCAAATTGTTTTAAGACAAAGGAAAACATCAAGTGTCTTTGCTTTATGTCCAGCCTTCCAGCTTTTTTAGCATTGTGAACGTTACTTTCAACTAACAACAGAAGCTAATTATGCTTTCTGTGGACTTGCACACCCTTAGACCTAATAATGGGTCATCTATTAGCTTTAATGAATAACAAAGCTATCGGATTTACTAGTGTTAGCTGATTTCACGCATTTCTGAGTAAATTCTGAGCTAACTGAAAGGCCGGGCTTAGCTATAGAGCCAGACACCCAGTTGGTACAAATCAGTGTCACTCGACTGAAGAAATACAAATTTTGATATTGAGGCAGGGCTTTTGCTGATGAGCATCAGTATATTTCTTATAGTTTTCTTAATCTTGATAATTAAAGGAACAACTTAATCATTTTAGATAACATATGTCAAAGAAAATATATGGTTTCTGTTTTTAATTCATGTTCTTCTGGATTCTAGCAGAAGAGACCAAGAGTCAGCAGAATATAAAAAAAAGTATTTGCTCATGGTGTTTTTTTAAACACTGTAATGTTCCTGTATCAACATTAACAGTAGTGTGATTTATGATTACAGAACACATACATAGCTATCGAATGTCTCCCGTGCCTCTACTCTGTTTTTTAGATACTAAACCAAAGTCCAGAGCATAATATAATTACAGCACTATAAAATGTTTTACAACTGGAGCACAGTGAAAGCCTAATATCCAAGACCTTCTGTAATATGACTATGTCATCTTGTTAACTTTCTTTATGGGAGCACTAGAGTTGAGAACTTTCTTCATGTCACTTCCCCACCGATTATCAATATCACCTTTCTCACTTCATGTTGTTCACAGGAAGAGGTCTTCCTTTCAAAAACATAGGTTCAGATAGATAACAAAATGTTTCCTAAAAGTTTATGTTTTAGTTACAGCTTAGATCATCTGTCCAAGATCATGATCTCTTCTTTCCTAGTAAGAATTTACAATGCCTCATCCAAGACCAATGCATAATTCAAAAACATTTAGACCTAAGACAATTTCTGAAGCACCATTACTTGAATCATCTATGTTTTTTCTTAAAGAAAACCAAAAAGTTGCAATTCTTGGATTTGAATTCTCCTCTAAGATTTCAGACTAGACCTTACACCCGGAAGGGCTTCTTTTGTCACAACCCTTCAGATGCCAGAGGAGACTGGCATAGTTAATTTTTATCATGTTTATTACTTGAGAGAGTAAAATCCTCAGGAGACAGTTGCCCTGTAAGATTTTCACCATCTGAAGAAAATGATGTGGACTTGTGCCTGCCAGTCTTGGCATACTGGCATACAGATGCAAGGCTCTGATTAACTCTGATCTGGCCTCAGAACCAAACCATAATCTCTAGTTTAATCTTAACCTGGCACTGGATTGAAAAACACTCTCCTTGAACTTTCATTATGTTGCAGAACAAGATGGGAAAGGTTTTAAAAAATCCCGTAACCTCAAAAAAATATTTTTGCTTTGTTTCAGAGAATAATACAGGGTTCTCCTAGACCCCAAACAGGGCCAAAGCACTACCTCAGCTGACAACATGAGAAATTATCGTGGTTGTCCCTTTTCACCTATCTTCCCCTCCCCTACCCATCAAGAGTTATACAAAATATTCGACCTGTTCCACCATTCAGCCCTAGTTTTGCTGGTCAGGAAGCCAGCTCAGCTGGGAATACCTGCCAGTTGGAAGAGGACGACCACTTGGACAGCAGTCTTTTCCAGCTCCCCTATCATCCTCTTCTGTAATTCCACTGTACCACAGAAGAATTCCTCATTTACTGAATACTCCCTGGACCTGAGGATATTAAAATGAATTCTAGCATGGTATTACAAGTCAAATATAGTTGAGGGAGGAATGTGCTCAGGATAAAAGTGATACGAATGAGAGGTTGAGAGGGGTATTTTCACCCTCACAGTACAACTTCTTCATACTTTTCTGGCAAGGAAAAGGAACCTTAAAATAGAAATAAATCACAACTCCTTTTCTGTTTGGTTAAAGTAGCTTTAGAACAAACAAGAAACAGGCCTGCACATCTTAAAGACATGTCAGCTAAGTCTGAAAACATATCTCATCTAAATGTAATTTCCAATAAGATATCTGGGTTCTCAGGTTTGCCAGTGGTTGAGATCTTTTTCATCTCAAGGAATTCAATATTATTACTCATGGTCTTTAATTTACTGCCCCTTTAGGCTGGCCCAAATACAATACACAAAGTACCGACAGATTTTTCTGCATCCTTGCTTATGCTGCAGAGCGCTAAAGGCCATAAGCAGTGTCCTAAAAATGAAAAGGGCTACTTGTCACAGAAGGGCATTACTAGCCATGAACAAGGATAGTGGATTCCGCATCGTATCTCCAGGACCTATGAATTAAACTAACACAAAAATGTGTAATTATTATAGTAGCCAAATACACATGGAGTGCTGCTCCATATGAGTAGGAACTTACATTTACTAGTGCTGTCCTAACTTTTCCTCCCTGAGACACTTTTTATAAACATGACAGACCTCTAAAATTCAAAACTTCGTATTGTCCTGATATGGCAAGTTAATCTGGAATCAACCAGTATCACAGAAAAACTTCAGCCCTCCTGGCACTTCTTCAACAAAGGACGTGTTTGTACTATCGATTGTACTGCTGAAAATAATTTTGCTGTGTTGACAGGCATCACTCAGCACAGACCATGATGAAAAGCTGAAAATTAGAAAGTTAAATGAACACCTGCCAACAATTTTCTGCCAATTTTACAACAAAATAAATATTGAATTATTCTGATAAGTGGGTCAAATTCATCCCTGGTGTCATGGCCCTTTGAGGTTAACAGCGCTACGACAGGAATGAATTTGGCTCCCGTGTCTCTTTCACAGAGAAAATGCTCACTGAACTTTTTGAAACCTTCTGTGCCAACATTCATCTTCATTAGAACCATCTTTCCTTCTTTACTGTGCTTTTGCAGCAAAACAGCAATTTTCCTATCAACTTGCCGTCAATTATGCTGACAGTTTGACATGAATATTGTACATACACAAAAATAATTTGCAAAACAGATTTCTCAATTGTTATATTTAACAGGAATTTCCTTCATACGTAATCTCTTTGACACGTTCAATTCCACAACCTATTCTTCCGGGAAGAACATGCATCCCTACATGTCCCAGCTGTTTAAATTGCATCTTATATGCCTGTGGTGCTGCAGAGATTTTATTAGGAAAAAAAAAAAAAAAAGCTGTATGCAACTTCATTTTGATCCTGTCCTTTTTTTATCTTTCCTTTTTTTATTATTTTTTTTTATTGCAAACAGTGCTTTTCTCTTGTGCAGCAAGCAAGAACTTTACTCTTGCAATCTACAAGTGCATAAGTTGCAAGAAACTCCCGTAAGTCTCAGGAAATCCACAAAGGGTTAGGGTATCTTTATGGAATTCCCTATTTCAGTCTTGGTATTTGGGTGGGTTCAAATGCTCCAACAGAAGAGAATGTGTGGGTGTGATGAAACACATTTTCTGCAGACCCACTATGGAGAGCCATGATCCGCTGGGCTTCCTTTTTCCCCATATAGCCTGCTTATTTCTGTGGATGCCCAACACCTCATTCAGTGAGAAGGGCTTCAGATGGCACCAAGGAAGCATAAAGCAGACAACTGATTATCATGTGCATGATTTTAAAGGCCTGTAAGCTCCCTGTTTTCTGCACATTTTTTCCTTTCCAACCTCAAATACAAGACAAAGCAGAGTCTCTGGTTTCAAGAAATACTTTACCAGCTTTCGGTATCCGGGTGGTGTTCTGTAGGTACTCTCCACTCTTATACAGATTCAAAACTCTTTCTAACTGAGCAGCTGTTCATCTATTCCCCAGTGAAGTTCTCCTTTAAAAACACAGAAAAGCATGATTCAGATGAGAAGCAGCCTTCACAAGGCTAAAGAGAAGCTGCATTCAAATAAAGCCCTAAGCATCAGAGCCCAGCAGTGTCCTACTCCGTGACGATGTTGTGATGTGGACACGAAGTCTATTAGCTACTACAAAGTGACCACCAAATTGGATTTCATACCTGACATGAGCTAGGCATGTCAAAGGCTGGCTCGTCCAGATGGGAAGCCCAGGCCTGCGGGCAAAAAAAACGCTGTGGTGAGCTCCCAGCACGGGATGAACCTCAGCCAATACAGGGAACTCCAAAGGATTGCTTGCTAATTAGTTATAGCCTGGCATCATACAATTCCCTGTGGAATACACACAGTGCAAGACACAAAGCCCCTAGAACAATGCACCAAAAGCCCTCAAATCAGAACTGCAGGCACATGTGGCTACTCCTGTCCCACAGGCACTACCTTGGCTATTAGTCAAGGTCTATGGTAATTTCACTTGCCTCTGGCCTCTGAGGTATAAAAGCACCAACAGTACCATTGGCAACAGGGAAGTATCATGTCTTTATAATTACAATTCCTCTTGCTAGAGGCAGGGACTCCTCCAGATGCCACAAGAGCTCCACACTAAGGACCGAGCTTTCCCTGTGGGACGGAAGAAATACAGAAATTGCACTCTAAATTCAATTCACTCCTGTGCAGAGGTGTCAGGAAGAAAACACAGGACATCTGTGAAGCATAGTTAAAACCTCAAAATTTAGAGTTCTGTGGTATATAGAGTCATTCTTGCCTTCTCTTATGGGGGAAAAGCTACCCTGGATATAAAAAAAAAAAATCTAATTCCCTTATAGGGAACAAAAAAGCAGTATCTTCTATATCCCCTGTGTGACACACACAGAAAAAAAGAAATATTTGGCATTAACCCATTCAATGTGGTTACCTGTGGCATTGACTATCTTATCCAGCAATGGTCTCAGCGAGGATGGTGCACTGTGTGGCAGAAGATACGTGAAAAAAAACCTGCAAAGGAAAAGTAATCCATATTGAAAAATAAGAAGATTACAAAAATGTGATAACTCCCAAACAACATCAGGAATAAAATTATTATTGCTTGTAAGCTGTTGACCTATCAAGAAACATAATCATATTCTATAGTGAAATAAATACATAGCTGAGTATTCACACAGCTGTCTGGCATACCTAGACCATGCTGTTATGTACAAGGCTGCCTTGTAACTATGTGTAAATGTTCCATTAATGCAGAAATTTGCTATGAAGGCCCATGGATTGTGATTCTTTGCAAAGCTGCCTGTATCTTGACATGCTACAAGAATGCTCACAAACCTCAAGGTTTTTTCAAGGCTTAAAAGTGCATAAATCAGATTTCTGCTCATTTGAAATAACTGACTTGTTTTCTTTTCTAGTGTTTTTAGACTGTAAAATTAATAGTCAGGAGAAAACCTCCTGTTGTTTCTGTGCCACTGCAATTCAGAACATCTTCTCTGTCCTCATCATTTATCTAAATTCATGACACATTCATGTGGATAGCCATATTAGGATATATACTCTCCATTTTAATATTTTAATTACAAATGGAAAAACAATATGCCTTTATTTCACATCACTGAAGTATACTTAACTACACATTGTTCCTTTAAATTTCTATTACTCTCCCAGTATTACTAACCATTGCAAACTCAGTGTCATAGCAACGCAAGATAGAGATGGACAGTTCAGGATCTGACAATATAAACAGAACTATCAGACATAAATATTAGGTAATGAGCATTAACAGTAACACAATTGGGAATTGCCCTGCTTTACATCTAACCTGTTGATAGCAAAGTAAACGTTTTTTCATATACAGAGACCACATTGTCAAAACAGAAACCTACAGTGACTCATACTCAGGAGCGAGACTAGCAGATGTCTTACACAAGCACAAAACAAAAAAATTGAGTACTGATAGCAAAAATTGATCACAGACAGAGGTATTATGGCGCTGACATAGTTCACTTACACAATGAATATTTCTTTGAGATTTTAAATCCTTTTAATCCCTTACAAAATAATATTTATAATTTTCACAAGCAGGTAGATTTTCCTAGCCATGAGTATGAAACAGCCAATATAAATAGACATGGAACCCTAAAGAGCAACATAAAATTTGTAATGAACAATTTACCTAGCAAATTTAACCTCATTTTCTGCTCAGAGAGTACCCATAATCGGAGTCCAATTGATTGTGAACAGCTCTTTGCAAAAACTTGGTAGCTGCCATTTATTTTCCTAAATGCCAGATAGATGCAAGTTGTGGAGCTCGTTGTTTTTCTGTGGCTATACAACTTGTCCTAATGCAAAACAACCACATGAAATTCTGAAACATACAGCACTGCGCCTGCACAACTTAATTATATGAACATTTGTTATTCATAGATTGTAGGGTCAGTGCATCATTTGTGATCTACCTAACACAGACTGTCAAATTCCTTTCAGTCTGCTCCTACAGCCTTTTCTTCATTTCTTTTTTCTTTGGAGAACTATCTGATCCTAATTTAAGAATTGTCAGTGATGGAGATTATCCTTACTTTTAAAACTGTTCATTGCTTTTAGGATTTTCCCCTGGACATTTGGAGGAAAACCCAGAGACAGGTTTATGACAGAAGGTAACAATCTGAAAATTAAGATGTGCCAAGGCATGTAGAGTAGAGATTTTTCTTCTCAAAATATTTCCTCTCTTTAAATTATTTATTTAAAGAAATTGAGTAGGTTGCCTAGTTATCTTTTCAAGGCTAAGGCCTACTATATTTTAAAATTACAAGGTTTTTATGCATTATTTGGCAGACTTCTGCTTTTGACTTCTACCTTACAACAGCTCAAGGAACCCTTTTGCTGAGCATAGGCAAACAGTACTCTTAATTTCCACCCATACAGCTACAGAATGCATGAAAATATGCAATCTAGTACCCTACGACTACTGAATCGAAGATTTTGCCTTCTAATACAAGTGCATAGAGTCTGTAGCCAATGCGTCTTCATTGACAATTGCAGCCTCATATAGGCTGAATCTGCTCGTTGAACAAAAATGATTGTCTCCATCATGTGAAGTAAAACCAGTGCTGAAACCACTGGGATACTGTGTGCTGCATGCTGATGTGCGGTTCAAAGGAAATGTGAAGAGCTGTAATAGAAAAGACTGCTTCCTTCAGTGAGTACCGGCAACCTGCCCCAAGCCCACCACACCGCAGACATATCTCCATTTAAGTCTGCAATGGACAGATGCCTATTAAGGTTTCTTAGCCAGACCAGTAAAATGGTCTTAACCAGAAGTTAGCTAGCTAAGCAGGATCTTTAAGCCAAGCAAATGGATACGGAAAATTTTGCAGGACACACTAAATCTGCGCTGCACAACTGCAGATGCCTGTCATGTGGTGCAGCCCATTTCAGTGTGGTCAGCTAATGCAACACACATGCTGGTAAGCACCCTGGGACCAAAGCAGAAGACTGTCTTTGGAGAAGAGTCTCCTCGCTGTGGTCTGGCAAGGAGTGAATGGCATGATACTTGAAAGGGAAGTCAGTCTAAGAAATGAGCACAGCATTATGGTATTGCTTTGAGATTCTACATCCTTGTATCTGGATTCCCTTAAACATGGAAGATGGATGCTTCAGCCGAAGCTTTCTTCCACACAGCTGAGTGGTCCATCATGAATTGTCACCTCTGCACCCCTGGTGCCGTAGGCACTAGAAGCACTGTCACAGAACCCTGCCCAGCACAGTGGCACTGGGGACTGTTATCACCCTACCAAAGGCAGGCTCCAGCAAGGCAGGTGAGCACCACGACAAAGTGCAAGACGACAGCTGAACTCTCACTTTGCCTCTGAAGCCAGCCCTATCCTAAACTGGTGGGTAAAGAATGTGTGATTACCTTTATTAACTCACACCAGAGAACAACAGTGAGAATTGCCTCACTACGGAGTTAATGGGCTCCCATCTCTACAAGCACCTCGGTTGTAATCATAAAAACCTGTACTTGTACGAAGAACTCAGTGGAATTAAACCAAAATAAATTAGACTAAGTGGTGAATCACACTCAAAGCATGCAATATATTCCAGTATAAATGCTAGGTTATGGTATTTTCCCAAATGAAACGATTATTCATAGATCTTGGATAACAGATCTGAGACATGTATTTATTGATGTGAATAACCATAGATGCTGCTGCAGGCTTTTTTCCCATTTTAAATTCCCTTTTACCTTATAGAAAACTGATCAGGTACCTGTAAGCATTGTAGAGATTCCTCTTTTCGTTCATGTTTTGGCACCGACCCTCGACAGAACAAGGCAGAGTGAAGTTTCTTGCTGGGAACTCCATAAAGCAATCACTGTTACTGGTGCAAGAGCTTTTCTTCAATACTGGCATCATCTAGATCTGTCACCTTCAGCTCCCCATCCACAATCACAAACTGTCGAGGGCGAAAATCCAGTAATGTCACAGAGCCAAGAGGAGAGTGAGCCAAATAATGCAAAAGCCGAACTAAGCTGAGACATATCTGAAATGCAAAAACATGAGTACCTTGTGTTATTTTCTCAGTACAAAGTATATAAATGAAACTACTTTAGCTGAAGATAGATTCATAAATACATGACTTAATATGGGCATTATAACTTATCCTCAACACTGAACGTTGCAACTAAGGTATTTTTCATAGGATTAACATAGTTGATTGTAAAGCCCTTGGAGACTTGAAACAAAATAAGCTTCTTTACCAGTGCTTTCCCACACTATTATGAAGCACAGCTCATTGTTGCTATTCTTACTTTTAATAGAAATAAAAGCCTTAACTTTTAATAACACATTACATACAGGCCCCGACCACGCAGCCTACAGTTCTGCTCTGTACAAACTCCAGGTCTGGGATTTGGCCCAAGTGCTCTGCTCCTGCTGCTCAGGCTCAGACTGCAGAGGGTGTCTGTATTGCCTCCCTATTGATCATGCCTTTTGGCTGCCATTGTAATTGTTGTCTCCTGTTTTCCCTTGTGTTTGTCTTTTCCAGGGAGAATGAAGCAAATACCCAGAACAAGCAGCTCCATGGCTCCTCTGTAGCTCTAAGGGTGAGTGTCTGCCATGGTGGACCCTCACGTGCCATTTTGAGGCTGGGGTAGGAGTTCTGCACTGACACTGCACTTTTTAATTGCAAGTTGGGAACTCAAATAACTATCATCAGACAGGAAACTCACTGAATGCTGAATTCAGTTCCCTTACCAAAGTACTGTTTCCAATTCATGCATTCCTTTAAAATCCACTACATATTAATGCAAAGTAGCATTAATATGAACACAGTTAAATACTGGAATTTTTATTTATGTATTAAACTAATAACTGGTCTTATTCAGTAGAGCAAGCTTTTTGTTGTTTGTATATGATCTTTGTTTTTGTTAAAATACACTGCCAAGGCCACATATATTGAAGTAGTCAAATCAAAATTCGATCTCAGGGCATAAACAATATGCTCAGGGGAGCACCTAAATGCATACTTCATAAGAATACGGAGGCTGAACATGTCTGAAGTTCCAACTCACAGACCACATGTCTGTGGGACATTAGGACTACCCCACAGTTCCATAATCACCTCCCTGCTTGACCGGACTGGAACATTTTTATCCTACTTAAATGATACCAAAGCTTACATGGCGATGCCTGTAGTGTAAATGAACACAGGCATAGTGATGAGATGCCAGACCTGACCTCCCTTTCCTTCCCTCTGGAAGTACACCAAATTCCTGTATATGCTATCCCACAATACACTGCATATAAAGGCACATCTAGCCAAAACTAACCTATAATACACATAGCTTTGACTGCCAGCAAAGACAGAATTTAGCTTGAATAAAAATACAGGTTGTTGTCTGAAATTATCACCTTTTCTCAAACACCAAAAAGATACTGGTCCTGCACTGGCAGGCTCTCTGACCAGACCCCTATGGACTGATGGCCTGCATACCTACTGGGAGTCTGGAGTGTGAAAACCCCTGTACAACAAACCTTGAGCAGACAAGTGAAGTCTGTGCTCTGCATCACAGCTCTGCTGAGGGGAGCAGTGCTGCCCTGGGGACAAAGCTTGCTTCACAGTCCTCCAACACCAGGAAATTATTTGTAGGAATAAAGTGAAGCCATTTATTTAGCCCTTTCCAGGACCTGGCCACCAATATGCTTCATGTATCAAGAAGGTATGATTTTATTTCCTCTTTCTTCTCTGTGTTAGTTGAGACCTAGACAAGCTACTGAGCATGAAATTATCTAAGACAGCACTCCTTCACCTCCCTTTGCAAATGCTTGCTCAGAAATATCCAGGCTAAGGGAACCTTCCCAGTTTATTGCCCATAATCTAACGTATCTCTTAGTAATTGACCGGACATGCAGTTGCCATCACAGTCCATTATTTACGTTCCATGGATGAGATGAGACAAAGGCGGGTCCTCCTTTTAGGGAGCTGTGACAAGCACCTCCACCATTATTACAGATGTATTTCTTCCAGAAAAAGGGAGCTGAAGTTGAGCTCTCTTGCCTTTCCCAGACATCATCAGAAGGCAGCATGGCCAAAGACCATGCCTGATAGACATCTTGCACATAGCCACCCAGCCCTGAGAGAGCACCAAACTTAATAGTACAGATACAGGCTGTAGCACACTGGTTAGTCCCTGAGCACAGTCAGGGGGCACTTTTCATTTTCTGGTACAGATGTAGCCATACAGCTAAAAGTGTTTTTAGATGAAAACTGCTTCTGCCTTGAAGTGTCTTGGGGAGTTAACCTCAGCCGATTACACATCTCAGTATACACTGATCGAGACAGCACTGTCTTGATCAAAGCATTACTGCAGTCTGGCTTCATTTTGGACAAATTAAGTGTGACCTTCGTGCTCCTGGTAAATTGCCAGCATGGTGGACAACCTGGCTTTCAGATTTGTGTACATTGATTTCACTCTCCCCCACTAAAAGACGAACAGAACAGGAAGCGGTAGAAAACAATTATAAAATCAACCTAGGATAATGATCAGGATAGAAATTAACATACTTCTATTGTTTAAATTCCAGTTGCAGAGCATAATGCTTAACACCAAAACTGCTGGGCCTCAAGCTTTAAAAAGTAAGAAACATTTACAGATATAATATAAAAAGCATACACCAGCTACAAATAGATAACATCGAGAGACAAAATAGCAACAACATCTTAAACACTAGGGAAAGGGAGTGTTAAATTCTGTTTCTAAACCAAGACATAATCACAAGCAAAGCAAATGCTTAATAAATATGAATTATACTGCATCGTATATAACCTCTGTTTCATGCTGGATGTTCATCACCCTCTTAAAGTCCTTTTAACAGAACAGTTGTTACTTACTCGAAATCTGTCTTCCCAGGAAGTCTGTAAAAGCTGAATCATCTCTAAAGGCGAGCCTAGTTCAGTGATGGTCGTCAGTGTGTCTGGGATGTCATTGCTATCTTGGTAACAATAGCCATAGAGCTGAAAAAATCATGAGGCAGTATAAGTGTAACATATCTTGGCACGCTTTTACTTTTCTCAGTGGATGAGGTGCAAAATAAACATTTCTTACAAGGCATTTAATTGCCTTGAAGTCCTCCCCAATAGCTTTTGTATCCTCTCATTTGAGGAATGCTCCCTTGAAACCCCCAAAGGAAGTTCCTGATTAGCTAGCACAGCCTCTGTAGGCATCACACAGCTCAAGGCAAGCAAAGTGGCCCCTGCACACCCCTCCATACAGGATTTTATCCCAATAAATGATCAAGAAAAAAAAAAAAAAAAAAAAAAAAAAAAAAAAGTCCATTAATGCAGAAACAGAACTTTATGAGAGGAAAATTATCTTAGCCTATGCAATACCTGGCTAAATAAGATAGATTCTTATTTTTTCTTTAAATAAGACTGCTTAAAAGACATCACAAAATATATTTTAATTACATTTCTATAGGACTACTATTTGTGCATATAGTGGCAACACGTATTTCAACGAAACACAGCTTGAAAAGCAATTGAAATGCCAAAACTTATCTTTTGCCAGCCAGAAACCTGCTTCTTACAATACTTGGCGGACTTTCATGTGCAGTACCATTAAAGAAGGGCAAATATTCCAAAACAATACCTGCAGCAGATCCTTCAATTTAAAAGAATTTAAATGGCAATTTCGCCATGCTCCAGCAGCACCTTCTTGCATTTGCTCTCCAAGGGCATCCGAATGATTAATTTTCATTTGCACAAATAATTGCCCAAGAAGAACATTTAAAGGTTATGGGGAAGCAATTTCTTGCTTTATATGGTGAGGGACAGTGTCTGACACAGCTATGGGGACAGGCTTTTACACACTCTGTGCCAATCCCTGGCAGAGAGGCAGTTAAAGGAGACTGATAAGGATCTGATTGCAACTTTCCAGCCAGAACAGCATGCACATGAAATAAAATTAAATGTAATCTCTGTCCCCCAGTCAAATAAACCTTACAGTAAAGAGTCTGTGTGGGGAAAAAAGCACTTTAAAGGACGCTCTTAAAGTGTCCTGGTTCTATTCATCCTGGCTTTCCCTGAGTAATCTCATTTTTTCCAACCAAGAAGGTTTGGAAAGGGAAGCTGACAAGGGTCTCCTGTGAACTGGGGGGATGTGGATATGGCCCCAGAGAAGTCAGGCTCATCCAAACAGCAAACAGAGCAAATCCAGCAGGAAAGCCAAGAGCCAGAGAGTGAGTGCAGCCACTGGATAGAGCAGGCTGAGGCTGGCAGCTGCCACTGCGAGCAGGTTTGAGTAACAAGCACATTCCTACAACTAGTGACCCTCACAGACAGAAAAGCAAAGAAAGAGGCTAAAGTCAGCAAATACATGATTTGTTAGGAACCACACTGCTAGCTCTGACTATAGCTGTCTGCATTTAAATGAAAAAAGCGTTCCAAAAATGCAAGTGAAGTAAACAATTTTTCTTTTTGGTGTAAAAATGGCACTGTATTTCAAAACAGCTGCTTAAACACGGACATTAACCTAAACAAAAAAGAGCTAGAAGATTTTATTCTAAAACATGCCAAAAAGATTTTGGCATCGATGCAGAACAGAGGATTTGTGATGGATGCTGATAGGAACATTTGAAATGGGAAAACAGACCTTTCTCTTCACTGCCCCAGCTATGACAACAACTGCAACAGCAATAATTTTTTAAGCTAGAGCCATTCAGATGGGACTTGAGTTTGTTCCTTGCCATCTGTGACACAATTTTTGTGCAGCTTATATTCAGAAGTTAGAAATGTGTGTGTGCAATCACAGATGATCACAACGGCACAAGTCTGCTTAAACCTTCTTAATAAAAAAAAAAAAAAAAAAAAAAAGAATTAAATGGAAATGAAAAAAATTAACACACTATATATTGTTTCTCAGAGAATTACAAAATTTTCAGCATGGAGGGATCATGAGCTGGACTCTGCAATTTTTACTAGGTATTTCTCTTCTCTCATGTGTGAGGGCAGACAAAAATCCCACTTATGAGTATCAGAACCTAACATTTGTTCCTCTATCATCTGCAGAGATTAGCTCTTGTCTGTAGTACACAATACCAAGGATGACCAAGGGATACAGACTGGGAAACAACAGTATCTCAATAAATGTTGATTCACAGTATCTGTGAACACAAAAGAGTTACCAGTCTTCCTTAGCCATTCTCAATATTTGTGAAAACTACTCCATAAATAGAAATAAGGACGACAAGCAGAAATTATACATTAATTGAACTATTAAAAAAAATACTGTGTGTGTATATATATATACATATATACACACTCATACAAACAAAATAGAGAAATCAGTCTTATTATCTTTCTATGTGCAGATGATCACAAAAGTAGAAATCTATTACAGTACTTATGTGTATCTATTTTATCTCACTCCATGAATTCCCATAGTTATAAAAATTTAGACTTGTTCTCAGGGAGCTGGAACTTTGCTTTAAAGTCTTTCTTTCATTTGGGTAATCAATTATATCTTGGCAAAAGTCCTCACTGTCTGAGTATCTGAGTGTTTGGGGTATATTTTACTATATTATTGCCTATTTAATCACTTCAGTCACTGTGGAAGCTTAAACGAGCTGGTCCAGTTTGGGTTCTTTATTCTCAAAGAAAAATTTCTTGCGTGAGTACTGCTGAACTTCATCAATCTTACAGCTAAAACACAGCGCTGAGTAAGTTCATGTAGGTCTAATTCAAAAAATATATAATCTAACCTGAGCTCTTTATTGCTTTTACTTAAGTGAAACCTCTCCAGATGCAGTGTTATTATATAATTATACAGAGTTATAAAAGCACAGAAGTTTGAGATATAAAGGATTTATTGGGTCACATTTATACTTTTTTGAAATGAAGTCCTGAAACTAAATGCAAAAATGCACATGTAATTACATGGTCATATTTGTATGTGCAATTATCATGATTACAAACTGGGCATGTCCCAACAGCCAATTAAGCATCTAAAATGGTTACATTCATCCCCTCCTGATGAACCACCACCCAGAACAGACGCTACAAAATACAGAATATATATATAGATGCAAAATGCTCCAGTACTTCTCAAGCCTTTCATTTCAGAAGTTGGCTTATTAGCACACAGACACAACACGTAGAGAGGTATTACCCAAAACACTTTTTTTTTTCCCCTTTTTGTTTTTCACCCAATCCATTTTAAGGTCTGAAATGAGACAAAATGGCTTGTGTTCCAGACAGTGAAGTAAGAAGCAGAGCCGAATGCATAGAATAACAAGAAAATAACCACATGGGGAAGCTGAATATAGTTGGAAGGCGAAGATGATCCAAAATATCTCCTCTATCTGAAATCCCGTTAGGCTGGACGTCAGTCTCAGTGTCGCAAAGCTACACTTTAGATATATTAGAGTGATGGCTTTCATACGCCTTTGCAGCATGGTTTCCAATTAAACGAGTGGAAAGAAATACAATCCCACATCTTTCTGACATATCAAGTCACTGCATTTAAACACCACCCCAATATATTTTTGTGTAGAATCTAATAGCAAACAGTCACAATATCAGAATGCCTTGCTTTCTGTTAGAAAAATTGAAGCCAAATATGAAATGTTTAACTGTTCTCACATCATATGCCGTAACTCATTTAGGGCAGTCCTATTCACAGTATTCTTCATGAACTGTTGGGTTTCCTCAGCCACACAGGCCCAGTCCCAGATGCCTCCACGCACCCGGTGCTGCCACAGGCCTCAGTGGCTGCAGCCATATGGGGACAGCCCCCCAGGAAGCTATAGGGCCCCCGGGTAGGAGCCCACAGCCACCTGGTTTGGGCTCACCTCCCTCCATAGCCGACACAGGACAGGGACAGAGGTGCCCCTCTCAGGCAAGCCAGTGGGGGAGGCAAAAGCAGAGGTCAGACCCCGCACAAAAGCCGACAAGCTTACTGAATAAAAACACAAAATAAAGGAGCTTATTAAGCTGTCATCAGTGGGGTAAGTATAGGCAAACAACAGGCGCTCCTGCATCAGCGTAGACACCCTCGCTGGGCTTTCAGAAAAATAAATGCCAGGGCAAAGCCTCAGCCAGAGTGCTATGTGCCATGAACTGAAGGTGCTCAACCAGGACAGATGCCACACCAGTGACCTCCCAGGTGAGGTCCCTGCTGGCTCCGCTCCTCCCAGGTTGGGATGCACACTCCTCCTATGCCTTCCTAGTTTTCAGCCCTTTGTGATCGCAGTTTTTAGATTGTTTTCTAAACACACACACACACACAAACAAACAAACAAAAATTCCCCTGCTTTCCATATAAAACACAAGCTCTTCCCCACTGCAGGAACCATAACCTGGAGGCCACCTCTGCCACAAGTAGTACAAGTGACAGGCTCAACTGCATTACACCAGAAGCAATTTCCAGAGGCTTAGTTCTCATCTCTTTCAAGAAGGACTTGCCCAAACTCACAATAGAAAAGTGCAATTAAAAAAAAAAAAAAATTATGAAGAACAACAGCAGCCAACACTTTCCACAGCCTGTTTTCCAAAACACATGGATGCGTGGTTACCTAATGATGCTGGTTGCATCAAGATTACATTTTGCAGTGACTTGGGGCCCTGGGGAAATAAAAACACCCACTGACACTGGTAACCATTTGACAAGCTGTTTCTTTGGGCTGCTACGTGTCGAAATGAGAAAGGCACATTTTAGAAGCTCTTTGTACTTCACTGCTATCAAAATGAACATAATCCTTTTGACTCAACCAATTCCTGTATTCACCTTTCCTTCCTGGAGCACTGGGACAATCCCTGAAGAGCATGACACAGGATTTACCAATACACGATTTGAGACATTTATGTCACTCTACGACCTAATGATTGCTCAGGTTTTAAATGTTTCTATCTATTGCTGATTGTACACACACATATAAAAATATATAGTTTGTGTGTACATATATAGATGTTTTTTTCTATATAATATATATACATGCTATTTGAATTTTTATATTTACATTTATATTTATCTATATTTACATAAATATGTATTTGCTACCCCTGCTCAGCCCAAAAGCATCTGCAAATCTGTAACATGCCTCTCCCTAAAAAAAAGGGACAAGTTCCCTGAAAGTCTTAACCTTTACATTAAATATTAATCTAATGCCAACCATGCTGCTATAGGATACATAGAGATGCATGAGAAATTAATTCATTTTCCTCATTGAAATCTAGAAATCAAGTCCTGCTGAGCTTCTCTTGAAAAAGACGTTTATACTGAGAATATTTAACATCACTCTGGACCGTTGCAGACTGGGACCAAAACTGGATGCTGAAAGCTGAAAGGCAGAATTGCTGCTGCTGCTGCACACTGAAACTGACAGCAAGCAGGGGCAAATTTTAAATATTAACTCTAAATTCACAGCTCTGACTAGGCTTTTATTTATAAATGTGTTATTATTAATAGCACTGAACTCAGAAGAGCTAGAAGGTACAGGAATTCCATACCTGGTTCTGTTACTAAACATGGAAGTACATTAATTGAAAAACTGGAATGCATTATTTAGAAATACACACATATGTATATCTGACCGTATCTACTGGTATATCCACAGATACCTCTATATATTTTGTAAGTATGTGTGTGTATACATATCTATATATACCTGCTCATCTGACATATATTATTGTGGTTATAATCTTAGGATTTAGTAACGTTATCTCCCTCTTACTCTCCCTGCTTTCCTTATAGCCTGAAGTGGAAAATTCTTCTACTAAAAACATTTATAGCACTTTGAATTTGCATTGCACTGCACAAGCTCAAGGCCCAACCCTGCAAATATTTAGTCACACAAGTAGTCTACTCTTGTAAAGCCTTCCAGTGAAGACAAATAGATCACTCATACAACCACAATTTCAATGGGAAGGCGCTGATATCACTGGAGGTGCAGTTCATTATCTTGTAAATAGCCAGACCAGAATCTACCCTGACCTCCATCCACAGCAGCTGCATTCAGTTCCACTGCCCCAGAAGTTTAACCCTTAATTATGACATTATTTTGCATTACAAAACTATCAAACAATCTCTGTGCACTGTGTGTTCAGAAAAGCTTGACTTGCCGGGATATTCATTAGACCTGCCTGTGCAATTCTTCCTTCTTAGGTGTCTGAGGCATATCACTGTGTACTTTGCCACGGTGAACTTTAAAATTAGCTTAGGGTCTATCTGTAGCTATACAGTCCAAAAAAGAGTTGAAAAATCAACTCTATGCATTGTTCCAAATGTGGTCAAAAATGATACAGAGCATGCACATTCAGCGTCTACTACCTAACTTGACCGGTTCAGCTAAGTGTGATGAAAAATAACAGCTCCTTCAAAATTAGTCCAGAGTCAATATTAGTATTAGCACAGTGCTCATGAGAACCAGTTCTTGTTAAGCTTTGCATGCCTGTCACACAAAAGAAAAATTGCAATGGGAGTTAGATGCCACAGGGCACCCATCTGAGCAAGCAGATGACTGTGTGTGTGTAAAAACCAAGGAAAAAGACCTTAGGGAGAAAAACAAACAAACAAAAAACAGCATGCATATCTGACACAGGTACTTCATAAACCAGGGATGCAGCACTTCAAGGTGTGGGTCCACCAGCACTCTCTATGTCCTTGCATCAAGCAGAGGGCTGGCAAGCACAGGTTTTCCAGGAATCTGGGGTGGTCTAAGTCTTTAGCTCAGACAGATTCCATATGTTACCTTGAGCAAGTTATTTATACCTCCTACATCTTGCACTCACTGTCTATAGTAGAAAAGGAACACGAATACTTAGCTTACCTAGCTACCCCATATTTGGGGTGGGGAGAGACAAAAACTGCAAAAACCACACACTTTGCCTTGCAATTCAGGTGGCACCACACCAGTCAGAACTGATTTCCAGGGCAGGTTATTCCAAGAGTAGAGTGGCCTTGTTGACTCCCTGCCACCCCTCTGAAAAAGATGAGCAGCCAGGGAGAACCTGGCCACATCCAGAAAGCCCAGCGGTGGCCACCCATCTCCCCATATCGCCATGCTGAAGGAGCAATGCTGGGCTCCCCCAAAGGAAACTGGATGAGGTTGCAAGTCATCAGCTCCCATAAAGGAGGCAGAAATTCAAACCAGAGTCTTCTGGAATGATTTACATGGCACATAAAACAGAGAGGCAATCGTAGAAATCATTCAACAAATGATTGGGATTAGTTTTATGAATGCCGTCTTCAAAAGTGAGTGAGGAGGATGTAGCCCTTTTAACTAATTTGGCGGCATGTGCTCTTGCCTTATGGAAATCCCTTCCTGCCAACAGCTTTTGCAAGTTGAACACCCTCTGCCACCCCATGCAATTCAATGGGAAAAGATGGGTTTTGGCGACTCGAGTGTCAAGACGTACAGCTTGCCTTACAGTGACATGAATGGTTAGAGTTGGTCTGCAATTGTATCGGCTCTGTGCTTCCAGCAGCTCTGGTGTTCTTGTTAACAGATCCTTTCTTCACTCTTAAAAGTGCAGGATAACATCTGGGCCTTTTGGGAAGCAGTCTTGCAATAAAGAAGCACTTTGTGTAATTCTTCTTTCCTCGCCAAACCACATCTGTCTGCTCCCTCTGCCCTTCTCCACTCCACCCCGAGCTCCTTGGGGCTGTGGGGACATGTGTTAGCAGCAGCCAGCTGTCTCCACCGAGCCATCAGTAGGTGGCACTGCCTGCTTTTCTCTCTCTACCCATACAAATGTCCACTGCTGACATCCCAAATCGACCAACAACAACGACTTCAAAAGACGTGCAAGTGACTTAGAAGCCTCGTCTCCTGCCAGGCACGCCTTGGAAATGGCAAGCAGTGACATGGAGAGGACAGGGCACAATGCAGTTCCATCCCTGTTGGAATGAAGCAGTGGCAGCAGCTTTCCAAGGAGAAGGAGGTGGTGAGCAGCAGTAGGAACCTCCCAGCCACCTCACCAGGATTTGGCCTGCCCAGGGCCTGCAGATCCTCTGATTCTAGTGTAGTTAAATGGGTGGCATCAGGCTGGTCTGCCATCGTGTGCAGGAGCCTCACTTTAGTCAGTATGTCCTAAAAGCAGCTCAAAGGAGCTGCTTTACAAAAGCATTAGAGGAAAAAAAATCTCAGCCCCAGACTGGAAGGTTAATTCCCATTAGGTGTTTTGCTCCCGTTAGGTATGCTGCCAGCAACTGAGACACTCTGCAGCCTCACCCCAAACTGAGAAAGCCCCAGTCAGTCACCCACCACCTGGTAGCAGCAGCCAGGCCAGCCATTCTCAGATCTCCCATGGTTAAGGTCCAGCCAGCTGCAAATAAAGGCCGGTGGCTGGGCATCCTGCACCATGGCAGCAAGGTTTGTCATCCGGCTTCCTGCACCATTGGCACCACAAAGGGGACGCGGTCACCCGCAGGTGACAGGGAAGAGGTCCCTGAGCAGCTGTTTTCACCGTGGCTTCATGGCTCGATGTCCCTTTCCCCCTGCATTTTGTGAAAACAACAACGGAGTCATGCAAGAAGGACGACGAAGGACCAGACCCTTCAAGAGTCTTTCCTATGCAAATGTGTTTGCACTGGAAACTAATTGTATATTGACTTTCTTCACACTTGGAAAGACTGTCTACTTCCACCTGGAATAAGCAAACTTTATACAAAGCTTCACCGCTTGAATTCTCATGCTAAAACTAAGACCGTGCCCTATCCCACTGACTATGCATATGTATAGGGAAGCATCAGGGTAAAAAGTTTGTTAATTATCACTTGTAAGGAGAAGAAAATCAGATTTTAAATTAAGTATTTAAAAATATGATCAGCTAGCCCGTCTGCTGAGTGCTACTGAGCTTGTCAACAGCGAGTGGCGTGTTATTTTTAGTACTATTTTATTCAGTGAATTTTCTAGGGCGATAAATATTCTTTCTGTAATCAGGGCCGTTTAAAATCAATTAGTAACAAATACACTAGTCTGAACGGAATCAATTCATATAGAAACTGCTTTGACATCGGAAGCCGGTTGGTGCCTTGGCGTTGATGCCATCTCAGTATTTCACTGCTCGTGTTAACCTTAAAGGAGAGCTAAATAAGCCAAACGAAACGGCCCTGTCTGCGCAGGCAGCAAACTGCAGGATGTGTTAGCAGCTGTTTTCTCCCATTGTCTTTAGACAAAGCCAGCACTTTCCGTTGAGCTTTTGTGTTTGTTTTTAAGAAAGTGGTAGCTCCCTCTTAAATGAATCATTGTGAGCCTACGCGAGAAGTGCTGATAAATAGCTGTCAGAAATAAGCTTGCACTTTTCCAAACGTCTGCAGTTTCAAACCTTCCTTCCCTGCTCTTCGGCTTCAGCGATGCAAAGGAGGAAAGAATTCCTCCAAAGAACAGCTTCTGCCCTTGAATGGCAGCACCCTTAATTCTGATACTCCGGGGCTATAATTACATTATTACAGCAAATCAAACATTGCCTTTGTGTCTTTACAATCGCGCCCATTGTTTGAAATTAACTGCAAATGGTTTGATTTTCTTGCCTTCCTCCAATACGGGCAGGGAGGAATTAAAGCGCACTAAATCATCTTTCGCACTAAATGCACGGAAAGCCGGGCTCCAGGCAGCAGCATTTGAACTTTGCGAGAAAAGAAAACCGCAGCACGGGGGGAAAGGAAGAGCTCAGGCACCGCGCTTGACACGGAGCGACTGCAAAGCAATTAGCGGGCCGCTAAATCCTCTGGTACAATAAATCAGTGACCCGCTTCCCTCTCTCCCCCAATGCCCTTCGTTAGAAAAATCAGCTTAACGAACTCCCCTCCCTTCCCCGCTCCCCAGCAAATGCATTTCCACCGCAGCCTGCACCTGCACTTCCCAGCGGCTGCAGCGGGGCACGGATGCTTCGGCGGGAGGGGAGAGGGATTTTGGGGAAGGGCAGAGAGGAAGGCAAGCTGCCCCTGCATCGGCACTGCCCGGTGCGAAACCACTCTCCCTCTCGCCGGTTTTCCCAGTTTCTTTGGATGGATATGATTTGCCACATCTGCCGGGGCTGACACATCTGGCTCCATCCGCGGGCGGAGGGCACGGTGGATATGTCAACATGTTGTCTGGAGGCAGTGGTACGTTCTGGAAAGAGCTCTTCCCCCCCGCCTCTATCATATATCGTACAATAATCAAGTGTTTTAAAAGGATGGCTCAAGGAAAAAAAAAAAAAAAAAAAAAAAAAAAAAAAAAAAGCTGATTTTGACAAGAGACAGGCCAGAATGGGAACTGCTGAGACAGTAAAGAACAAGTCTGTTATCTTACAAACTACACTTCAGGCTGTCAGCTGCCAGAGATTTACAGGAAAAGCCCCTTTCCTCGGACAGAACCTACATGAAACTTCCCTTCCAGCACGAGAAACTCACCGACGTATTCCCTCAAATAGCCGCGGCCCCTGAGCAGGTGGCAGCAGGCGGGCAGGGAGCAGTCCCCTTCCTGCCCCGAGCCAAGCCGAGCCAAACAGGGCTGGCTATTGGGAACATCTGGCTGGTACCTGGGGATGCGGGGAGCCACCGGGGGCAGCTCGCAGGGGTAGGGGATGAAGGCAGTGAACTCCTGGGCTGCGATTGCCCCGTCAAAAGCCAGAAGAGAGGAGATGAGATGGTTTGGGCTTCTGAACCGATTTTTTCTCCCTCAGCCGCAGACCCCGACAGTGATTTCTAACCCCAAACGGGGCCCTGGGCCAGCTGAAAACAAGGAGGGTTTCAGCCTTGAGGCCAGCAGTTCCCGTTGCCTTTCAGATTTTAACACAGCCATAATCAAGAGATTTCCCATTGCTCGTCAGTGCCCATTTTTCCCCCTTCTACCTCTCCAGGATGACACCAGAGACCTATTCCCGGCCCAGAAGGCTGCCCCAACCGTGCCCAGATCCCGCCTGAGTGTTTTAGAGTCTCCTTCCAAGGTAACACCTTCTCAAACAGCCAACTCCCACTCACACCGCAGCAACCTTGGGCTGCCCTACAGCGAGATATGACCAGGGGAAAGGTCAGTGATTTAGGGGGCTCCCCGCTCGCCCCGTAGCCGGGGGGAGAAGGGGGGGGACAGAAAAAGAAAACGCCATGACAAAATCACAATGAAAGAGAAAAAAAACGTGTTTGTGATTTAAGCATAATCTATTTTTAAACGGGGTGGCATGTAAGTATGAAGCCCTAATTAAGAAGCAACGCGGGATTGCTGCCCGCTGGAGCGTTTTCCCAGCACAGAGCCCGGGCGCACTTCTCCTCCCCGGCGCCTGCGGCAGCCCCGCTCCAAGCCCACCTGCGGCAGGGCCCGGCCGCCCCTTTTCGGGTCCCCGCACCTCGCCTTCCGTTCTTCGGGCGAGGAGCAGCAGCTAGTTATAAATTAGTTTCTCCAGAGCGGTGATTTACCCCCAAGGAGGACACGGAAAAAAACTGAGCATGGCTACGGGTGCCCACCCAAATGACCTGCAACTTTCAAAGTGCACACAGCTCGACCCCAATCACTTGGCGCTGAGCAAAGAGAAAAATCCCCTTGGTTTTACAACGGTGGGGCGTACCGCCTGCCACTCAGTCCATAAGGATGGCTGCACCCGACAAAACTCATCACGGCAACAGAGGAGCACGCCACATCCTCACTGGGAGTGCAGTTTTTTGTATATGGATTTATTGTCTTCATGCACTGGTTAGAGCTGGCACCGCAAGAGAAAGCATATGGAAATGGAAGGAAGGAAGGAAAAGGAAGGAAGAAAGGAAGCCTAATATCTATTTTCTTGTCGTGGGTAAATCACGGCTCCCCTCTCTTTGAGCCGTATGTGAAACTCGAGAGCTTTGATCGCTGGGATCTGAAGTTCTCGTGGGGGAGCTGGTACTCCTGCTGCTGCTGAAGAAGAAACACAAAACTCCTGTCCTCGATTCAGCTCAGAAAGCGCCTACTGCAAGACTGCCTGTTACAACGCTCGTTTTCTGTCCTTCTGCAACCTTCACGCTACGCGGAACGCAACGGGGAATTTCCATGGCAGCATTTCCATCCGAATGGACCCGCGGAGCTCCACGCCGAAGCCCAATAGCCCAACTACGCGGCGTTTGGGGCAAGGGGAGCGGTGTCAGCCAGGAGCCCAAGGTCCCGGCCGGGCGCCGTCGGGGTACCCCCTCCCGGAGGCAGCGGGCTTGCCTCCCCGGCGCCCTTTTATTCCCACGTCTGGCCAGCGCTTTTCCACCTCCCCTTCCTAAGCCCTCACCCACCGGACAGGATACTCACGGGGAAGAGAGAGAGGGAGGAAAGCCGGCAGTGGGGTCGGCCCTACACCCGTCGGTGGGGTGGGACCGCGCCGGTCCCTGCGCCTTGCCCCGGCTCGGGGGCGCCCTGTCGGGGGTCGGTCGCCCCCGGGGCTGCCGGGGAAGGAGCGGGGGGCCGCGGGCGCCCTACCTGCAGGACGTTGGCGTGCCGCAGCCGCTGCAGCAGGATCATCTCCTTGACGATCTTGTAGGCGGCCAGACGGTAGCAGTCCCCCAGCGCCGAGAACTGCCGCACGCAGTGGGCGACGTCGTGCCCGCCGAAATCCACCGCCTTCAGCGCCACGGCCAGCGAGCGGTTGAGCACCGCCTTGTACACGGCCTTGGTGTAGCCGGAGCCAAGGTACTGCACGCCGCTCACGTCGCGGATGTCGCGACAGCCCAACAGCGGCGGCTCCAGCGACAGCTCGCCCGAAGCTCGGCCCCGGGGCTGCCCCGCCGCCGCCGCCCGGCTCCGAGGCGCCCCCGGCCGCGGCTGCTCCGCCGAGGAGCGCGGCGGGGCCAGGTCCATCAGGCGCCGCTCCCGGGGCCGCAGCGCCCGGCGCCCCCCCGCCGCCGCCACCCCCCGGTGCTGCCGGTAGCGCAGCACCTCCTCGTAGCGCTCCCGAAGCTGCCGAGCCAGGGCAGCGGCGGCAGCGGCCTCCTCCTCCTCCTCCGGGGGCTCCGGGGGGGGGCTCGGCGGGGAAGGGGGCGCCCCGTCGCGGGGCGGCGGCGGCGGGGAGGGGTGCTCGGAGCCGGGGATGAAGAGCACGTTGAGCAGGGTGCCCAGCAGGAAGGCGAGGCAGCAGCCGGCAGCCACCGCGATCTTCCTGCGCCTCATCGCCACCTCGCTGCCGGCTTCTCCAGCCTCTCGGGTCTCTCTCCTTTCGCCCCTTCCCCGCGAACCGGCTCCGGGGTTATTATTATTATTTTTTTTTTTTTCCGCCTCCCCCCTCCCCGGTTTTGCCGGGGCGCTCAGCCGGACCTCACCCCCTTACGGCGCTCCCGCATGACACTTGCCTCCCTGCTTTTAAGCCTCCCAAGCACTTATTATTAGCGGGACCGGAGGAGGGCGGGGGGGCGGGGGGGATCCCCGGCTCGCTCCCCCCGCTGACGCTCCCTGATTGACAGCCCGGCCCCTTCCAGCCGCCTGGCCGAGCTGCAGGGGGGCCTGGGAATCGTAGTCCCCCGGAGAAGCCCCGCCGGCCTCCGGCTAGCCCGGGAGCCGGGACTACATCTCCCAGGCTCGGCCGAGCCCCCCGGCGGGGAAGGAGCGGGGCGGGCCGCCGGGGGGAGCGGGGCGGAGCGGGGCGGAGCGGGCGGGTCCCCCCCCCGACGGGAGCCGCGGCCGCAGCCCCGCTTTTCGGGCTGGTGCTGGGGTCGGGGTTGGAGTTTTGGAGGGCTGCAGATCCTTCCCACGCGTGGCGTGGCGCCGAGCATCGCGCCGGGACGCGGGGGATGCTCCTGCTGCGCCCCGCCCTGGCTGCGCGGGGCCCCCCCGCACCAGGGGCTGCGCGTTTCCCATCTCTTCCCCCCTTAAAATAAAGGGACCGCGGCTCCCTCCCGGCACCTCCGGCAGCAAAAGGGCCCGGCACACGGCCGGGGCTGCAGCTACAAATCACGGCCTCGCCGGGGGGTAGCCCCTGCCCCGCTGGAAATGTGAATTGCAGGGCTGAGCGCTAATGACACGGTTATCCATCAAGCCCACATTACGATGCTGTTAGCAACTAATTAACAAATACAATCAGCCCGAGAAACTTCCACAAAGGCAAGTCCATCAGCAAGAGAAAAGCCGTAAAAGAGTCAGGCGAGGCAAAGTTCGCCACAATGGGAGCGGGAAATCATTTCCAAGAAGGGAAAGGAGCGGGCCATTTAGGTAATACACATCGGGGGGACACACACACAATCAAAAAAAAAAAAAAAAAGAAAAAGAAGAAAAAAAAAAGAAAAAGAAAAAAATCGACCCAGAGGCTCAGCCTTCAGCCCCTGAGGCTCAGACTCCGCTCCGCTGCGCGTTGTTCCGCGGCCGCTGCGCGCCGCCCCCGGCCTCGCTCCGCCCGTCGGGGCGGTGCCACCTGCAGTCCCCGGGGGGCCGCCGGCCGGGCTATCGTTATTTTTTTTCCCTTTTTTCCCCTTTCTCTAATGGTTTCTGCTCTTACCTAACGGGAGCAGCGCTTTGCCGCTCAGCCGTGCCTGGCCGGCTTCTTCGCAGCTCCCCGCAGCCCTGCGGTTAGTGGGATTTCACGGGTGCAGAGGGGGACGGGTGGGTATTTTTTTTTTTTTGCCAAGTAAGCCGCTTCGTAACGACGTGAAGCGCGTTTGCAGAGAAGCTGGGCCACCTGCAGCCCTCCCAGTGTTGATCGGGACCCCCCCAAATACGCCCGCAGGCGGCGGGAGGCTCGGGTTGCCTCGCCGCGGCCTCGGAGATGCTGCGGACCTCCACGGTGCGGAGGCCGCCCGGCTTCTCCGGGGGTGCTAGCGGGCTCCCCCGGGGCCACCGGGCTCCCCCGGGGCCACCAGGCTCCTCCGAGCACCCCGAGGCCACCGGGCGACAGCATCCAGCCGGCCACCGCCGTCCTCCCCGTCGAGATCAGCTTGGGGAGAGGGGAGGCTCGGCCGTCCTCCCGCACCCCCGGGTGGCTTGGGGTTGAGCCCCCCCGTCCAGTTCTGCCCGCGGGACGGAAGGAGAAGGTTTGTCGGCTCCTTGAGGAGGTTTTTAAGGAGCCTTGCCTTGCCCTCGGCCTCTCCCGGCAGCGCGGAGGCTGCGCGCCCGCCGGCCGTGCTTGCGCGGGTTACGGCAGCAAAAGCCGACTGCAAAACAGCTGCCCCCGGCGCACATTAAAGCGGGCCACCTGTTTTCCACATCATGCCTCATCTCAAAGCCGGTTTTCTTCATTATATCGCTCCCGACAGATACCATGAAATACATCGCTCATTTAGATATGGGAGCCGACCTCTGGAGGACGACTTGCGCCGAGCGCTTTGATGTCAGGAGCCGGATTTCAAAAGACAGAAAAAAGCCGCTTCCATGGTTCTAATTACCCCGCGCCTGGGCCTGCCGCTGATTAGGGCGGCACGGCTCAGCACGGCCCGGTTACAACGCGCCGCCCGAAAAATAGCTCGGCAAGCAGCCCCCATCGGCCCGGCAGGAGCCGGCTGCTCAGAGCAGGGCGGGCAGGAGGTGTGGGAGGGGGTGCCCCCTGCTCCTGTCCCCAAGCTTTTGCAGGATGCTGCCCTAAAAGCGTTTCAGGGCTCGGCACCACTCGGGCGCACATCTTATCTGGGCAGCGGGATTGGGAAAGCTGAGTCACTACGGAGGGGTGAGGCCGAAGGGGGGTTTTATTCAGTGTGCAACAGGCTGTGCTTGATTTGGTCCTCGCAGCTCCTATTTCTATCGATATTCCTAAAGCAGAGTGATCAAATGCAGAGAAATTAAAACCATGCTACCACGCTAAATAAGATTAAGGTCGTGGCAATATATTGACTGCTCCCAGAGGAAAACACTCTGCTGCTGCAGCATCCAGACCCCTCCCGGAGGCCAAGCTTGTGTTTCAGGATGGTCAAGAGCCTGCATCAAAACCCTGCAGGGGGTCACCTTTAGTGCCTGTGCTCTTGTCCCCCTGGGCTCCCAGCCTGGCTGGCTGATGCAGGCCATGAACTTGGCCAGGCAAAGCCCAGCCATCCTTGTTTTTAGGCCCCCAAGCTGGTATTTGCAAGCGGAACCCTCTGTTCATCTCGAGAGATCATAGAATCATACAATATCCCGAGTTGGAAGGGACCCACATGGATCATTCAGTCCAACTCCTGGCACCACACAGGTCAAGCCAAAAATTCAGACTAAGTGCACAGTCCAAGCACTTCTTAAACTCTGACAGATGTTGACTCCAGGCCCAAAAAATAGGAGTGCCACATTTTCAAGCATGGGTAGCTTCGGGATCTCAGTTAAAAAACACGGCTGGATACATATTTGTGGGAGCTGGGATATGTCGGAGCTTTTGCTGGGGAAGTTTGTTCTTCCTGAAGTGCTACACAGTCACACTGCTCCCCTTCAACACTTCGGAGTTAATTTTGTTTTTTTGAAAGGACTTCATAACCTTTTGAATTCCTGGCCACCTGTTCTGGCTGTTTATCTGGAAGTGAAGCTTTTTTTGGAAAGCCCAGCCTCCACCATGAGGCCTGAAGTCCCTCAAAAACACAAGTCCATGTCCTCATGCCTATTCAGTGAGGGCCCCTCCATGTCCAAACTCTCCGTCATTCCCTGCTCTGCCAGGGTCTCGTCAGCCTTCACCTCAGGGTGGAAAGCCTCCTGTTCCTCAGGGATACAGGGCCAGAGGCACGCCCTTTCACATATATATTCTTTAGTCTTTAGTAAGTGTTCTTACATGGCAAAATCTTCATAACGCTCTTTACTTTAAAAAAGATCTCCCTCTCTCTCTCTTTTTAAATGTAGTTCCTTCCTTTCCTCTCAGGAAACCCACTCCCTTGTATACTTGAAGCAAGCTGAGATGAAGCCAATTGTATTAGTTCTGGCTGGAACAAAAATGCATAATGAAACATTGAATGTGTGGTGTGAGTCCAAAATAAATGGTCACTAGCAGAGCCAGCAAAAACCTGCAAGCACAGAGTGTCTGAGAAAAGGAAAAGCTTGGATTCTACCTGCGGTTCTCTACAGTTTTTCCAAAGGGAAAAATGAGCTCTGGCTTTAGAGAGCTTGGGAAGAGATGCTGGGGCACCGTGCCTTTTTTAATTGCATTTATCAATGGTGATGATTGTTGCTTTTTTAATTTTTATTATTTTTTTATTTTGTGTGTGTGTGAATACAGCATCTGTAAGTGGGTAAAGGTGTTTTATCTCTTATCCTGTATTCTCAAAGTACAGCAGCTTGGTTTTTATGTGCCAGATGTCAGTGTGCCCTGATTCTTCACCAGGCAGTCAGGATTAAAGCTGCCCAGTATCAGAGAGGTGTTACGAGGATAACTCCATTAATGCGTGTGGAAATCTGGTACTGCAGCAATAAAAGCCCTGTAAATATTTACACAGACAGAGCAAGCTCATGGAAATTTTACATTATTAGCTTAACTTCATTACAAGAAAGTAGTTTAGAAAGTCACTCGTATATGACATGCACTTTTATTTTTAATTAAACTTTGACAACATATTCGGTGCTGTTTCAAGCCACAGGACTCAGAGAGCTGCTTGCTGTTCTAAATATTTTACAATCTGTGGGGAAATATCAAGTCTCAAGCAAAAGAAAGAAGTAACATAGCTGCCTTAAGAATAAATCTTCCCAGTCAGACCTTTTACACTTCTAAGAGTTAATAAAATAGCAGGTAAAGGACAACCAGAGGATATAATTTATTTGGACATTCAAAAGCCTTTTGATAAACACCCATACAAGAAACTGTTAAGGAAACTTGGTAACCACAAAGTGAGAGGTAAAGTCCTGGCATGGTATAAAAAAAAATGGTTATAAATGGGTATGGAATAAATGGCCAATTCTAGTAGGGAAAGAGATTAATAATGAGGTGCCCCAGAGATCAGGACTCAGAACAATATTTTTTAATGCTGCATTAATAACCTGGGGGTGAACAGTGGAGTGGCAAAAGTTGATGTCAATAGAAAAGCAGTTAGCTTAGGTCAGGAGCAACATCAGAAGAATTTAATAAAATCACAGGACCATGTGCAGAAGTATGAAGGCAGCTTGGAAAGTACCTTCAGAACATACAGCAGCACTACCACTCCTCGCGGTATGCTGGCACCATCCCCTGTACGGATGTACAGGGGTAAGGGTAGGTAAGCTGGGGACGGGCAGGTGTTCACAAGTCTTAAAGTCTGCTTTTTCAGCCTCTCAGTGGCTGCCCAGCTCCCATAGTTTGTAACGTCAGAGGAACACCTGAGCTCCTGTATGGCAAGCCCCTCTACCAGTCTGTGAATGATGTCCCTGTGAGCTTCTCCAGCAATTGTTTAACAAAGGTCATGTGAGTTCCCATGGCTGATTCTTCTCTGAGGACATGCCAAAGGCTCTAGGTCACCTCTCACTGGCATTTTAAGAATTACTTGTTTGGTCTGATGAGAGTGGCACGGCAGCAAGCTTCAAGTCTGCTAGGTCTACAGACATCAGCTCCTGGCTGCTGCCTGGCAGTGAGGAGAACGAAACCCTGCAGCACAGCTGGGGTGCAGCTATCTGTGTGCAAACAGCAGTCCCATCCTCTACAGCTACACAGGGTAAATGCACAGGCAGCTGTCTGAATTTAGAGCTCCTGAGCTTTCGGGTGGGTTGTTTACTATGTGGCTTTTTCTTCCCACTGGTTTCGCTCTTGCGGTGTGGCTGCGCCGTGCTACCCCTCATTGCTGTGAACTGCAGCATCCCAGACTAGCAAAGGCCTGAAGTCTCACTGCAAACTGTTTGTTTCAAGTCTGGTGCACAGACAGATGTACTTACCAGCAGTCTGGACAACATTTGATGGTATCTTTGTGTATCCTCATTGCTGCCAGTCCTCCCTTCCAACTGCTCTGTCTTCTCTGCAGTGCTGCCCAGATGCAGGGCCGGCTCTGATGGTTTTTGAAGGCAATGACATTCATGGAAACTCAGACTGCTGTTCTTCACAGGGCTTTATTATTGTTTTGTTTTTAACCAGTGGGTCATTTCCAAGGATACAATTCTGGAAAAGAAAGCAACTCATAAAGAAAGATTTTTAAAAATCCTCTTGATATGACTTGTAAAGTATTTTGAAGTACCAGCCACAAAATAAATTGTTTTTAAATCCCCTCTTTCAGCTGATTATTTACATTACATTGGAACCGCCCCACACCCCATCATCTGGACCCCACTGTAGTTGGTGGGGTGTAAATGCAGCTCACCAGGGGCTCTGCTCCCAAAGGGAACTAAAAGGCATAGCACCCCAGGGGAGAAGCAGAAAGTCCATATACCAGTGAGAAGAGCCTTGCCTATGACCCTGCAGCACCCAGGAGGCAACCCAGGGCCCCTTGCTCTCAGTTCTTGTCCCTGCCAGTGAATCCCACCCTCTTATCTTGTTCAATCCAAGCTCTACATAGCTTGAGTGCACTCTTGGGTTTCTTACTTTTACTTCTTTTACTTTTACTTTTTTTTTTTTTTTTTACTAATTGAAAATAAGCAAATAATAATAATAAAAAAAAAAACATACAAACATACACATAATATCCATTCAGCCTAATTAACAATAACCCCCGAGTTCAATGCAGAGGAATGGGCTCAATGTGTGAGTAGGCTTTGTTTATGGAGCTTTTTGAACTGGCACCAGCTGAGGACCTGCTCAGAAGTGAAGGAACAGCATCAATAGCCCTGGGGCTTACAACCCAGCATGTGTGACCAGTGATGCTGCCAAGGATGAGGTAGGAAAGGAGCTATGTGCCAGGGTTGTGTGTTATATTTGTTGCCAGTCCTGGGTCATATTTCTCTCTGACCACAGTTCACTGCGTTGAGTTATTATGGGAAACAAGATGTTCAGGCCACAGTGTGATAAGTACGGTGCTACACGAGCAGTAATGCAAGCGTGAAGGTCACTGAATATTTTGGGATTGCTGGTTTAAAATTGGTTTATTTTACCATTTGCACCATCAATTTTCTCCATAAGTAAGATCCAAAGAGAAGCTTTGAGAACTTGTTTGGAGGAATCCAAATACTCCAGAGTCTGGGGCAACTCGTTGTTCTGGGTATGCTGCAGCCTACCCTGAGGCAGAGCCCTGGTGTTTCCCTGGAAGTGGCTGCCCTCTGCCTGCCTCGCTGCCCTGGTGCAGTGGGAGGAACTGCTACCTCGGCTCTGCTTTTGTTGCTGACCTCCCCGGGCTCCTGGCTGGCCCAGCTGATACCTCCCCTTCACACAGCCTTTGAAACCCTTCCTCGCCCAGCTCCTCCACTGCAGCCTGCCTGGAGGTACGGGGTGCCCCTGCCATGCCCATCCCGCAGTTCACTACAGCCAGCCATCAGGGGCACCGCCAGCCACCGCTGCTGCTCCCTCCTCCTGCCAGCTGAGAAAATGGGAACCATTTTCAACCCCAGCCTCATCCTCTGGGCTTTGAGGACCACGGTGGCCTGAGCCACTTCCAGCAGGGTAGTGCTGATTCATTTCCTCCTGACCCCCAGGACAATTATCAAAAGCTGGCATTTTGTTAATCCAGGCATAATTAATCACCACCAGTGTTTTGATTTTAATTACTCTGTTTCCATAGTCTTTAAGAGCTTTAGGATCTGTGAGTTTTTATATGTGGTTTTAGAAGATACCAATGCTGATATTTTGCCAGGCCATAAAATCCTTTGCAGCAGCAGTAGTTTTTTAGAGGGCCTAAAGTGTTTTGGATTAAAATCAGGACAAAAATGCAAGGGCCAGACTGAAGAGGTACAGAAGGAGGTTGTCTGACTCTCGCTTGTTTCAGCAACACAGAGCAATAGAAAGGAGTAGGAGCCGAGTATTTTGTGTAGAAAAAATGATTTCTTGCAATCTACCAGTTTGCAAAAACACAGCAAAAAAAAAAGAAGACCTGAATCTGTAATTTCTTCCTTTGCCTTTGGTATCAACCAACCCCCAAGGATGTTGGAAGGACAATCGCAGTAGATTTTGTCAGAGATTTGAGTGTCATTACATGGTACTTTCTATGAGAATACCCGAAACTACATCCAGGAAAGATGTCAGGTCATTTCACAGCCTCTCATTTGAATAAACAAGATGTTTGAATTGTTTCTCAGAGTCACTAAAAAAAAAAAAAAAAAAAAAAAAAAAAAAAAGGCATGTGAAAATGTCATAGAATTTCCTCTTTTCCTTTCCCACCCAAATACAAAATCAAATAAAAGCAAACACATGGGACACAAATATAGGAGCAGCCTCCTCTGCACATATTCTCTGTGATTCTCAAGCTGTTTCCAGATGTACGGATTACAACTCAACCAACTGCTGCTTCAAGATCAGCCTTAGGATATTGATAGAATGCCTCACCAAGTCAGAAACTGCTGTGAAAACTGATGTGCTCGGAGGTCAGGCTTCCACCTTCTGCAGTGATGCTGCTGGCTGCACCCATTTGGTGACCTGTTGCCATCTCTTCACTCCAGATAGATGATTTTCCGGCCTCCTGAAGTATGGATTTAAAGTCCCTGGAATGTAATTACACATTAACAATTAAATATGGGATTTTTTCTTTCAGTTTTCAGTCTGAATATTTTTAAACCAATGGTTGCTCTAGTGTAGGAAATGGATAACCCTTGACAGTAAGAGCAATGAAGGATACTCATGATAGAAAAAAATACAGCATCAACTCTACAAAATGTGTAAAAAACAACTGCCAGCTAAAGGCAGAGTGCTTAAGAACACTTCAGGATTTGCACACAAAAACAGGTCAGGATTTTTACAGATCATGTGGATGCACATCTCTCATAACTATTTTTGCTAATTGGACATTTCTGTATGCAACTGGATGCTGGATGAGACTTTTCAGACATAAATACTCAGGTAGTAATACTGAGTACATATGCACTACAGCATCACTGTGCTTGTACAGGGCTCCTGCCCTAGGCTGTAGTTGTTCTTACTGACTTAACACAGTACTTAATATTTCTGGATTATGCTTCAGTGCTGGTCCCATATTTTTGAGTGATACTGATCTGAACAAGACTAGAATGAGGTTCTTAGGGCTGTACAAGAGGAACTTTGGCACTGCAACATCCAACTGCACAGTGTACTGTCACTTGCAGGGTTTGCATCTTCATGTCATGTACCAGAAGAGTATCCTAGGAACAAGAATTGCCTACAAAATGGGCTCAGGACAACCATTAGGCTGAGAAAAGAACTGCTTAAGGTCATCAATGAGAACAGAGAGCAATATAGAGTTAGGTGCCCTGTTTACAGTTAAAAAGAGATGTCTCGGCACTTGGGATTCAGACCCTGAGACACTCCTAGGCAGGTGGATCCTGTGAAAAATCAGAGACCAAGGCTCTGGACTGTGACCTTGTCATGTAATTTGGTGGCTAGGATTGTAACCTGTGATGCAGGAGACCCACATACCTAGATCCTTCTGCTGCCTGACCAGAGTCTGTCCCTCGTCCCTCTCCTCTTGCTGCAGTACTCTGCATGAGAACAACTACTCACATATGGGATTCCCTCCATCATGCCTACTCAGATTAGGCCCTATATTAATAATTATTACATAAATTATTCTGTACTGCAGTGTTTTTTTTATCAACCACTGCATAAGAGAATTTGGAATTGGTCCCTGGTTCAAAAAAATGTTGAGCAGAAGAGAAGACAGAGAGACACGCAGCACATGCATTTCCAGCAGCTATGGCACATCCAAGTCTAAGAACACAAAAGGTGGATTTGAAAGACAGTTTGCTGATGTCGGCTTTGGGAAACTAAGTGCACTGACTCACGGACACAGGGGTAACACAGAGCTCCCTGTGAGGCCAGCTGAGCCCCGAGGATGGTTACAGAGACCGGCCCTCCCCACGATGCGTGGAGGCAGCTGGATGACGGAGCAAGAGTGTAATGCTGGGTGCTCCCACCTGCATGGTTCTGCACGCATCCCGAGGAACAGGAGCACCCTGCAGCAGCCTTGTCTGGCAGAGGCTGACATGCCACAGGGCTTAGGCACCTCTGGGTTAAGGTTCAAAAGGATACCTGAGGATTTTTCAGGCTCTAAAGACCATTAAACAGCTGAATTTGGGGAACTAGTGCTTAGAGAGGGGGGTTAATGACTACATCCCTCTATGGAGGTGTTTTTGTCAGAGCATTTTGCAGATGCTTTGTGGGTGTATCCTCAGTCAAATGCAAACTTTGCAGGGTGCTTTTATAGCAGTCTTTCTCTAAATCATAATAACTACCAGCCAGTAAAGTCAACAGTGTTGTTTTGCAAGTAGAAAAGCTGTCTACTTGTTTAACAGAACACTTCATCTTTCCTTCATAAAATATTCCTTGATAATTTGTTTCTATATGTTCTGAGATTATTTTTTTTAATGCTGTTATTAGGGGAAAAGAACTTAAAAATGCTTTAGTTCTCAAATCTAGGTCAAGGTCTGGAGCCACATTTGAATCTAGCACAGTCATGTTGATCTCAACTGTTTTTCCAGAAACGCTGAGCATTTCGTATTCTTTGAGCACCCCAATGGGCTGAAAATATTCCTGAGAGATTAGTAGGCTCTCAGCTACTGCTCCAATTCACAGAAATTAAACCTTCCATCATCTGGTTTTTATATTTGGAAAATGTCAGCTATACTTCCTATCACGTATATTGTTGCTCCAATGCACTGAGCCTTCTGTGAATTTCAAAACACATAACTCAGCTCTCAAGCATTTCTTTTGTAAATATTGATAATGGTTTCAAGTTCTTTATTAAATAACTTTTTAATGAGTTTGAGGACAAAGAACTATTTTTTCACAGTCTCATGAAGATAAGAATCATAACATATCTTTCTGTACCATGGAACACATGGTTCTCAATACCTCATTGTGCAGGATAGGTTTTCCTCACTTTTAAAAAGCTTACTTAAAAAAAAAAAAAAAAAAAAAAAAAAAAAAAAAAAAAAGCCCAGAATTATAAGAAATAAAATCTGACCAATCTGACCAGGTCATTCTAAAATGTCTGAAATCACATGCAAATTCAAATTCTATGTGACAGCTTTGCAGGTCAGTGTGTGCTGCCATTTGGAGCAGCATTGGAAGGTTCCCTTTACTCTTTTAATTCACCAGCAAGAACTACAAAATGCCACAGTCACTCCTGATGTGGTTCAGTGCATCAACCTCTCCTTGCTGAGCATTATTTATTGCCTGCATTTTCACCAGAAAGGATCCCTGTGCATACACACAGGATCGAAGACAGTAAAATATTATGGTGAGGTTCAGCAGGGGAGGTTTCCAGGGAGAGGTTTTTTATCAGTTTACAGGCATGGCCAAAGTACTGCAACGGAGTTCCTCTTCGGAACAGGCTGTAAACAATTTACATTGGGTAGGTAATAGGAAGTCTTCAGAGTGCCTTGAAAAATATTAACTTATAGGAGTTCTGACCTCTGTCTTCTAGACCTGGCCCAGAGGACTGATGTTTACTAGTAAGCATTCAGCTCTCTAGGAAACTGCATGCTGTCAGGGAAAGTAAAGTTATTATTTTAATACATTTCAATTAAAAGTTGGACTACGCAGAGGTATCCTAAATCAAATATGCTGTACAACTAATTTTCTTTCTAAAAAAAAAGTTTACCTTTGAACTTAAAAATGTTGCCTTCGGGCATATAATATTCCAGCCAGCTGTAGTTTAAATGCATGGTGCGGGTTCCATAGCTTGCTTCTTCATTCAACACTCAAAACCATTCATGTTTCCTAAGCAGAATTAAAAGCCGGCTAGGAACAGATTACCAGTCCCCTGATATTAGCCAGTCTTCTCACACATTCCCTTGAAGACTTTCAGGTCTAATAGTAACATTTTCCTGTGCTGGTCCTATTGACAGCTTGAAACCTTAATGATGATCCATTTGAAATGTAAAATACTTGGTCTTGTTTGTACATTTATTCAAGGGAATTTGTATTGAATTATATTACTGTGACCACAAAGATAGACGAGGAGACAAACAAGGAATCTTAGGTGATTTTAGAGGGTGTCTTAGGCCTGGCCACAGCTGGAGATGTTGCCAAAGTTATACTTTCCTAGAAGGCTGAGAAACATCTCAGTCTTTCCATTCTCCTTAGTTTCCACCTGGGGAATTCTTGTTCAAATGAGGTACAAATGGCATGCATTGGCACTGGTGACTGTGTGTTTTTTTCTGCAGTTGGGATGCTACCAAAGCCACAGGACATCTCTATTAAAGGTGTAACCCAAAGATAAGGGTTGGAAAGGAGCTGTTGTTTACTGGCTAGCAGGTTCTTATTTGCATCTATTATTTTAATAATGCTGAGGCTTGTCTGCAGTGTTTAGGATGTGTTTGGGTACTGCATGCATTCCACAGGTATCTTTTCAGCCATTTCCAGTTAAAGAGTATATATTACTGGTTTGTGAATTAGAAGAACCATTCCAACTTCCATCTTTGTCGTGGTGCCAACACTTGGGAAATGACCTCGTCCTAAGAGCTGAGCACCTGCAACTCTCGTTAAGATCCTCTTAAAGTCACCCATTGCTTTTCAGAATCCTAAATGGGCCTCTTACAATCTACCTGCTTCAAATTCCCTGATGATTTATTGGCTCAGAACACAGATTACTTGTCTTGGTATCGGGGATTTCCTTTCCTTTTAACAGGAACATAAAAACACAAAGAAAGCCTAAACTCAAGTAATGTGAAAATGTGTTTGATTCCAACCCATACATCCAAAGTTACAGCTAAATGTCTGACTTTAACTTGAAATGTGATGCCTTAACTCTGCATATGATCTTACAACACATAAAATGTTTGGAAGCCTTTGAAAAAATGGAGATATTCTTGGCTTTGGTTCACTCTTATTATGCTTTAATACATTTATATATTGCTCAATAGATCTTTACATTTATCAAGCTTTGGCAGCAATTTTCTGGACTCCTGAAATCTGTGTCATTACTGATTGCAATGGTCATGCACTGTCAGAAGTCTGTTGTGCACTTTGCAGATGCTGGGTCTTAACATGAGAGGATCCCACACAAAATAAAGAAATTAATATATAAATAAATAAAAATGCTATAGTCCAAAAGCTTTATCCAAATCTTCCTGAAACCCTTCTGTTCTGTTTTGGTGACATGCAGTACTGAAATTTATTTTAGTGACACTGAGCTGTTCTTGGTGAGCAGTAAAGTACAGGCACCTGCAAGTTTGCACTGGCCTGAAGTTGTCCTACTTTTGCCCTTTTAAATTCAGACAAAGCAATAAAATTTAATGTACATGTGCATTTACTAAATTAAAATTAGTGGTTTCATTTCCAGACTTATTACTGACCATGAGCTTAAATGAAATTAGTTCTCCTAGAAGAAGTCTAAGTACCTGTAGAAGCGAATACTGTTTTTTAGACACAGTAAAAATGTAACAGAGAACAATGAAAATTTTCTGCTCAGTGTGCTCAATTGCCTTAGTGATCTCAGGCTTTTTTACTAGATCCTGTCCAGAAACAATCTCTAAGCTACATTCAGCTGGCACAAGCTTGAACCGAAAGAAAAACATCAGTCTTCTTGAAAGGTTTAGATGTAATCCTTTCTAATGAAGGATGTCTTTCCATTGCTCTACATTCCCCTTTAATTCTATCAGAAGCCTTCTGTAAGAACACCTAAGCAACTTTATACAAATCTTCTTTTAAAGAAGAAGAGATCACGCCTTCATCAAGCATTTTCAGAAATGTTCTCCCAGGGGTGACTTGTGCATTATGAGAGTAAAACTTTAAACCATGTAATTAATTAGTGGTAAGAGCTAGTTGGATGTCAATGGAATTAGAGAGCTTGCAATCAGACCTAATTAACATACTCATGTAGCTTGCAGAGGCAGCAAGCTTATGCTTCCATTCAGCCAGATGCTGTGTGACTCCTGGAAGGAGACAGTCCCTATCCTACAAGCCTGTTAATTAAAAGAAACTCCTTTTCATTCTGCAAAGCTATCTTCAAGCATTTTAAACAATCCAAAAGCTGGTATTATAACCTTTTTACTGATTGCTCTTTAATCAGTCTACTTGAAATGCATGGAATTCCTTCAAGGCTAAAGTGGCATGAACGTGTTCTCAGGTAAAACTTTAATCATTAGGAAAAAGCATCTGAACTACAAAGAGACTGGAAAACAGTGTCAAATAACCTTAAACCATAATTTCACTGGGATCCCATGAACTCAGAAGTCAAAGCTAGTTCCACCAAATGCTCCCTTTGCTCACAGGCCTATTCCAAAATTGTCAAAGTATTATTATTACAACTAGTCGTAGTGAACGGTTAAAGTGCGATTGCATACTTTATATACATAGTTAATCTGTAGACTGTTTATTCCACTTGCAGCAATTTCTACAGCAGCGATCTTTCCTCAGTTTGCACTCAATATATGTGCTAATAATAGATGAGTAAAGTTGCAAAATATGAGTTGTGTATCAAACTCCCCAGAAACATAAAGAATACATGGCCTTTCCCTGTGCATCTTCTGTCTAACATGTTGATAGACATGCAAGCAGACTACATCCTTAACAATCAACATCTAGCAGCCTTAGCAAGTTCAGAAAACAACATCTGGAAAGTTGGCTTGGGATATGGATTACAGCTTTTTTGTTTTTTCACAAGGTGTGCAATTGTCCTAGGCAAATAAAGCCCTTAAGCCCCATAAGGAGGTCTAGAGTATGCAATTACTTTAAAGGACAATTTAAAGGACACTAAAAGCCTCACAAAGTTTTACAGCCTTTATGGCAAAATCTTCTGGCTCTTAACTGCCAAACTCAAACAAATTATAACTGTTTGTCTCTTGGTGAAAAAAAATAAATATCCTGATGAATGTTCCTAATCCTACATATAGCTCAGCACTTGCAGATCTCTGGATAGAAGAGTAGAGGTATTTTTCTTTACTTCCTTCTATTAGTTACCTGTCAGGGGAAAAAGAGTGGTACAGCTAACTTATTTTCCCTCTTATTTTCTCCCTGAATATGAGCTCCACAGTGGTGCTGGAAAACAGAAGTGTCTCTATTTTGTAATGCAACAATGAACCGAAGGACATGTTCCTGAACTTAATCACCACATATGTGTAAGAAAGGCAGCATTTTAGCTAGGACCCAGAGGAAAGAAGCCCACAGTTATTTTGTAAGCTGTTTTTGTGTGGAAAAGATTCAAAAACAATGCTGCTGAGCAGCTAATGCCTTATTTACTTTCCCGTTTTTGTTTTAACCCAGACTGTCTTACGTACAAGGAGACTCCAACACACTCATCCAGCATTTCTTGCCTGAGGCAACAAACCTAGCAATTTCATCTATCAGTTATACCAAACCACAGCACACTTTTCTAAGCTTAGCTTGTTATTGTCTTTCGGGCTGCAGAATAACCCAGGGCAATGGAACAGTTACTGGCACTATAACTGTTTTCAGACACTGAAGCTAGTAATATGCAACCTTATTTGAATTAAATTACCTCTTTAAGAGAGTCTGAAACCGGATGACTTCATATAATTCATTATGTTTAAGAAGGCAGTTTAGTGTGGCAAGTTAAAACCCATTAAATTGGTCTGTAGTTTTCTTGGCTGTGGTTGTTTTTCTTAAGTGAAAGTAATTAAACATAAATATTTACTAATATCCCAGGCTGTGAAACTCTATAGCCAGTAACAAGAACAAGTAGAACCGACCCAGCATTGGCTTCCTACATTAATATCCCACGCTGGCTGAAACATTCCTGCTGACTTTTCAACAAATAGGACCAGCTGATGTGGATTCTTCTGATGGGGAATTCAGAAGCTGGGCAGTTAAATTTATTTAAACGAGGGGAGGAAACCACTACTCGGATGCAATTTATAGATAGATAGATACATATACAGGATTAATGCAATGGGCTGTAAGACACTGCAAGTAAATTAGCTTTTTCCCCATTTCCTGTGTAAAGACACGCTCCAAAAATCTGTTGATGTCAATGGAAAAAGTCCCCCTGAGTTGCATGGGTTCTTCATCACAGTCTCACTGTAAGTGAGCCCAACCACAAATGCAACATTTCTTTCTCCTGCCCTGGCCACCCCATCTCACTATTGCTAAACCATCTGCCTCCAGCCAGCACAAGTGATGGTGTAGGCACACAAGGAACCAGACCATAGAACCAGTACCAGCAAATAGTGCCAAAGGTGGTGCTGCCGGGTTAATGGAAGGTTTCTGTTCCTATAAAACAAAAACTTCCCCTAGCTGAGCTACTGGTAAGCTGGTGATATAGCAGACATTGGCAGAGGCAGCAAACTACATCGGCCTAAATAGTATGCAAATGCAAACAGATATATTTTGGAAGGGCCTGCCAGGATGCCAGAAAATGGTGCAGACAGGCCCGAAGTGCCCAGTAAGTGTCTCAGTTGAGACTGCTCCAGATATGATTTTCAGAAACTGGTATATAGGACTTAGCCTTGCAATCATACTCTGTGCTTTCTCTTTGTACTCCGTTTGAAACCAAGCAGCCTCTTCACAACTCAAATTTAGCAGAATTAAATTATTTCGATGCCATGGTACCTCACAGAATTGATTTATGGACAGATTTTGCCATTAGTATGCATACCAGGTCTGGTTCATGCTTATAAAAAGACTTCTCTTCCCCACCATCTGATGAAAGGACTGATAACAGGCCTAAGCTCTCCAGTGTTGCCAGAAAAATGCAAAACTGCTAGGTGTGAGAAAAGTATCGATGGTGGGCCAGGGGCACTACTCCCAGAGTGAGACACCATGCACTGTGAAAGAGCAACAAACCCTTAAAACAGATGGCCCAATGTGACTAGGAATGGATATATGCCTGATCCTAACTGGGGTCATAGATGGGGGAACAGTGAGCATGCAGGGCTGGGTGGCTCGTGTTGGCCATGTGCAGGAGGGCTCCTCAGGCCTGAGGGTGGGTGCTGAGCTCCATCTCCCCCCATAAACCATGCCCTGCCTGTGGAGGAAAGGCAGCATGAGCAGCAAAGCTGCAGTCCTCCCCCCACCAGCCCCTTCACAGAGGCACTGCAAAGGTCCACATCAACCCTGGCCCAGCATTTCTTTGCATCTCCTGCCAAGCAGGGTGCCAGTTCATGCAAAGTATGCTGCTGAGACACATGGTGTGTTTCAGCCATCGTTAATTCCAAAACCTTTTGCCAAGAAAGAGCTTGTTAAAAGCTGCTTTAGTCAGAAAGATGAAATGCTAAGCTGCCTGCCTTTGCAAGACAATAGCTCATGTGAGAGGGCTGCATTACTAAAATGCAGACATTTTCCTTTGGAATAAGCTGGCTGGATCATTTCAGTCTTTTGGGGGTCTAAAGTGTAAAGGAACTGCCAAAACGATTAAAACCTGAGTTATATACGTGGCTGGGAAGCAATCTGTGTGTTCTGCTGGAGCAGATCAACTCACATGTGCTCCCAGCCCTGGCCGGATGGCTGCCAGGCCTCGCATCAGGCCCTCATGGCTGCTCAGCCCCCAGCAGCCATGCACAACTTGTCTTAGGCAACACTGTGGCAAGAGGCTAACTTTTCTGCCAATTAATATTGATAGCAAATAAAACATCTGACATCTGCTGACTCTGTTGGGTTATAAGAAAAAAGTTAAAGCTGCATTTATTGAATGAGCAGGCCCTTTGCTAATTTATAAATTAGTCAGCCAGTGACCTTCAGTCATACTATGCCAGACTGGATTTTTGTCAGATTTTTGTCATCAATTCAGTAGAATTTGGTCAAATTAATATCTGGAAGGCCAATTGCCAACAAAAATTCAGGTCTGAAAGTGGTAATTCAGTAGATGGCATGTTTCTGTTTCAATTAACACTAAGCAAATGAATACCTAGAGTCAGGCTTAGTATTTTTATTTGAACTCTGGAGGCAGCTTTCCAGAATCTGACAATGTAGTCATCTCCTTTTAGCGTTGGGTATGCAGAGGGCCCCTGGGTGTGAGATGCTTCACTTAGATCTTAATACTTAAATCTTAACCATTCCTTTTCATACAGGATAAAGATACATGTAGAATAACCTCTGGCCAGCTCACAGACCCATGGAGCAAGCCTGCAGCTGCCCTAAAGCCTTCAGCAAGTGGCAGGACAGAGAAGACTTGCACTGAGCTGAGCCCTTCAAAGAAGTCTCTGTATCAGCATGGCATAGCTGAACCAACTTGCAGGGCCACCTGCTAGCATAGCTGCCACCTTGCAGGGGAAACTGAAATCAGGGGGCCCAGCCAGGTCCCATTTAAAGCACTGTGTAATTTCTGGACAGAACAAAGATGAAAGTCTCTTCGAAGTTTGAGAAAACTTCCTTGCACTAATGCACCGGGCAAATATGGTTCCTAATGCTGTAGGGAGAAGCTGCTTGTTTTGCTCATATTATCATCTAAAGGCTCTAGCAAACTCTTGCTAGGTGTTGTAGCAGTTCTGACGACAACAAATTATTTCTATACCTTCAGAGATGTTTCTACATGTTTATCCTCTTCTTGAGTTTTACTTGCTCTGGGTGTTTTGGTTCCCAATGTATTTCAGCTAAGCAAAGCAATGAGAAAGATAGGGAGGATACACGTTTATTTCCATTGCACTTAATTAGGAGTTTCCCCACAACCTGTGTGGCAAGTAATAGGCTTAGAGTCTTATTTGTACAGTAACGCTTGATTTACTTGTTACTCCCCTTCTGCCTTTCTTTTACCATGGTGGCACATTATTGTTTCAAACCGCTGATCTTTGCTGTGGTCTCTTGTTTCCCACAACTTGCATTGCTGGGATGTTTACTTCCTGGATTTAATTCTAATTTAGCTACTACACTAATCCTTAAATAAATCTTTTTCAGTTCAACTCTTTCCCTTAACCCTATACACCAATGTTTACTCTAATTTAAATAGGCAGGATATTAGATTAAAGTTAATTGAGGGAGTCAACACACTAGTCCAGTTTCTACAGGTTTACATGCCTGAAGAAAATAATAAGAGCAACCATATAGATTAGTTTTTCTCATAGAATGAGGGAGAATAAGTTTGGAGAGTGTCTTACTATTTAGGTTTTAGAAACCCAAGAAATTTGTATCGCATGTTTCTCAAATCATCAAACCTAGGATAACAACAGCACATGCAATTAGGCTGAATTATCACTTTTTTTTTTTTTTTCCACATTTCAAGGCTGACAGTTCAGGAAAGCATTTTGAATAAAGCTTGAGGAACTACAAGTTTCTGTGAGAGCAAATGACAGCAAAAAAGAAAAAAAAAAAAAAAAAAAAAAAGGAATTTCCAATTTCCAAGCAGTACAACTAAAATGGGGAGGGAGGGAAAAAAGAAGAAAAGAAAAAAAAATTGAATGACATGTATCAAATGTTATATTTTCTTAAAGATACAAAACTGAATTTTAAAACAGTTCATCTAGTATTTCAGTTTCTAACTTGCAAACTATTTATACCAATATTTGTTGGTGCCAGTTTTTAAGCATAATGATAAGCAAACATAATCTTAAGAATATAAATATCTAAAAGTCAGAGCAATAATATTTTACTCACTTAGATGTTATCATAATTAATTCAGACAAATAACTAACTAAAATCCAAAGCCCACTATCCCAACCTTTAAAAATTCTGTCCATAGCTTTTTTTTTTTTTTGGGGGGGGGGGGGGGGGGAGGGGGGGAGAGAGGGGGCAGGAGGAGGGCAGGGAGGGTCTAAAGATAACTTTACTCCTCTTTTGGGTGTGCTACAAACTCTAGTTATTCTTTTGCATTGTGAGGGAATGAAAAGCTGTGATGGTAACTTTTTTTTTCCAGTTATTTTTTGTGATTTAACATTGGCTCTGAGATCGCTACTTCAAGTAATAATTTTCCTGTGTTTTGTACTGCACAGGCATATAAGAAAATGACTGAGTATCACTGCAGCTGTGTATTTTGCTTCTGTCTATACAAGATTTATCAAAATGCATAGAAATTGAGAGGCTGCAGAGCTACACATAAAATATAGTTTATTCTACTCTATAAATAAACATGGAAGAAATTTCTCCTTTTGAGAAATCAGGATTTACTTTTGACTACTACAGCATGGATTGGTTCCTACTACATTTGGTTCCTAGAGCTGAAAACCACACAGAGTTACACTGCTCTCCTTTTAAACTCCAGATGTCTACCTTTCTTTCATGACCTCTCATAGCAAGCTGGGTGCTGACTTACACCCATTAATAACACGATCCAGGGCGAAAATCAGCTGAGAAGGGCAGCAAATCTGTTCTGAACTCCTCGTATCAATTGCTTGTCCATAGCCAATGCATAGATTTATGAAATAAATTCAGTCACTGTACTATGCTGAATTCTGTTAAACTCCCAGTGCTCTGGGGCAGAAGTTGTAGCTTTTCCCTGCCAGGTAGGTGTTTATGAGCCTGGTAGCACCAGAAGCGTTTCTGGAGCCCACAAACATAATTTAGCTGCAGTAATGTGAAATTACTGAGTCTGTCTAGTGCCGACATGTGTTACATGCAATTGTAAAAAGGAAAAAAGTTTAACAGCTTAGCCACAAAGGAATGTTTATATCTGATTACGCTAACTGCTAATTTAATGGTAGTTAATCAGTGGCATGTAATACAAGCCAAGCAGCCCAATGGATTTACTGATGAATGGCTTTTAAAGTTGTTGTTAGAAAACTGGTGCATTTGTTACATTAAACAAGCAAGTAAAGAGCCCAATGAAACAGTAGCACATTTGCTAAGGGCAAATTTCTGCTTCAATTACTATGGTTCAAATCCCAGGTTGCTCCAAATTCACATTGAACCAAAAGGCCAGCATATGAGCTGCAGGCTCAATCCTGCACAACACAGAAGAAATTCCTTGAGGGTGATATCAGGAGGTGCCACCTAACTGGGACACACTGTGAATTTTCAGGCAAAACCAGGAACCACCCTGGAACCTGTTTTGATCTTTACCTAAATTTAGCCTTTTTTTTTTTTTTTTTTTTTTTTTTAGGGGGTGTTGGGAGGGGGACTGGGAAAAGACAACACTGAGACTACAACTTGAGGTTTAAATACTGGAGTGGGATTTTTATTCTGCCTGGTATAGGTGTGTTTCTACCCTTGCACACCAGCTACAGGTCTATAAAGTGGAAGGAACATTTTTCCTTCCCCCTGAAGTCCGCAGGCACTGAGAAGTGGATGCAGCACTAGCAGCTGCACAACAACATCATCTCACAACGTGTGAGACTGTGTGCACATGGGTTGAGGGGGGCCGATTTAGGGGAAAGGAAAAGGACGGTATGGCCGCCTTATCCCCTCTGGCAAGTATTGATTTGCCTGGATGCACACCTCACCTCCCCAAATCTGACCCACACAGCTGCCACTACCACACAGCTTGTTTTTCTTAGAATGAAATATGAGCGAAGAGAGCCAGCAAAGCAGAGCTGGAAGCAGATCCCCACAGAGTGCATCCAGGCCTGAGATTAAAAAGCTGAGCAAAAGCTTTTAAAGAAGATCAGGCTGAACCTTCTCACTCGTGGGGGCTTCTCTGAGTGGCTGCTGCTCTCCGCTCCCCCCCAGAGCACTGCAGCATCCTGCCTCAGCCTTCTGACCCTTAGGCCAGCTGTAATCATTGGGAGTTTTTACTCCTGACTTGGCTGGGAAGAGGCCAGCTGCCAAGTGAGAGGCATCTGTAAAGGAGTAAAAAGTTTAAAATTATGTCAGTTATTTATTAATGTGAGACAGTTTACTGAATGCTGCCAAAATTTAAGAGCTTCTGTTTCCCTGAGAGCTTCAGTTCCTTCTTGTGTAACTGTCAGGAGTGCGTCCAACATTGACTATTTCATGAATAATTTTCTTTTATTATTTAACTGGCAGATTTCAAAGGCAGGCAAAGAAAAAAAATAACTACTACATTTGGGCAGACCTGGCAAATGAGGTGCCTCATGACCCAGTGTTGTAACTATGGGGTATTCAAGTAAGGTTCAAGTGAAACATAAAACCCAGCCAAAACTTTGATACCATATTAAATTCACCCCAATGATATTATTGCAGGGAAAACAGACTAACTAGCATTGCAGTAATTTATTTTTCAGAATTAAGTGTGAGCCAACCTGTAGAGGAGGCAGTTCATTAAACCACCTCTCAGCTTGATGGCAAGCACAGGGAGCCCCAGTAGACCTCCAGTTCCTGATAAAAATAGTATCAGCTATGCTAAACCAGTTGCTCTATTAATAAAATCTGTCATTAACATTATGATTCATCTGATCCTGCATGCCACAGGTATAGAAATGCACATCTGGAAGTGACAAACAAGATACAGGAGGCAAAGAGAAATTAGATCTGGCAGGCATGAGAACATTGCCGTAGAGTTTCCAAGTGGCCCTCTCCTGGTGGCAGCATTGGGCACAAGAAGTAGTCCATTTCTGTGTTGAAGAAAAAAAAAAAAAACAAAACAAAAAAAAACCCACACAACTACACCCACAGGAGATACCTATTCTCTTCACCAGCTCTTAAGAAGGCATAGGTGACTAGACTTTGGCTAGTTTAGTTGACCAGCAGTAGGGGCAATAATCCTCTTTTGGGTGGGTATTGCTCAAACCCATGTCCTTTTCCTCTGCACTCCTTCCTAGGACCACAGCTGGGAAAGCACAGGCAGCTGAGGCCCAGAACTGAAAGTCAAAATTCATTTGGAATTAAGAGTCAAACACAAACAGAACTGATGAGGTGAGTGAAAGATATATAGAACTAAAGATTTAAGTATCAAGACTGCATTTTCCAGAAACAGTAAGAGATTTCTGATTTCCCAGAATCACTTAGAAGAGAAAAACTCAAGCATAGGCATCTCTCCATTTAGCTAGGGATCTGGAGCCAGCTACATCCTGAGTTAAACACCCTGCAAATCTGTATTTGCAGCTGAAATAGACCAGTTAAGTGCTTACCAACATGTCCTTTGCATCCCCTGTAGATGGAGACAAACATCAGCTTGGACTGCATGCTTTCTCCTCCACCCTTCCCCATCATTTACCATTCACGATGTGCCAGGCTAATTCCCCATGATGTGTATTTTTGAACATACCATTAAAAAGTTATGGTGCTGGTCATTTCTCAGGCAAGAGGGAATACTCCACACATAGGAGGGTTTGTTACTTGTTTATTTCCAGAGCTGACTTTTTATTTCTTTCCAGCTCTGCACATATAAAAGAGCAGCACTGGTAGACACAGACCATGCTGTGGGATTTGTTGCTGGTCTGGTATAAACAGCCCGTCCTGTGTATTGACCTAATGTAAACAGCCAGTAGCCTGTATAAACAACCAGCAGTTGAGCTCAGGCTAAACGAAGCCCCAAACTGTGTTTGGGCAGCAAGAAATCAAACATCAATACATGTATTTCCATCCTGTAAACTGTTGTTTCTCAGCTTGCCAGAAAACTTTTTGCAAATTTCTTGGAAGTCTGTGTGTCAAGTAGCTTGCAGTTTCCCTAAAGGGTAGGGCGCCAGGGGGACACCGCCAGTGTCTCACAGCCTTGTTGTGCACTCAGCTGAGCATCTCCCAAAATTAGGCTTCAGGAAGGAGGAGGAGCCCAGAGGCAGGGGCAGAAGGAGCCTTAGTAAGGGAGGATGGCACAGGTTCAGTCCCAACCTCCTAAAGACAATTCTGTGAGTTTCAGATCTTCCCACTGGAAAAAAAAAAAAAAAAAAGTCAAACTGATTTTCCAGAAAGCATTTACATTTATTATCATCCATAGAGCCATCATCTTTAAAGAACTAGACTGTTCTGAGAAGTTGTCTAATTTGTTAGAAGACTAACAAATAGTCTCAGGGTCTAACAAATAGGGGTAGGAGTCTTTGAAAACAGCAGTCTCTGAAATGCATTTTTTCCTCCTTTTGTGAGAGGCAGCTCTCAGTTTCAAAATCCCCATCATTCTTAAAGAAATGTATTAAACAGCCTTTAAAAATTCAGTTCATAGGTCAAGATTAATCTTTACTGCAGATTTGACTACTTAGCTATTTTTCTGTCTTACTCAGGCAAATTCTGAACTGAGCTGGAATTAAATGGAAATGGTGAAAGAGGTGAAAGGTGCAAAGGGCAGAGTTTTAGGAAAGAGGACTAGGAGGAAGACCCTCATATAGCTGTACTTAGTAACACTAGGGAAGAAAATAAATAGTTATTTTGGGTGGCTGAGAGAAACTACAGAAAGAAAACAAACCTTTTATCTTGAGATACTCCATCTGACTTCAGCCCACCTTGGCAGATAGCTGTTTGCTCTCTAGGAGAAAGGAACCAGATGGTTCTCATATTTCTAATGGCTGCATATCTATATGACAAACACCGTCACGAGGTTAGCGGTAACTGCTGGAAGCTCCATTGGTGCGTGTGGGGGCAAATGATTAAAAGAATGAACATTTTCCTCTTCCCCTCCCCCCCTCCCCCTTTCTTCTCTTCTTTTTGTCTTTTCTTTTTTCCCCTCAAGCCAAGCTGGGATGAGAAACACCCTCCTAACAGGGGCTGCACACCAAACACACAGGCTGCATCTTTCCCCTGGTAGGGTGGATGGAAGACTCCAGTCTGGTGTCATTTCAGCACTTTTCACTACCATTGAATTCATCGCAAGGATTAAGAGATGGTCCACAGACAAGCAGTCTAGTGTAACTCTGCCTCTTGCAACACTCTTGAGTTTTCACAGACATGAGAGTGAAAATTTTGCAGATTTCAGCCTGAGGTGAACCCTACTGTGGCATAATGCATTATGTTTCTGTACTGCTGAACCATGTAATGAATCCCAGGGTCAGTGTTAATGCAAAACTAGTGGTGATGTGCTAAATGGTTTAACTGCTCATAAAATGGTGGCTAACCACCTGTCCAGTTATTATCGGGCAGAGGAAATTTAGCTGTAGTAATAAAAGTGCACTATATTGAATTACAGCTTTGCTTAAAAGTGGCTAGCTATACTAAAGAAAAGGAGAAAGTTAAAATAGCTAATTAAAATAACTACATTACAAATAAAGACTCGGAAAGTAGATTGAAGTCTTCACCTCATTGTCCTGAAGGGGACAGGTTCTCATTCAAGAAAGGGTGTCCACAGTACAAATGACACTTCACACTATTTTAAAGCTACCTTGAACTCTGCTTAACTATTCATAAGAGAAGATTAGAGTAAGCGGAGTGAATGTTAAGAATTCACTTATCCTCAGGGCTGTCCAGATAGCTGCACACTTCAACCCTACTTGGGGTAATAACTGTATTTTCATTACAAATAATAATAATAATAAAGCAAAACACACAAGACTTTGTCTCGGATTGCTGTGCAATTTGAAAGGAGTGCTCTGGTAGCTTTCAGAAGTGGAAACCCACGACCATCCCACTTTAGTTACATTTTCTTAAAATGATAAAATAATGTACTGTTAAAATAAGCTTACTTGAATATTAAACAATTGGGGGGGGGGAGGTAAGAAAGAAGGACCTCTTAGTAAATATGAATCCTCACAGGAAGGATAGCTGCTGCTGCAATACATCTCTGAAATAAGGTAAATTTGAATCTTTAGGACAGAATGAAAATTAAGATGCCCACCATATGCAGTAGTAACGTTTCTATCTAGCATTTCATACCAGTACCCAGTAAGCACATTCCCCGAGGTATACAAAAGAGAAAGCTGCATTTGTTTATGAGACTCTGATTTCCTGTATCACTTCAGATACACTAAATGACTCGTGTTTTAAGAAGCATCAGATACTGAGCTGCAAGGTCATTAATAGAAATTTGCTTAGTTTCATTGCTCAACACTTCACCCTGGTGTTTCTTAAACCACAGGTCAGGATCCCCAACAGACTTAAATGCACCCACAAGGCTTCAGAAACATCTTACAGTTCACGTAGCATTATACTTTTGTACAAACACTAACTATTGTTAAGGTAATTTATTACCATAAAAATTAAAAAGGAAAAAAAAAATGAACTCTTACTGGCAGCAGCTCAGTTCCTCAAGGACAGAGAAGTGAAATACCAGCTGTGGATACTTCTGTAAATACCTACGCTAACCAAGGAGCAACCACACTACTCTTAACTGCTAGCAAAGCCTAGCCCTTCAAGGCCCATGCAGTGAGTATATAAATGCAGATCTATTAATTACAGCTGCTTCCTGTTTCTTCTACATGAAAAGATATCTAAAAATAGCAAGCTCCTACCAGACTAATAATAAGGGTCACCTGAGAAAAGGTACACTCCAAATAGGTCACATTTGCAAAAAAATTAAAAAAGGTCAGCAACAACAAAACTATCAACAAAATCTGAAAACCTTCATGCTTTTTCTAGTCCGTCTAATAAAATAATATATATTTTGTAGTATTAAATACTACTTCAAAGAATTCTTTGCCAAAGATTAGAAATCTCAATTAAGACACACACCCATACCCACACCATTTTTGAGGGGAATGCAAGCAAATGACATTTCGCTCTTCTCTTTCTATGGGGCACTGTGGCCAGTGTCACCTCTGTGCCCATGTTGTCCTCCCTTGCAGGACAAAGCACTGTTCTTTGCACCTATTGCAGGGGTGAGCCACTCCAGTGCCAGCCAGATCAGGATCTTGTGCACCAACCTCTCTGACCAGACTGGTACCACAAGTAATTACTCCTAAGTGTAGCAGAAGTGCTAAAAACTGCTTTTTTTGGAGCAAAATACACACACAGTGTCACAGTGGCAGGGGCAGAAGTTTGACCCCAGAAATCTTAACAGCACAGGCATGGCCATCTGGGTCCATGACCATGGAAATAAGCTAGCACAAGCAAGAAATTACCACGTGTAAAGAAAATGTTGAAATTTTCTGCTTCTAAGCTGGTGGGGTTTTGTACATGGGTTATTAAATCCCAAAGCTCACCTCAAGGTCAGTAATTTGGCATTACCAGAGGTGCCAAAGCTTCTTTCAAGCTGAGCTGCTGACTGTGATGGTGGCAGCTTTCAAGTGTCTTTGGGATCTGACCACTTGCACATCATCATACCCGTCCTCATTAATACCCACTGTTTTCATAAATTCACAAACTAAAAATATTGCAATGGTTAAGAAATGCTTCCTATCAGCAACATAGCATCCTTCTCCATTTTTAGGAATCAGCTTTGTGTTACCATGATTCTGACAGCTTTGGAGTGATGGACATACAACAAAATGTAATTTAGAAGGAGAAGCAAAGCGGTGTGAGACCAGGAATAACTGAAATTGAAGTTCCAGTTTCGCTAGAAAAGCAAAACTTTTATAATTAAACTCCTTTCAGTATGATGGATGTTTTTGATTTGCATAGACAGCTCTATAAGCATACATCTGGGTAATACCAAACTACTGTCCAGAAAACATGTCAGATGCTTTAGATTAGGGATTATATTTTTAGTCTTTCCTTAGGTCCCTTGTTATACATATCATTTCGCAGCAGTTGATTTGCCAGTTGCCATAAAACCTGTTTAAATATTCTGCATGTCTAACAAGATGACCGAAGGAAAGCTGAGCACTGAAAACCACACTGGCCCAGCATGACCTTTTTCCTCTGGAGAGCCAGCAAATGCAGCTCTCATGGTAGCAGCACCTTGCCCTGCTGTGGACTTTACAGAACTGTTGTAACAGTTCAGATGGTTCAGATCTGGTTGTGTATGCATCGTTTCAGAGGTTTAAATGACAGATCCAAATCTCGAAACTCTATACCGAACATGATGCTTATCATATGGCAAAGGAGTAGAGACTATGTTTATTATTAATAGCAACCCATATAAATACAAGTCAAGTACAGTCAGAGATGCTGCTCCCCACCCAGCATTTCTGTAGATTACATTTGCCTGCTGCTTTTTCCATTACCATTATTCATAGCCCTCCGTTTTGTTCAGCTATGAGTGATGGACAGAAATGGACAATGCACGACAGTTTGGAGTGTGGATTTTAAAACACGTGGGAAGAATAGAAATGATATATGTATGGACACTCCCTCAGAGAGTCTCAGCTCTAACACCACAAAAGAGGGACTCAATGCAGTGAATTCTTTCTGGCAAAGAGGCTGAGGGAAGCAGAAATTAGAGTTTACACTCTTGGAGACTCGGCAGATTTTCACTTGGCAGACACGTGGGGCATTAATGCAAGTCTGGCCAATGTTAGCTGCCAAGATGTGTCTTCTACCTTCACTGCAAGGAAATAAAGATATATTTTGATCCAAAGAAATATATGCACATGTCTTTATAGATACACATACATACAATTAACCCATTGTTTTCCTTATGTATAAAATACTGGTTTTCAAGCCTAAGCTTGACCCCTTTTACTAGGCACTCTACTTCATCCTCTAAGGAACCCACAGTTTCCTCTGAAATATTTTTTCTTCAAAGGACATCATCTGAATTTATACATAGTTATGTCTCTAAATATGTATGCCTCTTTTTTTTTCTCTTTCTCTACATATATATACACCCACATATATTTAAATGGTCTTAAGTACTTATTGTTAGCTATTTAGTTGATATGCACCACCAGCACAAGCAGTGGAAATGAATTCTCAGTATCTCATGAAGATCAGACCTTTAAGTATGTAGCTACACATTCAATTCATCTTACTGAATTTTATTTTTATAGGACTCCTATCACCTAATGATGATATATCTGAATAGATATAATGCTTTGAGATAATAAGGCTAAGCTACCACAGTGAGGAATGCAGTATAAATCTAGATGGGGAGAAGAAATAGAATGGGTTAAGTGATGTTATAAAGCTCTTGGAAGACAGGAAAACATATGCTAGTAACTTCCAAAATAGTTGTAAAAACTTCCAGGTTCAAAAAAAATGGTGTTCTTGCTCAGTGGCCTGTCTCCTTTCAGCCTTTCTATTTGTAAATGTTATTGCTGTGTGTGTCTTCATTAGTCTCTTTTGAAGAATAACCTTTAAGCAGTCAGTGTGTTCATATGATTTTAATACAATATGCCTAAAACATTTGATATTCTGTTACTTATAGGAATGGTCATTCTGGTAGGTAAATATTTTAGGCAAAACACATAAACTGGATTTTGTTGAGCTGGCCAGATGCATCCAAAAAAAGAGGATGTTTTGGAAGACAGGCTCAATGAAGATTTCATACCTTAAAATTCCTTTTATTTATAGCCTGTGATTTGATGACACCATTGGATACCAATTATTCCAGACACTGTGTAATTTCCCGTAAAAGAACAATCTCAAGTAAAATATGTCAGTAAAGGAAACACTGTAATTTGGGGGAATGTGCTGCGTTTGTTTTTTTGTTGTTTGATAAAATAAACAAAAGGAAATAATTTCAAAGCACTATTTTGAAATTACGTATAATTAATTATTAACTATGCAAAGCCTCTCAGCATGAGATAGACTCTCTAAGGAATGGTAGCGTGAGGAGGAAAAATCCTCTCAGTTAAACAGAGAGAATTACATCCAGCAAATGTTGTGGCCTAGACTCCAAGGACTCTCCCAGGAAGAGTGGGATGCTGTGTAAAAATGCTTTCTGTCTTCTCCCATGACCTTTTAGGCAGCAGGTCTCCAACAGCTGCAGTTCCTTCCTTTCTCTGAAAAGGAGCTACCATCTTCTCAACATGACAAACCCAGACTGGAATCCATCTGTTTGTGCAAGACATGCTTTTGCTGTGCCCAAGGTGAAATAAAGTACACCTGGGACTACTTTTGTCCAAAATTCCTCCCACCGCGGGCAGCTGTGCACCTGCTGCCTGGCACTGTTGCATATGTACCCTGAAAGGTGCCTGCACCCCAGTCTACCAGCACTGGAAACAGATCACTCAGCGTTGGTTCAGAATACCTTACTGTGTATCTGGATGCTTTTAAGGTAGTAAATTACACCCATAATTGCAGTAGAGAAAAATCACCAGCTTTCTTCTCCGGATAACTTATGGGAAGGGGGTTGAGCCAAAGATGCTCAGATGAACAGAATGCCCAGAGTACAGAGAAGATAATTTTTCCCATTCAAATGGTACAGACCAAAATATTCTCTGAAGCACCTCATTATTCCTATTAAGGTAACATTTTGATTTGAAACATCTGTGGGTTCTTGAGGCCTGAGTGAACCTGACATGCTCAACCTTTGGCAACTGTATTACGCATGGCATGTATTTCTGTATACGTGTGTCTTAAGGGAAACATAGGGAAGGATTGGAATCACTCTCCAAACTGCTTCTGAATGTAGGGTAGCAGCAATATTCCAGTCCATGGTCCACAGCAATTTTGAGGAACACAAGCTATACCTCCAAAAGGATAGCCATAGAAATCATTTCTGTCTTTTCACCCAAAACAGACTACTACCCTTCCTTTACCACTGCGAGATGACAGATCCAGGCTGAAGCCCATCTGTCTGAAAAACAAAACAAAAGAAAACAAAAATAACAAACCCACAGATTCCTGAATTTATTTCCCAATTATAGCAGGTATCTAATATTATCCTCCCTTTCCACGATAACAAAGATTTTAGCTGCAAGCAGGAAAAAAAAAAAAAAAAAAGAAAAAAGAAAAGAATAACGGAAGAAAAAAAAAAAAACAAAAACAAAAACAAAAACAAAAAACTTCTTTCTTACATAGTTATAATTTAAAGCCCTGCAAAACACAGGCATTTCTGAATAACTAACTAGACTTGTCTCTGGTTAGCATAAAGACATGCCTACTGCAAAGTCTTTGTATAGAAATCCTTGAGGAGGAAAAGATATATTCTCAGCAAAATAAAATGTTGTCAGCTGTTTAAGCCTTAGTGGGAACTGAAAATGTCAAGCTTATACCTGTTAGGCATCATTTAAATTGAAATATGGACCTTCTTCAGTCTTCAAAGTAATGCATTTCAGGTGATAATGATGGATTAACGTTGAGAGAAAATGACCTAGCAGCCTGTTAGTTACTTTTTTCAATTGAGTGGGAGCACACCAAATTTTTCATCGATCTGCCAATTGGAGACAGCTGAGAAATGACGACTGTGCTTACTACAGGGTTCATACATAAATATTCACTGATGAGCACATTAAAATATGGGAAAGCAGAGGAACAGTTTGTTCAAATTCTGCTGCGTTTAGACTCGTGTTCAAACAGCTATATATTTCTAAACAGCGAGGGTTTACAAGTTCAAAGAGCTGCCCCCTTCACAGTCAAGTTTCTTATAAGTTTCTTACAACATCACACAAATGCATTTTACGAGGCAACTCTGTTACTCACAAGATTAATTCGGTGCCCTTTAAACTGTGGGAGTTGTATTCAAATGTGGTTTAGATTAAAGTGATTTAGCATTATTCCAACATCCAACAACATGAATGTATGTTTTCAATGGATGAATCTGAAATCAGCTGTTCTGCATTGTTAAGCCTCTTACAACAAGCTATTTGGATTTCTGGCTGTTCAGCACCCCAAAGGGACAGATTAATCTCTGAACCCTGTGGCTGACTCCTATTTTGGTTTCTCAAGCGTCTGCTGTTCATCTGGGCAGCGCTCAGACAAATAGGACAATTTACAGGAATCAATAACAAGCAATCCCAGACAGTGGTGAATTGGAGATAACTCTCAGCCTAGGTGGATGCAGATGATAGACGCACCCTTTGCTTCATAAAAACCTTTGCTGAGATGGTTGAGCCTGGCTGCTACCTTGCGGTGCTACTCCAACCAAAGTAATCCTCTGTGAGCAGAGAAGAGGCATCTGCAGTTCTGAGGACGCACAGCCTCAGAGAAGTGATGAGGATTTTGCCCAAAATACAGCACGTGCCACACTGTCCGTAGCAAAGCTGTGAAGAGCACATTTGCTTGGGAATGTAGCATCAAGTTCATGAATGCACACTGTGATAAAACCCCAGCAGCAGCAAGGACAGAAACACAACAACAAAGCCCTTCATAATGTCATTAGTGATATGTAATAAAGTGGGAACAAAAGGGGTTTTCTTTCTGAAGGGAACAGTTAGCTTTTCCACTTCAGAGACCAGAGAGAGACGACTTCTGTTACTGAAAGCCCTGAAACAGGCAGGAAATGGAGCTCCATGGATCACTCAGGCATGAAGGCTGTGAATCTGAGATCTTTTCCAGAGAGAGAAAGAGATGAGAAAAAAGCACAGGAAAATAAATGTAATTCAATAACTGCTTAGAAGAGAAAATCTCTGCCTCTCCTCGTCAGTGAAACAACAGTCATAGCAGGTGCATGAAAAGTAAATCCACCACACAAATGTGAAGCAGATAGACCTTACTGATGTATCTGGAGCAAAATATGAGAAGGAGCTGTTTAGATTATTAGAAAACTAAGTCACCAATATGTTGATAAATCACTAGTTTGAATTTAAGTTGGTTGTTGTTTGGAGGAGTCTAGTTACCTACTATCATCTTCCAACACTGCACAAATCAATCTTGAGGAGTCCTGCCAGTATTCACGGTCCTCTGGGTGCCTCTGTTCAGCTTTCTGAGGGCTCTGAAAAATGAAAGGAAAAGGTAAATCACTAAAAAAAATAGCTAGGAGTGGCTACAATGGTTCAAAAAACCACTGCAGTTACAGGAAAAATAACCAGTTTTGCTTTTTTGAATACCTATTAACACAGATAACATTAAAAGTGACTTGCAAGAAATATTTGGATAGTGAGAGCAAGGGGTCTCCACTAGGTCAGAGATGGCACTACTCTTCTTTTCCATCCAGTCCTTCTCCTGGTGTGTATCACGGGTTTGTGGACACCGGAGATGGGTGCAGGTCTGAAGCAGCCAGGCAAAAGTGCTGGTGCTCTGATGGAGCATGCAGTGAGGTTCAGAGGAGAGGTACCCAGTCCACGGAGGTACACGGGGTTATGCTGCATGATCCAGAGCAAGGACTCTGTGTAGACACAGTTTGGCCTTTTCATGCTCTGGTTAAAAATTAATGGCAAACAAGCTGCTAGTGAATAACACAGACCGAATAGAACATAAAACAAGCTGTAGTGTAACAACAATTATGATTTATTATCAGAAGGGGAAGTTTTGTACTCTGTATTTTACTGCTATTTTCCCCAAATGCTATTTTTTCTGTGTAATGAATGATCTCAAATCAAGTTAAGAAAAGTACTCAAACCATGTACAAGGTTCCCAAGATCTCTTCTTGGGTTCTTGCAAGCATCCTTTGAAATAGTGATTTGAATTCTAATAACCCATTATTTGTCAGAGAGTCAGGATATGGAACTGGCAGGATCTTTTTGCAAATTATGGAATTTCTTTAAGATCATGAAGACCTTATCCCACAGCTCTGGAGATTTGCATAGAACATCCTAATCACCTAGTCCTTTAAGCTGTGTTGTCCCCATGCTAAGATTTCTGCTACATCCAGTTATGGCAAGGAGACCCTAGGTGACAAGTTGTTATGCTGACATTGCTTAACATTTGGGTAACCTCACTGCTGTTTTGGTATCAGGAGTCTGACCAGGGTCTCCCTGGAGAATAAGGACTCTTTTTACTCAGTGGCTGAAACCCAGATTTTGCTGTCCACACAGCAGGTCCCGAAAACCCCAGTAGTACCATAGGGATACCATACCAGCAGACAACCAGCATGTTGGCGGGGCAAAGCCAGTGTCAAAGGGCCAGTGGAAGCAAGAGCCTACAGGAGAGATGTGTCAGGCAGGAGCACAAATGATGGGCTTCATCTGAGAGGTCCATTGTGGCAATGAAAACATGAGTGCCTGAGCTATGAGATGTGTTTTTTCTGGGAGCTGCATGAGTTTGGAGGGCACTCCCAGTGTTCTACTCATACTGCTGGCTGTCTTGAAAGGGAAATGCTCCTGGCTCTGCCCCAGTGCCAGGAGATAAGTGAGGTTGCTGTGATGCTTTGGGCTCCTTCCCTGAGTGGCATGCCTGGCTTGGAGAGCTTTCACCTTTGCTTTGGAGCACTTCTCCCAGTGGAAAACTACTGAGCTCCAGCTGTGGTCCTGCAGCTCACTTTGGTTACCAGCTGTGATACCTGCAGTGTCAGTGCCAGCCTTGGTGCCTGACCTCAGCAGAGGTCAGATGAATGCGGGTGTGAAAACCACAGCCTGCTCCAGGGAGTGTGAGGCAACCTGATGCTTCACAGTTTCAGAGAAGGGAGGTAATAGTACAAGTCAGTCAAGTCAAATATGGGCTTTTCCAGGCAGGCATGCCATGTATCCTACAATCAGTCTCTCACCACAAAGAGGATCCTGCAAGTTGTCTGTTACTAAATTGCCACCTGTGACTCCACACTTTCCTGGGAGCATTGGCAGCACTTTAATTACTTTTTCTATCCATGGATCTAAAGAAGACCACAATATTAAGTCATGCCCATTCAAAAGTTTGCCATTTAATCTCTCCCAGCATTATGGATTAGTTATTAATTCAGCTCTGCATTCAGAGTGCCACCTGCCTTCCTCAAAGAGATGGAATGGTAGAAGGACAGGGAGAGACAAAGGAAACAACCACAGAGCTACATTAACAACTGTGAATGTGAACAAAATGCAACAGCCCAGCTGAATGCTAAAGACAACAAAGGTAAATGCAGAGCAGGGCTGAGCATTGCAGAGGGGAGAGAGAACCACAGACACAGCCCATGGTTTTGCCCCCACTACATCCAGCCTCAGCTCTTGAGGCAAAACTGCCCCGTAGATGTCAGCACACTTTGGGATTTGCCTGTGATGGTCCCAAGGACAAGGAGAGGAGCTGAGCTCCAACTGTGACTGAAGCATTAGTTTCTCCAGTAATAGCAATGGGAATCGAGACTACAGTTATTTTCTCCTATTAAGAATTTTCTTCAGATTTGATACAGTGACTTAATGCTGCTCTCATACTTTCATTCCCACCACAGGCACCAGACGAGAGCTTCTGAGGCTGATCAGATGTTGAGCTTTCACAGTGGATATCCCCGGAAGAGTGTAGGACGATAATTTTGATACGCTGGAAAATGTCACAGTCTTGAACAGTGATAAAACATGCTTTGTTGGCTGGGCTTGTGTTTGCATTTTTGTTCACATTTCTTACCATGGCTTCACCCTCACCCCGGGTCACTTTGCTAGCGGTTGCGACAGCAGGAGAATTTCTGTAGACCACTGAGCTGTTCACAGCTGGTGCCTTATCACATTGGTGCTTTTCCCACTTTTCCCACCGCTATCTTTAATGTAGCTTATGTGTACAATCGGGTACCATCAGGATATTGGGCTCTACCTAGTTTTGTAACTACCTTGTTTTTAACTCTCTGGCTCTTTTATGAAACTACCACTTTAGAAAACCTTTGATCCAAAATTAATGTGAAATATGGTCGGCACAAATGTTGCCCTGAAACAATAAGTAAAACCTGTGCCATAAGGAGAGTCTTGCTCTTTCCTGCTGTGTGGATATCCCCATGGGATTCAAGCAGACATAAGCTAGAATAGCCTTAAGACAGCTATAATATACACCTAGGAGAAGATGGGTCTAAGGGCTAGCTTAGGAAGAGAGAAATTTCAGGACTGTCATAGTTATTGTTTACTCACCACTTCTGGCCCTACACAAAGCACAGATCATATGGAACTAAGGGTGAAAGCCAGAAAATTTAATATAGCTTTAAATTATGGCTAGCAAGGAACACACATCAGAAGTCTGGCAATTACTTCAGTTTACATAATCTCCTCAAAATCCAGCTGCTTAGCAGAATTATCCAAAGTAAACTACTATTTGCATTCCTTTTTTTTCTTAATAAAAAAATACATATTTTTAATAACAAAAAAAAAAATCCCAGTGTGCCAGCTTTGTGCCTTATTGGACATACCTGTTTCTTTTTACCCAAGCAAAACTTCTTCAGTGAGAGACTTGTCTTGGACACATTCACAAGTATCATGTGAATTTCTGTGATATGTTTTAATTTACATCATTGTGCCACCCATTAAAAGATGGGCATATGTCCTGTACCTAAGACATGTCGAGACCAAGTGCATAGAATGATCAACATGCACTATTCAATAGAGGACACACAATAGAGGAAGAGAAACATACAAAGTAAACAAAATTTGTTAAAGGCAAGCACATCCAAAAGCAATGAGACAAGACTTTGATTCACGTTATTTCCACTGACAGCTTCAAATTGGCTTAGGCTAGCATGTGTCTGAGTCCCGGGCTGACAAGAGGCTGGTGAACCTTGGAAGACCCGGGACTTCTTTTGGCTTTGAATTTCAGTTTGGAAGTGAAACCTGATGCTGGGCAAGTTTCACCTGGTTTCAGGTTTCACTGGAAAAGGGGGAAACAGATGAGTAAATCCAGGTAGCTGTCAGAAGGCAATTGCAGCAAGACATGGGTTGTGAGCTGCAGCGGCACAGGGAGAGCGTTCCTATTGCGAATTGGAAAGCATCATCAGATCAGGAGCTTCTGTTTTCCCTGCATGTACGAAGCTGCTGCATCTAATAGAGATGCACAGAAGCTGGTCTCAACAAAGTGTTTTTGATGGTCTTTGACCAAACTCCTGTTTGTATGTGACCTGTCTAAGCTATGGGGAAAACAAACCAGAAGCGTACCAGAAGGCACAGCCAGAATCTCTGGATTTTCCCACAAATATAGTCTGCCCCAAAGCCCCCTTCCCAAAAAGCTATGGGATGGTAAAGTATTCGTATGATAGTAAGATAAATGCACAACAGCTGGAATGTGAGACCTGGCACCAGAGGGCTTTTGCCAACAGGCCAAGGAAAAGTGTGCAAAGCGAGCAGGAATGAAATTACATGCCTCATCTGTCTGCACCACGTAAGAGTGCGAGAGAGACTAACCCAGAGTGATAGATCAGTAATTCATCATTGTAAGGGAAGCAGTTTACAAAGAGCACACAATCCTTGAAAGACATGTAACACATTGATTGAATTCCCTGCATAATATTTTACCAGTAAGAAAAGCCCAAAAGAGATTTAATTATAAACCCTGCAAAAAAAAAAAAAAAAAAAAAAAAAATCATTAAGCATTACAGCTGCTTCATTCCACCCTTCCCAATTGCTGATTTTTATCAGCAGATTAAAATGCTTCCAGCTGAAAGACCAATTAGCTGATTCCATGTTTTCTGCCTGTCCTGATCACAGGAAAAGTCTGTAGTCCAAGGGAAGCACAGCTCTAAGTGACTGGAAGGATTACTGCCTACGCTGTATGGTTCGCAGTAACAGAGAAGATGCCGACCTGCAGCTTACCCTCTGGCTCTGTTACGCTCACAGGCCACAGTGCCTGTCCCCTGGCTGATAGTGCTCCTTTGTCAGCAGTGTCCCTCTTCCCTGTCACACACACACGTGCTCTGCATGCACGGATTCTCCACAGGAGAATTTAGTGGTAAACATCCAAAAGAGCACAAAAATTTGTGTACATGTACGTAGCAGGGTACACTGCAGCCTCTCAGGGAGAAAAACTGTGACTACAGCACTGCAGACATAGGATCAAGTCCGAGGGTCCCTTTCTGCACCTGAAAATTTTTCCTACCAGCTTTTATTAGGCCCTTTACATTTTCCAACCATTCTCCAAGTCTGACTATGTGAAAATCTTGGTCACTGAAAGTTTCACAGAAAAATTGGAAAAATTGACGGTGAGGATGCCTTGCAGAGATCTCTAAGATAACTCACACCAGTATTACAAAAACAATACTCACATAAACCATAATATAAAAGAGGAAGGAACAACCCAAAACCTGGTTGAGAGGCTGAGAAAAAGAAATGGCAGTCTTGTCACTCGCTCTAGTGGGGGCAGAATTACATCCATGGCCCCATCCAGCTCTGCAGGAAACAGTAAAAACTTTCTCATTCCAGAGCCTATGCTTGGATAAACAGACTGTATTGATTTCTTACTGGAACAATGCAATGCTTGCCATCTTCTAATGACCACCAAATAGGCAACTTTCCCTGCACAAAGCCAACATTACACTGCTGTGTCTTTCCTGAAAAGAACTATGAATGAAAAATCTTCAGACTTAGATGCAGAGATGACAGGGATAGACATTTTCCTATCCCCTTCAGTACCCCCAGTAAAGCATCTACATATTTATTAAAAAAAAAAAAAAAAAAAAAAAAAAAAAAAAAAAAAAAAAAGCATCTAATTGTAAAACAATTCAGAAAATCACACATTGAAAAAACTATTTTCTGGCAGACATAGCAATATGTATTTTTTGGACTAACATTTGGTCTCTATGTTTGTGTATATATTTATAAATACACATATCAGGCCAAAACATTTACAGCCTGTTTAAAAATATCATCCTGGTTTTAATTTTGAGAAATATTTTGTTTCATTTTTCCCCTGGCTTTTCTCTCTTTCTTTTTCTTTCTCTTTCCTTTCCTTTCCCTTCTTTCTTTCTTTCTTCCTTTCCTTTTCTTTCTCTTTCTTTCTTTCTGAAGCAGCTGCATTTAGAGCACAACACATCATCTTTAATGAAAAATGGGAAAGCTCCACAAAGGCACACTCTGGACTAAGTCATAGAGCTTTTGACTTAAATTAAGGCCTGGTGCTGTACATATTTTATTTTGTGTTCTGTGTGCAGAAGTGGGTCTGCTGAATGTGTAAAGTTAAGTATGTATTTTCATAGTTTAAAATTAACAAAGCCAGATCCCTAGCATATATAGCATGGCATTCATTGAAACAAGACCAATATTGCACCAGTTTGGAACATGGCCCAAATCAATTATATGTAACCTGTCTAAACACGTATATGTAATATATATATATACACACATGCACTTTATGCATATATAAAATAGAAGCTGGAAAAATATTGATAAAATTATTTGATACATCTGGTCATTTCTGAGCTTTTTCAAACTATACTGTTCAAAGCAAAACCCAAAGCCAGTATTCAAACAAGAAAATACACCCTAAACGTCCCTCACTTAACCGATTTGTGACACATGTTCTGTTCAAGTAATTAAATAATTTGTGTGAAACTTTTGAAATATAATTTTTTGGATTAGTTGAACTTTCCTTTTTGTACTTAGAAGAAGCATAGTTCCCCCCCCAACCCATTCCCAGCATTTTACAGTGAGAGAATTTTACAATGGCATTTGGCAATAGAGCTCTGGTCACTGGATGCACTTCAGTGGTTGTCACAGCCAGGGAGTATCTCATACAGCCATGCTGCTGCGGGATCAGATCACAATTTACTTGAGAGTGCAGCACAGAGGGAACCAGTGCATACATGAGTCCAGTGCTCCCAAAAGCTCCAGCCTAAATATCACTGATGGGTTGGCTGGAATGGGCTCCAAAAAAAAGCTTGACATACCCCAAACACAGCTGGGGCACTACCAGTGCTATATACACAAGGAAAATATTGCTATTGAAATAGGTTCTATATATATGTGTATATTTAAATCCTTTAAAAAGGAACAGAATAACATTTAGAAACCACCAGTTCTATATTTTGCCTCAAACCTAAACTTTCTTACACTCTACTACAAGATGTCATCATGACTGAAGCATGGTATGTAATAAGAAAGCAATTCCAAGCTGCCAACAGAGATGATCTAAAATAAGCAGCACACTGTAAATCCACAAATAGAAAAATTAAGGCTTGCATTTAACATTTTTTCCCCATAACAAATCTTAAAACTAGGCTGAAATTCCCTTATCAGTATTGAAGCTCCATACCCTTTATGATGCAGGTTGTGAAACCCTGATCTAAACAAGTCAACGGGTTGAGAAGAAATAGCAGGATCTCTTCATGCACTCAGCCATGGCTCTGTGAAGGCACACATTTCCAGCATGCAAGCAAAAACCATGTAAAAGTTGAAGACCTTGTAACACCCTATTCATATGTATACCCTAATAGGTAGAGAGGCCACACAAGTCTCTGATTTCAAAATCTGATTATATATCAGACCCTTGTATTTCACCAGTTTTACACGCCATCTGACCAAAAGCATTTCACAATGGCACTGGCCTTCAAAGCTCTCCGCTGAGAGCAGTTACTGAGCTTGCATAGGCACCAGTCACATCTAAGCCACTTTTGAAAGCAAGATGTAAGAATTTCAGAAAACAAAATATCTTCTAGCTTTTAGGTGCTATCTGTGCTGACTGTTTCAGACAAAAATTTAGTGCTGATAGGAGCCTTTACAAGGATATGTGATTAAAATTTCTCTTTCTCTGGAACAGTGCTTATTCCAGTCATTTAACACTTCTTCCTGTGAAAGTCATTCCATTGGTTTCAGGGGACAATTTTTACAGCTCAATACAAGAATGAATCCTGCATTAGCTCAAGATAAAATGTGATCCCTACTCTTTAACTCCCACAAATGTGATGCAGGACAGAGTAATGCATGCTAGAAAAGGTGGTGGTGTCTTCTAGTCAGACCTTAATGTGAGCTATTTTCTGGGAACTGTGTTTAAATTCAAGATAAAAGAGGCTGTTGATAATGAAAGCTCTTTTCTTTTGTACATAATAAAAGAGAGAAAGGTTACAAATTTGGTGGCTTCCAGCTAAGCAGCCCTTTTATACCTTTTCAGCTTTAAGACTGCAGCCCTGCAAAGACGAAGCACGTGTTTGACTTTTATTTATTACGCTGACTCCAACGTGGTTACTTACCATATCTAAAAGTTAATCAAATAAATAAGTCTCTGCCTGGTTGAGATTAATTCCCACATATGTGTTGTCTGGGACACACATTATAGTTTATTTTATGAAAACCAACTGCTATCTTAATTTGCTGATTTATTTTTTTTAAGAGTATTGATAGCTGTGCCATTCAACAAATGTAGAAGTGCATCATGAGTAAGAATTTATTCTCAGATGTCAGATTTTAGCCCTGCTAACACCAGAGCTGTTACCTGCATACAACGTTGTCAGACAGGGAAGAATCAGATGTTGGGTCATTTAATTCTTTCTTATTTAAATCTTGATTCATCGTTATGGACACTAAAGATGAAAGTGACACTATCCGTAGGCATGGAGAAATCATGCATTAAAGATGAAGTTTTAGCCTAGAGGTCCTCCCAGCTGCATTTTCTGCTGGGTGCAATGTACTTTGTTAATGGTAGCATTGCTTGTATAAAAAGAAAAATATATATATGTTTTATTTTGTTTCCTCTGATTTTTTTCCAAAAAGAGTCTTTAGTGACAAAGCTCTGCTTTAACATTCATGTTTCATTTTGATGTTCCTGTTCTTCTGTTGCTTATGTTCACCCATCCAATCACTGGGCTATTTTACCCTCCAAAATTGGATGGCACATCAGCAGCTATTCCCCCTCCAAAAGCTGTCAGAAGCCTGGTTTTAAAACACCACAAGCAGAAAGCCTGACAACTCCAGGGAAGATAAAAAACAAAAGCACGAGAGATGCAAGGCGACATCCCACTGACTTCCTCATCTGTCTGTCAGACAGCAGCCCTGGCACTCGTGAGCCGGGCCACCCACCTCCACCAGGAAAGCCGTGCTAAACGGGGCCACCTCCAACAGGGAGACTGTCACTGGCTCAGTGTGGAGTTGACCCACGGCGACAAAGGGAGGAGGAGAGCCAATAAATCACACGTCAAGCAGGGACGGCTCTCGGCAGGGCTTTCGAGGGAGCTCTCGGCAGGCACTGTGAGATAAGAAAGGGGTTGTGGCAATCCTAAGTGCTGTTTGTGTCTGTGTGCGTGCACCCGCTGCCAGGAGGGAAACACAGGTTTCAAAGACTAAAAAGCAAAGCAGGCAGCAATTTTTCTTGGGAACAGCAAGAATAAATGTTTTAAGGCCTATGAACACTGGAGGCTGAATTAGACCTGCCTCTCCAGCTCTGGACAGCAGCTGAGATCCAACAGAGGAGCCCAGGTTAGCATGTGGCAGATTACGGAAAGTGAAGTCAGCTCACGAGCTCCTGGGAGCATTCAGACTACTGCAGGCATGAAATCCTGCTCCAGAGAGAAGCCTTTTGGCTGGTGCTCACCCCCAAACCACTCTCCCATGGAGGGCCATAAACCCAGAAACTTCTAAGCCAACAAAGATTTGGCTTGGCCCCATTGTCTCCTGACTTGCTGATTGAAAGTCATCTCCTGACTTTCACGTGGAAGGTTTTATCTTGGCTAAAGTTGTTGCATCAAACTCTTGACAGCTAAACTGCTTAAGTTGTACAGATGCAGAGTTTTAAAATATGATACACATGGGAATTCATAGGAATAATATATTCCTGATGAGAGTTTTAATATTTGTAAACAACAACACAGGCATATGAAGCAATCCTGAAAAAAAGATACTCGAGATGCTTCCTTAGAACAGAAAGAGGTTAGGAGGGCTGACAGGCAGAAAGAAAACAGCTCCTGGAAACTTTCAGCAGACATTATGTAAGTAAACAACACTTTGAATTTCTGGGGTTTTGTCAAAAAGTTATTTGTTTGGGTTTCATTTGGGGCAACCAAAAAAAACCCACATTTTCAGCTTTTGCTTTTTTATTTCATGGAAATCTTTTAAAAATTACATGCATGCATTTCTCATAAGAAAGAATTCGAGAGAGAACCGGGTCCATCTCTAGGGAGTATCAAGGCGACTTAAGTTTCATGTCCTTATTGCATATTGAAAAAGAAAAAAGTGCCTAATGTAATAAGTAAACCCTGATTTTTGCAGGCAATCTTTTCCTTGCCAAGTTTCACACTGGAACAAACTGCAGATCCCCCATATATTTGCTTCTTGTGAATTTTTGCCAAATTAGAAGATACAGTTTGCTTGCAAGTACCACCTGCTGATTTTGTGGAAAACAGGGAAAACTCAAGTTTGACACACGACTTCAGAAAATTCTGCTTTTTTACAAACAAAACAGAAAACACTTCTCCAGCATCATCACATCCCAAGCCAATATAATTTGCTAAAAGTTAGAGCATTTTTCTTTTAAACAAAAACACTCTTGGGCTGTTTCCACAGAAACCACATGTGAATGTTTGACAACTTTTGTCTCATACTTTCAGACAGAAGTCAAGACGAAAGTTGTACTTTTCCTTTAATTACTTTAATGTGATATAAGAATTAGCATTTTAAAAAGCACAATTCACTAGTATTTTTCTTATTAAACACTTGTGCAAATAGCCAACAGTAATAGTTTTTGTTTTTGCTTTTTTTTTTTTTTTAATTTAGTAAACAGTTAAGGTTTTTTTCTTTCATTTAGATGTATTTTGTTCAAATTTGGTTTAAATCTAGTGAACGCTTTCATTTCTAGCACTCTAAAGTGCTTCCATAGTTCAGTTAGCTTTCCTCTGTACAGGCACTAGCATTCGAAAGAAGAACTACAGAGTCCCAGCCTAACATGCTAATTGCTTCTGCTACTTGTAATTTATCTTCTTTCTGATGTCCACATAAAATAAATTACTTGTAATGGCAACAAAAACAGCTATCAAATATATGGCACTGTCCCATTCGGCATTGTTAAAGCCTCCTTTTAACAACACAAGCACAGATCCTGTTGGTCTCACCTGCTCAGCTATTAGTTTCAATTTGTCTCCCAGCGCTTGCCAACACGCTGGGGCGTGTGAGCAGTCCCAGAGGACCTCTTTGGAAAATCTCACCACATTCCCACACCTCTGACAATATTTCACTATACCTCAGGGTAATTCTAAACAATCTTTGCATTGTCCAATGCCATCTGTTCAGCATTTCGAAGCATAACTGCTCAGTATTCGCATCGCACGTGTGGTAACCAGTTTCTGTTATACCATACCATTCGTTTTTGTCATACCCTTTCCTTCCAGTTCATTCCTTTTTCATCGCCAGCCAGCACTGCATATCATACAGATGCATGGCATGACAGCCAGGAGACTGAAACAGTGGAGGGAGCATCGCGTTGCTCTGTTCTTGCCAGGAGCAGCATGTTTTCGGCTCCCTACCTAGGGGGGACTGTCCCGCATCACTGCTAAGAGGGCTGGCGGGTGTCGCATGACAAATCCCTGCATAGTGAGCCCAGATTACCACGGTCAGTAACAGGATAGCGTGCCTGCCTGAGAGGAAGCAGGCATTGAACCTAAGCCAGGTAAGATGGTGCCATTGCAAAGTACTGACCACAGCCGTCCCCACGGCCAGTCACACCCCAGCATCTCACCCCACGATGAGGGAGCATGACCAGCCAGGAGCCTATTTCTATGCCCACAGGGCTGGCACTGGACAGGGATGGAAATCCCCTCTTGGCTCCGCTGACGGCTGGCTGCTTGTCTCTAGCCCTGCACTTAATCTGGGTAAATAAATTACATCAGGATTCCTCACTTGTAAAACAAGGATGGTGCATGGCCTTATTTGGGAAGTATTTTGGAGCCGGTAGCGAGGATATTACAGAAATGCTAAAAACATCGCTATTGTACTTCTGCTGCTGCTTGAATTGGGCTAACATCTTTAATTAAATTATTTTGTTCAAAACCTCCTAGCTTTTAGACTCCTCAGTAGATAACATCAGTGACTCCTTTCCCTAATATTGCATGTCTTCAAGTATTTGTTGGTGTCTGAAGTCAGTGCATTTCCAATACCAGAGGAATTAATTAAAAAGTTCTCATAATAATTTGAGACCAAAAGCCCACTGGAAAAGATGGGAGTCTGTCTGTGGTCATGCTTGGATTCAAGAATGCCTAAGTATTAATTAAAAAAAAAAAAAAAAAAAAAAAAAAAAAAAAAAAAAAACCAATAATTTTGAATGTTCGTGTATTGTTTCTTCAGCTCTGGAACAAACCATAAATTAATTGAAAGGTCTACTGAATCTGCCTTACCATCATCCTGAACTGAGATTTATTTTATTTTATTTTTATACCTTCCCAAAACACTGTTCATTCACCTAAAGCCTGGCCATCACTATTTTTGCAAATGAGCACATGTGGTGACATCCATCTCCAGTAACCGTTGACCTCAGGAAGTTAAGAAAACAAACGGTTTCAAAACCACACTGTGAAATATGGCTGCTGAGATCGCCAACACATTCCTCTCATTTTTCATTGGCCTCTCCTGTCACTGTCACAGGACAAATCACAAGGCAGGAAATGCCAGCCCTGGCTTGATACAGCAAAGACAGGCTAGACTTAAGTCTGCAGTTAGGCTTTTTCCATTAAAACCTGATGGCAGCACTACAAGGTAGCACCTGTTGGGCACACCCCAATGCCCACGTTCAGAGATGAGAGGAAATGGAGCCAAGGCTCCCAAAAAGCACTTCAGGGAGCAGTAAACCCCAGGGATCCCAGCAGGTCCCCTGCAGCATGCCCAGGGAAACACCTGAGCAATGCCAGCTTTGGCTCCTTATGACCCTGTGCTTAGGTACCCAGAAGGAAAATTTTATTTGACATTTTTTTTCTCCATTGGCGAGGTTATCATTCATATACAACTGTTTCCATGCACCTGAGTTTCACTGGAATTAGTCATCCAAGATACTGAGGAGGAAAAATCTTTGCTCCTTCCCACTCTGAAAGTGTCACTGCTTGCACATAAAGGTGGAAGGGTGTTTTCTTCTCCACCCACCCCCCTCCCAGAGGGAGGACTGGGACTCAGGAGCATCTTCCTCCCATTTACCCAGCAGCTTATGTTGCAGCCAGCAACATGCACCAGCAGCTCAAGTCCTGCCCTGTAGTGCCAGGCACAAAGCCAGGTGCTGGTGGGGGCCAGGTTTGGAGCCAGGTTAAGCTGTCCAGCAAGGAGCTAGAGGAGCACTGTGCCTGCCTGCACCAGGAAGGACTGGTGGTCCTGCAGACAGGGTTAATGGCTTCAGCTAAGTAGTGCTTAATAGGAGCTACTTAGCTTCCCTGCTAGTAAACAGAGATAGCTCTGCTCAGGTGTGACTCCCTGTACCTGGTAAGTGGGGGCTTAATTGAGTCCTTAAGGGAGAAGCCTTGTGTTTTTTTGTGTGTGTGTGTGTTTTTTTTTTGTTGTTGTTGTTTTTGTTTTTGTTTGTTTGTTTGTTTGTTTTGTTTGTTTGTTTGTTTTGTTTTGTTTTTGTTTTTTTGGTGGGGAGGAATATCCACAGGGAATCAAATTAGGTTTGTTGTTTAAATTTCATTAATCTGAACAAACAATGGTATTGTTATTACATGACTCCCAGAGGAAATAACAAGAAAGCAAGGCAGGATGGATCAGAACCAGTCCCTGAGTAAGGTGAAATACCTCACACTTAAGAGAGGGGAATTTAGCAGGCAGAGAGGTTCCCGAAGCTGCATTCTAACACAACTCATAGCTTCAGTGGAAGTGCTGAAAGGTAAACAAGTGAAACAAGTGCTCAGATCCATCTGAGGACATGAGTCTTTCCAAAGTCAGACTTTGTCTTGCACAGAGCTGGGGAGTAATGTTCTCTGCAGAGGTGAGGGTCCTGCATCCAGCAATGTCTGCTGTTATAACTGTCATGCCAACTATACTTACAAGCAAAAGAGCTAAAAATAATATCATCAACATTTTAAAATATCTAATCCAAATAATGCTGTTTCTAATCAAAATGTCATGCTTCTTGAAAATACTTCATACTGCTGGTTTGAGTTGGAGAAATAATTTGACTGCCATTAGGCTGATTAGGACAATCAGGTATCTTCCATTACTATTCATATTCAGACTTATGAGATATGAAATGCACAAACGTATATAATTCTGTGCAACCCCCTTGGAAATAAAACATGTATTAGCCAACAGCATGTTTTAATAATTAGAGGACAGCAGCCAAGGAATAGCAATAGTGATATTCAGAATGCATCAGACCCAGTTTATCTTTCCCTTTCTCTTCTTATTTCTGTTGCTGTCATCTTGTCTTTTAGGAGGGAGGGGAAACATTTCTGAGCCTCTAACCTCTGGTGTCTGAGGGAAGCCATCTCTAGCTTCCAAACTGTGCTTTACCCTCCCCAGGTGGGAATGAAGATTCCTATGGAATACTGCAAAATTGGTTCAGAGAGAGACAACAGGCTTGTTCTGCAGGTTTGTGCAACTCCTCTTGTAGGGACTTCTCAGAAACAGGCTAGAGAAAAGCCAAAAGATACAAACATGTTGAATCAGTCTTAAAAATTCAGGACATCAGCCTGAAAAAATATCACAAGGTCCCTGAAAAACAAACCAAAGAAACAATCCCTTCCAATTCTTTCATTCACCTTCTGGTTTTTGAAGAATTTGCATTCACATGGCATATTTAAACATTTCTCCTTAAGTTCGAGATGTGCTTAAGAAAAAAGATCCAAAATGACCCTAAGAGATTCTCACATAACTACATATGTCCAGAAACTAAGACTTTAAAAAACAGGAGAAAATATGGATACCCTAATAAAATCGCAAGCTGTCAGTAACCAGCTCACCCTTTGCTTGGTCTCCTTTTGGTGCAGTTTTGGTTCATTCGGCAAACAGTCCTTCTCTGGTTGTTGTCACTAAAATCCACATTCTCTGATTTATTATTCAATGATGACCCAAAAATGTATACCTTTTATTGTGTGAATCCATCTAACAGAGTGTAATAGTTTCTTTTGGGCCACTACATTAGTCTCAAAACTGGTAACTTTCACAGCCTGCTAATTGCACCCTTTACAGGATGATAGTTATAATTCAGATTATTTTTTCTCCTCTCATTGGATTTAGCCCAAGACCCAGTTGTTCCCTACACATTCAGCTTCCTCCTGTTTCACCTGCCTGCCTTGCTCTCATGGAGCTGGCAGCCTCCAGAGTCTCTGCCGACAATGCTTGTTCATTGTCCAGCTCCTTTGTCCCACAGGTCTGGTCCTGCACTACGTCCAATAATCAAGATTTGACTCACATGCCTTGACCACAACCCTATTGAATCTTTGTAAATATTACTATAAATATCAGGAGGTATTTGGGCTGCAAATAATATGTAATTGGTTGAAAAGAGGATGTCAGCATCTTTTACTTTTTAAGTGAACTAATGGACAGCATATTGTCATATCAATGGGAGAAACAAATTTTTCCATCCCTCTTTCTGTTGCAGAGCTAGAAACAAAGTGCCTCATCTCTGCATACCTCTCTATGCCCCTCCAGTCCCTTATTTATCTTCTTGTATTGCAAGCTCCCTCATAGTATTCATTACCTTACTCTCTGCCTTTACTATGTTAAGACACCATGAAATCATTTGGTGTTAGATCTCTGGACATTGCTCCATACTGCGACACAATGAGAATTAAAATTGAAAGAAGGTACCTCTTTTTCTCAGATTTCTGAGTGGGAGAAGCTGTTAATTAAAGGTAGTTCAAACAGCAAGAGCCTGATGGAAACCCTTATTTACTGCAATACCAATACACTTCTAATCCAGCTTTCCCTGAAAAACACTGCACAGCATAAAACAGAGCCTACATGTAACAAACAGTTACAAAGAAAACACATTGACTTCTCTGAGCAACATGAGCTGCCAAAAATGCATTCAGCCTCTGTGGAAAAGACCTTCACCTCTGGATACAGCCCATCAGTGCACACCCTGTTAGCAATTGCTAGCTCTTAGAAAATGACTTTCATCTGGTTGCAGAAAATAAGTATGTAAAAGCAAGTCTGGCAGGCCTCAGAGCTTTATTCACTGCAGTTTCAATTAGATAACCATCCGTCACTCCATCGTGCACACCAGTCCTGTATCTTGATGACACATGGCCTCTACCATACCTGACAGATACTTTGAGTATCCTATCATTGTCACTACGTTTTCCTATCTTTAAGGGAAATACTCGTGCCTGGCATTTTTTTCTTCTATCCTATGGAAGGATGAGGGGGAGGTGCTTCCAGTCTCCCTTGCTATTCCTACAGGCAATCAAGAGGTTTTGTTTTATTCTTATTTCTTTCCTTATAGGATGTTGCAGAGAATGGCTCCCCAAAGTGTTCAGTTATTGCTCACTCGAGCATTGTTTTCACTAATTCAAGCACTTATCAGCACAGAGAAGTAAATATCATGAAAGCAGAGTAAGAGAAGAAAAAAAAAAAAGAAAAAGAAAAAAGAAACACTTATTACAGCATTTCTGCCACAAATGCTTTCTTAAGAGTGCATGACCTTCATGCATTCAGCCTCTTTGTCCCTGGTAGCCCCCCAAAAGAGGTTTCCACAGTGGCTGTCCCACCATGTCTTTCTTGTTTAAGAGATGCTTTCAGCTCTCTGCAAGTGGTACATTACTCCTCTGCACATCAGTGCCAGTTCCAATTACACGTCAGTTTTCCTTACCCAAACTATTTGACAGCTGTCTCTGATGCTTCCTGCAGACTCCGCCCACCACTGATGGTGACAGAGTGCTCAGGGACAGAGCTGGCCCAATAAGTCAAGCCATTGGCCATTTTGATCACAGAGGTTGATATCTTTTAGGTGGTTTCAGACCTCATTCTTTGAAACTAAGGGGTGGCACCCAAAAGTTATTGGCCTTTATCCTGTTATTCCTATGGCTCCTGCAAAGAATCACTCCTACCAACAGGTCACCAGGAAGAGTACAAGACTCAGCCTACCTCCTGAACAGTCTATGGAGCCAGCAGCCTGCTCTCACGCTGGCTTCTGCAAAAAAAACATACTCTTCTGGTAACACACACACCATCATGCCATTAATACAAGTTTCATATGCTTTGAAACACAACCATTGAATAGATATAAACTGACCGGTCTCTCATATTTCTGAAAATGTTACTGGACTACAAAAAATCAGACAAGCCCATAAAATACAACTTTTCTGGTAGGTAAGTAATGACAGAAAGTGAAGCTAACTTCAGTAGATCCAAGTTTCTTCTTGACAAAGTCACTATCTGGCCTTTTCCAAGCAGCCTGAAGGAAACACCTCTATACCATGAACAGGCAGATCTTCACACTTACTAAAACATTAGACTTCAAATTTACCTAGAAAGTTATCAGTACAAAATCACCTTTGCCCCATGATAAGGCTCTTTAACGTAAGCAAAAGCAATAAATGTTCAAGTACTGTTTGTCATTTATTAAGTCCCCAATTCACTTGGAAAAGAGTGGTAAAATCAAATCACAGAGAATAAATATTCAGCTTAGTAACAAGAACTCTGTGAGTTCTGAGAAAATGTTCACCCCAATGCTGTGTGCATTGCCAAACAATTTACTGAAACATGGCCAAGCTGTTTGAAAACACAACAAGCTAAACAAACGCATACACACAAAAAAAAATAAAGTTATCTTGCAACCATAGGGTTTGTGTTCTCCCTCAGTATTCTGATGCTAACAGAGAACTTACTAGCCTATGATGGTCACCCGAATTTAGTCCATTTGGACACCTGTCTTAACAGCATGAGCAGGTGTATTGGAGAGGGCCCTGGTGCCCTTTGGCTTTCCCTTGGAACACTACATAAAGGTGCTGTGCATGACCCCGTATATGAAAGAATGGAAAGTCTTTTCTATTCATCTTAACGTAGCTTAATACTGGGTACAGATAAATGCAAATAAAAAATGTGTTCAAAAAACTATAGATATTTTTGCTGCCACATTTGTAGAATTAGGAGAATAGAAGTTAAAAAGAATGCTGTGTGTGATTAAGAAGTATCTAGATTTATACAAGCTTCATGGGCTTCTCTCAACTCTTCAACTTACAGGCACAGTAATAGGCAGGTCCAAATTTGTTGCCTAGTAAGCTAGTTTTTGAGCAACCCTGTGTTCCTAGGATAGTAGGAAGGTCTTTAATTCTACAAGTTCATGACTGACTGTCAGGATTTAGATGACCAACCTTCATAATATTGATTCTAGCCTTGGAGAATCAATATGTCTTCATCCATGCCATCCCATCAAGAGATTTCTTCATCAAAAAATTTTGATCTTCCATGCACTAATTCAGTTCAATTACCATTGAACATGGTAGCCAGTAAGTGCAATTTTAATTTGTCCAGACAGTAAATAAAATTAAGTAATGAGTATTTGGCTAAACCCTAAAGCCAAATGGCTAAACATGTGAATCCATATGGGAATGGCTTGTGCTGGGTAATGGTCTAATCCCAGAATGAGGTTTCTCTTCATGTTATACACTTCACGCTCCCTGCAATTTTATACCTTCTTAATCATGCCCTAATCTCATAATCAGACACAATGATAACCAATCCATCTGGAGCGATAATAGATTTATGGCTCACTGAAAGATAGCGTGATGGAAAGAACTAGGGACTAATCTCCTACATCCTATTTGCATTAACAGGGAAAATGGCAAACTTTGTTCCCATTGCTCTCACTGAGTAATACCAGCAAACACTGAGGAAAAAAGATAGTAACCACTGGAAGTACATGAGATTTAAGACCAGTATGCACAGGGACTGAAGGGATAAGATCCAATTTAAAATTAACACAGGTCTTCAAGGCACAGCTATAGGTTGAGATCATGTGGAATAGTATCAGGCCACTCTAGTGTTAGCACACAGGATGAGCCAGTCTGTTGCTTGACAACGTATGGTTTGTGTACTACTCAGCCTAATCCCACACTGTGGGCCAACATGGAAAGGGTCACTGACTTGCTTCCTACCTTTAGGGTGTTACTGCAGTCAATGGATTAGGGAATAAAAAATAAAATTAAAAAAGGAGCTTTCCTGGCAATAGCTCAGCTCCTTTTAAAAACTGGCTTCTCAACTTTCTTTGATCATAATTTTGTTTGTTTTATACGTTTTTGAAGGCTCTCTGATGTGACAATCCCCTATTCTGCTGTTTGCATCCAGATACAGCTTTGTGATGAAAAGCTTTGTTCTTCTCTAATATTGCAACAGTTGTGATTGTTAATGTACTCTGCTATTCATCTCTGCATGAAGTTATCAGACCTTTTTCTTTACTGGCTTCCATTGATGAACATCAGGAATCTTTCCAAAGATATGACACTAATATTGAAGTAAGCAAAAGGAGGTCCAGACTTCGCATGCTTCCCAGAAGCTACTTCAAGATGAGGGAACTTTATATTGTTGTGATTGTCTTTTTGCAATGAATGTTTAAAAAAAAAGTTTTTTAGGCATTTATAGCTGGCATGTAGCCATTACTCTACATGGAGTCATGGAGTGGGTAGACAAGGTATTGTCTCACAGCTGCAGATAAAACACTAACATCACAGTCATATTTTTAATATTGTTAACTCTAAGATTCAACTGGTTCTAACATAACAGTGCTTCAAAACATTTTATATGCTGGCATTGATCACAGTAATGCTAACTCATTCCTGTTGAACCATCCAAAGCAGATGACTGGAAACGATTAAAATCTTCATCTGCCCTCCAGCCCCAATGGTGTCATTCAGGCAAGAGGTTCTGAGCCCTCTCAAACCCACCACACTTTCCCCAAATTGGAAATTTTTGAGGAATAAACTCTCATTTTTAGCACAAAGCTACTGGATGCCAAGAACTGCCATTGTGCAAATGACATGCTCCAATACTCTTTTTACTGTTCAGATCCCAAATCCCCTATTTCCTGTTGACTCTCATTGCTTAAGCTAATATCATTCAGCCTACTCTTTCAACTGGGTAGAAGGGCTTAGTCAAACCCTATTGCAGGCAGAGGAACACAGTGCACATGTGTAACAGAGTAGAAATTGTTGGCTCAGAGCATATTCATTTGTTGTGTGTAACTCAGTAATAAAAAGCAAATGCAGAGACTTCATTTTATATATAATAAAAATACTGCAATATTTTATGTCTCATTTTAGCAGCCCGTTTTTAAATAACAACCTTATTTTTTTCCAATTGCAAATCTCTGAACAGAGGAGCAAAACATTAAAGTATTTTTAGTTTATGGGCTAAATGTCCAGCCCAGCAGTTTGCTAGTAATATATGTATACTGATAATAACCACAACTAGCAGGGGATGCAAAGCAGCCTCAGTTATTTCTCTTTGCTTTGTGAGAACGTACTCCTCCTGTTAAGAATTTAGATGTCAGCCAAGATTTTTAACTGTATCAGTTCACACTTCCCTGAAGCGAAGCAAAATGGTAGATTTTTCTTTGAAATACCACAAAGCCTGTCTGGACACCATGGCTCAACTGCTCAGGGTAACTGAGGAAACAGCACAGAAATTTTAATTTTTCTTTTTCACATAGTAGTTTTTTTAAACATCAATAAGCTGAGTACTGCTGAAAATTTGTCATTTTGCCCCAAGAGAAATCAGTACATCTCTGAGCATGCAGGGCATTCCCTCATTCGTCTTTCTCCAGGGAATGCAAGTGATGCATTCTCTGGAACCAATGGTGAGGGACTTCCTAAGCTTAAAAAGATATCTCACAGAGTTTAAAAGTAGCTAAGTGGAGATCTCTTTGCATAAACACATCTGTCTTTTCCAGAACATTTGCCTTTTATCTTCTGAATGCACATAGGTCTCTGCAGAGCCTGACATGGACATGACCCACAGTGGGCAGACATCACCCACGGTTTGGGCAAAGACTATGCACGGGGCTCCTCAAGGCACAGGCGGGGACATCGAGCACCAAAGATGGACAAACAAAAGGCTCCATTTTGCTTTAGGTAAAAAGTTAAGGGCCCTGTGTAATGAATGCACACTGAGTGAAATGCCACTGGAGATATCAACCTAGAGCTGCATGAGATTCAGTATTAATTACAGTGTGTCATAGCAGCATTTTTATAGTACCAAATGAATTTGTGGTTTCCACAGAGACTCTCCAAATGATATTGGTATAATTCTAATAAAATCTGTAGTGAAAGACAATAACATCCTAGAAGCAGATTGGCTTAACACCTTCAAAAATGAAATTACCTCAGAAGAGCAAGCACCAGCTCTCTGTAGTTTACTTCTGAATTTCATAATCACAGTTTACACTACTATACCTTTCTTTTTCCCTTCAGCCACTGTATTTCTACTAAGATATATTTAAAGGATACCACAAACATCTATTTGAGGAATAACCATCATCCTCAAAAAGTTGTGTCAGTCTCTATAAGAGACTGGATTTGGAGAACTGGAATGAAGTGCCTTTTTCCTTTTCCCAAGACAGTTTTGGAAAGAGCAGGGTGTATTGTTTCCCTCTGGTGCTCCGAGGTGAAGACAAATTAGCCTTTGCTTCTGACAAATTGGTTTCTTGTTTTCAATAATAAAGTATCCTAATTGAAAACGTAAACCCTGATTTGAAAATCCCTTGTGTTTTCACACACATTGCTTTTATCGTACTCATGCTTCCTCACTTCATCATTTTTGCAAAATGTTTATGAAAAGTGAGATGGTCACAATGCCTCCCAGTAAAAGTAATGCTAATCATCATCAACCTGACTTTACAGGTGGGGACAGAACAATGTACTCAATTACAGACAGAAAACAGCTTTTACCACAAGCTTGACTCTTTCCCCTACTGCATACTTCCAAGTAGCAAGGATGCCAGCAAGTCAGCTCCTGGCTTGATTGTGGCTTCAAGAAAAGGGGCTCGGAGGTCTCTGCTGAAGCTTACTTTGTTCATAAATATCTGTGAAGTGCTTGGGGATGCAAAGCTTGAGTGACTACCTACAAGATGGTACAAACCAGTAACTCCTCTTCTGAAAGACAGAAGAGAAAGAAGGGTGTCCTCTCCCCACAGTGACTTGGTTGATGAGGGGAGATAGGGCATCTCACAAGAGGAGCAACGTCACATCTTCCCTTCCTCTTTCCTTTGAGCCCTGGAAAGCAGTCAGGTAATTAGGCAGTTGTGCTGCCCCTGAGAAGCAATGAACAAACGAGCTAATTAGCCCCAATTCATTGTTAAGCTTGAAACCAACCAACAGCAGCACTTTTCAGAGCAAATTTCCTTGCTGGTGACTTTATTTTGTTACCATTTTTACTGCCATCTAATTGAAGCCACTGATAGCTAATTGCTTCATTTATCATCAAGTTTACAGGCCACACACTGCAAAACTAATTAGAGACCAGACATTGCGTTTCAGCCTCCCTTTGAAATACTGCTGGCATTTACATAAAATTTCAGTTCATTATGTTTTAAAGAAGCCAAGAGAGTGGGAACGGGAGGATTATTTTTGAAAAGCAGCACTGAGATTAGGCAAGCCCAGATAGAGCTCTAGTGCACCATGTACTTTAAGTCTGGGGAACAGGGTGGAGAAGAACTAGCAGTTTCCTCCCAGTTTCTGATGCTACTGAGTGCAAACCCAAACCCACAGAATGAATGTTGTACAAACACTAGCAGCTAGCTCTGCACATATAGCTCTCAACCATACTGATTTTCACAGGGAAGTGGTGAATTTTGCACTTGAGGTGAGAAATACTGCCCTAAGGATTTAAATCTGACAAGTGCCAAGGTCTTGTGAAGGTTCCTCTGTTTGGTGTGGAAAGACAGGAAGGCAGACTTTGGCATTCACCGCGCATTGATTCGACAATAAATCACCCGAAGCCTGCAGACATTTGGCAGGTCTGCAAAGAATTGCTGTTATTTTAACTGAAATCTGATAGATTTTCTACTTTTAAGGTATTTCAGATAAATGCCTCTGATTTGGAGCCAGCTTTGCTCTTGCCTTGCACAGGTTTCCCCTCTAACTTCACCAGGGTTACACTTTGGACAGAGGTTCACCAGTTCTGGCTCCAAGTGAGAATAAAGCTTAAGTTCTCCTTCCTGCTTGTTGTTTGATATTCTCCTGTTGCAACTATTCCTCTTCCTTCCCCTTCTTAGGTCCCCTACATCCTGACAGGCTCATTTCTCCCTAAATAAACTTAAAGCACAGAAGCAAAATTAATTTGTTGCCTGGGAAACACACAATTCAGTATAAGGGGCTGCCATCCTAAGAGAGCTATAGACCTCCAAGGAAGTTTTTATATCAATAATTGTAACCAACCAGAAGTACCAGGTTAGTAAAACATTCCCCACTATGTGCTCACTACTTTTCAAAGTTTTTGATGAGTTCTTCATTTTAACCAGTTATTCATTGTTGTTTGTTTTTTTGTTGTTGTTGTTTGTTTTTAAATGGAGAATCTTAGTCTTATTTTCATTTTTATTTTTATTTTTTTCACTATTACAGCAACAGAATTTGACAGAGTTTCAGAAGGGAGCAGAAATTCCTGGCTAAGGTTTACTGGTAAACTCTTCATCATATCATCACTCTGTCCCATTAGCTCTCATTCTTCATTTTGATTCAAAGACTCTTTTCTCTAAAACACTTTCTCTGAAACAGTCCTCTCTCTTCTGGCCTTCTAAATGTCACTAAATATATTGCAATAGTGTATTACTATATTCCGCTTCTGGTTTTGATAACACAGTATAAAAAAAAACCTTTATTTCTCCCAGGAAAATATTCACACTGCTCATTTCCTCTAAGAATTACTCCGAGGGATGTCCCCCCTTGGGAGGCTGGCTGGGTGTGCTCCAAGACACATTGTCACCCCGCGCTGCAGGGTTATTTTTCCAGTTAAGTTATGATTGTTCTTAAAGGCTCCAGCAATGATCATTTTGTTTCTTTGCCAGAAAAATAAGCTATTTTTAGCAGGGCAATAATATTATATATTGTCTCAGATATGGACGTAGAGCACGTGTTAAGTGCAGTCATGCATCAGTCTCACTATAATTCAAGCTCTGGGAGTATTTTACCTGACATCATGGAAGTAAACTAGGTATCAGTATATGATTATTATTTTTAACAAGGATTTCTTCCAGCTGCTCCCTAACAAAAGCAAGGCCAGGAAGGCACACCATCAGCTAACTGATATCTCAGTCAAGGGCCCAAAAGAATAAATGTAGAGAGAGCCTTGTGCTCATAGCCTATTCTGAAACTGCAAGGAGAGAATCTTGCAATAATCCAAGTAAGCAGTAAAAGATACTTGTGACAAGAACCTAGTCCCAAATTACAGATGGCAATTAATTTAAAGTTGATCGTGGTCTGAATTTAAAAGACCATAATGACTATTCCTGGTCAAACAGTGGGTTTTTCTGAAGTGGGAACAGATGATGTTCAGGTAGTTTACAAGACTGGCTCCAGTTGTCTTTATCAATGAGCATGCTTTCCTCCATTATTTCTGCAAAGAGTCCACTCTAATCCCCTTTCTTTAATAGCATTATTAGTGCTATTACCACAAGGCCTTGAGAGAAAGTCTATCTCAGCTGAAAACAGGGCTGAGTTGACATCTACACATGGATTCCAGCATAGCCAGAAGAAAATCTTAATCACACTGTAGCCCTCACATATATGCTCACCACAGCAAGCAACAAGAACAGATTTAAGAAAATCTCATCATTAATCATCCCCTTGCGATAGAAAAGCACTTTTCCTAAACTACCTTCATTTTTGGAAGTTTCCTAAACTATCCCTTCATGAGCATCTAAGCAAGTTTTAGAAGAAAAAAACTCTTGGGATTATCAGCCACACAGGGACTGGACCTAACCTCCAGTACAAAAGTTTACCATTTTAACATTCTTCTCCAGCATCTAAACTCCATACTGCAATTTGATATCTCTAGTGACAATAAGAAAAGCAGTCTATGTTGCTGCATAAGAAAAATAAACCAGCAATTAACAAGTTCCTATATGTTTCCTGTTTACATAATACAGCTCTTTCGCAGGACAAGAGCCCGGAAGAAACTGATAGGCCTGGAAAAGATTTGCAATAAAAGCTATTTGAAATACTCACCAATGCAACAAGACCAGTTGTTTCCTCTTTGAAGAGTGTAAAAGGATGGATTTAAATGTGGGTTAAAATGCTGTCAGAACTGACTAGAGGTGGCAGTGGGGAGAGGTTTCAACACATGACACTTGTGGGAAAGTTGTTTTGCACCACTGCTAGTGGGTAGGGCAATTTCTTATCACAACTACTTTATTAAAAAAAAAAAAAAAGTCTACATGCAAAGTGTATGCAATTCACAAATGTGTTAAAAGCGACTTTAACAGCATAATAGTAAAGGTATATGTTGATTTGCTGCTTTTTTATTCTTTAAGAAATCGCAGGTGAACTTACTCATCTATCAGTCTTGTCATATCTCCAAAATAAAAAGTTGTATGTGATCTTCAGTGAAAACTACTACATGTGTTGGTATTTGGCTTGCATGCTTGAGAACCTCACTGAACAAAAACTAACCTGTCCTTGCTGTTATGCAGGGTACTGTGTTCCAAGACCTCCAGTGACACCCATTAAGGTTTACACTTCGCAGAGTTTTCAGCAAATTGCTAGCAATTTGAAACACTTTTTATCAAGTGCTTTCCCCCTCACCCCAGACACATTTGACTTCAGTTTTCCCTCTGAGAAGAAATTCAAAAAGATGGATCTCCATTTCAAGAGAAGACATGAATTGCAAGAGGAGCTTGGAGAGCTCCATTCTTCAGAGAGGACCTCAGGAGCAGACCATCCAGGATCAGATTCCAGTGCAACAGCGAGCACAGCTAACGCCACATGAAGAGTCAGCTTTAGTCTCACTTCTGCCATTAGTTCAGTGGATAAACTTTTCTTCACATTTCACAATTCCTCACTTAAAAAGGACTTAGTATCACCAGGTCTTTTTGTAAAAGGCTTCAAGAGGAAAAGCCCTGTACCTGATTTATATCTAATCTTTTTATTATAATTGTATTAGGAGATATTTTAAAGATTTTAAAAAATGCTGCTGGAAATGTTAGCACTAATATTCTTGCCTTGTCTTAGTTTGATTTCAAATAGTTAAAGTCATGAACAAAATTTAATCTAATTACAAAAAAATTAACAAAATTTAATCTAATTCAAAAAATTAACATACATATCAAAATAGCTGTAATATTGGGAGGGGAGAGAGGGAAGGTGGAGAGTCTCTCTATTAATTCAAGAACCAGAAAGTCTTGAATAAAACTACCCAAAGTTCAGAAAAGCTACAGAGCATAATTTTGATGCTCACTTTGTCCATGCTAAAAGGTTTCAAGTAATCAACTTATTTTTAGAACTTGAAAAACATTGGGATAAAATTCAACAGTCACATGTCATGCAGGAGAGCAGTACAAGCTCAGGTCAAAAAGAGTGAAGCCCATAGTTGAAGGCATGCTGTAAAATTTCCCTGAATGTGGCCTAATTGAGAGAAACTCAGTCTAAACTGCGAGGCTGGTCCCCATTGATTTCAATGGGAGTTGGGTCAGAGGTCCTACAGACCCCAGGCTCCAGTCCCCCATAAATCTACATGGTTCCATAGACTTAGGAATGGTTTCAACTGTATCTGCTCCAGAACCATAACGTCGTGCATCCATGTTAAATTCCTCTTTCCATCCACTTAATTTTTAAGGTTTAATTATTCATTTAATTTATAGTCTTTAGCTTTTAAGATACACATTCGCGGACTGCCAGATCTAGACAAAGCAGCTACAAACCTGAAGACAGTTTCTACATTTAGTATCCAAACTGTCATGAAGAAAGCTTTGTCTTGTGGTTGCACAATGGCTTCCAGCATTGGTGGTTTTTTTTGGTTTGGTTGGTTGGTTGATTTGTTTTTTAATCTTTCCAAGTAACTTGTGTTCCACTAGTTGTTATATTTAATCTACATTAGCCCAGCAGTGTTTCCTCTTGCAGTTTACTAAGGACTATTATTAAAAAGCATTTAATATGTACAGAATTATTCCTCAGATGTCCATGCCAAGTTTGCAGACTTTATATTAAGAAGTTTTCAAGTAAACTGCTGGCAAGAAAAGGCTGGATAAACTAAAAATTGGGGGAAAAAATCGCTTCCCATGTTCTAGCTCAGAAAATGGTGGAATACATTTCAGTCACATTTCCCAGGACGCTACTGAAGAGAATGGCTTCAAATAAAAATGATTGTTTAATCTTAACTGTAGAGTTACTACAGGAAAGAGCTATAATCATCAAATTAAATGGGTAAAATTTAGGAAGAGTGTGGGATGAACCATCCTAGGATAACAGGTCAGTTCTATGATGTGAAGAGGGATATGGAAAAGGAACAACATCATAATAACATACACTTTTAGCGTTTTCCATCCACAAGAATTTCAAAATTCTGCCCAGACTAAACATGAAAGTCCAGGTTCTGATTACTGCTCCCCAGTGTAAACCCAAAGTGATTTGACTGAAGTTATTAGGGTCAACTCTTCATTTACAGAACTGAAACTAAGATCAGAGGTTTGGCCCTATTGTAGGAATACAGTAATAGTTTTCATTTGTGTAGCGGTCTCATTCAAACAGCTGTAATTTGAAGCAAATTCATTTTCCAGCATAGGGAGAGCTAGAACTGATAAAGCTGGCAGTCACATATATACAAGAAAGAAGGAAAAGCTGTAACGCAGCTTTATAACATTCATCCAGAGATGTAAAACAGGCAAGTATTCGTACAAATATAAAATATTATTGCCTTGATTCAGATCAGTAAAGAGTTTCTACAAGAAAATGCTAAAATGAAGAGTGGGAGGAGGTAGAGAAATGGAATATGTTGAAACACATAATGTTAAACTACAACATTGTTCTCTGTCCCTTCAAGAACTCTTTTCTGACAAGAAAATAAGCTTTTTTGTGCAGTACCCTTTATTCCCCACCACACCCAGATTCCTTCTGAAACGTAGCACATAGAGAGTTTTCTCAGCTCTACGGTCATTGCCTATGTAATTTTATTGTGCTATAGGACTTTGATACAAGAGATCCTTCATGATATATATTTTTAGATTATTTATGTAGGCCCTATTCTAAAGCTTTGCTCTCTGGACCTGATCTGATGCCTGCTGAAGTTCCCTAGAGTTTCTCTGGCAATTTCAGTGAGGCTTAGATTGAGGTCTTTATGCCCATAGAGCTCAAGTAGAGTTTTTGGGCTTCTTCACAAGAGGAAAGCTGCTAGACCATTTTCACACCCTGCAAAAATGCTCCCTTGACTTTTTTTTTTTTTTTTAATCCGGGGCAAAGACCAAGGGTCAAAAGATATTTCATGGAGAGGGACATCTCTACTTCTGTCTGCTTCTGCACAAAATTGTGCCCTTCCTAATCCAACTGTGTGTCAGCAAATAACTTAAAACTTCCCAGGAGAGTATTTATCTGATGTCAGGTCAGTAAAAGTGGCTTTAGAACTTAAACTGCTGGTATGTAAAGAGCAACAAACCCTGCAGTTTATTTGAGCAATGGAGTCAGAAAGCAAGCATGAACCTGGAGGAAAAATGTTATAAAAAGTTCACTTTGAATGATTAACATTAAACTATTTGTTATTATTTAACTAAACAGGGTTTGCACACACCATTGATCAAGACTGAAAAAGTCCTCTTGTATTTCTGTTTTTCTCATTTCAGATAAATAAAGGTCACCACCAACTAGTCACCATCTAATAAGCAAGTTGGCCAGTTCTTGGACTTCTGGAATTCATAATTTTTAAACATGATACTGTGGTGCTTCAAACTTATGAAGCTACCAGTCCAAAGTACTATAATCCAAGTTTTAAATTAGGTATGGTCAAGGAAGGGACTTTAGTAATTGACACACAGCCTTTAGAAGTTTTTCCACATCTGATACAAAAATCCTTGTCTAATTAATATCCAGGGAGAAATTCTCAGGCTGCATTACCATATAGCTAAGCCACAAAACAAAGACTGAAAATGCAAGAAAAGTATGTCAATTTATATACAGGCTGTCAAGGGGACTGCTAAAATTGAAGGATAACATAGTCCTTCAAGGTGATTTGCAATGACTAATAAATATTAAGATACTATTTCTTTATACTGAATTAAGGAGGCCCCTCATAGTCTGTTCATTAAAGAGAGGCCAACTAAAACCACACAGAAATACAGAGGACTGAGATTTCTAATCAAGCCTTTCTTTGTCTGGCTCCTGTGTTCTTTCCAATCTGGAGCAAAACACATAGTCCAAAGGTCTATTTTATTTGAAAAAATACAAATATTCAATAGTCAGTTGAGCAGTAACCTTACCTCATCACGACAATATTTGTTCAAGTGGGGACTGGTGCTTGAGCATCTCCATTCCTCTGAGGAAAGGAGAAGGGAATGATTTTAGCCTCTACCCCTCTGTCAACAGAATTTTACCCTGACTATTGCTAATCTCTACCAACCCCCAGCACAAGGAGCAAGCAGCAGCCCCAAGGAAGGCATAAACAGTCTGTGGCTCTGCTAACCAACCACAAACCTCTGGCTGCTTCTGGTTCATGACTTGGCTCCCCATACTTCAACCTCAAATGATGTTAAAAGCGTGTGCTTCCTTGAGCATGGTACATTGCAAAAGCAGCCTCTCCTTCCTGAGCAAAGCAAAACACAACAACAAAAAACACCTGCTGCCATTTTCTGTGTGCAAAAATAAAAGGCTTCCTGTATGCTTTCATAAAAATACAGGATTGCAACAGGGGGAAGGTTTGAATTATATACTTCCACCCCCAATGATATAATTCTGACAAGGCCTAAATAATTCCCAAACCAAAAAGAGATAATGCTAGGGACAGTTAGTTAATAGTCTGTAAAACAAAGCATCTTGAGTTCTCACTGAAGTCAGCGGGAACTGGGGGCACCTACTCCCCTCTCCAGCCAGACCTTCCCCTTAATGCACAACGGCAACTGCTTGGAGCAGTTAAGAGAATTTATAAAGTGTATATAAAAGAAGACACAGTTCTCCTGTTTATTTCTGCAGCAAAGATGAGCTTCACTTTTTCAGAACCAACCATGTTTAAACAGAGAGAAGGAGCTAGGACCCATGAGCAAAATGCAAAGTTACAGACTGACAGAAAGGGATGTGGATGAAGCCATCTCCTCTCCTACACCTAAAAATCATATGCTTTCAGCACATACAGAGGGAAACATGCACCCTATGCATTTGCTTCCTTCCCTGGCTCAGGTCGTCATCACAAGTAACAAAAGTGAACCACAGATTCTAGCACCTCCCTAATGGTCTCCACCTGTCTCTGCTGCATGCAATATAGAAAGAAAAACAGTTCCCAGCAACCCTGAGGATAACAGCATCAAAAAATAAGAATGTACAATCATCATCAAAAAAAATAATAATTATTATTATAAGTTTCTGGAGTACCTGGGTTATTTGTACACAACAAACAAAATCTTAGTTGCTCTGCTCTCTGTCTTTAGACAGGTATGGGAGTGACCTATAGAGAAAAGATCTGCTCTGTGCAAGCCCCTAGCATCTTGAAGCAGGATCTTAACTAAAAGATGAATCTGAATTCAAGAGCAGTTTACAAATATATTTTAAGGGGAATCATTTCTTTGCTCTGCTCCTCAGCACTCTTCGCCCAAAAAACATTCTGAAATTCAGAGGCATATACCAGCCAAGCTGGAACTTGCTTTTGGGGGAACTTCTTGTACCAGGTTACACATACACACCCATTTCAGTAGAACTCTTCATTTAAACTAACAAGTAGCTTAGTTACCACTGCAAAGTCCTAAGTGAATACACAGTAGAATTGCTCTTCAGATTATCAGAAAAAAATTAAAATGTTCTAGACAATATCAGTTTCCTCTTTCAATAACACTAACTTTGGCTTTCCTCTGTATTTTCTTCCAGTTTCTACAAAAACCCAGCTTTCAGATTTACTCACCCTTGGATGTAGAAACCTACTCTGAGTCTAGATGAGAAAAGAAAAAAAATATATATGATAGGCAAATTGGGATCTATATAGCTTGTGGAAGCCTACTAATTAATTAAATTAAAAATTAAATTAATTAGTATCAATTAAGCACTCAGGACCTGCAAGCCTAACACTGAAGCGACTCAGAGAACTTCCACACCCTTGAATAACTTGGAGCTTTGTCACCACCAGTAATCAGTTGGTATTTATTATTATTTTCCCCTTTAAATGTCTGCGGATTTTCAGCACTATAACACAAATAAAATTTTTAACATGCATTGTTTGCAGATCACAGTGGAAACGAGGGGCTGTGTAATCTCCTAACTAAAGCAGAGAATCTATCCTCTTTTGCATTTATAGCCCCCGTACTGAGATGTCATCAGGGAAATCAGTGAACCTGCCTGGGTCTAATTTACCCTTCATAACACTACCACCTGCCTGTTGCAAGCCCTACTTCACAGTTCAAAAAGTGTTTCAGGTGGCCAAATAAAGGAAACACTAGAACTACAAAAATGACGTAGTCAACAGGGTATCAAACCAAATGACGAGTACTCTTTGGCATGAGAGCCAGCAATACTTTTTCACGTGATATGTTAAAGAACTAGAGCTGAAATCTAGTGCATGGAGTCAGAAAAATAGTTGCAAAGTTGGGTGTTATCTATATCAAAGAGATGTTTTTAAAACCAGGTCTACGGAAAAAGTGAGATGTACTCAGTACTGAGATTGGCATCATCTGTTTATAAATCTTCCCCTAGTCATGCTACAAGCTCAATTAAAAGGGAATTTCCATTGCTTTCACAGCATATGCAAATATACAGAGCAAACAGGAGAAGGAGGCACAGCAGCCCTTAGACAAGCAATGGAACCATCCTTTGCCCACAGCTGGAGGACATCCAGGGTAAAGTTTTCTCATTCATCTCTGTGCTATCTCAGAAGGGACTGCAGCAATTCTTATGCACAGGCAAATGTCGTGCATTTTCCTACGTGCCAAATACTGTTGGATTTGCCCAGACCAATAGCTAAGGACGCCTAAATATTTAGCCAGAACTTTGTCATGGTACAACTTCTTGCTTCAGGCTTGCTGTTCACATTTTCTTAATTTTGGAAAATGACTCAGGTAAAGGAGGGAAGCATGCCACTATACACCTCGGGCCCATGAGCAACTACAACATTTCTTGATACATCACTGGCAAAGGACCCATCAGTGTTTTCTTCTCCAACATAAGCTCTGTGATGTAGAGGCCTGCTGCTCCCCCTCACCTTTTCCATCCCCTATTTTCCTCCTGACAAAACAAGTGACATGACAGTTCTTAAATAAATCAGCCCCCAGTTGTGTTTTATGATGTCATGGTGAGCGCAGGCCTGACCCTTGGTAATCAGCATCTCAGCACACCAGGGCACTTCCTGCTTCAGCTGCTCCAGCAGCCAAGCAAACTTGCCTACACTGCAGAAATGATGTGAATTACCTCACCTCTGTGTATCGTAATAACCCTTACCACACATTATGCCAAATGTTCAGCATTGGGCTGGAAGGAGCCAAAATGCAGACAAAACCCAATAATCTCTAAAACAGAGTTCAAGCAAAGCTGGGTCCCTGCCAGGCTGCGGAGATCGTTCCTCATGTCAGCCTCAGCTCTGACTGTTGCGCATATAAACTAACGAAAGGGGCAGGGAATAAAACGGCTTTTGAGTTATTCTCACAGAGCAGGTACTTAATAACATCCACATTTCCAGCATTTGAATGCTATACTTTTATTAAGCAAAAAACCACTCCCACCAAATATCCCTCAGTTGCAGTAAAGGCTGTGAGCATGATTTTATTTCAGCCTGTGAACAAAGCCATATGGATTTCATCTGAGGGATTTGGGGGTTTTGATTCTTATAAAAGTCATGATGTCAAACAAAACTTCAGATCAGTCCCAAAACATATGCGGTGTGACAGCCAACAATGAAAACTACACAATGACATTCCTCGGCCTAGCAACATCTTCAGGCCCAATGCAAATGTGGAGGGGCTCAAGCTCCCCAGATCTGGTTGGAAGGCAGTGTCTGGCACTTGGGATGTGCTGCTACCTGGATGGGAACACATGGTGACAAACTCAGTCCTCACGGCCACAAGCAGTTCTCTACCTTCCTACAAAATTCAGTGTTCTGAAGAAGGGACGGTCCCATCTCACCCACCATGTATTTTCCAGTTTTTAATATGCCTTCATTCATCTCCCTGACCACAGTCAGCAATGTGAACCCTGTAAAACCCCTAGTTTTGTGCAGTGCACAGCCCAAAGCCCTGTGAGGTCAGTGGGGACATCCCTTGGAGGGTTTTGACTGGTAATGAGTGAGCATCTCCTGCGCTCTCCAGCTGCTTCCTTGACATCCTTCCAGAAAGAAGAGGCCTGCTCCAAAAGTACGTCAGAGTCTTCAAAAGCCAGGTCTCAAGGGTCTATGAGAGGTGTCTCTTAAGCCATGGCTACATCCGGTAGGAGGGTAACAAATAAAGCGAAATTAAATAGCAAAAGAACTATTACACAATGCAAAATTACTACCTGGTTTTGCATCTTGTAAGAAGCTGCTTAGAAGCACAGCAACACATTTAGGGTTATTACAGATTCAAAACAAAATTCAGGATATGAAACAAGATCTAGGTTTATTGGCTTTGTGCTTTCCTATTCAGCCCAGCTGAATAAAAGAAAAAAGAAAAAAGAAAAAAAAAAAATCCTGTTTACTTTTAATGCCAAAAAATTACTAAATCATTTATAACAACTGGTCATACTACTGCACAAACCACTCAATTTATCAGCTAACTACCGTATGTTTGAAAGAGACAATGCAAGTTTCTATTCCTAATAAAGTACAAAATATTGATTAGTTCAGGGACAACACAAGAATAAATTACTCACATTCATAATTAGCTTTGCAGTGTCCAGAAATTTGAGGTACTTTTCACACATCACTTATAAAGATTCTTTCTTTCATTTCTCTTCAGTTTTACCCCAGGTTTTTTAGAATTATGGCCAAAATAAACAGAATATTTCCTTATAGCTCTCCCTCTTGCTTCCTGCTTATGAAAGAATTTTCACTCACAGCCTCTTGCACTTCTTGGAATCAAATTTCTTCCAGAAATCTGCAGCACCGTTTTCCCTAGCAGCTAAAATGCAGCATTTTAATTATGAGTATTATTACGGTCTCCCTTTCACTCCCCTGTCCCACATTCCTCCTCCTCAGTTCTGATGGCTGGTCCCTCTCAAGCCAGCTGTTAGAGGCAAAGCTACAAATTTACTGCTGGCTTCCTCACTATAATGTCCTCTCAACACTGCTTTATGAGTGCTGGTCTCTCAGAAATAGAAGAAAGAAAAAGAAAGACCCTCAAATTTGTGACATAGCTCTTCCATAGGGTCTATTTTTAGGTGTGCTTTATAGGTTGTGAAAGGCTTAATCTATCCCCAGGTGCTGGAGTGCTTGTGGCAGTGGCTGCCCCCAGTACAGCTAACAAATACGAGGGCTCAGGGATGTCTGTGCTCACTGAGGCTTAGCCGGGCTGAAGCATCCCATGTTGCAGTCATCAGCGAAGACCAAGCAGACGACACAATGCACATGTCCTCTACACGTGGATTATGTCCTCTAGTGACTAGAGTAAATAGGTAATTCTTTAAATGAATTCCAGAATTGCTTATAGTAATTGAAAGAGATTTCATAGTTGAGTGTGAGTTTCCTGAATGCTGAATTTGGGAACAGGGAATTCCTTAAAAGGACAAGGGAGCCCTGCTTCCAGAGGCATCACAGAGTAAGCTGCTGACACCATCTGAGAACTGTCTTCAGATTGAACTTCTTGCCAAGGAAGGACTCAGATAACACTGTCTATATGAGAAAATATTCCAGGCAATATCCCATCACATTTTAAGTTAAAACCATAGATTTTTTTAAAATTTATTTATTTATTTTTTTTGATAGTGCTGACAACAGATATATTTTAGCTAATAGAACTATCCAGGATGGAACAGAAGGACACCACAGGCATAATGTCTAATTTCTGGTAATACGCAGGAACAAATTTCTCTCTTGTGATTATTTAATTGCCTGGACTTTCTTTCATGCAATATAAGTATCTGTGTGAGTTCCTAAGTACACATATGTACACTGAAAAAACATATGCATATATGTGTGCAAAAATGTGTGTGTGTCTGCTTTTGGAACAGACCATTCCAAAAGAAGTCTGAGAATGAGAGTAAGACAGTACAGAGACTCGGCTGCACTCCATGAAAGGTTCATAAGAGTTAAATACAGATTTTTTGTGTTCTGGTGCTTTGCAAGCAAGTGTAAATTCAATGTCCTAGGGAGACTCTACAGAGCTGGAGCTAACAAGGTGAATGCATTCAATCGTACAAAGGCTTTTCTTAACCTGTCATAGCCCTTTTGGCGTTATCTTCCAATTCATTGTATTCTTTACAAGAATGTCATGGTACCCATAATTTAAAAGCATTATGTTACATAGTGATAAAAATACTGTATGCCATGCACAGGAAAGTTACACATAAAGCTTGCACCAAATATGAAAAAAATGAAATAATTTCTGACAGCAGAGAGATTAACGGAGGCTTCGGCTTCTCAGAATAATGTATTGACCGAACCTCTTCAGTATCATTTACTTCACCAGTTAGAATGTGCCATTTTGTGTGCATTTTAACAAACTAATGATCTATCATTGAGTTTTATTTTTAGGACATTCTAGTGTGGCATTACTGTGACAGAATAAAGAAAAGTACATATATTTCATACTTCTTGAATTCAGGTGTTTGAATTTTCCAGGGTCTAAACTTATTATTATATGCTAATAATAATAATAATAATAATATAATAATAATAATAGTTAAAATGCCCTTATGCTTCAAGGGAATTCTAGCTGTTTCACCTCCTTTATGTTCACAGAGAAAATTGTTTTCTGTAAAGATTTGCAGAACATATATCTTGGGCCAGTAGCATAAGTTGTCTTAATAAAAGAATTGAATCAAATGCATAGGAAGCTGAGAAGCAGAGATACTTTATAAGCACATAAATCATCCTCCCAAACAAGCAAAATAGAGTTATGATCAATCACTAATCTTGGATAAGTGAATTCAGAATAGCAAGCACAAAATGTGTACGTGCTTTTCCTAGATCAAATATGTTTGGAAACCTCAAAAACTTGAGAATTACAAATGTCAAAAGTAACATTAAAAAAAAAAAAAGAAAGAAAAAAAAAAAAAAAAAAAAAAAAGCTGTTCAAGGGCCAAAAGAAGGTTCACTGAATAAACAGATCACAGTGATTATTATGACAAACTTTAGTCCAAGACATGCTTTAGTCTGGTGATCATTCTTCCAAGAGAGAGCAAGGTTACTAAAACATTTTGTCAAATTGACTGGTATTTTCGAACAAATGGTCACACTTTTGAGCAAGGAATCCCGTCCTGGAGTTTGAAAAAGAACAAATGTCAAGTTAAATACAATTTGGGAATAATTGCTCCAAGCTTCACTTGCTTATGTTGCTCACTTAAAGAAGGGCTTGTATACCTGACAGCTTATCCCTTTTTCCATCTACACACAAGGTATTTCTCCCTGTAAGGCTTGCCAGGTCTGTATTTGCAATTCATCATAGAGCTACAACAGCAGGCTACCACTGCTTTGAGGGCAGTGATGGCAGGAGAAGTTCAGCAGTTTAAAAATCCAGAAAGGTTTTCCAAGAACAACTGTTCTTCAAGGTTTCAGTTTGAATCACTCTGTTCTATGATGAAATAACTCCAGCCCTGAGAGCCAAAGCACTATCCAACCCAGCCAAGTAAATCCAGTTCAACTAAAAAAATCTTGACACAGTCTTGAATAAAGACCATATATCCTTAAGAAAAAAAAAATGAAGAACAAATAAGAACTGTGAAGATAAGATTTGTATAGCTGCTGATGAAAAGTCATCAAATTGGTAGTACATGACTGCTACATGATTGAACCCAGCCTTTCTGTCCTACCTGTGCAACTGTTTGATATCTGAGTCTTAAAAGGAGGGCAACCCTCTCTTCCTTGAATTATCTGCATAGCTCTCTAAGGCTAGCACCCTCTGACTCTAACAGCGATATGCTTCTCTTACCTTTTAATTTATTGATTCATAAAAACCCATTTTTTTCAGATTCAAAACTTAATTTTCATATGAAACAAAGAAAAACCTGTACTGGAGATATCACAGTGATGTGGTACGGAAGATCACAAAACCTTGGCTTGATTAAATTAGATTTTTTTTTCTCCTGTAGTAGTTTCTCCAAAACTATTTTAACAGGGCTGAAAAATCAATAGATATTTCATTATATATAGGCACATTGCTGAATTAAAGAAAACAAATTCTTTAAAGGTCGTGTGTCTAGATAATCACATTATCTTCTGTAATTTTACATGACTATATGTTCCTATCCCTCCTCTTTTCATTTTGTAGCTTTTTCCCAGTATTATAGTCATCTATTCTATGCTTCCTTCTGTTCCTAGTAGCTGGTCTTGCAAATGCTTTCCCATACAAGGAATTCCACTGACTTCAGTGGGAGTCCTCATATAAGTAAGGCTTTTTAGTATTGGACCCTAAGGTCTGCGTTTTTTTGAAGCAGGAAATCCTCTTTATCGGTTTTGTAAAAGATGATAAATAATAGCCCCAAGGGAGACAACTCACAAGAAGTGGATGGCTTAACAAAACTTCCATCTGGCATACACATACAATTAGGTTTCCTTAGACTCCATATTTTTTCCCAGTTTTTCCAGGGGAGGAGGAAAAATGAAGTTTCAGGGGTGGGAAAGTTATAAATGATATTTCATGACAAATATTTCTTAAAGTGGATTTTTTTTTTCCCTTAAGGTTTCTCTCCCTCATCAGTAAGCGGCTGTTTTTAGGCATGCTTCTTTAACACTATGACCATACTAAACCATTCCCTTTATTTATGGCATAGCATAAATAGCACCACTGTACAGAGCCTAAGGACAGGGCTCTACAACAGATTGTTCGACCTCCTCCTGCAGCCCCAGGAGGCAGAAGAGAGGTCTTTCAAGGGCACCTCCCACGCCACCAGCACTGCCACCCCACATAAGCCAAAATCCTCCGCTCTCTTTGGAACTGCCAACACTGAAAATGCACAAACACGTAGTTAATGATTTTAGCAGAGACTTGATTTTGGGGCCTTGTGTGTCAACTGTTTTCACATTTACCCTCTACTTTGCAACAACAAGGGCTATAAACTTTAAGGTTGTCAGGCAGGTTGTCTTTTTTTTTTTATTTAATGAAAGGTTTGGAGAAGGAATGAGGGGCAGTCACATGAATCCTCTCCTGGTGCCCTTGTTGTGTGTGCAGCATTGCCAAGCTAGGAACAGCTCCAATGATGGGGTAATTTGTCCTGTTTTATTCAATTAAGCTTATTTGCATATCTGAGATTAATCTTTTTTCCATTACTCCAGCAACAAATGCACAGCAAGAGACACCGATACACTGAGTAGGAAATCATATGTTTGTGTATGCCCATCACTGAAGTCAATCACAATAAAAGATATGACAAATTATGTGATTCCTTCCCAAAATTGAAGCCTGTGATGTTTATGCAGAGCATAAGGATACTTATGTCTTTAATACTACAAGCCTGCTTTTTATTTACATAGATGAGTGAAACATTGCCCTGGCATTACACAGACTGAAGTGTGCAAATTCTAAACCCTTCCATAGTCCCTGGATATAAGAGTGCATTCATATGTTTGTATTTAACATGAACAAATTTATGATCTGATGTGGATTCCTCTGAGTACAGATGTATTCCAACTATTTGCTGAGTCCTAATTTTAAAGGAACAAATGTGAGTGCTTTGGGGGAAAAATGAGTTATTTTCTATTTATTTTGAGAGTTTTCAATGCAATGCAGGCTCTTTTTTTTATGGGAGGGGGTGCTGAGGGGTGTCTGTGACAGTTCAAAGGACACAGGTACAGGAAAACAGCATATTAGAAGAAATTCAAGACTTGGAAAATAAAATGAATGCCTCCTGATCTATTTTTTCATTTTTTTGCAACTGCAGATAGTCCAAGTTTTATGAACACTGCAAATAGAAACATACACTGAAAGGTTGTCTTTTACTGTTGACGCTGCCAAAAGTTGCATAAAGCAAAACCCACAGCATTACCCTCAAAATTATTTTAGACAAAATGGCACGTTTTGGAATCAGGGCTTCTGTAGGAAGGCAGGGGGGGAGAAACAAAAATTATTCATGTCTCTTGTACCTAACCATGCATCTGTCTGTCTGTGGAAGTTTCCCCATACCTTGAGGAATCCCTTTGGACTCAGCTCGTGTTCTCTATTGCCTCTAGATACCCACTGAGGATGTAAAACCTGCAGGGGTTCTGCCTCAGTATGCTCACAATCCCTTTTCCCCAGGTTGTTTCCCTTGATGTTACATACAGGGAGACAAGGGGCACTCTGGCTTTCCCAGTGCCTAGTTAAGTCAATCATCTTATAGCCTTTTTGTGCTGATAGTATAGCTTAACGGCCTCTCTGCAGACCCCAGAGCATACATTTCAGTATGTGGTTCAGGTTAGAGATAACTTCATTAAAATAGGGTATATTTTAGGCTTAGGATCAAGGTTTACATTTGAGGCCAAATCAAGGGAAAAGTCTGATGTTTCAGTAATCATGAGAAAGGTCCTAATCATACTGATATGCTCTCAGTTTCCACAGTGCTGGTAATCTCACAGATCAATCTGATTTTCCTGAAACTTTTGCCATCTTGAAAAGGGAGAAATGGAGAAGGGCAGCTATTTGTGTAGTTTTAAATTTGCTCTGGAACAGAATTGAAAAAAAAATCTGAATCCAAACACTTCTTTAAATTGAGTGGGGATTGTGTTCCTGGTTTTTATTTTGTCCTATTTCTCACGCATACAAATACATATTTTTCAATAATCAGTCATCTGCATCAAACTTATATGTCCCAGTGTTGTTTCCTTTGATGTAGTTGGCCAAATTCCCACTGATTTCAGTTGGAGGAGGGTCAGAACTAATGTGTGTTACCGAAAACATGCAAACCCATATTCTGGCTGGCAGGTATTTAAAGAGCCATGGAACTTTTAACAATTCAAAGCATATAACCTGTCTTTGATATGAGTTAATTTGCCTGCACATCAGAAAGGAAACATACTTCATATCACGTCTTCCTGAAATACCCTTTTGATTTAAATGTTTTGTCTTCTGATTTCCATTGTGCCCTTTCCCCAGGAGACATTCTGCTGTGTGCAATTCAGCACCTTCTTCCTAAAGACTCTGAGAAGCAGAGGCCACAAGTCAATGAACTGAACGAGAAAGAATTTTTCACTGTCCCTCATTATGCTCTTTACTGAACCCAGAGGACATTCTAGTTTCAGGGAGCCAAATTATGAACAGTAATCATGGACCATAAGATCTAGGAAAGAAATGTCAAATGCTAATTTAACAGTCAGGATGGTGGTTTTTGCTGGTGGAGCAATAGAGGACTAACCATTTAGTTAAAGATGGCCTGATGAAGCACGAGGGGTCCTTACCACCAGAATTTTGAAACATGGAAAAAGCCGCTATGTAACAGGACTCCAGTGCTTTTATCAGGGACAGTAGTACATGAGTGGATGCAGCAGGTATGTGAATCAGACTCTGTTCAACCAAATGCACAGTACAGCAAACAGTACTAAAGACGTGCATTTTCCTGTTTGCTAGAGGTAGAAACCCATGGAATGACAAAATGGTTTGGGCTGGAAGAAAACTTAATGACCATCTCTTTCCAACCCCCTGTGATGGGCAGAGACACCTCCCACCAGACCAGGCTGCCCAAAGCCCCATCTAGCCTGGCCTTGAACACCTCCAGGGATGGGGCATCCAAAGCTTCTCTGGGCAGCCTGTGCCAGTGCCTCACCACCCTTAGAGTAAAGAATTTCTTCCTAATGACTAATTTAAATCTACCCTCTTTTAGTTTAAAGCCATTACACATTGTCCTGTCATTACACCCCCCTGACAAAAAGTCCCTCACAAGCTTTCCTGTAGCCCCTTTTAGGTACTGGAAGGCCACTGTAAGGTCTCCCCAGAACCTTCTCTTCTCCAGGCTGAAGAACCCCAACTCCCTCAGCCTGTCCTCATAGGAGACGTGCTCCAGCCCTCTGATCAACTTTGTGGCCCTTCTCTGGGCTCATTCTAATACTTCCATGTCATTCTTGTGCCCCAAACATCTGCAAATCCTAAATTCAATTTAAAATGGGACTGCTGGACTTTTCTTTAATGGTGATCAAGAAGAAGGTCCACTAGGACTCTACTGTGGCAGTGAGAGATGGCTGAGACTCTAAAAACTGCCCTGAAGATAATTTAAAATTAACTTACGATGAAAGTAAGGTGAATGCAGGCTAGGCAAGTCCAGAAAAGCAGCTGTCAGGAGGCAATAGTTTTGCTAGGGGCTTTTAGGCTCTGTGTTTAATTCCCATGGAAAGTAATTGAGAGATAGTAGTCAGAGTATAGGTGTCCGTTTATTTTTTCACAAAGCAAAGAGTTTGATCCCTGTTTAAAGGCCAAGCTCACATCATCTGGAAAACAGGGTTCTTATTTTTGGAGGTAACATACTTTATGTTTTTGGCAGCAGATCCAAGGTAAGAATTTTTCAAGCTCCTTTGTGTTTCAACTTTTTAACTTCAGTTCACTTTGCTACTCTCAGAACACAGCATTTATACGTACCACAAAATCTCAAATTACCTACAGCTTTGGTACATATGTTACCAGATAAATCACTGCAAATACATATATATTCTTGTGTATTACTCTTCCCTGAGGAAATGAGCCTGTGCACACTTTGTCTCCTTCTAACTTCTGAAATCTTTCCCAAATGTCAACCACATTTGACACAGGATTACAGGTCACAGAGATAACTAACTTTGTAGAAATACAGTGATAATCAGAAGCTAGGTCAGTGCAATAGTCCAGACAGTAGGGCAGGCAGAGTTCTGCAATTGAGCACTCAGCATAACAGTAGGCACCTGGCCAAAGAACATGCATGAACTGACCAGACAGTTGGGGTATGAATGGCTCCAAATAGATGTGACACGTATTCTCTCTTCCTCTTCAAGTGTCAGTGTTTTTTTCAGCCAAGAAATTTAATGGACAGAAGTAAATAAATCTGAAGTAAACTGTGCTTCACTTGACCTGCTGCTTACAGAGCAACTTGCTCAGGAAATGTTAATTGATTCTCACTGGAGCTTGTTAGTGCATGTCAGAACTGATTTTAATTATGTATCTCCTTTTGTCACAGCTCTGTTCTATTATCACATGTAGTAGAAAGGAATTTGATATGTGCAAGAACGAAGTATACTGTGCTACCAAATTTGCATTGAGTTTCATAAATGACAGACTTTTTCCTTGTACGGTAAGTCATTTAATGCCTGGTACGAAGGAAGAACAAAACCCTAAGGTATCATATTATCTGTAAAATACCCTGTCTGTAGTTGCATTTTCTTTAAAACTGAATTCAGAAAATAATTAAAACAGATGATCATCTTTCCTGATCCTTCAGGTTTATGTCAAAGGTCAACAGTATGAACCTGTAATGGATTTAACCCTAATTAATTAGCCAAGGTAGAGCACTTGCACAGCAGAATAAATTATATGCTTAAAGAAGACCAATAGCAAATAGTCGTGAAGTCACTTTATATCTGATTTCCCATGGAAAGACATGTAAATGCCTCTATCAAGTTAACACAACAAAATGACTATTACAGGGCTAGTCCTAAAATTTATAGCAGTGACACTTATTAACCAGGTATTTCTCTCTGACTTTTACTGAAAGATAAAATAGAAGAAACATTTTCCTTCACTACTTTTAGTGTATAAGAAGGTGGATTTGAGGATCTTGTCTATGTTTTACCGCACTGCAAACTCTATTGCCATGACATAGAGCACAGAGGGATTACAATGATTATCAAACATCCCTAAAGAAATGCAAAAAATAGTTGCAACAAAATTGGTATATTTGCCCACAGAATAATATTTTATGAGTTTTCAGTGAGAATCTGGACAAGAAAAGGAGTATTTCAGAGATCAAGTATAACATTAAGAATATAATCCACATTCTGTTGAAAAATGTGTGGAAAAAATAATCTTAACTTCAGCTGGAGCTAGTTTTTGCTAAAGGAAAATTTATAGGGCAACATTAAAATTTCCCTTTTTAAGCTTCCAGCATATTCTCTACCTTGAAAAAGAGATTTTCCAAAGTATAACACATACATCTAATAATGAATAAATCTAATTACACTAAACAATGCTTAATGTAGGTAACTGAACTGTCCTGAAGAATTTGTGGACTTCTGAATCTTTTGTTCTTGAAAAGTTCTTTATAACAGAACTCATTAACCCAAATTCTGCCTGCAACTCTTGACCTTCAAGCTGTCATCCATCTTTCCAGTCTACATTGCAGTCACATAGTGAAAGCAGAAGACAGTTCCTGGACATTTTCTGCTGGATTCTGGTGTTTTAATTATTAGCTAAGAGAAATTCGAATCATTTTGCACAGTAAAATTCAGAATGCAGTGAGAAAGTCTAAAGAGCATTAGCCTTATGCTTTCCTAACTTGGGACTTCTGTCTTTAACACAAAGAATATAAAACCATTTTCAAACTCTCTCAATGAATTTCAGATTATTCTTTAGATCAATGTTACTCCTTTTGGTGACTTTGCTGGGCTGCCTTTTTTCTTTGTTGTGATTATACAAGAGAAAGGCTGCCTTACTTTCATTTTTTTGAGGATTGAAAAGAAGCTGATTTATGGCACATAAATTGCCATAAATCATGATGGCAATAATCATTATTATTGTAATACGTATTTGGATGCTCATGAGCATTCTGTAGCTGTGCAGATTACATAGTGTAATAATTGAAGGAAGAAGAGCCTATCCAATTTTAAAAGAGAAAATGTATAGGTTTTGTTGGACAAAAACCACTTTTACATATGTCATAGAGGGAAAAGTGCTAAATCTACTTGTGCCAGAGCATTATGCAAATACAGTAAAACTTTGAAGATTTTAGGCAATTCACACAGTTTTTCCTAACCTTCCTTTATGAGGATACAGCATCCTTGGTCTCTGAAACCCCTTCTACAAGGCACAATGTATTAAACTTTTTAAAGATTATTTGTGGAAAAATGGTTTCTTTGTCATTCAAGATGTGTTTTTAGGCCTATAATTTCCTTCAAGTGAGCACAATTCCACTAGCAGCAGTATATTATTTTGACAGTAAGTCAGTTGGCATAAGACTTCATTGTGTATGCCTTTTGTTTATATAATCCTTCCTAACAGTAACAAGGTGTTTACTGTTCAGCAAACACATTTTATTTTAACTGCCAACAGTAAAACTGTCTGATAAAGTTTGATTTAGCTAAAGAAAGCAAGTTCTCATTTAGCCCAAATAAATCCATGGTGCTATAGACAGCTGTTTGGAGTACATAATCCCCCGAGCTCTTATAGTGAGGCAACTCTTGCTATTGAATGAGCGAGAGAGAGCAGGCTCAGCTGTTCAGGATGTGCTCCATTACAACTGTAATCTATAGCATCGTACTGCCATATTGTGAAAGCATTACTCACATTCAGCGGCAGTGAAGCAAATACTCCTCTGACAGATGCTCTGCAGACTGACAGCTGACACCCTAAGCTGAGCCCTATAGATTTTTCACTAAACACGTCCTGCAGCCCGGATCGATGTGGCCTGGCTGTCTGCTGCACCCCGTCCTCCTGCAAGGAGATCAACATCTAATACCGCTCCTGCAAGATTCTCAGGGAGTTAACTGTCTCCAAGTGGAAAAAGTTCAGATTTCAGAGAAACAATGAACACAGACACTTCTCAAAATAACAGCATTTTGATGCTTGAGAGAAGGAAGAATTCGTAAGCCTAAAGGCATTTTTTCTTCCAGTTTATGGCTGACTTTATCCTGGAGAAATTTGCCAAAGAAATGTGATTTTTAAGGCTGATATTATAAAAACTTTTGAGAGCAGCAGGGGAGAAATAGCTGATCTGTCACATGGAGTCCAAAAGAGATGTTTGTAGTAAATGCAAAACAAAAAAGACTCCAGTATTTGCTTTCTGCCAAAGTAAGAATATGCAGTTAGAATATGTACACAGGCAGAGATCAGGATTTGCATAGTAAGCCAATGCTGCATATTTTTTAAAGAAAAAGCTGGAGAATTAATCATTTTACCGTAACCACTAACACAATCTTCTAGCCTTAACCTCAATGTACTGGTAAAGTATTTTGCTTCTTCCCCCCCCCCCCCCCCCCTTTTTCTTTTATAGGTCTACTTCATTAACACGGCTCCTGCTCCTGTTGAAGTCACCAGCATTACTCCTGTAATTCACTGAGAACAGAAGCTGGCCCATAAAGCCGTTGTGGCTTGGAAAATACTTTCAGGAATGATAATTAGTTCAAAGCTGAAAAGCAGTCACTTACCTACAGTGAATATAGGCACAAGTACAGAAAAGAAGACAAGCTGGTTTTGAAGCATATTGGGGAGATTTAAGTATAATTTCTGTGCTGGAATTTAGTGACAATTGGGTTATTTTTTATTCTCTTTTATTACTTGTGCCATCTTCAAACGATCTAAATGCCAAGATAATAACCTTACAATAGATCTGGGAGTTCCTGAAAGGGCAACTATCTCTGCTTCTCATTTTCATCCTGCCACAGAGCACATTGTGTGGAAAGACAAACAGATGTGTATGCCTTCTTGCAGTAGGATTACCAGAGCAGGGTTAATTGTAAGAACTGAAATTTCTCTTTCTGACTGAGCAGCTTCATGTTTTCAGAGTATATCTTGTGGCTGCTTTTCAACATTTAGAGTATGGATTCACTCCTTGTTTGGTGTGTGCATTTAAATTCACGTTGCACTAGTGTTTTGTAAATGTATATGTAAAAGGCAAGTGATTATGTGCAAAGCGAAGGAAGGCTACTCATTAAATACACAGAGAAGGGGATATCTGGCAAGGGAGTTGCAAGAGAGAGAGGCAAATAGGCAAGAGTGCTCATAATTTGATTGAGAAACTTAGTAATACCACTAAAAGATCACCTGTTAAAGTTATTTTCTCTCTGTTTTTCACAAACTGCTTTTGTGTTCTAATTCCTGAGCACATCATGATCTGTAGGAGAACAGACACACTGTGCATTTGCATAGTCACACCAGAAGTTCCATTCATCTCTGCAATACTGGTGCTGGTAACAATGAAAATGCCATCGAAAAACACTTGTTCTGAACATGGTTTGCTCAAAAATGTGAGAAGGTTTTCTCACAGCAGTTTTACTGATGTAATTGAATTTGCATAGAACACCTCAATGTACAATGTTATGCACTTATTTGGACACATGCACTGGAAATTAGCCAGCAAGGATGTCGGTGCATGTCAGCTTAACTGATGCAGTGCTCGAATATGTGGTGCATCTAACTTATAAATGAGGAAGATCTTGTGTAGGAGCACATTGCTGCAAGTGTATGCCATTATTTAATCCATGAAACCATATATTATACACTGCACATTCAGAAGAGAAAGGATTTGTAGATAATTACCTAATCATCGCACTCATCAGAAAATCAATAGACATTAACATAATATGTTCAATGGATTAGAGAGATCTTTGTCAGAAATGAATGCCCTTGCTTCACATGAATTAATATAGGTCTATTTAGGCAAAACCACTCTATTACACTGCATTGTACAAGAAAATATCAAAATCTCATCAGTGCACATAGCTGAAAGCAAAAGAAATCCCAAATTAAAAACAGGCAAAGAGTAAATCTAGCCACCAGGGAGGTGTAAAATGCAGATGGCTCACAATCAGATTACCTAAACCATGTATCTCGTCGCAAAATCATCCTAACTGTTCAGAGCAGGCTCTCCATTTCATCTGATCCTTTTAGAACCAAAAGAAGCTGTTTTATAATGTCCTATCTCCCCTTTAGGTACTATTACTGGGGAGCAATTACATGTTTGATAGTCAGCACCACTTCTGGTGATCATTCTGCTGCTGACACTGAGGCTAATGCACAAACAAAAAACTGTGTCTGTAAATGGTTTAACAAATGCAGTTAAGCTGATAACACAGCCTCTTCAAAATAGAGAAGATGAAAATGTCTGAACTGAACCTAGTGAGCTTTTGAAATTACTTATGCCTTGAGACACACTGTGCCCATGAGTCTGTCTGGATCCAGGTCCATGTAGGCTGTCTGCAAGGCATAAACATGTACGAGAAAAAGTCCGGGATAATTTTTTGTTCTAGTTCCATAGTAAGCTAATAATAACAATAATATTCCCATTTTTACAGCATCTTATAGCTAAGAATTTCAAGATATTTTGCGGTGACGATGCCACTTTACAAAGGAAGAAACAAGGAAGTAGCTAACTCCTTAGGGTCAGTTTCATCCCACTCTAGGTATTAACATAACTACAGAGAGGGTTCACATTGGCTTTGGGAGGAAAGCCCTGTGCTCACATCTGCCAGTGCTCCACCAGCATGCAGGCAGCTCAGCTTACATCCCCCAGGGCTCCCTGTGGAAGGCAAGCAGAAGACGATGCACAGCACACTGACCATCAGGGGTTTCTGCATGGCGCTGGTGTGCTCAGCAGAACAAGGAACTCAAACTATGTGCTAAGTCCCAGCATCTTCCTTCCAGGAGGCTACAGACAAGCAGAGCTGTGAATTATCAACAGATTGTCTGTCCAGTTTCATCCGTTACCTCCTCAGTCCCTCCAGTAGAGAAGTGAGGTTAGTGGAGGATATCCCCACCATGCTGCCTCCCCAGAGGAAGCCAGCAAGAGAACTGGGAACCAGAGAAATACAACTGCCAGCAGCAGCAGCAGCACCAGGACCAGTAGCAACAACTAGTTATGAAACATAATACTTTAGGATGCAAGTAGGGAGAAGATATGCACCAACAAACCCAGACACAAATGAACTCAATAATGCTGCCCCTGGGTCTTTAACTTGCAGCCGTTAAGATAAGCCACAAATAAGCCAGTAAAAGTCACCAGCTTCCTACTAGACACAAGGACTTAGATATGGACTATTGCTCTAAGTATCCCAAAGGCTGGGGTCAGGCATTGTACGTTCCTGTCTCACAGATCTTACAGAAAATATTCACACAAGCATGCAGCACATCTGCAGCAAAACCAAGAAAACCCTCAGCTCCCTGAGGTTTTCCAGTATACAAAAGAAGAAGGACTGAAATTGAACCATACCTTTGAAGGGCCAGCATCAGCCTTCAGGAAAACTTAGATATTACTTTAATTCTACTTTGGGAGCTGAAATACTTTAAGGACATTGACTGATATTTGTCAGAGGTTGATTTTTATTCTGCTGCAGTGAAATATGCAATCATTAGCAGCAGGACCAAATAGTCTGAACCAGAACAAAATAGTCTGTTTCCAAATACGTCACTGGAGGCTTACTTTTCCTATAGACTTTGGTAATTACCAAGAAAGACAGGCTCTCTTCATGCTTTAAAGTTTCTTAGAAGCATCTTTATATCCTTTTTTTTTTATAACCACCTACCTCTACCATTATATTAAAGCAAATCCTGCTGAAAGCTGTTAAGAGGAACTTATATAAACTAAATACAGCCTATAGAGATTGTGGAAAAAAATAACAGGAAAGACAGCACACATGACCATAAAATAATTTAACTCTTTTAGAGAAGAATTCAGGGGTATCTGCTTTATGTGTGCACTGCAAACACTATATTAACTGTGGCAGTAGAGGTACGTCAAATAAGAACCAGATAAATCATCAAATTCTTTACTGTTAGGATTCTATATTAAATCATGCAATGGGTTTTATATTATTGCTTTTTCAAAATCTCAGTGAATTTTCTGACCCTTGCTTTTGAGATCGTGGACATGTGATTAAGACCAGTGCATATACAAAGAGCATGCAAATACAATTACGTTTTGCAATACTTTCAGATCTGGCCTCCAAATTCCAGCTTCAGATATGTTTAATACCTATTCATTATCATTATTGGATGCAGTATCTATTGATTCTTTGAAAACAATTAGAAGTGGAAGAGACCTGTTATGCCAAACACAGATAGATGTTTATGTTTATGTGTGTATATGTTTATACTGTCAAGATAGACAGTATTTTAAAGTCAAGTATCTTTAAACATTTGACAGGATGGGGTGGCTTCCCCAGTTCCTTCAGGAAATCATTTAATTGCCCAAAAGAGCAAAGCACAGGGGAATTTTCACCTGACACTTCATCTAGGTTTTCGCTATACAAATTGAACAGTTTCATACATGTGGAGTCATCAGGCGATAGCCCCACTTCCATGCACATTAAGACTGCTGCAGAGAAGATTGCTAAAATGACAGCCAAGCATATTCTGCTTCTTCTGTTGCCAGTGCTTCAGCTGCGTAGCTTCCAGAGTGAACTGTACGTGTACTCTCTCAGGGACCTGTAGTTGGTACAAGAAAATAAATATTATTTCACATCAGAAGCAATGGTACTTGTATTTTATATCTCTTGCATATACATGTGCATGCAGAGTGGTAAACCCAATTAGACCAAAGAGGGCATATTCACATCCTTGGAGAGAGGAAGCTCAGTCCTTACAGTGTTAAACATTTTGGCTACAACTGTGTATATGTTTATACAGGCATGTGCATGTGTGTTCTGTCTTCATATGGTGTCACTGCATTCAGGACAGCTGAAGCTATAAGCTTATCCCTTCTGCATATTTATGTGACAGAAATGTGGAAGCTCTCCTCTGATTAAACAGAAGTTTCACAATTCTCTTCATTTCTCTCCCACCCAGAGAGAAATGCATTCTGCACTTCATGATCAGGACTTCAACATTTACAACTGGATCATTTCTCCCTCTGTCTAGTCTAGGATTTCTGAGCCCTTACTTGGAGCACAGCACGAGTCTATTTCTCCCTCATGCAGCATGCAGCCAGAAAAGACAAGCTACAATCCCTCCCTGAGTTCATATTCATTCTCCTCAGAAGTCCTGTATACCAGAAAACAGAAAGTCTTCCACTTTTCTATGGATGTTTTTAGACCCTCTTCCAGAAGCTGTTGGTCCAAACCTGTTTTTTGCTTAAAGCCTGCACTGAAACAATGCAGGGAAAGCAGTGTTTGCTCTAGTGTCTTGTTTTCTATTTTATTAACCTGTGCATTGACAAGGTAAATGCTCGGGCACATAAGCCCAGTTCTAGGATAATAAAATCTCAGATGAAATCACTTCAGACACCAAGGGAAGTCCTGCCACAACGCTCCCTGGGACTGTTTCTCTGTCAGTTGTACACAGTTCAACGTCCCCATCCTCATCTTCACATTGTCACAACATGGGAGAGCTCAGTATGACTTTTTTTTTTTTTTTTTTTTTTAGTAAATGAAAACACCACTAAAATGGAACTGGGCCAAATTCTCTGCAGTGGAAGAAAGAGGTCATCTGCGTAGACTTCAGGGTATAGCTTTGCATCTGTAACTGTAAAAAATGTGGCCAAATGTTTTCCCGATCTCATTTTTTAAACGTGTTTATTTGATTTTATTTTGCCAGCAAATTTATGCAAGTATGATTTATATGTAATAATCCCCATATTTTTTTAATTACCTTGCCATAAAACCTGAATAACTCCCCCTACTTTGATCTCCAACACATTCTGGAGAATACTGCAGCAGGCATGCCTAAATCAGTTAAGCTATGCACAGAGCTGTTCCTGGAGGGAAGCTTTCCCACATCAGAAGATTGTGTAATAAAACTTAACACAGCTCATTAATTTTCTCTCTTAACCAATGCATCTGACAAGAAGTGACTTTGAAAACCTAAAGGAATGACACAACTCTTATGCTTTGCGTGAAACATCTGTTTCCAGCTCCTTTGCTATTAAATTGACATCTTTTTATTTGAAAAGTTCCTTTTATTTCCCAACTTCCTGCAATTGGTAATGTATAAATCCCAAAGAGCTTAAATTCACAGCTTTTAAAACTTGATTAACTAAATGCTGGGTTATTCCTGTCCCAGAGGAAAATGCTTCTCTCTGCGCAGACAGATTAAGTGGTACAACTCCGTTTTTTAATCAATTATTAAGAATTTGTTTATTCAAGCAATGCCAGACTTCATAAAGCATCAAAACAGACTTCAAATCCCCAAATAATGTAAACACCAGTGTGATTGCATATGAAAAATATTAGCATTCTCGGATCTGGAAAATCAATAGAACGTGAGCATGTCGTACCCTCTCGTCCATGAAGGCCACGGACAATATCATGTTTCTTTCTGACTGTGAAAACCTACAAAGCCAGTTGCAGAAGTCTTGTGTGAGGAGTTGAGGTGATTTTCAGCGGAAGCAAAACACCCTCGTTACTGTGATTTTTCCTTGAAAATCACATCACTCAGCTCCACATTCATATTATGTTGCTCCATTTAGTTTGCAGTTCCTCATACACTGAGGAAGAGAAGACAAAAAGGCCTGGCAAGCCTTCCCCAGACCATTTCGTGTTATACGTGGATATCAAGCACAGCTGAATTCTGGAAGCTGACTCAGTTCTACTCTGAAGAACAAGACAAATGTATTTAATCGCATGTTGTATTTGTATAGAAGTTAAGTATTGCTTTGGTAACTCTGGTAAACCAGCTACACCCTACCAACTAATGCAATTTTAAGACCTTTGAACTTGTTTATACACTTCAAAAAACTTTAGTCTCCAGTGTAGTTTAGGATTAAAAGAGACATCTCCAGGTGGGACAGATTAGAATTCACAAGTAGTGCCACAAACCGAGTACGGTTGCCTTTGAAAGAAATCAACGTTTATGCAATTTTCTTTGCCACATAGTTAGCAAGGAACACAGAGAATTAAAGGATTAAAGATTCTCAGCAAGTGTTTATTAACCAGACATGATTTTAAAGATTAATTGGGCAACACCCTGAAATTACACCTGCCTCAGTAAAAGTACTGAAGTGCACCAAGTCCATGCAGGGGGATCGGGGATGAGGATCAAAATTAGAAGCACCTGAGGAATAGCTTGTTATGAAGAGGAAGCTCTTCCTCCTCTTCCTCTTTCCTGGGCTGTCATCATGTTTGTGTGGTGCATGAGTCTGAGCCCAAGGCTCAGCTCCTCACTGTGAGCACGGATGTTGCTTGCACTCTCAGTCCCATTTCTTGGGGAGGAATGCCAAGCTTTGCCAGATCTATTCTTAACCCCTGTCAGTCCCAAGTATGGGCCATTTTATTACACACTCCACAAAGATGGATTGTACTTGAAGGAGTGGGTTAGCGTGTCCCTTAAACTACCTTTATGCTGTGGTGCTCACTATCAAAGGAAGCATGAAGCATTTTACAGTCCCTGTTAGATAAATGCTTAACAGGAAGACAAAAAGAAGGAAAGGGGAAGAGTATGTCTCAACTAATATTGCCAAGCTATGCAATAAGTGAGAAAATAAGGCAGTATGTGTCCAAGATGAACACAGTTTACACAATTTATAGGAGCAGGGGAACTGAGCAAACAGAGCAAGTCAGAGATTTTTGACATGTGTGAGGAGGAATGCACTCCTTAACCCCTGTGGTATGTTTATTTTGGGGAACCAGAAGATGGCTGAAAGGTACATTATAATATGAATCAACCTTAATATTTGCACTTTGGTGCCAGCTTGGTCCTTCACTGGGACTTCTTAAAGCATGGCTTAGACAAACATACAGGAATAAACTTGCATCTGGCAGGGAGTGGACCACCTGCTCTCTCCCAGCCCTCTTTGCTCTGATTTTGATATTTCTCTCACAACAGCTCAGCATGTTTCAATTTCTATTTATTTTCTCATAACAGGGATAGCCAGCATTGCTAATCTACATTTCATACCAACATTTCAAAAGGGTGGAACAAGGAGATGATCCAAGGACCTGCTCAAGAGCTGGTCTAGGCTGCCTTGCCACCAAATCCCAGGGCTCCTGGGTGATACAGCATCAGCAGCTGTAACCCACTTGATCTGTCCCACAGAGGGGCTTCAGGTTGCCCAGAAGTCTCCAAGCACATGACAGTGACCTGCTTTGGGAGCCCCATCTGAGCTGCTTAATCACTCTGACGATGTTACAGATTGGACACCCTTGCCCCATGAAGCAAGTGATGAACATCACTGTATTAGCAACACAGAAATAAATAACTTGCCCACATTTGCACAGGAATATTATGAGCAAACTGGTAATAAGATCCAGATTTGCTGCCTCCCACTCTGCTGCACCACAGAAATGTGACACACTTCCACAAGCTATGCCCTAGCCTTGAAGAAAGGGGAAAGAGACAGACAAAAGTCACACAGGAAAAACCAAACCAAACCAACCAAACAAACAAACAACAAAAAAACACTGAGCAGTGTATGGCAGTACAAATATCTCTTCTGAGGCAGTGGTTTAGTGTTTGCAAGTATTAAGAAAAATAGAGGAACTGTCCAAACTTTCCAGGAGCAATTTCCCATTAGGGGGTCTGAGGAAAGAGGTTCATAAGGCAAAGAATGAAAGCTTTCATCTGGGTTATTTTTCCAACCATATAAAAAAGAAGATAGAAATTGCAATTCAGAGAACTAGTGGAGGAGAGATGGAAGTAAAGACAAACTGAATCATGTTTAATAAAAAAAGTTTATAGTCATTGCTAGCAGGATTCTATCCAGCTGGCACATCATGGTCCTATCACAAGCTGCACTCAGTGAATTAGGGGCTGTGTTACTATTCCAGTAATGTCATCTGCAGACCTATTTAACCTCACTGTAGGGGCAAAATTTTTTCCTAGGCTACCAGATACTATTTTGTCATTATTAAACTTAATTTCATGTGTCCTGCTCATACCTGATATTGTCCTTTATAGTGGAAGAAATACAGGCTGTCATCAACGATGTCGAGGACAATAAAAAAGAAGAGAGAAGAACAACAGTGAAACTGGCACCATGCAGAAAGCCAACCTAAAATTTATGTATGACTTTTTTCCACTAGTATTCTGAAAGTGAATCATTGCAGTGCGTACACCTGGTTGTAAGTCTTATGCAGAGTCTGAGAAAAAGAAAATGCTGCCCCAGTCTCTTTCACACCTCATCTTAACATTTCTCTCACCACCATTTTCTTTCTCTCCTATTTCAACATTTTTCTCTTCCATGAAAGCAGAAATTCAAAAAATAAATTGCAGGTTTTTTTCCCTTAGTGTATTTTTAAACCCCTATAATAGAAAAATTCCAGTATTATTCATCATGCCTTACTTACTGAGACTTTACATTTCATTTGTATCCAAGATATTTAAGAATAGCACAATCAAAGATACTTAGCCAAGGAAATTAGACAATAAAGAGCACAATATGCAAGACTTATAAAAAGCCACATTGCTGTGCAATGTGACTACATAGAATCAGTTCAATTGACAGGTCAGGAACTATGATACAAGGTAAGCATATGCAAATTATGAGTCACTCCTCAGTGGATATCAGAAAACATGATTAGTTCCAGCACAAAGTTGTCCAACTGGTCTAAACTTATTGGAGAAATAACTTTATTACAAGGCATCATGCATGACTTGGGCATGTAACTGCATTCACAAATGAAGCGAGACTGGCTTTGAGTGAATGGAAAGGTTTGAAAATTTGCCAACTATATGTACAGATGATGCCAAGTTACTCTTGAATCTATATATCTGCCAAATCAGTTGCATATACTGTGTATCAGTCCGGTGATACAGGAAGAGAGGCAGTAAAGCCCTGCCTAAGATGTGGGTGCCATTGGAATTTGGCAGCTGTGCTCGAGCTGTAATTGGAACCAGCACTGCCCTGAACCCTCCAGCCCTGCAAACGAGAAGGGAGATGATCTCTGAGGTCGTCTGTGTCATCCCCTTACAGCTCTGGGCTGTTTTCATAATGGGGCCTTTGAACTCTTTGGTGTGTAGGAGTGGTTCCCAACATGTGTCCCTGCCTCTTTTGCATGAGCAGAGGCATCTCGCCATAGCTCATGGGGGGGCTTCCACCCTGCCTTTGAAAGACACTATGGAGGTGTGAGGTCCTGTAGGCTCACAACTGAAGAGGCACAGCACCAAAATGTCAAATTCCTGTTTATGTTCAGGTAGATTAAACGTGCTGCATTCTACTGTGTCACCAATGCTTTATTGCCTATATTTTTAAGCAACTGTAAAGTTAACTTCTCTTGGTACCATAGAACTGTTACAACTGTGCATTCCTATCTAGGCTCACGTTACAAGTACAGCAAGACCAACAACCGCTAATAAACATCTTAAGCTGCTCCAAACAAACAGTTCTTGATTCTTTTATAGGACTAAATTATATAAATTAACAAGAAGATGCAAGAAGCAATGCTTATGAAATGGTTTTAATGTGTTTGCTTTGCACTAAAGCACAACAGCTTGTAAAACTGTTTTTACAATTTTTGTGGTAACACAAACCAGGAAGCCTTTCAGTGCAGTTAATTCTCTGAGATTGGCTAGAAAAGTACCATCATTTGAAAAATTTCAGTGACCCTTTCTGTTAAGGAAAGTAGTATTTGATCTATGCCTTTCCTGACTAAGAATAGAATAAAGAAAAGCAATGCTTGATATTGATATAGCTATTAAAACAGCTAGGGTCAGCTAAATTTTGTTTTCCATCTGGTGTTTTCATTTACACCTATGAAAAGTGAATACAAAAAAAAAAAAACAGGCTACCATTTGGATTAGGTGTTTTTTCACAGCCAGTAAGTGCAGAAGTGTAGGACTCTGCTAGGCAATGAGGAGCTAAGCCAACTCTGCATACATTAGAGGTATCATTTCTCCTTGGAAGGGCTGTCACACTTAAGTTCTCTTCCACACTGTCTCTGAAATCTTTGGCAAATCATATAATCATCTCCACACTTTGGTTCTCCATTTATAAACTAGGGATAACGTTTTCCAGCTTTGAATGTCACAATACTATATTTCTGGAAGAAAGTCTATCATTTGTTTCAGCTTCCAAACCTCTACTCCATGAAACAAATTCTAGAGCTTATTAGAGGCCTTTGTATAATTACCCCCTTCTGGCAGGAAGTCTGTGAATTTGCTTACAAGCACAAAACTCTCCCACCAGCACATTCGTTAAACTGGTTTTAGCTTAGATGGGGCATCACTGCATTTCTGGTATATTATAGATGATTCACCTCAGCAGCAATAACATCTTAGAAGGACCTTTTTGAATTCACTAATTCTCTTCTACTGGCATTTACATCCAAATTTCCAGCTGAGTGGGAAAACCAGAGGAAGCAATGAAGCCAGCAAATGGAAAGCAAGCTAAAGGAAGAAGTAAGCACGACTAGCAACCACAGAGGACAAAATATTAAATTATAAAAATTATCTTTGAGTAACTTTCAGTGTTTTTAAATCTGACAAGAACAAAAGACTTTCCTTTTACTTCCTTTTTCAGCAGTATCACTAGACCACTTGCCAGACGTGGTCCGTTCAAGAAGGGTTATCCTTTACCCTCAGAATCTTGCTATTCAGGTTGTGTTAAAACCCCTAAGACCTGCTGTACCAGCTCCTGTTTCCTGTCTTCTAAGGTCCAAAGCTTCAAAGCTCCCTTCCTGCAAGCAGACAAGAAACCTTTCCCCATAAAGAATGAATGTGCAGAAGTTTCTACAGAATATAAATGTTAAGAAAAGTGTACAACAGTAGGAGCTATTATGAATGCCAAAATAATAATAATAATAAAGGAAATCTTTCAAACTTGATCTAAGCTGACATTAATGGGTCAATGTTTTATATCTGCTAGGTTGTGGCAGAGCTACCAGGACCACAAACATGGCTGTTGTGGGACTTCTCATGCCATTTTTGGAAGCAGAAACTCTGCTCCAGCTGGGAAGGGGCTGAATGCGTTCTTTCTTTCAACTGTATTTTGCCAAGCAAGTACTGCCGTTCTGGCCTTGTACCCAAACTTTCCATGCTGGGGCTCAGAAAAAGCCCTTCTCCACCCAAGTGCTTTCCTTAGCTGTGTCCTGAGATGTCCCCCTCACAGAATCTCATTTGTCATCCTTGTATCCTCTCTCATATTACTGTCACTCAGCAGCAAATTTCTGCTCTTACTTTTCAGGGTTGCCAAAGCTTCTTTCCTCCTCAGTTTACTTGTTTCCTAGCAGACCCTAAAATAGAGACATGAGACATTTTGTACCAACTATGTTAACAATTGCAGACATTGCTTTGCTTCATCATTTTAACAGAAAACAGCAACAGCAGTAAATATGATATGACAGTTGTAATGATGAGAATTACTGTCCTGAAAGAGAGCTCTGAATGGCTTGTAAAGATCCCAATTTTTAAAGGAAAATTAGTTTGTACTCTGAGGCATCTTATCATCACAGGGTAAATTACATTGAGTACTAAAAGAGCACAGGACAAGGCTTACTGTACCTCTGAGCCTGATCTCTCTAGCAGATTTGTACTTAAAAGAGGTGTTCAGAAACCGGGAACAGTTCAGAATAGGGTTAGAGGGATGGTTCTGTAGATGGTAAACCTGTCTTTTCCTGAAAGACTAGAGAGACTCAAACTTATCCAAGATAATTTAAGTGCTTGACTTGATCATGGTTTATAAGCCCATCCATGCCAAAAATATTTCTCATCTTATTAATCATCCAATCTACTTTAAGCTTGCAGACAAGCATATGAAAAAGTCCAAGCTAAAGCAGACAAAATCAGACTAAAAAAATGTGCATTTTTTACTAGGGAGGTAAATTAGCACTAAAATGGTCTACTTGAGGACATAATAACACTTGTCACTTGAAGACTTAATAACAAAACCAAATATTTTTCAAAAAAAAAAAAAGCTATGGTTGAATTCAAGCCTGTGAGTATGATGTGAGAACGACTGGAGGAAATGGCTAGGAGGTCATAGTTAGGCTTTGTCCTCTCCTCAAATTCTAGGAATCAACACAAAAGCTGCAGTCCTGGGGCGATATTTTCATGCCTTTAATTGTACTTGTCTGCTCAGGCAAACACTGCCAAATTCTACAGATACAGGATAAAACAAATGTGATGGATCTCTGCAAGCATCCCAGTGCAATGGTAAATGAGTTGACCTTTTTCACCACAGAACTATTACATGAGTAAAGTCAATACAGTTCTGATTAATTAGTGACCAGCAGTGGCATTCACCAGTGGTAAAGGTCACACCTGACATAAGGCTTCTACCAAAATGGCCTGCTGAGCACAGCAGCTCCATGCATGGCACTTGGGAGCTTGGCACTGCACAAGAGGAGGGTGAGCTTGTATTTAGAATCATGGAACCATAGAATCATTCAGGCTGGAAAAGATCATCTAGTCCAACCTCTAACCTAGTACTAAAGTCCACTACTAAACCATGCTATTAGGTTCTAAATCTACACATTTCTTGAAGACCTCCAGGGATGGCGACTCAACCACTTCCCTGGGCAGTCTGTTCCAATGCCACACAACCCTTTCAGTGAAGACATTTCTCTTAATATCCAACCTAAATCTCCCCTGGCATAACTTGAGGCCATTTCCCCTTGTCTTATCACTTGGTGCTTGGAAGCTAGATTACTGAGCTCAGGTCACCTGTCCTGCACTAGCATCTGCTCTCCCAGCCCAGGTAATGCAGACCTGCACCAGATAAGCCTAGCAGGGCTGCCTCAATGACAGCTACTGGCTTTGGCCTGTGGAGCAGAACTGTCTCCTCTTGAAGTAGCTGTGCCAGCCCAGAGAAGTTATGAAGGACAACAGCCCAACACAACCAGCCTTATGGCACAGCAGACCAGTGGGGTTATGACAGGTAACATTTCTCAAAATCACAGTCCTCTGTTCACTAATATAGGCCCCTGCTTCAAGAATACACTGTGGTACTCACAAGACTACAGACTATTTTAGTTTCTGCTTATTTTGAGGTTAAAAATGAAGCACTGACTTTGGGTTGACCCTTTACAACTAAACAGTGCAAAAGTTTACTACAAATTTATGTTACTTGCCAACAATCAGTAAAGAAGTTTTGTACTACACCAGAGGGAGAAAAAAAATGGTACCTCCCAACAATTCCTAAGTCCACAAGCCTGTCAGAAACTTTATATCTTGTTCAGTTTGATTAAAGAGTTAAGGAGTGGGCATGTGGGGGGTCTTGTCTGGTAAAGCAGCCTTTGCTTACCAACATTTTATGTTTCCAGCTTTAGAACTCTTAAGAAGAATCAGCAAAAGAAGGTAGGAAGCCAGTGAAAGAGCACAGGTTAGAGTCCAGTATAAATCAGTAAGAGCCAGGGCTGCTGGTTCAAAAATAAAAATAAAATAAAGAAAAGAAAAGAAAAGAAAAGAAAAGAAAAGAAAAGAAAAGAAAAGAAAAGAAAAGAAAAGAAAAGAAAAGAAAAGAAAAGAAAAGAAAAGAAAAGAAAAGAAAAGAAAAGAAAAGAAAAGAAAAGAAAAGACCAGAATATCTCCCACTTCCACCCACTAACCACCCATTAATCACAACATCCTAAAATCATGGGCTGCTTCTGAAAAATTCTCCTTAGTAAGAAACACAAAATCTAGGTTAGTACTTCATAACTTATGTGTTGCTCATTTATTTTGACAAGTTCAGTTTAATCCTTATGCATAATTCTTCCTAAGATACTAGGAAATGGAGATGGTACATTTTGTAAAATATGAATAATTATCTGAGGAATCACTACTGCACCCTGCTCTAAAGCCTTTAAGAAATTGAAAACACTGGTGTATTTGGGGTCAAATAATACAGTACTGCACAGAATTCCAAAATATCTTACTTGCAAGTATTTCAGTTAGTTTCAGTCCAGTTAAAATCAGTGGACATTCTGCAATGTCAAAATTATGGCTACTTGACAGATTATTGTTCCTGTAGGTGACTTCACCCCCAAAAATTGTACTTTTCTTTCCCTCCATGTTAGCCAAATGAGTCGACTGAATTTTTGGGGTACTTTCTAGTGACATTCTGAAGTCCTGTTATGACTTTTATAGCTAGTTACTTTAACACTGGAATTACACTTAAATGTGTGTCCACCTATACTGTATATAAATTGAATAAACAGTATGTAATTTGCTTCAAGAACACTGCTATCTTGAAGATAATAGAATGTGATTAGAATTTATCCCCTTCTGGCTATTTTCCCATTGAAGACTTACAGCTTCAGCTGGTAACTCTAACCTGCAAGAACTGTAAAACATTGTGGTTTTGCCAAGTAGGACAGGGCTTAAATTACACTGCAGAGTAAATCAGCCAGAACATTACTAGCTTGTATGCATAGCTCAATCTTTAGGGATTTTTAGGATCATCCACAACAGGCAGCAAGCAGGTTATTGTTGATGTTAGACCATAATTTGAATATAGGAAAATATATTAGATAATTCAGCTGTACATATCTCTAGAGAAATTAAAATAGAGAAGTTCTTAAACTGCAGTATTAGAAATTTAACTAGACAGTAAATCTAAGGATGTGGGGACTGTCAGATGTCTTTTTAATTACCCTGTTCTTGCTTTAACATAAGAATGATTACAAAATATGTATATTTAATTAAAATTTTGGTTAGATCCGATACCAAAAGTAACCCTGGAGTTTTTGATCTGCAACTGAGTGTTCATTTTACTCCAAGACATTGCTTAGGAAAACAGCCTCTTCTTTATTGAAGTTTCATATTTTACAAGCAAATCTGAGTGTTTTTAAACTATATTTACAATTTCCTAAATATATACACTGTCCTAATGGGAAAATAAACTCATGATATTATCGTGAGTCAAAGAGTCTGCTACTTGTTTAATATCTTGTTTTAGACTTCCCATAACTAGATATAAATGTCACAAGAAAAATGCAACTTTCATTAAACAAATTGCAAAATAGTCATCCCTGAGAACCCACTGGGGTACGTTTGTAATCAAATAACTTAATTCTCCACATTACTAATGCATATTTCTGGCTTTCTTACTTTTCTTAAAAGGAAACTGCTCACTACTAAAATATAGCTTTTAATTTGTGGAGGGTAAAAATTTAGTACTTAATAAGCATACTTACCAAAGACTTTTAAAAAATTAATAGAAACCAAATAAATCTTGGCTATTAAAAAAACATATCTGACACACAGGTTGAGTTATACCAGCCAGCACAAGTACACAGTAAGATTCCAGATGTGCTATTTTCCTGTACACTGACAGCTATCAAACCCACCCCTGCAATAAAAAAGTCATGAAATGGGTTTTTAATCAGGTCTAGATTTCCATTAGCCCATGAGGACTGATGTCTGTGTGTTGTGGTTTTTATTCTTTACAGCACATGCCATTGCTCTTAATATGTGGGGAACACATATTAAGTCTAAACCTTTTTTTGAGTAACCTCCTGAAATGGATTTTTTCATATCTAAATTGAAGCCAAATAAACATTATTAACAGCTGTATTTTTACAAAGTATTTGAAGGAGGGGTTAAACTCAGGATTGTTCAATTAACATTTCCCAGGCAGCACGTAAGATCAGCATGTCTGATGGATGGACAATGTGGAGAAAAAAAAAAAAAAAAAAAAAAAAAAAAAAAAGGCTCTGCAGTATGAAAAAATGTCAAGGGAATTCAAATAACATGATGACTTTCCATACAAATAAAATAAAACCAAAACTTTCCCTTTGCAAGATATTCAGAGTCTGACATTGCATTAATTCACATCTTCCTGGAAACTGTTAGATAGATATCAGTTTCTTCTTATATATTTATTGTAAACATTGGTACAAGATGTTCTGATTGTTTCCAGGAAAATACTATTAGTTACAGTTGTACAGAATCAATTTCACATAAAATCATACAGCACAGCTACAGAGAAAAAGAAATCTGTAGGCATCTACTGTAATGAACTAACCACTGTGGTTTATATCCATTGCAAAACTTTAGCAGAACAGTTGGCACCAGCAAAAATATTGCAAATTAAAGATATTAGAAGAAGCTGTTTAGGAAAAAACATTTAACCACAGTTAAAGGCTAACAGAAAAATTTAAATGATTGCTATTGTTTGTGTTCTAATAGGATGTAATTGACCTCAATCACATAAATAAAACAATCATGCAGACCAATATTTGGACTCATTAAAAAGCTGACATATTTTATTAATTTGACTAGATGTCTAGAATTTGACATCTTATATCTTTGCAGTGCAAAGATCATTTACAGTTACTGCCAAAATAATAGCTTACTTCATGAAAAAAAAGTGATAATTAATGTGAAGTTTATAAAGCTGCCTGCTTTCCTGATACCCCAGTCTAAATGTAAATATCCAGTCCTCCAAAAAGCAAAAAGAAAATGTAAAGGAGAAACCTTACTCAAAATTTCACTGTATGAATCAATAGCAAAGCTGAAACCACCCCTCAGCAACTGCAATATGAGCGTTATTTTTGACGTGGCTATGAAGAAATGTGTTCGTTCAGTAACTTTAAAGAGCAGGTTTCAATTTTGCCACATTAAATCTGTCATTCATTCTTTTTTCTTTCTCTTTTTCTTTATGACCAGGCCACCTCAGCAGGCTGGGCAGGAAGAGCAGGGCCTACACTGCTGCCCAGGCACTATGCTCCTCACTCTGCACAAACAAATTTAAGCAGGTTTCCAGCTGAGATTAAGGAAGTGTCTTCCTTCAAAACCAAAGCAGGCAGATCCTCACCTCATAGAAATTATCACTGGAGTGCCACAGAGAGCAACAACAACTTAACTTGGTTGAAAAACCCTCCAAGGGGACCTGCTCACTCATTATCCTTCCAGCCCACTCATGGCAAAAGCCACTTCTGAATAACACAAAGTTGTACACAGCTGAGGGAAATTATATATATATAAGTATATATATTTTTCCATATATATATGGAAAGGGATTATGTTTTGCTCAGCAAGTTTCCATCAAAATTTAACTTTTTTTTTTTTTTTTCCCCCAGTTTGTCCCCTCTGAAGCATAAAAGAAGTAAAGTGAGTGCAAAACCCTCCAGTGAATATCAAATATGAAGCATAATTCTCTATCCCCATAGGCAGGTGGGTCACCACTGCCCTACGCTTTGTGCCAAGGCACGCAAATGCAGAGAAACAGCAACACTGGCCTTGCTTTTGTAGGTGGGAGGGCTTCCAGTCCGGGGCACAATGCCTGAAGCCCTAGCGTGCACCCTGTGTGGAGCCCTCTCCAAGCTTGGAGGAGTCAGCCTTTCATCCCCCCCCTCATGGACCCCCTTGCCACACTCCAACGCAATTTCACATCAAGATACATGACAGCACTTCTGTTCACAACACAGGATGGGATTCCTTCAAGTTTTCATCCACAGCAATGTTGTTGGTTTAGTCTTAGTCAGATCTATATGACTGAGTGCTTCTATTAAGTGATGGAATACCCTAGAAATACTTATGACATCCACACTAATACCAAATGAGTTCGTGATGATTTACGTTTATTAGAGAAAAGAATATCAAAAGAATTATTAATAGTGCTACCACAAAGCTTTGGAAATGGTTGACAGCCCAAGCTCAGAAACTGAGGAAGTGGATTTGGAGTCTGCAGAGAAGAATATGAGGTTTTCTCTTTTGGTAAATAGCAGCCTGTACAAATACTAAATCAAACAACCACTTCATTAATCTTTCTGTGATTTGGGGGGGGGGGGGGGGGGGGGGGGGGGGAGGTTAAGGTTTTTCTAATAAAAGTCATATAAGCCTACTTTGAAATACATTAAAATAATGTTAATATCTGTGCATAGTTCTTACAGAGTCTGAGAGAAATTCTTTCCATTTTTCTAACCTTTCTATTTATTTCATTTGCTTGCAAAGCTAACCTGATTATTGTCTTATTGTCTGGTTTAAATAAACCAGAACTAACAAAATAACAAGAATAAAAACTAGACTAAAATTTAGAGCATGCTCTGAAGGAACATTTTGCCTTGGAAAATTAAATATATATATATATTTAGAAACAGAGAAATGTGAAAATATCAAACCATTGAAACACAGCCAAGTTAAGGTTCTCCTGGGCATTTTATACCACTTGGCAAATGTATATTAACAGTAAAGATGATGAACCGCAAGCTTGAACTGCATAAACTGCATACAGCTATTGCTTAAGCCCAATATATCATACTGATAAATAAATAAATAAATGTATTTTTTATACTAAAGATAAGTCTCCTCTTTCATGATCCCTGATAAGAAAAGTACACCAGCAGATGAGTGATGAGAACATCATATAGTTGGCGCAACCTTTCTTGTGGAGATGAAAAGCAAAAATTCCCAACCCTCTCACAACTACACAGACTGGATAAGCTATCTATGGAGAGAAGCATTACAGAAATGGTGCACATTATCTCAAATAAGATCTGAATTACTGTGCCAAGGCCTTGATGTCTTCACAGATTATTATAGCCAACACAGTTTAATGAGGGGAGACCTCATGGTGGCCTGCAGCTTCCTCACAAGGGGGAGCAGAGGGGCAGGTACTGATCTGTTCTCTCTGGTGACAGCAACAAGACCCAAGAGAATGAAGTTGCAACAGGGGAGATTCAGGCTGGATGTTAGGAAAAGGTTCTTCACTGTGGGTGATCATTAAGGCTCCCCAGGGAAGCACTCACAACACCAAGCCTGCTGGAGTTCAAGAAGCACAATGCTCTCAGACACAGGGTTTGATTTTTAGACAGTTCTGCATAGAGCCAGGAGTTGGACTCAATGAGCCTCCTGGGTGCCTTCCAAATAGGGATATTCTGTGCTTCTGTGATCAGTCAGATGGGTATTAGCAAGCATTTCTGGAAGAACAAGAGTCTGAGGATACACAGTAAAACAGATCAAATATATATATATATATATATATGCATAGCATTACTAGTCCTTGAGTCCCACAGAGCCAATTACACTGACATTATCTTTAGAACGGGACAGGCTAAATCTGTTTAGACTACCCTTTCTCCCATAGGCATCTCAAGAATTACCAGCCATGATAAGCCCCTCTGTGGCTGCTCTTCTTACCTTCATCAAGTTGTCTTTTGGACAATGTAGCAATGTTATGATGAGGTCCTGCCCCTTTGGACTACAGAGCACCTTCCATCAAGTATGTGGCTTGTCAGTAAGCTTGGCCTCTTTTCTTCCACACTTACATTGTGAATCTGAACAAATGAATACGTTGTCAGGGGAAACAAAAAACAACAACGGAACACCAAAAAAACCTCCAAGCTCAAAGTACCAAATTATACAAATACTGATGCTTTTCCATACTGACAACAAGCAGTACAGACCAAGACCATCAGCTTTTCTATCCAGCAAAGACTCTGAGGCTGCCCGAGGAGAGCCGCTACTTGGAAAGCATTTGTAGAAAACAACACCTGAAGCAAATCAAGGAGCGCTGTCTCAACCATCCATTGTGATGGATCTATCTTTCTGAAAATCTTCCCTTGTACTTTAGTATCGAATGTATTTTCTGACACTCGCCTGATTTTTATGCTTTGTTTACAGCAAAGTAGCATTACCGATAGTGTGCTGTGCTTGAGAAAGGAAGGCATGCATATGTGCACCTGCTTTTATGTTTTGCAAAGAGCTTTAAGATGAAGCTGATTGTGAAGGTACTGTACAAATTTATACATTATGGCTAAGTCAGAGCAAAAGGAAAACAGGCTGCCTAGATACTGAACTTTCAATTTAAACCACAAAGGTAGACGGCAAGCACTAATTCAGGAACAGGTGGCTTTTTGCTCATAATATTTTATGGCTTTCATTGCGTTACAGTGGAATGAGCTAACCTACAGCTCCCCTCTTGACCTACCCAACATCCTCAAGTTTAGTGAAAAACAGGTGTTTGGTATCTTGGCTTTCCCTGAGCTCCCCCACAATCCAGCAACTCTTTAGTTGTCTACAACTCTTACTTTCACTTGTTGAAATGGAACATGTATAAAGCAACAGGTACACACTCATTAACTAAAAACTTAACCCACAAAAGCAGTATTTGTCTTTTATATCCTGTGTAGGTAAAAATGCAATAAAAGAATTCAGAAATTCAGAAAATTCTTATGGAAACTTCTTATAATTGGACAGTATGATGAGCCTGCAGCTGTCAGGAATCAGTAATAAGTGCTGGGTTTCCCCTCTACCAGTACCAGGCCAGAGCTAAAACCTTAAATACAAACTTGCAGACAGTAATTTGGACATGAATATTGCAGCTGGCAAGTCCTTGCATTTCATGTCCCTGGAGCTTTATGTATATATTAGACATTGCCTTCTATTGACACAATTAATATTTATATTGGCTCCTCTAGGAGCTTGCTGAGTCTTTTGCTGCAAGACAATGCCATGCAATGAGAAAAATGCAGTTAAAATGAGTGGAGTAGTCTCATGAAAGCTAAAGCAGTTAAGGAAAACAAAACAAAACAAAAACAAAACAAACAGGAATTTGATAGAAAATCCTAGCAGGTAGGTCATAACTCAGAGCAAGAGTAATATGGAGTGACACTCCTCTAAGCTGCCAGAGTTTCCATTTTCTTATATGGTGAAAGAATGCACAGGGAGCACTCACTTTATAGGTTTATCTGCTAAATCAATGCGGAAGAATAATCTTTTCTGAACAGTATTTTTTATTTGGTATCTTTGGAAAAGTCAATTGTTCATTATTTAAAATAAATAAATACATAAATAAATCCAAAGATAGATTAATAGACCTCTAGGAAGAGAAGTTGTGAAATCCACATACTGCTCACCAAGGCAATTTGAATACTTAAGATACATATAAATACTTAAGATAAAGTTACACAAATTCAAATTGATACTTATTAGGAACTAAATAGGAGTTATTCATCTGAAGCACCTATGGCTTATGCATTTGATAAACATGGCTGCAGAAAGAGATGCCTACTATTATATGAGACTGGTATTTTGTTTAAAGCGTTTTCTTGGACTTACTGTTTTTACACTATGTGATCCAAGAAAAAGGAAAATATCTGCCTTCTTGTGGTAGATCAGTCCATGGGGATCTTTAATTTACTTCTTTTCCAACCTTAAACATTCAAGAGTTATGGAAGTGCAAGCTAAGTAATATTAAAAAAAAATAAATCAAACAAAATAAAAATTGAAAAATGTATATACATAAAACAGATCTGTGAAGCTGAAGTGAAATATTTCAGATTAACTGGCTAGTTGATTAATGAAGCCAGAAGGAAAAAGTCCAGATCAACCTTTACATTGTGCGTGTATGTGTGCAGGCGCGTGTATGTGTGAATGTTTCATGGAGTTCAAGTAACTGATATTTATACACTCTGATTTCTTTTGCACTCATCAGTAGCCTACATCTTGCTTAGAATTATTTTAGAATTGATTTGTTTTTCTCACAGTAAGTTTCAGAGTTGATGTTTCAATATTTAATCTTCTGTTTGTTTGATTTTTTCTCCTGTTTTTCAAATTGTTTTGCCAAAGCATTTAGATGACAGTTACAAGTCATACAAGCAAATGCTTGGGGGGGGGAGGGGGGGGGGGAAGTGTTAATTGAAATTCAGTCTGAAAACATTACAGATCATCAGAATAACTATGACACAAGTCTCTCTAAAAGCCATGAATGAGAAATGCAAACATAATGTTTGTTTCACATGTAGCAAAGCTATAATGTGTACCAGAGTAAAGAAACCCACTTTGTAAAAGCAATTCATAGAATAAAAATGGACACTTCCATCAGTATGCCAAATAGAAGTTTGTGTATACTTATGTCTGCATTTACACATTGGCACATCTGGGACTGGAAGTCAGGGAACAATGTGAATAATGCTGCAAGGGTCGGTTTTGAAAGCCTGTTTTTGGCAGTGCACATTTGTGTGTTCAACTGTGGCTAAAGGTGTGGCAAGAAATAAGTGAAGGAATTTGTGAGTCCCTGAGAAGGAAAATTTCGTGTGGAAACTGATATTTCAGACTGAGACTCAGAAGAGCTTGTGGAAGGAGGGGTGCAGGTGTCTCAAAGCATCCCATGGGCACCAAAAGGTTTCCCAGGAAACCTGCAGAGGAGAGCAAAATCACAAAGCATTTTAACCAAATTTGTTCACATTTTTGGTGTAGAAATGCTGAAAGACCTTTGTGTCAGACAACGCACAAATGCTTGTGACAAGAAGCAGGGGACAGGGGAGAAAAAAAAAAAAAAGAAAAAAAAAAAAAACTGTAAGAAAAATAAAGGTAGAGTGTAGGACAAGTGGTAATTTAAAAAATTTGCTAGTAAAAAGTGTTAGAAAGTCTTGTCTTCTACTTCACCTTTTGATTAAATATTTATTTACTAGTTGCACCAATGGGGGTTTAAACTAGATATTAAGAATTTCTTCACAGACAGGATGACCAAGAGTTGGGACAGGTTGCCCAGGGAAGTGATGAAGTCCCCACCCCAGAGATATTTAAGAGATGAGTGGACATGGCACTAATAGACATGGTTTGGTGATGGGACTTGCTGATTCAGGTCAATGGTTGGATTTGGTGATCCTGAAGGTCTTTCCAAACCTAAATGATTGATTCTGTGATTCTATTATTTTAGGGTCTCTGAAAACGAATATGAGAGAGGGAGTGGACATATTGTACAGATGCACTCCTGGGGAATCTTCTGGATATAAACCATAGGGCAGAATTTGTATGAGATGTCAGCAACTGTATAAACAAGGATCTATGGAAGCTATGTACTGCTCGACAAGGTGTATCTGACTTTTACAATTCATAACCCATTATGGGTAAGGATTGATATCTTATTTCTTTAGATTCATATTTGAAGTCTTTCTAGATATTTCTACCATACAAAATAAACCCACTCTGCAACTTAGAAGAGCTTTATGAGGCAGAGGAGTTGAAAGTTAACAGCTTCATTTTCTGGTACCAATCTAATAAAAATGCCTGGTTTTAAAATATGTCCATCTTAAAGCCACAAATCAAACATTATAGTATATTTCCTACAAATATTTGTAATTATCATGAGGTAGTACAGGAGCCTTAAGAATGCAAAACAAAAAGAGCTCCTGAAATAAAGCCTATTGACATTACCTCATACTTCATCACTACATACACAATAGTACAATACGCAGCATAACTTCTTGCACATGTACAAACTCAAAAGGCCTGATGTGTATAGGAGAATAAATAAATCCAGAAAACTGATGTCTGAGAAGTCAAACCACTTGTTTAAGAGTCTTTCAAATCAATCTACCCAAAGACATTTTTCTGTCATTAAGGGTATACGCAAAAAAAAAAAAAGCTATTCTGGAACTGCTGTAGCTGAACCAAGCACTGCCTAAGCAATATTCTTTTTTTTTTTTTTTTTTTTTTTTTTAATGACCTCCTGATCGTTATACAATCTTGACTAATTTCTGAAATTAGAGAGGCTCATTTTCAGAGACTGAGATGCTAATGTTCTTGAATTAGTTTTTATGGTTTGGAGCTTTTAATTTGAGATTTAAAAACCATCATAGCTCACAAAACCAAATAAACTGCAGCTAATGAAATTCACAGAAGTGAAGTGCTCACAGAACATTTCTCACTAGCTTTCCTGCATGATTTATTGACAGCTGGTTGTAAAAACAATTTTATTAAAGGTCATAATGTTTGGTTAAAAAAAAAAAAAAAGTTTAATTTATGGTGTAATTAGCCTTCCTGCAATAGGCATGATGCCAGACCCATCACTTACAAACTTTGGCTTTGAAATAAGCATTTGGTGGTTTTAATTATATCTTTGAGAACATGTTCAAAGGCAAGACCTCAGTGATGTGGTGTTACTTTCTCTCTATAGCCATTTTATTGCCGTTATAATGGCCACAGTAATAGACTTATTTGTACTGATGGATATATAGTGATTGTAGAGCAGGACCCAAGAGGAGCATGGTTGGGACATGCAAGAGGCAGCAGGAGCAGGAGGCAGCCAAGCCCTGTGCTCCCTAGAGGAAGTCGTTTGGGATCTGCTTTGTGTCTGAGCCTGCTCCTAGGAGCCAGGATAGTCTGAGATGTGCAAGAATGGCTGGGCTGTATGAGTAGTTATAGTTTTTTAAGATATCCTTGAAATGTTGTCTTTGCCCTTGTCTGTGCAATGGCAGAAAGCCAAACAGGAGCCCTGGTCCCCCACCTCTAGGGGAGCACTGTTGCTCCTCTGGAAAGCAAGCTCTAGCACCAAGATATGGCTTGTGCATTTTCTTATGATTCCCCATTTTATTCTTCAATTCTCAGATTTACTCTGCTGTGGGTTTTGTTGTTGTTTTATTGTTTTTGTTTTCCTGATTCATTAAATTTAATTTGTGGCAAAAAATGATTTCAGATTAAGGGAAATAGTTTGTCATCTGCCTCCAGTAACTCTGCGGCCTTTCCCATATTAGATAAGGGTTAGACTGTTGGACAAGAATAGAGCCATGAATACTGACCACAGTACTCACAGACAAGGTGTTAACCACCAATTATCAGCTTGAACCCTGAATTTTTATTTCCACTCCTTTTCACCTTGTTTTGCAGTTATTGTCTTGAAGGCTTCTAAGATCATCAATTGCCATGATAGACAGCTCCAATACCAATGAGAAGCTCCCAAATCACTCCCAATTTAATGAGAGTTCCTATTCTGAACTTCAGAAAGTCAGAAGAGTCATCATTGGCTTTTCTTTTACCAAAATCTGGAGTAGGCATTGCAAAGCTGGGAAACAGAGAAAACATCTTGGAGAAGAGTCCCTGTAAGAACAGTTCCTGTGACAAGTGTAAGAGGCCCAGATCCTGCAGTGCCAGGTTAACCTTTCCATCCTCCGAATCGTTCCACACACTGCATACCCTCCACAGCATGTGCTGTCAGGAAATGTTTTAATCAAATGAAAGACAAAAAAATCTGCTGGACTTTAAATAAATAAATAAAGTTTATAAATCTAATACCTAAAAGTCTAAGGCATACTTGCTTTTGACAAAAATCATCGTACTAGGTATCACTCCAAATCAGCCATTTGGTCTTCCTTTGTCACCCAAAACCCTTTCAAAAACTGACCAACATATCCAGCCACATCTCTGTCAATTTAAAGTGGGGCCCAACAGAAAGGAAGCTCAAAAAGCAAACAGTTTTGCTGCAGAAACTCTCCCAAGAGGGATTTCAATTATTTCCCAGTGGGAGTCCCAAACTGGGCATGCAAAGCCAGAAAAATCAAAAATGTTAAGATAAATCCAGCATTAATTCCACTTCTTGACTAAAACACTGTTGAAAAGAAAAAAGGCTCACAGCTGTGGGGCACCTGAAATCTAACACAGAGCTGTCCAATCCAATTAACATTTTTCCCACTTGTGACTACATTTGAATTCACCATGCAAAACATCTCAGAAAGCTTTAGTAATCAAATCAATATAAACACTGAAGTATGGCCTAAAATTTGTTAACGGTGAATACACACCCACGGAGTTTCAAGGGCAAGTTGCATTGTGTGTGAACATCCTGTCCCAGGACTAGAAGCATTTGGCAGAACGAAGCAACAGCGTGTAAAATTTTGTTTTCAAGAAGCCAAAATCACCCCTGCCAGGCCCTGCCAAACTCAATTCTGGCAGTGTTGGTGGCACTGCCTAATATCTCCTTGGAGAAAATGCCTCAAGGAGGCATTAATGTTGGGCATTAATGAGCGAGATGACTCTCCCCAGGGCTTTGAGGTTACCATTAAGCATGTAAAGCTGTGTCTAGACATAGCTGAAGCCAAAGCAAAAGGTAAACACATCCCTTTCTCTTTTGAAAAGGTTTCTTTGTGTTTTTCCCAACTCACTCAACCATCATTCTATTTCTGTTGCTCTATTTTCTAAGACACGTCATCACTTACAAGACATGAGCAGGGCCAGGAAATAAGAAATTGTTCAAGAAAAGTAGTTTTTCCCTGTGCCATAGAAAGCATGAGGCTCAGGCTGGGGAAAAGCAGCCGAGCATTTGAGTAACTTCTCATTAAAGCTCTTCTCTGCCCTTTCATAGAAAGTCTGTGATCACCAATTAATTCTTTTTATTTTGCTTTTACTAAAATAATGTGATATGGGTTTACAGAATCTCTGGAGAACACGAGACAGCCCTTGTAATTTAATCTGAGAAATATACATACTTCATCAAAAGAGCAGTTGGTTTCAATGATCTACTGAGAGTCCCAAAGGTTTCTTTTTCTAATTTTTGAATACAATTATTAAATATTATTTGGCAGCATTGTGCTTTTTCTGGCTCAGCTTCTTCAAAACAAAAGTTTTATAATTAATTTTGTTTCAGTCTAGTTGAATGATCTATAGCTAATTCCAATACAGTTAAATCCTTTCAATGCCCAAAGTCTTCTCCTCTTCCTCACCAGTTTTCAACTTTCCCCACCACCACCCTCCACGCGTGGGTCAGGTATAGTTCTGCAAGAGCTCAGAATGTTCTTCTACTGACAAAAAAGATATTCCTCAACCTGTCATGGATTGAAGCCCATAGTGAGCTTAACTCTTTTTTTCTTTTATATATATATATATATATTATATATATATATATTGCATCACGTTCCAGTTTTCAAGGCTAATTGACATGTGAGACATAGCCTAAAAATTATTACAAAATTAAATCAAATGAAATGAACATACATGGTACACTAAATTTAATTAGGAATCAGCTAATCAAGAAAATGGTATTAATTAAGATATTTCCTATGGAGCCAAGGGATATTCAGAGGTAATCAAATATTACAAAAACTATTCCCTAAATCAAATAATTCCCCATGTCCAAGACTTCCAAATAAATAACCGCCAGTTCTTCTGCTTGCAGACATTTAATTTTCCTAGCATTTACCAGTCTCAGCCATGTCACCACACAGTTTGTTGCACAGACATTTGCAAGCCTGGCACGTCAGGGCCCAATACTAGACCACAGTATTAGAAGTGAAGAAGTCCTTTTCTTTGTGTTGTTTAATTACTGAATGCTAACACTGCTTGCTGAGCACCACTTGGTATTTGGTTTTGCATAATGTATTAACATTACATATTCATAGGACATTTCTCTTGGAAAGAGTCCAGTGGAGCGCAACAAAAATTATATGGGGCCTGGAGCATCTTCCCTATGAGGAAAGGCTGAGAGACCTGGGTCTGTTCAGCCTTGAGAAGAGAAGACTGACAGGTTATCTTATCAACGTTTACAAATATCTCAACTGTGGGAGACGGAGGTATTTGACCAACCTCTTTTCAGTGGTTCGTGGGGACAAGGTGCAATGGCCACAAAATGGATCACAGGAAGTTCTGCACCAACACGCAAAAGAACTTCTTCATGGTGAGGGTGATGGTGCACTGGAACAGGCTGCCCAGGGAGGTTGTGGAGTCTCCTACTGTGGAGATATTTAAGGCCCGTCTGGACACCTACCTGGGCAACCTTCTTCAGCAGGGGGTTGGACCCAATGATCTCTTGAGGTCCCTTCCAGCCTCTACAATTCTGTGATTCTGTGACATATTAACATTAATACCACCCTACTGCACATTTCAGATAAAGCCTACTGCAATTAGAACAGGTAGCATTAAACACTCATTAAGCCCTAAAATACAATGCTGAAGGAGGTAGCAATAAAGAGAAAATTTGGAGATCTTGCTTTACCAAAATACATTGCAAATAATCTTCATTTCTACACCAAGAAAACAGTTCTGTTTCACACACATGCTGATTCCATTACCTTCCCTGTATCTCAAGAGCTGCAGAAAACAAAAATAAAAGCACACTAACTATATGAAAACAAGATAGCTATTTTAACTGCACACTCTGCAACACTAAGAAATGTTATATTTGTTCCCAGCATTAAAGACTGATTTACAGTGACAAATGTATTGCAAATTGCACAGTTTATTTTGCAGGACCATAAGAAATCAAGGGGTCTAAAAATTGTGCACTAAGAAATCATTTAACCTGACAAATACTGATGGTTAAGACCCTTATTTTTTAGTATTTGTTTAACTCAGAGCTTTTCCAGAGATTTTGTTGGAGACAAAAAAAAAAAACAAAAAACAAAAAACAAAAACAAATAGTCTTTAGAGAAAATATTAAAATTTGGCTAGTTAAAATTAGGCAAATTCATGTATATTCAGATTTCTTCTGACTTAGTGCTGCACCCTATACCCAACCTGTTCATCCTCCACATTGACATGTTAGCTGAATTTTCTGACCTACCCACCCCACATAACCTTTCCAACTCAGCCAGGCCTACCTTGTTTGAAGCAGAGGAAACAAGCCCTGACTGTTCCTCCTCTTCATTTAGAAGCCTATTGCTCAACTAGAGATAAGTTTTCTAGCTCGTCTAGCTTCGGCTGCTCCTAACTCCTTTTTTTTTTTTTTTTTTTCCCTCCATTTGTGCAAACATCTGAACTGCATTCAAGCTATTCTGCAAATGTCTTCCTCCCTCCTTCCCTGCCTCCCTATAAACAGCTTTGTTCTATCATTGTCCTTCAGCCAAAGGCCATTTGCACATAAGACATTGTGTGCCTTCCCCAAATGTTCTCCAGCAGTTCTTCAACCTGCCCCTGCCTACACAAAACTGAGTGCCTGAATGTGATGGACAAAGGGATTCCCCAAGTCTAAAAGACCTAAATAAGGTCATCCCCAGTGCCAAAAGTACCATGAGAACAGGTGCCAAGCCCAACTTTAGATTTGACCTTTAAGGGTTTGTTAATTCCCACAGCACAGGTAAGTTTTATGATGAAGAGTTGTCATTTAGGGCATAGACTTCATTCCACATCAACAGGCAAGAAACTATCAGAGAGCAGCTATTTTCAGAGTCAGAGCTGGAGTGGGCTCAAGTACACGATCCAGCAGCACAAGATCCTGTTTCCCCAGAGCACTGAGCTCTTCCCCTGCCACAGGCTGACACATCTATTTCATTTTTGCACCAGTTTTAAACAGTCAGCATTTCTAAATTCAGTGTAATCCCATTTCCTGAAGAACTGTTGCAGCTGAAAGGGGGAATTTTTTAGAATTCAGATCCCAATTTGCTACTGATTGAGCAAATAACTAACAGGTGCCTCATCTCCAAGCTCCGCACTGCAAGTCTGTTTCTCTTAAAAGAAGTAGGTGCTTCTACATAAAATGCCCTAATGGTAACACTCCATCACTGATTCAAGAAAAGAAGAGAAACAATTGTTAAAATAGTAGTTCCAACTATGAACTGCCAACAGCTGTCACCCACACTTACCAGGTAGAGTTACAGTATTGTTCCCTTTTAAAACAAGTTTTCATTTCAGTGAACCACAGTGAGACCATTAGCATATAAATCAGCTTTCTCCAAAATGGAGAACAAATCCACAGTAGACATTGGAGCAGAAATACTGAATAGAAATAAGAAAATATCCACAAGGCACACTCTTCCCCTGATACATTAATGTAACTCCTATTAACGGTAAAGGCTACAAAACCTGTTTTCTTAAAATGTTAGATCTCAAGAAATCTCATTAGAAATCTGAAAACGTTCTTAATGCAGGTGGCCTTCGAAGACAAGGTGGATTAGTGTCTACGAACTGGTAGTTGTGTGCTTCCTTATGGATAAGCATGTGTCAGTCAAGCCTATTCTTTAATCCATAAAACTGAAGTGTCATAAAATCAGTGACATAAACAGTATGAGTACATAAACCTTCCTTCCTTTTCTAAAGAGGGATAGATAAGGTCAAAACATTTTACATTAACATATTGATTTCATCAGAATGGAAAAAGTCAATACAGCTGAACATATTATTATTTTTTTTCTAAAGAAAATTCTGACACTGGTTCTTCATTTCAGCCTAGAATAAACTAAAAACAGCTATAACTCCAGTTAGAAATAATACCTTTTAATCAGCCCTATCCATTACTTCTACTATATTTAATATTTGCGTCTTTTACTAGTAGCAGTTACTCTTAGCTTCAATCCCATCAGCAAAAACAACTTCAGATTACAGCACATTTGCTAAAAATACCATATGTCTTTTGTCTGATTACTTTTTTTTTTTTTCCTTCTAAAATATGCTGTGCATCTTTTATAAACAGTCCTTGAATACTTCATGACAAATGGTACTGCAGTAACAGAGAGTATCATTATTCATGTTTATCAATGGCATGTACACTAGGCAAGTAGTGAAACTCACTTTTACACACTGGTTTACGGTGAGCACCTATGTGTTATACCATTATCTTACCTCATATAATGCTAGGTTACTATTTTTGTGGAAGAACAGAAGAGATTCAGGCTCTTTCCTGCACCCTGCCACAGTCCAGAGGGGACCTTCCCCAAAGACCCATGAAGTCAGCAGCAGTGTCATTTTGATAGGCTCTCTTCCTGCCTTCTGGTTTGTTTTTCACTACTTGTTTTACTATTTGTTTTTACTATTTATCTTCCCTGACTGGGGTTAAAGTAACTGATGTTTGTTGAGCACACTGAAGTTTTCAGTGAAGTATTAATATTTACAGAGCATTCTCTTCTTGGTTTGTAGAAGTTGTTTTTGGAATTCCTTTTGTTTTTCTCTTTGGCTCTTGTTCTCTGGGAAAGCTGTCTGAACAGTTCAAACCTACAGTGGAACAAGAGAGGAAACTCAGCTTTTTACATATCATTTGTTTGTGTTCAATTCCTTTATGAAACATCTAAAGCATATTTACATTTACCAACTGTGAGAAGTAGAAATGAATCTTCAAGCCGTGTTCTATCCCTTATGAACTTGGTCTGTGTGAAAGCCACATTAACAACAGTTCCTTCCTGTATGTCTGCTTGCCAGATGGAAATTTATCTTTAAAATCTGTACAGTAGTGTGATATTACTGACATGTTATTTCTGTGCAACGTTGTCTGTGCTATGGAGTTCTCTTTGAGAAGAATAATCAATCCATTTTAAACTCAAGATATAATTGCCCATTAATATCCCCTGATACTGTGAGAGCCTTTAATCATGCCTAAATATAAAATAACCTATACTGAAGTTTGTTTTTTCTTTGTTAATAAAGCAAATAAAAACATTTGCAAAGCAAATTTGCAAACATTGCAAGCAATGAGGCTGATGCAGTTCCCTTAGGAAGACTATTGTATTCATGCATTTGTTTGAAGACACTATTTTAAATTACTCTTTTAGGAGAATTAGTTCAACTATTTCATTTTAATTATATCTTATTATATTAAGACTTAGGTACAGTACTTAATCATTGAAAAAAATACTTCATGATACGCAGTATTGCAAAATAAATGAAGCTTCTAGGAAGAGCATTTTTTTTTTTTTATCTTTCACTGTCACTTTCACCAGAACACCTGGTAAGACTAATCATGGATTCCCTATCAAATTAATCACTCTCTGCCTTGCCTTTCCCACTACCCAGTGCTTAATGAGCTCACAAGAACTTTACTCTTTTGTGTATCAGTGAAGGCACTCCTGATTTGTTCTAATGTGAGAGCATCTGTCAGAGTTATTTCTCCTGTGGAATACTCACATCACAAAGAACAGCTCAGCTAACACTCTGGCAGTCTTCTTATACTGATGACCAAGCCCAGGGGAGAATATTTTTTCTTCTGTTCTGGCTTTGCTACAAGAAATCCATCCCATCGAGTAATGCACAAACAATAGAGTGAAACAGATTGAAGATTGCCATCAACTTCACTGAACAAGCACTGGGCAGAACCACAAATTTCACCTCCTAACAAAATGTTTTGTATGGCTGCATAAATATCTGAGGAGAAAGCCACTAGCTCTGGGATTAAGCCCAGATATTTTTTCATTTCTCCCAGCTGGCGATGTAGTGCTCATTTGACATTATGACACCTGGTACTAAAGGAGTGGCTTCAAAGGATGCACCTATTCATCCAAAGTAGCAGAGACTTAATCATCAGTGTATTTGGACTCTAGCAAAAGCCTGAAATATTTTAACTAATGAGTCAATAAACAGCACTCAGTAGCAAGAGGGGTTTTGAGAGAAAAAAAAAAAAAAAAGGTTGTGATTTCCTCTTGATTGGGTCTCACTGCTAACCTAAGTCTTCTCTAATATGCAGCCTGGTTTCTCTGTGCAACAGGACCTCAACCTCTCCATTCCTCCGTGTTTGAATAGCATCAGAGTTTACCCTAGCCTAAATCTTTTCTAATAATCTTCTCTGGTGGCTCAAATTTCTAGCTCAACTAACAAAGAGAGTTTTATTTTATTGCTTTGTCTTTGAACCTTGAAGCCTTTACATATTTCTTCGGATGAGGTGAGAAGGTGTAAAAGGAGCAGTGTTCTTACCTACAAAAAATTTTCTCTGGAAAGAAGGGAAAGAATGAAGGGAAAACAGCATTAATTAGAGTAGCTAATGTGCTGATTCCTGACATTTATCGTGCCAGCTGTGTCGAGAGTGAGTTTCACTGCATTTAAGCACAGGAACTATCCCAGACCAGGTACAGGCAGAAACCCTGCACTGCCTTTGTGTGCCTCTTGCTTTTATACTTCTGCTACTTATCTTCTGCAAGGAGAAGCAGTGAACAGGACCTCAGGACTAAAAAAAAAAATAAAAAAATAAAAAAACCACAACTGAGAATATGTAAATGCTTCCAAAACCAAGCTGAAAGAATGACAAACTATGAACCCTAGTGCCTTTGAGGGATGAATTATGTCCATGCCTTGACTTCAACACACAAACTATCTACACAGCTCAAGGGCTTGCTATCTTACCTATCTCAGGAGATCTACTGTCTCTCTTCCCAGCATAGCTTTTCCCTAATTCAATAAAGCCGTGCTGTCTGGCTGCCCTCTCTCAGGATGTATTGCTGAACATTTTTCCATCCCTCCCCTCTTCCTTCCAAACCCGGCTGTTCCACAGGGCAAAGGGCAGGAAAGCACACGGGCTGGGCCACGTTTGAGATACAGCATTGCAGCTAAAGGAGATGTAAAAGGGGAAAAAAGTTCTGCAAAGTTGCAGATTAATCCCAAACTTTCCCCAAACAACTTTCCTCTGGCATCATTCTGTGCTACAAAGAATACAATAATCAGGCAGAAAGAAGGCTTTCTCGTGAAAGTTAAAAGGCAGAGACTTGTAATAGAAAACAGGTTAGAAATTTAACTACAGAATCATTATTGTACTTCCATAATGCACAAACCACAGCATTCAAGTTTTATATAAACTATCAAAATCTGCATGAGTTTCCCATCACATATGCCAGTAGGAAAGCTTTATGAACAGCATTTTCCCGTGCACTTATCAATGCTGCTCTTCTTATTATGCCAGTCATGGACTCTTTGTTTAAAGGGCACAGTAGGCATCTTCCTCTGGTTTTATTTTTACTCTTCTGGTGCCCTCCAGATTAATGAGGACTGAGCCCCTGCTCCTGCTGCTGTCAGACCTCTCCTTCATTTTTTGCTGACAGCCAAACCTGCCCTTCCTCCTTTCCATTTGATGTAGAATTTATATCGGCCACATGGGAAAAGGAGGAGCAGCTTCAACCACTGGCTTTAATCTCCACGTGAAAGGCAAGGCAACGATGGGGCAACAAGGAGCATTGAAGTCTTCAGTGTAAATGTTGTTGCTCATTACAAGCTCCCTCTCTAGGGATAAGAAAAAAATCTTCAAAGGGGAACTGCACCAGTCTCACACACGCCGGCGTTCCCTCTCACACACACACGCCTTTCACATCTCATACATGTGGTTTCCACGCAGGAAACAATTACTGTAATTAATAGACCCAAATAACCCCACTGTTCATTTAAAAATGCACTTTAAATTGACAGAGGCATGAAAAAAAGTGGCTGGGTGCTTGGGTCTCATTACCCGTGTGGACTAAAAACCTGGTTGTGTACATAGACTGTCAGCTCTGTATTTTTCCAGACCTATCACATCAAATTCAACTCCAGCACAAAATGAAATACGCCCAGGGTTCGAGTGTTCTCTAGGAGGCACTCAGACGCCATTGCTTCTTCCCGCAACACCTAGGAGCTATTTTGTCTGGACTGAAATAAATGTGACAGACATTGGTGGGAGGGGGGTCTTTTGTGCCCTGGGAGGTGGTGGCTGACATTTCCTATGGAAGATTAAATCAAGGATTCTCATTTGCCCAGCTGGGAGCATTTACATTTGCTTAAATTACTGTTTCTCAAAAAAGCATCAACATACGCTATAATTTTTACTGTGTTTACGTAGCTCTGATTTAGCCACGTCAGACAGAAGATTATGATTTCGTCTTAATTGCCTTCAGTAAGAAGCATGGCACGATCATGTCAGTGAATTGATAACTAATATTTCCACTGGTTGCAATCATTTCCCTCCCACGCACTACCTGGCCACAGGTCCCTTTATGTGTGACCACAAGTCTGCAAAGCCACGAACTGCCTTTGGGCAGGAAGGTGGCCTCCTGCCATGCTCCACTTCCAGGCAAGTGGCAGAGGGAGGGAAGAGGCTTATGGAGGAGCATCATCTGACTGCACAGCTGTGGAAGCAGGAAGGAGCAAAGGCTTCCCAGGGCCCCCAATGCTGAGCATCCTCCTCCTCCCATGGGCCCTGTCCAGCCCCCAGCCCTTCCATGCTCTGGGGAGACAAAGGAGGCCAAACTTGTTGCTGAGGCTAAAGGCACTCACCCTTGCACAGAGAGCTCTCTGGAGCAGGTCTGGTTTGTTGCGAGCCTGAGATATGGTGACGCTTGCCTGGCTGGAATAAAACAGCAATGTATTCTTTTCACCTCTTGTTTCTTTTCTGTACTGGTGCTGAGGAAACCCAGGCCATTTCAGCTGGTACAACAGCTTGATGTGTCGTTCAGTTCACATATCTCACATGAATCATCCATTTAATTTTGCACTCTTACTTTAGCTTTCCTAAATAAAGAATTTGGGGTGGTGGTTTTTTTTGTGTTTTTTTTTTTTTTTTTTTTTTTTTTTTAAGGCCCCTGGGAAGAATACGTTAGATTTTACTTCTGGTATTTGTCTTTCATATGTTTCAGTGAAATTAGTTAGATCTGGAAAATGTTGCCCTTTACCTGGTAATTCAGGAAACCAAAGAAACTAATACATTTATCAAATGAGCAGAAATGGCCCTCTGGGTTTCAACAAAGTTTCCTTTTGTTGTATATACTAAATTCCAGTTAATCAATTTTCTACACATCATAATGTTTTAGAACAAAGGTTGAAATGACAATGAAACTTGATTATTATAGCTCATTGCCTGCAGAAGAGAGAAACATTTTATAGCGTCAATGTACACAGAAATAAATCCAGGAGCTCTTTTTGACAAGAAAGACCACAGTAGTTCAGTTCAGATGGTTAAAGGCTTTTGTATTGTTCTAGGGGCCAGAAGCAAGCAACACTTTAAAAATACGTATGATGAAACACGAGCATAGGAAGGTGAAAAATTATTTTTTAATTGGCATCAAAGTGAAACTACCTCATAATAGAGGTTGACAAAAGAATTAAAGATGTGCCTAATAATCCACACACACTCCATATGGCATTCCTAAATCTGCTGGTAATTTATGAGTAGAGAAATGCTTTTTCTCTCTCATTCTCGCTTGTAATTTGGACACACATAGGGATACCTGATGGCAAAATAACTCATGTGTTTGTCAGAACAGCAGGTGGGGAACAAAAGGCCCTGGATATATTCACTCATTAGGGGATTCTTTCAATCTGCCTTTTTGCTGTGGTTGCTGAGTTTATAAGGGAAGCTTGGGTGCACTCTGGAAGCTGAACACTGTTGCTTGCTATGGGAGCATGCGCTATATATCCTGGTATATAGCTGGAAAACAGCAACAGCTTTGCCAACTCAGTATTTTACAACAAGGCTTACATGGTTGGTGCTTTTTGGTCGGTGTTTTGTTTTGTTTTGTTTTGTTTTACCAGCTTCGACTTCTAGAAGCAAGAACAGTATTGGGATTTTGTCTTTATAGCTTTACAGGAATCTACATTTTACCTCATGTGGTAATGAGAAAAACTTGAATATAAGACCCAAACATACCTGAAGGCATCAGAAGCAAAACAAAAGGGATCAATTACACAACTTCTAGCTTCCTAAGAAAATAGTGTTACATGTGTACATTCATATAATCCTACTGAACCCCTTCCTAAAAGCATTACAGCCCTCTGACTAATTTCACCCATATTTAAAGGGTGGGAGCAGGTCTGTGCTCGGCCCCACGAGCTATTTCCTATCTACCATTCTTCACACCAATGACACAAGGCATTCAACCACCTATATATAGGTGGTCGGTGAGGTTAGGGATCATACTGGTTGCATCTGATTGCTGAGATCAGTCATAGCTCATAGGTAAACATTCAGCTTCCTTGTAGATACACCAGATAAAACGGGGTGTATGCACCCCCGGCTCTGTGCATCTGGAGCTGAGTCCCACTCAAAGGCCCACATCTCTCAGCTATTATATTTCTGTTTTTGTTGTTGTTGTCCTTGTTATTGCTGTTTGTTTGTTTGTTTTTGTTATTTTTGTGAAAACAAGCACTGTGGTAAATAGTCTTCTAAAGAGAGAAAAGCTCCTTGTAAGGTCTAACCACAGCTTTGTGCATTTATATTAGACAGAACCACAGGGCTGTCAAGCCCTGCTGCTTGTGAAAGTACATGTTTTGAAATCTCTTAACTCTGTGTGTGTGAAATCTCACCGTGCTACACGATTTTGACACTCTATTTCCAGAACATCAGGTCTCCAAAGATGACATAGCCACTTCCACAGGGGATGAGAAAGGTGTGTAAACACCACTAGCAGGGAGTCACAGGCCTGTACCTGCAGAACTCCCTGTGTGACAGATGCTACTGCTCTGAAGATGTCAGGGTTAGGAAGAGGAGATGAACTGGTGTGTGGGAATACAGATTGCTTGTGTTCCCCCTGAGAAACAAAGCATCCCCCCTACACCATGCAAACCAGACAACGCGAGCCCCAAAAGTAAAGTACACTGACTGCCACCCCATGTCTGTCCTACAAAGGTCCGCATGCACAGCTGAGCTTCATGCTTACTTAGCAGCATAAAACACATATAAGGTATGTATCCATACAAGCCTGGGCTTTCTGCAGCTCCCTGAGCTCAGCGGGAGAAACTCAGGCCCCTCCACATACGCGTAAGCTATGGCTACAAGCCACTGATGGAGGAATATGGGGAACTGAACTTCAGCTTGTGAGGATTCCTTTCCTTTTGCAGAATATTCCCACATCACAGCTGAAGTAACAGCTGTGAACAGTTTACAGAACTCATATGAAGGAAAATTTATTTACTTTGATTTTTTGTTTCTGAGTTGTTGATATTTCAGTGATAAAGCTGCCATATATAAATATGTGTAGATGTGAACAACCACAATGCCTCTGTAGGCTCATCTACAGGGAGGGGACTGTGTCATTTCACTCCTCACAGAAACTTGGATATAAGTTTCATTTTATTACTAATCCCTGGCATAGAGCTTTATCTTCTTATTTTAGTTTCCCTGACTTTCATATGCAATGCAGCACTACCCATGCAACTCTAGGTTGCCTGCTGATGGGAGGCAGGTCCGCAGGAATGTACTGAGCCCACAGAACAAATCCAGGAGCTCTACAGAACAAAAACTTGCATATATTTTTACTTTAGGGTTCCTGAGTTTTTCAAGAGACATCACTGAGCAAATTTATAGGATCGTTCAGGAGGAGATCTCCATATACTACAATATATTCATAAATACCTTCAAAAAGAAGATTTTATCCCCTGCTGGGTGAAATACACCTTTTTACCTCTCCTTTCCTTTTGCACAAAACATGGGAAGGATGACCCTAAACTCCCAAACTGGAATACACAGATAGTCATATTTCACTAGATCCTTGTAAAACCTTTTGAACTCTAAAGGCACTGGAAAAGCAACATGCATTTCCTTTGGCCCTACCACTGAGAGGTCAATCAGCTTAGCATCTGAAGGAAAGGAGTATGATTTAAAAACTCACTATAAACCTATGGAAAGTTCATGAAGAAATAGATAAACTTCAGCCCATCTTCAGAGATTACTGATACCAGACTACAAGGTCTCTCTTCTCTATCCTATAATCCCACTTTGGCCTGAGAATATAGGACAGGCATAACCTGTCTGAAGCCACTGACCTCTAAAGCTAGTTGCATGCAGTGCTTCTCTAAAAAAAAAAAAAAAAAAAAAAAAAAAAAAAAAAAGAATTAGAAAAAAAAAAAACTGGAAAAACTCAGACTGGGACAGCAAAAGGCTTCAGAGAAGGCTGACTCTATTAATTTAGTATCTGGATAAAAACTCAAGCTGTTAAACAACAAGACTCAAGGAAATGAGTCAAATTCAGGGAAAAAAAAAAAAAAAAAAAAAAAAGACACAAATGACTTAAGGCAAAAAGCTGAACAGCATAGATAATGCTCACTCTACCAAGATAAACAGTTTCAGTGTCTGTATATGGCTTGGCTTTTTCGAATGAGTGTTGGGTATGAAAGGAAACAGGAGGTAGAGGAAAAGAAAGGACACTGCCTACAGGCACTAAGGAAACACATGCAGGAGAGAAGGGAGTTAAGCCTGAGATATGACTTCTTGCATGTCCTCAAAAGTGGTGTCCCACCTCAGCTTGAAGAGCTCCTCTGCCCAACAGTGTGAGGAGGGGGGAATTTAGCAGGCAGAATTCAGATAAGACACTGTCACATACAGATGCTCAGAAACCTCATCATAAAATCCTCCAGGGTGGAGGAATATATCAGACAGAAATAAGTGCAGACCACTTATTTCCCAGAAAAACACATACAGTAATATTTTTCACAGATCTATTCCTACAGAACTGGCATTATTTATGCAGCAATAGATGAGCACCTCACTAGTGATTATATGTTCAATGTGCAATAAAAGTAATGAATAGAGGTCTAGAAGATCAGTCTCACCAGCATTGCATCTCTGACATAAATCAGCAAAAGCAGTTTCAGCAGGGAATTTAATTCTGGACAATCAAGAGATATGCAGTAGTACTCCTTATTCACAAATATAAGCAATGCTTTTGCCCTAAAATATGGGACTAGTAACACAAAATACAGTAGCCAAGAGTAGATTTCTTACAGTGTCTATGTATCTGCAGAGAAAAAGGGAGGAAGAGATCAATACATGCACAGTACTCATGTATATATCAGATCTTCTGATCTTATATATCTTCTGATCTTCTTGGACTTGAGCTTCAAGCCTCTTCAAGCAGTATGGGGGAACCACAAAAAGCGATCCCTTCAGGTGTTTCCTTCCATAGGGAAAAGGAGAAGGTTCTATGGAATGACAGATGGAGCAGCCCTGCAATTAGCCACTGTACGGAAATCAACTTAACCATATACTGGGAAATATCCAAGACTGCTTCTAGTGCTCTATATCATTGCATGGAGGAAGTCTGTTCTACAAAAATGTGAAAAGATTTCAAACCTAAATTCATCTCTATTCGATCTTGTACCTGGAAGTGTTATTAAGATGGGCTCTTTCCAGAGCTTCTGTCATGAAAAACCTAATCAACATACACCCAGACAAAAATCTGTGCTCCATTTTACACCAAGCTGAAGCAAAGCTGCAAGTACTAAATGATAGAGCCTTTTTTTTTAAAAAAAAAAAAAAAAAAAAAAAAGTGTTAAATATACACAAAGGAGTTTTTGTTCATAGATTATGGGAATGATTATTCTTTGGGACCTCTAGAACTTCAAAACTGCTGGATAAATACTCGAAAACATGAGTTTTGATGATCAGTAGTTTTCTTCTGGGAATTAAGGATATTCAGTTCTCAGCAGAATGGAGTTGCTGCCACAGCTTCTATTACTTAGGAATGGGTTATTAGCTCCTTTAGCATTCCCTAGTTCCACTAAATATGGTAGAATTAACCAATTTTGTCTGTTCCTACATCTAAAATATTCTCTCAGAATCTTTTAATGCAGAACTGAAGGTCTTGCGTGTTAGTCTGTGGGTAGCCTTTGTACAGTATGGCACAGTCCATATTTCCTGCACTCAAATTCTGCGATCGCCAAGTACTGTGGAGCAGGGCTGAGAATTTATCTTGTAGTTAATATCAATCTTATCAACAGAGGCAAGATGTCAGAGAAGCTAGTGATCGACCTGGCCAGGAAGTCCATAAATCTTTCCATGACATTCCTGTGAAATTTCCACCAACACAAACTGCACAGACAGAAAGAGTCCATGGGGTAACTGCAGTAGATATGAAATCATGCTCATTCTTTCATCCAGCACTGCAGAGACATATCATGCTAATTCTTACACATTACCGCTTAGTTATGATCATTCTGTTTGGCTTGGCAAAATAGTTATAAAAACAACAGAGAACTATCACTGGGGAAGAGGGGGGACTTAGATCATGTTCCCATGTCATTTTTCCATGATTTCTGTTAAAAGTATAATTCCTGCTAATAAATTGTTAGGACCTATTAAAACTATGGTACGAAAAATCTGCAAGATGGAGAAAGAGAACATAAAACCCTTCCAGCTAAGACGGAGCTCACATATATAAAACATGCCATTAATATTGCCATTGCTTTGCACTTCTGACCTTTCTCTGCTGAAGTAGTCATGATACCTCCCTATTGTGGAATGCATAAAGATACACATATAAAGATATATATGCATATATATAAAGAATACTCTGTAATGAAAGAGTATTTTGGTACTGTATGAGAGAGATGTGGGGAGCATGCTATAGGTCTGAAACTGGACAAATAGCAGTGAGATAACATATCAGAATGGTATTTTCATATAGGAGAGTTCCAAAGACTCATATTTCATTCTGAATGCAAAGAAAATGGAAGTTCTCTTACAGCAAAAATCCTGGGCAGCACCTATTGCCTCAAGGGGGTTGTGAATCATAGGTGATGTGAAAGCCTATGCTTCACAAGAGAAAATTTCAGTAATATTTATTTTTATCATACTTATCTCAATCTAAATGTGTTATTCTTTATACTATGCAAAGGAATGTGTATGGAAGGAGACTGTACAAGAAAGAAAAAAAAGTTGAAATTTTCACTAACAAGGCACGCAGAGAATAAAAGACCTCAGAAAGGTAAAGAAACTGCCTAGACAAGTGAGCAGCAGAACTACAAGTTTCTTCACAAGCAGTCCAGCATTCCCTGCATTGGATCATTCAGCCATCTACGGAAACCAGCCCCTGTATGGGTAAACTTTGTTAGCATTTCCATCCATCACTACACTGTTCTTTGATCAAGAAAATGAGAAAGCTTTGGGGGATGGGAGAAGAGAGTAGATTTTTTTGTAACAATCCTACTAGCCCTAACTGGTGTATTCCAATATGAACAAGGTCTGTTTGGCTTGGTCTGAAACTCTCAATTCATGCAAAAAACTCTTTGAGGTTCCTAAAACTCTTGCATAAAATGTAATCTATACTCTAGCCAACTATTTTACAAACACTATTCTTTAGTATGAAATGGTTAAAAATTGCTAAAATTAATATAACGTTAAGAATCAAATTGTTTAGAGAATCAACTATATCTACATTTTGCTAACAGTAAACACTAATTAACAATATCTGCTAGCATTAACATACATCAAAACTGTTCCTTTTCCTCTCCTGGGCACTGCACTGGAAAATATCAGAACAGCAAAAATATTTGGAATGTTTCTATTTTTTTTTTATTAATGATAAAATATTGGATGTCAACATGCAATGCTTTGTGCATTGCATCAGACAGCTCTAACAGTAATTGTGATGAATGGGAGTAGAAGGGCCAAGGTTACAGGCATTTAAGAAGGCTCTGTGGATTGAAAATATTAGGATTGATTAAAGGTCAAATACTTTATGGATTTATCAGTGTTGTATACATTTTCTCATGACACAGAATCACTTACACTACCTACAAAATGAAATAGAAAAGAGCTGCAAATCAGATCATTTTTAAGTCTTTAACTTGCATACCGGCTTAGCCACTGAGTGTAATTAACGGCACTGAAATGTTTTGATTAGTCAAGCAATAAGCCAGCCAAGCCCCCACACCCCACCCTCCAATAATTCCTTCAGCTCCATGCGTGCTCATAGGTAACAGTCATTCTCAATTAATATTTAGTGTTTACAAACATATCAGCTGGAAAAAAGATGTGTTATTACAGTGTTATTTAAAAGCTATATTTACTTAAACAGATAAATTTTAGTCAATAGACAATCTCTAACATGATAATTCATCCATGCAATATCTTCCTTGCTTACTGGGAAAATAATTTGAAATGGATATCTATACGTTCATTATCTTTGATGCCAAGATTTTTCTAGGATCTAGACAAGTAAATGACTGTCTCCATTTATTTCACTGTGGAGCTGAACAGGCCTTCCTGAAGTCTGTATGTTGATTAGGACAGCACAGAAGCAGCTCAGAACACAGCAACCTGTGAAAAAAAGGACTTTAGACCAGGAGCTTTCCAACATTATGCAAGACAACTCTGCCAGTTTTGGTAACACCAGGACTGAACTGATAACTCAAACTCCAGAACATAGGTAAATAGGGAACTTTTCAAAATCTTTTTAAACAAGCAATATTAGATCGACTTCAGCAGCCCTATTTCTTGTGCTTCAGAGCCAGGTGGAGATCCCCAAAAGGAGGGATCACTGCTTTTGGTAAGTTCTGCTCAGTGTTGCTCTACATCAGTGGCCCATCAAGGAGCTTTTTGGTGTCCTCTCAGCACAGCACGACCTCCACATTCAAATCCTGGATTGGGGCAGTGCAAAGCAGTACACTGCACCTTTTGAACCATAAAAAACTGACAACGTTGGAAGTAGAAACTTAATAGGAATCTCAATCTTGTGCTTTTTAGGATAGTCTTTGCAATGTATATGTCATGCATTTGCACAGCTGACAAATACCTAGGGGCTCTGAGAAAAGAGAGAGGGTTTTTAAGCCAAGCTTTTCTTTACATAGGTCATGATTTCCTTCTGTTCTGAAAGGCACTCACAATGCTGAGCTCCTCTCATACTACTGACAGTCATCTTCACCAAAAAATCCTTCCCAGTTACCTGAGTTTCCCAAAAGATGGCATAAATTGCTGTGTAACTTACCACCTAAGGCTTAACATGGAGAAATATTCAAAAGATCCAAGATCCTTAATCAAAAGATCCAAGAAGAAAGGCCCCTGTGGGACAGACTACTTGTAGCTAGATTAAGCTCATCTGAGCTGAAAGCATCTTCGTTTGCACAGGGTAGTTCTAGTATTAGCCTTGTGTTCTTTAATAACTGGGCAAACCTTGTTCTCAGGTACACTGAGGGGTATGAGATCCAACCCCAAAGGCTTTGCATTCATGAAAAGGATTGAAAGGGTGGTTTGAAGTGTGTGTCTGTCTCTTCTCTGGGTCAACAGCAGTGAAGAATAGGCAGAGTGTGCATTGGGGCCATTCACAGGGACCTCTACAAGGGATAGAAGACTTTTTTGCATTTGAACAACTTCATCATTTGCCCATTCTGTCTCCTGCAAGAAGAAGCTGGTCTTCCTGGTTTTCTGAGAGTATGGATATGCATCTTCCAGTAAATACCTGGCCCTATAACAAGAGCTTTGGGATGCTTGCAAGAGAAACAAGAATTAACACAATAGAACAGAGGAAACCAAGTTTAAATTTTGGTCTCTAGCATGTGCCAAATTGTTGTAATTATGATTCTATTAAATTTGTAGCAAACTCCCAACAGGTGGACACATAAAAATTCAGATTTCTCTCCTAAGCAAGGAAGCTTTAAAGAATAACACCCAGTTAATAGAATAACATTTGATTAAAGCAGGCTTGAATATCCTAGCTGTAAAGACTAAGCACAGACATGTGTGTCACACATGATGCAGTGAGTAAATGATGTAATGTTGATAGACCCATAACAACAAAAAAACATTCCAATACTGCAATTTGGCAGGAAGTTTGATACCATGGAAAATACAATCACATGGATATAACTTGCATGGCGTGTGAATCAGTGTCCTGTTAAAAATAATATTTATCAGAAACTATCCAAAATATTTAATTACATTTCAAAACAACTGCTTTCCTTTTAAAATAGCATTTCTTTAAGCAGGTTTTTACTGTGCAATCTAGCTTTCATAGTTCATTGTGTTAGGGCAATGTTATAAGCTGCAAGCTGTTTCACATGTAGTCATTTATCATATCCTTGTCATTTAAAAAAAAAAAAAAAAAAAAAAAAACTTTCTCAGAAAAAGAGGTCCAGCATGATTTTGCTTTTCTTTAAAATTTGAATTTAGTTTATATCACAGGATCCTTGCTGCGCTGAGAGTTTTCAGGGGAACTGAGTCATTCAGTGGTCATTTGCTGGGTCAGGAGTACCAAGAAAGCTGAAAATTTTAAACAAAAATTATATGGAGGTATCTGGAAACTGTGGTAATAAGCAACATGGTTTTACCAAAGACAGATCATCCAGACAAAGTTTGTAGCTTTGTTTAGAAAGTGAACCAGTCTCACAGACAAAGGAAGATCTCTCTGTCTAGGCTTCTGTAAACATTTGATACAGGGTCAGAGAGTAATTTACTAGGAAAAATGGAAAAATAATCAGGATTAACAGGGAACTAGCTAAGAGGAATGAATATCTGAGAAGTTTTATTGGCTCCATAGGAGGCTACCCATGGAGCTGATCACAGTTTAGTTTTGGGACTGAGTATGTTTGATGCTTGCAGCAGTGTCCTTAGAATAACAAAATGAAACTGTGATGATAAAATTTGCTGATGACTGGCAGTACAGGAGTGTCAGAATGACATCCCAAAAGACCTTGAGGTCATACAGTTAATGGAAAGGAGATTAAATTGCATTGTATGAGATGCAAGATCGTGTATGGAAAGAGAAATAACAAGAACTTATGATGTAAGCAGTGTGTCCAGCTGCCAGAAACAGGTCCTCTTTGGTTATTCCTATGGACCCGTGCATTCAAATCAAATACAGAATGCTACTGAGCTGTCACCGCAGTGTAGCCCTCAAAAAAAAAAAAAAAAAAAAGCTAAACAGGATGAACCCAAGCCTTATCCAGCAAGATATGTCCACAGTGAAACAGAAATGCAGGGGTTGCACAAGCTATTGCAGAGAACAATCAGTGTTAAATCATAATGTAAATTGTTTTTGACAACAGTGCTTAAAGAGCTTGCCAAACGAGCCATGGAGAAGGCCTTCTTGCTTCAACTACAAGAAGCACCATGTTTACATGCTCTCATCCTGATGGGGGACTTCAACTACCCAGCTCTCTGCTGGAAAAGCTACATAGCACGCAGTAAGTATGGAGTGTGTTGAGGATAGCTTCCTGGTCCAGGTATTAGACAAAGCAACCAGAGGAGAAGCATTACTGGACCTGGTGCTCACCAATGCAGATAAACTCATTAGAGGTGAAGAGTGGAGACAATCTGGGCTGCAGTAACCATGCCCTAGTTGGGTTTGTGATTTCAAGGAATATGGGCCTGGCAAAGAGCAAAGACAGAACCCTGAACTTCTGAAGAGTGAATTTCCAGCTGTTTAAAGACCTAGTGGATGAGATCCTCTGGGACACTGTCCTTAGGGACAAAGGAGATGAACAGAGCTGGCAACTCTCTAAGGATGTTTTCCTTAGACCACAAGAACTTTTCTTCCCCCTGTATATGAAAATGAGCAGGGAGGGTACACAACCAGGATGGCTGAGCAAGGACCTGCTGAGCAATCTGAGGCACGAGAAGGAAATACCCAGACAGTGGAAGCAGGGACACATGGCCTGGGAAGAGTACAGGGATGCTATCTGGATGTGCAGGGATGGGATCAGGTATGCCAAGGCACAGATGGAAATGAGCTTGGCAAGAGATGCAAAGAATAACAAGGGATTCTCTACGTACTTTGGTGGTTCTGATGTAAAAAAGCTCAACATGCAGTGCAAGCTTGCAGCCCAGAAGACCAACAGCATCCTGGGCTGCATCAACAGAGGAGTGGCCAGCAGGGCAAGGGAGGTGACTGTCCCCCTCTGCTCTGCCCTTGTGAGGCCCCACCTGGAGTGCTGCTTCCAGCCCTGAGGTCCCAGCACAAGAAGGAATTGGGGCTGTTAATGCTGGTTCAGAGGAGGCCATGAAGATGACAGGACAGAGATGAAACTGCTTGCACTGAATGAGGTTACCTGGTCACTAAGCACAACCTGTCTACAGCTACACCAAGCTCCTCAGCTGAAAAACAAAGTGTGCCTGAGAGTTTCTCAGTTGCAGGGCTGCTTTTTCTTTTTTACCAGATCAAGCCCATTTAAAATTTAGCTTAGATAAAAAGCCATGTACTAATACCCACAGAGTAATTAATATCTTGTTAGGCTTCAAATACCCAAAGAGCAGGTGGATTTGGGGTATCTACACTAGAGCCAACTTCCAAACTTTAAACAAACTGTAACCCAAAATGCTCAGGGACAGCTCCATAGCGGATATACCACTTGCCACTTTGAGTCCACCCCTGGAAATTAAAATATTCTTTCTCAAGCTTTTTTTTTCTAAACCACAAGCAGGCCTGAACTCAATTTGTTTTCACATGAAGCCAGCATGGAATATTGCTCCTAAATACTTTCTGTGCATAGCACAGTTAAATGACAAGGACATCCGACTTCCCAGTTCACGTGCCTTTTTTGAAAATGCTCATATACACACCATATTTAAAGGTTTGTGATAATATGAGAAACGCACACTGACAAAGCTATCTGTGAAAAGAAGTGTTTGGGGGTCTGTTGGCTCCTTGCTTTCAGATGAAACCTACAAAACATTCTCATCCCCAGGCGTCTCTTAATGACGATTATCAAAATCCATAAAATGGTCATAGTGAGAAATCCATAACATACATCCAACACTAGAAAGGAGATATTAGCTAGCACAGAGAAACAAGGAGTTTTATTGTCTTGAACATATCATACAATGCACACTTAATTCATTGATTTACTTTTTCTTATAGTCTTATCCTTTTATATTATTACAGCACTTCAGAAAATCTCAAGGTCCAGGGGGAAGTTTAATGTTTGCTGTTCTGGGATCATTTGAAGCCATGCATTCAAAGAGGACAAAATCACTTTTAAGTCTGCCTGTAGGAAATCTATCTTGGCAACCAGACAACTAGAATTAGTTATTAAAGGCATGTCAAATGAATAAAGACACCTCTGTAAGGAAAACCGCAAAAGCATTTACTTTTTCTAATATGAATAGTGGGCTAATACCAAATCAGCTTTCATTTTCCACTCTCCCTTCACCTCCTAGACCAGAGGTCAGATCCAATAAAGACTAACGCAACTGAAAATCATTTTGTTTTTTTGCATCTATTACACAGCAGATGTATATTAAATAGCACTGCCTGGAAATGAAGCAAACTCACATAATCTGATGTGGCAATCTCCTTGTGGAACTGGTTCACTGCAAGGCAAAGAAGTCTGTGGTATTATTAAAGGTCAGGAGGAACACCAGAAAGTGTGGGTTTTTAACCCAAAAAAAAAAAAAAAAAAGTAAGCTTTCTAGTTCTGTAATGAAAATTAAGATACTGAGACAACTGTGTTCAGGAGCAGTCTACCCTTTTTCCCTTACACTGAAAAAAATCCTTTAGTCAACTTTGTGGCTGACAGAGTCTGGAGGAGTGGGAAATATTCCTGGTTTTACCAAAGATTTGCTACGTGATACCTTCTAAATTCCTTAGATCAAAAGAAAGGACTTTGGGATCTCCCTCTTTATGGTGCCTACATCAGAAAGCAAGACCTCTGTGCCATGTAACTGTTACATCTGACCCTGCAACTTTACTTGAAAATGTGTAATTTATGTACATACCTGCTGTTTTAAATCTTCCTTATCAGAATACGGTCAGATTTGACCAAGATCCAAAAGCAAGTGTAATCTTTTTCTAGACTTCTTTGTTAAATGCTGGATAATGTCTAATCAGAAAGGAGCCAGAAAACCCATGAGTGAGCAAATGTCTATCCCAATCTGGTATTTGTTGAAAGAAGCATCTACAGATTGTGGGTTTAGTTAGATCCACTAAGTCAGGGATATTTATTTGGAACAAAGTACCCAAAAAATGCTCTAGCTGTAGATACAAAAATAAATAAATAAATAATAAATTAGGTGAACTGTTGTGACATCAGGTAGCAAACACAGTTACTAAATTTCTCAGAACTGAACACTATCGAAGGCCTTCTTTCTAGGAAAAATATACTACTTCTAAGACATGCAAAATAATTCACCTGCTTAATGAGATACACGGGAAAAATAAAAAACATGGGAAAAGGAAATCTTGTGGAAGGAAAAATACTTCAGCTACTTATAGAAGAGCTGCAGGATAGCTATCAAACACTCATTTAGAATGCTTTTGAAAAGGAAAAGTTCCATCTCTTTAACCAAAAAACAAACAAACAAACAAACAACTTTTAATTTACAATTGAGTAAAACACAGCCCAAAGGTGTTTCCACCCTTTCAACTACACATCAGCTACATAAACCTTTCCATACTTGCTAGGTATTAGCCTCTTCATGACTTCCCAGAGGTTAATTTCTCAACCTTCCTCAGAGTCTTACAGCTCAATGTTATATATGCCACCAATACCCCTTGCATTGTCCCAGGAAGGAAAATCCTCAGCCATACAATGTACCAAGGTAAACATTGGAAAAAATCATCCCTGATTTCTCATAGCATGTGTTGACTTTTCTTTGCATTACACTCACAGCTTAGCTCCAAGGAATTTCTCTATCACTCAGTTCAGATACAGCTAACAGAGGGAATCCATCTGAAATGCCTGTTGAAATTAACTCTTTGGAGCCAGACAAAACTGCCAGGGAGGATATTCTCTAATTCTTTTCTCATTCCTACTCATAAACAGCAAGATCACAAAGTCATCTAGTTTGGCTTTGACTCTTTCTAATGCATGTATACCACACAGCACAGAATTACCTTGGATACTTTGGTACTGAATCTACTGCATTCTGTTTTGCTGACATGTATTCCAGATACCCCCAGTGTCAACTTGAATATGTCAAGAAAGGAGATGTCACCACTTATTTGGTATTTTGTTAACTTTGATGAACCTTTCTGCAGCAATGACCATCAGTCCTGAAGAGGTAGGTTGACAACTGCCGGGCATGTACCTTCACACCTCTCTATTTCCTGACTGTTGACCACATTACCCTCATGCAAGACCTGAGCACTAGAGGCCTTTTTCAGTTGTTTTTCATATCCTGGAATGGCACAAAGTTTCATTTCTGAATCTTAGCTCTTTGCTGATATGGTGCTCACTATAACAAAGGATTTGTTACATACTGCAGCTCCCAGAATGTCAGCAAGGGTGTGGTGTATTTACATGAAGACACCACTCTATGGCAATCACCACAGCATATCAAAATAGAGGCCCACTGCTCCTATGTAGGCCATCTTTGTCTCGAAGATGAGAAATAATAGCCCAATATTTCAGCAGTAAATCATATAATTATTTAGATTTAAGATATAAGTTCCTTCCTAAACCTCCTGTAGAAGGTTGTTTCATGTCCTGAAGCATGAAGATTTAAACCTTCTCTATCACAAATTTGAAAGTACTTTTATTCAGATGAGTCTTGAACATTTAAAAAAATCTAGTTGATAAAGCTTTTTACCTGTTTTGATATATTTTTTGCATGAAAATATCAGGTGAACCATAGGTATGTATAAAAATATAATGTCTTTGGTGACTTTTTTTTATGGGTATCAATGCACATTTACTTGCAAAACACAGAGCTGGTTCTGGATATCTCCTTGTTGCTATAATGAAGATCTCTTTTGCTTTGAAAACATACTCAGAGTCTGTGGCATGCTGGCAGCCTACAGCACTATTCTGCTATTTCAACTTCAAAGCAGTCACCTTTCAAAAAGGGTGGCTAGTTGTGCTCACAGGGAGAAAACTACTGATGCTAAAGGTGGAGATATCCCATTTAAGCAAGCCTGAAGGAAGTATGTTTACTGAAGGAAAAAAAATATCTAAATTTTCTTGTGAAAATCAGTGAAAGGAGTGCTCTGCTTTGTAATGCTGCTCTTTATACAGAGATCTCTTCAAGAAACAGCCATAGTACAAGGCTTCAAAGGAACAGTTGCAAAATTATTTTGATGTTAACATGCTGCTTATCACACACACATTTTTTCTGTCAAACTTGATTCACAGCCAATCAGATATACCACAGGAAATCAGGGAAGGAAGGAGGGCTCCTAGCATCTCTCCTTCTACTTTCCATAGGGCACAGTACAAGGAACAGCACTCTTTCATTTCAACAGATTACACCAAACTTCCACATTATTATAACTCCACCACTGAGCATATGCTTAATTTCCTGTGCATCCGCAAAGTACCAGTGTCCAACAAGGCTAGGCAATACAGCTTGCAGTATTTTCTCACATACCAAGACAATAAGGAACCACGTAAGTTGTCCAACAGATGTCTGCTGTTAAGATGTGTTTTTAATAACAGAAGGACAAATCTAATAAACAGAGATTTTTTATTATGCGTTTCAAGTTGTTGTCTCTAGTGCTTACAATGGCATTGCATATCTGCTGTAAATTGCATAGCAGTAAATTAGAAGAGAAACAAAAGGAGTAGATCCAGAAGGCACTCCTATTCCTCTCATTAGTATTTTGTGGGCTTAGAAACTAAACAAAGTAAAATTAATGTGCAAGAGGGCTTACATGCCATAATGAATTTATAAAATTAATTTCCCAGCCTTCTGAATCCCCTTTACTTTCATTGATGTGTCTCCCTCACAATTCAAAACAAACAAACAAACAATGTATTACAATCTGAACTGCTGAAAATGAATACATGCTCAAATTATAGGCTACTCTGTTTCTAGTTTGTTTATTAAAATAAAAGCAAATATTTCAGGAGGAGGAATATGTGCTTGCAACAATTTGCTCACAGCATTCTTGATGGAATATGACGCCTCAGAGAAGGCAGTATGTGAAGAATTGGGGTTTAGTCATAAGTACAGAACTGTATTCTACATCATAACATGCCAGACACATGAGTAAATAGGTAGAAAAGTAAATCATCAGAGAAAGAGAGTGCAGCATCATGTATTATCAGAGCAGATAGAAGGTGTGCTCACTTTTTCCTCTAAAATGAAAGGGTTTTTTTTTGTTTGTTTGTTTTGGTTTGGTTTGGTTTGTTTTTTTACCCAGGTTTAATAAAGAGGTCCTTGCACTTTTAGAACTGCAGAATGATTTCTATTATTCTGATCTCTGTTTTCTTCTAATTTTCACTTAAAACATGAACAATTTGTACACAAAAATATCTGAGTTTTTATAAATGCATGCATTGTCATGCTCCATACCTACCACCTCTTGCCACTGCCACTGGAAAAGACAATGCTTAGGACAAGCTCACACTGCCAATTTGCAAGCTGGCAAAAAGCTGGTAATGGTAACATGAAGCTAGCATTAACACTAATGTGATATCAAGGGTTTTATACGCAAAGCAGTTTTTCTCACATTTTTTAATCACAAGTTATGGCTGCAAGAGACTGTGGCTATTACCAAATAGATTCTTTCTGTTAAACTTCCTTTTAATATATTTGAGGCTCTTTACAACCCCTAAGCAATAACATAAAATAACATAACATAAAATAACATAACATAAAATAAATAGAGAGATAAGTGCCACTGACCACAGCAATCCCACAGAAGCAAACTTTCCACAGATCTGAAAAACTAGTGATAAACAGTTTCATCTTTGGGTCATACATACTATATTTCAGGAATTGTGATTCCAGTTTAGCACACATTTTTTTTAAAAAATGGGTCATGTGAATAGCCTAAAATAGCACAGAATAGCATAGAACTTTGTGCACAGAATTCCAGCCAAAGGCTATGATTTCCAGTGCACACTATAATCTCTTTTATATTTTTGCATTTGTGCAGCTTATTCCTATTCCTAACTGAATATTTCACTTCAGCTCTGTATCAACTGAACATTTCTAATTTTTCATAACAAATGATACAGTACGATTACGCTGCATTTTAGCTCAGAGCTTCCTTGGTGGTAGTGCACTAACACTGGCATTGCTTGATGCTGCAGGGAGAGCAGAGGGAAGACAACTACTTCAATTCAAACCATGTGAAAGCCAATAGCTGCACGAGTGCCTTGTTCTGCTCGACAGTCCAATTTTGGAAGATTGTTTGAAGAAGTAATGCAATCCATTTGCTCAGTTTCTCAATAATTAGGACTGACAGTCCTGCACTACAACCGCTGTACACAACATTAGTGCTGAAGCTTTACTCACAGTAAAGTATGGTGGGGGAGGTGGCAGTGAACCTTATTTTTAAGTAGCTTGATGCTCTCAAGTTCATTGTTCCTTCTCCCTTGTATGTGTTCCTTCCTCGGGAAAATGTTAGTAGCCTGCCAAAACAACAACAGAACAGGAACATTATGAGCAGAGACCAACGCTGCTGGCAAAGCAGCAACAGTCACATGTGATAGCTGAGAACCCCCAGAGCTGTTTTAGCAGGTGAATTGGAGGGATGACAGCCATGCTTCAGCACATAGATTACAATGCCTGTTTACTTGCTTATATTTTTCTTTCCCATCCTCAGCTTCTCCCACTGTAAAAACAAGGAAACATGTAAACTTCTGGCAGGAACACTAAACAGAGTTACAAGAAGGTAAGGACCTGCACCTTAAGATACATATAAGTACACTGCCCATCTCTTGGGCAGACCCTGAGTCTTTTGCAGGAATAGACAGGCAAAAGGCTGGAAGCTCATCGTGCCCAGGCCACCAGCTAAGATCAGACCCAGTACTGCTGTATGCTGTACAGCAGTGTAAGAGCAGACCAAAGGGACTCAGCACAGCTTATGTGTACAGCTCCTCAAGCTGCCAGTAAAAAAGTAAAAGAAAATGAAATGTCTAAATGTCTCCCTCTCCAGTGGTAACAGAATTTGGTGCTGGAACAGTTAGCCTGGAGAAAAGGAGGCTCAGGGAAGATCTTAACGATGCCTATAAATACCTGAAGGGCAAGTGCAAAGAGGACAGAGCCAGGCTCTTCTCAGTGATACCCAGCACCAGAACCAGAGGCCATGGGCACAAAGCGGAGCACCACAGGAGGTGCCCTCAGCACCAGGCAGCCCTTCTGTGCTGTGCGGTGATAGGAGCACTGGCACAGGCTGCCCAGAGGCTGTGGAGCCTCCTTCTTGGAGATGTTTGACATCCAACTGGACACGGCCCTGGGCAGCCTGCTTTGGGTGTCCCTGCGTCAGCCTTCAGAGGCCCCTGCCTGCCTCAACTGCTCTGTGGTTCTATGAACAAAATTTGATAGAAACACTCCTCAAAACTGTGTGTAAAGCCCATTCCTAAAGCCACCCAAACCACACAGAGACTTTGCGTAAGAATGTACAGAGTCTATCAACTAGACAGGTCTCAGTTTGATGCCAGTTTGCCCAGTGGTTGCCCAACTAAATCAAAAGTAAGACAAACCAACTTACTACATTCCAAAAGAAGTTCTGTTTCTAAGAGCACACATGAGGAAAGGTAGAAACAATTCCCTATTCAGGTCCCTAATGCTTAATTCAAGTGCCCAATTCACTAATGATGTTGCAGACAGACATAAATTATCTCTCTTTACTCTTGAGTGAATGGAGAGACACAGAGGTTATTCACACTGAGGCTTTGCCTTCGTCACAGAGCAAAGGTTTGTATTTTACTATGGGGTGTACTCATCAGCTCAGTGAGGTATTGCTGCTAGAAAGAAAATCACAAGAAGGAGGCACCATACAGCCCTTACCTATCTGGGAATAAAAGTTAGCATTATGTTGTCTCCACTGGGATTCAACGTGAACAATGACATGCAGTGGGTAGTAATTATTTGTAGGATATGTATTTTAAATGGTGAAGAGCAGATTTACCTCCTGATATAGGCTGGCTGGATAACAAGATAGCAAAAGCTGCTGTGAAAGTAACCTGAGAATAAACGTGCCTTCTGCCAAGCCCTGGCTGTGATATCCTTATATAGTAGCATCATCAATTTTGAGACTTCATTGCCCTTCTATGACTTTCTGAGCAGGAGAGGATATGTGGCTAATCACTTCTCCTGTGTTGTCTATTATGTGTAAAACTTGTCCAGAATTATACTCAGTGGTTCCTGATAACTCATTCTGGCGTAAGACCTAGGTATCTTCTGGTTACTACCATTTCTGTAATCATTCTCACCTTAGCTGGTTACACTGATGAAGGCATTGGTTTCAATCTCAGTCTCACTGTAACTCATACTAGAAGAGCCTCATTACTTTCATAGTTACTACTGTCTGACAGTAGTGTAAGTGGAGAGACTTGTTTTTGTCTATAACTTAAATATATATATATATATATATATATAACTTCTTGGGAAACATCAGAAATCTGATCTGAAAGATATAACAAATTTTTTGAATGCAGACTGGTCCCTTGAAAAGATTTGCACACACTTATCACGCTACCACTTTGATGGAGCAGTTCAGACATTGAAAACGTAATGTTTTTTGACCTTTTAATCAATTCCATTTTGCAAGTACTCCATCTGAGAACCACAAAGGCTATTTACGGGACCCATTCTCTGGAGCTGATGGAAACTTTCTGTCAAATAAGCATCTGCAGAGACAGATAAAACACATAACGACAGGTTATGTTTGTGGAGAATCTGAATGCATTGAAAAAATAAACCTGGACCTGAAAGCAGATGAGTTAGAACAAAAGGACCCAGGAAATATGTAAGGCAGCAATTAGAGCTGTATTAAATAGAGCTATTATATAGAACTATATAAATATTGAGGAATTTAATCAAACCAGACAGTCTAATCAATGAAAAGCATGCCACATGCTTTCTGAATAATTGCATTTCCCTCCCCCCCACTTAAGGTAATTGCATTCCTACAAAGCTCAGACATCTAGGGCTACCATCATTTTCATATTTGTCACATGGGACTTCATCCTCATTCTCCTGAAGTCAGCAGCAGCCATCAGTGATTTCAGTAGAATCAGGAAGGACAGTGATGATGGATGAGTAAGTGACAAGTGGATTTCCATCACAAGCAGCTCCATCACCTTTTATTTTGTTGCCTTTCCCTAGAAGAAAGAATTACCCCACCTGGTGACATACACAACCTGAGTATTTCTTCATGGTAATGTGTACTTGGACACCATGCAAATAGGTATCTTGTGCACCACTCTCCTTCTCAATCTGGTACAACTATGTCATTTACTCAAAAGTGGTGAGGAGACAAGAATTAGGTATATATACATCTTAAAGCCAATTTGGACAGAAACATGGAAACAAAATCATTCATTAAACAAATGCACCAGTGATAGTTATTTGCCAGTTCTGTATCTACGGTGCTTTAATCCAGTGAGATGGGTGAAATGCTTTAGCGATGCTTCTGATCTCACACCTGAACCAGTACTTATAGGTGTGATGTTAAATTAAGGTAATTTAAGCATAATCTAAACAAAACAAAGGAAAAATAAACAATTTTTATTTCTGTGTATACCTACAGTTCCCAAAATTACAACCCTTGGCAGAAGAGGTTAGGTAAATGCATCTTACACACCTATCTGTTTTCCCACGTGCCAGTAAATTATGCTAGTCACACCACATGAGGAAGAGCTAGACAAGTACGAGAGCACTACTTTAGTGCATCCTTTAGGATTTTAGGTCCAGTATTTAGAAAGAGTGTAATTTGTTATAAACTCCTGCATGGACATAGGGCTGAGTACCTTGGGCTAGCCCTACTGTAGAACAGCATCAAACTCTCCACGCCTTTGATCAAATACTCCAACAGACAATCCAGCACTAATAATGGGGACACTGTTTGGAATTACCATATTTTCCTGGCTGGCAGGCTAATGCCATTTTCCTGATTGGAGATTACAGAGATTTAATTAAAGCTACCATGTTTTAATAATGAACTCATTTAATACAAAAGCTGCTTTGGAAAAGGACAGTCAGTGTAAATGCCAGTCTGTGTCTGGGACCTTCATTAAGTTCTTTTGTAGCTAAAACAACAACTAAGCCTTTGTTAGTAACTTCCCTGCAACAGAACAGTGGCACTGAAATTGTAGGAGTTAACTCTTTCATTGTAAATTGTATTATCAATTCCCAATTCAATGGTTTTTTTTCAGCTATAGTAAAATAACCTCCAGTGGACATTACACTTCTGCCTGACAACTCTCAGCCAAGATCTGAGTTCCAAACTGTTTGAAGGAGTAATTAAAATAGAGACAAAATTGAAGTGGGCTACTTTCATTAAAAAGAAAAATGCCTCTCTTGTAGACAGTATTATGTCCTATGTTCAAGGTACTAATAGGTAATCAGAAATTCGTTTGTAAATAAAGACTATTTACCCTTTTATTCTCAAATAATAAATGCAATGTCATTGGTATATACATATGCAGAAAGTAAGGATGCTTCAAGAATTTATATTTAGAACTACCTGTAGTTGGCATATGTACAAAATACGCTCCAATGTTTAGAAATTCCTTAATGAATGCCATATCTCCTACAGGCTTTCTAAAGCCTGCTCTTGTTTTAGAACGAAGATCATTGTGCAGTACCACTAAGTAACATCCAAACAGCTTCAGTCTCAGCTTCCTCTCATCTATCAGCTGTTTTTCCTTCACTGTTTGTCCACCTAATAATTTCTCTTCTCCTTGTTCCCCTTTTGTCTTTTCCCACCAGAAATGGGGAAGATGCATTTTACTTTAAATCAGAAAGCTGCTTCTCTCTGTTTTTTTATTTTTTTCCATTATGCCACTCACATCCTGATGGTCTGACAATATACTTATTCCCATATACTTCCCTCATCTGGGTTTGTTTCCAGTAAGCCCCCCAAAAGCACTGTAATATTTACTAGCATACATTTTGGCATATATGAAATGTATGATTGTATTTATATTCATGCCTTTTGCATATATACATCTACAGACCTTGAAAATGTTACAAGTGTTTTTCCTAAGCTTTTTAACAATTTGACCTTATTGGTGTTACCTGCTTTCAATCCCTACATGGCTCTTTTTTTCATCCATATCATTATAAAAACAACTCAGAAACGTAAAAACAAACAGATGCAAAACACCACCAACCAAAAGAATCCTCTATTTAGATTAAATAGATGGCTTGAAATACATATATTTTGAAATATGTTTCAACTGAATTTTATTATCATGCCCCCTATCAGCAGTGGTATCATTTGCTTTGGAAAGCAGGCTGGTGATTTAGTCTCTGTGGTATTTATAGTTATTAATACTATTATCAGCTCTTTTATATAAACAGCTATTTGTTGTTTTGTTTTGTTTTTAACAAAGTAGTCTCAAGCACATCCATATACATAGGATTTACATGAGGAATGTTCTAAGAGAGAAATGCGACATCAAAATAATGTCAACTGCTTCAGAAAAGCCCACAATATTAAGTTAAAGCTGAGGTTCCATTTTAGTTATTGTCTGGTCAGAGGCACTCTTCCATAGATTTCAGAATAGCTCCTGATCACAGGTAGTAAATGTATAGTGTTAAATAGCTAGAAACACCTAGAAGAACTGCATTTAAAATACATAAAAGTCAACGTGAGTGGATAGTGTAATGTACATTTTAAAAGACACATATTTTACAGCAGCTTTTAAAGTTCCCTCAATTTAAAGAGAATTTAGAGACTTGATTCCCTCCAAGACACAGTAGAAGAAAGACCAATTTAAAGCACAAACTTAAAACCAGGCCCTTAACTCATCACAGAGGCTACTGACCCCCCTCTGAGGACCCTTCTCACTGGAAGAGCAAGCACCTGAACTGGGACAGTTGGCTAAGTCTTTTAAAAATGTGGCCAGAACATAAAATAAAACTTCTGATGCATCCTTTTAAAAAAACAGTACTGCCTATATACAACCAGTGCTGCCAAACTGTATAATAGATAAATGCAGAACAGAAGAATACACCCATTTGGAAAATACAGCAAAACGGTATTAAATTGTGTAAAGCAATTAGAACTGAACCTTTGCATTCTTTTCAGATTACTGAACCGTGTATGGCTATTCAATTTTTTTCAATTACAACATTGTGCAGAGCTATATATTTCAAAGTGCTTCTCTAGGAACTAATATATAGTTCAACCAGGGTGGTATCCACAGTGTCACCACCAAGGGCAAATGGATAAAGTTACCAGAGGGAATTATTCTTTTGTGGCAGGTTGATTTAGTCTTTTTAAATGACAGCAGCTGAACAATCAACTCTTATTTGTTTCTGTTACTAACAGGGAGGTGTTAGGTGGGTCAGCCTAGTAATAAAGTTTTTCTGTGAGAAGAAACTGCCAGACTTGATAACAAAATTACAGCATTGATAATAGTAGATAGAAAGACCAGGAAGTCCTTGGAGTTGCTCAAATCAGTCATTGGAAATAATCTATCTACTGTGTTTAGGGACGGTGTTCTAGTCAGCAAAAACAGTTCTTTTACAGTTAATCAACTCTAGTATTACTTTTAAATGAAGGGTGAGATTTGAGAACAGAAAAAGGGGCTTCAAACACCAAGGGATATATAGCTAATATGTGCAGCATTAAAAATTAGTCCTAATAGCTAGAGATTTGAGAGAAATAAGTTGTCTTAACTTTGTATACATCATGTGCAATATGGTGCCCTGCCCCTGGGACAGAAAATATCAATGGGTAAAATATAAAAAAATAATAATGATAATTAAACTCTCAGTAGGTTACTCACAAACAGATCATCAAGATGATGGCTGCCAATTTGTCAGCAGCTTGGAGCACAACTGTCACCTTAACTCTAGTTGAACTCACTGTAACCTGAAAAGCAACAGTCCCAAAGCCTGAGGTAACTCCAAGGAGGATTTCAGTTCCTTCACACACTGGGCCAACTCCCATCAAGCATGGCAGGGAGGTGATGTGGGGGGACATTTCTGCAAGGCCAGCAGAAGTTCAGGAGTAAAACCAAGCTCTTCTCTGCAGCTGAACTCAGCAGGGCTTCTGCCTCAGCCCCTGCTCCAGCAGCTCTCCTGAGCTTTATCCGATGTCCTGTAAGTTTGGTCCAACTGGCCTCTGGAGTGGCTGCTCCTGCAGGCCTATACACACAGGCGAGATACTACCAGTGCAAATACAATGCATCCACCTACTGGCTCCCAAAACCTCCTCCTTCATCCCACGGACCCAGCCAGGTGGCTCACAGGGAGGCCTAAGAGACCCAGCTCAGCTCTCAGGAGCAGTCCTAAGCAAGGCTGAATCTCAGAAACCCTTCACCCCATGCTATGCCCAGACTATACTCCATTTCCATAGCCAGTGCAGCCCAAGTTCTTCTCCAAACAATACAGTCCAGCTGCTTGGTCTACAAGCTCTGAGACATGCACCTACCAGGCCTTTCATGAACCCTACCTCCACAGCAAAGGAAGTCATCCTAGAGACAAACCCATTCCCTGGATCACTTCATACCCTGCTGGGAGCTTTCCTCTTACCCAAAAGAGGTGTTCAAACACTTGAGTAGCTTGAGCTGCCTGCTTTTCCATTAAGTTCATTCTCTTGACATGGGGCACATAGTTTTGGCCTAGTAAAAGATGCTTTTTCCCCAAGTACAATTACAAATTTTATACTCAACACCTTTGTACCCATATACATGTATGCTGAGAAACCCTTAGCTGTAAAACTTCCATTTCACATGTTGCGTACAGCCTTTTCTGAAGCACCACTGTGTTGACAACATTACCATAGTGACTACATCTAAACTACTGTGCACTGATAAGCGTAACTGAGTTAAACACAGAGCGCTATTTCTACATCTGTATTCTGCTTTGTGTAGAAGTTTTGCATCTACTTCTGGCTTAGGGACTCCTGTGTCATGTTTTATGCAGCTACATAGCTTGGCTGAATCGAAGCTCTTGCCCCTGTATTCAGGACTTGCGGGAGTTATACTGTGTCGCATCTCCCTCATCCTCCCCCTTGTCTGAGTCAGCCAACAGCTAGCTAAACAGCTAGTTAAATTGTTTCCAGATTAATTTACCTGCTGTGCTGGTGTTCAGTGCTCCCCTGAGGAATTCCTCTTGTTTAGTGGCACTTTTATAACCCTCCTTCTCCACACTGTGCACTCCTCATGAACACTTCCAAACCCTCTCTAGGTGGTGGTAGCTCCTCCAGTTCCTACATCTCCTTCCAAATGCTGGGCATTGTCATGACTCAAGATTGCAGCCAAACAAATAACAGGTTTTTGTGTATTCAAGCTTCAGGTTTTACCTGTCTTTTGATCGTCTGCCTTTTCATTGTAAGGTTTTAGATTTAACAACATATCAGCATAGGCATCTTTTTTTTTGCTCCATAAATGTTGTTCTGCCCAGCAAATTCTGAATGCTTCCCTAGGACTGCTTTCAAGACTCCTGTTTCTCTATGAGTTTTTTCTCCTCAGTATCAACATGGACGTCATCTGCAATTGCTCAGGACAAAAGAGATATTGTTAGAGGTCTGTTTCATGTCAGACAGGACTTTCTACCTGATTGCAAAACAAGTTTACCCATAACACAATAGGCTGTGCCAAAGGACACTATTCCCCATAACCAGCCCAGTGGCTAGCACGTTCACAGGCTTCATGCATCAGTGCTTCTCAGCCCCAGCTAGTGATGTCCTAACCACCACAGTGACTAAGAGTCTGAGGTCCTTTCCCTTTCTTGCCTTTTGACAGAGCATAAACATACCCTGACCTCATAAGATTAAACCCTACATGTGAGATTATCCCAACGTTGTGCAATACTGCTCAGGATTAGTCAGAGCCCAGAGAGAGAATTATGAAGACTTTCAGTTTAGGAATGCTGCTTTCCATTCACATACTTTTGAACTGTGTGCATAGAATCCGGTCATTTCTGACAGACTCTTTTATTATTTCTCTCCCTCTCTCTCTCCCTCTCTCTTTCTTTTAACAAAACCTCAGGTTTGGACTTGAAAATACACTGAGATTTCAGTAAATCACTTGGGAACTCCCAACTCTGCAAAGCACTTGAAGAATTACATCAGTCTGGAGAATGTAGAAATATAAAGGGTTAAAAAAAGATATTATGAAAGACAGTTATGCTTAAATTGCCTAAAACAGAGACCTATGGGAAACCTGTAATACTTACATCCATTTTAAGAGCCTGGCCTTACTAGGTGGAATTCATTCAGAGAGGCTTAAGAGGTGTGATGGAGAAATCCAGACTCAGTTATAAAAAAAAGGCCCAGGCAGTAGACGCTGAAGAGACATGGCCCACTGTGGTGATTCTCCATCACCTGGCTGCTGAGCTGTGAAGCAGGAGTGGCATCGTTCCTATTTAGTGGCTGCAAATATACTGGCAAAACTGAAAGAAAATCAAAGCCTAAGGTGAAAAGGTGGGATCAAAATAATATGAGAAAGATTGAATAGCAGAGATTTTATTGCTTGCTAATGTATTTAACAAACCCAAATATGTGACACACTAGAGCATCCCTGTTGCCTAATTGTAAAACCATATATTTTCCAAAAGCTAGGGAAAGCCACCATAGATATAGCACTATTGTAGTCTTTCCTTGTAAAGCAATTAAATTGCACCATGAAGAAACGTTAACACTGGAAAACTAAATTTATATAGAGAACTGGGTGTCAACCTGGGGGTTGAATTTACTGCAGGCTCCTAAAGAGAAGATCTTTGAAACCAAACCCAAACTTTATTTAAGCATTTCTGTCTTGTTAAAGTATTTTACAAGGTGTTACCATATCCAGCTGAAGTTCACACACAAATGATGTCATTTGCAGCCACACTTCAGGAAAAACAAGAAATTGTTTAAGAGGAGTTTTACGATAAGCCACATATCAGAATTAAAGATAATGATAATACACTGTAATTACTGCATAATTTTCTAAAATCTGCAAGTGTCAGTAAGCACTGAACAAGATGCTACAACACAGGGAAGATATCAGAAGGGAACCTCAAGAGTAGTTTTTCAATGCATTAACTGCTCTAATAACACTTAACACTGCCCATTGCTATGTCAGATTTTTCCTTGAGCAGAAATGTGGAGTGGAAACATGTGATGGAGCAGTTACAGGAGAAGACTTGACAGGCTGTGTACTGTCACCCTTGGCCAGACACACTTACCCTCTGCTTCATGGTGGTCATAGCTACCTTCTGCCATCGGTCTGGAGCCACCGGCCTGAGCAATAGGGCAGATGCCCGTGAGAGGCATTTGCTTGTGTTACCTCTAGCCACCACACGTGGTAGTAATCTGGGAAACTAACCCACAACATCTGCAACCCAGCGCATTTCATGTTATCTTGTTCCTGTTGTGTTGCTGTGTGGCTGCATTTTTCAGAGGTTTCTGCATCCAGGCTCTGGTGATGGAGGAGTCCAGTGCTGGAGACTGATACAGTGTCTGGGTCATAGTCACAACAGACAAATGGCTGCTTTGCTAGCTGAAAATACCACAGAAATGAGAAATGTAATTACGGATGAGCTCTAACTAGAAAATAAATGTATAAAATACTTTCCTGTTAGTCTGGGTGCCAGCAGGCCTGTTTTTCTTTTGATCTGAAGCAGATTTGCAGGTGCCAGGAACAGTTCAGAGTCATTTTTCTTTCAGATCCTGGTATTGTTCTTTCATTTTGCTCAGTCTGACTGTATCCCTGTAGACAATGGCCATCGTCAAGTCAGACCACACTCAACCGCTTGCTTTAATAGGCTTCTACCTGTCTTTTCACAATTTATCATCTCTTGAGTTTCCACCACTGTAGTTGTTACATATTCTGATTTCATACTTTTTTCTCCCTCTGACATTTTTGTCTTAAGAAGTTTTTTTCTTTACATTGGACACTTCTTGAAGAACTCATAAATTTACTGTGTATCTATTTCATTTAAAGCTGTAGTTTCAAGTCTATGAAGTAATGATGTTGATATCACTGACTTGATAAATTTCTGTTTTGATGATAACACGTTTTTTTCCACAGCCAGTGCTGTTGATTTTTTCTAGCACTGTACATATAGCATATCATTTTTATCTGATGTCCACCCTCTCAATAGAAACACTAGCAAAAGCACCTTTCTACATTTCATTTTTTCCCACATTTTCATTGCCGCTTCATTTCAGCAGTTTGGCCACTGCATTTCTCCCACAATGAAGCCACTTTATGGCACCTATCACTTACTGCAAGTCTAGACCAGCTATACCAAATCTCTAATGCATCTGAAGGACATTATCAGTAACGTGAACATCCATACTGTAAACCTAGCCACATGACCAAGAAACAGCCCTTGGTGGGTCAAATGCCATACTTTACAATACAGTAGTCACCATGATGACTTTTAAGACATTTGCTAGACTAAAATTTCATTCTAAATGATAGAGAATGCTTCCCTTTCTAATGAGAACCTTACATTGGTCAAAAAGTCACTCATTGCCCTTACAGTGTTTCTTCCTTTGGAAGAGAGCAAAAGCTGCAATGAGAATTAGAGCTGGAGTATGTGGAAATGGCATCAATAATCTGACATGGTCAATAATCAGTAGAAACAAAGCAACTAAGTTTAGAAAATTAACAGTTATATCATTGTGTTTTTTCATTTTTTTGTTCTGCCACCATCTTCTTCCCTTACATAGTAGAACTTCTTTTTCAGAACTTTATGTGTTGCCTGTGAATGTGACTTTTTGTAGCAGTCTCAGGAATCATAGAATCATAGAATCATAGAATATCCTGAGTTGGAAGGGACCCTTAAGGATCATCAAGTCCAACTCTTGACACCGCACAGGTCTACCCAAAAGTTCAGACCATGTGACTAAGTGCACAGTCCAATCTCTTCTTGAGAGGAAGGAGAAGCTAATGTGCATACACCTTAATGTTGTTCTGTACCATCCCAGATCATGAGACTATCTGACAATATTGTATTCCCAGATTCTTTTTTTATTTTCCAAATTATCCAAGACCACATTTTTTTTCAAAAATAGGTTGACAGCATGGCATTTATCTGATGTGTTCTGGTCTTTTGAAGGTCAGTAATATGAACACATTCATCTCAATGAGATCTATTGCTGCAAGGTCTCATCCAGCATTACCCCAGTAAAGGGCAGGAAAAAGTGCAGCAGACCAGGTCAAGTCAAGCCTTCAAAACATGGGGGAGAATAGCTGTATGCCTTCCAATAAATTCCCTGCGTGCAAAGAAAAAGAGATCACTAATGCTTCCTAAGAGGAAAGCCTTCCTCCCACTGCATTTACAAGAGTGTGTGAGAGAAGGAATAAGGGGGGGGGGGGGGGGAGGGACAGGAGGAGCACACAGGATCTACATGCTAGAATGTGCTTCAGACTCCAAACAGACATAATCTGTCCCTTGATTCCCGTCTCTTAATTCATATCTGTAACTTCCATCAACAAAAATCCTGAAATATTTGTAGTAAGCACTTTTGCACATTTAGCTATTAAAATCAGTGACCAAACAAAAAAAAGAAAAAAAAAAAAAGAAAAAGAAAAAAAGTCCAAGTTGCACCAGATGCTTCCTCACCATGCAGTGGGTGTTCCTGAAAGGGAGCATCAGCTTGCTGCACATTGATTCATAGAGCTGTTTTCACTGACACCATGCTTCCACAATGCTGCATAAATTTTCTGGATTATCTAAATCAAATAGACTTCCCAAATTACGTTGTTGCATGCGTGGTGCAGAAGAAAACAAATATCTATATCTTCATTGTTTTCCTATAGGAAAATCAAAAATGAAATAATTAGATTTATTAATAAATGCAACAAGGAATTTATCTCTCCGTATTTTATTTTCTACAGCAAGAGTTCTTGCAAATCATCATGTAAGATACATCTACTCAATTACTATCAACTTGTCTATGGAAAAGGCTTATTTATAGACACATGACAACTAGCACACAGGCAAATGCCAACAGAGGAGGGTTATCTTGGTTTGTTTGGCAGGGTTGGATGTTCTTTTTGTAATGGTGGCTTTTTAAAAATAATAAAACAGAGCTTTCCTGGCAATTCATATGCCTATAATTCATAAAACCTGTAGTCTGGTAGTCTTAAATGGCTATCCAGGGGTTGAAATAAAAGGAAAATGATCCCTCTGCCACCGAAACAACACAAATTTGTGGTCTGTGCTACAGCTTTATTGGTTGGAAACACTCCCAAAGCTAGAAGAACATGAATTATATTTAATTTTGCTAAGTAGACTTAATATCCAAGATGTGCCTAAAATAATTAGCTAAATTTAAAGTTATTTAGGGCAACAAATTCAAAGTTGTTTGAACTTAGGTTAAACATTAGTCTGTGATGCTGTATATGCCAAACAAACCACAATTGTGAAGTATTTCACTGGTTTTTATTTTTGTTTGTTTTTTTTTAAACTTACCACAACACATCAGCTTCTCTGGAAACTGCAACACTGAGCGTGATGTTATGCTTCTCAGATTGAGGAAGTGCTGTGATTGACTGATGATCATTTTAATATGGACCTTTAATCTAGTTAAACCACAGAGCTCAGCCAGAGCAGATGTTCAGTGTGTTTCTGAACTGACAGCCCTATCTCCTTCAGCAAAAACATATACACTTTTACTCCACTCCCAGAATATCCAAATACAGGATTTTAGGACACACCAACCCAAGCTGCAGCTAAGACACGGCTGCACTCCTAAAAGCAATTAGATACAGTTTTCCTCATCTGGGCTTTCAAAATTCCCAACTCAGGCATTTTGTTATAAACAAGCATCTGGTCGTGTCTCAGTAACAAAGAAAGATAAAGTGTTTTTGACAGATCTTTGCCCTCTGGTCAAACTTTGCTTTTCACTAGTGTCTTTCATTTATTCCTTTTTGAAGACTATTTGCACAGGCCTCTAACAGGATGTCAATAAACAGATTCACCGATATGGAGAAAAGTGATCCAATATAGCTTTTAGAGCAAAGAAGGAAAATTGGGAGCCTGTAACAAACAAAAAAAATACATAATCAAGTACAACAGATCAAAGCTGATAAGCTGCCATCCCTCCACTCTCAGCCATGTTCTCTCACCACAAGCATCAGAGGTTTCTTTCCTTGTTAATGATGGAAAAAACCAGCTGGCATTTTAAACTTCACCCTGCACTACATCACACGAATCAAGAAATGTAAGATCATGCTAAGCCTCTCATTTACTAAAGACCATTCACCAGTACAGCAATGTTGTAATGCTGACATTTTACTGACTCTCCCTCTTTAGCATGTAGGCTAGACAGGACCAATGTAAGTTGGGTACCCTTGAAAAGATGGGTGACATCAAGCATACACCAGTTTCTTTAACAGTGTGGCAAAATGCTTGAAAATAATATGTTGAATCTAACTGGATATTAATTAAGGATGCTATCCTTAAATAGCTTCTGAAAAGCACCTTACAATCCTACTTCCTTCTGACGCTAAGAGGAACTGAGGGAATTCATCAATCTGAATCTTCCAGAAAACATCACTGGGAGAAGTTTTATTTACAGTGAAGTTGTTGGAGGTTGCAAAGAGCTTCTAGAATGGACTGGGAGACGTCACTGACGTACAAAGTGTGTTGGGAAGCAATACTCATACTGTGCTATGGTCTCTTTCAGGCATTCTGTAGGCAGAGTAGGAGTGGGAAGAAGCCCATATGAGGTTAATTTTTAATTTTCCTGTCAGAGCTTTCATCACATACCAACAACTATCCACCTGGCTCTTGGAAGTGTTTGGGAAAAAGAGAAAGAGAAGGGAAGGGAAAGGGGGAGAGAAGGAGAGGGGAGGGGATGTTGGCACAGAAATTCTGGCATCATTTGTAGACAGAGCTCAGCTGGAGAAAATGGATTATGTCTTATTCAGCCTACCAAAAAAAAGACTACACACACACAAATTTCTCTGCTGAAACTGCCTTACTGGCTGCTTTCTTAAATTTGTCTGCAGATGCAGCCAGAAAAAGCAGTCTTTTTATGCAAAATCATACTCTTCATACCTCCCGTGTTTGAGCTGCACCACCATATTTTGTTTTCTCTTTAAGAAACAAAGCAAATACTTTGCAGCAGCAGATAGGCTAATGGTAGTAATCAATCCAATCTGTGATATGCAGTTCTTGGAAGGTAAATATATTCTTCTTAAAACAACAAATGAATGATTTTCTTTGCATACCCTTTTCCCAAAAGAAGGGATAACAAAACTCTTGCATTGGCATGATGCTGAGATTTCTCTCCTGGGCTCTGTAAACAATACATTATAAGACATTATCCACGTGTACTGCAAATTCAGCCTGTTTTTATGTCTAGGCTACTATCAGAACATGAATGATAAGCCAGTTTCTTCCATGTACTCCTGATATTTCTCCTTAGAAAAATCAAATTTCACTAACAATGAAAACTGATATTTTAACCAGAGGTGATTTAGCCTTTGGGGCTCAGTGAGCAACATCCAACTATCTGTAATATTACACTGCTCTGCGGGTTGACGGCTCATATTTGAGCTCCAAGTGACTGAAAATAAAACAGCCTCCAATGGCTCCCTAGTCATAAACAGGAAGAAAGAGGGGAGGGCGGGGGGGGGAAGGAAAAAAAAAAACTATCTACATGGACTGCGGACTGCTATTTCCCAATAGAGTAATGTTCAGCCAGGATTTGGAGGTTTAGCTAGTCCTGCACAGATGCCCATTCACACAGCTAATTAACTTAAAAGCTCGTACAGTAGCAAAACAATTTAATTCCACGTCTTGAAGTTATTATTCTCACTGAGCTAGACCAAGAGACCATAGATACTAACTCCACTACCGGGATGGCTGCTTTCTGCCAAGTTGTGACATTTGTCTTTTGCACGTAGCACAACATAGCATATAGGCAGCTGACCAGTCTCCAAACAAGCTAACCCATGGGGAACAAAAGCAGTTTAGCTACAGAAGTGTGAAGCCCTGCATATGCTAATATATCCTCATGTTCTGCCGAAGACCTAACTGAGTACTAGGAGGGCTGAATGCGGTACATTAGGAGGTGCATTTAAAGGCAGTTCTGGTATATCCAGATTATCCTGCAGTGTGCAACATCCTATATCACCTTACAACCCTCTGACATTACACTGATGGGCACCAGCTGAGAGCCACAAGTCTTGCTTCCAAAGAAGGCAAAAGGAATTTCTGCATTTTGAACTCATATTTTATATTTCTGAAGCCATAACTAGAGGTAGATGTGTTCCTTGAGAGATGAGAAGCTTTTCAGGGCAACCCCTTTCATATCTTCAGGTATCAAGGCGGGAACACACCTTTGATCACCATGTACAGAACAGCTGACAGTGAGTGTTATTTCCTGCCTGGAAACACAGAGGCTATCACATTAGTTAGCAAAAGTTTTAAAGCTCAGAAATTGCAGCCAGACATCACTATACCCCAGAGAGAGTTTTGGGTATGTGGTAACACACCTTCACCATTACTAACGCACATACATGCATTAATCCATGGGGCTGCTCCATGAATAATTAGAACTCCTAGATTATCAGAACTGCAGTACAAATGCTCTCAAACTGTTCCAAACTGAGTTAAAATGCAGGTATTTCAGGATGCTGTCCCAAAGAGAGGAATCTATTCTTGAAAGGAAAACATAATGCCCTGCAGTATGCCTAGCAAGGACTCACAGACCTGCAGCTATCTGGTGTAGATGTCCGTCACTGATATTTTGTCAGAACAGGTTACCTTTTCCCTAAGCAGAAAACCCTACTGAAAGCCTTACAGGAAAAAGAAATATCTTCATGCTTCTTGACTTCATCGCAGTGCCACTGTAGGCAAAAGATGCCCAAAGGAACAAATGCCTACACGCGAATAGTCCCTAGTATCTTGTTCTTCCAAGGATTTCTTTTCCTGTCAGTGAAGGCCTCTTAAAATATTCTAGCCATATCTGACTTGCCATCTGCTTGAATAAATTAGCCTTTAAAATTATTTGTCAATCTATCTACATCAGCAACATTTATTTCATTAATTGGAAGAATTAGCTCTTTGTAGCAAGTCAAAGGTTGTGGAGCCAAAATATACTGTACTTTCTCCCAAGTGACCTGGAGACCCTTGGATGAACTCTTGGGGTGCCATTAAAAATGAATAGTTATATAGAAAAAATAGCATTTTAATGTTTACTTAACGTAGCTACCTTTCCAAAAAAAAAAAGAGGGGGGGGTACTTTCAACATTTTTAAACATCTGGTTGCCTTATTTTTCAGTTTGTTTCTCCAGTGGTATGAGCAGAACGTCTTCAATTTAGAAAAGACAAGTCTACATTCTTATTCGCATGGATGGTCTCAGGTTACAAGCAGTGCAGAGGAGGAGCAGATATATAAATACCTTTAAAAATCATTTTAGGACTGACAAATTTTAGAGGGACAAGTTCTACTGTCACTTACACTAGAGAGATCAGTGAAGCTAGTCTGGAGATACAGTTGTGTACCCCATAGCAGTCATGACAGATACATCTGAACTTAAGCATAAAAGTATTGTATAAACTAAAGCACAATGAGTTACAGCAGCTACATAACAGAATCATTTTCTCTTTTAAGTGGTTAAAAGTTTTATCCAGACACTATTGTACTGGAGAAGAATTTGTTACCGCAAGCCTCCCAAACATCCACACAAAAACATATATATATTTACATACTTGTTTACACAAATATTTTATAGAGAAAATTATAACACCAGAAATTCTGGCATACATTATGTGTTTTAGATGTAGGTTATACATTGTGTAATTCAGTCTTAAGATCTATAAACTATCAATTACCAAATCCATTTTAGGCCTGTAAGTAGAAGATAAATAAGATGAAATAGAAGAAAAGTACTTTTTATCAGGAAACACAAGCAATCAAAATCCTTCCCTGTGCCCAATGCCACTTACAGAAATGTTTTGCAGCTATTAAACATTACATTTTTCTTAAAAGAAAACATATTCGTATCATATTCTCATTCATGAAAAATCTACTATTCCCACTAATCTGACCTCCTCCATAACACAGGCCCAACAATAAAAAATTAAGCTGATAGCTACTATTACAAACCCTAATTATCTATTTGGAATATTAAAGTTGAGAAAGGCAGTACAGAGTAGTGGAAGAGAGCATGGGACTGAGACTCCAGACGTTTGGGGTTTTAGACCCAGGTTTACTATTGCTGTGAAAATTTTGGTGAGAAAGCAAATTGTGCTTCAATCTTCTTCTCTGGATAATGTGGGAAGTGATTCTGAGCTTTTCATAAAATGCCTTTCAATCAAGTATTGTGTATCAGGTATTTTGATAGACTACAGCAAATCTATTAACTTCTGGTCTTGCTTCAGAGATAGAAAGTAATGGAGCAACTGTCACAGCTTTACCTCTAACTTCACTCTTAGAACAGCAGCAGCAGCAACAAAGCTTTGTGGTACGTTTCTAAATTGAATGTGGTCAGCTTCACCTTCTACTCACTAGATCTTGTTTGGCTTTTTGGCTATATAAAAAAGCCTGCCAAAAGTCTTTTACCCATATAAATAAACTTGTAGCCTTGAAATTCTCCCATTAGTTTCCTTGCTCTATTTAGCTCCTAAGCATCAGATTATAGAGTATCGATAGACCTCAAAGCATCCCCAAAACTGTTTTTACATATTTCATTTTATAATCTCCTTTCCTAACAGGCATTTTAACCTGCTTTCCTTACATCTATATCTATGACTGTATTTATGACTATATTTATTTACAAATAATTGGAGAAAAAGGGTTAACTGAATTGTACTGGGCTAACAATTAGCATGGTTGCCTTACTGAAAAAAAAAAAAAAAAGAGAAAGAGAAAGAGAAAGAGAAAGAAAAAGAAAAAGAAAAAGAAAAAAAAAAAAAAAAAACTTTCGACCCTTACATTGCTTTTACAAATTGTTTTTAATCTTTGCAACACAGAGTGTTAATATCTCCTACTAATTGCCTTACCCTAATCTGTGAGCAGTTTGTCAGAACATTTAATTTTGTCAACAAAATGTAAAATTTAATCTAGTTACTTGGCAAGATCAGTTTTAAACAAAGCTATATTCATTGGCAACAATTACTTTATAACCTTTAGCTAATTGTATGTCCTAAGAAGATTTTAATGATTTTTGTTCAGAAGTAGTGTCCGATTGTCCTGACTACAGTTACACAGATTATTCTGTTTATTCACCTTAAACATAAACTCCCATAGCCTTTTATTTTGTATTACTTGGAACATTTGTGATGTTTCAGATCTAACATTTATACTGAATTCTAGTAAAATAATTAAAATGGAGTAGTAAATCCACATCACTCAGAATCCCAAGGCCTAGATTTGTTAGTATTCAAAATTTTGTGGCTGTTTTCTGTAAACTTGCAGTTTCTCCAGGAGTTCATTCCTGCCAGAGAATATGATATTTCATAGTCAGCAACACAAGAGGTGCAGAACCATCTGCTTTCTGATTCAGTGCTAATAGCTCGGCTATCATTTCTAGAAAAGAACTAAAGCTCACACATTAAATTATCTTCAAGGGCTTAAACATCTCACATTACTATTGTGAGCTAAAATCGGGTAAATCATTTTAGTTCTCTGTTGTGAAAATGAATAGTCTCTTTGGTGCAGTTATTTGGAATGCTGCAGTAAGTGATGTCCTTCATGGCAATTTAGCATGTAATGCAATAAATGACTTTTATGGCTGGTTAAATTATAAGGCAAGGCTGGGGTGTTTAATAACCACGTGAAGCTGTTTATTGCACATAGAGTCTATTGCCACTGATACTATATTTTCATAGAAGAAAGCATAAAAAAACTTCTTTTTTTAAACACAAAAACTTATTCCATAACCCAACAGTTTTGGGGGCCTTGAAATTCCTAAAGAAAGTGTGAGCCAATACCATATTATGTTCATGCATCAACTGCATTTTCAAAATGAAATTTCATTTTCTAGAAAGTTAAGCACTCTTACCAAAAAAAGACTCAGTGACCCTCCACCACATGGAACAAGGAAGGAAACTCTTCATCTCTCTGGGCTGTATGGGTGGGTGCAGAGACCATTTTCCACACTGAAGTTTTTGGCAACCAAAGTAACTACCTGCAGATTCGTGCTGCAGAAGTAGGAGTAGGATGATATGGATGATGACTTGTGCAAAGAAAAATAGCACTTTTCTGTAAATTGGACCATACAGCAATCCAGCCTTGAGATGTACTAAGTACCTTAAGGACAAGGGTTTTGTGAAAAAGCTGGGGAGTCTGTGCCATTCTGACACCATTGCCTCTGACAAGCTGTGACCCCAGCTGCATCATTAAGTGGGAAGAGAAAAGTGAATTGGTGTTTTACTAACAGATCAAGACAGCCCAGAAGTATTGTGGGATATATAACCATACATAACTTTAAATTAATATATAAAGTGGGTAAAGTAAGCTATAAAAGGACATGTTTAAAAAATTATTCTTTGACATTTTTCCTCAACGTGACTAACATCTGTTGGTCATTTTGTCCTCCAGCCCAGGGAGGTTCAGACTATGAAAGAGCTAATGAGCTGCTAGCAAGGCTTCACTTTGCAAGAGCGTTTCTTTGATTTTTTTTTTTTTTAATTTTAATCATAATTGTAGCTGCCTCTGACCAGTCACAAAATAACAATCATTAATTGGGCCCTTTTCTCAGTCTAGTCTTGCAACCAGCAGACCCATGTCTTCCGGCCCATCCTTGGCTGCAAGCAGCAGGGCAAACGCTGCCACCAGGAGATCCCACTTACAGACAATCTCTGTTTTAGGGCCTGTTGTAATCTCTCAGCTGAAGTAACAAAACCCAGGTGCTGTGCGTAGCAGCTGTTTGTCACCCTTTCTGAGATCTTGGCAGGTCTGAAAGTGAAGAGAGATCTGAGACCTTGTGCAGACATAACTAATACATTTCATTCCCAAGAAAATGAAACCACGCTTGGAGTTCCCCTAAGTGATGGCTGTAACCGGAGACACGGCGCTGTCAGCACCCATGTGGGAGCACCATTTGATGGAACTGGGAACCGTTGCATAATGCAGACTTAGTCCCCAGGGGCCAAATGTGATCCGCCTCCAAAGAATAAAACATTTCTTCCTCAAATCCCTGCTTTTTATGGGTGCTCGATTGGCTGTAGGTTATGCTAAAAGACTAAAATAATAGCACTCAGCTATGCCAGCTGATCCTATCCTACTCACTCAGATGTCTTGGTACAGAGTGGATGAACAATCAGAAGAGAAAATAGTCTTTTATAGAAATATTCCTCTGTCAAAGACATAAGACGCTCCCAGCTTTCTTCTAATATTTTAACCCACCACAGTACAAGGACTACTCCTTAATGCAGGCAGGGAACCTCAAGGCATTAGCAGCCCAAAGCAAGTTATCAAGGTCTTCCTACCTTTGCCTCTACTGCACATTTCAGAGCTGTCAACGCAGCTCCTTGTGTGGTCTTGAAACTGATGCTGTTCCACAGCAGCCAAATGAGAGGGGAAAATCTGCTTTTTTATTTATATAAATCTGGCTAAGAGTTTTTATTTATTTAGAATGGAGTTTAAACTGCGCTTGACTCTAAATAAATAAAACACGTTATTTTCCCTCCCTACTGGTTGCCACCAAGCCGTGTGAATTTCAAAGACCACACAGACAGCAGCGGCTGTGTGGTAAGGTGGGGACCAATGCAAAGGGAGGCAGCACACCAGAGGTCTGCAAGCCCTGCAGGTGAAGGAAGCGTTATGAAAGGCACATTATACAAGTACGGATAAGCCTACCTCTGAAAAAGACATCAGTTGCTTGTATATTGTGCTGAAGTTGATCCTTCTCCTTCCCTGTCTATGAGTGCATTTCCTCTGCAGGACTGAACAGTACCCAAGTCACTCCTATCCATCACAGTGACAACTCTCTGTGATTTACAGCAGCCCTGTGGAAGTGCGGCAGTGGCAGGACAGGCAGGAAGAATGGCAGGACAGCACATACAGAAGGGTATTTCTCATTTCATTTTTCAGTTAAGTGGAGAGAAAAGGAAGTAAATATCTTCATGATTTCTTCCAGGCAGGCCATTACTGAGGACAAACCAACTTCTGTCAGATCCTTGAAAAAATAAATAGTGAGGGGAAAAAAAAAAAAGATGAATGTTCTAGGATAAGGGATTGGACCTTTTTTCCTCTCTAGTTAATCGCAGGCAATATTTTGGTAACACATATGTCTTCTTTTCAGCCTTTAAGTCACAAATTCATTGGACCAGATACAATTCATCTTTGGAGTAGCCCCTGGGATGAATTTAGATCTATCTTAAATGGAAGTAAGTTCAGGTGAAAGACAGATGAAAATTGCACAAGACACTCGTCATTCCCTACTTCAGTGGTGAGCTTGATTTCATTGTCAGCAAAGATGCTGACACAAAGATGCTAGTTACATCCCACATCTGATAGTTCCTCATTTCTTCACATGGTTAGTAAATGAATAACTTCAGATAAACCCACATTCGATCTTTTGGAAACACCAGCTTCCCAAGGTGTCTCTCTGATAGGGAGGCACCTGCTAAAGCTCTCAGTGTTTGGAAGAAGGGAAAAAAGCAAAAGGGAAAAGTGCCAACTTCTCCTAGAATTGAGCCAAAATCAAATGTATTTGTTGTTCCTACACTATCTGATTACAATGAATGCCATGCAAAACCAAGATTTTATGGAAGGCCTCCATTTTGGACCTTCAGACAAACAAAGGATGGATCCATCTGACACTCTGCTTGCCCCTGAACTGCTGCACCACTTACTTAAATTTTTATTTCTCCTCTCCTTCCAACACTTCTCCTTTTAAAAGCCAATACAGAGGAAATCCCAAAATCCATCTTTTTGGCAAGCATCTTATTGCCATTGGCCAAGGACTCCACCATGCCAAGTTTTGCTCCTCACTTTGTTGTTGTGGTTTGCCAGTTGTTAAATGGAGGAAGAGCTGATTGCAGACAAAGCCATTTTTCTGGTGGACTGTGGTCTGCATTTGATCCAGAAGGCTTAAACTTGATCTCAGTGGCCCAACAGAGGGACCGGCTTTTGCCTTCAACATTGTAGTTATAGTCGCCAATACCAAGCTGAAAAGACAACTGTTGGAACAAGGAGTTGCAATAAATTATCGTTCAGAGAGTGTCTATAGAGCCTACTTGAGAAGGCCTGAATTTGCCAGTCTAGGCAAAAACACAGTGGGCAACAGATTTATGAGGCAGACCTGTGCCTGCTCCTGATTAAAGTAAGCTATTTTACAAGTTTCAATACAATCCTCAGCAGCAGCATCTGCAGACCTGGTGTGAATGTGAACCTACAAATGTCTTTTTCCTGGGATAAACATCAAACACCAGCAGAAATACTCAGGCACAATTAACAGCAGATACTAAAATTTTCTCTTCTTTTTATTGAGGAAGGAAGAGGAATCAGTGAACATATGGAAGAGAGAAGAAAGCCCAATGGGAAGACTGGCAAGGCAGAAATGGTCAAAGGAGAGCAGAAAACTTACTGGGAGGTCAAACCAGCTGAAGAGCCTATGTTTTTTCTCCAAATAAGGCAGACGTTCAGAGTCCATAGCTTGCGAGGCACTTGGCCAAAGTCAAAGGGAGACATACAAAACCCTACCACAAGACAGACAGAATGAAAGAAAAACATCCATATCTCAGCAGAACAGCCCACTTGGCTCAGCATTTACTGTTGAAGGAAAGGTCAGCAGACAGCCCTTATTCCGTGATGATTGCTGAATATGAAGAGACATGAGCAATGGGCAACTAAAGAGCAGAGAGGACTAGAGTGGCAGCAAACCCTCCCCAGCTGGGAAGGGTGTTGGACAAAGCACATACCTCCCTGTGCTCCCAAGGATGCTTAAAACCAGAAGCAATACTGAGAGGGCAAGAAACTCGTAGCCCTGTCTGGACTCGCAACCTCCTTCCAATCCTCCATTCAGTTCAGATAACGGTGCAGCAAAAAAAGATTTCCACAGAAAGCAGCTCAGCTTTTTAGGCTGTCTCCTACTGGCACGCATGGAGAATGTGTTGCTGCATGCTAAAGGGGGACTCTCAAGCTCCCACGCAGATTTGGGATCGCTGCCCGTCAGTTAACGTACCTGGCACACTTCCACCAAATCTGTTCATCATGAAAGCTCCCTATCTTTTTACTCCCTTATTCTCCTGCTTCTACCATCTGATGTCCTAGGTGTAGCATTTCCTCTGAAGTTATCCCTGCCCAGCAGTACTCCTTTGCCCCCTATTCTCACTTCCTGTGCCTAAGGTGAAATTAGCTTGTGCACAGTCAAATGTAACAGCAGACCACAAGCAACTGGCGCTCAGAATGGCTGCAAACATAATACAGATCTGTCAATTCTAGTCTGCAAAACCTTTTCCTACCACAGCATGGGACTTTGCAGAACGCAGACTGAATTCTGATGCTTGTTCATCCTGAACAAGGATGAATATACCGCCAAACTCAAACCACGAACCAGAGACTCACCATCTCCTCTGCTCTGAGTCTTCTCACTAGATGTAGCAGTAGCACCTTTCTAAACTGCACAGACGTGTTCCTGAAGAATTTTTCAAAATACCATGTTCTAAAGGACAACATTGAGGGTGCGTGTTTTGACCTTTTCTTTTTTTTTTTTTTTTTTTTAAATCTTTATTCTGATTTCTGGGTGGCAAAAGAGAGAAGACTTAAATTTAAAATGCTCTTGAGATCCTATGAGAAACCTCTTTATATTTGTGTGTGGTCTAGCAGTTTTGTCAGTTGTCTGACATTTTAATTTCCTGTTCCCCTCTTCTGGTGGGATTCTGATTTCCTCTCAATCCTTCTCCTTTCTCCATTATGAAAAACCTGACAGGCATCTCCATTCCTACCATCTGTTTCCTATTCACTTTTATAAATATTAAAGCAAATAATTAATTTGGCAAAGATGGATGAGGTAGCCTAGCTCATCTTCTGTCAATATACAACTGCTACTATCCCTTCCCAGACCTTCTACCTCTTAACACTAGCTCCTTTGCACCACACTGGCAACTACTATTCATGGTCTAACTCATCAATTAAACCAGTCCAGGTTTAAATGCTTTAATGTTTTTACACTAGAAACAGCCATTCAGAGGATTGTATCCCCCTGAAATGCTGTGTCATTACTGTCCAGATGCAAACTATTCTTTGAGAAAGTGTCTTCTGTTGTTTATACAATCCAAAATATGAAAGAACTATCCATGAACAGTGTGATAAACACCCATGCTGAGCAATAGATCCTCTGTCCTCAGTGACCAGGTATGCACAGCACACTGCTAGCAGGGATATGGTGTTGGTGGGAGCAGAAAAATTGGGTCTACCTTTAACTCTTCTGTTCAGCCAATCAACCAATTCCTTTCTATTCCTGTTTTATATGCCACTGCAGCTCTCAGTGGCAATGGTCCTTGTACCCATGAGATTCCTCCTGAATGTCCAGTTGCCATTTCCACGGGGCAGACACCAACCTTTTCTGCTGTTGCTGCCTATTGCATGCATGAGGACTATGCTGATCTGTGACAGAGCCACTCAGTGTCTCCATACAAGGAATAAGAAGCCATAACACAGTGCTTAGAAGAATTTCTACTGCTGCAGGGGCATGTATGTCCTGAGTGTCGAGACCAATTTAATAGAGTTTAATTGTTCTTTAACTGCTGCTGAAAGCTAGATGTACATTCTGCCTTTAAATTTAACAAATAACTTTTGCTGTGAAAGATCGTGCTAAGCCACAACCCATGCTAACCAGAAACATCACACCTTCTTCTGTGCACAAAAGTGCTAAAATCCCTTACTTATTATTCACTTATTCCTCACACACTGGTACATTAGAGTGACAATCACATTAATGATTGTCAGAACTAAGATGAATGCAGATATCTTGCAGCCATTTCAGCCCTCAGCACAGAGGGGAGCACAGATTTTATCCCTTCCTGTCTGTCCACCCTTCGCAGTTAAAGCACTTTAGCATCAACCCTGTAAGGGCACAGGAACAAGCAAGCCAGGAGACAGGGGTGGTGAGCTGGCACAGCCAGACTGCGCCTGCCACCTACTGTGTGCTGCTTCTCCCCTTCTGCAAATGGCCACGGGATGCTGGCACTCCCCTCATCTCACTTGGCCACCACAGTACTCAACAAACTTTGCCCTGACCAGTTTTCCTCACCTCAAACTTGCAGTTGCGAGTCTGAATTCATCTTCTGGATGTCTTCCCAGATGAATGTGTGTGTAGCTTTTCATTGGGGCTTAAAAAAAAACAAAACAAAAAAAAAAAACAAAAACTTTTCAACCCATTTTTCCATATCACCACAGGCTGCCCTGGAGATGTCTCCAAGGTAGATATATGGTGAGGTTACACATTCCAAGTCCTCACCGGGAACGGGATTGCAAAAGAACATTGCAATTATTTTAAGTTATGGAAAAAGTAATCAAATATTTCACTCACCACTAAAATGTCATCTTTTTATGTATTTCACAAAGAATTCTCTCATTATGTTAGATAGTCCTGGAGAGACTCCAGTCTCTGTGGGTTGCATGCATTCCCCTGTTCTGTTCAGAAATCAAAAGCCTTAGTCTGTTTTTGAAGAAAGCCAAGCCACTTGGTGCCCTGCTACTGACCCAAAACTTAACAGCAATACACCTGATTTCTCTTATAAACTGAGTTGGCCTTTTCTGAAGGTATTCTTCACACAGCTGCAAGCACAGCACTCTCCCCACATGCTCTGATAAAAATAATAATTGCACATGAAGAAAAAAAGAAAGCCCAGAACAATAACTACATCAGCAATCCTTTGAGAAAAATTACTGAGTGCTCCTAAACAGCACAGCTAATCTGAATAAAGAAGGCAGCAAGCCTGTGAGACCATTAGTATCCTGACTTTTCATTTTACTAGACCTCTCTTTTTAATTTTGTTACAGCTCTGCAACAGTACAACAGCATCATATGAACACTGCAGCATTAGCAAGAAGGCTCAGAGGCTGAGCAGGATGACTTCAGATATATAACTTATCTACTGGAAATTTGCTGAAAAATTTTCCACAAGATCATCCTTAAATATCCTTCTGCAAAATCCCAGAAGTAGAAGAGAAAATATGTTTAAGGAACAAGGATAACATACGTTCCAGATTATCTAAAGTATCATGGGAAGAAATGACACTGACTGCACCTTAGAAACAAACAACAACAACAAAGTCAGATTCTTTTGAAATGTCATAGGTTTCTTTTGAAAATAACAATGCAATGGGACAACACACTTTAGGGACGCACGTCTTGTTCAGGATTACCAGGTGTAAGTAATAGTTTTTAATGCAGCTGGTGGTGCCTTGTCCTACCAAACCTCTGACAATAATAGGAAGTATTCTTTGAAGAAAACATCTGATCCTACAGACTCCACTCATACGAGCAAATCCTTAGCCCTGGCCAGTCACACTCCTGTACATGACTCACAAAAGAAAAGGTGTATGACTGAGAGCAGTTATTAACCCCCTCTAAAGTTGCCTTCAGTGGGGAGAAGGAGAAGGAAGAAATCGTGAATTATTCACAATTTTCAGTTTATCCCTAATCCCTTAATTCTGTCGCTCTGAGGGTAGAGAATTTTACTTAATGGCATTGCCAGAAATAACAAGCTAGAATTGCATGTTTATGAAATGGGGTCTTAGTTATTTATTAGGATCAACTGGGTTTGAATTAGTGTTGGCTCACATTCAAGAGCACTGAGTGGACTGAATAAGCATTACAATTTTAAAATTCGTTAATGGTTGTTTGTTGTATATATTTTATATACCAGAAACATCCAGAGATGCTAGACCTTAGCTTTCTTTTGAACATACAGAAATAGAAAACCATGGCTAACATAGCATAGCATTCTTTTGAATTTGTAGGTCTACTTACACAGTTGATTAATGGATGAAGACAATCCTGAATATAATAGGACACCTCTTGCTTCTAAATTTAAGTTGTGCTGGGGTTGGTAGATATATCACATCATTATCACTTGTGGTTTTGGCTCAGAAGGTAGGTGATAAAACAAAATATGGTGGAAGTAGAGTTTATGTAAAAGTGATAATGAAATGTAAGGAGAAGAGAATCCAGGTCAGGTAAAAATCATAACTGAAACTGTAGATAGCATAGGGCTGTGAAAAACTTACTGCTGAAGGCCATTGAATATGTGAAAATTAATCTGCATTTTGAACGATGAAAATTGCACACAAGATGCTTGCTCCAGATGACTTATCAATGATCTGACACACAGGAAGTACAACCATTCCCACATATTTTGATGCACATTGCACAGGACTTTTTCCAATACTAATTTTTGTTTGTTTGTTCAATGTGGAAAAACAAATAATGCTTAAGTTTGCATGACACCACAGCTATATTTCTGAAGATTTAACCACGTGAGAGATATTGACGTAGAGGATAACGTGTCAGGAATCATTGAGCATAAGAAATAAAGGAAGTATGACCACACTAGCTTTCTGTTTCAAATTAGGAACAAGCTTTTGAAGAAAATGTCTTCATCATCCCACTTACCATGCTTTGGTTTGCACTTCAAACAGCCTTGAGGCTCACAGACTGGGTGACAGAACTAAATGGGAAGCTCCACTCCAGCAGCACACCTACTGCACTCCAGCCACATAGAAAGAGTCCAAGGTAAACCACCTGAGATGCATTCAGTGTGGACATCAGCTCCTCAGCCCCAAGTGTGCTGTTCTGGAGATCCACAGCTTTTGTGGCGTGGTAATAGGAACACTGTTAGAAACAGATGAGTAAAACTGAGCTGTGCAACCATGAAAATTGATGGTTAGAATGCCCTGAAGTGACACAAACAGAATGTTTCCTTTCCCTCTGCTCCCAGAAAGTGTTACATTTCAAGTGACTCATCTACTGAAAGGCCAGTCCCGAAATCCTGACACCTGAACAAAGCCCCTTAAAGCTGATCTCGTCCCTATCGAAGTTCTCTGTCAAATTAGATCCAAAGAAAAAAAAGTCACCTTTAAATACAGGCCCAATGCAAAAAATTACTTCTGAAAATTAAAACAAACTTACATGTCTGACTGAAAATTACAGCAATAGCAATAACATATGCCAATAGTAATAAATATTACAAGATGTGATTTTTCATCAAAACACTGGAAATTGACTAAAATGATTGATCTTGTCTGAGCACAGTTTTTCTAATAAAACAAAAAAATAAATAAATAAATACATTTGAGTAAAAGAAATCTCTGTGTTATACATAACCACAAAGTAATGGTGAATCAGACCCATGTACAGCCAAACTTACCACAAGCTGTGATGCTTATGCAATTAACATGCTCTACATCATTCCCCTGAGGACACAGCCCTGTCCTACCAAGTGTTGGCTACTTTTAAGCAGAAGCAAGGTAAAGTCTGACCAGTCTAAGCCCTATAGCCGCAAACTTCAGGGAAATAAATGTCATCCCCCTCCCCTTCTGGTAAGAAGGGATGCATGATACTAAAGACAGTTTCATGTGCAAGGGCTTTCAGCCAGCGTCTCTGGTAGGAACATTATCATAAGCAGAAACTATTTGGGCCATGAAGGAGCACTCTCCTGCTCTCACAGCCCTACAGCAGAGGACTCTGTAGCAATAGAGAAGTTTGCTACTAGAGATGTAGCAGAGCTGAGAAGAAGACAACAAAACACCCTGGTCTAGTAAAGCCTTGCCACATTTCAGGGGTCCCTGGCAGAAGGAAGCAAGAGTTGAGGCTGGCATGGGGTTTCCATAGACTACTGCACTGAACTTTATATGCTAGTTCTTGAACAGACCAAAACTGGTTAGGTCAAAGCCCATTAAAGATTTTCAAAAGTAACCTGTGATTTTGGACCCCTGGCTTGACTCACTCAACAGACCTGACGCTGAGAACTCAGTATGTTTGGAAAACAATGTCCGCTTGAGGCATCTCGAGGTTTCAGGCATGCCACTTGTTGCACTCGTTGTTCACAAAAGCACATAGAGAAAAGGAGAAAAAAAAAAAAAAAAGTTGTAAATATCAGATACATTTATTCCTGCACTGCAGGAAACACTGACAGGTAATGAAAACCAGAAGTCATGTTACGGTCCTGTCTTGAACACAACTGTATTATAATTTTAAGGCTATACTGTCGTCCCCCCCCCCCCCTTTTTTTTTTTAGCTCAAAATGTGTTTTTTTTTTTCTTTACTTCAGTAGATTAATGGCATCTTCTGAAGAAACAAAGCCAAAATCTTTGGTTCCCTCCATTATTCCTTTGCCTGCTTCAGAACTATCATCTGAAGACAGCAGCCACAGAACAAAGGTGTTGAGAAGGCTAAGGAAAATAGGAGAAACATGTCAAATTATAAATATGAATGAAAAGTATTAATTAAAGTAGAGTAGTTTTTTAAACAAAATCACATTTAGCCATGCAAAGCAAATAAAGGTTGCTGAATAACCTGAAAAATGTAAATTTTACTATTTTTATGCTGCTTCGGGAAATTAAAACATTCCTGTTTTCAGAAATATTAAAAAAAAAAACAAAAACAAAAACAAAAACACTATGTCCATTCAGAAGATTGCATAAAAGATAAACACGTACTAAAAAAAGGCAAACACCACTTTCCTGAAAATCATTTAGAGAGCTAAAGCCTTTCCGAATCAGATATCCACCCTGAAACATCTGAGCAAAGCAACTGACTTCTTGTGGCTAAAGGATTTCAAGGACGATTCATCAGACCTAGCATCATTTTGCAATCCCACATAACACTGATTTCTTCATATGCTCATCTTCGTTCTCTCATCGTTCTGGCAGCAGTAAATCACAGCAGTTTAAAAGAAGGTCATGTACGCATTTTCATATTTCATGCATGATCCTGTTGCATAAGACAAATGATCTGGAATACTTTGTTTGAGGGTTGTAAAGTCATCAGTTCACTTCTGGATTTACTTTAATACATCTCCATGGAATACTTCCATCTTTTTCTCCTCCAGAAGGACTCTGTACACTCATTTGTTCCCTGACTACTTTCAGGAAGGTCCAAAACTCATCCAAAGATGTCCTTGACATCTTTTTTTTTTTTTTTTTTTGAGTTCAGTTTTATCTTTGCATCTCTGCATTTTGTAAGTGCTTGTCAGAAAATTTTACTCTATGTCTCTGATACTTTCTCACAATCTCCTACAGTTATTACTAGGGTTTTGTTTGAAAATTAGTTGGCATTTACTGTTTTTATGTGTATTAACTTCTGCCTAACATAAAACAGAAAAAAAAAAAAAAAAAAAAAAAAAAAAAACCCGGCCAAACAGGATATTTATTCTCTATTTGTTCATAAAAAACACATCTGCTTACATTTTCATTACATTTTTAGACCTACAAGAAAACCAAACTGAAGACAGGGTACATAACGACCACTGGTACCTAGGCTAGACTTTATGTTAAAACAGAGGTTTGGGTTTTATACTTCATGCCAGACCAAAACACTTTGCATGCTACTCACTTGAGCTGCAACATTTATTGTGGTTGAAATTCTAACCCTTCCTCCAAGCGGAACTATCATGGCCCACACGAAAAACCCCAGAGCTACCAACATATCAATCAGGGGATAGGTAGGATCTCTGGAAGAGAGCATGGGCCAAGGGGATTGCTCCAGGCCCCATTTTCATGCTCCAGAGAAATGCAATTGTATTGTTTCTGCTACTGCTGCCTGCCGTCTCCCTGCTTCACACATGGTAGAGAGCCCTCTCTGCTCCCACTCTCTCACGCCTCCAGCCAGGCAACAACTTGTAATAAAAAGCTGATGCCAAAAATTAGAATCATAACTGTATATTGAAACACTCCTCTGAAGTGCTTACATCCTCAACACCATATGGATCCAGCAAAGGATCTCAGGGAGAGAGGAGGAGAGAGAGACGAGAGCTTCTAGCTGAGAAGCACGTGGATTCATGCTAGCAGCAGCAAAGAGCTGTTGGAACTGATTTACTGCTAAAGCTGTTAACCAATAACTGACTTTTTCCAATTATTGGTTTCACAAACAATAACCAGGTTAAAATTAGCAATCAGAACATAAACTTTTCTGATAGAAAAGGGAGCACCATCCTGTGAAGGCTGGGGAAGAGCGAAAGCTCAGAAGGGGAAGACATGAAAAAGCATCTTGGAGGTGGGAAGTGTGTTTTGTGTTGGGGCAGAGCTGCAGGACACCACGCAGCACATGTTCAGCTCCCTCTCCCACCTCAGGAACTGCCAAATGCCATTGTGGTGCCAGTGGGGATGAGCTGGAAGCCAGAGCAGATAATATGAGGTCTGGGGTCGTGTTTGCATAACAGAGAGAGAGATGGAGATTTAATAGCAGTGATTCAAGTCTCAAATACATAATCTGGTTTTGTACAACTTTTCCTTCTCTACTCTCAGTTTGCAATTACAGACCAAAATTAACAACCTAATCTGCCATCCACACATTTATGTTCTCATATTTAACCACTGCACTGAAACCATCTATCAAAAAGCCAAGTTTGTTTTAAAAAATACAGCACCACTGAGACTTGACAGATCAAGAAACAGAGACACAAAGGTAAGAAACATTTTCAAAAGTGGGGGGATCTGATTTTGGAGTGACCAGCTTATTTATCACAAAGCAGATACTGTTTTGTTTTGGTTTTTATTTTTTAAACCTCTGGTTTCAGTGACTGTAGCCAAATACAGGGGAAAACTGGAGTTTGAATGCAAACGTCTGGCTCCTATCCTTTCCTCAGACCACCATGCTGGATTACCACCACTGCTAACAGCACTTCCACTGAGAATTGGCAGCTGGGCCCCTTGACAAAATATGAAGATATGTTGATGGGCTTTGAGTTGAAAACACTGAAGTATACACACCATTTAATAAAGAAAAGCATCTAAATCTTTTAACTCAAAAGTTCTACTGGGAAATAAGCAATAGACATTTCTGTGTTGCGAACGTCAGGACTTCCATTCTTCTCCTATAAATCATACGCAGGGCTCAGATATGAGGGGGGAAATTCCCAGCACAATCCTGCAGGTCACACGGCACAGAGTTCTGGAAAAGGACAATCCTGATCAATCCATATCATTTTCCAGCCTTTTCATACACCCAAAGAGAAAACAAAGACCACCCCAGGACAGGAAGTGATTTTACTCAGCATAGTGGAAATTAAGGTACAAATTATAGGAAATAGTTGTACAGGAAGAATTTCGTTTCCTACACACTTGGCAGTATCACCAACTAGGAAACAATACCGGCTGTTCAGAGATTGCACCACCCTTTCTAACAACTTCATGCAGAGGTGTTTCTTCCAGCCTGCAAAATGATGGATAATTTTGGATCATACTAAATATGAAGGAAGCGAGGACCACTGGCATAAAAAAAAAAAAGGCGAAGGTACAATCTCTGTAATGGGAAGTCCCTAGACTGCAGATTACCGGTTATTTCAACAGTTTAACAATGAAAGATCATTCTAATAATGCTCTGTTTTTATACTCCTCTCTGGACATCCACTGCCTCCTGTACTAATAAGGAGAGTGTTGGTACTTTTCTCAGCTTTTCTTGAATTTTAGGTTTGGGGCATATTTTATTCCTTTTTCTGCAAGTAAAAGAGTTTCAGTTACTAAACAACCAAAATTTCACAGTCATTATTTTCAAAGGACATAGGAAATGAGGCTCTAAAATCTGTATTTAAGTAACAAGCAATTCTTAATCAGAACAGATCCTAATGAGGTTTCCTGACATGCTGCAAGACAAAATAGCAAGTACCAAGACAGCCAGACTGACCTCGGCTGATCTCAGGCAACAGACTCTCACGTGAGGCTTCTGGCCCACAGCATCACTTCCCTCTCGCCTTTGTTTCACAAGATAGGATACTTCACTAAATCTGCAACCTCAAGCTCATTTCCATGGCAACTCGTGGAATAACAGAACATAAGACTTTAATCATCGTTCTCAGACTTCACCAGGAGAGAAGACACCAGGCTGTGAGTCGACAGAATTGCATGACTCACAAATATGAGAAACAAGGGAAAGCAAAAGTGAGATGGCGTACTGCAGTGCTCAAGGGACAAGCAGGATCCAAACCACGCTGTATAGATCCTCATCTGGATCTAGATCTTGGCTCCCCTATGGTCTGGCAATATTAATAGTCTGTGCTTCAGCCTGTTGCACTCAGATTCAGAAAGAGATGAATCAGAGCTCCGCAAAGACCACGTATAGTCACGCTCTGTGCTCCGCTGAGCCAGTAGCTCAGTACAGAATCAGCCCTAAGAGGCAACAAGGTCCAGGTCAACTGACCCAGCATTCAAGTGACCCAATTATTTCTCCTAATTGCACCTCCAGTGGAAATTTTTCCTTATCTGAAGCCCCATTTGAAAGACCCTCTTTTGAGGGTGTGAGAGACTGCTTATTCTTATGCTTCACTCCTTTGAATGTTTTCATTTCCACTGGTAATCCCATTTTATTGCTTGGTTTCTCTTTCTCTCTGAGATAAAGCAGCATCAGCACTAGAATCTTACTGCAGATGGTGACCCGCGTTCAGTGAAACCTCTGTGAAATGTTTCCAGAATAACAGATATCACAAGACTTGAATATAAATATTTTTTTCAAGTATTCAATTTTGTAAGTATACATCAAATACTCTGCTTTCAGAAGAAGGTCATAACCATTCTTTGGATGGCAAAATAAATATTATAAATACTAGGAGAAAAGAGGAAAGATGCAAATTGGGATAAACTAAAAAGGTTTCAAGACAGTGAACACTTGAATCAGTTTTACAGTTATATCTCAAGATGATGCTAAGTGTTCAATCTGTGGGAAAGGCCCCAAAGCAATCTTTGATCATAAAAAGATCACTGTGCTATATCCCTTGAATAAGTATAATTCCCCTGGTTCAGATCTGCTTGGACTTTGTGTATAGTAGCTAATCTTCTTTGATTTGCTGTGTAAACACAGTTGCACATACCAGGTTAAGTGTATCTAGGAGGCATTCCTGCATCCTGCTGGCATGGATGTTTCTCCTAAGCCGTTACCTCTGCAAGATTTGTTCTTTAATATCTTTCTCTCCTTCAGTGCTTCATTTCAGTGGTTTCATTGGGCGGGGGGGGGGGGAATTAAAAATAAAAAAAATAAAAAAAATAAAAAAAAAAAAGTTCCACTACAATGTTCATAGGAGCTTCAGGAAGAAAGACTAAGTGCCATGTGAAGATGTGCAAGGGAAGTATGCCAAACCCAAAATCTCTGTTCACAAAGACTGATGAAAATCGTTCCTTAAGCTGCGGCTCTTATAGCTTCATATCTGTGGACTTTGTGCCTGCATGGATCCACAGGCACAGGAAAACAGAAAACTATCCAAATGTCAATAATATGGAAGTCCTGCAAAGTCACTGAATCTCACGTAGTTCCTGTTTGAAAGCATAAATTAACTCTGATTTGAGAGCCCTGTCAAAAATCTGTGACTGAGCCTGGTCTAAATGCCACAACAGACATCTCATATGCCTGAGGAACCTAGCAGCAGTCCTCAAGTTTTGAGGAGATCTCAACATGCATCCGCTCCCACAGAGAGAAGTTGATGAGAGCCCATGCCCCTACTGAACGCCAAGCTCTGCTGAAAACCCAGGAGTCCAAAGTGACAGCTGATAGCTTCCACATTCCCTTGAAAACAAAATGAGCTCTTCTGAACTTTCCCTGCAGTGGCAGGCAGCTCAAAAGGCACAAATGATTACTGTTGTGGTAACACAGTCATAAACATTAAAAGTATAACTTGGGAAGGCATTTGGGAAATAAGCTTCAGATTTATCCCTCGTAACTTCAGGCACCACCAGAGAGTGGTCACTAACTGAGTGGTCACTTACCCTCCCCATAGACTGGAGGAAGGCTGCTAATTTTTGTCATTGCATGTTGTCCCAAGGCAGGTGACAGGAGCAGAGGTAACTATACTGCCATACCTCAACAATGAAGCATGCTGCCTCTTCCAGCTTGCTGCCAAACTGTTACTTTGTAGATTCACCAAGGAAATTTTGTTATAGCCATTATTTTTCTTGAATCTGGAAGGGGACTAGAACACAGACCCATTGTTTTCACCTTGCACATTTGTTAATAAGTGTAAGAACACTGTTATCCCTGAAACAGTTGCAAAAGGATAGGAGATATGACAGCTGGAGAACAAGCAGGGAAGGTATAATGGCTTCCTTACATTTGACACAAGAGTACAAATTTGAACCAGTGATAACCATGGTAGATGATGGGGTATGTGCAGACAGTTTGACAAAGTAGATGAAAATCTTGACTTCATTACTACTTCTGCTATGAATTTCTTACATTAACTACTTCTAGTAAAATCTGCAAGAAAAATCAGCTAGTGCTTTGCTTTTGACATCAAGAAGGTTATGATAGCATCTTTGGTGCTTCAGAATTCTTTTCCATGAAAGAGAGATTATAAACTGCTCCCTATTGCCCAGAGGTCTCCACAGATAAACATCAAAAACTCGGATGCTATGGTTATAAGGTCAGACAAGGAAAAAGTTACTATTTTCATTTCTAAAAATTCAATGGAATAAAATAAACACATACTTTATATAGTGCTAATGAGCTTCATTTTCTTTTTATTGTTTTGCTCCCTATAGCATAGTAATTTTGTTTCTAGAGTTTTCTTCAACTGACAAGAAAGACAGATATCATAAGAGGCGATGTCAGGTTGGAAACAGTCATCTGTTTTCTAGCTAAATCCTCCTCCAAAGACAGCAACTAGCAACTGGGATGTATAGCAGCTGAAACTGTAATGGTGCGTACAATGTTTAATTGTGCATATGTGATACACATTATTTAGCTTTTCCTTTGTTTAATGCAGCACACAGAAATTCCCAGGAGGCTGGGGAGGGTCATATCCATGCCTGAATGAGAAAAGAACATTAAAATTATCATTATAGGCCTTCCTCCCTTTGACTTAGCCGGGTGATCCTTAGAAGATTTAGAGTTCAGGTTCAGTTCAGATAAATATCCAAAAGTTCACAGGTTTACCCAAACTATCTGAATCTCTAGAGCCCCAAAATGAGCTGGAAATCTCCAGAACTGCCTTTCTTTGGGGATTTCCTGCTCTTCCACTTTTGGACTGAAATCAGAAGTGAAGCAAAAAGGAAAAAAGCAAACAACCACCTAAAATGCATTAAGCATTTCAGAACTTCAGCACAACTCATTAAGTTACACTCAAAGTTCGAGACTACTCACATGGACTTATCAAGTGTTTTGGTGATCCCTCTTTTCTTATTAGCTTTTATGTCTGAATCAGAGCATGTTTACTTTTTCACCTGTCTTCTCTCACTCAGTCTTTCTTACTCTTTTTTACCAGAAGAGTTTTGTGAGTGAAACCCGGAGCACATGGTAAAAGGACGCTCTGTTCTTCTACACACTTGCAGTACATCTACATGGCACATTTCAGTCTTGCAGGGAATCTCTATCCATCCAAAACTTTTATTAAAGCAGGGGCTTAGGGGTGAAGGGAAGAGACAGGGAGTAGAGTGAAGTAGTTTACAAAGTGCTGACATTCATAGCAGATAGGCCTCTCATTGGCATAGGAGCTGCTGGTTTCCCTCTTTGACACCGATATGGAAAAAAATATCAGCAGCCACACTATCAACAAGAACACAACCCTCTGATCAGCCTTTGTTCGCTTTCCCAGAGCAGATTCCCATCTATGCAGTTAACTGTGGCCATTCATTTTCTCTGTTGTAAAAATGTGTTTTCAATCACCTTTGGGACTGAGACTGATGAACTGTGCTAAATGAAGAGCACATTGCCTTGTAGTACTTTCCATCATCCCCTCCACCTGGAAAGCCAGAGAGGGGCATGTGCACCCTGGCCACGACCACTGTTCGCTTGGCATGCTGTGAGGAGCTCACCTCCTCACAAAGCTCTGCAGAAACATCCTCCCCATTCACTCAGAAATGTGCTCTGCCACCTGCATCAGGCTGACAAGTATTCTCTCAGTCATTTCTTATGCTAACAAGTGGGGAAAAATATGATTCATAATCTAGGCACTGTTGAAGGAGCACGTAGTCCAATCTAAAAGGTGTATATAGAAGTAACACTTTCCCTGCTACATTCATCCAGCTACCAGCAAGGTACCAGCTTAGGGACTTACTAAGAAAGTTTGCATCTGCACCATCATGTTTAATAGCTACTTGTAAACCAATCATCTTCAAATTTGCCTAACACTTTTCTGATCTGCTTATGCTTTTGTCCAGGAAAATACTTTGTGGCAATGGAGTCCATGACTTAATCACACTTCCACTTGCCTGACTAAAACCAGCTATCTGAGAATTTAAATGAGTGTTTGTAGCTCCTGTTGAATGAGAAATTCTGTATAGAGAATTCCATCTATTATTCACCTTTTCTATTTTTCATTCACCCTCATTGCTTTCAGAGGCAATGATCATCCCTTGCCTGCAGTCAGTGTTTTCCAGCTTAGGGAGCCCATCAAGCTTTTTGTCAGGTAGAAGGCATTCCATAGCATTTTTATGATCCACCTCTGCAGTTTTTCTTAAAAATCCTTTGCATTTTTCAATGACAAGATTTCCAGAGTTGAATGCAGAAGACCAGGTATGACTGCACTGTGGCATGATGCTCTGTGCTTTGACTTCTATTTCCTTCCTACCAAATGCTACCTGACTGTCAGAGCAGTCCATAATGACACCTGAGATGCTTCCCCCCAAAATGGGTATATCTATTTCCTGCATGTCATGGAATAAGTATAATTTGCACTAGTTTCTTCACTCTTCATTTACTGAGATAAAAAAATAACCTGTGATCAGATTCAGCCTTTCAGCATCATAATAGTGCCTACAACTCCCCATGGTTGACTTGATTTTAGATTTTCCTGAATAGTTTTGTATTATTAGCAAATCTTGTACTTTCACTATTCTTCCCATTTTTAGATCATTTTTAGATCATTTTTGAATGACATGGAACAGACCTGTGTCAGTAACTTCCCCCTCCTGTGATTACTATTCCTTCATCATTACAACATTCTAGCTAACTGGGGAAGCGTTTTCTACATCATTTTCACCCATTTCTTGGAGGCTTGCCACATCCATCCTCATAAAAGCATGAAATACCTCTTAACTGACATGGGTTATGAGTTAGTAAAGCAAACGTGTTTCTCTTCCATACCTCATTGCTGTGTCTCAGTAAATGCTATGGTATATGTTAGCTCTTTATGAAAAGACCTTATGCAGAAAGCTCAGATTCCTCTTCCCTCTCCCTTCCCACCCCTCGCTTTTTTGATGTTCTTGGTTGGCTTTTTTGTTTGTTTGTTTTGTTTTTTGTTTTCTTCAGACCAGTTCAGTGTTTATCTGGGGCTTGCTTTTTATCACCACTGGCTGAAATGCTTGATATTATCCAATATCCCCAATAGTGTTCTGGGTTTTTAGCCCCGTCCCTCCTCTTGCACTAGAAGCCCAGAGCCTGGTACAATTCCACACCCTCCAGAAAAACCTACCAGTTAAACTGGCAGCTGAGACTCATGTTTGCTGCAATTTTTCAGAGAAACGTCTCTTGGGACACGCTCAGCCACTGATGAAAGAAAGGCATGAAATCCACCAGCAGCCCGGTGTCGCTGTCCCCGGTGCGTTGATGCTGGGGGCAGAGGAGGGGCACAGCCAGGAGCACACACAGTACATCTTCTCACCAGATGGTGCATCAGACCTGTTGGAGTTTAACTTCTAATTAAATGAAGAACTAAGGGCCACATTCAGTCACACCATCAGTTTGCTCCAAACCAGATGTCTGCAAGATACCACAATAATTGTATTCATGTGAACCCAAACCCAGGCTGCGGGTGGCCACTGCCCAAGCCTTATATACAATCTCCACCAGGACAGGAAGTCTTCTCCAACGGCAAGCTGACAGCCCTTTGTTCTGGGCCTCTGTGCCCTGAAAGCCTCCTCTGTCCTCCATGGCACACATGAAGGCCAACACTCCTGCAACACACCCCTGTCTAACCAGGCATAGAAAACAGGCTGGCTGGAAAGGCTCTGTAGGTTTACCCAAAGCTTCCTGAAGCAGCACGCTCCTTGCCAAGGCACCTAGTAGCTGAGCAACTCACACACAGTTTCACAAATTTTTCCCAGCAGCTCAGCACATTGACCAAGAAGCCCTCTGTGCCAAAATCCCAGACACGCGCTGTAGTCCTGGCTCAGAGCAAACGGGCTGGAGGTGTCCGAATTGATAAGCCTACTAGACCTTTAGAAAACATGGATAAATCTATGAAGCCTTAAAAACCCCCTGGATAACATTTTCAGTAGACAGACAGAAGGAAAATTAAAAAAGTTCCAGGCCAAGTCACATGGCAGCCCTAACATCTTTCCTGGAGCCCTGCCTCCAGATCTCCATCAGTGCCGCACAACAACTTCAGAGAAGTGAGGTCCGTAAGGCTCCAAAGAAGCAATAATGATTTATTTGGATAAAACCTGAAGCCAGCAGCCTACCTGTAATGTTATTTGTCAAGCAATGGCAACAGCCTAGTACAGATTTTATATCCTGGGCATTGACTCAGTGTCAAATATTTAATGAAAAAAAAAAAAATATATATATATATATACACTATATTTTCTTATATATATATATATATATATATATAAGAAAAATAAAAAGATCCAAGAACTGGCAATGACTGTACTCAAGGATCCAATCCCCCTCTCGCCTCCAGTCCCCTCCCCACTCTGCACCCTAACTTTCCCCTCCCTCTCTGCCTTTCTCACTTGGAAGATGTTATTGTTTTACATGGCATGTTCCCAACCTCCTAGACCAGGACAGTAAAATTATTCACTGACTTTACTGTACTCTTCTACCAGTCGCTCATTTTTTAAGCTTTCAGCCCTCCTTCCCTCCACCCCCACCTCCTCCACTCCCCAATGAAATTCTCTTTTCCCTTCTCTCCCTCCCTCTTTGCTGGGCAGAATCTGGAAAAAAGAAATCAAGGCCAAACTCAACAGAACTACTGCTGCGTAATAGCAGTCCTTTTTCACACACAGATGGTCAGTCAGAAGAATGAGCGCTTTATAAGACAGACATCATGCTGGTCTTTGCAATCCTGTTCTCCTGGACCTCAGCAGGAGTTTTTCATCACCAAAGTGGATAATAACTCTGTCAGACACCTCATACACACAGGTATTAATAAAAAAAGAAAATACTGTAGTGACTGATTTTACAAGAAACCGGGAATCTTAACGTGATAGTTAAAAATGCGCATGATGATTACGCACAACCAATAGCTATGTCAACAGGGGTTTATGGCAGGTTGCTAATAAGCAGGGAATGTGCTTATGTATACATCTATGGTTTTGCACTTTATTGACAACATTTCCGCGGCCAAAGTCTGTGTACCATTGCATAGCCATGTACACACACACTGTATGCTTGCAAACACCTAAGTGGCCATACACATTGCCATGTTTGCATATGGAAATGCCGTTTGAGCAGGCAACAGAACTTTACACAATCACCATCTGAAATATGACAAAGTGCTAGCACTTATGCATGCCTTTGTTTCTGAAATTTGACTGAACATACAAATAGGAAAAAATAATCACGTATTTAAGCCGAAGAAAATTCCTTTTACTCCAAACTGAATTTTGATGACTCAGAAGGTAGGTTTCTAGCACTATTAATTCAATGTCAAAGCCTTGTTTTTTCCTGTGATAGATCCAGAGTGTCAAGATCCCATACAAAGAGACAGCACCAGCATTCCCTAACCCAGAAACACAGCTCCCTTTGTTTAAAACAGAAAAATATTTTCAGCTCTTACATTTTCCTACACCAACAAAAGAAGCAAAGCTTAAAAAAAAATCACTACAGTAAGTTTGAACTAGGAGCTCTGTTCTGAGTCATCCTTTTATTTTTTTTTTCCAGAAACGAAAATTCTTAGCACTTTTGTAGCTAAGCATTTTAAAACTCAAATTGAATGAAATTGTGTGAACTCACTTCATCAGTTGTTCCCTTCATTAGCCAAATGAGAAGGGGCAGCACTTAAAGCTTTCGCTCAAAGTTGTTCTCATGCTAATGTATATGAGAGCTATTCTGACACTACAGTCAAAAAATTGATTCATTAATGGTAATAAAAGAAATTACACCATCATAGAAGCTTAAAGATAATTCAGATGAGAAACAGAAATGAGTTTGCTAACATCCTTTTGTTGCCAGCAGACTGTAGCCCACCTAGCACTAAGCAGTTATGGTGTACATGGAAGGAGAAATCCCTGTCAAGGACACATGCTCTCCACAGGTGAAGCAGTACCCAGTCTTGAGCTTTCAAAATCTCCACTCTTCCTTGGGCATGGTGGTAAGACGTATCCTCTTTCCCTGCCTTTGCTACTCTTTTTCCTGTTAGGAAGTCTTCTCCTGTTCCTCCCTCTCCAAGTCTTCATTTCAGAACCACTTCTTCACACTACTGAAACTCCCAAAAAATAAACACCATCAACAGCATCGCACCAGTGATTTGTACTCTCCCCTGGGTGCAAAATCAACTCAGGATTTTGTTCAGGAGTTGCCAAAGAGCAGCATATTACCAATCATTAAAGAGCTGCATGGACAAAGCTGTGAGTGAAGATTGCCAAGAACTGGGGTTTGCTGTGCCTACCTCCATTTGGTGCTGTCAAGTCCTCAGCTTCATTCTCCAAATGTAATTAAATAAACCAAGTCAGTCTTTTCAGCATCAATCTCATCCATCATAAATTAATTTTAGGGGCATTTTCCCATGGATTCAAGCTGACTGACCTGGATTCCATGCTTCCTGTTTACACCAAACATAAAAATTAACCATAAAAATTAATAGCAAGTTTTCAAAAGGAGAGCTCACACATATGGAGCACAGAATAAGATTTCAGAAAGAGAGATAAAAAGTGTTTAGCCATTGGGGGTGGAGGGGAAGACAGTTGAAACAGCAAGTCTCTGAGTGTTACAAAAAGTCATTTAAAACAAATTTATGGTATACTGTGGTATAGCACAAATAGATTGTGTATTGACTTCGAACGCACAAAATCACACACACTTCTGTTTTCAATCAAACTTCTCAAACTTGTAGACACTTTTTAATGATTATTAATGCCACACACTTATACCACATTAGCAAAACTCTCATTAAAGGGGGTGAGAGAAAAGAAGAAACTCACCCTACAAACAAGTTTTTCAACACCTATCTCATTGACTGAAAGAAAGAGGGAAGAAGAGATAAAAGTATTTCAGTTGGTTTTTGAAACCAAGAGACCTCTTCCAGTGGTGATTGCATTAACATCTTTCTATCTCCCCTTCACTCCTGCCCTGCTTCTCTCCCTCTGCTGCTCTTGCTGCCAGCAGCTCCCGACCTTGCCCTCCAGCACAAAATGTTCTTTCTCCATCTGGGCCTCGGTCACGTAAATTGCTCTGAATGGCAGGATCCCCAAGCACTCATGAAGCTCCTGACGAAGTTAATGAGACTTGGCACGAGGTCTTCTTACAGTGAATGATTTGCAAGAGCAGCACCTCACTCACTATTGGAGACAACACAAAAATCACTTCTCCACCAGCAGTTTTCAGCCTCGGCTCTAATTTCTACATAAGTCAGGAATCTTTTTTGCTTTATACCTGACTTGACAGTTATTAATACTACTGTGAGTACATACCACCTGATTTTATATGATTTAGAAAGAGCAGAGAGAGCAAAGATAACAGTTTCATTATAAGTTTTAAGTGCCCATAAATCTTTCTACATCAAACCATTCCCGACCTCCCGAGAGGGGCTCTCCAAATACTGAAGCCATGCCTATTTGGCAAGAACTACAGACAGGGATTTCTTTTTTAGCCTCCTTCGTCTCTGCAGAGGGCAAAAATCTTGGACAGAAAACCTTGGTCCAGAAGCCTTTTTCTTTTCCTGCAGCAGTTAGAGGCAGAGCAATGGTTTTAATAGAGTTCTCTAATGACTCTATTGCTACTTTTTATGACTATTTTTTGGAGCAATAAAGTGGCAGAGGCAATGATATTGAATCATTGACTTTTCTGCAGTGGAGAAGGGAGCATAATGAGTCCATAAAGTTATTTTCATTCAAAAGCCAGCATCCAATGTGTTTCTGGTTCCTGCGACACACAATAAAAATCCCTTCTCACCTGTGGACTTTCTTGGTTCACGTCAAGCAGGCTTACTCTACCCACTAACTGGCGAAGTCCCACCTTGATTTTAATCATTTTTACAGTAAGACCAATGACTATTTCTGAGAGCAGCTGTAACAGAGAGGAGATCAGTATCCCCTGACCATCTGAGGGGGGAGTGCAGGAGTGATGGGCACCTCTACAGCCAGGTTTATCCCACCTGTATAGAGTGTGTATATATGTGTGTGTGTGTGTGTGTATGTAGAGCATGATGCAGTTCCCTCCAGCTGATCACATCCCAGATGGGTTAAATTGTTCCATCCTTCTTGACTGAATTTGAAGAGAGTCAAGGGTCCTAATTTGGTGACAAAGGCAGAAGTGGACAACTCTAGACATTTGCACATGTAGTTTTTCTAGCATCAGAGACCTTGCAAGTGAAAATAATGCAAATACTCATTCACTACACATCATTATAAAATTTCAGACTGAAATGGGGAGACCCATACAAAGGCTGTGAGATAAAATCCGCTGAAGAAAGGTGATGTGTTTTTTTTACCACTGATTTCAATGGCAGTGGGATTTCACTTCTACTTATAGCCAAATGGCTAGGTTGGGTGTGAGATTCCCCTATATATTCAGTAGAAGACTTATTAACTTTACAAGGGTATATCAAAAATAGCTGTCTTAACTGATCATGGCTATATACTTGTATGTCGTTAACCAAAACCAAACGTTTTCCTCCACAATTCAGTTCTCACTACAGTTGTGTATGCTAGGCTGGAGCAAACTTTGTGACATACTTCTGTGCAATGCTGTACTCCAGCAAGGCATGTCAAAAATGCAAACTGAATAGTAAAATTATTTCTTTTCCAAAATAAATAGTGTTTTTGGTTAATACTGGTACACAAAAGGCAGGTATTTTAAATTAAGGAATCTGGAGGGAATTGGTTCCTCACAAAGCTTCAATTAGCTTTCAAATTATCTCTTTCACAATGTGTACAAATATTGCTAACCAGACTTCACTGAAAAATGGATTCTCAATAATTTTATTTAGCTAATAGTTAACACAAGGATAACAACACACATGCAAATTTAAAATAAAAACATATGTGGGGATTTTTTTTTCCAAATAAGAATTTGAAACAGATGTGCTCTTTTAACAGTACTTCTTCACCCAATGCTTTTCTCTTCATTGTTTGTATTTTTAATGTTGGTTTTTTGTTTTTTTTTTTTTCCAAAGGTACAGTAAGATATAATCCTAATAAATTATTTTCCCTTTTATCTGACAAGTGAGGTTTTTAAATAACATATTATATCTTTATTTCTTGCTGGTATAACTCATTCACATCAATTGGCATTTGCACAGAGAGCTGACTGCAGTTCAAATATAAGCAGGGATATTATTTTCTTTCAAAATGTATTTAAAAACCAACATAACAAAGTAAGTTACAGGATGAAAACAGTATAATACTCCTGTTTGCGCAGTCCTTTCTCTTCACTAAGCCCCTGCTTTTAACAGACACTGCCATCCTATTGCTTCTCTCCTTATGTTTTCAAATAGCTGTGCCTAACACTTAGAGGGAAAAAACTGCTGGAGCAACTTTTCAGTCCCAGAACCAGAAAACATTGGAAAAGATATTTGATTCTTTTTTTGCTCTTCAATACTTAATATGTAACATTTGGGGAAGGAAAAAAAAAAAAAAAAAAGGGGGGGGGGGGGAAAGGAGCAAATATCTACTAAAGTAAAATTTCATGGAGCAGTTTAAATATAAAAGTTAATAATGAATCAGCTCCATACCAAATATACTACACCTGAATGTGTTTTCTGAGATTTGCATTTCAGGGTATGTTCACCCACAGTGCTCTCACCTCAAGTTATTCAGCAGATTATCAATACCAAGAAAGATGCCAATATTCAAATAGCAACTTATATTCTTACCACAAAATGCCTTCAGATTTTTTTTGTTGTTGTTGTTAGGAAATTGTCTCCAGGTTTTTCAGAGACATTTAATTATGGCAAGCTCCATTAGCATTCACTTGATGATGAGATGTCTTGGCCCACCCTTACGATACAAGGTGCCCTTGCACAAAAGCACTTTTGGTTCAGTATAATCCAATTCCAAATAACATGCGTATCTACGTGACTTCATATTCAGATGCCCTAAACAAATATTCTCTAAAATGTCCTGCATTTACAAGAGATATACTTAAGGAATCAATAAAGCTAGGCAACATTCCTAAATTTCTACTCATTCTAAATGGCAGGGTGTGGGTAGCGGAGGACCTGTGTGGAGGAGATCCTGGGCTGCTCATCACCAATCCCTGCTAACTGAGCACCCCAAAACTTCAGCCTGTCAAGGAAGTCCGAAAAGCAAGTGATAAGCAGCAGAAAGCCCTTAGGTTGGTGTCCCCACCCTGCTGTGCAGTCCATCACCTCACCAAGGGGACCACAAGAGGCTGTGGTGATGCCTGTGGTGACAGGGCTGAGAAGGAGAGGCGTCAGACTAAAGCCAGGCCTGGAAAAAGAGGACAGGTGCTTCCCCAAGTGTTCATTTATTTTGTCTTTTTTATTATTATTATTTCCTCAGTACTAAATCAGTAATTAAAAGTTGGCAATAAATTAATAAAATTTCCCAAGTTGAGACTGTTTTGCCTGTGGCAGACTTAACATTTAGGAAAACCCTTACATGTTCAACTGCAACTCTGTCACATCCACCATGAGCAACTCTACAGTGTTGTCTTCACTTTTTTTCACATTCAACATGTGACAGAGGGGTTTGTTTGCTTAACTATGCTTACATTAAATCTTCTGAGGAAAAAAAAAAATTTTGATTTCTTGCCATTTTCATTGATATTCCTAATAGCTTTATAACTGAATATCCAAAAGCATGTTAGAACATAGCATCAAGCAAGAAATTACCTGGAAATAGCTGGGCAAAACTGAAATTTTCAACACCCAAAGTGTCAATGCTTTATTCCATTTGGGCTTTGCAACCTCTTCTTTTTTTTTTTTTTTTCCCTTTTTTTTTTTTTTCCTAAAAATACATGTATATTTGGATTTGGATTTCTTAAACAAACACACACACACCACGCCCCCAAGAAAAAATGATAATTTCATCAAGTATCAGAAGATTTTTAGGGTAAATATAAAAAAGATATATTTCTGACCCATGTAACCAAATCTCTGACTTTGTCAGGTCTTTGATTCAAAATACTTGACTAAAAATGCTTTATATATATATATATTTTTTACACTTAAAATATAAATGAAACAGTGTTGCTGTTGTTTTTTTATTCTTCTTGATGCAGACACCTGACAAAGTTTAAGCCTAACTATTAAAGATTAGCAAAGCTAAAGTGACCAAAAATAGGGTCATATTTAAAGAAGTCTTACAAATATAAATACTAAAATGGACAGAAGAGCCAGGAAAATTCAGTAACTGGGTAACTTATTAAGCCAATGGTTAATTTGGATACCAAAGTGTGAGTTAAAATATTTTGGGAGCTTTGGCATCCTTGAAAAATTGCAGTTTTACAACAATTAGATAGAAGTGGAAAGAGGAAAAAAAAAAATAGGTCTGTGTTGCAGACCTAGCACATCTCACTTAACAATCACAATAGAAAAGCAAGCTGCAGTGGCCTTACACCAATCTAAATAAATAAATAATAAAAACTGAGACCGGGAGATGGCACTTTAAAAAACTGCTATCAGTCTCAGGACCAGACTGAGTGAATTACATGTTGGCCTTTGAGCAGCAAATCAAAGCAATCAGCAGAGAAATCCAAGCAGCAATTGAACATTGGCCATTGGAAACCAAGAGCAGCAGCAGTTCACTGAGATTTTTCTTTTTTTTTTTTTTTTTTTAAGTGAACTCAAGTAAGGCTAGTAAAACTCAGCAATTGCTAACATACTACCATAACTACAGGTTTAATAATGTCTCATAAACTTTTAGAATTTGAAATTCATTGCTGTGCAGCAGCTTTTGCATTCAGTTTGCAACACACCCATTTTCACACTCAAAGACATCAGAAAAGCAGATGAAAGTTTATTTTTCTTTTGATAAAGAAGTTAAGCAGATTTTGGCAGCTTGCCACCAATTTGACCCCATCCCCCAACTTCTCCCCCTGCCTAAACACTATAAATTAATCTTACACTGGTTGAGAAAAAGAAAAAAAAAAACTGAAAAACTTCCAACGGTTGAGTCCTTTGGCTGAACCTCTCAGGGGCATATCCCATGGTGACAAAATTTGGCCTTGACTGTCTCAGCTGGCTTCTTCCCCAAAATTATGCCTATAGAGCAAACTTCTCCCTTAGAATCCAATTCTATTTTCTCTTGGCCTTGATATTACCGTCACACTTTCTGATTCAAATTCTCCAGAAATACCCACTATGACTCTCTCCTTCTGGAGCAGCTGTTGGTCTCCGTGCAAACACAGGTACTTCACTCATCTGCTGTTGGTGCAGGTTTCCACTACAAAGCCTAAGGGGAGAGTATGGGTCCTACAGAGTTAGTCTCACAAATTAGCAATTACACCCAGGAATAATGAGGGGGAGGGTGAAATCATAGTTGATTTTGACTGTAAGGCAAATTGGAGGATATTCCTAACTTTTCTGCATAACAATGAATGTTCAAAACAGTAAAAAAAATTATACAGGGGAGGAGACTCTGAGACACTTTCCATGCATGTGTGCAATGCACACAGGTTATCCTAGGACAGATTTTCACCTAATCCAAAGAATGTCAACATCCCAATTTTCTGAAATGCTAATGAATGTTCTGAAACTTTTTTTTTTTTTTGATGGTGATTCTGCAATAATTTCTCCCATTGGTAAATCCCCAGCTTTCTCAGTAGTGCCAGGACCTCATAGCACAATATAAGAAAAACAGAACACGAACACAAAAGACTTGGATATACATGACTTGGAAAAGTGTGTTTCTATCAATCTGCTGCTCTTACCACCTGTTTTTGTTCAAATATTAACAGGTCACTGCTGATTACTTTGGAATGAATTCTTTCCCTATACTTTTGCATTAAATAAAAATGACTGATATACTGACAAAATGCAGATTTATCTGTAGGATGATGAATTGCAGTCTCTATTCAGGGAGAATAGTTCTTTCCATTTTCATGAACTAGGGTCATCCTTAAGTGTCAGGAGACAAGATGCCAAAGGTAGGCTTCTAGTTTCCACACCAGGACATTGTAGTGGCTACTTCTCAATGTCTGTCTTTGCAAGATCTAACTTCCAAGGATTATCTGTAACAAGACACCAACATATAGTTTGAAGAGACTGCATGAAACGTTTTTTCAGGACAGACTGAAAATAGAGGAAAGTTTCAGAGTTGTTAGTAGGTCTGAATTTTGTGAAACAAAAATCTGGTTGTTATATCACTCTATGAAAAAATATTTGTATTGGCTCTGGCTTTAAGGTTACATTTTTCAGCTCGTGCAAGTGGCAGGAAACATGTAGAATCTAATCAAGAGATAGTCCACAAGGCTTGTTAAATGAAACACTAAATAAAGACTTGTTATGAAAACAAAAAGATGCAGCTCAGGAAATGAGCTTGGTCATCTCACAACTCTCTGTTGTTCTATAGCCAAGCATTGGCTAAACATTAGATTATCATTACAAACAATGTATAGAGAAAAAAAAAATGCATTCAGGATTTACCTTAAATTTAAAGAGCACACAAGTGATTTATGAGCCTCAGCTCTCTTTTCAAATCTGACTTAAATGACTAATTCAGATCTTATTGAAAGCCAGAGAATATAGGCTTCCAAGATGCTTGTGCACTTTTTTGAAGCCTTTAACCTAAAATATAAAATACAATTTTATGGATGAGCCAGAAAAACTTGTAAGAAAATTTTATTTACACGATGTGAATTCATACTCAAGAAGAACCTTTTCAGTTGGTGGTTCTCTGTGGAGGAAACTATTTTTCAATGCACAAGGTCAGTGTTACTAGAAAATAAATAACATCAAAGAGGCGGAAGAGAACAGGGGAAATTGCTCTGCAGAAGAAAAACAGTGAACTGCAGTCACAAACTTCTCATGAACTCCTGAACTACCAAGTTAACCAAGGTAATCTATTCCTATTCTCCATATTTCTGGTCCAGCCCTTCTTTCCTTTCTTTGGCTTTGTTGCTTTAACTTTCATCCATTTGTACGGGTGAATTACACATTGCCACACCTAATATGATTTCTGAGTGTCCAATGGGGTTCTCAAATTTGTACCCATCAATCTCAGACTATTTCTTCAGATTAGACAAGTGCAACAGCAGTGTCCTGTATTAAGATAGTTGCCTCTGTTTTCACTACTTAACAGCATGATTGCATTTACTTTCAGTGGAAAGCCTACACAAACGGGTGGCTTTTGAGCTTGGCTCCAGTATGCACTTTTTAGCTCCTAACATGGCAAAATTAATAGCTATTTTTATTTCATCTGGCAGGGAGTTTGCAGTTGATGTAGGATTGCATCTCCTGTGACCACATGGTTTCTCAGATTTCCCAACTGTTTAATTGCTATATGCTACGTGAGGTTGCATTTTCAGAGAGAAAAGGAGCTATCTTACACTGCCAGAGCTCTGCAAACCAGCCAGCATTCTGGAAACATAGTCTTTGTTCAATGACTATTAGAAAAAAAATAAAAATAATCAGGTTTCAGAGGATATAGAACCATAACAAACAGTTTATGCTTAAAAATTATCAGTCTGATAAAATTAAATTGATTAGTTTAAAGCAAATATTAAAATTCAGACCACATACTCGTGAACATTATGGAATGATTTGTGTATGCATCTTCCATATTTTCATTGCTGACAGTAAAGCTCCATAATCAACTGATTTTGGGAAGGGCGAAAAGGAAGAAGTGGAAAAAGGGAAAGACAACCAAATGAGTTGGTTGTCTGAACAATCAATGAGACCTGGACAATCAATGAAAACAAATCCTTGGTTTGTTTTTACTTTCCTCTCTTCCTGAATGAATTAATGAAACTGTTGAACTTTGGCCTCTTCTCCAGGCTAAAGCAGCAAGGGGACTGAGTGACTTAATATCCCCCGCAGCCCACAGCGATGCTGGTGGAACATTTTGATGTGAGAACACTGTGTGCTCGTTTGGCATTGCACTCCCTAGAGGGAATATGGTAGACAATGTATAGATTAAGTTTAGCTAGAACTGGACATTAAGAAACATATACTTTGTGCCTTGATAGTAAAGGTCGAGAGAGGTCATTCTAAACTTGGTTTCCTTTGTAGGATTATAAAGACTTTGGTTTTCTCATTCTTTTCTTTCTTTTTATAGCATAATTGTTGAATAGCAGACAACTATTTTTTCTTTTTTAGCGATGCAAGTTAAATAACAGAAAGCTTGTGTTAGGAAAATAATCAGGATTCTCTGAAGCACTTCTAAAGTCCTTTCTGCATATGCCTAATAATTGATTTCAAGTGCCTGATGAAAAGAATCAGGCCCTGTGACACAGTTTTTCTTTGGCTTCAAAATCAGAAGAAGAAAAATTTCTGACATAAGAAAATCAAAACTCTCGGTCCGAAGTGAGAGCTTTCTTGGATTTTCGTTTTCTGCATGAAATACCACTGTTCAGAGGGATACTCAGCATGGCACCAGCTAATAATAATAACACAAGGATAGTGATATTCGGTGGCTGCTTTGTAGACAATAAAAATGCTCGCTTTAAAAGTGCAGTGCCTACAACAGTTTCAGGTCATTTCCCAACTGGCTTTTCCTGTCTGGTATGCCTTTCAGAGTTTTGGCTGTGTTGACACTACAGGTTAAATGAAACAAAAAAATCCAAACAGAAGCCACAAAACTCAGCAACTCAGCCTTTTTGATCTACCTAAGTGCTTTTAAGCCTGCTCATCACCATGGGATCCAAGTGCCCTTTTTCACATTTCAGTGTTTCCAAAAGGGTCAAGCAATGGTAAGATCATAATGTTTGAGAGGCTGTTACAAGAAAATAGGCTGTTACAAGAAAAGATTGCTTCTTTAGAGAAGAAATGAGTCCTCTTTGCCAGAAACAAACCTGAATGGGACAAATTAAAGGTGGTAAAGGACAGAATGGCTATTTTCCCTTGGGAAAAAAAAAAAAAAAAAAAAAAAAGATTAATAGAGTTGGCACCATATGGAAGCAGAGCTTCCATCAAGTAAAGAGCTGGAAGAAAACATTTTCCTCTCGCCTTCAAGAGCAAAGAGGTCACAATTCTTTCAAATGGATTCCCTTGGGATAATGTGGATATGGACTGTCCCATACTTCATGGATTGAATAACCATCTGAAAGTGCAATAATTTGAGATAAACTGAGATTAGTTTCTTGCATTGACATCTGCTTGGAAAATAATATGGAAAATCTAGTGCAAGGGTCATTTGGCTTGCTACGTTAATGATAACACTGCCAACATCCAGTACCAAAACAATGAGTAATTTGTAAAGATTTGCCATATTACATCCTGCTTAATAAATTCAGAGGCATGAACATGACAGCATATTGTAATATAGTAACATAATATTGCTAATTTGCAGGGCCAGATTCAATCCAGGCATAAGTAAACCCAACATTGATTTCAATATACATACTTCAAACTGAATAAATACATACTTGGCTAAATACATCCTATCCCAACTATATATGCAATAAAAAATAAAAATTAAAAAAGAAACGTGCTGTTTCTTTCTAGTTATTTTTATGTAATAATGTAATAAACTTTTTTTTTCCTACATATTTGCATCTATATTTTGGCAATAAGAAAAGCATACATTTAAATGCAAGGCAAGGTCTCTGGAAGTCTGTCAAGCACAATGCTCTAGTCAGCATAAGTTAACAGCTACAGTCAAGACATTCCTTCAAAAAGTCACAACTTTGGGATGAGGGAAACGTTGCCAAATGAAAGATAAGGCCTGCTTTCATAACCCAATATACCCAATTAATAATGGAGAATACAAACTGGCCAAGGTAACCATAGAGAGAGGGGTAGGATAACCAAGCATCAACTACAGCATGGGGAGATGCAAGTTAATACTAATTTTTTTATTCCCACCAGCAAGTCACTGGACTGATCACCCACCAGTGTGCCTAGAAAATATCTGTCTGTCCATCTTATACTGTTACTCAGAGAGCCAAAATGAGCGTGTGGGATAAAAATCCTGTACTGGGGAGTCTTAATTGCATGGTTTTATCCTATGTATTCCTAGAGAGAGGGAAGTTTTTGTTTATCAGAAATCATCCATGGCACTTCTGTTGGGATAGGCTAGCCACCATTTTATTCTCCTCTCTTACAGGATACCTGATGAGACTGTAGCCAGAGCAGGAATTGATCTGGAAAGGCCATCGACTGTGCATAATGGAGGACAATTCCTAGGTGTCCACATGATAAAAATGGAGAGGCACAAAAGAAACGGACATAGATAAAACAATTTCCATTCTTGTTCCAATAATGGGTTAATTTTCTGTTTGAAGAGTGAAAGTTTCCTCTAATTACAGTTCCTCAGCAGCAAACACAGGAGAAGTGACACGATGCTATTTCGGTATCCAAGACCCCAGTTTTGGCCATGTAATGAGTGCAGGTGGAGGCAGAGGGGGAAGCTGGGCAGCATGGAGAGATGGCTCGCTAATCCTGTCAGGAGGAAAAGTGTTTCATGTCACTCAACGGCATCTCCACAGGGCAGTTAGGGGAGAAGTGCTGACAGCTTCTGAAAGGAATCATATCCAGTCATCCTCCAGCAGGAAGAGGCTGGCTTTGACACAAAGCTTATAGGGTGGGTGAGATGAAAGCGTGAGGAAGGGGTCTCTGGGCTCCACATAGGATTTTGCCTTCCTCTGCCCCATGAGGAGAGGGAAGAGGAATGCATTAACAGTCCCAACCACTCTCAGCTAGCCTGTCCTTTCTGACCCCTTCACCAAGCAGTTCTCTATCTCTCTCATTCCCTGACTTTCAAAACTTAGACTTGCTCACCCTGCTGCCAAAAATAAAGACAGAAATAACATCAGGGTTGAAAGTAGTTTCAACATCAGGAAAAGCTACAGGGACAGACTGGGGATTCTTGCTGCATGACACAGAGAGCATGCTGCACCACAGCACACCAGCAGATGAGTACATTTTGCAACGAGTTGTACAGACTTGTCCTGCTCTTCCTTAGAAAATATTTAGTCAGCTTCTTTCAGTCACTGGGGTGCTTGAACAGGATTTTCAGCAGTACAAGCAGTAAGGAGGCGAAACAAAGAGGTGAAACACCTCCAGAAGTCCCTGGGATGAAGTCCCAAGAAGTCATCAACAGGATTAAATAAGAATGCACTTAAATTGGATAGTAGATTTCTGTAAGCAGAGTCACTGTCTCCAATGTAGAAATCAGTAGGCATACAAACTAAAAGTAATTTACATCCCACCAAAAAGAGAACGTGAAATTAAGTAGAAAGAGATTCTTCACATCGTATACACCAGCGATGAGAGTTTGCAATGCTTAACCTGAAGGAAAATCACCAAAGAACAACAAAGTGCATGTGATCCCCCATCCTGCACCAAGCCACGCCACTCTGAGTGTCAGGGTACACAGCTGTGGCCAAGGACTTAAATCCTCCTGCCAGAAGACACTTAGAGTCATGCTTTTAAAACATGTAGGTGTCTAGGGTTACAGATGAGCTTCTGGATTTTTGCACATGGTATTCTTAACTGTCTCAGAGGTTTACACAGCACTTTTACTGCAGCACGCAGTCTGCTTGCTGCCTTTCTCTTGAACTGTGGCAGCAGCCACGTGTCTCTCTCAGAAACTGTTGTCCTCCTCCTCTAGGCCCTGAGCACCCCTTTACGGGGGCTATAATTCTTGCCTCAAAAAGCAAGTGAACGATGGCTTATTTCTAATGCTGAGTGATAACAGAGAGAGTTGCCACTTGCCCAGCAGTGGGGAGTAATTCAGAAGTCCAGCTGCACCTTCCCTTCAGTTGTGCTTTGACGTCAAGTTTTCCTCCCTTTTGCAGATGAAAGCTGAAAGGCTTTACAGGAGATATGTCTGTTACTGTAATATAAACAATAAATAATAATAGGAAAGCAAAAGTAGACTGATTTATTGAAAGCTATTCACTTCTATAAAGTAAATAACGGAACTTTCAATTTAAGTGGGCATTTTTACTGCCAAATAAATCTCCTCGCACAGACATGAGAGACTTTCATGTAATATACAGAAAAGCAAAAGTTTGAGAAATTAAGATAATGCAAGTGAACACCCAGAGCCAGATTCTTGATGTAACTGCGATTTTATACCACCCTAGGACTGTTTATATAATCACCTACCATTGAATGATAACAATCTACACTAAGATGTAGCAGAAATAAACAAACTGATTTTGAGCAAACAAAAAAAATAGCCACAGGCCTATCAGCAAGCCTTTACATCATGCAAAACTCCCAAGAAGTTGGTATTTGCTTTGCCCAAGTAAGGACTTTCCAAGTAAGCCCCTGTATCAAAAGAGAGGTGGCCAGCAGGTCAAGGGGGGTGATAGTCCCCCTCTGCTCTGCCCTATGAAGCCCCTCATAGTGCTGCATCCAGGAGTGCTGCATCCAGGTCTGGGGCCCTCAGCACAAGAAGTGTGTGGGGCTGTTAGAGAGAGTCCAGGGAGGGCCATGAAGATGATCAGAGGGCTGCCTCACCTCTCCTATGGAGACAAGCTGAGACCTGGGGATGTTCAGCCTGAAGAAAAGGCTCCGGGGTGACCTTATTGCAGCTATTCAGTACTTAAGGGGGCGGGGGGGGGTTATAAAAGAGATAGACAGCAACTTTCTACTCAAGCAGATAATGACAGGACAAGAGAGAATGGTTTTAAATTAAAAGAGGGGATATTAGATTAGAGGTTAGGAGGAAGTTCTTCACTCAGAGGGTGGTGAGGCACTGGCACAGGTTGCCCAGAGAAGGTGTGAATGCCCCATCCCTGGAGGTGCTCAAGGCCAGGCTGGATGGGGCTTTGGGCAATATACTCTGGTGAGAGGTGGCCCTGCCCACGGCAGGGGGGTGGAACCAGGTGATCTTTAAGGTCCCTTCCAACCCAAGCCATTCTATGATTTTAAGATATGAAATTTAGGTACTACATCTATTTTTATGCTTCTAAATGCCCTGTCCCAACAAACTTTTGAGTACCCTACAGTTTCCTTGGATCACAAAAAGTAGTGGCATTTTTCAGCACTGGACTACTCATTTACCTTTGCAGATCCTCACAGAGATGGGCCTATGGCCTTATACGCATATCCAGAACTGAGTTGCAGGTAGGTCTAGTACTGGCCACCACTTGCCCAGTTGTAGTTGCCCCAAAGCACTAATGGCCAAATCATTGTAGTACAGAGAGCCCCACTGTAAATGAGAATGCAGAGATCTGACGAAGCACAACAAGGATATTTGCACCTGGCTTATTGCCTGAATCAAGCTGTATATTCAGAGCCATCCAGTTTCTAGTGAAGAAACCTGAGTCTCTTACCACTTCTGAGGAATGCTCAGACAGCAAACTGAGGTCCTATCCTTAGTATTCTTTGCTGATTTCTGCACTGCCATCTCTATGCCGTACTGCGATAGTTACCATATCATTTCTTTAATCTACGTGGATTCTTTCAACAATCCACAGAAAGGGAATGTGAAATCTACCCTCCTGACCTGTCACCAGATCCACCCTATCTATCCTTTTCCAATGAATGAAATACTATTTCTTTCTAATCTCGTTTTCCCACAGTTAAAGTACAGTTGACACTCCCTGAAGCAGCATAACAAATATGGGTACACCTAAAACACAGGAATTTGGGAGTGATATGAAAAGTTTTGTATGTGAAAATTGAATTCACACACCACTGACTTTTATCTCAAAGGATGGCCACACAAACTGCTAAGCATGATTCCTAAGTGGTGAGATAGCACTGCACTTATTAGATTTCCATCTGAACTGATGGAGAGTCTTAACAAATTTATGAAATGTGATATATCCTCATACTTAGCATGAACTTTGACAAGTCACAATTTTAGAGCGCCAAAATTTGAATTTGCAGAAAAGAGATTTGCAAATCTAAAGCCTTTCTGGATGAACAAAACAAGAGAATAAGACAATGATTGGAGAGAGAGAGGGAGAGGAAAGAAATACCTCCTGTAGGTTTTTTTTGTGTGTTTTAATAATTTACTTAATTTTATTTTCAGTTAGTTTAAACACCTACTGCTGAGGTTTCTATTTGTTTCCTTAAATATTAGTATTAGTGAACACCTAGATAAGATTATTTATTATCCAGGTAAAAATACTATGAATCTTTAGAAATATATAGCAGCCTTTTTTTTATCCTTTGTTGATCTCTTCCAAGAGCTTTCTCTGTTTGGTGAATGCACACAACAAACCCATGTTTCTGTAGCCAAATCAAGTAGATTGTAAACTTCTCTCTAGACTTGGAGCAGGCTTTGAAGTCAGAGAGTCAGCATGATGAAATTAAAACGCAATAGGACATGAGTTCACTGGGTTCACATACCAGTGAAAATCTGTTTTAAGATTTGAAACTGAAGTTAAAAGCATAGTAAAGATACAAATTCCTGCTAATCTGAAACTTTCTCTTTCTCACCTTGTCATAAAAGCCCTTTGTGCCTGTAACCACAGTCCCTTATCTATTCTCCAGACTCAGCCAAAAGGAAGCTGACACCTCATCAGAAGATATCTGGGGAGAATGGTACTACTCGAATCCTACTTCTATCTTCGGAATGATATTTTAGTCTTCAAGGGATGGCAAAGGATTTCCACAAGCAGATGGATCAGCAGAAAATGTAACTGAACAGCTCATAAACAACATGTCCTTCTCATAACCAGCTAGTTGGTTTTCTGTTTCATGTTCTTACTTTCAAGTACACAGCTATAACTGTGTCTTTGTCTAATACCTATAAATTTCATTTCCCTAGCTGCTACCCTGGAATTAGAACTGCTTTAAGTAACCATCATAAATGAACATAGGTTTTCACTACATGACCAATATTACTCTTTTTCTGCTGTGATAGTTTCTTAACTTTACATTATTAAATGATAGTTTTCCCACTTAGAAGAATCTAAGCTCTATAGCCTAAGAGATCAGAGTAGATAATGTCAGTCACTGCTGAATGGAAGAGAGACAACCCTACCTAGGTACTGCGTGGTAGAAACCTGTAATGTGTGTAGGACTTTGCAGAGTAAGATTTAGCAGGCACCAGTTACATTGCTGTAAAAAATACCCTTTTTCAGTGAAAACATACACATAGCCCTTTCTTTCCTGCTTCCTAGTTTTTTAGCTATATTCCACTTTTCCAAATGTTTACATAGTATTTCTGCAAAATAAATCTTGGACTTTAAAGATTTTTTTGCTCAGTCATTGCCTTTGACTACTTGTTATATCAGGGTGCACCTTTGATGCCCCTTTATTGCTTTTTGTTCCAAGACAAACAGTTCAGCAGGGGACCAGGTAACGGTGAATAAAGAAAAATGCAAAATGAATGGCATATAATAATGTTCTTTATCCAAGAACATCTTTTATTGCACATGCCACAGTCATTAAATATAATGTTCTCTTCTCCCAGTACTTAAGAAAAAATGAGTCTTGGAGTCAGCAAACCATCCAAACATGTGCCTACCTTTAAGCCTGTAGAAAGTTTTACAAATGTTAACTGGAGTAGTTGTATGCCTGCAGTTAAGCATCCCTAGATCATTAAGCATCCCTATTTCACTGATTTCTGAGCCAAAATGTGTTTGCATTATAGTTTGGGAATAGCAAAGGACAGAGAACAAAAGGAAGAGTTATTCAGAATTTGGACAAATAACTGTAAATACATCTTTTGGTGTTATTAAGCCAATATTGGCTCTGTTCAGAATGCACTGACTGAACACGCAGTCCTAATAATCACAGCTGAAAAACACAGACCACGGACGTTTATTGATTTAGACAAGATCACTCCTCACAGGAGAGAGTGCCTCTAGTTTTACAGACCTTTTAATTCCCTGTACACCATTCCTTTCCCTTTTACAAATCTCCTGCTGTGAAACTCTAATGCACTCTTGAGACACTAGAAATCATGGAACTAACCCTGTAAATTGTCCATCAGCCAAAAGAGGAAGCAACTCCCAGAACCAAGGAGTTCAGTTCATGTTATCCACGTTATGTTTTTGTTCAGAGCATAAAACATATACAACCACATACTGCCAGAATCTTAAATGCTGTTGCAATGCAGATAATACCTACAGGTTGTTGTTTTTATTGGTGTTATTCTTTTGCCACATCTCCCCCAAAAAACATAGGTACCTAATATCTAATGCGTCTACTGGCCAAAAACGTCATTTCTTATTTTAAGCAAATCCAACATTCCATGCAAATGGAAGTAATTTCTGCAGTACAGAAAGTCCTTTCAGAAAATGCTGAACTGATTAGTATTATGGAAAAGTGGAACTAATTACTATAGTGATATAACAAAAAAACAAAGCTAGAAATTAAAGCCATCCAATTCTTGCAAAAAAATAATGGCCTATTTCCCACGCATAGAGCCTTTATGAACATTCATTAAAAGGCAAAAGCAAGATAATCACATATCCCCTACCTAACCCATAAATGCAGACCTCTGCACATCTTTAAGAAACGGGAGTATATAGAAGAGCTTACACAGAAGTTCCATGCGAAGGCTTGGTTGCTGTTCAGAAACTCACCAAAAGGGCTAGTTTACTCCCTAAAAATTAGGTTTGATAGCACAAAACCTTATCTGGCAGTCAAGCCCCATGCAAGCCTGAGGCAGAGACCTTTCACTGGCCCCTCTCTCCATGGTAAATTTCACCTTTGGAAAAGGGAGGCCATGGGCTTGTCTGAACAACATGTGCCCCTTTTTTGAAGGAACACCGTCAAGGCTGAGAGGCCAACTCATTAACCTATCCCCCAGCAGTCCCATCTGGATGGTCTTATCTGTAGGAATTCAGTCATTCATTTATTTTTTCAACCACCATTTGTGACAGAGTTTCTTAAAAAGCAGACTCATGACTTATTATTAGCACATGGGCAGGTCAGCACACAGGTTTATTTGCTGTTAACCAACTTCCTACCATGCTGTGTTTAAAACCTCCAAAGGGACTCTGAATAGGTTGTAAAAGTAGGAGATTGGATTCTTCAAGGTAAGAACTTATGATGGGACCACGGTCAAAGCAAGTCATATTTTGCTCTGATAACCCATGAAAATTGCTATGTAAAGACATATTGCTCATACACGTTAACTTCTGACAATTCCCTTTTTAAAGGCACTTTGATAACCAGCCTGTAACCCTTCAGCTGTACCGCTTAGGAACATAAGCAAGTATTGAGCTTCGAAAAAGTACAACCTACCTGGGGAAAAAAAAAAAAAAAAAAAAGAGAGAGAGAGAGAGAGGAAAATAAAAGTAAAAGAAGGAGATAAGCAGGGGTCAGGAGAGAAAGTATATATCCAAAAGAGTATATATGCACTAAAGTATACACAGAAAAATTCCTACAGGCTATCGGGAGCAATAAATACTTCTATCATTCTTGTCAGGAGTAAACTCCAAGTGCAGAGATAGGACCTGTAGAACCTTGATGCTGGGAAAAGAATTTTCTATCTGGAATGTCCGTCAGATCCTAGGCTACTCACAACTTCACCTGTGGTAATACTCAAAGTACCTGTGTGCCATATTGTTTACACACACTGCATGCACACAGCTGGCCACCACACCTCAGGAAATTATTCCTATTGGAGTAAAAATACTGAATCACCTTCCAGAAAAGATTATCCACTTGTTTGCTTTCATCTTGTGCAGAGAACTGAGAAGTCTGGAAAGAGATAAATGCCTGTTATACAGGGATTTACACATTTCATCCAGACAATTGACTTAAATTTCAAGCATGAAGCCAAAATTAATCATTTATCAAGTTAATCTTCATGATGTATTTAGTGTCTAACAATAATACTTTCAATTGCTTTCACAGTCTGTAGAGCACCGGGCAGGGGGAGAACACCTGTTAAGAATCAAGAAATAGAAAAGAGGTATGCAGTAGATTGAAGTTATAAATATTGGCCCCAATCCTGCAAACGCTTGGCATCCACTGATCACCAGTGTGAATAAAGTTACAACTGACCACCTTCATAGTCTGATCATTGTCTGTCTGTCTTAAGTAAAGACCACCTTCTTAGTTCATTGAGAGGCACAGAAAAGGATCAACCACTCAGCACTCCACTATTTGTATCCTAACAGAACAAAGGAGCAAATGAAGATAACTTAATTACTGCATTAACTTAAATTGTTGGGATATCCAGTGGCTTCCTTTCACCATTAGTGCCTTGATGTTTAATTGTTACTGAGAAACTTTTAATTGGATTGTCACTTTTGCTAATACTCCTGCCAAAAGCAATTTTTTTAAAATAATAATAATAATCTCAGATCAGACATTTCTCTACCCTCAGATTTGATTGTTTTTTAAATCATGAACATCTCCAGCCAGATAATGGTCAGAATCTTTTATTTCTTGAATGAAAATAAATAAATAAATAACAGTTTCTTAAGTAATACTCTGGTTTCAGCAGCACTATGCAAAACACAGCTAAAGCTATGAAACCTCTGATCAACACTGAAGACTTGCTAAGTAAACATCTTTAAAGCTGAATTATTCACTTTCCAGTCAATAGTTCTGCATCTTCAACATCTATACTAAACACTGTCAGTACATTTTGTTTTAGCTGAACTGAAATATAAATAATAGACAAAACACTCAAAAGTCTACATGGGTTTTAGAGTACAAATCCCACTGACTTTCAGTAAAAGCTATGCTTATAAAACTCTTGAGCATATTTTCAAAGTTTTGTTTTGTAAAAAGAGTACTGCCAATTTTTTTTTTTTTTTTTTTTTTTTTTTAACTTTTGCTTTGCCTTTCCAGCTATCCTTCCTACATGTCCCAGCTAATTTCATTTTTACTGAATCTTTTCAATTTAACTGTCAACAAAGTGGGAAAGCTGCTAATTTTTAAAGGCAAAGGGTCCTTACTCTACCTTTGTAGGTCTAGAAGAGTGGACCTGTAGGCCAGCTTCTTGTCTGGCTGTAATCAACACACATCTATAGTTGTCATTTGAAAGGTGCTGAATTACATCGATACTACATGCTGAAGGGAAAAAAAAAAAAAAAAAAAATCAACCCTTTAGATCTCTAAATCACCATCATCTTCCCTCCCCCTAGCTCTGCCCTCTGATTTGATGACCTCTTCCAAAAACAGTGGAAGGAGAAAAGAGTGGGGTGGGGGGAACACCATTCAACCGCTACCAGGGATCAAGCACAGGAATGGAAGAAGGTTGTTATTTCCCAACCCACGTGTCATGAAAGATAATTTTTCATTCTGATTTTTTACAACACCTTGACACAACAGAATCCTGGTCAAAGAAGCTTTTCAACATTTCTGTAATCCAGTTATTCAATTAACAGACTTGGAAGCCCCACTGAAGTAATCACTGGTATCATTGTAAGAGTTGGGGTGCTATAGCTCCCCAGTCACAGATCCAGAGTAATGCAATTATTTCCATTTCAAATGTAAAAGATTGACATCTATACAACAAAAAAATTGTAAGATAGTGTTTTAATTATCCAAATGAAAGAGATATTCAGATTCAAAAATCATTCTTGCATGGACTGTCTAAACTCTATTTAGACATGACATTTCACTTTCAGCTCAGTAAGCCTGAGTACAGATCACTAACACGTGTGAAAGACAGAAATCGCACAGGGACCAAACCTGTAAATTCACATTTGTACATTTTTTAATTCTCTAGGGTTGGTTCTGGATTACTTCTGATAAAAAAAAAATAAAAAAAAATAAAAAGAGAAGATAATGATGTCAGAGTCAAAATTCACACATCTGGGTAACAGCAGAGCTGTTTTGTCCATTTATACTCAAGAATGGGCTTCATTTCAAATGGAAAAATACACAGGATCTGTACTAGTTAGTAGCAATTTGAAAAATAGCAAGAAGTGCAAGCTAGGCTATGCAAGGTACATGAAAGCTACTTTGGCCTGACTCTTGCTTTCTTTTCTGAACTGCCGCTTCGCTAAGTGGCAAGCAGCAGAGGTCAGAGGCCAAATGAAAAGGATAAGCGTCAATGGGAGGCCCTGTGGTGCGACACAAGTGCATAGTGGTATATTGTCCACAGCCCATGAAGAACTTGTCAACAACTCAGTGAGAATCCCTCAAAGGAGCGTCTACTGTTTCATTGCATCCCACTCCCTGGAGGCAGTGGCAGATACCCAGGGATGCAGCAGCTATACAAGCAAGATGGCTCTCCAGGAGCTCTGCTGTCTTCTAGTATTTCTTTTATTTCTCAGCATAAAGACCATCAGTAAAAAACACTTCCAAATAACTAGAAAGTTATACACAAGCATGAACTGTAGGAAACAAGTTAGACTGAAAATGAAGTATGCTTTAGAAATCTAGATGCGAAGAATAAGTAAAATAATATTTGCTAAATTGGCTGAAGTTATATTAAGGCATTATAAAATCTTGTTGTGAAATCCTATTGTCTAGCCTTTCAGTTTTCTGTGAAACCTGAACTTACCTAAGTACTACACCAGGCTTTGATGAATCAGAATTTCCTACAAGGAAAATAACTAAGATAGCATCCTTCTCAGGAAAAATTAATTATCAAGTTATCCTTTTGAAAGGCAACATCTCTAATAGGCAGGCTCTCATTTCATTATTTCTAATCACTGAAGTTATCAAGGACAAAATAATGAGCATATACTGTTAAATTGGTCAGATTTTTTAATCCTGGTATAGAGTTAATAGAGTTAGTCTACAGAGAACAGAAAAAAAATGGCTCACAGTTAAGATGAATTCTTGCATTTCTAAAATAACCAGTTAAAAAGTACACAACACAAACACATTGCCTTTGTTCTGGTTTTATACAAATCCTAAAGCAAGTGAGTAAGAGTCCATGGAAGGGTTTTTAGGCCTAACATCATACAAACAATAAATCATCATCCTTATTCTATTCTTAAAAGAACATAAAGTGAAAAATGTTGAATTGTGTCTATAACAATATAGACAATGAAGAGGTTAATCAGAAAAAAAAGAGATCAGAAGAAATTAAACAGCATCTGTTTGTTGGATGAAGCACAACACAAAGTGTTTGTGGATGGACATGCAGACATTTATTCATACAGAAACAAGAGGACTAATCAGAGAGTGAAAATAATAAGAAGAAAATAAAGTTAAAACAATATTTTGCTCTCTTGGCAATGAGTTTGAAAGAAGTTGGAACTTGCACTTCTGCACAATGGGTAAGGAACTGTAAAGCAGACTGTAAAGAAGTTGTAAAGCAGATTTTGATGAATTTCCTCTGGTTCACAAGGAATCCAACTGTTACGTATTCTCTACTTTATTTTCAGACTCTCTATTAATCACCATTTAAAATGCAATAAAATATGCATTTAATGAAGATGGTCCTATGGATTCCCACCTGTTTAGATACTACTACCTAACTCACCCTGGAGCACCCAGGAAGTAAGTAGGAGTGGAAAATTTCTTCCTGTGGTGTGGGTTTGAAAATATCTCTTGGTGTAGAAATCAGGCAGAGCAGACAAGAGGAACAGCTGGACAACTCCATGTTTATCTGAATGAAATACAAACAGGGTCAAGGGAGGTTCAGGCTGGGTGGTAGGGAAAGGTTATTCACCCAGAGGGTGGTCAGGCACTGGGACAGGCTCCCCAGGGAAGTGGTCACAGCACTGAGCCTGCTGGAGTTCAAGAACCATTTGGACAACACTCTCAGATGCATGGTCTGATTTTTGGGTGGTCCTGTGTGGAGCCAGGATTTGGACTCAATGATCCTTGTGGGTCCCTTCCAATTCAGGACATTCTATGACTCTATGACAGAGCGGTTCCCAGTATACCAGCAACCTAGCTTCGATGCAGCAGAGAAGTGTCAGGTGGCTGTATTATTTTCAACTGTTTGTAGTGGCCTATGGGTATTTTTTTCAACTCTGATTACTACCCATGTTATTCCAGATCAACTGTTTTGGGGTTACGGCATTAACTGAAACACAGAAGTGAAACATAGAAGCTCCTGATCCAGTAGACCAAAGGTTCTCAGTCTTTGGAGCCTGCTAAAACCAAGTTTATGACTTAGCGGTACAAGCACTCAAGAACACCTTAGCACTTTCTTTCTTATCATTAGAATTCAATCCTGCTTTTTACTCTAAGCTTACCTGGAAACAACCTAACTACAGAGCGGCTACAGAAAGCTGATCTATTCAGAGAATGGAGATATGGTGAGCAGATTTGCCAAGAAGCACAGACTAGCACTCAGCCAAGCTGCTATAGGAGAACAGCTTAATATAGGTGTACATGAAGTTTATTGCATTCTCTGCACAAAGCCACACTTCTACCAGCTGTTGTTAGAAACCTGAAGGAAACCATTGCTTTTTTGTCTGAAGGTTCCTCAGCAGAATCCAAAGACCTGGGAAATTACAACTAAAATCATCCTTGGAGGCCACATGTATTGCTTGTCTCATATGAGTACATTTCCCATCAACATCAACAGGAAATGGACATGGGAGATGGACATGGAAGCTGTAGACCTTAAAGGATCACTACACTTCTGATTCCTTAATGCCTAAACCCCTAATAATATTTGAGCTGCTAAATGAATTAGACACATCTTTCAAATCCACTTTAAAAACTGACCTTGGTCCTCTTCCTCCTCTCTTCAAAGCTGAAGAAGGCTTCAGCTTGTGCATGCAGAATTGGGCTGTCATGAAAACAGCAGAGGTTTCACCTCTCTTGCAACAAAATGTCTCAGAGGCGTTATATTCTCCTTATATGTGACATGATACAGTTGGACTTTGTCCTTGCCTCGGTTTTAAGTAAGAAGTCAAGTTTATTTTTCCTCTCTATTTTCCTATATGGGATTAATCTTTCAGAGGAGAATGCTTATTTTTAAAAAGACAAACTTCTCTGCTTTCATCACTGTGGCAGTCCATTGTCAATCTGCAGCTCCACATCGCTCCCAGTGCTTAAGGAGCTCTTCATCCTACAGCACAATGGCTTCGGCCCTTACCACGTGCAGTCTGTGTCATGCATGGCATCCATGGCATGATTCCCTGTGGTTACACTGCACCTGGCTGTGTTACACAGCAGCACACTATCATTTATTGCAGGTTATGGTTCTGAACACATCTGAAATCACTCCTGGGATATTCAGAGTTTTAATGGAAGGAAGGAGGAGGAAACCAGAAACTTTTTTTTCTATAAATCCCACAAAGTATCCATAGCATTTTCATAAGTGATAGAAACAGTCATTCACAAACCTCAGCAACTGCTAGGGGAGCACAACAGGGAAACAATAAACTCTTCATGTTTCTTTATGGAAAATGGAAGAGTTTATTTTACATTATTACATATATAATATATTACATATATAATATATAATATATTTACATATATTTTACATTATTTTGTTCAACATTATTTTGAACAAAAGTTCAAAATAGCAACCTGGTGGGCTGACTCAAGAGAAAACCAAAATGACTTAAAAAATTCACCTGGTAAATCTCTGTTCCTCTGTTCAACTAAGGCTATCTAGCAAAACTCCAATCATGCATTACTAAAGGCAACTTGACTTCATTGGATGATCAACACAATAAGGAGACGTATAAGCAATAAGAATGGCAAAGCAGAAAGAGAAAAAAATATTAATTTTATTGATAGACCTTCCAATCCCTGCCGATCACAGTGTGGGAAAACAGAATAATGTGCTGAGCTCTAAAGATGAAAACCACGTTGCAAGAACTAGACATCATTGTAAAACTAAAAGATAAACAACATCTTTCCCTTCAATGGCACCACTACCATGTGACCCTGAATAAATTATGTGAAAATAGATTTACAGGCTCATGCCCTAAACTTATTCTTCGTCTGATAAGAAAACATGCAAACATAATGATCTGGAGAAGAAAATGAAATCCCCAAGACTGGATCAAATTCAGAATAAAAACAAAGAGGTTCTTCAAAAGCTAATCTCTCAGAAGTCTCTGTACAACATGATACTCTCTCAAGGTGCAGATTTCTCTACCTTGCTGCTCAAGTATGCTTTACTATGCAAAGCATAACAATGAGGAGCATTTTTTTTATTCAGTTAAAAGGTAACGAATTATCTTAAGTCACAAAAGAAGAGAAACCAGATACTAGAGTGTTAAATAAGAAGTGGTAGGAATCAGACTCTCAGACAAACACAGAGATGTCACTCTATTAGCTATTATATATATTTATTACATATATATATATATATTAGTGAAGTAAGGAAAAGAGAGAAATTAAAAGGCATTTCAAAAAAAGTCAAAAAATTGAGTTATATATTAATTTAGCATAATGTTTTCTTTATCAGCTATTATGTCAGACACTTCAGAATAAACATATTCAGATACCCAAAGCATCCTCCCAATTAAAGGAAGTGAACTTTATCAGTAAACTGACCTGTAAATGAAACCAACTGCCAAGGGTGTTCCAGAGAGCATCACCCTAATGAAACTGGAGCTGGCAGTCACCTTCCTGCTGCTTTCTCAAAAGCCAGAAGAATATTAACTGACCCCAGGGATTTACAGTTCCTCCTACCCAGAGCCTCCCCACACCCATACCCTTCCATTCTGTTCTCAGCTGGACAAAACATTCCTCATTCCCACAAAATCTGCCTGCAGAAAGGACACCTTTCTGCACCACCAGTATAAAATGGGAAATGTCCCACTGCAGTTGGCTGCTTGTGGAGTCTGAGATTTGGTGAGGAACAGCATCCAGCTAAAGCTGCCACCTTAGAAATACAAGAACTCTGTCTCTTGCAGATAAACAGCCACACAGAAACCCCAGTGACAACAAACTCCCTGACTTGTGTTTAGCCAGATGGAGACTTTAGGGCTGGTAGCGAAGACAGATGTGGGAGAGAGCTGTAGAAGCCATACATCCAAATAAACCAAAGGAGTTTCAAGTTCATATGCCCTGCAGAATGCAGGCAGCAAGCATGAGAACTAGTATCACACATGAAGGGGAGATGTTTAAGCCCCACCTGGCACAAGCTCTGTGAGTTGTCAGAAACCCAGAACTCACATCTTGGGGGCTGCAAGTCCCCATTTCTTCTGTAATTCTGGTTTACAATTTGCAGCTCCTGTATTGGCAGGGTCAAGGACAGGACCCATAGTTCTGACTCCAAATCCTCAAATCGAACAAGATGTCATTTCTTTCCTATTTTATCCTCCTGAAAACAAGCCCAAGAAGAAAACACCACCAGAACCATTGCTCCCTCACCACAATTAACTGTCTGACAGACAGGTAGCATCCCTGCAGCCCAGTGCCTTTCAAATGCCCTCTTCCACATGCTGTAGCTTGACAGATGGTGAAGGCAGTAGGTAGGTAGTCCTACCTTTGCACGGACAGCAGTCACACCTCACACCCACGTGCCTTTGAGAGCCCCTGAGCACAGCTGGCATGAAAGCAAGGGTGCTGGTTTCCTCAAGCCAGAGCCTGGCACAGACAGTGGCAGAAGAGCACACAGTAGCCATGGGGCGAGGACTCTTGCAGCATACAGCTCTTTCCCTGTTGTGGACCCTACCCTGCATAACCACAACTCTCTAGACAACTCAAAGAGGAAGGTGAGGGCTAATGCAGTACATATTTACTATGCCTTTTCTATGATCTTTGCTACTTAAATTCTGCCTGCCTCTCTACTTTTTGCCTGTCAGCTCTCACGTGTCTCAGTTAAGGACCAGCTCTACAGGGTGTTGAGTTGATTAAATGTCTTTCAGACTAGTTCTTCAGGCTTTCATTGATTATAGTGGCTTTCCTGGAAGTCTCTTGAATCAAGACCTACAAGTTAAACCCCAGGTTTATTGCCACTCCCACATGGTTTCTTTCAATCATCCAACATTATCTCCAGAAGGTCACAACAAGAACTTTATATTTGATGAAATACCCGGTTCTCAGACTAGCTTCTTCCTATGAACTTCTCTGCAGAGCAATCCAAGTTTCTGAACTGGTATGAAAGACTTACGTAGGCATATCTTGCATTCTAGAGATACCAGCTCAAGCACATGATTGATCCTGTTCCAGCTGGTCACTTAGGTCCAGGTACAAAAATGCAAACAAAATGTAATGCAGAAAGTTAGCAATTCTGATATTTACAGATTACAAACTGTGTGTCTTTAACATGCTCAAGTTGTTGTGCTTTTGTTGTTGTTGTTTGTTTGTTTTGTGTTTTTTTTTTTTTTTCCAATTGGATCTGTGGAAAACTTAAGGATATATAAAAAGCCTGCAGACTGATATCTCAGTAGCCCATGCAGCTTCTGTTGTTTCCACATACAGATTGTGCAGGAGGTAGCCACTACACATTGAGCGTTAACAGTACTGAAAACTTGGTAATTGGGTAAATATACGAGCCTAGAAAGTGCTAAATTCTTTGTGTTTTGCTATTTACATAAATATGAGGCTACAAAGAAGAAACTCAGAATAACTTTTTCTCTTAATGAAAGACCTTTGTCTCAGCTAAAGGCTCTTTAGGTACATGTACCTAAATTTCTCTGTACTGTGTAACACTGATGACTTTTCTTCAACCCACTTCCAAAAATATTTTTTGCTAATTTTCAATTTAACTGGTACTTTTATTAGTAATAAATATACATCATCCTAATGCATTTCTCATGTAACCAAACAACTGAAAAAAAGACAAATACTGTTTTTATTGTTTCAGAAATAAAAGTGCATATGCATGATGCAAAAAAATATATTAAGTAATCCAGTATAATCTGGATAATTATTTTAAATGCCTACTCCAAAACCTTGAATGTGTCAGCCTACAAGTCTACTTCCTATGTTTTTCTATCTGCAAGATCTGCAAGTAATTTAGTCTTGTTTTCACAGAGCGCAAAGACATTCCATTTGTTTACACTAGAGACAAATTTTACTCAATTGACGCAATTCCATTGATTAAATAATGGCTTTCTTCCTCATTTTAGGCAATTTCAGCCTTATATCATGACATAAAAGAGGTAAGTGATTGTCATCTGTGTTCATATTATGTGACGGGCAGATTATCAGGTATGAGCCTTGCTGCCTAATGACAGGACCTTTTCAAGGACTGATTTCAGTCTGAATGCTCATAACCTGTTCTGAAAACTAGGCAGATGATTAAATAAGTCAACAAAGGGTCAACTATAGGCCAACTACAGGTGATTTAACTGGGGAGACCTCTAGCAGGTCAAGTGAAATAAAGCAGATATAATTTGTCCAACGTATGCATTAAAAACAGCGGGGAAGATCAGCTTCTGTTTATCTGCCACCTTTATGATAACCCTTCTTTAACAAGGGTATTGAACATACCAGATCCTCCTTACAGCTTTTTTTTTTTTTTTTCTTTAAATGGAAAAATCACACCAGAGTCTTCATATTCCCCCTTTAGCACAGAGATTTATTTTAGAGAGAACACAATGCTGAATTGGCTGTTACTTTTGGAAGATAAGAAAATAAAATCCTTGGCAGTCCTAGTAACTAGAGTACTACTGGAATGCTTTCACAGCAATTGTGACATTTTGCACTAATGTGCTTGCGCAATGGAAATTGAGATAGTGTCATTTTGCCCATCCACAGGTTCTCCAAAACCCTCCCGTATAATGTAGCATTTTGGGGGGGGGGGGTCCTAAGCTCATGCAAGCTATCAGCCACTGCGTGGGAGCCCAGGAATGGCTCAGTCCCTAGGGCCAGCATGCAATGTCCGTGGAGAGGCAGGGAAAGCCTCAGCACAGGAGCAGAGGTGAGGGGGGCAAGCAGAGTGATGCTGCCCACCTGCACATCACCTCCTTCAGCACCCACCAGAAAAGGCCCCTCGAGTCTGTTTCCAGTGAAGTACCAGTGACATCTAGTGGACAGCTTTTCTACAGTGGTGTTTCTAATGGGGCAAAACCGGGTAACTTTCCAATTTCTTCGAGGGAGGCTACACAGCAAGGCTCAGTGAAGGTAGATTTAAAAGGGAACTTTAAAGGTTTTCTAGCCCATTCCCCTGTCTAGTGCAGAGCCGACTATACCTGGGTCATTCCTAACAAACGCAAGCACAAACAGATCTTAAAAGCCTTCAGTGATGAAGCCACAGCCCTGCTTCTTCCTGAGCACCCCTGCAACAATTTAGACAGTGAGACTATACTGACCAGCACTACATAAAGTTGTTCATACCTATCTACAATTATAAGCACCTCTCCATATCTAGGTTGAGTTATTTGCTGCAGTGTAACACCCTTTTCCTCCCCCCCAACTCCTGTCCTACCCATGAAAGGCACGAAGAACAGTGAGCACTTACACCTCATCTGGCGTTACCTGGCTGAGCAGCTGTAGCATGATATGCAAGGGGCCTGGACAGGTGAGCTGCCTGCCTCGCCAGTCCCTGCAACACATGCAACCTCAACTTCTCAGAAATGCAGGCTTTGTCCAAAGCAGGGTGAGATTTCACAGTTGCAGGGAGGAAAAAAAAAAAAAAAAAAAAAAGCAAATCCCTACCAACAGGTCAATGCCCCAGCTAAACTGAAATACCCCTGTTGCAAAGGGAAACGCACAAATCCATATTTCTTGATCTCATTTTTTCAGGAATAGTTTCAAAAATAGCCTACTCGAAGCACACAGCTCACATGGAGATTTTAGCTCCAAAAGCTAAGCTTCAGCAGAGATACGCGCAGCAGTAGCAGGGATCTTACAGTGGAAAATACAAGGTCACTGCAGCTCTAAGTATGATTTACCTGCCTTTGCCTGTATATAGCGTACCAGCAGCTAATCCCTTCCTAAATAACACTGCTCAAATGATATTTTATTTCTTAAACCAAAGTACGGACTTGTTAGGTTTCAGCAGTAATTCCAAACACTAAAAACATCTAAAAGCTATAAAAACAACAGTAATTTATTTTCTGAATAAGATTCTACATAAGCACTTCACAGATACTCCTGAAACTTGCTTGAAAAACACAAAGCTTTCCTAAGCCAGTATCCAGAGCCTGGTGGTTTAGGCTGCTGTGTGTGCTTCACACCACACAGCAACATCTGCTAGCAGTTAATTTGCAAAATGGGAGACTGTCACCACAAAATGTAGACCTTTTAAAATAAACACAAGAAAAATATTACCAAGCAAAAATAAAACTGCATAATAAATATAAGTGGGTGGTAGCTGCACACTGGTATAGAGGATTTTACAGCAGATCAAACAAATCACCACGCTGAAACTGCCCACCACAGTTCCACTTTCAAGAGGCTACCGTTGTCAGGCTGAGAGCTGGACCTCTCTCATCCCCCCCTTGCCATCTTTCCCCTGTAAAAATGTCCTAATTACCTATTTTCTTTCATGGGATCAGAACATTAAAACTATTAACCTCAAAACCCAAGTTTCCAAAGTACTCTGTCAGCAAGAAAGGCTCAGTCTTTCTTCTTTATGAGCTCTAACTATAGACAAGCAGGGAAATGTGGTCCCAATATTAGATGAAATATGGCTTTAAAGCAAAATCAGAACTCACTTACAGGTCCTCAGTGGAAGTGTTGTTCTCTGATGGGCAAAACTGCTTGCATTAAATAATGAGAGCTGGAAAAAAAGTAAAGTTTTGCCTTATGTCTTTATATTCCTCAGTATGAACAAGAAAAGGGCAATTCTGCAATTTTGAAAAGAAATATATATATATATATATATTCACTATATATATATATATATATAGTGAATAATTAACTTTAAAATGAAAAACAAAAAATCCAGTGGTCCAGGTGGTATGAATGGGGAAAGGTTATATTGCGAGCCTTTCCAAATAAGACTTAGTAGATGTTATAAAACCTAGTCAGGAATCACAAGCTCCACATTCCGCTGCTGTTTGCATTTAACCAGGAACCCCACTGGCAAAATGAACTTTTCAGCTACCACTATCATTGTGAGAATGGAAACTCCTACATTGCTTTTTCTCACAATTTGGTGCTCTTGGAGTTTCAAGGCAGACTATTGTGGCATCCTTAGTCATGAGAGCATGTTGCCTCACACAGGCCAGGCTTGTACTCAGCACTAACAGTGCAGGCCTGCTGATTGATTGCATGGGAATCTACACCATGAATTTTTAAGAAGGGTTTCAATTTGTTTTTTGCAAAGGCCTCCAGAAATCACACGAAAAAAAGCAACCATTAAAAAAATAAATAAATAAATAAAAAGCAGAGCATTAAGACTCAACTTGAGCACACAGTTTTATTGTGCACAAAATGATTTGGATGTGGGTAGTAGATTGGATGAAGTTCCCACAAAAAAAACACTGGAGAGAAGAGGGAAGAACAAAAAAAAAAAAAAAAAAAAAAAAAAAAAAAAAAAAAAACTTGTATTATTTTCAGTGGGGCAGAATTAAACCCCTGCTGAACATTGACCCTGCTGGAGGAGATGTTCAAAAACCCCACAGAGGTGAGCTGCCTATTTAACATTTCTGTGTTTGTTTTTTGTTGTTTTTGTTTGTTTGCTTTAATCTTGTTTTCTCCCTCATTCTGCCTTTTTGCTGGAAAAACTAGAAGATGCAAAGTGAATGCAGGTAGAGCTAGTTTCCTGGCTCCAGCACCTGCCTGCTGCTCTCAGCAATGAAAGCTTTGAGCAGAGCTTTCAGGTAGGTGACTCTTGGCAGCTCAGGTATTCTCAGCTCCCCACCAAATTTTGGGACTCAACTCATCTCAGGGTGAGAGGTGATGAAATAAAAGCAAAGCAAGCTGCTGGATAACTGTTCACTCATTCACTGAGGCCTATCCATCCTGTCCCCAGAAGTGCAAGCTACACAGGAGTGAAGAGAGCCTATTCCGTGGTGGAAGCAGGCATTTCACAGACATTCTTGAGGGGAGAGCTAGAGAGATTTCTGGCCCATGGGTTCTGCCAGGAGCTGCAGGAAATGGCATTCCATGCAGGAGAAAGCTGACTTTGGCAGGCAATTGAATGTACTGCAACTGATAGCACTCAGGTCAGATGTCAAAGGAGGACTGGTGCCAGAATGGTGATATATGGCTGGCATGAAATGGCTTGGGGGCGTCACCACCACCTTCCATCTGAAGATATCAAAGACACAGTCAGACATGAACAGATAACATCCACTCACACTTGGAGAAACTGGAATTCCAGTGCTTCCAAATATTTCTATCCCCAAGGAAGTCCCAATGAATTAACCCTTGTAGAACCTGTAAGCATGCAAGTGTACTTGATTACCCACAGGATGTAAGCAGGAAAACAGAAAAACAAGATTCTGACAAGCATTTTCACATGTGCTTAGTGACCAACTTTGCCATTTGACTGGATGAGGTATCCTGAAGTTCCTCTTCCTTCAGTTTGGTAGATCTAGCAGACACTTTCCCCTTTGCTGTGGGGAGTGAAAGCTGTACCTGCCACCCCCCTGCCTCAAAGCTGTGTCTCAGTCCCCCAGACAGCCCTGATTAGCCAAGCCTGATTTAATCATGTTAGAGCTGTACTGTTTCCCTGCTCCTGCTCTTCCATTGCCACAAACGTAGCTACTCCTCCATCTTCATCTATTTGCTCTCGGGTTAGGCAAGGTCAGAGTATGACGTCCCCTTAGGCCCCTCGACACTTGAAATGTTTATGTGCAGGAATAACTCTCTGCCATTCAACCAAACTGGATTAGAGCTCACTTGACTGAGCCTCCTGTGTTTATTTCATAGCGGTGATTTTTAAACCAGATCTGTCCAAGGGGGAACTGTGCTGTGTGTTGGCTGTGATTTTGCCCATAATCCATAGGAATCATAGGTTAGGAATAACACATAATTTGCCTCTTTTACTGGAAGTTGTCGCTATCCTTTTATTATTACAAAATAAAGTTAATGATCCAGCCAGGCATTTAACTTTAACAATCTAATTTTAATTGTCCAAAGGGATGGACTCTTTTAGATTGGGCGTAGACATCTCACATCTGTACTGAGAATTCGGAGCCTTCTCACCATAGTAAAAGTGAATCCCTGGTGGTTTATCTGACTTGCAGCCTTTTACAACTCCAGATCTCTATATCCATGCACTGCATTGTTTCTCCAGAAGTTTTACTGCTACATATTTTCATAGTTACAAATTATCTTTCACATTTCTTCCCAGTTATTCAAAGTAGGCAGTTTTCCCAAGTATTTTAAATGCTTTACTCTTATATAGCCTGTCTTGAAACTGGGAGGCAACTATGAAGACACACACAAGTCACTTTAGCTTTTGCTCTTATATTTGATTCACTGTTCAGACTCCAGAACTGTTTTTTTTACGTCTGTCACAGGGTATCTGTCATCACTTGTCTTCAGAAGCCCAGCAGGGTATCCTGAACAATACCAGCCTTGCAACAGGGAAGAAGGTTCCTTTCTTCCCAAGGTTTTAGTGGCAAAGTCTCAAACAACAGAGTGAAACATTGTGTGTCAAAAAAAAAAAAAAAAAAAAGCAAACAGAAAACAGCTTTTCCACCCACCCACTTTTGCTGCGAGTCCAAAGGCTCCCTGAGTTATGGCAAGCACCCTGGAAAATATAAGATTTTTCCAAATTAAAAGACCACATGTCCAGACCACAATTCCTTTCTAGACAAAATCATAGAAACTCCCCTTGCATTCACAGTCTACACCAGTGGAAACAAGAAATGCTTGCTTACCCTTTTTCCTAGGATCCTATGGAAAGAAAGAAGAGGGAGAGAAGGAGCAGCTTCAAGGAGGTCTGCGTGGTGCTGAGCCCTAGACATCACCGCACCACTCATATACAAGCAGCTGCCTTGGGAACACTTGCGTTCTCTTAGTACCTGGCTGTCTTTTGTCTACAAAGAGAACAAAAACCCCAAGTTTTGCTTGGTTTCATACTCCCCTCTCAGCGCAGGGGAAGCATCACTGCACGTTTGGTGGTCTGCCCATAGTACTGCCACTCTCCTAGCTGTTAGGCCTTCTGGCACAGTGATCCCAAGAACCAGAGAGCCACAGGTGCTTATCTCCAGGCAGTGGACTGGGTGAAAGTCAGCTGAACCTCAGCCACTTCTCCACTCTGCTTTTATCTGCCAGCTGGTAGCGGTGGCAGTGCTGGTCACACATGAGAAGAAAAAAGCCTGCAGGCATGAGCAGGCCTCGGTTGCACAGCTGCCACCACAGGCCAGAGGAGACACAGGTGCTCCAGCTCAGAATCACCATACAGCTGTGATCCACCCTCAGAGCCACCACGCACCTCCCCTGCCCTTCTTGCAGCTTTGGGATGAAGGAAAAAGATAACTCAAAATAAAATACAATAAAATACAATAAAATACAATAAAAATCTCCTTTTTCCCAGAAAGCTAGCCCAGATGGAAGCCCCTTTCCATAAGCTTTTTCAATCAGGTGGCCATTAGAGCACATTCAAGGTCCCCTTGCACCACTGTTTCATCATACCCAGGATCTGCTGCATTGTGTCTAGGAATTGATAAAAATCAGCATCAGGCTCCCAAATGACAGTGATTTCTTTTCAGGGATTTGTGGCTGTCTCAGCAAAGTCTTATTCAGAAAGACTGAGGAACGTTATATGCATTTATAAGTTCCTTGCCCCTTCAGACTAAGGACTACTTCTTGAGTTTTTTAAATTACTTTCACATTCTTTGGTTAGGACTTGCAGGAAAGAATCTAGGGAAGATCTTATCTCAACTTTGGCATGTAATGACCTTGCTGCTCCATTTCATCACTGGTTTTCAGATCACGTTATTAGGGATAATATTGGGAATTATGGGATTATCTTAGACTTCCAATTATATTTTACATTGACTAATTTATTCTGTCTTCCCTTTCATGAATGTTCGATGTAATATATGAGACAGAGGGTTTATAAGAGTCTAAAAGTATTAAGCTTTCACCTAATCACTATTGTTTGAGGTCTTATGGAAACTCAGTCTGATCTGCAGCTGGGTATTACTGACATGTGATGCTACATTAAAAGTGCTAGTAAAGTATCTGGTTAGCAGATTCGTGAAGGGAAAGTTAATGAACTAGTACTGTATGTACGCTGCTGTGCATGTAAGTTATATCTGGCTGCCATGTGTGCCCAGAAGCAGTTCTTTCTCCAAGTATGCTGAAAAGCTCTGTCACCGCAAGTCAGGCGCACCCCTGATATTTTTCATAAGGCTCCAGAGGAAATTAATGTTGGTTCTTCAAGGTTATAGCTTTTGTATGATAAAAAACCCTACACCAGCTGTATCATATGGAAAACAGAAACAGATCAGAACAGAGACAGGTAACATAATCCACATGCAACTGATAATTCAAGCACAGGTTTGATGTTCAGCATTTGACAGCATGATAGAGGAGGCCAGGGGGTTACCTCCTTAAAACATCCAATGTCAGTGGGAGAAACGAAAGCAACTCAAAAATGTGCAGACCGATCATGAGGGAAGGTGAGTTATAAAAAAGGAATAATTGTTATTGAAGGTGCTTAACAGGGTAACAAAGCTTTCATGGATCAATACTGAGTCAGAGACAGAGCCCATGTGGTTATTGGTAAATGGGATACAAAAATCATCACACATTAACTAGTGTAGGTGTGGAGATCTAGCACAGATCAAGAATGCAAAAGCTCAGCAGACAAGACAGAGACATATCATCACCTCTGGTTTACAGAGGTAGAACTATTGGGCAACATCCTGACAGTGTCTTACCCAACACCTTTCAGGGTCTCCTCTCCCAAAGTCCAGAAAAAAACATCCAGACTTCCCAGGTTGAAAACCAGTATTTCATTTATAAAAGTTCACCCTTCTTTGACACTTATGCCTAAAACACAGAGAAAATTGGCTCCTACATCATTCATGCATATTGCTTACTGTGCAAAACTTCGTGTTCCCTTTCCCGGCCTGTTTGGCTGTCCGGAAAGATCTTGGTTTGGGTTGCTCCCTGCACTACTCTCAGAAGAGAAGGACAAATGGATGGACAGAGGGGGAATGTAGTCAACAGGCCCAGTTCTTTGTTGTAATGGAAGAGGAGGGATAGGTGCTGAAGTTCAGATTTTTAAGGCAATACAGGAGCTGTCCTGCCTGTCAGAGCAGCACCAGCTATTCACAACAAAGCTATGGCTCTGCAGTGAAGTTACAGATATGCTGAAACATTCTGTTTAAAGTAAATAGGGCTTAAATATCAGGTTAAACATTTATGCACTACAAATACTTCACTTGAAGTAAATGCAAGGTCTAAAGTAAGACCTAAAACTTTGCAGTGCCTGCAGCAAAGTCCCTAGTGATTTCAGTGTGCTTTACACTAGGACACATGTGACAAATCTGCAGGTATCAGGAGGTTTTTGTTGTGAAATGCTCTGAATGGTGTACTGGACAAACAGCAGACACAACAGCAAGGCGCGCTCTGCCCTTGCCAGAGTTCCAGCTTTACACACAGGATTGAAAGGCTCGCAGTTAATAAGATGACTGGATGCTTTAAAAATGCCTCAATGAGACACAGAGCTAAAAAGCTTGGAGGTCACTCCTGTGGTGTCACATCAATATAAAACTGGAACGATGCAGCGATGAGTCAAACCCAGGACATACCAATCAAGTCATGTAAGAGTTTATTTCTTGACGTGTTGCACTTGAGACTGGTGAGAAGATCAAAGTGAACTCCTCAGGCAGCATTTTGGGTGAATCACCCCTTCCACCTTTTAGATCTGTGCTTATTTGCAGGCCCTTTTCCTGGAATAAGGCGAGACTTGACTATACATATAGAGGCTGACTACTTTATGGGAACGGAGGAGGTGTGTTTATGGTGAAATCCATCTTGTGCCCAAAATTCAGCACCAGATTTTTCAGTAATTATCTGTACCAGCAGCTTGTGAATGCACCCCCTAGATCCCAACTCAAATGTTACAAACATTTAAGTAGAGCTGTACAGAATTTGTAATTGACCACAAAAAAATTCCCCTCAAGGATCCATCATTTCCCCTGTATCCTAATTTGCTATTTTTACTATCTCTTAGTTTGTCTCATCAGAATAATTCTTCTTTTAACATGGTTTCATATCAAAGGAAGTTCTATCTTCTTCAACACACAATTTATCAGAGAGAAAATGAAGATTTATGACATCTCGTCTGCCTGAAACAGGAAATACTCTACCAACACAGCTCAGCATGTCTGCAACAAGTAACTGAAACTAATTGTCCCAAGACATGGGACTCAGTTACAGAGAAGATCCCATACTTCGCCAAATTTATAAATCTTAGGAGTCCAGTTTTCACATGGCTGAAGTACTTCACCACCACAAAACAAAGGCCTCAAACTGTGACTTTACTATTACAGCAGACAGATGCTACAGCAACAAGCACGCTAGACACACCTGGCTTGGTACTTAGAAGTCAGAGACAACAAAATTCAAATTCCCATTCCATTGATTCCAGCTGTTCTCTGTCACCCAGTGCATTACAGCTTCTATCTGCTCCCAAACACGACTCAAATCATCCATCCCGGTGATACAGAGGCTAGGACAAATGGCATTCACCTTCCGCAAGCTACCAAGCTGCTGTGCTGTCCCATGAATTTAAGGTGGAATAAAGTAATATGAATTGATCAAAACTCTGTATCCATACTTATAAGTTACTTACACTTCTTAGCCTTTTTGGTTTTGTTTTTGTGTTTTGTTTTGTTTTAGAGTCATTCCTACACAAAATGGAGATAATTTAGTTTCTCAAATCCTAATGAAGGACCTTTTGCACCTGATGATAACCTCAGAAACAGAATTGATTCAGGGTAATAGGAATACAATTCAGACTCCAGAATTCAAACTAGAAACAATTAATCAGGTTTATGCCTGACCTGATGCATGCTTTCCTAGCATTACATGTGGCATCTAAGAATAAAGCATTCCACCTCAAAAAGGAAATATACATACAAATAAAGACTTGTGTGGGAATAGTCCATGCTGTTCCTCCCTGCTTAGAAATCTGAAAATGCTTCCTCAACTTTGCTATGCTTTCTCAACTTTAGCTGCACTATGACCTTAGATGACCCAGACTGCTATGAACCTGGCCATTGTGCATTTGATACAGAATACTAAACAAGTGGTGTCATTTTCAGCAGTGCTAAATCCAATCTGACCTAGAAAGAAAAGCCCTTACATCCTATTACTAATCCCTTTGTTTCCATCTAAGCAGTGAAGCCTGTAAGCAAATAGCACCCAGACTTCAAGAAAAGCAGAAACACAAACTGAGTTTCACAGAATCCTGAAAACTCAGACTTCAGGAGATCACTCCACATTACACCAGTTACCACATTATCCAGAGGCACATTCCGATGTATTGCCCAAATGCTTTCAGACCATTCCGTGACTGCAAATAAGTTTTCCTCTCTCCTCGGGGTCTATTTCTTTAGGACCAAATTGGAGCAACAATATTTTCATTATCTTTTCCCAGTCTATTAAAAAAGCACGTTTTGCATGAATTTTGCAAGATGTTTAAAAAGTGTTGCCATTTTCAAATATTTTTCTTCAACCTGCCGGACATTCCACTTAGCATTTTTCCCTTAAAACCATGATTCCCAGCCGCAGCCACTTCATCAGCAGAGAAGCAGTTGACTTTCCCACAGTCTCTCCAGCAGTCAGACAACAAACCTGCACCGAGATGGTTCGATTTCATTGGAGTCAGCACCTACAGAGCAATGTGGTTTAGGTTTCTTTTAAGCATTTAAGAATGTTTTTCATAATAATGCCAGATGGCCTTGCAATCAAAACCTTCACATTCAGCCCTTTGCCTCCAAATTCAGTGTTGATAGCGTATAGATTTGAATTTGAATGCATGACACAGAAGCCATTTCAGATTTTCTCAAAAAATAAAACAGATTACCTCTATAGTGACAAATTATCCAACTGCATTAGCTGTTCTCTGGCTTCCACATGCCTCTCCAAATATTATGTGAAGAAAAGAGGAAGACAGAAAAAGAAAGAAAAAAATCTTTCACAGAAGAAATTGTTCCTTAATTACAAACAGGACACCCTTAAGCCAAGAACTGAAGAGAAGGGCAATCTATTCAACCTTTCCAGATCATTTTGCTTTGAAATATGGGGTAGGCAGAACCAATTGATGTGAACAGATTTAGTAAGATAAACACCAATGGTAACTTTTTTATATTTAACAGCACTAGGTCTTCTTTAGGACAAAGAATAGGAACGAGGAAACTTGTTATGTACTTTTGCAAAACGTAGTATGTATTTAAAAAGAAAATATTTGCTTATCAGTTGCGGCTGTATAATGTCAACCATACGGTAGCTACATGATATTTTAACCTTACCCCCAAGCTACAAGGAAATTGAGTAGATAGTTGGTTTTCTATTGTCTTTAAAGTAACTAAACATGAAAGGTCAGACTTATGGAGAACAGTAGATAAGCTGTCCAACAAGGCCAGCAGAGCTGAGGAAACATGCTCATGTGCAATGGATATCCCGATGTTTGCATAGAAACATGCCATAAATGTAACATTTAGCAATGGTTTAAAGTATCCCACATGAATAAGTAGTGGAATTTACACAGGAAGAAAAGGATATGAGAGACTGATTCAGAGACTAAAGAGATGGCTGTGTTAACCCGCTAAGGCCAATTTTAATTAACTTTATGCTCAACTACCATAGTTACTGGTTTTATGATCGTGCATCACAGTCAATAGAATTGTATTTCCTTTTAAAAGGCAAATACAGTGCCTGCACTGAGACATCCAGCCTCAGAACAATATCATGTACATGTTTTAGCCACAGTGTATTTGCCTTTTGTGATGACAAAGTGATGAAATGGAGAAAATGTGCCTGGACTAGATCCAGGATCCTCTGAAGTCAACTGGAATAATAGGTTTCCGCAAACTTGGACCTGCAGTGCAAGAAGAAACATAAGGACAATTTGAGGTGCTCACTATTAAAATTTATCAAAACTTGCAATAACTACTCAAGGGGAATCATGTCACGAGTTTTTTTCATGTCAGTATAGAATAATCCAGTGTTTTGGGGGAGAAAGGTAAAAAAAAGTGTGGTGCTGAGAACAGAAGATGGGTTTTGAGAGCCAGATCTAATTGCCACAGCAGTAGCCACATGAAGATAAAGTGAGACAGGGCCCATCCCTACAGGATTTACAGCTCCACAAGCCAGGGACTGTGCCCAACACATCAGGATGGCAGGAGAGGTCAAAATATTTCTCCTACGGAAAGGGTAAACATTTTAAAACTTCTTTCTTTGCATGTATATAAATATTTAGGTATGGGTCTGTCACAAAGTTATCTTGTGGTTAATTATATAACTTTGTTTTTATCACTAACATCACTGATAGCTGTACTCTGAAAGTTGTCAGAGCAGTACTTGCTAACTGCTGCAGAGTACAGGATTTTTGCAGTGGCCAAGACAACTAACATTGCCATTCAAAAATGACAACTGCTGCTCAGTTGAATCACACATTTCTGTGCTTCATGGAATCAAGAGACATATCCTCCACCCAGCTACCAAAAAGAGTCCCAAAACAACACTATTGTAAAACAAGCTTAGTGGGACCCCGTCCACAACTCCCAGGTCCCCCTGCAGCTGCTCTTCAGTAGCAATAAATGGAGCAGTACAGGACCTCAGCAGAACTGCAGAGCTAGCATGAGGCAGTGAAGCAGCCCAGCCTGGCCCTCAGCCGTGCTCCAAAGCTGTCCTGAGACTTTTTCTGCTCAGTGGAGCAACATTCACGGAGGTCAAAGGAATGGGATTCATGGGACACCACTGACTCTTGCAGTGATCCTAAGCCAAAGACTACGCTATACTTCACACAATGGTGAATAGATGTTGGAAAATCTCTAATTTAATGGAGGCACAAGCTCCAATTTGAATAAACTCTGTTTAATCTGATATTCCCCCATTGCGGACTTCCAATACTTAATTTTTAAGAAATGTTATATAACTGCAGGTTTGAGTGGTCCCCCTGACTTCCATAAGGTTGGGGTTTATTGGACACTGGCTGGTTCTCTCTCATACAGCATACAGTACCCGTAAGTTTCAGGTTAATTAACTCACATCTGGTTTTCCACAAGCAGAAATACTAAGTTCTTCAGCCAACAGCTCCAACTAGCTTGAAGTGCTTTGTGCTCTCACTTATCTAGGGAAGAAACTAGTGCATCTTTGATTTTTAAATCTATATTCTTAAAGTCTGATGCCTTGTTAGAAGGCCAAGGGTTATTAATTTCAAAAACAGAGGGTAGAGTTCAATGAATAATGAATAGCAGCTGTTGGAAACAAATCTTTGTAGCCCTGGGACTGTCTTTCCCTATGTTACAATTACACTTTGATTGACCTCAACAATAACTAACAAGCATGCCCAGCTGGATCATAAACCAAGTATATACTATGTCCAGATATGGTGTAAAATTCCACATCAATGAAACACTCACTGTCAGTCTAACTTTGTCCCATCGTATGTCAATCAGACTTACAAATAAACTCAATAGGGCTGGGACGCGCCTTTTCCTAGGGAGAAGTTCATTACTAGCAATGAATTCAGTTTAGAAAAATCGCTAGTACATGGGGATAGCTTTGCCTCTGAAGAAAAGCCTTTTGTCCTGACAAAGTATGGCGAGGGGTTGTTCACTGTGAGTTATTAAAGGGCCTGAAGAAAGAGAGACAGTTTTACCAGCTTCCTACAACAGCTATATTCCTATATAAAAACAATCTGGGCTGATCGAGCACCTGATGTATTTTCTGTACAAGTGGCTGTGCTAGGTTGGAACTTGGTGCCTTCAGGATCCATGTGTGGGATGCCCATGGAGTCCAGCAGGGTTTACTGCCTTCCTCTTTAGGATGGCCACAGTGCAACACCCAAGCTTGAGATCTAAGCAAATGGGAATAAAAATGCAAGGATGAAATCTTTATATACGCAAAACCAGAAAAATCTGGCTTGTGCTGTCTCGTGAAGGGATTACTCACAGCTTTAAATCCCGTCTTATCTGATAGGAGATGTTGCCTATAGCCAAACAATATTAGGGATGAGCCACTGGTGAATAAAATACTCCATCCTTGGGATTTAACTACGTTTTCAGCTTTCAAATGCATTATCCTCCTTCTTGAGGTGAAACAAACAGAAAAGCAACATTTCTTCCATTGAATCACTGGACTTCTCATTCTCACACTTAAAACAGATATATATTACTTGAATTTTTATTTCTATTGCTAAACATGACAGATCTGTTTGCCACCATTTCTTCCTGTCCATGGATTACACTATTACAAACCCCAAATATTTTTTATAGGCACTTTCTTAAGGGGCAGAGCAGAGCTTGCAGAAATACTTAGGTGCCAAAATAGGCCAAGTTTAGTTTTCCAGCTTTAATTTCCTTGATTTGCCCTGTGAGACCATGTCGTGGTACTTTGTACAACCTGCAGTCAAAAACAGTCGGCTCAGCTTGCACGATGTCCATACCACATTGCAGAACCATAGCTGCATGTCCTACCTCTCTCCTTCAGCAAACAAGGCCAAGCATATATCATTTTGCAGCTTCCCCTCTCCTGCACCTCATTTAATGAGTTGTGCATAAAACAGACTGCATGACAAACATTAACATGGATTCTGCCTCCCCTTATGCTGGGGTTCCTCTTTGTTGTGTTCTCTCCAACTGATGTTGCTGCTCTAAAATGGCTCCTCAGTGATCTCAAAGTCTTAAAGATTATCTGATCTCAAAAGTTTTTCTCAGAGAAAAGTATCGTGAGCTGCACATTCCCACTGATTTCAATGGAATCAGAAACGTAATTAATTAAAATACATTTGGCAATGCCTCAGTTCAAGAGGCAGGATGGCAGGTATAAATTGTAGCTATGGTATCATTTCAAAAACAGTACCCTGTTACTCCTAACATAAAGGAAACAAACAGAAAACCCCACACCTCATCACCAAAAGATAAAATTCCATGGTGCCACCACCATCCCCAGCAAAAATCCTGTTCCTCAAACCATTCCCCTACCAGATCAGCAGGCTGACAAAGAAAGCTCACAGCCCGCACTAACAGTTGGCAGGTCCCAGCCCAGGTGGATGGATTTAGGAAGTAAATTCCACAGCTGAGGTCGGGTGTCTCTGGCTGATCTCAGTTATAAGCGCTGCCTCACAGGAAGAGAAGCAGCCTCCTGGGTGCCTGCTTAGGGCTTTGCAGGCTAAAGCTAACACCTTGAATTCTACCCAGGATCTTAATAACAAGCAGCAGACCCGACCTAAAGTGTTCTTGGCATGAAGCTCCACTTTGTGCACGAGCTCCAGTTTCCAATGGTCTCAACGTACAGTCCTGTATGGACTGCACAACAATAACATAACACAGCCTCAAGGTGTCTAAGGCATGGCTAACTATGACAAGGTTTCTCCACTGGACAGAAAAGGCCCATTTTTCTTAATATCAACATGCTTAAAAAAAAAAAAAAAAAAGGTGAATATTTCTTCAAAGACTTTTCTCAAAGTGTTTTTATGCCCTGGACACCGCCAGCCTTGGAGCCCTTATAAAAGCTCTATTATGGACCTGGTCTCTGCTTTGAGAGAGTTTTCTGACTTCACGCTGATGAAATTAATAAAGTTGCCTAGGTGTGAAAGCAGTGGAGGGGGGGGGGTCACATCAGCCCCGGAACTCCTCTGGTGTGAAAATTAGCTAGGATATCCCGAAGAAATGTTAGTGGATAAAAATGTCTATCTTTGTTCTCCACAGAGCTTATTTCTGTCACGCCCCATGAAGGTTTACAGTCAGTTAATTTGTCCGCATTTCAATTCAGGGCTGAGCTGTACGAAGCTCTATTTTTTTGAAAGCTCATTTAAAATCATATCTAACTGAGCTGATTTTCTCTGCATTTCTTATTTTGATACTCACACTTTGACTGTAATAACATAGTTAATGCAAATGACTGTTTAGGACTAGATAAGAAACTAAAATAATACTACTCTTTGCTCTAACAGACTTTTTGACCAAAAGCATCTCAGCTGAGATAAACAAATACTGTGCATCCAGTTTGCAGTAAATTGCTGCATACATAAAAGCAATTCAAGCCCCCAGTAGTCCAGGTGGGAGCGTCCACCACAAGCTCTGATATAACAGACTCCCTGCATTATTAATTTATGAGTAATAATATGCAGTAGGGATGCAAATTAGGCATGCCTGGAGATTTATTAGAATTTCCTCTGTGATAGAAGTAATCTATGTAAGTAGGAGGCTATGTGTTGAATTACCAAGAATGCATCAAGGTATTTCCAGCTAAGTACCTTCTTCACAAGTGGCGAGTCAACAACATAAGGCTCCTGGCCAAAGTAACAAAGCTGCTTCTCCTGGCTAAAAAGCTGGAGATCAAAAGACCACTTCAGTTAAAAAGCCTTCTAAGAGGAAAGGGGTCACAGAAGCTATCTAGGGAGATAGACTGACAGAAAGACTGAGGGAAAGACTAAGGAGTGGGAAGGGTTCCTCCTCCATTTTATTACAAACAGCAAGCATTAAACAAAATTCAAGCAGTCTGGTACCTCAAAAATAAAAACGTTGTTTCTGAAGTAAAAGAATGTTAAAGTAAACATACCTCCAAAAATATATTTTTGCTTTAAAATCCATTTATTCTAAACTACTTAGCCAGAAGAGAACCTCAGGTCACTCTCCCTCCCCTGGAAGGAAGAAAAATGAGAGATCAGTCATTCCCACAAAAATGGTTACACTTAGAGACGGATACACAACCAGGGGTTGATCTGAAAATCAGAAAATATTTTTATATTCAGGTTCAGCTTAAAATATAATCAAAGCCTTAACAATCCAGGCAAAGAGATTTCCAAGGTATTGTGAGCTCCCCACCAACAACCATCTATGATGACCACAGCTCCTCAGGATATGTTCTCCACAGGCATTTTCAATGTCGGCGTGCTTTCCTGTTTCTAGTATGTGCCTCCAGGATTTTTCTGTTCACAGCAATACTCATAGGGGGTCCTCCCATGCCTTTTTCCTTACTTGGAAAGGTATATGACTTGGAGCCCATCTTCAAGCTCTCATCTTTTCTCGATTTTCAAGTCAAAAAGTTCTAGACTACAAAGAACTGTAAAACCAAGTATCAAATGTGAACGCAAGTGGAATACAACTCTTGAAGGATACCGATTATTGCTATGTAACTTCTCAAGAGAAAGACCACGCTTATTCAAAACTAGTGACTGCAAGCTGTATCCAACCCATTCACAAGTTCCCAGAGTCACAACCCCAGATCTTCAGTGGAAGAAGGGTGGGAACAGAAAAAGCATGATTCTGAGATATTTTAGCAATTGTACTGTGCTCCATATGGTATCAATGGAGCTCCAGGCAGCCAACCTGCAGATTCCTTAGAAAGATAAATGGTCTGGTTTTACTATAGTGAACTCCAAATACTGTGAAGGCTATGGGTAAAGAAGATCTAGCATAGAAGAATATTGGCATAGAAGATCTTAAGAGAGCCCATCACGATCCACTCTCGAAATCTCTGCTCAGAGGTGACCATCACTTTGGGGCTTCATTCCAACAGAGACAAATCATTTTAGGTATTATCTAGAGAACCAGAGAATATAAAAAAGGCAAAGTCTTTCTTATGTCTTGGATGTATGGGAAAAAATTGAGGCAGCAAGATTTAGGAAAGAAAGTTGGCAGACTCATGTTTTTGTTCTGGTGAATCTTAACCAGCTTTAGGAGAAGCATTGGTCAGATTATGGGATACTCCCACTGATAAAGAAGATTGTAAAGGAATAACACAAACGTGTGTAATACAGTGACTGCTAAAAAAAGCCACCTTCTTGGAAAGGCATAGCAACAACACGTTGTCAGCAAGTACTAAGCTCAGAAGTCACTTAGATATGGGTACTTAATTAAAACCCAAATTATATTCTTGAGAACTTGAAGAATTCTCTGTTTAGAAAAAGATTTTGATATAGTAAGCCATCTAGAAGACATAAACCTTGGAAAGCTAATAGATAGTCCAGTATCCTAAAGGACAAAGAAAAACTCTCAAGGAGTCCTTATGCAGCCCTAACTGATCATCAGCACAAGAAAAACAAAATGAGTTTATTTGGCTAGGTAATCACATCTTTTAGAAGCAATACTGCTGTTCTGTTCATCATTTGAGCAGAATAGCCGCAAGGATTAGGAAAGAAGATGTGCTTACACACATGAAAACCAAACTCTAAGAAAAATAAATGGAATTTATACGAAATACATCTATAAATCCAAACATCCCTTAAGATTTTTTTCTACTCCACTCATGACAGGCTAGTATTTGTTCCTAAGTCTGTTATAACTCGTGTCTTTGTTAAATTAGTAAGATCCCCCTGCTTTTGTCAACAAATGTTGAGATATTCCAAACTTGAAAGGTCTGTCATGTACATCCTAATGTGTCCTGTACGCTGTACCCAGCACATTTTACCAGTACATACTACACCTGCATTGTAGGGGGAAAAATGTACAGCTGTTTGGATTGGACTTGGCAGAACTGGAAATAAACTGTAAATATATTATGGAGATTAACAAATTACATAGCCTGGACTCCAGAAACAGTGACCTCTATTAAAAAAAAAAAAAAAGTTTCTACTTGGCAAAAAAAGAATTCCTCACATCAAATCCTATTGAGATGCACCTCCCAGATATGGCCACAACAGAAATACACAATATTCATTATAGAATCACAGCCCCACTTCAGAAGGACACTGATTTTAATTGTGACAGAAGACCAAAATATTTAGGCATAAGGAAGCTATTGATTTTTTCTTCCACTGACAGCAGCAAATATTTTTACATTAGGTCACTGGTTCAAACTTATTTCAACTGTTTGGGCACCATTTAATTTCTTTGCCAAGAAATTAAACACCCTATCTTGAAAGTACCTGAAGACAACACACAGCATCTGAGGAGAGGCTTTCCAGTGTTCATAGACTTATCTGAAATAAAGTTCATTAACATAAGTCATTAGAAGATAAATAAATAAATGCAGGAAACACCACATTATAATACAGAAATATCTCAAAAAGATGTCTTTCAAGAAAAAAAAAATCCAGAACTCCTACCAACTACCTCCAAGTTAAAAGAAAACAGAGGTCATATGTGAATCTAGAGAATAAATAGTAAGTTAATAAAGTATCCTCCTCCAAGCTTCTAGGAGAAGAAAAACAGAAGGGGGTGTTAAATCTTTGAATAAATCTCCAGTAAAGACAGCCAGAAATGATGCTGCTGTCAGCCACATGAAAGAGAATAGAGGGATTTCTCTTTTTAAATTAGTCTTTATTGTCTTCTTCGTAAATCGTGATCACATGTGGTATTTATTACAATGAAATTTTATTGTTGCCATAGCCCTGTTTCTTGCATTTGGTGCATTCTATTAATTTTAAAGAGAAAATGTGCAGAATTCCTTCAGTTCCGTGACTGAAACTTTTTGGCTGTGGACATGGTGGAGGGTCACAGTGACAGCCAAGGAGATTGCAGAAAATATGCGTGCATTCTTTAATTCAGAGTCAATGCAACAGGAAAAAAAAAATGTAGATTGCATTATTCCATCTCTCCATTTCATCCTCGCACAGATAACTTTTTATAGGTGGGATGGGAATTCAAGTATAGCAAGAGTTTTCTGTGCCTGTGCAACCTGGGGACTTGCACAACTCACTCTAAAGCCCACCAGAACCATTCCAGTTCTGCACAATTATTTAAGCCTTTCTACAACTGACCAAACCCTTTACAAACCTGCCAAACAAGCAAAGCCAATTCACAGATTGACACAAATTCACCTCCCCACTGAGGACGGGAATCAACACACATATAAAACTAAAAAGAAGCACTGATATCACCATGGATAAACACATTCCTCACATTTTTTTCAGCTGGAAACTGACCCGCGTTTGGTTTGAATTAAAGATTCATCGCAGTGCAGCAAATAACTAAATGGGAAGATATGAGTCCCTTTGAAGAGCGTGCAAATCAAATTTGGGTGATAATTAGCAGCAGACAATGGAAACTTACTGTTTATTTGCACAGAACCTGATGTTACTGAAATGCAGCTTGAATTTAGGCACGCTGAGAACCAAGTGACTGAGTTTTCAGGAATTAATTTAGCAGCTTAATATCTGAGGTAAAAACAACCATACTTTTTACAAAAGGAGACAGATGTACACGCGCTTAAATATTTCATTTTAGCTACTGTCCCCTACTGTACAGTTACTGCACTTTCAAGACTTTTTATGCGGTAATTTTTTCCCGCAGAATACTCCCCTCTTGGGAAAGTGATGCATAGTGATGCCATAATTGGAGAGGAGAATAAGCTGCTCGCAGTCAAGTTATAATGAAGTACTACCTCCTGTAACGTCTGCCCAACTTAGTCCCTGTTTGTTTAACTTAGTTTGCCAGGGAGCATAAATACATGTGTCATCAGCTGCGTGTTTGGCAAACCGAGCAGTTTTTTCCTGAGATGTGTTTGGCCTCAGCATAAGAGGAAGCACAGTTTTGTAGCACAAGTGAAGATGAGAAAAATGGCTCTCCAGCACAGAGCAGGACAGAGCAGCAGCTCCCAAAAGATAGATTTGGCCACAGCACTGAAGGGAAATTTTGGTGTATTTTTCACTTCGCCACTTCTTTTTTTTTTTTTTTTTTTTTCTCATTAGTCCAAGCTGCCAGCAAATATAAAAAGGCCTGGTTAAGGAAGAAAGAAAATAAATAAATAAATAAATAAATAAAAGCAGTAGCATATTTGTGATGAGGGGAACTAGCACTAGTGCAATCAGCAGAACAAATTACACAGGCTGTGGGGTGGGAGCAGCATCCCGGGGGTGCTGCAGTTTTGAGAAGCAGGGAGGGCAGCTACCCAGCTGGTGTTCCCAGCCCTAGGACACCTGGCCAAGGAAAGACCACGAAGCTGGACCTCACTCCAGCCCAACCCCATAGGGCAGCAATCAGAGCTTTCTCTGCAGCACCCTGAGGTGCTGCTGGTGGAGAAGGTGGGACAGTCACTGCCTGCCCAGCCAGCCAGCAGCAGCATACAGCATAGGGCAGCTGCCAGAGGCTACAGATGGTACCCCTGAAAGAGCAGAGCTATCCTCCCACATAGGGGATGCACAACGTATAGATTCAGCCAGGTGCCAGGGAAAAGCTTTGGCTTCTCTGGACAGACAGCTCACATAAATGGATGCTTAGCACTGCTTGGGGTCGGTTATCTCTGTCCAAGGTTATGTTCGTCAGGATAAATGCAGTTTTCTTTGGGTAGTTTTGGAAGGAGCACCCATATATTTACAATACCCACCAGAGACAGCATACTACTGCTAAATTTCCTTATTACTGAAGCAGAATGATTTCTGTTAACACAAACACTGCACTATCGTGCCTAAGGCCACCGGACCTTTCAGCCTCCATAGAGTAAATCCAGCCCGGGCACCTGACCGATTTACCACACTAGCAGGTTATCACTCCTCAACCAAGCCCTCATATTTTGGCAAAATTGAAGGATGTTGCTTATTTCCTTTAGTTAAATAAATACAAATAACGCTAGTTAAAACAAATAAACAAACAAAAACCCCATAACATTGACTAAACCAACCAAACAAGTGTCTGCCCCCACCCCCAGAAAACAGGAGCTTTTGTTCAATAAGAACAGGACAAGAACAGGTCCACTGACATTTTCTCTAGTGGAAACATTGTCTGTCAAGTCTGCACCCCCCTCACCTTCCACTGCTTCCTACCAGGAGCTGCAGCTCCCAGCCCTGCACTTGGGGCAACGCGGTGTTTGTGGCAAGGTGGAAACTGCCAGCTCACAGAAAATGTTTGGGTTAAAGGAAGCAAAACGGCATTTTGTGTAAGCACCTAACTGCAGCCTCAGACAAACCTCTGCCAATAGTGGTATGGGCATAGTTGATCACATTACAGATGAATAAACAACTCACAAGTACCTCTCAGACCCTTTTCCAGCCTTCCTTCCAAGCAATTTACTATTTTAGTCTTCAGTTCTACTCCTCTGCATACTGTATGTCACCTAAAAACATCCCATTCCAATGGCTTTTTATCTTCCTGTCCTTCTTTCACAATCACCTAAGCACTGAGCAGCGTGAAAACAACCCTAACACCACTGTAAATGCCTTGAAAAATAACTCACATCACCTGCCACGTGATGACCACCTAAAACAGAAGTATGTTGTCATGTCTACATGAATAATAACAGATTTATTTTTATTTTTTTTAACAGGACTTAACTGAATTGAATTTTAAAACCAGTATTTTCTTTTTCATGCTGTTTCACTGAGAGCAGAGATCACAGGCAGAGACAAAAATCAGTCAATTGAGTAATAGGTTTTGAGACAAGGGAGAGGGCAGACAACAGCAAAACGAGCCTCTTGGCAAAAGCAGAGCCCTGAGCAGACACCTAGCCCAAGTTAAAATATCCTCCTTCTTCCCTTGGCAGCAGAGCAAGCATCCTTTAGGGAGCCCTTGGCAAAGGACAATGACTGTAAAATCCCTGTTATGGTTTATAAAGGAGGGAAGTAGCAAGGAGCCCGTTGCACGGAGGGGAGCAGACGCCGGGCTGCAGCATGAGCTGCTTCCCCCACCTCGTGGAGGAGCGGGAAAGTGGTGGGGAAACTGCAGCCGCCAGGCCTGCATCAGGTCTGGGGATCTTAAATCCAGGCAAATGCCCCTTCCCCAGCCCCCCCACAGCTCCAGAATTTGGGGAAGAGTTTCATCTTCTGGCTGATCTAGCGTAAGCAGTTAAAAATCTTGGGTTTGTTTTGTTAGTATAGAGCATCGTTAAATTTACGGGAGATTTAGAGAAGCAACCTAGAGGCCACTACTGAAAAGGGATGCTCAGTTCTTTACCTCAAAACTTACAACACTTACAGATTTGTTTCATAAAAAAAAAAAAAAAGTGTAGAGTTTCTCCTCATTTGTGGTGATTTATTTTTAGTCCCACCATGCTCTAGGTTTCAAACCCTTGTACCAGTACGTTCCACTCCTGTTACACCAGCTAGTAATTACTACACTGTTATTATTCTGGAACAGTTTTATTCTTAATAAAAGTTTTTATGGCCTCACTTGGAGTTTTTCATCTCATTATCTGTCCTTTTTCTCTTGTACTTCAGGTTTAAGTGGTGGTAGCCGATTCACCTTCTCTCTGTCAGTCACTGTTTTGGCAGGTTGCCTTTTATTTGATTCCTTTGTAACCCTGTTCAAACATTTTCTTAATTTCCTATCTCTCAACTCCCTCTCTTTTTGCCATGCTTTTTGGCATGACAGAAAAGAGCACTTTATTCAAACTAATGTTAATAGAATTGTAACACGACCAGATTTTCCTAGCCCGCTTCCACAGCCTCAGACTTCGTTTGCTCTCCGACTGCTCACTTATCTCAAACGGATGTTTTCATTGAGGTGTCTGCACCGACACCCACCCCAACACAAAGCAAGGTACCAGGCAGCTGAACTAACCAAACCTATTAACTGGGTGTTAATTGCATAGCAAGCAGCAGTCAAATTAGGTTTGAAAACCAACACTCCATTAAGACAGCTGGGAAAAATTCACACTTCGCAGTGCTATTGTGTCTGGTCACAGAATCTATACATGCTATTTCTTTCTGCAAAAACAGGCAAACAGGAAAAATAAATGAGCCTGCAGAGTAAATGTTAGCTTTTACCTAGACTGTAGTGCTTACTTGCCCCCATGCCTTCTTTCTTCTCTCAGGGAGGGAGGGGGAACACTCCCAAAAACATGTTCTCTGGAGGTAGAAGTGATTTAAGCCTAAGCCCACTTACCTGACCAAAGGTAAAGCAGGCCAGATCTCTGCAAGGCAATTGCACACCCATGGAAGGCTTTACCATCTGCACCAAACCAGCACCTCGCTGCCCTCGCCTGACAGGAGCCTGGCACGGGCAGGCTGTGACTTCCCACACGTGGGACAGCAAACGCTGTGCAGTCTTAAATACAGTTTTTGCAAGAATCTGTTCCAAAACTCCATGCAACCATACAAACCTGCTACCAATTAGCAGAGCTAGCTAAGTTTCTCTCCCACCTCTGCAGACAGCAGCTCACTGATTGGATTTACCATTTCCCCTGCTGGGGCTGCTAAGTGCCTGGCCAGCTGGATGGCAGACTGCTCTTCGCGGGATCAATTACAGCACAAGGGCCCTAAATAAATAATGCACTGTGCTGCAGACCAATTTCAAGGTGCGGAAGAAGTAGGGGCTTGAGTGCCTGCACACGACCTTCCCACCTGCCGCCTGTGCTCCCAGAGCAGCCGCGGGATGAAGGCAAGCCTGCTCTTGAGGGGGAGCTGGCAGCCACGGCAGCGCCGGGGGCACTGGGTACAGGCAGGGACTGCAGGGGACAGAGGACATCAGTTATCCTTCGTGCTGAAAGCAGGCAAAGCCTGTTAAAATGAGGAGCTTGTGCTGTGCAGTGAACGCTTTAGGAATGACTGCCTGGAGTTAGGAGCTACAGCACGGGCTGGACTCTCCAGCAGAGGATCGATGGCTGGCACTTTATGGTAAACACTCAAGAGCCAGCTCTGCTACGGATGACACCTACTTCATTGCTGTGTTGGCTTCACAAAGACATGAGGCTCAAACCAGATTCCACAGGACCAGGTACCAAAAACCTGTGAAATAACTGGTGCTGTGAGCAAACACACGTGGAGTATGAAAGGAGCATCTGACAAGAGTCAAGGCACTGATCTGCTTGGTCTTGGCACCAGCCAGCCGTTCCCCAGCAGGTCAGGGAGGCAAAAAATGGACACGCCTTACACTGAGTACAATACCCGGAGCCTGTGCCACCCTGCACACTGAGACAGGCATCCTTGGAGGAAGAGCAGGCAGTGCTAATTGGGAAGCTGGCAGCCAAAGATACTTGCAGGTCCCAAAGGTCAAAATGCAGTGAGTCTGCATAAGCACACAAATGCACGGTATGACAGAGTACTCAGGGCACAGGGCAGTGCTAACTTGACAGCACTTAACCTACAAGTGCATAAAAATGAAAAATATGCTCCCTTTGCAAGATAAATAGCCATACAGGCAACTGTAATTCTGTTCATTTTGTTCCCCCACCTAAATATATACTAAGGAAATGAGTGGAAACTTGCTCTTTTGACACGTTTCTGACACATTCTCTTCCCAGGTCACAAAGGACTGAAAGCAACCCTTTTTTTTTCAATACAACCATCACCTGTGTGACCCTCAAATGTTCAATTCAAAAGTGCAGTCAGTGAAACCAAGATAATAATTAGTGCTACATACTTAAATGTCCATTATTCACAAGTCTCACTAAGCATTATTGGCACATGGTCACAGAATGGCTGAGGTTGGCAGGAACCTTGGGAGGTTGTCTGGTCCAACCCCCTGCTGAAGCAGGGACACATGGAGAAGGTTGCCCAGGACCTTGCCCAGACAATTCAGCCCCGTGAGATTTTTATGGCAGCCTTAAACATCCACTTAGTCAATCGATGTATCAGATGTTGCCAAAATTGGCTCATTTCCTCATTATAGACCCATGTCCTGTAGTTGGTGGGAGGAAACGTATGCAATGGTTATTTCAGTGCCCTCAGAGACTTCAGGCTTTATCACTGCAGACAGCAGAGCAAGTACCCTGCCTACCAAGATTTTAAGAAGTTAGGGAAGTAGAAAAAGAAATGTGAACAGAAGACCAACTGACCCCACTCTGCATAACGCAAAATATTATCTGAGAAAAAAAAAAAAATGTACCCAGAATGAGAATTTGTTCTATCTGTATGACTCTGAGACTTAACCTAGTTACTCTAAAGCCCACCAGAACCATTCCAGTTCTGCACAATTATTTAAGCCTTTCTACAGCTGACCAAACCCTTTACAAACCTGCCAAACAAGCAAAGCCAATTCACAGATTGACACAAATTCACCTCCCCACTGAGGACGGGAATCAACACACATATAAAACTAAAAAGAAGCACTGATATCACCATGGATAAACACATTCCTCACATTTTTTTCAGCTGGAAACTGACCCGCGTTTGGTTTGAATTAAAGATTCATCGCAGTGCAGCAAATAACTAAATGGGAAGATATGAGTCCCTTTGAAGAGCGTGCAAATCAAATTTGGGTGATAATTAGCAGCAGACAATGGAAACCTACTGTTTATTTGCACAGAACCTGACATTTCTGAACTGCCCCTTGAACAGACACACAGACAGTTGAGTATGCTGCTTTCCATCCCCATAGTTCACCATTTTTCTCTTTTCTTTTTTTCCTAGGCTTTTACAGATGACCAAGTCAACTCACCAATCCAAAGCTATTGCCATCTTTTTAAGTAAAGATGGGAAAGCAAGAAGCAAGTAAATATCCTCTTTCAACTGTTCTAAAAAAAAAACAACAAGCAAACAAACAAAAAAAACCTGCCTTTAACCACTTACGTCTGCTACTTCTCTTCCCCTCCATACATACAAGAAAACTGGATTTCAGGTCACAAACTGCCTTTGGACTGCAGCACTAACAAATACAACTATATTTGCCTGTAACATTTGGAGGCTTCTTTAACCTGGTCTCACCATCCGTGGCACGGTTAATTCCAACCTTTAGTGTTGCATTCTTTCAGTGACTGCACCCTGGTATCAGAGTTGTGAGAGCTGAACTGCCATAAAACGGCTATTAGCACCTTCTGTTTTGAAAGAGCATGGCAGATAGACAAATAAATAAATGAATAAATCCAAGTTTTCCCTGTCAGTAATCATCTTGCCCTGATACTTACATTAATATTTATTTATTCTGACAGCCAGGTAAGAAAGAAAACACCTTAACCTCTTGGGATAGATGCTAAACACACACTCGGGCAAGTAGCAGGGGGCCATCTTAGCTAACTAGTCTACAAATTCGAAACGAATTCCCCCCCAAATTACTATGACTTATTTAGAGAAAATGAGAGCACAGATAAACCTTTACAATTATTTGTATGATCATCTATGATCACAACGGCTCTGATTTAAAACGAGCCATCTCTGACAGAAGACTACTGCAGAAACAGTTGGAAGAGTCTTTAAGCTACAGGTTTTTGAGGATGCTTAGTTACTTAGGGGCTTGAAATTTGACTGCCAAAGGACAAAACAACAGCAAATCAGGGTAGGGCAGGCTTCCCTTTGGGCTTAGACAAATCAAATGCAGTGTAAGTCAACTTTAAAAAGAACAGGTCTTCAACTCCCTGGAAACAGCTGAAATTTAGGTCTCAGACTGTCTGTCACAGAATTCAAATTGCCCTCCTCATCAGGGAAGAGTAACATTCTTAGAAATTGAACACTAAATATTACAGGCGTCATAAGGTTGTGCATGTCTCCACTGAACGCTCAGAATTTACCTTTTACTGTATGGAAGCTCTCTTTTTTTTTATCAGTAGGGAAAGTAGCCTTACTGGAAAAGAGAAAAAACAGCACAGTAACAAGCAGATTCCACATCTTCTTCACCTCTTGTATGGAGTATTATCAATGATGATCACTCCGTATCACGAAAACACTTGCAATCCCACAATATTTTAGAGTCTACTCACAATTTTTAGTAACCTGTTCTTGCTCAATTTAAAACCAGACCTTGCAGACTTGCAAACCTTGAAGCCTATTCTCCTTCAGGTTCATCTGAATTTCTTCCTCTGTGCATAAAGGTTTCTGAGTCCCTCCTTCCTAAGCACTCAGTGTTTAACCCTTCACAGACACAGACTTATTATTTGCCCCTGCTAATAAGGGCCTTCCAAATCCCGTTCCCTAATTAATTTTACCTTGAAAGTAAGGTGACACTGAATTGGTCAACCTAAGCAATATTAACCACGTGCATTTCTATTATTTGCCTTTTACTCGTATATCAGGTACACCTAGCAATATCAATCTGTGAGATGTACTAAAGCAGGTTTCTGACTTTGTTCTGCTGCTCGCTTAAAGGATATGCGTAACACACACATCATTCACAGTCTATTTTAAAATAATAATAATAAATTATAAAAACTAAGAGATCCATTCAGAAATTAAAATATATACATTTAGTTTCTGCGTATTATTGCATTTCAGAATGAGACTTTGGAAAGAGAAGTTCTAAAGAGAAGTGCAATCAGCTTCAAATTGAACTGAATTAAAAACAGATTATTCAAATTCAGTAATAGTGCAGCAATATTAATTATATTGTTTACATCACTTAGAGAACCCAAGAGGCAAGTGAAACAGTTATATATATATTTTGTCAGTGCTGGCCCAGTGGCTGAATGCTGCAATGTAAGAAAAGCAACTAAATACCCATATTTAGAGTATTATCCCCTTGAGCACAAAACAATAATCGCTGAAGCCAGACTGGGCCAAATTCTCTGTCACTTTCTCTCTTTTTGTGTAGGCAAACAAGTGCACACTGCATGAAGCTCACTTCAAGCTGCCTGACTCGTGAGCAAATGGAACTCATTCACAGAAATAACAATAGCATGATCTCTGATTGCACTTTCAAAAGCTATTTGAATAGTTTAAAAAGCAGGTACCTTTTTCCAGGGTCTCTTATGCGCCATCTGAGAATTTCAAAAGGCTGTACGCTTCAAGTTTCTCTGAAGGAACTGCCATAGCTTGAAGCCAAGGAGAATCCAACTGCTGAGATGAAGCACCAGGCTGTGCTGACGTAGCTCAAGAATGACATATTTTAATGATCTCAACCTCACGCTGTTCCAATTATGCTTCACAATTTGTAATTTCAGAATTTCACTTGAACTGAATGCTGAGCATTTCATGACAGTAATCCAGACAAGACTTTATCCTCATATAATCGTTGGCTATTTTAGCATTTAGTTTGTATCATACTGGCCACTGTACCACTTAGCACTTGCAATGATTTCTTACTGTGATTTGTGCATGGTTTCACATCTCAGCATGAACATTTGAAGTCAAAGTTCACAGAAGAAAATAAAGCTCCGTATTTTCAGAACTGTGCAGCAATTATTAAACACATATAATGTTTAGAGGAAAACAATTAGCAGTTTGATTATATGAAAACGTTTCCTAAAATCAACACCCAAAATAACTTCATTAATTATATTATGCTGTCCACTTGCATGCTGAGATGTTCACCATTGTAGACTCTGAAAGTCCTTGCATCACTTTCTACCCAAGGGCATAAAGTAAATTTCTTTGATTTATTTTGTTTGTTTAAGAGAAGTATTACCATCATAACCTTTAACTGAAAATCATTTTTTCCACTGATTTCATTGGACTGGAGATCAGGTCCTAAATGCCAGATTTCTAGAAAGGCCTGTCAGAGGTCTACACCACTTCTATCTCAGTGGTGTCCAGAAACAGTGACAAGACTGTAATAGGAAATTAATTAGAATGAAACGTCATTATCTGAACGAGTTGCAATATTGACAAATAAGTGACAGTGAGCAATTCATACACCTAGGAGTTCAGCACAATTCTGAAAATTTGGCATGACTGCACTATGTAATGAAGTAGACTACATGTATGCTATGCAGACATAAAAGCTAGCTGAAACATTAAAGCTGTCTAGACATACCAGCATGGACTAACTAATCTTGCTTCTCCTTCAAAGCACTGAATTATAAGATTGCTGTCATTTCATTAATTTAATATAGTTACAAGAATTTACCTCAAATTCAAACACCTCCTTTTCTACACATTTCTTCAAAAAATAAAAAAGATTTTTTTTTAAAAAAAAAAAAGGAATTAACTGGAGAGAAAAGAAAAAAAAAAAAACAATCTTGCAGTACAAAAGCAGTAGTGAAGCAGACAGAGCACTACACTCCAGACAACTAATAATCTGCAGAAATGATGGCACACACCTAAACAAAAGCCAGGATGCAAGGCCAAGCTAAGAGTATTCTCAAGAGGAGCCTTAAATTCTGACTTAGCTTGTTTCTGTATTTGTAAAACATATTTCCCCCATAAATTGTGTCTTACCTTAACTCTGAAAAAGATAAAACAGGGTTTTATGCTACGCATACAAGGGCTTTTTTTTCTTGTAAATCAAAAATACTGCTTCAGTGGAACACTTTATGTATCCTTTATCTTTTTCTTCCGTACTACAGCAAGATTATTCAAGTTTGCTTGTTTACCTGTTGCAACCGGTTGTTATGGATAATTGTTTCATTTTCCAATTTCCACTACAATAACTAGCTGCAAGACTAGCAGCACAGAATGACAGGTGCTGATCCATTAGGTATAAACGAATATTGAGCGTACCCACCACTACTAATTTGAAATCTGCGTACAGGTCCATCAGTGCATTATAATGTTCAATCTCTGCCTGACCCTGCTTACTTTATTTTCTGCATTGACTTCCTTTAACCAAAATGACAGCTGATCCCCAAGACAAAGACAATTTCTTGCATTTCTTGAAGCTGAAGCTGTTTCACAAACATGTTGTTGTGAGAACTCCAAGCAACAACAAGTACAATTTTAAAGGGAGAAGTCAAAGGCTTACATAAAAAAAAAAAAAAAATCCTAAAGAGAAGAAGAATTTCTCTAAGCTTTAAAATTACTTACATACCTGCTCTTGTGGCAAGCTTATCATGGCGATTTTTTTCTATGTATCCTCAAAATGAAAGATGTTCAGACTTTCTCAAACAAGCTACGTGTTAACTTGCATGCCCAGATCTTGCGATATTCTGCCCTGAAGATTGGAATAAACTCAGGCAGCCCCCTCCTCCCTCAAAATGCTATTAAAAGGTGATTAAAAAATATACCACCTTCACGTAACAAAAAGATATTCTGTAGTGAATACAGATACATAGTAAGCTGCACATCCAATGTTTCACAGCCCAGAAGGCACCTGGTAAGCCTACTGGGAGATGCTAAAGAGGAAAAAACAAAATGCAAGATACTTAGCCATCCTAAACCAAACAGATTAAAATAACATATAGCTGATTTTATTCATTTTGTTATTGACTGAACCCATGTGAGAAGCATTCAAAATGCAAGTTTATTTTGTCTCATTGACAAAATAACTGAATACTAACCATAAAGACTGCTACCTTTCAACACTGCAGGCCCTATTCCAAGATGAGAGGCAGCGCACTTCAGCAATCCTTCGTTTTCATTGCCTCCGAAAATAAAGTGTTGAAGTTCCAAGCATAAGAGCTTTACTAGATCAGAATCTCAGCATGCTTTCTGAAAAATTCAATCATAGCAAGAAAAAGTTCATCACCCCTATAAAAGCAGGAGGAAGCATTACATCATCAGCAACTGAAATGTCTTCTCACAGCCAAAAGGAAGGAATGGGAAATACCACAAACACTGCTATCTGCAGCCAAATGTAACTGGCACTACTCTGAAACCTGCAGCCCGGATGAGATGGCTGGCTGACAAACATAAACCTCTTTTTCTTCCATCTCTCTGAGGTATCAGAAGATGATGCCTCTATTTTGTGAAAGCATACCAGAGAAGGAGAGTGTCTCTCAGCACCCTCAGCGTGGTAAGCTTTCTAATGACAACATAGCTGGACCACTGTCAATCATGTTATTTTGCATTACTGTGTGTAGTTACAACACCACATGAACCAATCCTTAATAGCAGATGTTCAAAAGTTTCATAAAGTGTAATGGAAGTTGGCCTATTAAATATTTTATAATACATCAGAATTTAAAAAAAAAAAAAAAAAAAAGCACAGGAGGAGGAACATTTTGCAACCACGTTACTTAAATTTTAGAACAACCCTCTTTTGGTAATGTAAATATTCAACTTGGGTAAATCAAGACAATCACAGATGCACATTTTTCCCAAATCTTTGGCTGTATTGCAATGGTTGTTTCAATTTGTAATCTCCAACTAAACATTTCCTATCCATGGATTAACAATATATTTACTGACTTGTGTCTTTTAACAGTATTTATCCAACATAACAAAATAAACTGCAATTTGTTATACTTTTTTTTTTTTTACAAAACATTTTATAAATATTTTTACAAAATGTATACAAAGCAATTTCAAGTGAGACATACTTTACAAATGAAGGTATTTAAGCAAATAAAGTCCATACCACACTGACAATAAGTGACACATCCTCTTTAAGTGAAGTCAGTCTGTAAGGCCTCCCTAATCTAACAGATAAATTATACTAAAATCTTCAAAATGAACATATTTTTCTTAATTGCCAGTTCAAAATTTGTTTTAATATTAGGCAGTATTAAATAACATTGAAATCACAATGCTGATCCAGCAAAATAATGAAAACATGTTTAAAGTCATGCACATTCATAATACTTTGCTGGATTTGATTCCATATGATTAATTTATACTTTTTTTTCTTTTAAACACAACAAAAAATACATTTCTTTCATTTACTGCTTCACCACGTACCAGAATTCCTTTAGAACTGAATTCAAAGGAGTAAACAACAGAACATGAACAATTCAACATTTATCTTGCTAGGACTGTTCACTGGGTTCCTTTCGCAAGTAGTTCAGAGAAATGTGTCTGACCAAATCAACAGTGATTACTTTTTTTGTAATTTGTCACTTTTAATATCCATTGTCCCCCATCCCCAAGTAAGATCCAATAGAAGACACATAGCCTGATACGTCAATTATGTATTTGCTGTACAGATGCTGTACCCATTCTGAGGTGGTACAAAAATCAAGTGAATCCATGAATGTGCAACTTTTTTTTTTCCTATAAAAGAAAAAATTAACTAGTTAACATACAGCTGTGTAACTTACTGTTTTCCTTCCTAGATAGTTTAGAATGGTTCAATTTCCAAAAATCATAACACAAACGCATCGTGATACACAGCCATAAACATATTATTAAATCTAAAAAGGCAATAGGTGAAGACTATATTGTCAGTTTTGCCAATAAGAAAACAACTAACTGCCTGAGAGTCTATTCTATGGACACCTAACTAAAAATTTAAAACTGGCAATACTTATTACTTTGAATATCTTCTACAACACTTGGGAATGTTGGGATTTTACAAACATATACTTTAAAATTGGCACAATCTTTTTTAAATGGCAATTAGTAACATACAAAAAACAGTATCTCCATTCACTTTGAAGGGAAAATGAATTTTAAACAAGTTCATCTTTCTCATGTTGCTTTCTAGATTTGGTTTCCTTTAGTGGTCAGACAGTGGACTGTAGCTCAATACTGAGTTGCACTGTGATCTACTATCGCAAGGATCTAATTCTGCTTTCTTTTGCACTATTCAGATGCACTGAGTTACATGATAGCAAAACTCTACCTTTTGTTTTCTTTCCTGGCAACCTAACTGACAACCACAGTTTGTCACGATGAGCCTCTAGATTATGAAAACTGTAATTAGTAAGTCTGGAGAATGGCTGGTTTCTCTAAGAAATTTCTAAGAAATCTCTAAGAAATTTCTCTAAGAAATTGTGGGGAAGGTCTGGGGGAGAATATAAGCATACCTTAGAAATCACAAAAGCTATATCCTCCTGAGCAGACATATGTACTACATGCACGTGACTAACGTCAGCGTACTTATGTGCACAAAAGCACTCATGACCAAAGTAAACTCCGATAAAGCAGCATGGGCAGCAAAAAGAAAGATGGCATAGATTAAAATAAATAAATAAAATAATAAGATTCTATCTTAACAACATGACAGTGAGCCAAATACAAACCATGCAATGGTTTCACTTGGCTCTACAATAGGAGTTAATAATTACACACTTTTAGATATGTTTTAACAATGGGATTGCTGATCGACTTTGGTCTGTACATATCTTGATAATTATGACTGCTACAGTGGATGATTTTAACATTCTCTGACAGAAAAAAGCAAAAAAAAAAAAAAACAACAAACAAAAATAAACACTGGCCTTTAAATTTCATCAGAGTAAGGCTAATGTCCTCTTAAAATATAAGCTACAAATATCATAACAGTTCTCAAATAAAAGTGCTTTTGACACTTGGTCTTAAAAAAAACAGCAACCAAAAAAAAGAAAAACCAACAAATAAAAAAAAACATTTATACCACTTCAGAAAGACTCAAGGCTGACTACATCCAATTATAAAATGCAAAATCTCTTCCTCAAGAGTTAACATATATATGTATTATATATATAAATTCATGGCTCTATCATGGCCTCATCCTGTACACTTTGCCATTCATTGGCTTCCATTCTACCTTCCTTAGTCAAGCATTTATTACTTCATATCATGCCACTGTGACTAAGATCATATAATATCATCCCACAGACTAAACTTACCCACTACAAATATATCGAGTACTAGTTTCTGCTCAGAAAGCAATAGAAAAGCACTTTAAGTTTAAATTATGAAGCCTTGTAAACACACTGATGACATCCTTCCAACTTAAGAATTCTAGAACACAGGTTCCTTAACAAAGCAAATTATCACTTCTGAATAGAGGTACAGTGGGTTTCCAGAACAACTTAAAAATCTGATGATTTGTGGAAAAGAAGGGTAGGGGAGAATTGTTGCTTCCATCACTTTTTAAAAACATTTACTTAATAAATATATCCTTTCAAATGACTGTGATTGTCAGTATATTACCATGTTACATAGGGCCTAACGACCTGCAACCTTGTTATGTTGCAGTACTGCACAATTATCAAAAGCACTATCATAATAATACTTGAAATAGTAAGGCCCTAACAGACTGCATTCTAACAAGGATTAACTTTACTTGGATATCTCACTGTAACCACAATGAGTATTGCTCTCAAACACAGAACAGAATCTAGTTTAGAAAGGTTAACCTTAAATGTATGTCAGGCTGTACTTGTGGTGTCATTCACATTTGCTTCTGCTAAGAGAAACATATCTTGTCCATGGTACTGTAACTATTAACACTCTAAGATACTATTTACAGCTGCTTCTAAAATAGAGTCAGTTTCTACAACACCTTCGCTGTGGTCTGGAATAAACTTTTCCAGGCAGTTTTCCTGTGAAGCAATAGGTGAAAAGTTAGGAAATTCTAAGTCAACAGAGCCACTACTCGATGCCTCATTTTGTGGCGGTCTCCCAGCTTTTTTAAGTTCCAAGATGTTTTTAAATGTCGTTTCTAAGCTCTTACTCAGCAGTAAGTCTTGCTGGGGTTCACCAGAGCCCTTCATGTTATCAGGATGTAAAACCTCATTCTTTGGAGGGCTCCGCAGAGTTTTGTCTTTGAGGGAATTATTACATGTTACCTTTGAGAAAGACTGAACTGTATTCCTTGATATTTTATTGTGTGTTCCATGACTGCCTCTTGATACAGTTTTTGACAAGTCTTCAGAACTCGAAGAATTCTCAATGGACTTGTTAAGATCTTTACCAGCCATCTTTTCTTCAGAAAGGGCCTTGTACTGGCTCTCAGAAGAACAATTAGCTTTCTCAAACTTTAAAGCTTTAGTGAGGCTCTCTGATTTTTTAGTAGAAGCTGTTCCTTCTTGTGGTGTCAAAATGTTGTTAGGCACTAGAGGAAGATTACTGTGATTTGTGGACTCTGCTGAGCTGGATTTTGGTCGGTCTCTGGCTTGGGTTTTGGTAGTCTGACTTCGAGAAGATAATGTTTTGTTAGACTGATGGTCACTTTTGCTGGTCTGTGCTTCGTCAGCTGTTTTATCAAATTGTTTGGCAGAACAACAAAAATCGGCCTGATAACCATCTGAAAATTAAGTAGCAACATTTTACATTAACTACCTATATACCAAAAGAACACGTTCCATCTTTTCCTTAGTACTGAAATTCAAGTAACATCCACAGCCTAGAGATTCATGTCTTTAAGAAACACTTAAGTGTTCCTCTGCACTAATGCTTTAGGGCAGGAGATTATGACCAAATTTACCAGCATGATATGCACATAACGTGCACTGTAAAACCACATTAAAGGCACTTGCAAGCATTCTAAATATCCAAATGTGGTATTAGGAAGATGAGTATTTCAATCTAAACTGCCATATCATACTTCCTCTGATTATTTTTTAAAATAGGCTAGCAATCAGTGCCTCAGTGGGGCCAGAGATATTTTTAAACAACCCACGCTTATGCTGCTTTTGTAAGATTCAGAAGACAACCATCACTTACCAGGATCCACTAGTGCAAGACGCTTCTCTCGGGACAGAGATGCCCTTTCTTCCTGGTTAAACATCCTATCTATCATAACCATTTCTGCAGATGGATTTATCCGCTGCAGGAAAAGGAAAAAACAACCATCTCTGAGGTAACTCATATGTCTGTACTAAATCAAAGCACTAATAGCTTAGTCACTACTCTAAGAAAAAGAATGACTTTCATTATGTGTTTGTGGAGAACATTCACAATTTCACGGCATCTTCAACGATCTTGACCCTGACCACAAGAACTAATGAAACTCAACCACAAATTATTATTCACATTTTATGGTATATTTAATTTGTTAAAGATTTGAAAACAGAGAATTGCTATTCCTGTCATAGCAGTTATAATTTTTCACAACTGATTGTATTTACCACTGGACACCACGATTTTTTTTTACATCATGTACAGCAACTTTCTCTTTCAGAGGGAAGAACAGCAAAAATCTTCCAATTGGGACCACCCTATCATCTTGTAGCTGCACTTCTCTCCCAGCAATACTAGTACTTTCAACTAGCTGGTGCTGTTGCATTTTGCTGACCACACTGTCAAGCCAGTAGCCCCATCCATCACAGAAGAAAAGTTCACTCGCTACCAAGTCACAACACCAGTAATCCTGAACACTCTTTCAAATAACTTCATTCCAAAATGAGTGAATAGGACACACCATGCAAAATACCAGATGCTAAAAGAACAGATTTTCGCCTCTATCTCCCCCTTTGCATCTGCAATTACTTCCAAATATATGATGGTTACTATCTTTTTAATGGGACTGCCAGATTCTGAAACCATGCGAATTGCAACATTTTTATTAAGAATTCCTGCTTTACTACACATTCCTGTTCCTAAACGAGTGATTTAAATGTCTTTTATACCTAAATTCTGTACTTTTCCAGACTCAAAAACCAGCATGTTTGAAGCCACAATGAGATTCCCTAATCCTTGTAAAATACATTCTTAAAGTAAGTTTTTTCACTTCACACCTGGGACTGTGAAAGCGTTTAAATTGGAAGCATTTATGATGAAATGTCAGACTCCACCTAGCTTCTAAGGAGAACTAATGATTTCCTAAATTATAATAAATTTGGCTCCAATTATAATATGTCTGGAGGCCTTTGAATGGAGCTTTACAACATTCTTTCAGGCATTATCTCTTGCAGAAACATATCACCTGACTACCACAGCCTCCTCAGAGGAAGAGCAAAGAGCTTTGTTGATGTGTATACTAGCTTATACTTTGTTGATGTGCCTCCAATGTCTATGAAATGTGTATATAACAACACCCTTGCTTAGACAGTATGTAAAAATAGGGATAAATAGTATCAACAAAATTTATCTTAATGCTAGTTCTCACATTCCTGTATTTTTTGCAAACTGAATCATTATAAACATTATTGTATCTGCATTATACACCTTACCATTGCATCTTCTATAAGTAAACATCTGTATTTGTTCAGCATAGCTTGTGTCCTCTTCAGAAGCTGTGTAGCTACAGATTCAAATTCACTGTCCACTAGAAAGACAAGAGTATACTTTCAAATACTGTTCTTCAGTAACCAGAAGGTTTAGTAAAGTGCACAAAATTTGAAATGTTCCTTCCCTTATTGCTCTAAATTAGATGAGGAATTCTCTCAGTACATTCGTTACAATCTTATTGCCAATTTTAAAGGAAATTACCTTTTCTTAAGTCTTCGTCTGTTGGCAGTGATCCCTGGCACACGTGATATGAAAGGAGTCTCTGAACTGCATCATTTAATGATCTGAACTGACTTTTATCTGGCGTCACAGCATTCACCTGATCCTTCTGTAGTTGTTGCAGAATACTACAACAAAAATTAATGATATCTATAATTAGCACATACTCTAACACATATAAAAGTTTATACACTATCAAAAATTAAAGAGATGAAAGTTAAGAGAAAATATCTGCAGTAAAATTAAAAAAGAAGAGAATGACTTACAAAGCTCCTTTAGTTAACTGTTTAGCAGCAGGCCTTTTCTGTCCAACTAAATGACCATCCACCTAGGTACAAAATAAAAGACAAATTACAGTATGTGCCCTCCTTTGTAAAGCCTAAGTTTCAACATTCGTTTCTGCCAAATAAGTATTTCAACAGTAGTAACTGCAATCACCAAGCAAGTATAAACACTTAACCATCTCATGTTTTCATAGGGCACTTTATGAAATACTCAACGAAATACTCAGTGAAATATGGAAGTCACTTCTACTGCATCACAAATGTAAAGTTTCCAGGCAATTTCCACTGTGGTGCACATACACGCTTCACTAGAGAAGAGGTTTGTTATCAAATTTAGCAGGTGAAAAGGTACAACTAAAAACTTGAAAATATATATGTTCTCAAGAACTGTCTGCATGTCTCAGCTGTCATCACCTTGCCCAATTTGAATGGATCAGAGCATCTGTCAAGGAAGCAGGCTAGGGTTCCATATATCAATTTTCTAAAGCCACAGTGGTTGGGAGGGAGGCAAAAGCAGTCCCAGAAATTGTTTCAGCATCAAAGGTGCAATCAGACAGGTCCATGTAGTCATCTCCTTGCACACTTACGAAGCCACAAGGTTTTGCAGTGGAACACTGCCCTAAGATGTTATGTTTTCTGAGATGGGAGAGGCTCATGTTCCTATTGTATGACAGGCATTACTGCAATCTACATATTCTCCCCAAGAAGCCATTCTGAAACAGCCTTTATTTAAAACTTTTATTTTTGCACGACACTAATCAACTAGTCTAACAAAACCAGCCACAGAGGAAAAAGTTACTTCTGATTTAAAAACAGACTGGGGGAAAGCTCTTTTGAACTGCAACATGATTAGAAGGAACCAAAGAGGATGTGGTTCAGAGCATCCTTCTTAACAAAGTAGGAGTGGCATGAGGCAGGCACAGTGCAATGGTACTTGCTGGTCAAAAAGGCTCTAGCTTCAGAGAACAAAAAGTATTCACCACCACATGAGAACACACATCTGACCAATAATTACAAAACCAAGCTGAACTCATAATTGAGTTATGCATCTTCTGCTCTACTTGTACATCGATCAGTAAGACAACAAAAAATACGTATGCCATGCTACATTGAAAGCCTTACTGCAAGGAACAAAAATTCTAAATCAAAGCCTCTCTTGTCTTCTGTGACTTTGCAGTTTAGCTCTATCCACAACTAATCCCAAACTTTCTAGCCTACTTCAGACCCTCACCTCTCGCCCTCAGCTACTCCAGTCCATGAATGTAACAACTGTGTCCTTCCTCCAAAGGTACTTGTATTCCACCTCTAAAAAATCTGGTCTCCCCTTTCAGCCCCAAACCTTGGAAGCAGTGTTAAATTTTTCTACATAGTTGCCATATATAGGAAAACTTTTGGTGGGGAAAAAAAAACACTGGGGAAAGAAGACAATGCAGTAAAGAATCAAAAAAAGGCCAGACGGAATTTTTCTGCTACTTCTCAGAAACCATCCCCTCCCAGACAGCTACAGAATAGCAGAGTTTGTAAGAAGTAAGAATACCAGCAGGTCTAACTCATGCTCAGCTAAATGAAGAACTGTGATGTCACACGAAATTATCGTCAGGACACCACAGAGTCAGACTCCACTTACTGAGTAAATCTCAAAACAGCATTCATAATATCAACTGGCAAAATACCCATTTTTTTTGTGTCAAGGTAAAATTTAACAAGCTTGAGTGCCTTCCTGCATTGTAAAACAACCTGCAAGGACTACTACATTATCACTATGGAGTTGAAGCGTCTTTAACTTCACTGAAGTTTGAAGGGAAAAGGAAGCATATAAATGAAAGTATTTTCTACCTGTACACTCTGCTGAACTGACGATGCTCCTATTCCTTTTTCTTGTGGCTGTGCTGTTCCTAGAGACTGCTGTATGACTTTTCCTCCAGAGTCCTGTCCTATAAAGAATATGTTAAAAAGACTCTGTCATCCTAAGCAAGAACAGAACAATTTCATGTACCTGTCCTGATCATTTTACTTGAGCTTTTAGCTTTTAGGTGAGAGATTCCTCATATGCTTAAAAACACTAGTGTAACTACCCTGCAGAGAAACCAACACATAAAGATGTAAAAGGACTGATACTCTGTACTGCAAAGTACAAAAAACCTTACATATAAGCACCTCCTACCACTGCAGTGGTAAGAAGAAATTCAAGTATTACAAGCATAGGGGCCAAAAAATTTACCAAAAAAAAATCACACAGTACATTTTATCAAGATTTTCTATACTAACCTTCCCTGAAGGATATAAACCTAAATATTGTAAAGTTCTTGCAAGTACTTAAACAGCATAAGTTTTTCTAACTTCACAAAAAAAATCTAAATTATAGCTGGGCAGACTTCCTCCAATTGCCTTACACAGGAATGCAAACAGCATCTTACCCCCCACACACACATTACAACCAACACAATTATTATTTTTCTAAACATACATCGTGCTGATTGGAGAGAATGCCTGGAGAGCTTGCATATCAGCACAGAACAACAAAAAATAAAAAATAAAAAGCAAGTAGATTATGGGACCTTATTCAAAAGGGTTACTAACATACAAAGATATTAAGGTTACTGCATTCTTCTGTTTGCTTTGAACACGTTATAATCTGGCATTGGGTTTGGCTTTTTTAATAGCATGATGCTACTGAAAAAGCCTAGTATTTTGCCATAAACAAGAAATTATCTATTCTAACTGAAAGTTACAGACTTATTCAAAAACAAACCGAGTGATGGCAGCCTGCACAAAACATTGTGATCACTATTTTTATTTCCTCTGGACCTGAAGCAGCCATCACAAGAGAAGCTACAGAAGCTTCACAGAATTTTGTAGCTGATGTCTGTATTTTCAAAGTGACCTACCTCTACTTTTCTAAGTTGGAAAAAAAAAAGAAAAATAGAAGAAGGTACAGTTTGGGATTTTATAGAGGAAAGCAGCAACTGCTTATAGTACAAATTCAACTTTACACTCTACAAAATATGTGCCATGGTTGAGAAAAATAATAGCACACATCCAATACTGAAAAACTTAGTTTGCAACTAAAAAACTAAATTCTGATAACCTTTAGGACTCTACCAGCATGAGCCATCAATGAAAGCCTAACACTGTGAAGAAGCACTTAATTCTGTTGCTGGAAAAAATGAGAAAATGATTTTAAAAAGACCTTAGTTGACCTGATAGTGTGTTGCTCAGAAGACTTGTTAGCTGAGGCTGTCTCAAATTATCCTGCGTCTTCGATGCAGAAACTGGTGATGTCTGGTTCATAGCTTTTTTCTGTGCCACATACATTAAAAACAAAAACAAAATCTACAGTCAGATCTACACATCCAATCTACACGTCCTTCTTCCACCTCAAACCTGTAATTGGTGAAGCCTCAGCCATCTCAACTTCTCAATGTAAGCTCAAGAATCTAATAAAGTTAATCAGAGAGGAATAGAAACTAAATGTGGCCCTCAGACAGCTCAGCTTTTGAGTCTCAAAACTGCAAAAGGTGACTGAACTGTCTCAACAAAATACAAAGAATCAGTGGAATAAACTCTGCAATGCTTACTGACTAATGATACACTCTTTATGATACCATATAACATTTAAAAAGTAGGTACAAACTAAAAAGATTCTGGTGAACAGTAGAACCTGTTCTCTATACTTAAAATCATATTGCCATTTCTGGCTCTGAAGTTATAGCAGAAAAATAAAATTATCATTTACAACAATACGAAATACTGTGCTTCTGAAACTGCTGAAATTCACTGACCTCAACACACATCCTATAAATATGAAGATAGAGGAGTATGTAGAGAACTACTCTCTCATCTGCAAACAAAGCTTTACAACTTGTGGTAGCAGTTTTGGCAAAGACTAAAAAAATTGGTCCTACAACATGTTTGCCTTTATTTTCTACGTAAAGCTTCTTTACATCCTTCCTATTTCGGTCTCAGTTGACAAATGCAATATCTTTGAGAAAAAGAGAAAAAAAAAAAAAACTGATATTTGGTACAATTGCATTCTGAGACAATTATCAGTATTTTAGAATGACCAAGGAAAAAAAAAAAAAAAAATGGGGAAAAAAATGCCAGGAAGTTATTTATGTGACTAAGTTATTTATGAAAGCTGACAAATTTAAATTCAATATATTCTGCAACTGCATCAACTGGACAAAAAAGACCAGTTTTCATCCTAAAAGCACATTCAAGCTTTGTTTCATTAATATTTATCAGAACTCTTCTTCCCAAGAAAACTTCTGATCTCAAATATGCACCGGCCAAACCTTGAAAACACATACGTAATTCTTAGTGAGGTCAAAGGACTTGGAGGCGCTAAGAATGTACCCAAGACTTTAACATCGGTCTCTATAGCTAGATTTTCAGGAGAGCCCAGAGCTGTTTAACCTCACAGTGTCCATTCCTTTGAATGGGTACAGAAATACATCAATACACCAGTTTAGAAATTATCACTACAAATAACCATTGAAAACTTCAGAATTAATGAAATCAACAGTCATTCACTCCATGAAAGACTTTACAAAATACTGGGTGAAATGATGCATACAGGTTACGGTGATTTTCAGCAGTTCCACAGTACTTGTAACAATATAACCTACCAAAATTAATGTTTTCCATATAACATTACCACTTTGTTAACCAGATTTTAGCACAGTTTAGGAGCATTTCTTTGGCTGCACCCCGAAGCAGCTTGCATACCTGACCAAAGGCGAACTGCTGCTGCGTCACTCCAACTGATGTGTGACTGAAGGTGCTGTTAGATTTGGAAGAGGATGCTGGAAGACGATGCGATGCGCTGACGGGAACTTGAGTTCTGTTCTGCGTGAGCTGATCTCCCGTGAAGTTTCCCCCTGACGCCACAGACTGAACCGATGGTCCCAGGCTAGGATGTACCGAACCAGAAGAACTTACAGCAGCGAATCGATTGGAGGCTGACATGTTTGAGACTGTAGACTGCCCAGGTGACATCGTAGTGAAACTCGATCTACCTTGAGAAACATTAGCTTGACTGGGTGACAAATGCAGCACTGTTGGCGATGCCTGCTGCAGTGGCACCTGTCCACCAACGATTTGTGAAGTCCCGTGGTTCACTATCACTTGGTTTCCAGGAGCTGTGAAGGTCTGGCCAGAAACAAGCTGAACAGCTGTGTTCTGATTATTCAGCATCTGCCCGGAATACGACTGGTTGGCTCTCAGCATGTTTGTGGAGTTCCTGTTGAGCATTACATGCTCAGCAGACACTTGGCTAGGAACCAGCTGGGAAGGCTGAGTCTGAAGAAGCTGTCCATTTATGGCCTGGACGTGATGAACCGAATTGGAATTAACAGACAGACTCGTAGGTATGAGAAACTGGTTCTGAGGTGCGTGAGGCTGTCCCATGGGGGAATGGATAACAATACTACCTCCAGCATTGCTAACTGTCTGAGGTGTAACTGATTTTCTTGTGTTTTGCTGATTAACAATATTAACAGACATATGGGGACCAACTACTGAACTCTGAGGTGAGTTTGCGGAGGCAAACGGAATCCCTTGCTGCACATGATGCTGCTGTATTCCCAAGTTATTCACATTGTAAGCAGTTTGCTGACCCATCTGGATAGGCTTTGGTTGGATATTAATGGGTACTTTGTTAGAGTTTGGTGCTAAACCTCTTTGAATGATGATATTATGGACAGGTACAGATGTCTGAAAATTTGTGCTGTTAAATGGGACTGTTACAGGTTGTGCTACTGGACTTGAATTTGAGTTACCAAACAGCGAGTTACCATTTGGAGTCTGTCTATGAACCAAGAGGCTACTGCTCATGTTTGCAGGTGTTTGCTGACCATTGCCTTTCAGTATTATCTGAGATCCATCAAGGTTATTAATGGTCATCATGGAAGGTTGATTACTAAACGAACCAATTAGCTGTATCTGCCCAGAACCACTAATCTGGTTGCTATTAGACAAATGCTGGCTGGGAACACTAATTCCGACATGTTGCATAAAGCCATGTTGCACACCGACTGTATTGCTTGCAAAAGATGCTCCAACAGGTTGCTGTACCACTTGAGTAACTCCTATAGGTTGCAACGTCTGACCTGAGTAATTAGAAACATTAGAAGCCTGAGTAAAGGATGCTGATGAAGAAGGATGAAGCTGAGCTTGTGCAAACTGTTGGCTAGAACCTACGCTGGCATCCAAATATGCCTCTTCTGCCAAAGTCTGTTCGGTAATATTGGCCTCCTGCAAGGACTTCTGAAGAATATCAAAAGGTTGATCCTCACTAAGATCAGGTAAAGGAGAAGATACAAGTTCATCTTCAAGAAACTGAAGGCTACTGGACAGCTGCAGTCCATCACTAGGCCCCTCTCCAAGTTGACTGCTTACACCTTTTACAGATGACTTAGGATCAGTGTTCTGAAACATAAAGCAACAATAAATAAATAATTTTCAGAAATTACCAGCTCTAAGTTGTTTCCCCATTAAGCTTTTTCATGCAAACAAGCTTTTGTTATAAAATTATCTTCTATGCATAGAATGTTTATAAGGGGAGGTTCATCCCATACAGCAGGCCAGCACAAACGTGTGCATCACTGACATCCCACTCGTGCCCTCATAACAGACTGCTGGAGACACTTCTCCAGCCTCCCAACACCACCACTCACAGCTCTGCAGCTGCACTGTTTCAAGAGGATCCGATACATGCTCTTGAAGAACCCTTTTCCCTTCTTCAAGCTGAGCACAGTGTGGACGAAAGGATAAAAGAAAGGAGCTCCATCTCCAGAATACTGCCATACTACAGTCACACAATGCAAATTAGTGGCCAGTTCAAAAAATTAAGGAACGACGTTAATTCTTTGTTTAGAATAATTTTAGAAATAAAGGACTAAGAAAAACGGTGCTACAGACTTGGCAGTTTATTTCATTAAAAAGATTACAGAGAAGCTATTAGCATTGACACTACACCAAATATTAAGTAGCACCTTGAAAGAAAAATCCTTCAAAGCTACATCTATAAATACTGTGAGATGAAAATATTTTATTTTGGCCTACTGTCAGATTTTCCTGAAACAAAACTATGCCTAGAATCTCTAAGCAACACAAATGTCAGGTTTCTAAAAGAGGGTAGGAATGACAAATTTAAATGGGATTAGAAAATTGCAATACTTCTAAGTTAGATTGAGTACGCCTTTCTAAATTCCACAATCCTCTTTCAACTATTAAAAAACCAACATGCAATTTCTTCTTTGGCCATGACTGCAAAATGTGGTCGTGAAAATACCACTCACATTCATATTCCGAGCCTTCACTACCTGAAGGTCATAGACATTAGTTTTCACCTCGTATAAACAGGTGAAGGCACTGCAAGCTGTAATTATCACATGCAGTAATGTCCCCACCCTAACTACAGCTCCACAAGCATACTCAATGTAGAATTTTACCCCAGTCTGTCTCTGAATCATCCTGTGTAGTTTACAGAACTTCGGTCACGTTTTACAATATTAAGAGATTGTTCTTAGAACTCAATATAATATTTTAAAAACATAAACATCAATTATATACGTATATGTATTATCAAAAGGCATTAAATTGGTACTTAAATGTCACTGGTACTTAAATGTCTTGATGTCTGCACCTCATGAACACCTGAAATTACAAATTAGGTCCTTGAATGTACCTAGCTACCATCAAGCAGAGCACAAACGAATCACTAAATCGGGCTCTACTAGAATTCAAGACTCACATGTTCCTGGGGATAAATCCTTACTGCATCTGTAATTTGTCTCCAGTGAGAGCAACCAACGTGAAATCTTTCAAGACTGTATAATTTAGAGGCTTCCAGTTAATGCTGTTCCAGTCAGAACTAACAATACCACTACTGCTAATAATAATTACAATAGCAGTAGTAGTAATAAATAATAATATTATATGTAATCAAGATTAACAGCTTGAAACTCCCTCTCTGGAATGGGAAATCCTGAGGTTCACTGCCTGCTCCCAGGACTGTTTAACATTTAAAAACAATTTTACATGCATGAGCTGGAAACTAGCATCTTCCAACTTAACATCTGAATCACTGCTGCCCAGATTCGTAAGAAGAGCCACACAGAACACCATCCTGATTTCAAGGAAAAATTAGCACCTCTGCAACTTCGTGAATCGGCACCACCAAGACTCTTATTCTCAGTGGCTCTGTGAATATTCTGCTCTCTGAAACTGTTCTGCTATACCACAGTAGAAAGGTGGAAGAAGTCACTGAATACAACCCAGGAAATAGGGCAATAGCTAGGGAACTCTCTCATGAGAGATGTAACACAGACTTTATGACAGCCCAAGGAAACAAACCTGGAATCAGCAGAGGTGTTCTGTAATCATCCAACTCAGAGGGGAAGGGAGGGAATAAAAGCAGACACTGCCTTCTCTCCCTTTAGTCACCACAAACTTGATCTTGTTTGTGGCATATGTTGGCTGAGAAGGCTTACCAGCTGAGGCACTGAACCCCTTGACACCGAATTTGTAATCTTTGCCACTGAAAGGCATGAGATGGGTATCAAGACAGTCAATCCTATGTCATGGTAGCAGTTTTGAGTATATACAAAAGCGGAACTTTCAGTAAACTTTCAGTAGCTGCAAGAATTTTGATGACAAAAAGGTCAGAAGCCTTCAACTTTTCAGATGTCTTAATTTATAAGCAAAGCCTGTGAAACCATCCACCACTGGGACTTTGATTTTAGATACTTTGTCCCTTCACAATGCGCTGTAAACATCTATCTTCGCAATCAAGTCATTCTTCATGCAAGTCAGCACAGGGCTTCTACCCAAGGGAAGAAGGAAGAGAAGAGAAGGTATTGGTATTCATTACAAAGACACAAAAGTACAAGAGCAGAGCACAAAGGGAACATGATATGGAGAGCTTAAAAAAAAAAAAAAAAAAAAACAGTAAGCCACCCTAAAAACAGACACTAGAAAACCCTGCGCCTCTTATCTGTCTTCTAGATTACCTATCACCCCCCATCTCATACACCAGAAAGCTCTTCTGGCATTCACCTAATGTTTTCGTTTCTCCCAACTGCTATTTGCTACCCAAAAAATCCATCTTCCTCAGTACTTATTTCCTCTCAAAATCACTCTAAAAGCTCACACTCTGAAAATGCACCAGAAATAACCCCCTGACCACTTACTCATGCCTATCAGAAGAACGTCTACAAAGAACAACCAGGCTATGGCAACAGCAAATGTGTATGTCATCCTTTCTCCCCAAGAGCCCGGTATATTTTTAGGATGTGTCCTCAAAACTCACCTCTGCCAAGCTGCATGTAGGAAACTGCTGTCTGATAACGGCTAGACTCATACCATGTTGACACCACTGTTACTGATCAGCAGAAAATTGGGCACACCCTACTAGGTACCCCACTTCCCCCACAACTATCTCAACAGGCTGAGCTGTCTTGTTTTGATCTTTCAGCCTGTAAGCTCTGTGGAGAAAGAACTGTCACACCATTTATGTTTCTCCCACAATATTTAATAATGATAATGAAAGGGGAAGGATAGGGCAAACACATCATATCCTAATACTGTAGGCAGACAAAAGTCACTGGTTCTCTATGAACAGATAAACAGTTTTCAGGAGTCGTTTATGCCAATTATTTAAGGGTCCTACACATCTACAGTATATCCACATTATTCGCTAGGAACATGGGAAAAACATGCAGAGTCAAGACAACACTACAATAGACAATTACCAAGGAAACCCAACTGTATATACTGAAATAACTGAATTCTGGGATGAAGACATTATACCTGTATTTAAATTTTAAAAAAATAAAAAATAAAAAAAGATAGAAACGTGTGACAGAAATCATCTCCACAAGTCATCTAGTCCGACCGTATTTAAAACAAGTCTGTTGCCAGCACTCAGTCAGATCAGCCTTGGCTGTGTCTCCAAGGATGGCAAGTCCATAACCTCAATGGGTAAAATTCAGTCTAGTGCTGCAATACTCCTCGTAAAGAAAGAACACTGAAGACTACTTACAACACCTAATGAATTTCAAGTGACTTCTCTAACACTGAAGTGACAGGAAGAAAACACCCCCAGCTAGCTATTCAGTCCAAAGAACAGCAACAACAAAAAACCTTAATTAAAATTGCTAGCTCAGATACTACATAGAAGAAAAAAATTACCCCACAATACACAGGAAACGTATGAATGACTGACTTGAAGGTCTACGCTTCAGCACTGCTACATCTACAATCACTAAACTTACAAATCTTGTTCACTGAACAGAATTACACTGCAGAATATTTTCATGGATCAACAAGGTGTTTTTTTTGCGTATTTGTGAAAAACAGCCCAGTACTGCTATATGTATTCTGGTTAAGTCACCACTGAAAACCTAATAAAAATACTTACACAGCGCAAGGTGATTTTATGCTAGCACTCAAAATTTTCATACGGAAAAGGTCAAAGCCCAAATCTCCTTTATTTGGTTATATAAAAGCCAAATAAAGCTGTAAAAGAAGCATGCAGTTTCAATAAAAACATGATTTCTCTCCTGACCACTTACATTGGAGTTGGCAAAAATTGAATTTGAGTTGGCTACAGAATATTCGGCATTCGTCAAGTCTTCATTGCTCTGGTAAAAGACACAAATCATGTTTAGAAATAATACACACAATTACAGTTATGCATGTCTAGTACACAGGAATACTACTTACAGATTTACTACTAGGTCCATGTAGAAAATAATTCAGTGCCTGTGGGTCCCTTAAGAAAAAAAGAAAAAAAGTTACCACTTCTAGGCAACTGAGCTAATGAGGCTGATTTAACTGAGACAGATACTCTTAAATCATAAATCAGGTTCTGCTGGCTCCCATGCAAAGCTGAAGAGTTTATACCATCTTAAGATCTGTGTGTCTTTATCAGCATGATTTGCAGATGCTGATCACCTCTACTGTCATTGCACAAAGGCATTTCCAGCGATAAACCCTGTACATCACAAAATCTTGGTTGCACTCTACCTCCTTTTATGAGAGTACTACTCTCATTCTCTTACAATTCAGTATTTCACAATGTGTAATACAAAACCTAAGGAAAATACGTGACCAAATAACATGAGAACTACAAGAGGCATCATCTATTCTACTGGGATCAACTATAATGCCTGCTCAGCTAATATCTAAATCAATATGAAGTTTATAAACTTGAATCCTTTACAATGTTTTCTGACACCCTATTAACAAAACACACTTGTTTTTGATAGAGTAACAGTCTCTTCACTTGGAGAAAAAAAGCTGCATCTTTTCCAAGCAAAATCAACCATACAAATAACTTATTACTGAAATACAATTTCAGTGCACTTCATGAATTTAGCACTATCACTGAATAGAACTAAGATTTAAAATGTGGTCTGACAGAACGAGCATTGGAAATTCAAGTAAATTAAAAATATTTTAACATAACTGCACATACAGACCTCATAAAAAAAAAATGTATTACATGGAATTATTTGGGATTACATGGGAAAATAAAGTGGGAACAAGTTAATTAGTCCTCTGAAAGCACACACGCACATGCTCTTTGTTTTATTTGGCAAAAAAAATAAAAAATTCATTCATAACATTTGATAACCTAACTCATGTTAAACAGGTATTGCTCATCAGAGACTTTATGGTACAATTACATTTACAACATATAAGTGGTAACAAATATTGTCAACCAAAAATATTATTTTCATAGGAGATGCACTGAATGTCAAGAATTTAGAAGAAAGATCACTATACAAGATCATGAGCCTATCATAAGTTTTATTGATACATGATCGGGCCATTTAATACCAATTACACTCACTGTCCAAGTCATGAAAAACGCAATTAAAATTGAAGAACACTTCATCACCTTAAATATTGTCTTTTGCAACTGAGGAATTTTAGAAGACACTTACCAAATATCAAAGATCTGTTGGGAAAAAATGTTGCCCTCCATTCTTCTAGATGCTTAGGGCACTAATTGCTGCGAGCAGCAGGAAGAACACTGCAATTTCTCAAACACTTATCTGGATAGAGAGCACTTCATTTTCTGGACCACGTGTAAACTTGTACCGGGATCCTCATGATTCACACTCACAAGGCAGCATTTAATTGTCCAAAGCAGCCAATTATCATCCTTATGTTCCAGGCAGGATGTGCTTTCCTTTTTTACAGCTACCATCAGTAGCACAGTATATACCACATGGAATGGAAGTGTGAGCCAATACTGGCAACACTTTTGCCATAGCATCTACAGAGTAACCCCCAAATTATAACAGCCACTGCAACAGTATTTTGTCTTCTCTGAAGTTAAAGCTCTCACTGGTTTTGCCAGAAGTTCTGAGCACATATGAAGCATAAAAGGCCTATTTATTTGCTACATTTAAGAGTAAAAAAATAATTTGTATGAAGTTGAAATTATCTGGTAATAGCTGCTACATGACTGATACCTCACTAATTTCTGACAGTTTGAACAAAGTACCACGTATGAGATGTTCAAGTTTCATCTTTTTTTTTTTTTTTTTTTTTTTTTAATGTATTATAGGGTATTACCTGTTCTTAAATACCTGACATTAAAGCTAGGCAAAAAAAAAAAAAAAAAAAAAAAGGGTAACTTGTCATATAAACAATCCACAAAAATCTTGCTTGTTAATTATTGTTTTATGAGATTCCCACAGGAAATACATTATCAACTTGCAAACAAATCTGTGATGGAAGTAAGGAAAAAAAATAAAAGTCCCCAATCAAGCATCTTTGCGTAAAATGCTAATAAATCCTGGTTTGTTGTGGATACTTAACAGTACTAGGTAGCAATTCTTCTAGCTTCTTTTTATGTATACATGCTATTAGTAGAAGTTAAGTATTTGTTGAGAAAAAAATCGAGTTTACTTTTCTATTTAAAATACAAGCATACTGTTAACAAAGTTTCTAGCTTCACTGCTCAAAAAGCTAAGTTGTTTTTTTTAATCCAAAAAGTAATTCTTTGCAATGAACTTTGTAACAGCACCCCTACCGATGTGCTTGTGCAATGACCTGGTATTATCACTAGCTAAGAATTCCAGCTTCCATTCAACCCTCAGCTGCTCTTCTGGAGGACGCCAACAAGCGGAGTGGCCTCTAGCATGAACTGCGACTGAAGGCTGTGTTAAACACATATCTCTGCATGAAGGGAAGCATAGCTTTTATTTATTTATTTATTTTTATCATTTCAACGCATCATAGATACTCATTACATTTGCAAGGCACCTAGAATCCCTTCCTAGAAGATAATTTTGTAAAATGGTTTTTCACACCTTTTCTGAAAGAATTGCATAGGGAAAACTTACCCAATAAGATCAAGGAGACAGGATTCATCGTCATCATCATCCATGACAACTGAAACAAAACGGAGGGGGGAGATATTTGACACGCATCAGACAAAAGATTGCTTTTAACAATAAAACCATCCTAGAATATCTCAATGATTTGTATCTAACAATTCACGGGAGTCAGGTGATTACTACTGGTAAGCTCTTACACATACATGCACCTTCTACGGAGGTCCATATAAATTTGAAACATTTATCTCAAAATCACATTGTCACATGTAAGGATCTACAAAACCCCATGCAGTACATTATCATTTAGTTTTTGGGTTTTTGTTTGTTTTTTTTTTTTGTTGTTGTTGTTGTTGTTGTTTTAAAAAAAAAACAAAAACAAAACTTTAAATTGGAGAAAGACAAATGATTAACCAAACTGATCAAAGAGAACATCCATGACTTAAACAAGTGAAGATCAACTCCAAATACTATCTCAAGACTCTCACTGAAATCCTTCTATGGGAATTTCTTCCCAGCTATTCCCAGCGAGGATATATATGACCACTACAGAGCCTACAAAGACAGCTACAAATTGGTGGCTTTAACCAGCCAAAAAGATAAAGAGATTTGGTCAGCATCATAACAGTGCTTTCATAGGCTAGAGAGAAAACTACAGCTAACAAGCAGCAAGGCATTAGAAAGAACATTGTGTTTTTAGAATGCCCTTCTTAGCTATTGCTATCCGCAATACACGCAACTTCAGTGTCTACTCAATACTCAGAAGTGTGTTTAAATGAACGTGTGATTAATAATGGAGAGTTCTGACAATCCTTTGAAGAACGGGTGGGGAATTTGTTTGGATTACCGAAGTGATGCAAGCATCCAGCGGGCGCAGCGCCTTTTTAGCCTCACAGCATCACAGCCGCCAGCTCTCGTGCTCATGCCTGGCTCAGTCTGGTACTGGCTGTACCAAGGATGTTCCCTCGCTTTTTCCTCTGACTGCTGTTCCTTTGAAGCTCCTGTTTGCATGACCCTGGTTCTCCCATTCACCCTAGCTCCCACAATTTCATCTGACTGTAACATCTCCTCCCTTTTCCCTGCTCTCAGAACCTCTTTATCCTCCCTTATTCTCTGTGAGATCCCACCTAATCCACCAGTTCAATTACCAACCGCTGCGAGCATTCCCTAAACCTCTTTGTACCCCAGCTTCCATTCAGTTATCCAGCCTCATCCCCACAATATTGTGCAATCAAACCGAACTGATCCCTGAGCATTCCATGTTTGGTTTTCCCTCAGCTCCCCCTCAAAGTCTACCATCAAACATAACACCCAGATTTACTACGGTTTGTCTTTAATTCCTTGGGCTCCACCTCTTGCTTCTGGCAAAACACAAACTTACTGCCCCTGAGCAGCTCCACACCAATCGTTCTGCGGGCTCCCTCCCCTGCAACGTCCCTAATGATGGAGCTGATGAAGGGACCTGCCATGCAGGAGGCCGAGCACACCAGGACCACTCTGCCAGCAGAGCAGGAGGCCGGGGGGGATCTTCCCAATGCGTATGCACAGGGAAGGGTTGAAACACCTATTGAAAGGGTACAGCAGAGGCGGAGGGGCCATCGCTGTAAGGGTGCCTCAGTACCACTGCTCTGGGAGGACACAAAAACTGATCATGGCTACAGGCAGCTGCTTCAAACATTCGTGGATTGGGTTTGTGTGGCAAGGGTTTGGTAGTGGGGAGGTTGCAGGGGTGGCCTCTGTGAGAAGGATCCAGCAGCTGCCCCATGGCAGATCAGAGCCAGTTTCAGCCGGCTCCAAAGGGCCCCGCCACTGGCCGGAGCTGAGGCAGGGAGTGACGTTTGCACCTCTAGGAGAGCAGATTGAAGAAAGGGAAAAAACCCTGCTGCACAACAGCAGCTGGGAGAGGAGAGGAGTGAGAAGCAGCTCTGCAGCCCCCAGGGCAGTGCAGAATGAGAGCAGGAGGTGCTCCAGGCAGGCAGCAGCAGTTCCCCTGCAGCCTGTGGAGAGGCCCCTGGTGGAGCAGGCTGTCCCCCTGCAGCCCGTGGGTCCCACATGGAGCAGATCTCCACGCTGCAGCCTGTGGAGGAGCCCCCGGTGGAGCAGGTGGATGTGGCCTGGAGGAGGCTGCGGCCCATGGAGAGCCCCCAGGCCGGAGCTGCAGCCCATGGAGAGGAGCCCACGCTCAGGGGGAACACAAATGAGTAAGAGGGTGGATGGGGGGAAGGTGGTTTTAGTTTTGTTTCTCACTGCTCTAGCTTGCTAGTAACAAGTAACACATTTTATTAATCTCCCCATGCTGAGTCTGTTTTCCCCATCCCAGTAACTGTTGAGTGATCTCCCTTGTCCTGATCTCAACCCCTGAGCCCCTTCTATTGTATTTTCTCCTCCTTTCCTTTCCTTTGAGGAGTGGCAGTGAGAGAGGGGCAGTGGTGGAGCTCAGCTGCCCAACTGGGCAAACCCACCACAGCTAGACAAAATTAGCATTCATGAGCCAATTCTGCATTTTAAGGAAAATACCTTCTCTCCCGTTTCAGTAGCAAACCTGCTCGCTGCTCGTACCACCAACTGAGCGCTGAGGGAACGACTACAGGACATTCGATGATGCCCCCGTGAATTTCAATGTAAGTGTGCATTAGCAAGAGCAAATCAGTAAGTGATTAGCATTCTGCTTTAATTGCACTGGTAGTGGTATTTGCAGAAAGCTATCGTTTGCTTATATAGCATATACAGCTCCCCAAAACAGGTTTCAAAGGTTCCTGGCTAACTGGGGGAAAAAAAATCTATTGAAAGTCAACAGGATCTTTTTTCCACACTGCAAGCCTATTTCTGAAAATCCCATCCCATGTCACTATGGCAACGCTGACACTGTTACTTGAAATCAAGAAATAAAACTACCAACACAAATTAAATGAATTTGCTAAGTTCACCAAACTCTTAAACACTTGCATTTGTAACAACTAGAGGAGAAAAAAAAAATGCATGAAAATGCCAAGGAGATAAAATCTTAATGGTAATACATCCTTTTCACTATTCGGCCCTTAAGCTAAGCATTTAGTTAGCTTAATTAGAAAAAAATAATCTGTTGATGTTTTTCTCATTCCACAACTCATACAAGAAAAATCTACCCAACAGAGTGTTACAACAGACAATAAAAAATGATGAAAACAGCTACATTTTGGTAAACACCAAGAATTGCTACCAGCCTCTCCAGAAGCACATCCTTCTAGCAATTTTTAACGAAATTCTTGCCATCACTAGCAGAATTCTATACACAAATGACAAATTTGTTACCTTTTTTAAAATTAAAAAAAAAAAAAATGGTTTACCAAAGAGCTGTTGATAACAACTGCCAAGCTTTGATAGAGCTGATGAATGTAATACCACAGAGCCAAGGTCACACCTATCATACTTAGCTCTTGCTACGTTCAAGTCTCTCTGAGCAATCACAGTCGGAAGGGCTGCATCCTCCCAACACCTTGAGAACTGCAAACCAAGCAGAAATCACATCACTGCCACCTCAATATCCCCCCAGGGACAGTGGTGTAACACCGCACCAACGTGATGCCGAGTGGCAGAGCTTCTGTGAACGCCACAGGACAACCATGCAGTCTGAACACCACACTCACAGGTACGCGGTCTGCCAAACAGCAAGCGAGTTCACAGCCAAGCCACATCCACTCACTACCTATTAGGATTCAACTCTGTTCTCTCTTTGCTATGTATTCCCAGGATCTACTTCACCACGGAAATGCAGCTTTGAATCTTTCTGACTGATGCTCGTGTTCAATGACAATTTGTGTTCTCCTAACCTCGGGACACCACCAGAAAAGGTGCACAATCAAACCAAGTCCTTCAACGCCCAAAAGCAGCTCCTCGTTCAGTCTTTTTCTAAAAGAGGGCAGGCTGAGCAACACGAGACCTTGACACAGATAATCATTTCAAAGTGTGTTAATAAACATAAGCCTACCCCATGACATTCTCCTAATGTTTTCTACAGCACAAGTGGTAGCAAAAATAAAAAAATAAAATAATAAAAAAAAAAGTCGTTTTTCTTGCTAACTGCCCTTTATCTTTTTACATACAGGTTCGATTTTGTCCTTGGTGGTATTTGTTAACACATAGTGGCCCAAATTAATGACTGATGTATGGCATGGGTATAAACCATATTATACCAAGACGGCGTGACAATGCAGCTCGACACAGTGAGCAGGAACTGAAGGATGAGAGCTACACAGCCTGCACCAGCGGTCTGCCGAGCAGAGTGTGCACACGACAGTCTGCTGGGGCACCTGAAGAAAATATTAAAACTTCAGTAGTACCCATATCTAATTCATTAATAAATACACATATTAGGGGCTCAAAAATGTATTACTGATGAGGTGTGTCATCAAAAGCATGTGGAGACCACCAGAACAGGCTCTTCAAGATGGACTCGCTCCTGGATTTGGGTCAGCCGCCCACAGGGCCCCCACAACAGCCCCTGCCAGAGACAGCTGGGGCAAGACAGCCACTGGGGCATTCACACAGTCCTGCAGCCAGCTCTTACACTGTGTCCTAACAGGTACCTAATTATCATCAACGCAGTTCAACAGTGTCTTTTTTTTAATTTAAATGCAAAGTTCACTTCATCGTAACTAGGGCAAACTCAGCCCTGCTGGTGCATCCAGCTAATATACCGATAGCAATCCTTGCTAATTAGCAGTCACAACCCAACACAGATATCCCCTGTAACTTGTTATTCACCAGGCCTCTGCTATTTCGTTTCATGCCCCTGGTACTGGAGGAAGGAGAACAGAGCGCACGCTTCCACTTGGGTCACCGGCACCAGGGGGAAACACGCTGCCTGCTTGTAACAACATCCTGACTTATTTCTAGAAAATAACCAAACTTTTCCTTATCGCACGCCCCTGAACAGATCATAAAATACGCGAAAGTAATAAAGCTGACAGTGAACTACCAGCTACATGGGTCAGTCCTCTGAGGGGCTGCTACTACATGGCCTGAAAGCCTCCCCCTTCCTTCCAGCCCTCTAATCTAAACCGCAGGACAGACCAAGAAGCAGCCCCACACCCCTCCTGTTCACTTTCCCCAAGTCAGCTCCAGGCATCCAAGAGTCACTGGGAACGGAAAATTGGTCTGACAAAGTACATCGATCCGTTTCAGCTTAGATTAGCTTCCCGATTGGGTTATGGCTTGTCACAGGGCTACCAGAGCACTTGTGAGGTCCCACCTGAAATACTGCGTCCAGTTTCAACCCCCGGCTTTCAGGTAAATGCCAACCCAAGAGTCCAGCAGAGCACCAACACAATACAAGGGACCTGGAGCACAGCACCAGGGAAGTCCTTGTGAGGGAAGAGGGTTTCCTCAGCCTGGCCGGCCGGAGGCTGCATGCGGCCTGCCACTGGCTGAGGGGCGCTAAGAGCAGCCGAAGCAGCCTCTTCTGCCCAGGGCAATGCAGCAAGACCTGTGGGACTTCCAACTGCATGTAAGGAAAAAGAAATTCACAAACGAGAAGGCTCAAGCACCACAGCCGTGGAATTACAGGCCTTGGTTATTTCCAAAACTCACGTGGGCCTGACCAACCCGGCCTAGCCTTGCAGCGAGCGCTGCTTACAGCAGGGGACAGGGCCGGAGAACCTGCCCATGGTCCTTACCAGCCCCAGTTCTTCATCACCGTGCTACACAACCCAAAGTACCCTACAACACACACATTTTTTATAGCCTGCACAGTCATTACAAATGGTTTGTCCAGAAACAGCCAAACTAAACTACTCATAGGCATTTCATAGACTGTACGCTATTCTTAACACAGAAGCAATGGCAGAAGTGTTTGGGGGAGGCAGAATGATGCAAAATATGAATCCCAAGAAAGTTTAAACACTTAATTTTTCACAAGGCCCATCATCTTTAGTTGGTCACGAGACACAGATAACCATTTCTACTCTCCCTACATTTCTAAACCTTCCACAGCCCTACAGAGTGTAGAGAAATGCCAGGTACGATCCTGGGCAGCGACCCAAAAGAACCCCTTCCCCAAAACCCTGATGCCAGTTGCTGACATTTCAATACATTTCACTATTATACTAGACATTAAGGCAAAACCACTGTAACTACTTGGCTTTAAATTCACTCCAATTATCTTAACGCCTGTCACAAAGATTTTCCTTTCTCGAAGTCATTTGTAACTTCGTTACCAACTTCATGCATAATTTCACACACAAAGCCGTAAAATACCATCTTCGTGGTTTGTAAAAATCCTAGAAGAGTGGTTACTACAGAAAGGCATCATTTAGAGCAGTAATTCTCTGAAGTGTGATATGATCAACATCAAAACTTGGTAAGCCACAAGTAAATTTATTTATCTGTAAAACCACTGTAAAAAGAAATCAACAAACTCACAACTTGCTTGCAACTCCATGGTATCGGTTCCTGGCTGGCAGCACACTGGCCCATGAATTTGAGAGTCAACGCTGGCATTTGGTAATCAGCGTTTTAAAACAAGGCAATGACTGCTGTAGCTACAGCTTTATAGTGAGAGAGAATTCAGACAGCGTAAAGTAATGTACTTGGTGCCTGCAGCAACCATGGTCCAAGTTAGGAGATGGTCTAATCCTCACAGGTCCCCTAAGACTTTGTACACCACCAGTCAGAGAAACTCTAAAGCAATCTCCATTATTATTTATAATAATTATAATATAACTGAGCCATGAAGTTGTCTGTACTGTTGTGTTGTTCTACACCACTTCCCAGAATTACAATCTACAGCCCCAACATGAATAATTTCACTATAAATAGCTGGAGAAATAAATTGTCACCATAAGAGTAATCATCATCAGAATAATGAAAATAAAAGAAGAAATCAAACTTATGGTAATATCCACTGTAGAGAACAGCACTGTAGTGAACTGAATTTCAACATCAAATTTACGACACTTGTATCCCTTATCTTCTTTTTGAATAGAGATACGAGGTAACTCTACCAAACACAAGCATCCTCCCCTTGTTAATCACATGAAAGAGACCACGGCAGCGTTATGACTGATGCCGCATCGACTGCAGAGGCAAAATGCCCAGGTCTGAAGTCCTTCCCTCACACAGATTTCCATCACACCTCCCAGCAGCAGTGCCAATATTTTGAGGGTATAAAATCAAACCCTTCTTAACATGTATTTTGTTCTTAAATCTCAAGTCCACGCTATTTGGAACAAACTAGTACCTTGCAAACTGGGCGATTTCAGTCTCTTAACTAACCAAGCACGTTTGAAGATCAGCTTAAGGGCTGCTCGCCACATCCGGCCCTTTCAAGAAGCTGATTTTTACCCAAACAGAATACAAAAAACAATTACGAAGAGCTATTTTCACTTCCCCTCTCTCAGTGTAAAAAGTTAGTGCACCAGAATAATGACGCCTTACTCAACAAAAAACAGGCAACTGCTGAAAATCTTGATTGCAAATACAAATCCCTCAAATTTTACTCAGGCAAAAAGACAACGATCAGAAAGTTGTCATTTCAGGGCAAGAGGAACAAGAAAGCAAAATAAATTTCTAAAATGTATTTTACAAAGCAAAAGGGCTCAGCAACTTTCTTATAAACCACACAGTGCTTATATCCTATAACATACATATTTCTTATGAATACTCTCCCTTCCAAAGTAATCAACAAAAAGCAACTATTATGTATTCGCAAAATCTACCAGGAACTGTACTCTAAAGAAAAACCAACAAAGGAAAAAATTTGGGATCCTAAACTAGTACCAGAATGCAATTTTCAAGTGTGGACTTTCTCAAGATCTGAAAACATGGTTTCATTCCAGTATTATGAACTGCGGTAGTACTTTCCAGATGAAGACACAATGCTTGAAATCAGTTGCGGAGGCCGGAGTTTAAAGCACTGCTATTCTCAAAAGCTTTCTGTATGTGACACTATGGGAGGAAAATTGTAATTTTAAATATTCAGAAGAACAATGTACTACCTCCCTGTGATGAACTATTCCAAAACAGGCGCTTTTTTTTAAAAAAAAAAAAAAAAAAAAAAAAAGCACTCAGGACTCAGATAAATAGCAGCACTTAGGAAACACGTAAGTGCTACCACCTCTTCTGAACTCCGTGACCTACACAACAGCATGCATCCCCACGGTTTCTGGGACCTGGCAGGAGATGAGCAGCTGAAAGGATGGGCAGGGTTTTATACAAGTGTTAAATGCCAGCTCTGCATACAGAAGGGCAAAAAAAAACACACACTAAAGCACAGCAGTGTGCACAATAGGCTGTTCATTCATCCTGTAAATTTGATTTCCCATTATCATACCACAAAAAATTATTCTTGATTTGAGTTTGGCAAACACCTTAAGGTATTCAAGCTTCCAAGAACAAGTGATATTTAAATGTATGAAGAAAAAATGGGAATGTTCACTTCAGCTGCTAGCAGTGTGTATGATAGGGAAAATTAATCCAGCCACAGTCAAGCACTCTGGCTATATCCGTGAACCCCCAGTGCAGCTGGCCAAAATCTGGTTTCCCTCAGACACACATTACATGTTCAGAACTGAATTTCTTATTTATTTGATCCAAATTTTTCCTAGGGCACCCTGAGCTTTTCCTGGCAACACCACACTCTTGACAAGGCTCTCACCTGACACCAGATTCTCAAAACGACACGGAGAAAATCCTGAGTAACTCATAGTCTGGAGGTCAGGCTGCTTGCTGGCCCCACGGGACCCACAAGGTTGCACGCTCCACTCAGCCCAGCGGGAACTATCCTCGTTGCCGTGCTGTTCCCTGCTTGGGGCTCCATCTTCTGAGCTGCTCCAGCACCAAGAGTTCTTTCAACATTTGTAAACCGTTTGGGAACTCCCTGGCATCATCCCACGAGAGGAAGAGGAGGAGGCATACTACTGCCCCTAATTGAAGCTGACCAGAGATCGCTATGCCTCTCAGTTACTATGTTTGGGAAATCAACTGGATCTCAAATATGATAAACTGACAGATGTGTAACAAATTCAGCAGCACAGTCCATGACACTGCCCCCAAATCACACTGGTCACGCTGCAAATCTTGTCCCTCTTGAAGCTAATGGAGATTTTGCAGCCCACGTCAGTGGGCTGAAGATTTTCTTCTGTAGTCAACATCTCAATAAATTCAAGCTTCAATGCCAGATCCTGAAAATCCCCACCAAGAACAAGCTCACAGTAAAATCACCGTGAGTTCCACCAGAGCCAGGGCACACGATCAGCCCTCACAAAAAGGATCCATCTCCTGCAGTGAGGTTAATTCACTGGGAGTTCATTAACAAACTCCTGCCTCCACCCCTCCTTCATACCTCCAATAAAAGAAATGTGGTTGTATTAAGTTTTGACAGATTTGCCCATTCCTTCTTTCCCTTTTGGTAAACACTTCCTTACTCAAAGTAACATCAGAAATGGCTGGAGCATTTTAGAACTACTGCAAGTAAAGGAGTTAAAGGAACCAAACTGCCAGTCCATTTGTGCTAGTTGATACTTTTTTATTTTGTCCAAAAGTTCAGCAACTCTCCATTAAAACAAACAAATTACAGACACAGCAGATGGCTTTTCCACAATGAAAGTGAACATTAGAAAATAGAGATCCGCCTGTACATTTAATTACGTGATCTTCTTGAAAAAAATTATCAGCTAAAGTCTCAGTGTTCACGCATTTACATTGATATGAGGGCTCTGCCAATGCTGTTGATCCCAGCTTTGTAGCTCCAACAGTGAATTTTGCTGGTTTTCCTCTATTGCAAGAAAACAAAATGTTTGTTTTTTTGCAGACAATTCCCATGCCTGTGCTGGACAGATTATGTCACCGTATAAAAACCTTCCAACCGCAGATGCAGCTTATTGCCGCAGAACGACTAGAATAAATTATCCCAAGTCTCTGAACAGAATGAACAACATCATCAGAAAGGCTGTTATACCTGGACCAGACGTGTTACTCAGACAGGGATGCCACTCTTTCACACTCCCACTGCTACACCTACATTAAAAAGTACCAACCAGTAGGCTTATCGTAAGCGTACCACAGCATGAAAGGCACAATCACTGACCACTACAGCCCCATTGTAAAACATAACCGCGGTTATGCAGACACAACTTTCTTCCTGGAATCAATGTGGAAGTATACCAGCAAAACTCTGAAAATACATCTAGGGTGTAACATCCAAGCAGCATACCACCATGGAGACACCTGCCAAGATCTTCAACTCTGGATTAAGTATGCTTCACATGTACAGAAAGCATCTTTTCAATATTAGAATCATTAGGGTTGGAAAAGCCCTCCAAGATCATCTGGTCCAACCATCCCCCTACCACCACTGTCACCCACTAAACCATGTCCCCAAGCACCACGTCCAACCTCTCCTTGAACACCCCCAGGGACGGTGACTCCACCACCTCCCTGGGCAACCCGTCCCAGTGCCTGACTGCTCTTTCTGAGGAGAAATGTCTCCTCATTTCCAACCTCAACCTCCCCTGGCACAACTGGAGGCCATTCCCTCTAGTCCTATCACTAGTTACCTGTGAGAAGAAGCCAAACCCCAGCTCCCCACAGCTTCCCTTCAGGCAGTTGCAGAGAGCAATGAGGTCTGCTTTGAGCCTCCTCTTCCCCAGACTGAACACCCCAGTTCCCCCAGCTGCTCCTCACAGGCCTTGTGCTCCAGGCCCTTCACCAGCTTCGTAGCCCTTCTCTGGACACGCTCCAGGGCCTCAATGCCCTTCTTGTAGTGAGGGGCCCAAAGCTGAACACAGCACTCGAGGTGTGGCCTCACCAGAGCAGAGCACAGGGGGACGATCACCTCCCTGGTCCTGCTGGCTGCACCATCCCTGACACCACCAGGATGCCGTTGGCCTTCTTGGCCACTGACCTGGGCACGCTGCTGGCTCACGTTCAGGTGAGCATCAACCAGCACCTCCAGACCCTTTTCCTCTGCACATCTTTCCAGCCACTCTGCCCCAAGCCTGCAGCGCTGCATGGGGTTGTTGTGGCCAAAGTGCAGGACCCACACTTAGCCATGTTGGACCTCATCCCACTGGCCTCTGCCCATCGACCCATCCTGTCCAGGTCCCTCTGCAGGGCCTCCCTACCCTCCGGCACATCGACGCTTCCCCCCAGCTTGGTGTCATTGCAAACTTACTGAGGCTGCACTCAATTCCCTCATCCAAGTCATCAGTGAAGACATTAAAGAGGATGGACCCCAACACCGACCCCTGGGGAACACCACTGGTGACCGGTCACTAACTAGATTTCTCTCCATTCACCACCACTCTCTGGGCCCGGCCATCCAGCCAGTTTCTACCCCAGCACAGAGTGTGCCTGCCCAAGCCATGGGCTGCCAGCTTCTCCAGGAGAACACTGGGGGAGACCGTGCCAAAGGCCTTGCTGAAGTCTGGGCAGACTATGTCAACGGCCCTTCCCTCGCCCACCAGGCGGGTCACCCGGTCATAGGAGATGAGGTTGGTCAGGCAGGACTTGCCTTCCATGAAGCCATGCTGGCTGGGCCTGATCCCCTGGTGGTCCCACATATGCTGTATGACTGCACTCAAGATGAGCTGTTCAACCACCTTTCCTGGCACCGAGGTCAGGCTGACAGCCCTGTAGTTCCCCAGGTCCTCCTTACGGCCCTTCTTATAGATGGGCATCACATCAGCAAGTCTCCAGTCATCTGGGACCTCTCCGGATGACCATGACCACTGATAGATGATGGAAAGCAGCCCAGCAATCACACCCACCAGCTCCCCCAACACCCTTGGGTGGATCCCATCTGGCCCCAAGGACTAGTGGCAGTCCAGGTGGAGCAGCAGGTCTCTAACTGTTTCCACCTGAATTGTGAGGGGTTTCTTCTGCTCCTCATCCCAGCCTTCCAGGTCAGGAGGCTGAGTACCCCGAGGATAAGTGGTCTGGATGGCTAGTAAAGACATGCAAAGAAGGCATTAAGAACCTCAGACATTTCCTTATCCTCAGTAGTCACGTTCCCCTCTGCATCCAGTAAAGGATGGAGTTTCTCCTTGGCCCTGCTCTTACCGTTGATATATTTGTAAAAACATTTTTTGTTATCCTTAACCACGGTGGCCAGGTTGAGCTCATGCTGGGTTTTGGCCTTCCTGATATTTTCTCTGCATATGCTGGCAACTTTCTTGTACTCTCCTTTTTGAGGAAATACACTAGTACAACTGTTTTGGCTTTGGTGTTTATTTTTTTTTCTGAGTACAGTTAAACTAAATAAATAAACTCTCCAGAAAAGAAGATGCTGGCAGCGGAGGCAGGAAAAATGCATTTCTGTACGGGTGACATAACTATTAAGATACAGCAGAACCATACCTGTCAAGCGCACTACTACATAGCCCTGACCTCACCTAAGGCCACAGACATGCTGAGTATTTGTAACTCAAGAATACAGGAGTAACATACCACACAAGCCCTCACAGTAAGGACACAGTCAGAACACGTTTAATATGTAACAGTATAACACTAGTGAAGCCAAGGTGCAGCAAAAAAGCACAACTGGGCCAGGGCATCAACATGGTGAGCTTCTCCATTCCTCAATCAACACAAGCAAGCTAAGAGAAATGCAAGGTGCTATCTGAAACAACACAAAATAAAGACAAGCCAACAACACAAAAAAGATTTTAAAGGTTAGACCCGACCGAATAAATATATGAGGTCTATTATTTTTGTATATATCTAAATTCTACCTTCCAAAGATCGCAACTCAAGATGAAGAATACTTTTCACTTTAATGGAAGCATGTCAGAACAGAGCGCATACCTGGTTATTTGGCAAGTATTATATACTGGGAGAATGCATGCTAGTCATTTTTAATCACATTTTTGTCATTTCCTCGTTACTGTCACACATTAATGAAAATTCCACACAATCAGCAAGTCATTAGTGCATATTACAGGAATTTTATTGTATAAAAATATACCACCATTAAAAAAAAAAATCACTCCTATCTTACTCCCAAGACTACTGTTCACAAAAACACAAAATAATTGCTTCAAGGTAAACATCATGTATAAAATATTTCTGAAATATGTAAGCAAATACTACACTCCACACATAGATTTTTAACCAAATTACTGGTTAAGGGTTTTTGGCAGGTGTATCATTAAGAGGGAAAAAAAAAAAAAAAAAAAAAAAAAAAAAACTAAGACACTAACAAGGTTGTTCTCATGACTTAAGAAAAGAGTTTGTCTGTAGGCAACTTTTTCAGGGTATTTCAAGCAGTAAAATGTGTATTTCACTAGAAACACAAATGAAAACCCTTCAACACCAACAGGTGGAGGATTGAATCCCAAAGGAAAAAAAAAATAAAAAAAATTAAAAAAATAAACCTCCCACTTCCTTCAGAAATGAGCAAGAGGCATGGGGAAGCCCTTCTATAATGTGTCAAAAAGCATAAAAGTAAGAATTAAACAAGCATTCCACACTCCTTAGTGGGCTCAGCATGAGCTGGTCTGGCAGCATCCTTGCTGTTCCTGAGCAGTGATGTTGCTGTTAAGCACCACAACCATTGATCAGATTGTACAGAAATGTGTTAAAAAAATAAAAAATAAAAATGTTTTGATCAAAAAATAGAAGGCTATTTACTACAGTCTCCCTGAGAAGCCTAGTAAAATGGTGCTGCCATGTTCAAATTGTTTGGAAAAAAAAAATGTAATTTCTGGGGGAGCAAAAAAAAGGAGCAATAAAAATTTTGGATGGCAAGTTATCAGCCCTAGCCAAAAATTAAAAATAAATAGATAAGTAAAATAAAGTAAGAGTTGTCCAATCACTACAAAGTTACTTGCCCTTGATTTTTTGCAGACATTTTTGAAGGTGTTACAAGCTCTTTTATGATGATTACTTTGCTGCACACAGTATGTTAGAGCATTTTATAGAGATAGGTTTCTTTAACGGTATCGCACAATGTTGGGCATCAGATCATCAGAAGGGTTGCACTTTGAAAAGGTTTGACCTTTTTTTCCCTTTATAAACCCTGAATGCACCTCAAGAAACGTGGATGTTACACCAGCAGACCAAACTAGAGTGCTGCTTGCAGCAGAGGCCCCTGACAGGCGAGGCAGGGCGGCTGGAGGAGGGCAGGATGCGAGCAGAGCTGCGGGAGAGGATTGCAGGGCCCGTCCCCAGCAGACCTCTGCTCACAGGAATCCTCCTTTGTGCCCGCCTCGACGCGCACAGCCTAGAATCCCTCACCAAACCCCGTACATCAGTATCGTAAGGGAAAAAAAAAAAAAAAAAAAAAAAAAAAAAAAAAAGCAGCTGTGGGATCTGGGGGAGAGGCTTTCCCTGCCAGAGACAGAGAGAAACAGCCCGGGAGACGCGCGCCGGCAACGCCCCTCCACGGCGCAGCGACCAGCGGCGAGGGCCTTAAAATGGCGCCCGTGGGGGAGGAGAGTCACGGCGAAACTGCGCAACAAACGCTGGCAGGCAGCCAGACAGCGCCATCTTCCCGGCTCGCTCCCACTCCCACACGCACCGGCAGCCGCTCGGCACCGGCTGCCAGCCGAGCCCGGGCACGGCCGCAGCGGCTGCCGGCCGCCCTCTGCCCCGAGCCGGCCTCCCTTCAGCCCCACTGAGCCCCGAGGAGACGAGAGCAAGCGGCTGGCGGCGGAGAAGCAGGGGAAGGGAAGGGAAAGGAAAGAAAAGGCCTCGGCGTCTCTTTCCTTCCCCCGCTGGTTATTTAATAGCAACTCCAAGTACATTTTAACGCGTCTTCTGAGCGTCGTACGCTTTTTGCCCGGTTTTTCACGTTAGCAGATCGCCATGATCCGTAAGTGAATTTTACAGTGGGTAGGAAAAGCAAATTAAACCCGGGTACTCAGTAACACTTCCCATAACGCAGCAAAAGGGAGCTCCGAGGACTGCAGAAAATCCCCTCCACAACCCACCAGCCATTGGTTTTATCCACAAGCAAAAAACTACTTATAAAACGCTTGTTCTCCTGCAGAAGACAAACGCAGCCAGCACAAATAAACAGATTCGCATCTACTCAAAAGGAAAACCAAACGGGTTACTCCAGAAAGAGGCGGTTTATTGTTACGTTTAAATAGCCACATTACAGTTAAATATTCTCTTTCTGGAAAAAAAAAAAAAAAATAGCACTAATAAAGACACCGCGGCAGACTCGATCCCGAAGCGGAGGAGCAAGCGCCTTAGCCCAGACCTACCGCCCAAGACTTTCGCGCACACACAAAAAGGAGAGCCGTCTCCATTCCGGGTTTAAAAGCGGGAGGCACAGAGCAATTCAGAGGAAATTGCAAATAAAGAACCAAACAAATCAAATCAAATCTAGTGGCGGCACCGAAAACGAGGAAACGAGTGAAAAATAAATCCCCAGAAGGCACAAATCTGAGACACAGGCTCAAAGAAATGACAGGATTAGGGTGGTGGCGAGTGGACGGGGGAAAGGAAAAAATCGAGCCAGGACTGAAAAAGAAAAAAAGGAAAGAAAAATCCTTCCCAGCTCCACAGCCAGGAGAGAGACGAAGTGTCTCCATTTTCCCGAGGAGGAGGAAGAAAGAGTGTTTCACAGACCACAGAGCTTTAGAGAAAAGCAAAGAAACGAGGGGGGAAAAAAAAGAGGGAGGAGATTTGAAAAGATTATTTTTCTTTCTCCCTCACACACTCTCTCTATCCCCCTCTCTCCCGCTCACTCTCTCTCTCACACTCACACATACACACACACACACACACACTCTCCCTCCTCTCCTCTTTCCATCCCTCTCTTGATGGCCATCAAGGGGGCGGAAAATAAAAAAAAAAAAAGACAACAACAACAACTAATTTTAAACCGGCTCAATCAATGAGTCATTAAAAGAGATTTTTCTTCCCTCCTCTCCTGAATTTGCATGGCATCAGCAAGAAAAAAAAACCCACCCCAAACCTCTCCCCTCTCTGCAGCTATCAGCCTGGACCTGAAACCTTATCTCTCCCTTCAACCTCCCCCCCCCCGCCTTTATTTTAAGAAACAACTTTTTTTTTTTTTTTTTTTTAAGTGCCCTCAGCAGCCACCACCGCCAGCCTCGCTGCAAAAAAATATATAGTTCATTTCCATGTGAATCCACATCTGCCCAAACAACAGCCACCCACAAAATATCCCTCTTCTTCCTCCTCGTCTCCCCTCTCGCTCGCTCTCTCTCTAGATATATATTTATATACATAGCCCCAGAGCCAATAGCTCTCTGGGCTGAAACCTAATATCCTGGTTTTGGCAACTCCTGGCTGTTAATTTGCTCCTCTTTCTTTTCTGTCTGTCTGGAGATAGATTTCCCCCCTCTCTTTTCCCTCCCCGAAGGAAGGGAGGAAGGAGGTTGTGTGTTTTTTTTTTCCTTGAAATTTTTATCACAAAATTATAATACACTCAAAGGGAAACTCACCGTCATGAAAAAGCAGTGCCTTGTCAACGGGGTTTCTTCGCCATCACATCAGGGGCTGGCAGTGTAGGAGAGAGAGAGGGAGAGCGAGAGAGCGAGGGAGGGAGGGGGGAGAGCGAGCGAGAGAGAGCGACAGAGGGGGAAAGAGAAAGAGAGCGGAGCGGCGCGGCACAGCACAGCACAGCACGGCGCGGCACAGCACAGCACAGCACGGCGCGGCACGGCGCGGCACCGCACGGCGCGGCCCCCGGCGCGGCACCCGGCACGGCTCCGCGCCGCCGGAGCCCCGGCCCGCCGCTCCGCCGCCAGACAATGCCGCAGCGAGCGCGGCGCCACACGCAGCCGCCGGGCGGGCATGCTGACTGCCCGCTGCCGCGCCGCCCGGCCTGCCCTAGCGCAGGCCCCGGGACAGCTGCGGGGTCGGGGCGGTTGTCAGCAGCCCCCCCCCAGCCTCCAGAGAGCCGTACGGCAGAGCTCAGGTGCTGGGGGTGAGGGAGAGGCTGGGGGGCTGGGGGGTAACCGAGAGCTGACGAACTGGAAATAAAAGTTTGTTTCGCCCGCTCGCCGCCACGTCGAGGTTGTAAAACCACTGCGGGACCCCCCGAGGTAAAGCGCAGGGTCACCTTGAAAGAGCTAGGATGGGACCCTCCTGCGAGTGGCAGTGCTTTAAATCTCTTGGCTGTTTCTCTCATCTCCCGTGGCTGAAACAAAGGGCACGAACTCCAAGTGCTGTAAAAAAGTTTCAGGTAACTTAAATGCTTTAAAAAGTTTCAGGTAACGTAAAAATGCTGGTGCGAGTCAAAGCTTACAGCACCGACCCTTCGCTGCTCCGCTTACACAGTTTCTCGCACTTAAAAGCATTAATAGAATAATTCTGTTCAAAGCTTTTTGGTGGTACAAGGCTAATTCAACAAGATATTCACAGGATTCATTAAAAATATAATCACACATTCTTTACTCAGATGACCTTACAAGCCTTTACATATTTATTGACCTTTACATGTTAAAAAAATAATAATAAAAAAATTGGAAACTGACTCTTAGCATGAAGAGATATGTAAGCTAATGCTTTTAAAACACGAATCTTTTTCAAGACCGTTTTCCTGCCGGTACTTGTAATTCCCAAAGTCTTACAGAGAGCGGCCTTTTTTTTTCCTAAAAATAAAGTAACTCTTAAAACTCCTTTGAGAAAAGGGTTTAAAGTAGCATTCTTTTTTATTAGCTTTACAGTTCAAAAAGTACCCTTTTGGTTTTTAAACACAATGACATGAAAATGCGGATGGGCACTGTACTAGGTGGAACTCCTCTAAGAAACAGACAGATTTTTTTATGTTAACAAAAAAGCACCTACATTTTTATTATTATTATTAAAATCTGGTTATATTCAGCCAATTCATATTATAATACGAGAAGCAAAGGTCAAGCCTGGTCCCAAACAGGCGAAATCCAAGACACACCTGCACTTACTTGCACGCCCACCGCAGACTATGTAGGTGCTGTTTCAGCCCGCTGTATAAGCAGAAAGGCCAGGCCGTAGCGTGAGCCCAGCAGAGCCATCGCACAGGCTGGACAGACTGAGCGCACACACAGCACTGTGGAGCGGAGTGGCCAGTTACAAACTTCACTTCTGATAAAGACAGCGCGGGTGTGAACGGTCAGCGATAGGGATGTGGACGCCGCATGTCAAAGAGCTCAGCGTCCTAATTGCTCTTACTGCTGACACTAGCGTCAGAAAATCGAAAAGGCCACACTTCAGGGACCTGAACTTCAGCACGTTTCCAGGGGTAAAACTCTGCTGTGAATGAAAGCCTGCTCAGCCTTGCTGACTTCAGAGAATTTTGCGCCAGTAAGAACCTTTGAACTGGGGAGACACCACAGTTGTTCTTCTGATTTGGTTAACAGGAAGGAACTGCTTCAGAGGGACACCACTCCGAGGCAGATAACTGATCGGTATGCTATCAGCCTCCCAGTCCTACAGAAACCACAAACAGGAAGCAGGCAATACAAACACGGAAGAGGAAGAATGAGGACAATGATTTTGCCTCATCATAACAAACACAAGGAAGCCTCTGTAAATTGTAAAAGATGATACCATAATTTACACTTATTTCCCCCAAATGACGTTCAAAAGCAGCACTGACAATAACCTCGCTAGGCAGGGACAGTACAAAAATGGAAGAAGTGATGTATCCGCAGTGAGGCACCTGAAGCTGTACCATTTCTCAGGATCTACAAAAGTCAGCGAGCTTAAGGTTGAAAACCCTTTACATTGCCACTGAGTGGACAAAGTCAAACCAGAACCCACTAAAGCTTTGTGTGTTTTCTGCAGCAGCAAATTTGCATATAATTCTATATTTACTACATCTGTTCAAAAACAAATTTGACTAGGTAGAAACAGTTACTTTAAAAAAAAACAAAATCAAGACTTGGACGTGACTTACGTCACACTGAAATACACTCTTAAAGCAAAATTACCTTCAGTAAGTTACCTTCAATACTAAGAAGTTTGAATTCGGTCTTCAGCTGCACTGTACTCACTTGCTGGTGTACAACAGAATTTTCCAAGCCACATTTGTAAAGTTGTACTTTTGTGATGAGCTACTCATGCTTTTTTTAAGAGGATCACATGATGCATCTGAACTATCGTTGCCCTGGGAGCTCCCCCTCTTCTCACTGCCTTACTGCATTAGTGCCGAAGACCCCAATGTGTCAAAACTTACACCCCAAGGTCACCTGTCCAGAGCTGTCCTTTTCAACTAGCCCTATTCTCCAAATTGCATGCAATGCACATTCGGTTGCTGTCTCTCTGTAGCTTCCTCAATCACATTCATTCATTCTCTCATTCATTTTCATGTAGCAGTTTCAGGAGGAGTAGGGGGAAATACGGAGAAAGACCAGTGTCAAAAAGGAATAGGAGAAATCTCTGGAAGACAGACGTTGGCGTAGTAATTCTTAAGTACAGCTACCAGGAACACCATGTGCACCCGTCACACAACATAATACTTGGATATATTTTGACATCAGCTGTCAAACTGTGACCATGCAATTTGACAACTGCTGCTCTCATAGGTGTGCAAAGACACCAAATCACATTTGGAGTGAGCTGAGATACGTAGCCCTGAAATGACAGAATGTGTAGAAGCGAGAAGTAGGCTGAGTTACTGAGAGGAGGAACATAAGGGCGCTACAGAACTCTCCCCATTCATTCTGCCCTCCGGTTTCTCCTAGGTCAAGAGCCCATTTCTCCACCTCTACGTTGCAAACATTCTTATTCTTGTGCAAACCTACATTACCACCCCAAAAGCAAATCCCGAAGCAGAAGATTCATATGAAAGAATTTAAGGACTAAGCATTAAATGAATGAATTCCACAGTCATCCTAAGAGTCCTGCATGAATAGCTGTTTTGTAACCTCGACCCACTGCACCCTCTCTGAGCTATATCGGATGGAAAAGAATGTCATTTACTCCACTGCAGTCTTGCTTTCCTCGTGCCAAGTGTAGATTGTGGACTACTTCAGCTCTATTTATGATTCTCCTTCCTCCCATTCTTCTTTATCCCTCCATCCCTTAATATGTTTCTCGTGTGAGCTGATCAGCAGATGCAACACTTCAACTGCATACTGCTTTTAAGAATTACTAATTTAGATGAGCATAAATAACTCTGAGCTTGAAGGCACAGTAACAAATAGGTCATCATTAGAAGCTACAAGCAATACAGAAGTAGAGGTCAAAGCACTTGAAAAGTAGGGCACTCATATAGTGCCAGGAAGGAAGACAAGGAATTCAACTTCGTATGTAAATGCAACATGCCATGTGAAAAATTCAGTTCTTTGATATCCATATGAACTGCCAAATTTTGAATAATTACCACCAGTACTTAGAGGACACACCAGTAAAATTTTCCTAAGCATTACATACTTCAGTTAATCATAGAAAACATCTCTTCAGTATTAGAATCATTAAGGTTGGAAGAGATCTCCAAGATCATCTGGTCCAATCAACCCCTACCACCAATGTCACCCACTAAACCATGTCCCCAAGCACCACATCCAACCTCTCCTTGAACACCCCCAGGGACGGTGACTCCACCACCTCCATGGGCAACCCGTCCCAGTGCCTGACTGCTCTTTCTGAGGAGAAATGTCTCCTCATTTCCAACCTCAACCTCCCCTGGCACAACTGGAGGCCATTCCCTCTAGTCCTATCACTAGTTACCTGCAAGAGGAGGCCGACCCCCAGCTCCCCACACCTTCCTTTCAGGCATTTGTAGAAAGCAATGAGGTCTGCCCTGAGCCCCCTCTTCTCAGGACCAAACAACCCCAGTTCCCTCAGCCGCTCCTCACAGGCCTTGTGCTCCAGGCCCTGCACCAGCTCTGTAGCCCTTCTCTGGACACGCTCCAGGGCCTTGATGTCCTTCTCGTAGTGAGGGGCCCAAAACTGAACACAGCACTCGAGGTGCGGCCTTGCACAAAACATTACCCATAAAATGAGTGTCGTAATTGCGTAACATAACGCACAATAGTTGCTTGACTCCAGTATCAGTCTCCACGTCAAACACAAGACCACCTAGCCAGTACTTGACCAGAAGGGTGATTGGTTAGGGTGTAGGTAGCAAGAGGAGGTAACTAAGAACAAGTGATTTACACCAATACCAGGAGAAAGACAGGTTTATGTGACTGGAGGTTGTGTAAAGGCCAACAGGGCTGTTCCGTGATGAATCATGAACAAATTCTGGAGAGGTAGAACTGAGCTATGAAAGGTGATCAGTAGAAACAAAAATGTAGTGACTGGACCTCTCACTGAAACAAATTACAATGGAAAATTATTAGTGGAACAGATCAAGAATAACTATATCATGCTCCAGGTTATTTAAATGGAGTCTCATTCTTCAGTTTAGAGTACCTTAAAAAGGAGAATTGAATTTGAAAGATTAATAACTCTCACTCCCGAGTTAAAATAATCTTAAAACCTTCAGCCACTAGAGTGTACTGAGAAAAAACACCTCTGAAGAGACAGAGCTTTACTACAGCATCTGGAGAAATAATCTTCAACAAATAACACTGCCAAAATTTGTAGAAGAAATTTAAACTACAAAACAATGGCAGAAAATTGGGAGGAGATTGTATAGTATTAATAGCTAGTTTAGCAGAGACAAATGGGAACGAATCAGGTAAATAATGAGCACACAGACACAAGGCTTAAACATAAAATATCAGTAGTAGTAGAAACAGCAGCCAGGCAATGAAGCTGACAAAAGGGCCACTCCTTATACAACTGAAGTGCCATGAATTTAATAATAATAATAAATTTAAAAAAAATGTTAATGGAAGGAACCTAAGTGCAAAATGCAGATCTAAAGCATGAAAACAGGCATTACAGGGATCACAGAAACACAGTGAAATACTAAGTCACTCCAAAAGTATTCATGTTCAGGAAAGAAATACAAGCTTGCTAAACTATCCTTTATAGTTTAGATAAAAAGAAAGTCTTAATTAAAGAAGGGACATTATGAATAAAGCTTCATCTAAGTCACAACTTCTGAGAAAAAATGGTTTTCCTTGTATATTTATTGAGCCCTACTAGAAGCCAACAGTATAAGATTTGGATGTGAATTAAGATTGCTCTATTGTAAGTCTTAATATTATCATGAGAAAGTTCATCAACATGAATGGAATTTATTCTCAGACTTTCTTTAGAAATGAGGGTCAAATGCTACTAATATGAGGAAGCAGTCCTGCAAAATGATAACTGCCAGATTTTTTCATTGGATGAGCAAAAGGCAAAAAAAAAAAAAAAAAAAAAAAAAAGTTTAGTTTTGTTAACTATGAATAAATTATAGGAGAGCTTACAGAGAATCAGTAAACTTGGATAAAATTATTTCAAGTTCATTCCATTGAAGTTACTCAGAAAGAGAAATGGAATAGGTTTGCAACTAAGATTCACGATTCCAAAAAACTGGAAAACTTTGAAACACTATTGAACCTAAGCAGTCCATGGAACTGGCTAGTCCTGTAACTGAACATAGTTTTCTGAAATGCCTTAAAAAAAAAAAAAAAAAAAAAAAAAAAAAAAAAAAAAAAGACATTTAAAGTAAGGCACTGAAAAAAAATCTCCTAGGGAGGAACTTCAGAACTAATAACTACCTCAAAGGATGCATAGCATAAGCAGAGAGTCCGTAAGACAGCATCTGTCATTTACATACTTGGGTCTTTGGAATTTAATTAGGTCAATTAGCAAGTTAGGGTCCTAAGTATCAGTTAGAAGCTAGAGCTGGACCAAACCTAAGATCTCTTCTCTTCTTGAGCTTTTGTGTTGTGTGTATTTGGGACTCACTCTATTAATCTGTTAGTGTCACTTGCCATAAAATGGTACACTTGATGTCTGTCTTGGCCTTTGGAGGATAGCTCATTTTCACAGAAATGAATTTGTTTCTCCACCTCTGGCACTGGGAACACCAGGCTCTCGGAAGGGACCAGCTCAGACTTGTTTCAAAACAAGTGCACCTTGACTGGTTGGAATATAATTAGTGTCTTAAGCATTACCAAGGATTACATTTCAAAGCTTTTGCATTACTCACTGCAATTAAGATGCACCAAATAAGTTTTACAGTTGTTGTTCCAACTCTCTAATTAGTGATTTAAAAAGTACACATATTTTACATTGTCTTGCCTTTCCATATGGCCAAATATATAAAAAATATATTAGTCCAAACAAACGTTTTAAAAAAATAAATAAATAAAAAAGGTATGCCAAACATGTTAAAGGAATTTGTTAATGTTTTTTCAAGAGAACACAAAAAAATACAGAGCCTTGACAGTCTCTTTTAGTGAAGCCCCAATACACCATGAAAAATGTAGTCAACAGTATCTTCAATGAATCATAATATAGCTTACATCTAACGTGGCTGATCACAGTGCCAGAAAAGTTCAAAGAGACCGTACTAAAACTGGCAGTAGAATACTACTGGAAGTTGTGGAAGTCAGTGAAGTACCTACTTTGTAGCCAGAAGTAATTACGTTCATCTGCTAATCTCTTCTGGAGAAGCCCAATCGCACAGGCATTCAGAGATCCCATCTAGCAGATAAGAACTCCATACAAGACACAGGCTGCCGCTTTTCTTGAAAACACAGCTAAAAGATGAAACAGCACTTTTGTGTTTTATGGTGCAACACATGTATAGTACACTCGTTGAGATAAAAAATGACGGTGCTGGCGTGTGTACCAATGGTAAGGAACAGCTGTATTTTCTTCCTTCCTCTGTTTGAGAGAACGCAAACCTACATCTCAAGACTACACCACAACTATAAAGTTCCTAGTTTTCACAAGCTCAGAAACCTCAGGTTCAAGAATCCATTGTGTGGATTCTTAACAGACACCCAGTTGCCTATATTGATCTTGAATGTATTTCCTTCTTATTGAAATAATGATGGAATGAGACAGGATGTTGAACCCTCACTGAACCTATGCAATGCACCTCACTTCAAGAAGACCGCTCATTAATGCTGTTGACTTAGTTTAAATCAGTACAATATTTCCAAGTAGACAGCATTCGGGAGTTATATCCATGTGATACAGATTTAAATCTAGAAGCATGTGTAGTGTAGCTTATTTTTTGGAGTTCCACAGTGCTTCTGCAGTTCCAAGTAAGCATGTGCAACCTGCAACTTCCCGTAAGATAAATAACAGTATATAACCCAAGCAACAGCAAAAGATGTGACTGGAATGAGTATTAACTACTTCCAAAGCAGGGAGGAACTAAAGCATGTCCAGGGAAAAATATAAATAAATAAATTATAGGCAGAACTATGTGCCTGGCTTTTATCCAGTATTCTCAAGCAGCTAGACTGCTTGCAGCAGCTTACCGAAGTGAGTCCAAGCCCAAGCTATAAGGCTGATATTTAGGTGTGGTTACTGCTTAGGAAATTGTAAATCCTCTATTTTCTATGGCTTCTATTGGAGCATGTTAAACAGCCTTAAAACATAAATGTTGCTGCCAGCAAAGTCAGGAAGAAAATTGTCAGCGTTTGCTTACCACAAAATATATATATATATACACACCAATATCAATTATACCAAAACCTCAAATTGTAAGTGTGGAAAGTAATTTTGGAGTATCGAGATGAGATGGTTGGAAGAATTTTATTGCTCCTTTTTGGATTTTTCATTATGGTCATACACTTTACTGTCTTGTATCTGGGGTTATTTTACTTCTAACCCCAAAATAATTTGTGTGCATTAGCAATGTGAAAAGATTCCAATCTGTCCCAGAAGCTTCTATTCACAAGTGTATTTGGTCCTCATTAACTGAAACCTCCAATCAGCTCCAGGAAAAAAAAAAAAATCTCTTTCTGAGTGACTGAATGTCATAAAAAAATAATCATTATACCGCAGCATAAAATAGAGAGTTATATTTTTTGACCAGTGTACATTAGTGTTTGCTTGTAATTTTTTCCTGTATAAATGTATTTTACATGTTGTATTTCATCCGCGTGGTCACATCTCTTTAAGAATAACAAAGCCATACCCCATATTATATATTTACACACACTGAAAAAACAGCACAAGTCTATTTGTCTATGAATATTCTCATGTATGGGATAAGAACTTGCATCACAGTTACTATCAGTATTATCTACACTGGTGGGAGCAAAAAGGCCTGCTGTGAAACTTACACCCTTTTCCTATGTATGAAACAAGATACAAATAAGGATCATTTTTGTCTTACAGTGAATTAATTTACATTTACATTACTGTAGGAGTGGATTTGACTATTTAATAGCAAAAATGCCAAAGACTTACCAAGTGCATCAGTTAAATATACTGGTAGAGAAAATCAAGTGAGAATGCTTCAAGATTTCCTTCTCTTTTTCATGACTGAGCATTCTCCTTTTCTGTGACATAAGAGCTTTTCATTGTTATGCCTTAAAGCCTCATACTTCAGAAGCAAAGCTCTGTTCAGGTTAACCTTGCAGCAGTGAGACAGCTCGGTGCCATAACGCGCTGAACACCACATTGCCCACCCTTACTCCATCAGCCTCACAGACCATCACCTCCGGCTTGCTGTGGATCAATATACAAATACTTTGCAATGACCTTGCAGTACTTTGCACACTCTACCAACCTGCTCTACCAGGCAGCTCCTTGGCATTCCTTAATTTTATATTTTGTGAGTGACAAAGAAAGAATAATCTATATTTTAGTGCAAGCCTCTTGTGCATTGCAAGTATTACAGGCATTCGCCACCCTTCTTCTGTCACCCTAAGCGGGCTGACATCGTGTGTGTGGGCACTCCTACCCCCTAACAATGTTGTACCATGTCTGACACAGAAATTAAGCTGTGTTCCTCAGACAGGTGACGATGGCAAGTTTTAGAGGCTCTCTATGTGATGGAACAGTCCCAACACTTCCAAGCAAAAATCATGAGGGAAAAGCCCCTCAAGCCCTCACGAGAGGACTGCACATTGAGAATACCCTCTGGGCTATCGTGGTTTTGTACGAATGGGTAGCGTTAGGTCACAGTTAATGTACTGCAGGTAACATTGATGTGCCAGGAGAATGGGGCACAGAGCTTGTAGGAATGGGATTCATTGCCATGTTCTGTCGTGCTCTGTCTTACACCCTCTGCCAGCAGCTCCTGTGCCGAAGGGAAGGGAAGGGAAGGGAAGGGAAGGGAAGGGAAGGGAAGGGAAGGGAAGGGAAGGGAAGGGAAGGGAAGGGAAGGGAAGGGAAGGGAAGGGACCGCCCCTCCCCCGCCCTCCCCTCAGCGGGGCCGCGCCCACCACAGCGCCCCTCCCCCTCCCCCCACCAACGGCCCAACGGCCGCTGCGCGCGCGGCCGGAGAGGGAGGGGCGGGGCGTGGAGAAGGGGCACTTCCGCGCGCGCACGGTGCGGGAAGGGAGGGAGGGGTCCTGCAGCCCGGCGGGAGGCCGCAGCCCGCGGGGCGCCCGCCGCCCGGACTCACCCATCCCGCGGCGCCGCGCCGGCCCCTTTAAGAACCGCCCGGGGCTCCTCCCTCCCTCCCCGCCCCTCCCCTCCCCGCCCCGTCGGCCAATGGGCGGCCGCGACGCCACAGGGGCTGCGGAGGGGAGGCGAGCGGGCAAGATGGCGGCGGCGGCAGCAGGAGGGGCGGCGGCGGCCGCGGAGGAGCCGCCGCAGGCCCCGTCCCCGTCCCCGTCCCCGTCCCCATCGCCGGGCCCGGCGCTGCCGGAGCGGCTGCAGCGCCGCGAGGCGGAGCGGCAGCAGGGCGTGGAGCGGCAGCGGCGGCAGCGGGAGGCGCGGGCGGTGCAGGAGGAGCGCAGCGAGGTGGTGCTGGCGGCGCTGGGCCGCGAGCGCCAGGCCGTGGAGGAGCTGCTGGCGGCGGGCCCGCCCGACGAGGCGGCGGCGCGGCTGCAGGCGCTGCAGAAGCTGCTGACGGACAGCGTGCGCTGCCTGGCGCCCTACGAGCTGCGCCAGGCGCAGGAGGCCGTGGCGCGGCTGCAGGCGGCGCTGGCGGCGCGGCGGCAGCAGCTGCAGCCCAAGAAGCGCTTCGCCTTCCGCGCCCTGCGCAAGGGAGCGGCCCCCGGCGCTCAGCCCGGCCCCGCCGCCGAGCCCCCGGCCGAGCCGCCGGCCCCCGGGCGCGGCGTGGCCGAGGGGGAGCCGGGCGGGCCCCCGCTGTGCGGCTTCAGCGGCGCCGAGGGCCGGGAGCTGGAGCTGGGCCCCTCGGAGCTGCTGCAGCGCGACGTGGTGCTGGCCGAGCTGCGCGGCTGCCGGGTGCGGCTGCGGGGCAACGCCAACACGCTGCGGGTGCGGGACTGCCGCGGCTGCACCGTGCTCTGCGGGCCCGTGTCCACCTCCGTGCTGGTGGACGGCTGCAGCGACTGCCAGCTGGTGGTGGCCTGCCAGCAGCTCCGCACGCACCGCACCCGCGACAGCCGGTTCTACATACAGGTGACCAGCCGGGCCGTGATCGAGGACTGCAGCAAGGTGTCCTTCGCGCCCTACGCCTGGAGCTACCCGGGGATCGAGGGGGATTTCGAGTCGTCCGGGCTGGACAGGAGCAGGAACAACTGGAACCTGGTGGATGACTTTGACTGGCTGGCGAGCGACAAGCCTTCACCCAACTGGTGCCTCATCCCCGAGGAGGAGAGGGTCAGCAGCTGGGACTGACCGCGGGGGAGCTTGGTACCTACCCGTGGAGAAATCCTGATGTAAATGCATTGATTCTTAAGCAGGAGGAGTTCTGCCCTGAGAGGCCATAAAGTGATTGCAGGTGGTATTTAAATTGTGAGTTACAATGTACGACTGGCCTCACTAACCAAAAAACACCAGTCAAATGTAGTTTACTGTTCTTAAACAATTTACTGCTATAATCTTTATATTTCACTGTGGAATTAGCCAACTACTGTGGTACCTCATTGCTGAGCATTTTTAGTTAAGGTGGGGCAAGGGGCACAGTACACAAATAATAGTGAGCCTCTACTAGAGCTGTTGTGCTGCTTTCACTCACCCAGACAGAATTAGAATTACCTGCAAGTAGTACAAGTTGGAGTCAGACAAAAAAGACCAAATGCCTAATCTGTCCTATTTCTGTGGTGCTGAAACTACAGACCAGTCATGGGTATGGGGGAGATGACTTCAGTGAGGCAACAGAGACAAAAGATGAGAGGGGGATGTTTTACAGGTGGGGAAGTGTATCAGACAGGTGAACCAGGCTGTGATGTAATGGGGAGCCAGGTTCGGCTGATGGGTGATATCCGTCAGTTGTCTTTATTTAGTCTTAAGCAAGATAAAGAGGAAAAAGTCTAATGAAAATTGAATGCTCTCCTGCTATGCTAATGACTGGTTGAAACAAGCAAACCTGTAGAGGTTACAGAAATGCTGAATCTTCGCAGACTGAAAATGCTATGTGAAACGATGCTCCTTCTGCAAACAGTTTTAACTTGAAACAAAACCAGATGTGGGCAGGCTTCCTAGGGCACGCAGTAGGTGCTGGTGAACGTGACAGAAGCCTCAGGGCAGAGATGTCCGGGTGCATCCCACTGGTCTGTCTGTGTACCAGCCAGCAGGCTTGGCTGCGATCACAGATAAATGTGATCATCGATCATCTCTCTGCTTCTGTATATCAAGTGCAATGTTGGCAGAGGGAATTAAAATGTGACAAGCATGATATTTCAGTTCTAAAATAGTACATTACTTTGCATAAAGGCCCTTAGTGCACAGTGACTTTGAGTCCATTTCTTCTGTCACGTTCAATACCAGTAAAAATATCAGTGTTATGATTCTTTTTGTACAGTAACCTGTTAATGGTGAAATAACCAGTATTCAAAAACATCCTTAACTTGTGATTCCTTACCTTGCCTAAGCAGCAGCTCAGAATTGTATATAAGAACTCTGCAAAATGTTTGTTGCCCTGTTGTATGTGCCTCTAACAGAAAATGAATACTAATTAAACTATCAAAAACTGCATCATTGCCATGAAAAACTTGAAACTTCACTTGAGTACTTGACTGCTTTCGAGCAACAGAAAAAACTTAATTTGTTTTCAACGTATTTAATTTAAAGGGGGAAGGAAAATTTTTTTTAATATTTTTCCACAACTTTTCAGTTTTGTTTACTTTTGTTATGTATACTTAGTCTGAACTGGATTTTGCATTTCAAATATATTTGTTTTGGATGGAGTTGTTTCTGGTGATTTTTCCCTGCAGTGACAGCAGCATAGATCAATTTAAAGAAAACACCCTTAGTCATGGCTTAATGTACGGAGCTGTTAATGTTTGGTGTCAAAGCAGTATGATTAGATGGAGTCTCTTAAATTAGATGGATGTGTTGAAATTAAGTACAGAGCCTGAATGTGTAGTTGATATTTCTTCCCATCGCTTCCTGGTAGTGACAAATCCATCCCTTCAGCATCCTCTAGTCTAGCAGTAGCAAACTGTTGAGCCTGTAAAAACCACAGAGGTGCCTTTGTTCTGCTGGGTAGAGACTGTGTAAGCATCATGTTCATGTCCTGTGGTGCCAGACAGCAGCTCAGCTGGACAAGTGGATGCTGCTGCTGGGCTGCAGCAGGTGTCGGGGATGTGCACTTCTCAGAGACCTCACAAACTGGCTTGTAAACATGTAGCTGTGTTAGCTGTCCCTCCTTAGTTCATGGTATTGTCTGAAAAAAAAAAAAAAAAAAAGCAGAAGTTAAAAACACAGAATTTAGACTTGAACTTGGGTCCAAAATCTTTTTCAAAGGTCAGTTACTAAGATCCGAGTTCTCACACGTTCCTTTTCTCAAAGTACTTCTGTCAAACCAAAGTTATTAGATAATACCCTTCAGGAATATAACCTTACAGCAAATTGCTGAAGACATTCCAGGCAATTACTTTCCATTAAAAGATTAGCGTTACTTTTGTAATATAAAATAGGTAAATTAATCCATTTCTCTAGCATGACACGAGCCAAGAAAATGCGATTTCAGAATAGCAAGTATGAGAACAGCTAATTTTTTACATGCTTTTATGAAGCTGTTTAATATATACACAGGTAATTGCACATTTCCATGCACTTTAAAAAATGTTCATTTCCCAATACAGAATTATTCTAGGAGAAATTTAAATTCCTGAAACAGAAGTGTTACATTAATAGTGCAGGATATGAACGGAAGCAGTAGAAATTTTTTGCTAGTGCATTCATAGACTGTATCAGTATAGAAATTGCAACATTCCCAAGTCTTTTTTATGGAAGAAACAGAAGCACCTATGCATTGCTGTTCACTGAATTATTTTAACAATGCCACTTCTAAAAATCTCCCCATGTAGGAGGAAATCACAGACAGCACAGGCACTAGCAGGTTGTTGTCTGTGTGTCCCAGAAGGAACGCTGCTGACAGCAGGAGTGCAGGCAGTTCTGGTGTTACTCACCTGTGCAGGAACAGCCAGCCTTCTGCAAGCCTTACCAGGAAGCAAAAGGAGAACCAGCAAGCGCTGTGCAAGTGAGAGAGGAACAGCAGCTGATGTCCCAGAAGTACAGTTAGCTACTTGAGGAGAAATTCATTTTTCAGTCAAATTTAGCGTGAAGTGGGAACTCAGATGTATTGAGAATTGTGTACTCATTCACCTTTATTTTTTTGACAAAGTTATTTAAAAGCATGGTAGAACTAAATACAAAAATGTTTAACCAGGTAGTTATATATAATAATCATATTTAAAATTTCCCAGCTGTTACTAAACTAATTTCTTCCTCTAAGATGGAAAAAAAATCTTTAGTGATGTACTCAGTGTACATTTTGGAAATAGGACACCGGGGATGCTTTGGCAGCTCTAGACTATAGAGTTGTGTTGAGTATTCCACTGCAACCACTTACTGACTAAACAATGAGCACCGTAAGACTAAGAGGCTGGTTCACAAGACTTGCAGCTTGATTGTATTTGTTTACCTTTTGCCTCAACTGCCAAAGAAAACATCAGAAAAAAACCCTTGCTGCCAGCAGGTAAGGCTGAAGCACTTCATTCAAGAGGTCAGAACACTTCTTGAGCAGGTACGTGATGAAATAGGTTCACTGAGAGCACCTGGGGTTTACGATGGGTTTAACAAGTCAGGACCTGCGTGCCATCTTGTCTCTAGATGAGTTTATGACAGAGCAGCTCGTGCATCACATTTGAGCAAACCTCAAAGAGAATAAGGAGCGTGTCACGATGCACCCTGAGCTGTTTGGACAGCGACTTGGCTACCACGCTGTAATTCTGAAGCTTGCACCTGAGAATGATCAGGCAGGGCTGGGCAGGGTTTGTGCAGCAGCAGGTCCCAGGAGGTGTGCCGGGCTCTCTCTGTTCTCCTGGGTCAAGGAGACACAATGCCAGCCTGGCCAGAGCTGCTTTGTGCCTCTGCTAATCGCAGCTTGGAGGAGGAGGGCAGCACGCTCCCTTTCTTCCCTCGGTACAATGAGCAATGCTGACACGAAGAAAATCGCCCGCCAACCTCCTGTAGGCCAGGAGCTGGGATTGCTTTGTGTCTAACCTGCTACAGAGGGCTCGCAAGAATCTCCTCCTCCCGAGGTTATCGTGTTAAGGAGGCTTTGCTCAGCCCTGGGTTGTACGGAGCAGTTTCACAGCTTAGTGGCCAGCCGGCAAACTCAGGCTCACGCTCGTGCTACAGGTGGTGGGGAGCTGCACCCCAGTCACGTAACCAGCACAACACAAGACTGGAGTGAACGATGTCTCCTCAAGGTCTTCAGCTCTGGTTTGTTTCATCTCCAGAATAAATAAGGAGCTTCGTTAGAAATACATCCCCTATAGTAATAACAGCAACAACTTCTGCTAGGCTTCAGTGGCTGGAAAACAAATGCCTGCCAGGGGCATGGTGTGACTATATCATGAGGATGACAGGAATACCGGCACAATAGAACTAGGTGAAAATTAGCCCTGAACTAATGGTCAGAAAGCTTCTGAACCGTGCAGAGCACTGAGGCATGGAACAGTTTTCCAGAGTCATGAGAGCTAACTCTTAAAACATTTCAAAAAACAAGCTGCTTGGATTGCCATGCTCTAGCTGGTGACCTTACAGAAATCTGCAGATAAACATAACTTTGTTAGCAGCAATCTAACTCAGCTTTTTACAGCTCATGTGTCTGAGAACAAAATAGTTTTATTCAAAAAGAGTTCTTCAGCACTGTGCAGATCTTTGAGTGTTGGTATTTGTTGATGTTTTGGGTTGAGTGGTGAGAAAACCTGATCCCAGAACAGCAGCCGAGCTGCTGGTTCCAGCGTGGCCAGCATTTCACCTGGCCATCGCACCCTGAGAGAGGCTGCCCCTCTTTTCTGCCTGCACTGGCTCTCTGAATAGCAGGACCACAAGGGAAGACATTGGTATTTTCTCTTTATCCAGCCCTATCTCATTTAGAAGGGTTCCGGGTTCTAGCAAAATTATTGCCTGAAAAAAACAGGTAAGAAGTACACACAATAATTTCTTACATACTTTTACCCATATATTTGAAAGCTTAGATTTATACTTTTTTAATTGATTTAAAAATATATATATATGTTTTCACTATTTGGGGAATAATTATATATAGACAAAGATCAAGTGTCAGTGCCTTTACCTGGAAAAGCTTCAGGTGCTACAAAAATACTTCAAAAGCTTCCCGCTAAACAATTCGTCAGTTCTTTCCACTGAACATACTGAGCCCCGGGCCCTTCCATATCCACCTACTTCTGTCTTTCCAAGTGGATTTGTCCCAGGATGTGGGAGTGGGATCTGAGGGCAGACTTGCTGGATTTGAGAGCTGCCTGCAGACAAGTACACGTCTTTCCCTCCCTTGCGTATCATCCTTTTGCTGCTCATCTCTCCCCTCGTCTCCTACTTTTCATCAGGCCCTCCCCACTTATGACTGAGGCTTTTTTTTTTCCTGTGCAGCCTTCTCGTTGCAGATCAGACAGCCACACAAGAGAGCTTATAGGCTGCACTGTTCCAAAAAGCCAATTTCATCATACACAAGGATAGATACAAATAGCAAGAGAAGTCTGTGGATTTTCAGCATTTCCTTTCACAACATGATCTAATTTATTTGAGTTCAGGTTCCATCTGTTTTGATGTTTTCCTGTAATAATGGCTATTGTGATCCTTTTGGAAGCTTCTTTAAATTCCCAACATATTTCTTCCCTATTTCTGCAAGTACAGACGTTGATTTATAAGTTATTCTTTCAGCAGTGAGCAGTACACCCTAGGCATCACAATCATACAAATAAATACTCACAATGAGCATCCTGTGGTCCAAGAACAGACTGTGTTTTCTGAGCACACTGTGGATGAAGGACGGGTGAAGTGCTGGGAACTGCCCAGAGCAAAACCACGCTGAAGACCCCACTGTACGCCCCAGTGCTGTTGGGGAGCCACAGGGGCCAGTGCCCCTCCTCACCTTTCCCGGGGCACACAACAGCCCAGGCACTGGATTTAGCCACTTGCCTCCATTCCCAGCCTCAGGGCCTGCAGGCACTTCACATGCCACAAACAGGGCAGCCCGCCCAGTTACTGGCATAACGCAGGAGAGACGAGTCACAAATCAGACTTGTTCCTCCTCCTGTTATCCGTACCACACAGCACAGCCATTTCATAGCGTTGTGCCTTAGCACTGTCCTCACACACACCATATGGGTATAAACCCAAGCAAAACCATGAACTACAGTACATAAACAAATTGCTTAGCTCCACACAGTAACATCCTATGATGTTTAAAAGGGGCACCTTCATCCTTGCAGTGACACCTAACCACTTCTAAAGGAAGAAAAAAACCAAAACAACCACCAGTAAGAAAGCGAACTGTTTCACATCATAGAGCAGCATGAACGAAGCATATTAGGCCAAGAAATTATTTTTACTACCACCTAAAAGCACTTTAATGATTTAGGCATGTAGGGTATACCTGTATAAAGGGAATTTGCCTTTTCTATTTCACTTTCATGAAGATTTGGTAAGGAGAATGGTAGGTCCAGGGCTGGGCAGCAGACTGTATAGCAAATACTAGATTGAATCATAGGTATTAAAAGCAACTTATTCCTCCCCTCCCAAAGTTAATTGGTAACATTGTGTGTTACCTTTAGGTTAGCTTTTTTGGAAAGGTATCAGTATTACATTGTTATCAGTAGATATTACAATTCTGGAACAATATTTTGAATTTGAACACTTCCACAGTGAGTCCTAGCAGATCAATAATCATTTGAATATTTTAACTTTTTTTTTTTTTTTCCTCTGGAACAGCGTATGAATTGTGTGTTTGTTTAATATGGAACCTCTGAGGAGACCATTAACTCAACCATCCTTGCTGCAATTAGCCTTTGTCTTCTATGGATCAGTTTCAAGATTTTCTGTTTGAAATAGAAGGAGGTAGTAAACTTACCCAGTTAAAGGCCAGTCCCAGCCAAGGTAAATATTTACAAAAAGAGCGGATTACTGACAAAACCATCTTTCTTTGCTATGCTGTCCACACCCCAAACCACATTTTTTATGATCCCCCATAACCTTCCTCTTCCCTAGGTTACCGTGCTGGAGACACCCCTCAGTTCACCAGCTTGCTGAAGGTCACGCAGGGCTTGCCACCTCTGTCTGGGATGGGCTGGAAACATCAACTCTCAACTTTTTAAGCACTGACTTCATTTTTATTTATTTATTTATTTTAAGCAAAAGCACATGAATTACCATCGGTAATCCTCTTTAAAACTTATCAGTATGGTAACCCAACTTGATAAGCAAGTAGCTTTTACTGCATCAAGTTGTATCAGCCTATCAAAACTACTTAAATAAACACAGCAAACATCCAACTCTGGGTTGCTTTAATTGTGCTCATTACTCCCAGTGATGACTTTAAAGGAATCACCTGAAGTCTCAGAGGCCTAATTGTGAATCACCTTCCTGGGCATCAGGTGATTCAGGGATCATCCCCCAGAAAGTGTTAACCACTTACAGGTGGTTTATCAGGACTTCTCCTGATACCTTCATTAAGGAGAGGAGTAAGGCAGTGGATTTGGAGGCCCCAATGAGCCCTGAGGCTTATGCTACATGTTCTGTTTCACTATCTCTTTTCCTGAAGTAACAGGAAACACCACAGTGCACACAATCCAATCACATAATCTTGATTCATCATATTTACTGTGGGCATCTGAATGATAAATTATTAAGGTAGCAGTGTGAAGGCTCATCTGTGCCCTGGAATACAAACTTCCCAGTACCCAGAGTGGCACCAGGCTTACATCTGCTGTGGGCAGTTTTACTATTTCTTGTCCTGTTAATTGCAGAGCAGAACATGTTTCACTGTATATCCATCTGATTCATAGTCCTATGTTTTGTTTGTTTGTTTGTTTACACTTACCAAAGTTTCACTCTGTCATCACTGAAAAGAAAAGGAGAAAAAAAATCAGGTTCATTTATATATAATGGACTTCAGGCTGTCAGATAAATACACCCTCCAAACTACCTTGTATTCCCCAGCTGAGCTCCGGAGAAGTCAGTGAAATGTAGCAAAGTGCACTGCATGGGTAGGATAAAAGAAACCAGGAGAGAGGTTATTTCAGTGCTATAGCTTTCTGCACAAAAGTATTTAAGAGACTCTCCCAGGAAATAGCCCTTTTCATCCACCTCTCAGCAAGCAGAGAGAACAGCCCCGATGCAGTTTCCTTCCTCCTTTCCCTTGCATGCTCACCTGTGCGGGCAGCAGTGACACAACCGACCTGCTTTAAGAAAAGCCCAGTTACTAGCTGCTCTCCAGGTCCAGACAGGCCAGGGGAGGGCCATCACTAAGACCTGCTATTGACTTAGCACAGGAAAACACAGCAGCCTGACCCTTCATCATCACTTGAGAAACCTCCAGTATCTCAGAATCTCAAGCAATAACTAAGCAGCACCCATGGTACCAGGCAGCAGCAGTTCTACAAAAGCATTGTTTTCAGAGCACTGTGTTTTACTTTTCCACTCACTTTCCTGCCAGGCAGGCCCCGTGCTGGCAGCGGGTGCCACCACGTTCCCCAGGACAGCCAGGGCACAGGCTCCATCCCCACCCTAGGGCAGCCCCTTTCTCCCTCCCTGTGCTGGCTCCAGCCCAGTGGGATCAGATTTTCCTTTAAGTTCATTTTTCTTCACTGCAGAGCTTTTCCAAGCACGCATGTGTGTTATTTATTGAGTTTCTCTGAACTTTTCCTCTCGCTTTCCCTCCTGTCAAGGCCCGGAGATTGTACAAAGCCTGAAAGTAAATAGAAAATGCCACGCTTGGGTTTTTTAGGTCACTGTAAACGACATGCTTAGCTGCTTCCAGAATGCATAAGCCACGGGATGTCGTCTCGGGTAAACAGGGGAGGATGAGGACTGGAAAGGTGTTTCTGGCTGTAGGTATGAATAAATCAGGGTCACGCAGAGGAAGTGTATTTATGTATTCAAAAAGCTTTTTTTTTTTTTTTTTTTTTTTTCATCTCAGAGCCCTTTTCCCTTTCCCTCAAACCATCCATGTTCTTCCGTTAACAAGGATCTTTTTATATCGCTGGGTTTTCACATTCTGCCAAGCAGCCTATCACAAGAAAGCCCAAATCTACTAAATAGTAAAATGAGGGATTATTTCCACTCATCTGTTGACAGACATTTCTCCAAATTGGATCAAATGATTAAAGGTATTAGAATGACGTCGTGCAGATCCAGATCAAATCATTTGAAACCTTGAGACTGTTTCTCCTTTGCTTGGAAGGAACCACCAGAAATAGTTGTAGGCGCTAATTGCCCATTATTCTTACTAATGAGAAATTGTTAATTTGGATCTTTGAGTATTTGCTTGCTTGAACCCACGCACAGGGAGCTCAAGATGGAGGGGCCGTGCAGCATCTCGCTTCAGGCTGTGCCAGTCGGAGCCTTTCTAAACGCCTGAATGGTTCTTCCTCGAATCGCTTACACGGAGAAGAGGGGTTCAGGCTGCGAAACCTTTCAACACCTCACGTATTGCAAAGATGGCACTGCTGAAAGTCAAATTCAACCAGAAGAAACGGGTAAAACTAGCCCAGGGACTATGGCTCATGAACTGGTTTTCAGTGTTTGCTGGAATCATTGTTTTTAGCATGGGGTTGTTCCTCAAAATTGAGCTCCGGAAGCGAAGCGAAGTGATGGACAATTCTGAAAGCCATTTTGTGCCCAATTCTTTGATATTGATGGGTATATTATCCTGCGCCTTCAATGGTTTTGCTGGCAAAATTTGTTACGACTCTCTGGATCCCACTAAATTTGCCAAGTGGAAACCTTTGCTGAAACCCTACCTGGCACTATGTTTCCTCTTCAACATACTCATTTTCTTCGTCGCTCTGATTTGCTTTCTCATGCGGGGCTCTCTGGAGAGCACACTGGCTCAGGGGCTGAAGAACGGCATGAAGTTCTACCGGGACACAGACACCCCCGGAAGATGCTTCATGAAGAAGACAATCGACATGCTCCAAATTGAGTTCAAATGCTGTGGAAACAATGGCTTCAAAGATTGGTTTGAAATTCAGTGGATCAGCAACAGATACCTGGACTTCAGCTCCAAGGAAGTGAAAGAGTAAGTGACTTAGTGGGGTTTGTATTGCATAGTATCATGATTTGGTCAGCTTTAGGCTAAAGAAACATACATCACAACAGATGCTGACTGCAGGGTTTTCTTGTATAAAATGTTTTTCTTTTTTTCTCTGCTCTTGCTTTAATAGAGATGCCAAATGCTCAGTGAGATTACCTTCTCCTCTGCCAGATTCCTCTAACATTATCCAGAATGTAAAATGCAAAGCAGTAAAATGCAGTTCCCACTCTTACATGGTGCAATGTAAACAGACTTAAAAAATATCTTTTTTTTCTATCTTTTACCTCTTTATAAACTCATTACACCAAGCCACACATTCCTACTCCCAAAATCAAGCGTGTGGCTAACAGCAAAGTATCAGAACCTCACTGTACCTAAAGCAGATTTCCACAAGACCTAAGTTCCCATGCAGAGGCCACTGGGTTGACACCGCTTCTAAAACTCCAATTTAGATATTGGTAAGTAATGAATCTCATGAAAAGAAGCAGAAACAGAAATGCTTTACCAATAACTCGTGTGTTTTCAATCCTTAAGATTTAGAATTCATTATTAAATTCACTCAGTGGATTGCTTCACCACTCTGTCAATTTGGGTCTGTCAGCATCCATCGATGTTCCCAGCTTTATATACTGTCTCTTACAGTCAGGCGCACTGTATGTTCTTAAACATGTGAAAAAAAAAAAAGTATAAAATCTATATTCATGCTTATTTTTTTAAACTTCATATGAAAACGCGCTAGCTTCCTCTATGCAAACCAGAACTGATTGTTGACCAGAACCACCTTAACGGCTCTATTGTCGGTGTAAAGAGGTATTAATCTCAAAATGAGTTTAGGCGCAGTAAGAACAAGTAAAAAATAAACAAGAGAACAAATGAACTTTTGAAATGAAAAAATTAATGCTGAGCATAAATAGCCACAATCTTTTAATAAATTAAGCAGTAGAGGAAGAGATTTTTATTCTGATTTCTTTGGGAATGTCACTCGTTAGGTTGGTACTGGATGGTTACACAGAGAGGCTTGTAAACTAGGAGCCATCTGCTTTTTAAATATACTGAGTATGTTAAAAACGTCTGAAGTACTCTTGAAAAAAGCTTTGTGCATCTCGTGGGATCCCTGCTCGACAGTGTAAAGGCTACTTCATTTATGTGCCTCTCTGCATATTGTTTCGACTAGCTGGTGGTCTGCAGACTTTTACAATTCTCAACCAGGATGGTATAGAGAAAACTCTTACAGGGTTAACATATCGCACTGCAGGGTTATAACAGATACATTCACTATTTAATAAGGGAGTATTTGTGCTGCGAAGGTATGCCTGTGGGTATAAATAACTACTTGAAAACATAATAAGTTCACCTTGCCAGCATTATATGGAGATTTGAGAGCTATAACTTAATCCATTAGCAGTGGAAGGACAAAGCACAGAGGGAAAACAAGGTTATATTGTCCTTAATAAACGATGTCTTATTGGGGACCGAGGCTCACACCAATTTCTTTGTGCTGCTGAAACAGGAAATAGGGCATTAAAATTTCACAGATGGATGTTAATGAGTGAATTCAAGGTTTGAGCTACATGGTGAGGCACAAACTCTGCTCATATTCCTGGTGGGATCTTCTGGCCCCTTTCAAGTCAGTTGCAAAGTTCTCCTTAATTCTAGGGAAGGTGGGAGTCCATCCTCTGCAATGCAATTTTTAGGTTATTTGTAGAATTAAGGTCTGATCCAATCTCTCTGGATCTCGTGGAGCATTTACACATCAATGGGAATGAACCGCATTTGGTGTTTAGATGTATTTAGGCGCTGATTGCAAAGTGGAATTTTGCCACACTGGGCTTTTGTCATCATCTCTATAACACAAATTTAAAATATTGTTATTAAAAGCTACAAGTGACTCTCAGTGTTTGTTTGTTTGTTTGTTTGTTTCCTTTCTAAATCACCAGGGCTCTCCATTCTGTACCATTTTCTAAGTAAAATGGTATTTATTAGAGTTACAGTGCTCTTATTATAGTTTTCTTCTGTAGCCCCAGCGGAACTACTCATGTTTTAAATATCTCCTGTCTAAGCATCTTGATAAGGCACCGGATTAAATGTATATTTATTGATAGCAACCATGGTCTCAGATGAATTATAGTCGGGAAGCTCCTGCAAGGACTTCAGGAATTTCTGAACATCTTGTTGCTGAAACACATTTCATGTTTTAAATACTGGATACCTTCCCAAGCCAATAATAAATGCATAGCCCCTTCCTGGAGCTATTGTCACTGAAGAGAAGATACTAGATTTGCTGGATCAATGATTTAGCAGGGTATAGTGGGTCCTAAGGCTGTTGTGAGTCAGGTCACCTCCAGCAGTCCTTCCACCCTAACTATGCAGTGATCAATCACTCTTTTCTGATTGTTTTTCATTAACTTTCTCGCTACTTTTCTTAAACATTACATTCTTGGAGGAACTCACTCAAGAGGGCTTGTGTCCATAAAGAAGGGTTACCTATAGATTCAGAGCAACCTTGACATGGAGAAGGGTTTTAGGGAGGAAAACCACCCAGGAGGAATGTTACTCTCTAAAAAAGGGATGCAGAGAAGTTGCATGGCTAGGAAGCACTGTGGAAAATCTGTGTTTCATTTGCTTCCTTCTATGTTCAAGTTCACTGCAGTGTGTCTTTACATGTATGTGTGCATTGACACATCCTTCTGCCCTTGCCTGCATGCAGTCGAATCAAAAGCAACGTGGATGGACGGTACCTGGTTGATGGTGTCCCCTTCAGCTGCTGCAACCCCAGCTCCCCAAGGCCCTGCATCCAGTACCAGGTCACCAACAACTCGGCTCACTACAGCTACGACTACCAAACGGAGGAGCTCAACCTCTGGGGCCGTGGCTGCCGGGAAGCCCTCCTGCACTACTACAGCAGCATGATGAGCTCCATGGGTGCCGTCGTCCTCCTCGTCTGGCTTTTCGAGGTAACCTGTTGGCACGGTGCCCTCTCTCCCTCACCCTGCTTTGCCAAAGCTCTAGCTTGGCCAGACCTATGTCTACTTCTGACCCAAAAATCTGTGTAAAATACATCAGTCACCTGCCACTGCTCTGTGGCAGGGAAATCCCACACAGCAGTGGATGTCAGCAGGCCTGGAAGGTCCCAGCCTGGAGATGGGAAGCCTGGTAGTGGGCTGAGCATCCCCAGAGCAAGGGGAATAAAAGGACCAGCTTTGTGCCCTATGCAGAGAGCTCAGCTCTCCAGGTATATTATTTCTACCCAGGTTCCCACTAGTAGGGAATAGAAAGTACTTAGAGCAGTGCATCAGAAAGAGATGGCATCAATTTGTGGGACAGAAAGTGTAATTAAGTGTTTTATGCGGTGATAAAAATAACACAGGCAGAGTGTCCAGCTTCAGATCAGCATTTGATTTAAGGTTCTCCATCAGTCCCATTAATGGTTTTGGCCACAAACACACACACACACACACACACACACACAAAGGGTTTAGGCAAAGCAGGCAGATTAATTTTATTTTAGTGTACTTCCAGAAGTTGTTGTATATGTGTAAACAGGTGAAAATACTGCCCAGTACAGATGAGGGCACCAAAACCTGAAGTTACTAAAATACTGTCCATTAGATGTGAGAAAAACATGTCCCTCTGCCCTTAGGAGACAGCCAATTTTCTCGCTGTGGTGTTTAATCAGTGCTAATGCGAAAGGAGCGTGGGATGGAAGGGGCACGAGGGCTGGCGCGTGAGGGCTGGGAGGCAGAAGGGAAGGGAAGAGAAAGGAAGGGTTGCTGCAGGGTGCTGAGCAAAGCAAGCTGCTTCTGACACTGGAAACGGCTGCTGCCCAACTGCATCACCTATCTGAAATGGTTTGGCTGTTTTTCTCAAAATTTGGGTAAACACAAATACAAAAAGATGCACTGTATTTTGTTCCAAGCACGAGTCTACTCCTCCCTGGGAGGAACATGCTTTTTAAAAAAACAAACATCTACCCAAATAATCTACAAACTGAGTGGGAAAATAAAACCATCACAAAGTTACTCCATGTTGTGTTATTGTAAAAATAACTACTCTGCACACCTGGTAGATGTCCTACCTACTTGTAGCATCGTTATGCTGGTCAGAAAACAGAAGTTTTTGGCACCTATCAGCACAGATTCAAGTGTTGAGTCCTTGAGGAGAGGGCAATTTCAGCTGTATGTGAAAATCAGAAGGGGATTCAAAAACTCAGGGGAAAATTGCACAGAAATACTAAAGCCAGCTGTGAAAAATCATGAGTAGAAGCCATAATATAACTCTGCTGCCTTCTGGGAGAGCAGTGATAGTGATACATTAACATTAATAACAGTGATAAAAATACAGCATTTTATTTCTAACTTTTCAAATTCCACACTGGTAGTGTTTTCAGCCTGTGGAGTAATGAGAAATATGATCTTCTCTATTTCCTTCATCTATTTTGAAATGAAATGTGAGATATTTTTTTCAGGTAATCAGAGGACATTCAGGGCAAAGCTTTAAAAAAATCTCGCAAGCACTTGCAGTCCCAGGTTATATTAATTGGCCCTCCCGGATATTTATGACTCACCTAATATACCACAATAACAGGTCCAGTTCTTGGTCTCAAACTCTCTCTGCTTTTAGGGGAAACTTTGAAGGGAGGAAGCAAAGCAGGAAGCAGACAGCAATTTATCCTCCCTTGGAATACAACCACTTTCTTTAAGTTGCAGTCAGAGTAGAAAATGGTTTTCTACTGAGTAGCAGCGCAGCAGAGGCCTGGGCTCCTGGTGAAGTCAGGCTTCAGCCTCACCAGGGTGGAACACGGTGGGAGTGGGGCTGTGGGCTCTACATGCTGTATTTCACTTTCAGCCAGCGTGCTGAGAAATTACAGGAAAAATGCAAACACAAAAGTATGTCCTGTGTTACTTTGCCTCTGGGACTGGTGCAAACCAGAGCCATTGGCACCTCCTGTGTGGCCAAAACCACCGTGGGGCCTGCGAGGGCTCTGCCAGCAGGGCCTGGGGCACTGAGGGCTCCTCACCACTGTTACCTCCAGGCACCAAGTCTCTGTGGCACCGCCTTGGGGTCTCAAGTGTCTGTACAAACCTGTTTTGAAGTGTTAGGACTTCCATTTGGAAAAAATAAATATATGCAGCCAGCTGTATTTTCTGCAAGTATATTATTATCTGCATACTGCTTTTACTAGCAAAGCTGTAGGCTTCCCTGGAGTGACAATCAGTCATGAGGGTGACAAAAAAAGATCACACGGTGCCCTGGCTAAGCCGCCTCCGGCTAAACCCTGGCAAACAGATGGGCTTGGTTGCAGAAGGTCAAGCAGAGCAAGCCAGGCCATCTTTGTGACCTGCCTCAGCCAGCGAAGAGAAAACTGGGGGCTGGAATAAAGCCTTTCAAATCAAGGGTGGGAGGGCAGCAGTGGTCCCAGCCATGCCAGGGCCTTCACCTGTATAAAATGTGTGGTGCCAAATTCATCTCATGCGTGGCACCACAGAGAGAGCACAGTGCTGAGCTATGGGAGCTGGGAGCCCAGGAGAGGCACAGAGTGGAATGTGCACTGCAAATCATGTGCCAGGGGGGAACTCAGCACCAGAAGAGGCACACAATAATTTTGAAAACCTGCCCGTAGCCAGCAAGGGAGAAGGGACCAGTTCGGAGAACAGAGTATGTTCTGCTAGCATAGGTTGAGAGGCTAAGCATGCTGTGGTGCAGGGGGATGCACCGGATGCAGACCTAACGAGCCCTCCCAGCCCTGGAGAAATGTCACAGGCCTGTTCTTCCTGCCACTCTAAAGCTGCTGTAAAATGACAAGAGTTTTCATGACGGTTTGTTCACTGGCCAGGGTAAATCATCACTGAGCAAGACTGGGCTAGCTGTGGGACTCTTCTCTGCTGGACTTCTGGAGGCCATCTGGTCCAAGCCCCTTGCTAAAGTAGGGACACCTAGAGCAGGTTGCCCAGGACCATGTCAAAGCAGCTTTTGAACATCTCCAAAGATTAAGACTACACAACCTCTCCGGGCAACCTGTGCCCATGCTTAGTCAACTTTATGTTTAAGTAATGTTTCCTGACATTCAGAGGGCACTTCCCATGCTCCACTTTGTGCCCATTGCCTCCTGTCCTGGCACTGGGCAACACTGAAAGGAGTCTGGCTCCATCTTTGCATCCTCTCTTCAGGTATTTATGTATGTTGATGAGATCCCTCTGAGCCTTTTTGTCTCTGGGCTGAGCAGCCCCAGCTCTTTCTGGCTTATTGGAGGGGTGCTCCAGTCCCTCAGTCATCTTCATGGCCCTATGTTGGACTCCCCCCAGTGTGTCCATGTCTTTCTTGTCCATGTCTCTCTTGAGCCCAGAAACTGAACCCAGCACTCCAGGTGTGGCCTCACCAGTGCTGAGCAGAGGGGAAAGGACCACTTCTCTCAGCCTGCTGGCAACAGTTTGCCTAATGCAGCTCATTAAAATGCTAGCCTCCCTTGCCACGAGGGCACATTGCTGACTCACGTTCAGCTTGGTGACCAGCAGGACTCCCAGGTCCTTTTCTGCAGAGCTGCTTTCCAGAAGGCAAGTCACCAGCCTGTTCTGGCGCCTAGGGTTTTTCCTTCCCAGGTACAGGACTTTGCACATCCCCTTGTTGAACTTTGTGAGGTTCCTCTCAGCCCATTTCTCAGGCTCATCAAGGTCCCTCAAAATATTTCTACAGACTTAGGTCAACTCTAAGTATCCCTACAAAACTGAAGCATGCTGAGGCATTTTTGAGGTAGCAGACGTGTCCAGTTTTCATTTATAATTTATCTGATAATGTGATCTGTGCATTGCATGCAGCTCTAAGTGTCCTAGCCAGGATTTGCAAATGGAAAGAGATGTGACTATTGAAAAGCTGCCTGCATGGAAGGTTTGAAATACATAACTTACAACATAAATTACTTCAGCAAAACTGATGGTTTAAGGCCCTATGCTATCATATGGGAAACAGATTAATTTACCAGATTGTTGTCTCCAATCTTCTGGACCCTCTTCTCATCTGGCAGAGAAGACAGGCTCAGGTCAGAGGAGGTGATGAGAGGTTGAGCATTTCATACAGCTTTTAGCAAGCCTCTTACACCTGGGGACTCAAAACTCTTTCTGAGTAGGACTTTTAAGAAAAGGAAGTCTTAAACTGAGAGAAAATGCTACAGAATCTCATCCAAGGGCAGATCAGCTGCTGCCTTGAACACATGCATCTTCTTCTTTAAAGCAAAACCATATTTAGTGACTTAGAGCCTGAGAGTACATCTAATTTTGCTGTCAAACGGTGGGACTTAGTAAGTCAATCACAAGAAAAAGCTACTGCTGACATACAGTGAGGTTGCACAGGCAGAGAGCAACATGGAAATAAGCTTTTAGGTCCAGACCTGTTAATATATTAAACTTTACTCACAACAACCACTGTTACGAAAGATATTAGTACCAGGAGTGAGAGCAGGAAAACTGGGTTTCACTGAAAGGAAGATGTCAAACACTATAAATCTTGTGACTAGAATGATATGACTTACCCCTTCTTGTGGCCTTTATAGAGTGGTGCTTCAATTGGTTAAAGTCATTGTTGTATTAGGTAGGTCCACAACGAAATTAGACTATTTCCAGATTCAGGGTCATGAGAACCTTTTTTGAAGACCAAGGAGTCAGGTGTCCTGTCTTCCTATGTTAAAGAGGATGAGAAGTTGCATTTGGATACTGAAGTATTTGGTGAAGTTTGTTAGACCAATGTTTTTCCCTTTTGGTTTGTTTGACTAATGATTTTCCCTTTCTGGCCTTGAGTGAAGGTAGAAAAACATCTGAAAATGTTGAGGGTAACCAATGGTAGCTTTAGTCTTCCAAGAGTTTGGAGACACCGATCATACATAGGCAGGATGACCAGGGTAAAAAGTCTAACAACTGGTCCACAGAATCATAGAATAGAATCATAGAATATCCCAAGTTGGAAGGGACCCATAAGGATCATCAAGTCCAACTCCTGGCACCACACAGGTCTACCCAAAAGTTTAGACCATGTGATTAAGTGCACAGTCCAAATGCTTCTTAAATTCAGATGGGCTTGGTGCAGTGACTACTTCACTGGGGAGCCTGTTCCAGTGTGCAACAACCCTCTCAATGAAGAACCTCTTCCTGATGTCTAGCCTAAACCTCCCCTGCCTCAGCTTGACACCATTCCTGCAGGTTCTATCACTGGTGATTAAGGAGAATAGATCAGCAAACACATGCTTGAGTTTGTTTCAAATGAGTCCAAAAGCCCGATGTGAATTTTGCAGTTGGCCACGCTATGTGCCTGATACCCAACTTCAAGTCTGCCCAGCTACCTGAGGCAGTTTGCAAGTTTCCTCCATCTCCAGTTCAAAAGCCTAGCAGCAAGCAGCACCTTGCAGGTCCAGGACAGCTCTCAGAGGTGCCACCATGTAAACAATTACAAGGATGCCAACTTCTTTAAACCCATCATGGTTTTGGAAGACCAGATGTAATCATTTCCTTGGGAATTTGGATAAGATAACAGATGCATCATCCACCATTTTCAGAACAAATCCTATGAGGTTGTTAAAAACAGTAAGTGGTCACTTGTTCTCATTGGTGTTAGAAGATGATAAACTGACTAAAAACAGCCTCTGGAGGCAGGGTGGAAGACAGGGATAGGAAGCTTTTTCTGACAGTCTCTGTCTTCTCCTTTGCATGGTGCAGACATCGGTGATGGTTGGCTTGCGCCTTTTGCACACCGCTCTGGAAAGCATCCCAAATCCTGAAGACCCCGAGTGTGAAAGTGAAGGGTGGATTCTAGAGAACAGCCTGAAGGACACTCTGAAGTCTGCGTTGGAGAGCTTGAAAAAGATTGGTAAGTTCAATCAGGTGGAAGCAGGCGCCGAAGGGGCTGAAGGAGAAGAAGCTGGGAAGACTCCAGCCATCACAACGGTCAGTTGAGCTCCTAAATGATGTGGACTTTGATAAAAGAGGAATGAAAAAAACTGAGAACTGTGAATACCTACTTTTTAAAAGCCGTGTATCAACCATCAGAATACACATTGCTACACATGCTTTTTTTTATATATATATTATCTAAATATGAGAGCATACAGCATAGTGCACATTGGGATAATGCATTTATCCACATTACGAGTACACCATATTCATAACTTCTGGGGGAAAATGACCCCACTAGGACTTGCAATACTCACATGTTCCCTTACCAGGGATGGTTAGTTTTCAAAAAAAAAAAAAAATGCTGTTGTCACACTGATCCATTCCATTTTATTTTGAAATTAAAAGTGAAATTTGAATGTTAGTATTTTTTCCTCAGGTTGATTTATCATCATACTCTATGTACCTTAGCTTTTAAAGACAAACAGCTTGGTTTTCTGGAGAATAACATGTTAGAAGTCAAAGGAAGAACAATTTCCAGAATTGTATATAACGTAGTATTTTGACAAACCTCTCATATAATGTGATTTCTTGTTAATGTGCTAAGCAATGGTATTTTCTGCTGTATTCTTAAGATGTACAGAATAGAACAAATTGCAAACTTATACTGATAATTTATGTACTAAGCAAACATTGTAACTTAATGAAACAGAAAAAGTATGAAAACAACACCAAGGTAAGATTTATGGGTTTTGTTTCTGCTTTTTTTTTTTTTTTTTTTTTTTTTTTTCAGCCAGTATATCCTGAATGAGTGTATTGTAGACTTATGCTTCATCTTGTACTCAAACAAGCAGAAGCTTAGAAGATTCCTCTTCTAGTGGGTGGAATCAATGCTATAAGCATGTGCCAGCTATGGCTATTCTGGATGTTTTTTAAAACTATGTAATCTCATAGCTTTCTCCAGGGTATTCAAGCCCAACTACTTTTAAAATAAGAAGGGAGAAAAAAAAAAAAAAAAAAAAGGGGGTACTTGGAACTAACACTTTAAATATTTTCCAGGGTCCTAGCAAATGGATACCATTCATCCACAAGTACTCCAAGCCTCAAACCTTGAGGCCAGGGAAAAGCAAGTTTAAATCAGTCCCCAGCGTGCAAATTTTGCAACATATATTTTCCCTCATCAGTGACATGGTACCCACCATTATATCTTTTAAGTCAAAGGAAAGGTACATTTTGCATGTGGTACATCTCTGCAAACGTTGGTCGTAGCTGGAGGACTTTTTTTAATATATAACTGCAACAAAACGTGGAAAGTTGGCTGTGGTGTGCAGCCTCCAGTAAAGGAACAGGGCATCAGCTTGTGTCTTTCTGCAGCTGCCAGATAAGCTCAGTTAGGGGGAAAGAAACCAGAGAGCAAACCCCCACCTGTTCCACACACCAGCCCTGACATCTCTGTCCCTCAGCTAAGAGCCACGCTCCACACTTTTTTATTGCTCAGCTGTGCAAAACCTCTCCTTCCCTGGGGCGTACCTGGGAGAGTTTTCTCAGCAGGTCCTGTGCACCTGGCCAGTGGCCAGTCTTCAAACAAAGCCATGTTTGCAGCTGCCTCATTACTGCACAGCTCGTTAATTTTCATTTGCAATCACGTGTGCACTTGCCCCAGCAGAACAGCAGAATCACAGTTCCTCCGGCTTCTGCTCGAACTGATAAGTAGCTCTGTGGATGGGCAGAGCAGTCCACAGGTAGGAGGAACGGGTTTGTACATCAAGCCGTGGTCTGCATCTCGATGGCCAGCTGCACGCAAGGCTTGATTTTGGCAGGTATTTATGGCACCCTTCCATTTATTTATTTTATTATTTTTTTAAAAGCTGACCAAAACTTTTAGTTACAACAAGAAAAAAAGGCTAAGTTGAGTCTGTCCTTGTGCACGTAAGAGCAACTAGAACGAGGGCACCAACATAAAAAGCCAACTTGCAATTCACCACAGCCTATCATCGATTGCTTTGCTGAGGGAAACTCTGCACAGCAGAACAGGGTAGAACAGAGCAGATGCTTTCTTCTTGGTAAGAAACCCGTACAGGCAGCTGCTCAGCTCAGCTGGCCCGCAAGAGACGAACAGGGTTTTCAGTGGCATATGGCATGGCCACGTTTATCTGAGAAGAGCTTTTTGGAAGAAATACATGATGAATAAGGGCTGCATTACAAGGATTACAGTTTTCCTTGCAAGGCTTCAGTGTGCTGTGATCCACAGCAGTTAATTGACCAGGTATCAGGTTTTTCAAAGTGATGTAGATTTATTGCTGTCCTATAAATTTGGCTGAGGCCATTCCTTTAGACAGAACTCTCCATTATCTGTGGTCTCTATTTTATTCACCTTGTTGCCAGAGACATAACAAATTGTCAAATTATTCTTTCAAGACCACCTTGGAGGAGCCAGTTCCAAAAGCAACAGTGTCATTGTATAACTTGGAGGTATATCTAAGAGACCATCCAAGACGCATTTAAGAGGAATAAAGCTGGAATTGGGGTTTCATGCACGTAAGAATGAATAGTATGTATGCTAACGCTGTCTAAAATAAAGCCTCTTGGTTAATGAAGATCTTTGTAACATCTCATGATTATTGCAGGATTGTAACATGATTGCTCTGTAAAATACTACTTGTAATATATGACTCGTCCAATATTAAATATATTTTCTTGTGAGATGGCAAATGCTGTTCTAGATAAAGATATCTCTGCTGCCTGCAAATGTAAGTTTAGGTATTAAAATTATATTGCAAGTACAAACCTCTTTAAAGAAGATGTTTAAATACATACAATTTAATACAGATTTCTTTAATTTGCATTACTGCTTTTTGCTTCTGAATTTATTTTTTGACCCATTTTATGCACTCCTATAGGGAAGCTTTTCACCTTGACAAATAGCTCTGAGAGAAAAACTGCCGCTTGTCACATGTCAAGGTGTGTAGACTCCTAAATCACTTTCCTCTTTCTAGAAATGGAATTTGGCAGACCATTTTAGAGCATGGTAGACCATTCTCTTGAAAGAATTACATCGTCTTCATGGGTCTAGACTTCAAGTGCTCAACTGAAATCAGTGGCGTTCTCAGGATCATCAGCAATCAGCTAAACTGAGTTTATAAACCTTTTTTTTTTTCCACCCCATTTAATTCAAACTTGTAACAGACATTCCAAGGAAAACATTTCCACTATTTTAAATTTACGCCTAAAGCTTACATACCCAGACCTGCTGGCCTGAAGCAACCCAAGAACTTCCAGAGCAGTGCCCTGATTTTCAAACCAATAAACTTCAGAAGGATGTGAGCTTAACTCAAACAAACCAGGCCGCTTCTTTTTCGGTGCCTCCATATGGATTACTGGCTTAAATCCAAGTACCCATGTCTGAGATTGAACCCAAGGCCTTGTAGTGCCAACTGCTGAGGAATATCATTTATTTTTCAAAACGTATGGCTGCACAGGAACAGCAGCTACTGTGACATTTGTTTGAATGGACACAGAACATTCATTAAATGCTTTAAAGGAGAAAATATAAACAGCTTCCTTAAAGCTATTAATGCCTAAGTAGCCTTAATACAATTGATGAGATTAGCCTCCATGCATTACATGAGCTTGGACATTTTATAATACCAGACAACTGCATGCACGCAGCTTAGCAGAGAGCATGGGAATGCTATATCAGGCTCCTGGGGATTGCGCATGAACCAGTGCTCAGGGGAGGGTTTCAAGGCTGACATAAAGAAAGGAGGATTCCCTAAAACTATTTATTTTCACCTGACGTGTTTGCTCAGTTTAAAAAAAAAAAAAAAAGAAAAGCATTGTTCATACAAGGATCGATGTAAAATGGGGACGGATCACAAATACTTATTCAAAAAAAAAAAAAAAAAAAAAGTAAAGAGCATTATTAGAGATTAGTTAATTAAGAGATAAGGCCAGAAAAATAGAATGGTGACATGTGGTAACAGCCCCCCGCAGGAGACAAAGGCTTAGGCAAATGTATTTCTGGCAACAGGAACGCAGCTATTGCAATGAAATCTGAAACACTGAACACTTTTTTTTTTTTTTTTTTTTTTTTTTTCTTTTTTAAATATTACCAGCTCTGTTGTGTTGGGTAACTGTCTGAAACACTCCAGTGGTAAAACGCCACCCTCTTCAAGCACCTGCTGTTGATAGGCCCATGTCACTTCACAGGTATTACTGAGTTTCGACCCAAAGTGTGTCTGTGAGGTGGGAGAGCTGCAGGAAGCACCTGCAGAACGTGAAGGTCACCGATTGATTAAGCTCCTTACGGGGCACATTTCCACACCCTGCTGAGAACAACTCACTTGTTCTCAAAGCCAATTTTCCCAGTGCAGAGGCTGGTGTGGGAATCAGGTGTCCCAGGAAAACTCAGGAGAGCAGGGATCAAAGAGCATGTCTGCAGCCTGTGGCCTGGTTAAAACAGCTCCTCACCAGGCCGCCAAGCCTCAGCAGCTCAACACTGTGCTCCTGGCACAGCAGGGCCGAGAGCCACAAGCCCAAAACCTGGGGACAGACACGTGCAGGTGGGTGAGACACAGCCCCAGCTGGGGACAGGGCAAGGAGGAGCCCAAAGGGCTGGTTCCCAGCACAGCTCTGAGGCGCAAAGCTCCCCAGGGGGCTACCTTGGTAGGAGGGTGAAGGTAAAGTTTTGTTCTTTATGAAAGACATCAATTTTTTCTGAAAACCAGGGCAGAGCGCTCAAGGGTTTACCTGCTCAGACACAAAGGCCCAAAACACAGAGGTGTCCTGTTATGATTGCTCTCGGCCTTCCCAGACAAAGCTACCTCTCCAGAGAGCACAGCTCTGCCTCAGGCAAATGCTTTTCAAGTGTGTGGGAGTTCTCCTGGTTTACACACAGGCTTTGTCTGGCACAAATAACAAACCAAAGATAAAAAACACAAGTGCCAAACACAAACAAGGAACAGACGAGTGAACCTTTCATTAATTACATAACTTAAGAGTAGAAATAGCATTAATTCTGTAATGTTGCTATATTTTAAGTAAACTATGACAACATCTTTTGTTTTAACCCCAGCATTTTACATTAATTAGGGCCTAGAATTTAAGTTTATTCTCCATTTGTCTTTTTTTGTTGTTGTTGTTGTTTTAAAGTACTTCAGATTATTCTCACAATGCTAAAAACGGAGTAAATTCATTTCAGGAAGCATTTGGTTGAGGTGAAGACTCGCGTTGGAATGTCTAGATCCCAAAGAAGTGTTTCTGCCATTCACCACCGCAGCACGCCCCTGGCTCCAGTGGGACAAAGACTCTGCTCTGTCTCTCCTGGCAGTGTCCTGCCCCGGGTCAGGAGCACTGCTCATGCAGGCACACGCTCCTTAGGGGCATGCGCCCTCCTCAAGTATTTTACGGCCGGGTCACTGGTGAGGGGCTAGGAGTGGATGCTGAAGGTGGGAGGAGAGGGAGAGGAGAGACCCTGCTCTGCTGTCACTGCTGCTCCTGCCTCGGCATGAGCCATGCGCCAGCATTTTTGCTCTTGGTTTTGCTGTCTTAGATGGGCAGGACACCTTCCAACACCTGTATAACCTTTATTCCACACCCGCTCAACCACTTGAAGTATTAACCACAGGGAAAGGTTTGCTTTTAAAATATCTCCCTTACTCTGACAGTACCAGCAGTTAATCCCTTGCCTTCCTGCTGAGCACCTGGCGCACATGCTGCTATCACATCTACCACACTACTGAGAAAAAAACAAAAACAAAAACCACTCAAAATCCCTCCATCCTGCTCAAGCTTGTAGTAAAGATGGAGGAGAGCTTAAAGTTTACATTAGGAAGAAACACATACAGAAACACAAAGCACTTTGCTTCAGAGTTCATGCAATGGTCTGAGCTCCCAGTTGCCAGAGCATTTTATGAATTACCAAAGTCTGACATTTAAAGATTTAAAATGCATGCAGGTGAGATTCCTGGCCCGTTAATAGCATCAAATGGATGCCCAAACATTACTGCAGATTTTTTCTTCTAGTATACTCGTACTGAATTGCACGATCTAAAGACATCGATACGACCACTGCAACAAAATGCAGGCTCCTCAGAGCTGCCCTTATGGGGCGCAAACAGCACTTGTTATGCAGGCATCTCTTGTGAGAGGACACCAGTGAATTACATCAGCTAACATATTGCTGATCTCCCTCTCTTCGCTATTTTTAAGCAACACTTTCTCTGACTTATTAATGCATTTTACCATCCTCCACATTCAGAGTGCTGCACATACAGAAATGTTCCACACGTTACTCCTCAAAACCAGGGCTGATTTCAAAGCGACGAACCTTGTTTTCCTAAGTCACTGAAGCACCCCCAGAGGTTGCACAGATGGCCTTCTGAACCCGAGCTCAGCTGTCCCACCCTGCCTAGTGCCCGCTAGCGAGCCTGGCTTTCATTCAAGGATCCTACGCAAAGGACAGGCTGGAAAACTCACCGCCTCCAAGCTCACGCTGTCTGTAAAGAGGCTGTGGAAATGTATATTCACAAACTGATGAAAGTAACATTTAATCGTTGCTGCCATGGAGACGAAGATCAGTACTTGCCATGTCTTAGCTCCTACACCTGGTGCATTGCGGAAACTCTCCTTTTTCTCCTCCAAGAGAAGAGCGTTTGACAAATCTCTCCATTACTCTCCATTAAGACGCAAAGATAAAAGAGTTAGGCATTAACATTTGCGTGCCAGGAAAGGGGAAAAGGTGGCAGAAGAGCAGAAAAACAGGATAAATATGCAGCAGCTTCAAGATAAGAATGTGCAGTTTTTCATACAAAGATTCATAGATGAAATATTTAAATTGCTGTGAATGAAGTATGAATAGAAATGTACACATGCAGAAAGCAGAAGAAATCATCAAGCAAGGGTTAAAAGAATGACCCATAGTGATAAACAGGGATGTGACTAGCAGCAGTAAGTTGGTAAATACTGATCAATGCCTACACGTCCAGACCAGGAAGCCTGAGCTCCAAAAAGGCCACGGTGCAGTTGACTTTCAGAAGCTGATCTGCACTTCAGTTGGAAGAGGGAGAAAATGAGGTTTTAGCATGTTGTGCGTGCTCTATTGTTATATTCTAGCCATAAAATACTTCAAAACAAGTTAACTTGTTTTGAGATGCATCTCCCCTTTAGTAATCTAATCTTCAAAAGTGGAAAACAACTGAGACTTTGTGCTAGAGATACTTTCACAGCTGGTTGAGCATCCAGCTTCTCCTCTAGGCATTCAAGGCCTAGGATAAAATGGTCAGAGCGATGAAGCCTCTAAACAAAACACTAAGTCATTTAGCATAAAATAAAATATACAAAAGTGAGAGGCCAAGCCTGGAGCCTGAGCGCTGGTATGGCTTCACATTGGAAGTACAAGCACAGCAACTAGATCATCTCCCATGGCCAGACTGTTAACATCCACCCTCCTAATGACAAGAGGTTAACCATGTAGCGTGGTGACACCGAGTCCTTCAGCCCTTCCCAGCGCTGGAGTGGAAAAGGAGGCCCAAGTCTGACTTGATCAGTCAGCAGTAGGAAGACCAGGGCGGTGGACACGGACAGAAGCTGGAGGCGACTCGGGGAGAGGTGGAGACGGAAACAGGCTGAGAATCCACCTGCTCGCAGCACTGCACCTCAGCCAACAAATTCCCACTGTAATCACAGGTAAAGTAGTTGGAGAGCTGTGGGGAGCACGGGTTGTTGGCACAAGTCAGAAGGCATCAGCTGTTATCTCAGTCATGTACTTCCACCAGAGTAAGAAAGAGCCTCCTACGGCAGATTAGGGAAAATACCAAGTGTTATCTTCAAGTAAAAAATGCGAATGTGAACCTCAACCTTCATCACTTTATAAAATACAATTTACAATCCTTTAAAGAGATGATTAGACTTTTTGAAAGGTCAAGAAAGGTTTAGCTGACTGAAGCAAATGACACTAATAATATAATCATCTTAATTTTTTAGCCAGGGAATTGCAGATGTTGCACATCCAGGTATTTGTTAGCTTGTGATTAACAAGGTGACACACTTGAAGGAACAAGGTCAGCAAAATTCTAGAAACAACGTTTAAAAATAATTTATTTAATTTCAACGCCAAAAGCATTTATTTGATGCTTTCAGCTTTTTGTTTTCTGTTGTGATTATTTTCTGGTTTGGACTTTGTGTTGTTTTTGTTTTGTTTGGCTGGCTTGGTTTTGTGTTCTCCCTCCCCCAAACACACAATACATTCTAGACTGTACATGGAATCTGCAAATAAAGTTATACCCAATTTATTACAGATATTATTTCCCTGATACTGAAACAATGTTATATATAAATATTTTTACAATTAACAAACACATGCAAAACAAATCAGAAAGTAGAAGTCTTGAGTAAAGAATGACTAAGCTTACAAAAAATTACTGGTGTACTTCGTAATTATTTGCGGTCATAATTTTACCGACCTAATCAATCTCAGTCTGATTCCAAAGAAAAAAAATCCTTCTTGTTGTCACCATTTTGCTTTGCACAGAGAAATTTGTCAGTATCATCAATTATCTTTTCAATATGCTTACAGGGAAAAGGAGTTTTTCAGTGCAGTAACACATTATCTAAAACAGTGGCATACAGCGTAAGACGACTCTCTGCAAAGGAACAGTAACATCACCAAAAAAAAGTGATTTTTAAGTACCACGCGCAGAAAACTGTTGATATATTAACCAGCTTGCAGAGGGGAAGGCAAAAATGAAGCATTAACGCCGTTTTGTTTCATGCAACTTCCACGTGTCTCTTCACAAGAAGTGACAATAGATACAGGATTACATCTACAAACGGCAGTAGGGATGCGAGCAGTCTCTGCTGTTTTGAAGAAAAAGGAATCTGCATTGGCCAAATTTCTTTATTTCATATCTTCATTCAAGACTGTTAGCAAATGTTTGCCCTGTACACCATGAATATACAAAATTTATCTGAAGCATTAAATCTGTAAAAATAGAAACAATCCAGTCAGAGCAAGTGTAACTGAAGACAGAGCAGACAGTAAAGGGGTTGCTTATCTGGGCTGAAGATGTAGTCAGAAAGTGAGACTTACCTAAAAGAACCACAGATTATTAAGGAACAGGACTGTGTGAATTAAGATTTAACTAATTTGTCAGAATATAGGAGAGATAAAGGTAATGAATTTTATTTCAAATCAATAAGCATAATGTCGTCTTTTAGAGACACCTTGGTGGTCTAATTACATACAACTAGAAAACTCACTGCCTTCAGGCACCCTCATATCAAGTGCAAATCTGCGCAGTTATAGAATATATTTATAAAATATACTATATGCAAACATCTTTACAGAGCTTTAAATCAAGCCAAAAAGTAAATATACTTGATGGTACAACAGAAAAAAATGAACAAATGCAAAAATGTGGGCAGTTTGATTGTGGCCCTTCAAAGCTGGAGCAAACCATTCAGCTCATCTGCAACAAAAAGTAGATAGGATTTGCACCTTAAAAGTTGACTCTTAACAAAAGTGAAGAAAATATCCTCTGTGCTTCTGCAAATTAAAAAAATTAGCTTTCATTACATTTTTACGCATTGTCATTATCTTAAAATATCTTCTAAAGCACAATGTCAACCCTTGAATACCTAGAACCAATCACATAATTGACATGAAAGGGTTTCCAAGCTAAATTAAAATTACAAGCTACATAATTCTAAGGAGTGCAATGCTCTGGAAAAAAGCTTTAAATTAAATTATTTTACTCATAAAGCTAGTGTTAGGATCTTTTTTTTTTTGTTAAAAAACAACTGGAAGCAACAAAGCTGCGAGAGTACAAATGACAATCATTTTAGATACATCAAGTGTAAGAGTGAATTATCCATTGATGCAGACAGAAACATCCATTTGCTACATTATTTGCTTCCTTACTTCATTCCATTGCATGTACACACAGCTTAAGTATTAAAATGCAGAATAATAAATAATAAAACGGCTCAGATTACTAGCAAGGGGCAAAACACAATCTGTAATTGTGCTCTATCTAGTTTCTGTTTCAGCAGTCATTTGCTCTTGTAGTTTATAAGAAAAAACATAGTCAGACTTCCAAAAAGAGTCATTCTTTTCTATCAGAAACTCAAGTTCATTTGCCCAGGTTTTATAACCCAAGAGGTTTCTGTGAAGGAAGCACAGTGCAAATTATATGACTAATAAAACTTGCGTACATAGAAAGAAGTTTACTTGGTTAATGTTAACTGGTGTCTTTATGAAATACATTGTAAAACAAAGATTAAATAAAAGGACTGGGTTTATTTTATTTTCTCAGACCTTTTTTCCTAATCCCTCCTTTGAAAAGCTTATTGGGTTACAAAAGTCTTAAAGTTCCAGTCTTCAGCAGTTAACCATTATAAATGCTGCCAATCAATGCCAACTAGTGTTTGATTTGCTTCTTGTGCATGTCCAATTTCCTCTGTGATACTGTGCTGCTGCCAGAGTTTTTGAATCTTTTTAAATCTTTCTTTGCACAGATGTAAGGGATTTCCACGCCTGAAAAAGAGATAATACTTATCAGAAATGACAAAACACTGCAACTAAGCACAAACATTCAGGCATCACACAAAATATTGAGATAACCCTTTAACGCTACTGTCTCGACAGAACAAACCAACAGATATCTTCATTAGTGAACTGGAATGCTACCGGATCTGTTCTGCCACCCTCACTGCTCAAGGGTTCCCTCCAGCTTTTGGAAATCTCACGTACAGTTCACAGAAATCTGAACATAGGCTTTCAGCAATCTTTCCATGCTGAACCAGTTCATATTCTATTATTTTGACAAATTTCAGAAGTAGCAATGTAAACAGTATCATCCCTAAACTATTCTCATGGGAAGCAGAGACAGAAGATGAATCGATGCATTGGTATAAAGTAATCTCACAGTATTTTCACTTAGTATTAAAAGTAGCACAGATGATACAAATAAATACCCTACATATATATATATATATATATATATATATATATATATATATATATATATATATACAGTTTTCAGCTCTATTTTCTAGGCAACTTTATAGATGCTAAAAATTAATTTTTTTACACTTCAAGACAATTGTTTTTAACTTAAGAAAGATCTTCCACCTTTAATATAGAAACACACAGTAGCATTAAAATGTTTGAAAATATTATATGCAGCACATGTCAAAATATAATATCATCTGTAATATTTATTCAAATAAAAAGGTACCAGAGTATATTTTACAAGCCACTTAGCATTAAAACTCCTGTCTTTAAAAGGTATTTTTTAAAATAATATTTACCGGAGTCCCTGGTCTGTCTCTCCATAGTCATCAAGATAAGGAGGAGGATAAAAGCAGCCCTTTGTTTTTCCAGCTAAAAATAGCACCTGACATTCTCGTACTCTAGAGAGAAACACAGACAAGATTTTACCTATTGATTTTTAGGCACATAGTTACTCATACTTTCATAGATACTGTTTTTCTAATTCTCAACTACTTCCATTCTGTGTAGCCTGCATGGGAAGATTCTTAAAGGTACTTTTTTTTTTTTTTTTAAATAAAGATCTTACACTCTTCCTGTTATAACTCTTAACAGTCATGTATTATTAACAATCTGTATGAAGTACTCCACACAACCACAAGAAAACAAAGCAATTTCAATTCTCACTAAGATTTGCCAAAGTGAAAACAGTATTATCCAACCTTCCCTTGTATGCACATAATGACCTGAGACAATTACTGCAATATTACAGTCCAATGCTGCCAAGAGAACTGTAGATTAATTGTACAGGAAGACAACTAGAACAAATTTTAACAACAACAAAAAAAGGGCCAAGGAATTCACCTTGTTTAATACTTGAGTGGAAATTAACACACAGAAAACAAATCCACTTCAACATGAAATATGATTTTTCCATCTTCAAAGAAACAACCTCTGGACATACCAAAGTATAAAGAGGAAAAATATACTCCAATTTGTAGGCAACTCTGTTATTAACAAAAACCACCCCTACGATCAGGTTTATAGTACTATTAATGTCCACACACACTATCTAACCTAGCAATATAAGCAGAGGTATTTGGTTCCTTACCTAAGGAATATGCCCACTCCAGAACCACAAGTGTACGTATGTGCAGTACAGGCTCCAACATCTTCTCCTTCTAATTCAGTTTGACAACAGTAGCTCTGAGAACACAGCATGGTCCCACACACAAGGCACAATGTTGGAGCTCTGCTTTTATCACCACCTGATTTCGGACACCTTTTATTAAGCAAAAAAAAAAATAAATCCTGTTGTATGTATGATCTCTACATCGTAAAAATATTCAAAAGATTTTAAAAACATTTATACAGTTATACACATCCACCCTTGCAATTTCTATATCACTGAAATACAGCGTTTTTGCTGGAAAAGATGACACTCAGTACTTGCCATTAACTCCATGAGTCTATAAAAGCTTCAAAAAAACTGTGTAAGTTAGAGGTTTTCCAGTTCATCAAAAGGAGCAGAAGACTTTAGGGGTTCTCACTATAATTGCATACAACTTACGAGAAATTAGACGCTTGGTTAATGAGGCAGCTGTAGTCATCTGGAAGGTCTATTAACTTGTTGGATTCTCTTGCATAGCTAGAAGAAAACAATCAAATTAACCACTCAAAGTTTAAGAAGCAATACACAGTGATTTCAAGCACAATCTTGTTTTCTTAAGTCACCTAAACAGCATCTGCAATTAAATTATTATTTTTTTAAGTTTTTCTCTTCATCACCATTCAAACACTAAGTGGCATCTCAGAAAAAAGGAACCCACTTCTAATATCAGTTAGACTACCTCCAGTTTTCTTGTACTTTTTTTTTTTTTTTTCCATTTTTTTTTAATTGATTTGAGAATAAATGTAGGCAAAACATGTCATATATGTACTTTTAGGAACACCTCCTGATAAGGTCACTCCAGGTGTTAAAATATTTTTTCTGATCCCTTATCAATTTGCTTTACATTTTCCTGTCACTAATATTGAATGGAAAATAGTCTGGGTCTCCAGCTTAGGCAACTTGCATCCTGAAACATTCATGCAATGAAAAGCACCTACTTAATACCAAATATTAATATCCTTAGAAATAAAGTTCCAATGCCAATTACTTTTTTTGCAGATACTGTACATTTTAATATTCTTTGTCTCTACAAATAATACAAATTAGACTATGAAATGTAAATAGAGATTAGCAATAAGCAATGTACTAGACCATGCTGAGTAGAAAAAACACTAAGTTATATACAACCTGACTTAAGAAACATCAAAAGGAACAAGTAGAAAAAAATCTCAATCACAACAACAGAAAATTATGCAATCAAAAGTATTCTTACTGTTTAAGATATTTTGTTAACAGCCTGGTATTTAACAGCTGAAGTGATTAATTTTTGTCACTTAAACTTATCACACATACAATATTAAAAGTGACTTTATGTAATGTGTAAAATAGAGTGAAACGCAGGGGTATGTTTGTAATGACAGCACTGGGACCTTAATATTCACTTATAATTATTTGGATAACTGATGACCACTATTTTTAACCTTCAAAAATAAAATACTACAAACTCTAGTCCCACTACACTTTGAATTCAGAAAACATTTAATGTAATTGCTTAGCAAAGACATGTGCATGAAAAGCAAACTTTTTTTAAATAAGTAACTTGGTGTTAATTTTACTGAATGATTTGTATTATTTAAACAGATTGTGTAAGATGATCTTCAACAGTTAGTATTTTTCAACAGAAGTTATACACACCTGCTTGCAACAGCATACATTTTAAAATCATGTACAAATCTACTATAGAAAATGAAAGAAGAAATGCCATAGCCTCTGATTACTGTAGATCAGCCTAAATAACTAATATTTCACTTTGACATTAAAATGTACTAACGTAACCTGTATTTCACTTCCCTTACAAAATCTCAGTATTTCTTTGCTTATCCACTAACGTAGTGGATTAGTGTTTCAGCCACTCAATAAAACAGGACTGGTATTATGCTCCTAGAAACATCCTTTCAGAAAAAAAAAAAAAAAAACCACCAAGAAAACTTCAACGTTAAAGTTTCTCCCATCTGCTTAAAATTTCTCCATGTTTACCTGATAGCATGTCTCTTGCCTTCCAGATACCTTTTTACTTCATTGCTACTACACCAACTACAGGAAGAAAAAAAGAGCCTTTAAATTAAAGAGATAATACATTCTGAAAGCAAGTAAAAATTCCAGAGTACATCTATTCCATAATCTCTACAAAATGTTTTTTGTTTTTTTTTTGGTAACAGTTCTTTCACAAATGGTTTTAAAAATCTAATTCACTTCCACTTCAATATACAGACTCCTGGGAGAATACTTACAATATTATCTTGTGCAGAACTCTCTATTATGTTTAAACTAAGCATAAAATCCCACCTTACCTTTCTACCAAGGTGTTCAGAATCTCACTATTTTCTTGAAAAAGACAAGTGAGGTTGTTTGGCAAGGAAAGATAACTACACAAACGTTCAAACTGGCTTGTTCCATTCACTGTAGAAAAAAAAAAAAAAAAGGAAAAATCTCATAATCGAGTTTTTTTGAATGACATTATCTACACTAAATAAAATACAGCCCAAGATGGCACAGCTGTATTTCTTTTTTTTCTTTTTTCTTTTTTTTTTTAAACTGTATTTCTCCATGCCCAAAATGCAGTGTGAAGTATGAAAACTCTGATAATGGCACCAGACAGCAATGATGGAAAACTGCTGTCTGCTCTAACCTCTGCTGTGCACCTTTTCTTATCATACAGATACAGTTTTGCACTGGTTGCAAGCCTTCATTCAATTAGTTTTTCTCAGAAAAAGTTGAAATGTAATTCATTCTGTTAAAATTTTTTTTTGTGTCTTTTGGAAACTTGGTTTAGTACAAAGAGCGTTAAGCAGACAGTACCTTGAAGTTCCGAGGGTGCTGGGACTCCATTTAAGTAATGAAAAAACAAAGCAGAACATCTCAGAAAAGGCATGATTCCAGCTTTTAGATTCCTCCACAGGTGCCAGCCTGAGGAAACTTCTTTCAAGGCACTTAAGAGAACACAGAAAGAAAATTCTTTTATTTAATCATTTCAGTTTAACAGCCGTATTTACTAAGTCTTCAGTCATATTTCATAGTAATTTATTGACTTCAGTTCAAACAAGAATTATGTCTAGTGCTCATTTCCAAGCTGACTCTAAGAACAACGCTAAAATAGATTCATAACATTTTAAGTAACTTGAAGGGTAAATTAAGGAAAATGTTCTTGATATTTCAGATCCCAGCAAGTTTTCTCAAGCACTGAAAGACTGCCTCTTTACCTTCCTGTACACTGGCAAAGAAATTTATAAAGCGTAAGCACAGCTACTTCCTCTTCACTGCTAGTGTCTTCCTGATCCATGCCATTCTCTTCTGAAAAACAAAGGAATAACAACAAAAAAAAGTTACTTCTATAGTTCGGTCAGCAGGAACGTAAATTTTCAAGTTTTGAGAAAAAGACCAAGACTAAGCAAAACACTCCACTGGCCAACTCTTCTGCAGTACACCATAGTTATCCCAAGTTTTCTGCTGTACTTATGATGTGGTAAGTATATGCTACTGTCAACTCCATGAGGTGTTGGTTTACTTGTTCAACTGGTTGGGTTTTTAGCATATTTGCTTGGAGTTCTTGGCTTTTGGCAATCTATACCTTAGCCAGTTCCTCTTGCCAGAAGAGGCATTGATTCCTTATTCACTGCAGCTTATTAATTATGCAAAGCCTAAGCCAAGTCTCTGCAATAAAACTTCCAGGCACAGCTACATTAGCTGGAAAGCAGGACTCATGACTAGCTATGCCACAAAACAAAATAAAAACCTCCAGCATTAAGTAATAAAGAAAAAGAATGAGCTATCATCAGTACAATTAGTACAATTTATCCATACTTTATATGGACTGAACGAGACAGCACCAACGACTTTATTTTCTACAGTACACTGCATGTATTTTAATTTGCGTGCTAATAACTATTAGCACCTGAAGTGTTTTCTAAGTACAGACTCAAGTAATCATTTCAGTAAAAGATGAAAGAAAGTGGCATTACCTGTTGATGAGGTAAGTAAAATCTGTATTATGTGTGCCATTGTGACAAGATGAAACAGGTGAAGATCTCCAGTGCCAAGACTAACCCCTGAAAAATCCTGACAATGTATGGCAGGGAAAGAGAGCACCAAGCTTACCTGTAAAAATTAAAAATAAATAAATAGACAAACAAGAAAAAAAAGATATATTCCATTTCCTTTTGAATCTTTCCATTTTTGTTACTTATGCTGCAGCTATACCCTTTTAAGGCAGCATACACTCATAAGGCTAATTCTGAAGCTAAGCAGCCATTACTTAATGGAATGATCTTTTTTTTTTTTTTAAGAAGGTCCAAAGAGTATACATTTCTGTTTGTTTTAACCCTGCTTTATTAATATATATTATGGAATACTTACCAATAAATGAAACATGTCGATATCAAGTATGCATGGAAGATTTCCATTTTTTTCATTAGGCACCAGTGCTAAATATTTTAAAGAGAAAAATAAGTTTTACCAATTAAAAACTTATGTATACGAAAACATTTTAGTGTACGTCAGTTATGAGAGCCATCTCCTTGGTTAATATGCTTAAGGTACTTAATATACAGATGCATCATTTTTGTCCAGAAGTGTGAGAATTCAAGAGTCGTTCAACATTATTGAACAAGATTTCTGTCTACTTGACTACACTGTATTGAAATGAATGAAACAAAACCAAACTAACTACCATAAAGTTAGTGCTGCCATTAATAATACAACAGTGACTGTCCTTAATTGGTACTGTTTCCAGCGGGAGACAAAGTGCAATATTATTTCAAGTTCTGACCCATGAATAAGCTCAACTATGAGTGACTGAACAAAAACACGAATCACTGTCACAGAACATTAATAGCTTAAGATCTGACATATTTTTAAACTATTTCTATTAACAAACATTTCACCACTGCTCAGATTTTAAATGTCTTTACTTTCATAAGCTTATAGGCACAGACCTCAGCCCAAAATCCTGAAATGTACTTCCATAAGAAAAACATGACCGGAACAAGGGACTTCCAATAAACAAGCTTTTGTTTAGATAGGTTATCTTTATGAATAGCTCACAGAATTCTGACAGATCAAAGGATAATGATAGTTCTCCTTATTCTTAACTTTGTAAAATAAAAAACTAGAAAACATTTTCTCCATAAAAACAAAAGCAGTATCTGTACTGTATAGAGGGACTGAAGGGAAATAGAACTTCAAAGAAAAATTGGTTCAAGATTTAAATACAAAGAAAAAACACCAAACCATGCAGAATAGTGTACTACAAAGTTCCAGTCAAAGAGCTGGCAATATTTTTTGTTCAGCTATGCATACAAAATGGCTCAATCAATTATACTGCTATGAACTGATATGAAATAATTTCTCTCTCACAAAGCTGTCAACTGTTTGCTGAAGTAGGTGGTATTAATTCCACTGGTAATATCAGTGTATGCGTGCATTTTAGAAATTTTTCTGCTCTACTGATGGTAAATATTAGAAGTATCCTATTTCAGAATACTCCACTTGTTGCTCCTCTTCTCTCAACTTAACTATAATTTCCCTTTAGAAAAGCGATTCCACCATGGAACTTAACATTTTACACTAGAATCCCACTAATGTTCAAACTACTCTATTTAATTCTCAGTACTGTTATTAACCAGTAAAAAAAATTACTGTGCTATTTAGATAGCATAAGTCTGATTTCAGAAGTGTCAATCACCTGGAGCCTTTAAAAAAGACATCATGTACTGAGCCAACTTCAACATTAGGCTGAGCTTCAGACCTTTCAGCTGTGTTTATAAACAATTCAAACTTGGAACACTTTGGATGTTCTCAAAATTTTCATGCTACTGTAATAAGAACCATCTTATCACAGATCGTACATTTCAAAGGTAGAAAAGTTTGTAGATATATTACAGACCTCCACAAACATCCAATTTCCTTTCAATCCTATATTAACCTTAATTTCTTCCTTTTTAAAATTCCAGTGCATCATTTTTCATTTAAGTGTAGAAGACCACACTTTCTTTTCTTTTGTTCGAGGCACCATTCTAAAAGTAGCAATAAAAAAGCTGGGGAAAAAAATCAGTAGAATTCCTTCACAGTGAGATACCCATACTTCATCTTAGAACTACAGACTAACAGAAACGCAATTTTTTTTTATCCCACAGTACAACTAAATATACGGGTACACCTGTGAAAATTCTGGCTTTTGGTCTGTTACTTAAAACCTCTACATACAAAACAATCTTTGTGTAATAAAGACTAACAATCTTTAGGCATCTTTCTGTATCTTTCTGTTAAAAAAAATAGAATAAAGTGGTGAACTTACATGCTAAGAGAGTACAAAAGTGAGCCTGTACAGCTGAAAGAGATGAAACTGTCCAATGAGCTGCTGCAAATCTTGTTAATGATTTAAGGCAGTCATCCTTTAAACACAAAGAAAAGGAGACACTGCAACAGTTATTCAACTTCTTTAAGATGAAAACAGCCTTTTATCTTACAGCATTTTTTCAGGCCCCTCAGCTGTAGCTTATTGGAGCTGTCTGAGCATCTTTAAGCACACAGCAAAGATACCGATGTTCACGCAAATATACAAGTTCCCTTTAGTATTATTTTCGCTGCTACCATGAGAACCCTGGCCTTACTGAACAGTGCTTTTATGAAAATAGATAATAGCTTTGATAGATAATAGATTGATAATCAGATATTGATTTTGAATAGATTAATAATCAGATCACGATTGACTAAATAGTGGGATTCAACAAAGAAAACTATCAAATAACCACAACTTAGAAGTTAGACATTCTGCATTAAAGAAGCACAATTCTCTTTCTTCACTAATTCAGAGAAGAATTGCTACTTAATCCTTACCTGTCGACAAGGTAAATGACCAAACAATGGTTTATCTTCATCAGCTAAAATTCGTTCTGGAAAAGACAAGACACCAAAATATATTAGCACTATTAATCTAACTGAATTCCAAAATACATAAATAAGGAGCAGAACGAACACATTAGTACCTATGGTCTGTATCGTGTAAGCGCAGCTTCCCCAGCACATTATCGGTACACGTGGATCTTCTTCATTTGGATGAACCTTCAAACCTACTTTGTATGTTGCTGTACCAAAAGTTGTCAACATCTCTTTTATACTCTCAGAATATGGATTCCTAAGACAAAAGAAAACAGTATTACTAATTCATCATTTACCCTGCTGTCAGCATAGTATTTTTAATGATTATCGTTCATCCTGTAGATTTGTAATATTTAACTAAGAACTATGGTGTCTGTCTCTGAGTCTTTGGATTCTTTAACCTCTTTTCTGTGCTAGATACACTCCCCATTATTTTTTGATTGGACCCAGTTTCATTTTTTAGTGTTAAAAATATCCAGTGTTCAAAGATAATAGTCAAGACTAAATTGTGGGTTACTGATGACAACATCCATCATCAGCTGGGATAAGTGTCTTGCATTTTTGTGTGCAATTGGCAGATGCGTGTCCATACCATATAAATAATTAACATTTTCTTCCTAAGTCAAGAAGTGGTAGACTGAAATACAAACATAACATAATAGCTGAAATTACATATTAACATGCTTTGTTTTCCAGTCCTTCTTAATGTTTTACTTCTTGTGCTGAGCTATAACAATGACTCCTGTGTTACACGTAATACAGAAAAAAACACTAATCCTTGTGCTGAAATTTATACAAGTACAGGGTCTTCTCTGCACACTCGCACTTCACATCAAATTCTAATAAGTCATCTACTACTTGTGATTTGAAGTCCAATACCATCATAATAATAGGATCAACTTTACTAACTGGAGCAAAATTACTATTTTCACCTCAATTATCGAGCTCATAGCTTACACAAGTCACATACTATTTTCACTTTATCATTTTGAGAGGAAACTTTAATGTTTTTTTAAGACATAAAATACATACTTCGGTTTGTAATCTGGTCTAAAACCTTCAGGCAATTGCAGTTGATCCATTTTTTCTGAACTACTAGAATTACCTGTCCAAAAAAAAAAAAAAAAGAAAGAAAACACTGATTATTCATCTATATGTAGTTTGCACATTATAAGAAGTTGCAGAAGCACATCACCGGAAACTGAAATTCCAGGCTATTCTTGCCACTTTTCTAGCATCTCTCAACTCCACAGTGGTAGAACTGTACGTAATACTGGGTCTTTTTCATGAGTATAGTAACATTTTCACATATAGATATACACAGTTCTTCAGACTTACTTGAATGGTCTTCATCTCGAAGTAAATACAGTGCTTTCATTTGCTGGGATATTGTTTTGATCCACTGAGAGAGGTTTGGTTGGCCTGAAAAGTCTAACCTGTCCAAAAATATATATAAACAGAACACACATTATTTAAAGACAAATTATATATAGAATATTTCATAGGTATTCCACAATTTTGTTTCTAAAAGATTTGTCCACATTTTTTTTCTTTTTTTTATCTTCAGTTGTTTTCCTGCAGGTCCTACACTTTTTTTTGTCCTCTCATACCATTACAAATCATAAAATAACCAAGAATGATCCATAAACCAAAAGAAGGGAAGCAATCCACTTGAGATGATTAAAAAAAATGAAACACTAAACATTTTGGAAGACAAAAGTAACTGAAAGAGAATTTGCTATTCCTGAGATTATAACAGCCTTTGGTTCAGGTAGGAGGGTTTGGGGGTTGCTGGTTTTGGTCTTAAACTGTGCAGAATCCTAGAAATTGCTCTAACAGTGAAAGACTCAATCTGTACTTTATAGTGTTTGTGACTCCTGTTACAGTTTCCACTAGTGCTAAATTTGTTAAAAATTACAATATTCGCATCTCAAACGTAAAAGCCGATGCCACAACATAAAAGCAGAACTCATGAAATAAGTTTACAACAAATAAGAATTAATTTTGAAGGTAACTTTCATAGACAAAATACTGAATTTAGTTAGGGATTGTCTGGAGTTTTGGGATTCTTAAGTGGTTTGGGAAGTTTGTGTTCCTGTGTTTTTTTTGTTTGTTGGTTGTTTTTTGTATGTGTTTTTTTTTTTTTCCCTTTTTTATTCTTCGTGAAGACATTTATAAAGCAAACAGACCTGTTAAACAAAACTCTTGGTGGAGGAAGCAGAGGAATAACGGTGTTGCTTAAACATTCACAAAGTGGGCAAAGAAATTCACCATTTTCTACATCATAACTTGTATGTACTCGTAATCTTTGTTGTCTTCGTTGCTCTTTTGCTTGAACAGCATCAAAATATCTATAGAGAACAGCAAGATATTAATGACATCAATAAGATAGTACTTTAACATAAAAACATACAAATACTTAAAGACACTGGTTTGCTTTTTCCCAAACCATAACTAAGAGAATTATCTAAAGGAGAAAGCTCTACCCTCTGGCTGATCACTTATTACTGAGTGCAAGCTATCCCCAGTTTTTGGTATCCAAAATCCCCCCAGATCCTGAAGTTTGTTGGACCATCACAATTACATTTTATCCAGAACTTTAGCAATATCCCTTTATGAGAAAGCTGGGGGAGAAAGTCAGAAAGAATGTTGAACAATTAAACAAAAAAAATCCTGTTTCACGCAAAATTAAGGGAGACACCATGAGCATTACTCATGTGCATATTCCACTGAAGACCACAACAGAGCAGCACCTGGAACAACTGGTGGTTTATCTCTGAATCTTCTATGAAAATGAACTGAATATACTACTTTGATATTCAGCTCTGGGGTCCCCAGCACAAGAAGGACACAGAAGTATTAGAACAAGGTCAGAGGAGGGCCATGAGGCTGATCAGAGGGCTGGAGCACCCCTCCTATGAAGACAGGTTAAGAAAATTGGGGTTGTTCAACCTGGAGAAGAGAAGACACCTGGGAGACCTCACTGTGGCCTTCCAGTGCCTAACAGGCCACAGAACAGAACCTCTGCAAGCTCCTAACAGTCCTCACATGAAAGGTAAAACTTGAGATTGGGCACTTCAGAAGCCATGCCAAGGACCAAAGCAAGGACCTAACTGAAGTCAGTGGCATGAATATCTTGCATTAACCACATAGCATCAGCACCACATAGCACAAAGCACCTTTTTATCTTTATCCCCTCCCCTCAAAAGGATAAAAATAACTGAAAAAGGTTAAAAACACAGAGCAAGGCATAACAATGACTTTATGTCAAGGATGAGATTGAACTAGGTCACATATGCTTCTTGTTCTAATGAAACATGATGAACTTAAAATTTCAGTACAGAGCACAAGGAGCAGGAAGATGTCTATTACTGAGTAGCAAAAAAACTAAAACATTTGAACACTGAAGCTCAGATTAGCATGCACCATAGGGGATTATGCACATGGATAAATACCCAAAGGGAATGGAAGCTGTCATGTGCAGCTTCAGATTCTCCATCATTGTGATGTCAGATAGAAAATGAAACTTTTTTTAAAAAATGTTTATAATATTTAATTTTAAAGCAGAAAGCTGCTTTCATTCCTTTAAGACATTCCTTTTTAAGCTTACTATTATGGTATTAGCTTTGCAATTAAACTTAATGCATGCAAATAACATGACATGCTATTTGGACTAAACTTAAACATAGCTTTTTACCTTTGCCAACAATGAGCATGCATGATGTGTCCACAGCTACCTGTGTGTGTTCCACAGGACAGATCTGGGTGCATGAATAGTGGGTCGTATTTTTCTGTATTCAGAATAAAAACAAATAACTTTTAAATTGACATTTATCAAAAAGACTTAACTGCAGATGTTACTCCCTTCACATTAAAGTTTATCACAAAAGTATAGTATATTTGATGAACCATGATGGATATTACTAATTCACAACTGAAACTGTTGATCTCATTTTGAATCTGTGTCATTTTGTTTTGAGTGTGTGTCATGTACTTAGACTTCAAACCAGGTTTTGGGAGCTTCTGGGCCCTGGTAGAAGTGAAAGATTTATCAGCGGTTTTGGTGGTTCAGTACCATTAAATAAGGAGACTGAGAACATTAAACTTCGGGATCAGAATGCAGGATTATTCAGTATTTTTTGCATGTGTTTGCATATATAGAATCCAGAGAAAGCTTTGTAACAATGGCATTAATCAAGAAGTAAGCTGTTTCACAAAGATACCTAAATCCAAGCATTTTTTAAATTATCATTGCTAAAAGGCATTACAGATGATAAACCTTCGAGGAAAGAAAGGTACCATCTTTGTGCTTTTACAGCCATACATCAGTGCTTCTTTCCTCTATAATGCGGTAAGTGTAGTTTAAGAACAAACTTCTGAACTTGGATGTGTTTGTTTTTTTTTAATAGTTACAAATAGTTTGTCATAAATGGCTGCCACAACTTTTTTTAGATAATGTTTTGCAGTTATTTCATATTAAGACTTAGAACACGTACTTCCACATCACTACAAATATGGGAGTTTTGCCACTGATTACAATGAAGTCTTTCACAATTACACATTCAAGAAGATGATACTACTGCCTTAAGAGACAACACGGTCATTACAGTGACTCTGACATTCATTAATATTAAAGAAGACTCTGAATACTACTTACCAGGATCTGGAATAATTCTGTTTCTGTTTTTAGACAACACAGTTGATCTCTGAATAAATGCTGCCAAGACCATAGCTCTGCTGTCCACTTTAACTTCTTGTTCTTCCTGACACAGTATACACATAACAACTTGCCTGTGTTCAGCTACTCTAGTTTGCTCTGGACCCAAGGCTGTGAGTTTTGCATCTGAAATTACAGGGCTAGAACGTTCAAAGAAAACTAGTGAGCACATGATTTGGAAAAGAAAATACAATCAGATTATGCTTTAAATGTGATTAGTAAGCATTCAAAATTTATGTTAAATGCTCTGACAAAACATAGCTTTTTGGAGACATAAGAATACATGCCAAAAAGTTATACAAGAACACTTTTCCAGAAAAAAAAATTACATCCTCTCAATGGTGTATTACCCATTCCAATATAACCAAGAAACTATATTTGTGACCCTCCATTACCATTATATGGTAATCGCCTGACATAAATTCTGAAAGCAGTTTCCACTTCCCCACAAAATCACTAACATGCTTCAGTTTGTATTTCCACCTACAAGCAAATTTTCTTCCAGATCCTCAGAGGCATAATGATCATCTAGTTCCAATTTACTATGTTTAATAACACAGCCTTTTCAGTATTATCAACAAATTATTGGATGACTTTATACAAAACAAAATTATTTGCTTGTTTATGTTGAGTACTGTGAGGATGGGAGAGAAGGGAGAAATCAACATTTTTTCACCATCTTGTCAGTACCTGCAAGGAAAGTGTTCCACTTACTGCTCTTTTTGGTCTCAAAAAACACTTTTGAATAATTTTCCATCAAGACTAAAATAGGCACTTTTTAGTACAGTAACAATAGACCAAGCTGATGTAAAAGTTAAAAGGAAAAAGTTCAAGTAAGATTTCATTACCTATTATCATGTCCTCCAGAAGCTGAAGTATCGAGCTCCTCCAAAGTTTGCTGAAAGAGTTCTTTGTTTTCATTAATGAAGTGCCGTTGCATCTCCGACATCTGAGCCATTATCTTCTCCCTACGCAGTCTGGCAATCTCAGCTTTTCGTTTCCTCTCAGCTTTGTCTTTATCACGTGAACTCTGAAATTGTATCGTTAGATCAGTCATTTAAAAAATCATGTTAAAACGGACTATTTATGTTAACTACTGCTATATGTATCTTACACTAACATGTAAGCAATTAGAATCTGATAGAGACAAGAGAGACTATTGAAGTTTTTGCACCCTCTTTTCTTAGGCTTATAAGCATAAAACAGCTTGGGTTGGAAGGGACCTTAAAGACCATCTAGTTCCAACCCCCATGCCGTGGGCAGGGATGCCACCTACTAGATTAGGATGCCAAAGGCCTCGTCCAACCTGATCTTGAAAACCTCCAGGGATGAGGCATCCACAGCTTCTCTGGGCAACCTGTACCAGTGCCTCGCCACCTCCTGAATGAAGAATTTCCTCCTAATATCTAACCTAAATCTTCCCTTTTTTAGTTTAAGGGCATTCCCCCTTCTCCTATCATTATCTGACTGAGTAAAAAGTTGCTATCTTTTCTATAAGCCCCCTTCAAGAACTGGAAGGCTGCTGTAAGATTTCCCCAGAGGGACCTTTCTCTTCTCCAGGCTGAACATCCCCAGCTCTCCAGCCTTCCTTCATAGGAGAGGTGCTCCAGCCTTCTGATCATCTTTGTGGCCTTCTCTGAGGAGAATCCACATCCTCCTTGCAAACTGGTTTGCCTGATCTACAAGCTGTAAGATAGACTTAAAGATTCCAAAGTGACATTTCCCATATTTGATTCAAAACAGCAATCAGAAGCATAGTCCATGGCTAGTCACAACCTAGACATGTTTCAGATCAGCTGTTACAGCTTGTTTTTACCTCCTCCATAACATTTCCTTCTGTCTCAGCCACAGGACTCGTAGAAGAGCTCTCTCTTAGTTTCTTAATGGTATTAAAAGTCTGTAGAAGAAAAACAAAACCTCAGTTTGCAACATGAATATAACAACTATGCATACTATAATGCTGGCCAGATAATACCTAGTGTTAGATTTCAAAAGAAGAAAAAAAAGAGGTAGGTACAACAAATCAACATGGGAAATAAGGAAACCATTGCAGTACAAATAGGAAAGTTTTAACAAATCTTCTTTCCATAGTTTTGAGGAATTATACAAAAGTTTTACCTTCAATATCCACCTGATCATGTCCTTGTGCACTTCCAGATGAGGTGCATTTTGCAGTGTTTCTAGCATTGCTAGTATACTAGGGGAATTATTGGGTGCCTCTCCTGGTCCTGAGAAAAATGAGAATGACGATTTTATTTTTACCTGACAAACTAATCACTTGCTACTATTAAAGAAAACAGAATACAACCAACACTTGCATATACTCAACACCTAAAGAATTCCTTCAACAAACAGACAAACATGTAAGTTTCATTCCTCCCAATCTTTTTAATTAATACCCTCTACTTCCTGAAAGATTACAGGAATATGCTTTAGAAGCCTTGCCCACTTTTTTTTTTTTTTTTTTTAACAAGGCAGAATGCACTTTATGTACTCCTTGAATGTTTACAACTTGGGAGTTGCCATGTCAAATTCTTGCATCTCCCACCTTTTTCCAATGGAAGCAGCTTTCATATCTTAACTACAGGCACTAATTAGAAGATACAAAGGACAGTAAAGATTAAATGATTAAGAATGCAACTTCTATTTTTGTAGTTGTGACATCTGACCACATACAGCAATCTTTGTTAAGAAATTAATGATGATATTAAGAAGTAAATTTCATGGGAATTACTCTACTTCTGGATTTCTCTTCTCTACTACAGAAGAGATTAGGTATTGCTGCTACCATATCTACCATCACTGCTACAGATATGTGAAGAATATGTATATACTCAACTTCTGTTAAATTTAAGAATTGTTTTGTGTACTTATCTACAATATTGGAAACACTTTTTGATGGATTAACAGACATACTCCTCTCGTAAACACCATTCCAGAAGAAGAGAATATAAGGTACGAGCATTTTCAGTTGCTTAAAATTTGCTATGGAAATGAAGAGAGACATACTTGATATTTTCTGAGTAAAGGTGAATGTTACAACATTCTCCTCACTGAGATTCTCCAGATGTTGTTTTTCTTCTTGTAGTGCCATTCCAATCAAATGCAAAACCTAGAGAAAAGTTAGCAATTTCAGTCCTTTTCTTAAAGCATTCATATAATCTCTTTACATTGTTCGGGTAATTCATTAAAAGACAGGGAAGGCATACAGTAAAATTATATAAGAACACCATAGCTGAAGTTATTTCTATATATGTAGTTTCAAAGCTACATTACACGGGATTAACAGTATGTGTCTACAAATTCTTGAAACTTCGCCAGATATAAACACTTCATACCACTGGTGTCTTTCTGTTTGCTGTGCTGTCTAATCAGTGGGAATTCAGTGGCTTGGGATACGTTTCAGTATTTTCTCATATTCCTTAAGCTTTCTTCCTAACAATTGCACATTACTATTGCAAGTTTCTGGACAGAAGCACGAAGCACTTTTTAAATCCTTTTTATCACGTACAAAATTTAACTGACAAAAAGTTAAAAATTATTTATTTATTTATTTATTTATTCTAAGACTCTAGAAACACTATAAAAATAACAACTTTTAGGTCAATAAAAAGGCGCAATCTACTACAGCTGATCTAAGCAGCATTATTCCCCCATGTGAATTTTGCTAGAAGTTTAGCCTTCTTCCATTCATTCTAGGAACTGAATCAGAGACAGAGGGGTTTTCTCCTAGTCTTCTGTATCACAAAACACCATTTATTTCTCATTCATAGTACTTTGAATACGTTAGTAAGCAACCCAAATCTACAAACCTATGTTAAAATGCTGAAATCCATGTTCCTCTTTTAGCACATGCATAGTTTTAAAACAAGGAAACATACCCTTTGCAGCATGGACTCTGACCAGGCATAGCCATTGTGCTCTACTGCCCACTGTAGTATAGTTCCCATAATACACAGCATGACATCGGACTGCAGAATATTAATCAGACTTGCAAAAAGTGGGCAGAAAGGAGGCAAAGCTGGTGGTGGAAGTGCTGAAAGGGAAATTCATGTTTCGCACTTAGGCATTTAAAATTTGCAACACCCATATAAAACATGAGACCTGCAAAGAGCTTAACATTTTAACCCAGGAAGCCATACAGTTGCTTGATAAATAATACTGCAGGTAACAGGCTGTAACATTCAACATTGCTTGAATGTAACAACAGCTGAAGGAATAAGTGCTTCATTAGGCTGTTTCTACTATGGATCAGATTCCTCTCTGTGACCAGGAAGATAGAAAGGAAACTGCTACATTTTCACAAATTCCTGGCTAACTCAAGAACAGAACGTTAGTCTTAAAATTTCAGGGCAATAAACGGTTTGACAGGTAATTCCTCCCATCTTCTCTCAAAGAAATACCTGTATCTTCTCTGTTCTGTCTTTTCAGCTTTCTCTGTGCTTCTTCAGCCTGAAAGAGAATGATGCCAATACTACTCAAGAACAGTAGAAACATAAAACTAATAAAATAATTTATATTGTCCTTATTATATTGTTGCTGTTTCTTTCCTCTTTTCCGTAGCCTTAAACAAAAGGAACAAGTTTCCATGTCTTTTGAGTTTGTATTACTTTCTACTTGTGAACATTATATAATATCTGCATCTTTGAAATTAATCTTTCATCTTGAAATGGTCTGCATTCTTTATCAGCATAAAGATCATAAGACAAATTTGAACTAGAATGGTAAATGTCCATAAAGGTAAAGTGAAAATATAGACAGTTAAATTCCTTTTAGTTAAATACCATGTAAGAGATCCTGCAGACCAACTCCTAAAGCCCCACTGACTGATTTCAAAAGCTCTGTATAGGACATAAGACCCGATGGCACAGAAATCACTGCAGCATCTCAAATTTTGACAATGCTCTCAAGTAAGTTATCTTTAAAAAAATACCATCTGATAATACGTCCTCACACAGTAAAGCTCCAGGGGAAAAAAAAAATGAAAGGAAACAAATACAAAAGGTTCAAATTGTTAGTTACCTTTGATTGCTCTGCCCTTGAAAAGTGGTAGAAATACAGATTGAAGTTCTTGGTACATTCTGGTTTTAGTTCATACAGCCCTCTGCCAGTTAATCCAGGTTTCCTACCAAGAAAAAGTATTAAAAAAATATGGTTCATTGGTTACTACCATTTGAGCATAAATGGTTAAATAAAACAGCTAGAATACATTGCTCAATAGGCACTCTAAAATGAGTACTAAATTATGCACTTGAGAAAATCATGGGAAAAACACCATAGCCCAGACCTCTCTTTTTTCTTTTCTCTCACTCTCACTAACGTATGTATTTAATTTTAAGAAATAAACCATTAGAATAAAGGGAAACATACTTGAAACAGGCCACTTCTTCAATCACACTTTCCATTCCCGTCTCTCTGTTCTCCTGTGTTGAGTGGAAATACAAGACTGTGTTACTATAGCTCTTGGATTAAACCCATTCAAATACCATATGACACTAGATGAGCGTGCAAAACATATCTAGTACAAGCAATTTTACTGACACTCCAGAGAACACTAAAATATGTAATAAAAGAAATGTTCATGAATGCCGTATTTGCAAAAAGTATTTTGAAAAAGCATCCCAAATTAAGTATTGAATTTTTACTACTTTTCCTTGTCATAATAAACTTAAGATAGAAGAAAATCTTAAATGTTCCTTAAAATTATACTGCTCCTCTAAATTTTGACTTTTCAAATTAAAGTATTTAGAACAATGAACAATATTTCAGAATTTATCATTAAGAGTAGTACCAATATAGTAAAAGAATATTTTTTGAATTTTGACTACGCCCTGAAATATGTTTAAAGATTACTTAATAAATATCCTAAAGCACATTAGACTGCTATCCTACAAAAGCACTCATATTGGAATTCAAGTAAATGAATGTCCATGCAAATGAAGCATTTATGTTACACAAGTCATTACACTGCTCCTGATTTCATGAATTCTCAATTATTGTCAGGCTCTAAACTAACAGTTTACATTTCTGGATAGTTCCAGCAACCCAATTGCATGCATCTATTTAGAGTTTACAAGCAGACTGCAGATACTACTGGCCAGATGGCCTGATTAAGAAACAGTATTAAAAAGAGAAAAGAGCTGAAGAAGCCCTCAGGCTCCTGCCTCTTTCATACAGTTTCATCTTCTCCAGCCCTCACCTACCTTCTCCATGACAACTATTACTCTGTACTCATGTTAACTTTACTCTGCATAATCACACTGCTCCCATTAAGGGACATTAACTCACGTAAAAAAATTCACTAATTCACCTTATAAAATTGAAGGTTTTGTTTTTCAAGCTACTTACATCTTCAGGTAATGCCTTTACTAATTCACTGTGAGCCATTGGCCTGATGCTCAGCTGATGGATGATCTCTCGTTTGATTTCATCTGTTGCATTTACCTGTCCTATTCCAGGACTGAATCTTTCTCCTGTAAACAAAATGTAATAGTGCTTTATTATCATTATTTTACTATTTTAAAACTTTTTTTCTTTTGTAATTTAAAAGGAAAAGACTGGAAAATAAGTCTCTTGTGAAATCTTGTGTTCATCCACCCATGTTCAAAAGTTAAGATTATGTTAATGTAAGCTAGTTTCAAGTCTTTCCTCACCAGAAAATCAGAACAACAGCATGTTCAAAACAGAACTGAACTTGAGATAACAAGGAAGAATGCTCATTCCAGACCATTAAACAGACATGAAAAAATGTATTAAATGTATTGGGAACTTACCAACAATCATTATAATGAGGTAAAGCATCTCTTCTATAAGAGTATTATTTTGTTGAACAACATCCTGGTTTAAAATAAAGAAAAACAATTGAATTTACATGTTTCAATTAAAGGTAACGAGTTATTCCATATGCTGAAAGCATTTTCCTGCGCTTCAAAACATTATCTTTTTTCACTCTTAATAATCCCAAATTAAGCTCTACTGTAATGAAGCCACAACTGCCTTAAACTTCTTGAACAATGCAAAAATTATGCAGCAGTTTCTGACATTTATCATTTTGACATGTAAAATATTTGTGGATTTCAGAAATGGTCAAAATAACTCTCAAATTTTTAGCAAGAAACTGAACAGAAGTAGCACAAAAGCCTTCAGCATATTTTTGAAAACAATTTTGTAGATTTTTCCATAAAAAGTGTACATAAAATACCTTGTTAGTATTTTCTGTGCTAAATCTTTTGCCATAGTCTGGAGTACTAAATATCTGATAAAGTTCAAAGCGACTCAGCATTATCATCAGGAAGTGATTTGGATCCATCATAGACACACCTGTCTATTAAAGAAAAAATGATTATAAACACAAACCAGACTGGGTGTTATTTTAGAATGTATTTTATATTCACATACAGTTCACAGTACATTCTTTGTAAGATTCATTCCTCTTTATCCTGGGCATGGAGATTTAAGCAAGGTACTCTCTTATGACTCCAGTAACGCAACTGACAGCTCACATTTGACTATGCAGGGTGATATGCTTTATTAATTTTTGATTAAGCCTTTTAAATGTAAAATATTCAGGGTTATTCCTTCCATATCAATCTAAATAAAAATCAGATCAAGACTTCTGTTTAATTCAGTTTTGTCTCTACTATTCTGTTCCTGCTGATCCAACTTTTAGAAGGCATAATGAGAAGTAGTATATAGCACAAAGACTTAAAATAAAAAAAAATAAAAGTATTCCAATCATCATTAGAAGGGATGGAAGATTTAAACAAGCATTTCCAAGCATTCTGGCAGAGAAGAATATTAATGTTTCAATACAGTCATACATACTTATTTCCATTTATTTGCGAAGGACTATAACAGTACTTCCTCCACAAATTTTTCCATAAATACACAGATACAGTAAGTACAAGTCCTTGCACACACACAAAAAAAAAATCCTTGCCATTAAAAGGTTTTGATGAAGGATAAGCAGATGTACACAAAGCCTGCGTCAAAAGACACTAGATAAAATGCAAACTGGTATACATGGTTACCTGAAGCATTACTATGTCCTTGTCAAACATCTCTCTCCTGCATTTCACATTATGGTAGTAATAAATCTGAAAAAAAAAACAAAGATTTACAACCATTATACTCCATCTTCATGTATTTTTCATCTAGAAAAATAAACTTTGTTATACAGTATTAGTAAATAAAAAGCTGAAACAGTAATTTGAAAAAATATACAAATGTATTTGGAAGCAGAAAGTGTTTTTATATAGCTGGGTATTGGCAATGTCTAGATTGCATGTGCCTAGAATGAAAAGTCACGTGGAGCTGTAAGTTTTTATATGTGTGTGTGTGTATAAACACTTCAGAGACAGCCTATGTGCTGTCCAACCTTCTATGTGCTAAACTTCCCTCTAGGGGGACACCATTTTTCACCAGAATTACATAGAGCAGACAGGCATGCCCTTCCTTCTCTTCACCAAACCAATCAATACAAATGCCATAAAATCTTCTCAGAAAATATCCTGAAGTAGTTGTCTGAACTTGAGCTCTCCATAATCAAAAAAGAAAGGAATTCTAGATTGTGGGAGCCACAGTACCTAAGCTAAATTCATCTCTTTACTTCATGATGGGATTGTGGAATCCCACAACCAGCGGGATTAAATAGATTCTTTACATTCCTCTATGAAAAGCTATACTGAAATTTCAGATTTGGTGCACGTCTGTAGTAGGTTGAGTGCCGTTATTAATTGTACATGAGTAGAGCTTCAATAATGGTAATCACCTTACACTAGTTTTTGTTTGTTTGTTTGTTTTTTGTTTGTTTGTTTTTTTTGTTTGTTTGTTGTTGTTGTTTTTTTTTTGTTTGTTTGTTTGTTTTTAAGGCAAGAAGCATCAGCAGGAGGAGCAGCTTAAGTCAAGTACTCCTAGCACTAAAGTACACTTTAGATCATGACCCTGGTGGGTGGCACTGACACTACAGAACCCATTTTATAGTAGTTGTGCTTTAACCACCTCAGGATCTACTTTGTAAAAACATTAAAATTAGAGATGGACAGAGACTTTCTCCAGAATCATGAAAGAAATAAGAAATGAGAAAGAACCCAAGAAACACAGCGCTCTGTGCTGGTTCTAATGCTTCTGCACAGCCTTTAGATTTCACTTACCTTATAGACATTTAGGATTATTACTATTTCTGTTTTTATTTTAATATTTGAGACAAATATTTATGTGAAGGCGATGAAAGTGTTATCAAAGATGCATAAATTAATTCTGCACATCTTGCTATTATTGGACAGTATACAGCAAAAAGGCTAGGGGACATTAACTGCGCTATACTTACACACAGAGCACTAAATTCAGTAAGAACTGTGGCAATCCTGAGACCACAAAAAGCGGCTTCTGACTGAGATGTCAAAGATCAGTTTAAAAACAAATATTCAAATGATTCAAGTGCTGATTTAAGTAGTTACCTCACACAGATCTTACTGAAGTTAAGGCAAGTAAAGTTCCAAACCAATTTAAAAATGAGAGTTTTTGAGGTCTGAAGTTACCTTGGGGAGCTATCAGAAAACAGTGACTACACAGCTACTATGTACTTACCTGATTAACAAGAGAGAAGCCATTTCTTCTCCACATCCCTGCATGTACTTGGGCACACAGCACCAGGCATCGGAGAGGATGTTCTATCAACATAGGTGGGCTAAGTTCACTCTGTATTAAAGTAAAATGCAATATTTTGATATATAAGGAGAAAAAAGGAAATGGGACTTGAAAGGGTGAAGAATTATATTTCTTATCATTAAATGGTATGGGAAAACAGAAGAGAAGTAAATCCAAAGCACATATTACAAAGACTTTACAAATTTGTTTACAATGTACCCAATCAGCTTTAACCAGCCTTACACAGTCACTGCTCCATAGAAGTATTCCACAAGGGCTTTAGTTTATTCCTAAGGACAGTAAGTTTTGTATTTTAAAACAACATCATCAATAATAACACTGTCATTTTATTTCATTCAAAGGCTAAACATTTCTTCTGTTAAAAGGCAGAGATTTCCTCTGCTAGTTACCTTTTCCCCTCTTTTAATTTATCCTGTTCTTTTTAACTTCCTATTAAAGAGACAGTGGATCAGTAAGAACATGCAGGAAACAAGAAACAAGAAGGGAAGTAAATTACAACCTATACCAAGGAGAAGGAAATCAGGTCCTGACAGTAGTTTCTAAAAACAATTTCTACTATAAAAAGAAGGTAGTGAATGAAGAACCAAATACAAACCTTAAACCTGAGTCTTGAATTACTCAAGAGAGCAAAGCTAATTGTGTATGCTCCAGTCACGAGTATCTAAATATTAATCTCTTAAGAGATAAAATTACCTACCAAAGATAGTCTCTGTAAACAGCATGCGTAGCAAAAACAGTCCTTTGTTTTATTTAATAATATCCTATGCTCATAAAAGCAACTTCACCTTCAGTATTAATTACATTTAATTAATATATTACATTTAATTACATACCAGGGGTAGCAGCTCTGGAAACTTATATGCCACTTCAGTTTTACTCAGCAAAACATGCAAGCCTGTATGAATAAATAAAACACATACATATTGTGTACAGTATTTACTATAATTCAGAAAGGACAAAAAAAATCACCTAATTTTCTATCAGACCATTTTCTGGACATAACCACAAGCAAGTCTGCAAATGATCACCCTACAGTTACACAACTATTTCCTAAGGAGACTTGTTACAAAACATACATTTTATGGAAAATTTTTCCCACTGCATATGTATAAAACTTGCAGTGAAAGAGTTTTGCCTTTCTTTTCTGTGTCATATCCCCTCAGTGATAGCCAAGTATCCTTGGTCTATCAAGACAAGTTATCAACAACAGATATGTCATCCTTCCTACCAATCTTTAAGTTTATAAAATACTGTAACGAGGCCCCTATAAAAGGCTTTCTGCTTTGCTTTAAAGCTATGAGAGTTTTGCTTATAAATTCAAAAATTCGAAGTTATTCAAGTTTGAGCTGCATAATATTTTACTTAAGAACTATCTTTTTCACTTCATTACCTGTGAATTTATTATTATCTGATTCAGTTTAAAATACAATTTTACTTTTTTTCCTCCCTATACATAACCATTCAGCAATTTAGGCCAGTAAATTAGTAGAAAAATTAGGCCAGTAAAGTAGAAAAAAGACATGGCTTACTTTTCTGGTGACACATCTGATTAATCTGTTCTCTAACAGACTGTTGATTAGTCTATTCAATCTGACAGCTAACCATATTTCAAAAACAGTCATCTACAGACCGTATTTTGTTGCATTTCTTTTGCATCATGTAAGTTACAAAAGCAGCTGTAACTTCCTACAACACCCACTGCTGACAAATGCAGAGGCATGAGACAATCTTCCCCAGGCCTGAAACCATAACAACTTCTCCATCACTTGGGAACATTTTGCCTTAAGGAAGGCTATCAAACAGTTAGGAAAAGGCTGAAATGCACCCTATTCAGACTCTCAACAGCTGTTGTGTGGTTCATTATGTACATACAAATGCAAATTATATTTATGCAACATTTTTCATTTCCTGAAATATTTTTAAACTAGTTCATACCTGCAAGTAAACGAGAAACTGGGAGATGAATGCTAACTTTTTCCTGAGAAACACAGTATCTGATGGTCTCAACTGAATGTCCACACATACTGAGAACAATAGGCTGTTCTCCGTCCGTAAAACCACTATGACACTGCATCAACACAGTCAAGCATTTCTTGTAAGCTTCAATTAACACTTTTTCCTAAAAGGAAGATCACAGTTTACAAAGATTATAAACAACACAGAGCTCTGTGCAGTAATACAGCTAACAACAACAAGCAGGTTTTGATTTATTTTTTTTTAATCTTTATAACAGTCCTACAAAACTAAAATAAGGAATCTGACATACTGATCTGAATTATTAAAGGGAACACAGACCATGAAACTCATCCAGATATGCCTGACAAAACTGACTATTGCTAAAACTTGCAACACAGATGCAGTAAAAACCTGATTTACAACCAGGCAGCATTAGGTAGATCCAGAGCATGCTCCTCTAACTCCCTCTTCTCTGATAATACTAATTATGGCCCAAATGTTGTGATGATCAGGTTTTTTTTGTTTTTTTTTAAGGCTTAACCACATGCTTACATATTGGTCAGTTTAAGCCCTAAAAGATGTGTTTAAATAGAAAAAATGTGTACCTGCTCACAGAATGTTTTGGCTTATTGTGCAGTTACATTGTTTTGTTCAACTGTTACACATATTAATGGTTCATTCCCTCCTCTTGCCACCACCACCCCCATAGCCACATATTTGCATGGAAAAAACAATTCAGAAGAAACTTACATCTAAAGCACACCAGTCCTGCATCATTGAAATAACAAGTGTTAATTTCATCTGCAGTGTAAATGCTGCTTCCCATTCTGGTTCCATTTCAATGTGCTGTCCTACTTGACGAGTTATTGGATCCATACCCTTAAACAAAAAGAGTTGTGCATTTCAACAATATATCACTGTAATAACTTCGTTAGCTTTAAGTGTGGGACAGTGGTTAGCTGACCTTATAAATATATTGCTAATACGAGAAAAACTCGGGACCATCTTGAAAGGAATTATAAACATCTAAATAACAATAAAATGAAACAAGAAGTGGAGAAGAATACCGGGACAGGTTTTTCAGGTATTAGCTCTGTTATTACCACCTTGAGTTTTCTTTACAAAGAACATATTCATACATCAATCATCTTACACACCCATTTTGCTTTTTAAATGTGGTTTCTAGGGATACATTAAATGTAGGTAAATACTAATTAAAGATCAAGTACTCAAGTACCTAATCAGATCTCAGTATAAGTAGTAAAAACAGCACGGTCATATACCAGCATGACCATATTAAAAATTTATCAGACTAACACAAGCTAAATATCAAGAAAAGCATGCCACTGAAGTATAGAAAACGGGGAGTGATTCTGATTTACACCTCACTGATCACACGGTCAGTTTGTCTTTGTAAAAGCCACACTGGTTTTAAAATACTCCTCAACCGAGCAGATGAAAAGGTTAAAAAAATTCACAGTGAAGGTATCTACTTGTATGGCACAGACTATATATTCTCTAATAAAAGCAGCAGCTCTGCTGACCCCAAAGTAGTATATGGATCTTTCACTAAGAGGGAATATTAGTTAAAATGGGATAGATCTCATTCATACAATTGTCTTATCTGCCTGTACACCTGCAAAATATGCCCAAAATGACACTTTTCCTTTTGAACCACTTTTTTTTTTTTTTACTGCCTTCTACAACAAACAAAAAAAATCAGGAAAAGTTTGGTGAGACATGTTTCAGGAAAACATGACAATTCCAGAAGTTAGTAAAACATACTGCATTGTGTTTACAATATAGTACATTAATTTCCTCAGTTTTTACATCATAATAGACAGCTTCCTGCTTTAATCTTCAACACAGTGCAAATTTTGTAATTCACAGATTTACATACCTGCATACACTTGAGTAATTCTAAGAATGCATCAAAACCCTCTAGGAACTTGTGTCTCAGGTCTTCTGACCACTCTGTTGGTTTGCTTATCAACACATACCTGAGTACATTAACAGATACAAGTGTTAATTTTAATCTTCCCTCCTCCCCCGCCACCCCAAATTGATCAAATCAGCACGTAGTTAGTATACTTACTTGAGATCCAAAATAAGGCTCTGAACACGCCTGAATTTGAAAGCCTGCAGAGCAGTGTAACGTTCAAACTGAAACCTGCCTTGGATGTCACGGTGTCTTAGATGGTCCATAAAAGTTTTGATGATAGTGGTCATAAGATTTTCTTCTGTTATTAGCATTCGAGCCTACACCAAAGTATATTGAAATTTGCTGTAATTAACAGACACAACTAACAAGAGGTTCACACTGCACCATCAAGTTTATAAAATACATGACATTTTATCCAAAGTAGTTACATTAATAATTAAAACCAAGGAACATAGTAAAAGTAAGTCTTCCAAATATTCACAGGAGAAAAATGTAATCTAGCCAGAAATTATCATAATTCAGATCTCTCCCTCTTCAGATCCCTTCTGTACAGAGATTTGACGATGGTAAGGCTCCTGCTAACCTATGTAATTATGACATAAAACATATTATTATGTGTCTTATAATTAACTTGTACCTCCCTTTAAGTATCTGTTGTGTCTTCTCATGTAATTTAAGTATGAACCCTTTAGGGCAGTGACAGGTCTTCTGTTTTTCTCTTTACAAACTGTTAAGCACTGTGAACAGCAAGTCTTTTGAACTGCTAAGGACCTGTACAGTGCAATTTCCACATGGAAATTATGTGCAATGACCTTTAATTCCCATCAGGGGTTGTCGCATGTATCCATGTGTAGCACAAAACAAATCAACAGGCATCACAAATTCCGATGCTGCCACATTGTCTTCCACACCCAGCCAAACCTAACCCAACCCACAACAGAGTAGGGGGCACTAAAACGTTACTGCCATCTCCTACTTGTGAACTCTTCCAGAACTTCCTCATTCTGCTGGCTCTCCTAGGTAAATAGTATGAGTCATGGGACCAGAGAGCTGCGATGTGTGGCTGGGATATTCAGGAAGATCAGCCCCTCTGGTCTACCACAAAGACACTGCAGCTGTTGTCTAGAGCTTCTGGGTTCTACAGCTCATAATGATACTACAAATTCAGTTTTTAAAATGCTACTGCAGGGGAAAAATCTAATAGTTACCATTTAAAAAAAATTACTGTAAACAGAACCACCCATCATCCCTCAAACCAAACAACCGCAGCTACTTGAGAGCTCAAATTCAAATTACTAATGTAAGTTTGAAAATGTTACTGGGGTGTGGTGGGTGGTATTACATTCTTCAACATTTTCATTCAGTTGAGAATGACTGTAAAACAGGCCTAAACCTAGGAAAAAAATCATTCTTACTTTGTATGGGAGGAGCTTATCATAATTATCATATCATTCGTCTATTCTGTCTTCTGTAAAATTAGTCAATAACAATTTTGTTCTACTTTATTTTTTGCATGTTTTTGAAATAAAAAGGAAATGTTTGAAATTACTAAAAAAAAGATATACGTGTATACACACACATTTTATTATTCCATCTGTCAAACAAAAAAGTAACACATGAGCATTTGAATAATCCTAGTTGGATAAATCTACCTGTAAGTTTGAGTAATGGCAACATTCTTATTGTTAGCATCAAAATTAAGAGGTAACACAATATTGCCCTGACCCATGGAAACAGAACCCTGAAATCCTGTCAGATTTCCATGAACATCTGCTGCCTAGGAAATTAAAAAAAAAACTTTGCACAGTATCATAAATACTACACTAGTATTGAATTTTAGAGCTGAATTGAATTTCAAAAGATTCAGAAGCATTCATTGTCAAAGCAAATCTGGCTATGTAAAGTCAAACTTTTATTTTCAGTACAGCTCCACAAAATTATTTTGTACTACAAGGAAAGACAGACTTATCTGAAGACTGAAGCAAAAAAAGGTTATTTTCCCCAAACAAGCGTAAGCTGGTGAAAGACCAGCAGTATTAGTGAACTGGGTGAAACATAGACTCAAGCACTGTAAAAAGAATTAACTGGAAATCTGAAAGAAGGCATAGAGTCTAGAAGTACCAAAGGAAGTAGTGAATATCATGAGACAATTCTTGCCTGCAGTTAGGTTGACTGGAAAACTATGATAAACAAAGAGGATCATTTATTGAACTGCACCCAAATGGTATGCTCTGAAACTGCAGTACGCAAATCACAACATAGATTTCTACAAACAGAAACCATGGCTTGGTATGATGAGAAACGTAAATGTTATGTGTGTGCCTCTAAATAAACATTCAAGTATATTAAAGTGTGTATATATATATATATATATATATATATATATATATATATATAAAATATATAAACATATATATATATATACACACATATACACACACACACTTAAAAAAAACAAAAACAAAACAAAAAAAAAAAAAACAACAAAACAAAGCCAACCCTAAAATAAAAAAAAGAGAAATCAAAAATACCCAGCCCATTCTGGGAAGTCAGATCCAAACTTTGCAAGGGTGAACTGCTTTAACTTCTCAACCCATTGCAACATATGTAAACAGTCTGACTCCTGCGCAGCAAGCAGTGCCCTGCATTTCCACAGTAATGTTAAAGAAATCTGCGGTCTGGATTCACGAACCTCTTAGTGGCTTTTAACAAAAAAAGGTTTCCTTTTTTTGGTCTTTCAGTACTTACAAGAGAAGGCACTGTGAATATCTGTATCGAGAGGTCAGCAATTGAGAACTCTCTGTCGTGGTCATCTTTCATAAAATCACTCTGCAATCGCTCATAGTTCTATTAAGAAGGAGGCAAAAAGAGGCAAGGAGTGCCAACTATCAGTTTTTAAAAGAAAGACAGGCACTACTCACCAGAGTAGGTACAGTGAAGAGTTGGACAGACAGAGCAGCCACCGATACTGCCCGGTCGTGATCATCCTCCATATAATCTCTCTGCAACTGCCGGTAATTCTAAACAACAAGGGGAAATTCACCTCTAATCCACACTGACCTGATTTTTTTTATTTAAATGTCTGCTCTGGGAAACTTTTAATTCCACGATAAAGGGAAGAATAGCTCTCACAGATTATTATACAGATACCTTGTACAAAGAACATGACAATTTATCTGCTCACGTGTGAGGTCTACTCACTCATTTTCACAATAAAGGCTAATATTTTATTTGTTATTCAAAAAATTATTTATCTGCAGCAGTGTGAGCAGAATTTCGCTGTGCTGATTTCAGGCATTTTAAGTACTAGTTAATGCAGAAATGCTAATCTGCATAACAGAATTTCAGCACAATTTCCAAGTAGTGCTTTAACAGCTTACACCTCAAGAATGAGATGCAATTAGCTCTCAAGAAGAAATAGCCTGCATAGTTGACGGTGAAGACAAAAAACATCTGAACTGCTTTAATTCTCTGGAACGTGGAAAGCTCATTTTCTTCCCAGCAGATGAGATGCCATTATAACTAATATTTTGAAGACAGAAATAAAGTAGTCAGCATTTCATTTCAACTTTCCACATCCAAATAATACTTCTGCATCATTTGAAGCTCTATATGCTAACTAAACTCTTCACTAGACAGTTTAGGTATTTAATAGTTCTTTATAATAAAAATACTTACTCTTGCAAAGCGGATAGCAAAAAGTTTCTTGCATTTCAAATCCATCAGGAGACTACTCATGAATAACTGGTGATATACATTTCTAGCTCCTGTCAAGAAAAATGAACAACACATTACATATCACTACTTTCTATCAATGTATTATGGAAACATTTAGAAAAGAAAACTTTTACAGGGTGAAGTAAGTCTACATTTCAGAGCAGAAACTGCTTTGATCAAGTCTGTCAGGTTGTAGCAAAGAATGAAGATGAGCACATAAAACAAAATGCTTCAAGCGGCATTATTTATTTCTCCTGTGTCAAGTAATATTCAGCTGTTGAATAACCTAAACCTTCAAATATTAGGCAAGTCAGTCAAACAAGAACTAAACTCTGCTCCTCAGAACAGAGGATTTGGATGGACCAGGAAAGGGACAAGGGGAAGCAGCTACATGGAAAATCCTGGGAACTGCAATAATTTTTTCTTTGTTGTGAACAACTCTGCAAATAATCAGCTTATCTAACTCTGAACATGTAGTCTGCCTGAGCAGCATTTCAGAAAATACTGCCAATACAAATAAGAATTGACCATACATAGCTTGAAAATAGACATCTGTACCATTTCTTTCTGAAGATCAGTTAAGTCAAAAGCCAAAAAAGGTGCCATTTTGATAAATATGATATAGGTACTGAGATCCAACAAAGCAGACAAACCCCAAATCAGTCTCTTGTTTATTAGCCTTGGCTTCAGACTACTCTGAAAAATAAGACCTAAAAAACCTGTCTCCAAACAATCTTTGTGCTCTTGTCTTCTATATAAGTGCACCATGGAGAGATATTATAACAAACTAAGCAATTATATATTATGGTAAAAGTGATCATGAATTAGCAGATATAGTAAGGGAAAAATGTCATGCCTAACATTCGTCAGTATTTTCCAAAAGCTGAACAAAACTTACCCTTCCACAGTTTAGAATCGTACAGCATCAGCTTGTCCACAAGGGAAGAATTTTCACCATCTGGCCCCTCCTGTAGACCAACCTGACACAATATTCGACGAAGGCCATCTTAATGAAGAGAACAGGTGGAAGTTAGTAATAGCTTAAAAACTGATTTTGTGTATTATTTTGATACCTGGAAGTTGTTAAGACACAATAGAAGCCGCATATCCATCTTTTCCTAGACAACTGAGTAACACTGCATGCTTTGCTGGCAGACACACAAATATTTTATATTTTGCAAGTCTTATGCTAGCTTTAGAGAACATTAATGAACCTTACAAAAACTGCCAAAACAATGATTTGTTTCGAAGTTATGCAAAATGTCCCTCCTTAGAACTGCTGCTGGCTTACTAACCTAAGTAGTTACACATCAGGCTAATTTTCTGGGTCATATTTTTCCTGTTTACCAGTTCTGTCAAAAGGAAAATATAATTCATATATGACTGTAATTTTTTTAAATATACTTACTAGCTGTTATTATTGTAAAACTTCTCTACGTTTTCTTTTTCTTAATGGTAAGCAGTAATAACTGCTATGAAAAGAACATACAAGTTCTACGCTTGCAGTCAAGCCTGCATCTGCAACACAACGCTCATGTGAACAGTGCTCAACCTGGCTTTGGACTGCAGGTAATATATATTTACTAACAAAATTATGACTTACAAGCATTAGACACTATCTCTGCAACCTGCTTAGCCACTTCAGCTTCCCAGCTAGCGTGAGCTGGCAGTGGCTTGGTGCCATGCGTCCCGTATCACTGCAAAGTACAGTTCCATGAAGTCTGTCAGCCCCCATAACAGGGTCGTGTCCCCTGCCCCCACAGAGTTCAGCTCTACCTCCAATCTCCATCTGGCCAGGGAGATTTTAGATGAAACCACCAAAGCATTGCAATTCTGTCATCTCACATTGCAGATTGAATGGTAACAGGCTACTTAAAAAACGGAGCAGAATGTATATGTTTGGGTGCATTTGTTAAGAAGCTATGGGAAACCAAATACTTGAACAAACTGCTACCGTAACTTTTCAATAGTTTGACATGTGTGTTTTAAAACTAAATTCATACAAATAAACTACTCATCTATCATAAATAAAATGATATAGAGCACCCATGCCTGAAATCTTGGCAACTTTTTCAAGTATCAATCTAATCATACATATAATCTCTGAACAAATCCTGCACCTATACAGAAGAATGTATACATGGCATTACAGTGGCAGAGAGAGCTCTGCTAGTAATTCTTGTTAAAATTTACAGGTGCATAGCACACATGAACTGCATTGGGTGCACTTAATTAAGTCCAAGTATCTGCTTCTCTACCTATTGGCAGTTTGATGTATTTTCCTTTTACTTCAGCTCACGCTCAACATCTTCACAACTTTGACTCAAGACAAAGGAGGAAGCACACCAGAACAAACACTGAGCCTTCCCATAAAAGTGATACCATGCATCTTGATTCCTTTGAAGAAGCCTCTTTCTAAATATCTGATTAATACTTCATTGGTTTCTATACTTATCCCAGAGCAGTCCCCACATCCTTGCATTCTCTCTGTTGTTCTGCTTGCACAGCAACAAACCATAAGTAATCACTTTCATCATCATTCATCAAGTGACTTGTGATTAATTTTGTTTTGTCTAAGCAGACAGGTTATTTTCAGCTTACTGCATTCATTTAAAAAGAACTAGGGACTGAAAAATAGCTTCTTGGCATACAACGTTTGACAGTGATTCTCAGCTCAAAGTTCAACATCAACTAAACAGAAAACAATATCTGAGAAGACTAACTAAAACTGGTAGTGCTTTTACACAGAAGTCAGAACTGCACTTCAGTATCAGAAAACAGCATCAACTCCAACAAGATATTGTTTAGCCTTATATATTGCATATGTGAAAGAAGTAGACAACATTGTGAAGCAAGCTGAATTCCTGAAGCAAATAATCTCTAGCTTCTCAAAAAAGTTCAAGTTTGCCCACCTGAATATCCAATAACACTGCCAAGCCAAGTTAGTAGCTTCAGACCAAAGCTCTGATGAGCAACAATGGATGAATGCATAACTTGTACTTTCAATGGCTTCGTCTGACGACTGGTATTTCTCTTTAAAATGGGGAAAAAAAGAAGGTAATGCTTATTTAATGAGGGCTCGCATACATCACCATACAGAAATACAACATGCCTATGATTAATTTCAGTAATTTATAATTTTAATACATATTTAAATGACTGCTATCTGCATGGAGAAGAAGCTAAATCAAAAATCTGAAGTTTGCTTATCCTATTAATATTTTAATGACATTATTATGCAATAGCAGTGTATTTAGGCCAATCCATTTTCCACTCTTCTGCTCTTATCAACAGAAACACTGATCTGCTGCATTTTACTGATAAGCAGCCCCACACATAGCCTAAGACAACCACGCACATTCATTCTCCACAACATGACATGCAAGTCACACAGCAGCACACCAAGAAGAGAATTTTACCGTTCACAGACAATTTCCGAAAATGAAAAACAAACACAGAATTAAAACAAGAATGAAACAGTGTCCTTTCATCTCTGTACTAGTAATGCCTGATTGATAAGGTTACACATAGAAGTCATTTGTTCTTTGACTGCATAGGGGGCAAGCTAGGTATACGGCACAACTTCATCTCCAAGGATACATTCCTGTTTTCAAACTACTTTAAATAGTACAGTACAGTAACTGTAGTTACAGCATTTCTTTCCTAGTGGTAGCAGCATTGTACACAAATTCTTTCATGTAACTAAGTACTGCACTGCAGCAGTTAAATGAAAATTAAAGAAAAATAATAATCCCGTGTTCTTACATGGAAGAACCTTATAATATAGAGTACAACTATACACACATGCATTCATATATACAAGAAACGCACTTGTAGCTTAGCACTTGGATTTAATCACTCAGTTGCAATTTCAGTGGTTGGGGCTATCACAAAAAGGCAAACAATTTGATATTATAGGAAAAAAATAGTTTAGCTTCACTGATCTGAACTGACATGCGATTAAAAGATTACATTTGAACTTCCTGATCTCTTTTCTGAAGACAGATGCAGTCTAGGAAAAATTTCTTAGGAAATTAGTTAGGGTGCAAGTTAAATTATAGGTATAAAAACAAAGAAAAACAGAGCATAAACCTGTGTTTTTGATACATCTCCTTTGTATATCCTAGTATCTCCAACATTTTCTGTTACTGTAAAGAGCCGTGACAGTAACAGTATCACAAAACTATGTAGCAATACCTCCTTTTGGAAACATGCGGCAAGTAAGTAGGTCATGTTACTTACCACTATTACTGATTTTGCTTGATCACAGTACTGGAAGTCTCCGTATCGCACAGATCTACGTCCCTTGAATTTAGTAAAAAAGGTAATGTTAATACTAGGTTCTGACCAAGAAAGTCAAATGCTGTGGTTTACATTGGTATAAAAGATACAGTAAAGGTTTCAGATGCAAGTTGATTGCGCTTGCTTTCATGCAAATTTCTTTTTTTTTTTTTTTTTTTTTTTAAAGTACTGCATGTAGCTAGATATTTGGGTTTCCAATATGCAACTTGTAGTTTTAAAAAGAAAATAAAACCATGCCATTGTCCTGGTTTCAGTTAGAACAGAATTAATTTTCTTCCTAGTAGCTGGTAGAATGCTATGTTTTGGCTTAGGATGAGAAGAGTGCCAATAACACCCCGATGTTTTAATTGTTGCAGAGCAGTGCTTATACCAAGCCAAGGACATCTCAGCCTTTCGCTCTGTCCTGCCAACGGGCAGGCTGGGGGTGCAGTAAGAGCTGTGAGGGGACAGACCCAGGACAGGTGACCCAAACCAGCCAGAGGGGTATTCCATAGCATCTGACGTCATGATAAACAATATATAGGGGTGGCTAGCCAGGGGAAGCCAGGGGAGGGGGGCCGGACTGCTTGGGGTTAGGCTGGGCATCGGTCAGCGGGTGGTGAGCAATTGCATTGTGCATCACTTGTTTGTACACATTATTATTAGTAGTACTATTATCATCATTGTATTATTATTATTATTGTTATTATTATTTTCCTGTCTTATTAAACTGTCTTTATCTCAACTCACGGGCTTCACTTTCCATTTCTCTCCCCTGTCCCAGAAAGGGAGGGGGGAGGGTGAGTGAACGGCTGCGTGGTGTTTAGCTGCCGGCCGGGTTAAACCACGACAGCCATATATGCAGTTACCTGCTAAACAAAATCTTGTGTGTACAATAATTCGTGATTTTAAGACACAGCCACTACATTTCAATGCCTTTAAAGTAGATATTAAAGCTAATTGACCTTCTAAACAAATGTTACTAAGGCACGTAGTTTATTTCAAAACTGTAAGGTTTCCACATTCTATGCTGCCATTACGTAAATTAAAATAGAGATAGTTGGTTTAATTTTTGCTGTATTACAGACAGGACAGCTTACTCAAACTTTAGACCTTGTCTGATGCCAAAACATTGTTTCAGGCATTGACTTTTTTTGTATACATACACGCATGTGTGCAGACACATGAATTCCTGAAGCAAATAATCCCTAGCTTCTCAAAAAAGTTCAAGTTTGCCCACCTGAATATTCAATAACACTGCCAAGCCAATACATACAAAAATTTGTATGTATTTAAAAGTAGGACAGATGAGCAGCAGGGAAAAATCTCCAAAGTCCATCCAACAATAAAGTGCATGTGTTTAAGTCAAAGGAATCTTTATATAGGTACTGATATTACAGAAATAGGGTACTGGTAATACAAAAATTAAATGTAGTTCAGCATTACATAATATAAAGCAGTTGAATTTCCTTTTCCACTGCCTTTCTTCCAGTCTAACCACTTCAACACCCGAAAGTGATGTTCTCATTGCCATTTTGAAAGAGATGCTCCTTGTTGTGTTGTCCATCCCCTGTGTCGGCCCCAACCCCCCAAAAATGCATGAGGAAACAAAACATAAAAGGACACTTTTTCAAAGCAACAGTCTTAGAAGACAAACAAAAAGATGCAGCTGTCCCTAGAAAGTTAGCCAGAGGAAAAGAAGCCCTTTTGTAAAAAAATTCACACAAGCCAGAAGACGCACACAACTGGCAGTGTTTCTGAGACCTATGTACTAGTTAAAATCATATTCAGTATGTAATGATTCTGAACTCATTGTTCTCTCTAAATGCTGTATAGAACGCTTTACCTTTTCCTGCCGTTTTTCATCTAACCATTACAAAAAAGAAACATTTAAAAACCACAAATAATTCTGTAAGCACAGGAACAAAAGCAGCCAATTACGGATTTTATCCCTCACAGTGGACAGCTGTTACTCTCTTCCCTTGCTTGGAGCAAGTACAATGGATCTTACAATGAAAATTCCCTGGTGTATAGGAAGCCATGAGCTAAAGCTGCTGCCTGCCTTTTGCAGAGGGGCTAAGAAGCATTCTGGTATCTACACTCGTAAGAGTTACTAGAATACAGGGATGCTGAAATATATATTCAATCTTAAATGCAGTTTGGGTTGGTCAATAAGTTAGTGACCTAACACATGTGGCTCAATCACATTAACCATACTCTTTGGGAAAACAAATTAAGTAAGTGTGGACATATAAAATAAACACTAGGGTAAGCATAAAATTTCTAGAAAGGAATTTACTTACATCTCTATCTACTGTCGTTGCAAAACCAATAGCTTCCTTCTGTGTGCAGTTGACAGCTTTCTGAAGAGTATAAATAACTTGTTCATAGGTGTGGACTTCATCATTAAAGAGCATGCAGTAGTAGGTATCATTCTTCTCACTTCAAAAGCAAGCATTGGATTTATGTAATTCAAAGTAATACAGTTTAAAAGATCAACTTGTAATTTAACAACGTTTTCCACTAAGCAGACAACCCAAGCCTGGGCTTCCTTTGCTACAGAGTTATATTCCAAAAGGACTGACCCTCTCTAACTTGTATAGGAACATGCAACTTTCCTGAAGAATTAAATCCAAAATGAGCAAAACCTTAAGACAAAACTTAGGTCTGAGTAATACTTTTGAGAATTCGTTGATTCTGAATCAGCAGTTTCCTAAGGAAAACATATTTCCTTCCAGTGCAGCTGTGCTCAGTACATTCTCCCATAACTTCCTAGAGGTTTCACTGGTCTGGCATTATTTTAACACACCTGTTTCCCCAGTAGTACCACAAATTTCTGTTATTCAACAAAAGCTTGGCAGTCTCTGAAAGAGAACTCCACAATCCTCAAAGCCACAACTTTTTAAGATTACATAGATTCAGTACAATCTTTTGACCCCCATCATTTTGTTAAATAGCAGTCTTCTTCATACAGCACAAAGTTACTAATAGGCCAACACACAAAAAAAACTTACATATCTATGACTATACTTTGTTATCCTATATTACAATATTATGTAACGTTTCAAAATTTGTAATAAATGGCTCACAAAAAGCACAAAATGCTTTTGCCATTAGAACTCAACTTCAGTGCCACCACTTGTTTTAGGGTATTGTACTGTAGTAATATTTCCTTTACAATATTAGGAAAATTAAGTTATCACAGACACATTGCTTCATCAACTCCATGGAAAGAAATGGGATGTACCCAGAAATAAAAAATAGAGGAAAAATAAATCCATTAAAACTTAGTCTATAGCCTACAAAATATTCCTGATAGAATTTTAGGAAAGACAGAAAATAGGCTTAAAGTAAGAATTCACATTTTTTCATTTGAAATACCTGCAGGCCTTTAAAAGGCCTATATACTTACATCATTTCTAGGCCAGGCAGTTCATTTTCTTTTTCCCATGTTAATATATCTACTGCATATTTAAATGTGATAGCAAAAATATTATAAGCTCTTGCTACCATATCTTCCGGTAAGTGCACAAGAGGATCCTGAAAAATAAGTATAAATAGCAATTGAGAAATTAAATGGCATTCAGAATAGGGAATTTTGTCAAATTCAAACTTCTTTGTGTCAAAGATGATGTAAGCATCTTTAAGGGTGCCTTTCTTTAAATAACTTTGCATTTGAAAGGAACAGAGTCAATAATCAGCCTGTTTTCTTTTTTGTGTTCTTCACTGAAAATCACCAAACTGGGAATCTAGCATTCAATGCCCAAACGCTAACTTGCCTATGATCACCCACTTAAATTTTCACACTTCTGTGTTTTCACTTTCCTTCTCACTTCTGCATACCTTCTAATATAACCAACCCACTTTCAACCTCAGCCGTATCAGAACCTGCTTTTTCCATAACGTCTTCAAAAAATTTTATTTGAAATCACTGTATTTTGTTCCACTTACCAGTATTAGTAACTGCAGAACATGAATAAATATACATTTGTTGCCTTCTTTTATAAGTACCAGGCTTTTAGAGGCAGAAGTCTTATCTGCCCAAGAATGTACAACCACCAGCACACTGAGATCACAAGTTATGATGGAAGTCTCTCACACTATGGAATCTGCCCACATGTCCATCTTGTTCAGGGACACCCGTTCCCTTCTGCATGGGAACACACCTCCACTTGTGCCTGTTCTGCACTCTCCAGGGTGCCCCCATTTGACATCTGCAGCAGGCACTATAAACTCAGCCTCCCTTCTCTGCCAGAAGGGAAGGGAAGGGCTGCTGCTGCTAAGGGAACTGAAAAGGGGAGGAGAAGTCCTCCTCAGTCTGCAAACTCAAAGGAACTTCTTTCTGGAGCAGAAAAAGAGATCCACTGCCATGTTACACACCTGTAGTTAGTTTGCTTTCCCACAACAGCAGAAGCTGATATGTCAGTCCCCTGTCAGCTAGCAGATAACACTACAATTTCCTTCCAATCCATTTCATGGGATTTGTGTACAAATAGAAAACATTAAAAGCCTCTTCAGTGAAGGGCTTCTGCTTCTCCTACTGCTTTACAAATAAAAGTGTATCAAGACACAACCATCAATTCTCAAAGTTTTGATGCTCAAATCAACTCCTGCCTTTTCTACAAACCTGGAAAGGGAAAACTGCATGGCCTGCAAGCCACCTGTTGGACCACATGGACTGATACTGGGTCACTGACTCAATTCAGAATACTATAGAAATCTGTGTAATAGTTAACAGAGAAAGATATGGAGCGGTAGCACAACTTCTGTTGTAGGATTACAGTGTACCACCAAGTTCTATTTCAGTACAGTTTACACTGTATCAAAATGGCCACAATAAACTTTTCAGAATAAGTCTGCATTATTTACAGCAGGCCCTCAGCAGTCAGCAATTCACCTGTACTGTGAATTGTTGTAAACTCCAGTCATTCTGTACATTGTATTCATACTCTAAAAAAAAAAAAAAAAGTTTACTTATACTGTATGCTGTTTATTCAACCACCCACCCCAACATACTCTGGGGATATTTGGAAGTTTTACAGAAATGCTAATAACCACCATTCCTCTTTTTTGATTAATTTAAAACTTATTTAGGATATGCAGAGTTATCAGTCACCAACAGCAAAGGCAAACCTTAAACAGCTGCACTGCCTCTGTTCCTAACACCTTCAGCAAAGACACATCTCTGGGCAAGGAGAAAGCAGGCTACCAGTGAACTCAAACAATCCTTGATCTACCTCAAACACAACGCTCCACAGGAGGATCTCAATCCCCATCACTTACGGGAAAGAAGCACAAAACCTGCCCAGTACCTAAAGTTTTTCCATCAATCAAATTACTGCCATCTTTCATTGCCACCATAAGTATCATTGCACACTGCAGTAGCAGCCAACCCAAGATCGCAGAACACGTTTTCTGAGGCTGCCCAGTAATGTAACCTGGCAGGCAGGCCAAGCGGTGAGTCCATGCAGAAATTGCTAAGGGTTGAGACAGTGAGGACAGATTTTACAAGGACTACTGTTACTGCAAATATGGTTAGAGTAGCTTCACTTAAAGCATCAGATCAGAAAAATTCGTGTGAAATTTTTTCTCATATATTCCCTTCAAAAAATGTCACAAATTCTATTGCATAAGAACAGCTTTAAGTGGTCAGACCAGAAGTCCAACTGGACACTATCATTCCTGAAGCATAACAACAGATACTAAGGAAAGAATATAAGAGCAGAATGCACCTCTGGTCTTTGCTACCTTAAGACGAAGAGACTTCCCAAGTCAAAGATGGTAACTGCACTTTTACATAGCCATCAATTATTTTTTCCTCCACAAATAGGTTAAATTGCCTTCTGTACATACATAGACTTTTAGCAAGTACAGTGCTTTCTATGTGGCATTAATTTCAACAGCTTGAATTCATACTCTAAATAGTGAAACTTTTTTTTTTTTTTGCTAGCTTCATTTAATATATCTAAGTCATTATGCTATAAGAAATTGTGAAGAGATGTTCTCTTATTTACCTTCTCCATAGGAAACAAGCTTTTATAGACGTTTATCTTAACTGTAAGGCATTTTTGTAATAGCAAGGTATTTTGACTCAAAATATTTGTGTGCTTTATTTTGTGAGAATCAGAACATATGTTACACAGATAGTTTAATTTGGCTTATTCACACAATTACATACAATTTTTTTTCATCTGGAAGACTGCCTCTCAGAATAAGAGAGAAAAACAAAGAAACTGAACTAAAGCTGCACAGGCAACCAACAACATACAAAATAAAGCCTTCAAGTAGAAAATGTCATTCTAAGTAACTCTAAGTTTGGTAAGACTTTGTCTAATTCATAGTACGGTTGAATATTTCTATTAAATTTACTCTAGTCTCCTGTGAACGCGCATGTTTTGGCATAGAAGACTAAATATCAGCTCATTTGAATGGTTTCTTATACACACACGTGAACAGTTAATAGTGTTTTGAAACAGGATGTCTTAACTGTTACTACCTCTTCTTCTGCAGTCTCTGAAGTGTTAAGTTCATGCTTTTGACAGTAAGGACCTTCTTTCCAAGCCTCTGTATCACCACAGTCACAGAAACCTCCTCCACCCGATGTTGTCATCTGAAATGATTTTTAAAACAAAGTCATGTGAACACACATATAAGCCATGCATGCACATTAACACAAGTAGTCACAGCTAAACTACAAAAGCATGACCACAACACCTGATAGCTTTTTCCAGTACCCTCTTCAAAAAAGTAAAATCGTGTCTGTTCCTATGATGGCTGAAAGCTTATATACTTCAACCTGTCTATGCCACAAGGAAAGAAAAAAAAAGGTCCAAAGACTCCTATTCTACCCACGTCCAAGGCTGTGTATTAATGTACACAGTTTACAACAGGACAACATGGTAGTAATGTGCAGCTTTCCTGAATTTTCTACTTGTAATGCCACCTTTGCTACTTCAGATTCTCACATTTTTCATCTGAGCAAAGCTTTATCATTTCATGTAACATTATTAAAAGGAACAGATGCACTGTTTGCAATAACAGGAGTTCCTGGACAAAACTTACAAACTGTTTGCATCATAAATCTTCATAAGCATGGTAAGCAGTAGCTGAATACTGTAACGATGTACCGTTCACATTGTTTTAATAAACTTTTACTTAAAGCAAAGATAAGCTCAAATTAATAAACGTAACAGTTTTTGAACCACAACTATTAAATAATTCATAGAATAATTCTTTCTTCATCTATTTGTGTCAGGAAGGTATATTGTATACATACAAATACACCCTACAGTATCAATAGAGTTGGATGGACATTTGAAATATTTGCTTACACTTTCAGATGTCATCTAATTCCCTAAGCAAGCTTGCAGGCTAAAAACCTCCTAGAAGCATGCTGACAGCAGCAATTGGGTTGGGTTTCCTGAAGCAGGTTTTGTGTTGTTTTTTTTTCCCCTTCTAAATTCTAGCACTCAATGTAAATCAAATCAATGCATAGTTACACTAACAGCAGTGCAGTGAAGCATTGTCAAAAAACGATTTACGGAAAGGCTGCAATTTGCGTCCTGGTCTAAAAACACACCAAGGACTTCTAGTTCAAAAAAAAAAAAAAACCACAAAAATAAATCTACACTATTAGTAGCAGTAGACATAGGCATCTACAGTTTCATTTTGTTACTTTCACATTATATTTAAAAACAACCAAAATTGCTGATGTTGTAAAGAATTTAATATTAGACATTTAAAGGAAATAATTTTAAAACAATAGTAGTTTCATGGTAAAGGTTTTTCAATACCGTCTAAAAATCATCGTATTCAAAACAAGCAAAAAGCAAGTTTAATGCTGTAAAGCACACTCAAGGGCATATATTAAAAATAAACACATTCGTAAGTTTAGTTGTTGTACATAAAATGTCCTTGCTCAGCATTTAAAAATACTAAACTTCAGAATGTACACTCAAATTCAAACACTCAAGTTCATACAAGATTATTGCACAGACCAACTCCATATGTCATATGCACCCAATGTTTTGAAATTAGGGATATATTCTATAAATACACATTTATAGTTTGAACTATAAAGAAGGAGTTTCATACACATACAAAGACATTAATGACTACACCACATACTCCAGCAGTATTACTAACCCTGTATCGGTGCTCTCTGTGAATACTTCCAAGAAAGCACTCCATGCACAACACACAAGTTGGGTCAACTGCACAGTCTCTGACAACAGGAGAGAGGGAAAAAAAGCATTAAACAAATTTTTAGACTTTTATTACACATTCTACAACAGGTAATGGTCAAATATCACCAATATCAGCCTTCTGACTACTATATACGTTATTCTGAAAGATGAAAGGGATAGGGTGCAAGGAGGGGGAAACAATTGAAATGGAAATGGAGAAAAAAAATATCTGCTCTCAAAACAGAAGAGGCTATAGCAAGTTTGTTTGGGTAACGTTTATACTTGGTTAACTTAGCCACTGTCTTCCAAGAGGTGAGACAAGCATATATGCAAGTAAACAGGTGGATTACAGCTTACAGTGCAGACAGGTACACAGTATAAACCTAAGCAAGTTCTCTTGAGTACAGAGTACTAGCACTAACAACCTTCAGCCATCAAAGACTTTTTTTTTTTTTTTTTTTTTACTGAACACTGGAAAGAAAGACAGTACACAACAGATTACATCAAACGTCTGCTTCCAAGTTTAGACCTACAAGCTCACTGAACAGGTCCAAGAATGCAATTTCCTCAACCAGAAGACTGGAGAGCATAATTAAGTCCTGTTTACAAGCATGGCTGCATTAGACAGAAGTAATATTTCTATGAAAAAAAGGACTAGAAGAATGAAGGAAACAGTTATGCATTATTTTTAATTACCTCCCTGAAAAAAGCAACACTGAAAATACATGAACTTATATAAGGCAACTGCTTTCAAGCCACCTCAGAATAAAGGGACCCAGGTTATGCAATGTAAAAGTGACCACCAGGAAAATCAGTGTCTTATGATGGTTATTTTAAAAACAACAATTCAGAGAAATAACTTATTTTGTTCAAAAGATGACACTATAGATACTATGGAATGTTATTATCAAGAATTTTCTTAATTTCATTTCACTAAATAAATCTGACCAGTTAATCACTGGAAGATAATCAGGCAGCCACAACTTAATATGCATGAAGTACCAAGTCATTTTCATGTTTCTTTCCTCCAGAGGAACCGCTGAAAGTAAAAATGTCAACGCAGAAATATAGGAAGCTCTTCTGTTTTACAGTAATTTCTGTTTGTGGAACACTGCATTTTTAAAAAATACTAAAGGAAACCACTTATTGCAACAATTTGGAGTAGATTAGTTCTACAAAATTGGGTATCAATCCTTCAGAGCGCTAAACTTATGACAAACTCAGTACCATTGGCAAAGTAATTTCTCAAACAAGTAAGGGGGCTTGATAAACTAAAGCAGAAGCAGAACTGTAAATTTCACAACTGGAAAGCTGCTGCTTTTAACAATTTTTGTTAACTCATAAAACATTTATTCTCTATCTTCAACAAAAGTTTCATTTAAACTCTCACTGTTGCTCATTACCAGCTATAAACCAAAGCAATTTCTTAAAACACAACAGGAAACAGTAACAGGGATCTAAGGAACCCACAAATTTCACCTCCTCCACCTCAAGATGAGAGGCCTGAAAACCCTTCTTAAACACCTCAACTCCATGATATGCACCTGCTCAATTATTTCTGATTAATGCCATGAAATCACTCAGAGTTCACCTGAATTACTTTTTTTGTCTTGCATTACTTCTGTACAGAAATCAGTCCACAATATACTAATTAATATTTTAACATTTATAATCCCATCGTGTGTTAAATTTTCCTGGTCCAACCCATCACAAAACACAACCACAAATTTACTTTAAAAAGATATTTGAGGTATTACCTTTTCATTAGGACAGTACATTTCTATCTAAACTTGTTCTGTAACTTCACAAACGAGACATGCTTTGAAATTGCATTTTGAACTACCTGCAAGAATATGTCGGCTCTCCCACTTTAAAAACACGGCCGCAGAGATGGGAAGGCTTGTTCGCTTGCTCAAGCTTTGGAAAACCAAATGCAGGATCTTCGCCACAAAGATACCATTCCATTGGTCCCAGCAAAACGTGTTGTGCCAGCATGTCTTCTCTTTGCGGAGCAGGGTTGGGACCCCTACAGTAAATTTTTGGTACATAATAGGCCAGATGCCGATACACTTCTTTCTGAAGCTCACTTCCTTGCAGCCATTTCTTTTAAAATAAAAGGAAACAGTAAAAAAGTAATGTTAATAAAAATACCAACCATAGTTCTATCCATCAGGAAGCCTTTTTTTATTTCTAACTTGAAAACCTAAAATGGCATTACAAAACCAGAAAGCCTTGCTTCCTTCTAAGTGTTAAACCTAGCAGATTACATAAGACAGACATTAGGAAAGGAATCATCTGTTCACCAGCCTGCACATTTTATCCGTTTGACACAAAGCAGTTTGTTGTTGTTGTTTTCCAAAACACAAGATCTAAGAGTTCAAACTCTTCAAGGTTTTCCACCAGGATGCGTGACCAGTGAAACGTCCCAGCGCTCACCGTGACTTTTAAGGGTATGCTGGCTGCATTTACGCGGCGTGCAGACTGATGCTGCCAGCTGGGGACACAGAGGCGCAGCGGAAGCCTGGAGTTGGCACGGAGCAGGCAAAGACAAAAAGCACAAGGAGACTGGCAAGCACAACATTAGGTAACCATCCACCTCATTTAATTTCAACAAATTAACTAAGAAAATAAGGGGATCTATTTTTGTTTCTCCTACCACCAAAATAATAACTCATCTGAATTACTATTTCAAGTATGTTTCATGCATGAATTCTCTCGGTCAATCAGTTAAAATCTGTTCTGACAGAGATTTTAAAAGCCAAACTGCTGTATAACCTGCCAACAAACAGCTTTCTATTTTTTTCCCCCCTGTACTTCACAGCTCTTTCTAGGTGTGTCATAGTGTGTCCCCCGTATACACGCACACCAGAGGAGTATACAATAATCCTCAAAGCCAACACTTGTTTTACTCCAGCCTTGTGGATTACATTTTTATAAAGGTCTAAACTGCAAATTAAGGCTGCAAGGCTTTTATAATAAATAAATGGGAGCAAGCATTTACTGCGAGTGTGCACTTTATACCCTGTATGATATAAACAGCTGTAGCACGCCACTTCTCATCGTCATGCCATTTCTCACTCTAAGTATGACAACCAGATACCCCCAGGCAACTCCAGATAAAGAATCCAGAATCAACCTGAAACTGCACATGAAAAGCAAGAATTAATTATACCAAAATAAACAGGTTTGATAATCAAATGTTTTAGCTTGGTTTACTCTGAATTGCATACAATGAACTCTTAAGAACTTATGCTTGAGCTAACACAGTTGTGGTAAGTTCTTCACAAAACAAAGAGTTAGCAAAGCATTTACGCCATTCAGGGGTAGTAGTTTGTGGTGTGTCTCGTTTGTTTGCTTGTTTGAGTTTGTGCTTTTTGTTTTTAATGCACTGCAATGCTTTCGTTTACTATTTTTTTCTAATGGAGGACTTCATATAAAAAAATTTATTTGTCAATACAGCTCTTAGTATAAAATTATGCTTTCCTCACTTCTCCTTCCCTCAGTTTGACTCCTTAAAATCAAAACCAACCGACTAAATCTTTCTGTGTTCATCTTGCTTTGACGGTCAATGCCAGGATTTTTTCCAACGAAGCCCATGGGAAAAGATCCCCCAAGCCCCCATCCACCTAAAAGTTTAGAGATAATCTCACCATTGCCACCAGGATGCAGACAATATTGCACCAAAAAAAGAAAAAAGTCATTGTTAAGAATTTAATAATTTGATTTTGTCCCCCCTGCTCATGAATCTTTTCATCCTCTTTGATCATACCTACTACTGCCAGGAAATGACCCAATCACAGTGGAACTGACATTGCCTCTCCCATGATTCCTATTAAATAAGAACATTTTTAGATGATTTTCCAGAGGATACGTTAGTAATTACACCTGCACTTTTCTCAGCAAAGTGCCTTTAATTTCCACCTTTTAAATCAGTAGCACATCACTAATTTCTGCCTAGAAAACAGACAGTGCCTATTAGCTGCACTGCAAGCTCAGGCAAATACCTGGCCAGAGAAAATTCTTGTTCCTCAAGTAAATGGCTTTCCCATCCCCAAAATTCTGGGAGTAATTGCCTGAAAGTTAGGCGTGGCAACTCCGAGTGTCATCACACCTAACTCTCTTTGTGGATCCAGTTCTACACACAACTGCTCTCACAGTTCTGAATCCTGGCTAGGAGAGTATCGGAAGGCAGGAGGCATGGGCTGCTAGGACAAGGAAACAAATGTCACACCAAGAGCCACCAGGAAGGCAACTCAACACGCTGTTGTGCATGTGGAATTGCTATTAAACAATATATATGTATGCACATATAGGTCATGCTGCTTTTCGAAATCACTGCCTTAGAGGTACTGAAGTGCAGTAAAACTACTCAAAACTTTGGCATATATTCTTCAAGGAAAACAACTTATATTGAGGCAAACTTTCTTTGTCTTCGATCCTGAAGTCACATGTAAGAAAAGCCAATGTTCTGTTCTCCCAAGAAAGCTTTTTCTGAGAAAGGGAAGCGTATTTCTCATTTCCTCCCCCCTTAGACTTATTACTCCCTGGCAGTAACTTTTGACAGCCTTGAAATAACCCAAAAAGCGTTTTTCAAATAACATTTATGTAAGCAAATATCTAATGGTCCACCAAGTGTTCCTACTAAACCCCTATCTCTGTAAGAGATACTAGAAGAACAATACAGGTAATACAAACAAGTCGTGAAACAATTCAATTTACTCTTTTCAAAAGCTAAAAGGTGTAATTTAAATTATTTATGTTTTTGCTAGCTACATAATAGCTAAATAGCTAAGTAATAGCTAAAAATGCACCTGCACTCCAGGTTCATGTGCTGCTACAGATACCGGTAATTTATCATTTTTGATTGTTATTCTGTGGAAATTCATAGTTAAGTTGCTGCAACGAGAAATTGAAATGCAAAGTGCTGTAACTTGCTGTGGACTAGTGTTTGTTTTCTTGGGATTGTGTTAGCAGCAAAGTAATGCCAGCAGCAAAGGAGGGCAAAGGAAGTGAAGAGGAGAAAAACAGTGCTAGAAGCCAAGTACCCTGGTCACTTATACAATCAGGCAGCACTGGTTGTGCTTAACTCCTAACACAGAGCAGAACTGGCAGCTATAGGTCTACAAAGCGTAGCTTGTGCTGGAGAATAAAACCGAGAAAGCACAGACTGAGGTTACGATGGCGCCTGTACCTACGCAGCAATTCTGCCAATGCGCTCCACTTGGTGGACCTCGGGTTTATCAGCAGCGTGACCCAGAAAAGCAGCCACCGCTCACAGCGATAAGGCCGCCTGGGCTGCGTTTGTGCTAACTGCGCACATTTGCCCATTTCATCATCCCCCTGCCTGCGCTGTAGGTACACCACAGCCGGGGGGTGAGCCGGGCTGTAACGCTGCCTTTTGTTTCCGAAGGGGCCGACGCGGGTCAGCCCCTCGAGGCCCATCCTAGGGGCGCACAGAGGCAGCCCCGCTGTTCTGACACACGGAGCCAACCCCACGGGAAAAGCAATGCCTCAGACCGGGCACCCACACCACAGCGAAAACAAAACGCGTCCCCGCACAGCCTGCCCGCACGGCTCGGACTCACGAAGGGCTTTGTACAAAGCCGGGAACCGAGGCAGCAGCAGAACCGAGGCTCGGGCCCCCGGGTTCCGTCCCCATCCCCCCTCAGGGCCCCCCCTCCCCCAGCGCCCCCACCTCCCCCGGGCAGACCCCCACGGCCGGCTCGACCCGGCCGCCACCGTCCCTCTGCCGGCCGCTGCCCGCCCTCACCGCGGCGATCTCCTCGGCGGAGCACTCCAGCAGGCCCCTGTCGAAGGCCGGCACCTCGGCCTCCAGCTCCGCCGCCATCTTCTGCCGCCGCCGCCGCCGCCGCCGTCACGGAAGCGACCCCCGGAACCGGGCCCTGCCGGCCGCTCGGCCCCGAGAGCCCACTTCCGGTATGCTGCGTCACGGCGCCGCGCCGCGGGGCATGCTGGGGGTTGTAGGCTCGGCCCCCGGCGCCGCGCTGGTTGCCAGGGGGACGGCGCGCGTTGCTAGGGGCGGGGGGGGGGGAGAGAGGGGTCTGGCGCCTCAAGGGGGCCGCTGTGGGCAGGCGTGTAGGGACGTGTACAGACACACTGACACCAATAAACACAAGTATGTGCGCACATGTGTGAGCACACGTGTCCGCGCATATACACGGGGACACACACGTACACATACATGTACATACACAGCCATGTGTGCACCCACATGCACACACATACCCCTAAACACACACACCCCTACACACACACACACACACACACACACACACCCCTATACACACACACATCTACACACACACACACACACACAGGCATATGCACACACAGACATGCAAACGGACACACAAAATGCACACCAAGATCTACACACACACGTAAATACACACAACCGTGCAGATGTACACACATGTGCACACCCACAGACACACACGCACGCACACGGACGTACACACAGAACCACAGAATGACAGATTGTTAGGGATTACTAACATTAGGGAATGTTAGGGACCTTGAAAGATCACCTAGTCCGATCCCCCTGCCGGAGCAGGAACACCTAGATCAGGTCACACAGGAACACATCCAGGAGGGTTTTGAAGTCTCTCCGGAGAAGGAGACTCCACAGCCCTTATGGACAGCCAGTTCCAGGGCTCTGTCACCCTCACAGTAAAGAAGTTTATCTTTAAGTGGAACCCACTATGTTCCAGCTTGCACCCATTACAGATGAATGCACAGACATCTACAGGGACATACGTACGCATGTACATATCCACTCAGAAACACACGTGGACACACAGATACGTACAGACACACATACCCATACAGATGTACAGACTTACAGCTGTACACACACATATACAGACGTACACACATGTACAGCCCCACACGCATACACACGGGCACATACAAATGCACACACACACACAGATGCATGTACTTGCACATGCTTGCACATGCATGTACACACACACACACACACACACACCCTCTGGTTAAGGCTTTGGGACACACTTTGATCACCCTGACGGCTGACCATGAAAGCAAAAAAAAGGTTCCACCCACAAAAGAAACAAAAATCTGTAAATGAGGCCAACGTGGTGACTATGGCTTTAAGACACATGTTACCAAGAGCAAAAATTGCAGAAGCTCTAAATCCTCTTCTTCAGCCCTCATGGGTGCCACGCAGCGCCCAAGCGGCAGTGCTGCTCATTAAGGAAGAGTTCCACATCTGCAACTTAAAAAACAGTCACCACTACCAAAAACGACAAGCAAACATCCCCCTCAAGCCTATTTAGTTTCAGATAATGTGTCCCTGCTTTACACAAGTTTTTCCTGAAAAATGTATCGCTGTTGTACTCGCAGGCTCGTCTGCATGTTGGCACCTCAGCGTTGGGCACAAAGTGGGTCTTGCTTCCATCCAGCACTCTCCATAAACTTAAGCGGAGATGAGGAACCTACACCAGCAAGTAGTGCTGGGGAAGTCTCTGCTCCCAACAGTTTACACTCCCAAATTTACACAATGTGGAAGAGGTGAATAAACAGGTAGGAAGTGGAAAGACAAACAGAGTTATAATTGCCCAAAGTGCTAGCCAGAGATGGCCATACATGTTGCCATTGCCAAATTGTACTCATTTACAACAAAACTATGCATTAAAAGTGAGTTCCAGTTAGCAGCTTATATTCCTTAACATTTTTTTAACATTCTCATAGTGCACATGCATAGCTGCTTTTCCCCTTTTATGTCTTACTTCTACTTTCTCCTCACGCTCCTTTCAACTAATAATTTAAATACGAAGTTACCCAAGGGAGAGACATTATCTTCTGTCTGTCTGAACAGTGATAAATGCATCTATGGCCATATATTAATAAAAGAAAGAGGGTGGGCTGCGTGCCATTGTCCAGCTACTCCCAAACAGATTTAACGCTCCTTGCGTCAGGGGGCAGCAGTGCACGCTAGCGCATTACTCATACTATATAAGCACTTGTTCCTGAAACCTCAAGGGTTTATAAATCATCACATTTACTTACATATTTTGTTTGTGAGTTCTGGTGAATTTTGAGATGAAGGAAACATACACGTCTGGAAAGGCTGATGGCAAAAAAAAAAAAAAAAAAAAAAAAAAAAAAGATGCTTTTAGCCAGTGCTATGAGAAAATCATAAAAGGATTTAGAATACTAATTGTATTTAGAATATTAACTTAACCTCCCAGTATTCTACGAATAAGCTTAATTTCCTTTTGTCTGATTGTACCCTTACTACACATAGAGTTCATCTTTTTACTGCATTTATTTTAAAATCATTTGCCACTTTTTGAATGATTTTTCTTAGAATATGTAAAATAATTATCTATTCCTCAGAAGATCAGCAAAGCCCACACTGCTTCTTATTCATGCACTGTTGATGCCTAAGGAATACAGAAGATGACACATCTCTGGAAGAAGGCAGAAGGTGAAAGAAAGCTGTGATTTAATGGTTTCTCCTGCAAGGTGTATAGAAAATGTGGAAAAATCCTGGGGTTTAGTAACATGAAAGGAATTTTATTTTGTCCAGAAAGGTGCAGGACCCAAAAAGACAGCAGGCTGTAAAGCTGTTAATTCAATATGAGTCTAACTAGTTCCTGGCTATAATTTTTTATAACTTTGGGTAGATTTCATAACTTCTAGTCTCTGCCACTAACTTCATAATAAATGATGTTATTCAAATTCAAGAACAATAATTAAGGTTGAGGACACACACCACCTCTATCTGCTGCCAAAAAGTCTAACTTATTCCAGGTTTATTACCAAATAGAAATTGAAGAAAATAAATCTATAGAATGCGATGTTTTAACAAGGATAATATTAAACCTTCATGGCATTTCTCTGCTCTAGCTGCTATGTTTCTGGGTTTCACCTTGCTGCCAGCATAAAACACAGTGCACACAGTGCCGTAGACGATGTTTACGAAAGATGCAGATACTGGCTCTCTTTCACATTCTGGCCTGCCTGTTTAAGCACCCGCTTGCCTCTGCCATAAGAAAAACAACAACAACTGAAAGAAAAATGCAAAACAGAACCTAAATGTCACTTTGACTGGAGGTCAATTCATTTGATTAGATTCCATTATTTTTAATAAATGCTGCATCCTTTAAAAACAATGTAAATATAAGCGTAATTGAGCAAATATTAATTATGGCAGTGGAGACTGGCAGTTCCTGTCTAAAAACTATTTTAGAAGCTACTAATGAAACAGGATCTTCCATACTAGAAGACTGCCTCTCGACACAAGCGCGACAGATGTCATCTGCAGCAGCCAAGCTGAAGTCTTCAACTACGTTGAAGCTTCAACTATGTTGAAGCTTCAACTATGTTGAAGGAGAAAGGGACTCCAGCAGTGCGTGCTTCAGAAAGGTGCTCTGGTTACAGAAATGGTCTTCTTGGCTGAATACTACTTGTGTGGGATCATCTTCAGGGCCAGTTGCAGAGTCCTCCACAGTATTTGAGAGTAGGAGAGGATGAAATCATAAGATAAAGGGACACTGGAGGGCATTCTAAGTGTCTGGATTTCTGGCGTGTTCACTGTACCTTAAATGCAGTCAGTTTAGCATTGCTGTATTAATTTGAATGCAAATAGAAAACTACTGCATATCTAGACTGCAGGGACAGTCTTCTTACAGACTCAGATAGAAAAAAAAAAGAAAAATTAAAAAGAGCTACTTATTTTTTCCCACGTCTATGGGGTCTTCTGGCAATCATTAGGAAAGGTAAGTCTTAAGAGGATTCAGAATTGCATTCACCGGGAAAAGGTTCATCTCCTGGTAGAATTAAAAAACAAACAAACAGAAAACATCATTTTAAAAGCATTTCCTTCCATGTCTGCTCTCTAAAACAATGATGTAGTTGTAACTTAATTTCAAAGTTTAACTGTTAAAGCAAATGATCAGCATTTTACTGCACGAAGTTGATGCTACATACCTATATCTAAGATCATAACCCTGCAAAGACATTTCTCTTTAATTTTCCCAAAGTCAGCAATCCTTTCGACTAAATAAAGCATGCGTCTAAGTGTTGACTCAGATTTATATTTTTAATAACAGTAATTTTGATAGAACAGTTTACTTAGTAGATACTGAAAGGCCAAAGTAGTGATTTTTACACTGCAAATATGTTTTTTAAAGCCATTATCATTCCCTCCCTTCTTCCTCAGTGCCGGATGAGGTAGGCTTGTAGTCACCATCTCCTACATTGTCTTTAGATAAATTCAGATAGTAATTCTTTTATTTCTGTGCTGCCAATTCCAATGACAAATTATGCTGACCAAAATAGAATTTTGCCTGTGATAATCTTAATTAAAAGATGAATTGTGAATGAGGTGAACAATGACACCCAGTACTTGGTGGATTGATAAGACATAGTTCACTAAGCAAGACATTATTCAGAACAAAAGAGCACACGGTAATCTGCAAACACAGGTTATTTTAAGAATTTGGTTCAGAATTAGAGTATTAAAAATACTATCTGACAAACCGTAGGTGATGCTTTGTTCTTTTGCAGCAAAAATGCTGTAATATCAACCCTTTTAGTAATAAATCAGAATAAGCATATTTATTTTCCCTCCTTTGCCTTTGCATGATCTTAGGCTATGGGTATGTATTTTAAACATGAAAAACATGATAACAGAAAATTTTTCAAGAGCAGAGTATATTGCATAATAACAGTGAAAAGAAGGCATAGTGGAAAGCACAAAGATACCGTGGCCATCTTCCCCTCTGGTGAGTATTCTGTGCAAGTCTAGCAAAGGCTGTTACATAACTGATTTTTATTGCATTAGGCAACAGCAATATTGCTAAGCAAACTGATGTGCAGAATTAGAAAGCTTCTTCCACAGCGAAAATGAAGAAAAAAGACAGTGAAAGGGTTCTCACTTAACATCCAGTAAGAGGGTAGGGCAAGAGGGTGTGCATCTTCATTAATGTCTCATGTCAGGGCGACAACATGATTTATTCTCATCACGCAGCATCTTAGAAAAAAAAAATACAGTGCAAATTCAGTCCATGATAATCTTGCTGCTTTCTGCAGTGTAATGTGTCAACTGTATAGAACTGAAGCGGGTGAGTTAAAATGCTAGCCTCTGAAAGAGAATTTGTGGGAGCTAAGATAACAGTCAGCTAATGAGTTATACGGAGAGGAAAAATGAAAACAGGAGTGAAGGAAAAAACATACACACAGAAAATTTCCCTGACTTCATGTGTTTTCACTGTAAATTCAGAACGCTGCTGGTGTATATTTAGACACACCGGTAACACAAACAGCTCTGTGAGCTGGTGCTAAGAAAGCCTATACGTGGTCAACGTTGACACCCAGGAAGGTGGAAGAACCACTTGAAATGTTTGCTGCAGCTAACACCCTTTCCCCCTGCTTATTCTCCGATGCCTATGAATGTGCAGGCTTATGCAGTGACCTTCCCCTTAACTGGCCTTTCCTTCATGGGGCTCACTATAGCCAAATTTAAGGGACCTAATGTTGTATAACAAGGCATAGGGCATGGTGAGGTGGTTAGGACGAGCGGAGAGGTCAGGATTAAAGACATGGTGTAAGAGCCCAAGTGCTGCTCGCTTCCTCTCCAGATGGTCCTCACCAGAAGTAGACCTTCAAAGCCACGACCACTTTAATGGCCACCTCAGAAGAGCCTCAGCCTCCAGCAGAAGAAAAATGTTGCTTTTTCATATTCGTAGCACTAGGTGGCAACACGCTGCACAGGCATGGCAGCGCAGAAGTCCTCTGCAGCGGCTTCCACTCCAAGCCCTCGGCAGCTCCCACTCGCTCCAGTCTGCAACCGGAAGGGTGTGGGCGGTGGGACTGGAGGAGCCGTACAACTTCAGATTTTTTTCCTCTCAAATCAGGCTTTAACCTCTTGGTGGCTGCTACTGAGGAAATGAAGGGCACTTTCGGAGCGAGCCAGGTGTTAGAAGAGGGGAAACGTGTGGTGAAATTCCTGGGAGCAGCGGGTAGGGCCTTGGGCATGAGGAGCCACCTGTAGAGGTGGCTTGTAGGACCACCTGTAGAGGTGCCCAGTAAGACCACCTGCAGAAGTGACTTGTAGGACAAGCAGTGGGCCCCTGGCAGAAGAAACCAGAGCACGCAGCTCCTCCTCCTTCAAGGCCCCGGCCTACAGCTTGGCAGAGGAGCTTCTGGGCGTCAGGAGGAGCCGGACACACGAGGGTGGCTGACGCTCAATGATGTTGTTTGCTCCCAGCTTGTGTGGACGAGAACCGATACCCAGCTGCTGGAGGAAGAGTCCCTGGCTCAAGCTGAAACTGCGTTTTTATTCAGTTATGCGGTGGATACGCAGAGGAAATGGGAGCCCACGAGCAGAGACAGGGTGGATGAAAGATTTATCTGGGAATATGAAAATGCTTTGAACAAGTGAACTAACTCTTCATTTTTCCCCCTCGTTCGCATAACAGCAGTTTTAAATTAGAACAGGTTGTAACAGATTTAATTTAGATCACCATGGTGCTTAGTGCAATGTTACAGCGTTTTTGAGTTTATCTTTCTCCCCGATTTTTAAGGGCTGAACACTTTTTAAGTTGTGAATTTGTTAGGAATGCATTGCTGCTTGGCAGTCCTAACCAATTAGATTTTTTATTTTTTTTTATTTTTTTTTTACCACAACATGATTAATTTTGTTAGATAAAACTACCAAAATACAACCGAAGGTAAAAATAAAAAACATTTAAGTGCTGTACGTCCACGATTTACTCTTCAGAGATGCATTTAACGCTGTCTCCAGCAGAACGGCTTCATCCATTTTCCAAACATTCATTTGTTTATTTCAAGATCAGTCTCAGTTATAAACAGACATTAAATCACCTCCAGGCCCTAATACGTTGTAATGAAGTATTGTAAACCATGTAGTATGTTGGTTTAAACAATGTAATCAAAAAGCAACAAAACCATTCTCTCCTCCGCCCCGCTGCCTGGCTGACTTGTGCTGTCTGCTCAAAGAAAACTTCTTTTGAGTTTGTAAATGTCAAGGTCAACCAGAGGTCAAGTTTGTGCTTTTGAGCCGTGGTTCCTTTCAGGTTATTGGCTTTGTTTTATTACTGAAAGGAGCCATCCATTTTGGCATCTAGAGCAAAGAAGTCATGTAATCCTATTAAACACAAAACCAACACGTACAAATAGCGGGGAGGGGCTGACAATCACACAAAAGCCCCCTTTTTCTGCCCATGGTTAAGCCTGCACCGAGCAATTAGTGGCCCTTCTGTGCGCCCATCCGTCTGTCTGCAGAGGGAAAAGCGCCCAGCCAGCTCCCAGACCACTCGCCCAAAGGCTGGCCATGAGCCCCACGGAGCCACCAGCAGGCAAGGGCTGCCTGTGGCCGTGGGGCCAGGACCAGGACTGGGACCAGGACCGGAGCTGCCTGCCCGCTGCTGGCTCAGGCAGCAGCACAACGTGGGACAGGCAGGAGATGGGCAAAACCCCAAGCGGAGGATCCTCGAAAGAGAATCAAACCAGCAAGGGAGGAGGAGGGACGCATCTGTAGAGAGTTAAGGATAAAAGGAGGCACTTGAGGTTATTAGAAAATAAACTCGCTTTGTTGGCAGCAGAGGGGAGAAGTGGAAAGCCGGGGTCACAGCACGCAAGTGGAGATGTAACTGGATCATTATGTACTGGGCACAAAATCTAAGGCATAAAAAATGAACTACAAACATCTCACTGATTTCCTTATGAAGAATGTTTATGCCTAGTACAGCGTCAGTAGAAGAGAAAATTAGGAAAGGGAGAGAAGGTATAATCAGAGGTAAAACTGGAGCAAAAGCGATGCAGGATAATTTAAGGAAAACAGTCCTCGCAGTGCTAAGCAAGGGAAAAGCTGAGAATTTTGGTGTTCGATTAGTCATGGCCAGCTGTAAACAAGGGGCTTGCAATGCCATCAGCTCTACTTGTTGCTTCTTTGAGGGCAGTCAGATACAGAACGTGAAAACTACTGAAGCTGTGCAAAACCCAGTTTTCGTAAACAATATTCATAAAATTGTTTTCACATCCCTCAGACGAGCATATAGGTTATCTCAGCCTTAAAATCTGTTTGCTGGCAAGGCAAGACATTACCATCCTAAAGCATATGCAGCATGCGAACTGACTGGATCTATTACTAATAAAAAGAGATGAGCTGATTGAGAGTAGAGATAGCAATTGCAGATAAGATGAAGAACTGTGTGAAACGTAGGCAGAAGCTGCAGAAATGAACACCAAACCAGACATACAATTCAATACGATAAACATTACAGAAGTGGGAATGGGGAGCAGAGAAATCTACATTACCCAGATTGTGAAACAAGCCTTACAAAAAGCCAGGCAGTAAAAGTTTCCAGCCTATCACATTGCAAGGTCAGATAGACAACAAAGATGCTTGGAGTTCAAGCGTGGAACAGGTCCAAGATCTTCAGATAGCCTGTAACAGGAGGGTAAAAGCACTGGCACATCACTAGCGAGGGACCTCCACGCAGGACCGACCCTTACACACAGATTCGAGAGGTTTCAGCAGGCGCTTCAACAAGAATGGCCTCTAACAGTGCAGTCTTAACAAGTCTGGGACAAGCCTCACTCAACCCTGTGCTCACTCCCCAGGCTGGGCATATTTTAAGAAGGCCACAAGTTCAGAATGAATAATTAGGGGCTGATTTTTTTTTGTTTGTTTCACCCTCCTTTGTTCCCAGTACATCATTCAAGTAGTGCAAAGAAAGTGAAATACACCCACAACTGCCTATCTGGGGATTTCCTCAACTGATGCACCAACAGGTATAATTAGCTGCTTTGCCTCCCTCTGGGGTACAGCAGAATTATCAATGTTTCAATCTTCAGCTATCACTAGCTGCCAGATTATTCAGCGGCGTGGGACTCAAAACAAAAAGGCAAGGAGCTGTACCTGTCCTTCCAAGGGGCTCAGAGATGTTCACACAGTGAGAGGATGCAGATGTGGTAAAATATATAACCAGAAAAACACAAATGTACCTCTTGCCTTTGCTAGACTTTCTGAATACAGAGGAATGGATTATGCAGACCAACGGATCGGCTAAAGCAAAGGTTTGGTTTGAGAAACCTCTTTTCCCTCCCTAGAAGCAACTCCCCGTATTTCATGCTTTTCTAGCACACTGGCAATACTGTGGGTACGACAGACTAAGGGACGAGCCTTCCAGCCCCTAGGTCACACAGCTGTCACTGGAGGGTTCCCAGGGAGCTCTCAGATCCAGGAGAGCAAGTCAGTACTACACGTGGCTAGAAGAAAGCTTCAGAAACTTTTACAATAAAATTCCACATCTTAGTGACCCAGAAAAGAGTCTTTTTTCCCCTCTGAAAACAATCTTGCCCCCGGTTTGCACCATTAGCTCTCTCCACAACAGAACAGACCCAAGAGTCTGAGATGTTTTGTTTCACAGACCTAAGCTTGCCCCAACCTTTTGCATCAGGAGCGCAACCCAGATTGTTTTGGGGACCCTCTGTTTAATTTCCCATCTTCCATATTTGTTTGGAGAGTCACAAACCATTTGATTGGGATTGAGGCAGTTTCCTAGTCTTTAGAAGCAAAATTTGTCCAGCAGAAAACATACTGTAAGGCTCCACATATTTACTTATTCCTAGATTTAATTGTCATCTGCTGCCCTTCAGCTGCTGCTGGCAAAAATTCCGTGGCTATAGAGCAAATTGGTTTTCCTCTATTACATGTTGTTAACCTGCTTTATGAGTCTCTCAAAGTTCCCAGTCTCCCTGCCGCTATACAGTAACTCCATCGCATTTTCTGCTTTCTGTTTTTCAGTGCAGGACTCAACTCCTCAAGTGTTTTGGGGGAAACCAAACAGAAACACCGACACAGAAATGTAAATGTGCTTGTCGTTTACTGTAAGTGCGTTTCCATCACCATAAAAATATGTGCACCAATACTGCTTATTTCAATTTGATGTATAGCGGCTTACATCACTATCTATAAACACACATAATGTATATATACTGGATATACAATATTAGCGCAGGCATGTTAGTTAACAGTATTTTTTTTAAAACCATGACAGCTGTATCCTTACATTTAAAAGGTGATATCTGCTCCCAGCCACCTATGTAAGAAACAAATAAGCAAGAAGCATCAAGACCTAGAGGTGACCTGTAAACATTACTATAGCAGGCTTGTATAAAAATTCAGGTTACATTTCTGAATGGGAAAGTCCAGAGCAGAACATGTGAATGGTTCTTTTCTTTTAAACTCGCTCAACGAGGCTGACATAGAGTACATTCAAATCTGAATAAAATCAGCAAAATAACATGCTTCTGTGCTGAGGAATACAGAAGAGAAAACTGAGAAAATGCTGAAAGTGGGGTGATAAAAGTACTAAGATATTTCTGATCAGATAGCCTTCTAAGCTCTTTCCAAACAACATGTAGTATGCTATTTACAATGTTGTATCCACTTATGAGGGAAAAATCCTGAAAAAATAATACTGTTGTGTCTGGACTGAAACTCACCACATATACTGGAAACCTTTAATCTAGTTTTTCGCTGTCAATGTGGACTTGGACATGGTACCCATTGTGGTAGGGAACCACACTGACTTAATCATATCTGTATTTAGATATTATCCTTCTGTTACAGAAAATGACCTAGATTAACTGAAATTAGAAGTTAAGATCCCAGGCTTCATTCTAATCCCATCACCCATCTTTTCCATAACTGTTTACCTTTTATCTTTAGAGTTTTCTTTCTTTTTTTTTTTTTTTTTTTTGCATGTAACCACTTAATTTTTCCTTCCCATACTCAGAAGGTATGATTTCTCTCACTCAACAAACACCTTGTAAGTTAGCACAGCTCTGTGTAATAAGCCATGCTCAAGCCTCTTTTTGTTTATGTCAATTTTACCATGTGACGGGAATTTAAAGCTGAGCAAACACAGTTCATGAGGACTGCTGGTGACACTCAACAGAAGTTGTAGGAAACTCAACTTTAAATCTGTCCGTGCATTTCATTGGAGTTTGAGTTGACAGTGTCTCTCTGTAATGGCAGTTTCCATCTGTAACTGAACTGAATCTTTATCTGTGTACAGGACTGTGTATTTCTTCCCAGCAGAACAGCAGAATGGCATTTAGAAGATGTTTCTTCATGCAGCAGTTTTCAACTCTTACCACCAGGAGTGCATGCAAAGACAGGAGGATAAAGCTCATTACTGCTTGCACATCAGGCAAAGCTCCATGCACTTCAAACTGGGCATATAACCATAGGGAAAACTTAGAAGGCTTTGTTTCTTATTGTACCACTGCTGCTAGTTTCCAGGATGATGTTGGACTATTTCTGTTCCCCAGGTTATCCACCTGTAAAATGAGGAGAGCATTATTGGGTCCCTGATAGTAAGATCCTATCAGATCTACTTATACAGAAACCTGTAATAGTGTGAGCAGATTTAAAGTTTAGAATAGTTCAAACCACACCATCAACTTAAAATCTGGAAATTATTTAAAAAAAAAAAAAAAGAAAAAAGAAGATGAAATTTTCAGTTGTGTTATTTTTATGAAGACAAATGAGTTTTAGATGTTTATACATTCATAATTTATAAACTTACATAATTTATATATGTATATATTATATACATTTGTAAATTTATAAATACATATGATTGTATATTTTATAAAATAAAACATCTTTTTTTTTTTTCGAGTGTGTGAAAAACCCACACGAACTTGAACATTACTCACTGGGACACGATCTGCAAGATGGTCCATGTCACTGCATCTCGCGCACACGCACATACATGCCCACACATTACTCCTGACAGGATGTCCGTAGAAGCAGCTCTTCCAAGAGAAATGGGAACCGACACAAACTGAACAAAACAAGAATGTCCCCTTTAAAACTCCCAACATCTCTAGCTCGCGTTCCTCCCTACAGCTCTCACGCGCTTGCAAAACAGTAATAAAGTCATTGAAAAAAAATCTCTGACTCGGCACTATTTCTGATTTGCATATCTGCAACTTCTTTACCAAAACATCCCTAAAGCACTCTTTCAGGCTTTACTTTTTTTTTTTTTTTTATCTTATCCCTGCACGCGACTGTGCTGAGAGGCAGGAAGGCTAAGGCCTGGGGTCCCACAGAAAGCTGCTACGTGTCCCCATCCTGCAGCACCCCAAGTGCCCCCATCCTGCAGTGACCTGGTTCACCCACACCCAGACCAAAGCTCCCTCAGGCCTTCCTGGAGGAAGCAGTTAAGTGATGTCCTCATATACAAACTGCTCTAAACTGGACGAAAAACTCCACAAAGTGCTAGTGAAGAGAAAACTGTCAATTGTGGAGTTACAGAACTGACTGCAGCACATGCAAAGGAGGCTGCAGTCACAGATCTGGGGGGGTTCTCTTTTCCTCCCCTCGTCTCTTTTTCCTTCTTCTTTTTCCCCCTCCTAAAGTGGTAGCTTGCTTCCTGCATTGACATTGTTACAGAGCATCTTATCTGCTAGATGAGGCAGAAGCTATGGCTTCATGACAATTAAAAGCAGTTTAAACCAGTGCTGCTGCAAATCCCACTCTGGGGCACACAGCCTTCCTCGCTACTCATCCGGCTGATTCAGTGAAGCAATTCAGGGGGAAATAGCACGGGCTTTCTGTCAGTGCTGGGCACTGATCTGGCTCCCTGTGGGGAAGCACGAAGCTTTGGTGTTGGTGCAAACAGGAGAGAAAACCCCACAGCTGGGGGCAGTGACTTGTGGCGGGGACAGCAGGACCTTAGCTGTCATGATTTAATTTGGTTTCAGCTGTCAAGGAAAGAGACCCACCGGGCAGGGCTTCCACGAGCAATTTAAATGACAGCCACATGCTTTCAGACTTTTCCCTCCTGGACACATTTTCTGCACAGTTCATTCCGCTGCACAATCAGCAAACCGATCTGGCTGAAAGTGAAGGGGAAAAGAAGTCTTACCTCCAGTCTGTTTTCACGCTCTGAGATCAGACACGAGGCTGCTGGTGAAATCTTCACCAGGCAGCTGGGATCAGAGCAGCAGCTCCACTGTACAACAGACAGCTCTCAGCAGCCACGCTGGGATGACTGCTTGTCCCACGCAGCCTGCTCCTTTAGCCAGGCTGCAGGACACGTGGTAGTGCTCAGGGATTCAGAGCCCTGCTGAGTTCCTACTAAAAGCTACTCAGCTCCATTACAAACTTGACCTTTTTTTCCTAACTTGCAATGGAAATGGTAAGAAGTGACACCAGAGAGTCAGAGCTGCTTGATCCTGGAAGCTTTCAATACCTTTCGCTTCTCAGAGAGAGGAGGCATGAGTGAGGAAGACCACGCTTTGATACGCACAAAGGCAAGGAAGATGGAGGCAAGGCAGGGGTAGCAAACATTACCTGATGGTCTGACAAGCAGAGAGAGCTTCCTGAGCGCTGGGATAACTGGAACGATAGATACACTTGCTGATTTCTGAGAAAAAACGTCACAGATTGTCATTTGTTTTTCTGTATGCAGGTATATGGGATGCTGTGGCTACTTCCCTTATGATGCACAGGGAACACGATCACAGCAAACACACGTTCAGCTTTTTAAACTTTTCTTGTCCTATTAGTGTCACTCCTTCAAGGCCCAGTATTTCTCGTTTATAAGAGGGAAGAGACAAAGGTAAACAATTCACTAAATCCATTCCGACAACACCAAACTGACTCAGAAGAGAAAAAAAAAAAAAACAGCAACGTCATGCTGGAAAGCTGACAAGTTAAAATGAAAAATCAGGTTCAAACATTTAACCATGAAGCGATTGATAATTACATCAAAACAGGGGGTAGCAGGGGGCATATGCGCTATTTCTTGAAATCCCCACATTGACTCTTTTTCAGGAAGATAAACTTTAACTAAGCAAGTTATAAACTCAATTAGAAACACCACAGCCCACATTATGTAGGATGTCAGATTCTGAAAGCAAATTTGCTTTTAATCTTGAATCCTGTATCGGTATGCTGTATGGACCACAGGTTCCTTATTAAAACAAAACTAACCCCACCATGAGTTTTGTTCAACCAACTTGGCAATTAAGGCCTAGTTTATTTATTCATTATTTAAGCTAACGTCCACGATTCAAAATTCAGTCTGGGAAGAGGCATGCAAAATTGAGAAACTGGACAGACACCCGTGTTTTGGCTGCTGTGACTCCGGCCAGCGAGATGCTTGCATACATGTGATTCATTGAGGAGCCTTAAGGGATTTGTTTTAACCACTGCAGCTGTTGAACAAAGGTAGGTTGCCTTCTACCACAACCTTGCTTTTCTTTAGTCTTGTCTTTTTTTGGGGGGGGAGAGAAGCCCATAAATTCAAGACAAAGCCTACTAAGCAAACTTAAGGCATTTGGGAAGATAATGACACAGCAACCCTGTACCGGAAAGGAATTAGCCCAAAGGATGATCGGAGACCTCTGTCACTTCCCAACTTCTGTACTTCTCGCATTCCTAAAACAGCCCTACTTAGAAAAAATTAAAATTCATTAATCTCTGACAAAAATCTGACAGAGCGATAGCAGTTACCATAAGACGTTTGCTGCTCTTCTGTTGTTTGTAAGCAGTGGGAGGTTTCAAGGCAGCTGAGCCGCCCTGACAGCTCGCTGCTGCTGGGGCAAGCGGCTGGCCCCAGTCCCTCCCCATCCCACTCGTGGCCGGGCGTCCCTGCAGCTCCAGCACCCGGCTGCCATCGCACAGAGCTAACTGCTAAAACCGCAGGAAATCAGCCCAGAAGGAGAGGCTTCTTCTGCTGTGGAGAGGTGAACCAGCCTGCCAAACCAGCGGGCAGGGACGAGGGAGTGAGCTCTCCCTCTTGGGACGGCGGCGAGCTGGCAGTGGGCACTCGGCCAGCCTGGGGCATGCAGCCCACACGTACCTGCCAGTAACCATGGCCAAAATGTTGTTAAGCAAAATCATGGCAAGCCCACAGAATTATCCCAAGGTTCAATACTGAAAATAGGTATATTTTGTTACTCAAAACCGGGAAGCTCAATCCTCCAATCCTCCAAGATTAGAAGACGGATCAGGAAAACTGCAAGCATCAATTACGGCTTTGTGCTTCTGATGAAGACCAATTCATAAATTGCAGTATGACTACAAAGAATGGGGTCTGGCCCCCACCTTTTTCTTGAAATATTGTCCAAAGCTAACAAACTACTTTATTTCATTCAGAAGTTTTATGGATGTGCTTGTTATGGCAGAGTAATAGGGCCGAGCTTATGGCATGTCAGAAGGCTGCCCGATAATGACTTTCTGTTCCGGTTTAAGTTATACTACGTGTTTGCTTCTACTTGGAGAACTGCAACACAAACCCGCACACTTTAGGTAAATCCGGTATCTCCTGGCCAACTCAGTACAGGTTTGTTTGTGTGGATCGGCTGAACAAGTCAAGATGCTGCAACAAACCTATAGCGTTACATTACATTGCTTATTTTCCAAAGTCATTTTGGAAATCACAAGCAATACGGGCTAGTCTGGGCTTCAGACTAGACACAAAAAACAAACAGAGGCAAGGCACATGTTGAGTTGTGGTTTTAATTCTATTTTCAACACAGTTTATATGACTTAGGACTCCAGCAAGCAAACAAGCTAACCATTGAATCCAAAACTCAGCATAGATTCTGCATAGCTCAGCACGGAGAAGTTACAGTATCTGAATGGTATTTTTCACTTAAGGAGAAATAAAATTAGAAAATGACTAGCTGGCTGGGAGAAAAAAAAAGAAGAAAGACATTTCTCTCTCGACATTTTAAACAACTGAGACCTTTGCATGTAGTACAAAGGAAAAGGAGTTTAACAGCCAGAGGGTGATATCATGCTTTTTCACTCTTGCTCTAATCTACACCGTAAATCAAAACAATCTCATAAAAGGTTAAATTATTAAGAACGGTGGCCCAATGGAAGTGCCATGCAACCAGGAAACCAGGATGACCATAAAAAGAAAATGAGGCTGCTGGTAACCATTACCACGTAGGGCTGAATCAGGAGCGCTAACACCAAAGACCTATTTCTGTTCCTGGTATAAGCCGTGAGAGTTTTATCTTTCCTTTTTTTCCCCCCCTTCCCGCTCCGTGAAGGCAGGGGCAGGGGCAGGCCCCATCCCACCCGCGGCTCCGTTTCTCCCCGGCACCCCCCGGCCGCATCCCGCAGCCCCTCGCCCGGAGCGGGGGGTGTGGGGAGGGGAGCTGGTGCCGCAGCGCGACGCCGGCGGGGCTAAAAACTGAGGGAAAAAGGGCCGCTTTCGGGCAACTCGCGGCTGAAGAAATGAATAAACGAATAAATGAATCCACCGCAGCCAGCAAGTTGCAGGGGGCTGGCTGCGCGGCAGCACCAACTCCACGCTCAGCACCACGCCGGGCTCTGAGAGGGAGGGAGGGGGGGCTCGGGGGCGGCTCACCCGGAGCCCTGAGGGGGGCAGAGGGAGGTCTGGGGGGGCTTTGGGGGTCTCCGGCAGCCGCTGCCGGGGCGGCGGCGGCGGCACCTGCGCTGAGAGGAGGGGCCGGGAGTGAAGGGGGGGGGCTTGCCGGGCGGCGGAGCGGGCCCCGGGGGCGGCGGGCGCCCCTCGCCCCGCCGCGGGGCCGGGCGGCCGCCGCCGGCAGCAGCGGCAGCAGCGCCCCGACTTCCTGCTGCCTACCGGGCCGGGGCCGGGCGGCTCCGTGGCGGTGGCGGTGGCGGCGGCTGTGGCGGGCGGCGGAGGGATCCCGTCGCCTCCCAGCAGCCTCCTCCCCCTTTTTTTTTTTTTTTTTTTTTTTTTCTGCTTCTGCTTTTTTTTTTTTTTTTTTTTTTTTTTTTTTTTTAAAGCCTTCCCTCCTCTCTCCTCTCGAGAAAAAAAAAAAAAAAAAAAAAAGAATTTGACAGCGATTTTGCTGACAGCGGGGATTTTGGCGCATCGCGGAGAGAAGGAAGAGGGGGGGGGGGCAGAGAAAATAATAATAATTTAAAAAAAAAAGAAATAAAAATTAGAAAGGAGGAGAGAGCCCCGCGGGTGGCGCACAGCGAGGCCGTGCCCGAGGTAAGCGGCGCTGCCCCGGGCCGGGGGGGGTGGTGCTGGGGGGGGAGCCCGTCCCGGCCATGTGCTGGGCAGCGGGGCCGAGCCGAGCCGTGCCGGGCCGAGCCGTGCCGAGCCGTGCCGGGCCGGGAGCTGCGTTTCCTGGCGGAGCGATATTTGTCTGGGGGCCCAGCGCCGCCAGAAAGTAGGACCCAGGCAGCGCGCCGGGGGGGGGGGGGTGTTGGGGGGGGGAAATTCACAGCGCGATCCCTCCCTGGGCGCCGCCAAAATAATGGCATGGTGAAAGAGGGAAAGGGAGGGGATTTCAAGCCAAAAAAGAAAAAGAAAAAAAAAAAAAAAAAAGGAGAGGAGAGGAGAGAGAGAAACCCGAGCCCCGCGGCCGGCCCCGCGTGCACTTGTTGCAGACTTCACGCCAGGTAGGGGAACGCTTGGCAAGTTTCATTTTTGCATGAGCTGGGGCTTCTGTTGCAAAAAAAAAAAAAAAAAAAAAAAAGTTTGCAGCTGACTTCTCGGGCCGCAGCGCCCGGGAGGCGAGGCCCTACCTCCACCTCCTCCTCCTCCTCCTCCTGCTCTTCCTCCTCCCGCGGGGGGCGGCGGGGCGCGGCCCCCACCTGCCCGCCGTGGGGCCGGGGGCTTGGTCCCGGGGGGGGGCAGCGCGGCGGGGGGGACCCCCCTGGGGTGTCACAGCATCGGGGCTGGGGGCCACGGCCCTCCAGGGGCAGCCCCACGCGTGGCCGTGCCCCCCCCTTGCCCCCGCGCGGCGCTCCCCGCAGCCTCCTCCTCCTCCTCTTCCTCCTCCCGAGGGAGGCTGCGGGGACGCGGTGGGGACGGGGTTTCTGCCCCGCTGTCCCCCTCCAGGAGAGGGGCAGGCAGCGAGGAGGTGGCTGGAGGGGCGCAGAAGGATGTGGTTTTCCTCTTCTGTCCTAATTCCGGGGGGTGTGTGTGTGTGGGAGGGGGGGGGTAAGGAAGAAAAACTGCTAGCCAGATGTTTAAATACCAGAGAGATGATTTGCAAGGGAGATTAATTGGCAGTTAACCAGTTAATAAATGGATAATGCCTACTCATCCTTCTGCCGACTTCGCAGATCGGTTTTCATGCCTACCAGCCCAGCCCTGAATATTCAGGGCGTGAAACTTAGCGGTGCCGGCAGGGCAGTCCGGTAAAATCTGACTTCTTGCTGCTGTCCCAGCGCGGCCACGCCGCCCATAATTCCTGCAGCCGCCGCTGACGTCCGTAGATTTTTACAGACTAATCTAATAGCAGCAAAGTAGATATGATGACCCATAACTAAACTATTTATGGAAAACATTGCAAAGTGCTTAACTGCGTGATTAACGTGGTGAGCAGGTAATCACCGGGGGTAAAGTTTTATATCTTCGAAGGCTATAATTTTGCTGTGTCTGCTGCAGAGAGGGGAGTTCACTGCTTCAGCTTGGGCCTTGCCCCCTGCACTGCTCCGCAGGGCGATGCCGCTGCTCCTGCGAGCATCTTGTGGGGCGCCCTGCTGGGACCTGCCTCTCCCCCTCGAAGTGCGGAGGCATCGTCGCGATAGCACGACCCGCTGTTGTGACACCGACCTGCTCTTGTGATACCGGTGCGTGCGTGAGCAGCTCCTGCATGCTATACAGGCTGCCGTTCGCCGTGATTGCTTATCTGCTTCGTGGTCTGTTGGGATGTTACGTCGGCTCAGAACGGAGCCGTTTCCTTAATAAGACATATTTATCTAGAAATAACCATTTCGCTTTGATACCCGCTGGAGTGACGTGGCGTCAAGTTCTGTGGTATGTTACCTTCTTTTCTGAGGCTTATCCCAGGCGCATGTTTAACATCCAGGGTGCTACTTCATCAGTGCTCATGGAGGCCTAGATGGTGTGGAAGTTAAGCTGTGTGGCTTTGTAATTAATAAAGTCGTGCCAAATAGACCATATTTATTTAGAACTTTGATAAGTGATTTTTTCATATGAAGAAAACATGTCATGTGCATTTTTCTTCCATAGCTGATAGTGCTTTGGAAAAAGTAAGCGCTGGTGTATGCTGCACGTGAAAATTTTGTCGCAAATAAATGCCTTTATGATATTTTCCGCTACAGTCGATAAGCGGCTCGAGTTTCTGAAGTTGGGAGATTCCAGCAAGGAGCTGGGCAGCGCTGTCGGGGTGGCAGTCAAACCAGTGTGTCTTGAAAAGCCCAAATAAGAGTAATGCAACTTTAATAGAAAAACAACTCAGATGAAGCTGGCCCGAGCGGAGAGTGCAGGATCAGCCTCTTGGCGAAATGATAAGGGCAGCACTTAATCACCCTGCCATCAATGCGTGTCCTGCCCGGGGCACCCGCGGGGAGGGATGGGGCCCAGGGGCAGCCAGGTAGGGATCCTGCCTTGGCCAGGGTTAGCGTAAATAAACCACAGCATGACTAACCTCCCTATCTAACACTGACTCACGTTGCATTTGGTGAGGCTGAAAAAGGCTCCATGTCTTATCCACTTAATGCTCTCGACCTCTGTGTTGCCGCTGATCACGTGCCTCTGGTTTGTGTTTAAGACCGGAAAGTGAGTCCTTGTTTCAGGTTGCTTCACTTTTGGGTAGCACTCAGCAGGGCTGGGTTGGAAAAGGGAATTCCTAGGCTGGAAGCTCAGGAGCTCCATTGCTTGTACTTCTTCAGGCCATTTTAATTTTTCCAGTGATGTGTTGAGGTTTGTCATTATAAACTGAGATTGTAACTTAGCATCTGGTAGGGAGTGTGAGAAGAGTATAAGGAAAACAGTCACATAATGTACTGCAAGCTTCCTAAAGCAATGTGAGATAATATTCTGCTGTGAATATTTTAAACTCTTTCTGTAATTTTTTGTTTGTTCCATTCTAGTGGGGAATATGTCACTTAGAAACTTGCTTGGCAAAGCGGTGGAGAAGGCGTTCCTCTCCCTTTCCCAGTTCTGTAATGGGACAGTACTAACCTAAAGAGAGGCCCCCCGGTCTGTAGCGTCATTGTGAGATTCTGGTGTTGGAAGGCTGTGTCTCTTTATGATGTGTCATAGCAACTTGTGAGATAAGGCAGTTTCATTTCAGCTTCCTTAGAAATACTTTTTTAAAAAAAAAAGGGCAAGCAGTGTTTGGTGGAGGTAAGGTAATTGTTGAAGGGGCAAGAACTTAGCCCTTAGGCTTTTTTTGAGGCTTTTTGGCTTCCAACAAGGAATCATGATCTGTCTGGCTTTCCTTTTAGAATCAGAGGGACCCTTTTGCCTCTGGTCCTCCTGTGTGGTGCAGACAGGAGCACCTCCGAGCACACAGGTTAATTCTGCCTGGGGCAGCCTCCAAGCCCTCGCGTGTTTACATCTGTCAAGCAGCACCAGTGGTGGCACTGGCTTCCATGGAGCTGCTGAGAAGAACCATTGCCGTGTGTGTCAGTGTTCGTAGGAAGGGGGGCTGGGTTTGAAACTAAACAAAAAAATGGAGGCAGTGAGTTTTGCTGCTTGTGGAGGTTTAAAACCTCTTCATAACTTGTCCGGTGCTGAGAAACCTATTATTGTCATCAATTGCAGGGCGGTGAGGGGAAATCGGGCCTTCTAAGATAAAGACAAAAATAGCACGTTCAAATATATTTCAAGACAGGCGGCTCTTCCTTCAAAGAGTGTGTCTGAGCACGGCTCAAAGAACGGTGGCCAAAGTTGTGTCATTTTTTTTTTTTTAATTTTTCTTAACTCTTGAAACCAGGCAGATTGAAGAGATCCAGTGGCTTTTGAGCAGGACACGCTCAGGAGTGAAGCTGCCTTGCAGATTTTGGGGAGACATTGCCCCTTAGGCCTCGAGGTGCGTGGTCGAGCCCAGGCAGGATGGCACCGCGGGCAGCACAGCGTGTCCCGTCAGCACCGTTTCGTGCTGGATGTTGGCTTCTGAGGGGAAGAGTAATTAGTACAGGTGTTAATTTTCTGCCTCCCCGGCTTGGCTGTGTGGTGGTGTGTGCATGCTGGAAGCAAGGGGCTTGGAGCATCAGTGGGCCGGGTCCGCCAGGCTTCTGGCTATCGGCTCACCCTTACAGCGCACGCACCTCGCATCGATCAGAAGAATCGACCCAAGTCCTGTGATATTTCCCGGCTTTTCTCTAGCCCTCGGTTTCAGAGATTTCTGCTGAGAGAAAGAGGACATTGATTTGTGTGGGGAAGAGCTGGAAAATGTGCTCAGGCTACAACCTGCTGCCTCCGAAAGCAGAAGGCAGGCGCGTAGTTCATCTCACTTTCTTCTCAGGTGGATAACGGCTTGCAGGCCCACAGCACGCTCTTAATGGATGCCCCGTTACCCTGTAATGGGGTATTTTTTAGAGATTAGGCTCTATGTATGACAGTGGGGCTGCTGCAACATTTTGGACGAGTTCTGTAGTGTTGGGTGTATTTTGAGGTTCTGACAGAAACAAGTCTTGTGGTTTTAGCTTACTCCGTAACAAAGGGTAACGCGTCTCACACAAACAGCCCACCTCAGTTTTCGTAGTTGACTGATGATTTGCTCTGGAAAGACCCAAAATGCTGATATGAGGTAGGCTCGAAAGGTAGCTGATTCTTTCTTTTTGGCTTGTCTTTCTCCCGTTTACAGTTCAAAATTTGCTAGGATTTTGTCCAGATCACTGATATACAGCTTTCCCTTGGCTGGTCAGTTTACTTTCCAGGAACATGGACACAGATGCCGAGTTTTCCTCAGCTACCACTGAGGCCTTTATAAATCAGCCGTCGTGGGCCTTATCACAAATTTTCTCAAGTCTTTTTAGTCCAGCAAGAAAATGGTTGCTGCCTTTCCCCTCCCTCCTCTTGTCAAGTGCTCATTGTAAGATTTTTGATAGAGACTGCATTGTGATATGTCCTTGAAGTGCTGTGCTGCAAGGTTTTGTTTTGCCTTTTTTTCTTTTCCTTTTTTTTTCCTCCTCTCTCTCTTCATGTTTAGACTTCATTGCATTTATAGCAAAGCAAGATTGTTGTAGATGCTCTTTTTTGGTATTTGTTTTGTTGTTTATCAAAAATCTTGTGTTCTGTAATGAGGAAAAGCTTTGACTCGGGTACTAAAACCTCCAGCAAATCCTGAAGTGTTAAGGCTGCAAAAATACGGATTGGGGAAGGGTTGCTCCAGCAAAACAGGTATGGGTTAAGTGTTAAATTATCAGCAGCTCTGTTTTAAAAGGTGGGAGATTTTTGTTTGCCCTGTCTCAAGGCTTTCAGGCTTCCTCAAGAATGACAGGGTCTGTCTGAGATGCAGAACTTACACCAGGTACTTTCTCTTTGAATATTAAATCCTAAATGATTCCTTCAGCATAGGGCTGTGAAAAACAAATCCTGTGAATTCAATTTAAAATTTGGTAATGGCTGAAAACTTCTCTGTCTTAAAGTTTTTTGATTCTTAGCTGGCAATAAAAAGGTTCTGTACAGACCCATTTTTTGTCTTTGTTCTCTGCCCCCCCCCCCCCCGCCCCCCCCACTATTCTCATTGATGGGGAAGTTTCATTTCCTTTATTTATATATTTTTAGTGTATGGGTGTTTGGGGGGTGTGGGGAAAGATAGGAGGGAAGTCTGTGTTCTAGTTTTTGTATTTAAAAGAAAAAAAAAAAAAAAAACCTCTAATGCTAATGGGTTTAGCAATGGCCTGAAATACATTCTCCCCTTTAAACCAAAAACTCTACTGGTAAAATAGTGTATGTTAGGAGATCGAGGGGTTTTGCAACAGTTCTGTGTGGGTAAGAGTCCTGTCTGAGCTCCAGTTGTATTAGCAGGAAAGTATTTTTCCCAGTATTGTTATGTTTCACATGCCAAATCAAAACTAGAAATGCCTTTTCTTGGAAGGATCTCTATTTACATTTGGAGGGTTATGCCAATTACAGCTATATTAACAACCTTTTTTTTTTTTTTTTTTCCTCTCTCACTATATCTATCACTCTCTCACTCGATTAATCTTACACTTGACCTAAATAGTAACTTCTTTCATTTTCTTAACAGAACATGCAGTACAGTCCTAGCGTGTAGTTTTGGAGCAGCCAGTGGGGTAAACACTGCTGTCCTACGACACAGATGCATATGGGCACTCTTGCAGGATTATGGTTTTAAGGGGGTCCTAGTGAAACAAATGCTCTAGGAGCTTTGCATAAGTTGCAGTAGCCCTCTGCTATGCATGCAGAATTGAATGCAATTTATCATTGAGTAGGAAGTATATTATTCATATGCTGTAATACTTTCTTTCTTCCAAGTGACTCCACTTACTTTAATTTTGAACACAGTTTTTAAATCTCGCAGATTTGGAAATGCTGCATTATAGATTTGTGAAAGTCTGGAGGCATAAGACGAGATGCTATTAATGCTCACTTTGATCAGAGGCTGAAGATTATGTGGACAGTGCAGCGATGCATGACGTGGGAATAGGTAAATGGGGATTGTTTGGCAGGAGCGTGTAGCTCCTTGCCATGCCAGGAAGGTTGCTGCTGACCCTTCTGCCTGCTGGGCTTGTGCCCTCGGTCCTGCATCTCTGCTGCTGCCCTGCAGGCTCCTTCTGGGAGACAGAGAGGGCATGCTGGTGGAAGAGCCTGTTTGTACCAGAAAGTCAGCTAGTAGATAGTACTGCTGTTTTTTCACGTGGAAATTTCATAGTTGTTTGCTCTTTTTTGAACTTAAGCCTTGCACTGTTAGCAACAATAGTGGGGTATTATATAAGAGTTGGATACTGACTGATCTGTGAGTGATTCACATCTGCCACAAGTCTTAATACTTAAAGACCCTACATAGCTAAGCTGAGCTTTCTTTTCCCCAAAAATTCAGGCCACCAAAGCCTGAGATGTTTAGGACGAGTTTCTTAATTATCTTGCTGTTGCTTCCCTTTGGCCTGCCTCTCACTTTGTCTCGTCCTGAGCATTGGAGCTGGGCTTACCTTGTGGGGAGGTGGTCATCTTTGGGTTGAGCATGGTCTGCTTTCAGCAGCGAAAGCACCTCGCCTCACTCTCTCTGTGGAGGCTGAAAGTATCACCTTTGCAATGGCTCCTAGGTTGATGTGGGACTTTAAATAAACACGAGCTCTGTGGCCATTACCAAAGCTGTGTCTGCTGAGTGCAGGAGGTTACAGTCCCCTGAACCGCAAGTTTACATTATGTGTAGCTCAAACCCAACGGCTTGGAGCACAGCAGTTGGGTTGCTGCTTGTGCCCCTGATACAGCGGAGGGAAATATGTGGAAGCCGTCCAGTTGCCAACCCTTTGGATTTTGATGGAACAAAAGAAGTAGTTAACGCTCACCTACATGGAAGCTTTGCAGAAGCGTTGGTACTGCTGCCTCGCTGGCCTGCCACGCCATTCGAATTCACTCAGTGGTCTCCCACATGGTTATTTGCATCTGTCCTCCTATCTGTGTTTTATATCTGCGATTTCAGTACGTGCTTCCAGAATTATTTTTTTGTTCATTTCCAATCACTCTTCAAAGATAACTGGCAAAACCAACAGGCTGGTTGTGATTTTACAGCAGTAGAAGGTAGACAACTTTGATCTCCTTGTTAAATGAATTTTCTTCATGTGTGGGCTGGGTGTGTAGTGTGTTGATTTAGTTTTTATTGATCAGTGTAAAAACGTGAATTCAGCATCACAGCAATGATAATAAACAAGTACTTGCAGTGATATTCTAACTAGTTCCTGGCAAAAATAGGGCAGAAAACCATCTCAGAGATTGACATGCTTTAGTGGTGAGATGCTGAACCAAGACACGTTTTATAAAAAGGACTGAGTAAAACTGTTTGAAGTTCTGACTTTCTTTGGCAACACAATTGATGTGAGCAGTAGCATGCCACGCAGGGCAGAACGCGGTATTTTTGTACACATTTGAGCATTAGCAATGGCTTTCTTGCCTCTGTCCAGAAGGACTCCCACCGTCCTCATCACGCCAAGATAGGGCAGGTTGTTGGAACCAGGTAACAGCTTTGTTAGAAGGTTTCTCTGGACCCAGGCAGCGAAGCACTCGTCACTGAAGTCTTCATCTGCAGGAATGCCCTGCAAAGCATCTGCACATGCTTCAGTAAGCCTGCACTTGGCATCAGGTACAGAGGGGAGGTAATGCAGTATTAGGTACTAAGCGTTAGATACAGAGGAGAGGGAGGTTGCTGAATTAGCAGACAATTTATGTATGGAAAAGTGAGATTCATATTCATAACTACATTGAACCCATATTTATGAGTATGATAGGAGCAAGTCTTCATTTAAGGTGGCAGTAATTCTTCTAAGTCAGCATGTTTGCAGAAGCACGGGCAGGTAGCTTCTCCCTCTTTTTCACTGATGCTGTGTGTATGCAAGACTGGAAGAAACTTCTCAGTGGGAATGACGGGCAGTAATTCTTTGCATTTTTTCATCGGGCCAGGCTTATTTTATGCTGTCAGTGAGTAAACTGGTATCTGAGCTGCATGGATCAAGATAAAAAAGTATTGTTACTGCCTACGTGTGTTTGAGAGAAGTAGAAAATGAGAAGCAAAATTTACCTAAAGAAAAGTGTTTTTTTTTTTTCCAGCACTATGAAATTTTGAAAGAGCTAGGTCGTAATGAACTTTAATACTTTTCTAAAGTTGCTGCTATTATAATGAAAAAGCATGAATAAGAGAACATGCCTTGCAGGTAAAATGAAAAAAGGCTTCTCCGTTTATATGCTTGAAAACCAAAAATGCATTGCAGAGGATGAATTTTACCCTTCATTTTGCTTGTAGTAAAAATTAGTCTTTGAAGTTAAAAACAGCTTTAAATTTAAAGAAATAATACACCTGAAGAGGGAGGTATACAGAGAAAAGACACTGGGTTAAGTGCTGTTTTGTTAATGAAAAGTCTGTGTGTTAAGCCAACTGTGGCTGCCTGCCTATTGAGGTTCTGCTCAACGTGAGCAGGGGGTGATAAAACGAGGTGCTAGCAGACATGTATTTCAAAGATTTCCAACTGTCCAAAGGAATTTTAATCTGACTATCGAATGCACAGATATAAATGAGAGCCTAGGACTGCAGAAGTGCAATAATTTATGAAGGGAACGATACTTCCATGCTTCAAGTCTGGTAGCATGCGATTCCTAGGCTAACTACTCGATCGTTAGTTAAAGTAGGGGTTCATTAAAATAACATGGGCTCATCTGGCTTTAAAGACCAGCTCTCAGCCAGTAGGCGATGATCCAAAACTCATAAGGTTTCAGCTCAGACTTTGTGGAAATGGCATGTAGATTACTGCATAAAGCTGGTTGATGGAGAGGCTTCCGTTGGATTAAGTGTGCTCCAGATTGGGCCAAATTTTTCAATTTTTAGTCATCTGTGGCAATATCTATTCATATTGTAGTCGCTTAAACTACTTCTGTGACTGTTTGGAAGAAGGTGCAAGATTGGGTCAGTGTATTAAGGCAGCTCTTAGCTGTAGTTATTTTACTCTGTAATAATTGCGTTCTTCTACTTGAAGAGTTGTAATTACAAAGCAGACGATGCGCTTCAATTATGTGAAGAAAATCCTTAAATTTAAGCCCCACGCTATACTTAGCACAAACAGTTTTTCAGGAGGAACTTTTACTTTCAGGTTATTTTGGGAAAATCCGTCCTGCTAAGTATGTAAATTGCAAGAAATGAAAAAAGAGAACAAAAGAGCGGGGCACCTTATTTTAGGTCCCATCAAATGCAAAGTCGAATGCGCCCGTTCTAGCGGTCTGTCCGTGTTGTTCTGGGGCTGCTTTTGGCACCGGTGGGCCAGACCACTTGGCCTTGCCGTGTCTCACCTGCTTTGCACAGCCAGGTTGCCAAACGATCAGCCAAAGGTGGGGACTGAGCATTTCCTTCGGTAGCAGGGAGCCAGGGGCCACATGCCATGGGGGCTTGTGCTCATGGGGACCTTTGTACTCATGGGACCTTTTTTGTTCGCTTTATTTGTTTTTCTGCTGCTGCGTGGGCGACTCCATGGTTTTTAGGTCAGTCCTGTGCCATAGCAGGAGGGCTTTGTACCTGCACCTATTGCCTATTAAGGCAATGAGAACCTCTCCTTGAATGAAGCGCAGCCAGACTGCAGATCTGTCTGCAGATCAGAGCGGAGGGGATGGAAGAAGCGGTGTTCGAGTGAATGAACGAACTTTCAAGCTGACTCAGTGATACACGTACAGTATATGCTGTAGAGATTAGTCACCACTTACTGTAAGTCTTTCTTTATGGCGCTTGGTGGACAAGCGGCTGTATCGAGCTGCCGTGAGCGAGCTTTGTAGGCTGGGAATTCAGGTAAATGTTATTTCCACAGTATTTTCCCATTGAACAACAGCAACAACAAGAAAACACAAAACCTGAAGACCTGTAAATTACTGAGCTAAAGGCAAAAGAAATCTTTTAGTTATCTCAGAGTGTTGCTATCTTTCTTAATCTCTGAAACTAGTAGGGAAGTGAATAAATTATGCAACAACTCTTTTTTTTTATTATTTAGAAACCTGTGCTTACATGTTGTTAGTACTGTTCTGCCCTGTCCTGTGCAGGTTGGTTTGATTTTTGTGCTTTTTTTTCATTAGGTAGGTTTCAATCTGCATTTGGTTGAAACACCAATTTACATGACGGTAACAGAATAACAATTACAGGGAAGGATATTCATCTGTGAAAAAGCACTATTTTCATTTGCCAAGTAGAAACTTCAGGAAGATTACCCTCCAGGTTGAATTTTCTCATAAATGTTCCCAAGTTCTGAAAATATTTACTGGCATAATAGGTATGCATAGCACTTAAGGCAAAGTTTGTATTTAAGAAGTGACTTTTTTGTGGAAATGTGGAATTTTATTTTTTTTCCTATTTAAAAACTTAATAATATTAAAAAATATTTTTTAAAATGGTTAAATTCTTGTGCAGCCTTTTCTGAATTACCAAAAATTAGTAAGTTGTTTGTTTTGTACTTCCAGACTTTCCTTTTGGTTTGTTCTTTTTTGTTTGGCTAAACTTTATTTTTTCTTAATTTAGCTGGGCATTTTTTGTAATTCTTAGATGCCCTTTCTCTCTGATCCTAACCTGTTTTGCTTGGCTTCTTAAATCTATCCTTAGAGAACTGTAAATTTCAGCCATGACTGTACCAAAATTACTGTAGAGTTGTTAGAGCAAGATTATTATTTTTTTTTTGATAGTTTGTTTAAAATTACTTCCTCCCCAAAGAGAAGAAAAAACAAACACGGTGCTGAAGAGTGAGAACCAGACGGTGCTGGCACCGCAGGGTGGGACTGCCGTGGAGCTGCGTGCCCGTACAGGCGGCTTGGCTCCCTGCTCGCCCGATGATCTGATCCCGCAGCGCTGTTGGAGCCCTCTGAAGAGCAGGAACGAAGGCTGCAGGAGTTATTAACTTGTGGGTTATCTCGCACTGTTTATTTGAAATGGAGGCCAGATGATTTACATATCTCTGCATCTTGGATCTGAAAAAAGATCATTTCTTTTTTTTTTTTTTTTTTTTTTTTTTATGGAAGTGACATCACGGCTTATGTCAGCCAGGCTGCATTCAGGCCTTTTTATCCTCCCCGTTGGGCTGTTAGCTGGGCGCAAGCTCAACGTCCTGAGTCTTTCCCTACATCCCGTGGCTTGGTGATAACTTCATCTCGGTTCAGAGACCCATAACTGCGCTTTTGTACAATTAAATGTGAGAAATAAAGCTCTGGGCTGAAGCCTTTTGACATCGGTGGGCACAGAGCTTACTTTGTCGGTGGGCCTGGTGACCCTTCAGTGGGGCTGCGCAGGTCTCCCCTGTCTGCGAGTTGGCGTTTTGGAAAGTTGGTTGCTGCCTTTGTTAATATGAGGCAATTTTTAAGTAAGTTGCTTTCCATGAGAAAAATAAACACATGCAGGAGAGAAAGGGGAGAAACGCGACATTGGATCCAGGTGATGGTGTGTGGCAGACGGTGCTGGGATGATGGTGGTACCAAACACACACAGAGACAGAGCAAAAGGATAGCAATCATCCAGGCTCCTAAATTTCCAGCCACACTGTTCTATGTGCAAAACTGATTCCAGTTACTTATAAAATAAAGGAAACGTTATAACAAAACCGTCCAGTGCCATGACGGATGTGGAGGTTTGCCTTCCCTCCTGCCTTTCATCGTCTTCCCCCTGCTTTGGGAGGAAGGCGAGGAGGCCTTTGGGCCAGGTACATCAGCAGTTTTGCATCAGGCTCATGGCAGGCGAAAGTTACAGCTGCCCATTCACATGCTGTGCATTTTTTGATGCTCCAGCTCTCCTGTAACAGTCCCCGTCAGGGACTTGGCAGAGGAGGAGGTACAGGGGATGCCCGCAGGGAGCAGAAGCACATGGCCCTGACCCGCCGTACCCAGGGGAGAGATCAGGGGCTCGTGTTGGCGTTACCCTGCCTGCAGCTATGTTGGTACTCGCACACGGCGTGGAGGTGGCCTCTGAGAAAAAACTAGAGAAATTACACGTCCCTTCTAGAGCTCGAGGGGAGGACTTCGCCAGCGCAGTTCCCCGTACAGCCATATGCTATTCTTTTCTTTTCCATATGTTCTCTGATAATTGTCGGGAACAGGTGCCTGCGAACCGAGGCGGGGCGGTATTTTAAAATTAGACTTCTAATGGGGAAAAAGAACCGTGTGAGTTCAGTGCTAGCAAAAATGTCAGGTTGAAAATCTTGGCCGCTGAAGTTCATGTTTGTCATCGGGCAACGGGATGGCTGGTAGCAGCGATGGTTCAGCTGCAGAGCTGTGACTTTTGAGGAGTCAGTAGTTCTGGTTTTGGATCTGCTTTGGCTAAATCTGGGAAAAAACACCATTCCTTATGCGTTCATCAGCCCACAGGTTCTATGTTGGGCATGTACTGCACCCCTGCTTGGTGGCTTTGGTGGTGTGGGCTGGAGGAGACTTGAAATAAAATTTCTATTTTGCTTGTCTCCCACTCTTTGACCCCATCTTCCCCTGTATGTATTGCTGAGCATCCTGAGCTTGTTGTGTGCATGTGTACTAGATCACTGTTGGTTACTACCGTGATAGCCATTTTTGACCCTGATTTTCCTTCCATCATCTGAAGAAGAGCAACTGTTAAGAGGAGGATGTGGGGAGACTTGCAGTCATTGTGGACTTAAAACAATGCTACTGCATCCACTGAAAATCATTCCGGGGCGTTGCACAGCAAAAATCCCCCAGTATTCCAGATACTTTTGCCATATCATCTTCACATCCCCATAAGTAGCCCTCTGAACAGCCATTCCTTTCATGTATCAGCTGGGGAACTTTCAGCCTGGTGTAGCAGATCTCTAGGAGCCCAGCAACTCAGAAGTATCTTGCATGTGAAAATGTCAGGGAAGACATTATACCCCTAATATTTTTGCGGTGCTTTTTGTTTTGTTTTGCTTTGTTTTGTTTTCATTTCTGGTAAAGAACTAGTAAAATATAGAGCACATATGGAAATGGCAGACGTTGTTGTTGGGTTCTTGATTTTTTGTTGTTGTCCTTGTTTCTAAAATTAAGCACACAGGAGTCTGCAAGATCCTGCAAAGATTTCAAACAATATTGTACAGTCATGTGTTCAAGGAACCTTTTCAATCTAGTCGCACACACGCACACACACACAAATATACACATATAGTGAATAGATCCAGGTTTAAAAAAAAAAATTGCAGTAAGGAGAGATGAACCAAATGGAGAAAGACAAAATACTGCAAAATATCTGTGATTGTACTACAAAAAGTTTAGGTTTTGCTGCTGGTGTTCTGTTGATTCCTTTTTTTTTTTTTTTTTTTTTTAAGTTTGTTTGTCCTTCCCTATGTAAGAAAAGAACTTGTGGTATCAGCTGTTCTGCTTGTCCTTAGCAAAATGTTGGTAACTGAAATGTGGATCACGTGAGCCAAGGGGTCCCTGTCTGCCGGAGAACTAACCCTGGCTTTTTCACATGGGTAGGTTATGAATCCATTACGCTCCCATCCGTGCACACGAGGAGTAAGTTTTCAGTCTGCTGCTGCCGTATGTTGCTCAGCTCGGTTGCAGGAGGAGCTGTGATCTCACGGCTTGACCACAGACGCGCTTGGTGACGTTCCCATGGGCCGAGCTGGTTGCAGAATTGGGTCAGCAGGACGCTATCCTGGGAAGCTGCCTGGTGCGGGACCCTGCAGGCTCTGACACCTGCTAACTGTGGTAACTCAGGCTAGCTGTTGGTGTATTTACATAACAGCTTTCGTGAATGATTTTACTTCTACATCTCCTGGACTTGAGCTACTACTACAAGACTTCCTCCTCCTTGAGGCAGTTCTGGTGGCGTGACCCACACCACTTCAGAGCAAGCGTTACTCAAGTCAGGCACTGAATCAAGCTTGCGCTTTGCAGCTGCAAAAGATGTACGGCACGTGATGTAACTGTGGGTGATACTCTTTTAATTGTTTCTGACAGTAAACTTAGTAAAGAGGTCCTGATATGTATATATCTGAGCGTATGCACTGCACATCTGAAAAGCAATGAGCACACATACATATACGCATTATATTGCAGTAGTTTTCCCTGGGGAGTTCTGTTATTGTTGTCCCTTTCACAAATTGCGAACCTGTAATTTTTCACGGGCTGTTCTTTGGCCCACTCTGCCAGAGAAGCTCCATCTATCATGTTAAAAAAATCAATAAAAAGTCTAGAGGTTTATTTATAAAGTGGAGCGTAGAGAAAGGGTGCAAAAATTCCATTAAAATGGCAGTTTAGCGCTAGCTATATCTCTTTGGGACTAAGCTCCAATATTTTAAACTATTAAAATTGTTACAAGAGTGCTTTTAAAGTACCACAAATCACAGTAAGGCTTTCTAGTTGAAACTTGCCTTTATATAGTACATAGAACTCAGCTTATGTATGTTTTTGGAATGTCTGATGCTGCCCTCAAATGCCATTTTAGCATCCATTTTAGAGCTTTATTACACTTAATAATCTTATAGGTTTACACTCAAGTGAAAGTACATGGAAGCAAGAAGTCAGAATTTATTTTCTTGAGTGTATGTGTGTCTTTGTGCAGATGCAGCTCTGTGCAAGTTAATTATTTCTGAGGAGTCTATAGGCTTCTAATGTAACTCATCAGAATTGCTTGGCTTGGCACATGTTACTTCGTTAGAGGAACTTACAAATTCACATGGCTGTGGGTTTTTTTATTGCATAGCAGTTTTCACCACTGATGTGTTGGTCATCAACTCCATCTTTCCTATCCAAAGAAATAAATGTGTCCTTCTGCTCATAAATGTGATGCCGAAGGGTTTATGGGATAGTATCCGTATGAAACCTCTCAGATATCAGAAGCAGTGGATTTGAAGTGTGAGCTTAACCTCCCCACAGTATCTTCCTGACTTGCTTTAATAGCTGAGGAAGATTGGTTTTGAAACTGTTGAGTTTTAAACAAAAATGATACTGAAGGGTTTTATGTTGTCATCTTTTTTTTCCTGGGATGAGGAGGTTTAGTTCCAGAAAAAGATGGCGAATTCTTATTTATAAAGGCTCTGTGCGTTGTGGGTTTTGTTGTCTGGTCCCTGAGGGAAGCCGGTGTGACTTGGGAGGTGGTGGAGGTGCGTGGGCCTGGGCCGAGGGCAGGTTCCTCATCTCCAGGAGGGAGCACGACGCTCTGTAGGGGCTGCGCAACGAATGTGGCAGGAGGCGAAAGAGAAACCCCAACTCACCAAACGTGTGCGTGGTGTAAATACAGGCCCTGTCACGCGGTCATATCGCTGCATACAACTGAATAACCCAGTCCATCATTCCTGCATTATTCATCCATCAAATTTTCCTTTTCTTACTAAATTACAGCCGCATTCTACCTTTCTTCTTGCTGTCTTTCTCTGTGTATGTTTTCTTCTTTCCAGGCTGTATGAAGTTAGAGTAAAGTAATGATCCCAGAAAGCTTAAAAAAAACGACTATTAACGTCGCCCTTTTGCTGTTAAGTAACATTTGAAATTTCAAAGGAATTAGCCTATGTAATTACCATGTGGCTAGAAATCTGTTGAGAATTCATACTGGTGTTTGGAAAAGCTTTCCAGGGAGAACATTAAAGCTTGAAAAAAAATGTCTTTTACTCTGTCCCTTTCCCTAGCCTTTTTCTAGGTGAACACTACTAAAATCTGTTTCATAACGTGTTTTTCTGTGTGAAAGAGAAGACTTTGGTTGTGTTACACAGCTCTGAGTATAAATGATAGTTAGCTTCCCTGCTTTTGAAATAAAGTAAGCAAGTAACGTTAATGAGGATAAAGGAGAAGAGCATCCATAAAGAAAACAGTTTCCTGCAAAGCCCTTCCAGTCTGGAGTCACCAGTCCGCCAGAGACAGGTCTGCAGGTGGGTTAATTGGATTTGGTCAAATTGTGATTGCTGCCAGTTGAGGTTGGCTTAGGCTCTTCTGTCCGGTCCCTTCCTCTTCCTCCTCCCTCTCTGGCGAGGGAGCAAAGTAGTTTCCTCATGTCTTGGTGCTGTGTGCTGCTGTCTTGCCCAGAACCTGCAAAGAGCCACGAGGCGGGGAGAGGAGCCTGGAGGCTGATGAAGGGTGTGAGAAGAGACAAAGGAGGGAGAGTGAGGAAGTGTTGGGCTGAGGTCTTTGAAAGGCGTTTGTTAGGCCAGGGTACTGCAATGGTGTGGTGGTTGCTCAAAGTGATTTAGGAAGGGTGGTGCCCTGGAAGGGAAGGGAGGGTTTCTTCTTCTCCTCCAGCCATCCCACAGCTGCTGTGGAGGTTGCTCCCTGGCTGCCTCGCCAGCCTGGCTGGTTCAGTCCATGGTTCCCATTTCTCCGTGGGTTCCCATTTCATAAAATCATGGAATCATCCAGGTTGGAAAAAACCTTTAGGATCAGCAAGTCCATCCATCCATTTCTCCTCCCTCTCCATGTTCTTATCTTCATCAGAGGCTTCCTGCATGGTTTTCTCTCGGTTTCACGGGGTGCCTTTTTGTTCCTCTTTCATCCTGTGTTAGTGACATGGAAGCATACAAAAGATAGGTTATTACAAAACACTTCCACTAGGGTAAGCCTGTTGGGTCCTGCATCTTGGTGGCGTGCTGCTGCTCTGGCAGCATTTGGAGGGGTCTTTTTCCTGCTCAGCTCCTCATCCTTCAGCACGCAGGGCTAGGTCCTGGGCTGCCATCGCACCTTCTTTTCCTTCTGCACCTGCTTTTGTAGCATCTCTGGCAGGATTTGTGGTGGAGGATGTGGGACTTGTTGGTTAGAGAATCTCAGTATCCTCCGAGATCCCCCAAAATTCAATCTGTCACGTACACACGTTGTTGGAGAGTCGGGTAGGTGTGGCAAGGTGCTAGGAGAAGGCCAGCGGTCTGTGGAGGAAAACTTGCTGCTCGTCTCCTCACCTGTGGCGTTGGCCTTCTGCAGGTAGTGCTAAAAACACCTTTTTTTTGTTGAGCATTGACCATTTCTGCTGCTGTCCCTGAGGAGAGCGGTCTTGCTTGGCGCGCTGAGCCGGCCCTGCGACCAGCCGGCGCGTTTCGTGTAATCGCTGAAATCTGTTGGGCTGGGGCTGAGCGGCTCCGACTGAGCCCTGGCTCGTGGCCAAAACAAGCTGTCCGGGTTTGTCTGAGGGGTGGCAGCCGATGGCTTCAGCTTCTAAAATTTCTCTGGGAGCAGCTCTGCCTCTTGCCGGCTGCTTGAGTTTTGTCGTGTCGTCTTCGCGTTGGGTCACAGTCTGAACCCTAAAGAAACCAAACCTTCTGCCTGGTCAGATCTCCTGTTCGAGTGGTTTGGGGTGCGGGGGGATTCTCCTTTCCTCATGTGGGGTGGGAGGAAGGGTCCCTTTTGCAGGCTTGCTGTGGGGAGGTTGTGAGTTTTTAGGATATTTTGTATTTTTTATGGGTTTGGATGCTGAGCAGGTATCCAGTGGCTGCTTATGAGTGGGGCGGGCTGTCCTTCTGCAGGTCTGTCTGATGTTTCACGGTCCGTGGCTTGCTTTGATAACACTCCCCCTCTGAGGTACGGAATGAGGTTGCTATTTAACCAAGCTGGTGTAACTGTGTGCGTGTTTGGCTTCGGGGGGCTTCCCCACCCAAGCTGCTGGTTTTGCTGCTTCTCCGGTGGTGTGTGAAGGCCGGCATCGGCCCTCTCTGGCCTCTGGGCTCGTCTGCAGCAAGCAAGACAGAGCTCTCTAGTTTTTTCTTTCTTTTTCTTTTTTTTTTTTTGGCTGAAGAGAGGAAGTGGTAGATACCAATCTTTCTCTCTCGCACACCCTGCCATGCACATCTTGCTGGTGGCCACCCAAACTGCCCCCTAGAGATGCTACTCTACCGTGACTAATTTCCTGGCTTTTATTTTGAAAACCGAGTCATCAAAGCTTGCACAGATCAGCTGGTGCAAGCTCCAGTCTGCTCTGTATGTGAAAACCTAGAAAGCATACTTCTGGGAAGAGATGTTGGAGACTTTTCTATTTTTTCTTCAAATCACACGCACACAAAGGGAGGGCAGTAGTGAATGTTCAGGATGTAAATAATTTAATTGGTGTGTCTTAGTCTCAAAATCGAGACTAAGTGCATCGGGAGTAGTAGATGTAAACTCTGCCAGGTACGAAGACTAACCAAGGCTGTAATCGTTAAAAATTTATACTGCTAATTGTAAATCTATAAAAGCTCTGAGTCTCATTTGTGAGATGATCCACCTGTGAAATAAACACTATCATGTCCTTCCCTTGCTGTTTATACCAATACTTGTCACTAGTATTTTGTGGGCAGCACCACTTAAGTGACTGTGCACGTTAGACATAACTGTTGATAACTGTTGGTTAACCTTCCATGAAGAAATATTTTAGCTAATAAACGTACAAGCGCATGAATTTAGCCATTCCTTGCATGTTTTCCCAGCTATAAAAATGTTTCAGCAAAGGAAAACATCATTTTTCTCAGCGAGTAACTGCTGCTCAGGAGAGAGTTTGGTGGTTTTTTTCTGCTTTTTTGTTGTTCTTTAAAGCACACACACAAGAAGAATGCTAACAATAAAAATCTGTGTTTGAGGTATTAGTGATTTGCTCATGTAGGGTCAGGTATTTGTGTTTACTTTCTTGTGTGCCACTTGCTCAAAACCAAACGAATGCTAACATGCTCTTGGTGTGTATACAGCTGCAGATGTGAAATACAAAGCACTGAGTAGAATAACAAAATTAAATTTTAATTGTAGTAGATGCTCTGAATTAACTCAGTTGCCGGCGGAAGTGTATTTAGAAAGATGAAAATTAAGACAGGTCCCCCCTTGATCTGAGCAATTCAAAAGTCAGCAGAAATCTGCTACAACTACGTTTTTAAGGCCAGTACAATTTCAATACCTGAAAACCATTTTTTCCTGGATTTTGCCTTTATTGACAGAGCTGTAAATGCAGAATAACTGCACTCTACTTGGTAGAGTTCCTGCAGATCTGCATCAGCTTAACAGCTATCAGCTGAGCCTCACTTCCTCGTTGGCCAGAAAACCCAACCCAGTTCTTTTTTAAAAATAAAAAAATAAAAAAAAAATGGGGGGAAACTGGCTGGGCATTAATCTTAGATAACCAGGTTCTAGTTTTAAGGAAAAATAATAACAATAATAAAAATCTTTTTCAGACAGATTGTTCCTTAGGAATGCTGGGAGGAATGGTGAACCAGGGAGCTTCCTGTTAGCAGTCTCAGTCCTAGCATTTGGCTCCAAAAACCCAAACCACAGCAACCTCAGAAGGTAACCCCCAGCTTCTCAGAAGGCTGCACGAACCCTGCCCAGAGCATCCTCTGTCCTGCAGCCTCCCCAGCACAAGCAGTGGGGCAAGGAGGCTGGAGGAGCTCTCAGAGCCTCAAATACCATCGGGAGGCTGCTGCTGCTTTGGTGGGAGCCCCAGGAGAGGGAGTGGGATGGTTGGGAAGCAGTGCTAGCTAACTGCTGTGATAGTAGGAACCCAGCCCTTTTTTTTTTTTTCGTTTTGTTTTCCTTCCCTCTTTTCTTTCCAGTGAACAGCTTTGAGATTGCCTCGCTCTTTAGGAATTGGTTGATATCATTTCATTTGTGGGAGAAGTGAGTCAGCCCTACCCCAGCATAAAGTATTTCACGAAAAAAAAAAAAAGACATATTTTCCTCTTTTCTATACATTTTATGTCTAGATAGTAAATAATGATAGATACATTATTTTTTCCTCCTTTAAAATTGCCTTGGAAAGCTATGGCAGCGAGCTGTGACGTGGTTGTGACACTTGCTGTCTTGATGTAAGCCCGCATCGGGGGCTCTGCTCCTGCTTGTGCAGCCCTGCAATAAGCTCCAGTTGGTCGGACACGTCTCAGTTGCCACGTGCAACTGAGATGCTTTCTGGCGCATTCTTGTGGTGGGATTTTGCCGGATCAGGACCATGAATGAGCTTCTCAACACACTGTTGATGACCCTTGTCTGAGGGGGGTTAAGAACAAAATTGCATGCAGACTGCTAGAGACACAGCAAGTAAAAGCAGTCCACCTTCTGTTTTAACTATGGGTGGTGTAGGTTTTACTGAATTGTTGGTAAAGGAGCTTGGTGAGATTGAAAACGGGCTTGTCCCACCTTCCTCCAACCATCCCAGCCCTGAAGTGCTGCGATGCTGTTTGTATGTTGCTGCCTTTAAGAAAAGTAAAGAGAGACAGCAGGAAATGAGGACGTAAACTCTGCGCGCTTCTCAGAAGCAGAAGGAAAGTGACATCACTGCTTTTCAAACTTGGAGCAAGCTTCACTTCTTGTAGTGGTTCTCGCCATATCCACTTCACAAAGAAAAATGTGTATGTTCTATAGCACTGATGTGTCACGTTCTTAATTTTTCACAGTGCTGGTTTATGCAGACGTCTTACGGTAACTGCTTCAAAATGGTTTCTGTTTTATCGAAGACCTGATTAGCTAGGAAGGAATGGGAATTCCACATCTTAATAACAAGTACTACTGGCAATATTTATTTTTCTCTCCCTATTTAAATATGTTTTCCTTTCTTTTATTTTTGTTTGCATATTATCCACTGAACTATTAGTCTATGAACCAGTTGTGATTTAGAATCCTGCATAGTAATACATTTCAGCAAAAAAGTGCTGCGAAATTTGCTATTATTTAAAAAGTAAATGTCCTAAAAGTTCTGGAATCTTTTTTTTTTTTTCCTTCCTCCTTTTGTAATTTTTACTCTGTGTAATTATTTTCAAGGGGTTCTGCTGCCTTCTGAAAGAAATGATGCTCAATGAATATCATGGGATAATACAGAAGCCTGTGTAGGATGTGCACTGACCTACCTAAGAAGCCCAAGAGAGATAATTACAACCTTTCTTAGTCTAAATACAACCGTGCTTTGCAAATGTTTTTCCATGCAAAGAATGCGAGCCAGTTACATTTTGGAGGCTGTATGTATATGGAAAAGGGACTATAAAGTATAAAGGAGATGCCTATTTCAGGCTATTTTTGACGAGTTCCAGATTAAAAAAAAATAAAAATAAATTATAGCATATTAAATTATTAGGCATCTTTACTAGGGTGTGAGGAAGATTTATGCTGTAATGAAATATTGCTGCAACCCAATTTAGAACTTGACAAATCTGGTTTTATAGGCCTGAATTATAAGGGATACCTCATTATTTGAGGGGAAAAAACTTTTATTGTTATTTTTGGCACCCTTGTCTCCTCTTTGGTTGGGTTGTGCTCTGCAGGAGCTGCTCTGGGCAAGATGTCTCAGCTGATGCTTTTTCAAGGGAGCTGTGCAGGATGAAGTCATCATCAAGGATCACATCCTGGCAAGCCTTTCTTACCACATGTGGTCACTGATTTCAACTCAAAACTCATTCAGTCTTTGTTGCTCCTCTGGACCAGAAACATAGGTCTTCTTAAAAGCGTGGAGTTCCACTCTGTTGTCAGATATATCAGACATAGCATCAGTATCTGATAAACACGTCAGTATCTGCAGCTATGCCAAGTGTAGTAGCTACACCAGAATTACACATATACTGCTTTAAAAAAAAAAAAAAAAAAAAAGCCTTATTCCTTCTGGGTTTTCTCTCCATTTGCACGAAGGTTTGCTTGGAGTTAATGTGTTTGCTGTATGACCTGGTGTAACCGTAATGGCTTGCAGTGGACCATAGTATTTGTCAGTCTGCTCAAAATGTTGGTAGCATGTTCTTCTCTGAATGACTTTTGAGACTGCTCGGGCAGTTCTTGTGGCTCATCACAGGTATTCTCCCCACTGAGAAGTAAAACTGGAAGCAAACTGAGTTGGTGCATTTGACTGGAGTGGAGAACAAATCTTAGCTGGAAATAATATTATTTCTAGAGCAATGAGTTCCTTGTGTGCAGGGTTTCTGTTTCCCCGGCTGCCCTGGCATGCAAAGTGATTGGTCTTGAGCAAATGACATACACTTGTAGCTACAACCATGTAGGCACACATCGGTGAGCATGTGACAAAGGAAAACAAAACGCACGGGGCAAGCTCAGCCGGCAAATCCTCCAGGAGCCTTTGTTTCTGCTCCCTAGGGGAGAGGGGCACAAACTTGTCCCTAGTCTGCCCGTGGCTTGCTTGCTCGGTGGCTCTGCAAGTGCCCTTACGGTGTGTTGTGCCTGCTGAACGGGATGAGTACAGCGTGTCTGGGTGTAAGTAACGCTTACCTGCGGGAGAGCGCCCTGTCACGCGGAGTGATGAGGATGGCTTACTGGGAAGTGAAGTCTTGGGAGTCTGAAGCTGGAGCAGGCACAGCTTGGCGTGTGCCAAACGCACGCTGTGTTACGTGCTGAGCTCTTGCTGAACCATTTGCTGAGTTGTAGGGACCCTGCTGTTTTGTTGGTCTTTTTAACCCTCCCCATGTAGGCATCGGTAGCCAAGTGTTTTGCCTCTCTGTGTAGCCTTAAATTGCACTTTTTTTCTGATGCAGTCATCAGATCAAATTATTTATAAAATGAGGACATCCTTTTGGACTTCAAGTGTAAACAGTCCTGTAAGTATGTGCACAGGCAGGGAGATTCTTGTCTGTTTATCTGCAGTTGAAGCCCAGATATTAATAAATACTAACGTTAAATAGTGCGTTTTTTCCCCTCAGTCTGCTTCTGAGTTCTCCCTTTAGGGCTCAGATTTCTTCTCGGGGTTACCCAGAGGAGAGCTTCCACCTCTCCCCTGCTGGAGTTACGAGTTGCAGTGCGTCTCTGCTGCTGTCATTTACCTGGAGCTAGGGCAAGGCGGCGAATCCTTTTGGATTTGGGATCCTCAGGTATCAGCAGTGCCGAAGCCGTGGCTGCAGTTGCTGGTGCGTGCATTTGAGGGTCGGGTCTGCCGTCTTCGTGCAGTGGGATGATGCTGGGTCTGTTCCCTGGGAATTAACATCGAGAACTGGGAGCCCACCGAGGTGCTGTCAGACGTTTTGGCACCAAGCTGGTGCTGGGCTCTGCTTGCTTGTAAGGCACCTCAATGGGCAGCCGAGTGCTTCAGGGGTGGTGGGGAGGCACTCTGCAGGTCGGAGGTGGCTGGTGCTGCCCCGGTGCTCGCCCTGTGCATCCTGCAGCATGGAGGCTGCTGGTGGCTCCGGGGGAGATGGGAGAGGTGCAGACGGGGCGCTGTGAAACAGAGGCTGAGAAAGGCACGTCTTGCAGGGGTCTTTAAGGTACCGGCTCCTGCCAGGGTGACTTCATGTGTGTTATGGTGTTTATTTTAGCTCCCTGGCTTGTTATTTTTGGGCGGGCTTATTTTTTAAAAAAACAAAACTACAAACAGGCTCTTAGCCAATGCCAGCGCAGTTTGCAAACCAAAACCAAATCTGAGCAGAGCACTACTCTCGAGTGAGCTGCGCTAATCGAAGACGCGCTTCGGTTTCCTGCCTCGAGCTTCTCCCTGGCTCTGGTTGGGCGCATGTACGGTACGGCGTGCTGAGAGACACCTTTCAGGCCCATCCCGTTAAAGAAATGTGTGCTGGCAACCGCTCTGAGCTCCGTATTGGATGCGTTTATTGCCTGCCTACTCATGGTTAGCAAGCAGCTGTTTGGAGTCAGGTAGGCTACAGACGAGTCCTGGGTTTGTGAATTAACATCTCAAATGGATCGGTTGTGCGTCCTTCCTGCGCGTTGCACAGATTTCTGTGTTCCTGCGATCAGACAAAATATGTACTCTGACAACAATAATAATAATCCCCGTAAGAAATGTCACACAGTGCGCGTGGTGTGTGAGCAGAATATTTTATGCAGTGAGGATGTTGAACTGATGCAATCCTGAGCACTCCGGCTCTGCCGTTTGCATAAAAGCAGCACCTCAAAGCCCCTGTGATCTGTTCCACCAGCAACGCCGGGGCTGACTTTCACTTTCCTTACTGTAAGGGGATTGGTATAGGAGGGAATTTGCCATCCGCTCTTAGTCTACGTTTTTCCAGACAGGTTGGCCTCCACAAACGTTACAGCCTCCTTTTTCTCTGCGTGGGAGAGTACAAACTGCTGCTGGAGGCAAGGGGGAGAGATTAACATTCATCTGTGTTTTTTTCTCTTTTTTTTTTTTTCCATCCTGTGGGCATGGCAGACTTATGAATGTGCTGTTCCTTCAGGGAGTGTTTCTGCTTGTTGCCCTGATGAGAAGGCCATAGAGAAATGGGTACGGGTGTGAATTTTATGTCACTGGTAATCAGGCACATGAAAAAGCCAAGCACAGTGGCTCTGTGGAAGAGGTCAGAGAGGAAAATGGAAGGACCAGCAAAAGCCTTGGGGCTGCTCTCTGAGTGGGGGCACTTGCTAGGAAACCTTTCCAGGAGCTTGTGCATGTTGAGGGTTTAATGGAAAGCCCACCTCTTTGCTTCAGCCTTTCATGAAAAGTGGTAAAAGTTTTATTTTGCCAGGGCTCTGTGTTGAGCAGAGAGATACTTCTTTGATCCTTACTGTGATTTAGTGTTGCATGCATAGCCAGAAAAACTGATGGGGAAATATATATCTATCAGAAACAAAAAATATTAAAAAAAGAAACGAAAGTCTCCACTGGCATGGAAACTAGAGCTGAGATTATCAGCGCGTGTACAATCACAGCAGTGACTGATAACGCTCACGCAGGATCAGGAGGCTTAGTTTCGCTTTGGCAGGGGCAGGAAAGGTCTCTCCAGCACGAGCTTCTGGACACCCCGCTGCGAGGGGAGCTTCTGTCTGTCCGTCCAGCCGTCCGTCCAGCCTTGCCCTTCGGTGTCCTGCCGTGAGGGGCAGGTACCGCGGTGCGTGCACGCCGTGAGGGTGATGCATCTGCCTCTGTCTGCCTCCTTCCACAGAAGCACCAGCCTCCCTGGCACTCGAATTGCCTGTGCAGAAGCAGCAATAGCCTCGTGGTCCCCAGGGTCTCCCGCTGCTGCCAAATTAGAGTATCTCTCTCAATTAACAGCCAGGCGTTCTTTCCCCCCCCCTCCTTCTCCCCCCCTCGCCCCATCCTAATGGGGAGTGGTTAATAGTTATCATTTACTAATTTAGGGATCTGGAAGGTTTGTTCTCAATGCGTTGCAATCAGGAGAGCTCGCTCCTCGCCCAATTAGTGGGCCCTGCAGCCGGGCGGGCAGCCTGCCTTCCCACTGTGGGGTGTCTGGAGGTGATGGGGCCGCGGGCCTGGGCGGCCACTGGGGGATCGCAGCGCCTGGGGAGCCTCCCCAGCGTCTCGCCTGAGCTGCCGGAGGGGTACGAATGCGGTGGTTTTGGATGGATGTGGTAAGGATTTTATCCAGGGGATGGCATGGGGATCGCTGGAGGGTGATGGGGAGCTGCAATTTAAAGGTTTGGAAGGATGTTGCTAATGGGCATTGAATGAGATGAGGTCAGTATGAGAGGAACAAAAAAAAAGCAACAAAATGAGGTGAGAGGAACAAAAACCCCATTCAGGTAAGGGCAGGGCAAGGGCAGTGCTGCCCCGTGAGGGGCTGGTTCAGTCAGGGTGGGTTCGTGCGGTTGTTTCCGAGGCTCTTCAGGAGCATCCTGCGGGGCTGGGCTTCCCCGCTCGGACACGTCTCTGTCCATGTTCCAGTCAGGTTTTGGCAAAGTAGGAACAGCACCATCCGCATCTGACTTTATTTAAAAAGAAAAAATTAAGTCTTGAATGCCAGCCATCTGCTGTTGGCTTCGTATACAGGCCGTGTCCCCTCAGGGGATGGAGGTGGCGTGTCCGGCCAGAGAACCGCCACAGGAGCACGTCGTGCCGAAAGAGCCCTGCCCAGTGACAGGGAATTTGGGTCCCTTCCTGCTGGAGGGATCCACAACGCTTTGCTTGTGAATCCTTGAGAAGAGATTTGAGCCTCTCTGTGCAGGGGACGCATAGTGCCGGTGTGGTTAGGAGCTGCCGTACTGGTGACTGAGGCAAGAAGATAGTCGCCGCTTTTCTTCTTGCAGGCTGGTCGTGGGGTGTAATGTTGTTTTGGAAACGGTTTAGGTTGTGGTTTTCTACAAGTTGGCTATTAAAATAGGCCCACTATCTTGATGGGAGCCACTATGAGCCCTTAGCCTGAAGCAGGAAATGGGCAGACTCGTTTTTCTTTCATTCTTTCATCCCAGTGACCCCCAGCAAATGCCCAGTCAGTGTTGATTTGCTTCTGAAGGTGCTTTTTCTGAAGTCAGTGTGCCTTGCTTTTCTTTGTTGTACTTCCCCGTTTCTTCCTATTATAGAAGTCAAGTGCTGACTCTGTTCCTATAGCTCTGGGTGAAGGTGAACACTAGCAGGGCAGTAGACAGTTAAAAAAAAAAATCCATTAATTAAAATATTTACATTGGAAGCTGCAAAACATTTGCTCGTTGACTAAAACAAACTTCCCCATTGTTCTTATACCATTGCTGCAATTTCTCTGAAAATAGCCAGGAAGAGGTTGAGCTGTGAGGAATTTTACTGGGTTGGCAGGGGAGTAGGAGCACAGGGGTGCTCTGCTGGGCTCCTGGTCAGTGACTCTCTTCTTCCTCAAATCCTTTTGTCCTGTGGACAAAAGATCTCTTCTTCACACACACCCACAAAAGAAAAAAAAAATACCACAGTGTAATATGTTGGTATGGTGTTTCTGGTGATGCCAAAACCTAAATGATCCATGTCCTTATGAATAAAAGGTATTTCTCAATGAAGCAAATGGCAACTGAAAAGAGGAAATAAGAGGGAGTAAATTGTGTCAGTAAAAGATGAGGAAATGGTTTTCAGTGTATGACAGGTTTCTTTTTAGCGCTACAAGCCTGCACTGCTGTACACTTCAAAAAGAAGAGCACAGCACAGAGGGGTGCCCAGGCTGGGACCCAGTACCACTGCTCCCATCCCGCTGCTGGGGAACTGGAGGATGTCACCTTCCCCATCACCTGGCACTAGGCCCCTGCCATTCCTGAGGGGAATTGCTGCCTGAGGGAAACCAAGCCAGCATGCAAAGCAGGCACGTCAGATCCAGGCTTAAAAAGCAGTGTTTCCCTTGTATCCAGGTTTGTGCTTTAGGCACAGGAATGCTCTTTGTAGAGTCGTTGCAGGAAAAAAATAAGTAAATGTGAAAATAATTCATTTGAAATCCTTCCATTCCTGCCTTATCTCCTCCCAGACAACTAGATAGAGAAAAAAGTTTTCTTTTTTTTTTAAAGCCACCACCACCACCCTGTTCTCTCATAGAGCATCCAATTTCACTGGCGCATTTCTGGTCTTTTTCAGCTTGGCAGTGGACTAACAGGCTTCTAGTGCTGGTGGGCAGAGCGCTCAAAGTGCTAACAGAACATACAGAGGGGTTTGTCTGGTGGGTTTGGAGATTCTTGGTTCACACTTTTTTCTCTAGGCAGACTCTTAATGCTTTTCAAGGTGTCAAACTGGACATCTCCCTTCTGCTGTGTGGGTTTGCTAATTGGATGGATTGCAGGTCATGCCCCCTTAATTTAATGGTGTTGCAGAAGCCTGTTTGTTTGAGCCTGTTTCTTTGAGCCCCAGTCTGTCAGGATTTAGATCTTATTAACTCCGAAGTTGCAGTTTTGTTAGTTAGGTGCATGGCACTCTTTCCTTGTGACCCCAGGTACGTTGAATTGTATTATGCTTACCTAAAAAAATCCTTCTGTTCCTTGTCAGTTTGGTGTGCAAAGGTGGTAAGACGTTACTTGATCAGGGTTCGGCATCATTTAAACTTGTGCATGAGAGCTTTGTTTCATCCATGTCTTGCATGCTTTACCATATTTAAGAAGGACTGTGTGTTGACAGTTTCTTGGCCTGCAGATAAAAGATGCAACATATCCAGGTTTGATACACTGACAGAAAATTGTCTCCACGAAGTATAAGGCTGCTGTGATTATTTCTGGCCATTACCATTGGTCTCATTTTACAACTGTGCACATTATATAATTTGATGTTCATTTAATTTAATGAGAGGATGCTGCAGACTTATTTATGACTTGGTAGGGCAACCTGTACACTTTGGCCACCTCTTTTAACCTTTCTGAAGGAGGAAAAGCATGTTTCTTACAGAACATGTTACAACATCTTTAATACATTTATATCCAGGTTTCCCAGATTCCTGCAGACAGGAGGGCGACTTGCCTGGGGTGTGGATTATACTGGAATGGGAGCAGAAGTTTAGCTTTTTTCTTGAACTGCTTCTTAGCTTTCTATTGTAAGGTTATTGAGTGGTATTAATGGAGTTTTCCTTTTGTTGCAGATGGAATTTTGTGACTTGCTGGATTCTGAATAGGGCGAGGAGATGTGTCTGATAAGGTAAGAGAAGAGGGTAAGATAAACATGTTCTTACATAGAACAGTCTCCCTGGTCTCGTGTTCTGGTTGAAGACAACTGTTTCATTCCTTGGCAAAGCCCTGCAAATAATTGAGGTGTTTATTTATATATTTTTTCTGTCTCTGATCTCAGAGCAGGGATCATTTCAGTTCTGTACAGCTTCATTAGTCCTTTCTCCTGGTGAAGTGGTATACAAAGTCTAGACAACAGAAATACAACTCTTTCAGGCACGAGCTTAGCCAGCTGGTCATGCTTGCCTTAATATTGTAAAGTTTCTTAAAACTTACATGTGAGGTAGAAGCATTTTTGTTTGGGTTCAGGATTCCCCCCCCCCCCCCCCCCCAAGACTTCTGAAAAGTAAAAAGATCTTTGAGCTGTTTTAGCTTCTATGCTTTAAAACTTGTTTTTCCTGTTGCAATATTTTCAAAATTGGACTGTTTTGAATAGGATAGAATGTATATCAGCAGAAAACCTTTAGGTTTGAGTTTGAAACAAGTATTTGCTGTCACTGATATACTGAAGGAAGTAAGTTTGCAGAATTTTAATAACAGCATTTGAAAAAGACTGTGTTCAGATAGGTGCTTTTTCTCTTTCAGTTTCTGGTCCAGACTTTTCTACTGTCAGAGAAGAGTAGATGTCTTTAAAACTAAAAGCAGTGGAATAACTATATTCAGACACCAAACAGCTGAATACAGTAGTAGCATGATGCAGGAATTATCAGTCTTTCAACCTGCAGTCCAGCCTATCACTATGCACCTCATTCATTTATGCATTTCATTTCGTCTCCTGTTTGAGCTCTGTGTAACTTAGGGGCCTCAAAATCCCTTTTGTTCTTCGAGGCTGTTGGTTGGAAAGTGTAGTGAAAACAGCTAAAAATCTTATGTCATCGTGCAAGGATCAGGATTAAAAGACTTTTTCCTTCAATTGAGAGATTTAGCTGTTGCAGACAGTCCTTTTTTTTTTTTTTTTTTTTTTTTCCATTTTAGTTTTGTTTGCTTAGTGGAGTTACTGTTTTGGAGGGTGGCTACCCGAGCAAGAACCGAAAACTTTCGGTGGCTCTCAGCCCAGCGTAGAGTATGCAGGAATCAAAGGCTCGCTTGCTTCTTAGCCTTCTGCAAATATTGGGCATTTTCCCCTTTGTCCATTCGAACCACACCCTTTCATCCCACCACTGAATTACATTATAAATATTTTATTTAATGGCTTATGAGGCCACCTTTGAGTAGACGGTATGTATATAGCTGGTAAAATACAGCTCTTCAGGTGAGAGGTCTGGCAATCTGCAGCGCTATTATGTAAAGCACCTCAGCGCATACCTCGCTTGTTATGTAAACCATCTTCACTCACTCGCACGTGTTGGAACCGGCCTACTTCTGTTCCAAGAGCGGTGAATTACGAATTACGGCTGTGTTCAGGACTTCTTAGAGCGTGTTCAGCCCGACTGTGCGGGCGGCCTGGCTGCCGTCCCCTCATGTGCCCGCCACTGGCATTGCTGTGGTGGTGGCCGCCATAGGGGAGCCACCGCCTGCGGAGAGCCGATGTGTGGAGTCGAGTGTGGCCTGTATGGGTTAAATGCTCGTGTTCAGGTTGGTTTGGTTTAGCAGATTTTGTCGATTTTGGGGAAGAATTTTATTCATCTGGCAGTGGCGGGCACTGCTTTGGCATGCAGGTGGGACTGCTCCTCAGCACTCACTCAGCTGCTCGTGTTTTCCTAGGCTCCTCATAATTATTTCGTTTGTCTAACTCAGTCATTTGATTTTTGTTTAAAGTATCATTCTTCACTGCAAAGTGGATATTCCTGAATGTACGTGCTTTAACCTGAGCAGCAGTTTGTTTTAATGCCTCTCCTAGGGCGAGCTTGCTCTCTCCTTACCTCATAGAACAGCTACCGAGGGAGCTTTGCGTCTCGAGCATGTTCTGCTGCTTCGGGCCTTGACACCTTTTCTTGCCATGGTTTTATTGCCAGCCCCAGGCAGGTACAAATCGTGAGTCAGGTCCCTAGAAATCACAGGACTGGCTTCAAAATGAGATTCTGGGAGAGAGAAGTTAACACTTCCCACTGGCTCTCGTCTTTCACCTCTAGAAGAGAAGATTCTGTCCTGGCAGTGTGTGATGCTGTTTCAGGGTTGAAATTAATCCTGAGCTACAAATATGCCTGTCTCATTCTCATCTTTTGGCGTTCAGAGGGACTTCATTTTTTTGTTCCTTCCCTGGCAGCCTGGGGCAGAGAAGTGTCACTGTCCCACTCCCTGTCCTGCCTCGCAGGAAGAAGCGGCTCTCCTGTTCATACTCCTGCTTAAGGCCATAATTGTCAGGCACCCCTAGTTCTTAGAGCCATCCCTTATTACTGTTAATTTTTTAAAGTACTGTGTTCCCTCTCCCCATTTGCTTCTGTGCTTTCATCTTTCCAGACAGGCATCTGGATCCTGCTCCAAACTTGCCCTCAGGTCCTGTCTGTGCCTCGTGCCCAAGCTTTCTCCTGATTACTTGTAGTTTTCATGGATATTTCCTGACCCATTCCCTGCTGCTGCTGCTGCTTCTGGAGTGGAACTTAGGAAGTATTCATGAGAGCATCATGAGATGTGGTGAGCTTTTGCTGATGTTGATGGGTGCCAGAGCTCCCACCCAGCATTTTCTTTTCTTTCCCCCATATTTCCCTGTGCCTTTATCTCGCTTTCTTCCAAAAAGCTGGGGACCCTTGTGAATGAGAAGTTGAGCTTCACACGGGGTCTGCCTGGTAATTTGGATCAGAATCATAAATTCATTCTATCAGAGCTGATCTAGTTTCAGAGGTGCATTTGTGAGATGAAAATGACTCTGATCGCTGTGATGGCGTTGTGTCATATTGGAAAGGAAATGACAAGGAAGTAACAGTTACCAGGCCTATTTTCACCCTCTGTTAAACTGCATCGACCTGATGGATTGCTGCGCCAAGGCCGCTTGTCTTAACAGTTCCAAATTAGATTACCAATTAATATTGATTATCTGAAAAGCAGTGTGTTGATGTATATTCTGTTATTAATGGCTGGGGCATGCTATGTTCATGCATTTTATAATAGCAATCTGTTTTGCAAACATTTCTGGTTGTTCTTTTTAAATGAGTCTTGGCAGTGAAAACACCAGTTTAATTCAGAGTATCTCACTGAAGTATTTGTGTTCTTTTCTCGTTTTGGGTGTTTTGGTGTTGTTTTTTAGTGGGAGTAACACTTGATTTTGATGAGACCAGATTCAGGCAAAGTCAAAGAATGATTTTTGTCTAAACTGGTGCACTGTGGTTTCTTGCGTTAATTCACATACGTGCAAAATGGTGGCATTGCTGCTAGATTACTTTTGCTAATGTCCTCTGACATTGCGTATGAATTATTTTTGTCTCCCCAGAAGCCATCTTAGAAAAATGTTCAAAATAAGAAAGCTTATTTGAATAAAAGAGTAACAGGTATTTTGAGTTCCCTTTCTTGCGTTATTTAGTTGTTTTGTCACAGTATGTGGAAAGTACCTGGAAAGTACAGGGAGGAAAATGGGGAATCTCTCATGCATAAGGAAAACCTCTAGATAACAAAGTTGGGGGGAGGGAGGGTGGAATATCTACATAAATGTAGACATCAAGGTAAATGCTTTTTCCTTTTCTTTTTCTTCCAGAAAATTTGAATATTTGCTCAATCTGATGTTGCAAGTTGTAAATGCTTAACACTTCTGAAAGAATAAATTACTTCAGTGCCTGACTGTGTAGATAACTGTCAGCTTCAAAGGATGAAGTGAGTTAGAAGGAATGTCTGGAGATCTCGGCATAGGCTAATATTAGGCAGAATACTGAAAGTGGGGGGGAATACATTCAGCTAACATAACAGAGGCCTAGATGTACATTTATGTATAAATTAAGAGGAGCCATGTTATGAAAAGCAAATTTCTATGGTTCTGCTTTTAAAGTGGAATACTCAGTTCCCCCTTCCCAGCTCTGTCGCACTAGGTTTCCCAAGCTTGTTGTTATAAGAATTGTGCTTCTTTGATAAACAGCGAGATGGAAAATTGACCTATCTTATACTTCTCAAGTTATCTTTATGATAAAGGTCACCTTCTGCTGTTAGAGTAGTGCTGTGAGCTGCTTGGTTCTGTAAGAGGCAGGTAACTTTTTCTGCAGTCTTGACCAAGCAATTAAGAGAAACTGAAATTAGCGCTGTAAAACGCACAGTCAAGCTATGGGGCTAAAATTGAAAGAGCCATTTCAGTTTTTGCTTGAAAAGTGAACTGATCTGCAGTTCCCCTCTGAGCTTGTAAACACAAAGAAGGAGCATTGTTGGCCTCGCAGCTCCTGGGGTGCATATTTCTTGTTTCTCAACCCCTCTGTACCATCTCTGCCACTTGTCCGGCTGCTCAGTGAGCCAAGTTGGGGTACGGGACCTGGACCAACTATGAGCTCCTCCTCCTCCTCAGGGTTTTTTTCTGGTCTGTGTCCCTGGGCTCAAACAGGCACAAGGGGAGTATTGGGGGGGGCACAGCAGCATCGCCCCTGCTGCTGCTGATCTCTGGGCACCTCTGCAGCTCTGACAGCTCAACCAGAGCTTGGAGATGTGGCGTGCAGGGCAGGGGACGCTCGGCGTGGGGAGCCTGCTGCGTGCCCGCTCCGCTGGGCAGGGCGGCCGCTGGTGCCAGTGCGTGAAAATAGCGCTGGAAGCCAGGAACTCGTAACTGCAGCTCTGCTAATGACTAGCCTGTGGTTTTGGGCAACTCCCTCAGCCCTCTTTGAGTCAGCTCCCCTGTCAGTAAAAAGGGGATAATACTCCTTTATAACTTACTGCTGAAATGATTAATTGCTGCGCACAGTGCTTCAGGTACCCAGGTCCTGCCATGTATTGTTACCATTGCTGTGGCGAGGCCTATCTCAAACTTTGTTCAGAAACCCCAGCTCCAAAAACACAAAAGTTTTGGGGGGCTGTTTTGTTGTTGTTGTCGTTGTTCCTCTTAACTATTGAAACAGATCAGATTGACTCTCAGTACTGAAGTGCTAACCACCAATACCGGCCATCTGGATCGTGCCCTCCTCCCCTTCTCCTTCCTCCCCACACCTCCTCTCTTGCCTTTCCACTCTTCGCATCAGCCGTTTCCTAGCTGAATTAAGGACAAATTGCCAGGAGATCTAAAAGGGAAGTTTTAGTTGAGGCTGAAGGTGAAATCCTAGCAGAGAATGTAAGGCTGTGCTGCTGAGGCAGAGAGGTAGGGAAACGTTCTGTTTTTTTTTCTTTTCCAGCCCATTCTGGGTGGCAGCCATGCAATTTCCAAGCTCTGGCTTCTGTTGCCAAGCCGAGATATGCCAGTAACTCACTGGTTCAACAAAAAAAAAGAAAGAAAATTCTAAAAATGTTGGGGGGAGCCTGGCGAGTGCAAAGTTGCAGAATTCATATTTGAGATTTAAAAAAAAAAAAAAACTCTAGAAATTAAAGAAAAAAATAGTCAAGGTCCTGGGGCTGAGCTGGTGGCTGTGCTCTGAGAACACCAGAAGCTCGCTTGCACTTAGCTTCCCTCAGAGATGCGCTTTTCTGGCTCGTGATTGACCCTTATCTGTGTGTGGTAATGTCCTGTTCCCCCTGGAGGAGATGGATGCTGTGAGGAGCTGAGGCCTTGCCCCATGCCACGCGTCTGAAGGTGGGAAGGGAAGGACAGGCGGCCGTCACTGGTCCTTGCTGGGTGGCAACCTGCTGGCAGCTCAGGAGGCCAAGCCTGCTGCAACTCCTGTCCTCTGCTGGGCTGCTGTCTTCGTTCTTGGCCAGCATGCCCTGAAATGAAATAAGCTGCTCGTGATGTGCTGGCATCATAAACGCCAAGGAATGGGCTGTAGCTTTAGGAAACCTATATTCTGTGGAATACTTTGATAGATGTCTGTCCCCAGAATAAGCCTCTGTTGTCTGCTCATCCTCTCTTAGTGCAGATCATGAACTCTTGCTTGGTAATTTCTGCAGAAAGCCCCCAACTTCTGTTGTTACTTTGCAGAGGTGTCCACTCTCAACTATAAATGACAGAATGTGACATGTTGAAGTTGTAAATTGTGTTCATTTCTCTCTGGAAGGATTTTAGGCAATTCTCTTTTCTGTGCTGTATACATTTTTGCGTACTTTGATTGTAGTAGTAGAGCGTTGGGCCAAGCATTCAGCAATATGTCGAGCTCTTTTGTGTCTGTATCTGTAGGGGGGATGCAGTGCAGGGCCTTGTCCAGGTGTCCTTGTTTAATGCAAGTTGCTATGAACCGAAGAATGGGGAGAGGAAAATCTGAATATTACAAGCTTCGGTGCTCAGATCTGCCACGAGCGATTCTTTGGGAAGCTTGCTTTGTGTCCTTCATCCAGCCACACAAAAATTGGCACCTCCAGCACTGATTGACACTAGCTGGACTGATCCACAGCTCTGCTGCTCTGTCCTGGAGCGCTGGGAAAAGCCTTAAATACTCTGAATGGAGGCCATGGAGCACTCTGAAGACCCGTAATGATGAACTATGATTTTAATATTGTAGTGGTGCATAGGGAGCAGCCTGTGCTTCTGAAGATGTCCTCCGAGAGCGGTTCTGGTAGGAGTTGCTGCGGAGGTCTGCATTTCTGAATGTACGGCGTTGCTGCATGGGGAAGATGTAAATGGCAGAGCAGTGGGGCAGAGTTTTAGTCGGCTGGATAAGAAGAAGTGTTTCTTGTGGATGCTGCATTTCACCAGCTTGCTGCCGATGAGTTTCTGGGCGCACCGCACACTGTATCAGTTAGCTATAATTAAGTACCGTCAGGCAGAGGAGATTAATTCTGAACTCTTCAAAATGTTTTCCTCTGCCCAGCAGCATCTTTTTGGGGCCTACTTTTGACTAATGTATTCCTTATCTTCTGAGTAAATTTTTGTAGAGACATCTAGCCAGTTTGTCAGTAAGTCACTGATAACCATTATCCTCTTTGATAAGCAAAATACGCTGACTCTGTAACTCTCAATATAAGATGTATTTTCTGAGTCTTTAGCTGTTCTAGTGGAACCTTCTTCTCTCCAGTGAACAGACCAGAAATACATGTTGCTCTTGCTGTTATTTTTCTTAGATAATGCTCTCCCTCCCACCCAGCCTTATACAAAATAATGCTCTTATCCATCCAGCGGCTGGGTTTCCTTGCTTAGCTGCAGGGTCGTGCAGGAAGTTCAGTGTCTAGATTGTGTCTGCTGTGACCCCCAGGCTTTTTAAACAGGATCGTTGCTTTCCAGGATGCAATCCTCGTGATTCTTTTTGATTCCCATAAGTTTGTAACTTTTGTGGCATTGCTGTATTCAAAGCTAGTTGTCGTTCATGTAAATTATATCTATCAAACAAACAAAAAGCCTTTACCAGAAAGTAACCTGACTCACTTTCTGCTTACGGTTGGTTGTTCCAGGTTTTGTGTTCTGTGCCAGTGACAACTGCAGTCATACCTTCTTTCAGGTGCTTGGTGGGGGCAATGGATAGCATCGCTTCAGGCCCCCAAAATGCCAAAGGAAAAATGTGAGAGGAAGTGGGGTACATGTTGTCATTAGAGATAATACTTAAAGGATTTTGAATCTCGAAATTGAACTACTTGTACTTTGCAGTTTGGGTTTGTGTGAACATAATTGCAACTTTGAGTTCTTTCTTTTAAATATCGCATGTATGTGGGGGTGTAGTTGTTTTGTTTTTGCTAAGTAGCATTTTTCTGGAGAATTGTATTCATACCACTTGTGTTTTTTTGAAGGTAAAATTTAATGTTGATACTTTTTTTGGTCTAGTTCTTAGGAGATTGAGTACCAGACAGTTGCGCATTACCACCAACTAATAGTCAAAAGGTACAGTCTTGCAAAGACTTGACTAAAACTAAATGAATAGCTCTCAATTTCCTGTGGGTTTTTCTTTTTTTGTATGTCTGTGTGCTGCTTACCAATAAGGAATAGAGCAACTTTCTGCTTCTGAGATAATGTTATTTCCAATTTTTATACTGTTGAAGTAATTTTTGTTAAATGGGAAGAAAAAAAGTTAATAACCTTGAAAAGGAATTTCTCTGCAAATGTGCAATCAGGGTTGGGATCTTTTTTGCTCTTCTGTTTCGTCAAGAGGAAAAAAACTGTGGTGCTTTAGTACTTCATTAGCCTTTTGCTTTCAAATGCAGAGCCTTAGCAGTGCATTGCTTTCATGATTCATTTTAGCATTTGCCCGTGAGAATAGTATTTGAACACCTCTTAGAGATGAAAAATGTCAAGACCTTTGTTTCCACGACGGTGTTGTACACAGCTTTGTTTTATTCAACTCACTGCCCATTTCTGAAGTGAGTTAAGGAATCTGCTTGGGGTGGCCCAGGAAGTCTGTGGGAGCTGGAGGGACGGTACCCTCCCACCAAAACCATTTTCTGGTAGCCAGGGAATGCTCTCCTTTGTGTCTGTCTTCTGTAGGCTTAGGTGGATTTTTACCCTTGTTAAATAGTAGTGGTCTCACTTTGATCCTGTGCATTTCATAAACCTGAGTATTACTCCGATTGCATGCCTTTTTCTTATAAAAGGAAAAGTGTATGCTTGCTGGCCCTTATCCTAGTCTGTGCTATTTAAGACAGGCAAACGAGTAGACTTGTTGGTGTCCCACTTAAACTTCCTCTAAATTTCCTGAATAGACAAGTTGAAAGAACAAATTATCCCCTGTTCTTTTTCTCTTGGCTTTCTTCTGCTGGCTTGCAGCTTAAAATATTGTCTCTTCTAGTAGGCTTAAGCAGGAGTGATGAAGTCTTCTCTAGATGTGTCCTCTTAAGTTGAACTAGCTATACCATTAATCCCGCTAACAAAACGCAATTGAAGTAGAACTTTTTGACACGATGCTATTGGGATATCCAGCAAGCTTTGAATGAAAAATGTGAAAAATGTGCTTGGAATGTACTTGTGCAGCTTCCTGTGTAACTTTTGCCTTTGATAGGCTTTTGGAAGGACCATGCTGCCTAGAAAACTTTGTTTGTACCAAGAGAGGCTCTTAGGGAGCCCTTGAGAGGTTGCTGCATTCTCTCTCTTGCCATGGATAAATGCACACTCTGTGGGTCACTTGCTCAGAAAGACCAGCTGTTCCTGAGCTTTGGGTTGAGGGTTGGAGCCAAATGTGAGTGTGTTCTTGTTTCTTGAATTTCTGGATATGGTGTGAGGGAGTGAAAAGGACGGCGTGGTGTGCTCTGAATGCCCCAAAGAAGAGTGGAGTCTTGAGCCCGTACAGCTTTGTGGCTCAGCTTTGCTGAGAGAACAAAGGAGGTGAAAATTTTTTAATTTAGCCTTAAAAGATACATAAGGGTCATCTGTCAGTTGATCTGAAGTTCAACCAGCAGCTTCTGGTGAGACCTGTTACTGTGTGAGGTTTGAGTAAAAGTAGTAATGGTCACCATTCAGCAAAACCACATCTGGCAGCGGTTAATGACAAGGTATCTCCTGGCATTATAAAAGCGCTGTGTTAAAACAAGGAAGAGGATCGTGTGCCCAGATGTCAGGGTGATGGATCCTAGTCTGAAAGTCCAAGCAGGTAATGTTCTTTAAGCCCTGGTGAGTCATGGACAGTCAGGGGCTCCTGTGCTGTCTGTTATGTAAGGCAACTCCATGGTCACTTCGTTTGCCTTCTTTGTGTACATGATTTTATTTTTCATTATGGATTAAATTTGAAATTATTTCCTTACTCAGATATTAACATAGGATAAAATGTTAACCCTTTTCTGGTTGCCTGTCTTTTATATATGTTTTTACTTACTTTTTATTAAAGCAATCCTGTTATGTAATTACATAAAGTGTATACGAAGAACAGTTGAATGTGAGAGAGACAGACTGACCTTCTATGTTCTTCTTCTCCTGTTTAAAACAAATTGAGACTTTCGTGATATTTTATTAGCAGTCTCTTGCTTATCCAGGGAAATTATTTTTAAAGACCAGACCCTGGGAGTATTCTTTTCATTTGGAAGGGGTTACTGTTAGCTTTCCAGGCTCAGCCAATGTGGCTGGTATCTGGGATGTAAAAACATGGCCACACAGGTGGTGAGAATGTTGAGTAAGTGTTTTTCTTAGGAGGAGGTGAAGTTATTTCTTAATGATTTAACTGCTTAATCTTAGGAAGTCCTTGGAGGGGAAAAAAAAGAAAGATGTCTGGGAAGTTCTGCCAGAGATTTACGCAGGTTGAGAGAGGAGAGAAGGGACTATGCTTTCTGAAGTTAAACGTGGGGCAGGAAGTGCTGGAGCAAGCGTTGGCCAGAAATGCTGAAATACAGAATGAATGTGGGGAGGCAGAACACGAGTTCTTTTGGTGGTTGCACTGCCAGCAAGCTGCTTCAGCCTGCCTGTGCCTCTGAGCCTCCACCTGCGTGGAACGAGCTACAAGACATGCCTCACAACTATTGTGAAGGTGCTAAATTAATGCTTTCAGTGGAAGATCACAGAAGGCTTTGAATAAAGCTTTACAAAGTGCAGAGTGTTCTTACTATTAATACCAAATAGTTTGTGTGCATCTCTTAAATGACAAGGAAAATGAAATGTGCCAGATCTGTGTAGCTGGAGAAACATTTGCTCGTTATTTTGGAAGAGCTGGTAAGTGCAGATGGAGAAGGGAGGATTGAATCTAGGTATGGAGGACAAATCCCATGGATTGTCATCATGGATGTGGCTTTGGACTCCTTCATCTTGTTGCCTCACATCTGTAAATCCTTTTTGTAGATGGCTGAGCTTTTCTGAGCCCAGTGAGAGGGAATACGATGTTTACCAATGCAGAATAATGCATCGCAGAGGAAGCTGCTGCTGAAACTTCTTAGTTGAAGAAAATGTGACAAACCAGGAACTGCTGTAGTCCTTTTCTTAAATAGGAAATACACGCAACCACAAAAGACAAGTACAGTGCTAAGTGACTGGCTGGAACCTATATTAGAAATTTGGCATTTAAAGAAACAGTCTCTCAGCCTGCTTTGTCATTTGGATCGTACTCGAGAAGCTGCAAAAAGGCCAATATGTATCCTGCCAGCAGAACAACAACCAAGCTGCATATCCGTGATAGGGTTCTCCTTTCAAGTGACGGCCTGACCCGCTCTGCTCGGTGGAACTGAGGTTTGGGCCCACCTCGTCGCGAGGAGGGACCTTGCAGCCAGTCCTTCTGAGGCAGAGCTGTTCTTGGTCGCAGTTCCTCCATCTGCCCTGCCCAGGCTGCCCTTCTGCACCCACAGGCCTGATGCTTGCAAAAACCTCTTGGTTCGTCTGAAGGCAGCTCATGGAGAATGGGAGAGATGAGCAGATGGCTGGAGAGTCATTTGGTGCTTCAGTTATTTTAGCTGCTACCAGCGAGGTGCGGACTTCCTGCGAGCAGGTGAGAATTGAAAGCCCTGCCACCGCCTTGATTTGGATACCAGCACGCTCAGAAATGAGGAGATTTCTGCCCTTTGACTTATGATGGGGATCAAAACAAAACAAAAAACTCCTATTCAGAGAAGTGAGTCCTCAGCGTGGCTATTTCAGGAACAGCTCCATGATGATCTCTGTGCTCCTCTGATTGGCAAGTTGGCCATCCTTTGAACTCCTGAGCTCTAATGAAGCTTTTTTTTTTTTTTTTTTTTTTAATATGAGCTCTGGTAAGTATGTTGTTAGCTAATCAGTTAAATATCCTAGGGAAGGCTTTGTGGCTGATGATTAATTCCAGTAATTAATTCTGTTGTTGAACTGGGGTTCAACGGATAACTGTACTGGTTTTACTTCAGAATTGCTAACCCGAGGAGATATGTTGAAACCTTGACTTCGTTAAAAAGTTAAAGCTCTATTAAACTTTAGCCTAGGAAATGAGCCTTTTAGATCTGTGTTACGTTGTTTCCATGCCCTAAATAAATCCATGTAGGCTGATCAACAGTGGGTACTTCGGTTTTGAGTCAATCCCGGCTTTTCAAGAGTCATCTCGGAGCCTGTAACATCATCTGACGTTTAGCTCCTTTGTGATGTTGGGTTCAGACTCTTCTGCCTCTGTTCCTCTTCGTGTGTGCTGCATTTCTAGCACAGCATCACAGTACTGGTGCCATTTGTCTAAAAGATAAAGGTTTTTTACTCTTAAAATAAGGCAAAAAAAGTATAACTGTATTAGTACTTTTGTTTATAAATATGAATTATCCTTTTTGAGCTGAAAACATAAGAAGCACTAGGTTCTAACAAGTTGTACTGACTTAACTTCAATGGTGGATTTTTTAAATATTCATTAAATGCTTTCCTGTATATAAAAAACAAAACAAAACATTTTTATACTGGAATAATGAGTATCTGATATGACAGCATGGAGCAAAAGTTTATTATGCATATACAGATGAGATAAGTTAACTTGTTTAAACTGTATTGTAGACACAGTGCTCCTGCATTTGAAAAAGTTTCATGACTCCATATAACTATATCAACATGTTTCCATAGTTAATTTCCAGCCTACAATTATATTATCTTTTGTCTAATGGAACATCATCATATTAAGTAAACTAATAACCATAATGTTAATGTTGCTGATGCTTTATTAGATACTTTAAAGAAAAAAAAAAAAGGAAAACAAACAACAAACCGCAATCCTGCATTCACTTAACCAGGATATATTCTAACTCATGAATCTTCTCTGTGAGGGGAAAATCGAGGTTGCATTTGAAGTACTGTATCAAGTGCTCAGAACAGACCAGTATACACCAGCATGCCATACTGGTGCTTGTGAGAATATCAAATACATGTTTTCAGTGCTCCTCAGCGCTTCTGTACAAGGAGGAACAAATGCTACACCAGCACTTCTGACACATATATGTATATCTACATTTATGACACAAATATATAAATAATGGCAGTGACTATAAAGGGGTGATGAGGCAACGGAATTATTTGGAAAGCAAAGGAAGAAGTAACTGCAAGCCTTTAGTTGGTAGAACTGATACCAATTTATTTCAGGATCACTAATCATCATGCTAAACAAAGTTAGTTATTGTTAAATTTGAAAATGACACCAAAAATCAAGGATATAGTAAATAATGACGTGTTCTTTTGTCTCACACAGGATTAATTCCCTTTTTGTATAGGCTTACGTTTATATTATGGCAGCACAGACTGGTCCACCTCTGTATGTTATGCAGAGGGAAGGACTTAACTATGTTCTGCAGGGCAGTTTACAGTGGGAAGGAGTTGGGGCAGTGGAAAAAAGCTAACAAAATGCAGACTCCTTGTAAAGCTGCTAAAAGACTGGATGCAGTCTTTGGACACAAAAGCTAACTGTGCATGGTAGGAGTATATAGTATTACCAGGCTATAATGGCACAAAATCATTACTTGAATACTGAGTCCACTACTTACGTGCCTGCTTTAGAAAAAAAATGCTAACAAAATGTTTTCAGAGAGTTGAGAGATCGATTACAGTTGGAAAACCTGTTTTACTGTTAGATAACTTTTTTTTTTTTTTTTAAATTAAAAAGAAAAAAGCCTTGCATGCTTACTTTAAGTGACGTGTCTGAGCTGTATTTTGCAAATATGTATAGAGGGGAGAGAAGGTACAAAGCTCTCCTGTTTAGCAGGAAGAGTAAGTAGCAAGATGAAGAGTAAGTGGCAAGATGAATAGCTGAAACCAGATGAATCTGGACTAGTTGTAACAAATTATTAAATGTTGTGAATTTCTCACCGAAACAACTCCCTTTGGATGTGATGGATACTTTATCACTTGCTTTTGAATCGGCAGTAAATGCTTTCAGCAAGGGGGACTACTGCTGATGAATGTATTCCCGACTTCAGACAGTGATGTACCTGCGTATAGTCCTGTGGCCCACCGGGGGAGGGAAGACCAGCCAGGTGGTCACAGGGGGCTCTTCTGTTTCAGGATCTGTGAGAGAGGGATAGAGACCACCTGATATGAAATGACGTTATCCTACAAGTCTAGTGTTTGTGTACGTGCTTTTATTTGTTCCTGGTACCACTTGCAGTAGGCTGGTCTTTCTTTGTTTTATTGTTTCTTTTCTCTTCACCAAATCTGCTGCTGTTTGGGTTATGACTCAGAAGGAAGAAAACAGACTTGAAGTCCTGCTCACCCACCCTTGTGAAGAGGGACATCTGTAGTTAAAGGAGAATGAGTTGTGGGATGGGGTTGCTGGAGTCAGGTAAATGAGGTTTTGCATCTGTACAGCTATCATGTTGGGGAAGAATCATCCAGTAAAATAGAAAATGAAATACTGAATGCTCTTTGTAAAGCAGCAGCTGTTCAGACAAACTAATGATCAAGTGCTTCAAGCAACTTTTGCTTGATCTTGTGGGAAGTAGGTGTATCTGCATGGGTCATGGAAATGTACTAGGAACCCTCTACCTTTTACATAGGTTATTCAGGTTCATTCTGTGTCAGTCACAACTGGATTTTTTTTATGGCAACTGTTTGTTTACATGTATAAATAAAGCTTGTATTAATCTAATCTCCTACTGAGGCATATTTCCATCACTGTGTCAACCCTGTGGCACAGTTTGTGTAATAACTGCTGCCCCAAGTTTTCACAGAAAGGCAGAGGTCACATGTGGAGTTTCTTGTCAGCTTCTGCATTTGCCTCTTCAGGTCAGAGCAGAGGACGCAAGGTAGAGCTGTGCAATGCTACCCAGACAGTGGACTGGAGTTGTCAATCCGGTATTATTTATGGGAGTGAAAATAAAACTGATGCACTATTTAATGTTTTAAATGACTTGCACTGTTTTGTTCCCAGAGTGGCAATTCTTGTGTAGAAGTCACGACACAGGAATCTGTGTTGGTGAAGAGACTGTTTGTGGAGAATGAGGTGGTGTGATTTAATGAAAATTTAGTACCTGTTGCGCTTCTGATGTTACAGCATAGCTTTTGGTTCACTGATCTTGGTGAGAATGGCGGAGAAAATGCCACTGCCTGTTTTGTGGAACTGTCTGCGCTTATGACGCATATTTAGCATGAATAATTTATGGTCCTTCATTGCAAATGGAGTGTTCTGTAGTATATTTGTAAATAATGAATTCTTTATGGCAGGACATCTGTGTCTGTGCTCCGTGGATCCTGTGTTACAGAACTGGTTTTCTAAATATGCTTCATGATAAGATAGCTATCCTTTTTCCCAGACTGTAATAAAGTACTTTGTATTCCTGCTCTATTATCCATTTTGACTCTGGCTCATAAATCATAAATGTATAGGTAAAAGTTTGTGCTGTTTGTTGAGAGTTGACATGATGTTGATTTTCTTTTATAATAAGAAGCCAGGTATCCTCAGACATTCTGATTTTTTTTTTTTTTGTGCTGTGTAAAATCAAGTTAGTGGAGGACTTGTGTGCCATATAAATTAAGTTTGCTGCTCCTAACTTTTCTGAAGAGTACATGTTTTTATAAGACAGTTCTTTAATTCTTACTAAGGAAAAAAAAGAAAAATGTTTCTGGCAATGCCACAGAGGTAATGAAAATGCTAAGTACAGTGAGCAGTTCAGAATGGTCATTAAAAGATGGGGGGATTGCCTGTTTGTCCCACTATACAGCTTTGGGACTAACTTCTTCAGATGCTTATCTGTATGATTTGAACAGGACTTAGCTGAAGGCTTAATTAGTATGGGACTCTTGTACAATGAGTTACCTAGCGGGAAAGGAGTGAAACTTCTCTGGATTTTTAGGATAGTCAGTGGAAGCACTTTTTAGGATAGTCAGGTGGAGCAGGCCTGCTCCACCTGGTCCCTTTTCCGCCATTTCCCAGCACAGTGCCAATGAGTACTGTTAGTGTATTTGCACGTGCCTTTGCAGGTGAAGGCTCCTGTGTTGCCATCTGTCTGTGATTTGGGACATGAGAAAAACATCTCAAGCTGTGCCAATGGAGGTTTAGATTAAAGACATGAGGAAGAATTTCCTCACAGAGGAGGTGGTTATACCTGTGTGGGCTGCCTAGAGAAATGGAGGAGTCCCCATGCCTGGAGGTATTTAAGAGATGTGGATGTGGCACAAGGGGATGTGATGGCACTTGGTAAATCGGGGTGATGAATGGAGTAGGTGATCTTGAAGGCCTTTTCCAACCTGGATGATTCTGTGATTTTTATGATCTCCACTGTGAGTGTGAGGAAGGGCACTGGTGGTGCAGGAGGAGCTGCCATCTTGGGGGACCACGGCTCTGCAGCCCAGCAGAGGGTCCCTGAAGGGCTCACCCTGGCCTGCACTGACTGATTCTTTTGGGCAACTGACCTCTTAACCAAGTCATGGAAATGATCCAAGCTGGAAAAAAAAAAAAATTCCATGAGGAAAGGGCCCGTTCATAACCCAGCCCATTTTGGTGGCCTGGTGCATTGCATGGCCTGCAGACAGTCCCTGCCAGCTGTGGGTCTCTGGTGAAAAATAAAAATGAAAAATAAAATAAAAACCACACACACATTTTATTTTTGCAAAGAGAAGGAAGCAGCCTTCCATTAAATCACCTCCTGCCTACCCCACCTCCATCAGCGCGTGGTGACTGCCCTCCTGTCTCCCACCCGCCACTTCTCCTCCCTTCATGTCTCCCTGTACCGGCTCCCCGGGGCTCAGCACCAGGTACTGGTTGTCAGTGACTCCCTCCCGCCGCTAATTCACAGACGAGCCCCTCGGTTCCTTCAGCAGGAGGAAGGAGCCGGCCTCCATGCCTGTCTGCCCCTGCGCTGCTGCAGTTGCCTAGCAGCCGCCGGGCGGCATGGCGAGGAGCGCGCTCGCCCCGTGCTGAATCATCCGCCAAGGGACACGAGAAGACAGTTATTACTGGTTGCACTCCCTAACGTTTTTTTTTTTCCCCTCTCTCTCTCCTGCACGCACGTACATGTGTGCTTGCCCTCACACATGCACAGTTAGCTGCCTCTGCTTGACGGCTTCTTTCCTCCAGTTTCTTGCAAGCTTTAATGGAGTCTACCACGTTTGGGCAGGGTGCTGAACAGCCCCGTGTGGCATAAAGCAGTGACCATAGGTGGCAGTGACCGGGGCTTGGTCCATATTGTCACAGACGAGCTCCATAAGTTCCCTCAGGTCTCTTGGAAGAGCAGAGCTGATGAGATGCCTCAGCTGACAAGGCTGCAGTTTTGGACATCAGCCTCTTCTTCAGGGTTTTCCATTTTTGGCTGCAGGGCACTCAGCACTTCTCGCCAAGCCCTGACAGTCACCCTGCCAGGAGCCCACCTTTGGTTGTGTGAGGCCTCCCCAGCCTGAGGCTGCCTCCCTGAGGCACAGCGGCCCCTGCTGCTACCAGGGTGAGGAGAGAGCAGCGTGTGCCCTGCCTCGGCCACCCTGGTGCCAGCTGGTTGGAGGCTCAGGCCATGACTAAGGAACAGAAACACCCGTGAGTGCTGAGGGGAGCAGCAGGTGGACGAGTATCATGTCGCGGCAGCTTTGGTGAATGAGAGGGATGGAGGCACAGCTCTCCAGAAGAGGATGGGAAATACCTGAGCTTGTCCGCCTACAGTTCTCACCAGCCATCATGGTGCTTGGTGTGATTTGGCACTTCACGTGTCTTTTCTGGAGTGGACTGCCCATCCTGTCTTCACAGTTCCTCCACATTTCCTTCTTTCCCTCTGAAGAACTGCTCACCCTATCTGCCATGATGCCGGAGTCCGGGCTTTGGACAGGAGTCAAGTTAAAACGAGCCCAGACTAGATTAGTCTTGTCTGTGTACCAAGATGTCATTTGCAGAAGGTGTTTTGTTCCAGAGGGTTTTCTGTAAGTTTGAGCTGGAGGAACAAAAGATGAAGAACGTCTGTAATCCCTGGTATATTGAATTAAACAGCTCACTGCTTATCTTGCCGAGGTTGTAACTTGCCACTACTGTTCTGGAGCAGGGACTGTCTTCAAAGTAATACAGCGTGCATGCCTGGCAGAGTCGGATCCCTCCCTGTTTCCTTCTCCCCCATGAACATTTATTTCTGACTGACACCTCTGACTAAAGCATAAGTGAGTGATGCAAACAGAAGCTGCTGGGTGTAGTAGGCTAATGTTTAGCTAGTTTCATGTGTCATTATACCTTTTGTTTTAAGGCGGGTTCCTAGATGGCCATGAAACTAGAATTGGAGGAACAAACTTATGATTTATATGAAGAAATAGAATGGATACTGCTTGGGTTTTCTTTTAAAAAGGATAATTGTGTTAATTTGCTTGAGACACAATTATCTCAATGGGATTGATTTGTTTAATTAACTTGGGATGCCTGCAGGTTAAATAGTGAGTATAAATAGGAGGACAATGGGGAATGCATCATTCATGTTTGTATTGCAGAAGCATTGACTCATATGTAAATGAAGTGCTGCAAGCCTGCCAGGCTAACCTAGTTCTGGTGTGGTTTCAAGACAGAAATCTCATACTGTCATGCATAACACGGGGTTCATACATTCAGGAATAAGTTGACGAAGAACGTGCATTTTAGTACTAATGACAAGAATACCTTGTTCCCTTTGTAAACACCTTGCATGTGAACAGTTTTGTGAGTGTTGCAGCGGGATGGTGTCTGAAGGAGGCCGTTTGTGCCAGACCCCTGCAATGGCACTGCCCTGATGCGACCCAGCTGCTGCTTGTGTCTGCCATCTTGCAAAGTAAGTGCAAGTTTTGTTCCAAACTCTTCAAAGACCACTCTTGAGCAAAGTGAGCAGTATCTTTCAATCGGCTACACTGGATCTAGCATCCCTAGGCTGACACCTCATAGCAAAGCTTTATATTATCCTCTTGTTCCCAGCTTCCTCTGCCTTAACCGTATGGAAACAGTGCTATGGAAACTTGAAGAACTAGATGAACTTTAAAGTCCCTTCCAACCCAAGCCATTCTATGAAACACCACTCGGCACTTATACTTAGATACTTAAGATACTTAGGTATATTAACGGACCAGGTCTGCAACCCGTGTGTGTCCTTTTCCTACCATTTGGAAGGGCAATACTAGATACTATAAAATGTCGTTTGTCCTAAGGTGGTAGCTGTGTTGCAGCCCCACTGGGGAGATTCTGAACCAGTTCTGTAGTGTTTGGTCCTGCACCATGGAAGTCTTGCACCCTGCAAGTCTTTACCCTGTCTAAAGCAACTTACCTCATTGTCAGGAGCTATATAAAACTGCAGTCTTTCTCTGAGTCTTTGAGGTCTTCATTATAGCTTGCGGCAAAAGATGGTGCAAACTGAGCACTGAATAAAAATAAAATGAAGAACAGCAGAGCACCACCACAGAGCCAAACCAACTAAACAAACATACATTTCCTTTCAGCAGCTGTAAGTGTATTGCCGTTTCAAAGATGCCCTTGCTTCTACATGAGGAGAGTGTATAGGAGTACTGCAGTCTCTTCCACTTCTATTTTTGTATATCCTTGATAATGTATCCATCTCCTGTTAGTGTAGTTGCTTCAGACTTCACAGCCTCTTCTGTACAGGAATCTTTCTTTGTCCCTAATTATTTTTGTTTCCATTTTCTGAACCTTTTACTACATCTGCTGTCTCTTCTCAAGATCAAATGATAAGAGCTGAACACAGCATTCTGATGGAAACGTGCTACTGACTTGTGCTGTCGCACAACACTGTTGTCAGTGTTTTCCCTTAGATAACCATGTGAATGCTTTCGTCTCTAAAATGGAAAAAAGAATATTTCTCAGCTGTATCTTGGCATATCTAGCAGTGGTTTCCATTTATTTGCTGAAGACTTGATTCAAATATTGAGTTGCTCCAAGTTGCTGTTAAACCCAACAATGAGTTTTGAGCACTTCACTTTTTTCATTTAAATGCACTTTGCTTTCTATTGATCTGTCGTAGATTTAATTTGCCCCTTGGCCTGGCCTTGTGTGGTTCATCTGAAATTCTTTCCAGTCTTCTGTTTTTGACCAACTGTAAATAATTTTATCATCTTTGGAGTTTCAGCTGTTCAGTGGTGGGTTTTTTGTTTTCTGTTTTTTTTTTTTTTTTTTGTGTGTGTGTGAGGGGGTGCCTTCATGTCATTCCGGTTTGTTCAAGATGATGTGAAACATTGCTATCCCTGATACAGAGCTGAGGGCGTCTCTCCCATGATCTTTTTTTGCCATACTGAAAGCTATTTCTTTTGTTCTCTTGTATTTTCTTTGTCTCTCAGCTGCTTTCTAATCTACATAAATGCTCTCCCTAATAAAACTCAATTTTCTTAGTAGCCTAAAAGGATTTCGTCAAGTATTGTTTGCAAGTCAAATTCACAGCCTTTTAAAATCCGTACTTATGTTGACAAGTCCAAAATACTCATGAACAGTAAAGAGAAAAGTAGGAAGGCTTTCTCTAGTGGAGAAGCTAAGCTTGAAAAATCATATCCTGTTGGAAATATTTACATTAAGTGCAGCAAGTCTGTAGCTCGTCCACCTTCAGGACACTATTGCCTCTGTTTGCATTGCTCTTTGTTATATCTTAAATGTTTTATTTATGATCAGTCCTTTTTGAATGCAGAAAACCATTTGTCTACATCTTCCAGGCTATTTCCAGTGACAGTAATAGTCCTGCTTTATTCTGTGTCTACCTGAAGGAGAGTTGTGGTTTGATGGGGGATGGTGGTGGTTAGGGTTAGGTGTCTTGGCTTCTAGCTGGAGATTCCTCAGCTTTTCCACGAGACGCGTGTCTTGAATCCAGGACATTTATATTTTGACCAAAAATGAAAATACTGGAATTGTAGAAGAAATGACGTACTCCTTCCAACGGCCATCAGTCCGCTGGGTGCTGATACCCTGCTTTGAATGGAGGCTTTGACTCTTCTTGGCCTTAACATAGACACTGTTTTGCCCTACCTTATAAATGTATGTTTCTCTCCTTCCTGTAAAGTAGGGTTTACCGGGCTTTTGACTGTAGTTAAGTTTACTGAATGATGCCAGTTTATCTTTCTCAAGTAAATACTACGAATGCAAGTAGTAGCGAGAACTCTCAAGCATCTGTGGTTGTTAGGAGGTGTTTTATTCCTCATTGTAGCATCCCAATCTGGCTGGGGTAGCGTAGGATGGTAATACCTGAGGATGGTTTGAGATCTGTTGAGGGAAACCATACATAAAACGTGTACAAGATTTCTTAGAGTTTCTTTGAAGCTCTAGAGTTAGGACACAGCAATTGTTCTTCCCAAGACACAATTTCTGACCGAGGTTCGTAGCCTGTAGTTAGTGGGTTTTGTTCGTGTAAACCAGTATTGGTTCTGCCTTGAAAACGCTGTAGGAAAAGTTCTTTGTACAAGGTTTGTTTTTAAATCTTTTACAGTGTTGGAGCATTAAATAGCTTAACACAGCAGGAGCTTATTCTTTCCAGTCCATAGCTTTCCCTTAGAAGAAGTGGCACTTTGAAAGGGATGCTGCACAGATGAGCACGGGCACACACGTGTGTGCACACAACCAGACAGTGGCGTTAGTTTGGCTTTGAAATATGGTGAGAGGGTAGGAACGTGGACAGAGCAACACCAGGCTGGTCCGATCAGGGTGTCCAGCAGTCTCTGTATTTAACCTCAGAAACCGTGGAGTGCCATGCTTTTGTACTTCATGTGTTCAAAGCTTCACTAAGGCAACTCAAAAGATTTGTGCTACCCCATAATACTTCTAAATTACAAAGCTCTCACACAGGAAAGATGTAACATGCTTTCCTACAAAATCACAATCATGAGTGGTGCATTTTACAGCCGTGCAGGTTTTTTGAAGGTAGGCTCAGAAATTTGAGTAACGGAGTGTAGTGGACTAGCGTAGGCCAGCTAAGGAAAACTGATTGGAAGGAGGAGGTACCTGTGTGACAGCAGAGGCCCCGAGGTGGATTTAGGGAGTTTGTTGAATCAAATCTGGAGTTTATTTTTAAAAAGCTTTCCAGGATAATGTTGAGAGACTATAAAGAACCATCAGGAATGTGAACGAAAAACTGCAAAAGATAACAGGTAGAGAAAAACCTTCCGAGAACAAGGATGGTCTGGAAGAGGATCAAACAAAATGCTTCTCGATTTTGGTGTAATGGGCTGTACTTTGCGAGTCCTGAATGCAAAGCTCATCTTTTTTGTTTTGTTTTTACTGCAGAAATGCCTTTTTTTTTTTTTTTCCTTCTGTGGTATTTTAGAAAGCCACATCTTCAAGTAGAATTAAGTTTGACTTGCTTTTGTTGTTTCTTTGTATTGTTGATATTGAGTTATCTGCTTATTGGGTGCATGCTTTTCATGCATACCATCTAAGATGCCACTGAGGGATGGTATCCTTGAGGGCTATTTTCCATGTGGTTCTAAAAATAACATTCCGAAATTGAAAGTGCTTTTTCCATATTATTTTGTAAGGATTAAAATCATTTTTCCCCCTTTCAACTGAAGTGCAGAAAATAGGTTGACTGAAAGGCTGACTATCAAATGAAATTTGTGCGTGTTTTAAATAACTTTTCACATTGAATCTCCAGAGATTTTTCTCCCTGTATCTGCAGAAATGTCAGCGAAATTTATCTTAGTCCAAGTTTTTACCAGGGAGAAATCTCAAAAATGTGCGCATTCATTCCCTCCGCCCTTTCCTTTCCTCAGTTCTCCGCCAAGTTGTGCCTCTTCGCCCTTCCCCTGGGTGCTTCTCCCCAGTGCTGCTTGCCCAGATGAGTTTAGGCCTGGGACAGACAAACACATCTGCTTTCATCAGCCAGCTGTTACACTCCTGTGTGTACGGATTTGTGTTTGCAATAAGCCTCCTTGTTTATCGTGGCTGGTTTGTGGGGATGCAAGGAGCTTCTTAGCACTACAGAATATTCTGTGCGAGGGGAGGTTGCTACAGTTAGCAATAACTAGTTCATAAAGTAGGACAAAGCTGTTTTTACAGGAAAACTTGCTCTATTTTGCATCTGTTTCTTTTGAGTGATGAGTGAAAAAAATCATGATTTTTGCTTTTAATTCTGCGAATTCCTGTAATGTTCAGAAAAAAAAAATGTGAATAGAATTTACAAGATTATTGCAAGATTATGCAATGGTCCCATATTTGTGAGCAGTTCAGGGGGAAAAAAAAGTCCCTGTTACTTGTACTGTCACTTAAATATGATATGAAAGAGAGACACTTCCCTCCCCTGCTTCCTGCCTCCTTTTATGTTCTTTGCAATATGAATATACTAACATCTATTTGAAAGTTATTTTTGTCACCTAGGCCTTCTTCTTCACATCCACCTCAGAAGCAAGGCGTGCATCTCAGCACTGTGTGTTTGTTTAATTTAAGGGAGAGCAAAACTCATTCAGATGACTGCAAGAGCAGGAACAATTGCGTGCCTGAAAAAAAAACGATGGCATGCAATTGTTTACCTCACCTGTAAGGTGTTTTGTAATCGCTTTTTTCCCAGATCCAAAAGATAATTTCCTAGGAGATAACAGTTAATAGATGCAAATACTGCGCGAATTATACTCGCCTCAGTCTACCCTGTGCTACAACAAAGGAAGAAAAAAGAAAATGGATATTGGTCCTTGTTCTGCAGTGTGTTGAGGGCCCTTGACTTGCCCTGAGGCAAATAAACAAAATGGATAGATACAATGGAGTAGATTTTTTTTTTTTCCTCCTTTCCTTCGGCTCCTCACCACTTCTGGTTTTGCATAGATGTGATGGAACTGTTGTTTTTGAGTGTTAAATAATATACATACTTATATAAGAACAAGCTCTATCCATTTTTTGTGGGAGTGGTACTGCGTGCTGGGATTTTTTTTTTTTCCACCAGCCACACGACAGCAGCTTTACGGGCTGCTGAGATTGTCACAAAAATTCTCCTTCACGGCGCTGCCCAGTGGAAGAGGCCGGGTGCTTGGCACTGGGCACCTCGTGCCGCTCAGCTGGGCTGCGGCCATGGGCGAATGGCACACGCGGCGCTTCGGTACGTCCAGAGCTGGTTCTCATGTAGGTAGGGGGTTTTAATGGGTGGCTTTAATGGGGTGGGTGGGCGGGCAGCCTTACTTGCCTGGGTGCTTGGGCATGGGACGTGTTTGGGGGTTTCACTTGGGTGGGTGGGTTTGGTTTGTTTCAGCGTTAAATGAAATTCATGGTTCTCCAGCGTACCAACAGAGCAGCGTTGGATCTTCGCTGTTTTTGCCTTACAGGAGCCTTTACTCTGTGTTGAGTGCAGTTGCACTTGCCTTGTTGCAGCCTGCTTTCTTGTAACCTGCAGCAACGTGCAGCTTGTCTTCGTTAGCAGTGGGTTGTTGAACCTCAGCCTATAGAAAACGAAGTGACATCTGGCCCCTCAAAAGCTGATATTGATTAACTTAGAGGGAAAAGGGTTCACCGAACCCACTGTCATCTCAGTTTATGGTATAAACTGCAAAAACCAGCAGTATTAATAGCAGTAGTTACTAGGAGTTATAGTTCCAAGGTCAGGCTCCTGGCTTGGTCAACTGATTTCCTTAGCAAGACAGAGGGGCTGTCCTTTAGGGTGGCTCAGCAGGAGCTTCACTTCAGTGCTCCAGGGCATTCACCTCTGCTGGGAGCTTTGTCCTTTTCATTGCCTGTGTGGGGTACCTAGAGGTATAAGCCAACCTGGCTGGCAGTGCTATCAGTGGCATCCACTTCCCGGTGTAGTCAAGTGGGACATCTTCAGAGAGAATAAGGAAAGCATTGGTCTGAAAGACTGTTTAAGTAGCCTGCCCAGTGGAAAATACTTTTTTCAGCAAAGAAATGTCCTTGAAGGAATTCAGGTTAAATTTATTTAATTATTAAATTAATTACAGCTTAAAGCATTAAGTCCCTGCATTTCTTTCTTCTGTAAATGCAGCAGGCCTTTGTGAATTGATAGCAATCAGCTCCTAAATCTGCTCACCGTTAAGAGCAAAATACAAACTGAAACTACTCAGTCAAATGGATTGCAGAAGTGACACACATCACTTACTCCTTTTGGTGAAGTGCTCGCTAGCATCTGAGCATCTGTATAAACAGATCCCTTCTGCACCGCTAGCAGCTGTTGATAGGCATTTTCTAGGATATTAGAAACTGCCTCAAAACATCCTGCCAAAGGAACGCCCAAAATGTGCTGGGTTTCTTTTTGTTGTTGTTGTTCTGTTTTGTTTTTGGTTTGATTTTTATTTGTTTTTAGGCATTTATTTCTTAAGTGAACTGACAAACCGGAGAGGAGAGCATTTGAGGTAGCGTGAGTGTTTGATGCAACCTCGTGAATTTCAAGAGATGGAAAATTTTGGATCTGGCGTGATTTGGAAAAGTGCTGCTGAGAGGCCAAACATATTTTGTTTCCATTTTAAAAATGAAATGAAAAATTGCTCTTAGAGTTTTTCGCTATGATGTTCCATTGCTGAGTAAAAGCATAACATCTTGGCCACGGCCAGTAGCTGTCGGATGGAAGTTTAGCCTGGATGAGTGCATTTTTGTGTGGAGGGGTTGGGAGAAATAACGTGGTGCAATTCTACTTTTTCCTATAAAACCCTTTTACTGAACAAGCAGGTCTGCTCTTTCTTCCTGGAGATTGTGGCTGATGAACATGGCAGTAGTGAGAAAAGTTGTGGGTTCATCAGCTGGGGAAGAGAAGGATGCATGTGCCGCAACTCCAGCCTGTGCCTTGGTCATTGGAGGAACTGTACAAGGTGGCCTGCAGGGCCTGTGAGGCACCTCTTCAGGGCTTTGCTGTTTGGAGACACGTCGCCAGTCCTTGGCGAGCACCTCTGGTTTCAGGGAGGTGTTTCAGCCATCCTTGGGAGGTGTCAATTGCTTGTGACCTGCTTGTGTGTACACTGGTGCCTCCCACGTGCGTGCTTCCACACATCTCCTCCACTCCTGTGCACCTCTCCTGTCCTGCTCTAGCTGCAAATAGTAAAAAGGGGGCTGAGCAGACCCCAGCCTTGCTTTTCAGGGCTCTTTCTCAATCTGTCTGAAATCAGCGAGAGTGGACTTCTGAGCACAAGAGACAGATTCCTATCTCTAGTGGTCACTTGTTGGTTTTGAGGGCAGGGAGGATGCTTTTAATTTTATAAATTCCTGTTGAAGTATCTATGAAGAAATATTCGTATATTTGTGGAAAAAGAACTATTTTAGATAGCTCTTCGGGGTAAATGTACTTGTCATACAACTTTTTTTTTTACTTTTTTTTTTTGCCACGTGGTCTTTCTGAACGCATCTGACATGATCGTTACTCATTTGTACCATTTGTTTCCTGTCTAATTATATAAGTTAACAAAGCACTCCAGGGTTACCTTTACTTTTATTTGCTTTAGAAATTGTACCATGAAAAACGTTCTTGTCGGGTTGCCTGCTGCTGAACGGAGAGCTGTAAATAAAGTGGTTTCTAATTGAAAGACAGGAGAACCACAGAAGCATTATAATTAATGTGCTCTCTGTTCTTTTTCTTTCTTTCTTTTTTAATATTACCACATGTCTTTTTATAAAGCGAACCGAGTTTCTCTTCCTCCTAGCTATGCTTACCTTGAAACAGTCACTTGTTACTGAACCAAGTACTCCAGAGCTCTGTTGGACATTTATAACCTTTTATATATCTGCCTACCTCTGATGCCATTAAAGTTTGTGTACGCTTCTCTGGGTAGCTGAGTGGTGCTAGGAGGCATTCCAGAAGCTGCCCTCTCACCTTTTTTTAAACTTCACAATTCACTTATGAAGAAGAGCACTTGTGGACAGGAGTAAGGAAGAGGTATTTTGTGGGAAAGCATCCGTGTGAGCATCTTGTGATCTGCAGGCAGATGTTACTGAGAACTGATTTGCTGTTTTTGACTGGGAGGGTGGGCACATTTTGCCACTTGTGTTTTAATGGAATGCTCCATCTGCTGTCTAGCCAAATCTCTTTCTGAACAGGAAGGTTTGTGCCAAAAGTAGCATCAAATCAAGAGAAAAGAGGTAGTGTATTTTCTTCGGTTCTCACTAAATGTTAAAACCCAGTGTATCTGAGCGGGTGGGCGACTCCAGATCTCTTTGTGTATCTGCTTATTTTAAAACATCAGATACATGTAATTCCAGTTGGTTGCTAATTTGGAAACAGAGGCAAGTTCTTTTTGTTTGTAAATGACTGTTCTGTTGTACTTCTGTTCTCCAATTTCGTATTATCTGCTTTATTCAGAGAGTTTTCCTCACAGAGTATCTGATGTGATGAATTCTTGCCTCCTGTGATGAATGTTATTTTTACCATTTTTTCCAAGAGTGGTGCTATGCCACTAAATAAGTACATATGTGTGTTCCAGTGTTAGGAAGATACAGCATGGCATCCGTTCTGAAGATCTAGAATTTGTAATACTCATGCACTTTGCTTTAATCATCTCTGGTTATATAATTTTTAATTTTCAGATTCTCTCTGCTGGCATGGCACTATTTTGTTCAGATAACGACAGTCATGAGTCATTCAGCAAGTTATTTGATTCAAATGGATGATTTTTTTTAAAGCACCGTGGGGAGGAAGAGGAAAAAACTCTTCTTACTACTTCACCAGAGACAGGAGTAGGAGCTATCAGGATCTTTCCTTCCCCATGCTTGGTACAAGCTAACAGATGCCAACAGCCACCTGAAGCCAGAACTAGTCGTCTGTGGTGAACTTTTAAGCATGGGAATGGAGGTAAAGCCCTGACATGTGCCAGGGTTTTCCCTCTTATTTCAAGTCTTATAGTTTAGGACTTTCCACAAGACTTGAACCTGCTGGAAATTGTGACGTTTTGAACTCCAGGGCAAGTTCCTTCCCATCTTAACCCAATACTCAGGAGACTTCATCTGTTTGAGGACGCAACTAAAACGAGACCAGAAATTAATCTACTGTCTTGCTAATGATTTTTTGTTGTTGTTACTTTTTATCGAGCAATATCATATTGTTAAGAACCTGTGAGAAGCTCAGAAACAGACATGAGGTCTGGCAACTGAATGTATCTGGAAACGTTCAGATAGCATGAACCAGAACCCCCTTGCTGACTAGGTGTCCTGTGCTCGGGGACATCTAGAGTATGCCAGTATCTTGTGTGTGTGAAAAACCTGTACCTTGTGCAGCAGACCAGTGAAGTCACATCCACGGAGTTAAGCGACATGTTTTTCCCCAGGTTAAATGAACTGTGTGATCCCCCCAAGAAATAAAAATAGTGATCAACCACAGGCTGTAGGGCGAAGCTGCGTGGCAGTAGCAATGGAGGAGGTGAGCAGAGCATATTCGCTGTTCTTTGTGCTCTGAAAAGAATGAAGAAATGTAAGCATTCACAGATCTTGCCTTCCCCAGTAAATTCACCAGAAGCCTCAAACTAGAGATGTCTAAGGTGTAGCCATCTCAGGATTTCATGAGTCGAGTAGCACCGTGTTGTCCAGAGACAGTTACTAGTAATGGATGTGGCTTGAATTTGTAGCCCAGATTATTGAGAGCAAGGCAAAAACGAGTATTCTTTTGATGATCTTTTGTCTCACGCAGTAACTTTTTATCCAGAAATCAGGACAAGAAGCCTCGTCTCTGAATCTTCCATAAAGACAATTTGATTTTGCAGTTTTTATTTTTTCTAGGTAGGTCCATTGCTTATTAAAAGTGAAAGCATTGTTTTGCATAAGCCGAAATAACATTACGGTTGTTCTGGCCTAATTCTTAGCATCTGAAAGAAAACAAATGCTTGTACATTAGTATTTGGAGGCAACTTTAAATCACATGTGCAGTACTTTCGTTGTATCTTAGCAGTCCTTCTCCTCCTTTTAACTGAAACATGGTAGTAAGAACTGTCCTTTGCAAGATAAAACAACACTTGTAGTGCTGAAGGCTGTAGATACATCGGAGAAAGTCCTTGAATAACATTATAGCCCTCCCCGAGAGGTCTCTGCTTGAGGTCTTTGTCAGGTATGACCATGGTTTGAACATTTACCTGACACACATGCAAGCTGATGCTTTTCTCCTTTGGATGAGGCCTTGTAGGAAGGCTGTTGAGGCACTGTGCTGGGTCTGGACACCGCGCGCGTACCTCAGCCTTGCTGTTGGTAAGTCCTGACTCCCAGTGGTGGGACCTGTATCGTTCTTTTAAGAGAGCTCTTTCTATCTTTTATTTTTCTTCCTGGTAACATTGGATTTATTTTCATGTGGCTATCCAACTAATTATTGAGGTTGTTTCTAAGAGACGCCTTTCTTGAGCTCCTGTGGCTTACATCAGTGCTGCAGAACACCCCGCTGCCCTGAAGAGACGGTGTGGGAGCACGGACACAAGCTGAGGACTGTGAGGTTTGAGCAAGAGGAGTGATGGTGTCTCTGTGGTGTTGAATGCCAGTGTTGTGCCTTTGGAAGTCAGTCCGAGGGACAAAGGCATGGCTTCAAGAGCTTCAGGCCACACAGTGCCAGCCTCCACCTGGAAGCGTGCCACATGCACTCAGCGGGAATGTTTTCACTGTGGGAGAGGTTCCTGGAGACTCGTGCCTCTGTGTGCCTGCTCACGTGGACTTCGCTCCTGTCTGTCGAAGCTTCAGAGAGATCTTTAGCTGCATCACTTGGCTGAGAGAGGCTGCCTGCTCGTGCTTGGTTGGCATTGTACGAGTTGCTTCTGCTCCTGACTTGCTCTGTATGACTGCAAAGTCTCTCACTTTTAATTTCTGTTGCAGTTGTTTCTTACCTACTGTTTTAATTGTGGTTTGTAAATCAACTCAGAACACGTCCTCCCTCCTCACTCCCCGTCTCCAGCCCCGAGTTATCTTTGCTGGTATTTGTGGTGATGAGGACTGTTAGAAATGGCATTATTTGTCACATACTTCAATCATGAAGGAGTCTGCAGTCAGAACTAAAAATACCTGAGGTTTGCAGCATTACTTCTCAATCCTCTGGTCATGGTGCGTGTAGCCATGGATTCTCGGGCGTGTCCCAAGGATGCATCAGTGGGGAGGTTAGCATCCATCCTGCTCCAAGTCCCATATTACTTTTCCAGTTAGATCTCTTGGGTAGATAGATACTCCAGAGAGGCTTCAGGCTGCTGTACGTGAAAAGTGAACAGAAGGGAAACCACGAGTGTGTCAGCAGCACCATCTTCTTTCCAGAATCCTGTGATAAATCAGATAACACTGTTCTGAGAATCGCTTGCTTACTAATTATTGAAACAGCATTACCTTTTCTGCATCTTTGATTAGCATTTCATCTTGAGTCTAGGACTTGATGATAAAGGGGCCGTGTATCCCAGAGGTTCAGTAAATGATGAAAAACTGGTCTGTGTCTGCTTACTCTCCTCCTCCAAAAACAAAGCTGAGCTGCTCTCGAAGTAGAAATGGTGTCAGAAATAATGTGCTCTAAAGATGGAGGTTGCTTTTATTTTTTCTCCATTTCCCCATCAGATGGCTCGCAGTACATGTAAACAATGCAATAAATAAATACTCTGATAAATCCAATCGTAGCTAAGATAAGCATGGCAAATCCTTTTATGCATTTCTAAATCAGAGGATAAAATGCATCTCCTCCAAACTGGTAGGAGAATTACAGAGTAAGTCTTTAAAAGCATGGTCTGGAGCAGCCTAGATTTCCAGATAGCACACTCTGAAACTTAATATCCACATAAAACAATTGATGCAAAATGTTGATGTAAAAAATATCGCGTATCTATCTGAAAGAAACTTTTTGAGAGAGCTCAAAATCCAGGGCCAGCTCTATAAAGTGGTATTGAGGTGACAGACACCAGCCGTGTGATCACTGCTGTCTGTTGGAGTTTGAGGCCCAGAACTTGGTACTTGGGCATCCGAATAACCCAGTGCCTGAAGTCAGAGCTCAGGTAAGAGACTTACCTGAGCAGAATTTATGCTGGGCACGTAACCCAGTTTGTTTAAAGATATGGGAGCTTGTTCTGGTGTTGTTGGGGATCTTTTGCAGACAGTTTAGGGAGATAATTCACTGAGGCTTCTCTAGATGACAGCAGATGGGTAATCACAGATCTCAGCAGAAGTCTGATGGCTCGAGAAGAGAGAGGAACCAGTGAGCAGACTGGGTGGTTATTCCAGAGACGAACCTGACAGGCTCGAGTAAACAGGACTTCAGAATACGTCCCCTGCTACCTCCTAGCAACCAAAACTTTTATGAGGCTCATTTGGCGCAGATCCATTTGCTTGGAGGGCAATTACGTGTAATTCCTGCAAGAATCAGGTCGCTGTGACCTCGGGCAAAAAGGAGGCTTGAAAGGAGAGATGATCCTTGGGCTCCCTGTTGCAGAGCCACCAGTTCCTCGCCGTTGTGCACAGCGCCGTGGCAGGACACCGGCTGGGCAGCAGGGAAATGCAGGCAGAGCCTTTTGGCTCTTGAATTATCATCCAGGGTAGTGTGCCAGGCAGTTTGTAATATTGATGAAATGAGGATGAAATGGTCAGGTGTATACAGTTTTCAGTTACAAGTGTGATGTTTGGTAATGTGCTAGGAATTATGAAGGATGACTTGGTCAACCAGTACGTAAGGTAGAGCTATAGATGACAGGCAGGTTTATCAATATCACCTTCTTGTTACCTGCTTAATTTGTTCCTGGGAGAAGATATGATGGTGTTGAGCTGTGCCTGCTATCCAGGTTTCTTCTTTGGTTCTTGTTAGGTGCTCTCTGGAAACTTCTTCCTAGCATTCTGCTAAGAAGTTGGCAGTTTTGACAGAAATATGACTTTAACCATTCATTTATTTAAGTCCCCTTTCTTGGGATACTCTTCTGTGTTTTTTGTTTGTTTGTTTGTTTGTTTTTTTGTTTGTTTTGTTTTCTCCTCAGTTGTCCACAAAATAAAAAGATTAAAAACCAGAACCAAAAAAATTCCCAAAGCAAAAATAATGAAACCCATGTAACCCATGGTCAAATAATTCTCCTTAGTCTTGGAAGGGAGAAATTACCTTCATCTGTGTTTCTCTGTTTGCATTTCTCTCAGGTAAGCGTTAAGCAGGATGAACTTGCTCATTGTAGAATGTTATTGATGCTGAAGTGAGAAAGTAAACATAAAGTATTCCTGTAAGGTGTCCTGTGTGCTTTGTCACAAGCTGACAAAATTAGAGAGGGTGTTGTGCTGCCAGACATGCATTTAGTGTGGGAAATACCTTGAGAGGTAGGTAAGAAGGACTGGGAGCAGGTATGCTCTGAAAGTTTAGGCAGTCCAAGACAAATTGTAGAAGCCCGTTCTCAAAGCATCAGAGGTTGTGTATCTGTGCCAATGGGAAAATCAGGCAAATGTTCACAGCTTAACCTAGGAGATCTTGTGGGAGCGTTCCTTGTTGGTTTTGCAAATATTGAATGCAAAATCTGGATTAGTTACAGAAGTGCATCCTTACATTTTGCTTACTTCACCATTCTGCCATGCCTATAAGCTAAAGGCATGATGATACCAGAAAACATAGTCCTTTTGCCTTTTTTTGTGGCACTTCTGGTTATGGGGAATACTGGGAGAGGAGCGTGGGGATCAGCAGATAGCACCTTCTCCACAGAAAAGTCTGTACAAGGGGAAGAAATGGATTTGTATGGGGATGGCTAAGGACTTTGAATGTAATGAAGAAAAAGATACTTCATGGAGCTAATACTTGTGGGGAATAAATTCATCACGCAAAGCTGAGAAAGCTCCTGAGTGTCAATGTGCCTCTGAAAATGGTAAAAGTAATTCTAAAAGTTGAATGGCATGGCATTTAATTATGTGAGGAACCGGAGAGGCTAAAAAATAATAACCTGGTATATCAGAAAGCAATTTAAAATGTAAGCTAGGGAAAATGGAATATTTCTGTCACAATAAGATGAATTCCACCACTGGCTGCATTGATTTAGTGCCTAGAGTTTTGTTGCAAACAGATCTGTAACTATGGAGGAAAAAAAAGCAGACTTTTGTTCCCTCAACCTCCCAAGCCAACCCATTGCACTTCTCAGCAGGAACGGAGAGGAAGATTTGGGTAAATACACAAACAGGACTTAAGAATTTAATTAGCTCTGTTGGTTGTTCAATCTCCAGTTGTCTGATTTAATTGTCCCTTTCAAAGGGATCATTTGAAGCAGAGCTCCATATGCGATGTGAATGTCAGTAAACCCAGCTTGTTAGTGTACAGTACGAAGGCCAAAGCTGAATTCTTGTGGGTATTCGCAGCCTTCAATAAATAGTGCGACGGTTCTGAGGAGAGATCGTTCCTTACGCCCACTCGCCCTTAAGATGTTTCCCTTCAATTCAGAAATGAATATTCAGTTAAAAAGTTATTATACATCTTGTCTTTCAAAATATTCTTGGCACTGCATAGGAGTCTGCCTGCAAAGGGGTGGGATTTTTCTCCTCCTTCCACCTTCTGCATGGAAGCGCTGGAACCGAGCAGTGCCTGGTAGACTTGTAGGTTTGTCTGCGTGTTTGTTTGGCTTTCTTTGGGGCCCGCCAGCTCTCCTTCCTCGGTGCTGGGCCTCCTGCTCCGGCCTCGCAGGGCAGAGATGGCGCGGAGGCCTGGCGTGATAGCTCCAGGCCTTCGGCTGCGGGGCTCTTGAGTCTGTCAAAGTGAAAGAAGGAGGGCTAAGGCTTGTTACAGGGAGTGCCTGCTGGATGATGTATCTTTTATTTTGAGCGATGGGGGAATTTCATTTAGGAGAGTGGTTGTTTTCCAGTAATTTTGCGAAGGGAAAGTGTAGTTTAAGGGTTTTTCAGGGAAGCGGGGTTGTTTACTGACATCGTTCTTGGCGATGATTTGTTTGAACAGTTTCAGTCGCCTCGTAGCTTAAGTAAGGAACTGAAATCTTTGCGAGAGTGTAGGCTTAGGGTATTAAGAATAACGAAAAGAAGAGCTGACAGAAATGTGTTGCGGGAGAACTCCTTGTACTGAGTGATTGGATGATAAAAAGCCAGAGGAAATTGCTCGCAGATAAATGAAAGTAATGCGTGTGGGAGGAAGGGGGGTCACAGCTCTCCGTACGCCGTGATGAGTTCTGCACCAGGTGTTACTGCTCTGGAGAGGTTTCGTACTTACAGTAGTTCTGTAAAAATGGCAGTGTAATTATTGGTAAAATGAGTGCCAGGACTCATTTGTGGAGGAATAGAAAACAAAACAGAAAGCGTAAATGTGCCTCTGTGTAAATGTGCGATGTTCACCTGTCTTAAATACTGTGTGCGGTTCTGGTAACTCCTCACCTTGCCTCTCACCTCCCCCACTCCACAAACATTGTAAAGAAGGAAAATCTCAAGTATGGAGTCACAAAACCTAGTAGGAGACCTCAGTTTGGAACGTGTCTGATTAGGAGACCTGCAAAAGCCATGAGTGACAAGAAGAAGGGAATGGAGAGTGAGCATCTGCTGTCCTTTCCAGGAGACTAAGGAGCCCTGGGCAAAACGAGCATGAGAGTACTAGGGATTTGGGGTTTTGGATTAGGTATTTTTCATTGTCTTTACCTTTCCAGTACGGTGATGACACTTGCATTCCTACACAGCCTTTCTGGGCTCTTGTGGGTTTTTGGCCTGTGGAGAGGAGAAGAAATGAGCTTGCAGGAGGACAGAAGAGAGCTGAGGTGAGGCTGAGGAGGGCAGCCTGGCTGTGTGCCGGAGGAGTGAAGCCTGCTCTGAGAGAGGAGGAAGAACATGGACCTTGGACGCAGGATCACTTTTGCAGAAAGGACTGGGGAATGGAGGGAAAGGAAGGAAGCAGCCAAGCACAGGAGCTGTAGAAATAGGCAGGCAATCCTCTGCCTACTGAAACACACTTCCAAGGAGGGGATGGAAACAGGAGTGTCAGGATCTGAGATTCTGCTGTCAGCAAATGCCTGTCAAACTCGTGAGCATTGTGCCAGCGCTCCATCCCCCAGCAGATGACAGCCTATTACTGGTATAATTTTATTTTGTTCACCTTGACTGGTCTGTGTTGAGGCCGTGTTACTGACTGAAGAACCATTATAACTTTTAGACAACACCTCGTAATGGAATATTCTTTTTAAGTGACACCACATAGGTAAGAAGATATAAAGACACTCTCAAGATTAAACACCAGAATGAAAATATGCTTTTATAATGTCATTATAGACTTGTTTTACATAAATGTACTTTTTGAGGAATCTGTAAACTGAATTGTTTTTTTCCTTACAACATTGCTGCCCAGCTTGGTGCATATGATGGACTTGCTGAGAAGACAGATTAAATGTGTAGAAGAAAGCTGTGTTGGATCTCCAGTTCATTTGCAGCAGGTGTTTGAAGTTATGTAATGAGAGATGCAAGAAATGGCAGTAAAGAATATTTTCTCCTGGACAGGATGAGCTGAACCCTGCCTGGGGGAACTGGGCCAGTGCCACAGAGCTGCCATGTAATGTGCTCATTGAAAATGGGCATCTCCTGGGCAGGCATCTGCTATATCTGTGGTGGTCTCTTCCCAGGTTTCAACTTGGTCACCTGTTTTTGTGTGACTGGGAAGCATCTAACTCGATGCCTCAAGCTCAAATCAAAACCGCTTGATCTATAATCTAGTGAATATAATCTAGCGCAGTGCAGTATCTGTTATCTGAAGCGCTGGATCCTACATGTGAAAAACTACTTCGTTTTGGAATTCATAACTATCTGTACTAGAGCATCTCATCTGTAAGATGTGCCATTTGTCTACATTCATTTCCACAGCAAATCTCTTAATGCAATATTGTTGGAGCATTTAGAAGTTGTAGAAATGAGCACGTCAAAAAAAAAGAAATAACTGCATGCATGAAGAATCCTGTCCTCAAAAGAGAATTTAAATTTCTAGAGGGCTTTTCTAGGAAATAAGGTGCAGTCAGAAAGCTGAATGCCAGAAAGACTGGAATAGAGACTGTGCTCTTCTGCAGTAGTTAAGCAAGCCAATTTAATGGATGACAATAGTTCTGGTACTTTCAACATTTTGTTGCTGGTTTTGCCACTTGATGTTGTTGCCTTTATTGGTATTAGTTGTTACGGTTATATTCAGTTGTTGTTCATCCGCTTCATACCTTAAGGTGGCTTAATTTCCCTTCCAAAAATAATTTAAATACTGTTTAATTATGATGGACCAATTCAGATAAAAGGATGCTCTTGGTCACCCTTGTAACAGAAATAATGGCAAACACAGTGGAGAAAACTCTTGTGTCTCGTTGGGTTAGAAGAGGTTTGTTAATTTGCGGGAAGGTTATCAGCTGGTATCTGTGTATGGTTAGTTTGGCTGCCACTGGGCAGGAGGAGAAGAGAATCACAAATGAGTTGTGTTCTTGTAGGGTCACACTTTGGATGCTCTGATGGTATGTGTGGAGTCTGAGTTCCCAATTGCAAGTCAGTTAAGTTCCTGATGCCAAATGATATAAAAGTCCATCTTGTTCAAGTAAATATTGTTGTTGTTAAGGTTGTGTGTCCTGTCGTTGGTTTCATTTTACTTTGATAGAGGGTATGTGTACCCTCATCTTTGATCTGTCTTGCTCTTTTAATGTCTAAAATCTTCCAAGCAATAGCAGCTATAGTGTTACTTTTGGAAGCACATGGCCTGTGCTGGACAAAGACGAGTAGAGTGCAGTGTATTTGCCTGGCTTTGCCTTGGTGCCACCACTCATCATGGTGGGACTGTGTAGTGCCTTCTTCTGGACGGAGCTGCGTCTTGTCCTAACCTGCTGCTGGGCCTCAGAGCAGCAGCAGAAGTTCAGGAGGGGGCCAATGTCCTGGAGCACCATGCAGTCACAGCAGGCTGGAAGATTTCTCTGAAGGCTCTTGACTTGGGGCGTGTAGCTGAGGGGAGCGGAGGTTTGCAGCAAAACTGGCGGCCCAGAGTTGCCACCGCAGGGCACTGCTGCAAGAAATTTGTTGGTGTTTGTGTGATCCCTTCTAGATAACCTGTGTGTCTTTTTGCTTCTCCTTAAGTCTGTTGTGCAAAGGGTTTAGCACCCACTGATTTAGCCCTTGTCAGTTGTCTTCCTGCGATGTTTCTCAGTAACTTGCAGGCAGGTGGAAGCTTTGGGTTTCTGGGGTTTAACATGGCTGGTCTAACTGTGGGTAGCTCCCTGTCAGTTCCCTGGCCTTTGGTGTTTTGTCTACAGTTTACTGCCATCTTCCATTTTATCCCTGGAAAATACCTAGTGTAACTTTCAGCGTGGCGCTTTGCTGATCAATATGTTATAAGCATAGTCAGGTTCAAGAAATTGCCTTCATTACTATCTTGAGATGAAAAATTGATTTAGTTGCATTCTCTCTGTGCTAATTCGTTGGTGCTTTACATTGCCATAAAAGGTATTAAGAGCTCCTTATTTTCCAGCAGTGTCATCAATCCTAATGAAGAGAGAAGAATGAGAATTTATATTGTGTGTATGGGATAGCTGATCTCTGACTTAGCTCTTCATTTGTAAATGTTGCTGAAGACTTTGCTTCTCTTCTCCTTACTGTGCTTAGGTTATAGCTGGAATCGAGGGGCTGGGATAGGAACAAAACTGAAGAATATGGTGAAGGAATACTAATTTACACTGCTTTTTAATCAACTTCAAAAACGAGATGATGAAAATTTAATGAAAGCTATTGTCAAGGAATTAAAATGTTATTTGTGAATTTGTTTGGTTTGGTCCTGCATTAATTAATATTGGGACTATTTTTTATATTTATCAGTCATTAGTTCACTATTTCTGGCTCTGAAATGTCCAAAGTTTTGTTCTTTACCTGTGGTGTTATGCAGAAGAGCTTTGCACGTGCCTGCTAATTTAAATACAACTGCGTGTGGGTATTCTTGTAGCTCTGCTGATGAATGTGAGTGACTCAGCGGCATAAATGAACATAAATGAGCAAAAAGGGGGTGGAGTGGGAAAAGAAGCCAAAAGAAAAAAAAAATAATAAGGAAAGGGTTTTCTCGGGCATTCCTGTTGTTGCTTTTCCCACTGTCCATAGGGCTGGTCTCTGCAGGAAGCTGCCAGGGATGGTCTGTCTGCAGAACACTTTGGCATTTTTAGGTTCAGTACAAGCGCTCGTTGTTCCAGAGCAGATGGATAAACTAAAATCAAGCCGAAGCGTGTACTGTGACTGTGGTCACTGCTAATGATAAAGCAGTTATTTTTTAATGATGTTTAAAAAGATCTTGGCAAGTTCTAAACAGCCATGTTGAGCTGATAAAAAAAAAAAAGCTTTCCCTTTGTCTCCACTAAAGTTAACCTTGGGTTTTCCATCCACTTCCGAATATTTCTTGTTACAAACACAGGCGATAGCAGTCAGTCCTCTCTGAGACTCATCGTGCATCTACAGGTGTTGAAGATCAGTATAAAAAAAAAAAGAAGTTGGCTAAAACATGAAGTAGATGCAGCTTAAAAAAAAGTCTTATTTCAACATACAAGCAGATTTATTAAAGATGTTACTCTCAAAAGGTGGGCTTCCCTGAGAAAAGCCATCAGCAGATAGGATGCAAGCAGGTAAGGAATGGTGTGCTTTCTGGGACATCCGCAGCCTTTCAGCTCACATCCAGAATGAGATCTGGGCACGCACAAATTGCGGGTACTGTGACTCAGTAACTTGGTATGCGAGAACTCGCTTGTCTCCAAGAAAACCCATGTGTCCCTGTGCGAGGCTCTCAGCATTTACTGTCAGCTGAGGGGTTCTGTAAAAGAATCACCTTGGGGGCTGGTGAGGCTTCACGAGGAGCTCTGTTATCTCCTGCAGTGTGTGTTTTGGTCAGGTGTGTTGGGGTTGTGCCGTGAACCCCCTCTTTCCTTTGGCTTTGGAGGAGCGTGAGCTGGGACACTGAGGTTGGTGCTGGGCCGGGTGAGGGAGCCACTTGTGTTGGTTTCACCTGCTGTGGGGGTTGAGGGAAGGACCTGCTGCTTCTGGGGGGTTTGTTTCTTGCTGTGTGCAGTCGTGTCACAGAGCCTGGGACCCATCACCAGAGATATTCAGAGAGCGCCTTCAGCAGGCCTGTCTCACGGGAAGGTGACAAGCAGCCAGTGGGCGAGAGGAGGAAGATGCTGGTTGAGCTCATGGGGTCACCTGTGCCCTTCTCCTGCGAGCCACTGTTCATATGGTTACCTCTTACAGCTCTAATGACTTTCCAATACCTCCTAGCAGGGCCTGATGCGAATGGAAAGTTTCCCATTGACATCAGTGAGCGGTGAAATCGCAGCTTTGGCTTCCAGGCTGGCCTCATTCAGGGCCTTCCCTAAAAGCCGTCTTAGCAGCAACACCTACAAAACAAATACGTTGCTTTCATTTAAATAATTGAAGATGCCTCGTCTAGATATCTTGTCTGAACTGGGTGACAACCTGATTGTATCTCCCACACCTTTGACTTTCATTAATCCCTCCCTTCCTTCTCTTGTTTGTGTCACGCTTGCCAGCGAGGTCTCCTCTCCGTGAGAGCATCCAGCCTGCCCTCGGGTTCTGTCAAAGAGCCGTAAGATGCTGCGAAGTCTTTACGGTCTCTGCAGTAGAGACACAACATCTTGTTTTATTTATTGAGTCAACGTAACCCGTTCCTCATTTTTGCAGTAGGCGCCAAGCTGAGTAAGAAGAAAAGATGAATTTTCTCTTATTTCAGTCTGTAGCTTGAAGGACCATGAATGTATTAATCCCAGAGATTTGACAACAAAGCAATCCCTTGCTATCGATATGGAAAAGTAGGTACTTTACTGGTTTTTAAGGGAATTACCAAGCTGATGGATGTCTTCTGCGGTAATGAATTGAAGAACAGAGTAGCATGAAAATACTATACTGAACAGAAGTTAATATTTGGTTGTGTTAACAATAGGATGCTCATTCTTGCAGATCTGCTGATGGTTTGGGATGAGTTGGTAATATTTTATAAGTTAACCATGCAGGAAAAAAATGAATTTCCATTCTTTTGTTTTATGTTTAGTTACATCACTTTGAAGTCACAGAATGAAAGCAGCATGAAATGTTATGGAGAAGACGGCACGGCAAGATACAGCAGTCTCACAAATAATCAAAAATCAGGTAATGTTGCAACATCACAAGTCCACTTTCTATTAGGCTTGCTCGTTTAATGTGGCTTGGTGCTTTTTAACCATTTCCCAGAATTCGCAGTTCTGAGTCTCTGTAGCTTTACTGATGGACTTCTTAAATATGGCTAATTGTTTGTTGGCTTTTTCCTGTGAAACACTGTTTTTTGTACCTCAGTACATATGGCACAGGAGATCCCCATGTTTTTACATCTTTCTTAAAGGTCTTAAAGGCCTACCTTGGCTTTATTGTCTAGTACAAGCAAAGTCGACGTGACCTTAATTAAAAGAAGTGAGTCTGTGGTGCTCAGTTCAGCATAGCTGCTCAATTTTATCAAGTCCCATTGCTAGGTACCAACATGATGTGTTTTAGAGGTACTTTTCAAAGGGTCCTGCAGCTGCATTTATGAAAATGTGATTTCCTTTGGGGGAGATGCTGGATCAAAATAGCTGTTCCCTCCCTATTGAAAGCTTAGCCATATGCTATTTCCCACATGCTACTCCTGCCTGTTTTTTTTTTTCCTAATTGTTTATTTGTCTCAGGATGTTTCCTTCTTGCCTGTTTTTGCAAATCCCAGCATATGTTCTCTGACTGCTTCACGGCAGTTACAGTCACAGAAAAAGGCAATCACCTTACAAGCTTCGGAACATAAACACTACAGAGGTCAGGAAGAAATCGGCAAAGTGCGTTATAAGGGTGCTCGCCTTATACTAAAGTATTGTTTGCCAACTGCTGAGGCTGGAACAAGAGCTGATGGATTGATGTTTGAGTGGAAAGGCATAAATATTCCCTCCTCTCTCAATTCCATCAACAAATTCATCAAATCAACAGTAGTGACTAGACATTGTAATGTACCCATGTCTGGCAGTGGGCAAAGCCTGACCTATCTCTGCCTGTGATCTTCATGCTGGGGTCTTGGCAGGTCCGCAGAACTAGGGTCTTTCTGAAGAAAAAAAAATTGCTCAATTAAGTAATACAAGTAAACTGGAAAATGAAATTGAGGGCAATTTGGATCATAGGACATGTTCATCTTCGAGGAAGCATGTGGAAGAATTGCCCTTGATGTAGGACTCAGCAGAAGGTGATACAATTTCTTACACATCAGCAGTCAGTAAGCCTGGATTGGCTGAAGACATTTCAAATAAAGTTTCATAGACAGCTTCAGCTTTGATCAAATATACAATGATGTATTGGTGAATATTAAAAAACATTGTGTTTTTATCAGAGGTGATCAGCCCCTTTAATAAATGCTGTCTTCTGTAAGCTTTTTAGTTACTTAGTCTTGGGATATGCAATTCAAATGCCCTTCTGGCCTCAGCCAAGGTTTTATATTTTATTTTTACTTTATCATTTTGTATTTGCACATCATTTAACGCTTGCCATTTTTATGAAATAATGCTGTGCTTGCTTCAGCCACAGTTCTGCAAAACCTTCAAAGTACCTCGAAACCGTAACGTTGCTTAACTGACAACAAAGATGATCGGAGCGCTGAAGCAGCCTTCCTTATTTCTACGGGACTCGTGGAACTTTATCTCCCTTAAACTAAACTGAGTTAATGGCTTTATTTAGGAAGTAGCCTCCTCTTCTTGAATAACAAGAATTCTGTTAGTTTTAGGAAAAAAAGTTTTCATTAAATTACCAGTGCCTCAGAATGCATTTTCTACTTATAACTTAGATCAAAAGAAGAGGAAAATGTTTCTGCTTGTTTGTCTTCCTCTCTCCTCCCCCTTTATTCTAGAGACTTTCCTGAGATGATCAACTGTTGTTTTTTCGTTGTTTTTTTTTTTTAAAAAAAACTTTATTGAAGTGGAGAAATTGCTCGGTTCCCCTCCCAGTGCCGTTGTTGCTTTCCCCTCCCCCAAGTCCAATGTGTTCTTTATTAAAGTGAATTAGGACATTCTCGTTTCTCTTAAGAGTGGAAATGGGAACAGCTCAAATGTGCAGCCACATGAGACTCACCAGCATTTCCAACTGCACTGCAGAAGGAGCTCAGCTGCAAAGGGAATGATAATTTTTGAAGGATTTGTGCAACTGTTGAAGAATTACCAGTGTTAATAATAAAAAGCAGCTAATCTGTTTTTCCTCTTCCGTTTTGAATGTTTAGCTTTCCTGATATGCCTTCTATAAAACCAGTGTACTAAGTATTTTGGTTCCTTTCCATCTTTTTGCTTTTGCAATTATTTTATTCCTGTATGCTCTCCTATGTCAGAGTGTTTTTGTGGTGGTGTTTTTGCCTAACTACTCCATCTTTGGGGTTTGTATGCAGATGTGGGGCATGGATTTGAGACCTCTACCATTGAAAGATAGCATTGAAGTGCAGTACAAAACATACAAATAGTTTTATCCAGGACTGGGATAAAGAGGTTTTCAGCATGAAGTATTTGTCCTTGAGATTGCTATATAAATTGTTGGTGGCCCTTGAAATCCACATGGCTGTTTTGCTGCTTGTTCTAACCAAAATAGCTACAATCCTGCATCTTTTAACCCTTATTTCCAGCGTTTGCCTCTCTTTGTTGTTGTATCTGACACACATTCAGAAGTTCTGTAGGAAAAAAGGTAGATGTGATGTTTGAGTTACTATCTTCCTACCTCCCTATCTCCTTTTCTCTGCTAATTCTCCCAGCTACCTTGCCTGGCATTAGAAAGTATTTGTTCTGCTTTAGTTCTGTGCCTCTTTTCTCACACGCTTACTTCCTGTGCCAAAAAACTGGAGCTGGGGCTTGAGCTGTAGCTAAACGAAGAGTTACGGAAGCAAACCTCGTGTCTCGGCAGCCTGCAAGAGCACGGGGGTCTCTGAAACATACCGCTCTTCCTCTCCCAGGTGAGTTAAGGCTTCTGAAGACGTAGGGATAGAGCCAGCTCTGTTCCTGGAAGCTGGCTTTGGGAAACGCAGCTGTGTCCCATCTCACAGATCTCTCCTGGGTTTTAAAGACGCTCTCTCTGGTGGCTTCTTAGTGGTGGTTTTATGCCACTAGTGCCCAGCTGAGAATCACGCCTGTCTGTGCTATCATTTACTTAAAGGATGGCGTATAGTTAGCTCAGGTGTCGGGGGCTCCTGGTGCTGTCAGTGTTGGCAAAAGAGAGTGTATCAGGGAAGGATCTACTGTGTACTTGTCTCTGTCCTGAGAGAAATCAGAGAGAGAGAGATAGATGATATGAATGATGGCTGGCTGGATTTAGGAACAGCACAGCAAATCATCTCACAGTTCTGAGTTACAAAGCAAGCCAGTAAAAACATTCCGGTAAAAAAGCTAAAATTGAGTAAGATAAATCCTGTTTTGTTTCTGTTGACGCTAAGTGGTAGGAAAAAAAAATGAAGGAAGGGAACAGAGAACTTCTGGTTTTGGATTTTGTCTTATGTGTGGTAAAAACGAAGCTTATGTTCTGATAGCAAAAAGACGGGCACCTGAGAAAGCCCTGTCTCAGCCTGTCTGACTAAAGGGCAATAAGGTGTCATTAAAACGTGACTCTGGTGGTGGAAGAACAAAAAGTAGTGATGCATTTCTCTAAGCAGGCGTGCTTTGAGTTAAATATTATTCAAAACAAACAAACAAACCAAACCAAAAACCAATCAAACAAAAACCAGAACAAACAACCACCCAACAAAGCAAAACAAAATTGTTTAAATTGCTGAAAATGGTAAACTTACTGCAACTGATGTGTTACAGTCCCTGGCAGCACTGTGCAAGTCAGCATCTGCTAATGCTATTGCTTGTGAGTAGCTGCAAGTGCTCTGTCCTGCAGAAGCCAGTTGAGTGTGGAAGAGTTGTTGGTTTGTTGTTGTTGTTTTGGTTGTTTGGTTGTGGTTTTTTGTTTGTGTGTGTGTGTGTTTTTTTGCTTCTGCCTTCTTATCTAGTCTTCCTTTTTCGGACTAACTGGTAGTTTGTCTGTAAAAACATGTAGATTTTTTTGAGTAAAGTCATTGCTGAAAATTTTGAAGTCAGTTGAAACTATAGGATCCAATTCCATTTTGATTTGCAGCCATGCAGCATACTGAGACAGCTTAGATCAGTGCCATAATAATTTGACAGCCTATTAATGAGACTGCTTCCTTCAGCGTGTGCTTGCCTACAGTCTTTTGTTATCCCTCTCCATTAACTTTGTTCTGAAACTGGAGTCGGCTGGCATTCGGTCCTGTTTTTGCAGCCCGCACCCAGCACAACTTGCAAGCACTGACTTATTTGGTGTGGATGTCTAGCTCTGAAATTTGTGCTGGGTTCAGGGAGCTGAAAAATGTGACTGTGACTTGATACGTTGTGTACTAGAGTTGAAATTTTCTGCAGGTTTCAGGTTCTGTGTTGTGTGATAGAGCTTTTTTTTTTTTTTAATATGTTACAATTATCCTCCCCTTTTTGCTGCCTGCCTTTTTCTCTAGGATTTTCTGTCTCTCCAGTGATACAATTTATGAAGGATGTAAAATCGGATCATCTTTATTGAAGACTCATAACATCAGAATATTCTTCCATTTTCTGTATACCAGAATTAAATTATGGCGCGCTTCCAGGAGCAACTATTGCTTGCATTGCCTTAGAGTTGCCTGTGTTTTGAAGAGGGAGACAGTCGGCGTGTGTAAAGGCATTTCGGCAAGCTTAGCATGTGTGTGGCTTTCAGCCTGTGCAGCTTACAGGGACCACACTGAAATGATGAGAGAAGAGTTGGAGTGAAATCTCGTCTCTGCTGAAATCAATTGAGCTTCCATTAGTTTGAGTCCAGATTCCATCCATAATATTAAATAGGGCATTTCTCTTTCTAGGCAGTCTGCAGAAATGTTTCTGTCCTTTTGCATTTGTTTTCATGTTTCTTCGTAACGATTGCGTAATTGGGATATATCTGCAATGTCAGAAATGTAATAGGCTAAGAGCGTAAGTGACTGCTGGAAAGGACAGGAGCACACGGCTGCAGAACTGCTCCTGCTTTAAAACTCCTGCTGCTTTCCGAAGTTGAGTTGTTTAATTTAACCATTTAGTAATAAGCTGCTGTTGTGATAAATGGCAATTAGAGGTGTTCAGAAGTGTGTGCGTAACAAAAAGGAGAAAAAAGCCTTTTCTTCCTGTCACTGGAAGGAACAGAAATCATTCAGCATGCTGCCAATGGCTTCTCACTTGGCTAGAGACTAACTTCTGTGCTCCTACAGCCTTAATCATGTTTCGTACAGCATCGGAATACTCCTTGGTAACTTTTAATCCAGCAAACAATGTATTCCGTGGGCTTTTTGTTAAATTTGATTGCAGATACTCAGCATATAGCATCATGCCCTTGAATTTAAGCCTGTTCAGGTACTAAAAACAATTCTGATGTCTCAGGGTCTGGTTTATTACTGGCTGTGCCTCAAACACGAACACCTTGACCAGTACGTGGAGAACCGGGAGAGGTAAACCCCCAGGTGAAAGAGTGCTGTAAGTGGAGTTTGGTGTGGTTTCAAACAGCTGCCCACAGAGCTGCCGTGGCTGCAGGTGGTGGCATCTGTCAGCGTGGTGCTCCTCCTGTGGCAGAGGTTCAGGGACCTGCCTGGCTGCTTGGGTCGTTTTTCTAGCTAAATTGTGTTATTGGCTGCTTTAGGAGTAAGTGCTCCTACTGCCCTAGCCCTGAAGCTCTTGTGGTCTTTTAATCGTCTCCTGAAGATATTTACTCTCCTTCACTGGTTTGTGTCACTGTTGGGTCTCGTCCTTTGGCTAATGCTTGTCACTTCACAGAAACTATAAAAAGAATGGCTAAAACTGAAAGAGCTCGGTGTAAACTGTAATACCATCAATAAGCGAACATAGGACATAGGTCCTATGCAAAAGGTGTATGAACAGGTCCACTCGTGCCCTGGTATCAAGGAAAGATGGTCAGAGTCCCAGCCGAGCTTTAGGAATTGGCAGGCATGAAAGGAGATGATATTCCTGTGCAGGATCCCCTCTTCCTCTAAAAGTTGATGGCCTTTCAGTGTGAAATACTACACAAGTGTTTATTTTTATGCCCTTTGAATGCTTTGTGCAGGCTTTGTTTAGTTTCTCTTCATAACTTTTAATAGGAAGTCTTTGAAGTTGGGTTGTGGCTAAAAAAAATCTTGTTGGCAGGCTGGCCGTTCATTGTTGACTCCTATCTTTTCTAATTGTACATCCATAAAAATCTGGAAGGGAGCGTGCGCGGAGCAAATACGAAGCGACGCATATTTCTGGAAGGGGAAATAAGCTTGCAATTATTTGCTGCCATTATTAGTCACATGAAAAAGTTACATACTAATGGTTGCAGATGGTATACACAAAAACTGTCTGTACACACTGAAAGCCTTCTTCCTTGGGAGCTACGGTTTTCTGTCATACATTGTGCTACAACGGAAAGGGGGTTTTGTGCCCGCAGCTATATATTGCTCTTATTTGCTGTTGCTAGCACAGGACTCGTTAATATGCATCTGGCAATGGTTAAAATTGTCTGTATCTGTGGCTTCACGTTTATTCATCCACATCAAGGATTCTCTTAGGTTAAAAAAAGGTAAGGAGATCGGTACAAAGGAGCCTTTGATGGAAAGTGTTACGTGTAGAAAGGCAGATGTGAAAGGGCAGGGTTGAAGTTGTGGGCTAATATTGTTGTGTTCTTGTTCAAGTTCAGAATCACGGTTTGTGTTGAAACGTACTCGTGTGTGCAGGCACATTGTGCCTCCCTGCATGTGGATGATTGTAGGCACAGCGATCGCGTCGTGTTGTGGGATGGAGAAACAGCCTCGTAACGTGACTGCATTTGTGTTGTTGTTGTGCTGTTCATTGAAAACGGTACAGGCATCGGTGAAGTGTTGTTCTGAATTGCAGTTTGTGTGGTGAGAAAGATAAATGGTTGCATTTAGCATGAATTAGTCCGTTAAAGTAATGCAAACTGAAGAAAGGTAAGAGAGGAGAAGAGAGGCTGGAATTCAGTGCTTCTGGTGTAAGGTGAGCGACCATAACAGATTTCCAAGGACTTATTTGCTCTTAGCATTGATCAGATTCCAAACAGGTGAGCAAAGAAAGCTGCAAGCATAGCTGCATTTGGGTAACTGTGCTTGTGATTTGGGGGTGTGTTTTTATTTATTTATTTACTTGTTTTAGGGTTTTTGTTTGTTCTGTCACAGCAATGAGCATTGGTCTTGCATCTTACTCTTCAGTGATGCTTTGTTTTCATTCCACTGGTGGATGCTTCCTGTAGGTACCCTGAAAGCTGTGAGAAGCTGTGGAAGGCTCTGTGCAAATCCTGGATGGCAATTACATTTATTTTTCTTTGTATGTCCTTTTAATCTGAGTACTGTCAGCTTTGTTGAAAGCCCTGGTTTTCTTTTACCCTTCTTTTCAGGCCTTTGTGCAGGCGTCTGTTATTTTATGCTAGAAAATGGATGTGTTGCTTCTGACAAGAAAGCTGTAATGCTAGAAAAGGTGATTTGGCTCAATAGTTAACTGTCTGGCTAAAGCTAGTCACAAGAGAGCAATATGTGGCCAGCTATGGCTTGAATGCTCATATACTTCAGGAAGAAATAACTCTTGTTTTAGAAGAACGGGCCTTTATGGGTCTGGCAGAACGATTTTATCAGAGAACTAGAGAAGAAGCAGGATAGTGGGATGAGATGAAGTAATCTAACTGCTCTGGAATAGCCCAGCTGCTACAATTTTGCATATGATTATGTGTTTTGAACCAGGAGATTTTGCAGTTTGCTTTGAGGCAGTAAGGAGAACAGTTTATGTGGAAAGCCAGCACTTACCCTGCCTTTCTCTTGCCCCACAGGTGCCTGGCGCGCTGAACCTGTCACCGGTCTGTGTAAGATTTGCGCTGTGGTCCATTTTTTGAAGATGTGAAGCAACGTTGAGTCTGCGATTGGAATTACTGACAGACTGGAGGAAATCTTAGTCCTTGCGATGCACACGGACATGCTGAACTATAAGTAATCCTAGCTTCTCTTCCCCTCCCCTCCCCTCCCTCACTCAGCTATCTCAGGGTTCATAGAGATTTCAATGGTTCGCGTGCCTGTAAGCTTGGAACAGAAGTGACCAAAAATGGGGGACCAGCAATTGTATAAAACTAACCATGCTGCCAACAGCAACGAGAACTTGTACTACCAACAGCACCAAATGAACTCCCTTCCATCGCTAAACCACAGTTACGGGACATCTGTTATGGATGCTCCCCAGGCGTCCCCTCTGTCCCCCCAGTTTCCCCAAGATTCAAGAGACAGTATAGCTTTGCCTGTAGGTTCAAAAAGTCTTGGGTCAATGGATACACCTAGACAAACATGGACGCATTCTGGCTCAGGAAACCATGTCCCAGCGAGGAACAATTTGAGTAATCAAAGCGCAATGTGGAGCCCCCTCGGGCAGGGGGAGTCTCATGACGGATACCAATATCCTTATTCTCAACCCAGCGAAAATCGGTCGCAAAAAATTACCAGTGGGGTCCTGCATAAATTGGACTCCTTTACGCAAGTATTCGCTAACCAAAATCTGAGAATTCAAGTCAACAACATGGCTCAGGTTTTGCACACCGAGTCTACGATGGTGGATAATCCTGGTGACAGCGCGCTCAGGCAGCTGCTGTCCCAGAAGCCAGCGGTTGAGCAACAGCCTGTAACTTCCAGTGTACAAAGATATCAACCAGTGCCACAGCAAACGCACCAGAATTTTGCAAGCACACAGCAAAAGCAGCAAATGCAAGTCATGCAGCACCAACAGTTGTACTACGACTACCAGCAGCATTTATCGCAGATGCAGATGCATTCCGCCTTTCAGCAAGGGCAGACGCACGTGCAGCAGGTGCAGTCCCAGCAGCTTCTACCGCAACAGATGCAGCACTTGCAGCAGGCTCAGTACTACGCTCAGCCACAGCAGGGACATCAGCGGCTCTCGATACAGGAGATCCAGCAGCAGCAGCCACAGCCAACTCGGCAGCAGCAGCAGAGGCAGTGCCCGATGCAAATAGCTCAGTATTACCAAACGCAACCCGTCATGCAGCAGCTCCAGCAGCAGCAGCAACAGATGCAACTGCAGCTTCCTCCGTATCACCGGGAACCCGATCCAAAGACTATGCACGAACCCCACCAGTACCCTCAGGACCCGAGTCATCCTGTGCAGCTCATCCAGTTGGGAGCGGTGCCTCAGTATTGCTACCAGGACCCCCACGAGCAGTACAGGCACTTGTACCCGCAGGGTTTGCTGCAGCAGCAGCACGACCAGCAGAAGCAATACCCGAGTGAGAGCAGAGCTCCCTCTCTGAACTCCCACATCGGCCTCACGCCGCCAGAGACAGCGGAGGATCCCGCGCGGCCGGAGATCAACTCTGTGGGTAACGCTGTCCCTCATCGAACTCTTTTGCCACCCTCGGGAGCTCATCTGAACAACAAAAGCTCTCAGCAGGACTCGCCCAGCGCCGGGTGGCCTCAGGTAGGTGGCATTTCAGATCCCTGCTCAGACAAACTTGTTCTGTAGAAGAGCAGCCAGGTATGGAAATGAAACTGCTGTGGGAGAGCCGGGAAGGTATGATGTGAGCAGTGGGCATTGCTTGGGTGATTTGGGGAGCTGTGGTAACAGACTTTGCCATCTGCATGGCTGGCTTGGCTACAGGCCAGGCTGGCAGCAGCACGAAACCACTGCTGTGGGGCTGCTGGCTCCCTCCGGAGAGGGTTCGGGGAGCTTGGGGTTGGGTTCAGGGGAGGAGGAACCCGGTTACAGCAAGGTGCTCCTGCTCCTTTTTCAACACCTGAGGGCTGAATGTGCAGGAAGACTTAGCTCCTTGTTTCCAAAAGTAACACTGCTGGGTCAGAGGGAAGGCTTTGAACAGCAGGTGGGTGCAAGAAAACGTGCTCACCATGCTCACAGGGGCACTGATTTGCTGGATACATGTAAGGCTCTCAGTTCAGAGGCCTGTAGTATTAAGAAAATCATACGCAAAATGCATGCATAAAGCTGTGAGGATGTTCATTTATGTATTACTATTTCCTGAAAAATTCTTTTTTGCCTTTTTCCCCTCGTTTTCCCTCTCCTACTTTGATAGCAGGTGCAATTGTCAGACGGCAGACTGCAGCCGCTGTCGCCAGAACAAAGGTATTAATATTTTGTGTTAGTGGTTTAAATATGAGAAATACAAAGCAGTGCTGCAGCTTAAAGGGAGGAGAATGCACTCTGGGTAGGTCATAGATCTTACTCTTCTAGAAACATCTTTTTTTAGCTTTGTGGATATAAGCTTGTGTGATTTTACACTCCACACCCTTCTAGCAATAAAATCAAGCGCTTTGTCTTTCCCCCCCCAAAAAAAAACAAAATAAAAAAAGAACCAGGCAGGGGAACAGCCTGCACTCGGTGTTGAATTTGTAAGAGAAGGGCGATGATGCATTTAGATTTGTATCTTCAGCAGCAGGGACCTTCTGTTTTTCTTAAGGTCTTGCCTTTGCAGGGCTGAGGCATCCATCCCCCAGCCCTAAGTAGGGGCAGTACATCCAAGTACTCGCTGAGTGCTGTCACAGAGGGGAAGTGAAGATCTGTCACAATAGATCTCCTGGCTTCTCAGACTTTCCCATGTCAAGGGTCACCTTATAAAAGCGTGTTAGAGGGAGTTCCTACCTGAAGGTTTCCTTCTCCCCATCTTGGGAACAGCTGGCCTAGGTTATCACCTGTGTATTCCATAGTACTCACCATGTGCTTAGCTGTGGCTTCATAAACATTTAGCTGTAAAATTTTATTGACTTCCTTAACAAAAAAGCTTCCTCTGCAATGAAAGGAGCATGCCAACCTGATGTCTCTTCTTCTGTTCCATGCTAAAAAACAAACAAACAAATAAAAAACAAACAATAGTGGCCAGAACAGAGAAACACTTCCTGAGAGAGCTGATGTGAAGAACAAGCTAACGTGTTCAATATGCTTGAAGGAGTTTAAGAGTTTGCCTGCTCTGAATGGTCACATGAGATCTCATGGAGGAGTACGAGCATCTCCTAACTTCAAACAGGTAGCAGTTCATTTTACTTCAGTATTTGACTCTCTTCTTTCAATGTTGATGTTTGCTTGCTTTGCCACGCTTTGCTTTGCTGTGAAAACCTGTTCTCCTTGGCGCTGTTTTATGTCACACCCTGTGGAAGTAGAAATACACAGAATTCTGCTAATTTACAGGCCAGAAGTCTTGCTTAAAAGTGAGAGAGTGGTGGAGGACAGAACAACGTTTGTGCCTCTTTGTGTCTCTGCACATTACAAACACACGACGAAGTCATGGCACAAGCTTCTGATTTTTTCCCCTTGTGTTTGTTTATTATATTAGAAATATCAGGAACATCAAGTCTTCCTTATTTTCATTTGGACTACTTAGATGACTAAGGGATGTTTATTGGAAGCATTCCCAGGCTTTAATTGAAGGAGCAGGATTGTTGAATCTTTGACAGCTTTCTTCCCGAGTGTTTTAGTTCTATAGGTATCAACAAATACCAAATGAAAAATGTGGGTTTAAATTGTTCTGAATAAAAATAACTTGCCTGTCAATCAGTTTTTCAGTGTCCTGATATGTTAAAAATTCTCTCTTGATGGGGAGAAGTACGGGAAGGCAAAGAGCTACCACAGTTACACCATCTGTATCTCTTTGTTTTTAGGTGGGTGATGGGGAATTCTGCGTTTATAGAGATCTAAAAAAAGGGGCACATCTTCATTGCCCATTCTGTGAGTGATCTGTAAAGATGCTTAATGTGGTTGTTTATCACCGAGGCTAAATCCTGTATAGGAGTTGCAAGTAATCTGCCAACTTCGTTCAAGGCAAACAGAGTCCAAGAAGCAAGGCTCTTGTGTGTTTTGTAACCCTGGCCACTTCTTTTCAGCCACGGTGCATACGTTGTGTAGTTATCGATCCAGAAGCAGCCCTCCCTCACTCGGGCTGAAAGCCTCTAATTGTCTGTACAGGATGAAGGAGAGAAACCACCACAGCAGCCGCTGCCTAAAGAGGTGGATAGCCTCGCGCCCATCATCATGCCCGTGTCTGTCCCTGTAAAGCTTCTGTCACCCGAGCCCAGCACGCAGCCCTCTGCCAGCACTGCCACAGTCAAAGACAAGCCTGCCAACTCTGTGTCAGATGATGAGATGCCCGTTCTCGTGAAGATGACTTACTCTCCACCGTGCAGTCCAAAAGTGGCCAACCCCTGCTCGTCCTCTGTGAGTGCTGCATTTCTTGCCACTAACCGTGCTGTGCTTGTTAAATCCCTTTGCTTGTAGTGCTGCTGTGTTCTAAAATGCCCGTGTTTTAGAGTATTTTCTGGAATCCTAATGATGCCTAAAAAACAAAAAGAGGCCGTGGCATTGTATCATTTCTTCCTCGGTCCTTTGAAAATACTAATTTTCTCTTTACTGGGGAATCAAGACTTAGCTGAAAATAAGCCATTTGAAATTGGAATGTGATATTCTTTTTATCCCACTAGAACAAAGGGATTTAGTATCTTTTTACTGTTTTTGTTTTTTCCTTTTCAGGCTGCTTTGTTTTTACGTTATTGCTTAAATTTGGCAGTTTTATTTCTTCCTGTTTTTTGAGTCAGATATATGTGCTTCTCATTTCAGCTGTAGATAGGAAGGCACTGTGCCGTACTTAGTGCGTGCTGTGAGCCAGTATGAAGCTTGCTGACTCGGAGTTTTAAAATGAAGTCATTTTTCCCTTTCCTTCTGCATGCATCAGATCTAAGGGTTAATCATTGGGAATTCTGACATAGGAAAAATGGCTGTGCATAGTGCTTTCATTTCGCTCATAAAACTGAAATTGTCAAGTAGCACGAGGAACTGATGAGCCCTTGAATGAGATGTGAGAACGCTCTTTATTGTTTTCCTGAAGAGTCCTGGAGCAAGCAGTATTATTTTGTTCACAGTCCAGTCCAGGAATAGATGCTGCTCATTGTTTTGAATCTGTGCTCGCAGACTACGCCATGATAAGGGATTACTGGGGAGTAGAAGTACTCTACTTATCCATAATATTATCTATATAATAATGTGGAGAGATATTCCAGTGATTTTTATTTTCTCACCAGTCAGATGGCTAAATGAGGGGACAGCATACACCATCATGGGTGGCTCTTTGTAGTATTTGTATATTTATCACCCTCCCCTCACCCTTCACTCAGAGATGCCCGCTAATTTAAATACACAGAAAATCTTTACTCTCTTCCTCTCAGATGGAAATTTTACACACAAACTTCCACTCTACTGTGGAAACCAGCATCTCACAGTACTTAGCTTGTAACTTGCCAGTGCAGTTTCTCTTTTCTATTTCTAGTTTCTGGAGAGGAAAGGGACAGTCTTTTCTGAATCCATGAGCTCTGAGTGGGAGATCTTCTCTAGAGACATCAGAGTAGGTGGCTTGGGCTTGTGTATTTCTGCAACGTTTATAAAATGACTGTGATTAAATCTGCCAGAGTTTGGCTAAATGCATGTTCATTCACTCAAAATTAAGCTTGGTAGTCTTTGTTATTGCCCAAGCAAACTAAATTCAGTTTCCTGAGTTTAGATCCTAGATCCTGTCTTTTATTTAAGTAGCAGCATTGGAAACATTCAAACACCAGAAGATCTGTAGTTCTCTTTTCTTCTGTAAAGGTATTGTGCCATTGGAGACTAATTTTCTTCTTTAACCAAAGACCTGAAGCCATGTTGCATTTGCACTGTGCTTTGAGCTGCCCAGAAAATTGCTCACAAATTCATGGAATTAGTAGAAGTCAAGCAGCAGAAGGACGTAAGTCTTCAGCAAGACTATGGGATGCTGGGTGTGGTGAACCCAGCAGTCAAGTGAGGTCCATTAGGGTCTACCCAGAGTGGATTTGTTGAGCTGGGGCAGGTGGAAGCATAAATTCTTGAATAATGGACATAAGTTTCTGGAGCTTCAGAGTAGTGTTGAGGTGATTCTGCACTGAAAATCCATGGACACCAAGATCTCCTTGAATACTCAGTGTGGCCTTTTTTGAAAAGAGTGTTGGTGTACTTAGGTATACTTAACTGTTTGAGATGTCACCTTGGCTGGTTAGTTGATCTTACACTAGTGAGAAGAATGCCAGCTCTTTCACATTTAAAGAGCAGAACAAAACAAGCCTTTAATCGAATACATAGATCTGGACTTATATTTTTTGGGGGGGTTGGAGGGGTTGCTAGTTTGTTGTTGTTTTCTTAAGTTTAGAGTCTTTACACTTTCACCTCTGTGAACGCTAAATGTTCACCATCGTGGCGGGCTGTCTGTGACTGTAGGTAACCCTCACCCTCTTGCTGTTCTGAATGCTCGTTATTTGTAAAATTCTCTGCAAAGCTGCACTTTTTCTTCTGCTAAAGGAAAAATTTTCTGAAACCTAACTTTTTTGGAGAGCAAAACCATCAACAGCTGTTGGAGAGGATACAGCCATGATCTAACAGAGAGGACAGGACCTCTGTAATCAAAAACATTTCCACAAGCTGGAACACATTAATGTAAGGGATAAAGGGTGACAGTGCTAATGCTTCTTTAACATGATTTTTATTGGGTGAATGTGATTCTCAGGAACCACCCATGGTGTAAAGATATATATTGTATAAACATACATGGTAGTAATTCTTTTACATAGTAATAGTACTTATAGATGATGCAGACATTCTGGAGTAACCCTGTTTTGTCTGTCAAAAATTTTCTTCCGCTTTCCAGTTCAATCATAGATCTCCAATCTGTGCACCTTAAAGCAGCGTATTTACTACTGTGTTCATCTACCAGCTTCTGTACGTTTTTAAAGCATAATCTGAAAACCTATTTCTTACCCACCCTCAGGATAGCCAGATCCTAGGTTTGCACAACTGTTGTATCTTCTGCTTTCTGTGATTTCTAGGGATTTAGTATTAAATGATTTTTAACCTTCAAATTTGAGGAGTGTTTGAATGCCTGAATTTCCCAAATGGTTATCTACTACCCTTTTTTTCCTCCAAGAAAAGAGGAGAGAGTTAAATTCAGGATTTGTTGCAGCTGGACTGTGCTCAAGCTGATGGGAATGTAGTGATAAGAGGCGAAGAATTTGAATTTATTACATTTTTCTTCCTTTCCTGCTGCTGAGTGCTGCAGTAATTTCACTGAGCTCATACGTCCTTCCTAGTCAAACAAAATAAATGCATTGGAAAACATCTCGTATAAACTTCCTAATAAACCGTGGCTGGATAGTGAAGCAACTTGCAATAGCCTTTGTGTACTCAGTGCAAATTAAAGTGACCAGGGTGTTCAGGTGGAGCTGAAGGGTGTGGGAGACCCGTGGCCTGAGGGGGCTGCTCTTTGCACCTTCAAAAGCTGGCTGCAGCCTCTCCAGGTCTGTGCCTCCAGCTCAGCCCTGCCTTGACCCAGAGGGATCCATGTGGGAGGTGAGGGTAATTCTTCCCGGCTCTCCTCTTTCCTCTGTGGTTTCTGGGTAGGACCAGATACCGTACTGACCAGTACCTGAATATCTGCCTGCTGGTAACAGCATTTCTGTGGCTGTATTCTGTGCCCTAGGCTGCAGGGGATTGCGTTCAATGCAAACCACATGTAAGCATGGCTAAATATTACAGTTCCGTATGTTTTCCTTTAGGAAATCAGCAAAAAACCTCATCAAAGTGCTTCAAAATTGGAAGAAAACTTAAAACCATTGCAGGACAAGAAGAAGTATCGGCACAGACCCGAACCTCTCTTCATACCTCCTCCTTCCTTCAACTTCAGCATGTCCCACTCCGGTGCCATGCTGTACCAGAGTCAGCTCCGCTCTCCCCGCATCCTCGGAGATCATCTGCTGGACCGGCCGCACGAACTCCCCCCCTACACTCCACCACCAATGCTTAGTCCCGTTCGGCAAGGCTCCGGGCTCTTCAGCAGCGTCATCACGTCATCTCACAGCACCTCGCACGCTCAGCTGCCGCTTACGCCGCTCACACCCACTCCACGGGTGCTCCTGTGTCGGTCCAGTAAGTGCTGGGTTTACAGGGGGGCAGCGTGTAGCAGACAGCGCCGAGCTCTTTCCTGGTGGTACCACACTGAGGGTTTTATGTGTGAGCACGCCTGTGGCTGGTTGTGTTATGTCACAGGACTAGTCTGTCTTCCTCAGTGGTTTTGCATTGGATTTGGGAGCGGTGGTGTTACAAGCACGGAGTGAACAGAGGGGCCTAACCAGTGAGAAGGGCCGAGATCTTTCACCGTGGCTGCCTCCAGGAACGACTGCTGTGCCTCTCCATGCAGCAAGGCCGTCTGAGATGGAGGGAAGAGATTAGTTTGAGCCTTGGGGTTTTGTTTTTCTTCGGTGCTTCCCAAGAAAAGGTGGCTAACCATACCTGATCATGGTGGTAGAGACGTGGGCGTGACATTTGTTACCTTTAACGATTTAGACAGTCTTTATGGCTAAATATTGAGAAAGGGTAACTTTTCCATAACAGAATGGAAGAAGCCTCCCAGTAGAAAGGAGGTGGTAACTGTGCTCTGAGTCACTCCAGACACGGTCACCAAAGGCTTGTGTATTTTGTGATGGTTGCCTGTGCTATCATAGCAATACCTTAGAGCTCCCATTGCCCTTCTTTCAACTCCTTCTTAGCTTTGTAAAATGCGCAGGTTATTAGCACGAAAATGCAAGGAGTAAGCTAAAATCTTACTTACCAGACCACCACCTGTGTCCTGTAATCCAAAGAAAGTGAAGCTCCTGTCACTTTTCCCACTTCTCTCTTGGAGGTCGGTTACCTATCTCTCCTCTCATCAGAGCCACTCTGGCTTGGGAGACAAGCATGTGACAAACTCTTTTTAACCAATGCTGATGTGGTTTTGGTTCCCTGTTCTCCTTTCTGCGCTGCAGTACCACACCAGTGCTGCTCAAATGATGAAAAAACATGCTGGGTGGCTTTTTGTTGGAGGCAGCAAAGGTAAATGCCATAGCCTGTCATGCTTTGGGGTAGGCATGAGTAGACTCACAGATTTATCTTACGTTGTCCTTCCTGTCTGCCTGCTCTTTTTTGGAGAAAATTGGGAAATAGAAATCAGGACTGGCCATGTCCACCTTCAGGAAAGTAGTTTGTGCACGAATCTTTTGTCTTCTCATAACCTCATTAAAATCTAGTTGTTAGTTTCCTCAAAAACCAAAGCAAAATGGAAACTCCTGACTGGAGGGTTGGGGTTGCATTTTGCTGTAGAATTATTTACAAAATCATTTCATCTCACAAAAGATGTTCTCAGTGCTTCAGTGAAAAGATGTTTTCAGAACAGTTGAAGTATCAGCACTTCTGACTTGCAGTGGTTACAGTTGTGAGTCGAATAGGACAAAACTGTAGGTCAGGTAGGAGAGAGAGTGAGGAAGAGTTAAAGCAATAGCTTTTCTGAAAGGGGGAAAGACTGCATGGCAAACAAGCCAGAAGATGCTGTAGCTATGAATGAAGGTACATCAGAGGTGCAGCGTTGATCGGTACAGTCAAAGGTGGAGGGGAGGTATTGCAGAGCTACAGCTACAAAAGCCAAAGTAAGAATTGCTTTAAGGAACCTAAATCATTGTGTGCTCTTTGTGTTCAGCTGTTTTACCACCCTGACTAATGTTCTCCTCCAGACCAGCAGAGTATAGAGAACATAGAGTTATAGAGTATAGAGTTATTGTTGATGGTATGTGCTTTAAAGTGAACTTGTTTTAGCCTCTCAGCTATTACTTAACCCTGTGTATTGCGCCTGACTACTCTTTTACACGAGAAGTACACCCGATTATGCAGGAACTAGGTAATTTTGAGCCAAACACATCCCAGGTGCTGCTAGCTCTCCCAGATGTAGCCTGATGTCTCACCGATTCCTGCAGGATGTTAATAGGAAGGTGGCAAAATAGCCTGGGTGGTGGAGCATCAGCAGGGATACTGTTGTTACCAAAATATGTTATAATCACCCCGCACTCCAATCTCTGTTTCAGATAGTATTGATGGAAGTGTCATTCCAGTGACGCCTGGGCCCGGAGAACAGACTGTTGAACCGTAAGAAAAACAATATTGCTTTTGTCACTGCTTTTATAGACTAGCTCCAACCTAGAGTGCGTGCCCTGAAATATTTTGAACCGGACAGGTAGTGTTCGGCTGCCTGGATGTATGTTAGTCTGGATGCATTTAAGGGTACTCGGCGTGATGGCCAAGGACTCCTGGAGCAAAGCGCCCGTGGGAGATGTGGGTGTCGTGGTTCTGAAATGCTTGGTGGGAGCCACTGAAGGCGGAAAACAGTTAATGATGGCTGGAGAAAGGGTCACAAGGAGAACATATGCTGCTCCAGTACTTTTGCTATTTTATATATATACATATATGTAGATACTCTCTGTGGAGCTTTGGAGAGAGGTGTCATCTGGTAGGTTCCTCAGGGCAGTCTGCAAACAACATTACCCCCCTTCTGAAGCAGTAATGTCTCTGCTTTCTGCCAGAGTCCCATTCTCTATGGAACAGAAAGCTAGCATTTCCTGCACCCAGCCTCTTTGCTGCTCAGCATGTATATATACCAGCTTGGGTTTTCTTTATCTGTAAGGTACGGTGTCTCAATATAGTTTAAATTGTGTATGGAAATTCTGGTTTCCCCCCGAGAGATCAGTTCTCTCTAATATTCAAAATACTTATCCCACTGAGAGCAAAGCATTGCGTAAAGCAGTCTGACACAATTTCCTGCCGCTCCAGTGTAATAAAAGTTTTGTTGGGAACAAAGTGAACGCTAATGTGACTTCCGTTTTTTTCTGCATGTTGCGTGCTTGAATACTTGTTTGTTTGTTTGTTCTTATAGACGAATCAATATTGGGTCCAGGTTCCAGGCTGATATTCCTGAGCTGCAGGACAGGTTGCTAATGGACAAAGATGTGCACAAGGCTACTTTGGTTTGGAAACCATGGCCAGAACTGGAGAACAAAGTCTTCCAACAAAGGGGTATGATGACTTGCTGTTCTAAACACCCATACATCACCCTCTGCCTGCTGAAGAAATTCCCATCGATTTCTCATTTGTATACTGTACAAAACATTCAAGAGAGTGTTAATTACTGAGAACTCAGGGCAGAAGACCAGAACTGCATGTTACAGATTCAGAGCAACATTCTGGGCCTTTAATGTGGATGAAATGTTCTCTGGCAGCCAACAGGGAAAGGTTATTGCTGGGAAGAGATTTCTGGGCACTGCACTGCCTGGGGTAAGGGCAGAGATCACAGGTGAGAGGCAGCTCTTGGTTCCTAGGCCTCTCCTGGGACCATAATAGAGATGAAATTTGATGGTGTTATTGATTACTACAGTCCTGAACAGAGTTTATTCCTGCTCAAGTGTAGTTCATTCATTTCTGTTCCTCTGCCCTGACTGGAGCTTTCTTGGTGCAGCAGCACCACTGACCATATCTATCTGTGCAAGCCACTGCTCACAGCCAGGTCTCTGCCTCTGGCTTTATAATACTCCATCACATCCCAGGGACATGCTCTGAAAATCCAGTCACGTCCCCTCCCCAGTGAGTGATCCTAAAACCAGGAGAAAAATTACCCTGGGGAGGGAAAACGTGAAAGCTGCTGCCCTGAACTACGTTGTCTGTAGTTACAGAATCATTGGCTCGGGTTGTTTTACTGACTGGTACAGTATTAGCAGTAAAATGTTGACTTGTTTCTAACAGTGGAAGACCTCTTAAATATGAGTTGTTCCAGTGTGTTACCTGGTGGAGGAACTAACTCGGAATATGCTTTGCACTCCCTCTTTGAGGCAAAAGGAGATATTATGGTAAGATAAGCTGAAACGGGAGAGACGATCCTCTTTGCAGATAAATTAGCATGCTTTATTAAATGGATTTAGATATGGTTATATAATAAGGAGATTTCTGATTGATTAGCAGTGATGCTTTAAGCATCCTGTAACATTTTTGGGGAATGACTTTTCCCTTTCATTCTTTAATAAATTTAAATTTCAAAGCAGTCCCTCTTTGAAGGCTTACTGTATATTTCAGATAGATAAGATTGCTTGGTTTATAGCCTTGGGACTTTGTCTCCCAGTGCTTTCTCCAGACCTGATATTTCACAGGGTTTGTGGTCAGAGAGAGCTTAGTCTTCTTCTAGCCCTTATAAAAAAAAAAATATATATATATATATATATATATATTAGCAGCAATCACATCTACTTGTTTATTTGGTACTGTGAGGTAATTGCATACAGTTGTCATACAAATGATGCATTTCAAATGTTTGCATTAGCTTTGTGACGGGAACATTACTAAGAGGCAAAACATCCCTTTTGCCCAGTGTTAAGGAAAGACAAGGTCCTGCCCCAGTTCCTGGAGAGCCAGTTTAAAATAAAATGCAACAGAACACGGGGCTGGAATGAATCTCACAAGATAGGCTAATATGGTGTTCTTTAACTTGCATCCCACTTCCGTCAGGCTCCATTAGTTGTATCTGGGGGCTCTGAGACAGGTATCTGAGTCTTATTGTCAGGATTCAACATTTGCTGTATGGGAATATGCATCATCTGGGGGAAAAAAAATCAGGAATGTACAAATCATCTTTCTCCCTGATCCAAAGGAGAATTAACTATACTTGTTGTCATTCCTGACAGATGGTGACTTAAACAGGTGTTCTAAAACAATGCTACCAAATCAACCATTAAATATTAATATTAATTAATAATATCAAGTTAAACACTATGATCATATTTGTCTGTGACAATCGGGAGGGAGGGAGTTGCTGCAAGCTGCTAATAGCCACATTTATGCTAATGAAGGCTGGAGAGGTGTGCACTGGGTGCTCTTATGTGAGCTACAGTGTTAAAGGGCCTTGGAGTAATTTGGTGTGAGTTTTGTGTGACAACAAAAAAAGATAACATTATTTAATATCTTACCAAGTAGTCTCCTGAATGCAGTTGTATGCAGCAACTGACTGCATGTGCTAATTTTTTTTTTCCTTCTGCTTATTCATTTAGGTTACTCTTGAGAAGCTGCTGTTGAGGAAGCCAGTGAGATTGAAGTGTCATCCTTTGGCAAATTACCACTACGCCGGTAGGTTTCCTTGTGATCTCTGCATCTGCTGGTACACAGAGCCCGAGGTTGGCATCCCCGTCCGGTGCGCGGAGTTGCACTGCTCTCTCTGCTGTCTGCTGCAGGGATGGCAGCCTCTGACAGAGGGCGATGTGGACAGTGCTGTGTGGTACATCCAGCCTTTCATTTACGAGTTTGGCAGTTTTACCTGACTAATGACAGACAGAAACCTTGTAGTCATGTTCCTGTGTAGGGTTCTGCAGATTATAAACTGCCTGGAGTATTTTCTTTTTTCTTTTAACTAAAATTTAATTTGTTGATCTTCCTTTAAAACTGCTTCTATTCATACATGATTGATTTAATAGCAATAAGGTCGTCTTCCTGTGCTGTGTAACTGTCTGCTGTCATGCCTTTCTCTTTTGATGTGATGGTGCATGATAAGGGAATGTGATAATCATGAGCATCCGTCCAAAAAGACAGCGCTATAACTCTCACCAGTGTCTTAGTGCTGAATACAGAGCCTCTCTTGGCATGGATATAGCCTAAAAGAAACAGGTTTGCGGTGGTGACAGCTTTAACAAACACAGCAAGAACCTCATTTTGGTTTTGAGGCAGAAGTGCTCTGTGACATACACAGGGTGGCGTTAAAGTTATTGGGCTTCAGTTTTGTCACCTAAGCATAGCTCAAGGTAACACGTCTCTCCTCTGCAACCCTCCGTATTATTGTTCTGGGCTTTGCAGTGACTGGCAACTGCTTTAACACAGAGCAGGGTTTTACTTAAGAGACTTGAGACTTTACCTCCAGTTTAGGCTCAGCAGGAAACAAGCCGAGAATCTTCTGGTGGTTGGTCAGTCACAATATTCAGGGCCATATACTCATTTCCCGTTGTAGTCACTGTGCCACATAAGTACAAAAACAAGCTACTTGCTGGCTGTAGCAGCTCACTGCAGGGATTCCCAAGCAGCAAGGACTCTTCTGCAAAGAACTCCTAGTTGAGGCCTGAGAACCAGTACAGAAGTATGTCTGGTGGCCGCTGGTAACAGGAGTGAATAAAGGTGAAGGTCAGGTTTGAGTCTTGGCTGGGGGAGATGCCTACTGCCTTTGAAGGCAGCTCCACTGCAGTCCTAAGAATGGACGTGGAGCTGGCTGGAGGAGGAGGATGTCGGCCAGGAGCTGTAACCAGGTCCCTGAGCGTTCATGTCTGGAGGGAGAACACCAAAGCACGTGTGTGATGTGGTCCGAGGGAGGAGAGTAGGGGGATGAAGGATATCCCAGCAACCTCATCCTCAGTGAGAGGATGAACTGGCAGAATGAACAGATGAGAAAATACTGCCTGTGTGGCAGAGGGGGGATAGTTTAAGCTGAAGCAAGCTCACAGTAGTTTCAGAAAGTATTCTGTTGTGATGCTGGGAGGAGCCAGGAGAGACTTTAGTTTCATCTTTCACATGAGATGATGCTAATCCTTGTTAACTAGCAGAGAGCTCTGGACATTAGAGTAACAGTATTATAAGTAGTATAAGAAATAACTAATTTATTTCTTAAGCAGAAAAGGAAGTTTGTCTGCTTATCACAGCATGAAACAAAATCTCACCAGCCTAGGTTTCACTGCCATAAAACGACAAGAGAAGCATTACTTACTAGTGCTCTTGAATGCAACATGTGATTGCACCTTACATTGACAGCTCAGCTCTAGCACCATGCAGCTCTTGAATAATAGATTTTGTGGTTGATAATCAGGCACTCAAGACGTATGTGGATTTCTCAAAATCTAGTGTGTGAATAGCTTTATATAACTTCAAGTTGCATTTGTTTCAGAAAACTCATTGGGCTTTCTGCTCTGTATTCAGAAATCACAGCTAACAGGCACAGCCACTGTTAAAGCTGGAGTAGACCAAAACAGAGCACGGCACTGACTCCTGAGGATCAGGTGGTAGCACAAATAATAAATATCCACACTCATCCTATGCATTGCCCTAGAATAAAGATGTGAGTGATAGCTCATCATACAGTCACAGAATGGCTCGAGTTGGAAGGGACCTTAAAGACCATCTAATTCCAACCCCCTGCCATGGGCAGGGATGCCAGTGAAACCTTCGTCCTTGAAACCTGTTGGTTTGTGAGGGGAAGCAAGTTGTAAAACTTCAGATGTTTCTGTTATCCACCAAGAGAGCTGGGCATGTTGATCTAGGGCTGCTTGGAAGAACACCCTAACCTCTGTGTCCTAATGCTTTGCCATCTGCCAGGATGGTGCATTAAGGAAGAGAGAGGGAGCACGTACCTCATACAAGAGGAGCACTTTTACAGATGTTTGAATGGTTTTTCATTTTAGCAGCAAAATTTCTCAGGTCTGAAGTTCTCGTGCAGTGAGAATTGCAGGAATCATAGCATCATCCAGGTTGGAAAAGACCTTCAAGACGTCCAACCATCATCTTAACTTGCTGAGTCCCAGCACAAACCCAGGGCCCTTAGTGCCATGTCCACGCATCTCTTACATACCTCCAGAGATGGGGACTCCACCACTTCCCTGGGCAGCCCATTCCAGTGCTTGACCACCCTCTCCATGAAGAAATTCTTCCTAATGTCCAACCTGAACCTCCTCTGGCACAACTTGAGACAGGAGAAGTGGTGTCTGAACTTCAGGCAGTCTGAAAACTTTGATAGGTGCTGTGATGGTGTGAGGCTCAGACCCAGTGTATGTGACATGTAATGGATTTGAGCTGCTTCTCGAGGGGGCTCACAAGTGGAGGTGTGGTTCCCTTGAAACCCACAGATTGGGCCTAAAGACCCCCGGTCCACAGAATATATTTTTTTCAAACAATCAGTTAAATCAGTTCAAAACCAGTATTTTAATATGGCAGATAAAATCGATAATCTCTAAGCATAAAGATCAGCTTTAGAATTTGATCTGTATTGCAAAGTCCAAAATTCTTTCTTGCTGCATTGCAGATCTCTCTCTACACGTTCTCTATATCTCCCTCAAGCTAACAAGAGCAAAAGCGGTTTCCCAGCAACCAGAGTTAAAAACAGCTTTTCTTCTGTTTCTTTTCCTACACAGGATTTATTCTATTAATTAGGTTACTTCCAATTAACCCTCGTAATCTTATAAGGGTCTCTGCTAATACCATAGCTATTGGAGAAACTCTGTAAGGCCTGAATTTGCCATAGATGTACAATAAAATTAGTTCATAGAAGTGATTTTTATTATTATTATTTCAGGAGAGTGGGGTAGAGACAGGAGAGGGTGACTGGAGAGGATTGCTGAAAACTAAAATCCATCCTGTGGTGTTTTCATGCTTTCTAAAATGTTTTAGTCCAAGACCCTGGACTGGATCAGTGCATTTACCCCTGCTCAAAAGGAGGGTAAATGCAAATGAATGGCCGGCTTTGTAAAAAGGGAACGGCACTGTTTTGGGATGGAAAAGATGGCAAGGCAGTGTGTCAGCAAAAAGATCTTTGGGTGGTAACAGAATAAATAAAATTTGCAGCTTGAAGCTGGTGCTTTTCTCTGACGCTTAGATAGAGAGCTTTAGCATAAATCTCTGTGGAAATAACTAATGCGTGCTTATAGCCAGTACTGGAAAAGCCTACAGAAAACAGGCTGCAGAAAAGTTAATTTGGAGTTTTCAGTATATAACGGAGTGGTGAGATACCTGCTCTGGGCTTTTAGGAGCCTGGGAATTGACACTGAGAAGCAAAACATTTGCAGTTAATGAAAAATGTATATATCCTTTATAGACATAAGTAACCTGCAGAGTTCAATACCGCACACGGTGCCAAGCCCTAGTTAATTGAGTTCAGTGCAGAGGCAAGCATTTCTGTGGAGAATGGTAACATTGACAGGAATATTAGGGATTTCTTTTAATGATGAAACTTTCAGCTACTCTCAGACTGTGGTAGGATCTTCTCTGAGTCATTTCAAAGGCGTCTGCCTTATGGCTTCTTGCATACCCTGCCTTTAATGTATGTAACACCCGCTCTTACAGTCAGGACATGGGTGTTTGATGCAGTACAGCACTTCTGTGTTCCTTCGGTAGGACTGATACTGAGGAAGCACAAATTCATTTCAATTTAAGTGTTGATTTCACATCTTCATAGGCAGTTAGGCTGGTGAAGCAAACAGAATAATAATATATGAAAGCTTTATGTACAGCTTCCATTAACTGATCAGAAAGCGCTTTGCACGTATTCCACACCGCCGTGCCATCTCTATCTACTTGTGGCCTCAATCACAAAGAATTTCTCTTACCTCAAGCCATGCAAGTGAACAGCTGCTAAAGGACCTTTTGAGAGTTGCTGTCTGGAGAACAAAATGCTAGCTGAACTTCTGAGAAGCTGAATATAAAGTGGCATATATGGGAATTAGTCAGTACAAGCATTACATATAAAATGATGAGCTCTGGCTTGATACTTATCCATTAGAGTGAGACCTTGGGATTATGATGGTAGTTGTATGAAAACATCAGCTTTGTACTTTACAGCAGTTTAAAAAAAAGGCACAAGTCAGATGTTAAGAGAATAGAGCACGTGGTGGTGCCAGTGTGCACGTCTGTGGATTATTATCAGCCTTTCTGTTCCCTTCATCACTAGATGGGGGTTTTTGTACTGAAAAGGTTCGGAGAGGAACAACAGTCGTGACCAAAGGCATTGAAGCATCTTGGCTTCTTCAGGAGGGGAAAGAAAGTGACAGAAGGGACATGAAATCCTCAATAGCGTGCAGATGCTGGTAGAGAATGGGTTCATTTCTCTTTTCCACTTGAACAATGAGGGGTCATCCAGTGAAGCTACTTGGGAGCCAGGAATCAAAGAAGAGGAGCTGGATCCTTCATGGAGATGGTTTATTGATCTGCAAAGCCCCCTTGGCAAAGTATGTTGGGGATGCAAGAGACTTAATTAATTGAAAGGAAGAGTGGGTCAGCACTTAGAAGGTTGGTTACCACATAAGCAAATTCCAGCAGATTCAGGAAATCCCCTGAGCCATAAATGGTCAGAGGTTAGGCAGAATTAGGGAGAGGCATTGTATTTGCTTGCCCTGATCTTACTGTTTCCTAGGCAACTGCCTGGGGCTGCTGCTGGAGATGAAGTGCTGCCGAGGTGGGCTTCAGGCCGGAGTCAGCACAGCCAGACTTAGTTTGCGTGGCAGCAATCGCCAGCCTGTGCTTCAGGTTTCCCAGTTTTTGGTCCAGATATTACTTCAGCATAAAGGTGGAAGGTTTTTGTTGTTTATAGTGAGTTCACTGTGTGTGTTTTTTTTTTTTTTAAAGGCTCTGACAAATGGACACATCAAGAAAGGAGGCTGTTCAAAGAGGCACTGTCCACCTACAGCAAAGATTTTATATTTGTACAGAAAATGGTAAGGTTGTTTCTGTTCTGTTAACTGTTTGCTTCCATCTGCTGCATTCTGCTCCCCTTCATCTTCCCTCCAGTGACAGACCCGCTTACTGCAGGCATAGACGCAGCAGCAGGTAGAAGGGTGCTGTCAGTGGGGTTTTCCATTTGCTGTACCTATGCATGCAACTGCAGCACTGGTAAAAAGATAAAAACAATGTGTTCCTCTTGTTAAATTTAAAAGTTGGCACATCAGAAATCCAAGGCTCCCCAGTTATGGTGCCCCCCAGTGCCTTCACGTTCCCCGGCAGTTTGTTGAAAGCTGCCCGTGTCACAGGCACTGAGCTCGCACCAGAAGGGGTTGAAATGTGCTCATAAAGAGAGAACGTGTTTGGGCTTAATTTTCACGTTCTGTCACAAAGCAGAAAAGATGAGTTGTGTCTGTCTCGGGGCAGAAGTAAATCCCCTTGCTGTTAGCTAAAATGTTGGAAAACATTTGGGTTTATGGGAACCAAGTCTTAATTCTCAGTGGTATTGTACGCTTGAGCTATAAATGTACTTTCTTGGTCACTCTCTGACTAGAGTCTAGAGGATCTCAGAAAAATGTACTGAAGCTGAAACAGTCAACACAAATTTGACTGAAAAGCAATAATTAACAAAATGATTCTGCAAGACTTTTTGTGTTGTATTTAAATTGACTTTATTACTCCATTTGAACGTTTGATAAACAAAACCTGCCTCTCGGGATCTATTAAACTTGTCTTGAATTAAAATGAGAAACTAAGATCGGACTATTTCTGCAATTCCTTAACTACAGGTTAAGTCTAAGACGGTTGCACAATGTGTGGAATACTACTACACCTGGAAGAAAATCCTGCGGTTGGGACGGAAACACAGAACACGTTTAGAGAAAAAAAGAGAGGAATGCATGGTAAATGGAGAAGCATATAAGAAAGTTTAACAGTTGCTAACTTTGAAGTTTGTACTGTTTTGAGCATGAGGTTGGGCTAGATGACATAGGCCTCTTCTGACCTAAATTATTCTGTAATTCTAAATTATGTTCTGTGTGAACATTCTGTGATCTCAGCTACACCAAGATTTTGTGTTCCCGTAGTGAGATAAAAGTATGTTAATCGGTGCATTATTTAACTGTAGTCCAACAATTATGGCTTTGCTACTGATGAAGCAGGTAACCATCTGTAAGTTATTCCTCTGTGTGTGTGTGTGCATGTGTGAACGTGCCTGAAAGTGCTCAGCCATTCTGGTACAACTAGCATTTACACAGACTGGCAATGAATTCTTGGTGTGCAAGGTCAGTATTAGGTCGTTGAAGCGTTCTTAAGAGACATGTTTTGTTTAGAAAGCCATTTAATTCAACTATGAATGTAGTGTACATCCCCATTCTAAAAATGGGAGTATTGCACTGTGGTATCTGTAGCCTTTTGGAGCCACAGCTCCATAAAACAGTCGGAGGGCATTCTGAGTGCTGCAGTGAAGCTTCATGAGCTGTAGCTTGTCCACTAAGGAGTGGTGGTTCTAGCAAGACCAGAATGGAAAAAAATCCCAAACCCTGGAAGCAGACTTGACTAACTTGTTTCAGCAGTTTCTACGTTCTACGAGCCTGTGCTTTCTGTACTTGGCCATATTTCTAGTATTTCTTAAACGCACTCTATTTCAGACAAGCGGAGAAGAGGAAGTGTTAGAGGAAGATGAGGAGATTGAAGAAGACAGAAAGGAAGAAAGGGAAATGCAGAAGTCTCCTGACCCACCAGCTATCCCTCTTGTAGGACCTATAGACCTGCCTGCCCTTCAGAGTCTTTCACTTTCTTCATCCTCCTTCATCTGTGAAATGCCAAACTGCGGCGCTGTACGTGCATTTCATATCTTTAAGTAATAGCAGGGGCTTCGTATGTTAACGAATAGTGATTATTGGAAATCAATTTGCATATATTCCTGGCCAGTGATACCTCCTGAATATCTTGGGACAAGTCATTTCAGCTGCATTGATATCTTATAGTATTAAATACAGCCAATATGGTGAGCTCTACACCAAGTTGTATCCTGAGATGATGTAGGGATGACAAGCACTATATAGTAACAGCTCTGTTTGCCTTTTTGTTATACAACTGTAATAATAAGATAGCTCATTGGTTTGCTTTTATTATAACTGAGTTATAAGTTTTTATTATAACTTGGTTGTTTAGCTCTAGTGGGATATAGCTGAAAGCAAGCAGCATATGACCAAGTAGATGGTGTGCATCTGACACTACAGTTGTTTTTTTATAATATGCATTCAGCTGTCTGTAGTTCCTGTTCTAGTGCAGTTTTTCTTGATGTTTTTCCTTCCTACGCCCCATTAGGTGTTCAGTTCCCGACAAGCGCTAAATGGCCACGCTCGCGTCCATGGAGGTACAAACCAGGTGACAAAACCACGATGCACTATTCCAGGCACTAAGCAGAAATCTGGTACGCAGAGCGGATACTGCTCCATCAAGAGTTCACCTGCCCACAGCACAACGAGTGGTGAGACCGACCCAACAACAATTTTTCCTTGTAAAGAGTGTGGCAGGTAAGTGGATATGACTGTCTGTGGTATCGCACCGCATTTGCCTATTTACAATCCAAATGAATAGTGTTGCACCAAATTATTTATTCTGCTGTAATGGTCTCAAAAGAATAGTTTCCCCCTAAGATGTCATGTTCTCCTACCAAAACCTTCAGAGGTAGGTTTGCATGACATTTTAGATGCATCTCCTGCAGCGTTTAATCCAATTTTCATGAATTTTCTCCTCTGCTGGAGTTCCTACAACTGACACTCTGGTTTCCTACTTCATCACAGGCTTGCATGTGACTCTGATGAGCAACTTTCTCTATTTCTGTGCTCGAGTTTGTCCATTCTAGCAGGGGATTCCTTCACTTTTTGCCTGTTGTGCAAGAACGTGGTGAAAATAAGTCCAGGGAGGATTTCAATGTGCGTAGATACTGAAGCAATTGTGGGAGCTGCAAAATAGCTTCAGCAGTCTGAGTAGGCCATTTTGATACCGTCAGGATGTACAAATCTGGAAGTCTGTCCCTGAAATTCTCACCGCACTGCAGGCTTTGCTAACTTCTATTTCAGAACAAGGAAGCAAATGTACTGATAGGTTGTTGAGTCTTTTTTGGCTCCCTTCATCATAAGCAATGCACTTTTATCTGATTTTTTTTTTCTTTTTTTCTTTAAAATTTTAGAGTATTTTTCAAAATCAAAAGCCGCAATGCTCATATGAAGACACACAGACAACAAGAAGAACAGCAAAGGCAGAAGGCTCAGAAAGCTGCAGTGGCAGCAGAAATGGCAGCTACTATTGCGAGAACTACTGGGCCAGTTGGGCATAGTTTGATCCCTCTGGATCATATGAGTTTGGTTAAACACGTTGAAAATGTTGGTGACATTGATGACGATGTTGTTCAGGAGTTAGGTGATGTCATGGAAGAGAATGAAGTCATGGATGCTGACCTTTTATTAGATGATGAAGATGCAGATCTACTGCAGGATGATGCTGAGTTGTAAATAAAGTTGTTTGATAAAGACAGCTACTGAGCACACCCTGAATGCATCGATCAGGAAACCTGGACTGTTCGTTTATTTCCCACTGATTGTAAACTACCTGTTGAGAAATGATAATTCTTTTATCCAGGTCTAGAAAAGAAATCTGCTTTTTTTTTTTTTTTCCCTTTTTTTATTAATTTGTGTTTTGGGGGGAAAAATAAATAATTGGTACAAATATTCTTACAAGGTGTTTTTATCTGGGCTTATTTTGCTGGTATCTTCCAAGGCCACTAATTAGAGAAGCTCGCAGTTCTGCTGTCATTTCCCTCCAGACACTCACAGTAGGATCTTTAGTCTTTAACCCTTCCAAGTTTCACTTTACCCCACTTACAAGAATATCTTTGCACACTTCTGGTGGAACATTTTTCTTGCCTGCACTGGATCACTTCCAGCATCTTCTAGAAGCTAAATGTCATCTCTGTTAAGGAGATGATTACATTCTTTTTCTTTGTGCTGTCATTTCAAGGGAGGTAGAAGAAAAAAAATCTTTAACTGTGAATTAAATACAGGAGTGACTGTATCATCTGCAGTATCACAGTACTTTTTCAGTTCTGTCTTGCCTTAATGCATACATGTTAGTCAGTTCATAAAAGCTTTGGTTACCTTGTGCGTTTTAGAGCTTCCTTTTTAACAAGGTTTTGATCTGCTGATTTTAAAATGACCTAATTCAAGGATTGAAGAAAGAAGACGATTGTGCTGTGGTTCACATCATCTGATGGGAACACTGAATCAGAGCACTGCCTTGGTAATCAGATTGCACTGGAAATATATTTTGCTGTGACAATAAATCACACTGTTGAATAGCCATCTCAGTGGTTTTAGGAACATATGCTTGAGCAATGCAGCAGCTTACTCTTACTGGGCAAATACAAGGAGATGTTCCTGCCTGTGGAAGAGATTGATGGCGTATATGCCTTCAGCATATGTTAGTTAGTATTCCTGTGCATGAAATGTTGCTCTTGTGCCATTTTCAGTCTTCCTCATTGCATCAAATTCAAATGGTATTGATTTAGTAACACACACTCCCAAGGTGAGATGATGTTGCTGTTTGTTTACTGTTTCTCCTCCCATAGGCTCAGACCCACATGCCAGATGTCTAACTACATTTATATAAATTTGAATGTGGTTCTCTAAATGAGATCTGAAAATAATGGTACCTTGCAGAATCTTGAGCAAATCTAGAACCTCTGGAAGAAATGGAGTTAGGCTGAGTGGACATTTAATTACAAAAAAAAGGAGTACTGACTTTAGAGCTTTCACAGCAAGTAGCATTGATTTTCTTGTCAATCTCGCACAGTAGAGGGTACTGCTAATTTTATAAAATATTTTATAAGACCAATTTCAGATCTTCCAGTTTCCAATTTTTTATGGGTTGGGTTTTATTTTTTTGTTGAGGTCTTTTTGTCACGTTCCTAATGTTTTAAGAAGACTGAGAGATGGAGGATCTTATTTTCTACTATCTTTTTTTTTTTGTGTAACTATGCAAAATGAGGGTAAACCACAATACTTTTGTATAGAAGTACTGGACCACAATTTCAAAACCAGTGGGACTCACTGGCAGAGAGGTGACTTCTCTGTCAAAGCCAAATACGTGAAGCCAAATGACCTGAACTTTTTACTTCAGGTCAAGTGTTCTGAAACTAAAGATCAGCCCTTCAGGAGAATGGCAGTCACTTCTCAGTTTCAGGTTAGTGAAGTTCCTGTGTATGTGGTTTTAGTGTTTTGGGGGTTGTTTCAGAGACTTTTCGGTTATTTTTGACCAGTGGGTAGAATTTTGCTCCCTCTCATACAGAAAGGACAATGTTCTCAATTGCTGTACCTGTGAGTTTCAGGAGATCAGGCAGCAGCCTTCTTTCCTTTCCTGAGCTGCCAGTCAGCAGACTCCTGATGAGTTCCAGTCCACGCTGTGACACGTCACTGTTTGCAGGGCCCATGTAGCCCAAGTTCAACTGGGTGCTGCCAACTAAATCCACGGATGGCACATTTTGTAGGGTGCACAAGTCTTAGTGTTAGCAAAGTTAGCAAGCTTTTGTGAGCTGTAACTTGAGTTGGCCTGTGGCAGAAGCAATCGAGCAGTCTACTCTTTCTCTTTCAAACCTGTATGCTCTTGAACTTCAAGGAGATTTTTGAGAAAGGCTGCCACCCTGGCAAAATGGAAACATTTCCCGACTGCTGTGTCAGTGGTGGGAAGCAAACCAAGTGTCTCAGCAAAGTGGTTAACTGAAGTCAGTGAGAGTTCTGCTTGAAGAACAGAGTGAAGTGCAGTAAAACGTGTGGACTGGATTCTGAAAAGCAGCTCTGTGTCAAAGAAACTACAGCGGAACTTTTCTAGCACCAATTGGACAGGTATCTGTGCTAAACCCAGTGTATACATAAATACATACATATATATGCCTGGTTCAGTAATACTAATCAGGTGCTGTTTTATTCTACAGCCAAGAAGATGATAGAACAACAATAACCAAAGAAGTTATTCATAAAGAAAAAAATGCACATGTCTTACACAGTACACAGTTTAGGCCTCGAACATTGACTTCTTTAAGTGTTGCATTGGCTGATATGAAACAGATGCTGTTCTGCCTATTTGTACATAAATCGGACAGTTTTATTTCAGGGAAGATGTTTTCTTACTGATGGTTGATGATGGAAAACTGTTCACTATTGAACTTGGTCCTCTTTGCTAAAACCTGTACATACAGAAAACATATTTTATGAGAAAAATCTTATTTTCAATATTTAACTGTTATTTTATTAGAAGATGGTTGTAAATATTTTAGGTGCTTTAGTGTAAAAAGCAGACTGTTAATTTTAGGTGGCAGAGGAAGTAACAAAATAAAAAAATATATGCATTTTATATAGCTTGTGATCTCTGCTGGTTTCAGGTTCCTGCTGTTAGCATTTAACTTGCACACAGCTTAATTGCAGGTTATTGCTTGCCTGGTTGTGTACTAGGAGGGCTTAGTGGTGCGAATTAAGTGCTTGTTCACATCCCCTGCACCCTCGTGCTTGGTGAAAAGGGGTGAAGAACCTGGGTGACGACTGAGGGGTTTACGTGACGAGACGCTTCTAGTCCATTTTATTTTAGCAAAACCCAGCCAACAGCGTTTTGCTAGCAGGCTATTTGAGCATTTTGCAGAGGGGTGAACCTCAAAACCCAAACTCACGAGTAACTTTTGGGATGGCTTCTAAAATGTTCCAAGAAAAAAATCAAGGTGTTCACCTGCATACGTGTGGGTGGGCATAGGGGAAAACGGCGCATTATTTGGGGGGGCGGGTGGGGGGGATAAAATTGACGAAGCCTGATCTACCGTCTTAAAAAACAAGCCACCTCTGCAGGCCGGGGCTGGGAGGAGTGTCCCGTAGCCTCTTTCTTCCCTGCGGCACTGGTTTTTCCCCTTGATGCCTGGAAAAATCGGAGAGATTTGAGGGCGGCCGCGGAGGGGCAGAGCCGGTGCGGCGGCGCCCTTACCCGGGGGCCGGGGAGCGCAACCGCGGCTCCACGTCCCCATCCCGGTCCCCGTCCCGGTCCCGGTCCCGGTCCCGGTCGCCGTCCCGGTCCCGGTCCCGGTCCCGGTCCCGGTCCCGGTGCCGGTCGCCGTCCCGGTCCCGGTGGCCGCCCCCTCCCGGCGGTGCCGCAGTGCCGGCGCCTCACGGCGGCCGCGGCTCCTCCGGGGCGGCGGGGGCGCTGTGCGGGGCTCGGCACAAGATGGCGGCGGGGTGCCTGTGGCGGCGGCTGTGGCAGGTGGGGGCGTGCGGTGGGGCAGGGGCGCCTCGGCGGCCCCCCGGCCTCCGGTCCCTCATCTTCCCCCTTCCCGGGGACGAAGGGGAGGCTCGGGGCCGCGTCTCGGCCGCCGCCGTCCGTGCAGGGGGCTCCGGAGGGCTCCGCTGCAGCCCGGCTGCGGCGGGTTGCTCTGCGGGTCGGGGGTGGCGGCGGCTGGGGCTCGGGGTCGCGCACCGAGCTCGCGTCTAGCGTGAAGCTCCCGGTCGCGGAGCTGCAGGGGGGAGAGCAGGGAGGCTGGCCGGGTTCACAAGCTGAGGGAAATACAGCGTTAGGAGTTTCCCCTTGGCTTCCCGAAGCCCTAAGTGCTCGCGGTGCATGTGCTGTCTGCACCTTCCAGCCAGCCGTCTCCATCCCGTCCTGCTCGCTTCAGGATCTCTCCCCCAAATAACGGGGCTGTTTGCCATTGAGAGGGGGCAGTAGTTACGATTTGTGCAGGGGACTGGTTCAAACAGGGAATTAAATTAAATCCTGTTGCAGTTTGATCATCTCTTCCACCTCCTACAACGGCCATTAGCAAGGATACGTCAAATATTTCAGTCGGACAGCAGAAGAAGCTGTTAGAACAGATTTTAACGCACGCCAAATGCTGTTTTGGTTACCTGGGGTACACCAAGCATCAATCAAAATTTGCACAGAGCACCTTTCGTTTTATTTGACAGAAGCTTTAGACTCAACACTTAGATGCACAATTAGCAACACAAGGGGGCCGCGTGCGGTGGGAGCAATGCACACAGAATTGTGAAGGCTGTGGAGTTCAGTACGCGGGGCGGAACTCTGATATTTCATGGTTTGTTTTATTCATCTTTATTTTACAAAGACTGTAATTTCTGTCTCCAGCAGCACAGGGTGTACGTGCTATAAGCGTGTGCATCTTTATGTGCAAATAATATATCTGTAATACAAGGCCAATTAGATAAAGTAACAGACTATGTGTGTATCAGAGACTGCGTACACACAAAACACAAAAGCACCAATACAACTTCTAGCTACAATTTTTTTTGCCCTCTTTTAACAGCAGCTTACTTACCCGATGTCTGCCCAATCCGTGGACTCTCCTTTGCCATCTGGGGTAGGATGTTGCCACATGCAGTTTAAGCCCTGATCTGAACAGAAATTTTCTGTGCTTGAGGGGTTATCAGTGCTCTGACATGATGTCAGGTGATGGCGATGACTGTGGGTTTTCCACCTGAACAAAAGGAAGGTGGTATTCTGATTTCACATCAGGAGAATGGAGGTACAAGGGTCAACATAACTCCATCAGATCTGTTTCTTTAATTTGGGGTATTAGGTCTCAAGGAGTTATTAACGTGAACTTGGAAACATTTTGGTGGGCATCAGCTACAGTGGCAAATCCTCTGTGCTCGTAAAGTTGCTCATTGTATTGTGTACTTAAGATGTAATACCTGTGATCATCTGACAAAGTTTGGATTTGCCTAACGGGAGACACTCAGCCTGTTCTTCAGATAACAATTAGCTTTGTAAACAGGAAAGCGTCCTGCCTCTTCCTTCCTACTGAATGCAGAATTTGCTGGGTAAACAGTGACCGAGGCAGAATTACTTCAGAGAACAGCTTCATTCACTGCTGATCTGTAATTAATGTATAATGCGTACTGCATTATAAGTTATACATGTATATACATTATACATCACATTATAAATTATACATGGACCTAATAGCACCATAAAGCTAGAGTTATACGTATTCATGAGTGACTAAGTTAAGGTTACATGGACAAGCGTTAATTCTGACTGGTGCACGGGGAATCTGTCTTCTCTCTCTGAAAGCCATGACCCCAGCACCTGTTAAATAAGAGTACCAAGGGGCTGGATAAGTAGGCTCAGCTCATGGTGCTCCTTCATTCTGCACAGTCTTGAGTTTCTCTTAAGCGAGAGGGTTCTGGTTCCTTGTCCCCCCGCCCCGAGTAGTCTCTAACTTTGCCAAGTTGAGTTACTGGTAGGAAGCTAGAAGCCACATGAACATTCAGAAGGGAGAGATTTATCTGGTATGACAGACAGCAAGATTACATCTTGATTAACAGTTGGGTTTCCATTTTAACACCAAAAAATCATGCTATCTTTTCGACAGTTCATTTACTTGTTCTAACCATTTATATTTTCTCAACAGAACAAATGTTCAAAACACAAGGAACATTTTCTTAAAAAAAGAATGGAAAATTTCAAATTAAATTCAGAGGTTGAATTTTTGCATAGTATCTTTTCTAAGATACTATTTTCAACTGCCTTTACAACAGCAAGACCTACTTGGGCTTGTCTCTTGATAGAGCTAATAGATACTGTCCTATGAAAGCAGGTCTAAACAGGAAACTACTATATGCCGAAATGGTATCTGATGCCACACAAAACATGTTTTTCTAATAAAAAACACTTTATGATTGCTATTCAGGTGCCTGGTTAATAATAGCTGCATGCTGTTAGCTTCTTTCCTGCATGCATGTGGGTTTTCTTGGTTATTTTTGTGGTTGATGATTTTTTTGTGTGTGTTTTTGTCATTGTTTTTATGATCCTATTGTATACTAAAATATGATTCTGTGCTACTGTTTTCCTGTGTTTTCCAATAGAGCAAACTTACTTAGTTGGTAGATCAAATGAGTACCTTTTGGTAGATCAAATGAGTATCATCATGGTGCATAAAAGTAACTTCTAATAAACCTGTATTATTAGCTGGCTACTTTTGGTTTGGGGAGAAAAAAAAAGCCATTTGACTGTTTGTTTTATACAGGCATCGGCTCGTCCTGCCAATTATGCAAGCAGAATTATTCAAAAGCAATGTTTTCTTCCGTAAGTTTAAAAGATCTTTCTCCTTTCCACTTTCCCCCCAATTTCCCTTAAAAAAATCTAACTTTAACACTAATGTTGTGCTTTTCCCTTTACCATCTATCTAGAACCAGTGACTTGATGGGAGTACGATTCTCTGGATCCCATGCTCAAACTCAGGAGCATAAAACTAATCCTCTGGTAAGTGTTTCATAGAAAAATATTTTGCAAATTGTCTTAATAATAAAAAGGATATACAGAAAAAAACAAATCCTTCAATTTCATCTTTTTAAAGTTCTGTCTAAATTACGTCAAATTTGCCGTAGAGAAAGAAAACATTTTAATGACTGGTATTTGGGATTTTTTTTCCCAGAAAGATTCCTGAAGCTTAAAGTTGCATCTTTGTCACTTTCTTCCTTCTCTATGCAGCTGTAACTCTATGAAAAAACAGCTTTTTGGCCACATTTAGTTCAGCACTTGCAGCATCTTAGCCAATCCTTGTTTCTGTACTTTAGTACTTTTTAGTACTTTTAGTACTTTGTTTCTGGTTTGGAAGCTGGGAAACCAGGGCTGGTGAGGTGGAAAGTTCTTGGAAGTGTGTGGTGTATATCTTATATATAGAATGTGGTTGCCTTGATTTTGTCTAGGATTTCAGACACATGTTAAATTTCTCTGATAGATGCAAACAAGCCAAGTTCTTACAGGCAGTGCTAGATCCACAGTTAGATCCCAGCCTTCCTGCCACATCTGCTGCATACGGCATTTACTGCTCTAAACTGCAGGAGAGTAAAGCTGTGAGAAAAGCAGTGCTTCCTGGACACACCAGGGCTTTTTGGATGAATGGTGTCAGAAATTAATGCTTGAACTGAAAGTCATAAATTTGTAATTTGAATGTCACAGACTTGTACCTGGACAAACAGAAAGGATACTTCTCACATTTACCAGGGACAATAAAACTAAGGACTGTCAATCGAGATAATACAGCCAGCTTCTTGTAGGTAAAAGAATATGAGCAGCTAACAGTGTGTGAAGTTTTTTTTCTTCCCTGTTTTTCAAATGTGGCACACAGGCTAAGAAAACATAGAACATATTGCATGGATTATTTAAGGAGAACATGGAGTGTTAACTCTTATCCATTCTTAAATGCAGGTGACTATTTCAGAGGAGCCAGAAACACTGTACAAGAGACTGTCCCTTTTGGTTAAAGGCCACGATAAAGCTGTGTTGGACAGCTATGAATATTTCGCAGTGCTTGCAGCTAAAGAACTTGGCATCTCTGTTGAAAAAATGTAAGTAACTGATCTCTAGCATGATGATGTGTCAGGTGCTTTTCACATTGTCTACTGTAACTTAAGTTCTGTGCTTACAAGTATTTCCTTTTTCAGAAGAAATGGGTGTAATCTGACATTTCTCAGGTTATAAATCTAACACTTTCTAGATAGCAGTGCAATGATGGGGAAGCAGCAGCAGTGATACACACAGCACTGCCACAGAAGGATTGCATGTTAAGTGCATGAAGAATACCAACAGTACTGTTGTTACAGCTGTTGTAGCTTCCTTGAACTAAAGCTGGTTAATACCTGAGAATGAACTGTGCCCATGTGGATTAATACTAAACGTACCAGCACTTAATACTGTGGATCTTCAAAATGTCAAATAACAAGGATTTCACCATAATCTCAGTTAATTTATATTAGCATCCTTTATATAAAATTAAGCATTACAACATTTTCTTTGTGCTTTGTTCAGACACAGACCTCCAAAGAAGATAGAACGATTTACTCTTCTAAAATCTGTACACATTTACAAGAAGCACAGAGTTCAGTATGAAATGAGAACACATTACACATGTTTGGAGGTAAGAAAGATGTTAAAAATATATACATTAATTGGGCTGGGGAGGAGAGTACCAAGAATAGCAGAAAAGAGCTGATCTAAGTACACCAAATGTAACACAAGTTACTCTGAATTTACAGCCTACATAATTTTTGGACTAAAAGGCTGATTTTGATCACTATCTGAAAGAATGGTTAAAAATAAGATAGATACCAGAGTTACTTTAGTATGATTTACGTTCCTGGTTTCCAATAATCCAGGGAATAGGAATTTTCTCAGGAAGGGAAAAAGATGCAGGTAAATCATTGTCACTACCAGTCACTGAAGGTTCTGTTCTCTGTGAGTTTGCCTAATAATTTTTGAACACACTTGCCCTATGCAGCATCATGTAGCAAACTAAAAATTGCAAGGGGGAAATACAGGAAAGGAAGTGTGTACAAACCACTTGCTCTGTGGCTGATGACGCAGACTTATGTATGGTTTAGAATGCAGCTGTGGTTGACTTTCTTAGAAGAAAGGTTTACTGCCAGCATTTTGTGGCCCCTGGGTCTCTTACTGTGTAATTGTACAGAGCTTAGCAAAATGGGACTTTGCATAACGTCCCCAGACAGTCGGGCATCACTACCCGCAGACCAACAGCTTTAGCTGTCTGGGAGAAACCAGAAAATCAAGAATGCAGTGGAATTCCAGAGTGGCAGGATTTATAGCCAGCTTGAACTTTGAGAGCATACAAAAGCTGTGAATTTTTGCATAACCTCAAGTTGATTTGATCAGATAGTTGCACTTCGAGCATAATCAATGCATATGATCACAGGCAGTATGCACAGTTCTGTGGTATGAAATTGCTATTTCATACTTGCATAACTGTTATGTACAGCTTAACTGTCTCCATTCTCGCTGTAAGATGCATGGTCCCATAGCAAGAACTAGAGAAGCTATAGAAAACTCATTTTTTTATATCCTGTTTGAAATATTAGTTGCTCATTAAAAAACATTACTTCTGTTTTAGTTAAAATACCTAACGGGTAGTACTGCTGCAGTGTACTTGGAGTATGTTGAACGAAACTTACCTGAAGGAGTTGCCATGGAAGTAAAAAAGGTAAGTTTCCATCTCACATTATTAACTGCCGTGAGATTAAGTCCAGATGTAAATACTAATAATTGTCAGTAGAGGAAATGCACGTAGTTTGTAAAGGACCTTTTTTTCAAAGTATTGAAAGGTAAAGAGGCTGTATTGCTTGAAAACGCCACTAGGTGGCATTTTTAATCTGATAAATATCTCAAACCTAAGTAAATGAAGTTGTTAGATGTTAAGTAGTTCGTATAATAAATGGTTTATTTCTTTTCCTTTTAGACTAAGATAGAGAAAATACCTGAACACATTCAGGAACCAGTTTGGGATACACTACCTCAAGTAGAAGAAACAGAAGTCAAATCATGAACTCAATGGGCACTTGGCTACTAGTAGTGGAATTACTTGTTCCTGTCAACCTCATTTACTAAGACACTGCTGACAAATAAAAGTTCTCTTTTACAAAGAAATCATATAAACTCTTGTTTTACTGAGTTACTCTTGATCATAGCTCCAGTACTTGTAGACTGAACATCTGTGAAGTGTAGAAGTTTCACTGCACTCTGTGGTCAAGAACTGTGATCATCTGTAACGTTTGTAAAAAGTTACCATTTATTTATAGAATCATAGAATCATAGAATATCCTGAGTTGGAAGGGACCCTTAAGGATCATCAAGTCCAACTCTTGACACCGCACAGGTCTACCCAAAAGTTCAGACCACGTGCCTTAGTTCACAGTCCAATCTCTTCTTAAATTCAGACAGGCTCGGTGCAGTGACCACTTCCCTGGGGAGCCTGTTCCAGTGTGCAACCACCCTCTCTGTGAAGAACCCCCTCCTGACGTCCAGCCTAAATTTCCCCTGCCTCAGCTTAACCCCGTTCCCGCGGGTCCTGTCACTGGTGTTAATGGAGAAAAGGTCTCCTGCCTCTCGACACCCCCTTACGAGGAAGTTGTAGACTGTGATGAGGTCTCCCCTCAGCCTCCTCTTCTCCAGGCTGAACAGGCCCAGTGACCTCAGCCGTTCCTCGTACGTCTTCCCCTCCAGGCCTTTCACCATCTTCGTAGCCCTCCTCTGGACATTTTCCAACAGTTTCATGTCCTTTTTATACTGTGGTGCCCAGAACTGCACACAGTACTCGAGGTGAGGCCGCACCAGCGCAGAGTAGAGCGGGACAATCACCTCCCTTGACCTACTAGCGATGCCGTTCTTGATGCACCCCAGGATACGATTGGCCCTCCTGGCTGCCAGGGCACACTGCTGGCTCATATTCAACTTGCTGTCTACCACGACCCCCAGATCCCTCTCTTCTAGGCTGCTCTCCAGCGTCTCATCGCCCAGTCTGTACGTGCAGCCAGGGTTTCCCCGTCCCAGGTGCAGGACCCGGCACTTGCTCTTATTGAACTTCATGCGGTTGGTGATCGCCCAGCTCTCCAACCTGTCCAGATCCCTCTGTAAGGCCTTTACGCCCTCATTTGAGTCCACAACTCCTCCAAGTTTGGTGTCATCAGCAAACTTGCTCAAAATACCTTCTATTCCTACATCCAGATCATTTATAAAAATATTGAAAAGTACTGGCCCTAAAATGGAGCCTTGAGGGACCCCACTGGTGACCGCCTGCCAGCCTGACACAGCCCCATTTACCATAACCCTTTGGGCCCTGCCCGTTAGCCAATTGCTCACCCATCGTATGATGTTTTTATTTAGCTGTATGGTGGACATTTTGTCCAGTAGGATCCTATGGGAAACCGTGTCAAAAGCCTTGCTGAAGTCCAAAAAAATCACATCAGCTGGTTTCCCTTGGTCCACCATACGGGTGATCTTATCATAAAAGGAAATCAGGTTAGTTAGGCAGGACCTACCCTTCACAAACCCATGCTGGCTGGGACCAATGACTGCTTTGTCCCCCAGGTGCGCCTCAATAAGTCCGAGAACCAACTTCTCCATGATTTTACCAGGCACTGACGTGAGACTGACAGGCCTGTAATTGCTAGGGTCTTCTTTCTGACCCTTCTTGAAAATCGGCACAACATTTGCCAGCTTCCAGTCTACCGGGACCTCTCCAAATTCCCAGGATCGTTGAAAAATAATTGAGAGAGGTATAATCTTGATCCCTATGTGATACTGAATGGCTTCTGAATTCTGAAATACTTTCAAAAAGTTGCTCATATTTGTGTAATTTTAAGGTAATGAATGCCAGATTTAGACTTTTTTTCTCTGTTACCAACAAAAAAAAAAAAAAATCCACTTGTGTACACAGCTTACCTATTAATTTACAGTAAGTCAGGAAACATAATCTTAGGGAACAGTGAGTCGTGAGAGTTTTTTAGGCTCTTGCAGTTCCAACAGACTCATTTCCAATATTATTAACTACTTGCTAAAAGAAGAACACAGTGATTGCAATACAGATGTGAGATTTCCATGGGCTTATGTCTCTAACTTACATGAAATGTCTGTAGAACTGTGTTGCAGAGCAAATGGATAATAGAATGTGTCACTGCAGGTAGGACAAATTGCATTAAATTCTTTGTTTTATTGTGAGGAAAGTGTTATAAATGAGGTCTCAACTCAATCTGAATTTTGTAATATTTATAAAACAAATATTTCTAAAAGGTATAAAAGGCAAGTAAACAGCGCTGGGTGTGCGGGGAATCTACACTCCACCAACACGCACACACGAACATCAAACATTCTAAATATACAGAACATTGCTTTACGTACTAAACCCGAGTATGCCTATACATACATACAATCAGGATAGGTAACAAACAATCCTTTAAGTTCCATAACTTGCTAAAATCGAGTACACCTATACATATGTACGATCAGAAAAGGTAAATAATCCTCCAAGTTCCATGACTTAACAGTCTCCATTTTCCATTCCTTTTCTTGATTACTAACAAGTCTTCATTTTCCATTCCTTTTGAACAATATGTCTCGCTTTAAGTACCAGGACAGTCTTTGTTCCTAAGGACGTATGATTCCCCATAATGCGCAACTGCTTACCAGCGAGAGGCAGTTGTGTGCGCGGCTCCGCTTCTCTCAGCTCGAGCTTCTCTCCAGCTCCAGTGTGCCTGTTTCCAGCAACTTTCTGTACGAGCTTCTCTGAGCGGTTTGCTGAGTCTGGCCGAACCTATCTTCATGAGGCAATCAAAGTGCCTGTTCCCGTCCTGGTCTCCATTCTGCCAGCCTGTTCCTCTTCACTTCTTTTTCCTGCTTCTTTATTGATGTAACTTCATCGTGCTGCCCTTTTTTTTTTTTTTTTTTTTTTTTTTTTTTTTTCTTTTTCTTCTCTTTTCTTGAGGGCAGGCTCCCCTCTTATACCCTTCTCTCCACAGCAGTTCTTTTCAAAACAACTTTTCATTGGTCAAACAACTTTGAATGTAACAACAACAGCAAACACCCAGAAACATCCATGCCTTAACGGCTGGAGAACAAGAGAACCAGCTGGAGAAAAAGAAAGCGGAGACTGCATGGAGTCTCCTGAATCACCCTTCTTTGTTCCCTCTAAACTCTTATATTCCTGATGGCCTCGTCGTTAAGAGTCTAATGCTATCTCAACCATGGGGCTTTCCAGCCCCCATGGCCACATTCCCAAATCTCTCCCTTCTTTATTAATATCAACCATCTTCTCAACACGAATTACCACTCCATATATAACAAGCCTATTCCACAAGCTCTCTTGGCTCCACCCTTGTGAAGTGAAATCTGCCAGGTGGGGATCATTTGACCTTTGCTATATAGGAAGCATGAGGATTTATGGGAAGAATTGCCACTCCAGGGGAGCTTGAGGTTCAGGTTACTTAGGGTGCTTTTCTAATGTGCTGTTGAAATGGACTCAGGGTTCCCCAGTAGACTGCTTTTTCTTCATGTTTTCTACCATGTCTGTGAAATAGTTTTGGAGACTCTATAAGCTACTTACGTTGGTGGTGTTACTTCTTCGTGAAGTAGTTTGGCAGTGACTCAAGTTCAGAAGCAGGCAGGTTGGTCCCCAGTCATGGTCCCCAGACCTGGTCAGGGGTGATATCCCAAACAAGCTGCTCCAATACCTTTCCAGGGACAGAGGTGAGACTGACTGACCTGTAGTTTCCCGGGTCCTCCTTCCTGTCCTTCTTGAAGACCAGAATGACGCTGGCTTTCCTCCAGTCTTCAGGCACCTCACCCGTGCTCCAGGACCTTTCAAACATGATAGAGAGCGGTTCAGTGATCGCGTCTGCCAGCTCCCTTAGCACATCTGGATGCATCCCATCGGGACCCATGGATTTGTGTGCTTTGAGCCCATTTAGACGCTCCCGAACCTTTCTCACGTCCACCAGGGGGGAGCTCTCCATTTCCCAGACCCTTTGTCTTATTGCCAGGTTCAACGAGTCCTGGGGGAGTGTCCTTGAAGCAAAGACAGAAGCAAAAAAAGCATTCAGTATCTCTGTCTTCTCTATGTCTCCAGTGACCAGGACACCTCCCTCATTCAGCAAGGGACCCACATTATCCCTAGTCTTCCTCTTACTGTTTACATACTTGGAAAAACCCTTCTTATTATCCTTTATCTCTTTTGCAAGCATCATCTCTAGGTGGACTTTAGCCTTCCTCATAGCGTCCCTGCAGGCCCTGACAACACATCTATACTCCTCCCAAGATGACAGGCCCTTTTTCCACATTTCATAGACCTTCCTCTTCCTTTTGATCTTATTGATGAGCTCCTTGCTCATCCACACGGGTTTCCTGCCCCTCTTCCCTGATTTCCTATTCCTCGGGATGCACCCATCCTGAGCATGGAAGAAGTGCTGCTTAAATGTAGCCCAGCTCACACAAGCACCCTTGCAGCCTAGCAGCCTATCCCATGAGATACTCCCAAGCAGGTCCCAGAAGAGGTCGAAGTTGGCTCTTTGAAAGGCCAGGGTAGAAATTATTTCCCGTGCTCCGTGCATTGGTGTACAGGCATTTTAGGGAAGCAGCAGGTACAGTTACCCTGGGGGGATGCAAGAAGAATGTACTGGACAGGGGATTGGGAACGCTACCTTCTCTGAGGAGCCCTCAGACAATCCTATGGGAGAGCTCTGAAGTTTTTCCCTGTCTTCAACAGTGGCAGTACTGTGAAATGTGTTCATCTGATTCGTGTCAATATGGAACAATGCTAGGGCCGCATGGTATGATGAATGTGACCTTCTGTCCTACAGACCCTTGTATAACCACAAGTCTAAGAAAAACAGAGTGCTTAATGTATAGAGTTCTTGTACCTTGCAAAGGAATGTTTTAGCAATTCGTGTCAATAGAGAGCTTGAAGGGAAATGTAATTGTAGGCTTTTCCTTGAAGTCTCTGATATCTGGGGGGGGTGGCTGTCAGAATAGCTGCTAACTAGTATGACTATTTATTATGACTGTTGCATGGGACACTATGCAAGTCTCTGATATCTGGCCAGGAGACTAAGGAGACGGGGAAAGCTGAAGAACGACTAAAAGACAAAGCTTGCAGGGGACGCTGCACCAGTCTCTGCCATACAGCCAAGTTGGACAAAGGAGAAGGACAAGAGGGAGGAAGACTACGAGCCTTCAGCATGAGAGACCCCCACAGGGACAACCAGAGACTGATACTCATGCTCCAGTAGGAGGGTTTGGATTCTGGAAACTTATTATAATAACCCTGGTTTGTTTTTTTAGAAGTAGTAATGAATATGTGTTTAACCTAGGAGCAAAAATCCACTGCTTGGTGTAACTGGTGTGGAGCAGAGACTCCCGGCGCACCCAGCGCTGTTTGCTTGCCTCTATTCCTTTAATAAATTGTAAACTTTGATTATAGTCCTATTTTGAAGACTGAGCCATTTATAACAGTAGTGAGGACTTCCCCCAGCCCTTCTCTGTCCCCTTTAGCCTCCCCTCCCTTCCCCCATCAAACCTAGTTAGAAGCCCTGGTAAGCAGCCCAGAGAGCTTGCTCCCCAGCACACTTGCCCAGTCCTGATCCCCAGATTTTTGCATCAGGAACACAATTCCACAGAGTCTTCAAGCCTTTCTGTAGCTTTAAAGATGCTGAAATGGTCCCTGGCTTAAGAAGAACTAGTTCCCCGCCTGGCACTACGAACCGTTGCTTAGGGCTAAAGGCTGAGGCTCTTGTCTGTTACGTGAACAGCCAGGGAGACTCAGCCTCCCTTCTCTGTTGAGTTCGGTGCTGCCTAGCCTTAACCTTTTCAGTACTCAGTAGCGTCACCCAGGCTCCTGTATTTTGAGAGGGATTGCACTCCCCTTACATCATACGGGAATCCTGGTTTTCTGTCTCAAGGGTGAATGGTGTAAGGCACTTGTAAATCATTGCAGGTTGTTGTTGTCCATTGCCATGTAAATTAAGGCCATGCAAGTACCTTCTACTGTTTCTTCTTCCCTTTCATTTGTTGTCTGGTTTCTACCAAATATCACATATTTGGTGAAATGCCTTAAAACAACATTACTTTTTAATTAACAACATTTTTTTTTTTCTCTCTCTAGGTCTGCCAGTAGCTGACAGAGTAGAAAGGTGTGCTTCTCTCTCTTTCTTGGATAGAGTTAGAGGCAATGCCTGATATCCAGCCAAGATGGACAAAGGCGAAGGACAAGGACAAAGCCTGGGAGGAAGACTATGAGCCTTCAGCACGAGAGACCCCCAGAGGGACCACCGGGGACTGATACGCATGCGCCAGTGGGAGGGTTCGGAATCCGGGAACTAATTATAATAACCCTGCCTTTTCTAGAAGTAGTAATGAACATGTATTAGCCTAGGAGTAGAAAAAGCTGCCACCTGATGTAACTTGTGCGCATGTTGGAGGAGCCCAGACTCCCCGCGCACCCAGCACTCTTTACTTGCCTTTTATTAAGCCCATAAATAAATCTCATAAAGCTAAGTTGACTCGGAATTTATAACAGTATGATGAAAACTGTTGCACTCCAAGTTGGGAAGGGGAGAGGAAAATGTTCATGTATACGTGTACATTATACGTGTATACGTGTACACATACGTGTACTGAAACAGCTGATTACACCTTTGCATACACCGTTTAAGGGAAAACTTTAAACCTGAGAAGCAACAGGCAGTTTTCTACAGTTCCTGATATGATAACATGGTATATGATATAGGGATGATATCATACCTATAGTCTGCTGCAGGCTGAAAAGTAGCCTGTGCCTCAGGTACCGTTTTATGCCTTTGCTTTTGCTACTGCATCCCTGTAGGTCTTCAAAAGGGAAATGAAATTATCCTACCCGGAAGAAACACCGTCCAGAAGACACTTGAGTTGTTAGGGCCTGAATTCTCAATGAAACCAAAAGCAGGGATCTTACTGACCTGAAGAGAGGCTTTAATCTCTCCTGGCTTGTTTACTTCTGAAGGAGTGTGAAAGAGACGCGTGTCCTTGTATGTGAAGAGGAGGTGAAGGAGCAGCTACTGCAAGGAACACACAAATCCGTTGCGCCAGACTAAGAGGTGGTTGTCTCTGGGCTGGGGGACTGCATCAGAAACACAGAATTTCTAGGTTGGAAGAGACCTCCAAGATCACTGAGTCCAACCTCTGACCTAACACAAACCAGTCCCCACTAAACCATATCCCTAAGCTCTACATCTAAATGTCTTTTGAAGACTTCCAGGGATGGTGACTCCACCACTTCCCTGGGCAGCCCCTTCCAATGCCTAACAACCCTTTCGGTAAAGAAGTTCTTCCTAACATCTAACTTAAAACTCCCCTGGTGCAACTTAAGCCCATTCCCCCTCGTCCTGTCACCTGGCACATGGGAGAACAGACCAACCCCCACCTCGCTACAGCCTCCCTTGAGGTACCTATAAAGAGCGATAAGGTCGCCCCTGAGCCTCCTCTTCTCCAGGCTGAACAAGCCCAGCTCCCTCAGCCGCTCCTCGTAGGACTTGTTCTCCAGGCCCCTCACCAGCTTCGTCGCCCTTCTCTGCACCCGCTCAAGCACCTCGATGTCCTTCTTGTAGCGAGGAGCCCAAAACTGAACACAGTACTTGAGGTGTGGCCTCACCAGAGCCGAGTACAGGGTGACAATCACCTCCCTAGCCCTGCTGGTCACACTGTTCCTGATACAAGCCAGGATGCCGTAGGCCTTCTTGGCCACCTGAGCACACTGCTGGCTCATATTCAGCCGACTATCCACCATCACTCCCAGGTCCTTCTCTGCCTGGCAGCTCTCCAACCATTCCTCTCCCAGCCTGTAGCTCTGCTTGGGGTTATTGCTCCCCAGGTGCAGGACCCGGCACTTGGCCTTGTTGAACTTCATGCAGTTGACCTCAGCCCATCGGTGCAGCCTATCCAGATCCTCCTGCAGAGCCTTCCTACCCTCGAGCAGATCAACACACGCACCTAACTTGGTGTCATCTGCAAACTTACTGAGGGTGCACTCGATGCCCTCGTCCAGATCATCGATGAAGATATTAAAGAGGACCGGCCCCAGCACCGAGCCCTGGGGGACGCCACTAGTGACTGGCCTCCAACTGGACTTGGCTCCATTTACCACAACTCTTTGGGCCCGGCTATCCAGCCAGTTTCTAACCCAACGAAGCGTGCGCCAGTCCAAGCCACAAGCAGCCAGCTTCTTGAGGAGAATGCTGTGGGAGACGGTGTCAAAAGCCTTGCTGAAGTCAAGGTAGACCACATCCACAGCCTTTCCCTCATCCACCAAGCACGTCACTTTGTCATAGAAGGAGATCAGGTTCGTCAAGCAGGACCTGCCTTTCATAAACTGTTAGGAATGTTTTAACAATTCATGTCAATAAAGAACAGTCCTGTCTGCCTCTGGGTCCTGCACTGGCAATTTAATTCTTGAACCACAGATGCAGTGTGTCCCAGTCTCCCCCTCATTCTCATCAATTTATCAAGTCTTCAGAAAATACTCCTTAAATTTATGAACCTGTTTGCTTTTGTTATTCCGAACTTCTATTTCTAACAGTTACAGCCTTTTTTTTTTTTGTCTTCTTCGAGATTGACTTTACACTGCTATAGGTGTGACTGTCCCTGTGAATGACTGGTGAGGAATGTTTTAATAAGAAAGCTATTTGTGTTTGTATGAAGTCTTTGATGTCTGGGGGTTTCAGAACAACTGATAACAACTAGTTACTGTTACGGGATACTATGCAGACCTCTGATATCTGGCCAGGTGGCCAATAGATTAATAAGAAGAAAAAAAAGAAGCTGAAGTATGGGTTTGTTAGAAATGGCTCAATCTTCAAAACAGGATTAAATTTAAAAAAAAAAAAAAAAAGGATTTATTAAAAGAATAGAGGTAAGCAAACAGCGCTGGGTGCACCGGGAGTCTCCGCTCCACCAGGACGCACACCAGTTACATCAAGTAGCTGATTTTTATGGTCCTAGACTAATACATATTCATTACTACTTCTAAAAAAAATAGGTTATTATAATTAGCTTCCGGGGTCCAGTCCCTCCTACTGGAGCATGTGCATCAGTCTCCGGTGGTCCCTCTGGGGGTCTATAGGGGTCTTTCATGCTGAAGGCTCGTAGTCTTCCTCTCCAAGTTTTTTTTTTGTCCTTCCCCTTTGTACTTCCTTGGCAGCACGTCAAAAGCTTACACAGCGTCCCCTGCAAGTTTTGTCTTCTAGCCATCCTTCAGCTTCTTTCTTTCTTCTCCTTAATCTCCTGGCCACCTGGCCAGATATCACGGGCTTGCACAGTGTCCCATTCAGAAGCCGTAACAGTTACTAGTTGTTAGCAGTTGTTCTGAAACCCCAGACATCAGAGACTTCAAAGAAAGAACATACAAATAGCTCTATATTGACACTTAGCGTGTTGTTAAAACATTCCTCACAGGCCATTCACATGGACAGTCACATCTATAGCAGTGTTAAATCAACCAAAAAGAAGGCAAAAATGCTGTAACTAACTGTTAGGAATAAGAGTTTGGAATAACAAAAGCAAGTAGACTCATGGATTTGAGGAATATTTCTGAAGATTTGATAAATTGACTATAATGAGGGGGAGACTGGGACACTGGGAGGAAAGGGAAGAAACCACATCTGTGGAAGAATTAAATTGCCAGTGCAGGACCCAGAGACAGCCAGAACTGCTCTCTATTGACACGAATTGTTAAAATATTCCTTTGCAAGGTACAAGAACTATATACATAACCATTCTGTTTTTCTTAGACTTGTGGTCATACAAGGGTATTTAAGACAGAAGGTCACATTCATCATACCATGCGGCCCTAGCTCTGTTCCATACTGACATGAATCAGATGAACATATATCACAATGCTGAGCTGATTTTAAGCAAGGTGCAAAAAAGTCACACAGGACAGCAAAGATAAGAAAAAAAGAGGTCTGTGGAAAAACAAGCCTGTAGCAGCTCTGAAACTTTATTAGAAAAATTTCAGAGTTTACATGAAAATCAAGCAGTATGTCAATATAACAATGCAAGTTATGCAAGAAACATTTTCAATTTAATAATTAAGGAACAGTGATAGTATCTTGTCTTAAAACTGGGTATCTCGAGTATATCTTAAGTATTTCATATTAAAACTGAGCTGTGGTGTCATGCAAAGCTACTACAAGGTGCTCAGTACAACCTGACTGCAGGGCTCTAGCATTTGCAGAAAGGGATGTCCAAGGAGAATGCCCAAAATAAAGCTCTTCCTTAAAATAACAATTTTCTTCTTCCAGCACAACTTCAATAATATTAGCACTCCAATAATAATCTTCCCAAGCCCTTCAAAGAGAAGAGCATTACAGATTTTAACTAGCTTTCTAAAAATACTTCTTTTACAACATAAAGCATTGTAACTTGCAAAGAAACTTTGTAGATGAGCTGTACATGTATTTCTTTTTGTCTTCATCTTATGCAGTCAGTTACAGCATTAATTCTGTCTGTTGTACAGCTCCATTACCTGTTAGACCATTTTCTTTTGGTACACATGTATCACACTCATAACTGCTTTGTACACCACCAGCTTCAACTAACCAGTGCAAGCATTATATTACATCCATCAGTGAACCACCTCACAAACACAGCAAGGCTGGGCTCAGGAAAAGTTACCATCACCTGCACATTGTGAAGGTAAAGAGGCTGTTAGTGATTTCTCACCTTGCTTCCCACAGCATTAACCACAGCCCCGAGGTGAGCCAAAGGTCTTGGGCTGGGGGCTTACAGCCATGCCCATGTCCCCAGGCACCAAGGGGCTATGGGGGGAATGTGGTGGGTTTGCCTGGTCAGCAGCAGCACCTGCAAGAACACAGTGTGTGTCCTCCCTGCAGGGAAAACTGAGTTCACAGAATGAAAGCATCCCTGCTACAAGCTCAGCCACCGGCTGGCTGATGGAGCCAATGCCAGCAGCACAATGACACCTGCAGAAACAAGTTTCAGAAACATTCTCTTCTGAAAGAAAGCAAGCTGCTGGAAGTTTGGTAACAGAAAAGCCCTTTTCATGTTTTACTCTGTACTGGTGACTGAAGTCAGATATGACAGATTCCATAATCAGGTATCAGAAAGTCCTGGTGAGACCAGATGGCTAAAGGGACAGCTTTTTCCATCAGAAGGGTTGTCAGGCTCTTGGCTCCTTCAGCACAGAGTGAAAACACCCAGTCTGAAGCAAGAAAGAAGCATCTGCGAAAAAATAAGACCAGAAAACAGTTACCACAGAGCAAAAACCTTCAGAAGACACCTCACAAAGCAAATTGTTAGGAATTGCAAAAGAAAAAGTGTATCTCCAGCATTTGGAAAACACTGAAACAAAATTATTAATTTTGCAAGGGTTTACAACCATGTGCAGTGAGGACCACACAGTAAATGCATTGCTGCTTTATGGGATGTGGCAGCAAAGGTGGCAAGGCACAGATATATGGGGTGCTCTCCGCAAGAACTGAAATGTCCAGATTAACTCCTTCACAAGAAGAGAATTACATTCAGATGAAACCAGTATTTGACAAAAAAATATTTAGAGGGAAAAAAAAAAAAAACAGAAAATGGAGAATTGGTATGAATGATCCAGTTTCCCTTTTCCTACTGCAGGTATGATTTGATTTCCAATCGAATAAAAGTAAAAATAAAAATCACAGCTCAAAATAAAAGATTGTTTTATCTGGAACAGTCAATATCAGATTTTAAAAAACACAGGTGATTAGTTCTGGATTTGATTTAGAGAACACATACAATAAAGGGGCCCCTAAAATGTACACAAAATAATTTCCAGGTTTCTTTAACAGGACTGGACTGAACACAGAAAATCAGTTTTTAGCACTGTTGCCCAGAAATTCATGCTACCAGGAATATCCTTTATAATGAAGTCAATAAATTGAAAAAAAATTACTAACTGGGTGAATTTACCAACAGTAGCAGGAAGAAGTAGTAGGTCACTGAGGAAAATATTTAGGACTTGAAATGTTCAATAAATATCACTGCCTACATCTAGCAGAACATTTTTATTGACATGATTGAAGCTCAATATTTTTTAAACATTTTGATGGTTCTGGCACATTCTCTAGATAATGAGAGTTCAATATGCACTTCCAATATGCCATATGGGAGCAAATACTGTTATAGACTACTCTGTGGCTTAAAATCTGTCCCTGGTATTTCATTCCCCTACAAGAAAGCATCACAAATTCCTGAAGGAATACAGGGCAAAGTAACAGACAGTGCACTAAAAGGACAAGAATAAATCCGAATGAAAGGCTGCAGAGAGCATCCAATAGGGCTCAAAGAGCAGAACTGAAATTCGACAGAGAACTTGAAGGTCACAGAAATAGCATTACTTGGAGAAAGGCTGAAAATAAGGTACAACTAATGCAGAGGGGCATGCAGGCACAGTGAACTCCGGAGGAATGTTCCTATCAGTCTTGTCAGCCTGCACTCATCTCCATATCCTTGTACTGAGAAAAGGAGCTGCAACATCCTCTCAAGAAGGGACTTGTCTGCTTTAAAGGGTTTAAAAAGGGAGCTTCCATCCTTGCATGCTTTTACAGTAAAAGATAGAACAAGTTTTCTACAGGCACTTCAAAAGGCAACGTAACACCTGGCATACATGCTAGAATATGATGAATGTTGGACATTAGTGACACACGCCCAACTTACTTACTGAAACAGAGGGTTGCTGCTCACAGGCGCAAAGGCATAATTCAGTGGAGGCCAGTTCTGGTAAGAATTGGAAGTGACAGTGACAATACTGCATACATTGAGAAGAATTATACCTTGAAAAAAAAAAAAAAGGCTTTTTTCAGCTGTTATGGGATGGCTCGTCATCACTGCATACACAACAACGTTGGGTGCTGATGACAGACACGCTCCTGAGCACCTGATCAATCTGTTCTCGAGAATGATACAAAGAATGACAGGAGTGTGACTAGTGTGTGCAGGAATTAGCTAGCCATGGAAACAATGTAGAGCGCGTTACAGAAGTGATAATAAAAGATGAAATAGCTGCAGTAAGTCATTAAGCCTTGCTCTCCTGGGTGGCTGTGGTATTATATACCAAGACTATATTACCAATTCAAATTACTGTGGCTTGCTGTAATTGTTGGCTTGCTATTTAAGGGTGTGAAGAAAGTGCTGCAAGTGGCATTACACCCTGACCTGCTTGCTTCTGAGGACACATGAAGGTCACAGTGGTACACAAAATGCACACAAAAAAAATCATGGGATTTACAGTACTGGTCAGTACTCAGTTTTCTTTGTAAACCCATGTGAAACTTCAGCATAGGAAAAAACATAAGACAGGCTAGTACTGTGATCTACCAGAAGCATTTGCATCCTCTTCCTTCTAGAAGCAAGGATATGGAGGAAGAGTCCATCTTTTTCAATATCTCCCCCAAAATGAAGTAAATCTGAAAGCCTTGCAAAAGCCCTGAAGGAGTTGAAAGGGAAGAATACACCCCTGGCAGGAGCCAGGGCATGCAGAGTACGTGCAGTGCACAATGAGCACTGATAAGCAGCCTGCATGGCTGAGCGACTTTTGCAACACAACAGTAACATTGGATAGTTTGCTGCTAGTAGAATGAAAAAAGATGTAAAGAAGGTCTGGAAGAGAAAACGATCTGTGCACAGTTTTCTCAAACGCACCCTTGCTAAGTTCTTCTCTCTTGTGAGCTGCATGTAAAGTCTTCTTGAACCTTGCCCCCAAAGTTATATAAGAAGTTGAAATAAACCCAAATCTGTGTTTCAGGCTGGAGCTTCAGCAAGATGACAGCTTTCTCCTTCACTAAGAAGCAGTATGAAAAAGTCTTCGCTTGAACAAATGTACATGAAAGAGGCTAGTTCTGGTATTTTCTGCTTTCTTTTCAGTCCATCGAATAAAAATATTTATGATTTAACATTTCTGTTCATATTTAAAAGCCCTTTACTACCCTTAAGACTCATGCTGGTTCTCTTTAAATCAAAGGGAAACAAATTGGAAAACTGGAGATAATTAAATCTCACAGCATCTCTGCAAGCCATCCTTAATCTGGAGGATGCAGCTAAAGCAGAGAGGAATTTGCCCAGAACTATAGCTTTGCTATGTATGTGATTCAGTCTGTACCACTTCTCTGCTCAAGTTTTAAAGCTTGTAACAAGACTACAGACCAGCCTAGTTGTAACTACTAGTTAACATTACTACTCTATGTAATGGTAAAAATCTGTAAGCATGTGAACCCTCTTCAAATCTGCACGTGTGCTGCCTCTTCCAGTTCTGGATGATCAGGAACATGCAGGAAATCACAGTTTTGATTATGATAATTGGTGAATGACCTGGGGAAGAATTAGGGAAGAAATGGAAGAATTTACAAAGCATTTGGCAGAGTCTAATCTGATGAAAAGAATCACTTCCCCACTCAAAACAATAATCTATTCCTTCTGTTCCATGCAGCATCCCTCTGACTGACCTGGTTTTATCCACTACCTGCTCGTTTGTCAAAAAGCACCAACCCTTCCACCACCACAAATTTTAACAAATCTTCCAGTTAACCCAAGTCTTTTACACAAGGACAGAAGTTTTAGTAAGAACAGCATACGTTGGTGACATCTAGTGGACACAAAAAGCTTAACAAAAAGATCAAGCCACATTCTGAATAATTCAACACGTAAAAAAAAAAATTGACCTATGCTATATCTACATATTTTTGGCCTTCAACCTCTTGAGTTTAATTTCTGCATTGGCTTGAGATCACAAACCTGAATGCAAGCCTAACGTTTATGGTGGTAAGCTGCTCCAAATGCTAAGATATATTCCAGAGAGCCAGCTATGCCTTGCTTTCTCCCCTTTTTCACACCAGGACACATTGCTGACAAGTCCTCACGACAGTCTTTCAAAATTGCAAGCAATCTACTATATCACAAGTGATTTTAAAATTGCAGGCTCTCCAGGAGGAAAATTAGTCTGCAACACTGTCAAAGAACATTGATTTGTCTGCCATGAAATTGTGCTATTTGAAAGTATTCCTACCTTCTGCCTGTAGAAACAGATCCAAGTGGGCTAAGCCCCTTCATAGGAAAGATAGTAACTAAAAGCAATTAAGCTCATCATTTGAATCAGTGCTTTTCCCACAGGTTGGGTTTTTGTTAAGTGTTTTGATTTAACGACATCTGAGAAATGAAGCTACATAGTTTATTTGTTATCCTAGTCTTTTGTTAAGTGACCAACTGAAGTACCTCTACAGGACCCATTCTGGTGGCAAAGACATAGGGCAATTTCTCATGGTGTTGCCTTCCCAGGTCTGGCTGCTTCCAGTCTTTCTCCCCTTGCTATCCTTTGGAGAGCTGATTCTGGAACGAAAATTGGCTCGGTTAGCTTGGACTAGAGAGAGAATGTAGGTAAATTGTTTATATCACTTCTTAGGATTCAAATCCCAGCTTCATTTCACATCTACACAGCACTACCAAGACTGTTGGGCTTCTAACCTGAACTATTAGGTTATATCTAGCATTCCCAGAACTCAAGCACAGGACTGAAGCTTTAAGGAAACTTGGGAGACCTTTAAGCAGACACAAAGGATGCTTTAAAGGCACTTTTTGGAGCTGTAATGGTTTTATGCTTCTTCTATTCATTCTTTTTTTATTTCCAGGAAAAAAAAATAAGTAACATAATTCACTGAGTTTTAAAGGTATTTTGAAACAAGAATTCTTACAGTAGTTTGTCCCCAGAAGCATTTATACAGCATCAGTTTAGGGACTGGTATTTTATGCTTTAGTGAATCTCTTCTCAAGAGGATTATTTGTATAAAGGAAATTTGGAAAAAAATAAAAATGAATTAAAATAGAAAGGCAGAAAAACTAGGGCCTCTCATCATATCCACAGCCTCAGACCTGCTATTCAAAGCAGAGGCAGTGGCATTATACCTCCAGCATGCCAAAATAACTCAGTTCCTCCAAGTCATGGTCCAGGGAATGAAGCTGAACCCTTCACCCAGCCACATGTGACTCCTCATCACCCCCACTTCAGAGTTAGACCCCTCTATCCCCTCTGGTCAGCCCCATCAGTAGATGATCCTTCAGCTTGTGGTCTGCACTGTTCGGACATCATATGGGAACTGAATCCAGTGAACCTCCATTTCTTACCTCCATTTCTTGCCACCCCCATCTGCTTGCAATATACTTCTACCCTATACAATCCCAGGGAAGAGACCCTGAACTAATGCTGCAGAATTTCTCTTACAGTCATGCTACAGCCTACTTTCTGCTCACAAACGCACTGGTTCAGCCAGCTGTGATTACAGTGAAGAAGGCCTTAAGGAAACTCAGGAATAATTACCCCCAGCAAATCCTATCACACCATACTGCAGGAGCAGGAAGATACCCCTGTGAGCTTTGAATAGTAATTCAAAAACATGTTTAAGGCAATTAGTTCTACTAAGTTTATAATGCAATGCTTAATTATCCCACTTATAAATGTGGGATTAATTAATAAACCTGCTTCATTGCTGCATTCATATCATCATGCAGATTAACAATGCCAGGGTAAAGGAATTCTGTGTTTTCTCTAAATGCTTGTATATAATTCACACAGAATCACAGAATTTCTAGGTTGGAAGAGACCTCAAGATCATCGAGTCCAACCTCTGACCTAACGCTAGCAGTCCCCACTAAACCATATCCCTAAGCTCTACATCTAAACGTCTTTTAAAGACACCCAGGGATGGTGACTCCACCACTTCCCTGGGCAGCCCCTTCCAATGCCTAACAACCCTTTCGGTAAAGAAGTTCTTCCTAAGATCCAACCTAAAACTCCCCTGGCACAGCTTTAGGCCATTCTCCCTCGTCCTGTCACCCAGCACGTGGGAGACTAGACCAACCCCCACCTCACTACAGCCTCCTTTTAAGGTACCTGTAGAGTGTGATAAGGTCAACCCTGAGCCTCCTCTTCTCCAGGCTGAACAAGCCCAGCTCCCTCAGCCGCTCCTCGTAGGACTTGTTCTCCAGGCCCCTCACCAGCTTCGTCACCCTTCTCTGGACTCACTCAAGCACCTCCATGTCCTTCTTGTATCGAGGAGCCCAAAACTGAACACAGTACTCGAGGTGCGGCCTCACCAGAGCCGAGTACAGGGGGACGATCACCTCCCTAGCCCTGCTGGTCACACTGTTCCTGATACAAGCCAGGATGCTGTTGGCTTTCTTGGCCACCTGAGCACACTGCTGGCTCATATTCAGCCGACTATCCACCATCACTCCCAGGTCCTTCTCCGCCTGGCAGCTCTCCAACCATTCCTCTCCCAGCCTGTAGTTCTGCTTGGGGTTATTGCTCCCCAGGTGCAGGACCCGGCACTTGGCCTTGTTGAACTTCATGCAGTTGACCTCAGACTGGGGACCAGGACTGGGGACCAGACAAGGTGAAAGAAGTCCTCCAGCTCCCCAACCCAAATCAAATTTTAAACCCCAAATAACTTACCTGCCTGCTTCTGAATTTGACTCACTGTCAAACAACTTCACAGGGAAGTAGCATCACCAGGGTTTTCCTCTTCTGAGTTGTCACCGCCAATGTTACTAGCTCATACATTCTCCAAAGCTATTTCCCAGAGATGGCAGAAAACACGATGAAAAAGCAGTCTATCTAGGAACACTAAGTCCATTTCTCCATGACAGTAGAAAAGCACCCAAAGTAACCTAAGCCTCAAACTCCTCTGGAGTGGCAAGTCTTCCCATGACTCCTCATGCTTCCTATATAGCAAAGGTCAAATGATCCCCACCTGGCAGATTTCATTTCACATGTGTGGAGTCATGAGACCTTGTGGAATAGGCTCAACAAGCTCGTTTCAATGTTTAAGGTTCAATTGCTCCTTATTGCTAACAGAAAGAACCTGACAAGGGGCTCAGTGGTTAGAGTTGACCTAATTAATTAACTACAAAAGGCATGTAAGGGTCGTATTTCTGCTAGTCATTCTGTGAGGAAAATTAGTACAGAGCCTGTTAAAATAAGATAAATCAACATAAAGAGAAGAAATAAATAAAAAAAAAAAAAAGAAAATGACCTAAAAGACAAAATTGCCATCCTGGATTTTCATCTGTCTAGGCATGACAGATAAAGAATATAGCAATCAGAAAGACTTTACTTGACATTAATGTTGCTTAAATTTGCTTTTCTGAGATCTCTTCCTTACGCCGGACTTTTCAAAATCTAGCGCCATGATCTCCAACTGCAGTATTTACTTTGGCTGCATATAAACTATCACGTATAAATGCCAGGCTCTGGATCCTCACTCCCTATTCAGGTCAAGGACCGGGCTGAAAGTTTTGGCTTTAATTTGGTTACATGACTACATTGCTGTCTTTGTGGTTTCCCCCAGCCAGCAGCTAAGCACCACACAGCCGTTCGCACAGCCGTTCGTTCGCTCAAGGCTTGTTGGAGCTGTGCCGGGGAAACAATGGCAAGGCCGGGGGATAAGGCAATGGCCCAGCTGGAGTGCATCTACACCAATGCACGCAGCATGGGTAAGAAACAGGAGGAGCTGGAAGCCATCGTGCAGCAGGCAGGCTACGACTTGGTTGCCATCACGGAGATGTGGTGGGACCACTCTCATGACTGCAGTGCTGCAATGCCTGGCTATAAGCTCTTCAGAAGGGACAGGCAGCACAGAAGGGGTGGTGGTGTGGCTCTCTATATTAGAGAGTCTTTCGATGTTGTGGAACTCGAGGCTGGGAATGACAAGGTTGAGTCCCTTTGGGTTAGGATCGGCGGGAAGGCCAACAAGGCTAGCGTCCTGGTCGGGGTCTGCTATAGACCGCCAAACCAGGATGAGGAGATGGATGAGGAGTTCTACAGGCAGCTGACAGACGTTGCAAAATCGTCGGTGCTTGTTCTCGTGGGGGACTTCAACTTCCCTGACATATCTTGGAAGCACAACACAGCCCAGAGAAAGCAGTCTAGGAGGTTTCTGGAGAGCGTGGAAGATAGCTTCCTGACGCAGCTGGTTAGTGAGCCTACCAGGGGTGGCGCCCCGCTAGACCTTCTCTTCACAAACAGAGAAGGACTGGTGGGAGATGTGGTGGTTGGAAGCTGTCTTGGGCAGAGTGACCACAAAATGGTGGAGTTCTCTATTCTTGGTGAGGCCAGGAAGGGGACCAGTAAAACCACTGTATTGAACTTTCGGAGGGCTGACTTTGAGCTGCTCAGGACACTGGTTGGCAGAGTCCCTTGGGAGGCGTTTCTGAAGGGCAGAGAAGTCCAGGAAGGCTGGGCGCTCTTCAACAAGGAAATCTCAATGGCACAGGAACGGTCTGTCTCCACGTGCCCAAAGACGAGCCGGTTTGGAAGAAGACCAGCGTGGCTGAACAGAGAGTTGTGACTTGAGCTTAGGAGAAAAAAGGGGGTTTATAATCTTTGGAAAAGTGGGCAGGCCACTAGGGAGGACTATAAGGATGTTGCGAGGCTGTGCAGGGACAAAATAAGAAAGGCCAAAACTCATCTGGAGCTCAATCTGGCTACTACCGTTAAAGATAACAAAAAAATATTTTTATAAATACATCAGCACAAAAAGGAGGACTAAGGAGAATCTCCATCCTTTACTGGATGCGGGGGGAAACTTAGTTACAAGAGATGAGGAAAAGGTGGAAGTGCTTAATACCTTCTTTGCCTCAGTCTTTAGTGGCAATACCAGTTGTTCTCTGGATACTCAGAACCCTGAGCTGGTGGAAGGGGATGGGGAGCAGGATGTGGCCCTCACTATCCATGAGGAAATGGTTGGCGACCGGCTACGGCACTTGGATGTGCACAAGTCGATGGGGCCGGATGGGATCCACCCGAGGGTACTGAGAGAACTGGCAGAGGAGCTGGCCAAGCCACTGTCCATCATTTATCAACAGTCCTGGCTATCGGGGGAGGTCCCAGCTGACTGGCGGCTAGCAAACGTGATGCCCATCTACAAGAAGGGCCGGAGGACTGACCTGGGAAACTACAGGCCTGTCAGTTTGACCTCAGTGCCAGGGAAGCTCATGGAGCAGATCCTCTTGAGAGTCATCACGCAGCACTTGCAGGGCAAGCAGGCGATCAGGCCCAGTCAGCATGGGTTTGTGGAAGGCAGGTCCTGCTTGACGAACCTGATCTCCTTCTATGACAAAGTGACGCGCTGGGTGGATGAGGGAAAGGCTGTGGATGTGGTCTACCTTGACTTCAGCAAGGCTTTTGACACCGTTTCCCACAGCATTCTCCTCAAGAAACTGGCTGCTCATGGCTTGGACTGGCTCATGCTTCGTTGGGTTAGAAACTGGCTGGATAGCCGGGCCCAAAGAGTTGTGGTAAATGGAGTCAAGTCCAGTTGGAGGCCAGTCACTAGTGGTGTTCCCCAGGGCTCGGTGCTGGGGCCGGTCCTCTTTAATATCTTCATCGATGATCTGGATGAGGGGATTGAGTGCACCCTCAGTAAGTTTGCAGATGACACCAAGCTATGCACGTGTGTCGATCTGCTCGAGGGTAGGAAGGCTCTGCAGGAGGATCTGGATAGGCTGCACCGATGGGCTGAGGTCAACTGCCTGAAGTTCAACAAGGCCAAGTGCCGGGTCCTGCACCTGGGGCGCAATAACCCCAAGTAGAGCTACAGACTGGGAGATGAGTGATTGGAGAGCTGCCTGGCAGAGAAGGACCTGGGAGTATTGGTGCATAGTCGGCTGAATATGAGCCAGCAGTGTGCTCAGGTGGCCAAGAAGGCCAACAGCATCCTGGCTTGCTTAAGAAGCAGTGTGGCCAGCAGGGCTAGGGAGGTGATCGTCCCCCTGTACTCGGCTCTGGTGAGGCCGCACCTCAAGTGCTGTGTTCAGTTTTGGGCTCCTCGATACAAGAAGGACATGGAGGTGCTCGAGTGAGTCCAGAGGAGGGCGACGAAGCTGGTGAGGGGCCTGGAGAACAAGTCCTACGAGGAGCGGCTGAGGGAGCTGGGCTTGTTCAGCCTGGAGAAGAGGAGGCTCAGGGGCGACCTTATTGCTCTCTATAGGTACCTCAAGGGAGGCTGTAGCGAGGTGGGGGTCGGTCTGTTCTCCCATGTGCCAGGTGACAGGACGAGGGGGAATGGGCTTAAGTTGAGCCAGGGGAGTTTTAGGTTGGATCTTAGGAAGAACTTCTTTACTGAAAGGGTTGTTAGGCATTGGAAGGGGCTGCCCAGGGAAGTGGTGGAGTCACCATCCCTGGGTGTCTTTAAAAGATGTTTAGATGTAGAGCTTAGGGATATGGTTTAGTGGAGGACTGGTTAGTGTTGGGTCAGAGGTTGGACTCGATGATCTTGAGGTCTTTTCCAACCTAGAAATTGTGTGATTCTGTGTGAAGTACTCCACCTGGTAATAAAGCCTTACTGCAGGAGGTCCTTCCCCGAGCCAGGTCAGCCTGCAGTCCCTCCCAGTCGATAACTGTGCAGAAAATAAAGATAACCTTGCCCGGCAGTCACTGGATTATGGTAATCAGGACACTTAATTCACCTCTTCTCTTGAAGCATATAAAAAACACACTGCATTTCCCGTTGAGCAGCGATAGCGGGTGGCAAATATTAACCATCAGGTGTAACTCCGTAACTGGCCCTCTGGCACACCACACAGTCAGTCCCACTGAGCGCCCTTGTAATTCTACCCCAAGTCTCAGTGCTTTGCACCATGCCCTTGAGCTATACGATAGCATCTCTGCAAAGAGCTCCTAAAATATGAGCAGAATACGCATGGACAGCCTAACGCCCTGTGCCAGTGGCACACACTTCAGTGGGTCCAGAGTGAGCAGAGGCAGCTCGGTCTGTACCCTGCCCAAGGCCAGCGTGTCCCCACAAGCAGGACAGGGAGGCACTTTGCACCTAGAAAGCAAACGTGTGGAGCCCTTTAGGCGAGCTGGGAGCAATTCTTAAAGAGAGTAAATGGCTTCCCCTCCTTTGCAACGGAGGGCTGTGTCTGGGCAGTGGGAGGGAGATGTGATCTAGGAAACCACGGCAATTTTACTTTCAAGTTGATGTCGTTTGTTGTCTCCAGTGGCTGGGGGTCACACTTTCCATCAGGATGTCTCTGAAGTGCCCCGACAGCCCCACAAGGAACGGTGCTTTGTGCCTGAGAGCGCAGGTACCAAGCATGAGTCAGGCAAGCTGGTGATCTATACAGACAGCCACCGCAGGAGGTTGCAGCAACACAAGGACTGAGCTGCAAGGAAGCAAGCGTGCCTTGTAAGCAAGCTCCTTTCGCTGGAGGAATGAGCGGTGCTGCTGCTCGTCTGACAGCAGCAGTCCCAGCAGCACGGTGGGACAGAAAGAAATTCAGTCTAAGCACTGTAGAGCCCCTGTCAGAGTGTTTTGTGGTCAAAGAAGGAAGAAATTGCTGAAAGAGGGAGCAAAGTGGTTTCCAGAGCCACGCCTGCAGACTCTGCTCTCAGATTAGGACACTTAATCTCCTTTGAAATTCTCTTGGTGCCAGCAGCTGAAGATGCGGAGGCTGGTGCACTCGCTCCTTGTGCAAAAGGCAGAGCCCCCCGAGGTTTCCCCAAGAAGGGCAGGAAAAAGCAGCCAATGAGGTTGTGAATCAGAAGCTTTATTTGAGCAAGGTTTGAGAGATGTGGGGTGGGGTGGGGTGGCGCGGAGGCGTGCTGAGCTCTCTTGGCCCATAGCTGCGGGGCCCATTGGTGTGCTTGTAGGCCCATGGCTGGGTAGGGACGGGATCCTTGTGTGCTTCCTGCTCCTTTGGTGGCTGCGGTTGTAGAACGCTGCACCAGCCTTCAGGTCAGCAGCCGCGGAGGAAGAGGACAGTGGCAGACGTTGTTGTGCTCGGGGCTCTGTGATGGGGTGCAAAAGGAAAATGATCCAAAAGAGCAGCCCCAGCCTGTTGCCAGGGTCAGCCCCTGTATCCCCGGGAGAGGCTCTGTGAGCCTGACAGCAAGGCTGTCCATCCCGCGTCTCCCTCATGGCCAAGAGTCAGCCGTGTTGGGCCAGGCCTTCCCGCAGGCAGTGAGACTGTGGTGGGGAAAGGGTTGGGGTGATCTTATCTGTCCTGGAGAGCGTTGGCAGCTCTTCTGTCTGAGTTCTCAATGGGAGAGTGACCAGGAGTGTGCCGTGGTGTGGTCTCGTCGCTGTGTTTGTGGCTGAAAGAAAAGAAACACCAAACAGAGCAGCATCCCCTGTGACCACGGGCAGCCCCTGCCTGTGTGCCCGAGGGTCTCCAGATACTCACTGAGGCTGTCTGTGTCCCGTCGTCCTGATGGAGAGGTCACTTCTGTCCTGGCCCGATTCTGTCACGTTCCTGCTTGCTGTGGACCATGTTGGGTGTGGGTTGGGGTGATCTTACCTGTCCTGGAGAGCGTTGGCAGCTCTTCCTTCCAGATGAGTGGTCGAGGGCAGTGAGGCCAGGTTGTGCCGTAGTCTGGTCCCATCCCCAGACACACATCTTAGAGTGTGTGTGTTTCCAGCTGTAAGAGAGAAAGCCAAAGGGCAGCAGCCTTCCCCTGTGGCCAGGAGCAGCCCCTGCCTCCCAGCCTAAGACTCTCCCAGCCTCACAACAGTGCTGTCCATCCAGCTGCTCTGTGTTGGCCAAGAATTACCCATGTTTTACCAACTCCACAGGCGCTGAGACCATGGTGGGGAATAGGTTGGGGGTAGCTTATCTGTCCTGTAGAGCGTTGACACATTTTCCAGCTGAGGTGTCAAGGGGAGGGAGGCCAGGAGTGTGCCATGGTCTGGTCCCATCGCAGTCTGTTTCTGGCTTTAATAAGAGAAGGAACAACAGAGCAGCATCCCCGTGTGACCGCGGGCAGCCCCTACCTCTGTGCCCGAGGGTTTTGAGCATCTCACCACATCCGTCTGTCTCCTGTCATCCTGATGGAGTGGTCCCTGGTGTCCCCGCTGGATCGTGTCACCTTCCGGCTTGCTGTTAGAGCCTGGTGGGTGTGGGTTGGGGTGATCTTACCTGTCCTGTTGAGCGTTGGCAGCTCTCCCTTCCAGCTGAGTTCTTAAGGAGAGAGAGACCAGGATTGTGTTGTAGTCTGGTCACATCGCCGTGTGATTCCAGCTGAAAGAGAAGAAGCACCAAAGGGGGCAGCATCCCCCTGTGACCACGGGCAGCCCCTGCCTCTGTGCCCAAGAGTCTCTAGCGACTCACCAAGGCTGTCCATGCCCCATCATCCTGATGCAACGGTTGACTCCCGTCCTGGCCCGATTCTGTCACCTTCCTGCTTGCTGTTGGAGCCTGGTGGGTGTGGGTTGGGGCAATCTTACCTGTCCTGTAGGGCATGGAGAATTGTCTGGCCCAGTGCTGGCAAGGAGCGGCCAGGAGCGTGCCATGGTTTGGTTGGGTCTGTGTGCTGTAGAGCGCTGAGAGCCATTTGAGGTGAGGGCCTGAAGAGAGAGGAGAGAGGAGCTGAGTTCCTCTGGTGGAGTTTGTGTCCAGAGCTGAGGCTGAAGCAGGAGCAGGCAGCTGAGCAGCCTCCCCGTCAGCACAGGCAGCCATGGCAGGGCTGCGTGGCCGTTGGGGCCAGCGTTCTGGGGCCAAGGCTGTCCCCGCCCCTTTGTGACATGGGGCACCCCCTGCCTGCTGTGCCATGGGCGCTGCATCCCCATCCCCGGGGGGTGGCAGCAGGTGATGCGGAGCCCAGGCCCAGGCCGGGCAGTGGAAAAGGTGCCCAGGTGTTTGGGCAGGGCTGCGGGGCGTGCCAGGCAGCTGTGCGAGCATGCTGGGGTCTGGCTGGGGCTGTGCTGCCTGCCCTCTGAGGAACCTGCTTTGGCAGGGGGGGTGGACCCGATGATCGGCTCCGGGGCAGACGCGTTCTGCAGTGGAGTGGGGGATCGGGCCAGGCAGGGCTAATACGAACACCTCCTTAACAACAGCCGTTAGCTAGGTGATAATGGTCTCCACCAGGCACGGTGTGCTCTCCAGGAAGTCGGTACACACCCAGACCGACCACCCGTTAAAAAATGCAGCAGTTCAGGTCACTGGGTGCAAGGAGTGTCTGAGCCTGTTGCTGCCATCAGCGGGAGGCAGAGAAACTGCGTGCGTGAGGTGTGAGCAGGTGGATGACCTGGTCCGCATGGTGGAAGAGCTCAAGGAGGAGGTGGAGAGGTTGAGGGATATCAGGGAGTGTGAGCGAGAGATAGACTTGTGGAGTAACTCCCTGCAGGGCCTCAAGGAGAGATATCGAGGTGAGACACCCCCAATGGGAGTGGACCTCCTGCCCTGTCACCATCGGGCAGAGGGAGGGGATCTGGGAGTTGAGGAGGAATGGAAACAGGTCCCTGCTCGACATCGCAGGCGATGCCCTCCCCTTCCGGCCCCACCTTCCCAGGTGCCCTTACACAACAGGTTTGAGGCCCTGGAGATTGAGAGGCCAGTGGGTGAGGAAGAGGTAGCAAGTGTTCCCAGGAGGATGCCTAGGGCGAGGAGGTCGACTCCATGCTTCAGGACTGCCTCCACCAAGAAAGGCAGAAGGGTTATTGTTGTGGGAGACTCTCTTCTTAGGGGAACAGAGGGCCCTATTTGTTGGCCTGACCCTACCCGTAGGGAAGTCTGCTGCCTCCCTGGGGCCAGGGTCAGGGATGTTGCCAAGAGGCTTCCCAACCTGGTTCGCCCCTCAGACTATTATCCTCTTTTGATAGTCCAGGCAGGTATTGACGACATTGAAGAGAGAAGCCTGAAGGCTATCAAAAGAGACTTTAGGGGGCTGGGTCAGTTAGTGGATGGAGCGGGAGTGCAGGTGGTGTTTTTGTCCATCCCTACGGTGGCAGGGAGGGATACAGAGAGGACACGGAAAGCCCACCTGTTAAACACGTGGCTCAGGGGCTGGTGCCAACGCAGAAATCTTGGGTTTATCGACCATGGGGCACTTGACTCGGCACCCGGCCTGATGGCTGCAGACGGGTCCCTGTCTTTTAGGGGAAAAAGGATCCTGGGCCAGGAGCTGGCAGGGCTCATTGAGAGGGCTTTAAACTAGGTAAGAAGGGGGATGGGGCTGAAGCAAGGATTGTTGGAGCTGTGCCAGGGGGAACAATAGCAAGGCCGGGGGATAAGGCAATGGCCCAGCTGGAGTGCATCTACACCAATGCACGCAGCATGGGTAAGAAACAGGAGGAGCTGGAAGCCATCGTGCAGCAGGCAGGCTACGACTTGGTTGCCATCACGGAGACGTGGTGGGACCAATCTCATGACTGCAGTGCTGCAATGCCTGGCTATAAGCTCTTCAGAAGGGACAGGCAGCACAGAAGGGGTGGTGGTGTGGCTCTCTATATTAGAGAGTCTTTCGATGTTGTGGAACTCGAGGCTGGGAATGACAAGGTTGAGTCCCTTTGGGTTAGGATCGGCGGGAAGGCCAACAAGGCTAGCGTCCTGGTCGGGGTCTGCTATAGACCGCCAAACCAGGATGAGGAGACGGATGAGGAGTTCTACAGGCAGCTGACAGACGTTGCAAAATCGTCGGTGCTTGTTCTCGTGGGGGACTTCAACTTCCCTGACATATCCTGGAAGCACAACACAGCCCAGAGAAAGCAGTCTAGGAGGTTTCTGGAGAGCGTGGAAGATAGCTTCCTGACGCAGCTGGTTAGTGAGCCTACCAGGGGTGGCGCCCCGCTAGACCTTCTCTTCACAAACAGAGAAGGACTGGTGGGAGATGTGGTGGTTGGAAGCTGTCTTGGGCAGAGTGACCATGAAATGGTGGAGTTCTCTATTCTTGGCGAGGCCAGGAAGGGGACCAGTAAAACCACTGTATTGGACTTCCGGAGGGCTGACTTTGAGCTGCTCAGGACACTGGTTGGCAGAGTCCCTTGGGAGGCGGTTCTGAAGGGCAGAGGAGTCCAGGAAGGCTGGGCGCTCTTCAACAAGGAAATCTTAATGGCGCAGGAGCGGTCTGTCCCCACGTGCCCAAAGACGAGCCGGTTTGGAAGAAGACTGACCTGGCTGAACAGAGAGTTGTGGCTTGAGCTTAGGAGAAAAAAGGGGGTTTATAATCTTTGGAAAAGTGGGCAGGCCACTAGGGAGGACTATAAGGATGTTGCGAGGCTGTGCAGGGACAAAATTAGAAAGGCCAAAGCTCATCTGGAGCTCAATCTGGCTACTACCGTTAAAGATAACAAAAAATATTTTTATAAATACATCAACACAAAAAGGAGGACTAAGGAGAATCTCCATCCTTTACTGGATGCGGGGGGAAACTTAGTTACAAGAGATGAGGAAAAGGTGGAGGTGCTCAATGCCTTCTTCGCCTCAGTCTTTAGCGGCAATACCGGTTGTTCTCTGGATACCCAGTACCCTGAGCTGGCGGAAGGGGATGGGGAGCAGGATGTGGCCCTCACTATCCATGAGGAAATGGTTGGCGACCGGCTACGGCACTTGGATGTGCACAAGTCGATGGGGCCGGATGGGATCCACCCGAGGGTACTGAGAGAACTGGCAGAGGAGCTGGCCAAGCCACTGTCCATCATTTATCAACAGTCCTGGCTATCGGGGGAGGTCCCAGCTGACTGGCGGCTAGCAAACGTGATGCCCATCTACAAGAAGGGCCGGAGGACTGACCTGGGAAACTACAGGCCTGTCAGTTTGACCTCAGTGCCAGGGAAGCTCATGGAGCAGATCCTCTTGAGAGTCATCACGCAGCACTTGCAGGGCAAGCAGGCGATCAGGCCCAGTCAGCATGGGTTTGTGGAAGGCAGGTCCTGCTTGACGAACCTGATCTCCTTCTATGACAAAGTGACGCGCTGGGTGGATGAGGGAAAGGCTGTGGATGTGGTCTACCTTGACTTCAGCAAGGCTTTTGACACCGTTTCCCACAGCATTCTCCTCAAGAAGCTGGCTGCTTGTGGCTTGGACTGGCGCACGCTTCGTTGGGTTAGAAACTGGCTGGATAGCCGGGCCCAAAGAGTTGTGGTAAATGGAGCCAAGTCCAGTTGGAGGCCAGTCACTAGTGGCGTCCCCCAGGGCTCGGTGCTGGGGCCGGTCCTCTTTAATATCTTCATCGATGATCTGGACGAGGGCATCGAGTGCACCCTCAGTAAGTTCGCAGATGACACCAAGTTAGGTGCGTGTGTCGATCTGCTTGAGGGTAGGAAAGCTCTGCAGGAGGATCTGGATAGGCTGCACCGATGGGCTGAGGTCAACTGCCTGAAGTTCAACAAGGCCAAGTGCCGGGTCCTGCACCTGGGGAGCAATAACCCCAAGCAGAGCTACAGGCTGGGAGATGAGCGGTTGGAAATCTGCCTGGCAGAGAAGGACCCGGGAGTGATGGTCGATAGTCGGCTGAATATGAGCCAGCAGTGTGCTCAGGTGGCCAAGAAGGCCAACAGCATCCTGGCTTGCTTAAGAAGCAGTGTGACCAGCAGGGCTAGGGACGTGATCGTCCCCCTTTACTCGGCTCTGGTGAGGCCGCACCTCAAGTGCTGTGTTCAGTTTTGGGCTCCTCGCTACAAGAAGGACATGGAGGTGCTCGAGTGAGTCCAGAGAAGGGCAATGAAACTGGTGAGGGGTCTGGAGAACAAATCCTACGAGGAGCAGCTGAGGGAGCTGGGCTTGTTCAGCCTGGAGAAGAGGAGGCTCAGGGTTGACCTTATCGCTCTCTACAGGTACATTAAAGGAGGCTGTAGCGAGGTGGGGGTCGGTCTGTTCTCCCATGTGCCAGGTGACAGGACAAGGGGGAATGGCCTAAAGTTGCGCCAGGGGAGTTTTAGGTTGGATCTTAGGAAGAACTTCTTTACTGAAAGGGTTGTGAGGCATTGGAACGGGCTGCCCAGGGAAGTGGTGGAGTCACCATCCCTGGGTGTCTTTAAAAGACATTTAGATGTAGAGCTTAGGGATATGGTTTAGTGGAGGACTGGTTAGTGTTAGGTCAGAGGTTGGACTCGGTCCTCTTGGAGGTCTCTTCCAACCTAGAAATTCTGTGTTTCTGATGCAGTCCCCCAGCTCAGAGACAACCACCTCTTAGTCTGGCACAACGGATTTGTGTGTTCCTTGCAGTAGCTGCTCCTTCACCTCCTCTTCACATACAAGGACACGCGTCTCTTTCACACTCCTTCAGGAGTAAACAAGCCAGGAGAGATTAAAGCCTCTTTCTTCAGGTCAGTAAGATCCCTGCCTTTGGTTTCATTGAGAATTCAGGCCCTAACAACTCAAGTGTCTTCTGAACGGTGTTTCTTCTGGGTAGGATAATTTCATTTCCCTTTTGAAGACTTACAGGGATGCAGTAGCACAAGCAAAGGCATAAAGCGGTACCTGAGGCACAGGCTACTTTTCAGCCTGCAGCAGACTATAGGTATGATATCATCCCTATATCATATACCATGTTATCATATCAGGAAACGTAGAAAACTGCCTGTTGCTTCTCAGGTTTAAAGTTTTCCCTTAAACGGTGTATGCAAAGGTGTAATCAGCTGTTTCAGTACACGTATGTGTACACATATACACGTATAATGTACACGTATACATGAACATTTTCCTCTCCCCTTCCCAACTTGGAGTGCAACAGTTTTCATCATACTGCTATAAATTCTGAGTTAACTTAGCTTTATGAGATTTATTTATGGGCTTAATAAAAGGCAAGTAAAGAGTGCTGGGTGCGCGGGGAGTCTGGGTTCCTCCAACACGCACACAAGTTACATCAGGCGGCAGCTTTTTCTGCTCTTAGGCTAATACATGTTCATTACTACTTCTGGAAAAGGCAGGGTTATTATAATTAGTTCCCGGATTTCACAATCCCCCATCTCCTTTTTCATGGCATTGATTCGTGTTTCCTTTCCAATCAAGTCAATACTTGCCAAATTGATACCAATTGATACCAATTTCGGATCTTTATTTGTTTTTATTAGCATCAGGGAATCGGTTTTCTCCTTTCCTGGTTCTGGGTCAACAGGTACCGCAGATATTTGCATTCCTTGTATAACCGAGTGTATTAATCTGGTAATACAAGGTATTAAACATGGAATTATTAACAATCCTCCACATATCCCCAATAGAACCATCCTTATTTTAGCAAGCCAATCACCACCCATAAAGCCCCCTCCCATCATGCTCTTAGATCGATTCCCTTTGAGATCTGAACTGGGACATGTGCAATTTTCTTCATTTCTTTTACAAGTTCATTTACAGCTTTTCTTTCTGTTGTGGTTTAACCCAGCGGGCAGCTAATCAACACACGGCATTTCTCTCACCTCCCCCCTCCTTCTCTGGGATGGGAGAGAGAAATGGGAAAGTGAAGCCCATGAGTTGAGATAAAGACAAGAAAATAACAATAATAATAATAACAATAATAATGACAATAATGAAGATAATAGTACTACTAGTAATAATGTGTACGAAACAAGTGATGCACAATGCAATTGCTCACCACCCACTGCCCGATGCCCAGCCTAATGCCGAGCATTCCGGCCCTCCTCCCAGCTCTTGCACCCCCAGCCTGCCTGCTGGCAGGAGAGAGTGAGAAGCTGAAACGTCCTTGGCTTGGTGTAAGCACTGCTCTGCAACAAGTAAAACATCAGCATGTTATCAGCACTCTTCTCATCCTAAGCCAGAACATAGCATTCTACCAGCTACTAGGAAGAAACACCCTCATCATCAATCTCTAAACAGCAATTACTAAGGTTAAGTTTTCCACAGACTTCTCCTTCTCTAGTAAATAATCCAAACCTAAGCAATTTTGATACAAAGCAGTTCTCATCTTGGTATTTTGCTTTGAAATTAATCCAAGTGTGTCTCCAGTTTTATTTACAACTATTTCTATTACAGCTTGTAACCTAATTATTCTATTAAGTATATATATTGGGGTCCTATAGCCCCAGGATCAGTCTTCTGCCCACGTAGCTGGATCATAATAAGCAAACGTCTTCAATCAAGGGGTTGGGCCCGCTTTCAGGGTCGATTTGGGCTTGTGGTATCATCCAGCCTGTCAGGGTGATGCAGCTCCTGGAAAACGAATCACAATTTTATATGTTTTTTTTTTTTTTAAAAAAAAAAAAGTTCTTACCTTATTTTCTCGGGACAACCTGACCTTAGTGTGGGAGAAGTCCGGTCGAGGCCCTTTCACTCGGCAGTCAATACCCATAGGGGTTGCCTCCCTCGGTAGACCATACACACTGCAGTGGAGGGTCCTGCCCTGGTCTTGCCTTCTCCCTTTCCTCCCTTTACGCTTGTCCCCTTTATTTGGCATCCTTAATTCATGCAGAGCCTCATTGCCAGAATATTAGTTCTTCTGTAGCTTGAGTTTCAGTGCCCCAGGAGCGGACTCAACCCTCCAAGTTTCAGTAGTTACTGGTCCTTTTATTCTGGATGCGTGGGTCCAACCCCTTTCTGCTGTGAGGTAGTAAGGAAAACAAGGTACAATCCCTCCCGTCGGGGGTTCAATGATTCTTCCCTCCAGGTGTTTATTAAGACCTTGTCTCCTGGTTGTATTTTACAAATAGCAAATCCTAAAGGTGGTGTTTGAGCCATCATTCCAATTTCTCTTAGCTCTTGTAATCTCCTTCCAATAATAATTACACATTTCTGGATGCTATGATCCTCAACTACATTGTTTCATATGGTGATAATCCAGTCTCACTGTGTGGTTTAGTTCTTATGTTTAAAAGTGCCAATGGTAAGCATCTCGCCCAGGGCATTTGTGTCTCGATCATTAATTTAGCCAATTGTTGTTTTATTGCTTGATTCGTTTTTTCTACTTTCCCTGAACTTTGTGGGTGCCACAGAGTATGGTATTCCCACTGAATACCTAATGATTGACATAATAATTTTATTATTTTAGAAGTAAAGTGTGTGCCCTCATCAGAATCAATGTACTGGATTATCCCATTTGTAGGTACCAGGTGTTCTAATAGAATTTTTACCACCATTTGTGCCGTAGCTCGTGCTACGGGATAAGCTTCTACCCATTGTGTTAAATGATCTACTATGACCAATAGATATTTTATTCTCCCTACCCTAGGCAATTCAGTTAAATCAACTTGTACTTTATTCTCAAAAGGCCTATAAGCTGTTTTTTCTCCCTCCCGTGGCTGCTTGTCGAAACACTTTCTTATTTGTCTTCTGACAAGTTAAGCAACTTTGTACAATTTGCTTTGCTATTTCAAAAATCCCAATGCAACCAAATTGTTTAAGTAAATGATTGCTTAATGCCTTTGTACCCCAATGTGTTTGTGCATGCAAACGTCCCAATATTTGCTTCGCATAAGCTTTTGGCAATATCTCTCGTGAGTCTGGCAGCGTCCATTTTCCTTGTTCTAACTTAGCCCCTATTTTCTCCAGTTTTGTTTGTTTGCTTTGTTTTGTTTTCCATTGCATTTCAGAGTCGGTCCAAAAATTCCATAGGGGTTTCTTTTGGATCTTGTTGGAACAGATTCTCAATTCCCAATTTAACCAGATTTTGGTATTTACCGTTCATTATTTCCGGGGTGACTATAGTCTCAGTGTGGGGTCGGTCAGGGGAATGCAATTGTCAACAGTTCCCTGAGCGGTCCCATTGGCAATCTGAGCTCACTCATAAACTCAGGTTGTTTTAAGAGTTCGTTGCTTTTCTGTGTCCATGACAACTCTCTCGAACCCATCATGGTCCCTCTGCCCCAAAGGGCTCACACCGGTGATTTTGAGATCACAGCCTCCTGTGGAGGCAGAACTATTAACACTCCTACATCCTCTTTCCCTGCTCATTCAACTTCAAACAGCTCTGTTAAATACTACATGCCACACCTTTAACACCTTCAACAACTCTTTTAACCCTTCCTTTATCTTTCTCCAGCCTGTACTTTTCTCATGCCAACACCAAAGGCTCAGTCAGGGGCCAACTTAATTCCACTCCTTTTCCCTCTAAGATGCTGGAACAACATGTCTGTAGAATACATTTCATCCTGTTTTCCTTCTCTCCTCAAAAACAACATTAATTGCAAGATAGTGTTACAGTCGATTGATCCATGAAGTGGCCATTTAGTTTACACAGTGGCTAACAATGATTGCAATACTTGGTGAAAGTCCTCTTGCTTTCTGTGCCCCCAGTTCTAACAATATCCTTCCAATGTGCCAATATGCTTCCAAGGAGGCTTTCTTTAAAGTGTCTTTGCTTTGGATATTACTCATTTCCTTGATTTCCCATTCCCTTTTATTTATTTATTACTATTCCTTACTAGTTACTGTCCTTTGTTTCAATTTCCACACAAACCTGCAGGTTTTTACTACCTTTTTCTAATCTTCTTCCCCAGCGTCCCAATTCTCTGGGATTAAACGCTTCTTCCCACACACAAACTTTACTATTTCAGATTATTAATGAGCCCTGTTCTAATCATAAATCCATGGAACTTCAGGAAAACAGCTGAAGCACTCAGCCTTTTGTCTTCTAGACAAACATTACCGCCTTTTCCACAAAAATTTACATTTCAACAGGACCGAATTTCAAGCCGAATACCATTTTTTCTCATGCACTTTGTTAGTAAGCCCATACAAAACAAGGAATCACTCCTGTGTATCCATCAATATGGGGGTTTAAAAAGGTATTGAGGCCTAAATAAATTCGCTCTCCCCCTTCTTACCAAATTCCCAGGGCTCAAGCCCGAACCACCAAAGAAATGACTCTTTCAATTCTGCTTTGATAATCAGTCAGCCCCCTCCCCCCCCCAGTACTTGGGAAACTGACCAAACACCACAGCAAATACACCAACACTTCTCAACTGTTAGTTACTTAGATAATGCTCCCGCCTTTTTCTTCTTGTCACACTCAAAGCATTTAAGAGCAAAAATAGGCTCACAAGATACACCGCCAGGCCCATATATTGGGCACCACCAATCAAACCTTGGATAAAACAGCACTTCTTTTCGGTCTGTCACGCACTTCGTTCGTCTCCACCCAGTCCCCTCGCGGAGAACACGGAACCGCGGATTGGAACTCCGCACTCATTTTGTGGCAATGCTGTGTTTCACTCACACTGCACAATCATGCAAGCACACAAAGAGGCCTCTAGCGCATCTCATTCATACCACAAGAACATAATTTAGAATAATAACCAACCCAAATAAGTATTGTCTCTGACTGTGTTCTTCGTGAAGCGACTTGTAACACTTTGTTTCAAACCCTTCCACTTATGCAAATACTTTCAACACAAAATACCTGGACATTTCAGAATAAGACATACAATTATTTACACTCCAGTTAGTATCCCTCCAGCAGCTGAAAACATACCGTTTGTCTGCAGCTTCAGGAGGTCTTTGTCTGCTCCTGCGGTGAGCAGCTGAGTGGAGTCCCCTCCAAGCAAAACACTTGGGGTGCACCTAGGGGCATCTGCTCCGCAGCCGATCCCACAGCCGAGCAGAGTGTCTCCTGCCTGGCTCACAGAAAGATGACAAAATGACTCACAAGAAGCTGACTCCACGATCAGTAAGATTGTAAAGTAGGCATGCTCACTCAGTTCTGGGCAGCACGGTAGGGGTAGTCCCACCAAAGTTGTGCATGCCTAACGTGGCAACTTGCTTTGGTTATATCTAGTAAAGAGTTACATATACATGAAGTTTCCCAATGCTCCTGTACATATGCATAACCTGTCCCTTTGTGAACAATCCTCCTTATCTCAGACCTCTTGTCCTTCTCCTTTGTCCAACTTGGCTGTATGGCAGAGACTGGTGCAGCGTCCCCTGCAAGCTTTGTCTTTTAGTCGTTCTTCAGCTTTCCCCGTCTCCTTAGTCTCCTGGCCAGATATCAGAGACTTGCATAGTGTCCCATGCAACAGTCATAATAAATAGTCATACTAGTTAGCAGCTATTCTGACACCCCCTCTCCCCCCAGATATCAGACTTCAAGGAAAAGCCTACAAATACATTTCCCTTCAAGCTCTCTATTGACACGAATTGCTAAAACATTCCTTTGCAAGGTACAAGAACTCTATACATTAAGCACTCTGTTTTTCTTAGACTTGTGGTTATACAAGGGTCTGTAGGACAGAAGGTCACATTCATCATACCATGCGGCCCTAGCATTGTTCCATATTAACACGAATCAGATGAACACGTTTCACACTACTGCCACTGTTGAAGACAGGGAAAAACTTCAGAGCTCTCCCATAGGATTGTCTGAGGGCTCCTCAGAGAAGGTAGCGTTCCCAATCCCCTGTCCAGTACATTCTTCTCGCATCCCCTCGGGGTAACTGTACCTGCTGCTTCCCTAAAGTGCCTGTACACCAGTGCACGGAGCATGGGAAATAAACAGGATGAGCTCAAGATCTGTGTTTGGTCGCGGGGCCACGATCTCGGTGCGATCACTGAGATGTGATGGAACAGCTCACACAAGTAGAACGCAGTCATGGATGGCTACGTACTCTTTAGAAGAGACAGGCTGGGGAAGCAAGGGGGTGGGGTTGCCCTTTATGTGAGGGAGCAATTAGAGCATACCCAGCTGCAGCTGGGGGAGGGTGATGGACAGGTGGAGAGCTTGTGAGTAAAAAAAAAAAACAACACAAAAGGGGTGGGCTGGTATGGGAGACACCGTGGCAGGGGTCTACTACAAATCTACTAGATCTGTGTGTGCTAAAGGAGCTGTCAGATGTGATCGCTGAACTTTCCCTATCATCTTGGAAAGGTCCTGGAGAACAGGTGAGGTGCCTGAAGACAGGAGGAAAGCCAGTGTCATTTGGATGTTCAAGAAGGGCAGGAAAAAGGATCTGGGAACTACATGTCAGTAAGTCTCACCTCTGTCAATGGAAAGGAATTGGAGCAGTTTGCTTGGGATGCCACAATGGACCAGGACTGGGGACCAGGACTGGGGACCAGCCTATTCAGATCCCCCTGCAGAGCCTTCCTACCCTCAAGCAGATCGACACACGCACCTAACTTGGTGTCATCTGCAAACTTACTGAGGGTGCACTCAATGCCCTCGTCCAGATCATCGATGAAGATATTAAAGAGGACCGGCCCCAGCACCGAGCCCTGGGGGACGCCACTAGTGACTGGCCTCCAACTGGACTTGGCTCCATTTACCACAACTCTTTGGGCCCGGCTATCCAGCCAGTTTCTAACCCAACGAAGCGTGCGCCAGTCCAAGCCACAAGCAGCCAGCTTCTTGAGGAGAATGCTGTGGGAGACGGTGTCAAAAGCCTTGCTGAAGTCAAGGTAGACCACATCCACAGCCTTTCCCTCATCCACCCAGCGCGTCACTCTGTCATAGAAGGAGATCAGGTTCGTCAAGCAGGACCTGCCTTTCATAAACCCATGCTGACTGGGCCTGATCGCCTGCTTGCCCTGCAAGTGCCGCGTGATGACTCTCAAGAGGATCTGCTCCATGAGCTTCCCTGGCACTGAGGTCAAACTGACAGGCCTGTAGTTCCCCAGGTCAGTCCTCCAGCCCTTCTTGTAGATGGGCATCACGTTTGCTAGCCTCCAGTCAGCTGGGACCTCCCCTGATAGCCAGGACTGCTGATAAATGATGGACAGTGGCTTGGCCAGCTCCTCTGCCAGTTCTCTCAGTACCCTCGGGTGGATCCCATCCGGCCCCATCGACTTGTGCACATCCAAGTGCCGTACCAGGTCGCCAACCATTTCCTCATGGATAGTGAGGGCCACATCCTGCTCCCCATCCCCTTCCGCCAGCTCAGGGTACTGGGTATCCAGAGAACAACCGGTATTGCCGCTAAAGACTGAGGCGAAGAAGGCATTGAGCACCTCCACCTTTTCCTCATCTCTTGTAACTAAGTTTCCCCCCGCATCCAGTAAAGGATGGAGATTCTCCTTAGTCCTCCTTTTTGTGTTGATGTATTTATAAAAATATTTTTTGTTATCTTTAATGGTAGTAGCCAGATTGAGCTCCAGATGAGCTTTGGCCTTTCTAATTTTGTCCCTGCACAGCCTCGCAACATCCTTATAGTCCTCCCTAGTGGCCTGCCCACTTTTCCAAAGATTATAAACCCCCTTTTTTCTCCTAAGCTCAAGCCACAACTCTCTGTTCAGCCAGGTCAGTCTTCTTCCAAACCGGCTCGTCTTTGGGCACGTGGGGACAGACCGTTCCTGCGCCATTAAGATTTCCTTGTTGAAGAGCGCCCAGCCTTCCTGGACTCCTCTGCCCTTCAGAACCGCCTCCCAAGGGACTCTGCCAACCAGTGTCCTGAGCAGCTCAAAGTCAGCCCTCCGAAAGTTCAATACAGCGGTTTTACTGGTCCCCTTCCTGGCCTCGCCAAGAATAGAGAACTCCACCATTTTGTGGTCACTCTGCCCAAGACAGCTTCCAACCACCACATCTCCCACCAGTCCTTCTCTGTTTGTGAAGAGAAGGTCTAGCGGGGCACCACCCCTGGTAGGCTCACTAACCAGCTGCGTCAGGAAGCTATCTTCCACGCTCTCCAGAAACCTCCTAGACTGCTTTCTCTGGGCTGTGTTGTGCTTCCAGGATATGTCAGGGAAGTTGAAGTCCCCCACGAGAACAAGCACCGACGATTTTGCAACGTCTGTCAGCTGCCTGTAGAACTCCTCATCCGTCTCCTCATCCTGGTTTGGCGGTCTATAGCAGACCCCGACCAGGACGCTAGCCTTGTTGGCCTTCCCGCCGATCCTAACCCAAAGGGACTCAACCTTGTCATTCCCAGCCTCGAGTTCCACAACATCGAAAGACTCTCTAATATAGAGAGCCACACCACCACCCCTTCTGTGCTGCCTGTCCCTTCTGAAGAGCTTATAGCCAGTCATTGCAGCACTGCAGTCATGAGATTGGTCCCACCACGTCTCCGTGATGGCAACCAAGTCGTAGCCTGCCTGCTGCACGATGGCTTCCAGCTCCTCCTGTTTCTTACCCATGCTGCGTGCATTGGTGTAGATGCACTCCAGCTGGGCCATTGCCTTATCCCCCGGCCTTGCTATTGTTCCCCCTGGCACAGCTCCAACAATCCTTGCTTCAGCCCCATCCCCCTTCTTACCTAGTTTAAAGCCCTCTCAATGAGCCCTGCCAGCTCCTGGCCCAGGATCCTTTTTCCCCTAAAAGACAGGGACCCGTCTGCAGCCATCAGGCCGGGTGCCGAGTCAAGTGCCCCATGGTCGATAAACCCAAGATTTCTGCGTTGGCACCAGCCCCTGAGCCACGTGTTTAACAGGTGGGCTTTCCGTGTCCTCTCTGTATCCCTCCCTGCCACCGTAGGGATGGACAAAAACACCACCTGCACTCCCGCTCCATCCACTAACTGACCCAGCCCCCTAAAGTCTCTTTTGATAGCCTTCAGGCTTCTCTCTTCAATGTCGTCAATACCTGCCTGGACTATCAAAAGAGGATAATAGTCTGAGGGGCGAACCAGGTTGGGAAGCCTCTTGGCAACATCCCTGACCCTGGCCCCAGGGAGGCAGCAGACTTCCCTACGGGTAGGGTCAGGCCAACAAATAGGGCCCTCTGTTCCCCTAAGAAGAGAGTCTCCCACAACAATAACCCTTCTGCCTTTCTTGGTGGAGGCAGTCCTGAAGCATGGAGTCGACCTCCTCGCCCTAGGCATCCTCCTGGGAACACTTGCTACCTCTTCCTCACCCACTGGCCTCTCAATCTCCAGGGCCTCAAACCTGTTGTGTAAGGGCACCTGGGAAGGTGGGGCCGGAAGGGGAGGGCATCGCCTGCGATGTCGAGCAGGGACCTGTTTCCATTCCTCCTCAACTCCCAGATCCCCTCCCTCTGCCCAAGGGCTAGTCAGGATCCATACCTTACAGTTAAATGCCTAAATAGTTAATTAGGAGCATGAGGTTCAATGTTCTATACTGAAACTAATCTGCAAGATGATCCTTGTGTTTCCAATTAAAGACAATCTTTTCCCTCAGCTGATTTTGCTGTTTCTAACTTCATCACCGTGAGCAGCAGGTGGATTTGGCAGTGAGCACATTCCCACTGTTGCTGGAGGAATTAGAAACCTAACTAGGTTTGCTAAGTGAATGGGCTGAAGTTCATTTTTCCTCATAATCAGGAGGAACAAGCAGGTGTCAAATATTTATATTTGAATAGGTAACAGCTCCACTCTTCTGCTGCCCCTATCAGTATGGGCCAGAGGGAAGAGAAGGCAGCTTTTACCTGTTCTTGCAGCCTTGAGTACCAGAAAATTAGTGTGTTTTAAATAGCCATCATAAGTGAAAAAAGCTGTTAAAGGGAATGTATTTATTTTGGTATTCCAGCTCTCAACTGAGGGAAGCAGATGCATGCTAATTTTGTGGGAGCAGAGAACATGCAGTTCTTACATGCATTTAAGTTGCTCAAAAGACTTTTTGCTCTCTATTAGTCTTGCTCAAAAGAATACAGCTGATCACCAGAGTAAGAACATGATTAAGACTTCTGAGACTTTGATTTTGGCCCCATAGGTGACTAAATCTCAGTTTCCTCTTTAGTCTCTCATCATATTAATGTGATGCACAAAGTGACACTGGGCAAACTTCATCTCTAGTAGCTGGTCTGAAGTCCGTGAGTTTATAAGATGGCACTTTTCCTTTACTATTTCTCATCTATTCATCACGTGATGATTCAAGTTAAATCTGAGTGTTGATTACAGTAGGTCTTATAAGAACTAGTATACTTTTCAGTCAAAAGGAAAACATCCAGCACAAAGAGTAAACAAATGCAACCTTATTAAATCTAGAAAATCTTAGGCTTCCATCACACCTTCCAAAAGGCATTTATAGCATTGTTTAAAATCCTAAGACAAATGTATGAGACTAAGGTCAGAGAGGAATGACAACAGTAGTTGTGGAAATGCAATCAGTTATACCTTGCTATATGAGGTCCCAGCTAACAGCTCTGGACAATAGCTCAGGGTAAAAAGTGTGGAATTTGTTTTTGTGATCGGGGTATTTAAAGGTATGCATAAGTCTGGCCAGGATTTGAACGCTGGTTTTCTACCATTAAGAAAAAGAGCTTAAGTTGTTGGTTTTTAGCATCTTATTCAAAATACATTATCTTGAAGTTGAAGATTCCTCTTAGGAATTATTCTGTCTTCTGTTTCAAAAAAAAAACAAAAAAAAAACAAACACACAAAACCCAGAACTTTTGACATTTATGTATTTCATGATGTCACACATGATTTCATAATGTGTGACAAACACTACTTCAAAAATATCCCATTAATAAGAAAATCACCTCAGTGTAAGAAATCCAAGGTGATACACGAAGCCCAAGTAAATACAAGGTGTCATGTTAGGACACCTCTAGTTTAATAAAGGAGCTCATAAGTTTTCCAGTGATGGGAAACCTTTGGGATCCTAGAGATAAACTGAGGATGAATCAATATCATCAAAAACAGACTTTCACAGAGTTCTGGCTTTGGCAATTTTGCTTTTCTTCCTTTCTTTTTTTCTTTTTTTTTTTTTTTTTTGAAAAAGCGTTATTGGAAAGTCCCAACCAGCTTTGCATCTAAAACAACTATAAGCAACATATCATTGAAAGAAAACAGAATGGCTGTCATTCACCACTGTGATTTCACATAGATCCCTGATTGCCCGCAAATATCACACCACTTATATACAAACATGGTAAGCAGGTTACAGCCACAGTAACACCAAAGGCTACATGCTCAGAAGTAAAGATAAGAAAAGACAACCAGTACAGGCTTTGAAGAAAACAACTGTTGAGGTCTTCAAAGGAGTAGCTTGAAAAGGCAGAGAGCCCTACTTTTGGCTTGTTTAAAGAACCAACTCGTCATCATGCAGAGCTGTTATGTAGTTTCTCTTCCATCAACTGCTTTCCTTTGGAATGTGAAGCTGGAGGACCCCAAACCTCACCTTCTTTCAAAGTTAGTGACTTCTTGTATCTCATATTCATACCCTTATAGCATACAGATATTTTGGCAGTGAGTGTTGGTAGTAATGAGCTGTTCCTCTCACTAGCTCTGCAATATACTACTGCACAATCTGTACTTCAGAGAGATGAGACTTACAGTTTAGCCTTAGGCATTCAATTTCTGTAGCTCAGTTATAAGCCAAGCCTTTCTATACCATCAATTAAGCCTCCAGAGACCCATTCAGAGCTCTTACTTCTTCCAATTCACAGTAGGTACTTATTTGTGTACAGTCAGATGCCTCAATCTGGATAATGGAGTATCTCTTCTCCTCCCTCATCTTTATGTTTCACATTAATTTATTAAATCCCACCTCCAAGGTAAAGAATTGTTCCAAGAGAGAAGTGCTACTGTGAAGAACAGCGTGGGGAACTCCTCCTGACATTTAGGCCAATAGGCTGTAACATCATTCTTCTTTAGGAAGACTTTCTTATTCCCTGCCCTATCATAAGTGGGGAGCAATTAGATGATGAAGCTTTTACAAGAGTAATATTAAGCAGCAGTAGCTGAGTCCTTTTATTCAGACAAAAAAGACAGACTTAGTATTTTAATGGATTTGGGATAGGGGCAACAACAAAACAGCATTTGTTTTATAAAACAAGAAATCAATGCTAAGTTTTAATATCTTTGACCAATTATTAGAATCTTAAACTACTAAACTTAATGTAATTATTTCCCTAATGCGGCAGTTACTGGTTAAATCATTGCAGACAGCTCTTATTGGAAGCATTCCTTAACAAAGTTAAAGTTTAACTTCTAGAAACCTGTGCTTTGAAATAAAAGTATGTACAGCTGGCTGTGTATTCAGTTCCCAGGCTAAGAATTAGTGCTACTGTGTGTGTAAAGTTAAGGTATTAACTCTGCTGTAGCTGTTGTTTACCAGCGAAACACGGTGACTTTGGCTGCAGTTCACTAAGTGCATTACGGAAAAGGATGGAATAATTATGTTTGCCTTACTGACCAGAGCCAGAGTTTACAAGCTACAAATAAGTGAATTGGCTCGACCAAGATCAAATGCCAAGCCTGGCCTGGAACTGTGGCCTTATCTCCAGATTGTACTGCCTGCAGTTACAACTTCCCTGAACTCATTGCACTGAAAAACAGAGGAGTAAACCTATTTTAGAAGCTGCTGTTCAGCATTTCCAGAACTAAATATTAAATATCAAAGCAAGACGACAGCATTTAATCAGATGTAAGTAAAAGTTCTTAAAAGCTTAAGTCTAATTGACCTTCTAAAGCATTTGCACAACTCCTGAAGTACTAAGGTGGCTGCATTGATCCAACTTAATTACATAGGCACATTTCTGAAATCTCTCTTGAAACAGCACTGTTAATTATTGCTGAAAGTGGCATGGGAGAGGTCACTGAATTGATAACATTTAGATATAGTGTTTTTAACTCTTTGGTATCAGACACCATTAGGGACAAGCCTACACAGACAAACTCTTAGACTCCCTCTATCACGTTGATTCCTTAACATGCAGGGAAATAGTAAGGCATCCTTGATGTTGAGACAGAACACATTTATTTATGAATATGGACACAATAAGGCAAAGGGAGAGAAAAGAGTAGATAAAACTGGTATTGGATGGTTGTATAACACCCCAGTAAGGATGAGGCAGAGCTGAAAGTCTTAATACAATAAACATGATTAGTCAATTAACACAATTTATAGGAAGTATCATAACCAGAATACAAATAATAAAATACAAAGATTATTCAAGAATAAAAAACAGATGGAGTCTTTAGTTTAGTTATCAAAAGATTCATATGCTCGCTTGGTAGTCCAAAATATAGGAAGAACCACAGATATTAAAAGTCTCTGAATTTACTCCAAAAAGGGTACACTCAGTCTCCCTCCCCCAAACTAAAAAAAATACCTGAAGGACCTGAGCACAGGCTGAAAAGTGTAAGGGAAAAAATTAGAATCCTTGGATCAAGGTCATGGCTTCAAGCTACTTCAGTTTGAGAGAAATGAAACCACAGAAGACAGATAACTTGGGTAAATTGTGAATTTTTTTTACCAATTAAAAATACAAGGCTGAAGAAAAGGAAGTTTAGAAAAATGGTAAGAGTACATGGAGGAAAAAATGATGTGAAACTGGAAGAAAAAAAAAGTGATTTTATAAGTACAGTAGGAATAAAACCAATCAACTACCACCACTACCACAAGGAAAGTGAAGCTATAATTCCCAGCAGTCAGACAAAACCATCACCTCATTAGTTGATACCAAGAAATCTTAAGTCTTCGTGATCTTGTTTGCATCATTCTTTTTCTAAAACAGATCAGATGTTAAGCAGCTCCTACCACAATTAAAGCCAGCAAGTAAAGGTAAGGCTTCAGTGTAAATAGGTAAAAAGCAGGCTAGGGAAAGCTTGGAAAGTGGGGAAAAATAAACTCCTAATTAGTTGGGCTTGATGAACCTATCCGATCTGATTGGAGCAGTCATTTCTAAGAACCACAGAAAAGAAAGAGGCTGTAGAAAAGAACAGATGGTGGGGCTTTTGTTTGTTCATTGTTTTTTCAAACATTTGAAAAAACAGAGTGAGCAAGCTAGTTTGTAATGTACCTGCTCCATTAAAAAACAAAAAAACAAAAAAACACCCCACAACCCCAGTCCAATCAGGACACTCTGAAAGCACCTCAAAAGGTGACAAGTGGCAGCTACAGTGTTTGACAAGACTTGACAAATTAACATGATTTCTTCATACAACAGGATAACAAGCCATCTGGCAATGGGAGAAGTACCAGATGTATTTCGACCATGACAAGGCTGTTGACGTTGTCACAGATGATGCCAGTAAAGGTCTCAGCTAGGGATTTTTGGACACTGCTTTGCCTCCCTCCCAAACTCTGAAAGCAATAGAGAGCCCAGAGAGGGATGTAATTTCTAGGATGTTGTTCAGGAGGAAGGATGGCTTTCCCTAGTAAAGAAAAGGCTGAAATGGAATACGATAAATGTGTCTGTAAACATGGGAGAGCTGATGTGTTTTTACTGTTGGGGTATCATTGTTAAAACAAAAATAAGTAAACATCTCGGTGGTGCCTCCTACCACAGAAACAGAGCTGTTTGATGACAGCAGATTGATCTATGGGATCAATCCATCCTAAGAAGTCCCGAACCAAATTCCTGGGCATACTGCCAGCAATAGAAAGAAACAGAAAAACCAGAGAAACTGGTAAAGAAAAAGACCTAGGAAACACATCAGCATTTGCTAACGAGCAGATTTGAGTCAACAGTGACACAGTGCCTATACATATAGAGGGCAAGAAGAGAACACATTTTGTTGCCCCTTGGTGTGGCAATCACATCAGTGCAAACACCCTGAACAACATCAGATGATGTCTACAGAACATCTTTTGACATTGTCCACAATATGAAATTACATTTTCGTACTATAGAGACCTTTACATACTGCTTTTTGTCAGAGAACTACCTTCAGTAATATCTGCTGGGGGACACATAAGCCAGACCCCTCTGTTTGGCTCACATGCAGCCAGATAGGAATAGCAGTGTCCATCCTTCTTCCTTCAAAGCTCTAGAAGTCTGAAGAGGTTTTAAAGGTAAAGGGAGAAAAACATCTAAAAAGCATCTATGAAAATATTTACAGGTAAAAGAGAATCTACAAATATATAACGCACAACCACAGAGTACCCCAGATATCCTGTAAGAGATTCAGAATCCCTAATACATAAATAAATGGTCTAAGGTACATTTTTCTCCTAAATATACTATTCAATTCTTAGCATAACTCTGGAAAGAGTTTCACATGGCAACTCTGCAAGCCTGAACAAATATATTCTGTAGAGTCCTCCAACTTGCTAAATACATCATAGGTGGTGGCCACATGCTATGATGCCCTCAACATTCCTTTTGCAGTCAGTTATCCAATGTGATATTATTGTAGACAGTATCTGTTCTTTAGATCTTCTAGCTATAGATAACATCAGAACAGGTATCTCTTAGTGGTCTGGATCTAAAAAAACAACAGAATTTGCTTAACCACAGGAGTGCACCCATGATAAAAAAAAATCCCCTCACTTCTGCTGGGTCTAAATTGGCTAAGGGACAATCAAAAATCCTAACCCCATTAACAGTTAGAAGCAGAAAACTTCTAGCTATTGGAGGGAAAAGCAGTTTCCCTGTGATAAGACAAGACTGTTCCCTTGCTTGCAAACATCTAACAAGTGGGTAAAATAGGGTGTCTCTGCGCCAGTCCCAGGAACCAGCCATCAGGTAGCTGCATCCCAAATGAGAAGCAACCAGGGCCTTGGTGACGAAGATTTTCACTACCAAGAAGGGAGCAGTAGGGATAATTTCAGGTGTTCTTCAGTGAGAAAAGTAGGCATTTTGATGACAACTACCATGGCTGATGGAAACACCATTATCAGCTCTGCCTTAAGCATTTCAGATGGCACTTGCATATTCATTTCTCTAAGAGTTAAGAGCGCATCTGACCAGTGAATACCCTGCCCCTAGAAATAGCCTAGAAGGGATAATCCAGCACTTCCAGGAACAATGCACTCAATATAGCTTAACGTCACTGGGCAATATATGTGATGTCTTTGACTTACCTAGACTGCTGGCAGATACACTTGATGTTTGATCCAGCTGCTTCCTAGCACGACTACCTCTCCATCGCACATGGGAAAATCTTGTGCCCCTCCAACTGTTGATAACATTTAGATGCCATTTTTTTCTACCTCATAACAGAAAAAACAAACAACTCTTTTAATCTGGAAGGTAGAAGAGTAAAAAGGCTTCATAAAATTTTATTGCCCAATCCTGTCTGCCATAAAAAGGAGGTTAGGAACTTTTAAATTATTCACATGCTTTACAGAACTGCGAGAGGAATGAATAGCCCTATTCTTTCTCTCTGCAGAGAGGTTCTTAAGTCTCCATCTGTAGAGATATTCAAAACTTGACTGGACGTGGTCCTGAGCAACCTGCTCAGGCTGATCCTACTTAAGCGGGGGGTGGGGGCAGACTATATTATCTCCGAGGCCTCTTCCAACCTAAGCAATTCTGTGGTTCTGTGAAACAGATGGGTAAATCCATCCTACTCACATAGCTCTGTATATCTGGTCTCCATACTATCAGAAGAAAAAGCTTTTTGTCTAAGGCACCAAATAGGCTCCCCAGGGAAGTGGTCACAGCACTAAGCCTGTTGGAGTTCAAGCATTTGGACAACGCGCTCAGACATATGGTCTGATTTTTGAGTAGTCCTGTGTAGGGTCAGGAGTTGGACTCAATGTTCCTTGTGGGTTGCTTCCAACTCAGGATATTCTGTGATTCTATGGAAGAAAACTATCGACTAACAGATCACAGAAGATACTGGATTTCTAACAGCATTGAGATATTTAACTCAAGTTTGGTTTGCTCATTTTCACTTATGATCAGGAAAAAGCCTGTTACATACTTGCAAGGACTCTCTGGCATTAGTTTAGAATATCTAAAGCTATAAAACCTTAAGTACCCTTAGCTCACAACGAAAGATATACTGGATAAAGTCTCATGCTGCATGCACTGTGGTAATCTACCTAGTTATATTAAGAGGTGGCTAATGAGAGACGGGATCTCTTCCCTTGCCACACTGCTACATGCAGATCTTAATATTACTGTTGTAACACTGCCTATAAAATAAATAGCCTGTGCAGCTTGGCTTGTAAGTATTCCCATCTGGGCTCTATACTGACACTCACTGGCCACATGAATATTTGTTAGCTAGGCAGCCTCACTGAAAGCTCCACACAGGCATGTTTGTAAGACGGGCCTGACAGCTTTTAATTTCACTGCATCGCTAGAAATTATTATGGTGACTGTTGCTACTGTGCAAACAGATACTTCCTCACCTCTCTACCCAAAGATGGGCTAATAAGCCCATGGGGAAAAGGAAAAGGGAAGTTAAAAGGCAGCAATAGAAGCTATTACAAAAAAAAAAAAAAAAACCCTTCATTCTCTTAAGTAAATAAATAAAAATCCTTACCTGTACTCTTGATGCTGAATCAGATGCAGAATTTATTTACATCTACTGCCATACCACCTCTAAGGGTTGGACACGGTGCTTAGGGACATGGTTTAGTGGGTGACATTGGTAGTAGGACGATGGCTGGACCAGATCATCTTGAAAGTCTTTTCCAACCTTAACGATTCTACGATACACAGCCACCGTTGTAAAAGCATCAAAAGAAGTACATTCACACACAAGAAAGAACGAGCATACACCATATGATTCTGCCCACACCAACTGCAAGAAATTACAGGAACATTCACATTGCTGTGCTGGATAATTAATCTTAAAGTAACAATCACATTCAAATGTTCCAAGAACAGGCTGGCCACAGTTCCTGGTTACTCCCTGAAGAACTCCTTTGTACAAGTTAAGATAGCATTAAAATATAATTTTCAAGAAAATCCAGGTCACTTTGCAACACAGTAGCTACAAAACATTTATTTTTTTTAAATAAAAAACATTTAAATCATCAGGTCTTGTAAAACAGCATGTCAAGTGTTCATCTTTGTTGTGTGAGCACCTTCAGTTTTATGCTAAAACAATCAACACAGTTTATTATTTGGTCAGACTATTAACCTATGTTGAAATAAATATACCTTAACCAAGACAGATCACTTAATGCACACCAGATTACCATAGCTTTACAAAAAGTTTCTCTGGTGACAAGTGAAACAGAGACTGCTAAACCATGATTGCAGTGTTTTTTCTCTTTTTTTAATTTCAGTGAAGACTGACCTATGAAACTATGAAAAACAATGATAGCTTAAAAAGGCTATATAACAAAAGAAACACATTTGAGACGGCTTACCTAAATGCTCTCAGAATGAGAGGTGGAATACATATTTCTAAATTAGTTATAAGATGCCGGGCAGATCATAACATATGACCCATTCTCATGCAAAACTATCCACGGAACAGAAATAGAAATTTTTGTTTAATACAAAAGAGATAAGCCACTGATAAGTGAAAATAATGGAGTCCACAAAGGGCATTTTATGCCGATACTACTGATTACAAGATGTAGGGTGTAAAATTCCACAAAGTGATATAAACCTTTTAAAGTAGAGAACAAAAGTTTGCAGGTCAAAATTACTTCAGCACCTGAGATTTTCCTGCAGAAAGGCAGACCTTGATACTTCCTTCAGAAACATGTAATACAATAACTCCTTTTCTCTCAGTGTTGCATCAGAATAATTGATCAAGAAAGAGTTGAAATACACAGTGTTCCACATTTCTAATTATGCCCTGAAGATAAATCTGCTAGCAAACTATATTTAAGATTTGATCCATGTGCATTACATAATTGACTGCTTTATGAAAACATTTTGTATTATAATTGGAATAGATTTCATCTACTAAGTAGTCTGATGAAACTGAGTTTAAAGAAAAGTCAAAGAACAGCATGCAACTTGAATCATGTTGACAATGAACTAAGATTACTGAAATAAAAACATGTTTGAACAGAATGTAATAACTTAACCTGCTATGCATGAATCTAGCTTTACAGACAACTAGTGGTTATGTCTTCACTTTTGGTAAAGATAATACTTTAAGGAAATCCTTTTCTATTCTCACTTTGAGACCTGGGAAGTTACAAGTCTGTGTTCTGCTCTGCATGACTAAGAATTCATGATTTTGTACGTGCAATTTTATCTGTCATTCTCAAGGTAACCAGCAAACTGCATACCAGTCTTCAAATAGAAACTTTCTTTTTCAATTCCTTGGCTTTGAAACTTTTAAGTAATTGTGTATTCTACTTAACAACTGAACTCCCAGACCCCACGGGAAAGAAGAACATATAAAACAAAGGCCTCAGCAAAACACTGTTCTGAGGAGAACGTGGTAGTTTTATTCTAACATGATCTAACCTTATTTATGAAAATTATTTATCAAATGATATGCAAAAATAAGATTTCAAATACTGGAATATAACGGCTATTCATTTAATTCTAGAAGGAATGCATTCATGAGACAAAGTAGACCATACACTTGGTTTTACTTATTCATTTAGTGAAACTGGATTTTTTTTTTTTATTTTTTATTTTTAAAATCAAGGTTAAATGTCCCTCCCACCACAACTAACAACCTGGAACTTTCTGGAACCTTTCTATCCCTGAAAAACAGTTAAGAACATCTCTTTCTGCCCTTTAATTATTAAATATGAATAACTGGGCAATCAGTAGTAACTTGAGGTAATATTTTTTTTTTCCAGTTTAATTTAATTTGTTTTTGCTGCTCTAAAATCTGAGTGCAGTAAAATGCAGTTATATCACTTAAAAGCAAAAAACAGTCGTCCTTAACCCCATCAACTTTTCCCAATACAAGGTGCAGCAGAATTTAAAAAAAAATGAGGGGAGGGAGAGAGGCAGAAAGGGGTGCACAACCCCCTCCATCACAAACAAAAAAAATCCCAAACCAAGAATATTTTTTTTCAGTGCAAACACTGCAATCTTCAAAACGTTAAGAGTACAAATATTTACATTCCAGTGTATCCTTACCTACCAGGAATGTTGTTTCACATTAGAAAGTATGTCAAATACCTTTAATCCAATCAAAATACTAACGTTTACCCTCTCAAATTGATACAGTGGCTGAAACCTAAGTGTTTATACAATCAGTACAACTTTCTGGAGAAACTAATGCACACAGTTGAAAGTTCTCTCAAAAACCAAGGACAAAGACTGCAAATGCAGCTGCTGGTCCTTAACCAATTCCAGTATAACAGGCTAAAAAGAAACAAGGCATTTAATAGAGTGAACTTCTACACTGGCATCTTAATCCCTACCCCCTTCCCAAATTCTACAGGGCCTAGAGTCTAGCTGCAGATAATCCCCATTTATGTGAAACACTTTTTCACTGAATATAACGTTATTTTACATTGTTCAGTTTTTCAATGTGCAAATGTTGAATTTCTAATAAAAAATTCTAAAAGGAAGGAAAATGTATGTGACACTGCAAAAGGAGGTGGATACATTATTTTAATCGTTCAAAATATGCTCAGCAACTTCATCTAGAAAACTATTTTGCAGCATTGTGCTTGTAGAATTACTAGTTGGGATTCCAAGAAATATGTGAAAAAGGCACCTATTATAGTTTCTTAATTAGCTGCCCATTTTAATAATTTTGGTACTACTTGTCACAGTACATCAGAAAACAGCAGCACAAAGCATTAGACGGACAAGAATTTTATATTTGTTCTCCTTTAAAAAGCAAACATTTTAAAAAGGCACTTAAGACAGAAACTCTCTTTCCAGTTCATATATAGATGGCCGGCAAGTTTTGCTCTTCATTCTACATAAAGGTACAGTACAGTCTCTGTTTTGACCTTCCACATCAATATCAAGTAATGAAGGCATGTGGCAGTTAGTTCTTTCCTCAGTATCTGGCAAGAAGTTAACATCTGGATCTGTATTGCCTTCTGAACATTCAGGGTCTTTAGAGTTCGGTTTATTAACACGTGGAATAATCTGCCATGAATCAATTTTACTTCTTACAGAAGAAGGTCGAGGCCTTGGTATAATATTGATAGCTCTTTGTTTTTCTATTGAAATACCACTGTGATTGCTTCTTTGTTGAAGAGACGGGGAATGTAGAGTTCCAGTAACTGACAGAATGGGCAACTTGGAGACGTCATTGGTTGAAGTAAATCCATTAGCTAGTGGAACGGAAAGGCCAAACACACAAACAAAAGAAAGAATGTAAACCGTGTGTCTCCTTGATTTCTTTGACATTTGTAAAACTGGGTTACCATAAGCATTATTGTGTTTTTTCCCCCCCCATCAAAAAAAGATTAAGAGTCTCATATACATTTGTGGTGAATCTCTTGAAAAGATCAGCGTTACTCAATTAACACTTCCATCTATACTTTCTGCTACGGGTCATACCAATTTATATTTATTTCACTGTTACAAAAGAAAGAGAAAGTATTAAACATCCACTAATTGGATTCCACTAATTAATAGTGGAATACAGCCCCCCAGATTTGTCAACTTATTACGAATAATTACATACACATAGAGTACCATAAAGAATATTACACTTAAGCCACTATAGAATATGACTATTGAAATTCAGAACTTCTGTTATTTTCAAAAAGTCATTAATCATGAACATATCCATTGACATAGTAAGCAAATATAAAGACTTTTTTTCCCCGCTTCTATTTGCATTAACATCTTAAGGATTTGTGAAGTATGTAATATAATTCCTGGGTCAAACAAGCAACTCAGAACTCACCAGATTTGCTTTTCTTGAAGTTAAAAATGTGCAGTGTTAAAACGAGGAGAATTCCCTCACTTACACAGACTGTGAAACAAGTATGTTTCTCAGTCTCATGAAGTCCCCAAACCACATAATGCATGCAGCTCACAATGTAACTTCAGTTTTTTTCACCATTGTGAAATAACGCCATCATTGTACATTTCACAAAGAACGGGTTACCACTGACATAAAAAGACTAGTGAAACCTATTTTTGCAATACTTGAGAAAAACAAAGCATCTTTTCCAGTGAAACCTTCATAATACCAACAATGTAATAGGATCCTATTCCAAGGCTTAACGCAGGGTTCAGACACTGAGGACTTACCCACATACAGTTATGATTGGTGAGCTAACACTTGACAGTGTAATAAAGATCTAGTGACTCATTACTGAACGGTTAGTTTCCGTATGTTTTCTGTTTCTATACTTAACAATTCCCCACATTTGAAATTCTCAATTACCCACCTGTGGTCTGAAAATTGTTCCCATCTGATAAGGTTCGTCTGTGACCCAACACACGTAACTTTGTTGAGGAATCATTTGGCGCATTTTCAGATTCTTGTTGCAGACACAGATTGAAAGGCCGATTTTTTAATCGTGTAGAAACTGTGTTAGGAGCCAGCTGTATTCTCTGTTCTCTCTTACTTTCGTAAGTTTCAGATGAAAAGTCATCATTAGAACTCCGTGGATTGCAATCACCAAGCACATTGCTTATAAATGCATCTTCACTGTCAGACTGAAGTAGGCATTTTGTGGAAATGGAGGGCATAGAGAGAAGATTCACAGTATTTACAGCTGGATTTAAGGATGGAATACTTGTTTCCTCTTTCTTGGACTGCAGTCTTGTAGGACTGGCACTCCTGCGAAATTTTGAAGCACGCTGAAATAGTCCATCGCGTTTCTTCTTCTCATCTTTAGGCAAGAGCTCATCTGGACCCTGCGATTTGTTCAACTCTCTAATATCCAAGCCCAGGGCAACAGATGCAAGGAGGACTGCACACCCATAAAGCACCGAATCAGTCTTCTTTTTCTGCGTCGTTCTGCTCAGACTGTTTGTAGGTGTCATTTGAGGAGTACTATTTGTAGAACTAGCAGAGGTTCCTTCTTCAAAGCTCTCATGCTCTGCTGTGTTCTCTACTTGATCATCCTTCCAAAGAGGTAGATTAATATAGGCCTGATTTGGCAACTTAATTGGCTTTGGTCTTTTACTGTCCAAACCTTCAGGAAGATGTCTCTTATCTGTACATACACCTAAAAACATTACAATATACTTTAAGAATACAGTTCAGCTGCTATGCATGCCTGCATATGTACACTAGGATTTTCTATTACTTGTAAGTATTAATCTTGAGATACACCGTATGCGCCCTTTAGATGTGGTCAGAAGTTCAGAGACTCACATTGTAACATTCAGAAACACACCCTTAGCCTAACCTTTAAGTTCTCTGGATAGTCTTTAAAATAGCAGAAGAACCATTTCACTATGATGTCGTACTTTTAGCAACTCAAAAGCAAACCCTAGTAGAAGAAACTTGCAACCAATCTTCCTGAGTACATAAGCTAATTGTGAAGAAATTGTGTTTTCTAGAATCGAAAGACAGTTTTGTTTTTAGAAAGGCAAAATATATCTTCCAAAAGTTACAACACAGTTGAAAAGCAGATACTGTGTTTGCACAGCTTTGGTAGTGCTTTTCAAGTATTCCTGCGTATATATTACAGTAAAGTGATTTAATATACACAAACTGACAGATGAGATCTACAACCATTTCTTTACAACATTTTCAATTGAGCTGTGTTACAAAATCCCCTGAATTTTTCCAATTAATTCATTAGGTCATGGTGATCTGAAGAGCAAATTTGACATTTCTCATCTAATGACAAATAAAAAGAAAGGTGCAATTGACTTGCATGTGTTATTTCACTGTAAACTACTGAACAGTAGAGAATAAACACGGACACATTTGAAATGCAAATATGTCAACTTGTACAACCTTCTCTGTGTGTAGGGGTTTAACAGTAAGCTAAGAAAACTTTAAAATTGCTATTTGCGATGCTGTGTTTTATACCCCTACCAGTATAAAGGAAGATGAAAATGCCTTTTTCCTAGGGAGAAAAGCAGTGTCCAAGCAGCTTGCCATTTCCACTTCCAGCTGGTGCAAATCTACCAGCTGCTGGGGACACCAAGTTATATCAGTTTATTGGGTTTTTCTCCCCCACGATAGTGGAAACTTAATTTTCTCAGTTAAGAGAACCTGTAGCATAGATTATATGTGTAAATATGAAAATGATTATGAATATTGTATAGGTATAGCACACGATAGGAACGGACATAAAAAGCAACATTTTGCTTATATTAAATGCTATTATGTCCCTGATTTTCCTTTGTGATTTCCTGTAAATCCCAATATGTTGCCTCAATGACTGAGATTTAAAATCCACATAATTTTTCATGAAAATTTAGAGAATAACCAGCATTAGAAAAAAAAAAAAAAAGTTAACAAATATCTGGAAATATATTAGGGCTTACAGTTTTTAATTTACTGCATTTGTTCCCTGCCTATGCAGAGGCCCCCAACAACAACAAAAAAATCATTAATGATTATTTACATGTCAAGACAGTTATTGCTTTAGGTATTTCTTTACAAAAAAAAAGCTACAAAGCAGTGCACATACCTAACACACAAATCAGCCTACTGACTCAAAATCTTGGAAAAAAAATCTGCGTGATATGGCAGATCTCATAAACCTGTATCTATTTGTTGGCTGCTAATGATGGAAAGGTAAATATTATACCATTTAGTGTTGTTATAGATGGGTTTCTTTTTTGTTGTTTATTTATTTGCACAGGAATAGTATCTGTAGCATGACAACTCTTAATAATCGGCGTAATTCTTGAGGAACTTGAACGATGGCTCTATACCACTGAAGACAGACTTCACGCCATCATATGGCAACTTCCACTTTTTCAGAAATAGCTCTTACCTTGGTCCACGAATAGTGAAGCTAAAGGAACACCCTTCTGATTTTTCATTACAAGGGTTGACCAAGGGTTGCTGCCATCTGAAAGGGGTCTTATTCTGAAATAACGATAGTTATTTTGATATTACAGAAGATATCATGCTTATATATACACTTTGACAGAAAAGTGCTACAATATCTCTCTTTAAACTACAAACATGTAGTACACAACTTGAAAACAGTAAAGCTTCCTGAAGTTAAAAAAAAAAAAAAAAAAAAAAAGGAAAAAAGTAATAAATAGCATAGTAGCATAGTCATATGACTTAGGATCAGGAATTTATTCTAACATGAAAATTTCAGCACATAATAGCCTAAAAAGAAAAATAATGAAAAATAGGCCTTGGCTACCTAACGAAGAAAAAAAGCTCGTGAAAACTGGGACATGTTCACTGTCTCAAACTGACACAAATATCAGAAATTTATTATACATAATGATTTTCAAAGAAACAAAAATATCATAAAGCCAGTTTCAATAGACTGTCTGGAACTAACCAGGTTAGCAACCAGGTAAATGAGCATATGACTCCACAAAAAAGATGCATTAAAGTAATTATACATGCTAGAAGCAAAGGGATCTCTCTCATTAGAAAACAGCTAACCTCCTGTTTTCAGCAATGAGAGAAAATTAAGTAAACACGTTCAACTGATTTTTAGAACTCTTTCACTCTGTATTTGTCAGTGTGAATGCTTGTGTGCACTGTGCCTCATGTGCACAAAGTCACTCTTACTTAATTGTACTGGAGGAGCCCACTGGGTGCTATGCTTGCAGTTCCTCAAGCCAGTCTGAGGAAGGGCGAGAAAGACAGAGAAGCCATAAATGCCTTGTATGCATTAGTAGTTCAGCATCCCAGTATCTTCTAAGTCTCAAAAACTGCAGATAAAGGGTTATACATAAGAGCCACAAAAACATTAAGACAAGTAAACCTTTTATCCTCAAATCTACTTGGGAGAGCTACTCATCACTCATGTAGTTCCTAAATTAAAAAATAGGTAGGACTGAGTTTTAGCTACAACTATAGAGAGCAGAACTTGCTCACTACCTACATTAGTGATTCAGTTTCCAAGGACACTTAGTATTATCAAACAAAATGTAGTAGACATACTTGTCCTTACAATCTGCACGATCCTTTGTTTGAACTGAACTTGGTCCCCATGTACAACCTTTCTTTTTAAAATTTCTCTTCACATCTTCAAACTCTTCTTGGTGATAAGTTGTGCTCCTTCCCCAGGTTCTGTTACTTTCATCTGAAGTTACTAGAGATTGGATTAAAAAATACAATAAAACTAGACTCTACAAAAAAAACAACAAAAACAAGTAGTTTTATAAAAAATATTTTGACAGAACTCTTTACTGCAATATCATTCTGACACAATAATACAGGAGTAAACAAAATCTGAGACTTTCTTCTTTTAAAAAAAAACACCACGCAAGCTGCAGCGAAGCAAAAAGATGAGCAAGCAAGAAAAGTAATTTATGAGCTCAGAAGACACCCAAATTAAAGATAAAGCCACAAGATGATCATATTTTCCATGCTTCCTTTAACTGAGAGCCTTATATTTAGGTAATTCAGACAAGTGAATTAGACTGAGCACTTAAATTCCAATGAAGAAAATATACGCTGTGAAACAACTGTTATCAAGTGAAACAGGATATTCCAATGTGAGAAAGATTAATGTTTTCTTTCTCATTAAATCCAAACAGATCATATTTTTAAAGTGTCACTTCTTCGTTAAATGCTTAGTCTTTCACTTCAGGTCAGCTGTGAAATTTAACAGAACCAGCACCTTTGAAACATAATGAAATCTTGCCTTTTTTCATAACCCCACTGGGAAGTTCATATTCACTTGTGATATCTACATCTTGCTGGTACACATATACACTGTTTCTTCGGCCATTAGTTGTGTGTGTATCTGTTTTGGGAATCACTGAGGAAAAATTAAGAGAATGTAGTAGAAATCTTAGTCAAGCTGATTTCAGACAGGGATCTGTTTCCCTTCTTATATTTTTAGCTTTGGTCATAAAGTCTGGGTCTAAAAAGGCACTAAGCATCTTTTGATAGAGGATTTTTACTGTAAGGTTTACAGGGTCCTCTTTCTAGAACCAGTCCCAAGAAAGTACGTTTTTGTATGCAGCCAATTGGAGAAGTAAACTTCTATCAATGTAGCATACTTACAGCTATGATGGAGACATAAGAGAAAAACAACTTAGCTTGTTATAACAGCATAATTAACAAGGTAGTCATTTACACGCCAGGTCTTCTGCCACTCCTGCACCACTGCAGAGTATTCTCCCTCACTGTACACCTTTTCACCAGCACAACTTCTTGTGTAGTACAACAGACTACTTGCCTTCTTTCAACTCCCATACTTCAACTGTAATTCTGGGGCCTATGCAATGTATATCTTCCAGGTTCTCATTCCCCATTCAAACAGCTTTCAGAAGTAGCTGAATTAGGTTTTATGGCAAGATTTACAATCGACTAGATTTTTATTTTAAAATAAAAAGCATTTAGATTTGGAAGTTAGAATCACTGATGACAAAGCAAAGCAATCAAGCAACCAATTGTTAGAAATGCCTGTTCAAATCACCTGTATTTGAGTAAGTCTTCTTGAAACAAAGACACTTTGAAGTGAAATCAAGATAAAACATTATTGTGGGAAAGAAAATTTATTTTGCACAGGTGCAGATGGGTGTGGAAGCTAAATTGTTTCACCTAGATACTCCTGAAAGATCTGATAAGCTTTTAGGTAAAGCCTAGGGATTCACATTCAAAAGTAGAAGAGTGCTTCTTTTAAAGGAGAGCCTTTATGTTGTCCCATATGTTTTAGACCTACAAACACCAATGCCTGCTCAAAGAAAAAGATCTCCAGTGGCACATAGCACACATGTTAGGATTTACACTGGCACTGCTACGCACAGGCTATGAATTAAAAACAAACAAAAAACCCTTGAGTTTTGTGCCAATACCTGAAACTAGCTTCATTTCCAACTTCCATACAGAGCAAGGAGAACCAAAGATAAAACAAGACATTCTTGTTTATATATAATTATGATATTTCATAACAGAAAACCTTTTTTCTTGCTGCAGAAAGATAAGAAAACAAAAACAAAAATCCACAAAAAAGCACGGAAAACCACCACAGCCATAACACCTTGAAGAGGTGGGAGGAACCATTATAAACACAGTTACTTGTCAGCTAACTTCTTGAAAAAAAAAAAAATCACTTTCCTTCACTCTCAAATTTTCTTTAAGAAAAGCAAGATGGGGTTTGTCCACCTTTCTATTACTCACAATATATGGGTAGTAATAGAAAACTCTGAGTTACAGCTCAGAAAATACTGGAGTGAGTTGTCAGAAAACACACTATTTTACCTTTAGACAATAATTAATGAGAAAGACTGCATAAAGCATAGATATTGCAAACAAGAAGAGAGATGTGGTTTCTACCCAAGTTTTAAACAACGTTTCAGGTTGGTTTCAAATAAAAAGGAAATTTTGATTTTTCCTCCTCCTTGATTGTCTCTGTTACAACCCAGATTCTCAAATAATTCCCTTCAGAGGAAACTACTCCGGCAATGCCAGACAGCCACTGTCCATAAGCAATCAACTGAATTGTGTTCCACTGGTTTTACGGAGAAACTTGGAAGGTTTTTCCTTTCATGTAATATTCCATTTCAAATATGGATAATCAAACAATCTACTTCACACAACAGATTAAAAAGTATAAAAGCAACCCATCTCTACGTTCCCAGAATTATTTGGGAATTTGGCATTCCCAAATATAAGTGTTGGCTTTACTATAACAATATGGCAAGTTTGCTTCCAAATTCATAACTCCACTACATTAGCTTAAACAGATTCCCTTCTGGCATCAGTATACAGGGAATAATGTAAGATTCCTTCTTTATTTTATTCTGTTTTGTATTTGCTTACAGCTTGCTTCTTTTCTCCTGAGCAAGGTAAGTTACTGGTTGATTCTTTGGCCTTTCTACCTTACAAGACTGCCACGTTCACTGAACTTTTTTTGACAGTCCACAACTGATCTAACTTTGCAACTCTAATAAAACTAATAAAAACTTCTTTTCTATCTTACATGGGTTCTGAACATGATGTTTTCCCTTTTGCTATTACCAATTTTGATTCCTTACTGTTTTATTCACATCAGTTTACAAATGAGTTACTGAAGTTATTAAGGTAATGAGTCAAAGTAGTCATGATAATTTTGAATTACTGAAAGTTAGTAAGCATTTTAGCAAGATTATCCCTTTCACCAAACAACAACTTGCAAAAGTTAGAACAAGTTAAGTGACCTGCAAATCAGAAACCTGTCTGAAATCTGATCTTACCACCAGTGTTTCAGTGAGTATATAAAACAAACATTCTTTATTGACAGAGTGAACAAATGGAAATATTGGAGACTTACATTGTATAGCTCGAAGACGAGGAATTATTGTGGGGCTACTTGATGGACTGGAACTGTTACTGTTTAAACTCCTCCTCTTATCCAGATTAGGGGATGCCTGCACTGTTATTTTGTGCTGGAAATCTATTAGAGAGAATTTAAAAAAAAAGTGTTAGTGTTCTAAGTAAAGACTCTTCAGGAGATTATACCATTGTACTACTTAAACCAATTAAAGAATATAGTGAATTAGACTTGACTGCACAAGAGATGTTCATACTAAAAATGCTGACAAACTCTGACCCTTAATGTAACGATTTAGATCTTGAGTCAAAGTTAATCAGGTAGGATTTCACACCTTCACAGACTATGTGATAGCTTTGCAGTAATAAAAAAAAAAAAAAAAAAAAAAGTAGCTACATCTAACTAGACCCAAACTGATACATATCCAGATGACAAGCCATCATTCAATCTTTTTGGTTGTCACAGAGGGAAAGAAAAGCTAAACAGACATACCTCAGTATTTCATCTCAAATCAATCCATATTCAATGAACATTTCAAAGTTTAGATTCAGATAATTCCGAGATGATCATTAGGCAAAGATGACTGACTGTGCTAATACTGATATTAAATACACTGTATGCTTGAATTATATAGACAGAGGATGGGCACTCTTCACAGCAATGAAACATTTTTTTTCTTTTTAACATGTAATTCATTTACAACAAAAAGGTAGCATTAGCAAAGACGTCACATCCATCAACAACACATCAGTCAAACAAAACACCAAAATACAGAATTTGAAATATTTCTACCAAAATAAATACTGGAAAGCAGGAAAAACATTATGAAATCAAGTTTGACCATATGTTCTTCTCTAATTCCCATCAACAATACAATTAGATTGTGTGCTATTGTTATAACAGACCTGTCTTAAGTACAAGGTCATCTGAATGATTCTTGACAAAAAAGAACTAAGTGGTGTTCTGGAAAAACTATTCATATTCTCACTTTTTTCAAATTAAATAATGAGCAAAGCTGGGGGGGGAGGGGAGAGAAGAGCAAACGTTTAGTTTGAGCTTGTGATCCAGCCTAAAGCAAGTTTTGAAATAAGTTTTGAAGAAGTTGACATGCTTTTCTAGGAGGCTGTAGTGTGACTTTTTTGTTATTGTTTTTATTATCATTTTTAAAATAGGTAAAATAAGCATATTCACTAGAGCTGAAACTGCTCTAAATATTCATGCACGTCTCTCTTCATCTTCCAGGTGTATGATTCGGCCCCTACTGTGACAACATGGAATTAGTTACTCACTTCGTTAGCAATAAACTGACAGACCTAGAAACGACTGAAAGGAACACAGCTCACTGACACCAGGATACTAATACCACTCGTGAAGACTTGCCAATCACAGGCATAAGCTTGAGTTTCTCTATTGCCATCGTGTGGCAGCATTAATAAGGTGAAAAGAACAGTCCCTGACACTAGAACAGTCTGACCTTCTACCACCTTTGCAAAGGTGGTATTTCAACAGATTTGGACGTCCTTACACTTCTTGTCTCAATGAACTGCTGTTTTTCCACTAGGTATTTGCAAGTTCAAGGCAAACAGTAATATGTGATCATTTTACAAAGTTCTGTGATGTGATAAAAAGGTATTTTGCTATGACAGGAAAATCTGAACATCAGATTAGCCTCAAATCTTTTGACTTTCTCTCCTGATTTGCTTTCCCTCTGGATTCAAAGGATTTCTAGCTGAATCAGGTGAAAGATACTTCTAATTGAAATAAGGACTACTCCACAAAACACAGCATGTGAAAGTGGTATTTTTAAGAAAAAAATTCTTACGTATCCTTTGCACTACTAGGATAGAAGAGCACAGAAATTAATTAAAATAGCCTCCAATACTGAAAATTTTAACCATGGAATTGAAGGCTGCATATTTAACTTAATATATACTGTGAACTAGGAAAAAAAAACAACACTGCAAACCTGAAGGCAAACTAATTCTGTGCCCATCTTTAAGTTTTAACCGGCTTCTTTTGAATTTGCCCTTCCTCTTCTTTACATTGGGTTTCTCTTGATTTAACTGGAATATCATGATATTCAGTTCACGCTCCAGTACATCAATCTCACGTTCTGCTAACTGTTGCTCACGGCGCTTAAGTAGTTCTTCTTGAGATTTTTGCTGAAGAGCTGCCCTCGTCAACTCCTCTTCTCGTGATCGAAGCTCCTGAAAATAAGATTTACACAAGTGAAACTAAGTAACAATGTGAAGGCTGTATTAAATGATATGTCAAGTGTAGGAAGGTTGTACTTTCTTATCTGTTTTCATGATGCACTATAGATATTTCACATGCACATATGACCTGACAGTCCTCCATTCTGCATAAGCCAAGATTCTGCATCAGGACACAAACAAGCATTATACAGATTTCCTTTCAAGTATTTAACTTGAGTCACTTTACTTAAGCTAGGTAAGCACTTGCAATGGGAACAACATAACCAACCAAGGATTATCAGCTTACAGCCTAGCAGAAAGAGTGTTCTAACTGCATCACGTCAGAGACTCTCTCATTGCACGTGGGTTGCTTCTATACACTAAACAAAAAAGAATGACCTGACAAAGACACAAGTGAATGCATTTATCTTCATTTTCCTAACCTTTCCTGTTTTTCAGCCATGTATTAGGTAAAACTTTTCTATCTGGAAAAGCAATCAGTATTATAATGAATGAAAATTAGTGTAATAGGATAAACCAAGTCATAGACAGAAGACAGCTGTTTCTTAATTAAAATCCAGCAGGTATCTGTATAACATCAAACGACTAACCACTGAATTACACCACATGGGCTCTCCAACTATTAAACCCATAAAATAGTTGTTCTTTTGCCCTCCCTCTTCCCCCAAGAGTGAGGAAGCTTATTAATTTTTAGTATAAATATATTCTCAAGGGTAAACAACTTTAAGATGGTAGGGTTACAGCTACCTTAATTTTCAACTAACAAAATTTGTTATAAATATATCTGAAATTTAAGAGACGATGAGTAAAGAAGAAGCTACAATGTGCTTGATACCATATGTTTCTCACTAGAGATATTTTTTCATTTTAATGTATGATTGTGTAAATTCTGTCTGGATTGAAATCAAAATTCAATTGAAAATAAAAAAAATAGAAATTAGATTATGCTAAAAGTTCTAGATTTATAATATTTTTTTTCCCCCCTACTTAAAATTCCTTCATTTGTCATTGTACAGTCTTCTATTTTAAGAGCAGACTGCCTACTTCTGGTCATCAGTATCTACCAACGTCATATGCTAGCAGAGACCCTTATCTCATGCCAAGCTTTTATGCAAATACTGAAAGCATAAGACAAATATTCTGCTCTTTCATCTCCCACTTTGCTTTGAATAAGGTAGTTTCTGAACAGTATCACTTTGGTACTTTCAAGGGGAAAAAAAAAAAAAAAACAAAAAACACACCAAAACTCTGTTCTTGCCTAAAAGACTACAGATGTCAAAAAGAGGTTAGCACCGAATTAAACTCTGGTTCAGCGAGAAGTATCTGTTCCTCTGAAAGACATTTTTTTCCTTTACAACTAGTATATACACATTGCTTATCACTGTTTTCAAATTTAATTTAAATGATTGACACATTTCATACAGCTTGCTAATTTTAAGTGAGCTTGTTTCAACAGAATTTTTTTTTTTATATACTTTTTTCTCCCGCTCTTAAATCCAATCTGCTTTACATACACAACTCGGCAAAAGGTAATTATGTCTCTTAGGAATTCAGGGGAGCCTGTCTTCATGACAGCAATTTTTTTTATTTTTTTTTATTAAAAAACAAACAAACAAACAAACAAACAAAGGAATTTGATCACCGTTTAGAAATTACTGCAAATTCTCACTTTCCTCCTTCTCTCATCCAGTCAAAACTGGACAAATTAAAACAAGGGTTGGAAGCAGAAGGCACAGGACTTCAAATTTAGAATAAAGATAATTCAGATTTTAAATAGAAAAGATGTTTATTGCTATGAAGCATTAGGAGATATTGTTGAGAATTCCTATCTTGTCCTCAAAGCCAGGTTACATAAAGCTCCAGATCACAAGGAAAAGATACTGAAAAGGTAGACAATCTGGAAAATGGAAGTGTTTCTTCATTGAGGGTTTTAGTATTTACTCTTTTCCAAATAAACTAATTAAAGATAGACTTACTGCAATTAGTTATGCAATGTTTCTACACCACTCTACAATTAAAACACCCATTATAAGGAAGCTAGGAAAGAGTTCTATATTTAAGTTGCTCAAGAATGCTCATCAAAAGTAGATTGTGATCTTCTCCTGGAGTGGGTGTCACCATCACTCATTTAGAGCAAGCCCTTGAGGAAATTCCTGCAGCTACAGAAGTTCCTCTTGCACAGGGAATAAGACTCCACACAGGGTTGTTGTTGTTTTGTTTCTTCTTTTTATTATTATAAATACTTCAGAGACGTGAGTTTCTCCCTAGTACCTGTCAGTAAAACTGATAATGTGCCAAATTAAATAAACACAAACTTTTGAAAGCCTTGTCTCAGTCAAAGTTACATGCTTTAATTCTTCAACAAGTTTACCTAATTAGGGTAGATGCCTTTGGAGATGCATTTACTTTGGCAGATGAGAAGTAAATTTCATTTTATATTTTTCCCTCTCTAATTAAATGTAATTCACTTTTACACCAAAAAATATGACTCTTCTCAGAAAGTTTTGCACTAACTTATCTAATCCTCAGTTTAATTTGGTCAGTGAGGTTTCCTTCAGTAGAAAATCTCATAATCTACTAATGCCTACAGAAAATAAACAAACAAACAAAAACATCAGTGGGAATGCCTGTTCTTATAACAATTACTCCCACAGTAAGAAGGAGAACATGGTTGTTTGAGCAGTTGCTGGAGGGGAAGAAAAGAGCTAGGCCCTACAACAGATTTTGGCAGTGGCTGGTGACCCCCCCACAGCAAGTAAGAAGGAGCCTTTAGTCTCTGTAGAGGTACTATAACTCATCTGGAAAGGAAGAAAACTGACAGCTAGAGAGGCACATAGCCCAGCTGTAGCAATCCGTCTGCCTGTTGCAGACAGAGGGGACCACGCAGATAAACATGTCCAGGTCTGTGAAGTGAAATGCAAGAGGGAAAACCAGAGGGCAGAGGAAAATGCAAACCGGAAAGAAAGAAGATTATTATTGAGGACACTATGAACTTAGTGGTGATCAACATATTCTGATAACCACACATACTTATATTACTGTAAGGGATCCATAAGATCAGGCCTACCATGAGGTGCTAGCCCACAAAAGCCATTTATGATGTTTGGTGAAAAGACACGAGGGAACAGACAGCTGACAGTGACTTGCAAGATGCAAGTTTTGGTTTTGATTGTATCAAAGTTTAAGTGACTAAGTCTTTCATAAAAATTCTTCTGCAAGTCCCTGAATCTCAGTTCTCCTCTTCCTCGCCTATTACTACTTCATGACAAATGATACATGCCAGACAATAATTATACTGCAAGAACACTGCAAACAAAGGACCCCTTTCTGCTAGAAGCGTTTCTAACAGTGGCTGGAAAGGACAACTGGCCTATTCCAACTGGTATCTTTATCAAGACGTCTAAAGGAAAATATAAACCTCATGGTGATTAAGAAACATGCTGAGGTAACTAAAGGAGAGGACAAACAGAACTAATTGTGAGGGCTCATTTAGCATGAACATAGCATAATATGAAAACATGTAAAGAAGATCAGTAACAGGGATCTAGATAATAAACAGGAGAAACTTGATTCACTGATTCATGAGTATAAAACGGACCTAACCTTATATCTGGCAAGAAGATTTCAAGAACCACAATACTGAAAGATCAATAATTTAAAGTTTGTTCAGGAAAAAGAAGAGAAAAGTACTTTTCCCTTTTTGGAAAGGAAGCCACATGATACAGTCATGTAACAGGATGAAAAGCTTTTCATTCCAATAACTGAAGAGAATGCTCACTAGCAGCTGCTAAAAGCAAAACACGAAGACTAACAGATTCAGAAGCTACACCCCAGAGTTTTTGAAGAGAGACAGCCAAAGGATTCTGGATTGGTGACCTTAATGTTTAATAAGATTTAGGAGAGGGAAAAATAAAACAGGATAGATAATAGGTAAATAGGATGGTAAGCAACTATACATCTGCCAGGTTGACATCTCACATAAAAGAGTGCACTGGCTGATATATAGCTTCATTAACAATGAAAATAAAAGAACAATATAATTAAGGCCAGTCAGCATTCCTATAAGAAAACGAGATCTAAAAAGATCTAAAACTTTTTTTTTTTTCTTTTTAAGTAGGATACAAGTCTAGCTAATTAAGACAATGTTTGTTAATAAAATTATTTTGCGCGGCTAAGTAATTTCTTGTATTTGGTATTGCCCTAATTTCTAAATAAAATGGAAAAGGAACAGACCGGCCAACAGACTGACTACTGTAGCTCAAAAGTATAATCATAACTAGAAAGATTACATTAAATTGAACTATTAACAGAGTGACATCATGGAAAAAAAAGTCTCTCCACAGTTATTAGCATATTAAATTTACGGAACAAAAAAAGAAAACCATGAAAATTTGCAGTGGTTATAAAAATTAGGTAAGGAGTAAATAAACTCTGGTTTGTTTGATAGGTGATACACTCAAATATTCAGAAAAAAATAACATGGTAAAAAGCCTACATGCTAAATTTACAGATCTAGAAACTGTTTTCTTTGGGAAGGCAGATGGGGATATGCTGCCTCTTCAATCACTGAACTGAGTGACATATTATACTTCCTGTCACATCACATCATGCTTCCTGTCAAACTTAACATTTCACTTCAACTTAAGTACTTCTAACAACAGCCTCAGCATTCGAGACTGTATTGTTTTTATTACAAAAGAAAGGAGAAAAGCAACCTTACCTGAAATTTGAGAAAACCAGTAATCAAACCTTTTTTTCTCAAGTAAGCTTGCTACAAGACAGTTAAAGTTCTATCTTAAAATATTGTTCAGAAACAAATTAATGGCATTTAAGAAGAGTACATCCACCAACAAAAATAGGTAACAAAATTAAAAACCTGTTTTAATGAGAGTAAATCCTCTCCTCCATGTAGCTTATCCTCTCAAGTGTGTCTCAGCAGCTAAATCAGGTTTCTAGTATTATTTTGATAAACCACAACTCAAAAGTTCAACACTGCTGTATCATAAACATACACCCTTCCTTTACTGCCACGCAACAGGAATATAAACTTACTTTTTCCTTGGTCCTCAATTCATTGAATATCTGCTGAATTTCCAGTTTCCAGTCATCTTGCATAGAATGGAAAGACTCTTGAGGCATTTCCGTCATAACTGCCCCCTCAATGGCAGTAAGCTGTTCAAGAATCAAGGCAAACGATGGTCGGATATGAGGGTCCTGCTCCCAGCATTCTAGAATTTATTAGAATCTCATCAGTACTTAATGACTCATAGGCCTTTCTGAAGAACTAAATGAAACTTCGAGGTATTTGTTACTGTACTTTAAGTTACATAATCCATTACCATCATCTGCAAGGCTTTCCTCTTTTCATGTTCATAAGCTATATCTACATACCTGTATTCAGAGAACTGTTTTTGTTTATAGCCAGATTGTTTTTCATCTCTATCTTTAGGATCTTGAACAGCAAAACTAGCAGTACTGCATACAAGTGATACTTATCAAAAGGTAAAGAAATTCATTACACATGAGGAAATAGCCATTAGCAAGCAACATTTATTTCTCTCCTGAGTATTTCAAAAACATTTTTGACACTCAGAAAAAAAAAAAAAAGAGATAAAAATGCCATTTGCAGTTCTTCCCCTTGAGATTTTCTCATATTTATCTATTTATGTAGTATATAATGTATTTTATGAAAACTTATGCAATTTGAGTGTAAAAAGAAATCAGTAAAAATAGAGTCATAAATAGACAAAATGTACTCTGTCTCCACTGAAAAGCTAAGTGGTATATCGTAATACTCTATGACTTGCTCAGAAACACATTCAATTGTCTGTAACACCAGACTGCTGTGAAAAGAAGAACAAAATACTTTGGTATGCTGTACATTATCAAATAAGGTGTTTATTTTAACTCCTATGATTATTACAGGCAAGGATACATACCCCCAAACCAAAATTATTTAAATACACAGGAAGAAACAGCATAGATACCTTTCATTAGTTTTGCAAACGGTTCAGGACAGGTGGATGGAATGGGCAAAGTAAGCTTATTGACAGCAACTCCATAAGCCACAGCAAGGCCATCAATACCACGGTAAGGAACTTCTCCTGTAAGCAGTTCCCACAGCAACACTCCGTAACTACAAAAGGTAATTTTTAAAAAACAGTTATTTTCAGAATACTGACACATTATTTACTTAAGAACAAACAAGTACCTGTCCAACCACGTACTGAAATTTATGAGGATTTCCCGTGTCAAAAGTAAACGCCTTAAAGAGTTGACTATTTCAGTCATCTCACACCTTTCCACTAATAGTGATTAGCCAAATTGGATCAACTAAGACTTGCTCACATCCTACTCATTGTCATTTCATAGCTGAAAAAAAAAATATTGACATGAAAGACTCCTACTCAAAAATGTAACCTGAAGTCACTTTAATATTAATGCTTGTGTCATGTAAATCTCACCTACGATGAAAGTCTGAACCACAGGAAAACAAGCAACCCTCTCCCTGCCAAAACCAAACAGAATGAGAAGGAAAGCCTTGGCAGAGCATTCAGACCATACAACTTTCCAAACCTTTCACAATTTACCTAGATGTACATTAAAAAAAAAAAAAAAAAAGAGAGAGAGAGAAGACAGCTTTATTTAGAAGTTTGCACTTCTATATATTCATATACGTATGTATAGACAAGGGATTATATATAAAGGCCTGTTTAACTTTTCCAACAGATACTACAAAATTAAGAAATGGCTACATAAACTAATTTCTTCATACTAGAAAAAATACCACTGTCTGCAATGAAAGGTGATGGAAAGAGATCTTTTCTTAGCATCAGGTATGGAAATCAAGAATCACAGGAATTCCTATTGCAGCAACATTAACCATAAGAATTTCTGCTATGCTCTCTACTCTAGAAGAAAGGCTGGGTGTTGCTTTTACCTTCTTTGGGTTTGTATACCCCATGCTTGTTGAACAACCCAACCCTCTACAAAACTCTGGGACAGGACACTAGCTGATGTTGTTCTAGAGCTCCCATTCCAATACCACTGAAACTGATGACTTTTACAGTCATTTTTGTGGAAGCAGGAATTACTCCTTGTAGAATGTAAGCCTGAAGTAGACTTCTCAATTTTTTTTTTTCCTTCTTTTCCTGCCAGGGAACCACTATCTGTAGAACAAGGATACAAAGGACAACCTATTACTGCTTTTGAATAGCAAAGTGAGTAGGCAAAGGGAAAAATTAGAATACAAAGTATCGCTCTTGCAATATATATCTTCTCTACAGGTGTGTGAAGAAACCATCTGTAAGTTTTGCAGGACTGGATCCAACTCTCCTACAGGAGGAGAAATGCACAAAGCACCGGTGAGGTAAGGGTTATGCACCCCTTAATACCCAACACCCCTTCTTTGCAGCCAAGTAAACCTTAGTACTAGAAATACAACCCCAACTATTGTAGATGTGACAGGGAGAAGCATACACACTAGTCAGATTTTTCTTTCACTGTCGTCTTAACGAGAAAGCCATTTAGCACTGTGTAAGACCTTACATCACTTGAATTAATAAAAAAAAGCACAGTAATCTAGATACAAACACAAACAGAACTTACGATTTTTTACACGTATGGTAATTACATAGGAAGCAATTTGAATTAAGTACCAATGCTTTGTTTATCTAAGAAGTTTTGCCTATCATAAAATCTTGTAACTGTGAATTCATTCATTATTTTGTAACAGTTAATCAAAAGCTAAGGAATATGGTCTATTCCTAAAAAATTGAAAAGAAATAGAAAAGTCTTGGGCTTCTTAATTACTTCACCCAAATGTTTTTCAGTCTAATCTTTGCACTTCCTTGTATGCTCAAAGGATGATAAAACCAAAAAGTCCTATTTTGCTTTAAAACAGTGGTACTTCTGACAATATTGAATTTCTGCAATACATACAAGTTTTATATATGATGAAGGAATTCTACTTAACTACATCTCACCTGTGTTTTTAGACAAAGCATTAAATACGATCTTACGCCTCTCCCAGCAAGCACAGACTGTTCTTAATTCAAAGAGTTCCCTTGTTCAGACTATTCTATATGTATTTTAGTATGAATTATAAAGTTAAGCAGAACAATAATAAAACTAACTAAAAAGAAATAATATTTCATAAAAACCTGTGTCGCAACATTACCTTCAGTTATATTTACAATTTTGGCCTTTAATGCTGGGTAACTTTCAACAGTGCCAAAGAAGACCTTGTAAAATTTTAACAGACCAACACCATAACAGCCTAAAGTACCTCTTGTAATGAATGAAAAGTCTTAAACTCAAGTACCAAGAGCCAGTATAGGGTGGGGAGGAATCCTACAGATGTCCTATTCCTACTGTGGTGGAGTTTTTGGGAGGTACTATCCTATCATTATGTAGGACAACAACTGCTTATTAACTCTTTCAACTACAGATGTTGCTACTTCACGCATTAAATTTCACCTGCCCGCATATAGTCATCCTATGTATACAGTCAAAGCTTCTAAGAAATATATTTATTTTTTTTTTTTAAAGAGCAAAAAACATCTCCTTTTACATCTTCAGGGGAAAAAAAAAAAAAAAAAAGCAGGCATGATATGCTTACATTATACAGTAAGACCACGTAACCTAATACACTTTCAATAAGATATCCTTTAAAAATTTGCATTATTAAAATTTATTCTCCTGCTGTCAAATGTAATTTAAGCCTTACTATATCTCATTACAGCAATACCTTGCTGTTTTGGCATATTTTAAAAGCTGATCAAAATGTAGGTAAAGTTCTCAAAGTTTATTTTACTCTACAACCCATCTTCTAAAGCAGAGGTCCCTAAGCATTACTACACAAATCCCTTGAAAATTATATGAATGCGCAAGGCAAAAGCAGCTACTAGTTCTGCTATTCAGCAAATGCTCCTCATATTGTCAAGAGCTTGTACAATGGAGGCATGAGTTATTGTGAAAATCACTGCTGAAGAACACCATCATCACTTGGAAATCTGTGAATGCATTTGCACTTTCAGGCTACATACACAAAAACAAACCAACATACCAAGTCTGAAAAGCATGATAAATGATGGAGGGGTGGGAGTGAAGGAGTAGAATTCTTCTTTGGGAATTTGGAACTATACATCAAAACCAATACAAATTTATATTTTTTAGTGTTTTATTTACATGTAAGTGTATCATATTACTTACATATAAGATATGTATTATTTTAATAATAATTGAGAAATTATTATTATAAAATTATTATCAATTTTTTTTTTAAAGTTATAATTCTGGTTCGGGAAGCAAAAGGATACACAAGCAGGGCTTGGAAAGCACCCATTCTGCTACCTAGGATGACCCCTGAAAAAATGCTGCCTGGAAGATTATGCATGAAAACACTGACATAATAATTCCCATCATTGGCTAATTCTGAGAGCCCACATGCAAGTGCAATCATGGTGAGCAGTCTCAAATGCTCATGAATTCTTCTCCCCTGCCTTTTTTTTTTTTTTTTTTTTTTTTTTAAGAGGCATAGAGACATTTTCTGGAGACTCAGTATGTGCAACTTTTTAGAACTTTCCTAAAATATGTTGTGTTACTGCCGTAGAAAGACACAGACTTAAATTTATAACCTGAATGTGTTTTAAAATAAAAAACACTCCCATAACCAGAGCATTACAAGATTTACAATATTCATTATTTGGTTTTCTTTTGAAGAAAGAGTAAAGGTAAGCAACAGAATAGATCAAGATGCAGTAAGCAGGAAATCTTTAGAAGCCAAGGAGGACTAAACTATACTGTACAATAGAGCCTTTATACTTAAAAACCTCTCCTGTTAGAAGCCCATCATTGAACTAAATACTTACATTTTTACAAGAGAGGCGTGCAGGAGAGAAGGCGAAGAAGAGAAATACTGTAGGTTCCAAAAATGTAAACTAATGTTGCAGCAGAATTTAAAATAATTGCACCAAAGCATACCCCCTCAGATACCTAAAATCACAGCAACAAGACTGGACAGGACCTGTAATTAAGCATGGAATACAGCTGATTAGGGAAACGCCTACACCCAACCTCCACCCCACAAAAGAAAAAAAAAAAAAAAAAAAGAGAGAAAAAAGGAAGAAAGAATGGAAAAAAAAAGAATGAAGCCAATGATGTTTCTCAACTGGTCATCAACTCAGACTGATGTAAACAACATGCTGAAAATCAGTTCAAAACAAATGGTTGTCACAAAACAGTAGTGCAGATACAGAATAATCCTGAGAATGCCAGAAACATTACTTCATATTGTAGAATACCAGGCATCTACACAAAATAGGACTCTATTTAAGAGCTATACAACACTGAGCATGCATAAAAGGCATAAGAAAACAGATTAAAGTCCTCCCCTCCTTCCCTAAATAGCTACCATAGATCCTTCGCAGAGAAACCATTTTAAAAAGAAATGTAGACTTTTCAGGGTGAGGCACTGCAGCTTTTAAAGCCTGTTGTGCAATCCCAACTCTTCCCCATTCACAAAACTAAACTGAAACTGAAGTCTAAATCACCTTTCTCTGATACATGTGATACACCACTCAAAAATAGCATCAGTATTGAGAGACATCATTTATTAATGATCCACCATAATGTCTGTAATGCGAAATTCAAAAACTTAACATAGGCAGTTCCTCACTTCCCAAATTAGACAGTAGGTTAAAATAGTATTGTGAAAACACTCTCTCTTCACTCCAGTTACTGGAAGCAAAATCCCTATGAACATAAAAACTCAGATCCGTTTACTTTTATGCATAACCACATTCTAGATTCCTAGAAAGCGGCACTAATTTCAGTTAACTGGCAAAGTTCTAGTTTGTCAGTTAGTTTTGTTTATCAGACATGACAAGGTAATAACTGGCTGGTCACATTTCTTTATGCACAATGAGACTTTTCAGACATCTGACACAGAGCAAACATACAAACATTATCAAACTGATCATGCGGTAGTATATCAAGAGTATTTTATATTAATACTCCAGATAAATTACTTGGGTATCTTAGCCAACAGGTATTTTAAAAAGCTTCTCTTAAATGAGACCTTGCTTTCTTTCCAAAATATGTTTTTCCTGCTTATTTTCCCTCTCCTTCCTCCAAATTTGTAAGTCACAAATACAGGTAGATGAAATGAAGTACAGGCTGAGATATTAATATTTTTCTTAGAACAGCTATGCTTGCCATATAATGAGAAAGTAACTTAGAACAACCAAAGAAAAAGTAAATTAAAAATCCATCCAAAACCATCAACATACTTGTACTGAACAGTCTTCAGACAAACTTCTTACCTCCAAATATCACTTCCTTTAGAGAACAGGGAGGACTTGATAACTTCAGGAGCCATCCACGCATAAGTCCCTGCTGCACTCATTTTGGTTGTTCTGTGCCATTCTCTAGCCAGACCAAAGTCTGTAATCTTCAAAGTTTTATTGCAAATGTCATCATGTTCCATCTTCTCTAGCAACAAAACTGCAAAAGATCGAGTTTGTAGATAAGTTGAATTGGAATCAAACTAAAATATCTAGTCTTGTTATTAATTTCACATACACCTTGCACTTCGCAAATAACTGTTTAATACAAATGTTGTGAAATTACTGAAATTTTACATAAAAATGAAAAAGGTTACTGATAATTCTAGCCTACTCTGAGCAATGAAAGGGAGAAATACGGTGTCATGAGCACTTTCTGCAATTGTGTAAGTACACATTAAGCTAGTATATGAAACCCAGTGGAAAGAGATGTAAAGCAAAGCACTTAAGTTTAAGAAAGCACAGAATGCTACCATCCTACAGATGACGACAGGCCATGAAAATGGTATTCACTTTGGAACAAGATTCTGAAGTAGTAAAAACAGGAGTAGTAGTAAAACAAAGGTGGATGTTAAGAATTCTTCTCAACACAATAGGAACCCATATATCACCATTAAAAATACGTCCCTAATACTATATTCAATCCTGGTTCATCATCTCAAAAAGTGTATCATAAAACTGAGATACACAGAGAAAGATGCAACTGGGGGTGCTCTGAGCAGCGCGCCCTCAGTTACAAGGGACGGTTGATAGACCGGTGCTTGTGAGCAGGGGAAAGAAACAGCTGAGAAAAGAGTCTCTGATAACAGGCAGAGAATGAAGCAAGCTACAGGTAACAATTGTTCACAGCTTCTCAACACGAGACGTGGACAACATCAAACAAAATTAGCCGATAAGAATCAAACACACGCGGCAGTTGTTCACACAATACTGTAGGTGTACTTTGGAATTTTTGGCATAGCGTGTGAATACTATTATTTTACTTCGATTTAAAATGCACCTACACAAATTCACAAAAGACAACTCCATCAAGAGCAATTACATTAAAAAAAAAACCAACAGGAATTCAGGTTCAAGAAATCCCCAAGCCACAAATCACTAGAGGTTGGGAAATTATACCAGGGAGGTTAGCTTGCCTTGGGAATACACAACCAGCAGCAAGTCCCTGGACTTGGATCAAATCCATATTGTGTTAGATCCACTGTAACTTCACGCCTGTTCAAGGTGAATTGGCAAATTATCTTTCTTTCTGGTGCTCCCTCATACAGCTTGTGTACTCACCATCTGACCTGTTCTTAACACAAGAGCATTGGCGAAGTTGTCATAAAGCTTCTTAAAAGAGCCTTAAAAGAAAAGAATGGGCTTGCTGTGCTAGAGCTGACAAAGAGAAAGCCAATGGGTGCAAAGGAATTGTTATTAACACACTACAATTTTAATTTCATATTCAGTGCCTCTGTCACCATCTACGGTAGTAACTCGATTTTAATTTTCTGCTAAAACGATCTCCTGGGCCGAAGATCAAAAGTTGAATTGCAAATAAGAAGAATCAGCAATGCACGTGTTTTCCAAGCATATGGAGTGCAAAGCACAGTTCAAGGGAACCCATTAAGAAAAAGCAGATGAAAAATGACCTTGCCCTACAGAGGAAAAACCGATGAGCCTGTATTTGCAATTGCAAGAAATCGTTTTTACTGGTACAGATTAATTGCACTCTTACGAGCATTTCAAAAAATGATGTCAAATCCAGATTAAAAAAGACAGAGCCCACATTCCATTTTCAGTAAGCTTCTTAACGCGGAGTGGAAGAAACGAAGGCCAAAATGGTACAGACAAACACCGAGCTCAAAGCCGGCACCACCAGAACAAGCTAAATTCATGCACGGGTTTTTATAACTTTTATACTTGAATGAAAGACCTATTGTTTGCTCTTCCATTTCAAACATGCTCAGCAGAATTCCTGACATTCCTTGTCAGTCAATGTGACCGAAACCAAAAACAGTCAGTCTTGCAACAGGTAATAACTGGCCGACGGCCAGGTTTCATCCTAGGAAGGGACCACGTTCCTCAGCAAGCCGCGCTTCCGTTTCCTGCAGGGTCCGGCAAGCGGCCCCAGGGCGCGCGGCCTGGCAACACAGCGGAGCCGCGCTGCTTCCCACATGGCAGCCTGCGGCCCCTCGTCCTTCTGCGGCCTCACAGCCCTCACCAGCCACCCGTCTGACCGTCCGAAATCACTCGGGCAGCCCTGTGCTCGCCCTGCTCACGCAGCCCCCACTTATCACTCCTCCAAACCCCTCAAGTTATTCTGCCAGGCTCCCGTGCACCTCCGATGCGGGGCTGGGTGACAGCCAGCTTAGCGCTCCCTAGCTTAACGTTTTTCAGACTTGATGCCTTCCACAAAGAGTAAAGGTCAGGCTTATACAAGCAAAACCAGAGACCGTGACTATTTCCGAATGATTCAAAACCTAAGAGAAGGAGACTAAGTCAGATGTGATAAGAACGCTTTGCGTCAATCAAACTAACAAAACTTTATCTCGGATTGTTATTCAAACATCGCATGTACTACGGCAAGAAATAAACGTTTGACTAAATATTTTAAGGCCGCATATTTTTCCACCTGGTTACTCTGTTTTTAACTCTATTCTGAGTTTACCACGCCTTCTGTCCTGACTTTGCCCTTCTGCAGAGAGATCAAGGAGACAAAAAATTTATTAACATCACAGTACCTGAGGTTTGAGTGCCATACACCAGGCACTGCTTGAATATAAGAGACAGCATGTGCCCAGAACTATTTACAACTGGGGAACACAGATGTCACTGCATGCTATTTTCAATAATTCCATGAAATATAAATCATTAGGTTGAAGATAAATGCAAAAAAGTCCTTAGAGTTAGAGAGAAAAATGAAAATATATAATTGCTACATGGCTGAGCGGTATTAACATTGGAAGCTATAATATAGTGGATGTCCTAAGAATTAAAGAAGTTTTTGACAGTGTAGCAAGGATACAGAAGGGTTCTAACAGCATCCCTAGTAAATTTCTATTTAACTGTACAGATAAGAACTTATACTCTTGAGTTATCTAATGTTACTGAAGAAAAACTGGAAATCCAGGCATAACTCATTCTAGACCACTAAGGAAGTAGTTCACAGAATTTTAAATAATTCAGGTTGAAATGGACCTCAAACCCCCCACTCAGAGTAGAGCTAACGTTAAAAATGTACATCTACTATCAATCCTTTTTATGACTCTGTAAAGTGATGGCAGTAAAGATCTATATTCGCTCAACAACAGACGTTAATTGACTTAAATGACATCTTGGAATAGACTTTCAAGAACACTAGTTCAGGACAATAATTAAGGACACTGAGGCACACAGAACAGAACAAAATTACAGCAGAGTTATATTACAAACAGCTCACATCACGCTAATCCCATTTTTTTCCTGCTAAATAGTTTTTAAGAGAGGGATAAGGTAGCAGACCTGAGCAGATGTAAGTGCCTTTTAGGAAGTTTAATCATAAAGACAGGGTAAGAACTAATCGAAGAATTCTATACAAGTGCCATATAAAGGAAGATCTCAAAAGACAAGTTAGTTACCAGGATGAAAAGAAGTCATCACTGAGTTTATTAGAAGCAAGTTTGCTTCACGTGCCAATTAGCAATCTGAGGAAAAATACAAAGTGCATGTCAAGAATGGACAGCAAAGTCAGAAAATAGTGCCCACTCTGAGGAAGGCCACATTATCACGCTAGGAAAACACGCAAAGGTAGAAGTGATTGATACCACATTCTTCTGCTACAAAGCAGAGGTGAAGGAAGAAGAAAGGTCTGGCTATTCTAGCTAACAGAAGGAGAACCAAAACAGCAGTTGCACAGAGTTGCAGAAGTAGCTCATGCAATTCTAAGAGGTACTAAAAAAAAGGCTTTTTTCAGGAGAAACAGGGAAGTATCATTAGAGTTGTACAAGGCATAAGACCTCACGTGAAATACTGGATGATTAGAACTGAATATATATGTTCAACAAAAGTAACCTAAACAGGGGCAGGTGCAGAAAATAGAACAATTAGGAGCCTGTAACACCTTTAATTTAAATAAGTTAGAAGAGCTTGTCCTCTTCACTATGCTAAACCATGGCTGAGAACAGATATCAGCCATATCTACAAATAAGATGCAGGTCTAAAGCACTAGTGTTCTTATCAATACCATGCTCTCCCTGGTGCCCTGCCCAGCCCATCTTACTTGCATGCTCATGACTAAACTTGGTTTTATAACTGAAGCTACAGGGGTGGGGAGAGATTCATACCAGATTCCAAGATATTGCCTCTGTTCTTCCACCAACCCCTTCTGGCTTGCTCCTCAAAAAAAGTCACAAAATTCAACAATCTTCCTGTCAAACCTAATGGTTGCTAAAATAGCAATGCCATTAAATCTGTCCCGCTTGCTTTCTGCATTATCATAGTTACAGCTGGAGTCTTTCTCTACTGATGGTGTACTGCAAATATTTTATGGTGTAGCACTATGCAGATAAGTTGTTCTGTACTTTTTATAACTGGATCTGCAGAATCAGAAAGCACCGGCTAGCTCAGTGTTTCTCTAATTAAACCTGGACTGGCAGCACCTCCACAGAACTACTATCGTTCCCCTACATCTGTCATCCATCAGGAAAGGAACAGAATTCAGGCTTGAGTTGAGTTGAAAATCTTTCTGAGAAAAAAACAAAACAAAACAAAAACACAAAGTGTGAGGCAGGACATAGATGCTGTGTTCCACGGAACAGAGAACTGAAAGTTGGGTGCAGGGCTCTGCTACATGCTAAAAAAAGAACAAAGAACATGAGAGGAACCAACTGGTTACACAAATGGGGAGACGGGACCCAGTTCTTTTTTTTTTTTTTTGAAGCACCAAATATTACTGCCATCAGATACTTCCTGGCTACAAGATTAGCTGTAAGTGGTTAAGAAATAATGGGAAAGAGCACATTTAGACAAGTCAGATTCCTGGGGTGCATGCAAACTCAGATCTAGGACAACACCCCCAGTGCTACCTCCAGTACTGAGCTGAAACTCTAAAGAGTAATTGAAATCATTTGTTTAAATCACAAGAATTTTGTTTAAAGCACAACTTGACCAAAAAAGCTCACTTTCTCCCCTTTCTATTTTTTTAAATTCACATAGTTTAAGTAACAGTATTTAAAGCAAGCCTGAGGGAAGTCTGGACAGACCTTGTAGTTGGCAGCATAACTAGGAAACTTCCACCTAGCGCTAAGATCTTCAATGCTATTCTTTTAATGTTATTTCCTACGGTGTTAGTTTTCTTTTTTGTTACTAAACATACACAGATCATTATATTTCACCAACTTTGTTAACTATCTGAAAGTCCCCGTTTAATACAATCTTTGACAAGATTCTTGAAATCCAAAGACTTTATGCAATTAAATCAATTTTAATTTCATAATGCATTCCAACACTTCGGGCAGACCCCTTTGGGTTACACAATTGGTTTAAGGGGCTAAACAAAAAGAAGCCAAGTTAAAGGACTGAACGCACATAGGAAGCTTAGATGCATTTTTAGTGGTTAGATTTACAAAAACTAACCTGAAATGCTCAACTTCTTTGGATTACTCCTATCTTTACCGTCTCTGAAGTTTCTACTATACTATACTCTCTTCAACATCTGTTTTGTTGCTATTAAGAATACAATGCTAAGCAGTCTTACTTTCTTGAATTAGTAGTTACTTGCCACCTTTTCTTGCCAATTTATCTACAGTTCTCTGAAAAGTTCATTATGCATTTTGCAAGTTATTTAATAGTATAGCTATTTAACTTAATATGATTACAGGTTGAGTGCCTACATGCCATTATATTTACCACTGATAAAGTCATTCTTCAAGAACACCAAACAGAAAATAAATAGGTTACAGTATACAGCTCTACTTGCAAGTGAAGATTGTGTAGACAATGCTGCTACTGTCATCCCCCCATGCCCCCAGTCAGTTCCCTCTCCATCTGTTTGTAAATTAATCCGGTTCCTGTTAATTCACTAAATCAACATGCATCAAAACCAGCAGGGCAACCTTGTATCTTTACCTGGGAATTAACAAGCAGGAAAAAAACCTGATTAATCACGTTGCATATTCAGCTTATGAAACACACTACCTTGTCAATATTAAGAGACCTACCTCCATTCCTTCTAGCTGTTATTTGGTTTCAATTGCAATTTGACATTAAAATTTCAGCACTGTTTATAGAAGCCACGTCCAGCTCTACTGAGTGTTTCAACTGCAAATTAACTATCAGAGTGAAAACATTAACTGATCAGGATGTATTCAATGCGTACAAAAGGTGATCCACAGCACTACTTCTTAGACACCTTGCTTTTCTCCTGCGAGTTCTTAATATAACAGTTAAGAGCTGAGCCCCTCACCTCTGCAGCCAGCATCAGTCAGATTGTGATCATCTCACTGGATGAAGTTTAGAGCTCACCATCAGCAAAAGAATTTTATCCTTTACATAAAGATTACATATGCAGGAGGCATTCCTCTACCTCTTATTGTGAGACTTCACCTGGAGTACTGCATCCTGCTCTGAGACACCCCCCTCAACATAAGAAGGATGTGGACCTGTTAGAGCAGGTCCATGAGGATAGTCAGAGGGCTGGAACACCAATGCTACGAAGACAGGCTGAGGGAGTTGGGGTTGCTCAGCCTGGAGAGGAGAAGGCTCTAGGGTGACCTTATAGTGGCCTTCCAGCACCGAACCTCCAGGCTTATAGGAAAACCGCGGAGTGGCTTTTTACAAGGGCATGTAGTAACAGGGCAAGGGCTAATGTTTTTAAGCTAAAAAAGGGTAGATTTAGTTTAGATATTAGGAAGAAATTCTTCCCTTATAGGGTGGTGAGGCCCTGGCACAGGCAGCCCAGAGAAGCTGTGGGTACCCCATCCCTGGAGGTGTTCAAGGCCAGGCTGGATGGGGCTTTGGGCAACCTGGTCTGGTGGGAGGTGTCCCTGCCCATGGCAGGGGTTGGAACTGGGTGATCTTTACGGTCCCTTCCAACCCAAACCATTCTGTGATTATAAGGATACTGTGCTCCACTATCCTATATGCCCTTTTGCTACATACATTCTTTAATTAAGAAGTTAATCACTTCTTAATTTTCATACTGAATTGAAAGCATCTCAACAATTTGTTCTTAAGTATATTTATTTAAAAACATCTAGCTTAGAAAAAACCCTACCTCACACAAGCCAACATATATTTAAGAAGTCCTGAACAAAGTGTTCCTAACTGGAAAGCCAAAACAAGACAAGACTTGACAGAAAATGTCCTTGATAGCAAGAATTTACAAATACACACCAAACACATAAGAAAAACACATCCCATAGTGGGCCATGTGGCACAGAAAAAACAGGCAAAACATTAGAATGACGGAGACTTGCCTGAGTGTCTGGAAAAAAGGAGGAGAAAAGAAGAGAGAGGAGCGATTTCAGCAACTGCAACATACCTTACATCACCATTTTTTTGCTTCCCCTTCACTTCTTTAATAACCATTATTAAAGCAACTTTGGGCAAATGGAAACTTGAGAGAAAGAAGCAGTTTTAACAAGTTATTGGCACACACTGCAGATGCTGCAAGTTATTTTCCTGCCTGCCATCTGTGCTTTACCTGCTATTCTGATAGTTCTGCAACACAAAACAGAAATTTCTGTTATGCCTTAAGAGGAAGTACCAGAGGTAACAAGCATTTATAATTAGACATTCAAATAATTACCAGTTTAAAAAGTAAATTCTGAAAATTGAGGATTTGGACGTTGCACTAGAAAAAAAAAAAAAAAAGCAGATTGTACACTAAACGTTCAAGTCCTTTGTTTAGTAAAATACCAGGATTAATTCTATTTAAATTTTGCACTTAAGGGTTACCACACTACAGCAATCCCTCCACAATTTTACAATTCAATAGAAATCAGTCCACACTGAAGCTTACTTTTAAAACTCACAGCACTCGTTTACACTGTACCTACCAGGAAATTCCATACTTATTTGAAACACAGCAATTACTTTGTTTTCAAGTGAGCTTTTAAGGTCTTTCTTCTTTGCTTGTTACCAGTTTTTAAAAGGCAGCTATGCAATAAAAACAGTGACCAAAATGCGGGGAGATTAGAAAGAAATGCTAAGAGCAACTAGGAGCAATAGTTTGGTGGTAAATCAGTCATTCCTGACTAAAAGAATTCTTTAGTTTCAAGCTCTACAGAGTAGAGTGAGTGCTTATCCATTCCTTAAAGATAATCATCTTTGTTAGGAAATAGTGAATAATTTATTTTTCTTAAGCAATTCCTTTCTATTCAAAAAAAAAAGTCAAACCAGAGCTATTATACTCAAACTGCAAAAGGAGAGTCATAGCCAGTACTGAATTCATGAGGTACAATTCCCTCCAAAATAAATTTTCAGAGAATGTGCTAATACCTCCCTTACTCCAAATTCACAACCTGGACATTTTCTTCAAATTAAACCAACATATGCTATGCAGCATACCAAATTCACAAGGCCAATGCAGCTGAGGTTTGTAACCTCAGAAATGACACCCAGAAGCAAGAGGTTACCTTCTTTTGGAACCATGCTAACAAATTAACTTTGCTATCATTAGTCAAATCACCTGCTCAATAGTTAATTTTAAAAAGCAAGAATATTTAATTCAAATTTCTTTTGGATTTAGATTATCTTCTTCCAGTAAATACAAAATCAGTTGCTATATTTTTTATTTCAAGCTAATCAGGAAAATCCACAGCTTCTGAACACATGAAAGCATTTACATAGTTGACATACTTTTCCTGAGTGTAACACAGTATACTTGTCAATTATGTACTTCCTTGTTACTTTACTTTTTGTGGTCCATATCAAGCTGCATTTGCTGTGCTTGTTTTAGGATACTTTATGCACAGAAGTACCACTTTGAAATCAAAGATAGGTTAGAAAAGTTTTAAATAAATGTATAGACATACACACTAAAAAATTAATTAAATCAAAACACATTCTACCTTTAAAGGTGACTTACTAATGAAACTGAAGTATAAGGGTGTAGGCTGATGTCAAAACCAAGACTGTAAGAGCTACCTATCACTAAAATACATATCTTAAACTCCTCTTCAGTCATGGCCCCTCACCTATTTCAGTTAGTAGATCCAACTCTTTTACAACTAGGTATAAAGATGGAAAAAGCAGCAAAGCTGGAATCTATTATAAAATCACCTTTGATGAAATTTACTATTGAAAAGAATCAGCTGAATAAACTCAAGACAAAAGAATTTTTTCCTGTCCCTTTGAAGATGCTTACACTATGAAAAATTAGTCCAAGAACCCAAACAAACTCTGGTTGTAGACACTTTGTCAAGTGTAGGCACGTAGTTCCCTGAGAAACTCATCACGACAAATGAAACCCCTTTAACATCATTTCTATGGGAGATTTTAATAAGCTACATTCCATAAAGGTCTTCAACTTTGATCATCAGTTTCATCTGAGAATTAAAGCAATTTATTTTAAAGAACATTTAAAAGAGTCTTGTTGTTTTAAAAATTTATTTTTTTTTTTTTTTGCTAAACTCAGACTGTTTCAAAATAAATCAGGAGAAGAAAGACAAATTTTGAGCCCACTTCTTTGTTTTTCTAAATACAAAACTTGGCAGAAAAAAATATATCAAGTTTTTGTTAAATCCTTGCGGCTTCCTCAGTAGCTGAGGAGCAGCCTCTCGCAACTGTGCGTTTCCAAGAACTCTAATCTTCTTTAATAGCAAAGGCAAAACGTGTAATTTAAAATGAGTACTTTGCAAGCTTGGCAGCACTCTTGGGAAGAGAAAACCTGCTCTTTTATCTCAATTAGTGTAGATTCAGCAACAAGTTAAAAATGATAACTTTTCCTTTTGTATGATACATTAGGAGAAAAGAAATACAATTAGTTTCAGGCATAACAATGACATTAATCCTAGTAGAAAAGAAAGAGAGAAAACAACCCAAAAATACAGAACCAAAACACATCCAGTTCCAGGAGTTACTTTGTCCCATAACAAACCACAGAAACGAAGCAGTTACTCCTGCATTTTTCAGAGGGAGAGCCAGCTTATCAGCTCCGAGTTAATAGCACACCTGCCAAAACACAGATTTTAGTAGCTACGAAGAGAACAAAGCATGATTATATAGCCAACACTGGCATGTCTAGGATTGATTTAACCGGAGCTATGACCCCACACAAAAAAGGTTAAACCTGGCAGGACGAATACTTATGTGCTGACATTATACACTATTTTTTATATATACTTATATCTAAATTCATTTTATATATAAACCCATGGCTTTCAGAGGTGCTAAGTGGGTCAAAATTTATAAAACCACTTACTGGTAGCTGCTGATGTGGGGAAAAGCTCTGGTAACATGGTTAAAGCGAGGTAAAAACTGTGAAATTAGTTTTAAATGGTCAAATCAGGAATGTAAGTTTATGACACCAGTTATTAGCTTGGTACTGCTACCATAAACAGTTAAGTCACTTGGTCTTCAATGTACTTCTACATACATTTTTATTGACTTCAATACCATAATTTTACCTCTGACAAGAAAAAAAAAGCTTAAAAACAAACAAATCTGCACTTTTTATAAGCATTACTACTGAAGACCACTGAACTGAGGTTCAATGTTTCAAATTTAAACAGATCATCAAAAATAAAGAAAATCAAGGGCAGAAGTCATCCATGCTGCAAATACTCCTTGCAAACATTCATTCTACAAGGCCACAGAACTTGAAACACTGAAGCATGTTTAGAAGAAAGTTTATGCTTACTGATAAGAAAAATAAAAGGCTGCAAACAAAAAGCCATTATCTTCTAAGGTCAAAGAAACCACAAAATAGCATTCAACATCCAAGTACAGTTCAATGATGTGTTACTTCTTCATTCTTTTAAGTTTGCAGAACATAACTATGAACTTAAAATACTTAATCAGAAGGTCCAAACACACGTACTGTGCTTGCAGTCCCCAAAAGTGGTGGAGAGATACACAACTGGAGCTGAAAACTCAATTAGCTCTCACATTTTTTCTAATGTTGGCTAACACTATCAATGCCCAAATCGCAGTTATACTTTTGTGTTATGTTTGTTTAATGCAATACCTCATCACACAAGCCTTACAGTCAGCATGCAAATTTCTTTTCTCAGTGTTTAGGGGAAGGAACAAAATTATATGATTATTTTAACAGCATATGGGAGCTATTTAGCTGCCTGATTTTCCACCCCCAAAACTGCCATTTCAGAAAAAACAATCAGAAAATCTGCAAGGTGCAGACTAGGATGTGATTGCCCATGCTGGGCAAGAAGAGGTCTCCAGAAACCTTGGTCCAAATGCACCTCTTGCGGAAGCCTCCCAGGGAGGAGTCCAACAGGCAGCAGGAGGAGACAGACTTCCAACAGCTGTAAAACAGCTCATTTGGTGTCTTACAGGAGACAGAAAAAAGACAGGGGGAGGAGAAAGACATGAGAGATGTGAGATTCAGAATGAGATATTATATATATATATATACACACATATATATATTTATTAACTATACTACCCGTTGAAGGACCAGAATCTTTACCCCAAGTAAGAGAAAGAAACAGTATATTATTTTTAAATGCCAAAACACCTCCTTCCCTTGGAAGTTAACCTCTATGACATTTTATCACTAGCTATTTCTACTGCAGATGGGGAAAGCCACAGCAACCAGCTATTTAAAATTGTTCTTCATTGAATTCTAGTATCTCTTTCTGAACACAAAAGATAGAAAGTATTTACATGCAGCAAGTAAATGTATCAAGTGAAAATATAATGGGCACAACACAAAACATTTCTTTTGATACACTGTGTCTCAAGGCTGCTAGGCCTTTGCTGCTCCCACAGACTCCAGCAGGCTGTCAGGGTCTCTAAAAATAGAGAAAATAAAATCCCTATCTACAATAGTCAGAGCACATCAAATACTGGGAGCAAGGTTTTATGAAACAAAGCAGAACACTTTCAAGTGATATAACGATACCGAAGAGAAAAACATACTTGAATTCAATGACATGCTAACTTTTATAGTTCATAACCTTCAAAAGAGATGCTGTTCTCCAAGCTGATGAAATCCGGCAATCCTACAGTTTGCATGAGGGTATTTTTTAAGAATACTAATCAGACAAGATTGCTAAAACCAGAGCTCCTTCCTGCTCCACATACCCAGGATGCACGACCAGTTTTTCTGTTGCAATGCAGCAGCATTATCTTCACAGCACAGCACAAGGCAGGGCTACTTAAACTCATACAGATGGGCTAGGAAGCTGGTAGACCTGGAACAGTTTCTAAGCTTTATGTAATTTAAGTAATTAAGAAGAGTAGCGTTTAATTACCATGACTTCCTATACGAACACAGCACTGAACACTAAGGCAGAAGAATTTTAAACTGCTAACAAATAAGTGGCTCATGAAACATCTACAGAATTATCTATGGACTGAGCATCTTCCTAACCAGAGGACAATCCAGCATATAGTCTAGGATCAGCGGTCCACTACCTGTGGGCTAAGGGTCTTCTTTAAGCCAGCCTTCCTGAATTTGGCCCCACTATTTTATCTGTCTGTCAGATGAAATACTGAGAGCATAGCCACGTTCTCGGAGCTGTCAGGTTCCTTCGGGCTTCATGGAAATCAGCCGTCTTACAGAAGAGGACACCCGTCAAGTCCACCAGAGAAATGTTCTTTCCTCTCCAGACATTAGAGATGCCAGCCAGTATTGCCACTTGAGTGGGGAGCAAGGCTACATGAGCTGTTTTCATACTGATGACAGCAGATGCAGGCTGCTACAGGAGGCAGCAGGAAGGCCCTAGTAGTCTGTGACAGCGAACATCCCAGGGAGCAGAAGAGCAAAACTATCATGAGTGAGAGCATCACAGGGAGGTGAAGAAGATGCGGGGCACATGCCCGCAGAAAAAAACAAAAACACTTTTTTAAAAATGTATTATATCAGGTGAGCAGTAATTGTCTCATGGCTACAGAAAGAAACAACTCCAAGTTTTGCTGCCATTAGAAGACATCTTGGGACTTTATTTACAGACACAGAAAGTTAGGTTGAAGCTCAAATTTGCAGAAAAGAGTCCTTCTTCAAAACTACCAAAACCAACTGTATTAATTTCATTTTGATTTTTTCTTCATAACTGCTCCTTAGAAAACACTGCATATTCAAGCACTCTAATGTACAAGCAATCCTTACAGCTTTACTTGTGATGTCCTAAGTCTTCCCTCTTCGAAACAGAGCTAGAAGACAAATTCTGCACCCCAGTGATTTCAGAATAAAATTGGTTAAGATACCAAATAGAAATCTGATGTAAAACTTTTCATCCCCTCACACAACAGCTAGCATAATGTTGCTGGGTAAAGAAGTTAGAGGGAAAGTAGATGTTGCAGATCTTTGAGAACATCTCCATCTTATTTTAAGGGAGTTTTAGCAGCATGACGTGAGCAATTTCACTACAAATAACCTATAAAAAAGAACCAGAGGTTATTTGTCCTTGCTTTTCCTCAAATTCCAGTACACCTTCCCTCAAAGTTATTGTGTGAGATTAGTTTGAAGAATGCTACATTGAAGTGGATTGTCCAGCTGCAGTTTCACTATTCTGTTGTATGCTTGATTCCTTCAGATTTCAAGTATTGCTTTCATTAGCACGGTCACATCCACAGCCTTATTCAACAATCCTTGCAAATCAAGCTGTTCTTGACGATATCTAAAAGCCATACAAACTCAGCACACTTCAGAGAAGTGAGGGCTGCAATGGACCCTGTGATACTGGAAAAACTAGTGGAAGTCACAGCAAACCAAAGCCTGCTCACATATCCATCTCTAACAAAGAAATACGGAGGACTTATCAGTATTATGCCAGTACACTGAATCTGCACCTAATCAACTTTGTGCTTTACCTTGTACTCATGGATGTGTCCACGCCATAAGCAAGACATTCTGAACTTTTTGTAATGGTTTCTGCAAGTACACAAAGCTGCTGCACTAGAGATAAAGCACATTTTTAGGCAGAAGTACTGCACAATCTGCAATCAAGCCCCAAACCACAAACCTCTGCTTTCTCTAGACTTCAGAAGGTGAAGCCTAGCTCGTTTTACCTGAACATATTAGTAGCTTTATTCAGACTCCAAGAAAAGCATCAGAAGAGGTGGCAGCAAGCCCCTAAACCACCCCAGTTAACAAAAAAGTTGCCCTTTGAAAGAGTCATCAAACCCACTGAGAAGTGCAACCCCCCCAAAAAAAACTCATGTTATTACTAGCATCCAGTCTTGTACATGAATGATTTTATTTTCAGTAAAGCAACTTTTTCTTGATCAACTGGCACGCTTAATTGAGATTATACTTGTACCTAGGAGAATTAAGAGTTAAGAATGTTAAAGTTTTTTTTTTTGTATTTTTCACACCTTAAGATACCTGCATTTCATTCACATTATTCTGTAATTCAGAATTCCTTGACTATCAATGCTGATTTGGAAAATCTCAAGTTTTCTTTTAAATTTTTCTTCAGATTTTAGATAGGTAAAGTCCTCCTTTTCATCCTTCTTTTAGATCATCTTCTTAACCTGTAAACTATATCTAAGAACATAAGAACTGCTTGTTAGGAAGATGTAAACTATGTTCTCAAAATAGAGTGTGTTCTTTTCCAGAGAAACTTCTCACCTTGTCACCTGCACAAGTTTTTATAAAGCACCCACAGCTAATTTGCAAATCACCATTAACGGCCATGTCTATGCTTACTATATTTAATTTCATCAGACCTACTTAAAAGCTGAGTGCTCTTTACAGCTTTGTTTTGTCTGCTTCTGAATAACCACTAAGTAAGGAACTCCAGAATTGAAGAAACTCCAATACCAACAAAAGCCAAGAGTAACCCCCTTAATCCCTTGTCCAGCCCTCATAAACATTGCTGGTTTTTCTTTCAAATATTGAAAACATTTCCATGTGTATTCATTTATTGCTTTGTCAGAAACAAAACCTTTTCCCACCTCCTAAAAGGAGCCCAAAGAAACATGTGCATACAAACCTAGCTGGCCTCTAATGTCCACAAAATAATAATAATAAAAATCTACTGATCTTATTACTACTATTCAGTTTGTGGCACCTTCTCTAAACTGTCACGTCAGTGAACAGCACTACATATACTGTCCTACAGATCCCAACTCCAGGGAATGGCTTGGAGAGAAATCACATGCTTGCCTTTGTCTATTGCCTGCCAACCACAAGTCCAGACATATATCCTTTCTGGATCAAATAAGCTGATGGAAGGGGCTAGAAAACAGTTCTTACTTATTTGTTACGGAAGAAGTTTGGTGAGCATCCTGTAGCACTCCATATCAAGGGAAGTAAATTTTCCAATTTCTTGTCTAAGGAAGAAAAATCCCTTATCAGTGAAAATCAGTAAGCCAGAACGAAACGGACACATTGGCATAGTACCTGGCATTGACTAATGGAGAGCAGTGAACCCCACGGCTAACAGTCCATGGATAGCAGCAAGGAGCAGACAGATCCTGTGGCAGAGCCCTGTCTGTGGCTACAGCCATTGCTAAGCTGCTGCCATCCACGCTAGCAAGTCAGCCAGTCACCCCTGCAGCTTTCTACTCCCAGCATGTAAGGCTGGAAAAGGCAGCAGTAACAGAATGAAGGGAAGTCCTGGATGAGTGGACAAGGGCCGTAACAGTACACGCTGTCAGGATTTGCTGCCATTTTAAATTCATGTAAAATTGTTGAACTTAATGACTACAGCATCACTACCGTATTACTGACTTCCAATGTTATCTTTTAGTTGATGATCAAGGCTGTCTGCAAGCTTCACCAAGATAAAGAAATGCGGGTGAGAAAACTAAGTGGCTAAAGTTAATTGCATGTGCAACAGTGGTTAATAATGAAAGAAGTGAATAAGCGCATATACTGAGGTTGTAATTAAAAGCACATTTTTAAAACGCTCTGCCATTATCTACATGCACAGAGGTGATAATGGTAATCAGTTCACAGCAGTCACCAACTCAGCTCTAAGCACTATGCTAAACCACAGGGTTATGAATTCATTTCAGATATGGACTTTGCCACCGTCAAACGAGGAGGGTAGTGTATTCTGTCTAAGGAAAGGCACATGTACTAAAGGTGAAGCAGCTCAGTCTGAACAGAGCAGCAAACTAGGAGGACACAAGCTGCCTGCTGTCAGCTGCATATGATTTAAGGCGTTGGTCGTGACATCTGCCAGGTCCTAAAGCAACGTTCCAGGAGTTCATCATCTTGCACTACAAACAGAACCACAAATACAGCTGAGCTAGGTCCTTTCTTTATCAAACAAATAGTGAAAGTACTCTCGGGAACAGTCCCATGACTGAGCCTTGTCTTAACAACCCATGCATGATGACCTTCAAGGCATACTGCAAAAGCCTTTTAAACAAAGTGCTTCCAACTTGAATGAAGCTTTTTCATTTCGACTTAACTACTTAAGGATGCCCAACTGAAAAAAAAAAAAAAAAAAAAAAAAGCAACACCGCTGCACATTTGGGCTGTTCAGAACAAAAAGGAAAGGCTGCAGAGACTGCTTCAGCCATTTCTGTATGGACTAAGATTTCTACTTTCTGGTCACTAATTTGAAACAACCGCAATGGCAAGTCATAAACACCTCTACCCCAGCAAACCAGTGTTCAAGCACAACTCTCTTATATGCTCCTGTCTCAGCTCCAGCAGCTGGATGGAGGATTCACTAGGCACGAACCGAGTTAACTCCCTCACTCTTTCAGGTGTTCTTGTCCATGCCAGAGGCTGAAAGCCAACCTGGCAACCGCACAAAAGTTCTTACTGTTTTTAAGCTACTGTCTTTTCTGCGGCAATGCTCCCTACGCAGGTGAGCTTTATCAAAGCTAGAAACACAGAATGTAAAACAAAACCACGTGCAAATGTTCACAAGCGATTAACTTTGCGAAACCTGCCTTCGGAAGTCATAGTAAGCCACGGCCTTGTGAAAGCAGAAGTACCGAACGTGTGCGAGCGAGCAAAGGAGTCTCGTGAATCTGCAGCCGTGACTGTGCAAAGATTTCATCCCGCTTCCCTTCCGAGCGAGCTCCCGCCCGAGAGGCCAGGACTTTGCTCCGCGTGTTTTTCCAGCGAGCCCTTCTTCTCCCCAACCTACCCGGCTGTCAGCTTTTGGGACAGCGCTGGGCGAGCCCACCAGGCTGTGACAGCTCTCTGGGAGAGGTGGGATGGGGGCACGGCGCCCAGGCCGGCTTGGTGGGCAAGCCACTGGTTTTTGGGCAGCAGCGCCGTGCCCGGCGGCCCGTGGGCAGCGGGACTCACCGTTGCTGGACTTGAGGTCGCGGTGCAGGATGGGGACGATGGCCTGGTCGTGCAGGTAGAGCATGCCGCGGGCGATCTGCACCGCCCAGTTGACCAAGACGTGCGGGGGGATGCGGGCAGCCCCGGGCCCGGCCGAGGAGGAAGAAGAGGACGAGGAAGACGACGAGGAGGCGGCGGCAGCGGCCAGGGCCCTGTTGAGGGACCCTCCGCGGGCGAACTCCATGACGAGGCAGAGGTTGGGCTCCCGCAGGCACACGCCGTGCAGGGCGATGATGTTGGGGTGCCGCAGCATGGCGAACAGCCGGGCCTCCCGCCGCACGCTCTCCGCCGTGGCCGTGATGTCCTCGTCGGGGTCCCGGCGCGCCGCCTTCACGGCCACCTCGCGGCCCCGCCAGGTGGCCCGGTACACCTTGCCGAAGCCCCCGACGCCGATCACCTCCCGCAGCCGCAGGTGCTCGAAGTCGATCTCGGGCGGGCTGCCCCCCGCCGCTGCCTCCTCCTCCTCCTCCTCCTCCTCCTCCTCCCGTCCATCTCCGCCACCGCCCGGCCGGCGGCTGGCGGTCACGTAGTTAGCGGGGAAGATGCCGAGGCGCTGCCGGATCTTCCCCGCCCACCACCCGTCGTCGCCGGACACGGCCGCGTCCTGCGACAGCACCTCCACCACGTCCCCGCGCCGCAGGCTCAGCTCGTCCTCGCCGCTCGCCTCGTAGTCGTACAGCGCCGTCCACAACGGCGCCGGGGCCGGCTCCTCGCCGCCACCGCCACCACCGCCGCCGCTCCCCGGCGCGGCCATGGCAGCGCGCTCAGCCCCCGCCGCCCGCGGGGCGCCCGCCCGGCCGCATCCCCACCTGCCGCCGCCCCGCCCCGCCCCGCCCCGCCCAGCCGGGAGGGAGGGAGCGAGGGGGAAAGGGGCGGGGACAACGCGGAGGGGGCGGGGCCCGGCCGCCGCCGCCACCGCCGCCGCCGCCGGCCGGGAGGGCGCAAGCGCCGAGCGCTGGAGGGCGGGGGGAGCGGAGCGGCGCCGCTCCCCGCGCTGCCGCCGCTGATTGGCCCGCGGGAGGCACGTGAAGGGGGGCTGTGGGGGGGTGTGGCTGAGGAGGGGGTTAACGGCCACAACGGGCGGGGAGGGAGGGTGGTCAGCATCAGGGCTCTGCCCGCTCGGCAGTCGCGGGCGGTGCTCGGGGCTCCGCTGGAATAAAGGCTGAGGTGGTGCTGAGGAAGCCCCGCTTCCCTAATTCCGCTAAGAGGGACGGGTGGCTTACACGCGGCGAGCTTCCTCCTCCAGCCCTGCTCTGCGCCCACCCTGTGAGGCCCCGCGTGGCTCAGCCGCTTCTCTAGGGGAAAAAAAAAAAGCCTGGAAACAGCACCTTCGCCACACCTGCTGTTCCTGGGTCCAGGTTTTCCACATCCCGTCTGGAAAAAAGTCATTTTCGAAGCACCAATACTTGTCTTGTTGGAAGCGTGAAAGAAGTGTGTGGTCTCAGGGACGTACTGTCTTCTCACCAACGCTGTGGGAAGCGCTGTTGAACAAAAACTTGTTTTCATCTCTGGAGCCCACCGCTTTGTCCCACCAAGCCCAACGTTCTGGAGGAAGCTGCAGCCAAGGGATGGTTTCCAGAGGAGGAAACCGAGGTGGCTAGAAGAGGCTGGGGGAAGGTGCCAAACCACATCACCTGGTAGAATTAGCAGGCGCGATGAATGCTGCTCGAGTTTTCACACCAAAACCCGCACCCCGAGTAGTGCACGTAAACACAAAATTTGCAACTGAGTATCCCAAGACTGAGGTTCCAAAATAGTCATGCAAAATTAAAATTACACAAAGTTAATAAGTTCCTTTTTATCCCACAGCCTTAACCGTGTCTGCAGCTCTCCACAAAAGGCGAAAATTAGACAGTGACTTACTGAACCGTGCTAACCAAAAAGAAAGAATGCAGAACCAGCGTGTCTATCGAGTCTTTTCCCATTTCCTTTAATATAAGAGAATGCCTTGCAGCTATTCAGAGAGATAATTGCGAGCCTTTTCCTTATCTGCATACTTGCCTTATTATAAAAGCCATAAAGTATGTTGTAATACAAGCGTTCTGCCACACAAATTCCACCTTGAACTTTATCTGTTATCCGAAGGAATCTGCAGGAACTAATTAACTGTGGAATGTTTTGGGTCAGGCGAGGTATTGGTTGCAGCAGAGCGAAAAGTTTAAATATTTATTTAGAGCTGCTCTTCCAAAATTTGCTCCCCGAAGTACCACGATGCACGAGCTCGGGTCACCCTGCGTTCGGGTCACGCTTCTTGTTTCTGCAGCACCGGGCACTCCAGGCTCTCGGTATGTGATTGCTGTCCCCAGGTGCTCTAATAATGGAAATTATTTTCCAGAGGACGGCAGGAGGCTGCTGTAACCTTTCCCATGGCACCACCTAGTGGAGTCGTGGTTCCCAAGAAGGCAACGCGGGCTGCTGAAGGTGAAGGGCGCTGCTCAGCTCTGTCGAGGACTCTGCGGTCACGTTTTTCATCCTCCTCACTCCGCTGCAGCTGCGGTGCCGTGCAGCTGCGCCACGGCCGGGACACGTGCCCTGGGCTGGAAATGACAGCGCCCTTCGTACCCGCAAGTACCGATGCACCAGCAAATGCTCGGTGCCAACGTGAGCGAACATCAGATGAAGGAGAGGGGCAGGATTTGAGGACGGGATGGACACACCGCCCTAACGGGGCACAAATTGCATCAGCTGCAATGAAGCGCTCGCCACCTGGGGCTTCCAAATCACGCCCGACATGAGTCAGCTGTCTCAAAAAAAAAAAAAAAAAAAAAAAAAAGAGAAAAGTTCGGAAGAAGCTTTCCAGTTCCGCCTTTCTTTCCCCATCTCTGCTTTTCGGAGGTGCGCGCGTTGTCATGTGTCAGGATGCACAGGGAAAGCGAGCTTTTTTTTTATTATTATTTATTTATTTATTTATTTTTTTTCTGCCAAGCCAACCGCGTGAGTTGTCACGCAGCACAGCCGGTATTTATAGGGGGCTAACTGCAGATGCAGGAGGACTGCGCTCTCCTCCCCGCTCCCTGCCCGTCGCTTTGGCGAGGTCCCGGCCCCGTTCCCGGCCCCCCCCCCGGGCGTGTCCCCGAGCCCCCCCCCCCCCAGGAGCATCCCGGGGGCGGGCGCGGGGCGGGGCGGGCGGGATGCTCGGCGTCGCGGGGCACCATGGGAGAATCCGCGGGCCCCCGGCATGGCGGCGGCGGCGGCGGGGGGCGGCTGAGGGGCGCCGCTGGCGGTGGTGGTGGCGGCGGCGGCGACGGGGGAGGCGGGGGGCGGCCATGGTGTCGCCGGCGGCGCGGCTGGTGGTGCAGGGCGTGTGGGCGGCGCTGACCGGCGGCTGGTACCACGACCCGGAGCTGGGCGCCTTCGCCAACAGCTGCCACCTCTATCTGTGGCTCTTCCTGCTGACGCTGCCGCTGGCCATGCACCTGGTGAGCGCCCCGCCGCCGTGGTGGGACCGGGAAGGGCACCCTCGGCCGGCGTGGGGCTGCGGGGAGGGGAAGGCAGCAGCCGGGCCTGTGCCCGGGGTGACCCCCGCGGGGACAGCTCCAGCGCATCCCCACCTGGCCCGGGCTGTGCTGCTGGAGAGGGAGGATAAATGGGGGAGGCTGGGGCCGAGCCGTGTGCGCCTTGCTGAATGTCACCCTGCTGTATGTCACCCTGCTGTGTGTCACCCTGCTGTCACAGCGCTACTATGCACCGTGCCCTTTGGGCTCGACGTAGCAAGGCGGTAGTTTTATAACCGGGGCGCGTTTGCCTGACTTTAGTACGGCTTTCCTTGACAACTTGAAAGTTTACTCCAGGTGTGTTCTCCTCCTGTGCTAGGAAAGCCTAAAAATAGTTTGCTGGATCATTGCATCTGTTCATTGGTGTGTTCTTCAGTGACTGTAGCTGTGTACTGCTTCTGTTGGTGAAAATTGCCATTCATCTCACATTGACTACTAAATTCTTAACAAGTTTGTAGGTTTTTTTTTTTTTTTTTTTTTTTGGGGGGGGGGCAAACATTCTAAAAAGGTCTTATCACCCTACATAGTCAGCTATGGGCTTCATTTTCAAAAGCAATGAGCATTCATGACTCCCTCTGCAATCCCAGGGAAAAGTCAGTCTTGTGTTTTTTAAAAATCAATCAGTGTACTCTATTTTGTGGCATGGATTGTGCTCACTCCCTGTAAGAATGGTTCACTGAGTTCTTGCACCAAGGTAACAGTGTATTTTCTTCTGATTAATTGCACCTCTGCCTTCTGCAAGCCAGCAGGAACCTGAAGTTGTAGGATTTACTGCCAAAGTGGTGTGTGCGATTGTAAGAAGGAAAAAAAAAAAAAGGGGGGGGGAAGAAAAAAGTAAGGGTTAACTTTTCCAGTTGGTGCTAGTAGGTTTGTGTCTGAAAGAATGTGTATTGCCTTGTGGGTAATTTCTGTGCTAATACCCTGGAAGAAGGCATGCAGGGGTGCACAAAAGAACACTGGACCTAGAGATTCTAGGTTAGACGTAACATAGGAAATTATTTAAAGAGAGAGAAGGACACCTAACTTATCTACTGAACTTCTCACTTTCTCTCTCCTGGGTTTCATCATTGTCTATCCTGATGGACTTGCTTTTTCTGCAAACTGGCCAACTTTGTGATGAATCATCCGGTTAAATGCAGGACTTATGTTCTTGAGCTAATGTATCGCAATGGGAGTTCTTTATCCTTGATAAGAATAATGCATTTATTATGCTGCCTGCTCAAGTAATGATGTCCTCAAGTATTTGCTTTCCTGCTTTTAAGTGGTTGGGCTTTGTAAACTTTGTGCAAGCCACATATTCTTGCCACTTAGAAAACTGAACCTGCCATTTAATTAAAGGTTTTCTTTGGGGAATTTTATTTATAATGTTTGACAGTGTTTGGGGTGGTATTTTTGTTACACGCTTACCATTAGTAGTTTTGGATTCAGCTTAAGCAGTCACAGATATCTCTTGAAATGGCAAAGTCAGAACAAAACAGAGTACTAGTACTAAAAATTTTCCTTTGAATTGGATTGACTCAATCATGCCTTTGTCAAAGTCAGAAAGTCTCTCTGGAATGGTTTGATTTGAATGAACTGGCAAAATTCATCCGTCTCCTTTTAGGTTTTTCACACTGGCTCGGGTGAGATATGCTGACAGTAGCATCAGGGAGCTTATAGTATCAAGTTGTTTATGTTGTGTGGATGGAGGATTTCATTCTCTAGCACCGTCAGCATAGCTTACTTTGGTTCTAGTTGTTCCAGTATGAACTTCCCCGTCCCTGAAAATGCAGATCTCTGTTTCCATCTCTCCCTCTTCTTTCTCGGTTTTCCTTTGTAGTAGTAAATATACAATTAAAAATGTATATTGAAAACTCTTTGGAGCAGCACTGCTGCTAAAATCAACTTTCAAAATCTTAGTGAGATCTCTTTTTGCCATGTCATGTCAAACCTCATAGCAGATTATGAATTAGTTATTTTATTCCACCGAATAGCCCAGGGTTCCCAGGTGTCGTGTGCAGGAAAGAAGTGGTGCATGTTAAACAAAGCCACGGGGCTGCATTCAGCCCCAGTGCAACACCACTGAAGCAGAGAGATGGCTTTGGGGATGCTTGTACTGTAGCCTATTGTACAAGCTGCAAGGCAGTGCAAGTTCACATTTTGGTGAGTCCCTGAAATGGTGAGAGTTTCTTCTGCCTTTTGTTGGACAGCAAACTCTTGAACTTAAAGGGTTGTGACTTCTTATGCATTAGGTCTTCAAATCGTGCCATGATAGGATACATAGAACATGGCAGTATAAGGGTGTGGGCATGTAAACAAATTACTCAGAGGTAAACTGTGATAAAAGTTGCAGTGGGTTGGCTGCTCTCAGTCCCTACTTTCTCTTTGTCTCTCCATAAAAGTAAGGAAGTGTGTGCCTCTAGGACAGAGAGCTAAGCTACACCGTTCCTACCCTATTTACTGTGAGGTAGAATGCACACTGAAATCTGAGTTTACACCCCTGGGCTTTGATGTGCTACCTGTTTTTCCATGCTCTATACTGCATTATGGACGTACCTTAGTTATTAATTCAGCTAAAGGAACATCAAAATATTTATCTTTGGCTCCAATACTATTATCTCCCACTCTTTCTTCAGCAAGTGTGACTGTAGTGGCTGACTGCACATTTGTTTGGCAGCTGACTTGTTTCAGTTCTGTGGCACGCCGAGTCCCAGGTGCAGCACCGTGTACCTTTAGATGCACCAGGTGGGTTACATCTGGGTCTAACCAACTCTAAATATTCCATCCAATTTACAAGGTGTGGTAGTTTGTTCAAAGGTTACATGCCTTTAACTTAGGAAATACCTCAGTCACCTCTACCTTTGTGCTACCCAGATAACGTTAGCAGACGCACCGAGAAGTTGGCCATTCCTCTGGGAGTGATCTCTGGGCAGGCAGAAGTCCCCGGCAAGTGTCCTGCCTGCATGGGCAGGACAGTCCTGCTGCATTTGCAATAGTAAGGTCACATTTTGAACATGTGAACCTGTATTGTTGCCCATGGCCACACAATGTTCTGGTTTGGGGAACTATTGGAAAACAAAAAAGCATGTTATAGTGGAATATTTAATTGCACAAGAGGGGAAAAAAAAGCTACAGCTTCCACAGAAACCCGTGGGATGCCATAAGATTGCTTTTTGATTAATTTGTATTTTTGGTATATTTTTCTAGCTTCTAATAAGATGTCAGCTCAGCTGAAGCTTTTCCTGTCATGGGGGCAACATTCAAAGGGCAAAAGAGCCATGCGTGTTCCTGTTGCAAGCACGGGAGGGGAGGTGTGCTGCTGGGGCCTGCTCCCGGTGGGGCTGTCGTCTCTTGCAGTTAGGTGAAAGTACCCAAAGAACTGAGAAGTCATTCAGCAGAGAGGGTGGAGAGAGATGATGAATACACAGCCACATGGTGTGATTATAAAACCTCGTTTCCATAGGAAATGAGGCTAATTATAACTATAGTACATCAGAAGCAAATCTATCATGTAATTCCTCAGTGGACTATAATTTAATTCCTCCTTAGCTCATTCTGGTAGCTTTCACATAGCTGTACCTGGGAACACCAAGCACACTCCTGACACCTCTACCTTATGCAAGAGGCCTGATTCCAAAAACCCAGAGCTTTCCATTCCCACCTTCATCTTTCTCCTGACTCCCCACGTGGGCTGGGAGCAAGCTGCCAGTTTGTAGTACTTAGCTTGCGCCAAGATCCAGAATATTAAGGATCTGCTGGCCGTATTTACATCTATGTATGTGCATGGGTTTTGAGTTGTGGGCTCTGTGGGAAGCACTGTATGTTGGGTGGACCTGCAAGGGGGAGCACAGGGGGAGGCACAGAATGTGTGTCTGGGGGGTCTGCTCATGAGGCAGGGACGTGGACACGTGGCACTTAGCATTAGCCCAAAGCACTCCTCTCCTTCCCTCAGAAACCTGGGAGCCTCTGGTGGTTTCTCTCCTGTAGCGCCCTCTGTACAAGCATAGATTGCGTTATTGGAAGTTGATTTTTGTTGTGTCTGCTTGAAGTTATATCATATTTATTAAGCTTTATAAGTGTCACCTACGAAGCCTTACTACTTTTCTAGTGACTCATTCTGTGATGTTATTTAAGAATGAGTTTTTTAGTCCACGCTTTTTTAGCATATAGTTGAAGAGATTTCCTGGAAAGTGAACGCATCTCTTTGAAACAAATAGTTACAGGTAATTGGATGACATTCTTTGTGGACGCAAGCGATTTTTAACTTGTATTTTGCAAATACGTTAGTCATACATTAGTCATAAGATTCAAATTCCTGAACCTTATCCGCCAAACCTTCTACCTTGAGAACTCTGGCTTGCAAACGGATCCTCTTTCTGGCCCAGATTCAGTAAATGACTGAAGGGTATGCTTAGTTTTGGTGTACACACAGTGCCATGAAGCATTCTTAGCAGACTAAGCCTCAACTTGTAGAAAGTCGTGTCTTTCTTATTAGATACTGTTCGTAATACCTACCTGCTAGATAGCTTCTCTGCTTCTATCCAATAGACTCTTTGTATGTGAATCAGAATAGTCCTAAAAAGGACTTGCCTGAAAACTTTCCCTCGTGTATTTTGAAGGTAGGAAGTCTTGCTAAGCCAAAAGTGGCAGAAGAGTAGCTATCCTTGCTTACGATAACACAGAAATGATTCAATATACTCATTTCAAGGTCAAGATAAATGCAGTGACATGTTCTAGAGATGAATTAAGTGTGCCTTGTTCCCTTGCCTTCCCCAACTATGTGGGGGTAGTGCAATTCATTTCTGAATCTGAAATTCTTTTTGCATCCAAAGACTCCTTGATCTGCAAAGGTGGTACTTAAAAATGATAGATTTAGGGCACAGAGTGAGGATCATTCTTAAAAATTAATTTAAATAAACTTTTAGCATGCCCTGAGCATTGGAAATCTTCTTTTTAGTCTCCATGACAAATTGTGCAGAGATATAATAATGCTCTGGAAAAAAAAAAAAAAAAAGAGAAAAAAGGAGATGAAACGTGCTGTGCGAGTGCAGCTGGATTAAAACAATATGTAAGGGTGTTTCATGAGTACAACGATGAAGGCTTTGGCCCTTCAAATGTAACTGCAAGTATCTATTGCTGTGACTTTCCCTTTACGGTAAGGAATTATTTACATAGGAAAGTGCTGTTAGTACGTCATGTCAGTGCAGCACCAATGTCTGTAGTTGAACTATAATTCACTGTAATGACTAAGAGAGAGGGTGCCCATCACGGATCAACAGGCACAGATCAGACAGCTGCGAATTAACAATTATGAACTTCAAAAATAAAAATAAAAATCAAAGAGGCTGCCTTTACAGATGCATTTTATTCATTTGTGATGACTAGTTCTGATTAATTATGTAAAATTCTTCAGAAGTAAAGATAATAGGAGACATGCTGTGAAGTGTTGGAAAAAGCAGACGAAACTACAGCATTTTACTTCCAAATCATAGCTTCGAAGCAGGGTAAGATGACAGATTTTTTCAAAAGGGGGTCCCCATTTGTGAGTAATTAACGTTTCATTATGCCGGCATTTCTGTAAGTTCAGGAAAGGCTGCATTATCCTGGGAATGGAGTATTGTAAGAGTGTTTCAACAATGTTTGTTAATTGTATGCTTTTAGTGATTCTGTTCAGAAAATAATACTACTCGTAGCTAATCAAAAGAAGAATAAACCTTCTAGTATGATTTGGAATTTGTACAAATCTTTAGAACTTCTTGGTGAGCAGAATTCACGTCTGCTGCATGGAGATGCAGTACTTCTTGTGTCTGCAAAATTCAGTAGGGGTACAAAAAAACATAACAAGAACTAAAGATTTTGAAAATGACTTTAAAGATTCTAGTAGCATCTTCTTAAAGTAAACTGTTATGATGATGTCTTTATTATTCCTTTCTGTAGGCTTTTCCAGCAAATGCTGTTACGGCTTTCGCATACTGCAGCTCAGTGACGGTGTTCTTCACAGTAATTAAGGTGGTCAGTTACCGTCTGCATCTGATGTTTGATAAAGGAGAAGTAATTCAACAGCAGATCTCAAGAAAAAATGGAAGGCAATGTAAAGATGCAGAGGTCCCAAAAGGAAACACAGTTCAGCCCTCAAATCGTAGGTAAGGTTTTCGTTGTACATTAATGATACACTTTGTAAAACTGGTAGGTTTGTACTATGGTTCTGCATAGCAGAAATGCCTGCTGACTGCAGGAAAACTCCTTATGGTTTTGTGAGGAATGTCACTTAAAAACCTGCTTAGTGCTTGAATTCTCAGTGGCTCCAGCCACTGTGTTACAACTACAGAACTTCAACTGAGAGCTCTGTGTAAATGAACTTTTTGTTTTGTTTTTGGTGTGTTTACAGTTGCTACTGAAAGCTCTGCTGCTGCTCTGTGCGAGCTATGTATTAGAGGATTTGTTCTTGTACCTCTGTGCTGCTGTTCTTTTGTGTCTTTACATACATGTATACACATCTGTGGCACGCTCCTAGCAGTGACGTTGCTGGGAGTGTTGAAGTCTGCCTGCACAAAGACTCTTCTGAGAAATGCTTCTTATGAGTCAATAACCATACAGAGGTTTTGATTTAGTTGAAGGATGCCTTTCAGGCTCTGTTTCTGTTTAGTTCTCACCAGCCTGCAAAGCTGTTCCCTGTTTACGGGTGTCTGATACAGTAATTTAGGAGGCTCATCTGTTCTAGGTTGGCTCAAATTTAAACAGAACCTCCCTGTGTGTTTTCCTTTTGGTTGGCTAATGAAATAAATGTAAACTTTCATTATCCTGCCATTGTTTTGGTTACAAATTAGAGGTAGCATCCCTTGAAACCTGCATGTTAAGTCACATAAGGTGTTCCTTATAGGAGGTCACAGGCACAGCAGTATGTTATCTATCTCTTGATCAGAAGATAAATGACTTAATTTTGACTAGCTGGATGACAGAAGTTTTAAAACAGGCCTTGGTAGCAGGCAGGTTGGTTGAACAAGTTTTTGAAGCCAGCTAGCTACAAAAAAAAATTCTGGGGAAGGTAACTGAACTGAGACCCCAGGGAAATAATTTTGTAGCTTATGGGTAGCTGTAGGGTCTTAAAACTAAAATTGGAATAACAAAAAACACTTTTTGACATTTTGTCATAATGGTGATTTTCTTTTCCAACTAAATTTTTGTTGCATTATACCAGAGAAAGAGAACTTATTGGTTCTTGTTAGTAGGTCTTGGTCAAAAATACTTGCTTACATCCATGGAAAATCTAATAGAAAATGTGTGAAAAGAGTAATGAATAGCTGAATGCATCCACCAAGAAAATGATTAAAAAGTTGCCTGTAGCATATATTTCTCTTGCTTAAGATGAGAGGAACATCTTTATTTTGTCATCTGATGGTTATATTAATGCACAGTATGCATTGCATTTCAAACAGCTGTTTTATGGGGGATTGTAAATAAGTAGACAGATAAAACAGTATGTATTCAAGGGTACAGTAAAAAGATGTAAAAACCAGGAATTGCAAAAGGAGTAAGGAATTGTACATTTAATAATAAAATAATAAAAAATAGCCTTTTGTGCCAATAAGTCTGTGCATTTAGCAGGCAGGCTGAATGACACTGTATGCACATAGGGAGTTTGGAGAGATGTCATTATATTTCTCATAGCAATGTCCTACTACTTGTGAAGGCACCATGAACATTCTACATTGAGTGATTTATTTATTTAGCAAGCTCTCTTGGAGAGGGAGAATAGGCAAAATAGATCACAGCATTTTTCAGCCTTGTACTTTTAAACTGGAGGGGGAAAAATATGCTGGCACTTCATCACATTGTGCTGTTCCTTCCTATTCCACTGTTATTCCTTAGCTTCTCAAAACTTAGGGTGATCTTCTGTGGTTATAAACATTTGGTTCCTTTTCCCCTTTTTCAGCAATAACACTAGGGATAATGGTGTAGTTGGCGAGATCAACCAGAATGACTCTACCCCGACAACTCACGAGAGTTCAAGGGTACAGGATCTCCACTCACAGAACTCATCTGGACCAATGGTTAGTATGCTTCTCTGTACTCAAGTTTTCACTCTGTGCATTACGCAGCTTACCACATAGACTTTTTTATGGTCAGGTGCTGACTGCTTGAAGCACATCTGCCCTGAATTGGAAGGGTACTTCCATGAATATACTTTGTATAACCACTGCTGTTGGCCAGCCTTGGCTTTGTCCTAAAAGTTTGGGTTTACAAAGGCATGTCTGCTATAGGTAATTCTGTAAGTCATTAGAAACCTTTGAAAATCTTGCTAAGAGCAACTAGTTTTCATGACTGCTTTGAGAGAAGGGAGAAGCTAATGCAATCAGAGCGGTCTCTCGTAACCTCAGAACGAATCTGCTCCTGGAGTATTAATAACTTGTTTTTGTTTAACTAGACTTATGCTTATACAATAAACACTCAACATGTACCTTCGGTATTTAAACAAAGCATAAAAACAGATTTTAATCTAGGGGATGTCTATGTGAGTTTAAAAATGCATGTATTCCAAGCCATTGTCCATGCTTCTAAATCAATTAGTGTATGAAATAATGAATGTGATATTTGTAGATCTTGTTATTAAAGGAAAAAAATGAGATATCCTTGAAGTCTGAAAAAGGAAGTATTCAAAAATTAAGAAACAGAATGAACACTGTGTGTGTGATCTTAAGCTACTCCCCACGTACACTGTGATAAAATCTTTAATTATGTGATCCCATGCTATTTTTTCCTACAGGACTTCTGCCTCAGTCAGTACAGAGGATGGTTAGCAATCTCTGAATAAGTAGCTATTTGATACTTCATTCTGTCTTCCTTTTTTTTTCCCTCTGTGTCCCTAGTTATAGCAAACTATTCAAATCCTGGTTTGAATCAAAACTCTCTCATTTCCCTAGAGTGTTTTTACCTTTCTGTAGCATCTGTTTGGTTTAGAAACATTAATGGTTTTTCTTTTATGAGGTATTTTCCACCTTGTTTCTGTCCTAGTCCCCAGTATTCTGGTATTTGTCCAGTCTGCAAACCCATTTCTTCTGGGGATCTTGTCCGAGTCTCCCATTTCCAAATATGTAGGTTGGATCTACTCAACTAGTCAAACCTTTTCTTGCCTACAGGATCCCCCATGAGATTTTTGGGAGATAACAGCTGTTTTTTCTTGGGTTTGGTGTATGTTAGCCTGAAGAAATCCATGTTATTTTTTCCCAATAACTTTTATCTAGTTCTCCATTTAGGCTGTTGAATTTTAATCCCAAAGTGTTTCTCTGGAGTATTGTCTAGTCTGGGGCTTTGCTGTGCAAAACAGACATTGACCTGCTGATGAGAACGCATCAGAGGCTACCAACATGGCTGAGGAGCAAGGTGCATGATGAATGAGGACAGGCAGATTTTTTCCTGTTTTAGATGTTTTTATCCTAAAGGCCAAAATCCATGTAAAGCTAAAAGAAGAGCTTGCTGTTCTCTTCAGCTTGCTAATGGAAGAATATAGAGAAGATTGAGCACTCTTCTCAGCAGTGTGCTGAGACAGAATAAGAGACAATGGACAAACTACAACTGAATGTAAAGATTTTATTTATTTATTTACCAAGAGTGTGGTCAAATACTGGAACAAGTCCAGAGAGGTTGTGAAATCTCCATTCATGGAGATATTCAAAGCTCTGCTGGAGGTGGCCCCAAGCAACTTGCTCTAAATGTACCTGCTTTGAGTGTGTGTATGTATGGGGGAAAGGGTTTGGACTAAATGACCTCCACAGCTTCCTTGCAATCTGAATGATTGTAGGGTAATTAAATGGCTCTCTCCTCTAGTTTTTCATTGAAAAATTGATGGAGATGAAAGTTTTTCAGCTACATGTTTTCAAAACAGTAAAATGAAAAGAGGAACAGGTGAATGCATTCTATTCCTTAACAATTAAAAAAAATCTAGAGTAGGCACTGCAAAAAAAAAAAAAGTTTTTTAAAGATCTTAGATTTTCTTTTTCCCCAAACATCATGCACACAATTGCAATGATGCAGTTTGGAGCATGGCTATTCTATAACCATCTCCCTCACCCACCCTTTGCATTTTGTGTAAGGTATGCATCCAGATTTCAGTGATGTTCAGCAGTAATATCAGTGCTGTAAGTAACCTTTGCTTAGATAACTGTTGCATTGATTTGTTACATTGCATCATTGTTTTATTGCTTTTTTTCAGCAGAACTTAACATGTAGCCATACTACCTTTGTGTGTTTTTTATTTTTAGGAGCTGCCAACACGGGAAACTATTGAAGATCTCAAAGGTACATGTATCTTGAAGGCTTTATAAACCCCTTTAAACCTTTGTTTAATTGTTGCTTGGCACACAAGTCCCCACAACGGGTTCTATCATGCCTCATGTCAGGAGCTGAGTGGAAAAACTCAAGAAGACAAAATCTCAAGCGAATTCTAGCAGAATAAGCTCTCTCAGCTCTCAGTTGGGCTGTTAGGACCACAGCCTTTTCATGAGCGCACAGATAACTTCCTCACTTTTGACATGGGGAAGTGAAAGAGCCTTCTTCACACGTTCTTGGGGAGCTCTGTGCCTCTGGGAAGTATTAAAAGAGGAAGCCAATATTCAGGTTACATCTTAAAGCCCTCATACATCTTCTGACTGTATACCTTTGCAGTTGTTGACCTTCAGCTCAGTAGGGTAGATTCCAGCACACCTTGCTTTGCCTGCAGTTCCAGTGCTTGAGACGTCTCAGTATATTTCAGTTTATCTCCTTTTGGTTTAGGTTGATCACCATACCCTATGGAACTGTTTAAGAACTGCCTGAAGTATTACAATAAAATTCAGCCATGCTGGCTTATACTTTCTTCTCTCACTAAGTAGGGATAATTCTGTGTAAAATATTTATTTTTGATATTAGCTGTTTCTTGAGCTAATTTGATTATTTAAATAAAATAGACATGCTGCTACACCTGTTCTGATCTGAAAGGATTCTGGGTATAGAGTAGAACAGCAATTTTTCCACATGAGCCCTATTTTAATCTTCAGACACAATCCTACTAGTACAACTTATAATATGCCCACAACTATTCATAAAACTAATTCATCTTTGTCATCACAAAAAAATGGCTCGTTTGGTCTGACATTCTGACATTTATTCTCATATAAAGCACTATCAATATTACTGTATTTGCTTTCATAGTATTGCACATGCAGATAACCAAAAGGATCCTTGCTTAAGAACTGCTGTAATCAGCTGTGCCACCTGTGCTTCCATTTGCTCTGCTCTGGAGCAGTTTTTCCTAGCTAAAGAATGGACCTTGATAATAGATAGTTGTCCTTTTTTTGTGAGACCGAACTTCTGTTATGTCTTTATTAGGGGTTATGGTACTAGAAGACCAGGCTGTACCAACAGTTTCATCTACCTCACCCTATGTCAAAGCAGATACATTACCTGTTTCTACAGCTTCTGCTTCAGGTTCTACTGCATCAGCAATAGCAACAAAACCAGCTGCTATGGAAACACTTTCTGGGAATGAAATAAACAAAAAAGGAGAGAATGGGCACTCATATGGAGAGCATGGATCACGAGGTATTCTTGTGGAGAGAGATGTAGCTAAAAATTTCTCCAATGTTTCTTCATCGCAAGGTGATATTTTAAGGACTGGAGTATCTTTGGAGCCGTGGGACAGTGAAAATTCAATTATTTCAGAGCACTTGAGTAATCCTAGAAGTCACAAAAGAGAGAAATTGCTAGATGGCTCGCTGCAGGCGAGCTTTAGCAGTAACTGCCCACAGTGCAGTGCCTTTACAACCAAAGATCCTGAGCACGTGGAAAGTTCTTGCAATGCTGGTAATACCAATGAGGACCTTGATTGCTCAGACAGTGAGACTGCTGTTGCAGTTGTTGACAACTCTCTTCCCGGAGACCAACTGTGTGAGCCCATTAAAATTGTCATCACGATGAGCAGCACGCCAACCACCACCCTCAGCGACCTAGCAGGCTCTGTCCATCTAAAGGGTCTGGGGACTGACAGAACGAGCTCAGCCCTCGAGTCTGGTATAGTTACTGCAGATTGGCAAAGTCAACAAACTAATGAACAGCTCAGAATTCCTGTTATAACTTTTGATTTGTCTGATGACAGTAAAGGTAATGCCTATCCAGAAGTTAGTGAAAGTGATAGAACACCAGAAATTTTAAAGGCAGATCTGTCGTCCAACCATTGTTCTGGCTATGAATCTGGTGACGCAGTGAAGGAACACAGCAATCCAGCAAATAGTCCTTTGGAAACTAACACTTGTTCAGATCCAAATCAGAAGAATGCTTCGGAAAACATCCAGAAAGTGGATTTAAATCCTAAAGAAGAGCCGCAGAACCTAGATCCGCAGTCCTGTAAAACTGCTCATGAAAAGAGGCACATGCGGGTGCTGAGCGTAGACAGTGGGACAGATGTGCTTTTGAGTAAGAATTTCATGGAGGTATCTGAGAAAGAGAAGACCTTACCAACTTCTAAATCTGATTTAGAAGCTAAAGAAGGACAGGTGCCCAATGAATCTAACTTTCTGGAGTTTGTCTCCCTCCTGGAATCCATTAATACCTCAAAGATGAAGGCATCTAATCAATCCACTGTCAAAACAGAGACTACAAAAGAAAATGTGCTTGTTGGAGGTATGGTGCATGATTTACAACCCTTGGAATAAGGCAATTGCAACTAGTTACATTATTTATAGCAACATTGCCTGAGATTTGCAGTACAGTGAATGCAGAGGAAAACTGGTTTTGTTAATAGGGTCAGGGAAGGGCTGGACTTGGTGGGATAAGGTTGTTTAGTGAAAGTGTGGTAGTGCCAGCTGCAATTTCTTGAATACTTAATTTTCTTAACGATTCCTTTTGAAAAAGCTAATGCTAACCTCAGCAGGTGTCCAGTATGGATCTAGTGTTCCATGCTAGAATAGCTTGCATGTGGCAGGCCTCGATTGCAGGCATACCAGAAAGAGTTCTTAAATTGTGCGTAGCTACAGCATTACAGCTGCCTTTGCCCATCTTACCTGGTGCATGTTACTAGTGATCTGTGGGTTTGTAGAAACTGGAAGTGTCACTGGTGGTAGTTCAACTTCTATCTAATTAACACACGTGCACGTGTGTTCCTGAACTTCCTCTACAGTTGTGGGTTGGTTTCTAATTAAAAACAAAACAAACATACAAACAAAAAAATACATGTATTTGTTCTCAGTAGGTAAGAGTTCTGATTTTTGGTTGCTTAAAACTAATATATTCAGGTTTTAAGGAGGAAAGTTGGAGGGGTGGGGTCATTGGAACTTTGCAGTATTTTGATGAAAAATGGTTTCTTCTCATCCAACTTGTCCACTTAATTAAAAGGTTTTAATTTCTTTAAACAAAATCAACTCATTTAAAAACATATACGCAATCCGATTTATAGTTCTGATAAAGAAATAAGTGTTTCTAACCAACATTTTCATTGCTGACACCTAAATCTGTGACCCCTTTCTGTTTTGAAGGAACAGTATTTGTAACATCTTCAACTGCTGTGCAGACAAACCTAGCGAGCCTGTTTTGTGAGTGTGTGAGATGAGGTGCAGTGGAGCTGTGTGGAGTCTGGAGGTACTTGCCAAGTGATCTGTAGTTCCCTGGTTTAGAAGATCTGGGCTAAAGTCAAATAAGACAACCTGTATTCTCCCCTTCTCCAGAATGTTCTGTTCACCTTAGATCCTGTAACAGGTTGTTCTAAGATAGCCTAAGAGGAGGCAATCTAAATGCCTGCTTTGCATTGAATTTGGCTAACTTAGTGGTGCTCAGCAGAGCATCTCCTCTCCCCCGTTTCAGAATGACATCTCTTCCCTAGACTGGCCCTTAGCAGCCTGAATTTCCCTGCCTCTTCCCCCAAGAAGCCTCTCATTACATGGAAAATGTACAAGTGATTTCAAAGTTGTAAGCTTCATGAAGGCAAATATGAAATTCACATTTTTAGCTTAAAAATGGTAGATATTTCTTCTCAGTGCATCGTTTCCTGTCGGTTGCCTTTAGCCTTCACTTCACTTTTCCTAACTTTTTTCTCTTCTCTGTCCTATCAAAAGCATTAGACCCTTATCACGGTTTCCCCCTACGCTTATTTCTCCTTCCACTTTTATATTTCCCATCCACTATTTATCCCTTTTCAGCATAGGTGCTTGACTTCCCTCCTGTGCCACCTCCTTATTCTGTTTCATATTTCTCATCTTTCTCATCTTTTCTCATCTTTCTCATCTTTCCCTCCGTTCTTCCTAGCATTCCACACTGTTGCTTTTCCACTGTCTTTAACTCACCTGAAATCATTGCCTCCCCACAACGTGGGGGAAAAGCCACATGGTAATATTTCAGAGGTAAGCTTAAAACAAAAAGTGCAGCTAATTTAAAAATGGCTTTCAGACAAACACCTTCAGATAACATGACTGCCTTCATAAAGGAAGGAACAATGGCTGATCAGAATAAATCAGATAATCCATAAATTCCCTGGTGACACACACACAAAAAAACCAAAAAACTTTATTAATGTGTGTATAGTTATTAGGCTTTCGATCTGGCAAACTAAGTGCTTCTTCTTAATATCCATGGATACATGTATAGAATAGCTATTCTATATCCTCTTGAATGAGGATTCAAGACCTTCCCTCAAACCAATCTGATACCTGAAGTGACCAAAACGGAATCCTCTACTTTCCTGTTTCTGTAAGCCCACGTGTTTGAAAGCCAGTGGAGCTGAGCATCATAAATGCGTGGTTAAGCTGCCCTGCTCATGTCTCAGGTGGGAGTGGGATGGGGGCAAGCAGCAGCTTCTACCACTGCGCGGTGTCTCCCAGACCTTGTGTTGGTGCTGTGGGAAAAAAGAGTTTCAAGCTGATTTTTTTTTTTGTTTGTTTCAAGCTAGTGAGAGGTAGTTCAAAGGCAGTTACTTTTACGGGCAAGAAGGCTTTATTTTCGAGCCTAGTCAGAATGAGCTCTTTGCTAAAATAAATTACTGTCATTGCTGGCAGCTTCCCCACAGTAAGACTTGATTTTAGGACTGAGAAAGCCTCTAATTTGTTTACAGCCTTGCAATTACGAATGTTTTTTAACAAAATAGCATTTTAGAGTAAATTTGAATAAACATTATTCCCACATTAAAGTGGTTGTTCAGAAAAATGGAGGGGAAGGAATATAGAGCAAGACAAGCTATGCACCACTTGTTTTGAGGGAAGAGCTTGTTTGTCTTTTTGTTTCTTTGTTCTTTTGACCTTGCAAACCACTTAATTGGCAAAAGCTAATAATAGATGCCTGGTCCAAGCGATCATGAAATGCACCGCACAAAGGTGTTCATTAGGAAATGTGAGAAACTTGGCGAATTCCTGGAAAGTCGTGTGTTCAGGGCTGTGTGTAAGAAAGCTGACGTTTTGCATAATTTGGAAAAGGCAGGGAAATGTGCTAATTGCAACAGTCTTGAAAGTGAGCAAATGTCATAGATGGTTCTTTGTTCACTGTCTGCTCCCTCCACACACTTGTGAATTGTGTGAAAGCAGAAGATGTATAATCTTCACCCAACAAGCCCTTAAAACCTTAGAATCACCGAACAGTTTGGGCTGGAAGGGACCTTAAAGACCATCTAGTTCCAGCCCCCCTGCCACGGGCCTGGACACCTCCTGCTAAATCAGGTTGCCCAGGTCCATATAACCTGGTCCCGTCCAACCTGGCCATGAACACCTCCACGGATGGGGCATCCACAGCTTCTCTGGGCAGCCTGTGCCAGTACCAGCTCACTAAAATGCAGTACAAGAAAATAAAAGCCTTACTTAACACTAGCAGGGATGCCAGATTTAACGTGTTAAAATACAGGATGTAAAAAAGCTGTCTCTAAAAAGCTGTTCTGTTGCCACCCCGTCTCTTCTAGATCGTGAGAAAGTACCACTGACACTTGCTAAAAATGGCTTTTGGGCTTGTGTCCTTTCAGTTCTGAACCAGACTTTCACCACCCGCGTAATGAAAGCCTGTGGAAGGGCAACCGCAAATTTTCTTTATACTTTGAGATGCATAAGGAAAGCCAGGTTTGCTGGGTTGCTTCGAGTTCCTCTGCCATGCCTGGAGCTGAGGAAGAGGAGCTGTACATCTGATCTGTGCAGGACAAGGACTCATGTATGTGCTGCCCCTGCTGACACAGGTGACTCGCGCTCTAGGACAGCTAATGTTATCACCTGGGGAGCAAAGCTGGCCGTAGGAGTGGTGGGGACCCGCACAGAAGAACCTAAACCAGGACTGTGTGGCCTGAATTTGGATGTTTTGCAGGCTCTTTTTAGAAAAGGCACTCATCATCCTGGGCAGCGCACAAACCACAACCTTGAGCAAGTTCTGGATCCGAAGCAATTACCCTGCTCCTATAAAAAGCTGAAACATACTTAGGTCGATATTTTTAGACTCTTCATTTTTTTTTTTTCCCCCACATGTAAGAAAGAAAGCTACAACATATAATCATGGGGGAGAAGGATCTTGTGCGTAGAGCCACCAGCCCAGCTAGCTGCTGCCCTGGGAGGGGCAGGGGAGCTTCCCGGCAGAGCAGCTGTGTGCAGGAACCACGTGGAGTTTGATGCCCCGTTTTGGCAGGGACTGATGAGGTGCAGAACTTGATTTGCTAAATCTGATGCTCAAGATGCATCAATGCACCCATCAGTCTTATGGGTAAGGCTTGACAGGCTGTGATTTAAGAAATTCAGGCTTGAAGTCCCAGTGGTGCTGCTGTGTTCAAGGGTAGGGCTGGCACCTGTAAAGAAATCGTAAGGTTGTTTCAGAGGTTGGTCTTCTGACATAATTGTTAGGTTTACTGTTTGGTCTATTTACCTGAGACCTCAAAAATGGGGTTTTATTCCCTGCTCCGTTACAGGCCTAGGTGATTATTTTGAGCAACTCACTTCAGCGCTTAAGTTTCCCTGTCCTGTAACAGAGCGAGTGCCATTGGTTTTTCCTACTGCTTCAGGATTAACATGGTAATCCTGATTAATGGATAGATAATCCCATGTGCTTCTTCAGTGCCTGTGGTGAAATTTTATAGCAATTCCTGGACTGCATCAGGTTCACTGGGCACTGTTCCTATTAGAGGGTGACTGGCTTTAATATTGCTTTTCTATTTTAATGTAGTTGTAGCATAGTAGGCACATTTGGATCGTGAGTAAGCTAGATGTTACTGCTGAAGCAGAAGGAGTGAAGAAAGGGTTGGGAATGGCAATTAAAGTGTCTTCTGTTGGCTTTTATGATACATGCTCCACAGATATGAATGGGATATTTCACAACTCAGACGGTTATGGTTTCATGCTGGGTACTTACAGGAGCACAGACTGATTTGAAATTAGTTATCTCTGCATCCAAACAGGCAACAAATATAGTTCAAAGTGAAACCTCCTATTTTGGATCATAGCGTTGTGGGGAGAGGTAGATTCTGCAATAGAGCAATTAAAGAACAGAAGAGGCTCGGGCTTAATTAGCTTAATTCTGTTTGACCAGATTTCAAAACAGATGGCATTTGAAATTATGACAACAGTGGCATTCGAACTTGCAAGAGTGTGTTGTGGAGATCGGGATAGGGATATGTAGATAAAAGACAAGGGAACAAGGTCTAGGAGACAGGGAAAGGGGACAAAATAGTAAAGTATTTTGGAGAAAATTTACAGAACGATAACATTTCATTCTAATCACCTAATGAAACAAGGCATCTTTAAAGTTGTGATAACCAGCTGTCAGTGTGTTGTGACTACATGTACAAAGGCTGCTCCACTTAAACTGTAAAACTTTTCCCAGTCTTTTCCCAGTGTGAAGTAAGGGCATGTTGACAAAGGTGATTTGTGATACCTAAAATCACTTCCACAAATGAACAAGTTGCATGGCAAAGGCAATTGTTGATAGTGCAGCTGCATTTAAAATAGGAGCTTGTTCCTCAGTTTGTTATATCCCTAAGTAACATCACTATGCTGCTACAACTCTTCAGTGCAGGGAGTATCTTATTCCCCAATGGGACATACGAGAATGTTTATTTTGGTAAGGATTTTGCCAGGATGACTAAGGGATGTGTGTTATGCTCAGCCAAAATATGAAAGCAGTGTACAGACCAAAACCTAGGCGTTTGTGCAGGACTCTTCTGCTCCACCCTTCCCCAAGCCTGACGTGGCTATCAGTCTTGATAGTTTGACCTCGCATGCTTAAGTTTGACCTCGCATGCTTATCTGTATAATTTCCAGATACGTGTCCAAGTTACTTGTTGAGCCCACGTCTGTGCTTGAGGCTTCTGCTGGCCCTGCTGCTTGCCTATCAGAGATGTGGAGCAGTGCCGCTGTCTCAGTGGCTCTGGCTGAAGGCCATGGTGAAGGTGCAGACATACTCAAGTGTTGTGCTTTCGCTCCTGTAGAGTGTTTTCTTCTCATAGCTTAAAGTCAGCTTTGCCAGCAAAATTTTCACGCAGGGAGCGTTTCAGTGATGTAGAGCTCATTATGCACCCTGGCAGGACACTCCCCGTCTAGACACCTCTATCTCTGCTTAAATGCTGAAGGTGTAAGTCACTTGGAAGAAAAGGAATGATAATTGTGACAAACAGTCATAAGTCCATCGCAGCTTATCTCTCCAGTGCTGGAAATAGTCATCACCACGGTGTTGTCTGATCGGCGTATACAGCCTGTAAGAAGCAGTACTGTTTATGTTTACATTATTCTGACTTTTTACCACTGCACTGCAGGGGAAAAATCTGAAAGACTTGTGGTTTGGAACGGGAAAGAGAGGTATTTTCTGAAACCACTAGATAATCAAATTAAAAAATATTTTAATTGTTCCAGCCCTAGAGCCAGTTTTGGGTAATATGGGGCCAATTAGATTATTAAAACCACAATTTCTGATCACTATCAATTATTCTTACTGCTTGGGACAGCCCAAACCTTTGGGAAGATGGTTTTGATTAGGTATCTACAGCCCTTTCACCTATTTCTGGTAGCTGCATGATTAAGGGGATGCTTCATTAATGCCACAGTTAAATATGATACAGTCACTACTTTAGCTGAAGTTATCTTTAAATAGGAAGGAAAAAACAAAACAAAACACAAACACTCACCCCTTTGTTTTTTAATAGGAGAAAGTAGATCTGGAAGGCCCACTGAAGATTGTCTCCATATCCAACAGATGTAAAACTTTTCCCTAAACCAAACTCTTATTATTGCACAAGAAGTCAAAGTCCATGGTTGTAGCATGCTACAGAAAGAGAGCAAGAGACTCAGAACATCATCGGTATCATAGTGACTTTTTAATTTATTTTTTTTGTAGAAGCTGAAGGAAAACTGCTGTTTCAAGCAAGAGTTACACGGTGTCTTTACTTCTGCTGCCCACTCTGTTGTTTTTGGTACCCCAGCTGGTTAGACCTGTAGTCATAGTCTGTGGCCCTGGTGAGGTTCTTCAGGTGTGGTGCTGCTTGTTGTGCTTCACCTGAAGGGCTGAGACCTGCTGGGACCAAGATGCCATGGGACAATTAAAGTTGTCTGTATACTTCTGGATTTTAATTATCTGAAGAAAAATAAGAGTGCACAGTGTCTTATGTGATTATGAGGCTGAAGAATTTGTGCAGGTGTCTGAGGCTTTAAGATACTCTAGGGGTGTGCCATGTGAACTGAAACTGGTGTAGAGATGTCCTAACTCTGAAGGTAGGTAGGTTTGTAGAAGTAAGGTGTTACAAGATCAGCTGATACAGGCTGGAAAAAAAAATGCAGACAGGTGATCTAAAAAGTCTGTGTATCCAAAAGCTTGTCTGCTCAATGATATCAGTTGGCTGAATAAAAAGATACGTTTTTCTCTGGAAGCCTTGAACCTGCTTTATCCTCAGACCATCTTAGCTATAACAACATTAATTCTTGACTGGTGACTCTTGCAGGTTAGGATGGTAATCGTATTGGCAGGAAGTGCAGCTTAGCAAATGGCATTTTTGTAAGGGGATTTTGTGCTTTTTTTTTTTTTTTCTTGATGATTAAATTTCTACGACGCTTAAACAGCATGTATTGCAAGAGACCTGGGTAAGTACATATCAATGCACCTTGCAACATGCAAGAAGCTACAGACACACTGCAGCATCTCTAGCAAGCAAAACAAAACCTCTTTTTTCCTTAAACATTTAATTGTGTGACTACTCATGGTGATGAAACCAACATATGTTGCGCTTCAAAATCCCAACAAATACATTTTTTTTAGTTTACAGTCAAAACACAGTTGAGTTGCAACATATTTCACAGTTCAACATGAACATCAGTAACTAAAAGAGATCACCACTTGAAAGTTGTATGCATATGGATAAATGATATATATGAATGGTATATCTGTAAAAAAAAAAAAGTAATGCAATTGCTAGGAACTGAACATATACATTGTGTGTATTTTAAAATCTTTGGTTTGGTATTTTCTAAGCCTCAGGAAATCTACTGAGAAATTGTTTAGCCCTTTTGTTCTTTGCATTGTATCAGGAGCACAGCTGGTAGGGAAGAGAGATTAGGCAGCTACCTACTTTCCAGTGCAACAGCTCCCTTTCCTTTGAAGGTACTGCCTGCCTTTTTGTAAAAGGGGAATGAGCCAGTGCTGCTGCTTTTCTGCTGTCGGTATGCATGACTAGGGAACAAACTGTGGCCCCCAAGAAAGCTACCTATTACTACTGTAGGGTAGGGATAGATTACTTCTCATCTTCATCCAGAGGGAAGGAAATTCTCTTATTTGTTGTAGCATCATGCAGGTGGTTCTTGAAACAACCCATTTGTTTGTCCTTCTTAGGTCAGAGTACCTCCTCATCCAATGTTCTGTTGGAGTTGTTTAAACAATATTGTTTGTCATGTTAATGTTTTTTGTAACGCAAGTGTTGGCTGTAGTGTTTTAGCTTTTCTTTTAGATGTTCTTACCCAGTCGTCAATGAACGAAGCTCCTGACAGTCATCTGTGGAGAGTGGCTCTACTTCACTGCCCTGTTTTCCAGATAGCCAGACGACAGAGAGAAAAGAAGAAGTGGTGGGAACAGAAAAGCTCCGTGAGCAACTTCCTAAACAGGAAAGATCAGATGTACAAAGCCAAGATCGTGCTAGTACTAGTCCGGTGCTACCAGAGTCTGCCAAATTTACAGCACTGTAAGGCCAGTTTACTTTACAATTTTGTACTTCAAAGATATGATGTAAGCTGTTTTGTTTCATTGAGTAGAAATGACATAAACTTTTAATTAACCTCTCTTTCTTTTTGTTTTATTGAGAACAAGAAAAAAGTTCCTCATAGTAGTTTTGAAACATTTTTGTGTCAAGTTACCAGGGCAACAGGCAAAGGCAGATAATCTACCGGGTAACTTCTCAGCAGGACAGTTCTGTCTTGCAAGTAATAAGTGGACCTGAAGCATCTGTACAAGATGAGCTGTCCGTGGATGCAATGCATGTGTTCATAGATGAAAACGGTGAGTTTCTCTAGTTGGAATAAGTGCAATATGTGAAACAATTAATTCTGAAACCTTTAGACTCCCTAGAATTGTATTTCTCTTCTTATCTGTTACTGATTGCTTGTTTTCTGTGTGCATGAAAGAAAATGGCTTAGTAAGATCAGTAAATTTACTGTTGGATCAGCAATAATGAGAGAGTTCAAAATTCAACTAGCACAGACCTGAGGTATGCACAGTGCTGTATCTGCCAGAAGTTTGTCTTCCAAACATTACCCTCGAGAAGTGCAGGTTTAGCTTTGCTTTCCAGAACCTCTGGCACTTTCTGCCTGGGGTGTGTGAAGGGAGGAGGGTCTGTATGAGGACGGCAGTGCAAAATGTTTCTCTTCTTTACTGTTGTGTTCTCCAGCTGAGCATGATTAGGTGCTGACTCAGGCTGAACTCTGGTAATGCTGTGGTTGCTCCTGTTCAGATTCGTGGTCTGCCATCTCTTTCAAGTGAATTGACGAGTGAACTAGTTTCTCTCAATGCCTGTGCTGGAGCACAGTTGCTCTGCTGCTGTTACTGGAGGTTGAAGCTGTAATATGCGTGGTGGTGGTTTGTTTGAACTCCACGTGGAGCCCTGTGAGGTCCTGGCCAATACCTCTGAATGGCAGCCATCCCAAAAGCTGTGTTTCCTTTAAAGCTGCCTTCAAAACCAGTGTGGAATGAATACTCCTCATAGCTGGGATCCTGATCCCAGAGTTTTTTGGTTTTCTGCCGACTCCTCATGGCCCTGCTCACAGCCCTACAGCTGCTCCTGATGTGTTGTGTGTCTAAGAGCAGCAGAACATCATGGCCTCTGGCTGAATGAACAGTGACCCTTCACTTCTTGCTGCGTGTGCAAGGGGAAAGTAACAGTGGCTATGCTTTTAGCAGAATTTTTCACTGCTTTGTACCTCCTGACCTCACCTTTGTGAACATAAAGAACAAATCTGTTTTGTAGTGAGTTCATATATAGGCTTTTTACATTTACTTCACGTACCTTTTAATGACGGTGTAGTCCTTAAGCCTCTGATGAATCTGTTTCAATGGATGCTGTTTTAATTTGGCTTCACATCATTCTTGTGCCCAGCACTGGAAAAAGAGGTCAAATCTTCACTGTAATCTGTGCTCTGATCTATCTGAGGTTTTTACTTGTTCAAATGTTAATTTCATTTCTGAACTTCAAAATAAGCCTATTATGAAAAACTATATTTAGGTTTAGAAATGTGCCTGATATAAGATATATTTTGATATATTTTGATGTGGAAAACAAACCATCATATAACTTAACTGTTTTTTTTTGTTTTTTTTTATTTTGTAAAGGGGAAATTAGATCCTGTTATTTAAAGGCTGGCTGTCAGAAGGAAGGAAATTTTCGACATCAGATATCAAATTGTGATTGTATTTCAAATGCTCAGTAAGTAAGCCCTTATTTTTAGAAACGTTAAGAGCTTTCATTGCTGGAAGCTATGAAGCAGATTGTAACTGTGAGAGATGCGTGTGAAGAAGAGAGCTGGAGGATAAATGTGTTAACCTATTCTAGAGATGTCAAAACATGCAATTTTATTCTGTACTAGAACAATGACTGCTTTATAAAAATATCGATAAGGAAAAGTGAAAAGGAAAACCAGAACAAGTCAGTGAGGTTTTCATAACTATCTGGGAAAAGCCAAAGTCAAGTGTGGGGATATAAACAAGACAAGACAGTAAATAAAACAAGGTGAGAGACTGTTATCAGGTGTTCTCTCAACTTTATTGTCTTGCTCATTTCCCTTACTTGTTGTGTTCTGTCAGTATCAGCCTGTGACTCTATTTCCTCTGAACTTGAGCAGCAGAGCCTTTCATCTTGCATGAAATCTCTAATGATAATTTGCCATTCTGAAAAAGGTATCTGAACAATTTTCAAGTTTTTTTTCGGAGTGATGGCATAAATCCCACACTCGCTCTTGTGGTTTTTGTTCTCTGATGTATTATGTTGTTACACATGTTTGCAAGAAGAATTTTAACTATTGGTAAGTATTTTTATTAAATTATGTTTTTAATATTGTTATAGAGAATTTGGAACCGTCGAGCTAGGGGGTGAGAGGGGTTGTTGTTAATAGCAAGTATTGTTCTTAAAATGTTTGGCTTTTGGTGGAGACTTTTGAAAAGCTCAGGAGTATGTTAAGAACATGTTAGCATTTTAGATAGAATGCTGTTAGGAAAGAGATGAGGATGTTTTTTATTTTCAGTAGGTGAAGACTTAAAAAACAAATTAATAAAAAAAACTGGTTCCATCCACAATATGTTCCATTTCTTTAGCAAAATGGAGGGACAAAAAAAAAAAAAATAAACAACTGGTAGAGTTCTGTTTTGATTAAATATCAAACATTTTGTTTTGGGGTTATTTAACTCTTGCAACTTTTTTTTTTTTAATTCACCTTGTACAGGATAATGCCTTCCCCTCCCCAGCCCCAACATAGTTACATGGATTGAATCTGTCCTAAATTCACAAATAGTTTAAGGTCCCCTGACATCTATCAGTTAATCTGCTTTTTTGAAAAGAGAACAATCTTCCTTCTCTTATGCAAAGTCCTTCTAAAGCTGTCTACTAGATGTTTATGTAACATCTACCACATTAAATGCAGTTTTTTAGTTTGTGGTTTGCAGACCTCTAGAAATGTGAGTTACTTTTAAGGAGTCTGCTAAATACTATTAGCAAATGCAAGTCCAGATGTTCTCTGCAGTCATTTTCATGCATTTAATTTATAAAGACCAGTACCTTTGCTGGAAATCTTGGAGTGTAGTAGCAGTTCAGACTGAAACAGAACAAAGCAGCAAAGATCAGTGCGTTCTCAGGACTGATTTTGTATACGAATGGGAAGGGAGAGCACAAGAGCTTTTCTAAGAACAGAGCAGCATGAAGGAAAGTACAAAGCAGAAGTTCACATGAAAAACAAGGAAGGAGAACCAGGAAGCATGAAGCATGCCCAAAGCTGTTTTTGCAAGGGCAGTTAGTAATATGACTAGGCCAGAGAAATTAATGAGAGCTGTTTGTTCAAGCGGCAGTTCCTGCCATCTGTGCATTGATTTAAGGGTAGCATGGGAAAGAAAGGGTTTTCATTTTCTCCTTAGATGCTCACCATCAAGTAAGCTTGTACTTAGATGTTATGGAACATTTCTTGCCTATAGAAAATAGAGGGCAAATCTGATTAATCATCCTTAAAAACAGTTCAGGAATGAGGCATCTTTCTTACCTTGTTCCCTCCTACCTCCACCAGCAGGCATGCACACCAGTTATGTCAGGTTGGTTTCTTGGCTATGGTTAAAGATAAGCCAAATAGTCACAGTTATCAACTAAAGATCTGTTCATTACTACACAAAAAGGCAAATATATAGAATAATAATAAAAAAAAAAAGCTCAAGGCTTAATCAATTCATGTTTCAGTTACAATCTCTTTTGTATGTCTCTGTGGAGAGCTCTCCAGAGAAATTATTTACTTGATGTTGGCCCTCCTTTGATAGAAATATTCGGTATTAAATAGATTAAGATTCTAGTATAGGTTTCCCCAAGCCAATAGCAAGCTATCTCTTGTACTGTCATTGTGAAGGATAGTAGGACTTCCTGGTATCATTTACATACCCCCTGTGTCTTTTGCGTTGTTTCTTATGTTGCGTGAGAAGTCCATACCACCAGGAGAGGCTGCTTTTATGGAAGAGTAGTGGAAAATAGCTTCTTCATGAGTATTTGAGGTGATGTAGAAATAACAGCTTTAAAATTTGTATATGAATGCAATGGTGAGCCATCCAAATTAAATTTTATGTGCTCAAAGGATGTGGGAGAAAATTAGTACCTGGACATAAGAGAGGTAGCATCCTCCTTGAATAGGAGGGATAGGGTTTTGATCTTAGTGAGCTCAGATTGCAGAAGCTAGAATAAGATGGTGGAGAAAACATCTAACAAATCTGCAGTAGAAGTGCATAAGCTTTTAAAACACTTATCACAAATCACGTTGTCTCTACTATGAAGATTAAGCTGCTCCTAAAGCAAAAACGTCAAACTGAGTTAAGCCAGTGAAGTAACTGCATGGACGTACATGGGCTGTGCCCTGATGCACCTCTGTGAGGTGGAGAACCAGGGACACTGCACCAAGCTGGTGGTGGCAAGAGGCCCCTGGCTTTGTGGCTGTTTTGGGGAGAAGCAGTAGAGCAGAGGTGCTGTCACTCCTGGAGCTGTGGGACTTCTGGGCAGTGCTGCAGCTTGTGAAAGGGGAAGGGGTTTTGACTGAGGAGGGTGTGAACCCTGACTGGTCTGTCGAGAATACAGTAAGTAACTTATGAATTGGCAGAAGGTAAATATACCTTTTGACTAAGTCAAGCAAAACTGGATAAAGTATTTAAGTCTATGAAATAATATTTAAATATGACTTGAAAGAAACCATTAAAGAGAGCCTTGAGGCAGACTAACTAATGATTAACAATCTTAAATTCAAATTACAACTCACTGTTTCTGTCTATTGAATTCCACTGTTGTCTGCTCCAGGAGTAAAGTCTTAACCAGTCTGGCATTTTACAACAGCAATTGTTAGGAACGGAAGTTAAAGTGGTATTTGTATGGCCTGTGAGCAGTTTAGATTAAACTGCTTGGCATGGCTTCTGAAATCCAATTCTCTCAAATAATGCAGAGTCTTAGCACTGCCACTCTCTCACAGAAGTGATGCTGTGTTATGATTTCTTCTGTTCTTCGCTTGTAAAGGCTAGGTGGATAACCTGAGAGAATAAAAATGGATTAAAATATGCCATAGAAAGCTGATGTCCAAATTCGAAGAAATTAATGCTTTCATCCTGAAGAGGCTCCTTGATATTGGAAGCAATCTTGTCTGAATGGATTGGCTGAATTCAAATACCAGTTCTCATCACCTCTTTTAGGCTCTACTCTGTTGTGAGATGGTCCTTGGAGTATTCTCCAGTTTATCAGTGTTAATATATATTCTACCAGATGCTATAGTAGTTGGCCTAAAAAAAGACATTACCTGTACCTTTAGTCCTTGTCCTGGAAACTCTCAGAACTTCTTAAAGATAGCATAAACACTCATTAGTAACTTCTAAAATTATCTCTTAATTCTGCCAGAGATTGTTGAAAATTAGAATAGTTTTACATTAACTTCGTATTTGTGTCTCACCAAATTCTATCACCAGTCCAGCTTCTTAAATATTTAAATAGTTAAAGTTCATCCCTGCATTGTAATGATCAACAAAAAAAAATGATGCCTTTTTCATCTCTAACCTCACTTTGCCAGTGATTCTTGTTAATGAGTTTGGTGAATTACTTCAACATTGGCAGGTAGCTAATCAATTCCCCAATTGTCCATGTAATTACCTTGACCCAACTTTTGTCTGTTGTCTTGCCAGCAGTCACTGGAATGGATTCCCTGTGGAGCTAATTGCCTCAAACTTTGATGCTCCCATTACCTTGCCAACTTCACCTCTAGCCCTTAAGTGCTTTGTGACAGACTTTGACAAGACAGAAAGTGCTTACTGTATTTGAAGTTCATGGATTACATCAGAACCTAGTTGCAGAAAGACCTTTTGGATTTGTTTTGGGGTGGGAGATCTGAAATAGCTTTCTCATCCTGAAAACCCTTCTTCTGCCCCATTACATTATGCTCCTTACCAATCTTTGTCTCTTTTACAGTGAATCTTTAATGTTTCTGTGCCATGTGGCTTAGGTATATGGATGGCTTCTGAGAAGGTAGAGGAGGACAAAGTTCGCATTTTTGTAAAACTGGTGCCTAATATAAACTCAAACAGCCTTTTTGTATGGTTAGTTTCTTTTGATAAAATGGTTGCAAGGTTTAAAACCCTACCTGTATACAACAGTTACAATCTCCACTTAAAAAAAATCTTCCCATTGATTGGTGATACAAAGTAAAACCTACTGTCCTTAGCAATAACACATCCTTAAAAACATGGAGTGAAAGGATGTCCAAGTGAAAGCATTGTTAGAGGTGTTTAGCTGGTTTGGAGGTTAGTACAAATGCATTGGAGTTGGGAAATGTCTTACCTATCAGGAGGTGTCACTCTGATGCATCTCTTCTGTCTGTCACTGTGTGACAGAAAGCAGATGTTTCAAAAGAGTGTCTTTTAACTACCTTGACTGTCTCTTGTAATTAAATAACTAAATTATTAAATAATTAAATAACTGAATCAGTTTTGATTAGCAGTGAAAAAGATAAATGTCAGCTATCATGCTATCTTGGAGTGACATGTAAAGTGGCTAATAAGTACCAGTAAAAATGTAGCCCCCCCCCCTAAAGTTACAGTAATCATAATAATAGAATTAACATGTTCTGCATCAGCAGCACAACCTGTCCCCAGTACGGAGGTCAGTAGCACCATAAGCTACCAATGTCAATGTGTAAATTATAGTGCACTTGTATACTCTGTGTGTACTTGCTGTATCAGGCTACTCTTTTTTTTAAGCATTTGATTATTTTTCTGCATGTGCTTTCTTTGCATGCTGCTCTTCTTGTTTAGAAGATCATGCACCCTCTAGTGCATTTGTGTACATGTACGTATTGGAGAAAAATCCATCAGTATTTGTAACTTCTCAGTAACACAGCTTTCCTCAACGTGTTTGAAATACTGCCCTCTAAGAATTCTGTCTTTCTAAATGGCTTGGATGCCAGAGGTTGATAGATAGGCATGTTATCCTTCCTAGGTATAGCTGCCATTTTTTCTCTCAAGTACCAAGTGCTAAAATAATGTACTGCCTGAATCTGTAGCCTAAAAATTTGAATGAGCCACTCTTTGGTGACGAATAAGTGGGACAGTCATTTTACAGTTCAGTGGTGGGACTTGGAACCCTGTCTGCTTCCTTAACTTAGGTTGAAAAAAGACAGGAAAAGTAAGCTTACATTAAACTTGTGTGCACTGATGTGATACGTTTTACTGTTTTGATAGTTTCTCCTACCAAAAAGGTAATTCCAGTGTTTAAAATTGTGTTCTTAGTGTTTGGAGAAACCTCGAACACAACATCTTACATTAAGATACAGTATTGTCAAGTATAATGTTGTTAAATAGCTGTGACAATCCCTGAAATGGCCTAATGTTTATACATTCAGATTATTTGTTCTTCCTGCCTTGCCTTTTAAAGTAACTTTGCAGATATTCCTAGCTAGAAAGAAACTATCCAAAGCTTCCATGGTACTGCCTGAAGCAGTTCACAGGCATGGTAGCATGGTGGCACTGTAAAACTTGGTTGTTTTCCTCTGTAAGTTTTAGTAATGATGTATCATGATTTTTATCTCAACATGTCATTTTGACAGTTTAAGTGAACAAATTCAGTTTCAGGAAGGGCTGGATTCATTTCCAGAAAGTGTCACATTTTTCCTAGGCTGTTTTGCTCAGGTATATTGCAGTGCATCCCTGGTATGTTCAGATCTGAGATGAGAACAGATCATTCAATATCCCTGAAGAACATGCCAGTGTAGATACTCAGTAATATCTATGGCTGTTTGAGCATTTTGCTATGCTTCCTTATGTCTGTTTCCATTTAAAGCATTGAGCTTTTTTAATGTGTGTGCAAACATAGATGTGCTATGGTTAACTACAGTTCCAAAAATACAGAAAGTGGACCACACACAATCCTGATGTGGAAATGTCCATACCAACCTGGCAGTGCTTGTTGTGTGAAAAACAGATGTGTGTAGCTCCAAGGAAAAACATTTTAGTGATTTATTTATTTTTTTTTCTCAAGTAGAATAAAAGTGAAGAGCTACTTTTTAAGGAAGGGCCAATTTTCTCTCTCAAATCAAGTATTAGCTCTTATAAAGTCAACTGGAGTTGTGCCCAAAAAAGCTATGGAAGCATTATACTTATATTTCCGTTTATATTTCCTTTAAGAAATACTTTTTTTTTTTTTTTTTTTTAAGAGAATCCAATTTATGAGAATAGTGCTTGTATTCTTGAGCCCATTTCCTTCTCTCCTGTATTAAGCTCCTGAAAAGAAATCAAACTCCCAAGCCCTGTGCAAGATGGTATCATCATACACCTGCATTGGTTTTGAAGTGATAGAGCTGGTATCTGTTTAGAGCAATCCAAATGTTTACTGACAGCAGTTCAACTTGTGATACAAGTGTTTGATTCGTTGAAATACTTAGATAGGTTGAAGTGTTGTCCTCTTGTTGCAGTTAATCACTTTGAGTCTGGCAACAGTCAGTAGCAGCCATAAATTGCATTAGGAGGCTGATGTGCTGTATGCATGTAATATAAACTAGAGTTTAAAACAAATATGTAATGCTGCAGACATGGATATATGGCACACAACTGAAAATATTTGAGAGATGGAACAGAGAATTTTTAGACTTGCCCAGCCCTGAGGGAAAAACAAAAAAACACATCGTTATCTTAGCTGCAGTTTCCCCCTCCTGCCTGGATGACATCTGGGCAACATGAAATCTGTTGTGCATATATGAACTTAGCTTGCTCTATACCTTAAAAAAAAATAAAAAAATCATTGTCTGCTTTATTCATAATGTATGTTTTGTCACTTACATAGATTATATTACACAATAATTTTATGTGTAATATAAATGTAACCCATATCATTGTAGTTGTTTTTTACATATGGTTCATCCATACCAGTATTCATATTGTACTTTGCAAGTTCTGAACAATCAGTCCATCTAAAACGATGAAGCATTTACAGAAGCTCTGGCACTAAAACAAAACTTCTCAGAAGCTATATTCTTTTTTGATTTTAAAATGCTTTCCAGTATAGGTAAAGAATTCCATACAGAAAAAATAAATAAATAAAAATCTGCTTGTTTCTTATTTTCTTTTGTTTCTTTGAGAATAGAGCATTTTTCAGCATTAGCTGAGCCAATAGATTAAGAAGAACTAATAGCAGCAAAAATGTGACTAGCAAGTACTAAAAAAATAATTCAAGTTACCTGCCAGTATAGCTTTTATGTGGCACAGAGTGCAGTGTTTCTGGCCCTGGGCAAAAGAGAGCTTCCAATCAATGAGTTAACTTAGTTGATTTGCAATCATATCCATGAATAAGCTGCTTGAGTGCATTATACTCTATGAAAGCACCTATCTGAATGCCTTAGCAGTACTGTATGTCTCCTGTATAAACCCATTAATACTTTAGTATGTTCACCACTGGAAAATTGTCTAAACCTATGAGGAATAAGCATCATAGGAGAAAGTACTCTGATTATTTTATTTTATTTTTTTTTTACTGCTAACTTTTTTAAAGTGCCATTTTAGAATGAGAAAATGCTATATGACTAAAACATCTTTGTATTTCTCAGCAATGTGACCAAAATTACAAAGACCAACTCCTGCTCTGACAATAGGCTGCTGACTTAGTATGAAGGACTCTTAAAGCTGCTTAGCAGGCAGTGCAGTTCTGCAACTGGGCACTTTTTAAAATGGCTTCAATAAATATTTTGTAGCTCCTTTTGGGATTCAGTGCTTTCAGATGAGCTGGTTGCTTTAAGTGTAAAATTGCTTGAATGTGTTATATATGAGTATAGGGTATGTGCATGCACTGAAGACAGTGATGTTTGAATTCTGATAAAGCTAATGATTTTCTTAAAAAACACTCTTTGCAAACTCAGTAGCCTCTCCTTTTTCTGCTGGCTTGCTAGGTACAGGAGAGAACATTTGTGTAAGTGTGGCCACTTCAAATCTTTTTCCAGTTTTATATATATATATTTTTTTCATCCCACCATCACTCTTTTAACACAGAGCAGGAAAGTGCTTTTGACAGAATGGGGAGGTGCTGCCACATGATGGCAGCAAAATCCTGCTCAGGAATGGGAGCTTCAGTAGTCTTGTAGTTTCTGGGGCTGGTGTCTACCCCACCTTTCAGATTGAGAGCTCAAGAGGATCTTCTAAAAGACTGGTAATAATGGTGCAGTGGGTGCTTGCTAATGCATTAATTCCAGTAAAGGTACTTCTTCTCATCCTCTAGTTTAACTAGTCTGTGCTGTTTATGTTGTCAGTAATAGTTTTACAAATTATTGATTTACCTCCTTGATACAAAAACTTAAAAAATAAAATCTGAAAAGAGAGAAGCAAGGGTGAACCAAGCAGTAGTGTCTCACTTAATGAATATAATGTGTGCTGCTGCTCCTCTTGTAGTACTTTGCAAGACTTTAACATGGCCTTATATCATTTTCTGTCTGTTATGTCAGTAAATTAGTGCATCCAGCTTTCTCATTCTGTCAACTTGTGTACTGTATCTTATTACTGTTAGGAGTGGTATTGTTGTTAGCTAAACAAATAATAAAAACCACTCCTGAAGTCCTGTTGGATGAGTAACAAAATGTGAACAAGATTTAAGAGAGACTTAATGTTTAACTTGTACTCCCCTCAGCTGTAATCACTAAGGGAAGTTAAAGTATGCATTCTGAATTAACATTATTCTTTGAAACTGCTAATTTCTTTCCAAAATAAGTGAAGATTGCTGCTTCTTATTCATTTTTTCCCTATTTGCCGTGATTGGGCTTCTCACATAATCATCCAGTCTTTAATGCTGCTCTCACTTCTGCATATTTCAATTTGCTTACATAGTTTAGGTTGCCTTTTAGTTTTTAAGTTGTCTTTATTTCATAGGACAGTTGGCTTTGTGGATTTGGTCTCAGTGCTGGGTTATGCAATAGTCTGGCCAGGTTAGTGCTGGCAGTTCTGCAGTGGAGGCCAGGCGAGTGGACGTGTAGCAAGAGGTCTGGGTGGTGAGGTGTACAGATAATGAGGACATGAAATGGTGAGGAAGGCATTTGAGGTGAGAAGGAGCAAAGCTGCTCAGGTGGTGGTAGGAAGACGTCAGCAATGGGGTCAAATAGTGGAGGTGCCGTCAGGGAGCCGTGGGCTGCTATCGATCTGGGACTTCCAATCTCACTTCCGACAGCTGTGTTTGTGCTTTCATGTCATTATGACGGTATCAGTTGGAGGTATTTTGAACGCACCTCAGATGAATACCTCAGATGTGCTGAAAGGGAGCTTCCCACCTCTGGACTTCGCTCTGGTTCACAGCCATAGCTGCTTGGACTTAAGAGTGGCATTTTAGTGGTTATTACAAATGGTTTCAACTGTATTATTATAGCAGTGGATATTTATGTAGCATGCTGTTACACTCTGTAGTGACCTAGACAGCTTCCTGAAGCAGTTTGATGGGATCTTGATGGTTTTGTATGCAGGAGTATGGCTGCTATTGCAACTGTTGTGACACTGGTTACAGGCTTGCCTGTCCTAATTTAACTTTCTATCTTTAACTATCGAGGTTAAAATGAAATTTAGCCAAGCCCTGCAAAACATCTTTATTAAGCAGAGAATCCGTTGTAATTGTGTAACGTGTCTTTGTAATGAGCTTACCTTGAGAGGTGTTCAGACTCGAGGCTAGCTAATCCTTAACGAAGGGGATGACTCAGGCTGGGTTATATTTGAATAGCTTGAGCTAAATTGACAACAGTATAAGGCACACATACGTCCTGTCAAACAGTAACCTGAAAGGGAGAAGGAAGATTTTTCCAGTGCTGTGTAGTGATACTAAAACACTTCCACTGTTGTACCGTTGCTCAACTAGCTTATGTTTATTGTGTTCTTACAAAACTGAATTGTGAGCCAGGAAAAAATTCCTGGCTTTATGACCATTTATCAGTAGAGGGTGCTATGTATCTTTTGCATTCGATCTGCATAGGTTGTATGTTTACCAAAGATATTTTTAGTTATTAATTTATTATTCAAAATTTGGTTCAATTATACCTTTGCTTACATTAGCAGTATGGTTTACCATAGTAGATCTTGATAACGTTAATTTGATTCTGCAAATGAACAGATTTTCTGTTTAGTAAGATTCTATGTTATACTGACATCAGCTTTGTTACAGTGATTTTATGATTAGAGAGTGCTCCTATTCAAGTATGGTAATAAATATATGGAATCTACAGGCTTACAAAAACACAAATACCACCATCACATTTCTTTCTGGTATTTGCTTTCAGTGTGATAATGTCATCAGATGAAATATGACATTTAAGTAGCTGTGTAAGCATCGGGGAGTTAGCAGGTGAATGTGAGGAGGAGGTTGTGTGGAAAATAAGAGTAAAGAATTAAAAAAAAAAAAAACAAAAAACAAACAACTAGTAAACAGGAGTTGAGGGGAACAGAAAATCAGGGAAGAGTAAGAAAAGATACAGAGATACGAGGCTGATTAAATAAAAGGCATAGGAAGCAGACAAATGCTAGAAGACAACTCCCAGTTTTGAAATTATTGCTTTGGTGGCTCTGTCTTTCCATCCCCAGTGCCCTGATTGCCTTGTCAGGAATCTAAAGTTTCAGCTTTTTCCCACAGTTAGTGTCCCAGCTGCTTATGGCTCTTCTGCCAATTGCTGGTAGGTGGAGCTGTGAATTTTGCTGCTGAAAGCAAACAGAAAACAGACTGTGGGCTCTCCTGGCTTTTCAGTTATCTTCAAGTCTGGTGGGAGAGAATTTGATCTCCAAGATTATTCTTGGAAGAAGTCTTACGAGTAAAATGATTTTGATTTCTGAGAACTAGTAGAGGATAGTACCAGGGGAATATCTTGGCGTATCCATCCATCACTCTGCCAGTTCCATTCTTGGTAAACATGGGATAAAAGACATGGGCCAATTAAAAAATGCTCTCGACTCTTATTTGGCTTTTGCAGAAAGATAACTAACAACGCAGAAATTTATTGAAGATAACTCTTCTCTTAAGAAGATATAAGTAGACACTATTCTATTCCCTTGCTGTGTTTTAAGTCACATTTTTGGCAGGGATTCCTGAAGCAGTGTTCCTGAATGCCCTGAGCTACATTTGCCTTTTTCCTGCTGTGAACAGGGAACCCCAGGATTGTGCTCACAATGGCAAGGAACAGGACGGCTCATTTTAGGGAAACAAGGCAATCAAACCGGACAAGGTCACCCTTCAGTAGGGCACTTCAAAATATGGAAAAGGCTTCATTCATTAGCTGTTTTGAGAAACTTTTTTTCCTGGGAAGTGTGCCTTTAGGCTTGCTCACCTGTCTGCCTCCCTGAATCTGTCGGTTGAGACCCAGGCTCTTGGGTCAGTTTGCATCGCTTCTGTATGGTTTCATTATTGTCTGTTGGCAAGGTGCTATACAGAACCCATAAAGGAGATGCATTCTTATGGAGGGCTGGGCCATCAGCTGGGTCGAATTGAGCCAAGTCCTCATTTCCTAGTACTGCCCACAGGGAATGTGACAGCTGTCCTGAATATGTGGAACAGATCTGCTTCTGCCTGTAGCAGGAAGATTGGGGAGTGTAGGGGAAGTCATTAGGGCTAAGAACATGGGGAGCGTTCATGTCTGCTCGTCTGATAGCTCTGCTGGAGTGGCAGCTGGCAAATATTAGGTCTGGTATCCAAACCTGCTACCAGTCAAGGCCTTGGTTTAAAAAACAAACAAAAAACCCACTGTGTGTCTCAGAGACCAAAGGCAGGATGATTCCTCTAGTGACAATCAGAGCTGCTGATATTCCTGTTGGTCCAGACAGAGCTAGCAAGTCGTGGTGCAGAGAAAAAGAGAGTATGTGTGTTTCAAGCTGTTGGTGTGATAGTTCAGCCCTGCTTCTAAGCAGTCCAGGCACTGAACCTTGTCCTAGCACGACACTAGCCATTGCAGCTTAAGTTAACACCCAGGTATATTCAGGACAGCCACAATTGCAAAGCTCCTTTTGTTGGGCTTAACAAGGGTTTCAAGACAGGCTTTGGGAATTGTCCCCAAAAGCAGGGAAGGTTGAGTTTGCTAAAATTAATGAAGTTGCTTGGGGGCAATCATAGGATATGCAAGATGAGTTTTGGTTTTGCCCTGGCACAGACTTCTTGGGTGACTGTAGGCAAATGACTTCATTTTCTTCCTGCTTGTCTTTCCTTCATGGCAAATGGGAACAGTAGATATTGACTACCTTGCATTAGGTAAAAGCTCTGAGCTGCTTGGATACAGAAGTACTAAGAGCCCAAGGCAGGCAAGTAATGAGCTCTGAGCAGGGTCCCTAGTGTATCAACCCCACTTACTGTTGCATGTGCAACAAGTATTCAAAATAAATCTTTTCCACAAGTAACCATGATCTAATTTCAGTATAGTTCTTGCTGAGACCATGTCAGTCATGCTATAGTGGTTTACCATTTTTGCAAACCAACAGGTATTGCTGCTGTAACTGCAGAGGATTTCCTAAAGTAAACTATTTCAGTGCTGTATCTATAGCATAAAGCAGTAAATGTGGAGGTGAGGGGGAATCATCTTGCTCAGGGCCCTCCCAGGGTGAATTTAGGCTTGGTGCTGGGGATATCTGAGCTAGCATTATGTGAATTATAGATGTACTGCCATCTTGTGAGGGCAGAAGGAAGTTTCTTATAGCCTGAATTCTCAGTAGGTAAATTATTACTTAAAAAATTCTGTGTGACTGGGACAAAACTGGTTTGGTACATAAATAAACTTGGTTTAAAGCTAATCCAGTATCTCCACAGCAGCTACTCTGTGGTTCTGCACTGGGGATACGCAGCTTTTGACCTGAATTATGAGAGCAGGTAAACAAGAGGGAAACTTTGACAAATAATCTATTATTGATAGTAGAGTAGTATGCTTGGGACTAGTAGAGATTTGTAGACAACCAGAAAAAGGAATGGTGTTTTTCTTCCAGAGTTTTATGTCAGTATTAGTGGTCTTAGAGTATGCCACACTGATGTTTCTGAAAATAACTCCTGGACTCGGAGTCACATCAGGTAACTTGACGTATTTATTGCACAGATACCCAAATCTGGACTTAACGTATGGTCTCCATTGTCAGCGGTCAGAAAAAGGCACTTCTGAAGTGTGATTCATTGTAGGTGTTCATCTCAGGATGAGAAAAACCGTGGTATGGAAGTGTCCGTTTCTCTGCAGTGGATGTAGAGAATGTATCTAAATTTGGGGTTTAACTGCTGTGGGCCTGGGTTAGACTTCAGGTATGGAGGTGGAAGACTCCATGTCCTTTGAGCCAACCTGTCTTCCTCCAGTAATGTTTCAGTAATACTAGGAAAATGCTGCTTTGTAAAACAGTCTTTTTCTGTTCTCTCCTCTGTGTGCAGTGAGATCCAGTTCAGCTCCTCCAGCACTACCACTTCAGAGAGCCAAGATCCATCTTCGGGGGATCAAGCAGCAAGTGCACTTCAGCAGCAGCTGCTCCTCATGGTGGCACGAAGGACCCTTTCAGAAACCCCACGGGTACATTGTAATATCTCAGTTTCTAGCGTTTTGATAAACTGCTTTATAAACAAATGCTGCAGGCTTGTTGCTGAGCCAGTTTTGTTGCTATCCTGTGCTTTTTTTTGCCTGGTACAGCTCACGTGGGAGAAGATTTATTTTTACGCTGATAGATGCAATTGAGCTGCTTTCTACTGACACTGAGGGGTGTCCTAAGAGAAGAGTGGTGTTACTGGTTTAAGGGGCTCCTTGTAGAAAAAGAGGGTAAGCAAGGGAGAAATTCCTCTGCAAAATACAGACCTGCAAGCTGTACTAGAGACTCCATCACCTTCAAAGATGATCTTCTGCCTAACTTCATTTGAAAGCAAGAGCACACAGCTGTTAGGTTTTTAGACGCACCACCAGATTTTAATAGTATGACATGTTTACTTCGGATTCATTAGTATCCTAAAACCTTATGTCTGGTTTCCCTTTTCTGAAACTGGCAGCCAGGCTTCTGGATGTCTGTTGCAGAATGTCAAAGCCACCTCCCTCAATGCAGTTGCTAAAAGAAAAAGGCCCTCAGAGTTCAGTTTGCATGCTAATATGTGGACATATTTGAACTTTACAGTGCTTGGGGTCTGTGACCAATGGCTTGAGGCTGTGGTCTTGCTTTTACTGTTCCCTTTTTGATAACTTTAACCTTCTCTTTTCTTCCACAGCAAGTTCTAATTTGATATATAACCTCAAAATGCCAGTTAATTATCTTTCATCTTGGATTTTGAACAGCAACTTTAAGCTAGATACAAATTATATAGAGGAATTATTTTAAATTAAAAATCTGGTAATTGTCCCTGTTCATTATATGCTTTTCAGATTTGGACAGACTTCTATCTAAAGGCTAATATATTTTCCAGATATTTGTAATCTTGTAAAATGCCTGTGAATTAGAGAAAAATTATCAGTCTCTTTTGCTTCTAGGAAAACAGCGTTATTAAGAAGTAAGGCATATTGCTCAAGATTACATAGCAAGTTCGTAACAAGGTCAGGCAGTAATTTCAGAACTTCCTGTTTTATGATTTATTATTAAACATGAAATCCTGAGCCTATGCAAGTCAGAAAAAGTTTTGTCATAGATTTCAGTGAAGCTAGGATTTCATGCTGTCTCTGACACTATATAAATTTATGAAGTTTTACAACTTTTTTTTTTTTTATATGAGGCACAACTACACTTAGTGAGTAGCTCAGGGCTACTCAGTTTCCCAAATGCTGCTCAAAATTCTGACTCCAGCCCCAGTACTGCAAGCCTCGTGTAATTGACTTTATCCAAATATATTACGCCTCCTAAGGAGCCAAAACTTTTCACTTATGCACTCAGTTTAATACATGTTAAACTGTTCTGAGGAGCAAGCAATCAGTTCTTCAGATCTTTTTAATAGGCTATTTGCCACTTTGTTTTATTTTGATTTAGTTATAGTGAACAATCTAGATTAGAAGAGTGGAGCTAATTATTGCAGTTGATTGAATTTCATGTTACTTTCCGTTGGGACAGAGAATGAAGAAAGGAACAAGACTGCCAGAATAAGCAAGTGTAATACTTTCAAGTAAATTTTTCCTTAAAGAAAGTCATCTAGCAACTTTTTTTGAGTGATAATAGAAATACTAAAATTTTGCATACCTAAACTATTTTAGATTTTAATCACCATGATGGAGGGATTGCAACTTGTCTTATTGCTTTTGGAATTATTGGAAGTTATTTAAAAACAACAACAAAAAAGTGCTTAGCAGTCTGGCATCCCCTTGAAAGTCTGAATGTTGAGCAACATAAATGAATTACTGTTCTTTGCTGTTACCAGCTGTGTTACTAGGCGTTGTGTGGATGTGCACTTTTAGACAAGGGGGCATGAGATAAAAGCATAAATTTGGATTTTTCTCTGAATCTAGGGCATTTTACCTCATTCTTGCCAGCAGACTGAGGGTATTAATGAGTCTATTCCTATGGCTTGGCTGACATACAGCCATACATTAAGCCATGTGTAAATTATGTATAAAATTCCTTTTTCTGGAAATGGGAGAATATAAATTATTCCAATAATTTAAAATAAAAAATTAATAATTCCTTTGTGCAGGGAGATAGGTCATTTAAAAGTCTGCATTTTGCTAATAGTTACAATTCAAGATGGTGATCAATTATTTCACACAAATTAAAAGGCATGTTGAGATTAGAATGGGGAGGGCAAACACCAAGTGGTTAACTCTGGAAAGCGATATTACCTAAGAGACCGCTTAAAACTTAAAACTACTGATTGCCTTTAGGATAGTATTAACCTTCCTGGTTAGAGAAGGAGCTCTATCATAGCACAAATAATTCTAATGTACACATTTCATGGAGATCCATAATATATTTATCATCTAAGTTCCTTAATTATGTTTAACAATAGTGGTGGCTAGAAAAAGGTTGAACACTTCTGGACCTTACACTGATTAGAAATCTCAGATAAGTCCTTGAAGGCAAAATAAATGATTTTTGTTTCATAAAGTCAATTATCGGTATGCTCTGGAGTTTGCACAGGTTTGTTTGTTTTTTTTTTCTTTTTTTCTTCCTGTTGTCTAGCTTTGCAGACTGGCTGGAGGTCTGCAGATAAGCCTTCTTCCTCACAACTGCTGGTGAAGCAGTGCAGTGGTAGGGTTAGAGAAGATCTGAAATGTTCTAATTCAAATGGGGCAAGAAAAAAAGATGTTGAAATCTAAGAGAAGCAATATTCAAGAAGAATTACTTATGATTATGTTGGTAAGGTTAGAGACTCTTAAACTAGTGGTGAGCAACGTGATGATGCTCACCTGATGTGCTGTTAGAAGCATCTCAGGAAAGATAAACAAAGCTGTGTTGTGTAAGGAGAGTTAAGTCATGGCTCTAGACCTTAAACCTTACTTGAATTTGTTGGTTAAAACCAAGTATTTGTCCTATCAGGGGTAGTTTTGTGTTGTGCTGTAATAGGCCTGACACGTGGAAAAAAACTTTAAAAACAAACTTTAGACAAGAAGTTGCGAGTAAAGGGGATATTTTAAAAGGAACATTTGATATTTATGTTTAAAGTATATATCACTGTTGAGCTCCACAATTGATACAGCTTCTGTCCATCTGCAAGAAATTAAGCTGGTGTGATATCTTTGTTTATAATTTGAAGTGAAGAAAATAAATATGTTCTCACTATCCCTTGTAGGAGAAAAAAAATATCTGAAACTTCATGTAAATTTGGCCTTTTAAGCATGTGTTTTGCTGGCAGCCATATGTCAATGTGAAAGAATGTTTCGTGTATTTCTGGTTTGTTTGTTTTTAAAGCAACCCAGTCAGGACCCTGAGGATTCTTCGTGTTCTTCAGCACAACGGAAATTGAACAGGCAGTTTTACAGATTTATTATATTCCCTGGTAAATGGATTAAAATCTGGTATGATCGGCTGACCTTGTTGGCGTTGCTGGACCGGTAAGCTTTCTTCATGCAATTCTATGTAGTATTGCAGTGTGGGGCACTGTGTCTGTAGAACAATGCAGACCACAGAAGAAGAAAAAAAATGAGCATAGTGTTAGTCTCATATTCAAGTTGAGCAGGTAAATGCTTGTTTTTCTTAAGTTTAAGAAAATATTCTCCTTCTGAGTTGTTTTTGGTGGTTCTCACTATTCTTCAGCTTCAAGAGAGGCTTTGATTCATGTGAGCACCAGGCCTACAGAAGAGTCCTTAAATTTGTCTCTCAGCTGTAGGATCCAATGGTTGTGAGCTTTCTATGGAGAAAATCAGCGCGTTGTGCAAAAATGTGGAAGTGGAAGGGTTCCAGGTTGTTGTAAGCCAAGTATTCCAATCTGAAATTAAAAAATAATAATAATTGAGTAGTATTCAGAAGAGAATCTTTCAGTGACTGCTTCTCTTCTACTTCAGTTTTATTTGTTTAGAGAAAATTTCTTGTCTTGGCATCTCGCATCCTTCCAGTCCCTCTGTTTTGTATCAACTCTTTTGGCAGCACTTTTTGCTAGAAGACCTCATGTGGTAAACTTTTGGACTACTAAAACCTTCAGACATATTAGCCTGCATGCCTCATAGTCATTACTCTCCTATCTCTGCTTGATTCTTCATTTTGGGTTTGGGTTTTGTTCTACCCTGTATGGTAATATGGGTTGCACAGCAGAAGTCTCAGAAGACAGCTTTTTACATGCTGAAGAAATCTGGCTATACAGTCAGGGAGCTTGGGTCCAGAGCAGATATTTTTTTTTTTAATCTGTGGTGTCTTACCACTATTTCAACTGCAAGAAAATTGTATACTGATAAATTCTTTTGTAAGAGCCTGAATATTAACTTTGTTCTTTCAGTCAGCTTCCATGTTCTAATGGAACAGATAAAATGAATAAAATGTAAGGTGACAGTTTTGGTCTTTGATCTAATTCTTTGTTGTCAGGAGTATATTTTTTCATTAAATGAATGTCCTATTTCCTTATTTATTTATTTATTTTGATAATGGTATTTTGAATACATTTAAATCACCTCCATTGTGGAATTCTATCTGGGAGGTGAGGTCGGAGGGTGTTGATAGTCTCTTCTGGGCTTCAGTGCATGTCTTATCTACCCATTTTAGCTGTCACTATGGCTTAGGTCTTTGGTACAGGGGTGAAGACTGTTAAACATGGAGATGTAGGTTTGGGAACAAAACCTCAGGTCTTTTAAAGTCTGATAGCTCCAGCACTGCCAGTTTATAGCAGCTGCAAATGGACCTGCCCTGCTGTAATGAGTATATGAATATATATATTTTTTTTATTCACATAGGACAGAGGATATAAAGGAGAACGTACTTGCTGTCATCCTCGTAGTTCTCGTTTCACTTCTTGGATTCATGACTCTGAACCAAGGCTTTTGTAAAGACATTTGGGTTCTGTTGTTCTGCCTTGTTATGGCCAGTTGCCAGTATTCTCTCCTCAAGGTAGGAAACAAGTTCATAGCCAATGCTGACTTCTCTTTTAACTTCTTTGAAGGCAAAATCCTGTAAGCAATTTTTTTTCTGTTCTGTTTTCAGAGCGTTCAGCCTGATCCTGCTTCACCAATACACGTAAGTCTCTGCCAGAAGAACAAGTCTTTCTCCTTTGTTATAACATGTATTGTAAAACAGTCAGTTGTTCAGTGAAACAGAGGAATAAGTATTTTGCCGTTCTAGGTGATTTATGAAAATGAACAAGATACCGCCTTAAGTCATTTGAATTTGTAACTGCAATTAGAAAAGTGAAATACATGGTTAAAGCAATGTATCTGGACCAGTTTTCTGAAATTCAACATTGTGGCATCAGGCAAGCATTTTCTTCACTTTGCTTTGGAAACAGTGGCTGAACACAGCCATTGTTCTGGATTAGAACCTTGGTCATTGGTCGGTTGGGACTTTTTGAGATAAGGGATTTTATTTATTTATTTTAATTTGGTATTGCAGTTGTAAGTTTCAATAGTATTACTAGCTCATCAAATGGTGTAGATTTTGCCTTTGTTACAATATGGTCACTGCTTCAGTGCCTATGTAGTAGAGAAAGGACCAAATCTGTGGGTAAATGCAGGCTCTAAGGATCTGTTAAGTTTGTCTGCTGAGTATATTCTGAGAAACCGAACTCTGACAGTGACACCACCCTGAATGGAGCCAGTTCCTTACTCAAATCTATCTTCATTATAAGACTGATTGGAACATCAACGTACTGCTGAAAACTGACCCCTACATCTGTCACGGTTTCTCAGTTCTTTTGATTTGCTGGTCTTGGGACACATTCCAGTAATGATGTGGTACCTCACTTGCTTTTACACCCTCTGCCCAGATACTAATGTTTCTTACTTTGTTCTTTGAATGTTTTTGAGGAATCCCTCTCTTCCCTCAGGGCTCCAAAACAGCATGTTGAAAACTGCAGGTCTGTTGGATTATTTCCCTTTGGCAGGGAGCAATTATTTTTGTCAGTTTAGAAGCTTGAACTACAGGCTGAACTTGAAATTGAGGTTATTTACAAGTGTATGCTGCACATCCACAGGAAATTCATGTCTTTGTGAAGAGTAGGGAAGGCTAATACACAGCAACTTATTTACAGATTCACTGCATTCATTATGGTGTAATATTTTAAATTAGTTTAAAGAAATACTCCTATCTTAGTCAACAAAAAACAGCTTTACACTAAAATCAATTTGTCAGTTCAAGTAGCACGTGTGAAGGCATACTAATGGGAACCATAATCAAATAGTTTGCACTTACACAGACATTAGTAACATGCACATTTGCTTAAAATGAGTGGCAAACCTGTAATCAAAACTTCATTATAAATGTACCTAGCCCACATTTTTTATAGCATTAAGGACAAAGTAGCTAATGAAGTTTAATAATATTTTTTGTGCAGAATCTGGGTTTGCATTTCAGACTTGCACAACACTACAGTTACAAGTATTATTCATCATATTGTATTCTGTTCATCATGTAACACTGCATCAAAGTAACAGACATATTTCCGTATTCCATAGGCTTCTCTAAAACTTATGGACAGTTTCTTGCATACTCTTTAGTGCACTATAGAAAGCCAATGGAAATAAAATGCATTTTGTTTCCACGCAGGATTTAAAGATGGAAGGCATTATAGAATAAATTAAAATAGAAGACTAGCTATATCTACGTTATATCTTACATCTCATTATATAATACGATAGGTATTTGTAAAGGCTTGCTTGATCTAGTGACTACTATGAAGAATAAGAGAACAAGAAGGCAAGAAAAGATACGCCTTGTACTGTTTCATGATACATGTGACTACATTAAAATTAAAGAGAATAACATCTCTTGATGTTAATGTGAGGATACAGATCAGCATGGGGATTACTGAATGATCAGTACCATGTCCATGAATGAAAATGCAGATGAGATTTTTCAGGGTGAAATGAACTGTTGGCAGCTACAGATTCGCACGCTGAATTAGTTTATAGTCTTGGATTCATGAGTAGCCTCTAGTGCCTTATGTTACCCTTGTGTACCCAGGAGGTTCGAAATTTCTTCTGGGACTCTCACAAGCAGGCTTTCTTACTGCTTGATGGGACTTTTTCATCTTTAGTTTTATACCCTTTTGAAAGACTTCTTTTTAAAGACCACCCGGTGGATTCAGAAAACAGTGTTTAGGAATGCATAAATCTTTGGCTAAACTCCTTCCAAGTGCCAGTGTATTCACATCATGGTATTGAGGAAAAGGTTGCTGACTAATCCTTGTGAAGTCTGGTACTTTTTTTTTTTTTTTTTTTTTTTTTTGAGAAAGGATCTTTTCTCTCTACTGAAACTCAGATTTTGTCATGATGACAGTATTAAGACAATAATCAGTGTTTAAATCAGAGACTGTAGCTGTCACAGCATGATATGGGGCAAGAAATAATTCTAACTCATCTAATAATTTGAATTTTATGTTGTTATCACAATTGAGTAAAAATGTATATATTTCTCTTTTGATCAACCTTAGTGTTGAAGTTGGAATTTTCTCATGTTGTACAGCACCAGTCCTACAGCTTATACTTGCTACCAGCATTTATCATAGCAGTAGGTTTAGGAGTGTTTCCTGCTGCAAGATGAGAGCATAACTTTCCTGTCACCCTGTGCTTTAGCCTCTTCGGGTCTGGTTGAATGGGAGCTGGGAGCTTTAAGGTTTCTCTTCACACAGGGGTATGTGGTTTTGTGCTGGTGAAAGTCTGGAATAGCCTTTTCACTGGAGTGATGGGGAGCAAAACATGAAGTCCATTTCAAATGTGAGTTTAACCAGTTTATTAACAGCATAATGAAAGGGAGGTACCAATGACTGCAGCATATTGAATTCAGAGATCCAAGAGACCCTAGCTGTGTGCATTTCAAGGTTATAGTCAAGTGGCTTTGATAACTGCAAATTTCTTGTTATTGTTTAGCAGCAGCAGTGGCAAATTGGCCAATAAAGGTTGTGTCTGTAGTAAATTGCTATATAAAAGGATCATGAGAGCTTGTCTGTAAATCCCTCTAAGACACCTGTATAGCTCAGGATCTAGTTCAGGTCTACAAAGGCGTTCGAGCTTTGAAGGATTATGATCAAGCTCTTAATAAGATCTACTGAATCACTTTTATAACTTCATTGTCCTGGTCTTATTACCTGCCAAAGCAGTTATCTAACTCAGTTTGGTAACTACCGTAGTCAGTTTAAAGTGCTGTATGGGATTTAGAAAAACTATTTTTAATTTGTTCCTGTATGATTTTTTGTTAGAACCAAGGACACACACTTTTCTTTTCTATAAAGCTTTCCGTCTGTCTTCTTGCATGTTTGCACACAAGCAAAAATTATTTAATGTCTTTCTGAAATTTCCCTCATCAAAATGCTTTGCAGTCAGAAGTGCTATTTTACTTTGCACTTGAAGTATTGATGAAATTGTTCTACCTTTGTTGAAAATTTTCATATTTTTATCAAAACATGAGATGTACCAGCTCTGTTTGTAGGACATGAATGTGTTTCTGAATTAAGAAATGTGACCTTGAAAAACTCAGTGTTTTTTTTTATTTAGCAGAGTTAAGGGAAAGCAAGAGTTTTCACTGATGTTTCTTAGTTGAGAAACTACTGTTTGATAAGTTAGATGTAAAATATAAGAGAAACCCAGATTTACTATTTAAATTCGTCTGAAGGAGGATACAGAGCAGAGCAGTTTCACCAAGATGAAAATCATTTTTGTATGTGAAAATTTGAAGAGCTGTGCAGCCAGTGTCCTTCCAAATGCATCAGTGCTCTTTGGTTTGCTCCTGTTGGTCCAAAAGTACCCAGTAACTCCAGTTCAGGATTCTGTCTTGTCCCCTGGTGCCACCTGAAAAATAAGGAAAGTAGTATTTACTCACATTTTGCAGACTGTTCAGACAACACTTCAAAGCTTTTCCCTCAATCCTAACTAGCATTGTTGTTATTAGCATGTTAAGACTGATCTGTTTAGCCATAAGAGTTAAATACTTGATGTAAACCTAATTGAATATGTTGGTGTTCTGCTTGGAACTGAAAGATGTTTAGATCTGAACCTCTGGACTTCTAGTCATCACCTCAGTCTTACCCAACTGCTTTCAAATAACTACCATGCAAAAGTAAAATCTGGGTTCCGTAAATCCAGAGATAAGACAGGACTGTAATATCACAACAGAAGTCCTTGCTTTGGAATGTGCATCAGGCTGTAAGTCATTAAGCAGTTTAGATGCAATATTTACTAATTTCTTTTCCTAAAGCACAATTTGTATTTAAGATAAATGAACTGAAGTTTAAAAATATGCTTATAATATTATAACCTGTCTGTTCTTAAAGTCAGGTTTTTTCCCAACTCTCCTATGATTTTTTTCATGGATGCGTGCGGTATTTAAAAAACAAAATCAAGCTACACACGCAGTACTTTAGTAACACTGAAACTCTTATTAAACACCAGCTAGCATTTGTCAGTCTGACGAGATTCATATTCCATGAATGTAAGGTGCAATATAAGCACGCTAGTTCCCAGCAATCTGCCACCTTGTTAACTGATTGATCCCAAAAGAGAGTACAGATCTGTTAATAGTTGTGCTAACATATAAGCTTGGCTGGCAGCCAAACAAATACAGTTGCTGTTTCAAATCAGTGAGTAGACTCGAAAGAAACGACCTTTTATTATACTCACTTAAATTACACTTCACAAATAAGAACACTTTCACAGCAACTTTTTGCAAGGCAAACACAAATCCTTGTCACTCTGCTCCTGGCTTTTCACACTGAAGAAATCTTTTTTGACTTGCAAGCATTTGAAATGTCTTATTTACTCCTTAGCTTGCTACCAGAACTATTAAGATTTTTTTTTAAGTGTCTTTTATTCTCTCTGGCCCGCAACCCCACAACAATTTTTTGTAGGATTAGTTTGAATCAAGCATACTAGAGATGAGTATGGAAGGTGTAAGGTAAGGATCCTTCCTTGTATTTGGATTAGCATTTCAAAGCGCCGCTTGGAGCGGAAAGGCCAGGAGCTGTTGGTGTCACCCCTTCCAGGAACCACAATGGTGTCAAATAGTTGAGATTAAAAAAAAAAAAAAGTTGGTGCAATGTATCTGTTTGCATTCTTTTGCCTGAAAGGTTCCCCTCAGCAGAAGTCTTGTCTTGCTTTCCTTATGCGGGCAAAATGGCACTGAGGAGACAGGTGGCCAACAGGAATCCCTTAATGCAGAGCTGAAATGCAGCTGTCTGGGGAAAGGAATTTTGCAGATGTTTAGTACCACGTGCATCCACGCACACAAGCATTCTGTATTCTTGCAGGTGGAGGAATAAGTGTTTCCATAGAATGTATTTTTTCCAAAGTAGCAGATGGATAAACAGTGTACCTGCTTTAGGGCAGGAGTGGGAAGGTGTTAGCCTCCACTGTTATAAAACCATGGCTTCATGATGTGCATGTGCTGCAATTTAGTGTGGGACAGTAACCAGTGGCAGTTGACCTCTGCTCTAACTCTGTTATGCACTGTTATGGGACACCTGTTGAAAAGTAGCAACTTCCATAACTTTTTCAACCTGGCATCTTGCACCGTGCCCAGTTTCTCTAAAGGGGAGTGTGATGCCTTTGAAACCGTTGTGATGCATCTGTTTAATAATCAAGTGTCGTGGTTTAACCCGGCTGGCAGCTAAACACCACGCAGCCGTTCGCTCACCCTCCCCCCTCCCTCTCTGGGACGGGGGAGAGAAATGGAAAGTGAAGCCCGTGAGTTGAGATAAAGACAGTTTAATAAGACAGGAAAATAATAATAATAATAATAATAATGATGATACAATGGTGATAATACGAAAGTAATAATAGTATGTACAAACAAGTGATGCACAATGCAATTGCTCACCACCCGCTGACCGATGCCCAGCCTAACCCCGAGCAGTCCGGCCCCCTCCCCCCGGCTAGCCACCCCTATATATTGTTTAGCATGACGTCAGATGGTATGGAATACCCCTTTGGCTAGTTTGGGTCACCTGTCCTGGGTCTGTCCCCTCCCAGCTCTTACTGCACCCCCCAGCCTGCCCGTTGGCAGGACAGAGCAAAGGCTGAGATGTCCTTGGCTTAGTATAAGCACTGCTCTGCAACAATTAAAGCATCGGGGTGTTATCAGCACTCTTCTCATTCTAAGCCAAAACACAGCATTCCACCAGCTACTAGGAAGAAAATTAATTCTGTGCTAACTGAAACCAGGACATCTATCCACCCCTTATTCCATACCATTTATGTCATGCTCAGGTTACACTCTTTTCCATACATTCTAATTAGTCACCTATAGTAATCATGGTAGTGATAATATACAGTATAATATACTATTTAACATGGTGCAATTCAGTTCATGGTCTATTCTCACCCAGTATTAAATCTCCTTGAGGTACACACCGGACCTCTCCGTTCTTTTGCATTACCCACCAAGTATATCCAGGTCCCTGAGCGAAAACAATTCCACGAATAGGTTTGCCTTTTCCTGAGGCAGGAGTAGCCCAGACTGTTTTACCCAGCATATTTTTTACATGCACTACAGGAACTTTATCCCCATCTACAGTACGTAACAGGTTTGATTGGGCAGGTCCAGCTCGGTTGGTAGATCCCCTAGTATTGACTAACCAGGTGGCCTTTGCCAAATGCGTATCCCAGTTTTTGAACGTCCCAGCGCCCATTGCTTTCAAGGTAGTCTTTAACAGGCCATTGTATCGTTCAACTTTCCCGGAGGCTGGTGCATGATAGGGGATGTGATACACCCATTCAATACCATGTTCTTTGGCCCAAGTGTCTATAAGGTTGTTTCGGAAGTGAGTCCCATTGTCTGATTCTATTCTTTCTGGGGTGCCATGTCGCCATAGGACTTGCTTTTCAAGGCCCAGGATGGTGTTCCGGGCGGTAGCATGAGGCACAGGATATGTTTCCAGCCATCCGGTGGTTGCTTCCACCATTGTAAGTACGTGGCGCTTGCCATTGCGAGTTTGAGGGAGTGTGATGTAATCAATCTGCCAGGCCTCTCCATATTTATATTTCAGCCATCGTCCTCCATACCAAAGAGGCTTTGACCGTTTGGCTTGCTTGATTGCAGCACATGTTTCACAGTCATGAATAACCTGTGCTATAGCGTCCATGGTCAAGTCCACCCCTCGATCACGAGCCCATCTGTATGTTGCATCTCTACCTTGATGGCCTGAGGTGTCATGGGCCCATCGGGCTATAAATAATTCACCTTTATGCTGCCAATCCAGGTCCACCTGAGCTACTTCAATCTTAGCAGCCTGATCCACCTGCTGGTTGTTTTGATGTTCTTCAGTAGCCCGATTCTTGGGCACATGAGCATCTACGTGGCGTACTTTCACAGCCAGGTTCTCTACCCGAGCAGCAATATCTTGCCACAATGCAGCAGCCCAGATAGGTTTGCCCCTACGCTGCCAGTTGTTTTGCTTCCATTGCTGTAACCATCCCCACAGGGCATTTGCTACCATCCATGAATCGGTGTAGAGATAGAGAACTGGCCATTTTTCTCGTTCAGCAATGTCTAAAGCCAGCTGAATGGCTTTCACTTCTGCAAACTGACTCGATTCACCTTCTCCCTCAGCAGCTTCTGCAACTCGTCGCGTAGGACTCCATACAGCAGCCTTCCATCTCCGATGCTTCCCCACAATACGACAGGACCCATCAGTGAACAGGGCATATTTCTTTTCATTCTCTGGCAACTGGTTGTACAGTGGGGCTTCTTCAGCACGACCCACCTCCTCCTCTGATGATATCCCAAAGTATTTGCCTTCTGGCCAGTCCATGATCACTTCCAATATTCCTGGGCGACTGGGGTTTCCTATTCGAGCCCGCTGAGTAATCAGTGCAACCCACTTGCTCCATGTAGCATCAGTTGCATGATGCGTAGAGGGGACCCTTCCCTTGAACATCCAGCCTAGTACCGGTAATCGGGGTGCTAGGAGGAGCTGCGCTTCAGTACCGACCACCTCCGAAGCAGATCGAACTCCTTCATATGCTGCCAATATCTCCTTTTCAGTTGGAGTATAGCGGGCCTCAGATCCTCTGTATCCCCGACTCCAAAACCCCAGAGGCCGACCTCGAGTTTCCCCAGGTTCTTTCTGCCAGAGGCTCCAGGTGGGGCCGTTCTCCCCGGCTGCAGTATAGAGCACATTCTTTACATCTGGTCCTGTTCGAACTGGCCCAAGGGCTACTGCATGGACTATTTCCTGCTTGATTTGTTCAAAGGCTTGTCGTTGTTCAGGGCCCCATTCAAACTCATTCTTCTTACGAGTTACTTGGTAGAGTGGGTTTACAATCAGACTGTAATTTGGGATGTGCATTCTCCAAAACCCCACAACACCTAGGAAAGTCTGTGTTTCTTTTTTGTTAGTTGGTGGAGACATAGCTGTTATTTTGTTGATCACATCCATTGGGATTTGACGACGTCCATCTTGCCATTTTATTCCTAAAAACTGGATCTCCCGTGCAGGTCCTTTGACTTTATTTTGTTTTATGGCAAAACCGGCTTTCAGAAGGATTTGGACTATTTTCTTCCCTTTCTCGAAAACTTCCTCTGCTGTGTCACCCCACACAATAATGTCATCGATGTACTGCAGGTGTTCAGGAGCTTCCCCCTGCTCTAGTGCAGACTGGATCAGCCCATGGCAAATGGTAGGGCTGTGTTTCCACCCCTGGGGCAGCCTATTCCAGGTATATTGGACTCCCCTCCAAGTGAAGGCAAATTGTGGCCTGCACTCTGCTGCTAGAGGGATGGAGAAAAATGCATTAGCGATATCAATTGTGGCGTACCACTTGGCTGCCTTCGATTCAAGTTCATACTGAAGTTCCAGCATGTCCGGCACTGCAGCACTCAGTGGTGGCGTGACTTCGTTCAGGCCGCGATAGTCCACTGTTAGTCTCCACTCGCCATTAGACTTTCGCACTGGCCATATGGGACTATTGAAAGGTGAATGAGTCTTGCTGATCACTCCTTGGCTCTCCAATTGACGAATTAGCTTATGGATGGGAATCAGGGAGTCTCGGTTGGTGCGATATTGCCGCCGGTGCACAGTTGTGGTAGCAATTGGCACTTGCTGTTCTTCGACCCTCAGCAACCCCACAACAGAAGGGTCCTCTGAGAGACCAGGCAAGGTAGATAATTGTTTAATGCCCTCTGTCTCTAAGGCAGCAATACCAAAAGCCCACCGGAACCCTTTTGGGTCCTTGCAGTATCCTCTTCTAAGATAGTCTATGCCAAGGATACATGGAGCATCCGGACCAGTCACAATGCGGTGCTTTTCCCACTCATTCCCAGTCAGACTCACTTCAGCCTCCAATACAGTCAACTGCTGAGATCCCCCTGTCACTCCACAAATATAGATGGGCTCTGGTCCTTTATAGCTCGATGGCATTATAGTACATTGTGCACCGGTGTCTACTAAAGCCTTATACTTCTGTGCGCGTGATGTGCCAGGCCATCGAATCCACACAGTCCAATAAACTCGATTGTCCCTTTCCTCCCCCTGGCTGGAGGCAGGGCCCCCCTAATCCTGGTCAGAATCTTCCTCGTTTCTGTGTTTGAAGGACTGTCTGCTGGAAGTTGGAGCAGCAAACTTTTCGGAGAATCCCTTTTTCCTGATTGTTTTCTTTTGCAACTCACGTACCCGTGCCTCTAGGGTCGCGGTAGATTTTCCATCCCACTTTCTCATGTCCTCTCCATGGTCTCGTAAGTAAAACCACAGGGTGGCACGGGGTGAGTACCCACCATATCGTCTTCCTTGTGTGGGTGAACGCCTACCCCTGACAGCTGAGACACTGCTTTGTACAGGTGCGAAGGAGAATAATCTCTCTTCAAGTTGGTGAACCTTTTCAGAAAGTTTCTCCCAAGTGTTCTCCTTTGGTCGGTGGGCACTGGTTGGTTCAGGTGGGGAGGACAATAGATTCTCTTCAAGTTGGTGAACCTTTTCAGAAAGTTTCTCCACAGCTGAGACGCAGGCCTGTAAGGAAGAGGAGAGACTTTCTTCGTACTGCCGGAGTTGTTTAGCCGCTTCACCCACTGTGGGTTCCTCATCCTCTTTCCAGGCCATTATTGCCAATGAGCTGGCATATGATGATGGTGCACTCCGTACAAACTTCCGCCACATGGGTCGTGTACACTTGACTTCATCTGGATCTGTGGATGTTTGTTTGAGGTCTGGATCCTCATAAATCACTTCCCGTACGGCTAATTCCCTCAGGTACTGGATTCCCTTCTCCATAGTGGTCCACTTGCCTGGTAGACATAAAATATCTTCCTTGAAGGGATACCTTTCCCTCACAGCTGAGAGGAGACGCCTCCAGAGGCTGGTGGGTCGTGCTCCATCTGCAATTGCTTTGTCAATGCCGGCGTCTCGAGCAAGGGATCCCAGCCGCTTGGCTTCCCTGCCGTCTAATTCCACACAATTGGCTCCAGAGTCCCAGCACCGGAGCAGCCAGGTGACAAGCTGCTCACCTATACAGCGACCAAAATCTTTTCGCACATCTCGTAGCTCGCGCTCGTTTAGGCTTCGGGTAGTTACTGTTGCTCTTTCGGCATCCTCATCTTCCTCCTCCTGAATCCTTGACGGCCCAGCGTCGTCATCATCTTCGTCATCTCTATACTTAGTTTTGGCAGAAGCCTTACCTGGATTGGCAGAAGACTCTCTGCGTTCTAAACGACTTGAATTTCTATACCATATTTTCACCTTCTCTACAGGGGCAGCTTGCACTGCTACTGCTCGTTTCTCTGACTTTGTTACAGGGTCTGCCACAGGGGTTGGAATGCCCTCTGCAGGGTCAACTTGCACTGCTACAGCTCGTTTCTCTGACACGGCCACAGGAGCTGGAGCGGCTACAGGAGCTGGAGCAGTTGCAGGAACCGGAGCTGTAGCGGCTACAGGAGCTGGAGTTGGAGCTGGAGCAGTTGCAGGAGCTGGGACTGGAGCAGCAGTAGGAGCTGGAGCTGGAGCGGCTTCAGGAGCTGGAGCTGGAGCGACTTCAGGAGCTGGGACTGGAGCAGTTGCAGGAACTGGGACTGGAGTAGCGGCCGGAGCTGGAACTGGAGCGACTGCAGGAACTGGGACTGGAGCAGCTGCAGGAGCTGGAGCTGGAGCGGCTTCAGGAGCTGGAGCTGGAGCAGCTTCAGGAGCTGGGACTGGAGCAGTTGCAGGAACTGGGACTGGAGTAGCGGCCGGAGCTGGAACTGGAGCGACTGCAGGAACTGGGACTGGGGCGGCTTCAGGAGCTGGGACTGGGGCGGCTTCAGGAACTGGGACTGGAGCGGCTGCAGGAGCTGGGACTGGAGCGGCTGCAGGAGCTGGGACTGGAGTGGCTGCAGGAGCTGGGACTGGAGCATCTGCAGAAGCTGGGACTGGAGCGGCTGCAGAGTCCACTGTAGGGGTCACAGTGGCCGTTGGATCTGTCACGGGACTTGGAGTGGCCGCAGGGTCTGTCACTAAGTTGATAGCAGTATCCATGGCAGCTCGATAGGCGTAAGCCAGGCCCCAGCATGTTACAATGATTTGTGTTACTTTGGAACTTCCCGAATCGCGACACCTTTTTTTCAAGCATTCTGCCAGTTTTTGAGGATTTTGCACTTGTTCAGGGGTGAATTTCCAAAACACTGGGGGTGCCAACTGGTCTAGATGCCTGCCCATATCCTCCCATACTCCCTGCCACCCACAACTATACTGCCTCCGGGCAGATCTCCGGATGAGCTTCCTAAGTAGTTGTTTAACTTTAAGCAGAACCTGAAGTGCATTCAGGAGGCAGAACAACAGGACTATGCTGGTCTGAGTATCCCAAGGATATTCAATATCTTGGAGAGCTATTGTAACAAGCTCGGAGGATAAGAGGGTGGTGAAGGAGGAAGGGAGAGTGATCAAGGAGGGTACAGGGGTGGTGAAGGAGAAAGGGAGAGTGATCAAGTAAGAAAAATTATCTTCCCCTTTCCCCTCCACAGATTGACTCCCTAATGAAAAAAGGCAACAGATACAATTGCTAATAGTTTCCAAAATACAGTTTCCAAAGTATAGAATCGAAGATGTTACTGAGTACAAATACCAGGTTAGAGTCATGGCCAGATATTTCATCATCTCATAAGCCACTGATACAACACACAGTACCATAATGGTCTGAAACCAGGGCCCGGAGAGGATAAACAACATGACAGAGAGCACATACGGAAAATAACGTGCTATAATACTCAATTTGGAAAACAGGCGCAGCACAGTTGAGATTAAAGCAATCAGCATTATGACAAGTGACTATTAAGCAGGTCTAATACTTATACCAATTTTAGTTTAACACACTCTGGTCAGATCTGCCGTTATCTCAACCTTTCGTGCCCCACGTTGGGCGCCAAAAAGACTGTCGTGGTTTAACCCGGCTGGCAGCTAAACACCACGCAGCCGTTCGCTCACCCTCCCCCCTCCCTCTCTGGGACGGGGGAGAGAAATGGAAAGTGAAGCCCGTGAGTTGAGATAAAGACAGTTTAATAAGACAGGAAAATAATAATAATAATAATAATAATGATGATACAATGGTGATAATACGAAAGTAATAATAGTATGTACAAACAAGTGATGCACAATGCAATTGCTCACCACCCGCTGACCGATGCCCAGCCTAACCCCGAGCAGTCCGGCCCCCTCCCCCCGGCTAGCCACCCCTATATATTGTTTAGCATGACGTCAGATGGTATGGAATACCCCTTTGGCTAGTTTGGGTCACCTGTCCTGGGTCTGTCCCCTCCCAGCTCTTACTGCACCCCCCAGCCTGCCCGTTGGCAGGACAGAGCAAAGGCTGAGATGTCCTTGGCTTAGTATAAGCACTGCTCTGCAACAATTAAAGCATCGGGGTGTTATCAGCACTCTTCTCATTCTAAGCCAAAACACAGCATTCCACCAGCTACTAGGAAGAAAATTAATTCTGTGCTAACTGAAACCAGGACATCAAGAGAGAAGAGGTTCTACCTGCTGAGTCACCTCCAACACTGCCCTGACTTACAAAACTACAGTACTGGCCTTACCCATGCCAGCAGGGGGACAAGCAAAGGACATCAATGGAAGGAAAAGTAGTCATGAAAAAAGACCGTCCTGAGAGCAGACTGACAGTTTGTTCAAGGGTTTGAGATGTCTTTTTAACACATTGCCCTTTCAGGGTGAGTCTGGGAAGAAGGCCAACTCAGTTGTTACTTTCTAAATGCCTGTAATGGTGAATGTTCCTTTTGAATGTGTTTTTGGCCTTGCTGGAGACAAAAGGTTCTCTTTGAAAAGATGCCATTAGCTTCTTCGTCTGGTCTCATGGTGGCATCTGCTGTCAGTGTTGTGAACGGTCATACCAGGGATGATCACTGCACATGTTCCGTGCCTTCACCATGGGGTTTAGTGAAGTGCCGTGGCATTAGGTAGGCTCAAAAACTAAGGCAATTTAAAACCAAGGACCAACAGCATACATATGAACAATTAGAGCAGGATCCTGACAGAAGTGGACACAAGTTCATTTTGAGCTGTAGGCATGCCTGTACAGCTGGCTGTGGGGACAAAGCTGATTCCAAGGGACAGTTAGTGCAAAGGCAGAGGCAAGGGAACAACATGGATTAAAGAAAGTTTCAGAGGAGAACAGCATGCCCACAGCTGCCAAAATCAAGTGCCACACCTCATAATACAACTAGCAGGTGCTCTATGACTTTCTTTTTTTGCTTCCCAGAATACTCTTGTATTTCAAATAGTAATAAGTATTAGCCAAGCTGACTGAAGCAGACAGTCATTAAAATAGAAGTAATATAGAGAAAAAATCTTTCTGTTGAAAAGAAAGGTTCAGACAGATGGAGATTTTTTTTTTCTATAGAAAATAACTTCTTTTGTAATTAGCGTGTTTTGAAAGGTCCAGAAGGTTAGATATTCGAAAGAATAAATGATTGCTAGAGTTAGTCTTAACTGCTTTTTGTGCCTTTTGAAAGTCTCCTCTGGAGAAGATAAAATGCCTTGTTACATTTTTCTTATTAATTAGTATGTATAAGATATTAAAATATTTTGTCTGACTCCTGAACTCTCTCCAGTTTAATGTAGAGCACACAGTAGGAGAGTGAATACAAAATTCAAATGCTCTTTTCTTTTTTTTTTCCATGCCAGGGGCACAATAAAATCATAACCTACAGCAGACCTGTATATTTTTGTATATTGTGTGGCCTTATTTTGCTGCTAGATGCTGGATCTAAAGACACAAATCCTTCAGTTTACACAATGTATGGCTTGAAGCTCTTTTCGCCTAGATTTCTCCAGTCAGCCAGAGACCATGTAATAGGTGAGTCAATATTTTTCCTAAGACTGTAAAAATGAATTAAGTGTTAGCTGGGGAAGTCTGTGTTTTCCCATGTTGGCAATCAAATGCATGTTATGGAGGCACAACTCTGAGTCAAATTGATAGAAACATTTGGAATGACTTAAGACACGCGGGGAGGGGGGCAGTTGGCAACCTTCCCTCATGTAAAAAGAGTTCTTAATGAAATGAGGCTCATAGAAAATTCTCTATAGAAAACTAACAGTCACTGATGTTATTAGCAAAAGACATCATCTGTGAAATGCAGTTAATCTTTGTAAGGGCTTGTCTATGTGGAGCAGTTACTGTAGAATAAGTCGAGCTTTAAATTTAATGCCTGGAAGCTAATCTCTGCCAAGTCCTCAGATGAACATTCATCTGCTCATGAAGAACACGCTTTTTCTTGGTTTAGTTTAATCTTGCTGTCCACATGATGTGTTGGTGTGGAACCGCCAATCTGCAGTAGCCTTTCCAACCTGTTTCCTTCTAGAATTGTATCCTGAAGTGGCTAAGGGCATCCAGGTATTGCCCCAAAATAGTACTTATGGTCCTTAGCACTAATTTGGGGTAGCTAGAGCTGGAAATACCCTGTTCTGTCAGGACACTTCTTCCAGTTGTGCGTTTTCAGTCTATAACTGTGCTGCTGCTGTAGTTGTGTTACAGGTATGAATGCTGAACTGGACTTGGGTCAAACTGTGTAACGCTGTTAGGTATGAAGTAGAGAAGTTATTAGTCTTGGGATTTAGAACCAGAAAAATGTCCTGTGTTAGAAGAAAAAAACTGTGCTAGAGAGTGTATGACCTTTGAGATCATTGTTCACCTGTGACTATCGGACTTGCATTTTGCTATACTTAAGTCAGGCTGTTATTGCCTGAAAGGTTGCTATTTTTAGGAAAAGTCTTCTGGTCCTTCATGTGGGTTCATTGACTCCCAATCCTTCTCACCAGAAACAGGGGAATAATGAAGACCTGCATCTCACTTATTTTCATTAGCTTCTTTCATTACTTTCCTTTGGTCTCATTAAAGTTTCTTCTTACATCTTATTTTCTCTGCCTATCAAAGGTGAACAGTAAAAATGCTGATAAATAATTCAACAAGAATCTTAAATGACTCCTGGGATAGAGATAAATGAAAAACTATAGCAACCAGTATGGAGAGAGAAAAAAAAAAAAAAAAGCGTGGTTATAAATGTGCTAATTTTGACTGGCCTCAAAAGAGATCCTGGAGCAGATTCTTGAAACATCCTGGAGGGGGAGCGGAGAGAGGAAATATAGGCTCATCTCACCAGCTGGCATCTGTTTAACAGGAGAGGGAGAAGAAACCATTTCCCTTTGCTTGTTCCCCCATTATTATTTTGCCAGCTCTGGGAGCTGGCACATCTGCAGGTATATTTGTTCAAGTGATGTTTGAGGCCACACTCTGGCTCTTCCTTGCTTTGTCTCTCTGGGAGTCACAACTTCTGGCTCCTGTGAATCCTTGCAGGTGTTCACAATGCAGCTCTACCTAAGCTATGGTAGTCTGTCATCTTCCAGCCTCTTGCTGCACTTTGAGTAGATTCCCTTAGTCACTTAAGGTACAGGAGCATTTGTTGTAGGTAATAAAATCAGGAGGGAAGTTGGCCCCACGACATACCAATGATGGGTTGCTGTTCTCTTGCTTTTTTACCCATCTGCTGGTTATTTTTAACAATAACTATCTATATAGATATATGTACATGTATATAGCCATATAACTAATAATAAATAAGTATTATGTTTGTCATTTTACATTTACTTTAAAGCTTGTATTTTACTCATAATTTATTGTGGTACTCAGAACTGATGTATTGGGAAATCAGTGGATTTTTGACTCTACACCACAGAGCACTGAGCAAAGGAAAAATTTTCTATTTCAGGTGTTTACTATGGTAAGAAGTTAGTGATAAAAACTGTAGAAAGGACTCACCAAGGAACTGGTGTGATGCTGTATAGCATGCTATGATCAAAGTCTTGAAACGAGGTTAAGAAGAAAATCAGTGGAAATGTATTAGATGTGTAACCTAATTACTTAAGAAATGTCTCTTAACAGGTCCAGTTCTTTGGAAGCAATCTATTTAGGATCAGATTCTGTTTTATTTCATAAACTGATGATGGTTCTGCAATTTATTTATATTAGTTGAGGGATCATGCCTTTAATTCACTCTAACTATGGGTTTCAACTTGAATTTCTTAGTTCAGTTGATGTTTGTGGTAGATTAACATATGTAGTGCAAGTAAAGGTGCAGACGGAGGTGCATTGGTCAGTAAGTGCTGCAGTGGCTAAAATCATCATGCACTACATGCACGGTAGTTTTTATGATGAGACCACGTGAGCATTAGAGAGAGGAGTGAAATTATTTGATGGAAATCTCGGAAAAGTATCAGGTACTGGCAGAATTTGGAGGTAGGAAGTCCTCAACTTGCTACTTCCAGTAATGACAGAGCTTTTGTCAGGGGGAGAAAGCTTGTGTGAATATTCTTTTCAGCTACACTCAGAAGGGGAGAACAGAAGGACTAATTCTCACCAAATAACACATTTATTTTCCTTTGACAATATGTATTATCACATAGCAAGTGGACTAGTACCCAGATGCATCTTTTTAATGAAATCACCCTTTTGGAAAAAAAATAATAATAAAATAAAATAAAATAAAATAAAATATTTGCAGTGACATTGCCACTTATTTATCGTTCCTCCTTTCTCAAAAGACCCAAAGGTTCTCTAAGTCAAAATTTGTGTTTTCCTATGGCTATTATCTGGTTGATCCTCCTTTAGAAGAAACTTCCAAACTGCAGTGTTAAATGCCAGCAGCTCATAATAGCATCTCTTAGTGGTCAAACTCTTGAAGGTGTTCTGTGTGGAAATGTGTGCTGTTTAAACATTCTCTCTGGAATTCATAATGCAATTCCAACTGATTAATCAGCTCCTTTTATTGTCACTTTCCCACAAGAGAAAGTACTGTTCCTAAATTCAATCCTCTTGTAAGTGACAACTGTTTATTTTGCTCTCTGGTGTGCTCCTTCATGCTGGAGGAGATAAACAAACCTACCTTAGCTACAGAAGTAATTAGGATTATTCAAGTTATTATCAGAGAGAGAGTGAGGTGAGGACATAGCTGTAGTCAAACAACTTTTCTCTTCTTGTTTATTCACCACTATTTATTTTGGTGCATTGACAGTACTGTGTCTCAGGTCTTGTCCTTCCTCTTCCTACTGTCATGCAGGTTTTTTTGAGGTTGCTACAGCAAGGGCATTCATTTGAACTGTAAGTTACAGAATTCTAGAATATCCCAAGTTGGAAAAGACCCCCAAGAATCATTGAGTTCAACTCCTGGCTCCATACAGGACCACCCAAAAATCAGACCATGTGTCTGAGACCATTTTTCAAATGCTTCTTGAACTCCATCAGGCTCTGTTCCATGACTGCTGCCTTGGGGAGCCTGTTCCAGTGCCTGATCACCCTCTGGGTAAAGAGACTTTCCCTAGCATCCAGCCTGAACCTTCCCTGAAACTGCTTCATGCTCACGTCCTGTCACTGTCCCCAGAGAGCAGAGCTCAGCGCCTGCCCCTCCGCTCCCCTCGTGAGGGAGCTGCAGGCCGCCATGAGGCCTCCCCTCAGCCTGCTCTGCTTGGGGCTGGACAAACTAAGGGATGTCAACTGCTCCTCATCTGTCTTGCCCTCTAGACTCTTCACCATCTTTGTTGTCATTTTAGTCAGTAGTCTGAGATGAGTTCTGTCAGTTTTGCCATTCCTTTGCCTGAGGAGCTAGTTTTCAACAGTGAGTTTTGGGGATCTTTAGTTGATCACATGGAGAGGCCGTGTGGCCTCCTGGGCAGTTTGCTGTCATGCCATTGCCCCTCTTCAGGAGTCTTTGGTTGGCTTGGTGTGGATTGGTGGAATACCTAAAAGAACAAAGTGGTAAAGGAAGATTGATAGTGGCATTTGCATGTAAAAAGAAAGAAAAGAAATCCCAATTTTATATATGGGAGGAGTATAACTCCTTCCATGGCAAGAATTCATGAGAAAGGGTGCATTGCGAGTGCAAGTATACGTAAGTGAGCTGTGTCTGTGTTTAACACTTTAAGTATGTCATTTCTTCTCCTGTGTTTGACTTCCTCAGCAAGATTTACAATATTAGATACTAGTAGTGTATAATAGGATGAAGATAAAAGCTGTCAGATTAAACTCAGTATATTGTTTTATTTTAGCATGATGTGCATTAGTAAGAGGAGCTGGAAGTAAAATGTGAAATTAGCATTCAACAAAGAACACAAATCCTATTGTTACCTTCTTAAAATTTGACTGAAGTGGGAGGGGGATTAAGTAATACTAGTGATTTGTTTAATTTGCTCTTTAAAAGAATGAATAAGAGGAAACTGCAGCCTTCCTAGCCTGTAAACTAACAAATGCATACTTGTTTACAAGGAACAATGGCTGACACACGTCTCTGTCCTTCAAGTTGGAGAATGTTCTGGTACTAGTACGACAAAGCACCAAGGATATGATTAATCATGTGCATATATCCTTGAAAGCTGATGCTGCTAGAGACTTAGGTCAAGTGTGTGTTTAAATGCTTTGCTGGACAGCTATGCTTAGCAATTTCTAGAGGGGAGCTAAGAGAAATGGATAAGATGGAGGAGTGGCTGGAAATAAACAGAACATAAGACTAGAAGCACAGACATCCAAATTATGGCTCCTGCTTTTCATTGACTGTAAGGCAGCCATTTCAATTAGCATTTCTGTATAGGATGAAGCTGTGAGAAGATGGCATAGTGGGTTTAAGTCCTAAGTTGCTTTGCTGTCTTTAATATTCTTTCACCACTGCAAAGTTAAGGTCTACACTTTTGGAAGGTAGAGAAATATTCTGGGGAAGTATGATTGTAGGTTTGTCCCATTTTTACATACTTCCATAGGTCTTCTCTGTTGATTTCTGCCAGAAGAAGGAAGATACAGTGATAGTCAAGATACTGAGGGTCTCAGCTATTAAAATATTTTTGTTTGCTTATATTGAAACATTATACATGTAGGTGTGCTTAAACCTTTGCAGATTCAAGGAAGAAGTTCCAAAGTCTGCAAATTAAGATTTCTTTCTGTATTTTAAATTGACTAAATATAACTTTCCAAGTATTTGAGAAGCAGTAAGGAGGTTACATAATGCTATTTTTCTGCCAATGTTTTTATCCAAAATATATTTAACCTCTGAGCCTTATTTCCTTGCATGTAAAATTGAATAATTTATTTAGTATAAATAAGTAAAATATAATAATCATGACGAAGGTTAAAGTATGCTCACTTGAGTAATGCTCAGAATTTATTGTAATGTTTTATTCCAGTATTATGCCTGTTCTCTGTTTGCTGTGATATATGACTGTGTTCTAACATCCACCTTCTCTTTTCTTTAGTGTTTTTATATTGCTTTCCTGCAATTTCCCTTCTTGGTCTTTTCCCTCAAATCAACACCTTCTGTATATATCTTTTGGAGCAAATAGACATGTTGCTTTTTGGTGGTTCTGGTAAGTAGCCTGTTGAGCCTGAGCTATCACTTTCTGAGTGCGTCTCCGTAAAGGATATTATTGCATGTTTTAGATCACAGTGTATGTTAGAGTTCAAAGAGCTAATGGTATTAACTTAACAGTGTGGTGAATACTAATACTTAGATTATTTTTTCTTTTAAATGGTTGTATTCAAATTGTGCTATAGGCTGTAGAATATGGCTAACACCAAAGAGCTCTTCCCTGCCATGCCCAATATGAATCACTATTTTAAAAACAAACAAAACCCCCACAACTTTTTGAATAGAAAAAAAAAAACACTCTCAAAACTCCATTTAAAAATAGAAATTACTTTTTTTCACATTGTTCGATGGTGTAAGGCATGTTGACATGACACTGGTTATGATTTATTATGATATTTCAGTCAGAGATTAAACAAGACCCATGTGAATGAGAGACAGCACATAATTTTTCGGTGGTGGTGTTTTGCTTTTCATTATTGCTTAAATAACAGAGAAAAATGGCGTACATAAGATCTACACTGTCATCTTAGTTTGGATCAGAAACAAACTATATCCTTCTTCCCACTAACCATGTTTTGCATCATGAAATGATGTGTGAGTATGCAGCCTGGATTTGGTTTGGATGAAACTTAAAGGGCTCACTAGAAGGTTCGCTATTAGGGTTCACCTAATGCACTCCAAACACTTATGAGTGTAGGGTCTGTGGGACCAAATGAGAGATACTCTGCAGTAAAGCATCTCAAAGCACATGTATCATGGATAGGACATCCTCAGCACTTTTCATTCTGCATACCCGCAGTTACTGCGTTGTTACTGCTACTGTAGGCAGAGCCTTTGGCAAGTGGTTAAAGCTTGTACTGATGATTTAGGTGTGCTTTGGTTCTTGTCTCATAGATACCAGAGCAGACTTGGAGGAAATACCTTGATAAAGTCCCCATCCCATGATTAATGTATGCTGAAACCTAACTAGAGGACTGTTTTGCAGCCCATGTGTCTCCATTGTAGAGAGTGCTGAACTCCTAAGTCTGTCTGAGACTGTTTCCTACCCTGGTTTTGGAAGCTTTTGCAGGAAGTTAGAGATGAGATGGCATCCTTCTCTCTCCCTTTAAGTTCATTCACGTATCTTGAATACAGTGCAAATCATGGTTTACTAAGCAAGTTAGGATGCTTTTGGATGATACCAGAGCCTGAATCTCAGGAGCAGAGGGAAGGAAGAAAATTCCACATAGAGCTTGACTAGAAGGTTGCCTGATTTGCCTATAACTTCTTTCCTCCTCTGTAGCAACATGAAGAAGCATACAGATATTTTGGCAAAGCAGCATCCAGCACAGAAAGCAATAGTGGGGGACCTCAGATATATGGAAGAGACAGGGAATACAGTGACATCAAGCTTTCAGTCTTAGTTGTAAAGCTTAGTGAGCTGATTTGGGGCGCTGTTTGCGACACTATGGTGTTCTCTCAACAAACAGCTTTGTAATATCTTTTATTAATTTGTACATCTATTGTGATGCAAGAACTGGTTGATGTTGTTTTTTAATGCACTTCCTCATATATGAGGAAATTAGTTATCTTGTGGTGTCTTTATTTCAGCTGCTGCTGGGCTTGTGTCTGCACTCTACAGCATTTCCCGAAGCTTTGTGGTTCTGATTGTCCTATATGCTTTCTGCTTTAGTGCAGTAAAGGTAAGTTGAAACACTGAAAAAAAAATTCGAAGTTTCAAGCTGAAAGTTTTTGTAGTCTAGGAAGACCGAAACTGTTTGGTGCTACATGGTCGTCATTATTTATCAAGATAAGCTTTACAATCCATGTTTTATTTTCTGCCTGTTAGCTACACTGAAATACCTTGAAACTGCAGTGGAAATACTAATGTAAATGTTTCACTGATACTTGTGATTGTTTGCCTCCTTACTTATATCGCATTTATGTCTGAAAAGGGCCATTGAATTTCCAGTTTTGAAGACTACATCTTCTGCTTAAAAACAGTTGCTGTTAGTTCCTTTGAGACAGGCTGAATTTGGCCTGTTTTCTGCACACCAGTGGCTGCTGACATATCTGTACACTGGCAAGGTTCATGCATGGATTTATTGGGAAGCCTGTTAAGGAGTGAGCTTTACCATCATTATTGGTATCAGCCAGCATGGCCCTTACGTGTTCCACGTGCCATGTGATGAGCCAGCAGCCACATAACCATACAGCCCTGTTGCTGGTAGTCAGATAGGTGCTAGATCAGCTCTATATCTCTTCATGCTCCAGCATTGCACATGCTTTTTGGTATGGAGAATTCACTGTGGTTCATCATTGCAGGCAAGTCTTGGCATACAAAGTTCACAGTCAGAAAAGAAGTGTAAAGTGTATAACTTACACATGCCCTTCCTTTGGCTGTATTGAAAAGAAAGTAGAGAAAAATAAGAATTTTCATGTCCTGCTTGGGCAGACCAGCAGACTGTCTAGCCCAGTACTTCCTGCTTCAATAGCAAAGGCAAATGCAATTTAGGAATTTAATGACTACTATTTTGCCACTCATTCCCCAAATATTCCACCAGTATCCACAATTGTTGGTTTAAGGCTGTTAGTAAGAGCATCTTTGCCTATTTCATTCATTCAGTGTTGTCCATGAATTTGCCTAAATCCTTTCTGAATGTGCTGCTGCTACCTGCCTCCGCAGCTTTCTGTGGCAACATGTTTCAGATTTCACTGTGCTCTGTGTGAAGAAATACTAATTTTACCAAGTCTTCTCTATTCCTAGTACTGCAGGATTTGTGGAAAAGCAGTTCTGCATTCACCGTATCCACTGTCTTGTTAGTTCTGTAGCCCTTAGTCATATCTGCCTCAGCTATATCCTCTCTAAACCGGAGTGCCAGCCTTTCTAGTGTCTTCTTGTAAAGCAGCTCCTCCTTGGCTAAGTTAGTTGTTCTGCTGTGTGCCTTCCATTATTCCATTATGATCCATTCATAGATTATGATTTCATTATGAAATGTGGAGAGTAAACTCTGTATGGTACTTGGGATGTGAGTGTACCATAGCTCTATATGGTCACAAAATTACTTGCTTTCAGTACCCTTCCTAATGATGCTCGATGTGTTTTTGTTTTGTTTTGTTTTTGGCAGATGCTGCCCTTTGAGCCATATTTAATCTACAGTATTTCTTTTTTTTTGCATGTTAATGTATATCACCTGCAATTTTAGTTGTTGTCTTAAATGAAAGATAATGTTGAAGCTAATGTCTTCAAGTCTTCTGTAAAATTCTCAGTGACCACAGTGAGACCACAATTTCATCCTAGTTTTGTGATAAAATTTATTCTTTAAGGAATAATCTTTTCACGGTGTTTCATTACAAGCTAGATGTTGTCAGTGCCCATGCAGGGATGCACCAGGATGTGCAGTGATTTACGAGCTACTCTCAACATCTTGCAGGCATACGTCAGAGGATGCTTTGTGGTGTTACACATCTGCAGCGCACGCAGAGAGCCTGATATGAGGTTCTGCAACAGCCAAAGACATATCAGGTCACCACTCAGGCTGGTGTTTACACAGATGAGAGGTGCTATCAGATGTTTGTTTAAGGGATTTCTTTAAGGAACACAAACATTTCTGCAAAACAGCTTTTAACAAATTTTCCACTTAAAATTTTAAATAGGGGGGCTTAAATCAAAACTGGTCAATTATACTGCATTAATTATCTGTCACAAGTGAGTATAGTTAGCTGTGCTTGAGTTTTCAACCACTCACAATAGTAAGGTAAAACGTGTTAAGCCACTGTTTTATCTTGCCCCTCTATGGTTTGAGTCCATACGCAATCAGAGAATCACAGAATGATTCGGGTTGAAAGGGACCTTAAAGATCATCTAGTTCCAACCCCTCCCCTGCCATGGGCAGAGACACCTCCCACTAGATCAGGTTGCTCAAAGCCCCATCCAACCTGGCCTTGGAGAATAATTTACAGTAAGTCACCTGCTGAACAGTGCTCCATTGAGACACTCTGAGTATCTTTGAAAATAGGGTGTAATCTCAGGGGCTCTTGGTCACCAGGCTCACCCAGTATATCAGTTCTACTGGTTTGACCTTTGAGTTGTGTGGTGCTAGAAAGCTTAACTGCTTCTCTTCTGCAGTGTCGTAAAGCATCTGGTATTCCTGCTACCATTTTCCAGCTATAGTGATGATTCAGAAACAAGCAAATGGGATAAGCGTGTGTCTGTGAGGCTGAAAAGAGTGAGAAAAATCTGTGGTGGGGGTTGGGGAGCTGGGGGGCAGAAGCAGTGAGAAAAACTGAGAGAGTTATATGGAAGAAGGAATTGAGTTGAATGACTGACAGGCAAATACCTGCAAAAATGATCATTTTTCCACTCAGCTTGGCAGAGGACAATTCACTACTTGGGGGCAGAGAAGTTGTGTGATGGATACTTTAAAAAATAGTTTTGTAAATAGTATTAAAGAAAAGCCTCTTAAAATATTCTACAAACTCCTTTCTCAGCATAATAGTTGAAATTACAAGATGCAGGTGGCTTTGTAGATAAGCAATCTCCTCATGGATTAGACTTCAAACTGCTTAAAAATATGCTTTAATGCTACCCTGAAGTTATAGAGTGCTGTGAAAGATTTACAAGATATCTGCTGTAAATTGCCAATATTAAGTGCAGACTTTCTGTTCACACAGAAATTACAGTTAATTTGAATTTTTATGGCACTGTTCTTGTGAAGACACTTCTGAGGAGGTTAATTTAAAGCATGTAAAGATGATTCCACTTGATTCAGCTCATCATCTCAGTCCACTGGGGTCCTTGAAATTTCATGTATTTTTCTACTAGAAAAGAGCATTTGCACTCTCCCTCCTTGTTCTTCAGTCAGGTCTGGAGCTTTTTGCCTTTTGGGCTGTTATAGATAACACGTCAAGGAAATAATTCTGTCAGACTTTTTCTTTCATCGGTGGAGGAAGAGGAAGAATTAAAAGTAACAGAATCTGATCCTGAATAGGGACAACTGTGAAAGGCAGCATAATACCTCTGTAAGAAACTGAAATTGTTTTGATATATAGTGGGCTACAACTTCTCATCCTAATCAAATCAAGATTTTTTTTTTTTGATGCACTTAGAAATTGCAGAGTCTAATTCAAAATCAAGTAGGTGCTACAGTCTGTCTCACTTAGGTGGTTTTACAAAAGAGGTAAGTATGTGGTTGTCTTATGGTAGAAAAAGGCATCTCCTCCACACTTATGTTTCACAGCTATTCTTTATTGTATAGCTTTTATTTTTACTCTCTTCACTTTTAATTTGGCAAAAAACAGACTAATGCAAGATTTTTAATAGTTCACGGAGGTAAAATTATTCCAATCAAAAAGATGCAGGAAGGGAAACATGACAGACTATCTTTGATAAAGGATTTCTGGGTTGCAAAGCTTGTTCTTTGGCTGAAGTGTAACATCCTCAAATGTAAGCCCTGTTTATTGGCGGAATATCGTATAGCTCAGCAGGTATAACGAGCAGAATTCCATTTCCTGAAGTAAATTGCAGAGCAGAATGGATCTCTATCTAAGTGGTTGCGTGCTTGTTACTGGTGAGCAATTGCTCACGTCAAATGCCCAGGCTGAAGATGCATTCCAGCAGTATCAGGCTTTAGCCTTTCCTTCCTGAAGTGCTTCTTGTGTTCTAATTGCTATATTGCCGTGTAACATAGTCTAGCCTAATTTCTCTGTGCATGTTAATTATTCCAAAAGGAAAGATCTTATTTCTGAAGAAGATCATTAGAAGAATAATTTATCACATGGCTTTTTTTTTTTTTATTAAAACAAATAACAGTTCTAGAATAAACATTTGTTAAGTGAGGTTTTTTTTTTGCTGATGTTTAGAACTACAGAAACTATATACACACACCTACAGTAGAATGAATTAATTTCTAAATTTGGCTGCATTATTTTAGAGTAGCAAATTCACATCAGTTAATTCTTTCCTCTAGAGCTCTTGTTTTAGGAAAAAGGAAATCAAAAATAAGAATTGAATTGTTTTGGGGTATGTCCACAAAGCAGCACAAGTAATCACATTAATTTCAACACGCAAACACAAGCTCTAAGGACTGAGGTGAATAGGCCTGTGCTGAAATCCCATGCCTTGTGCAGACTGATTTTGTTGTTGAACTGTGTTGTACAAAAACAACTGAGGGGCTCTGTGAAAAAGCAGGATAAACTATAATTAGTTTAATTTAATTGTCATCAATTCTGTTTGGAAAAGTCTCCTGAAGAAATCATTATATAATATTCTTGGGATTTCATCTTATGATTTGCAGACCAAATTTGGCTTGCCCAAAAAGTTCACATGGCTCTCAAACTTTTTCTGAATGACCTTGCAGCTGCTTTGCCATCACATTGCCAGAGAGGTTTCTCTGTAAAGGCTAAAATGCATGTAGCACCTAAAAGATGATGGTTGGCTCTCAAGTCTTGTGCTAGTAGTGACTGGGCAAGTTGGAGCATATGACAGGCTGCTTACGTGTCCAATCATATGACTTGATTAGAAGCATGTGATGGAAGAAAAATTGTGCATTTTGCTGTGAATAGAATACTGCATCTAAAACTGTAACAGTTGCTCCAGAAAAACCCATAACACAAAGTGGCTGGAATTTCAGGTCTCCAGCTGTGTGTCTGAAACCTTGAGGACTTGTTTGACTATCAGGACAGGATGATATTCATCGCAGGTGTCAGTCAAAGGCACATATTGCAAGAGGAGCAGATTTTCAAATAGTGGTTGTGTTCTGGTGAAGGCTGGTGAACAGAAATCATGCTGTCTGGTGATGACTATGCTCATATATATGATATATGCCTGCATATATTTTTGGTTTACAGTCATGTTATCCCAGTCATGTAGAGGTGGTTTGGCTACAGCTTTCTGGTGCTCTGACGCATCTCTTCATACATCTGATCACATGGCACATCCATGTCATGAGTGATGAGACACCAGCTGCTTATCCAGCCTTACATACAACAATACTGTGTACTGTGACCTTGACTTCAGATAAGAGAGAAGTGCCTTTCAGAAGTGCCTTTGCACTTCAGAAGCAAAGGTATTTGCTTCTGAAGTGCAAAGACCTGAGCTTCTTCTGGTTGCTTTGAGATTTTTTCATCTCCTAGACTTGTGTCTAATGATGTCATCACTCCCTACTCCAGTTCTTTTTCCAGGTCCACTAAGAACTTTCATTTAGTTGTTGTTTAATAAAAAGCTCTCAATTCGAGATACAGTTTCATCACTTATTTTTTTGTCAGTCCTTGCACTATTACATGTAATAGCATCACTTTTTTTCAGCTTTCTGCTCTTTTGAAGCTATTGGGTAACAGAGTTTAGTTTAAAATTATCTACATTCACTTCAGCCTGGCTTTATTTCTGATCTCAGCTTCAGTCCTGTAATCTTAAACAGAAATTGGCAGCTCTAATAGCTACCTTGGCTTTGATATATGAAAGGGTTATCTCTTTTTCCTGGAGGAGATGTTTTTATTTTCAGATATTATATCCATCAGATAGGAGACACAGTTCCATGCCATCTATTTCATTTGAGTAGAATTGCCTGATGTGCTGATTTTTGTCTCCTGCTCTGTTTTGTGTTTTTTGTGCAAATGTTATTTTTTAAATATCTGTTAAATAAAATCAGGTATGCCTGTTTTTTCAACTAACATTCATTCTGGAATTTAGTCATCTTCATACCTGTCTTTAGCACCCAGTGTGTCAGTGTATTGCTTTGAGGCAGAGGAGCACATCCTCAAATCTTTCTGGAATTAGTCAGTCCTTCTCTTCCGCCTTCTTCATTACCTTAAATCTGAAGAAAGTATTCTCAGGTAATTTATTTATCACTTCAATGGGCAGTTACTAAAAATCCTGAGAGTATTTTAAGCCATTCACATCTTACAGTTGATGTAGTTTGTTTCCTTGCTTAATGAGTTTTAAACTCATTAATCAGAATAACAATGCTTCTTGATTCCTGTTTTCAACAACACAGGCTTCGTCTGTGTACTAATAATTTTGAAATATGCGTCTTTATGATTTTATAATGGGAAAGTATTACAAGCATACATCTCCCTCTGTCTGCTAAGACTGTCCAAAACATTTCTAAACAGCACTGAATGGGCCCATGTGTATACACAGAATTCCCGCATGTGTAAGTGACCAAAAATAGAAGTATAGGATTATTAGACAGCTTTATTTCTATTTGATAAAATGCTTCCAGCACCACTGGAGGTTTTCAAGACAAGGCTCATCAATTTTATGTACTTTCCAATTTGGAGACCCCTGAGGTTCAAGCAACAACTATTAGGAATGTTAATTTTGGAGAGTTGTCAGATATCACGTATTTCACTGAGTGATGTTTGCAGCTGTAGTCAGACTTGCTCTTCAGTTGTAACCTCAGTAGTTATGCTCTTAGATCTCTGTGTGTATAATAGGAGCTTCTTGTCCAGACATAATAGAAAAAGTGTATTTTGTCTGCAGAATCTAACGTGGCCTGAGGTTACTTTTTTAGAAGTATGTCACTGCATAGGAATGTAGAAAACTGCGATTCTTGTTTAGGATAAACTCACCATGACATGAAACGTGAACATTCATGCCTCCTGTCCAAAGTCATTGCCCATCTCACACTCTAGCCCGGGAATTCCAGTCACAGACTGAGAGCCTGTTGAGTAAGGTGACATGCACACGTGCATGCACATCCATATGGATGGCTGTAGCATATCAGAGTGCAAAGAAAGAGACATCATCAACCAAAATGGGGAGCGCTATCTGTGTTCTGCTAGTTCATCACTTTCCAAGGCTTTGGAGGTCTTCTGGGAAAGCAAAGTTTTGTTTTCTTTGGATGATGGGAAGATAAGGCTGGTGGGCATCTCTCTCAAGAACATGTTTCTAGCAAGTTTAATGCAAGGACTGTGAATAATTAATGATTCCTGGTCATTAGTGTTCAATGGAAACAGAGTATCCATGGTAACATACATGGCTATCTTACAGTTACCGTGGACTTGTTCTCTACAGGGTTATCATTTCCTTAAAACTTTGGGTGCGGGGTTTTATTCCCTTTTACAGTTTCATTCAGATAGCAAGAAATGCTATCATCTTATTTCTGAACTTAGAAAATATTTACTATTTAACATACACATGTGGAATGGCTGACAACAGCTGTCCTGCATTTTACATAATGTAAGCAATAGCATAGATCCATGATGCAGCTGAGGAGTAGAAGTAAAGAGAAGAACAGAAGAAGATCAGTTGAGTAAGGATGAAACGATGAGAGAGCAGGAAATTAGAAGGTCTATGAGCTTTGTGGAGACTAGTTTCAGTTGTTCTTTATAGTAAAAAAAAAAAAAAAAAAGAAGTCACAATGCAAAACACCTTCACCATTTCTTCCTTGAATTAGCATTTTTGAATTATGCTAATGCTCAAGCAATCTATAAAGTCTTTGAGTTTAGAGGACTATTCTGTTTCAAAGAGAAAAAAAAAAAGGAAAAAGAAAAGGGTGTGTGTGTGAATAAAAAAAAAAAAACAACACACATACAGAAACCATGCAACCACAAAAAAAAACACCAAGAATTCTACTTACTACAAGGGTTCTGCTGTGTTCAGAGCACTCTGTCTCTGGAGTAGGACACGTGATTTATTTTAACATACCTTTCAAAGATAAAGGTTTGCTTCATGCATTTTTTTTTTTTTTAAGGGAAGGAAGAAGCAAAAAGAATAAATCATGTAGGACAGAAAGCTACTATCGCCACTTATTTTTAAAAATACACTTTCCTTCCTACCTCTACAAGTGGTAAAAGGCTTGTAAGTTCTAAGCCACCTTTATCTTCCTTTTTAGTGGATTGTTTGGGGATTAGGCAATTCTGTGGTTGAAGTGGAACACCACCCCCGAACACTGTATCTGTTTTAACTCACCACTTTCATCCTTAACCCTGTAAGACCATTTGAGTTGTTCTAGAAATGACTACGTGAGTATCTGCATCCAAGTCAAAACTCTATGTGAAAGCACTACATGTCACCTCAACCAAATGAGGTAGAGTAGGCAGTCAAATTCATGTCTGGGTTGACAGATAACACCAGTTTCCGAGACTAAAATCTATCATTCCTGTTTTCCTACTGAGAAGAATCATAGTCCAATTATTGACTATATATTTTTTTTCATCTTTTTAATTTAAAGCTCTACCAGGCATCATTAGAGGGGGAGGAAAATGACAAAATGGAGCGGGGTGCATCACTGATGCTGGAGAAATGACACCTTTGTGCATTCTCAGCTTTTGTAAAACATTGCGTAGCCTTGTTCTGGAAAATCCTGCTCCCTAGGCAGCAAATATTGGTGCTTGTCCTGTCTGCCTTCCTAGCTCCCTGACAGCTGAGTTTTCAGGAGATGAGGGAGAGGTGCTTTGGAAGTGGAGCCCAGGCTAGCCAAACACAAAGGCTGCTCATAGTATAGAGAAAATTGGGAAGTAAAGAGCTCCTGAGCCATTACTATGGGAATCAGCCGTGTAGGGTTTTACAGTAGAAAGAGCGTGGAATGGTTTCTCAAAATGATACATTTCAACACCAGATGTATGGATAGGCTCTTTATAACGTTTTGCTTTTGTAAGAAGTTGCAGGGCAAAAGGGCAGTCACGCACTATGTGGTTATGCTGTCCTGGAAGTGCAGTGGATATTGGGATAGGCTCTGATCCAGCCACTTGCAGACCATTTTGGCTTCAACTACTTTTCTGCAGTGTCTTGAAGAATATGAATTTCTGACCTGAGACTGAGCATAGGAAAAGCTAAACCAAAATGTATTTGGCTCAGTACATGGGAACAACCAAAGAATAGAATTGGATGGCAAAGTTTAACTTGATCGGATAGAAGTTGTGTAGAAGCACGGAACAAGCCTAGTGAGTGAAATGGCTATGGATCTGATTCACCAAGTTTCTGTGTCCTTCACAGCCAAAATTTCTGTCCTTTTGCAGCCAGTACTCACAAGTATTTAAGATTAATTTGTAGCTGAGGATGCCACAGATGAGGCTGGTCATAAGTATTCATTAAGCTTCCTATGCCTCTTTTTATTATCTCTAGCAAATTTTAGCTGCCTAAGTCACCCAGAGGTAATTTCTCATCTTGATTATGCTCAGAGTATGCTAGTGAGTGTGTAAATCGTCTCTTTCCCCCCTGCTCAGGGACAGTGGCTAAACATGCAGGGCCTAGATGGACCATATAAAGCAGCAGAAAGATTTAGGAGTGAGTTGCCAGGACTATACCCCAGCTGGGTGGAATGGGCATTTGTTGCAAGCAGTTTGGCCACAGGTCAAGTAAATCACAGAATCAATTCAGAGTTTAGACAAATACAGTGGAAATGATTTCACTCACATCTCATTTTAATGAAAAGTTGCCTCTAGAGTTTCATTAAAGAGAAAAGAAAACATGCTTTTCATGTGCTTTCTTAGCTAATTGCTGATAATAGAGGAATTACAGTAGCATAATCACAAAGCGTGTCTGTAATATTGCTGTCTTTTTCACAATGATAAACTTTGAAAAGATAAAGGATTGTCAAACCTTGGTAGATGGCATATAGACTTAGGTGATGTGCATTTAACATTACATGCACAGCATGGCCTACTTAAAAAATAAATAAAAAAAAAAATAGTACTGCATTCCTAACTTGCAAATGCTCTGCTTTCTGTCCCCCTGTTCAGGAACCCTGGGATGCACAGCACATTCCAGCACTGTTTTCTGCTTTCTGTGGTCTGCTAGTTGCACTTTCTTATCACCTCAGCAGACAAAGCAGTGACCCATCTGTACTGATGTAAGTTGCCTGCAGTTGTTATTTATTGATTTACCTTTACAGCACAAAAAATGTGGTTTGCTCGGAGTCATATCTGTGTTTCAGAACTGTGGGGATTGTCTCCCAAAATTACTGTGGTGAGGTAGAAATTCCTCAGCATGTCTGCTTGCATGGTTCGTGTCAGTCCTGTTAAGTAAATGAAGTGCTGCAGTCAGATCAGCAGTAAGGCTGGTGCTCTTTACATAGCTCTTCCAAATTGTTTAAGGCAGATTTTATCCTCTGGGAAATTGAATGGTTGCCATATTGGAGGACAGTGATTTAGTTGAGTGGACTTGCAGACTTCTGGAATTGCAGAACATTCATTGGGTGGCACCTTGGCAAGGAGAAAGGTCTTCTGATTTGTGGGGAAGACGGCTTAGGGTGAGCATCAGTAGACAGTGCCTCTTCAAGATCGACCCTTTTCTGCTCCGATGTACTCCACTAAAGGTAGCAGAAGAGAGTTTGTGTGTATTGAGAGTGGATGCTGGGAACAAGGGAGATCCAAAGAAGTCCCAACGTCGTGATCTGACAGTTGATGTGATGTGAGAGAGGCTTCTAGATCTGTAACTTCTTTCGTGTGTGGGAGTTGTGCTATGTGACTGTCATGGGGGCTGTGGTTGTGCACAGACAGCTGGGCATCTACATGTATGGCTGTGGGCTTAAGCAAGCAAGCAGATTTCATGCTGCCATTATCACCATGTCATCTAGGATTCTGCTTCACAGGCAGCTCGGTCTTATCCTGGCATAGTGCAGAGAGCGTATGAGGAAATCCAGAGGCTCCCTTCTCTCAGTTCTGTGAGGTGTGCTGTATATGTCATGAGGTGAGGCTCATGTATATGTAGTCTTGAAGTATATGAAGATTGCAGTAGGCATGTGGTAAGTCAGGCTGGTTGGCCACACAACTTTGTAATGCAGGAGAGAGGGCAGAAGTGAGATACTAACAGAAATGGGCTACCCGGTAAATCTCACTGAAGAGCTGAGAAATTCTTTCCTCAACATTGAGAAGATTGAGGGAATGTGAAATTTAGATATTACTAGGTCATAGTGTGACAAAGTAAAAAGAGCTGCTTGTATCTACTGTCTTTATCTGAAGCCTACCGTGTCTTGCACTGGCATCAATAAGACCTGGATCAAGTTCTGTGTAGGTAGCGTGTAGTTCATAGGCCATTACAGGATGGAAATCAGGTACGGAAGTATGAAAGTAAAGCTGTGTGCTGTATTGGGGAAGTTTTTTTTAGCTTTGGAGTAGGATACACGCAGGTAAATTGCAAATCAGCATGTGAGTGTGAGCTCTTTCAATTTTGGAGTAATTTAAATGTATATTTTCTCCTCCACTCTCCAGGAAAGACACACCAGTTCATTAACTTCCTTAATAAAGTAAAAACTTGTATTTCCTTAAACTTTTAAATCCAGCTCCTGATTCCGTAATATTCTTAATCAAATCCTCAGCAGCTGAAAAGGTTGTTAAATATCTTGTTTAGGTTTATGTGTACAGCAACATCAAATGTTCTTTACGCAATCGTGATGAAAATGCATAATCCTTAGGGAAAAAAAAAAAAAAGAGGTTTAAGATATTTTTTTAAACAGCTCTTAAACTTAATTAAAGGAAGTTAAGGGGATTGGAAACAGTGTTTAAAGGATGGCCTGTGGCATAAACTTCAAGATAGAGAAGGTAGCACATAAATCTTGAACTGGGGATTAATATGCAATTTATACAGAAATGGCCTCTCTGGCCTTTCTAATGTGGGTCTAGAGAGCTCTCATATTGGTTTCAGCTTAGCTGAATTATTAATAAAGGGCATGAATACCACAGTACCCTCTTAGCTCATTCCTCTGAATGACACAGGCACATTGATTGGACTGCTCTGGTTGCTGAGACTCCTTGACATTTTGATGAGGAAGCTGTACCCTGATCAAAGGTAGAGCTGGTTTGTATCAATCTCCAGCTATACAAAGATAAGATAGCTACTGCATACATGAGGAAGGAAAACTGAGGCTGTTCTACCTCCTCTGCTCCTTCCCCTGCTCCCCCCACTGCAAACATTAATGTCTGTTAGACATGTTAAGAAGTATCCTAACTAGTTTGTGGTTTTTTTTTTTTTTTTTTAAACAGGTCCCTTATTCAATGCAAATATGTGCCTCACTTTCTACGTCAACAGTTTGAAGATTCATCAGCAGATCCACTCCCAGAAAAGATGAGAGAATCAGTGGTAAGACCTTTTCTTTCATTACTTTCTGCGTGAAGTGCTTTCCCATCCATTTTCCACATTGAGAAATCTTCTAAATATTCTTAATTAGCAATTTAAATATTTAAACTAATAAAAACAGAAAATGGAAGGATATCTGTCCTGTTCCTTTAAATCCACAGATTGAAACTGTGGGAAGTACTTCCAGACCTCTCCAGAGAGTCCTGAAGGGAGAACTGGTACCCCGGAGAGGTTGATCTCATAGAGTTCATGTGGGAAGATCATCAAGCTTCTCAAAGTGTTAAGGGGCATTAGGGATTTCCTAGAGTCATGAACTGTCATGTTCTTAGCTTTCAGACAGTGATTCTTCCTGATCACATCCTAATGCCTGCTTAGGAGCATTTACAGCAAAGGCAATTATTCCTAAAGTCCTGAATGCTTTCAGAACCAGGGAGTGCTCAGAGTGTCTGGGAGACAGACCGCCTTTTTTGACCTTAAGACACAGCCTGAGAGTCAAAAGTGCCAAGGGATACAGGTCACTAGTACGGTGCCTGGCCTGGCCTCCAGGTGTCCATTCATGTGGATGCATCTCTCTTGTATATCTTGTATCATGTTTGATGGACATTTTATAAGGTGTTATGTAGCCTAAATTAAGCATATGAGTTTAATCCATTATATCAGTATTTTCTGCTTTTCATTGCTTAGCTGCTGCTTAGATTATTTCCTACCAAGTACAATGTTAAATGGCTTACTGTAATAAGGCCCACATAGGATTAAGTGATACATGTATGTTTGGTCCTTGGCTTTATTGAGCTTCAGCTTCTTGCAAACTGAGCCACATTGCAATGTGAATGTAGTAACAGGAATAAAAAAAAAGAAAAAACTTTTTCTTTTTTGCTATATTTGGTGTGTAGACTTTTGCCACGAGTCATTGTCAGTCCATTCTTGTACACAGACACTGTATTGCAGATGCAATGGAAAGCTTCTCTTTCCCTGGTATTTATATCCCACTTGTATCTTTTGCTGACAGCACCCATTTTGGAGCAGTACAGAGTCTGATCTCATCTGTTCTGTAGAGGGACTCTTGCCAAGGGACTGAAGCAGTTAATACAGCTGTCCACTTAATTGGTTTCATTTTGCAGTGCAGAGGGAAACCTTGAGCAATGCTTCAATACATTGAGGAACACAGCTACACAACAAAAGAACGAACAAATTCACGTCTAAGATCCTGATTGTATTTTCAAAATAGAGTTATGCTGCCGACTCCAGACCTGTTTTTGTGCCTAATGTGGATAGGGGTCTGATGTCTTATATTCACACAGTTACCATGTGGGTCAACTGCACTGGGGCTCTTCAGCCACTGGAGCTGAAGATGGCGACTCCTCAGTCTGCCAGGAGACTCTGCCTCCAGCTGCCAGGAGACTCCTCCTGTATCTCAAAGTGCAGTAGTAATATAGCAAGTAGTGAAGAATTGAACTAGCAAAAAATGCATCTACCTCAAGTTTGAGGGACACAGTCAAGCCATGGTCTCTACTGCCTGGCCTAAGCAATAACAATCATGTGCTTGTCAGGAGGCAACTGACTTTAAAAGCAAATTTAAATTTAACTTAAAATAAAAATAAAAAATCTGAGTGCTCCTCTGCAAGTAGAATAATCCCTGCCAGTGCTGTAAAAATGTGCTAGTGATGTTTAAATGCCACACAAAACAGCCAGCCCTGCTCAGGTCTGTATGTACATGTATGGTGTGCATAACAAGCCATTTAAATGAGGCCCTTTAAAATCAGAAATTCTGAGGCATACAAAACCAATTCGCATTGTTAAGCAGCTGAAAGCAAACAAGGTTAATACCAAAAATTAATCTGTTGTATTCTGTAGTGGCTTCATATTAATGTTAGCAGTAATAAATACAACATCTCTAATGTTTAGTTACATGACCTTTACTATTTCCCTTTGCTTGAATAGCTGTGGAAGAATTGCCAGCTTTGGAAGCCTGAATTATAAAGCAGCTGTGATGGATAATTGACCATTCAACTTTGAGAATGGAGCTTCCTACCATTATAATTAATTTCTATAGGCATCCACATGGCTGATTGCTAGATTAACCAGTGGCCTGAGGGTGTTAATGTGTTACATTCAAACCCAGGTTCCTTCCTGGCCTTTAATACAAACATTTAGATAATCAGTGAAAGGCTTTGTACAAAGCTCCAAAAGTGTAATCAAAAATAATAATAAAAAATCCTGTTATAATATGTAAAATCTCTGAGGCATTAAATGCGGTGTTGTTAAGTCAGTATTTCTTTGTTGCCTTGAGTGTAAAATGGAGGGAAAAAGAAAAAGAACACCTGCTTTCACCCCAAACCATAACACATGTGGTAACACAGTGGTAATGACTCTCACTGAAGAGATTTTAGCTGTGATCAGAGCCTAACTTTCCTATATTGGATCAAATACAACAAAGGATTTAAGCGCCGCATTGTAGGGTGATTCAAGATTCAATTCATAAGTGCCTGTGGTTGGGAATGGAATCCAAAGTCCTGCTTTAGACAGTTGGATTTAAATACAGGATGGAGGACAGAGTTGTGTAGAGGGAGGCATGTGCTTTGCAACAGCTAGCAAGGTCAGGGGATGCCAAGTGCAGGAGAGGGTCCTGTGTCCCATCCATGAAGACTGCAGGAAGATGCTTTGACTCATTTTGAGTTTCACAACTTTCAGTCCTCTCCTGAAAATGCTTTTTTTTTTTTTTTTTTTTTTTTTTTTTTCTTCTGGTGAGCTGAACAAGGCTCATTCTTACAAGACAGTCTGAACAGTTGGTGCTATAGTCAGCTCATCAAGCAGCTCACAGTGAAGTGAGCTGTTCAAATTCACATGGAACAACCATTGTGCAACCTACAGAAAAAGCAGTCTAGAAACAAGAGCCAAAACTTCTCTGCTCCCTGATCTGCCTCCCTTTGTGTGGCTGACAGCTCTACTGGTCGAGTCACACTCCTTGCATTTCCCACAGAGCCTTTAGGTAGTGACTTGCCTTCAGCAAGAAGGGTGGAAGCCACAGACCCACCCACAGCAACCTGTAGGTGGATGCCCAGGGCCTTTTCCTGGAAAGTGGCTCTGAATCCCCTTTAGGCAGAGAGACAACTGCCTAGGGTCAGCAGTTTGGTGCAGGCTCTGGCCATCATGCATTGATATAAGACAAAGTTACTCCTGCCCAGTTTGTTTTAGAACAGGGGAAAAAAAAAAGTTTCAATGTGTCTGCCACATCAAGCTCCTGCCTCCTGTGTGGACCATGATGCAAGTCAGCAGCTGAGCAGTATGTTTACATTTTGAAGCAGTTCTGTGCACGTGCAAAGGGCGTGTGCCTGGCATAAATGAAACCTTAGGCACTGCAGATATCACCGAAGTTGGAATGCAACTATCTAATTTGGATTCAAATACCTGGATAGTAAGTCTTGCTTTAAAACCACAGACCTTTTCCTGTATGTGTTGCAATGTGTCAAAAGCAGTGTGATTGAACCTTAAAAAGAGCACTTGTAAAGTCAAAGATGGGAAAGTTGAGAAATACCATGCAAATACCATGCAGTACAGTCTGTGTAATACAGTTTGCTCTCTTTGGTGAGCTGGCCTGAGCGTGGAATGGAAAGCTTGGATGCCTTTTCCCCCTGCCCCCAATATCTATTATTGTCAGTACTTCTGATTTTATAGCCAAGTTCTTAATGTTTGATATAGTTCTTGAAACGGCAGCTTCTGCAGTCACATGGTTATGAAAACAACTCAGCTGTCATTTTAATAGTAATCCTTTTTGCTTGTGGAGGAGAGCTTGAAAATATGATTGGCATGTGTTTGTTCTTATAAGCTTGTTTTAGATTATTGAGTAGTTGGGTTCAGCTGCACAGAAAAATGATACTTGATGAAGACTTTTCATAATACATCTCCACAAAAGGGCTGGAGTACGGTGCTGCATAAACCTGGCACTGCTCAACTTTCTCAGATACTGAATTTTATAACCTCAGTACTGCTGCTTTTTATTGGCTTTGTGTGAAGTAGCTTTAAAATTTTGCAAATGTTACAAAATTCTGTCAGTTATATGAGTTGGCGATAATTCCCTTATTGGGGTTTTGACCACAGTTTTTCAGTACTGCTACACATACTAAATCCCCAATATTTGCTAGTGAGAGAAGGTCTAAAACTGACTGTAGAGAGCCTGTGGGGATGTGTAGGGGTCAAAGGTTTGTTCATTGAAGATGACCTTCTCTGAAAGGTCCCTAATGTGGTTTTCATGGTGCATATGGTGGCCAACAAGCAAGGGACAAGGCCAGCAGTGCTGGGTTCTGGAAAGATGGTTCAGGAGGAGTCCAGCCTAACTCTCTTCCTGTTTCTTCCCATCTGTAGTCCTTCCTGAGCACCATACTGCCTGAAGAGGGCACAGCCTGAGGAGTGGAGTGAGCGCTGCTCATTTGCAAGGATGGCTTTCTGAGCAAACTGAGAAAAGACCCAGGGCAGGTTTTATTGCTTGAGAATTCAGCTAAACTGGATTGGAGTTTCATGGGACAAAGCAAAAGTACCTTTTGAGCCTGAAGGCTTTTTAGTCCTGCTGAATTTCAAAGGCCTACTGCAGCAAGTGGAAGTGCTGATGCTGGTGACCTTTTACCAAGCATTTCTCAAAACAGACAGTGATAGGCAGCCTAAATATAGTGGTTGCTGCCAGCTTCCCCTGTAATTCACAACCCTTCTGTTCGCTGCTTCTACTTTCTTTGTTTATCTCCCTTATTCTTAGGTTTGCTATCGCAGCATTATTTTATGTTTCCTTTTCTTGTCTCTGATGAGATGAATGAAGGCTACCTAGATTGCAGCACCAGGAAATTGGATGTGTTTCAAATTCTAAAAAAGTGTTGTATTCCACGTGTTGTTTCTAGATGCCTTTGAATTAAAATATAAGTTAGTATTTAAACCAAGAGCTACAAATAGTTACTCATATGATAACTTAGTGCAAGTATTGAGTGCTGAACTTAACCATCCCTCTTATAAATCTAGGACAAGATTTTCATTTACTGGGAAAGACGTTTGAGTGACCTCTGAAGTACAATTCAGGAGATCACAGAGCTCAAAAGCTATCTTGTTTATTTGTTTACCGAGAATGACATTTTAATCACAAGAAAAATGGGTGGCTGGAAAGACCGTGATATTTTCTAATCTTTCAAAACAAAATTACTCCTACTGTAGTTATAGATCTTTATATAAATGCAGACTTGTCCTTGCGTTATCATTCGGTGATACCAGAAAACGCCTTGTCTGAAATCTGTAAGGTCTTGCTGTAATTTGGCTTCTGATACAGAAAATCAGAGAATGGGACATGTGACTTTAGAACATCAGAAACAGAAGTTAATATATTTATTGCAACATTATAGAACAGCATGAGTCATTTCAGTAATGCAAGAAAAAGTAAAACTGAAGCAATCGTATTGCTTGCAAATAGGTCAAGGAACCAGAATTTTGATTTCCCAAACCAAAAGACTGTAATGCGAAAGAACTATATTCCTTAAACAGGATCAGACTCAGTATGAAAATGTATTACTTTTATTTCTGCAGTGTTAAAACCAGATTTTAAAATGTATCTTAAACGTAGGCACGATGAATTTAAACATAGTTACTTTGACAAACGTAGCATACCAAGAAATAATTTCACAAAGCAGAGTGGAGAAAAAACTTTATCAGGAAGTGAAGATTAGCCTCAACACAATGCAGACTGCGAGTACTTGGGAAGCAAGTCACTTACTTTGCCTAGTTGAAATAGTATTGGCTTGCTAATTTTGTATAAAATAATTTTCACAGAAAGAAATTTTGAAATCGGATCTCATTGTCTGCACAGCGGCTGCTGTTCTGTCATTTGCTGTCAGTGCCAGCACTGTGTTTCTATCATTAAGGGTATGTATCTGTCCTTTATTTTTTTTCTAAGGTATTATCTCTTTTATGCAAAACCACAGGATACTTTAGCTGGAAGAAATAGAGATTGTGGAAAGAGAAATTAGGGAAAGTGTATTTACTGACCATGATAACTTAATGCTTTTTGATTTGCAGTGCAATTAGATTGTGGATATCTGTATTAGGCAAAGTATTACTTATCTGGTGTTTCTTCCTTTAATCCTTTGCATATCTGCACCTCTTTTAGGATATGCAACAGGGGAGACAGAAAGGACAAACCTAATCATTTACCTTTTCTCCTCCATTTAGGGGGAAAAGAAAACAACAATTCAACAATTGTTCATGCAAAATACATATTTCAAAACACATCCACCTGTGTAGTCAGTTTGAACATGAGTTTTTAAGTGCGCAGAAATACCATTTTAGGAAATGTTGTTACATATCTGCAAATTATAACTGTTTTTCTTTCTTTCTCACTTGGCCCAGCCATTTCTCAGCATTGTCCTGTTCGCTTTAGCGTGGACTGTGGGATTCGTAACACATTACATACTTCCTCAGCTTCGCAAGCATCACCCCTGGCTGTGGATCTCCCACCCCATACTTAAAAGCAAAGAGCACCGGCAACGGGAAGTGAGAGGTTTGTAATGAAATCTTATCTAAACAATGGATGCAGTGGCTTGCAGCTTGTCTTGATTTAAAAACAAAAATCCAGAAGGAACAGGGCTGAGGGGATAATTTATGTTTTATATTTGATAAGATGTCCCATGAGCCTTTTCTTTTCAAGGCTAAACAGTCCCAGCTCTCTCAGCCTCTCCTTGTATGCCAAACACAACAGTCCTTTAAACATCTTGCTGGCTCTAAGTGGCCTTTCATGAGCCATCATTTGATCTGCTTTTTTTTTTTTTGCTTTTACATTACAATACTGTTACTTGTGTTGCTTGATACACTGGCATTACAAATAATTTAAAAGTTTGAATTGAAAGATTATGAATGAAATTGAGGTAGAATTATTTCTACTTTTTGACTTACAATTATGCATCATTTGGACAGCATGGATAATGCAAGTTAGTTTTAATTTCCATGGTAACACTTTTAGAGGAACTTAAAAATTGAAGGAAACTGAAAATTTCTTGATGACTTGTTCTTGTTTGTCTGCTGGCTTCAGCAGTGGTGCCCTGACACCAGTGTATGTAAATATTTTAGTATACTGGGGTCTGATCTCCTGTTCTGATTTAGTTATTTCCAGGAGCAGACAGTATACTTTGAGAAGGACAGTTATTTTCCCCCAGCTCTCATCTTGTATTTGCTACCAGCCAAAAGCTTGCTTGTCATTTTTTGATGGATCCTGTACCTTAATCATTCTCAATATATGTTCCTGAGGTGTTTGAAGACAATGTTGTCAGAACACAGTCTGCTGAGGGACTTTAATCTGTTCAGCTAGGCAACAAAAGAGTTCAGATCACTCTCTGCAAAAATACGCGTTAAGGATTTAAATTTTCTTTTAAAAATTGTGTCTTTCAAAATGATTACTTTCCAAACAAGGCTTGGGTATGAAAAGGTACCCCAGAGACTCGATTGAAGGTTGCCTTTTAACTTTTACTGCAATACAGCAAGGAAAGCGTAGTAGAAATATAGATGTTTTTAAGGTTCATGTCCAATTGAAAACATTGTTCGGGGCTTTCTCTCCTTGATAATCATGAAGTCTGATGTGTACCCAAGTTTCGTTGTTGCATTAACTTAATCATAAGACATTACTGTAGGTCTTCTTTGCTTTGTCCCCTATTAAGTCTGTCTTCATTTGTCAGAAAACGTTATTTTCCTAAATGCAATGACTCAGCTTTTGAAAAGGTTGAGGTCTACATAGAGAGATGCCAGATTGATCTCCACAGATGGGTTTCCTTCTACTTTGAGATCAGATGCATTTCACGTGGTACCTGCTACAGGCAGCAGGCTTTTCTGCTTCCTTTGCAGTCCTCATTTTATATAATTTATATTTCCTCACTTTGGGGTTTAAATATTATTGGAATGCTATGGTCTTCTGTGTAGAAAGCAAGAGTTTAATTTATTTATTTTTTTTGTCTATTTATTTATTTATTCCCTGGTCCCTCGAGCTGCTGAAAAGGATTTTTTACCATGTTCTGAGATGAGAGGCTGAGGAGAAAAAGTTGTGTAATCCCTTTGGTAGATATGTCTGACAGGCTGTCTTCTTTTTTTTACCCTGTAAGAAAAATGTAGAAGCAGAACTTAAAGGTTACCTTTGTGTATAGCAGAAGGAGGTTGGAAAAGAACTGTATTCTATATTTTCAGGCGTGAACAGTAACAGGACAAATACACAAAGCAAGGGTTCTGTTAGCACTATTAACAGCATATAATTTAATTTTCAGCTTCCTAATTTTTGACAAGTGCAGTTCTTATGGTAAGGATGAATGATTGCTAGCAATTAGATGAGCAGCTGGTAATGACAATTCCACAAGTTTATTCTTGGGTTTGTTTTACAGACTTCAGACGAGTTATTTGGACTTTCAGGCCCTCCACAATATAGCAATTTTCAGAACAGTTCTCATGATGCACCTATGAGATAACTGATATATTTCTTGTTATTATTTTGTATGAGTGCAAGAAGAAAGGCTGAGCTTAAGATGTGTGAGCTTATGGTACAACAGATGTGTAGAAAGTAACGACAGACTGTGTGAGAAGGCCTGAAGCAAAAGATTCTTAGATTGTTTCCTCCTCCTTCCCCATTTCTGCTCTTATACCCCACAGACTCATCTAAGCCATTTTCAAACCATCCACTTCTTTCCCTGGGTGCCCCCTCAATATTTGCTATTCTTTTCTCTGTGCGTTGTCCATACATGCCTTGCCATGTCTTTCTGCTCCTGTGGCTACCTTTCCTTTTGGTCTATTTGATATGCACATCTCTTTATTCAAGCTCAAGTTCTTACACAGAAATTGGCTTTGGCCAGCCAGATGAAGTTTTGTAGAGCATAGGAGCTCTGAAAGCAATTTGTAGATCAGGAGAAGGAGAGAGCATAGAGAATAAAAGCTAGGTTCCAAAATAGGCATCTGACTGTGTGTGTATAATCTTAGGAGGTAGCCTGTCAGCATGTTGTCGTTCTTTGTCATTGAGAAGGTGGTGTGTGGCTGTGTGTGTGTGTATACATAATTATTTTCATTTCTGCAGGAAAAAGTGTTGGAGATTCAGTAGCTGGCATTGTTATTTCTGAGTCAATACCAGGTTCTGCCTTTTTGTGTTTGCTCTGTTTCTCCAATAACCTTGTGTAGATGAGTTCAGTTAAGAAGAAAGATGCTACTGTTTTCAGTACACAAGTGGTTCTGCACTCAGTTCACCTAAGTTCTCGTAGCACTTTAGTTGTACAGAACATTCTGTTCTTATTTAATATTCCCATTAAACCTGTGATCTTGTTAGAAAAGTCTACTGCAGAAAAAGATATTCTTTACTGGTGGGTGATGTGATCCTGGCAGATAGTTATTACAACAGCTGTTCTTAAAGTGTCTTGAGAAACATCTGTGACAATGTCTTGCTCCTATTACTTCTTCAGTCTTTAGATATCAAAGCGTGTTTAGTAATGAGGTCAGTAATACTTTGCAGTCAAATAAACAATATTTTGCCAGTTGGAGAGAGAGGCGCAAAGTTCAAATGAGGTTCCTGGTCAGAGCCAGAGCTGGAGAGGGCCTCTCCAGAACCATTGCATTACTAAAGGTGCTATTTAATACAGTGACTAGTAATTGAATTAGGTAGAATCTGCCATTTAGCATGTGCCACCTCTTATAGTTTCTGAGCATTTCTCATGAATATGATTATAAAAAGCAAAACAGATACTCTCCAAACTCGGAGAGAAAAATGATTTCTCTGGGGGAAAAAAAAAAAAAAAAGAGGATTTCTTTGTGTAATGAATTAGTTGGTTTATTGTATTTATTAATATGAGCTAACTCATATTGTTACTTCTATGGTATTGCAGTGCAAAAATGCAGATAATTTGATGAAATGGTGTGTTATCTGATTTTTTTATTTCAGATGCTGCTCATTTGATGTGGTTTGAAAGACTCTATGTGTGGCTTCAGTGCTTTGAGAAATACATCTTGTATCCAGCTATAATATTGAATGCCCTCACCATTGATGCTTTCTCAATTAGTAAATACAAGAAGCTTGGTACACAGTAAGTTGATTTGCTTATAACTCATGGCATGTGATTAGTAGACTATTCAGATTTACACTAAAGACTGAGAAATGAAATTTGTTTCTTAAATAAGTCTGCTTTTCACAATTTTCCTTTGTGCTTGAACTAATAATGTATTAGTTCAGTATACAATAATCATTGGCTCTGCGGAAAAAGAAAAAAAAAAAAAAAAAGCTACCATAGCACATGCTAAGGCATGACTCTAGTGAGAGACAGAGAAATTAAAAGATTAAAGAGCTATATATAGATATATATGGAATGTCTAAATGTCAATTAAAAGCAAGACGATCTATACTAGGCTGCAGGTGTCTGATGGGTATAAACACAGTGGGGTAACTAGAATTAATCAGATGAAAATGAGAAATCGAGGCTGGATATCAGGAAACATTTCCTAACTGAGGATTGTTAAGACTATGGCGTAGCCTCCCAGAGGAATTATCGGCAGCTTCACCACTCAAGTCAGACTAAACTGAATAAAATATTCAATAGTGTAGAATGGCAGGTAGTCCTGCATTAAAAGTGGTTTTAGAAAGATATGGATATACTTTTTTTTTTTTTTTTTTTTTTTCCCAAGTCTGTCTCTGATATTAAGCAGAAGTGATCCATGGACTCACAGTATGATTCTTGCAGAGACAGCCTTTTATGGTAAATATTTTGGTTGGTGACTTACCTACTGCAGATATTCAGCAGGCTTAGTGACTGCAGTATCCCCAGTGAGCAGAATTTCTGCAGTCTTTTTATCAGAATGACAGTGATGCAGATGATAAAAACAAAGAAACAGCTTGTGTTCAGGAAGGAAAGTTCCAGTACCAGGAAAAACTGCTGGGGCAGGGAGAAGTTCCTCAGTATTAATAATAATTTAGATTTTTGACTTTAAAAATTAGATTTAGAAATTAATGTACAAATGCATGTTTTGCTTATTCTTCTCTTAAAGAATAACACAGCTTTAAGGACTAATTTTTTTATATATATTTTTTTAAATATATTCTCTGCTTATAGTGGCTAAAACTAGCATAGATTGTTAAACAGATTTTTCCATATATTCCTCCCAGACAGCTGCTTTTCCAGAGAGACTCTCAATGGTCACTCAGATGGGCTGTGTAGTTCCCCAGTGACCTTTTTGTCCTTGGGAGATTCTAAGGTTGATGTGCTTCAGGGGTTTAGGTGTATTATTCAGGGTAGGTCTGTGTTGATGACCATCACTGTATTTGGTTCTGCAGGGCTGGGAAAACTAAAACATAATCAAAATGATATTTTTCAGTAGTTAGCAGACGTGAGTGAATACATGCACAGAGCAAATACGTGGAGTTTAAAAGGTGCTATTTCTGCATAGTCATTCCTCAAAGCTAAATTACACTTTAAAGTATCACCTCCCTGAAGCCTTCAGATGTAGTGAGTCTGTCCAAAAATCTTGAGATTAAAGAAAGCAATTACATTTGTCTGCCTCTGATTGTTTAGCCTGTAGGGGAATTACATGACAATCCTTTGCTTCCCCATCCTCTGTGTGTATGTGTGATCACCTTGGATTTAAATCTACCTTTTAGCATGCCAGTAAAAATAAAATTCCTGACTGCAATTTCAAAGAAGTTCCACTCAGGTATGCCCAGACTTCAATCAAAGAGATGCTGTTGACTTAGGGAGCTAAACCCTATGCTGACAGTGGTAGAGCTATAGAGCTGTAGCTCCTTTCAGACAGTAAAGCCCATGGGTGAATGCTGCTGTGTCAAGACTACTGCTGACCTTGGTGGTACAAATCAGTTTGGGCTATGTTTACCCATGTGACAACTGTATTAGTGGACTGCAAGGAAGATGAACTCTTGTTTTTTTTAGTCCATAAGGTACAGAACTTGCCTTTCCTGCCCCTTGTTGGCTTTCTCCTGATCTGCTGCCTCTGGTAATAGGAGCACAGAGGCAGGAGAGGATGGAAGTTGCCACATAGTTTTCTGTCTGCTTTTTGTCTACGCTGATCTTCATGTCTTTCCTTCTTTTTCTTGTAACTGAGGTTGCAGCACTCCCAGTATCCCCTTCTCTCGCACTCCTCTTTAGTTTTGTTCCACTAAGACTAGCTTGTAAATGCCACGCACAAGACCTTTGTCCTCAGATCCTATCTCTTTCTCCTCAACTCTGTAAGCCCTTGAAGGAGTCCTAGATTCTCCTTTGTCCTTCATATGCCATGTTGCTAACACAGAGAAAATATAACCCTCAGTATATAGATAGCTATTTTCTTTTGTTGGAACACTCCTTACTTATTTACCACCCGAGGATCAGACTGTATCATGCTGCAGAGAAGGGAAGGCACTCTCCTTTTATGTGTCTGAAAATACCCAATGTGGTAAGTTTTGTTTGATTTTATTTTGGAGTTTTTCTCAATTCAAATCTATTTCTTAAAGTAAGTTTCATCTTGTTTTATGATTAAAAGGACTGAAGTGGTTTGCTTCTTGGAGAGGCAGCACAGCTGCTTTCACAGCCAGAAGTTCGCTACAACTTTGGAGACCCTAATGTGCTGGTTATTAGTGGGATTCATGCTGACAAGCTGAAATGCCTTCTCATGTTACCTGCCACAGAGAGTTCAGAAATAAGCCCTTATTTCTCATTCTCTCTCTCCCGCTTTCTCTCTACTGGGAGTTAAGGCACCGGGAAAGGCATCTTGTGCGACAGTATCTTTAAAGAAGAGGGATAATGAGCAACTTATTACCTGTTACCCCTTGAGAGCATTATTTTATAAATGTCCTTTTTGTGAAATTTTCCAGGTGTTAACAGATTTGGTAAGGAAAAAGTCGTCTTTTTGCTCTATCATCTCTAAAATTTCCATGTGAAAATTCTTCCACGTTGTAAGAATTTTATTCTTTCTGCGAAACATAAGATCCAAATGGTTTGCACGTGACACATTGGGATGGATTCTGGTGACTTCAGAATCTGTTCGATTTAGGCACTAGGTTAGCCCTTCAGGAATTCGGGGAAAATTGAAAACCGCAGCTTTGACAAGGCGAGAAATAAGGTCAGCTTGGTAATTCATTCAAAGAGTGAAGTCCTGGTGATTCATTAGAATGACCTGCACTCAGAGAAACTTGTATCTTCATTAAGGAAAATACACAATAATGAATAAATGCCACGTGAGATCAACCTGGAAATGCACAGGCTGAGAGCCTTCCTAGAATGATGAAAACCTGTTTGGAGCTTTCTGACCCATCAAATGTCAGTCATGGCAGCAGGTATTCTCCTGGTTCGCAGCAGGATGGAGGAGAACCTCCTGTGCATTTTGCAAATATGTGGCCTACTTTATGAAGTCACTCAGTATTCATTAAAATCCCCATCTATTTTTACCAGCATCAAAACACAACACATCTCCCCAAAAGTATTTGTATTTGTGTTTAATTTACATAGGAGAAGTCACCTGGCTCTCAATTCACAGGGAGTTACTTGTACATGTCTATTAAGTTTATGTTGTCTTTTCAGGAATAGATCCAATTCAGCTTTTAGGCATCAACATGTAAAACTGCAAACCGAATGTACTTGTTCAAGTGCCAGAAAGCCCTGGGGATGCCTAATATCACTAAGTACTCCTGAACTTGACTTGATGGTTCATTAGGAGGCTCAAGGTGTACTTCTGAACGTGCCTGGAGCTTTCTGAATAAATAACTTTTACCTTACCCTGACTAGGAAGCAAACACCCAAAGGTTTTGAGCTGAGAGGTGTTGCCCAACATGTGATCAGGATTGGGGTCACAAAATACTGCTTCTGTTTCCTTCCTTTTAAAGACCTTGGTGGCGCAGTCGGTGTTGCCTACTTCATTTAACCAAAGTCCAGCTGCTGAGCTCCTGCCAGGAAAGTGGAGGCTATGGAAGGTTTGCTCCTGATTCCTCCTGCTTTGCTGGGAAGGAAGTTCTTGTAATGGTGAAGAATCATGGGTTCCAATTCCTGCTTGAAACCCTATCACCGTGTCTTCTAGTGGTTGTTAGATAAAAATACAGGACCATGCCAGTGTTTACTGTGTGGAGCCCAGTACTGTGTTGCAGCTCAGGGGAGTGCTTGCCAACAAAGATGTGGAATCTTACTCTGCATTTCTGGTGACAAAAAGCCTTTAAACAGATGCAGCAGGAGTTGAGGGTACTTTGGAGGATGGAATGCAGGTCTCAATTCCTCCAGGGCTGGAAAGTGGATGGATTTGGGTTCTTTCCTTCCCAAGCAAGTATTCTAGACAGCAGGGTGCTGCAGGAAATTGTGGTGTCACAACCGCTCTATTGAAAGAATACAGCCACGGTCAGTTACCTTCAAGAATGAGCAAAAATGCTTAACCGTGCAGAAAGGAACAGAAGGAGACAAAGTTTCCACACCTGCAGTTTTAGGTCAGTGTGGGTTAAGACGGGGCAGTGTGTTCAAACCCATCACCATCCTGGTGATTTCCTCTAGGATTTCCTCTAGGCTAACTTTAGACATTTGCTTGTTGCCTGATTCTCCCCTCACACTGAAGGAGGAGCCAAAGTGCATTGCCTTTGGTTTTGATTCTACCCGGGTGATCTAAAACTAATGTCTGAGACCTTCCTAGTGTGTAACCCCCTAAGTGGGCTGTAATTATCAAGAGATCAAAATTGCTAAGATCATCTTTCTAATTCTGTAAAGTATCTTAAAAACAAAACTGAAAAACAACCTCAAGTCTCAGAGTTCTGATATATATATACAGAGACTGGAATGGTTTTCTAAATTTAAGGTGTGCTAACACATTACCTCCATCTTTTCTTCTCATTTAATTCTACTACCTTTTTTTATTGTGTAGTTTTCTGGGTAGTAAAAAAAGGAACATTATTGTCTTGGAGATGCAGTAGAAAGCACTTTAATTTTTGGAGAGCTTCATGGTTTTCTGTATGGTCACTTAGTACTTAGCATTCTCAGCTTAAGTTCACTGTCTAATAAAGTAGAATGAAATGCAGATTGCATGAGTTTTACAACATATAGGTACAATGCACAATTTCTTTTAATCTGATGAAGGAATTACTATATAGACTAGATGACCTGCAAAACAACAATATTAAAGATTTCAAGCATCTCATATCCATGGGTGTTTCTATCCATAATTTAGGCATAGTATGTAATAGGAGAATATTTATAAACTGTGATCAAGTTAAATTTCTAGTCATAAAAATTGGAGTGGGTTCAAGATGTTTTCTTAAATTACAGCAATGGATTAATGGAATAATGAAGATAAATTCCGAAACAAATTTTATTTTAAGAGCTGTATATAGTATAGCCTTTTTAGGTTCTTGGATTTTAGTAGCCAATACTCTTCTTTTGGTACATAATTATTTCTTTATCACAGATTACAAGTGTGTGATAAAATAAAAAGTTGCAGATGGGTAATGTGATTATTAAGAGAACACAGGATTAACATCAGAAATCAATAAGATGTGTAGATTTAGATATACAAAGCACTCTGAAACACATCTGGTGCAGCTATTTGTATTTAAGAGCTTCATAATTCAATGTTTTTATTACTTTGACTTGATTAGGTTTTTCTTTCTGTATTTCTTACAGCTGTGATATTATCCTGATAACAGTTGCTGGGATGAAACTCCTCCGTTCCTCATTCTGTAATCCTATTAATCAGTTTGTTACTTTGAGCTTTACTGTGATCTTCTTCCGATTTGACTATAGAGACATTTCAGAAAATTTCTTGCTGGATTTCTTCATGATGTCCATTGTGTTTCACAAGGCAAGTTTTCTGTCATTTCTTTGGAAAAATGTATTTCATAGCTTTGATTTATCTTCTCAATGTCACTGTGCTGATCAATATGTGGTGGTATTTGTCAGAAATGATGCAGACATATATAGGCACAGATGACTGGTATTATAGAGGAAAAAAATCTGTAAGCTAAAACCAAGGTTTCAGGTAAATGTCTTCTGGTTTTGTGCAGTGTTTTGCATTTACTTTTTGTTCACATGTTGTTACAGAAGTTCATAACTATCATTTTCAAGAGCAAAATCCTCAATGGGTTGGAAAGAGCCTCTTGGGTCATTAGTGCAGGGCTGCCCTCCAGATCAATCGCCTGGGTGTTTTTTTATCTATGTTTCCTTTGAATGCCTCTTGTATTCAACTCAACAACTTCCTCTGGGAAATTATTCCACTAGATAATCATCCTCAGGATAATAAATGTTTTCCTAATGTCAGACTTAACATTTTTCTTTTCCTAGTTTCTATGCGTTATCTTTGTAATGCTGCCCTTAACCTTAACCTCAAAGCTCCTTCCTCTTTCTCATTGTTAACCCTTGGCTAGTATAGAATGTTTTCTAGTTGCATTAACTTCCAAAACAAACAAACCAATAAAACCAAACCAACAACAAAAAAACACTTTCTGCATCATTTGGATCATATCCTGCCTTGATTGACTATCTATGCTGTTTCACTGGAAAAAGTAGATTTAACTGATACCTAGATAAAACATGAGAAAGTACTGAAGACTGGCCTGAAGCTTCTACCAATTCTTTTGCATTTAGCTTTTAAATTCTCTGGTCCCTGATTGTTGTAACATACAATACGGTCCAGAGGTAATTCTGCTGAGGTGCTTTTTTTTCTTGTCCTTTGTTGTTGATTTTGTTTGGTGGGTTTCTTTCACTAAAATATTCCTGCTACAAGTGTGAGTATGACCCAGCTAACATGACTTCTTTTATGAGAGAAGAAAGGCGCGGTTCCATATTGACTGTAGTATGTTCTGTGGGAGATGCCTATCAATGCGTAGATGTATTGAGCCCTTCTCTACAAGGAGCATCAGCTAACACTGCTGCTCCCACCCACACGAAGTTTCAGCCTTCCTGAGGAAAAGCCCAGTTTATTGGTGTTACGTTGGTGGTTCCCAGTCACTCAGGCAAAGTGCAAAGCAGAAATTGAAGGCTTTCTCCTCACTTATTTCTGTGCTGCTGGAAGGTAGGAGGGGAAGGGAGGACTAACAGTAAGGTTGTGAGTCATCATGGCCTTTTTTTTTTTTTTTTTTCCTTGGGCCACTGTCCAGCAGCAGCTTCACCTTCTTAAAGCCTCCAATCCTCAGTCCTGTACTGTTGCTCTGCTGCACCACCTCTGTGCTAGGGTGAGAAGGCAGGGACTAAGGGATGAAGTGAGGAAGAAAAGGAGCAAGAAGAGCTTCACAACCATCTTTTAAGAAGCACCGCTTTAGAAAGAACCACTCCCCACCACATACTGTGTGATCCTAAAATAGGGTCAGAGTAACTTTTAAGCTTCTTACCTCTGAGGGAAGATGAGCCGTGAAAGGGATGCAGAACTTGTTTGTGTTGTGGCAGTTTTTCAAGTACTTGTTGCTCTACTGTGTTCCCTAGGGAAAGGGGGTGTGTGCATTTTTACCACCAAAGCAGGTTGTTGATTATGTGCTTCAACAGACACCCTGTGTCCAGTTAACAACTTATATAGCCCTAAACCTAATTCTCCAAAAACCTCCTTAGGGAATCAAAAAATGAGCATCGGACTTGGAAGTTTCAGAATACATTAATTCTTTTGAAAATGTTGACCTTGTGAGCGTATCATAAAATACTGGTGTGGGCTATTATATATTTTTTGGAAGAGAGAGACATAGAGGCTTTTCAGTGTTGGTCGTGTGTTTTTTTTTTGGAGTTGCTTCGTTAGTCTGGATCTACTGTTCACTGTACAAAGGAAAGTTATAGCAATAGGAATGAGATAACGAAGGATGCATACCAAATTGAGTAGAGATGTGTGCTGGAATAACTGCTACTTTCTAATACAGGCTTTCAACCTAGTAGAGATGTGTTTTTAAAACGCAGTTTTAGCATTGATCTGTCATCTTCTCCATATCTCATTAAATCTGAAATTTTGCAGGTCATTAGTTCATCAAGGGGACTTTCCATGCTCCATTTTAAAAAAAATGAAATTAAGTGGTTGAATTATTTATATTACAAAAGCACACGCACTGTTTCACAGTGATCATTAAAGCCAATCTGAAAAATAGCATAGCAGATGATAGCAATTAAAGTCCTATTAATTTCAAATCGTAAAGAACATATTTTCTTTACTGTAATTAAGGTCTGAGCCTTTATTAGCTCAATATTGTGGAACTTTTTAAAAGGATATGCTCACTTGAGGATAAAGATGATACGTGTATTCCATACTATAGGCACTGAGCAAACTGCATCCAGATCTGTAGCTAAAAGCATTACAGGCCTTCACAAATTCTGTCCATCTGTAGTTCAGTCATTTTTATGTTTGAAGCTATTTTTAAAAAGATAAAGACAAGAACCAGAATAGTTTCTGTTGTCTTCACCTTTGGCTATGCAGAAGTTATCACACAATCATGGCTCTTATCTGCTTGCTTGTTGAAAGTGTCAACTTCCTACCATCAGAGTCATGGAACCCTACAAGTGCTATACTTTAATCATAGTGATGGCAATTTTTCAGCATGGTTACCCCGCAAAAAAAAAAAATAAATTATTTGCATGCTGTCAGAGCAATGCAGCAGTAAGCATTTATTTTCTTCTGCCAGCCACTGGAGAAAGTGTCTAAATTCAACAGACATTCACAACTGTGCTAGTGAATCTTGAAGCAGATTGTGTTGAATAAAACTCTGCTAATAATGTTGGCTGGGATATTTCTGAATATCTGATTGTGCTTCTCTCATTTTCCCCATTGTGCAGTTGATTTAATGTACTTTAGTAAAATCAGATGCTCCAAATGAGCATATTGCCCTCTGAAGAAGTTGAGGCATGGAAGTCCGAATCACGGCACTGAGACTATCCGTTTGCAAATATCCAAACCACCCACACTGGGGTGATAGAGAGAACAAGAGAGTCTATTCAGTTCTATTCCTGAGGCTTTTTTAACCAACATAAATTTTTGGTCTATTTTAACATGATTATTAATACCACATGATTAATTCACTTTTTTTTGGAACAGCTGTTCACGTTCTGACCAGTTTTCAGAATGTGAAAAATTAATGCTAGAAGTTCATTAGCCATATGTTGAGTATGCTATTTTGTCTTTCAAATTACTGTAGGAAGGGAGCAAGATAAACATTTAGAAAAGACTTTATTTTTAATAATGATTACAGCTTTCAAATCAAGTGGAACAAGACTTCTCAATCTTTCTTATTTCAGGACATTCCATGTAGCCACCCACGGTTTGTCTTGTTGGCTACAGCCTGCGATTCTCCTGTCTGAAATTCCCATTGTCTATAGTCTTTAAATCAGAGCTAATTGGTCTTTTTAAAAATGTGATAGTTCATTCAAAAACTGTATGTATACTCCATGGGAAATTGAACTGGATAATTGAGACAGTCTTTGTGGTCTTCATGATTCCATGTAAACTTCTGATATAAGCCAGTTGTTCTCTTGGTCTTTTGAGAAGATGCTATAGTATCAGTGTGAAGTTTAATAAGTATGTTCATACTAGGTGAAACAGGAAAACCACACGTAATTGCGAATATATTCTTCACAAGGCACATTGAAGATGGAATCTATACCGGGACTTAGGAAGTTTCTTTGTAGACACCTAACAGTAATATTTTTTTTTCTATAGTAGGGTAGAAACCATGGGAATATTAACCAGTTAGGGGATATGGAAGAATACACAGTGAATACATGGTGGAAAGATGGACTTTTCTTAAAATGGTGAAAAGATGGATCTCTGATTTCTACTGAGGAAAAATTCTAACATACATAACACACACAAAAGGGAGAGCATATGAAGTGTGATATAACTCACCAAGTCCATCTTTCTTCAATGCAATTTAAAAAATAATAATAAAAGGAATGTGCCCAGCACTGCCCTCCTTGGTAACTGTGTGAGCTGCTTTTAAAAGATGTCTGGAATAACAGCTGTTGAAGTCAAGAATGAAGAGGTATTGTGAAGTGTGATTTAGAACTCAATGCAAATAATTTTAGAACAGCCAGGATATTGGTTTGGAACTGGTTAAGTGTTAACAAAAATGCCTAGGGCAAGGCTTGTCCCCAACTCTCTTCTGTGTTCTAAAGATCCAGCTTTGCATTTCATCCAGTGCCGTGTGCATCTTTTAACTCTTGTTGGTGGAGAAGTGTGATGCTGTCTTCCTGAACTACTTTTGGAGCCTCGATTGGTGCCAATCTTGATTTGAGGAAGCAAAGAGAGAAATGGCTGGGGAGGAAAGAAGAGACATATCCACTTCTTTCTTTGTGATGTTTGTATCTGGCAGTGTACAAACTAAGGCCAACTCTCCCTCAGTTGTAATATCCAGCAGTGTACATAGTTGCCTGTCTGCAATTTAAAAAAAAAAAACAAAAAACAAAAAAACAAACAGCGTCTGGTTTACTTTTCTGCAGTTGCAGACTTCCTAGGCAATGCTGACCATAGCAACAAGGAAACAGCAGCATCCCTCATGCCTGTGGATGGACACCTGGAAGAAGTAACAAAGTGGTCCACGGAAAGAGTCACCATGTCTTAAAACAAGGTGGTACCCAAGGATCAGTCGATGCTGCTTCCCCGTAAATTAAGATTCACAAGCTCAGGGCAAACTGGACACCAGCAAGCTCTCAAATGGACTTAGCTGGGTTCTTAAAACAGCTTAGGAATGTTGGGGTATTGCTACCAAAGTAGACGTCACTCTACTGTTCGTAGTCGTCTGGCTGTACGGGTGAATCCTTTTCAAGGAAACATGCATAGGTGAGCAGTTTGAATCTTGAGCCTGTAGCATTATCTAACTTACCTGAATGGGGACACTGGGAAATCAACCTGTTTCCATTTTTCCTGCAGCTATATCTTTCTTAGAGCCATAGAAAAGATCTACATGCATGTAAATGGAAAAAAGTGGTCCTTCTCCAGTAACACAGATTGAGAACTTCAAATTCTTGCCATATTTTAATACAGAGGGAGAATCTCCATCAGCAGACAAAAAGTATTATAAGTTCTATTGACTGGAGTGCATCTTCCCTGCATTCGCTTTCTTACATGATCTAGTTGGTTAAAGAAACTGCCCGCGTATTTCATGCTGTGCTACACAGATACCTTTTTGGCTTGATAAAATCATCTTGTCTAGTATTTCATACCAGATTGCCAGTACAAATGGATGGAGCAGGTTTACAATCCACTTTGAAAATATTTGAGTTTCTTATACCTGTGCTACAGCCATTCATGTAGGCCAGCACTAGGTCTGCAGCACCCATCTAGGCCTGGAGCAAGCTGATCATCTTGCCTCTTTCTTCTGTACTGTAATAGGATTTTATGTGCCTGACAGTGGGTTTCAGCATGCAACTTCTTGGCTATTCAAGTTGAACTTCATGATACAGGACTTCAAGGATGGAAATAGCTGCTGCAAGAATAGCACTTATGCCAAGATCATAAGTGCTGTTCTGATCCCCTCAATCTGTAAGCATCTAAGCTGGCATTGCCATTGCAATCAGCGTTGGTTGCCCTGTAAACTGTGTGGTTGCTTCTGGTGATCTCTGTGGGTGTTTTTGTTGTTTTTTGCCTGTCTGCTCACAGCTCAGAGCAAAAAGCAGCATATTGGAGGTTCCTGTATGCCAGGCTGTGGTGAGTTGGTTCTTTTACCTGTATCTTTCATGTGTAGAGCACAACTGAGATATTCAACCTGTTGAATTCTGCACTTCAGAATATCAGTTTTTGACAAATCCATTCAACTTCCTTTAAACCCCAGAGAAGGAACCATGCCCAGCTTACATCTACTACACCCATCCTGAAGGGAATGATAAGACCCACTGCCATTAACCCTCTAATGTATAGGAATATATCTCTTTCAGTGCCTTGTATGCTACTGGCAGGCAGCCTAATGGCCTCTTAATTTGTGTGTGTGGATGAACTAATTAGCAATACTAAAATATGAAATCACCTTATATTTTCTGATAGTCAAATCCACTGAGGGCTCTGAATTTGTCTTCATGCATAAGGCAAAATAATCAAAGAACCAGAGCTTGTTAAATTTGCCTTCATTAACACTGAATTCATTTGCCTAAATACTGTTACCCCTGCTGAGCTCACTTAAGAATACAATTTCCCTGTCTGATGTTTCTTCTTCCTTCCCAGAATACATTTTCCAGCTAATAAGGAGTCCATTTTTTTATTCACTTTGTATTTTATACAAACTTTTTCTGTATGCTTCTTTTTGCCATAGTATCCAATGTCACATATTTATGAAAGATCATCTGAATGTCAAAGTAACTCTAGCTAAGACACCGGCTTGTAGCAACCTGCCAGACGTGTTGATCAGGCTTAACTCTGTAAGAGCTCAACATCTACAGCACAGTCCCTTGGACAGGGAAGAAATTATGCATGTCATCTTATTTTCCTTCATTTTATGAGAAAGCACTGCCAAGTGCATTGACCTTCTTAGTGCTTTGTTAAGGTAATTAACCTTTGCGGCAACAAAACTCTTGGTTTGTCTGAGTGTTCCAGTGGATTTAGGTGCTACTTATAAGTCAAAAGCCGCACTCTTTTTTCTGTCTCCTTCTGATTTTCCATCCTACTCTAAATCTGATGTTTCACTTCAAAGCTTCTGGCATTAAGTTGTTAATTCGTATTTTAATCCATTTCTTGCCATCCAGGCATACTGAAATCCAGTGTCTTAATCAGCTGCACCTTCTTTGCTCACAGCTGTTTCCTCAACTTTTGATATCTGGTATATAAACCCTGTTAAGACACTTTCTGCTGAGTAAAATACCCAAGGCTATATCTGATATTTGACAGGATAATCCCAGTGGTATTTTCTGTAGACTCCTTAACTCTCTTGAGCATTGTACAGTTCATGTTTCCTTTGAATATTGGAGAAGTGGTTTAATTGATTTTTCATTCAGTGTTCTGTCACTGACCTCTTTGTTAGCCTTTACTCCCCAGTGCTAATCCCCAGTTTAATTTTCTCTCCTTTTTTTATTTTTTGGGTGTGTTTTTCTTTTAGATTAGGACAAACAGTCTCGGGTGCAGGAGGATGTACACCTGCTCCCTGGATCTGTCTGGCTCACTACATATTGAGGACAATACTCATTTACATTCATGCTGTTAGAGCCTTGTGCTGTATCTGTTGATGCAAGCACTGAGAGAGAAATCTTGAGTATCTGGTGCTTCAACACACAACTCTGTGCATTTTTATGTCTACGTTATCTAAAGGAAATCTCTAGAAAGTTGCAGCCGTGCCTGTGAAGGCTTCACTGAAAAAGCTGGATCGGTACAGCTCCTGGATGATTTAGTTCACTTGTTCAGTCCTCTGCAAATTAAGCTGATTATCTGTGATCTTGTCCTTTTTGCCCATCTTGGGAAACAGGGGAGATGGTTTCTTTTAGTACCACAGTCTCCTTCCCTGGGCTTTTGCTGTCAGCTGACAATGTTGGAAGCAGCAGCCTCTGCCATGAGCATATCCAGGGCTGGTATGTCTTATCATCTTCATATTGTCATAATCCTCATCATATTTATGCCTGATGTTTAACATTTAACTTAAAATGTAAGGCTTCAGAGACTTGTTACTCCACCTGTTTAAAACATACCTGTTTTGTATACCATTGATGTGAGGTGCTGAACACTGTGTTTCAGGAGTATAATCCTACAAGATTTGGTATCGGAGCCTTGGACTGATTATAATTTCATCCTCTTATATATGCTGCATTAGACAACGATGTTGAAATTCCACAATATAAAGGCTTCAAATGTCTGTAAGCAGAAGCAAATAAAGACAGTCTGGAAAGAATTTGTCATAGATTCAAACTTAGCTCTATTCAAATACACCAATAAAATGTCATAATGATTTATGCACAAGCATTAAAAAGATTTAATATTTCTAGTAAATCTTGTTTTTAGGATTTTGTAGGTGAAAAGTGTTTCAAATAGCATTAAATAAAAACTAGAAAGTCAATGATCTGCAAAGCAAACCTGCAAACTAGAATAAAATTATTTCACCCAAGTTTAATTTCATATCCATTAATATGTGCATACTTATAATGTTTCAATTTTAATATATCTTAAATTTTATTGACATAAATATGCATATAAATGCAAATAAAGAAAATGTACCAGTAGATATCAGAATTTACTTCCAAGACTACTCCAGCTACCAACTGACTGGAATTAGTTTAACGTGAAAAATTAAATGCCTGTGTCGTAGTTCCCCCACACACACACCCGGCCCTCAGTATCTGAATATCTTAGTTCAAGGCTCAAGTTCTTAGGATCTAAACAGGAATATAAAGAAATAACTTCTCAAAGTGATGAATAATTGTTTTTTTTTTTTTTAATCTCTCATTTTTGTGTTGCATACAGCGCATGGAGCCATATGTGTATGACAGTTATTTTTGTTTAAAACCAATGTGTGCATATACTTCTTTAAAACACAGCAAAATTCAAGCTTAGCAAGAAAATTTTAATGTTTATGCATTATTTAGTCCCAGTATTGCCAAGGAGTCTGCCCACACAGAGTCCTAACAGATGCTAGACAGATAGACAGGCTGCCAAAGGCTGAAGGCATTGCATAGTCTCCATCTCACATTCAGTGTCTTTTAAATTCAGCTGTTAATCTCTGTCTAGATCATTGAGATACAACAAACTGGGAAAAGGAGATGACATTTTAGTGGTGTTTCCGACTCCCAAATCTTTTTTTTAATATTAATTTCAAGTCACGTTCCTAATTTGTAGTATTATTTAAGTTTGGTTAAGTAAGAATAACCAGATTTAAAAGAAATACTTAAAAAATTAGTCTTTGCTTCTACTTTTTGTATAGACACATAGAAAACTAGTTCATGCACTAACATTCTGTAGAGGCATCAGAACGCACAGAAGACTTAAGGATGATTAAGATGATAAAATGTGTTGTGTCCGTGTAAAATAAATATAAAAGGCAGATGCATATTCTGCATTTTCACTTGACAATAGTAAGAAAGTTGTAGTTTAAATTCACTAAGTATACTGATAATTTAAACTCTTTATCAAAGGCTTAAAAACTGTTTAGAGTGCAAAACTGTCATATGAGTAGAGGTATCTAGGAGCATTAGAACTTTATACCCTAAAAAATATATCATTTTTCTGCTTAATGAACTGTAGAAAACATTGAAGTTCTAAGAAAGTGCAATATAAATATCCACTGATAAATCATCCTAAACTGGGATGTAGAGGTCTCAAAGAAAAATTAGTGTTTTATATGTGTTTAAGGAGGTTATGAAGATGGGAAAAACTTGGCACAGATTTTTTTTTTAACATTTTCCCTTCAAATGGGAAGCTTCCCCCTTTTGTAACTAGCACTGTTTGAAAATATACTTTACATCTATCAAGAGCAAGTTATTATATTACCCTCATTCAGAACAAACTTTACTGAGCATAAATTTCATGATTCACAGAATCACAGAATGGTTGAGGCTACAAGGTACTTCTGAATTTTGTCTTGTCCAACCCAGCTGCTTAAAAGCAGGTTCAGCTACAGTAGATTGCTCAGAGCTGTGTCCAGCTGAGTTTTGAATATTTCCAAGGTTGGAAATCCCACTACTTCTCTTGGCAACCTCTTCTAATGCGCAGCCACCCTCACAGTGGAAAGTCTTCACATGTTCCATTTCCTATATCTCAGTTTGTGCCTGCTGCCTGTTGGTCCTGTCACAGGCATCACTGAGAGGAGTATGGCTCCACCTTCTTTAGTCCCCTGCATCATACATTTATACACGTTGCCTTCACAAGGATCCTTATTTTCTTGAGGCTAACCAATCCCAGCTCTCTTAGCCTTTTCTCATACGTGATATCCTCCAGTCCCTTAACCATCTTCAGAGCCCTTCACTGGACACGACCCAGTAGCTTCATGTCTGTCTTGTACTGGGGAGCCCAGAAGTGGGCACAGCATTCCAGATATGGTCTCACAAGTGTTGAATAGAGGGTGAAATGATTGCCCTCCTCAACCTGTGACACCACTCATCCCTGGGTTGTTAGCTGCAAAGGGATTCCTGAAGTCGTCCTAGTAAAGACCAAAGCAAAGAAGACACTGAGTACCTTGTCCTTCACCAGGTCCCCTGCCTCATTCAGCAGTGGGTCCATGCTTTCCCTGGTCTTCCTGTTACTGCGGATAACCATGTAGAAATCCTTCCTGTTGCCCTTTTACCATCCTCACTCAATTCAACTCCAGATGGGTTTGGCTTTCCTAACCCTTTCTAATTTTAATTGGTTATGACAATTTAAAAGGTGTTGAAGGCTTTCCTCTTATGCATGTACTAATGTCTTATGATTACTGAAGACCAAAATGTGGCTAGTCATTCACTTATTTCAACTACAGCTGTTTCTGAGGATTAGCTTCCTTGTATTTATGTAGGCAAACTTTAGCAGCTTCTGTTTTTCTGTGAGTAAAGCCATAGCACTTTGTCGATCCTTGGAGTTCCTGTATCAGAAAGAGAAGAAAATATGTAGTGAATTGGCTAAAACTGCTAAGGAGCAATATTTTTTCATATGTTTCTAGGAAAAAGAAAAAAAGGGAGAGAAAGTAAACCCAAATCCCGCCTTCCTAAATCTCTGTGCTGTAGTCTCTATATGACATTACCTTTAGTAAGTATATTTAGATATGTAAAATGGTGATGGCAAGTTTCCTTTAAGGTGTTTTGCAGAGCATGCCCTGGCAACAGTAATTTAAGAAGTACTAGAGGCACTTGACAACTCTTAATGAAAGCAATAGCTTGAAAATCACACATTTCCAGGCCCCTAGGTGCAGTGTCACAAGGCTCTCAAAAACCAAGAGAGGTTCACTCGAGTGTTCTTACATGCACGTTCTTGCGAATGAAAACAAGCTCAGTCGCCTGTTTTGTAGAAGCAGTAGCTCAGAGGCAAATGCTGAAGGAAACAACAGCAAGTTCAAGCAGTGGTGAATGAAGAAATAGTAGGGCTTGCTGTAAGCAGCGGGGAAGTTTAGGCTCCATGGCCTATTTTGCAAGAATTTGTAAATAGTAAAGAACGATGAAAATGATGTAATGGAACAAGAAGCCAGGAGGGTCTCCTTCTGGATTTGGTTTCCTAGCAAATGCAAAACCTGCATTTTATTTGAGGTTTGAAAACCTTTTGATGAACCCTGAGCTTTGAGCACAGCTGGGGTGATTTATGACTTTGTGATTTCGATCTGTAGTAGGCAGAACTGTGCTGGGTTATGCAGCAGTTCTGAATTTTTGAGGTTTCACTTCAGTCATTAGCTTTTTCAGCCCTTCACTTAAATTGTTAGTGGATATAACTTTTCTCCCAGCTGTTCATTCAGACATTTCAGATAAATAAAAAAGAAACAATGCAAAGCAATCCTCCAACCTCCTAAACAGGGTTCAAATAAATACGAGTCAGTTCTAGTTTCGGTTCAGTTTTACTTGCCCACTTTATCTGATGTTGTAGTTTTTGAGTCACATGTAGTATTTTTGAGAAAACAAAGTTGACAAGATATGAATTTCTCATAGTTAAATTAAGCAGGGGTAACCAGGCAGTGCCTTGAAGAGATCATGCAGCTAGTTTTTATCTGAGCTTTGGTGGTTTTAAATAATATGCTTGCGCAGAGTTAACAGAAACTGTATTTTTGCATATTTTACCTACTTTGAGTTGTGCCAAAGCACAGAATACAGGAGAAGCACTGCGTCCACTGCAACTGGAAGGTTTATCAGTTAAAACTGGAGTGTGCTCTGCCTGTGCAATTGTTCGGTGACACAAAGACCAAAACATTTTAATGCGATTAGTCATTCTGTGCCACCCTCCCAGTTCATTTGCAATTATTTACAACAGAATTGGTAGGGAAGCTCAGGGAAACATCTTATAAGTGCGTTACTGATGTGGATACAGATGGTCAAGCGTTACGTTGGGGGTGGAAACTTAGAGGCAGATGAAATGAGTTAACCAGTGAAGGTGTATCCTCGCTGGCTGTCAACACGGTAGTGAATAAATTGTGCTTAGGACCGTGTTGTGCTGCTGAGGCAGCTGTCATGGAGAAGCTTGTGTCCGTGCTAGTCAACTCTCCCAGCTTGTGTGCAGGTGGAGGTACAGAGCTGCCAACTGGATGTGAACCACGGAGGAGTTTCATTCCAAACCGTGCCTGGGAATTGCTTGAAGAGTGCTGGCTGGACTGGCCCAAAACCTTGCTTAGGGACCTTTCTACCAGTTTAAGAATGTACACAATACCCATGTCTGGGTGTGTTGCCTGGAAGTGTTTAATATACCAGTATTGACATATCTTCAGTGTCTTTCGGGATACTGGCAATGTCTTATTTTTCATTAACTCGGTTAGAAGATTTATTACGAGAAATTCAGTGTGTATTTGCTATGCGAGCATGAAATATTGCGTGTACTCCTGGTTCATTCTCAACTTGTGTGTGTCTTGAGCACTAATGACTATTGATGGCCAAATCTTTCCCAACAGCGTGTCAGGAACCCGCGCTGCGATATGAATCTGATAGCCCAGTGCAGGCAAGACAAAAGATCTGTTCTGGCCTGATGCCAAGAGAGCTGGCAGAAAAGAAAAATGTATTCCAGGAAATAAGTACACATCATTCTTGAATCAGAAGCTGCTAGTTGCAGCACCAAGCATATTTTACAGGAAGCAAAAGCAAATTCAATGTTTTCCAATTTGTCCAGTGCCACAATAAAAAATCACGTTAGTGCAGCATGTTTATGGTAGGATGGTTTGATCTTGAAAATGCAGCTACAATTCATGGTTAATGCCAAGCATATGCTCAGATAGAGATAGCATCTCCTACTGATTCAACAAATAAAATTCTTGTGTTTGAGAGAAATGTGCCTAGTTTCCATGTGCAGAGCCACATACATCACACTTTGAGCTTCCTTTTTTTTCTATATCCACTTTCTCCTGGGGTCTCTTCTGTAATACGTGAGTCTCTTCCTGGCAATGTGATATATGCAGCAAAAATCAGAACCTGTTGGCCTATTCAAAGTAGTAGGAAACGTGTTTTCCCAATGAAAACAGACGTTTTTGCAGAAAGGTAATCTGGTACTTCAGTATGGTGGTTAAGAATATACCTAATTGTAAGTGTGAATTTCAAATGAAGAATAGGTTTTTGTACCTTACTAAAGTAAGGCTGTAATGCCAATGAAAGATAACGCAATATAAGCTATTTCACATTCATTCTGCTGCACAGTTTTAAAAGATGTGTTATTTTCAGATATTATTAGTTAAGATTTACCTCAGTGCCTAAAATGTCACTTTTTTTTTTTTTTTCCAGCTGTGGGACCTACTGCAAAAGTTACAGTTCATCATGACGTACATCGCTCCCTGGCAGATTGCGTGGGGGTCGTCATTCCATGTTTTTGCTCAGCTCTTTGCAATACCTCATATCCTTTATAAATTTATTCTTCTTTATTCTCAAATTCCTTTTCATGTATATAATTTAGCTACAGTGTTTGAACAAGGTGTGAAGTTTCCAGGTAGCTTGTATTTTAAAATGCGAAAATGCTTAAATCACCTCCTGGGGAATCTAGCTTTCTCTGTTTTTTGACTGTATGGGATTTGAAACTGGGAAACCAAGTTCTGACTCAGACTACTTTATTTATGCTTGCCCACTTCTCACCTAGTCACATACTTCGACAGTTCAGAGCACCGACTTCTGACACGTCTGGAAAGAAATGGTATGGCTGGCATACTCCCTTCAGCTTGGGTAGACTTTTATGTATACAGAAGCTGGTTTTGTAAAGTGTTGGGCATATTGCTGATTGAGCTCTAAAATATTAAGTACTTCCTCAGTTGCTTCCAGTTAGTATCTCAGATACAAATTCATGTCAGTGAGCTAATTCCTGTTGCAACTGTCCTGATTTATTTACTTATTGCATTTCAGAAGCTGGATTTTACTATTTCTGTGTATGTTTTTCACTGTGGGACTGAAAAGCACTCTCCTTTTTTACATTTTTTTACATTTCCACTGTGTTTTATAAGTATGTTCATCAATGCTAAAATACTTCAGAAAATGTTTCAGTGCCCTTTCCAGGGCTATGACCGTTGTCACAGAGAAGATTTTCTGAACAAAAACATCTCACTTTAAGGTCTAATTCAGTTAGAATATTGATGTAACATGGGAAAATGACTATTAAAAAAAAGAAATAATTAAATTTGATCAGTTAAATTTTATTGGTATGTAAACCATTTTCAGAGACAAGCTTTTCATTTCTTCCTTCCCTTCCAACCAAAATTGTGGAAAAAGAGTTGGGTGCTTTTAGTTCAGATGTACTGAAGAATTTACTTTGTGCTGCTTATTAGATATATAAGTTTAAGTCTTTGTCCCTTTCATCTCACAGAGAGTATATTTTTTTCCCCCTCAGGTGATTTTTTTCCCCTTTGCTCTTTGCTGTGATATACTGAATTATATGCTGCATTGAGTAGCTATGCTTTTGTTTAGAGTTAGGAAATATAAATGGGAGTCTTGAACAGAGAGAAGTGAAGCCAGAACAACTCCCAAAAGGAGAGCTTTAAATTGGCTATTTACAAGAGGAAAACACTTTAAAAAGTTTTGATCCATCAGAGCACTTGGAGTGATTTGTAGCAAATTTACGGAATTTCACAACAGAAAATTGGTTTTCATCTCCGTTGTAGGTATGAATTGCAGGAATGTACATATAACATTATTTAGCAAAACATCTAACAACAAAGATTATATTTCAACGAGTTTCCCTTTGGTCATATATTTTGTGCAGTGATAACTTTACTCTTGATGAAAGTACCAATTAAGCTTTGCAAAATGGAAAGCAGTTAACTAAGCAGGATTCAGTTTATGTACACAGTTATTACCGAAGTGATCTTGACTAGCTTTCTATTATTTATATTTACAATCTCCTTTGTAAATGCAAATCTGTCTTTCAAGGCAATGTTGCAATTAAGATACTGGTTAAATGTAAAAGTTACCATTCCCACAACAACAATAACTCTGCCTTTCTGCACAGTATTTTTATTTGTTGTTACCATAACCCTGCAGACAGTACTAATGAATAAGTATTGCAGTTTGCAGAGGCACTAAGCCTACCATTTCTTTGCAGAGTTAATTATTTGTGGCTCTTAATGGCCTAGATCACTTCTGCAAACAGGACATCAATTTTTAAACTTCAAAGTGCCTCGGTGAGCTTTTGCCATAGAGCTCAGTGATATGAGAAGTTCCTCTCACTTTAGTGCATTTAATTCAGGCGTGCAGGGTACAAAGGGCAACACACCTGGAGCTTTGCCTGGGGGAGGTTGTGGAGTCTCCACCATTAGAGACATTAAGGAATTCAGACAAACATCTATCAGGAGACATATGTGTTTGGCTGTGGCCGCTAGATGGTCTAGGTGACCCCTTAAAGTCCCTCCTAATCCTGCGGTTCTGTGAACCGAAACACCGGGAACAGGAATAGGCTTCTGGCTGGAGCAGAGAGCTGCTGCTTCACTTCCCAATGCTTAAATGGGTAAGATGAGGCTATGTGTCTGTACCCCTTAAATTGTCAGCACACTGAGAAAGTCAGTCTAGTTTGTAGTCAAAGGAATACCTAATAAATGAACAGTGAGATTTGGAAGAAAATAAATAATAAAAAAAAAAGTGCTTGTAGTTCAGATTATTCTATCTATAAGAGTTCCTGCTTTGGCTGTTTCAGGCTTACAGCTCTAGCGTCAGGAAAGGAAGCCCTTTGAAACTTGGTTGTCCCACTCTCTTAAGTGATCTTGTGCCTGGTAGTGACCAAATGTCTTGGCACATAGTAATTGCAATTAAAAATGTGGGTTTGAGGCATCAGAGGGTTTGGGCTGGGCTTATCCCATGGTTTTGTATTGAAAAAAGGGGGTGGAAGATGTTGAAACCATCAACCTTTCCAGCCACTTGTTTTGAAGCTAATTTGAATTCAAACAGATTGTTAAATAATACGTAATCTTCAAACGGAACATTTTATTTCACGCTGAACGGTTTTTAGTTAATTCTCAAAATTCGATTTTGGCCACCTTAAAAAAGAAAATCCATTATTCTCAATATGTATATACACCATTATTCTCAATATGTATATACACCATGATGTATATACACCATGTATATACATCTGTATGCCACTGTACACATCAGCTGTAGGTAAGTCGGCCTGGTGCTGTTACTTGTTCCTGTGATATGCTTACATACATGAAACACTTTATTAAAACCACTCTTCACAAGTCTAATGGGAAATGGCTTCCAACTTGCATACAGCAGAGCATTATGTCTTTCAGCAAAAATAAAAATGTTGCTACTGCTTATGCCTTTAACACAAGCAGTTCACAGGGGAGTCCTAAATGTCTTAACTCATGATGGTGGCAGTTTTAAAATCAATAATGGCATTAGAACCCTCTTAAGAAAACTTGATTTACTGTCCTTATCTGTCCTCCTTACTCTCTTTTTGTCTCTTCAGCTTCAATGCCTCCTTCCCTTATCTGACACTTGTAAATACTTGTTCATCTTTTACAGCCAATGGTGGTTATGACTCCAGCATAACATGACAGTTTAACTTTTGATGCACTTGCTTCCTGCTCTGTGCTCTCTGTTGCTTTTTGAACTTTAGACTCTGAGGGCAGCTCATTTTGCAAGTTCGCTAATGCACAAAGACACCATTCAGGACCACTCTCTTTTAATACGTTTGAGGGATTCGAGAGATATCTCTTGGCAAATATTTGTTTCTAGATTTTGCAAATTACTTTGAAAGCATGGCTAGTGAGCTGTTTTATGGAAATAGTGTGCTACAAATGATGCTACACGTGTAAAGATAATTATTGTAAAGTCTCAGACTGTGGGACACACATTATTAGAACAGAGTAAGCTAAAGGACTGTGGGTACTGTGTGATTTGACAGTAATTTTAGTCTGAGATGCAATTAATTGCAGTACTTTGATCATTGCTCCTTTGTCCTTGGCATTTTTATTTAGTACTTTTTTCCCAAGAGAAGCGTAAGGAAGGACAACTGGTCTCTTATGCCAACTTGGAAACTATTTTCCCAAGCTTTCATGGTCCCGGTATGATTTAAAGAAGAGTTGATCCCTAACATTTAATTTGCCTATTTGTGTGTGTGTGTGTTTCTGTTTTTAAATCATGTTCCTTTTAACATGCATGTTTTTCATATCCTTGTCTATCTTCTAAGATGCTTTCCAGCAGCCTGGAATAGGAATTTACATTTAAAGTAAGCCACGGATTCAGGCATTCATGATGGTGTTTGGGTGATGTTTTTTATTCCCCTGCCCTCACCTTCTCATTTTGTATATGTTTTGAAAAGCATGAAATGCAGAACACTTTTACACTTTTTTTTTAACCTTTCAGTCAGCATGGAATATTAAATGGTCAGTAAAAACTAACTTGAAAGCATGATTTTGAGGCAGCATGTTGGATTGTATAGGCATAGTTATTTCTCTATACACTAGATAATCTTAGAAAAAGCAGAAACTCACAGAAGGCAATGCTGGATTCACTGGAAGCAAGACTAATGCGCAGAACTGAGAATTTCCAAGAAAATTAATATTAGTGTTTTTTTTTGTGTGTGTGTGTGCGTGTGTGTGAATTAAACCCTTTCTGTTAGACCTCTCGAAAGCCACTTTGTGTTGAAGATATGCTTGGTTGCTGGAAAAGGGCACTTCACTGCTCTGGCTACAGTCTGGATCTGTCCTCAGGCAGAGATTAGACAGTCACCCTGCTAATACCATACTCTGTTCAGACATGTCACCTCCATTACAGCTGTGTAGCACTGAAAAGCCACAGATTACATGCTGGTAATTGGCAATTTGGCACTGCCTGCCTTCATTTCCTCTCCTCCCTCCACCTCTTTGGTAAAATAAATAATAAAAAGGCAAAAATGGTTTGAAGAGCTGCCTCAACAATGTTTTGATAGTATGATGAAATCATTTGTGTTACCTTAACTTTCAGTTTTCAGACTCTGCTATGCTTTTTTTCCAAACTCTGGCCACTTCAGTCTTTTCTACTCCGCTGAGTCCATTTCTTGGTAGTGTCATCTTTATCGCATCATATGCAAGACCGATCAAGTTCTGGGAGAAAAACTACAAGTAAGACTATTCAAAAGTTTTCTACACTTGTTATTTTTAAAGGTTTTGCTCTCGTTCATTTCATTTGTGGAGATATTTTTCTTTCCAAAGATATTCCTTAAATTCTTGTAGGCCTTGAGAGGTTAACCTTTGAATCTTGATTCTGGTGCTTTACTATTTCATGATTATTTAGTTATTTCTGAACGTGTATTTAAACAATTATCAGCACGCTACAGATGAGGTGTCATGTTGCATTTGTTGTGCAGGCATACAGTAATGAAGCTGTGAAAACAAACACGGTGAAACTCCCAGTTGTCAGCCCTTTTTGTCTTGCTAGCTACTGTTAGCAACTAAATCTGTTAAGCCTTTGGCACCAAAGTCAGGCTGCATTAATATATTTTATACTGGCCTGCTGAAACAGTAGCACTTGGGCTGTGGCAGGTAACTCTCATAGAGAAGTGATGATGAGTGTGCATTGTAATTACTTGCTACATCTGATCTTAGAGTTTGCCATAAGAATTGATTTTGTCAGAATTTAGCCATCATTCATTTGGTTTCAGAAGGAGGTAAACTTAGAATATTGAACAGGTTGAATAAAGACTTTCTGCTTCTTTTACCCTGTAGGATTTCAAAGCTCTTGGTAACTGGAATCTAATGGGTTCCCAACAAGAGTGGTAGAGGCAGGAAAACTCTGTCCTTTCCAAGTAGAGAGAGTTTTCAGAGCAAATACCTAGTAACATGTAACCGGGCTCTGAGTAAGTTGTGGCAGCTGCAGAACAGCAACAGAAGGTACAAAGTAAAAATTGCATTGGCCAAAGCAGGATTTGGCCAGACCGTTGAGAAGTGTTGTACATTTATCACACTTCTGGTATCAATACCACTGATGCATCTGAGCACCTTCAGAGAATTCAGAACTTGAAATTGTAGTAATTGATTCTTCCATCTTTTAGGGGAAATGGTCTGATGGGTTTTTGAAGATTTTTTTTTTTTAATTTGACTTGTGTCAGTGAGTGCACATGTACTCCTCTGTACAGAAACTACTGAGACAAAGTCAAGTTACATAAAGCTTCTGGATATGATGAGATTTGTGAAAGGGTTTTGGGCTGAGCCAAGTTTTGTACACCGGCGTCAGATCTTCATAAAATTATTTCTCACACATCCTTTTCTGGGTCAGCAGGTTCATTATTTCATTGGAGTGAAACTTGAGGGCAGGCTTGGAAAAGCAGGAAGCTACTGCCAATCCCACAGACAGCTTTATATTTTCTGACAGAAACCTTGAACCACATTAAGTAGGAAGTGGGAGAATTGAACATCTGCTGCATTTTACTTCAGCTAGAACATTTTAATGTGGCATGTGGCTTCTTTTCTAGGTACAGGTTAGGGAATCAAGCTCAGTGGTTGTACATTTCTTCCATGGTGTTAGATTAGTGTGGTATCTGTAGGCTATTGTACATGGAAATAGCTGGGACCATTTTCATTTGCTTTTGTTGGTATTTTGGTGGCTTTTGGGACAACGTGAACAGAAGATATTCAAAGGAATTTCAAAATATAGTGCTTGATATTTAAATTAGGGGGTCTGGTTTTTGTCAGTAGTGACTGTCAGTGATCCCCATCAAAGGAAATAAAGAAGTTAGCACTAATCATTTTTGAGTGTGAAAAACAAACACTTTTAATGCTTTAAACCACTCCCATTTGTCTGTTCAAAATAATCATTCACTACAACTTTGTCTTCAATGTGAATGCTCACATTAGACTGAAAAAAATTGTGCTTGGATGTTAGAAATTCTAATGTATCTTTTATGGTCTTCTCACTTAAAACACAGAAACCGCAACCTGGCCCCCCAAAACCTTTCAGAAGTAGTAAACAGCTTTGTAGAAGACTGATAGTTATCAAAGCAAAATAACTGTCTGAACCTGTGGCATTCCACAACGTGCACCTCCTAAATTTATGTTCATTTGATCTCTAGCACTTCTGATTCTCCTTTCCCTCACTTGAATTTCAGTATTTCGTCCCTCACATGAAGAACTGAGAAGAGTTAGAGTTTGACTGAAAAATTCCTGGGTTATTAAAGGAATACAGTAAAAAGACAAAAAGATAGGGGAAGGGAGTAATATTGTATTAAGAATAGGGAAATTTCCTACAAAACACTTGAAATAATTGAATAAAGCGAGACTAGCATTGCCTTATTGCCTTAGATCTTGACTCTTCCATACCTAAAAACTCAAAGAGATGGCATGAATGCTTTCTGTCAGAGCCATGGAGTTAAATAGGCTCAGGAACTTGAACCAGAGGGGGAAGTTGTTCTGGTTCCTCCACTGACCTCATCGATAAAGGTACTGAAGAGAACCGGCACCAACAGTGAGCCCTGGGGGACACCACTAGTGACTGGCCTCCAGCTGGATTTAACTCCATTCACTGCTCTCTTTGAGACCAGCCATGCACCCAGTTTTTTTACTCAAGGAAGCGTACACCCCTGGGTAACATTGGGTGTAACCCAATGAAGCACACACCCCATTCCTTGGGTTTCTGATGGGACATCTGCCACTCCAGGTGATGTGATCTGGAGCTGAAAGTCTCAGAGAATTGAGACAATAGCTTGTTTGTTTTTTGTTTTTTTTTTTTTCAAGGAGATGGAGGAACTCAAGTAGGTTAAAAAGAAAAAGTAAAAAAAAAAGCTCATTTTGACAGCGAGCAAACTGTGAAATTCCTAGCAAGCTCTTCAAAATTCAGGAATCATACTGTGCCTATTTGTGCTCTGGCGGCGTGTGTGCAGAGCATGGGTGTTCTTCCCCGGAGTCAACACACGCTGTTTGTTTAGTGTGTGCACTTCTGTGGACCTTTCTGGGGGGATAGGGATGGGTGATTTTAAAGAAGAGATAAAAAAAAAAAAAAGGGCAATAAGGGAGGAGGTTAAGAAAGAACAACTTGTCATGCAACCATTTTTTACAGCTTTTGCTGCCATTGTTGTTGAAAAGAGAGGGGCGTGAATTCAGAAAGCTGGCCTGCTCTCATGAGCTGCTTGTCCCATGGGAGTCCAACTGTGAGAAATTTTCTCTTTAAAGCAAACAAACAACGTCAACAAAAAAACAGGTTTGATGCTACACTGGGTTTGTCCTGTCGTTAGCTTGGGTTCTGCTTCCCAGTTTGAAGAGTCCTGTTTTACTCTGTATTTTCACAGCTGGTAGAATGATTAGGCCATAGATGGCAGGGAGAGAAAAGGAAATAGCAGTAAATCTTATTTAATGTATAGGCACTTTAAAGCATAGTGCTTGTTCCAATGCTGTTGTTTCATTCCACTGCTTTGCTTTTTTTCTTAAACACTTTGCCTCTCCCCCTCCTTCTGTCCTCTTATCTTGCTTTGTATCTTGGACACGGCAGCAGGCAGAACCGAGTAGAAAGTTTCCTTTCATTCCCCAGTGGGTCTAATCCCTGGATCATGCGGAGCAGCCCCTTCTCTGCTGCAGCTGTGACTTGTCCCCATAAAGAGCACACTGCCAGCAGCAATCCAGAGATTTCAGTGCCTACACGCCTCTCTCTCCTCTGCCCTGCTCCTTCCTGCCTCTGTTCTTTCTTGGTCATCTGGTTTGGTGCCTATTTTTGGGGAAGGCACAGCTTGCGTTTGTTTGGTTTGAAGGGTCTCTAGTGAATTACTGTGTGGTGTAACTAAATTAGTTAAGTGTCTCTAAAGAGGCTGTGATTAAGTTGCCAGTTATCTCAGAATGGCACTACCGGATGCCTCTCTGTGTCTGAGACTATGTGAACAAGTCTTTCTTTTCTCCAAGTGCATCAGTATGTTGTTGCTCTGTCATTGTGGTCTGGAAAATAGCTGCTGGTAAGGTTCTTCTAGCTGGGGATGGAGGGCAAGGAAGACCTGCCCTGTCTCAGATTTAGTGCAGTTTCCATTTTCTTTTTTCTGACTGGCTGACATCACTTGTTCCTCATGCACAGCCTACAGGTGGAGTGGGGAGCGTTTTCCCAGTGTGGACATAACCAGGACTGACCCCACATCATGCACGTGTGTGGGAAAAAAAGCTGTGAAATGTGCCCATCTGCTCCCTCCCTTCTTCCCATAAAATAACAAGCCTTCCACTTCCAAATGGTTATTTTTTAACATACCCTAGTGCATCTGGTTTCCCTGTGATCTGGCTTGTCTAGTACAGCTGCTGAACCCCCTGATCTGAACACAAAATGCCATTCACCCACAACTGTCTGTGGGCCTTGCTTGGGAGCTGCATATTCAGACCTTTCACGTTCTCCTTTTTCAGGCTGGTTTTCTTTTTTCTTTAGTCTTTTCTCATTATGTTGTTTAATTTCTCATATGTTCTTAGACCTCCGTAGTGGTGATGTTTACAGAGGAACAACTGCAGCAGATGTTTATAGTTCAGTAGTCTGAGACATTGATTTATAATGAATACTTTCAAGAAAGGTACATTAACCTCTGAAGTCAACAATTATAGCATGACTTAAGCATAAGAAAACCCTTTTTTCCCCGTATCTATAGGAGTTAGTTTGTCTTACTTCCTCAAATATAATTTCAGAAATATTTTGTTTTGACTATGTCGCTGCCAGTTGTCATTACTCAGAATTCAATCTTCTCTGAATGCTTTCAGCCCCTGGCATGAAAGGCACGTTGCACCAAGCAGTTCTGCAGCTCATTGCAATCTTTTCAGTTTCTTCTAAACTGCTTCTCCTTCTCTGCTAATTTTTGTGTTTGGCTGCTTCTGTTTCTCTGTTTTTATAACCGGAGCAGAAAGAAGCACTGTATTCCAGTTCAAAGATTTTACAGTACTGGGCTTACAGTTCCTTTGTTATCAGTTCCTATTCGGTTTTATTTCTGTTAGCCCCTTTGGTGACCACAGCTCTTTTAAGAGCGTTCTTCACTGGGTTGACCTCAGGGCTTCTCCAGGCTTGTATTGAGTGTTAAGATAATTTAAAACTCAGCAAAATAGTATAAATAAGTTTCAGCGTGTAGATAAAAACCACAGTGGGCACTCATTAGTGCCCGGGACTTACAAGTCGAAACAAACAGGATCAATGAATGAATGGCTTTTAGTCTGAATTTTTGGTGTGTTGTCTTCAAATCAGAATGGGTCACCTGATAGAGCATAATGAATTCTTTGAGTCTTTCTGATGCAAAGGGATTTAGATCCTTGAACCCTCAGCCTAGCTTGTTACTAGGGGATCCTGAGGTCTGCCCATGGATACAGCATTCCTGCTGATGGCAGTGGCACTCCCCACCTGGCAGTGATGCAAAAGCTGAAGCATTAGCAGGTTGCTGCTATTCTTCCTTCATTACTCTTCCTTCATAACTGGAAAATTTCCCCAATAAAGATGTTTTTTGGAAAAAAAAAAAAAAAAGCTTCTCTCTTGAAACTTTGAATATAAACTGCTCTCTGGGAAGTTGCACCCTGTTCTTCAGGCACATGTGTGGTCACAGTTCTGGCATTGGGGAGAGAATAGAGAAAAACAAAACATTTGAACAGTGAGGAACATCTTTGTCTGTATTCCAGTTTTAGCTCTTCATGAGCTCTGAAGTTGAATGTTACTCATTGTACTTGCTCATCTGATTGTCTTCTCAGGACCCTTTCCTCCCTGCTCTTGTACCTGTATGGTACATTTTTTTCACATTGCACACCATCAGCACTGTCACTGGACTTGTACCTACAGCACTGGCTTGGTCTTTAATCCCCTTCAGTGGATGTGCAGGGCTTTGAGGTGCTGCTTCAGGTAAAGCCCCAGGCTAAAAGAAGTCCTACAAGAAATCGTGTCCTGCTCCATGTCTTGACCTGCCATCTCCCTCTTAGCAAGTGCCCTCGTGTGTGTGCATGCCCCTTTGGCCACTTGCTGTAGCACAGATGTATGCACATGTCCTCTCCAAACCAGCCCTCGGCGTACTGCTACCACAACAAGAGTCACAGCTATCTGGGAAAAGACAGGTGAGGAAAAATGGGATCCTTCAGCCAAATAGAACTGGCATTAAGATAAATGTTTTCTAAGTTGCCAAGAGTTTTACACACAAGGGAGGCTATACAAAATTCAAAGCTGTATTTTGACTGTTTGGCAGTATCTCTTTAACTGGTAACATCTCCTCTTCTCAAATTTTGCCTGTGGCAGTCAATAAAATAAATTGAGGCTAATTGAATAGGAGCCATATGTGTGATAATTAATTGGGAGTGCATTCTGATTCAGTGCTCTGTAGTTCCCTGCCGAGCTAAAGATGCATTCACAACTCCAGTTCACTGAATCACTCTAAGAGGACAGAATAAAGACAGAAGGGAGGCATCAGAGAGAGAATGCATGCTGAGGCCATGCAGGAACGCAAGCAGAGATCAAAACCACAAGCAGGATAAATGAAAAGCGAAAGGGATGGGCAAAGAAGCAAAATGCGTGCAGCAGAGAGGATAGCGCAACAGACATTCATAATCACGAAGTCAGACCTATAGAGAAAAAAAAAATCATGAGAACAATAGAAGAAGACTTTGAGAGATATTTGGAAAGGAAAGCAGGAACAAGGCAGAAGAGAATAGACTCATAAATCAGAAATAGGAAGCAAGTAATATTTTAAGGGCTTGTATGGATATACAGTGGCACTACATTTTTATAAGCTATTCTTCTAATGCTTAGCTTCCAAATTATGTAAATCCAATGAGAATAAATGAACTCATGAAATTTCTGTCATGTTGAGTATTGGAAACCTATTGAAATGTATTTACTGAATTTCAATAAGAATAAGTGTTCTCAGAAAGTGTTCATCCTATTCACTTGGATAATGCAGATTGCCTCCTGTTTTAGATTTAACTGAATAAAATGTTTAGGGGCAAGCTGAAGTTAGGAGCAGTAAACTCATACTTTTCTTTCAAAAAGATGCTTACTCAACGAGCTTCTGTCAAGATGGAAAGATGGGAAAAGCTGAGATCCCAGAGGAGATGTTCAGCAGGAGTGTAACCATTGAAACTGAGGTGATGTGCAAGTTGTGTACAGATTGCAGCAGGGAAATGCTACGGCTTGCTCAAGTTCTGGTTGTGTCCTGATATGCAAGGGTATATACTAGACCCAAAATGCCTGAGGGCTTAGAAGAGCAAAATGTAAAATCTCTCTCACTTGGCTCTGAGATTATGCAAAATGCAGAATTATACCACATTGCCACTGAGAATTGTCCCTGAAGCTTTGTGTGAATTGGCAGTAGGTAAATACTGGATGAGTGCTGGAGAAATACTTTTTCTATCCTTTGGCTACCAGAGTTTGCTCTCAGAACACCACCTAGTTCAACCACGTGTTGGAGATTTTTTCAGTCTGAAATCTGTAGGGACTGCCATAATGACTGCTGGAAGTGATCAACATTCTCCGCAGTCCATGGAATTAGTGTGTATATATATATGAAAGAAATTAAGTAGCAAGGTAGACAGCTAAGATGAAAAAGGGTATTGGTGACATTTTGGTAAAGCATTTGTGAATATTTTGAAGTACACAGATACTCAAATAGCTAGCTTACAAATAAGAGGTGAGTTTCCCTGCTAAACCTTTGAATGTCAGAGCATTTAGGTGGGCTGTTTAAATTCATGTTTGGCCATTCAGCTTTTGATCTCAGATGCACATCTCTCACTTGCATTCCTTTTGGTGCAGAATGACACAAGCCTTGTTTGCAGGAACAGCAGGCTGCAGAATAGGCTAAGGTCTTAAACAGTCTCAGAAATAGTTTCTCAGAAAATGACCACAAACCAAACCATAACAAAAAACCTACAACCATGAATCTCTCAGAATGAATTATAAAAGTCTTTTAAGAAAGCAAAGGAAGGAAGCACAACAGGAAACATGATAGATAATAAAATGTCCCCATGTTTTAAAAGGAACCTTCAGCAGGACAGTCTTTAACAAGTTTTTTACATCTTAGCCTTCCCCCAGTTTTTCCTAGCATGCAATCAAAGCCACTTTTTATTTTGCTAGACAAAACACGGGGGGAGGGAGGGAAGGAAGGGAGGAAGAAAGCATGAAGAATAAAATTTAGAGTGAGTGATCAGGAAGGAGAAATTGTTCCATTTTTGAAAGATCTTTCCTTATTAACATGAATTAAACCTAGGGCATGTCTTCCATGCAACTGCCCAGAAAACCTGGCCATGGTTATGCACGAAGGGGCTGTCAGCCTTTGCTGTTATAATCGTGCTGAAAGTGTTCTGCCTTTTAGATGAAATTGATTTAAAACTACTTGGGCATCCTCACACGTCCAATTAGTACCATCATTTTTGCCTCTGGTGTCCTTCAAATATTCATGGATGCTTGCTTATTCTGCTATTTCCTTGTTCACCCCCCCACCCCTTGCTATCTTAGCCTACTACTACTGTGTTTTTAATGTTAAGCCTTCCGTTTATAGTGCCAGCAGCATAAGACATTCAAATGGAAATGCTGAGGATTTTTTCCAGACTCCATGAATAGTCATAGGGCTGCAGCATAGTAATGTTCCTCCCTGTTAGACTTGTCTGTTAGATGTCATGGAAAGATGGATTAAAATTCATTGGACACAGACAGACGAAGAACTTTGGATCTACCCTAGAAATGCATCTCATGCATCCCCCAGAGGGACTGCTTTTCTTTGTTTTGTTCCCTTTCATAGCAGAGATCCACTCCTTCACAGCAGGAATTCTGGAAATCTTGACTTTGTGTTTGGGGCAAAATCCAGCAACATCAAGGCAGATTGTGTTCATTTATGTTCATCTTCTGGAAATGAGCACTGCAATGATCTTTTTTTTCCCTTAGTTTGCCTAATTCTCACCATCTGTGGTATGTTCCCAGGCTGCCTGAATCCACCTCAGACTCTTTTCTACCTTTCTAAGGAATTTCGGAGAGCAAAGTTGAAGAAGACAGTCTTTCCAGGTTGAAAAACGAGGTTGTATTTTTGGACAAGGAAAGTATAGGAAGTGACTTCATCTTTTTGCAAAGGAAGCAATAGTTATAATGACACAAACAGCGGTACACAAGGCAGTAGATTATCTCACTGTCCATATAGATGCTAGATTAAAAGAGCATGAGCCAGTTCCTGAAATATCTAAGAAGGACGTTGACTTGAAAATTGAAGATGTTCAAAGACAATCACTTGCTCTCAGGGGCAAGTGCCCAAGGACCTGTGATTGGTTTGCATAGAATAATGCAGTTCAGGAAGAAATCCAATTACTGAGCTAATTATCACCTTGGATGAGTGGTAACAACCAGATTTCAAGCCAGAAGCCACTGGAGGCAAGCCCAAATCACCCACTTGTCCCAGAAGTTCGCTTTAGGGGGTCCTAGCTGACAGCAAAAAGCCCAGGAGTAAAGGTGTAGCAGTTGGAGCATCAGGAACAGTGTATTAGAGTTTAATGCTATGCAAATTCCCGTTGGCTTCAAGAAGGTGCAAACATAGCTTTGGTTACTAATGACTGTGGAAGATTTTTATCTGATTTTTACCTAGGTGTATTACCTGACTGAATTTATTGAAGTAAACTGAATCTCAGGACAAAAGTAGTTCACCATTTGCTTTTCCAACTGTACATATTGCCTTTGGTCTTCATAAAAATTTAAAACTATGCTTCAAAATATCAGTATAAAGCTTTGAGTTTCTCTAGTACTATCCAAAATGGTGAATCCTTTCTTATCTTGTGTCCCGAGGCCCATGTTTTCCCTCCTCAAGAAATCAATACTGTGCTTGGAATTGGGGGGAAAAGCCACAACAGAGCCTGGTTTCGTTTGGTTTGGGAGAACTGCACTGCTTCCTTCCCTTCTTCCTATTCAGGCTGCATTATCTCTCACAGAAAGACCTGAAGCACTTGCAATTTCCCTGATTGTTTCACATATCTCTCTTAAAAGGAGAAAAAGGGAAGGAAATGGAGCCAGAGCTACATACTGGGTGAAAGGACTCCTGCTAATATAGAATGGAATTTTCTGAAACATTACTTGATTTGTGTTGGTTTCAGTGTGCTTCAAGAACATAAATGCTTTACGGCTTGATAGAAATTTGGAGTGAAGAATAGTATTGACTTGTACCCCATTCTGCCACACTGATTTCAGAGAGACTGAAAGTTAAAAAAGAGCCTCATAACCTTAAAACATACGCGGTTCTGAAATCAGGAGCGTTTCTCTGCTGAGAATAGAAAATTGATTCAATTCTGTAACCTAATCTTTATGCTTACTCTTGCATATGTTGCATTTGCAGGTGGATGTATGTTAGGGTAGAGGAATTCTGACAACCTTTTTGAAATATAATCGTTCTTTATGTTCCAAATTGCTCAGAAGGCCCCCCAGCGTTACCGTTCTCTGTTGCATAGGAAATGAAAATTGCCGTTACAATAAGCTCAGCCAACCAGAGGCAGGAAGATAAATAATACATCAAATAAAATGTTAATGTATGTAGATAATGTACTAATATTAATTACAAATAAGTCTAATTAACACTCATATTCTCACCAACTGTATTTCTTGCACAGTTAAGAACATGCTTTTTTTAAAAGCAAAAATCAGTAGGGAGGGAAGTACAGCAGTTCTGTTCCTCTTTTCTGTACTACACGAAAGCCTGTGTATAGTTTTTCTTGTCAGTGAGTTTTCCAGAGCTCTTGGGAATGGGGTGGGTGGGCTGCAGAAGCTGGATGAAAAGACTTTCTGACATTAGGGACATCGGTGGCATCCTTCTCCCCAGGCAGCTTCAGTGTGAGCTTATAGCTTCACCTCAGAATCTTCCAGCCCTTTAAGTAACTTGTATATAGAAAATGTACATGAAATCTTAAAGCACCATTACCAGACTTGTATTTCAGGAAAATAAAGTACGTTTACTGTAGCATTCATGTTAGCTGAGGCTTTCACTTGTACCCTGAAGGCTTGGGAGATGCTTTGGACTCGTGGTGCTGAGTATCCCTAGCCACCACAGCAACCCCTGTTGGACACATTTTGCCCACAGTGGTTTACTTGTTCCTTATCTGTGGACTTTGTAAATATCTTTTGTTGCAGGTAGGTATAAAATCTCAATCCAGTCTACCTTACAGTTTCCCTCCTTTCTGTGACCATTTTTCCCATGTACTTTATATTCTACTGGTAGAGTGAAAACTCTGAGTAGGGACTGTGCCATTCCTAAGGGAAACAGAGTTCCCTGTGTATGGACTGAAGCATAGGGTTCACTCATTTTTAAGAGACAAGAATGGCCAAGGACTTTGTCATTGTTGTCTAGGTAAATTTGAAGCTAATTGTGTTTTTGTTTTTGTTTTTTTTTTTCCTTCTGTAGATGTTATACACCCACAGCAACACTTTCACACAAACAAAACCCTTTATGTTGAGCTATTGCCCTTAAGGCTTAGAAGGGAAGAGAGACTGATTTAGTGTTCTTCCTATTCAGTGTTGTGTTGGCACCTGGTTGATGTGTTTCTGGAGTCACTGTATGGGCACACTTGGAATAGACTGAGGACCAGGTTAGGAGTATGAATTGCATAATGGTATAGAATGTAAAGATATGTTTAAAATAAAATAAAAACATGTATTTAGGAAGAACTGACTGTACAACGTGTCTTTGTTTCCAGCACCAAAAGGTCGGACCATTCCAACACAAGACTGGCAATTCAGATCGAAAAGGATGCAGGTATGGCCTGGGAGTTTGGGTCATTTGTTTTGCTTGATTTGTAAAACACGATGTATTCACTCCAATAAGACTTAAGCTGAAAAGTTAAAGAGATGCAAAGGGTTTAAATGTTGTGTGAACAAACCGGAACATTTTAAATGTAATAGAGTGCCTCTTTAAGTCGTGTGCCTTGATAAGTAAATTTGCTCTTCAGTTACATGAAGCTGATTAGATAGGTGCTGGCATGCAAATCATATGGTTAGAAACAGCCTTTTTCCTTATGTGGAGCACACAGCAGACATCCTAGCTAGACTTAAAGGTTAGCTGTGGTCAGGAAAACATTTTGGAAAAAAGCAGCAGATTAACAGCACCCCTACCACTAAGCAGTTTGGGTAGACAGGTATCTCCTGTTCACTGGGGAGAAGCCTTTCTGGTGTGTGGGAAAGGAAGAGAGGGAGAAATCAGAAGGGTTTAAAAAAAACAACAAGTGAGTAGGCCTCTCCTCCATGTAATGGTTCATTAAGTGAGCTCTGATCCATGGCAATCCAAAACACCTTCCTGCATTGCACCATGCAATTCCTGTGAGACTGGGGAATGAGAGAGTTTTTTGACCAGTCAGTGCACACGCGTTGATACCTGAGCTGATGCTCTCCAGCACCTGGCAGGTCAGGGTCCTTTCCAGCAGAATCTGACACCCAGATTTTCTGCCAAATCCTGGTCCCACTGAGAGAGGCCAGGATTTCATAAGGGGGGTTCTTCCTCTTTCATGTTCTGCAGCTGATTTTATATTTCCACTGAGTTGTCAGAGGCTTGTACTGTGGAGATATTTACCTTGTAATTATTGTTGTCACATTTTTAACCTCCCTTTTTATGCTTATCCGTTAGATCAACAGCATGTACAAATACACATCTTCAGGTGTAATCCAGGGTGTCCAAGAGGGCAAGAGAAGTGTTAGCAGTTCAAGGCATATATAATGCTTTTTCATTATGTATCATTTCAAGGCGAAGTGTTAAGATGTTTCTCGAGGTCATTCTGTCATCTGATAGCCATAATCTCTATTATATATGCTAATTATATATGTTAATTGTATTTTTCAAAGCATAGCTCAAGCAACGTGTTCTTTTTGTGTGTGCTTTAAAAAATATTTTTTGACAAACATACTACAGAAGTTACAGAGCTGAGTGTATCTGTATGAACATACACACCTGTGTATCCATGCATTTGGGGCTACATGCATAATGGCCATGGTGATGAAGATGCACCTACATTTAAAAAGTATTAGAGGTGAGCCACTGATGCCTTATAGAAAAAAAGATATATTTCTCACCTCAAGCATATATATTATGTGAAATAGTACAAGCACAAACCAATACCACATTGGATTAGGTGGCACTATGTTAGCATTTGTGAAAAGTTTATTCCCTTTCTCTAATTATCATCGTAGAGTGCTAATTTTAATACAGATAAATGCCATAGACCTCTGAGATTGGACTTTTAGACTGTGACATGTTCTTACCTAGACAGTTGGCCAAAGCAATGTATAACTGGAGAGCTGATGCTATTTTTAAAGAGAGTAGTAGCAATTCTCATGTTGAATAAAGTGAGTTTCATTCTTTTTCAATATAATAAACGTGTGTTTTTTTTTAAGATATGTGCCACCATCTTAAATACTCAAAAGACACTTCATGGCTAATGAAAAATTCCTGGAGGACTAAAAGAAGTAACTCCCAGTAAATTAATGGAAAGTGTGTGACAAGTTCTTTAGTCAGTAAAAATCTCAGAAATTTAAATGTCTTAGATATTTACATTTAAGCTTATGTTCTGAAATAATATGATTTCTGGTTACTTAAAATAAAGAACATAAGTTAATAGTTATTAACTTAGCTTAGCAGAGTCTTTCAGGGGAGATGAAAAAACTTCTGCTGTTGTAAAACACGAAGGACGTAATTTGGTTCAGTCTGAACTATGTCATCACTAGTTTGATGTTCAAATTATTACATTCTTCATATTAACCAAAAGCTTCAGTCCTGATTCTCTAAAGGTCTAAAAAGCATCTAGGACATGCAGGCTGTATAAAGTATCATCAGAAAGATACCACCTAGCCAGCGGAAGATGCTTTATGCAGAAATAAAAAAGAACGTAGGACTTTATGCAGAAGGGCTTAGTTTGTTTGTTTGCTTCATTAACAAATGTGTACTGCTCTGGTTACAGGAAATGATGACAATAATCTCAACTCAATTTTTTATGAGCATTTGACAAGATCCCTGCAGGAGTCTCTTTGTGGAGATTTGATTCTGGGCCGCTGGGGAAACTACAGCACAGGAGACTGTTTTATTCTCGCATCAGATTATTTAAATGCCTTTGTGCACTTGATTGAAATTGGAAACGGCCTGGTCACCTTTCAGCTTAGAGGGCTGGAATTTCGAGGTAAGGATCCCCGATGATGTAAATCACAACAAAAACTGTCTGCCTTTCTTAACCTGTCACAGCTCTGTAGTAGGACATAAGAGTTTAAGGGTATTTTCTCTCTTTCTTTTTGTAGATATTTGTCTGTGTCTAAAAATACTATATTTCTTCCATCATTATTTGAATGACAGTGTTTTGAAACCTAGATATTAATAAATTTAGAGTCATGTTCTGAAGTATCATAAGATGTTCAGAAACATTTCTTTAGTCACAGATCTTTTCGGTTACACTTAGTCATGTATTAAGATTATTTCTCTCCTTCTATAACCATGAAAACTGAAGTTTCTCTTTAATTGTTCAACTTCCACACAAACTGGTCTTCAAAAAAACCACCAAATAGTGTAATGACTCTTCTCATGGAAACTATCCCATGTGAGAGATCATGCGAGATGCTGGTGGTGAGATGGTCTCCATCACAGCGGACCATGCAGGGAGAAGCAAGTGAATCAGGGCTTCATTTCTCTTTTATTTAGGAAGATCTGACTTCAGCTGTTCAATATATTCCTCTGTCAGGGCACTCCTCTTCAGGAAAAGATGACTGCATTCCCCTTCCTAAATGTTGTGGTATTGGTGAGGTCAGTTGCTCATGGTATCATGCTCCTGTCCTTTATTCTGTTGTTCTGCATCAAGTAGGGAGTAAACCCACAAAGCTTTTAAACAGTTTTTAAATTCTCTGCATGCTATACACAGTGGCTGTGTCTGTTGCTTGGATTTGTAACCTTTCAAAGATACCACTTTGCAATCGCAGATGACAGGAGTTTTCAAATCCTGGAATAAACAGCTTCCCAGGCTCAAGGGCTGAGCATCTAATGGGCGACATGCAGAGGAGTGTATAATCAAGGCAACTTTTCAGCAAGGTTGAGTATGAGAAAACAGGAGACAGACTGGCTCTTTGAATGCACTTAGGTGTGGGAGGGAAATAGGAAATAACATGCGTGGGCTCAGGTCTTGACTCTGCGACAGACTCTCCGTAGGATGTTGAGCAGGTTGTGGTACATGCTTGATGCTCACTTTCCTTTCTGTATGCTGGGGAAGAAGATAAGAAAAGTTATGTGGAAAACAGTAAATACCTGAAAAATCTCAGTATTGTGGTAGCTGGTGGGATACTTACTCAGTACAGAGGCAAATTATAAGAAGAAAAAGTCACTAGAAAGTGAGATAAAGAATTTGGTTATCAGCCTAGTAATTTCTTGTTGTTCGTGATGATGGTGATGTATGTGTGTACCTGTGGCTTTCTTCAACTTCAAAGGCATCTGTGCAAGTATAATCTTCTTGTGCGCCCCCAGGGTACGCAGTGGTGCTCCTATGTTTGAGATAGGTACTGAGGTTAATACCTTATAAAAGCCACAGGTGGAGAGGGTTTTTTTTTCGGTAGTTTTGGAACTTGCTATTATTTCTTTCATGTCCAGGCCAGACAAATGCAAATCTGTGTTGCTCTACAAGAACAGTTAAATACTGTGGCAGTTCAAGTCTCTTAGTTGCAGTCCTGCTGATTTCACAGGCTGATAAATCTCTAAGATAATTGCTTTTTTTTTTTTTTTTTTCCTTCTTTTTTTGAAGACAGTTTTAGTGGATCTGTCATTTTGGTGCCTCTTAGGTTACTCAAAGTACAATTCTTTATGGAAGCTTTGTGAAGTTAGAAAATGTTTCATTCGTTTCTGTAGATCTGAAAATAAAAGTGACTTCCAAGATAGTCTAAAAAGTGATGTACCTTGGAAAATGTTGGCATTAAGTTTATTTTTGTTGGGATTTTGAGTAAACAGGACTTTGAATAAACAGGACCATGCACATTTCCTTTAAAATCCCGATTTCACCAAATTATCTTTGCTCATCATCCTTTTGTGTTAAAATAGTTCATTATAGGATTTGAAATAAATAAATCTCATGCTTAAATTGTAAGAGTTTATTCTTTGTGCAGTTGCCACCTCCTGCTGAGTCCTTCTCCCCCATGCAGTTTAAGAAAAGTAAATCTTGCAAATACAGATGAAAAATATGAGAAGATGCTCAAACCACACTTTGGCTAGATAAAAAGCAGGCAGGCTTAATGAGCTGAAAGTTGAGTAGTGAATAACTGCATAGGTGTGTTGCAAGGAGGACTTTGAGCCATCTTGGTTTATTACCAGCCAGGTGCCATTTTGTGTCTGAGTCTGAGAGCAAAGCTCCAAAATTGTAGTGTGCCACCTCTGTATTCCCTAAAATCAGTTTGTGCAAACAAATGGGTCTGTGAATTGGCATTTCCATGCTGATTGCCTAACACTGCTTCTCTTTTTGAGCAGATCTAACATGTCTGCTCTCTGCAGCAGGTCTTTAAATTCAGCCTGGGCTGAGCCTCTGCAGCCTGTCATGTGTCTTGAGTTGCCTTTTGGAGCCAGATGAGTTCTTCTCATCAATATTTCCCTCCCCAAGCTCTCTCATGTTCCTCAGGAGGGGGTCGGCAGCCTTTGAGGGAGTATTCTTACCGACCATTCAAAGGACCTCAATCCACAGGACCAGCAGAGCAGCAGCAAACATGAACTAGGAAAGCACAGACAAATTACTGAGGGGGGAAGAGGAGGAGAGGAGTGACAAAAATGGGAATGGAAATCTCACCTAAACTACGAGAAAAAACGTATGATTATTTTTTGTCTTTGTGGACGTGATAGGTATGCGAAGGTTTCTCTATCTTTCAGAATATTTTCTCAAGATAGAGAAGGATACATTGGGAAGAGAAAGTTGGGTGTCTGAAGATTCAGATTACATTGTAAACAAAAAACAAAACAAACAAAAAAAAAAAACAAACAAAAAAACAAACAAACAAAAACCACTAATAGGATGGAATAATGGAACATACCTGAGGAGAGAACAGCTTGAACGAGTAGCATTGGACATGTAAGAGTAAACCCCTCAGGACCATGCAGAGTAGGTGCCAGAGAAACCACAAGAATTTCAAGGCTGTTTAAGCAGAAACAGATGAGCCCAGAGGGGAAGCAGGCACAAGCTGGATAAGATGGATCTGCCTGATGCAGACAGTAACAAATGTTTTGCAGACTCCAGACTGTGGGCAGGTAGTCTGCTGTGTGCCCCGTGGACGGGCTGAGGTGGTGTGTTGACACCAGGGTGCTGCTTTTGTCTCCAGCTAACCCATGAGGGCTGCTTTGCTTTAGGTAAGTCATGCTGCAGGACCGTGTCCTTTATGTAACAGGTTACATCCTTGTGTCATCAAGGAACTGGGCTGCTCTAGTGGGGCTGTGAGTTACATAGAGAAGACAGAGTCTGACTAAAAGGAACCAGAAGGTCTGACCTGAAGGCAGAAGCCGTGTGACGGGACAAGTCAAGGGCTGCTCTCAGCTCTGTGAAAGCTGAAAGTGAGCAGAAAATCTTTCTTTAGAGGTTTTCTTTGTTCCTTCCTTGAGCAGGATCGCTGCCTCCTATGGCAGGAATTCAGACCAGGCTGCCCCAAGCAGCAGGAAGGACCGACCATCTCCTGCCCCAGCTGGGTAGGATCCCATTTCAACTCCTGCAAATGCTCCGTGGTGGGTGTGGGGTGCAACTCAGCAGAGTAGGATTTTTTCTTTGGAACTTTGGAGCTTACAAAGCCAAGAGGCAGTTGCTGATAAACACTAGGCTTTCAGTCCACGTACAACCGCATTTCCTCTGCTTTGTGCATCTCATGTTCCTATTTTTAGTTGTCTGGTCATGTGCTGGTTTTTACATAGGACCCTGTTTTCATTCATTGTACAGATTGGTTTCCCACAAAGAGGGAAAAAAAAAAAAAGGGCTAGAGGACAAACTTGAGGTCTGTAATTTCTGAGCTTTGGCTGCTTGACTTCTACTTCAATTTCAAGCGTAATTTTAATTGAGGGCCCTAAAAATCTGCTGATCCTTAAATAAGAAGTTCACATTTGCTTGGGAAACGAGTGAATCACAACAATGTTCTCTGTGTCTGCAACTGTTTTCTGAGCAAACCAAAAGCAATATTTGCATTGTGGAGCTCTAGCCTTTCCTGTGAGTGTTTCTCATGCACTGGCAATGCTGCCACAGCAGCGTCCAAAGAAGAGGTCAGAGTGTCTTCCTGATTTAAGTGTACTGAGGGCAGGAGAGACCACCTCACGTATTTGCATCCAGCTTAATTAAGAGTTGGCATTATAAAATGACTGATCCAGATTCCTTTCTAACTGTGTATAATTGAAGCATGTGTCTCAGCTTTTAAATGAAAAGCATCTTTGCAGTCGGGTAAGAAAGAAGACACAGATTGAACAAACTGAAAGAACAGAGTTGGCAAAGCTGGCATTCCTCTCATCTTTAGTCCTGTTCAAACTGAGCATCTTGTATGAATTAGTTCTTCACTCTCCTTTCAAGTGATGGAGAGGGGATGTGCCTCCATCATTTGTCCTGTGTGTAACACAGGGGGAAGGCTTAAATACCTCCAGGTACCGAGAGGAGATGCTCATTCCTACCAAACATAGAGAGGGTATTGATGAGCTTGGGGTTGGTGAAAACTTTCTGCAAGTTTTGGATTGTGCAGCTGCACATTGGTGTGGGGGAATCAAGCCCTTCAGTAACTTAACGATGCTGTCTGTGCTAGACCACAGTGGTACGCTAAAAGCAACCTGCCAGAAGAAATACATAATGTATCATTTAATTTGAAAGGGAGAGACAGGGAAAAACCCACAATCAAGGAACAAGCAGAAAGAATGTCAAAATATCTACCTCCCGCAAGTTCCCTGTAGAACGAGGAAGCCTTAAAATATTTTCCTGTTTAGTCTGTGCCTCGACAAAATGTCTTTTGGAGAACATCCAGTTAGGCGTAGCATGTGCAGAAATTACTCATGGATGATGCTGCTGAAATCTTGAGGAGCTGTTTTCTAACTCATTCCGGGTATTCTTCAATCATATAATTAACTTCTAAATCTCTGCCGTGATTTTGTTACTGAACGTTGCACGTGCAATATTCACGCTTCACTTGGAACTTCATTAGATGAAGCAAGGGAAGAAGCACAGAGCAAGCACAGCTGTAATTGCACGTAGTGGCAGGCAGCTGTGGCAGCAGGATGGGATTGCCGGTGGGGCTTTCTCTTTGTTAGCTAGTTTATTTTCCACGCAAAATGGCGTACGAATGCAGCCAGTTTAAGGTATATGCTTTAGGCACAGTAATGATGTCTAAGAAACAAGGACAGTTACTCATTTTGGCAGCGTGTGGATATGCTGTATGGTTTTGTTACAGTAGCAAGTACATTACCAGTGCAAGGAGTATTTGTTGGTGCTTGGTTTCTGTGTTTGAAGGCTCTATAGCATGAGCAAGAATCAATCATTATTTAAAGACTGGTTGCAGCATTCCCTTTTTACTTTTTCAAATCAGTTCATACTGTTGGGAAGTAAAAGTTGCCATCTTTATGTCTTTCATGAGGCCATGCTTGATGTATGTTTGGTGACTGCACAAAACCATCAAAAGATATTGATAAATTACAAGGAGTTCAGAGAAAAGCAGCCATTTTTAACACGTCTCTTTCGAGAGAAGGTTAAAAGAATTGAATGCACATTGTTTGCAGGAAAGAACAAAGGCTGAGAGACATGATGTTCAGAAATATTATGGGCATGAACAGAAAGGATGCAGAAGGATTTCTTTGATTTAATCACGGTGAAGTACTTGAAAAGACATAAAACAGGGAAGACAATACTTTACATTGAATGCAGGAAATCTGTGATGTAGAAGCCTTTCTAGGTGTACAGTAGTGCTCCAGCAGTGTAAACCAACTCTGCATTTCAAATAGGCTGAGAATACTTTAGTTTCTTTAACACAGGCTAGAATAAATATTTGATGCCTTTTTTCCCTTTCCTCCCTTGCACAATCTTACATGTGTATATGGGTGTACTGGGGAAGACTTCTGGAAAGAAGGAAAGTGTTCTTAGATGCTCAGTAGCCTTTTTATTGAAAATATTTCTTTGTCAAAAGCAAAATATTGCACTGCATTGCACTCCAAAAGAGGTGACGTGGGAGATTCTCACGGTATTTGGTAGCTGCAAGTTTAACAACCAACATCCCTTGAGAATGCTTTCTTTCACCTGGGGTTTCACAGTGTGTCTTGGTGGACCAAGAAGAGGAGAAGTTTTTGAGGAGAGGTAATGTCTGTTGTTAGACCAACCGATCTGTTTTGAAAAATGGGTTATTTTTTGGGTATAAAGGACTTGAAGCTGTTGAAAACCAGAGCAGTTTTATAACCAATAGATTTGATGTTTGAGGAATTATTATTGTTTTTTTGTTGTTGTTGTTGTTGTTGTTGTTGTTGTTCTGAGTCCTGAGATTTTTCCTTGAAACAACCTGAAGTTCTCACAGTTTATAGATTACTATTTCTAATACCAATTCTACAAGGAAACAACCTGGAAAGAACCAAAACAGCTGGTAGTTTCCAGAAGTGTCCAGTTCCACGATCCTTGAGTTTTCATCTGGGAGCTCAGTTCACCCCTTTTTGAATTTTTTTTTCTTTTTTGTTTCTAGAACAATACAATGCTTGGTTTGGGGACAAATAGCCTTTTGCTGTCTTTTAGCTCTTTATGCTGCTTCTGGGTGATAACTTGCCACCTTTTAAGCTGCTATGCTAAGTAGAAAAGACATGTCAGGGGTAAAGGAGCCTCGTCCATTAGAATTTAAGAATACCCAGATTTACAGAACTCGATGGAAGAAGGTCACTGTATTATTTCCACTGTAATGTGTTTATTTGTAAAATGCTACTGGTTTTGCAAAACAAATGGTGAACAAACAGGCAGTTTTGTGAAGTCCTTGGTGAAGAGACCTCTGCATACCCTACCTTGGGCTTCAGTCTGTCTTCATGGCTCCCATCTCTGTGTCTGGCTCCATCCCTCAAACTTAACACCTAGTTAAATCCCTCAGTCCAAAGCTGGTTGTTGGGGTCACAGCGTTTAGAGCTTGAAATGCCTAGTGCAGGAGAATGATTTGTGATCTCAATATCTGTGGGGTGGAGTTAGTGCGTGAGCCCTATGAGCCCTTTCGTAGTACGTTTGCACCCTGGGTGCTTGTATGTCAGCAGTCCTAGATGCTGAAGCTATGACAGCCTTCAGCCACAATAATTTATGTGCATTCTGGATGTGTTGTTAAACTGGAGTGTTTTATAGCAATGTTTTAGTTTTATAAATAAGTTTATGGAGCTGCTTCTAGAAGTATGTTGCTGTGTTAGAGGATCCTCTTTCTGGCTTTTCAGTACTGAGAAATGCTTTTCCTCTCACTCACTCAGTTTGCAAGATGCAAAAGCATACTTGGATTTCAGCCTTAAATTCTAGAAGGTTGGATGGTCATTAGTTTAGGTATATATTCTGAATCCTCTTGAAGTAAGATTACAGCTTTCAGTTCCAATTTTCTCATTTCCATTAGGATCATGCTAACAGGGCACAAGTTGGTCTTCGGGTCCTGACATGTCCGGAAAATAGAAAGAGTTCCAAGTTCTCACACTGGTTTTCTCCTGAGCTCACATAGATTGACCTTGCTTTGTTGAGCTGGCACGTGTTCTTGCATTGATGACTTTTTGGCAACCATCCAGTGTTAGATATCTTACAGATGAATCAGCCTCATCTGTGCTAGCAAGGGTCACAGTGAATGACTAAGCCCGAGCGGAGTGGGAGAGCTTATTTTCTTTCTGCTGAAGAAAAAAACGTTAAAAAAATGTTTTCCTTCAGATTTCGAAATGACTGATTACCAGTGAAAACATTTTCCTGTATTTTAATATTTAATGGTACTACACTTAATTATATTGCATAACTGAAGTGCACGTTCTGCACCCTGCTCTTCGGTTTTATGAATAATTCTCTCAGAATTGCTTGAACTTGATCATTTTTGGAGAAGCAATATAAAATTGACATTTTAATCATCAGTTTATAACATAATATATACGAAACTTTGGGGTCACTGTTCTGTAAAAGATGCACACAGATGCTTAACTTCATTTACTGCCACTTGTCCCTTTTGGCTCCATGCATAACACTGAGCACATGCTTGTAGTCCTTGCAATACCAGCGTCTAGAGTAATGAACCAAAAGGGATTGAGGCAGGCACTGGTAAAATGAAAATTTTCAGTAACGTCTAAATTTGTGACATTGAAATCCAGCCAGTGCCTCATGGCCTAAAGCAAGGCTCAGTTAAAGATGAAAGAAAATTCATGGCAGTCCTGCTAGGACTGACTGGAAGAAATAAAGGGAACCAACACGAACTTGAGCATCAAGTCTGCATTTGTCTTTGCAGACTTGAGTCTCTTTTCTAGATGGTGCTTGGAAATATTAATCAGCAGATGAGTTGGGACTGAGGACATGAGCCAGGGATTTGGTATTTTGGCAGAACACTGGCCATGCCTCAGATCACACATTAAAGTAAACAGAGGCTCTCCAAGCAATCAGGACGCCAAATCCCTGGGGTGATAGTACCTGAATGCATCAAGCAGCTGTTGTTAAGCAAGGGCATGTTTGCCAGATGCTGACAGAGCACAGCCCCAATTCCATTCTTAGGAATACTTTTGTGGAATGACCACATGAGCTCCTTCATTTGTTCCCAGAGGTTTTGTAATAATACAGGCCCAGTTAGAAGGCCTCTGGCTCCCCAGGTTCAAAGTTGATGATTGTATTCACTGTAGAATAATTTGAAGTTTCATTGATTAAAACTATCTAGCAAAGATGACTTGGAGACATTTTTACCTGTTGAATTAGCTGAGAATGGAAATAATTGTTCTGGCTGCTTCTTCTGTTTGTGATGCATGTGATGACAGCTTCCCTCAAACACTGAGGGTCCCTTGAACTCACCAGTTATCAGCCTCTTTAGGGCCCATATTTTACTAAGTACTTGGCTTTAGAAAACTGGTAATTACAGTCTCTACTAATAATATAAGGTATTTATTAATACAGGCAATATAGAGAGCACCTAAAAGCATAGCCAGCATTTGGTAGGAATGAAATGTGATATTTGCTTACAAATTAAAACTAGATTTAGGAATAGAGTAAGCAAACACATCTTTAATTCCACTAGTTGTGAGGGGTTTAGTGGCAGTTGTTTATTAGGCCTGTGCTTTTCACCACATATAAACACTTGTCGATGTTTAATTTAACACCTGGGATGAGGACTGATCTTCTCTTAAATTCAGTTTAATACTGTGAGACGTTTAACCTTTCAAAAACTAGACATAACAGCAATAGTAACAGCACCAGAAAGGAGTAGTTTTTTTACCCTTTTCAAGCTCTGTACAGAGGAATGTGCCTCTCCCTGTTTTGCTTTGAGTACAATGTCTTTTGACTTGACTTCAGAAAAGCATCCACTGACCCAGAGCAGTTACTGTTTTTTTTTGCTGTTGAGCATTAAGTGTTAATTCATGTAGAAATCCGTGAAATATGAAGCAGAAGCAGGCCAGTTCATGTCCAGTCCTGCTGGAAATGTCAGCTTGATAGGTCATGTTTTGCACTTTGTGGCAGTCTTGATAGGATAGATGTTTATACTAAGGTTACTTAAGCCATTTAATAATTAGTCATAATGGTATATACCTGAAGTCCAAGGGGGAACACACGTGAGTATGTGAACAATGCTGGATTTACACACACAGAGTACGTTTTCAATTTCAAACATACCCAAATTCTTCTCTCATTTACACTGACACAACAGAACAGGTCTGTTGGTCCTGGCAGATGCTGCTTATTTTTCTTTATATAATCTCTAGCAATAAAGCTCTCAGAGAGATTATGTGTTTCAAATCATGTGGTTTGCTTGCTATTTTTGACTGTGAGAACACAGGATGTGCTCTGAAGTGTATTTGCTGATATGTTAAATTTATACGCCATACCACACTTTCCTCCAGAATGAAAGGTAAGTGGTAGCAGAGATGCAGACTCGAATTAGTATGTGAGAGACATGCTTGTTAAGGAACATGTAATGAGCAGATGAGAGCCTGCTGGTAAGTGTTGTGTCTTTGATGCCAGCTAAGGCTTTAACTGAGTGTATCCCTCTCCAGAAACTACAGTACAGTGTCTAGCACCTTCCTCTCCTTTTGAGACCATTTGGAAGTGGACTGAGCCAGCTCTCTCATGGGGTGACACTGAAACCACTGGTGGAAAGGCCATGTGAGATGTATGTGTAGCTTGCATGGCCTTGAAAGATAGTTTCTGTAGAACTTCAGGGGGGAGAGGAAGTTCTGCAACAACCCACAGAGAATAAATTTTAAGAAGGTCTACATGTCAAGAAAATATAACTCGTGTATTTTGAGAACTGTGTGGGGAGCACATGTCCACCTCTGGTTTTGATTTGTAGTGCTCTACATGGTTTTCAAACCACATTTATAGCTTTTAAATCCTGAGGGCTCAGGCTGACCATCAAGAGTGCACAGCACAGGCCAGAAATGCAGTCTGCAAAGCAGAAATATTATTGTTGCTGCATCTGCCTCACAACTTCTTTTTGAGTTAATATGACTTTTTCTGATAGATTTCTTCCATTTTGATCTAAAGGCCTGTGTAATAGGCTAATTAGAGAGCTGCTCTGTCCTCGTGATGTACTGCCACTAGTGCTATTCATTAGAAATGTTTGATCCAGAGTAACTTTTACTCCAGTGGGAAAGAGAACAACCAGTTGCACGTTATTTTTGGAACCTGCTTTCCAAGATAGTTTGCTCTAACCCAGATTTTACAAGTGCTCTGACAGACTGTAAAATCTTTGTTTGCATCCTGTATGTTATTTGAAGAAGCAGACTGGGACTTGGATCAATTTGCTTAATATGCCTGATGGAGCAAGAATCTTTAGTGTTGCTTCCTGGTGAGCTTTTATTAAGGCAGAAGCTGTGGTCTGTAGTTTGGCTCAGCTCAGAACCAAATGCCTAGAACATCAGATTGGGCCCTTTTGGCTTTTATAGGTGGTAGTAAATAGTAGTAAATAAATGATGTATAGCGCTTTATTTCCTACTGCACATGGATCAATTGGCACATCTAATTTGTTGCCATAGCTCTTTCTATTAGATTTTTGCTAAGCGTGTAGAGCCTTAAATCATACTTTCTCTGCTTGAAGGAAGTCCTTTGTTTCTTCCCCCCACAATAACTGGCAGCATATTCTCTTTTTCTCACTGCCAAGGGACATATTGCCAGCAGAGAGAAGTGGAGGCTATAACAGAAGGAGATGAAGACAATGAAGGCTGCTGCTGTTGTAAGCCCGGACACTTGCCTCACTTGTTATCGTGTAATGCAGCCTTTAACCTCCGATGGCTGACATGGGAAATAACACGAACCCAGTACATCCTGGAAGGATATAGCATCATTGATAACAACGCTGCAACAATGCTGCAAGTGTTTGATCTGCGGAGAATACTTATCAGATACTATATAAAGGTAAACTCTTTGGTAAAGTGGACTGTATTCCTATCCTGGAGTGTCTAAAAGCTAGCTTTCTGGCTAGCTTTTAGAAATAGAGTTTGAAGTAGCTGGCTTTGTATTCATTCATTTCCACTACTGGCAGTCAGACTGACTCAATATCAGGTAGGGATAATTAACTCATATCTCCCTTTGCTGCACATGATTCTGGCCAGTACATGTAGTACAGAAAATCATGGGCACACTTAAGCAGAAATCAAGAAGGGGTGTTAACATCTGCTGATAAAGGCAGAGGAAGCATTCTTACAAAGCAAAACTCCACTCACAGTTTGTTATTTCTTCTTGATTTCGCCTTTTTTACCATTTTTTTTCTGGGAAAAAAATCAACAAGCATAAAGATCTTTGGAGCTCTCTGAAGAGCTGTTTCTCAAATGTACTTTGTTACCAGCATAAAACAGCAGGTAAAAAAGGGTTTATGTAAGTATCACAACACATTTGAAGTTAGTGAATTCCATTGATTAAACTTCAATTCATTTATACCACTTCTATATTTGCAGTGTTATTAAGATCACAGTGACCACAAATACTTATTTGTCAGAAAAGCCAAACCCTTTCAACCCAGCAAATGAAGAGATCACTATGCTTTACTGTCTTCTGCTGAAGCAACAAAAGCCAAAGGCTGCTGTTTATGCTGTTGGTACTTCCATTAAGCTAATTACCAAAGCTCCCAACCATTTCTGACATCTCCTCCCTACCTGTGTCTCTGCAATTTTAAAAATCCTGTCAACCTTAGAGAGACACCTCTTCTAAATAAATTAGTCATTTTTTTTTTGCAAGCGAACCCATGCAGTTAAAACAATATCATTGCCTCACAAAGGTGCTTTGGTCATGCAGTTGATTACTTTGTAAAACACAGACTGGGGTGTCTTAAATAAGTTCAGAGGCAAAACTGTCTGTGAGCATGTTTTTTATTTATTTATTTTATAAGTATATAAGCAAAAACAACAAAAAACACTTCTTTAAACTGAAATTAAAACATTGCTACAGTTGTTTCACTTTACTTTAAAAGGTAACCTAAATTTAAATTGATGCAAGCTGTTATGATTCAGTTTTTGATAGTGAATGGGTGAATGAGGTTGAAAAACATCCCAGCCTATGCTGGAGTAAAATTGGCAGTTCATTAGTTTAAAGTAACAGAGTTGTGCCTTGTAAACAGGAACTTTTAAAGTGTCTTTAAGTCAACTAAAATGCAGAGGACTTGTGGAAAGCTTGAGGTTATGACATATGAAGTATAACTTAACTAAGTGTGCTTTAGAGTTTTGGGTCTGAAGTATCCGAGAATCTGCCAACATATAAAGTTGCTTTGACAAACTTTTGTCCCCTATGTTAATGATGAGGTTAATTCACTTGATCCTGCCTCAAGTGAAAGGGAGGAGGGTTAAATGATCTCCATGCTACTGAGGTATGCTGTGGCTCCATACCCACTGGGTGCAGGTTTTGTAATGTTCACCACCTATGACTTGCAAGATGTGGGAATCTAATCTATTTTGCTTTGATTTCCTCGAGCCAATGTCATTGTACTGCTTTTATGGAACTTCATTCCTAGAAAGGTGCCAGTCCCTTAATCTACTTCCCTTCTTAGTGAAAGGAGAACAGAGGATCATAATAACCAGTTGGCAGCTTTGGTATTAACCTGTGCTGGGGCTCCCTTAAATTCAGGAGAACCCTTCCTCAGAATGACCATCCCAGAAGAAACTTGTAAGATTTTTTTCCTCCTGTTCTTCATGTTAATAGTTTCTTCCATAATCAGGAGCTTTGATAGGATTTGATAAAATCCTTGTTACAGCTTAGGAAGGTGAGAAGATTATGTTATGTATCAGATAAGCTATCACCCTGTTTGTTTAGTGCTGTTAGAACTTACCTTCGGATAAGTGATACCAGAAACAGAAGTGAGAATTCACTCCTTCCCCAGCTTGCCCTTATCGAGGAATCCTGAGCCGTGAAGACCCTGGGCAACTTTGCTGTGAACATTTTCAAGCTCTGACACTTTCCTTTTAGCAGAGCAGGAAGGTAATTTTATGAAGAACTCCAGTTAATGCAGTGTTCAAGTCAGATAAATCACAAACTCAGAGAAGCCGTAGACTTGAGCTTCAGCAACATCTGCACTTCCATCACACTAAGTGCTTGGAGTGCTTCTAGTTTATTCTTTGTAGCTTACAGTATGGTAAATATTTACCATATCATTTCTGAATTGCCATATAGCTGAGAATGTACTCACACACAAAACATACCCATGAAGAGCTACCAAGAGCAGAACTTAATTAGGTGGCAGAAGTTTTTGCTGTTTCTGTGTCTGATTACCAGTCTGATTATTTTCCCAGCTGAATCTGTTTCTTTGTAAACACAGGTGAGAATAATAAGAAAAGCAAACTGTATTTTGAAGATCAGCAAAGCAAATGCATGCTTTGTTTCGGTTCTCCTGTGCTTCATGAATAAGTATTATATTGGTCTTTTAAAGAGTGAGTTGCACTGAGCTTCTTATTCTGTATGTATGTATTTCATTTGCAGTTTCACTGACAGCCTAGAAAAGCCCTTATTTTTCCTTATAAAAGGATTTTTATTCTCCACAAATAAAGTGGGTCAGCTCCTGTAGTCCTCCTGCATATATTTTGAAATCATTTCCTGCCCAACCACTGTGATATTTTTCCCTTGTGCCTCCTCCATCTTTCCTATCTATTCTTATTTAAACGTCTTCTACTGTTTAAGAAATCTGCATTTGCTGAGTCCTGTGTTTTTCGGCTTCTATTGTTTCTGTGTGACTCTTTAAATGAGCTTATTGTCCTCCACATGCCAAGAAATTAAGGGTCTGTCCCCAGTCTGTATCAGTCTTCCTTGTCTTTTTCCTCTGGAGTTTAATTTCCCTCTTGCCTGTGTATTTTTGTACAGTTAGAAAGACAAATAGTGAATGGTATCTAGAATTTTTTTTGAGGGCTGGTGGTGCTTCTGTCCTTTTTCATTTTAATCCATCATATTTTCATTTTATACATTTAATTGCTTATTAATATTTCTGTTGCGTGGATGAAGTAGAACCACTTCATCTTCAGCCATTTTCACTTGCCTCTTGTTTGATTTGGAATCCAATTCTAAATGAATGTATTTTATCAAACCAAAACATTATAGTCATAAAACATTATCATGGACTTCCCTGCTGCTGTCACCTTCCTTGACAAGACTGGAACTTCTCCTTAAGTTCCGTGTTCTTTTGCAAATAGTCTTTAAGTTTAGTACTGATAGGTTTCTCTTATTATTACTTTAATGGTTCCAGACCCACTGGTTAGAACTTAAGCTTAGAACTCAGGCACAGATATGAGTCTTGCTGCTTTCTATTTATGTATTCAGTAAAAGAACACCTCCTTAAATGCTCTTCCTCCTTCAGTGCTTTTTAAAAGTAAAGTCAGTCAGATCAGCTACAAGCTTCATAACATTATGTATAATAAATTCTCCTTCATTATTTATTGTCCACATTGACAAATAACAAAAATAATAATGTTACTAAATGCAGAGGGAAAAGAACAATTAAAATGGGGTTTCAGGCTTACATTATACACATCTGTCAAATCTCACCTTTGTGGTTAAATTGTGGTGGAAATGTTTTTCTAAAGACTTAGGAAAGCTTTCTCCCCAGATAAGAGGACGCTCACACAGAAAAAAGAAACCTGTTCTGACCATGTGAGAATCTACTGCTAGTTTTTCAAAATTTCCCTGGGTTTTTATCAAAATCACTTTCTTGGTAATAGGCTCTACAAGCCCCACCAGTATTCACAAAGGAATTCCATGTTCTTATTGCAGTCTATTGATTTGTATTAGTTTTCCTATAAGGCAGCAATGTATTAAAGACATGACTTCTTTTTCTGTTGTCTGCTATTTAGATATCAAGTATTATCATCTAACTAAACAGTTTGGTGCAGCAATGATGCCAAGCAGTAAAAAATAGGAAGAATATGTACCATTATGGGTAGCTAGTGTTGTCCTCTTTGATTTAATCTCTCTGTGTAAAATATTTCTGCATTAATCAGAGATTAACTGATGTTTGCACATTTTGTCAACAGAGTATAATATACTTTACAGCAAGCTCTCCCAAAATTTTTGACTGGATAAAGGACGAATCCATCCAAAAGATACTGCAGCCTTATGCAAAGTGGCATTATATTGAACGTGACCTTGCAATGTTTAACATTAACATAGATGAAGATTATGTTCCCTGTCTCCAAGGAATAACAAGAGCTAGTTTCTGCAGTGTTTATCTGGACTGGATTCAGTACTGTGCCAGGAAAAGGGTGGAGGTAAGCTCTCATTTTTTTCAGCAGTAAGTTTTAATTCCTGAGCTAGGAGTTAACTGATGCATGGTTACTCTTTTTCTTCCTCAGGATTAATAGAGGAAAATGTATTTCATTTAAACTGTCAGATATAACTTTTTAAAGGAAAATCTGTGTTTCATAGAATGGAAAAAAGCACATTAGATACTACTGTTGTACAAAAAACTGAACCTCAAGCAGCTTCAAAGCTGTCATTGTTGAATACAGAACCAATTCCGTACTGTGCATATTCTCCAACACTGTTAATTTTATCATCTCTAGAAAGTGTGCCTATAGCAAGTGTTCACAGAAGTGCAGCTGGAGTGGGCTTTCTTCAGGAAGTATCATCAGAGCATTCTTGTTCCTTCAGTGTTAGCAGTGTTTGGGTACCGTTGCCCAACATTTGTCCACGTTTGTGCGCCCTTTCCAAACATCTGCCTGTGCTTGAATACAGTCCTCAAGCGGTAGGGAAGTGCACAGCAAACTAACTGCTAGCGTAGATCACCCCTGAGAGCACAACATTCAGATGTGAACTACACCAGAAAAACGTGTGAAATGACCTTGCGGCTCTAGAAGGTCAGAGACAGGTTTGCTGCCACACATTCACATGCTTTCAGCTGATAAGATTACTGATGGTCAGCAGTCATTTGGCAAAAATGCCCTACTGTATTTCCGTGGAATACTCAAAATAACCCAGAGGCGGAATACAGTTGCAGACAAGCATATTCCTCGGTTTTAATTTTCTTATTATTGCTGACAATGGGGAAAAAATGAAAAGCATATCTTTCCTGGCCACCATGCAATGTTACTTGTGCATTTTTCATTCAGGATCACTAATAGAACATCCCAAGTGCTACCACTGACCTTAGCTGATCAGTGTAACATCACTGAATCTTAATGTTTCTTCACCACTTCAGTTCTTTCTCATGTCTCTGCACCTGAATACAGTTCCACGAGTTCCTCTGCATGCCACTATATTTGGTGTTGTTTTCATTGAACTGTCCTTCGAGCCTTATCACCAGCTCTTCCTGCTGGGAATATTTCATCTCTTTTCTTGCTCATCTCCAGGTCTTAGCTCCCAAATTTGGACATACACAGCATCCCAAAGTGCAGTGAAAGTCTCTGCTAAATGACACCTTTTCACCTGTTATGTGGCTGTACCTTTCAAAATAAAATGGTAGATTTAGGCATGTCCAATAAACTTTAAAATCCTGTAAGTTAGAGATAAAAGAGCAAACTAATGCCTGCACCAGTGCATGTCTGTGTGCACAATTCATATATATATTTTTTACATCTTTTTCTTTTTCCTCTTTTTTTTTTTTTTTTTTTTGTAATTCATCAGCTGTGTAGAGGTAAAGGTCAACTATGTGATGAGATTTAAAAAAGCTTCAGTGTGTGCCCTGAAAATCAGTATCAGCTACATTCTCCGTTATAACTGGCTTCAGTTTTAGAGTCAAAGGAATCACTGATTGCATGGTCCAAAATAATAATATGTACCCTCCTAAAGATTCACATTCATGGGAGTCTAAGTTTTTCCTCCTGCTTGATAGCAAAGCATTTGTTTTCCAAAAATTTCAGTTAAAAAAAACAACAACTCACTCCTAACCTAGTAAATATAAATTAAACATTTTGACTACTTGATAAAATGTGAGGTCAGTGTCATCAATGGCATGTAGTTTAGATAGATGTTGGTATTTGCTAGAAGTGTTTTCCCCTGCAGTTTTCTAAATAGATTGTTCTGAAATGTGTCAGGGTGCCTCACATGCACCTGTTGTCCCATGCAGAGGGGTTTTGCTGCCTCTAATTGCAGTGTCTCTCAGCAATAATATAATCCGCTCTGTTTTTGAAAGTCATGTCTGGAGGAAGTAAAAGCAAAACAAATAAACAAATACAACAAACAGCAGAGATTCCCTCCCTCCCTGTTGATCTCGCTACCTGAGATTGAAATGTTCAGTTTCTACTCAGTGGGCAAAATAAGCTGCATTGTGAGGAAAGTTTCTGATTGCAATGATTTTCCTTCTTGTTCTGCTTAATTGCAAAGAGTGTTTGTGTGTACAGATCCATCTACAGACATATTTTATGAATGTTGCTATTTATAGTATTGAAATGCTTATCAAGACCGTATTTGTGTCTAGAATTACATGCTACTCTTAAAATTTTGTAGCACTTGGACAGCGATGAGGATTCTCCACTAGTAACGCTTTCCTTTGCCTTGTGCATACTGGGCCGAAGAGCTTTGGGAACTGCAGCTCACAACATGGCCATCAGGTAAGTTTTGGGAATCCTTTCTCCTCATCATGAAGATCTGTTTGTGTTTTTTTCACTTACTGTAGAATCTCAGCAGAACCTTAGATCAAGGTACCTTTTATGCTGTTCTAGGTGTTCAGCCTGAGTAAATAATTGCATAAAAAAGGCATTTTATTAATAATCTTTACTTTTTTTAAAAAAAAAGTCTATCTTCTCACCTAATTTTATTTTTTTTTTATTAGTTGTATTTGAAATTCCTATATTCACAGTTTAGTAGCAGTAGAAAAGTTTAGTAAATATAGAGTCTCTAAGTGACCTTGCTGTATTGGCACAAAATTATGAATAAAGCTAGCTAGCCTTCTATCAGCAAATCCTTAGGGACAATTTGTCTTATTAACAAGTAAACAAAGGCAGCATGTGTGAATTTGAATGCACTTTATGTTATAAATCAGACCTTTAAACATTCACTCTAGCTTTATTATCCTTTGAGACGTTTGTAATGTCTATTTTCACATCTTTTTTCAGTCAGTCATGCAAAATGTTCATGACCCACATGGCTATTTCTTGGTGTGCTGCTCTTTTCTGCTTTCTCAAGTGGCTTTTGTCGTCTCTTTTCTGCTTGTTTTTGCATATTCCCTTTCTCTATTAGTTTTATTCTGGGTTGAATTTATTTTCCCTTAATTTCTATATATTCAGATTAGTGAAGTGTTTAGTAAATGTGCCCTATTTTTTGATGATCAAAATTTTCAAGTATGGGGACATGATAGAAAAGTTGATGAGCATTTATGGTCTTTTTACAGAAAAGATTAAAGTGATTTTGATCTGGGCCCACAATAGATATGTCACAGTGATACTAGAAATGCTTCTAAAAATATCACAAAAGCTTCCTAAAACTGTCAACACATTGCATGTACTTTCCACAGGATCTTAAAAATCTTCATTATGACGATTTGGCACTAGTACAGGTACAGTAACAATGGCGCCTATTTTTATTGGCTTACATGGTTAGTAGCTAAGGCAAAGAGATAATATTATCAGAGACTTTCCAAAGCTTGACCTCAAAAGTATGAATGTTGAGGATAGTTATTTGGAAAGACTTTAAGAATTGCAGGAGTCAGCTATATTGAAGTCATTTTAAAATCTGGAACATAACCAGTGAACCAAATCAGGTTCTGTCTTTTGGGAAGTGGACACTCAAGTATTTAAAAACATCTTTTCTTGCAGAGAAAAGGTCTGTAGAAGGGAAAGAATTGTGGTAGTCATATGCATTGCATAGCTCTATCCCTGTTTTTCTGATTCTATTATATATAATCCTTTATCTTTAATTAAGTCCTGGTTTTCCTTTCTATTAAGAAAGTGCTCCAAGGCAGTATTGAATCATTGTATTTTTAAAATGTACCTTATGTCATAAAAGGGATTAAATGCAAGCTTCTGTCGGAATCTTTTTCAGCACTTCTTCACAAAAGCTTCTGCTAGAGAAGTTTCACTGTGAAAAACTGTGTCATTTACCCACTTGGGTAAGATATCTTCAGTATCTTTCAACTGTCAGAAAGATCTGGAAAAAAAATAGGAATCTGAATAGCACAATTCAAGTTATAAATTGCTATTGCTACAAAACATGACTTGAGCTTGGTGAATGTTGTTTATTTTTGTCTCTGAAGAATTTATATATTTATTTTAATTCACAAGAATACTTCAATATAAATTATTGCCTAGTGAGAAAGGTGGGTACTTTGCCCTCAGACATCAAGACCTTTATCAACAAAAATCCCCCAAATTCATCTGAGTAGAGGACAGAGAGCAGTTCTTACCATCCTTATACTGCTTCACAGAGATCATCGCAGCTTATTTAAACATGAAGAAGCAGTAAGGCAGCCAGACTCTGATAGTTGTACAATTACATGGCATACCAAGGAGGAGACTTTGTCCAAAACATGTAACACCCGTAAGGCCAGAAAATGTTTCCGAAGATTAACTTTTGGCAGTGAAGGCAGGTCTCCCTCCTCTCGCTCTGTATTTGATGGAGAGACTCAGTACTTGCAGAGGGTAATTTAGAGCATAATTGCTGGTCCTTGGCCACAACTCTCAGCTTGCTGCAGGTCTATATTCAAGGCAGATGGGAGAGATGTACTTTGGAGCATCAGAAGTTGGAGGAATCATTTCTTAGGTAATTTTTTTTAACTCCTTTTCCTTTAAAAGGTATCATGATTATTTAGGTTAATCTGGTTGGCACCTAGAAATGACCTTGAACTTTGTCTTGGATTTTCTATTAGTTCTGGCTGTGAAGCACCTGGTCTATAGTGTTGCTAGAGATTTCTTGATGAGTTTGGGATGTAATGGGCAGATAGGTGTTGTAATTTTCTTCCCCACGTGCTTATTTCCATGAAGAATTTCAGATATGTTCAATGTGAGCAAACAGTCCAAGAATCTGTGATCTGGTGCCCGTGTTTTGTTCTCTGGGGTGACTGTGCAGGAAGGAGGAAACTTTGTATGGACAAAGTCTAGCCCTTGCTGTGTCTTGAGGAGTGACAGTCATCCAACTGCTTCACAAAAATAGGAATGCAAAGGTAACGTGCTACATTGAGCCGTGCGCTACAGAATTGAGATTCAAGTTTACATTGTGTATGTAAACTATCAATTTGCACTCATTTACACATGATTTTGTGTAATCTATTAATCAGTAAATGTCACTGTGTAAACCAAGGTTTTAAATGCTCTTATATAATGTATGTAAATAATTATTCAGTGTACCTGTTCATGGAAATGTCAGTAGAAACCCAACATTAACACTAGATTATACTATAAATGCATTCATTAGGAAGGCAGAACATTGCTATGCAAATCACATGCTCTTTTAAACTGTTATTAGGAGACATCCTGCACAAAATGCAATTTGAAGAATGACATGACATTACCATTCATTTATTCAAACGTGAGTGATATGTTTCAGTGTGCATCCATGGATAAAATACTTAATAATGTTATTCAGCCTCTAGACCTACTAATAAATAAATGTTCAGTGTATGTTTCAAATTTGGAAAAATAGGAAATTCTCTTAATAAAGTGTCTCTCATCATTCCAGTGGGAGCTGGAGCAGGCAGTGCAGCTTTGTGTGTGCCAGAGCTGAGCAGAGCAGGAGCAGGGGAGAAAAGTTTGACCCTTAGCACACAACCACAAACATTTAAAATATCGAATTGAAAGGGGCTGCCAGTGAAGATATTTCTTCGAGGTGAGCTAAGATGGACAGGTGATTACTGGCTCACAGGCATGCAGATGTCTTTATTGCTGAAATAAATATACAGTAAACATTGGGAGAGGTCTATAAACTGCAGACAGAGGTTTGGGTTTGGGGTACAAAATATACACATACATATTCACCAGCTTGTTAGCCATCATCTGTTTGTACTGTTTGGAGGCTTGTATCAAATGCTTTTCATTCCAGTTGATGGAGCAATGTAAGGAGTGAAGAAGGGGGGAGCATTTGCTTTGGCTCTGTTGCCCTCCCCCAGTCCTTGTGGTGCTGCTTCATCCCCTCCTTGCTGCACATCCCAGAGCTGCATCCCCCACACCTGCATTTTTAGAAACAGCTCGCTGTTGTGATAGCAAGTTTTCAGGTCTTAGCTCAGACAGTTGGAAGTGTTGCCAGAAATAGCAGTTGTGTCTTTTCCTGATTAACATAGTTTCTTTGGCATGTGAATTTACCTTAACTAGTTTTTAAAACACTTGGAATGAGCCTGCAACTGCAGCAGATGACTAATTGAGCTATGTTCAAACCGGGCCAAGAAAGTAGCAACAACCTAGAGTCAGAGCAGAGATCAAAGCTGTTGGCTCATAGCTTCCTTGTAATCTCATTAGAGTCTTCAGGAGAGAGCATAACAATGAAAGGAATAACAACAGCTGTATTTTATGTGGATTAAGGGCTGTGTGTTACAGGCTTGAGTTAGTGTCACATTATAGGTAGGAAAGCCTTGTCCAAAAGCCTCATTACAATTGGCAGAGGAATAAAAAAAGGGAATGGTTTTGTGAACGCAGCAATGTCCTCCAGACCTCTCTGGTGGGAAATACAATACATAAAATAATTGTCTCTCAGCCTCCCACCACCGCTTTGCTCCTTGTAACAGTCACATTTGTTCTTAAAAATGCTGGTTAGAGAACTTATTATGCAGAGGGATGAGAAATGGCTGAGTCTTCCCAAACTGAGCACAGTGGGAGCTGTACGTGCTTCCGTCCTCTCCCTCTGCTGATGCTCAGCTGCAGTTTTCATAGCTGTCCTAGTGCTGGCCTTGCTTTCAGCAGATGCTGCTGTTCACAGCAGCCTGTTTAGCATGTGCTGATGCCTGTAAGACACTTTGATGCGAATGCAAACTCTTTGTCTACTCTGGCGTTCATATTTGGTCTGAAAGCCTCTAATGATGTAAAAACCAGTTCTCTTTCCTGCCTGCTCCTTCCTTCATCCCAGCCAACTTGTCATAGCAAATACGGGCAGTGTTACTTGGGGAAAAACTATACCACTGAGCCATCAGTAGGTGCACGTTTTGGGGTCCTTTTTTTTCAGTTTCATCCTGGAAAATCTATTTAGGTACAGAAGTGTTTTTTTTTTCCAGGCAGGGATTCATTCATTCACATATGCTGCATGCTGTCTAATGGGGGGGCGACTGGAAGGATGATTTGTGGGTGCATGGGCTGCACCCACCATTTTTTTTTCTTTTCTATCTGGTTTATTCTAGGGCTTTCCTACCTATTAAGCAGGGTTTGGGTACGTTATCATCTTCCATACTCCAGAGATGATTGATCAAGGGTCAGCAGGGATTCATTCTTTGAAGACACATAACAACTCCCATTGAAACCCGTGCTTGAATGTTTTGAAGCTCTGAGTGTACGTGCCTGCCTCTTAAACCTAGGCATGTTTTAATATGCAACTTAGTACTAATAAATGCAAATGAGGTAGGAATTCACAAGAGCTTCCCTGTGCTCCTACTGTTCCCAGCAGTGAGAGAAGCCCTGCCTTACTGAGTGGCCTCAGTCCCACTGATCAGTTGATTTGTATTACACGGTGCTTTTGCAGAGAAAATCAGTATCCAGCTGCTTTTCCAGTAACAACATATATATCCTTCTGTTTTAATTTCTAAAACACGCGACCCACCGTGGGCAAAATTAGAATGTTTGAGCTTGAAGGTAGGCCAAGCAGCCTCCTAATCTCTCTCTTCCCTCTCTCTGAAGAGAAAAAAATGTAAAATATTTTTTTCTTTTCCAAAATAATTAAGAAAGCTCAATTAAGTGGAAAGATGCATTCTCTGGAGAAAGTGTGGATGGTAATGAAAAACTCTAACATCTTAATGCTTTTTCTCCTCAGAGCCTTTACAATCTAAAAAATCAACTCTTGTAAGAGTGAGTAAAATCTTGGCAGGTAGATGAAACCATGTCCTGTGGGTTTGTAAGAGATGCCTGCTTTTTAACAGATGGCTCTGTTTTCTTCAATTTCAAGATGAGTTCTTCAGAACAGTGTTAGGTCTGTGGTCCTCCTATAAACATTACCTAAGTGGCTGCTGCGTAGCTGTGTGGAGCTCACAATTCATGGTGCAGGCTGGAGCTGCAGGCTGACTGGTTCTCTTCACAAAGCCCTCGTGCAACCATCTTCTAGCAGCTGCTCCATTTTGTCCCATTCACATCTCGCTTCAATCTCAGATCCAGGCAAACCGTCCTCCAAGGTCAGGCAGAACTGGTTACATCTAGTCTCCTGTATGAAGAAAGAAGCCCAGCTGTGGTTGCTTTAAGGCTTATTGTTTCGGTCTGAAATGCCAAAGGTTTAATTCATGCTCTCACCTGGTTTGCTGAACAGCTTGTGAAACTCGGGATTCTTTTCAGTACGTCTGGTTTAACGTTTGTCTGGTTTTGAGTTTCATGGCAGAAGTCTCAGATTTGCTAAATGTATATTTTACAGCTGTTATTTTAATTATTATTTTTACCTTGCAAGCAGAACTGCTAACAGTGACAGGGCTGATCAATACCTTTTCAAATGAGGGGGCAGCCTTTGCTGCCTGACTAGGCATTGTCGAGCAGCTGGCACTATGGCCATGCAGCACCCTGATGCACCCTGTGATCCTCCCATCCTTAGGACTTCTTTTCCAAGTGCCACGATCCTTTCATGGCCAGATGTTTGCAGTGCAAGCAGAAGGAAAAACACCGACCCAAAGGAATGGGTTTTCAGTAGAAACATGCAGCCTTTGCTTTATACCAACCGCAAGAATCCATCGTGTACAGTCCCAGGTCCATGTCCTGGTTCTCCCTGTGGTGGGCAGCCGGCTGGGGTCTGGCTTGGTGGAACAGAGATGGTTTCTGGGACTGACTGCTGCCTTTGTCCTGCAGTTTAGACTCCTTTCTTTATGGCCTCCACGCGCTGTTCAAAGGAGACTTCAGGATAGCAGCGAAAGATGAGTGGGTCTTTGCAGACATGGATCTGCTGCACAAGGTGGTTGCCCCAGCAATCCGAATGTCTCTGAAGCTACATCAGGTAAGGTCTTTATTTTTTTTTTTTTTAATTTTAATTTTTATCTTTTTCTGTTGTATTTGCTTTCTTATGGAAATAAAGGAAAACTTGGAAACTGTCCAAATTAAAAATGAGAGGGAAGTGGAGTACTTGTTGCCTTATTCTGAGAAACTTCCTTAACCAAAATGGAAAAGCTCAGCATGTATTTATTTTACATTCAGTTGACATGGGGTACCCCCAGCTGTCCATTTTTTAACTATTTTTATTGCAGAGCTTGACCCTGCATTTTTCATTAGAACAAAACTGATGGTCACATCATGTTTTACTTGCAGAGGTACCATAATGATGGTTTTTAACTTGAAAATAAATAAATTGATCAGTAACTTTAAAAAATCAATAAATTGATTAGGCTAATTTCACTGTTAATTTATCAGTCCTTTGATGATAGGTGATAAATGAAAAACACTTCCATATATTAAAAGTCACAGCTGAGAGGAGCAGTGGGTTGAAGGGTTTAGTGTCACAGCTGTGTTTGATTATGTCATGCTGTTTCTGACCCCATTCTGTTTTCAGTTGTAAAACTCTGGCACACCTCCATTGAAGTCACTCCAGTTTCTTTTGGTCAACCTTTGTATAGCTTGGAATTGATTTTGTTCTTGCTCTGGCATATTATTTAGTCTCATACACTTTGATAATGCATGATATTTATAATTGCTCTGAATGTAACTGAAGTGGAACTGCTCTGATTAATGCAAGAGAATTGGACAAAATAATGTTGTGAATGTAATCCCTGGCAAGTATTGCTTTGTGACAGCTAATGAAGTAACACAATATTGTGATACTTGTTGATGGATTCACAGTCTGTGCTTTGTTGTGGTTTTACATGAATGAAAAGAAGGATTTCCACAAGAACTGTGGAATGTCCCAGGTAATTCTGATCTCCCTCCAGATTATCCAAAACCTCTGCCTACTGTGGTTTCCCACATTATAACTTGTAACTGGATAAGCTCTCGTTCTCTGCCTTTGTCCAGTGGAGACAAAATCAGAACAGGTTACAACAGAACACTTTTATGTATTACTGGTAAATCTATTGTTCTACCTCCTCCAACACATGCTGTGACACAAGTCATTTTGGGGGACAGATTTTGGCAGACTGTCAAAAAAAAAAAAGAAAAGAATAAACAAACAAAAAAAAAATACAGGTTTTTGTTAATAGTTTTTGTGTTTTCATAAATATACCTGACCTTTTCAATACTTGTTGTACTACCAGGACCAGTTCACCTGCCCAGATGAGTATGAGGACCCGGCAGTTTTGTATGAAGCAATCCAATCTTTTGAAGAAAAGGTTGTGATTTGTCATGAAGGGGACCCTGCCTGGCGCAGTGCTGTACTCTCCAACAGAGAAGAGCTGCTAACCCTGAGGCACGTGGTAGATGAAGGAGCAGATGAATATAAAGTTATCATGCTCCACAAAAGCTACTTGAGCTTCAAGGTTATCAAGGTACATGAACCATCTTTCTAATACTGCAGTAAAAAAGGAGGAGGTTGATTGTATTTGTCAGAGTAGGGACTGGAGGCCCCAAGGGGAGCGCTGTTCAGTTCACTTCTGTTTTGCACCCTTAATTTTGTGCATAAAAAGCAACATCCCAGGCTTAACCAGGGAGTAGCTGCTCATGCAGTTCATAAAACCTGTAGGTACAAAGACACGGCATACTTACACACTCCTACTGCTGTTCTACCTAGACCACATAGTTCTGTATTTTAAGCAACAAATATTTTCCTGTGGTCCACACTGTGTTTTACCTACCTGTAGGTCAACAAGGAGTGTGTCAGAGGACTGTGGGCTGGGCAGCAGCAGGAACTGATTTTCTTGCGCAATCGTAACCCAGAGAGAGGAAGCATCCAGAATAATAAACAGGTCTTGCGGAACCTAATTAATTCTTCATGCGATCAGCCACTGGGATATCCAATGTACGTTTCCCCTTTAACCACCTCGTACCTTGGGACACACAGCCAACTGAGGAACATCTGGGGGGGACCTGTCAGTTTGGACAACATTAAAAAGTGGTTCAGATCCAAATGGTTAAGGTAGGTGTTAAATTTTGGTCATGCAGATAGACACTCTGCAGTCTCAGTTCCACTGTATTCTCTGTTAAGAGAGTAATTGCATACTGTTATCTATGAGTAAAAAATTAATTGCAGACAACTCAGAGTGTAATAGAACAGCCCTACAGATATGGCAGAAAACACATGCATTTGCAGCTTTTAAGCAAAGCTTTCTGTATGTTAGTCAAAATTCATTATCAAATCACTTGTCAGCAGAGACATTTCCCTTATTCAGAGAAATTTTACTGTTTAGTCCTTGTAAATAGAGGTCTCTTTTCTGTAACTCAGTGACATGTCAGAAAATGAGGAAACATGTTGGTGGGTTATGCTCCAGAGCTTCAGCAATGTAGATGATCATCCCATGATGATCATCATTGTTCTTGACCAAATTACATGTAAAAATAATTACACATTGCAACATCTCCTGACATGGATGGCACAAGTTCTCCGTGTATTTAGACTGACCATGTGTTTGTTCCTGCAAACAGGATGCGGAAAGACTGTCATGCAGCTCACCATGACAGAGGCAACGTTGAAGAAGTGGATAATGGAGGGGGGTCATCCAGTGGCCATTCCGCAGGTAACTCAAGCCAGAGCAGTAGCTCGCAGCACACCAGAGATGGAACCCCTCAGTTGCAGGCTTCATCACATGAGGTCCACCAGCGTGCAGGTATTTGCACAAATTACTTGGCTTTTTCTGTAGTTTTCTCCTGAGGGGCCACATGGACAGATGCTTTTTGGGCTTCTCTCATATCCAGTGGAAAACTAATTTTAGAAAGGGGGACCTTTGTCTTTCCTGGTGGACAAGCATGTGTAGGAGATGGCTTCCTGATATTGTTTCAGATTTTTACAGGGAGAGTGTAAGACAAATGTGATTCGTGTGGCTCACCAAAGGTTCCACTGTCAAACTATTTACTGTGTTATTTTTGGACTAGGAGGTACTACTAACAAATGCAGAATGAGAAATTCAGATGGGAGTCTGTGTGTGTGATGCCCATTCAGTTCACACATTGAGCCTGTGCTTATTGTTGGCTGGGAATAGCAGAACTAAAAATATGCAAAAATCTTAATTATCTTAGAAGAAGCATGATGATTTATTTGAGGAATTAGTTTGGCTGTTCATCAGCACTTGTGGAGAATAAACAAATAACAAATAACTCGCTACGTCTATACATCAGTTACCAGGAGAAAATTAAATGTTGCCAGTCACTCTGTCAGTTAACAGCTGAGCCTTTTTCTTATTAAATTACAGATTCAAAAGTACTTCAGATGCGTTCGTAAGGTAGAAGTACTGGCCTTCACATTGGAAATATACGTTAAGTTTGCCAGTGGGTCACTGTGGCACCTGTCACTAAGGGACCAGGATTTGTTGAAAGGTCAAGTTAATTGACTGCATTACAAGTTGTGGTACTACTGTATCAATTAAGGCAGATAACTAGAGGGTACAACACTTGTTTGTTTCCTGTTAAGATCATTTTGACCTACCATTAAAAATAATGGACAGGAATGGAGAAAATCTTGCCGTGAATGTAAATCAGGCTGTAAGGATAAAATAACTACTGCTTTTAATTGAGTCTAGCTTTAGACTAATCCCCAGGTGCATACTCATAACTTGACACTGCAGTAATCTGAATGGCAAACTTAATTGTAAAATAATGATCCTGAGCATGCCATGCAATAATGAAAATTAATTGTGAATTGTTTAAAAGGATGTATTGGGTGCCTAGAAAACCACAACCAAGAGAGATCACGCTTAATTAAGAAAAGCTACCTGGCTTTGAGGTAAAATGAAGAAATGCACAACAAATGCAAGAAAATGGAAACCAGCAAATGTAAATCAGTATTCAGTCCTGAGAGAGAGTTGGTAAGAGAAAGAAAATGAAACAAAGAGAACTTTCTGACTAGCACCATTAGGGACAATAGGAAGAAAGCTGATTTGCTGCTGTTTATTTTTTAAGAATATTAGAAGCACAAGAAATTTTAACAGTAGTCTTGATCCATCACTATATAAAAAGGCTAAGTTGTCAATAATGTAGAAATGGGGAAAGAACACATCCATTTTATACTTGGGAAAGATGCAGATGATCTATGATCTGGTCATGAAGTAGTTCTTTGCATCCTAATGGCTACGGGGACCATTAAAGAGCAGCTATCAAAGCTATATGCCTAATTGAGCAAATCCAAATAACTCTCATTCAAGAAGGTTTTTAAAGGAGCTGCTTAAAAAGCAAGCTCTGTTTGATCTTCAGTAAATATCAGGACAGTACGGTGATACCAGAGGACTAGCAAAAAGCTTATGCTATGTCAGATGTTAAAGAACGAATAGGGTCACCTGACTAGTACATGTCTGTCAGTCTGTCTGTGGGTCAGTACTCTTTTGGCCTCCTATGCACAATCCCTGTGCCCTAATTTAAGAAAGACCTTTGTAATTTGGAAGGAGTTCAAAGGAGAGAAAAAAAGAAAAAAGAAAAAAAAAAGATCAAAAATCTGGGAAACGTCCTGTAGAGAAAGATTAAAAGCTTTCAAATAATTTCTATTGTAAGAGATTCTTTGATCGTAGTCTGCATGTACTTACCTGGGCAACAACAGGTGACCAAAGCCAGTTGCTTCTAGCAGACTTCGGTACAACAAAGCTAAACAAGTTCTAATTTGAAGTCAAGTACACGTTTTTAACAGTGAGAGTAAATAAATAGCAAAATAAATGGCAAAGGGTTAAGATGGATTCTCCCTGACTGCAGGTGTTGGATGCCTTTCTTAAAAGTAATAGTAGTAATTAATGCCACATAGAAGTTAATTCCAGGAAGCTCCATGGCCTGTGCTATATAGCATGGCAGACTGGGTCATCACAGCAAATCCTTCTAGTCTCATAATCTATGAATCAAGTGCATTTAATGCTTTCATATTTCATTTTGCAGCCTGGTGCCACTGAGTCTGCAAAATGCAATTAAAACCCTATATAAAAGTGTGACAAAAATCGGGAGCATTGGAAATGTGTGGGGTTTTCCCCCAAAGTGTCCTTATTTCATGATGCGGTTCAGGGAACACTCTTTGTTTCCTAATTGTTTTCATGGACAGACTTATTTCTGTGTAGATATGGGTGGTCCTGTCCAACGCTCTAACCTCCGCCTTTGGGATGAGTATCAAGTACTTTTGGACAGCGGTCAGCTTGGCAGTTGAAATCACAAACAGATGTTTGGCTGCGGTAGCCCCTGCACAAACCCACGCACCGCAGCCCCTCTGTTCCCAATTTGAATCGGTGCCTTTTATTTAGAGACATGATGTATTAAAATAACCATTGGATGCAGAAACTGCAGCGCTTACTTAAGCAAAGCCCCCGGGTCTGAAGAACCTGCATGGCCCCAGTGGCAGCGCACGTCCTCCCTGCTCATCACGCTGAAGGGCAGAGTACGCTCGTGGAGCCACGCACCTCTGTCCTGTTGCTCTCAGAGATCACGGGGCTTTTATTGCCAGGGCAGCAGCGCTGCATGCCATCCGAAGAAAAATATTTTTTTATTGTTCTAACAGTAGAAATAATGATGTATTGTAAATGGGGTGGAAAAGCATCCAGTGCTTGCCAAACCACCTAGGTTGTAGCCCAGCCGAACGGCTTCAATGAGGTAGGTTATGGCCCAGCTCTGCCATCTGACTCTGTGCCAAGGTTCCTAAATTTTCTTTGCTTCGGCATCTGAAAAATGGGGCTAATGGTACCAGCCTGCAGAAAGCAGGCCTGGGGATGTAAAACAGCATGGTTCAGCTATATCATGTAAATAGGTTGGATATTAAATCCTGCCTTCCTGGATGCAATCCTTGTGAATTGAGCAAACAATCATATTTGTGAGCCACAGTGTGGGATTTATATTGCTCTATGCCTGCAACATTTCAATACTTGGAAGGGTTTCAGTGCTTCTGTCCCCTCCATACTACTTGTGTTGGGAAAAACCAAGGGAAAAAAAAAATACCAGCAACCCCAACAACCTGGAAATGCCTCAGACTTGTTTCTGTGTTGGTGGGTCTCAACAGATTACCTGCCTTTAACCCATAGCAATAGCTAGACAAAATGCTGGCTTGTGTTAGTGTTTGGAGTTTCCTGGAAAGCCAAAAGCCAAGGCACTCGCATGACCGGGTGTTTGCTGCGTAGGCCTGGGTTAGAGCCAGTCCGCAAGCAGGTGTCTGGAGGGTTCACTGGCTGATAAGTTGATTTTATTTTTCATTCTGTGGCTATTTAAATATGCAAGCATAAGAAATACAGAATCGTTTTGTTGGCATGACATAAGGTGCTGATGTAAATGCTAAAAGCAGCAGGGGGTATATGTACAGGAAGACAGAATTTGCCTAGGCCCGTCAGAACAGTTCATCCACTCTACCCAACAGAGGCTGCATCGAGACGCTTCACAGAATGGGGCAAGAGCTGTACGTGAATCTCATTTAAACCTCCAACAGCTTACCTTAAGTAGGGGTGCTCTTATCTTTTCAATCTGTGATGTACTGTAAATACCAGTCTTGGATCTCAGTCAAACTGTCAGGCTTAAAAACTGTCTTGTAGATGGAGTTACTGTCTTCCACTTGGCTGAATCCTCAAATTATCATTCCTTATATGCAGTTTTTAATTCACAATTCTATGCTTTACTTTCGCAGCTAAGTTATACCAAGCCCTTTAAGGTGGATATTCGACATCCCCTACTTCAGTGTGGTTGTCAAAGGGGAGTGGAGTTAGAGCAATGCTGCTCATTCACTGGGCAGGTTAAAACGTACAGGGCAGAAGAGGTGAGAGCCTGTGATCAGCGTACCTTTCTTCGTGTCTTTTCTCATTTTCCTCTCTTTTGACCCAGTGCAGAACCACTGGAGCAATTCTGACCAAAAGTCAGAACTATTGTGGTGGAAAAAATAGAGAGGTTCATAGGTTTAGCTGTTTCTCATGTCTGAGATTCTTGGATTCTTAAGTTGATACAACCCATAGTAACACGTATACACAGGACACTGTCGACAGCATGGACTTCATTAGGATACCACAGAAGACAGCACTTAAATATTTTACTTTTTCTTTTAAAGGCAGGAGAAAACACAGGAGTCAGTCTGTCCAGGCACACACTGCTTTAAGCCAAAGGCCCCCTGTTTCAAGTCACTCTGGACCAATTGTGGAAAGCCGCCAGCCTTTCATCCAAACATCTACATCTGCCCACGAAATTGCCCAAAGGCTTTCAAGTAGCCAGCTGTCACTCCACAACTCGGCAACATCTGTGTTTTCTCAGTCCCCTGCTGTTCCCGGTGCTGGCCAGCTGACTGTGCAGGACCGAGCTGCTGCACTGCTCAGGTCCAGCCTGGCCTCGTCCACCAGCTCAACTCTCAGCCTGCTGTTTGGCAAGAGAAGCTTTTCAAGTGCTCTGGTGATTTCTGGGCTCTCAGCTGCGGATGGAGGTAACACCAGTGACACCCAGTCATCCAGCAGCATGAACATCGCCATGGGTCCTTCTGCCAGAGCAGCGAGTCAGGCAACGCGGGTAAGGCTGAAGCCAGAGCAGCAGTACTGGCCGTGAGCTGCTGTGCTGCTCGCCTGTCAGGTCCTTGAACCACTGGTTTCTTAATTCCCTCCTAGTTTTTTTTTTTTTTTTTTTTTTTTTTTTGTATTTGTTTTGGATTTTGCATCACAATGAAGATGAGACTGTTTAGTATTTGTGTGTATATGGGTGATGTATTCATTGGTAATGGTAAGAATGCACCTGAAATTGCAAACAGGGACAAAAAGTTGCTCTTTCTTTTACTGAGACTAGGGACTCAAGTCTCTGTTTTATGCAGCCCAGGTGGTAAGTACCAGCATAAGCAGACTAAATAGTACGTTTCTTGCTTGCTCACTCAGGACTGGATTATTTGTACAAAGAGGAATGGCGCCCACTAACAGTGTACTTGTTCTGTCTCCTCCTTTGACCTGAAATTCAATCCAGAACCTTGGAACCTTATTACTGAAAGGGTTAGTCAAAGGAAGGCTGCAGGAAATATTTCCCAAAGGAAACTAAAAAGCCTTCAAGGAAACCTGCATGCACTTTGAATCAGCATTTTCTAACAGAAAAATAGTGCACACAAACAATTTCCAGCCTTCATCCCAGTAGGCTTCCAGTTCTGTTTCATTCTTCCCTGGAAAATTCAGTGCACATACTAGTGCTACTGTTTCATTGTCTACTGAAATGTATTTAACTTTGGTTGCCATCTACGGCTTTCCTGTATTTTAAAACCTTTACACTACAGAGCAGTAATGGGAGAAGATGGATTAGAGATAAAGGGTGGCTGCAACTAGAGGCTGGCAAAGTAATTAAGACTGACTTTCACATCTGGCCTATCAAAATGGAAATCAAATTGGCAACAGGGGAAAATTGAGGATATGGAAAGTCCAAAACACTTTTCGGCTAATATCATTCCAAATTATGTATAAATTCCCTAATTTTCAAAGAATTCTCCAACTCCCAAGTGAAAAAAGCTCCTTAGCCTTTGTGTATTTTGCTGTCAACCCAAAAATGCCCTTTATGGTACAGTTTATGAGGCTTTGCCATTAAATTCAACAGAATTTGACTGAACATTACTCATCTGGGTTCAATCCTGCTTTAGTACACTTTAGTACTCTAATAAGCTTTAACAATACGTACAGCTGAACATATCAGATGACAAGGTATAACGCCAACTTCCAACGGTTTACAGTCTAACTTGCAAGAATTCAGCCAGTCTGCAGTGGTGAGTACCAGTGGTGGGATTCACCTCGTCTGACTTTCAGCCATGTAAAATTTGGGTGTGAAGTCTCAGTAGACCATTGGTGTGGCCTCTGTACTTGGAGGAGAGGACGATCCAGTTCATCCGTAGAGCTGTCAGGAGGAAAGCTTCCTTTGGAAGACTCATCCGTCCCTGCCAACCATTGGCAGCCTGGATGATACACTTAGACTGCGTTGCTATATGTAGGTGAGGTGAGCTCTGGCCAAAAAGTAACTGCTTGGAGTCCAGGTGCTTCTTTGATTGAAAGCACTGAGGAGGAAGCATTTTACTTAAACCTTAACACAGCACAGTTCTGGAAAGCTTTCATAGTTGGTGAGATCCTGCAGTGGGGTGACACAGTGCATAACATTTTCAGGTTCATAATTGCATTCCAGTTCTGCTGCAAAGGTGCCTTTGTAACTTGGATTTAAAATTTGGTGTATAAAAGCAGCCCCAGACTAACCTATTTAACTTCTTAGAAGTTAGCCCTGCCTAAAGCAGGGGTTTGGATTGGATGACCTCCAGAAGTCCTTTTCAATCCAAAGTATTTTACAGCTCTCTATACATGTACATTTGTGGTACTAAACCTCTAGCTCCTCTAATTTTCTTTCCAAATTTATGCATTACAAGTACCTGTTCACTCTTCAGAAGTCCCTTGTGAATTATGCATGTTAAGAATCCCATGCAGTCTCACAGAATGACATTCCTAAATCAATTTTTAACTTTTTCACCTGTCACTTCAAAAAACAGCTGAAATGTTACTTAGAATAATCTCCTCGACTCCTCCTTTCTTTCTCTCCAGCAGCTCACTGAGACCTGCGATGCGACGGAAGCTACAGAATCCAGACCTCGTCGAGAGCAAGGTCCGGCCCATGCCATCTTCATGAGCCAGACCCTGGAGTGCAGAAGGGCCAGCCAAGAAGACATGGCCCTGGAAGACACGGCTTCTCAGCAAAGCCTCTCTGAGGAGCAGTGAGGAGTACCGCTAGCGCAAGGGCCACACGCTTCTCAGAATTAAAGACAGAGTTAGGTCAGGGAGCTGCAGGTGGGTTTAAGTTCTTTCAAATGTAACAAGCAACCTCCAAATGTTTATTTTTCTAACTTCTAAGCAAGAATACACAGGGCACATGTTCTTCAGCTAAAGGCCTTGGCATGGGTGGGGTTGGAAGATGTCAGAAAACACGGTGCCACTTCATCTCAGGTTCTTGTAAATGCTAGAACAACAAACACAACCTGTTTGACATTCCTTCCCCTGCAGAGGTGTTGACACGCTTGTGGTGGGAAAAAGCAAGCATAACAGCTGGCATCGCGAGTGAATACAATGGGAAATACTATTACAATTCAGTGAAAAGCACACAAGAAATCTTTCCTGCCATAGCTAGACAGCTGATTGCATGCAAATTAATTGGCACTTGATTATAATGTATAGCAAAGGACAACTTTGAACAGAAGCAATGAATGCATAAAAGGACAGTACAATACGTACTGTAACCGTAGAGCTAAATCTGATTATTTTTTTCCCAACAGCAAATCTTTATTTTCCTTCAACATGTTATGCAGGTGCTAATTATGAATAGCGACATAGCATCACACAGACTGATACACTGCATGCAGCTATACTGAAACATTGTGTGAACAAACCTTGCTAAAAACATTAACAGAAGTCAAACGTGAGAAAAGAAACTAGCCAGTGCATGGAAAGCCTTCACAAAGCATATGGTGCACCTTATTTGCAAAGAAAGCAGCTTTGTATTAACAGCTGCTCTTAGGTATAATCTCATGCTCCTGTTTGGTTTACAGCAGTGTTTCTCAAATTCCAGGCAACAGCCCCCTTGGGAGATGCAAAAGGGCCCGGGAGAGTTCTCCTCAAAGGCAGCAAAGTGCAAAGCAGACTGTAATTATTGTCTGCATTTATAGTGGGCCGGGAGCAGCTAAATGCCTTTAATTGCTGGACACAACTCAGTGTCCATAAACACTTGTAGCCAGTAATTACAGAGCGCTCTGATTTCCCTCCCCCAGAGAAACTGAGCTGCTGCCAATTTAATAGTTGCATAAAGATGGATGAGGCAAAAAGAGAAGTCATGCTTTCACAAAGTTTGAGAAACACTGATTTACAGGAATCCATGACTATTTTGGAAGCCAAAAGGCTACAACAACTCCTTACTGTACTATAATGCATAAACACACATGCGAGCGCGTTTTGTTTTATTGTTTGTTTTGTTTTTTTTTTTTTTTAATTAAAAAATTTGCAGCTATCAGTGTCTTGCTATTCCTCTTTACTGTAAGTACCATAGATTGTTTCTAATTCTCCTCACCACAATGTGCAGCCAGGCTGGCTTGTCCCAATTAACAGGAAAGATTTAACAAGGGCTGCTGTAGCTAAGTCTTATTACCATTAGATGATGCACAGTTGCATTCTCAGCTTCCTACTGTGCCGCACTAGAAATTATAAGTAGTAAAACTAAATAACACCTAGTGAAAAGAAAACCATCCAAGTCCGCTTTGTGTGGCTGCAGTTTTGGGGTTCTCTTACATTGAATTATTTTCACTTGCTTTATGAAGTTGAGAAACCTTTTGTTTTTCTTTCACTTCAGATCTTGACAAGTTGATTATTTATAATGCTCAGCATAATCTAGGCAAAATTCTACTCACATTTACAAGGGGAAAAACAGACTATTAATGTAAAGTCCTTGAGGCACAGGGTCAGCAGTGTGGCTTAGGCCCCGTTAGCATCACCTCCAGCATCCAGGTGTGATGTGGAAGAGGAAACTGAATTCAGCTGCTCCTGGCAGATGTTGCCTCGCCTCCCACCACCCCATGAGTGGAGTGCTTCGCACTCTCCCTTATGTGGGACAGGTGGAGGTTACAGGCATAGGTGGGGGGCTCCTGCTGACAGCCACCAGCCCTGTTTCTGCCTTGGGAGCTTTTGCACTGCAGTCTACCAAGATAAACCATCACCACTTTGTCTTTCTAAACCCTGCTATGTGTGGAGGCAGGACAAACAGCTGCAGAAAGCACTAAACCTCCTTGTTAAGTTAGCCTCACATAGGCCTATGATTTTCAAATCTGTAACTTAAAGCTGAATTAACTTCCATAAAAAATAACTAATTCCAATAGTCCCAACTAACCTAAATTATTCTGTGAATCCAACTCAAGCAAACTAAACTGGACCAGGAAACAGCTGCACAAATTGTTCCATTGCTGCACCTGCTCTAACACCAACAGTGACAACGCCTTCCGACTGCACCACTTCAAAAGACTCGCCCATCTCCATGGTCTCTGTTCCTGTGCCCTAAGAACTGCAGCCACCCTACAGTTCCTGAGCCAGCTCCAGCCACCAGTGAGGACAGGAGGGTGCAAGGAGCCCCAGCTCCTGCTGTGTGGGGTGGCCACCAGGAGAGGCCTGTCCTAACTCACCTTGCTTTGTTCAGGCACAGCACACAAGCAGGAAAGAAGAGGATTTAAACACAAGTAATTTACTTTTAGTATCCATACATACTATAAGTTTTCTTTTGCTTTGAAGTTATTACTTCAAAGTAATAACTTTGAATAGAATGGTGACTTGAAGAACAAGAGTGACCATTACTAACAGTATCACATTTAAATAAAATCAGAAACAGATGGTAGCACAAACTTTCCTCCACCATTTCTACATCATTTTGGAGATAGTCAAATGTTATCAAGACCACTGCTATATCCAGTGTCAGCTGCTGCGCTGACCAGCTCTGGAGTGCCCAACACCATTGCAAAACTCAGCCCTGAGTTCGCTCAGGTTGAGCAGCTTGCTAACCCTACATGTTTGATCACTTACTGCAGCTGTGGCAGTAGAAGGAGGGCTACAGCCAACATGTCAGCACCTTTTATGAGCAGTTCCAGTTTGTGTCAGTTTTGAAGATCCCAGGTGCTAGGCCTAAGTTTTTCCAGTGGCAGTGGCTGCCGCTTGTCAGGGTCCTAAGAGAGAAGCCTGCTGGGTGCTCACTCGGCCAGCCCAGAACCTTTCTGGTTCTGATACCAGAGAGCAGAGATGCTCCCATCGCTGGTGGGCTGAACTCACCCTTGGAGGAGATCACCTGAGCCGCAAGAGCAGCCAGTCCACACGGTTCTTTCACGGAAATGGCAGAAGGGATGAAGAGACAGAGCCCCCCCCAGGTAACAGCAGCACTGCTGAAGAGAAACACCAGGCATGATTTTCTGCATGCTGCCTTGATGGGGCCCTCGCAATGGGAGAGCTGGGAGAACACCTACAGTACAGCAGGCTACAGGCAGGAGGTTAATGAGCGTACAGTGAAACGAGCACAAATACAGCACTTCAGCCCTCACATTAAATGGGGGATACTCGCTGCCTGCTCTCATTTTGTTTTCCTATGCTGTCTTTTCACAAAAGAGAGGCTCTAGTTCACATCACACAGTAAAAGCAGGTGATAAAACTCCTAAGGGTGAAACATGCCCAGACCTGGTCAAAAGATTTTGGTAACATTTTACCAAAACCAACCAGTGATTGCTCAACTGCTTGCACTCACCAGCTATGTTGGAAGCATCTTACAAACTTATGTATATATATCCATAAATACACACACGTGTGCTGTGAACTGTCACTGAAAAGTCTCGCCTTGTTTCCACAAACAGAAAATCTTGACCTTCACTGCAATTACAACAAACGTTAGCAAGAGCACTTACCACTGGGTCTGTTTCTCTACCAAGATGGCCAGGTACTCTCCATCTGTAACATTCTGGAACTATGAAGTTCTTAGGAGTCTCTGCAATGCTATTCACAGCTTTTTTAAAGAGCTATTTACTAGAATAAAGCAAGAAACGTCACTTGCATTTGGCTCGAGCCCACCAAGTGACTGCACTTCTCTTGCTGGGAAATTTAAGTTAAGGATTAGCTGAATTCTGTGCAGCTCATTTTAGAAGATTAGAATTACCAGTGAAATTCTCCAGCATGTAATAAGCATCTTCTCATCAATGCATGGTGTTTTTGTGTGTTTTTTTTTTTTTTTTTTAAACTACTCAATTATTGCCATTTTTAGATTGCTCCCTGCATTGGGAGTTGGTATTTAATTACAGTCTTTCACTAGTGCTTGTACATCCTTAAATCTGCAAGACAGACATATTACTTATAATTAACTTTGCAGTAGGTCCAGTGTTAAAGATTCACCTCTCATTCAGCCTTCTCAGAGTTTTACAAGTCAAAAGTGGTCTAATGCATGATAAATAATGCAGGCCCTGCTTATGCCATGCTGTGTGCAATTTTATGTTGGAATTAGAAGCCTCCTTGCCAAAAATGTCCTTGATTCTCAGGCTCTGAGAGAATAATTGGTACCTCATATTCCCTCCTTTTTTGCACCAATTAAAACCTGCAGGTGCACTAATGTTGTCATCTGGAATCTTGCTGGTACATCAGAGGTTATTTTCACCAAATGTGTGCTATTAGTAAAATTAGCCCATCAGGGGAATTGGGAATGCTCTGTTTGTTGTTACAGTTCTCTCAAGGCTTTCCAAATATTTTACTAGTGCAAGACCAGACAATAAATTTTTTACCTCTAAAGTAAACACAAGGTGTCATAAAAACTAACTTCACCTGGAAATATTACTTTCTCCCTCGGTGCGTATTTGAAACAGGCAAATCATTTCTTTGCCTGTCTCAGATTTAAAGGCCAGAAATGACTGGTAAGATCATCTAGGAATTCCTGCTGAACACAGACCACAAAATGTCTCTTTATTTCTCTTAAAAGCATGGCGTATCTTGGAGAGAAAATGAACTTAAAGTAAGATCAACAAAATAAAGACTCACCCGTCTTGAGACAGGTAACTGAAGGCAAGAGCCCCTGATGTCAGTGGCAAAAAATACCCTTTGATTTAAAGGGGCTGATGTTTCATTCACAGTTGAGAGAAGGAAAAATCCACCTCCAGTGTTGGTAAGTCGTTCCATTGATTAACTCCCCTCACCTAACTACAGAAAGTATTCCTTGTACCATGAGACCATGTGCAAGGCACCATCAGCACACTGCTCAAAAGTTATGAGAACTGAAGATTTTTCCAGTCTAATTATGGAACCACAGTAGGCATCACAGCATTACTTGCAGGGCAATACACCTTGTATGAGGAATTAGCATTACTTAACAGTGACAAAGTGAACTGTCTCAACTGGAGTTTGGAGAACTGAGCTCTGCCATCACTCCTGAAGAAACACCCCTTCCCACCCTCTATGGAAGTGTCAAATACCCCCATTTTATTTAGCTTTAAAGGTCAGTCCTTCCTTAAGGCTTGCTAGAATTTTGCTAATTATGTAAACCTTGAAAGAAATGTTTTCCAGCATATTTTACAGCTTAACTTCTTTGACTGAAGTAATGGGACATCCAGCCTTTAAGAGCAGAAAGAATTATTGTTGAAAGCCTATGGCACGTAGCCCTGATAAAGTTTGCTTTGGTCTCAAATCTTTCACCTCTAACAAGGTGCCTCAACAGTGCTTTGCATTTAACACTAATAAGCAGTCAAAAAAGCACCAAGCAACCACTGCAGGAGTTTTCAGGCTTCATGGTTTAAATATCTGTTTCAGAAATACCTCGATTATGGCTTCTATGTAAGTCACCTTTCTGAATGAGGTCCTTGGTTCCTTCCAATAACTTCATTTCAGATACAGTGGTATATTAAAATAAAACCACAGTTGTCAGCGTCCTCTTGTTCAGCAAACTAAAGCAACACAGTGAAATGAAAGAAGAATTTCATGAGGTCAAAAATCCTGGGCAGTGTATTTTTTCTTAAATAAGGGTCTCTTCAGCTTTATGCTGTTCAATAAACTACCTGAGTAAGGCAGGAGCAAATTGTTCCCCAGGCCAAATAATGATCCTCTCTAACCCTTCTCATTTTACCTCCCAATTTAACCATGAGAGGCAATTTCCAGTACAATTCTCAGTATATTCAAGAGAGATGTGTTCACACCCATTAGAAGGCATACTCTTAGCACTGTTACTCCCGTACACGTAAAGTTGCAGATGCAAACTCCTCCTAAAAGTTTGTGGACATCTGAAACAAAGCCCACATGAGCACATATGGATGACTGCGTAAATCTGTGCATCTCAAGCACATGAAATGAGCTGCACAAACCCCATATTAATACAAGTTTGTGGGATAAGGTGCCCAAGCAGCATGGGAAAGCCAGTCACAAAACCACCCAGCACCAGTACTGCAGCAGAGCACGGCAAATTCCCCCTGAGTTGTGCCAGCATAAGGCACAAAAACTAAAAAGCAATATCCAGCCTCATGGTTCACCTGGGCCTTGATCTTGTTCAGATTTCTGGGTGGCAACAGTCAGAGGTTTTATCTTTTCTCATCAGCATGAGATCGCTTTGGGGCTGCTGCAGAAAGGGCAAAGAGGTTGGGTTTTGAGCTCCCTCTTGAGTGCCCTGCAGTAGCCCTCAGGTAGCACAGCGCAGTTGCCTCTGCTCTTCGTACTGCAAATCCTGACGCGATGGTTTCATTCAGCCAGTGGCCTCCAGCTGGACACAGAGAAGCTGCTGCCATGCCAAGAGACAAGCACAACGAGTGTCCTCTACAAAAAGGAGAGAACAAACACCCTGCAGGCTCCTTGTCACACAAGGTGCGCAATGGAGCTGTACCACTGCTGTCACCAGACTCAAGCAGGTAAGATGGGATCTTTCACATGGGTGAGATGGGACCTTTCACATCCAAAACACAGAACCCAGCAGCCACCACCACCACAGGCAATGACTGGTAAATGCTGGGGTAAGAGCTAGACATGATCTTGCATTGACAAGGTTGCATTTCTCAGTGCCAGTCCTTTACAGACAGGGTTTGGAGCCATCCATCCATCTTGTCTAACAACAGAGAAAAATGCCTGGGGTAATTACTGTGGATTTACAATACCTTCAGGGCTCAGTCTTATTTTGTGAAAAGCAGGCAGGAGCTGTATGTTCCCAGAGGGGATCTCTGCAAGGAATTCTCTTTTCCCCAGATAAGAAGGCAACCCCATTATCCAAATGGCTGTGGCCAGGATGGCACTGTCATGGAGCTGTCAGGGAACAGGGCCACGGTGTCCTTTAACACGGCATGTCCCTCCTGCCATCCGGGCAGGGACAAGGTTTGTACCAGACCGGCGTTGCAACACAGGAAAAAGAAAAGACGCTCCCTGCAAGCTCCCATCTGTTTCCAGGGCACCTGTAAAAAAATTCCTGTCCCCATCCAGCCCCCTAGAAATGTTGGTGTCAGTTTGCACAGAAATAGGAAACAAAATCGATGTTTGAAAATGCCTTTAGTTTGCTCACTTTAACAGTCGTTGAACCAAACAGAAAAAAGTTAAGGAACAACTCAAATCTTAACATCTTACAGCCAGAGATGACTATAAATTGTACAAGGAACAGGAGTGCACCTGGGAGGGAATTCTGTTTTCGTAACATGCAAAAACAGATTATGTGCAAGTACTTTTTCCTAACACTTTTGCAAACCTCAGAGGAAAAAGACATTGTCTAACACTGTCACACACATCTTATATCACAACTATTAAGTGTGTACAGAATTGAATAAGGAAAAAAAAAGCAAAAAAAAAAAAAATATCAGTAAACATGATGGCTTGTAAAACCCATATAGACAAATGCAGAATTAAGTCAATCCTGACCTCATAAACTGTCAAGATTTGATTCAGCTCCATGAACCTAAAGCTTTTTTTTTAAAGGGGTGTGAAGCAAGGCCGCCATCTAAAACTTTAAAATTAACCCAAAAGGCAGCCCTCATAACTACTGTCTGGGCCATTTAAGAAAGGGTATAGTTGGTTATGTTTCCCCCTGAAGTGGAATTCTGCATGTAGCATTTGGGATTACAGGAAATTTCCCTGGAACTCTCCATAACCCTTCTTACCACGCAGCTGAGGAGAGAGGTGCCGGTTGGATAGGGGGTAGGAATCCACTCCCTCCTTCCACCTCATGAATTGTCAGCACCCCTGGTGAAATTTTGACACACCTCAACCAGGTCAAAGTTAACAACAGTGTTTATTTATACTCAAGCCAGGCAGAGCACACACACTTTTTGGGCACAGTTGTATTCTGTTACACTGGGGTTAAGTTCTGGTTCCTCAACGCGCATTACTGCACGGGATGTTACAGACCCCAAACTGCTCTCTGGCCAGAACAGTCCTCGTCGCTCTGAAGGACTCAGATCTCTTACCAGATTTGGCAACTAACTGCTTTTACATGGTGTAATTAGGATCGGAGTCAGACTGCCTAACTTCCAAATACCCAGGTCAGATTTTCATGTTAACTATGGATCTCTCGAAGTTTTGAATGGATCAGCTCATGACCTGGACGAACAAGAACCCTTCCATCTCGTTTTCACAGTTTAGACTATTACCAGCTTTACCTTGCTTACCCTGGAAGCTCTAGTAAAGCCTCCAGGAGCTTCAGCAGGAAAGGCAGATTAAATATCCACAAAGCATTATGTTTTGTAAAAATAAAGGCTTTAGTGTTTACAGGCAAGAAAAGATCTTCATTTTCTGCAGGACTCCACCGCTGCCAAGATGTCTTGCAAAATGTTGTTTCTGTTTTCCTTACTAACCTAGAGAAAGAGAAATTAAAACTGATGTAATTTGATGAATAACCTCTACATCACTTTTTACTCCAAAAAACAAAGCAGAAATTCAAATGCATTTCTTTCTTGGTGGAGGAATGTTGAGTGTCGAACACCTGCCTTCTTGTACTACTGAGAACACAATAAGCTAAAGCCACAAACCTGCACATGTAATTGAATATTCAGTGATCTTTTTGATTTAATTACCCATGGCATTTTACAGTATTATTCAGGGCTTGAATAACTAACAAGAATTGCTCAAAGAAGCTCTGTGTACTTTCGTCATTACTAGAAATCCTTTTTGATTACCAAGCATCATTTTTCTACTATAAAGTGGAGTTCTTACGCTTGAGAAGATTTTATTTCCAGGGATGACAGCCTGAGTCAAAAACATCTTCGGTGAAAAAATTAAAACAGGCTTAACAGCACAACTGTGTACTTAGAAACTTTAGCACTGCAGGGCAGAAACTCCTTGAAAGAGAACTCAGACTACCTGAAGAAGCTGGGGGGCTTCTGTGTTGCACTGAGGCATGTCCTTGGTTTGATAGTCTGTGGCAATGCTGGGCATTAAGAAGAGCCCGTGTGGAAATCCACAGTCCAGTGTTTTTTCTGGGTCCATCAGTGTCGCAGCACCTGCAGACCGCTGTGAATTGCCAAGGAAGCATTGCCAGCTCAGCTCCCGGGTACAGCAGTGACAGAGCACAGAACGGTGGGGCTGGGGGTGCAAATTACCCCTTCCTGAATGACCCTGCCCTCATGCAGAGCCTGGTGACCCACATTATGTACGTGCGTGGCCACAGCATCACCAACCAAAACCTGGGGAGAGGGCTGGGGTGGTGCAGACAAGAAACCCCAGTATAGATGGCATGAAGCTCTCCACCAGCAAGGTTTCATTGCATTCCCTGTAGCTGCACTTAATACCTGAGCATGTGGCTCTGTATTCCTTCCAGTACTATGGTCAGTACTGAACAGGAGAAAGTCTGTTATTATTATCATCATCAACAACAAATTGGTGACAGTCCTACATGAAGAATTTAACCCCAGGCATCTATTGCTATTCAGTCACAGACATCCTACCCAAATGCTGGAAAGCTGCCCTATAAACCTAGAGACAGCGGTCTCACCTATGGCACCTGAACTCAAGAGAGATCAACATGGGACTGATGAAAAAGTGATGTTAAAAAAAAAAAAACAGGAAAGGACTGGGAAGATCTGCCTGGAAGTTGCTGTTTTTATTGAGTATTGTTCCAAGGCTATTATAAGATAAAAAGAAAGGCCCACAACAGCAAAGAGCAAGACAATAAAGAATGGAATTGCTCTTCAGTAAGGCTATTGAGACACCCCGAGGTAAACAAGGCACAGAGCACAGACGAGCCAAACTCTAAATCTCACAGCAAGTGTCCTGACATCCTGACTTTCAAAGGACCTTCTGAACATTTAATAGCTCTTCCCACTGTCTCACAGCCAACAAAAACAATACTGCATTTTATCTGCCCCTCTTCCATACCTACATGCCAGAAGTCCAGTGAGAGCACCAGAGCGTGTGCCAAGTGCTGGGAAATTCTCACGAGTGTTTTGCAAAGGCTGCTTGATAGATACCAGCCTCCTCTCAGATCTGGAGACATTCTGTGCAGGCAGCTTTCCCAGACAGAACCAGTCTCCCAGTATCCGTGCTGAATGTACAAAGAGATGGGCAGTTTCTTAGGGAGCAAAAGCAACTGCAGATACTGCTTTTGACTAAGCATTTAGGTAATCTGGAAGAAACGATCACCTAAACTCCAAGCATGCAAAAGGACAGAAGCTTTCATCCTCTCACAATTCAGGAACTGTTGAGGAAACAGTGCTAGCAGAGAGCATCCAACTGGAACCTCACCTACTATCCATTTAACTCTTTTTTTCTGTCTCAAAAGACAGAAATAACCAAACTTCACTCATGGGTTTCATGGAAGCAAAATTAATAGAAGGGAAAATGGGAGAAAATGAATCATGCCAGCTGCTAGGGATAAAGTGATCCTATTTATGACTCCACGTCTGCAAAACTACGCAGAGCCAGGCAGTGCAAAAAGAGCCCCTGTACTTTCACTGGAAAGTTTAGTTCTCAGCAAAATGGAATTGGGCAACAATGGAAAAATATGTGTTAAATATCAGATCCCCTATCGTTAAGTGCTCTAGATAAAATAAATTAAACATTGGGGACCGAATCTCAACTGCTTTTAGGGCATCTGGACCCATTTACACCAACTGAATATGCTTTCAAGACAGAAGGGGCTGTAAAACCCAAAACAGCTGTGTCCAGGCACTTAGTGTCAAACATCAGAACCATCCCTGTGACAATAAAAGAAGGATCAGAAAACCCTGCTGAGTTACTTGAATGCAGCTTAACTCCACGCTAAGTGACAAAGCAGACAGAGCTATTTTGGAAGATAGCCACCTACTTCTGCACACTTCCAGGCATCATAAAAGTTAGCAAGAAAAAACTACCGTGGGCTCTCTGGGCACTCCAGGCTCTCCCTGTGCCACAGCCCTTCAGTGAGGTAGCTGGTGATCCGGCATTTACTTCAGGCAGTAACACATCCGACTCCCCAAGGGCAGGTTCTGCTCCTGCTCATGCACACGCTTTAACTAGCTGGGAAAGAACATGTAGCGTGTCACGGGAGCTAGACAGATGCTCTCCTGCACAAGACTTTAGCGTAGCAGGTCTCTTGTCATCGGGGAACTATTGCAACCTGCCACGTTTCACACTCTTGCTTTTGGCTGAAGGATCTGCCAGAGAAATCTGTACTAAAACAAAGAAACCTGCATGTTCTAATCTCAGCATCATAAACAGGATGGCTCGTTTTATTTTTTTTTAGTAAAGTTTTTTTTTGTGTTAGAAAACATTGCTCCATTGAAATGTACAGCAAGACTTCAGCTGGCTGTAGACATTTAAGAGAAAGACGCGCTGGCAGACTGACACACCCAATCACCTGGGGCTGAGCAGCACGTGCCCTCAGAACATCACCTGACACGAAGAGACAGTGGAAAGCTCCGAAGCTTCCTTGAAAAGCCAAGCAGTGCTTTCTAGCACTTTGCTTCCTTCCCTGAGAAGAAGGAACACCATAGCCTCACCATGACTGCATCCTATGCAGCAAGTGACTGCTGCTTCAGTGAGGCATTTGCCACCAACTCTCCCTCAGTTCTTCCACCAAAAGGCAAGTCACAGAGAATTCACACCCACGTGCATCCCTGGTCAGTAGCACAGCAAGCACGTCAGCTGCAGGGTGGGAAACACGGGGTTTAGTGTCTGAAGGGAAAGGTAAGAGCCAAATGTTTATGGGGGAAAGGAACATTCTCTTGTCTTTGCTCCTAGGGCTGCTTCGGCACTTGGACAGGCTTTTAATTCAAAAAGCAGAAAGTAAAGATGAGGAGGGGACCACCAACTAGGAGAAAGACGAGGTACTTTTCTGAGCACTGCAGTTCTGTTAATGTCACTTTGAAGAGGAAAAAAGGAAATGGAGGTTTTTCTTTCTCTGCAGAAAGTAAGATCATTCAGGACAGGGTTGTTGTGATCCAAGTGAAGGAGGAAGGAAAAAACAAATCACAACCAAGTACACGCTGTCACTGTGACCTGCATCCACTGCAGACCAGGCTGCAGCACCGTACTGCTCTACAGCTTACTGCCCCTGCTAGCGAGTCCCACTTACTGTATCCCTAATTTATAGATCCAGAGAGTTCAGTTTTGGATATATGCCTTAGTTCTCTCCTAGAAACAGTAACACTGAGCAGAAAAAACAAATCAAAGTGGGGGCTGTGTTTAGCTTGGTTTTGCAATGTATCCAGGGCACTTAGAAATGTTAAGGGAACCTCTCATGTATTCCTGTGGACAGGCTGATCTGTTGTGGTGAGTTTTTGAGAATTTCTCTGTAACTGATCAGAAATGCACTTTGAGGCCCTAATATCCTGAAAATTATGTCTGTAAAACAACATAATGAATTCCAAAGTTATTTCACTGACTCCAGAGAAAGCACACTCCATTTACAAGTGTCTTTCTTCTAGAAATCATTTCTGCAAACCCCACTGCTGCTTTTTTTTTCCTTGAATACGATTACTGGTAATATTTCTGCAAACCAGTCTGAAAAAAAAATAAAATCTGACTGTACTTTAAAAGGTTTAACTCTCAGGAATAATGAATACTTAGATGGTAATAATACTACAGCAAGAAAACCTTTAAAAACAACTACATCATTACTTCCACGGCCCCTCACAAGCAAAGCCAGCTGTGAGACTGCTACAGTAAGTGCCAACTGCGAGGGTTTTTTTTAATAAGGTGAACACCTGCCCATTAAGAACCAAATGGAAACTAGAAAACTTATTTCATACAAGCTACCCACAGCTATCAACTGGTAGTAACAATTAGTTTTTAAACAGAGCCAAATACAAACCAGCAGCCCAGCACAGAAGGCTCTTTAAGAACATTTAACGTTACTCACGTTGAACACTTTAACATCTTTCCTACTTCTTATTTCTTCAACAAGATCCAGTGGCTTTCCCTTCGGTACTGGAATCGTTCCAAGTACCACGGTGCCAGGGTCGGTCAGCGTTTCCCGAACAGCTCGAACAAAAGCCTGGCTGAAGAGCTCCATCTTACCAATCTCATCTATGACGCAGATCTTTTTCTCTGAATCGCTGCCGTGGTTTACCTGTGGAAAAATGCATCGGCAGGCTGTAAACAACACAGAGCTTAGAAACAGCAACAGAAACAGTTTCTGTGCTAATAAAAATTACCTCCACAAGAAATCGATTACATTGTAATTCTGGGGGAAGTGGAAGAGTCAAAGCCGCTGTTGGTGACTGACAGGCTTTAAATTTGTCATTTATATTTCAGCAAAGATTGTTGGAAGATGAGAATGCAGGGACAGCGTAAATACCTAAACACCAACTACAATAGGAAATATTCATATCAGTTTTTCCTTCAAAGCAGCATTGGCCCTGTAAGAGCTATGTGACAGTTCAGAACTGCACTTTGCCTACCTAGCAACTCTCATTAAACCTGAGGGACTCCTGTTTCTCAAAACATTGGCTTCTGCATTTCAAATAGATCAATATCCACACCGCACAATTATTGAAAAAAGACTTGCATTAAATCTAGATTTGGAAGCTTGTCTTCTTGTAGCTACAGGATGCCATTTGAAAAACAATTTTAAATTGAGAAGCCTGCTCCTTGTTGTTTTAGCATAAGAAATGCTAAATCAAATTTTTATACCCTTATCTTCAGTTTCCAAGTTGTAAGTAAGATTTCAGATTTCATAAAGATTACTCTTCCATTATCAAATCATACAGCAGCAGTTTTGCCTGTGCCAGCTGAGCCCCTAATGCTGCAAACTCAGGCATGCAGAGAAGCGAACAGACAGACCCAGGCAGGTCTCAAGGACTTTACCTCTGGCTCCAGAATTTGTAGCATCATGGTAAAATTTCAAGAGGTCAAAAATGTTTGTCCAAAGTAGAACAAGAAGTCAGTAGCCAAACTGCAAACAGAATTGTGCTGACCTCCCCAGAAGCAACGGTAACATTCACCTTCACATTGTGCCTCCCTTTTCTGTCTGATCTATTGCTCTGGCATAGTCTCTTGCCACAAAATTGACTTGAACATCAGATTTGTGATTAGAACCTCACAGCACAGCAAGCAATGCAGAGGCACATTGTGATAGAAAGCCTCTAGAGTTGAAAAAACAAAAACATAACTAAAAGAAACACCAAATAAAACTAAAATCAGAAAGAGTGTAAGAAGGGCAAAAAACAGCATTTCCCTCAAAAAAACTAATTTTTTTAAAGCTATCTTTAAAAAGCTATCTTTTTTTTAAAGCTATCTTTAAACCAGGACATTTCCAGCTTTTTTCTCTCTATTTACTTCCAGAGAAGTGGAAGAGCTGTGTAACATGCATCCTAAAACTTTTTCAAGCCAAGTCCCTGCTGAGCTGCTGTTTTATTTAAAAAGCTTTCACAGATCAGTCAGCTAAAAAGCCAACAGTCTCTAGGTCACCCCCAAAGAAACAGAACATTTTGCTTTGGATACAATCCTCAGTCCTGCCCGGTAACGTTTCCAGAACCAAAGAGCTCACCCACTGTAGGATCTATCCCAGTTCTCAATGGAGCGAGCAAGACCCAAACCGTAAGAGCTGAAGCTGCCTGCCAGCCTAACCAGGCGCCTTCCCACTCCCCGCTGCTCTTTGATCAAACCAGACCATGCCTTGTTCATTTTCCTCTTCTCGTCTCAGGTCTGTGATCTTCCTCACCCTCTCTTGTCCTCTCCCCGTTCTGTACCACGTACATGCATGACCACATCCCCACAAAACGGATTAATGGTGCTTTCAGTGAGAACAGGGTCGTGCACTCTCCTACCCCTTTGGCCCCTTTTCTTCCTCTCTTCGCTCTCCTGTACTTCCAGAAAGCTATAAAACAATCAGAAAAAATGAACACTGCTAATACCCTTCTAGCAAGATCATTCGTGAACTTCAAATATATTAAGACAGCAGTAAAAGGATTCAGAGTACAGCACTGACTTAATGAAGCCTTTTTTATTTATTTTAAACTATCCTTCTATTTACTAACAGTAGATCAAGTTACAGTGAAGTTAAATATTTTAAAAGTCCCATTTTATTCATATTCCCTTTCTCCCTTGCCCCTAACATCTTTACTTTCCTCCTCTCAGCCTTTAGCTTTCCTTGACAAAAGCAATCTGACCCTCAATCTCTTTTTAGCCCCTTTGCACCCTTCTGTTTTATTACTTTTTATAATTATTATTATTTTTCTTTTTTTTTTTTTTTATTTTCCTAAGTTCATTAAGAAGTCCCTTCTCCCTTGGCCCCTTGAGATTTGGCAGTGTAGAAAAATCACAACATGATTTTTAGCAGTACTGTTCAGCAGCTGCTGCACAGCTTATGATATGTTATTGCCAAAGTCAGGTCTGTTCTTGTTTAATTTTGGAGAGGGGAAAGGTTGGGATGAGAAGAAGGAAAAGGAAGAAGGGACACAAGCGTAATATTGCTTGTACTGTTGTAACAGGATAATAGAAGGATATGGAAAAGCCACAAAACACTCAGTGTGCAGCAGCCTGTCTCAAATTATAGACTGCTGTAACATTTAAAACCTAATAGTAATTATGTAGCTGTAAACAAAAATAATCACTGGATTCAAGAAACAATGTTTCTACTGGAAAAAGAAAGGAATCAGTGAGAGGGGAAAAAAGAGATATAAGAGGAGCAGCAGGAAAATCCTTTTTCTTGGACCTTCTAACTCCTGCCAGTTGTGTGTTAAGCCACCTGTACGTTTTGTTTACCTTACAACATGGAATCTGGTGGTATGGGAAGAAACTTCCTATCGGCTGTCCCTCAGCCCAAGGACAGCCTGGTCACAGGACGATGTCACATCAAGGAAATGGAAAGTGAACTCAGCCCCTTCAGCTTCCTGATCCTGAAGTCGATCAGTATCAGTGACACCCAAGAAAGAGGCCCTTTATTACCATCAAAAACTAGGGCTGTACAAGGGCCTTCTGATAACGCTCATTATCATCAAGCATCCATTTTTCAGCAGCTTTAGTGTAATACTCACATTTCTCAGCACAGGTAGAACCAACTGCTCAAACGAAACGAGGTCTACAACATACTGTCCAACTCGATATTCACGTCTTGAAGCAGAAGAATCAGAACTGAATTTGAAAGACATAAACAGATCATTCTAAGTAGTAAATTTAATGAGAATTGACTGCAGTCATTTCAAGTGCATTTATTAGAAGAGTTACCCCACTAAGTCAAACTCCTCTTAATTCTTCAAAGGAAAGAAACTCTGTAAGCCACGCATTAAGTCATGCTGCAGATAGCATAATTCAGATAATAAACATACCATAGGATACCTTCAGTACTATGCAAGCTTAAATTTGAACGCTGTATAGAAGAATAAAGGAATATAAAAGCTGTCAGATATATCTGCACTGAAACCAAAATAAACACCTGCAGTTCATGGAAGCATGCGAGCTACCTTTGAATTAGGTATTGAGACATTACAGACAGCAGCACAGCAGTAGCCCAAGGCTCAGAATGGGCTCCCAAACGCTTAAATGGTTTTGGGAAAATAATTGGAAGGTTTCCACGTGCTGCATCACATACGCAAACATCATTCTTTTTCTTAAAATTCACACATGGGATTTGTGGGCCAGTCAGTGGCTCCTTAAAAGATGTTGCATGCAATTTCACTTTAATTTTCAGATTTTGTACCCATCAATTAGCTTGTGGAAACAAATAATCTTCCTTTCTGTCTACAACAAGCTATTCACTGTATCCCAAAGAGACTTGGACTTGTGAGAAAAGGCTGAGCACTGCTTCCTCTACTGGTGTAAAACGGGCACTAAAAGAGACCATCCTTCTCTAGCATATTTTCCATGTTTCACTATGCCATAGACATAGGCAACAATGCAACAATGCAAGGATCAGCCAGGTCATGAGAACTGAACAAAGAACCTGACATGAAAGCCATATGTGCAATGGTAATCGCCTTCTGGAGGAGCATTTAACATGCTGACACATGAGAGAGGCATAAAACAACAAGCTGCTTATAACAATTAAAACTTCAGTACCTGACTCTAGATAAAGGACCTCGTTTTCCAGATAAAGTGACAACATCAAATCCTCTTCTTCTGCCACCTTCTTTAACTTCCTCTGTGTAAAATCCATCAACGGGAACGTCTGAGGATCTTAGTGCCTGAGTGACTTTCTGAATCAAAGTAGTCTTTCCAATCCCTAAAATCGTAGGGGGAACAAAAGGTACACAGGATTAATCTTCTTTGGAAAAAGCCTATTTTTTAAATACCACAGCAATGACGTGATTTAGAACAAATAAATAAATAAATAAATAGCCAGTGTTTATTTTTAAGAAAAATTTACAGACTTAAAAAGTGGTAGGAAAAGCAAGTACAGAAGCACCTTTTGAAGTCCACGTTGTACCAACACCATGTTTTATTAGTCTTTAAGAAGTATGCCTACAGTGAAGTCACAGCAGAATGGTAAAAATATCCCAGGCTACACTAAACTTGTTCGCTTAGTGTCTGGACAGGCCACGAAGCTTGCCCTACGATGGGCAAACACGCAGGAGATTAGCCCATGCTGGGAGCCACACCGTTACACAACTGATATCCAAGCTAGCTACAAGGCTGACTGATCAATCTCCTTTTCTTTATCACTGCTCTTCACTATCTTTTAAGATCAGAGATGAATTCATCCTCTTTTTAGATTAGGTCAAAACTGATTGCTATTACCAGAAGCCTGACTTCCAATGGATTAAGCATACAATACTTGTATCGTGTCCTAGCAATTGGAAGCACTCAGTACCCCCAAGATGTCAGATCCCACATGGCAAAAAAATACTTCCAACAACAGTAATTGAAGCAAAAGAGGTTCTGACTAGATATGGGGAGGGAAAGGCTTTTTATTTTTTTATCGTGAGGACAATCAAGCCCTGGCACAGGCTGAGCAGTGTGGTTGTGCAGTTTTCATTCTCAGAAGTTTTCAAAACCTGACTGGATAAAGCTTTGAGCAACCTGGTCTCATAGCTGGCCCTGAATTTCCTTCCTGTGTGAATTATGCTGAGGTCCTATAACCAAGTCTCCCAGATCTAAGAAAGATCATTAAGACCCTTCCCATCTGATGCCTCCTAGCACAATTTAATGTACCTTCTATGTGAATGTTGGCCATCTTCCAGGCACCCTCTGTTCTCACAAAGGAGCCATTTCCCTTCTTTGCTGCTTTAGAACATCCCTCAACAAAGCTGAGCATAAAAGAAGCCAGTCGCCTCTCAGAATTTATTGTTAGCACTTCATTTTTTATCGTTCTTATTAAGAAAATCTGCTTTAGAAGATGGAAATTACCCTGCAGAGTAACTCTTTAAATTGCTGGAGACAAAAAATATAGATGATTGTGATGTGTGTAAAGACGCCAACAGAAGCCTTTTCAATAGGCAAATTCCTTCCCTAGATTTTAAGCAGATTTAGGAACTACTTCACTGTCAGTCTCACAGAATGGTTTGGGTTGGAAGGGCCTTTAAAGATTACCTAGTTCCAAGCCCTGCCATGGGCAGGGACACCTCCCACCAGACCAGGCTGCCCAAAGCCCCATCCAGCCTGGCCTTGAACACCTCCAGGGATGGGGCACCCACAGCTCCTCTGGGCAGCCTGCGCCAGGGCCTCACCACCCTCTGAGGGAAGGATTTCTTCCTATTACCTGATCTAAATCTATCCTCTTCTAACTTAAAGCCATTTCCCCTTGTCCTATCCCTACACTACCTGATAAAGAGTCCCTCTCCAGCTTTCCTACAGCCCCCTTCAGGCACTGGAAGGCCGCTATAAGGTCTCCCTGGAGCCTTCTCAAGGCTAAAATACCACAGGCAAAACCTCCTGTGGCTTCAGGGGCACCTTAGCCAAGCACAACTTTTAAAGTTGAAGGCCAGAGGGACCCTTGGCATTTGAACGACAACAAAATAACAACAGTGGCACCACCAGTACCCGCCGTCTTTCTGAGGCCTTGTCTCTGCATGGGAATTGATACTGATGCAGCTAGGTGGGTGTGATCTCTCTGATTTGGTTACCTTCATTCAGTTAATTGCCAAAGTAAGCTAAAATGATTCAAAGCGAGTTTAAGAAAGCTTAAAATTACACACTTATCTAATCAGAAGAGTACATTCAATTTCAATTAAATGAACAGAGGCGAGGCCAGGGTCGGCCCAACCTCCAGCGCCTGCCTTTATTTATGGGGGCGGAGAGGCAGCACGAAGCGGGGAGTGAGCGTGTGTTGCTGAGCCCAGCAGCAGCGTTTGAGAGTAATTACAGCCAGCACCAGGACCAGGAGAAGGCTCACAAGAACGAGAACCAGGCCCACGGCTTTATTAAAGCGAGCTCGGCAGCCGGAACAACAGATCCGGCCATTTACCACCCTTACAGCTCAGCCCCGGCCGCCCCCCGCAGGCGCTCCCCGGCTCCCAGCGGCTCCCCCCGGGCCTGCCCTCGGCCCGCGCTGCTCCGGCTGCCAGCGCCGTTACCTGGGGGTCCCGTGAGGAAAACGTGCCTGGCCATGGCGGCCGGCCCCGCTCCGCACCGGGAAACGCCGCCCTCACGCCGCCCTCGCCCCGCCTCGGCCCCGCCGCCGCCGCAGCACGGAGCCGGCCGGGCTCCGGCCCCCTGAGATGGCCGCCCGGGAAATGGCGGGGCCCGGGGTGGCGCCGGGGCTTGGCGCTGCCCCGCGCTGGGGTTGGCTCTGCCGTGGCGTTTGCCAGAAGGGGGGTGTCGTTTAAGGTTAGGGGAGAGGTGAAATGGGAGAAAGCTGATTTCTGACACGTTTTTTTTAGTCAGCTTGACCTACTTCTCTGAAATATCTCCCTAGATATCCCTGAATATCTCCCTAGATATTTTTTTTTTTTTACCCAGTTCAGTAAACAACGTGGTCCAGGATGTGTGGAAACGGTCAACGAAAAGACAAACAAGTTGTCCTGACACCTCGGTGTGGACACCAAGTGAAGGGTGACTGGGGCTTAATCAACTGGCTTGTTACAAAGCTGAGCGAATTCAGGCACAAGTGAAAGTGTTTGGCACGTTAAAAAAGATGCTGACAGACATCTGACCACATCCCAAAAAAACGTATACCGTCAACACCCGTTAGGCCCTGAAGATGGAGATTTGTAGGAGAGCACGGGAGGGGATTTTGGAGCCCAGTCTCCAGACACACAAGGGTCAGCACTTCCGTGAGGTGGAAATTGTCACCGCCGTTTTCAGAAGACACTGCGGCACAGTGCTGTGAGGAGGTAGGGTTGAGAAATCAGGTATTTGGCCCTCAGGTGGCTTTCAGAACCAGGGCATATTCTCTTCAACTGCAGCCTCAAGCTGAGGGAGTCGAAATCCATTTTGTCCATTTGCCGGGAGAGTGCCCTTATAACCAAATTCACATGCTTTTCCTGTTAAGGCTGAAGCGTGGCACAGCCACAGATTCAAGCTGATCAATTATCATGCTCCAATACTTCATTAAAAAAAATAAAAATAAAAAACTCTGACATGCCTCTTGGGGGGTAGGAGGGTGGAGAGGGAACAAAGCTTTCCATATCATCTAAAAATGAAAAATAAATTTTCATAGTTTACATCCCAGTACTTTTTTTTCTTCTTCTTTTTTCCTCAGGAGCAGTGAAGTTGTCATGATGTTAACTTACAGCTTCCTACAGGGGTTTGTCAGGCACCTTTAATCTAAAGAAAGAACTACAGCAAAGAACTGCATATTGACTAGACTATTAACACAAGCACAATGCTTTATAACTGGCTACTTCACCCTTGGCCTGGGCTTCCTGCACAGAACTTATTGTGATTGATTTTACAGGTAGGTTTTCTGTATAATATTAAGCTATTTCAGACTACTGGCTGGTTGCCCAGGCAAGCCACATAAAGAGACCCATACAATGTTATTTTGTTCAACATACAGTTTTACTAGGTTTTATAAATCAACCTTTCATTTTCAGAAGTGCATGTGGAGAATTTTAGGGCTATCACTACTGTTTGACAGAACCCTTGGTTTCTTGTACCGTAATCGAAGAACCATTTCACCCTGTTTTCAGAGAGAGGACTCTTGACAGTTACTTCACTGTGTGGCTAAGACCTTGGTCTTGCAAACAAACATGAGTAAAGCAGTTGCAATATCAGGAATTAAATTAGTTAGCATTCCACTTAGATTTCCATTATAATTTATGTATTTTTGACATAAAATGTTCTCCCCTTCTGGGTGCTCTGTTTAGGCTGAAGTTATTTCAAATGCACCAAGAACGGGAGGTAGTTATGCCGGCTGTGCCTTTGTAGAGTTCTGCTGTTGAGGGGACTTTATATTTGCTAAATGCATTTGAAGTTTTATGTACATTTCCTCTAAGAATTACTGTTTAGGTCTGCTCCCTTTGATAAACTTATTCTATAATCTAGTCACTGCAGAGAACGCAAGCTGTTCAAGAAACATGAACTGCAGCATGCAAGTTGTCTTCTTTGTAGCTATGTGCTATAACCAGTTGTCTGGAGTCAGCCTGCTTGCTCTCCTGATCAGGGGATTTTTGCATTGTTGGCTAGGGGTGGTTAGCTGAAGTAAAAGAAGCAACACATAGCCTAGTAGTGTCAGTAGCTAAAAGAAAATGTACAATATGGGGTTTACTCCTTTTCGGATGAGGAGAGAAAAAGACAGCTCTTTGTTCTGAAATAGGTAGCTTAATTAATAGTAATTTATTTCTAAATGATTAACAGTCTGCTGGCTCAAAGTATCGTCCTGTCCAGTTACCTGAACTTTTTGGTATGTGGGTGTCGGTTAAATTCAGCTTCTGCTGAGTTGAACTGTATGGCTGGGCAAGACCATGAAAGAAGTATTTGCAGAAGTCTCGTGCCTGGAAAATGCCCCTGTTGGAGTACCCGTGATTAGTTGTGATTCTGAGTTCCGAGTGACCTGCAGAGACTTTGGAAGGAGCTGCCAATCACAGTTATGAACTGTTGCTAAGCCTGGGGAAGCCTGCTTTTATTGCTGGATGTTCACTAAAAAAAAAAAACTTGGATAGAGTCCTAGATCTTTATGGTGAACGGGGAAAAATTAATTAAGTGCAAGTTTCCAGACCAGTGGCTAAGAAAAGAGGTCATTTAAGATATTTATGGTATTCCCTAGGGCAGAAGCTGGAAGGAATGAGAGTGTAATCTACCGTCTCTGACCTGCACCCCCGGTTGGGCAGTAGTTTACGTTTCAGCACTTTGCCTCAAGGAAGGCTCAGCACACAGTTACAATTCTAGCCCTTCCTATATCTGGTATGCTTTTTTTTTTTTCTTTTCTTAGAGAAGAGAGAAAGTTTAAGTTGAAACACTTTTCTTTCTCTCCTCCAGCACTTTTCTTTTTGATTCATAGTGCCCTGAGTTTGTACAGCATTTTGCTTAGGTCAGGGTAGAGTACATGCTATTTTTTTAAAGGATTTAATTTTAGAGAGTTCTTTACTTTGTCCTTCTTCTCACTTGCAGAGAATGCTCCTGTTCACAGATTGTGGACCTAGCTGTATCCCACTAGGTGTCTAATGACATTAGTGGCAGTATTCTTATAACTGCCTCTAGTTTGTCTGTGGAGTACACAAGGCATCAGCAGGTGCCTGAGAATAAGCACTGAGCATCTACGGCCTGCCAGTCTTTAATCTCAGACTTCCCAGAGAGATAAGCCACTAGCTACACGCAGGGCCTCCTCTAGATGAAAACTGGTGCTCTCTGTGTCAGTGATTTCTTCATGAATCTTTCCTGTGTGGTTCACGAAGTAGAAATTCTTTATGTTCCAGCAATGGTTGTGCTCCCCAGAACAGAAGAAACTCCTGAAGTATTTCCTGAAAATATAGGCATAAGAAAAAAGTCATGTCAAATGTTATAAACACCTTCTAAATAGAAGTGGAGAATACTTATGGATAAACTTACATGAATTTGCTACTGTAGAGACCAGCGTTCAAAGAACAGAGTTCTGTGTTTCTACCAGCACAGTACATCATCCACCAGAAATGGTATTTTTCTATCAATCCATATGGTTATATTCCTTACCACTGTAAACACGCACACATGTCTACATGCATGCATCTATATTTGGCAACATATACCTTGGGGGATTAGCTGCTCTGATTATAAAGACTTAGACTGTTCAGAGAAATGTATGGTGTTAAGAAAGACAATCAGGGGGAAACCAATAAAAATGTTTTGTCCATATGATAGGACTGAACAGGCAAATTTGTACAAGCATACCCTGTAGGTGAGAAACCAAACAGAATTTCTGAGGAGGAAAATGGGTGATGATTTCACACTGATCAGGAATAAAAGCAGCATACTCTTGAGAACCTCTGCACACCACTGATTTTGTTGGAGCTTGCTCAAAACTACAGGGTGCACCTGTATGTCTCTTTACAGGATTTAAGTTTAAATAATACACTTCTCCTTGCTGATGATACAAAAATTATACCATTAAAAGATGTTTCCTTCAGCTGATACCAAAATGCGTCGGTATTTCCAGATATAGTGTCCTCCTGTAATTTGGGGTTGTGATTAATTGCCTCAAAGTCAGCACGGCGTGATATTGAGAGGAATTCATCCATCATGACAGCATGACAGTGATGCTCCAAAGAGTCAGTGTGAGAGAGGCAGGAGGAGCAAGGGGCTGACACAAGGCAGCTGGTTTGCTAGGAAAGCTTAAATAGCACAGCCTAGTTCTGGCTGGGATCAGCATCAAGTGTAGGTGTTGCCTTGGAAATGGGAACATGCAGATCTGTCATGGGTAACATGTCCATGCAAGATTTTCCTCTTTCATAGTTTGTGCATGTCCTTTTTCATAGTTTTCATGCATGTGCATGGCCTGATTATTTATTTCTTCCTGAGACAAGGTATGTGCGCATGGGTTAGTCCAATGCAAACACCTTTCTCATCTAGCAGTCTTCTTGTAGAAAAGCTTATTGTCAGGGGACCAGTGGAGCAGAACCAGAAGCCAAGGGTGACAATGACTCCAGACATTGTCCTTGTTGTCCAGGCCACCATCCCACTGTATCTGAACACTGGGGGTAGTGCCAGGTGCTGGTACCAGGATCCATGGACAGTCCCAGGCAGGGCGATAGGACAAGTCAGGTCCAGGACTCATCCGGGTAGTCCAGTCAGGAGCAGCAGGAGATAGGGCCAGACAGGACTGGTAACAAAGCTGGAGTATCTCCAGCTGGTCCAGAAGACAGGGCAGGAGACAAATGTACAGCGCAGGTCAGAGGCCCATCCAGAAAGCAGGACCAGAGACAGGGTGGAGAACAGATGCCCATACAAAATATCTCAAGCATGGACTGAAAGTCCAGGGCCAAGCTGAAATCTCTCAAGGGGACATGGGGAAAAGGGTGAGTGGAGGCACCAGGTAAGGCTGCTAAGGGCCATTTAGGCTAATGGGTGGCCTGGGTGCTCTTTAAGATTGTCTGATCCTCTGAATCACGTAGTTGTAGCTCTTGCTCTTTGATTAAAGCATAGCATACTTGTCTGTGATACTTGATATTGGCCTGGTCCTAGGAAAATGAAACCAACGTGATCATGCTGTGTGGATATGTATGTCACTTCACCTCTAATAACCTTTGAACCTCCTGGACAACTGCAAACAATTTAGGAGAGAGGAAGGAGTCAAAAGCCTAATAAGTTGCGATACATTTTTTAACATGCGTGTCTGGATGTAACAGAAAGACCATTGAATGCTCTGAGGGGAAATGTGCAGCATAAATAGAATCCTTATTAAGCAGGAGAGGAGCCACGCAGAGTTCAAGCCGTAGCACAAATCTTTAGGAAACCAGGTTTCACTGTTTCCTTTCTTGATGAAACAGCTTGCTTGTTTGCTCTTTTCAGTGATCTCCCACCTCCTACTTCTTCAAAAAGAAAATAGTCTCCTTCAAACTGCATGACATGTTGCATGAGATTCTTACATTTTTAGTATAAATAGCAAGAAGCATTCACTCTGAAAGAGAGAAAAAAAAAGCAACTCAGCTTGCTGTGGGATGATGAAAATAGATTTCCTATGTTAATCTGTTATTTTGACTTAAATACTCACCTGCAAGTTTCAGATTTCAGCTGAGTTCTGCTTTGTGGTAGATGTCAATGGGATAAGCTGTACTAGAGGTGGAACTTGACTGCGGCAGGGAACAGATTTGATCATATTGCCAGATTTCTCAGTTGCTGTTTTTTAAGGTGTAACATTTTTGTCAAGCAAATGTCATTCTTTTGATTGTTGGTTTACACAGGCATGTGAACATAAGTGAGTTTCTATACTACCTCGAGTGACAGTTGGCAGAATGCTTGGTACAAGCTGCTAGGATACAAGTGCATCAGGCAGCAATTCCAGTAAGATAGTTCAAAGAAACCACAGGATGAAGTGAACGCAAAAATCCCAGGAAAGCGAAGCAAATTATCTCCCACAGGGGGTCTAATCTCCTCAAATTCATGAAAAAAAAAAAAAAAATCCAAAGTTATCAGGCATGAATAGTTAAGAGAATACAAAGCAAAACTAAGCCAGTCTGACAGGCTAGATACGTATGTATTTAGAAGAATTGAGTTCTCGGATTTGTATTCCTCAGAGACACTCCTTTTGTGATGAACAGCCTTTATTCACAAAGGATGCAGGGGTAAGCCCTGCAGTGTGCTGCTGGACAGGTGCAAAGATGTTCAAGGAGAGCCTCCGTGTCTCTTCGGGCAAATATGGAGCGGTCTCATGTAGATGCTGGTGGAAGTTGCTGAGTGTGGCAGCCTGAGAGAGGCTCCTCTTTCCCCCTTCCAGCCGCTGGCGAGACAGAGCATGTTTTCCCAGCAGCCACCCACCCACGCAGAGCACCTATATACATGCACAAATAGTTGGCCAGGCAGATCAGCGCTGGCAGAAAACACAACACACTTGCAAATATAAACAGCAGCAGTAGACTCATCCTCGTCCCTTTTCTGTCTCATCAGGATTAATTCTGTCTGATCCCATGAATGGAAAATATACATAAATATACATATATATATATACACAATATATATATACACATATACGTGTATAAATGCATACATACATGCATGCATACAATATGGATCCATGCAGAAGCTGGGTCCTCTCGTCTGCACTTGCCATGCAAACGGGTCTCTTAGTTGACCCCCACGTTTCGTAGTCTGTCCGTGAGCTGGCTTGCACTTGCTGATCCCTTGGTAGCCAGGTTTCAGATCCTTTGGTCTTTCTAGTATTTGGCACAGACTCGTGGCTGCTTTGATACCTGGTTCCCAAGCCTTTCTGTCCTTGCCTGGTAATGCAGCTTCGTGTCAGCGATCACACTGATGTGTACACACACAATATGCACAGCCTCTGCTCTCTCTGCTTGCTGACACCATGGACACATGGGCTGCTCTGACCTGTGGTCCTCACTTCAGATGCTGACAATTTCACCTCCACGTTCTCTGCTTTCTCCTGTCACTGGCACCCTACTCACAGTGGCCCTTATGTCTCATGGCACCCTCTCCTGCCACTAAGACCTCTCACTCCACCCAGTTTCTCCAGCTGGTAGCACGAGGACCCCTGGGCTCAATTGCACAGACAATACAGTGTCCCCTCACAAAGAAAATATTTAAATTTGGAGATCAATAGCGTGGGATAGACTATGATGATCAGGTACAGAACATGGCCAGATGAGTGTGACATCTAGCCCCTTTGATCCTGTTATCCCTCTATTTTCCCATGCTTGTTCCTCCCCAAACCACCTTGATCCCTTCCTTTCCATCGGAGGCAGGGACCTCTGATGAGGTTATTGGGGTTCTCCTTTCCGCCGTGTGCATCTTTGATCCTGCGTGTGTATGGTGACAAGCCTTTAATCACAACCTGACAGATAAGGTGAGTAGACAAGCTTTTTCTCTGCCCTCACAAAGCATTTCAGGAGGGAATGCAGTCTATCCTGCCTTTTGCTCTGTGAAACGACTTCAGTCTTTCATGAAATAAGGGGCAAAATTACACCAAGCTAGATTTGGTGTGACTGTGTATTTACAAGAAATTGACTTGTTTTCCTCTAGTTCATCACTTTACACTGAATTTTCTCCGTCATTTTATTGCTGTCACATGAAGTCCTTCTGTAACTCATGCCATTCAATTTTTTATTCCTCTATCCCAAATAATTTAGCATCACCAGCAAACCTTGCAACTTTAGACTACCGTCTTCTCTGTATACTTATGATGAATAAAATAGGCCCTACTGTAGATCCAGATGGACAACCAGTGGTGAACATCATTATGAAGATTGCCCTTTTTTTTCCCCTCCATTTTATTTCTTCTATTTTATGCAATTACTTATCTTCAAGATTATTCCATGGTGGTTTACCTCTTCAGGAGCCTTAGGTGAGTGGCCTTTTCAAAAGCCTTTTTGAAAATTTTCAGCAAATTATACACCTGGTCCCTCAGCTTCAATAATTTAATTTCTCATGTAATGCCCCATTTGTTTTTCAAATTGGTTATTAGTTTCAAAAGTTGCTAAGTCTGAAGAAACAGAGAGACAGTATAACTCTGAAATCTAATTTCCGTCAAACATGCCTTTTTCCATCCTTTTGCTGGTGATATCTTGAAATGATTCCAGTTGGATTTTATTATCCAGTACGATACTTATTACTGTAAATGAAGTTGGCAGATGAGTCCATAAGTTCCTCTTGTTCTTCTGTCTATTTGGTGAAAGCTTTAGGTCATTCAAGGTCAGAAGAGACCATTAAGCACATGCACTCATATCTATGTTATAGCATACACCATGAAATATTACCCTCTTATTCCATGTGAAGCGTAATGCATTCGGGTTGTTTGAAGCTTTATCTTTTAGCGAGCTATCCAAGTGGGGTGCTAGCAAACCGACCAACACAGTTCGAGAAAATATTCCGGTAATTAATTACCTTCATTTAAAATTTTCATTTTCTTCCCTGTTCAGATTTTTCTAGCTTTGGTTTTCAACCAGTGAGTCTTGTTAGATCTTTGTTTAATGAAGGAAGTCTGATATTATGCATGCCTACGTTTGTGTCGATATGAAAATAATGCCTAAATGTTCTCTCTTTACATCTTCCCCCTCACATTAGTCGTCAGTTTAAGGGAGATCCTCTCCTCTCCCCCTGCTCTTGTTACAGGAACAAGCCTGTTTTCCTAGTGCGAGCCAGTCACTGGTAGTTACTTTTCTACTCCTTCTTTTTCTACCAAGAAAAGAACAAAGGAAATAAATTCTTCCTGCTGAATTCCTCTTGGTGCCACCCGTGGTTTTGCCCAGCCACAGCGAAGAAAGTCACAGAGTCAACAGTCTGTCCCGTGCTAAAATCTATACAAACTCTGGCACAGCTGTCAGTCATCTCTTGCCTGATGTGAAAAACAAACCCACTTTTGGTACCAGCAGTAAATGGCCCTGATGCTGCTGAATAGCCAATGCAGTTCAGTATCACTGGGAAAAAGGTAACACGAACAATCAGGTGGATGGAATTCATTTCTTAAATGATAAAACCATCTTCGTGGTTACCATTTGCTTTAGTTACTATTTTTTTGTCATGTGTTTTCTAGCTTAGCTGCATTTGTCATGTTACTGGTAATGTAGTTATGTTTAATTTCTCCTACAAACCTTTGTGGAGGGCTGTGTATAATTCTGTTTCTGTCATCACAAATTCTGATTCATCAGTTCAGGTTCTCGTGCTGGAGTCTTGGTTGCTAGGAACAGAGGTTTGCCTCCTTGCCAGGAATCGAGGATTTGTTTTCTTCCCAGAAGAAAAGCTGTTATTTACTTGTTCGTAATACGTGCTTTGCCTGCATGACTGCTGCTCGGATCCATTTGTCGTTTAGGTGGCTTTCAAGTAAAAATCCTTCCCGAGTGATTATCTTTTGAAGCAAGTGGATAAACACCATGTGGGTAGAAGCATCATAACAAGGCAATCCATTTAAAATTTAATAAAGGACAGATCCTTGCCTTATGACTTTTGTGTCAGAGATTGTCCTGCTGTCATGTAGGTTGGTATTCAGTCTCACTCCTGCTAGTTGTTGTAGCTGGTCCATGGTAGGCATGTTCCCAGGGGTGGTGGAAGACACCTGCCTTCCAATTTCATATAAAACACTCTTCTGCTAGGAAACTTTTCCCCATTCAGTGTTACTCCTGTTCCACGGTGGAAAAAATCTAATTCTATGTTCACCTGGTATTAAGTTTAATTGTTGGAAACTGCATTTTGGAAAGTAGCATTTAAGGATCACCTGGACAGTCGGTGTCAAAATAAAAGCTGACTGTTCTGTATGTTGAGCTAGTGGGAGGTGATGTGGTAAGTAGCCTTTTTTAGTTAGGGCAACTGTGAAAGGAAGAAAATGTGGGGGCAGGGGTCCAGAAGATGCTCTCTTCTTCCCCAGTCAGAAGTCTCCTGACCCACACTCTTAAAGGAAAACAGGAATGGTCATGTTATTTACCTGGACTGAACTGTAAACTACTGTTGTGCTGAAAGAAGAGCAGGAACCGTTCTTTTTGTCCTCGTGTCCCAGCCTGAGGCTCGGGCCTTTAGAAGTGGCTAAGTTGGTTGGAAGGATGTAGCCCTGGGTTGCTTGGACCAAAGGCCAGAAAAGGTTTGATGTGGTCTTGCTTTCCCCTTGTTGAGTGAGTGTGGAATGTTTTTCACTCTTGGAAACTTAGAAAGGAGCTAGGACTGGGTTTGGGGTTTTTTGCAGCCTCCTTATTCTACCATCAAGTTGGTTTCCCTGCAACAGAGCGAGGAGCTCAGTCTCTGCTTTATGTACTGTCAGCCCTGGGGGCTCTGGCCTCAGCCCATATCCAGCCCCACAAAGCCTGACTGCAGGCTGATAAGTGTGTTTACTCCAGCCTTGAATATAATGTCACAGTCATTGCCACTTTCATGTTATCTTCCTTCTGTTGCAGGAGTCTCAAGTTTGTTCATGTGACCTCCATGGCCATTCCTGTTCTTTTCCACCTTTATGGCAATGAACAACTTATGTGAGTAAGTTTCTATAAATGGTTTCTGTTTGTGCTATTTGATTTTAAATCCTTCTTGTTTTATGTTGGGTGCAATCGAACTCAATATTTACTGTGTTTTGTACCTAATATAACTACTTAAGCCTTTAGAAATGGCTCTGTTGGGCTGGGTGCTAATGTTTTAGAGAACATCTGTTACGACTCTACATTGTAGAAATCTGTGTGAGAGCCAAAAGGTCCAAAGGAGATCCAAAAGCAGAAGTTCAGTGACTAATACCACCATCTGTTTTGAAAGTTTGTTAATCTCAGCGGCCTGACTAGAACGTGGTTTGGATTATTTATGTTCTGTTTCTTTCGTATGTCCTGCTATGTTATGTATTTGACTGTTGTAGCACTTGGCACCGCCTGTCCCAGTCCATTTTGGTTGTGGTGTCACAACTCACGCAGCACAACATTCTCCCCCAGAGGTGTAAGCAGCGTTTCACTGTGTAAGTTGGCAGGAGGGAGGACAGCTATTCCCCTGGTATGCAGGCAGCCCAGAAATGAATCCGTCTGAATGAAAGGTGCTCTGTAAGATCATTAAACACTTGTAATGTTGCTTAGTATAGAAGTATAGTCTTAGGTCTTAAAAAGTGTAGTTCTATACTTCTGACTGTACTGCTGACACTCTTTCCTTGGTGGTAGTGATAGATCTTTAGTGCTTTTCTTGCTTTTCTTTAGTTTTAATGTTTTGTGGTGTTTTGTTTTTGTTTAAAGAGAATAATCTGAGAATCCCGGCTCCATTATTCAACACAAGCTGGTCCCAGAGCTTTTCAAGGAGTTGCCACTAGCTGTTAACAATTTTGTATCAACCCAAGCTGCATGCAGAGAATATACCACTCTTTAAAGTACTTTACTTCTTCATTCTGGCATGTAATTCCTCAAGGAATGGAATGATTTTTAGGCATCACGCCTAGTGAACAAGGATGCTAAATGTCCTCTGAGGATACCAGTCACTGATGTCTCAAATGATGATCAACACTAACCAAGTACTGACATTCAGCTTAGTCTTACAGGAATCTCTGGTACTGCAGAGGTACAGGCACACAAATGCAAACATATCCTACAAGCTATCATTCTACTAACTTGTTCCATTATCTCTTGAATCTTACTTCCCCTCTTCTGAATTTTTTAATTTTTATTGCAGGAGTTTAGCTGCTTAGAAGTAAAGCTGCCTAGAAACTTTTTCCTTCCTGGCAAGTAGAATCAGAAAAAAGGATGAGCTTCACCTCAGACTCAAACTGCCTGCATCGAAGTCTGGAGATCGGGTGACTGCAATTCCACCCCATCTGTGCGTGACAGCAGGCTTGCTGCTGCCCCTGCCCTTGCAAGTCTGAAACCTGCTTCGCCCTCCACCTAGCCTGATACATACACTTGCTGACCTCTTTAGGTCTCTCTCCTCCCTTTTTTACCTGCACTGGCTCAGATCTTGCAGTTTCAGCTATATCCAGTGATCTCAAAAAAACGGAATGGTCTTCAAGTCCATTCACAGTATGCCAGCCATGACTTCTGTTTTCTCTCAAGGTTTTGTCCAGAACTCTAGCCTGAGACTAAAAACAGAAGGTTGGATGTTTCTTTGGCCTTAACATTACACGTTCTTCCTGCTTTTCTTTCAAATGTTGCTCATTATACAGTCCTTTGTACTTTACAGTTCTTTCCTTTGAAGTCGTACATGTGTTTTACACAGATTAATGTAATTGGTGTGAGCCTGCTCTGGTGGAACAGGTAGAAAGCTGATCCTCCAGTCTCGCAGATAGTAACAGAATAGCACAGTTGCAGACTCTGGGACATACAGTGGGGTTTAGTCATGTGCTTTTAACTGTAGGTTAATCGTAGTGTCTCTGTGATCTCTGAGGAAAGAGATGTCATGTTAACTTGGCTGCTGCCTTTATCTCGTATAGTCTAGATTTCAGATACCAAAATTTAGTGTCTTTGGAGTTCTTGTGTTGTTTTACTGTAATTGTCACGGATCTCAGTTTTCTCTGTTGTTATGCAGTTTTTAAGTAGGTTGCTTCTCTTCTGTATTTTATACTCCGAGAAGGCTTTGCATTCCCAAAAGCTTATTCGGTTTTTCTAACAGCTATACCTGTCGGTTCAATAAAAGAACTTAATCTGCTGACTAACTTTATCTTGTCCTACGCTGTAGACTTCTCTACCTATTCTCTTTTACTTGAGTACTGAACAGGGGGTTTCAAACTGCTGCAAGGGATCTGTAAAATACACGATGATGAAAGACATGTTAGCAGTCAGAATCTGGCAGCTGGTTTTAAGTTTCAGACTTAAGTTTTGTTGAGAGGACGGGGTAGGGCAGTTTATCTGTAGATAAAGAGACTGTCTTTCTTTTTATCCACCTTAGTCTCCAGTTAGAGTAATTTATCAAAGATTAAAACATAAAAAGTAAGTAGCATTCTTGTTCCTGCAGACTGTAGGCTGGTAATGGATAAGCCTTCAGGGATTTAACATTCAGTGCAAATGAGCATCCAACTTTAGCTTGTTGTGAGGTACATATATGAACATCTCACATCTGAGAATATATCTTCCCTAGGTTTACTATTCTCTGCTGCCAAACTGGAATAGTATGAACTTTCCTCGGTACATTTGCCCATTTTTATTTTTATTTTTTGTATTAGAAAAGGGAAGTTAACTACCTGACCTTTCAAAGATGTCTTTAACATACTGGACTGGATTTCAGTTTAGTGAGAGATTTTCTGTTTATTGAAGTTATTTTGTCTTTTCCCACTAAATATGTTGGTTTGCACAAAGATCAAGAATTTAAATACTTGACTGTGTGTATCTTTGCATGTACATATTTATACTTTTTTCAAATATATATTTTCACACATACCTTTGTTATAAAAATACACTCTGAGAGACACAACAACTAGCATTTCCAGTGTACTCATACTTCCACTTGTGCATAAGGATCAGCCAAATGCTAACACTGCAATCATTTTGCAGCTATTTGCAGAACATGAATTGTTTTTCTCACTTCAGTGTGTCATTGTAATTAATTCGCATTGGAGAATAACATTCCATTTTCAATTTAGCTGCTTCCATTTAACTCTGAGTCCTTGTTAGAATGAAGCTTAAACAATGATTGCATCTTAGGAAAATATACAACGAGAAAATAACATCTGCTGCACGATGTTGGCAAACACCAGGGCTAATGAATGGTCACCAGTATCTAAACAGCTGTCTGTTTGCAGTTTAAAAATATTCTTTACAAGTTAAAGTACATTTATAAACTAATTTAACTCTGATTTGCAGTGTATGGCTCAAATTGTTTTGCTGTGGTAACGGGTGATGGACAAGTTAGTGAATTGCAAGGTGTCTGTTCCCCTTAAGAAGGCTGACATGAATGTGACATCTGTGTTGGCTTGCGGAGTCAGTACGGACGATTTGACTGGGTGAGGATTGTCTTGTCACTGGAGAAAACCTTCGTAATTAGCTGAATATCATCATCTACCTAGGAGTGTTGCAGATCAGAATACTGGAGGGTTTTCCTGAAGTGGAAAATGGACGGTTAACTAGTCATAGCATACAATTAGATGCAATGAAATAGACACAGCTTCAGCACTCTCCACTCCATACATCATATTCGTAACAACGCTCAGTCTGTGCATCTTGTGTCCTGATAAATCTGCCCCACAGCCCAGTACTGGCAGTGGAGATGCCAATCCTCAAAACAACATATCAACTCTATGCAACGTATCAACTCTTTCTTTTGTCTCTCCTCACTAAAGAGGCATAAAATTCAGTTCCCCTGTCCTCCTGGGAGAAGTTCTTTAAAACCTTCCTTTGTTATCCAGGTCAGCACTAGGGAAGTCCATTTTCTAATGAAGAGTTTAATTTTACATTCAAGACATCAAGTGCACAGTGTCAGTGGTCTGCAGGTCAGGACTCAGCCAGCAATGCAGATTCTAGACGATTTCCCCAAATTTAACATTTTTTAGCCTTGCAACAGTATCTCTAGCTTGTCAAGTTCCAAAGCTGCATGGCCACTTTCATACGGGTATGTGTAATGCATTTTGACCACTTTGTTTTCCCTAATGGTGGCGTTCATGCTCAAATAACCTCATCATGACGTACGTTCTCTTTCCTCCCTCACTTTTGCTCCAAAGCAGACAGCATTTAAGAAGATGAATTGAATTTTGAAAATGAGTCAGCAAAGTGCGTGTTGTGTTTTATCTGTATCATACACAGAAAATTAGTGTTACAATGTGTCAGTAATTCATGGTGACATTTAAATGGGGCAGAATCCAGCATAGATCACAGAGTGCTGAGCAATATTCATTATTCATTTTAGACATAAAGAATAATTAAAATGAAATCTCTAGATGTTAGGGAGCCTTTTTCCCTTTTGTCGGGATAATCTTGGAAGTATTGCACATGCTTAAACAATTAAAGAGGTTAAAATAGTGCACAAGCTCAGTGCCATTTAATATAAACAGTCTTTCACCCCTTTCACTGTAAAAACTTACTGGATTGCTGTGTTTTCCTTGCTGGAAAGTGCAATCTTTAACTTTGCAGCTGAAGTTTCAGATGGATCTCCCCGTTTCTTCTATGTATTGACATTTATCATACAGATTCTCAGTAATTTACTGAACCTAGACACAGCATCAAAACCCATGGGAGGAAATTTTTTCAAATGGCTTTCAGTCTCCACAAGGTCGCTTTTTCTGAATGACTTCCCACTTCAAAACTGTGGTTTGGGGTTTTTTTAATCCTCTGATCTTAGTCTCTAGCAAGTGCGATGCACTGATTATCTTGTAGGAGCCACTGAACTCTGACTTCTTATTCCTTTTATGCTTCTTGTGTTTCATTGCTTCTCTACTATATCTTCCAGCCAACATCAGGAGAAAGGCAAGGGAGGGGGTACATGTGGAGAGAAGTTCCCTTGCTCAGCAATGAACAAAGCCACGAATTACCATTTATTCCACAATTACAGTGGATGGTGCACGGGATGTATGTGTGAAATCCCAGAAGAATTGTGGTGTGTGTGAGAAGTTGGTTTCTTTGACTTTTCTTTGTCTTTGTGGTGATGCACTCTGAAATGAAAACAGCCAAGCAAACTATTTTTGGTGTCAGTTTTCCTTCTCAGCCTTGTTTCTGCTCCTTAATCTTCCATCGGGGTATAGAAACACTTCAGTGCTTGGGCTCATTTAATTTTTCTTCCTTTCACAAAACGTCAGATTAAAAATTGCTTCCTTCTCTTGAACCTAGTAATTGCCTGTGTGTTTTGCAGCCAAAAATAAGGGGCAGACTGTGGCCTCTGGAGTAAAACAGAGCGGGGAGTTGGTCTCACTGTATTCCAACAGGGTGACAGAATGGCCTCTTCTCTTCCCTGCCTTTTACTCATGCAGAACAGGAGGAAGCTTTCTTCTGTATATTTTGTCCCGTGAAGTGGAGCAACAGCTTTAGGACCTACAAGGTTGTATCCCAGCTTCTCTCTCTTCTTGCCAGTGCCAGGCTGAGACACTGAGCACCTAGGGTCATGAGACAGGGGACCTCTCAACTGTTATGGTGCCTCATGCTCTGCCTTAGAGCTGCACCTGGGCATGAATGTGTTGAACAAGCACACGTGCAGGAATGCACAGGAACACTGGAAAGCAGCAAGCCACCAGGAACCACACTATTTATCCAGATCTGCAAACAGAGCACCTGACTTGCTAACTAAATGTCTAGATCTGTCAGAAAAGAGTGCTGTCCTTGGCACTGGAGAAGAATTATTTAAGAGACAGGTAAGCGAAATAATAATCTGGAGAAAGACAGACTTGAGAAAAATAATCTGATGGACACACTTCAATAGAGAGGGAAATGTGAGACTACAGCAATGCAGATCAGTGAAGCTTTGTGTTGGGGACAATCAGTCTATTCCAATCTGCTGCTCCAGGCTTCATGCGTCATGGAACACAGTCTGAAAAGGGGAGCGGGTGGCAAGGTACACTTAACATAATGGCAGAGAGACAGTGAATTCTGTGTGCCTGTTTGTTTTTTTCCTATTATATGAAAACACACAGATTTTAGGAAACCAACTTTGCCTTTCCTGTGGAATTGTTTGCCAAAAGGATTTGCTAAATGTAGGTTAGTTAAAAAAAACAAACAACAACAACAAAACCCACAGAGATAAAATTGTAACAATCCTCTTTTTTATAAGCTCATGGTTTTGAAGTCTCTATATAAATGCTATTTCAGGGCATAATGCACAATAAAGATGGTAGTCATTTTTCTCCCCTTACCTCTCTCCTAAATATCATATGGTCCTAGTAAATACCAGAGAATGCACAGCTCTAAAACTTAAGCTCTTTCCAATTACTATCAGCTGTAAATTTTGTATGCTTATTGGAGGCTGTAGCCACCAGACATCGTTTTTGGCCATGTCCTCAGTCAGAGGAAGAACTGTGAAGCTAGATTTGTTCCTTTAAAAATAAAAAATAAAATGGGAGCTGTGAAGGGTGGGTGGAGGAACAGGCTGCTGCACTGTGTTTGATATCTTAGAACCATGTCTTGTCTGGATCAATAGAAACATTGATTTGCTTTGAGCCTCTGGCCATCCTGTGTACAGGGAAGGTACAAACCTGCTTGCTTACAGCTTTTTGAGTCTAACAAAGTACAATATCTCATATAGAGGATTAGCATGTTTTTTGTCTGTAGCATGAGGCAAATACAAGGCCATTGCATGGAAGTTTGCAGATGATAAAAATTCATGGAGCCGTAAAAATGAGGAAGGTACATGTGGGTCATTTTAGAAGAGCAGTCTGTATTGTCTGATGAGCTAGGTGCATTTATGTATGCCAAATGAAAGCCTGAATGCATCAGAAGTGAAAAAGTAGATCCCACTTACAGGTTGGAAGCTATGTCTCAAGAAAGAAAGCTTCAGAAAGGACGAGGAAGGGCTGGAGGTTGATGGTAATTGGTTGAAGATATATTCCTGATCCTACACTAAAGCTGAGTAACTGGTGCTGTCCTTGGCAGTATAGCTGGGGGAATCCAGAGCAGGGATGGAGAAGCTTCCCCTGCCATTATGCAGCATTAGTGGGCACGTTACTGGGCTTCTTTGTCCTGGGCTGGTGCTAATACAAATAGGACGGGAGAGAACAGCGAGGTAGAAAGTCATTAAGTCTCTCAGAATGAAATTCATCCATTCAGGTGACTTGAGGTGACTTAATCACTCTTAATACACGCAGGAAGGTTTGTAGGGCAGTTTTAATGAGCTCTAATAGGGGAATTGGACAAACTCACACTGGAAATAGAGTGCCAAATTTTTTAAATGGGCTGGTAATTAGCTTCTGGGACACAGTAGTCATGATGGATTTCTCATCACTTATAAAACCTTATATCTGACTGTGCACTTCTCCATACAATTAGGTTTGACTACAGCTTATTAAAGTGACGTGGGAACTGTTGGACGAGGGCATCTGCTCTGGCTACGCGTGTGCTTTCTGCTTTAAACTTACTTGCAGTTGAGGTACAGTCCTGCTCTGCGGGAAGTGCCAGGGTTCAGTTTTACAGAAAGTACAAGCCACCAAATCTCTGAATCCAATCCTCTTAAACTGTATGGACAACTGTAGGGGAATTGGATGCTGTTGATTAAGGAGAAGTTCTTCAACTCCTTCTTCCAGAGCTTTAGATTTCAACGGACCTCTGTCCAGTGTAAAATTGTGTATCTTGCTAAACTTGCCAACAAAATGAAAGACAAAGAGCTGCAGTTACTTCAGCACACGTAATTTGCAGTGGTGAGGAGAAGACATGTAATCACCCTTCATCCCAAAAGAATGGCTGTCAATGGGGCACATTCTGCTCTGTGACACCATTGTTGCCTGCATTGCACTGGTCTAAGTGCAGTGTGTGGTGGCTTTCCCAAAGACTGCCTTGTGTCTGATACAAGCGACCTGTCTTGCATCTCACCAGTCCAAGAGAGAGCTCTGGGAGAATCAAAATCGTGTTTAATTTTGCAAGGGGAACGTGTCTCATAATGCCTACCTTTTTCTTATTCCTCTTTATTTTACTGCACATCTGCTTCAGCCCTGCCTGCTGCGCTGAAGCGATGCCAACTGCCAGGAAAGTCCCCGCATCATCAGTTCAGTGGGCACGGAGGAAGTTCGGGTAGGATCAGGAAGCAATCTGAACGCGACCTCATTTGAACTGGTCATCTCAAGGTACCCAAGTGTCCATCACTGCAGCAGGTGCATTGCTGTAGAAGGTCTGGTTGCACCTGCTCCATCTCACAGAGAAATGCCCACCAAGGGAATCATTTCATTAGCTGCAATTTTAGCTGGAGTAAGCCTTCCTGCTTCTGTGAGTGACTACACTACCATAAACCCTCTAATAATGTGGTTGCTGGACTAACTTGCTGGTGGTTTATGACAGCAAGGGCTTTGTTTGCTTGGGTTTCATTAAACCAGTGTTTTTTTCCTGTTGGTTTGGCTTGGGGGAGCTTGTTTGTGGAAGAGTCCCCAGCACAGGGAGATGAGTTAGTTCTCAGAGCTATGTAAGGCAGCTTCCCCAGGCTGCCTGGAATCACACAAGAGCGTGGTGCAGTAAAAAGAGGTCACCTTTGCCCCTTAAAACATTTTGAATTAAGGTTTAGAGAAGGGTCTCAAAGAGCCTCTTGCCTTTCTTCTTAGTTCTGTCCTGTTGGGTGCTGTGTGTCTTCTTTGGTGTCCATTAGCATCTGGGATTGCCCTTGGTCATCACATTCCTGGTGGTCTTCCTCCCTTACTCAGCGACCTGTTTGGTTTTGTTTGTCAGCATCTCTGTCAAATTCTGTTTAAACCGTCCAAGGCATTGAAAAGAGAGGTTGAGGACAAACTGACATGCACAGAAAAGGTAACTCAGCAGGTAAGCCAGGTGGCTGGTTTGAAACTGGCTGTGGAGAGTGCAAACTTGCAGTGTGTCAACAGTCAAGAACTAAATCAACAGAGGGAAATAAGCCTACAACAATTCTTCAGAAGGGTGTGGTTTTGTGGTACTCTCAGCTGCACACGGTGGTTGAGACCAATATGTTTTTGTGCCCATTTTTTTTTCTTGCTGTTTGATCTCTTCCCCCTCTGGGACAGCCCCATCCCCCTATTTCAGCTTGCAGCATTGGCCTGATGGAGCTCCTCCCAGAGCGGCTGCTCTCCAGAGCAGGTTGTGTGATGCTCAGCAGTGCTTTCCTTCCTTCTTTTTAGCAAACTTCATTAATTCTCTGCTCTGGGCTTCTTCTGCAGCCATTTCAAATTGCCGCAAGGATAAATTGAGGGTATTTGGATCATGGGTTTTGGTGTGGCCTTTCCACAGGAAATCATGGCCAATTTTGGCAAAAAATCTCAAGCCATGTACGGACAGTACGGGTGGTTTGGATTCCAATATGTTATCTAAAAAATGTCATCTTGGGGTAGTGTGAAACAGTTTGGAAGTGTTAGGTCAAATATCCAAACTATCAGACGCTCCTGCACAGCTTGGCAGCCTTGTGGACAATCTCTTCATTCAGTCTTTGCTTAGGAACAGAAGTCCTTCCCGGGCTTATCACCACTTACCAGAGGTGCAGAGGCTTTTTGTGTTGTAGTGGTCAAGTAGAAAGGGACTTTTAACTTCCTTAAGTGATCGTGGAATTCACTTCTTTAATAGAAAGAAAATAAATCAGTGAACTTTTAAATTTGATTACTCATTAAAACAAGTGTCATGCTTGGTACGTATACAAAATTTCTAGTGACAATGCAGCAAATCAGAATCTTGTTAGAAGAAAGTTATTAATCATAACATCTCCTTATTAGCATGACTTTTAGGAAGAAAATTGTGAGTACTTTTTCTCTAAGAGTTGGCTTCATAAAGAATCTTTTCTGATTGTGCATGTGAGAAAAACAAAAGTACTACCTAAACAATTGTTTTTACGTGTTATAGTTGTGCTGGAAATATGCTTTGTTATCTGTAATTCTGGTCTACCAGCCTAATGAACTGTAAACTGTTGCTAAACTAAAGTTGTGGGGTTCTTACTCAAAGTTTATTTGCAGTTAAATACCAAAGGGTCAGCTTGAAGCACTTAGATATTAACAAAACTCCTTTGCTTCTTAATGTCATACAGGAATAAAAGACACTGTTTATTCCTCCAGACTGTATATATTCCACCAGCTTAATTTTGAGGCATACTATTTAAGAACGCCTCCTGTTCATGGTACTTATTTCTGCTGGTTGTTTCTGGGCTTATGGAGGTGAGTGCTGTGCTTAGGCAGAACTGCTCCTTATTGCTGAGATCCATCACTTCACACACGTGTTCCTAATCACCTTGAAATGACGATAAATGCCAGCTCATAAATTAAATTTTTGCATCTGCCTACTAATATTAGAGTCAGTTTGGAAGATGCCACCTGTGGGATATTTTTTATTCTTTTCTTGCACGTGACAAATATGGGAAGATAATCCAAGATGCTTCAACGAACTGGTCAGGGAATTGCTTATTTTCCTTGTGAAAAGATTCTGATAAATGAAAATGCTTGATTCTTATGAAAATCAAACAACCCTAAAAGGTCACAAATCCCAAAATTATGTAGGGATTTTCTTTAAGGGGAAAAACAGATCTTTTAATTAAAAGTTCTGTATTTTACCTTTTACCACTGTTTGTTGTTTTGTTTTATGGTGAGTTCAAGCCACTTCAATTTCGGATTTCCTTCATATGGAAGAAATGTATCAACTTACTTGGGAGTTTGTTATATTTTATAAGACCACAACACTGCAGCATGATTTTTTTTTTTAACATTTTTAAAACCTGAAGGCAGTTTGACCAAATCTTGCAAATAAAATGACACTGTCCTTTGTCAGAGACTGGGTATTTTTAGATCAGGAGGAAAATGTTTTGGAAATGTATAAACTTCCATATTTCTAAGACAGCTAAAACAGACACTGTCTGGTTTGCTGAAGGAAAATTTCCAAAACAATACAATAAATTGGAAGATTTCATTATGCTATGTGGCATCTCTGTGAAAGTATTTCATTCCTACCCTCAAAAATATAATTTAGAAAAATGTTTTAAAAGCAAGAATATGATGCATTTTATGGAGACTTTCCCCTAAATTATAATCCAGAAGTATGCAAATATATCTAAAAGGCCTGAGGATATATGATGATGTTAAGATTTTCTCTGTCTTAGACCAGAAAAGTTGAATTGCTTGGGCAAAGCGAAGGGATGTGGGGAGAGCTCAGCAAACTGTGAGGGGGGAATAACGCAGTGCGGTGAGGAGGCTACTTGGAAGGACAGCTTCTCAAGCACACAGGGATAAGTGAAATCTACTGAAGTCAGTACATAAAAGGTTTATGCTTTTCTCTTGTAAAGGGAGATACCCTTACCATAAAGGTGGAGTGGTTTCCATGTGGTGGGAAATGCTTTAAGCCAGGTACACGCTAAAATAGGGACTCACGGAAAGGCAACCTCACACAGTTAGGAAAAACCGCTAACTTTTAAAAGCAGCTCTCCACTGCTAATATTTCTGTAAAGCATACATTGACTTGCTTTTGTTGCCAACAGCTGCTCATGCTCCAGCGCAGGGGAGTCGGTGCTGAGACGCGCAGCCAGGATGTGCAGATGCTTTTCACTCCCTCGGTCTGGCGGGGCCGAACTGCTGCTCCCAGCGGAGAGGCGCTGGGCGGCGTGGCAGCAGCATCAAAGGGAGGATTTATTGCTCCCCTGTAAGGCGCGGTTTGCGTGGTCTCAGACGCAGTTTGTTTGGAAGGAGGGAAGGAGAAACACGTGAAGGTGAAGGAGCCCAAATGGAGAGGCGTGCTTGCAAAAATGATGAGATACGTTGGCTTTACCGTAACTAAATCTAGGAGTCCTGGTTCCCAGGGCCCCATGATAAGGCATGGTTCTCTGCGTCCTTGTCCTGCTCTGCGGGCTCCTCTAAAGGAAAAATAAAAGAGAAATAAATAGGCTGTAATACATACACTCAGCAAATGTAGCCAGTTTGTTTAGTGCATTCAGAGCGGGGCTCAGTGCAGGGTGTGATGCGCTGGAAGGAACGGGACAATTCCTTTTATCCCAGCCTCAGTGAGGCGGACACATGAGAGCAGTCTGACCTCTGAAGTCTTTCGCTCTTTCATGGCTGTTGATACTAATGAGGCTTCCAGGCAGAACCATCTCCCCTTCTCTGTTGTTTCCACGTTCTTCATCTATTCCCTGACTCCGTCCTCTTTGTTCTCCACACCAAAAGCTCATTTACTTGTTTTCTTGCTGGCTGTAGCTGCTGGGGTTCACTTCCTCTCTGTGCATTTTCTTCAAAAGCCTTGAAATGTCACATAGCTCTATGTCCTGCTGAGATGCTCTTGTCTTATTAATGTAACAATAGGTGTTTTTTAATGAGAAAACATGAAAGTACCATGAGCCTTCCCCTGCACCTCCCCAGACTGATCATGAGAAATTGATGAAGTGTGTGAAGGCTGCAAAGACTTGGGGATTCATTTTAAGTCTGATTGGGCAAGTACGCACAAATCAGAGTCCGTTCTTTAGGAAATGGTTTGAAATTGGCTTTCCCAAATCGCACACTTTGGCTAGGAGCTCAGGGCTCCGGGTCTCAGTACAGCCTGACGTCGTATCCCCTGAATAATTAACTCCCCTGAAGTGATGAAGGCAACTTATGTCATGGACTTTGGAGCAGAGGCTTACATTATCTGTTCTCACTGACTGTCTCTGGAGTTAACAATCTGGGGCTCATGTATATTCTCTAGTAAAAGCCATCAGATGCTCACGAGGTGGGTGCCTGCCCTGTGCTGCAGATCGCCCGTGGAAATGATGCAGCACAGCCCCAGTGACGGGCACCTGGTTCCTCATCTCAGGGCTGGCCTCGTAACTCTTGGTGGCGTGGAGTGCAGTTCCCTGTTTGTAAGCTGAGCCAGCAGCCAACCCAGCGGTGCTTCTGCAAATCTGGGAGAAGTTTGCTGTCAATTTGGGAGCCTAGCTTGTGACTCTGCTAGGGCAAACTCTCAGTCTAAGTAGATGTTTCCTTTGGTTCCACTTTTTGTTCCACAGCGTTTGTTGCATAACAGCGGAGAAGGTAGCTGAGAAAAAGACAAGCACTAGCAGGGCAGGCAGCTGTCTAATCAAGAGCACTATCTTTTTTTCTCTGTAACATTTTTTAAACAGATCTGGAGAGACCTGTCTGTCCCTCTGCAGTTTTGCTGTTTGATACAGACCCATTGCAGCTTGCCGAAGGAAAGTTTTTCTGCATTCCTTCGTGGAGACCTTGATCTCTTCGTACTTTCCACCCACCATGCTTGGTCTGCACATGACCTGGAAGAAGGGATGTGGTTGGTTTCAGTAGGAATCAGAGCATTTTTAAAGCAGGAGTGGAATATCAAGGACTACAGATTTCAACAGCCTCAACTTTGGGTTAGCAACAGGGTAGTTGCTATGGCAAGGGTTTTTGGGTTTTGTCTTTCTGAGTGTCTTTGAAAGGGTATCAAGCTGGACAAGTGGTACCACTAATTCATACCTATGTTACTTTCAGGAGAAAATAAGGCACAGCTTCTGGACCACAGGGAACTATTACACCAGACTATATGATGAGGTGGGGACACGTGCTAGGCTGCAGCTGGGAGCATGCCTTTGAGTGCTGTGTGCTTTCCTGGGCAGCGTCCCCTGCCAAGACACCTCCCACCCTGCAGTGCAGCATCCCGGTGTCCTTTGCCCTTGAGGGTGGGTGGATGTGTCTGCCCTGAGCACAACGTGGCTCTGCACTGCAACCATGTGAGAGGCTGTGCTCTTGGCAAAGAGCAGGTCCTGTGCTCGGCACCTGAGATTTGCTGGGGTCTGCGTTATAGCACCAGCTTTGCAGCTGAGACACACCTGCCAGTGTGAAACTAGGAATTACGGGGCAGAGCCACCCCACATCATGTACAGGCATTTCTGTGGAAGAAACGAGAGAGCCACCCAGGTTCAGAACCAAAAGTTCACCTAACCAGTGTCCTGTCTCCAGTGATAGCCAAATGGGGAAGCCTGGAGAAAAGTTTAAGAGCAAAGCAAGCCTTCAGTGCTCCCTCCCAAGAATGCTCCAGAGATCCAGGGATTTTAGGCTCAGTGGCAGCACCTTTGGATTCAAGAGTCCTTAAATGATTTTTCATGTGAATTTGCCCTTTTTTGAACATACACACATTTTTTACATGTATTCATGCGCTAAGATGTTTTGCAGTTTAACCATGTGTTGTGTCATCAAGAATCTCTTGTTTGCTTTGAACTTGTCACCTGTTAACTTCATTTAATGCCCACAGCTATGAGTGGGAATTGAACTCGAAGACCAGAGGATCCCTGGCTCAGCATGAAATGTGCACTGAAATGTGTCTCACGTGGGCAAACACAAAACACAGAACAGAAATTCCCCTGGCCTGTGCTTTGTGAAGGCACATCACGCTGCCACAAGAACTCCCATACCGCTGCAAGAAGAGTTTCCAAAAAGTGACTCACTTTGTATTATACAAAAATGTGAATCCTGAAATCTCAGGTAAAGCCTAGAGGGAAAGGTGTGAGAAAGGGATGGGAGGAAGGTTCAGGTGAGACTTTGTCTTGATACATGCATGAAATGTGGAAACCTAAGATCTGTTTATAGTTAGGTCAAAAATTCAGAAGAAAATAAAACACTAGGGAAAAATTACAGCTTCCCTTTAAAAATATATATCAAAATCTTGAATTGTGCTAGCAAATAGGAACAGTAAGATGTAACAGTGAAGCTCAAACAAGGCTGGATACAGAAGTTATTGATGGCAACAGATCTTTAAATTACATACAGCAGCGGGGAACACCCAGTGTTAAAAGATAACACATGCATATCCGCATATTGACACATGTTCTTTTTTAAAATCTGGCCTCCTGTGTTGGTGTTTTTACTGGCAGCAGGAATATAAATTTAGCCTAATCTCTGATTTTCATTCCAGATAACATCTTCCTTTTCCCAGCTGCCAGTAGTTACAAGGATGTCATGCGAGAGTAATAGCTAACTGGTATGAACTGGTGCCTTGGCCTTGAAAATCTCATAGTCCTGGCTCTGGTTTTTATGAGCTGTGCTGCCTCCTTCGTGGGTTCTGTACCTTTTGTTTCAAGGGAATTACCTGCAGGAGTGAGGCCTGAGGAACCGAGATCTTTGTGAGGAGAACCATGAATGCTTTGTGATCGAGTGAACTTGCCATGCTATAAAATCATGCCATTAAGTTATTCTGTCATGTATTACATGCGTGTGTGTCTAAACCTTACCACGACCACAAAATCAAAGGCAAACCACGCAGGAGCTCCTCGGATTAAGGTTTCATTATGCTTAATACCCACCCCTACTCCCACTAAAATCTTACAGGTTTGGAAACAACTGTTTTGATGGATTAACTCATTAAAGTTTGGGGAGTTTCAGTGAGCGTGGTAGTATGCAAAGCAAATGTAGAAACACCATCTGAAGTCTTTCACCCATCACTTTTCTCAAATGTCGCCCCTGCCAGCGTGAGTCTGTAAAGGACAGTTACAGCTAAAACAATCCAAAAAATCTGCTATAGGACTATAAAAATGGGACTGGGAAAGAGTATGAGAGTTCCCTGAATCCACTCCCCAGCTGATTGTCTAACCTCTTCTTAAAATCCTCCACTGATGGAGACTTCACAGCCTCCCCAGGCAGTCTCTGAGTGCTAACCAAACCTTCCCACTGGAAAGCTTTCCTAATGTCACATTTGCATCTCCCTTGTGCAACCGAAGCCATTAATTCTGGCCTATTGCAACAGGCATTGGGAAGAGCCAGTTCCCTGCTTTGCAGCAGCATTTTGTGTACATGAAGCTCCCCGGTCTCTCCTCTGCCTTCTCGTTTCCAGATTAAATCTTTCCAGTCCCTTTGATCATTCCATGCTGCGCGCTTTCGCTGAATCTCTTCCTTGAAGTGGGCCACCAACGCTGGATGCAGTAATCCAGACCATGCCTTACCAGCACATCACTGAATACGAGCTTCTTATTTTATAAATGTCTTTTAGGCTCTACTTGTATTCCTGTTTATACAGCTTAGAGTGGCATTTGGATTCATCCATCTAAGGATGACCTTTGGCTTTTCTGTGACAGTGCGGTACTGTGACAGCAGTGACAAACCTGTGGTTGCGGAGCCGCGTGCCGTTTACAGGTGGATCAGGTACAGCTTCCCTGCGTGGGGCTGTGTAGGGCGCCTGGGAGCAGTCCCTGTGAGCAGGACCAGAAAAACGGCTCGGACACCAGAATTTGTCTCTTCAGACTGACGTGTGGAAGACCTGTTTTCAGTTTGGGTGGGATCCTGTGGGACTCCTCAGGTGCCAACTGTGCTTGAAGGAGGTGAGATGGATCCAGCCAGCTGAACGCTGCCAAGGAAGCAGCCAAGCTACCAGGGTAAGATAGGGCAGTGGAGATAGGGCAGTGGTTTTTCTGGCCACCCCTGCTGCAGGGAGTAAAATCTAGCCAGACACTCTTCATTTATAGTACTCACATTTAACTACAAAGACAGCACTGCCAAGCCAGAAACGGCCTAAACCAAAGGCACAATTTCAGTTGACTTATGCCCATTGAGTATCCCTGGGATGGAGAAAAAAGTCCATCAAGCAAGGAATCTCTGGGCTCCACCTGCTGCAAATGTGAAATACCGTCTGGTGGTAGGCACAGGTCCACAGTACTGGTCTGCTAACAACCATCCCCAAAGTGGTGCACAGCTCCAGGCAAAGCCTGCAAGGACTGCTTGTCTTCCCAAGTACAGACATGCATGTGCAGCTGTACACAAGCTTTTCTGTGTTACTACAGCCTTTGAATGAATAAACAGCGATAAGAGGTGTTTGAATATTGTTCCTGGACTTTGTTTTGACAGCTGTCGCTTGTATTGCCTCCCCCCAGGTCTATCTTTTAATTACATCAGGTTAAGGCAATGCCTGATAGCAGAAAGGGACAAATTCAGCCAAGGGTTGAACAGATTTAGCTTGCCTCGCTGCCATGACACGGTATTTGCTACTCTCCACTTGAAGCCCTACCGACAGTCAGTTATCATGGTTAGAAAAAGGAATGGTCTGTCTAAGGGTTGAGCAGTGGTTCAGGGAACTGCCATGTGCTTTGTGTGATGTCCAGCAGCTAAGGCATTTTTAGCTGAAGCTGTGGCATATGGCATAATTCTAGATCTCAAGAGCCAACTGCATTCTCACCAGCTACGGGGGGCTGAGAATCGGCTGCAGAATGAGAAAAAAACAGTCTTAGCACTTGAGCAATTACCTAAGCTGTGTTCACATCTTCCCATAGTCACTTGAGTGTTACTGCAAATAGGAACTGGTCAAATGACCCCAGAGAGTACAGTGGAGAGCCCTCCGGATTATTTTTCCTCCTGTGTTGCTAGCTGGGGGATGGAAGTAGCTGGCTTTCATCAACACGTCTGTGGAGGTTAAATCAGCCTGCTGGGGAGCTGACCCAACATCACACGTCTTCAGTGGTGGCTTCTGCACCATCGCTGGGATCTCGCATGTGAGCAGTGAGTCTTGGAAATACCCCGTGCGAGTGGGCTGCCAGCTGGAGCACAAAGAGGGAAATCCGTTCAAAGGAAAACACTCCTCCAGCAGCTTGGAATAGAATATATTTTTAAAACCACCCTGGAAAATAAATTTCCTTTGGAAAAATCGTAACTAGGAAGATCTGTGAAAAAACTCTTTGCTGACTGGCACAACTGTGTTAAGAAGGAGCAAAATACAGTATGCTACAGTAAATTTTAAAGCTTGCACGTATAAGCTCAGAACAGAGTTGCAAGGTTTTCTAAATCCAAAATGTCTAAATTTAAGGAAGACTGGTTACATTGTTCTTCACTTCCCGACAGAAGCTAACCTGCACACGGTTTGTCTATGTGTGTTATGCGTGTAAGATGTAAATCTTACATCATTAAGTAAAAATAATGACATTTGTGATAGTGATAACTCCCTGGAGCTGAAAATCTGTTATCCTTTTGAACCAGATTTATTTTACCTTTCTGCCCTCCCAGATCCAGGAAAAGCAGAGGAAGAGAAACACCTCCCTTTTTGCTTAATTTTTTTGCAATAAAAGGAGAAGCAGTTCTATTTCCATGCATTTCCTTCCAGCTCCAGCCACTTCTGAGAAGGCCAGTGAAGGTACATTTGTCCAGCCATCAGTCTGACATCTCTGACATCTTTTCCATGGCCAGCTAGTGGTGAACGCACACAGGACAGACCCCACCTGGGGACTGATGTCAAGCAGGGCTGTTGCAAAGGACTCACTAGAGCTTTGGCACAAACATCTCAGAGTTTCTGATTTCTCTCGAACAAAACTGCGCCGTGTTTTCTCACTGCTTTTCTTGTTTGTATTCTCACACTCCTCTCCCTTTGAAATAGTTCGGTGGCATTGCCGAGATAGCAGGCAGAACACAGGTAACTTTTCTCAGCGAGGTAATGGCTCTTTTGTTCATCTTCGATCTGGATGATTCTCCCTCTCTTTTTTCGTTTCTTAGTTTTTGTGGGTTTCTTTTTTCTCCTTCTTTTTGAGACACCATTTGTTTCAGCAGCAGATAACTTACCTTACTCACCTTCCCTGCCGTGACAGGCCTCCTGTTTCCACTCTAGACTGCAATCTCTCACACGCTGAGAGAGGAAACTGTAGATGACTGAGCATTCTCTATTCAGAGAAGAATGTCCTTTAAAGAGATTATTTTCTCTTCCTGGAGGGAGTTGTCCGCAGGTCAGGTGGGTGAGTTGCAGTGAATCACAGAGGAGAGAGTGAGGAGTCAGCTTGGGGTCAGCTCTTTTCTGCCTCCCATGTCTCTCTTCTTCAGGTTCCCAGTCTCAGTGATGTTCAACCTTTCAAGGTCTTTCTTGAGAGCAAAAGAAGGCAAAGATAGCACATCTCTTTCATTTTTTTCCTACTTGTCAGCCAAACGCTGATCAGACTTCAGCACCCGTGAAACTGCGGGGAGTCATTTCTCTGCTTCTGTGCTAGTTCCCGCTCATCTTGGCCAAATGCCTCCTGCCTTCCTACCCTCGTTAGAAAGGGAAAACTAGCTGAAACTGTCAGCAAGCTGAGACAGAAACCCAAAGCACCTTCTTGGACAGGGAAGCGGTTCGTGAGGACCTCCATGAGCAGCCTGTGCACGCTGCACAACTGAGGCTTCCCTGCAGCGAGAGAGGAAAGGCTGGGGTGCACGCCGGGGTGGGCAGTGCTCAGGAGACTTCACCTGCACTCCCCTGCAGCCAGCAGAGGGGCCCTGCTCCAGCCAGACTCAGCAGGGCAGCGTCCCTGTCCCACTGCCCTCAAAAATCCCCCAAATCCCTGCTGCCAGAGCTGCCTCGCCCGTGCTCTGTGCTGCGCCGAGCTCCTGCTAAGGTTGCAGCATTAACTTTGCCTGAAAAACCTGCTGGTTGTTAGGGGTGATGCCCTTTCCAGGGACTGCTCGCTGGCTTCTCCGAAACTTGCAGATAGCAAACTTTTCAATATTTATGTGGGAGGGATTCTGCAAACTCGCAGGAATATGGGGCAAAGCTCTCTCCCATCTCATCTGCGCTTTTGTCTCGTCCTTTCTTCCAGTTCGCAAAGCCCTTTGCTCCTTTCCTCACTGCGCAGTGGATAGGAACATTTGGCTTTTTGCAATCAAAGCAGCTATGGGGGTCTCAGTGGGATTATTTTTAAATGTGAGCATTGTGCAAGTCCAGCTCCAGGAAAAGAGGCCAGTATTTTCTTTAACACATGCTGGTACAAAATCGGAACAACTCTTCTAGAAAGCTTGGAGATTGAAATGGCCTTGAATTAGACCCAGGGACCTCAGCTTAATTACAAACCTAAATCAGAACGAATGTTCTTTTATAGTTCTGCTTCACAATGGTCCCTGGACTTGGTGAACCTGGATGTCACATATATAGATAAGGATGAGCTGTGCTGAAGCAGAATAAAGGGCGCATTTACCGAGCTGTGAATTAAGGCTCTGTTCTCTGCTGAAATCTGCTGCTACTTCGCTGTGTTTGAACAAGTCTCAGAGCAAAGGCAGATCTCTGCTACTGAGGGGAGGCATGGCAGGGCCAGTTCAGCTTGTTTCGCTCAGGCTTGCTCCTCTGCCAGAAATTTCTCTCCTCTCCTGACAATGATGCTGTAACGTTTCTTGTGCTATGGAAACCTACAGCACACTCCACAGAGGTCGTCTGTCCTCCTCCTTTTTTAAAGGCTGTCAGGACTGAGCCTCTATTAACGTTGTACATTTCAACTTGCAGAGTAAGAGCCTGAATAAATTGCAGAGAACTGCCTTTCACAAGGAGATGAGCAGTTCTTCCCTGCTCTACGTCCCGCAGCATGCTTTGGGAACAAGGTTACATCTATCTGAGTCATGACGACCAAGATAGCTCGGGCTGCATGAACTGCAGGCGGATTTCCAAGCAGAGAAGAGAGGTGGGGCCCGCAGCATTTGGGAACGAGAGGAGCCCCAGGACCTACGCTTGCCAGGAGCCTCTCGTTCACGCCGAGGCCCGGCGCTCCTTGCAGGCAGGTTGGCACCGTCCTACCCGCCGAAGAAGCAGCATCTCTTGCTGGCTTCCCACCAGCACGCAGAGTCTCTAATTTAGGAAGGCGAAGTACAGCCTCGCATGCCAGCCGTGAAGAGCTACCGCCCCTGACGTGGGAACAAGGACAGGCACATCTCTGCGGCTCACGCCCTGAGTAAAGGCACGCTGCCTTCTGGCTGCAAGCAACGGCAGCGTGCAGAGGGATGAAGGGGCCTGGGCTGCTCAGCCCACAGAAGACTCGGGGGATCTGGTTGCTGCCACCAGCCGGGGGGGCTGAGGAGATGGAGCTGGGCTCTTCCCAGAGCTGCAGAGCACACAGGGGCAGAGGTCTCACCCTGCAGCGAGGCAGATGCCAGCTCAGTACAGGGTCAGAAATGTCACGGGGAGAGCGTGCAGTACGGGGACACATGGCCCTGGGAAGATGTAGGGTCTCCATCCTTGGAGATATACAAAATTTGTCTGTAGGGGGCCCTCTGCAACTTGCTCTCTCCTTCAAGGTGCCCCTGCGTGGAGCTGGTCCTGACCCTCCTCTGTTTTTCTGTGATTCCAGGTTGTTACACGTTGTTTAACTGATGTGGCTGTGGAAAGGCACTTCGCTGTGTTTGCCCTTCTTTCTTTACCTTCAGATTGGAAGTAGTACTTTATTTCCATGAAGGTTCTGCCCTCCATTTTCATTGCGGTTTTTAAGATTTCAGGGTGCACACGGAGGTATGTAAGTCATAAAGAAAACGTGAGTCTTCAGGAAGGCAAAGGCAAAGCACTGCTGTAGCAGTTTTCTTTCTTGCCCAGGTATAATCAAAATGTACACCTTAAAAAAAAAAAAAAAAAAAGAGTTTATTGGTGAGAAGAGCTGAAATTATAAAGTATGTTTGTCAATTTTCCCCTTCTCCCAGGTCTCCAGGAACAACATGGGATTTTTTTTTCTCATCTAGATGGGTGCCATGAAGTGCAGTGAGAATAGTGCCACCTGGTTTTTCCCAATCATGTCTACATGAGGATTTGCTTTAAATGACATAGAAACGGACCAGTGTTGACTTATACAGAGCTCGTGGGCATTTGCAACGTGAGGCTGAATTAAACAGCCCTGCAAGCGAAAGGCAGTGCAGGACAGCACCTTCTGGTTACAGACATTCAGAGAGAGACTTCCATTCTCTACAATGCCAGTGATGTCAAAAAAAGATCTCCTGCCTAACTACAACCACCTCCTTCCCCTTAGACCTTTCACCCTTGGAAAAGACAAAGCTTTTTTTTTTTAGCAGTGGTGCTGGAAGCATTTTATTACCTTTCCTGCAGGCAGAGGTTTCTCTCCGTAGGGATACATGAGAGTGGTCAGGTAACGAATGGGCTGATGGGCTGAACATCTGCAGGTGCTCCGTAATGACAACAATTAAGCTATTCTGGAGCTATTACCATATTAAATTAACTGACTGCAATGCTATTAATTAGAATTCATGTTCGAGAAATGAAACAGCACAGCAATTACATTGGTATTTAATGACCTGTAAAAGTAAAATATAAAAATGCCAAATTTCCTCCTGTAATTCATTTAGTGTTGGAAGATGGTGGGTCAGGCTGCTCCCCCGTGTAACTCCAGCTACTTCTGTAGTTTTGCAACATGAATGATTATGACTCGAGTTACCCTTTATCTCGAAAGGATGATTATTTGGCAACTGATAATCAGAACTCCAACAGCTCTGCCAAAATTTAGAAATCAGGGAAAGTTCAGCTGGACTCGTCCTGAAGTCCGAAACTCAATACAGTTTTGGGAAAGGTTCAGAAAGGTTTGTGGTCTCAGCAATGCATTTACAGACAAGATCCAGCAGCGTTTACTTTTTGCATAAGACTTTAAGGTCTTTACTTTCCCTCAGCTCCTTTCCTTGACTAAAGTAAATATAAGTGCTTCCGACTTCATATTTGCTATTGAATTTCTCTAATTCTGTGACACGGTGACTTCTTCAAGATAAATCCTTGGAAACTGCAGGAGATGTGTCCTGCCTGGTTCTCTGGGGTTTCGTGATGTCAAGACCTGGACCTGTCTGTCCTCGTGCACAGCAGCTGCAGGAGCTTCGTGAAGTGTGCTCACCACGGGCCATGCCTGGAGCTTTGTTCTTGCTCTTGAACTTGCTCTTGCTCTGCCACGGTGAGCTCACCGAAACAGCCCCTGCTTGTTATTTTGTACCACCTTACAGCTGGGAGCTCTGGGTGCCATCCGCTCATGAACTGAGAAATGAAGTACGGAGAACAAGCTGGAGCAACTGAAGCACTTGTGGGTTGCTGTCTGCACGAGCAATACAGACTGGGCCAGCCGGCTCCTGTCCATGAGCCATCATCCAGTGTGAGGTAAGTTTGTAGAGCAGCCCACGAGGTGTTGCTTTTGGCCTGAGGGAGCTCTGAGCCAAAGCTGCTTCCAGCCCTTGTTGCTGCTGTCTGAGCTGGAGCGTTACAAAAGGGATAGCAGTGATGGATGTCACCCTTCTGTAGCTCGTGGCCCCGGATCCTGGCTTGTCCACGCGTTTCACGTTGCATGCTTTTCATGGGAAAAGCAGAGCCATGGCCCAGGGCATGTGCAGAAAATTCTCTGGAAGAGAAGCTGCTGTACTTACCCTGGAGTCTTCCACAACAATGCCTATTTCAGGCTGATTTTCTTCCCCTGGTGAGACGGGAGAAACGGTGGAATTTTAATGATTCATTTTATGGATGGGTCTGAATGTTTATTGTTGTTTTAACTATCAAAATGTACAGAGGCTGGAATCCATCCAGAGAAATGAAGGCGATTTCTTTTATTTCCTTACACTGCGTGGGGCAGTGAAATATTTCCATCTTTCTTACAACAGCCGTTTGCCTCATGAGCAGTGGGGCAGAGAAATTTGCAAGTTTGAGGAAAAACTGGATGGTCATCTACACTGGAAGCTTAACTGTGAGGTGTCACTTCTTATCTGCTGCAGGTTTGGGGCTTTCTGATCTTCTCTCTACCTGTGCATTCATAGTCAAAGCTGTTAAAAATAATGTTTTACTGTCCCAGAACTTCTTGGCTCCAGTCTCCTTTACATTTACTTTCTCAAGGCTTGATGCAAGGACATGGCTTATTTATTTTTAATCGCAGTGAGTTCCTGAGTGTGGCTCTGTGCTTGTGGGAAGCTGCAGATATAACTTGACATGCCCTGTACAAAATCCCAGGAAGGTATTTTTGTTTAAATATCAAACATTGTTTAGCCTCAAGTGTTTTAAATCAGGCTTAATCCCTTCTGCCTCTTAACCAGACTGTACTACCCCATAATTTTAAAAATAGTTTTATATACATGAGCGGGGAAACAGCCTTGACAGACCGCCCTGGTTGTCCTCATAAATGTTTGAGGCAAACTTTCAAGCCTTCAGAGCAGGCTTAATGTAAAAAAAAAAAAAAAAAGAAGTAGGAAGGCCCATGATTTATGTCTTTCTACTTGAATTTCAATAAAAAGGGATGATGGGGTGTTGCAAAAAAATGGATTAATGGATTGTACCTGGAGTTTTGCGACCCTCCAGACTGAGCCACTATAAATGTCCAAGTGTGACCTGTTGCGTAGCCTCTCTGTTGGAGCTCTTTCAGTGACGCTCTTGCAGTGGGCTGGGAGATAGAAATGCCTTGGTGAGGCTCTCCAGTGGCTCAATTTCCCCCCCCCAAAAAATGTGTTTTGTATTATGATTGTTGTAATTGCTGTTTTATGAAAAAGGCAGTGTGCTTGAACAACTTTTCCTTTTTGTATGGATGGTAGAGGCTCAAAATAGTTCCTTATCTCACTTTGGAGGCTTTTTTGTCCAAAACCCTTTTTATTTTGGAATGAATAATAATAATTTAATGTGGCCTGGACTTGTTCTTTGGCACTATGTCCCTAATTACAGGAAGCTTCTTGTGTTAAGGTGCTAAAGTTTGATGGGGAAAAGGTGTCTCAACTTCCACCATTTGTTGCGGGGATTTTCACAGGGCACAGACAAAAATCCCAAAGTTCTGCGTAACGCATCGGTCTCACTGTAAAACCCGCATGGACTCTTTGTGGATGCTCTGTGCCTTGGCAGATTGGTAAATTCAGGAGTCCAGAGGGTGACATATTCCCTATAAGTCCAACTTTATGTCCCGGGGGTCTGTCCACCTTGCCAAAGCCACGCTTTTTCCTCTTCCACGCTGGTTTTGATGATTAAACAGAATCATCAGGCCGTGAGAGACAGGCATGGGAAACACAAAGCTGAAAATAATTGTTCCCTACCACACAACCAAGGATTCAGTTCGAGGATCCAAGCCCACACAGCATTATGGGTATTAATTTTAGATAGTCACCTTTTTGAAGCTTATCCTAACCTAATTAAGTGTCTGTTTTCCCCTCAGGGCTGGCACTTTTACTAGATGAGATAACAGCTGCATCTCTGTGAGGAGTCTTGTGAAGGGCAAAATATTTGTTAGCGGTTGCTATTTTCAGCCTTGCCAGAATAAACAAAGTGCTAGGCACCTGCAGTCATTTCTTTTCAAAAGTCAGCACAATCCGTACGTACTCGGGGGGTCAGCAGAAGAAGGAGCAGGGGAACGGGCGGGCTCAGCCGGGAGGCTTTGGGAAGATGCTTCTGCAGGGAGCGATGGGCTCTTTGGTTTGGAGGCCCGGGGGATGGTTAGGTGATTAATAATGCTCTTCCAGCAAGGGTGAGGAATCTGCAGAAGAACAAAGTACTTTGAAATTGTTCGTGCATCTTGGGACGACGCAGTGTGAGCCTCGCCTTGGCTGTAAACAAGACAGCTAGCAAAAACAAACTGGAGGAGTTCAGACAGAGGCTAAGGCAAGAGGAAAGCAGAGAATATTTTAGTCCTTGCTCTGTTTTTGGCAATTAACCACAACTAGATTTCAGAACGCATGATTTTAGACCCTGCCTGTCTAAATATGTCTTCAGCTCGAAAAAAATTAGGCTTTGGGCTTAATGTGCCTCAGAGAGTTGTATAAATGAGATCAGGAAAACTCCTTACACAAGAAAAACATTCCTGACTGTGTGGGAGAGCAGATGGCACTTGGGTAAACTGTGTTTGTGGGAAGTCCCCCTGTGCCCTTAGGTGGCAAATGGCTACTGTCTCAGCTGTTCCCCTGCTTGGGACTGCAGGAAGCTGTAGAGAAAGCAAGCGCTGATAAAATGCACCGAGTGCTGCAGTGATGCAGCAGAGAGGGTCAGTGCTCAGACATTTCAAGGGTCAGCACTGGTGAGCTGCATTGTTCTGCTGCAGGGTTTTGTAGCCCAGCTCATGTTAGGTGGCAGGCAGCAATGTTTAAATTGCAGATGTGTTGCCGAGTGGTGCCTCTGGACACTGCATTAAAACCCAACTCAGGCTACAGGGAAGGAGCGGAGGGGGATTTGTGTGCCAGCACCATACCCAAGGAAAGGGCAGGAGTGAATGCACCCACAGGTGGGTCTGGATAGGGATGAATGACCTGCTGCTGCTCCCCATCACCTGGCTGAGGGCCTCTCATGGTAGGAGAGCTGTGTGTGTGGGTACATGGTGCTGAGACCTCTTGGGGGGGGGGTCACCCTTCAAAGGTGAGAGGTAAGACCTCCACCAAAGTCTGTGTGTGAACATCACGCCATTGTGCCTGCAGGGTTACGATCCACACTGCCCTGGATAAAGGTATTTGGGAAGAGTGTCAGGGCCCTGGGGCCTCTGCTAGGCCTTCATGGCCCTGATGAGCCTCACCTGAGACCACTTTGCCCACAGCCCAGCCCCCTGGCCCAGCAGTCCTTTTTCTGCTGACGCTGCAGCAGGGCTGCTCTCCAGTTCTTTGTGGATCTGCCTTGGTGGGGGCCCTGCTGAGCAGGATTGGGTGCATCCCAACTTCTCCTTGTGGTGACAGTCCAAGCCCAGCAAAGAAGTTGCAGCTTTCAGTGAAGGTAGGGCAGGGGGTGACCGGACTGGAGGGTTAGTGGGTGTTTCTGTAGGTCTTAGGCTAGTTGCTTCCATGTGTTGAGGGCACTGGAGGAGCCTGGAGGGAGCTAGGCTAGAGCTGATCCTTCCATACTGCTAGGATGAGTTGGGTTTGAAAATAACCTATTTAAAAGTCTGGTTTTTGTCTACAGTATTTACCTAGATGGCTACTTTTCCTCTGAAGTTCTGTGTTTTTCCAAGTATCTTTTATGAGTAAGTATGAAACCCTCGTGACTCAGTAACCATTTGGGATGTTTACCAAGGGAGGCTTATCCTGTCGTCCTGTTCTTGGTCTCTCCTAGTCTGCTTCCTTTCGCACAATAACCCTTCTGTTGTGGTTTGTTGTGGGTTATGTGGGGTGTGCATGGATTATTTTGGGGGCCACTTCTGCGTTATTATCAATGTCACCCCTAGCATTTTTCAAGGAGAGCGGATATTTGCAGGTGGAGAGTATCTGTATGAAAATGCGGTACTTACTTGGGTTGCTATGAGTGAGGAAGTCTGCAAAAAGTCAGATTTTCCAGGTCGATAAATATTTATTATCTGAAAAATCTGTTGTGAAGAGATTTATGAAGAAGCTCAAAACTTGACACTGATGAATAGCCTGCATTACTTCTGAATTCGGAGGCATCTATGGGAAAAATAAATGTCCTCTTTTTTGCTCCTGAGGGACTCTCAGGGGGCTACAAGAGCCTGGTAAAGCCACGTAGTCAGCTCCTCTGGAGAAACAGTGCTGGAGAACAAAGCCTGGAGAAAAGCACAGACATCTTAAAATCCCAGTGATCTGTTTTCCCCTTCAGCTAGTCTTGTAACACCTCACAGCCTTGCACGACCCCATGGTAGGACAGGGCACAGGGGAACCCAGGGGTGGGAAGAGCTGATGGGTGAGCCTTCCCCTTACCAGCAGCCCACCTAAAACCAGAGCTCTTCCAGCAGGCTGACAGCAACTCCAGCTCCTGATTTCCTTGGTTTATGCATATAGACAGCCTCCTCCTGCTTTCAGGAGTGCATGCTCAGGGGAGCCTGGGAAAACAATTTGTTTTTTGCCTTGTTTGTCTTTGCTAATGCCAGAATAGGGGCTATGATGAGAATCAGTCTTTTAGAAATAATGCTAAGGTTGGAGTGCCCGGTGCTTTTGGTGCCCCAGAGATGGGTGGGCTGATCAGCTGAGAGGTGCAGAAGAGATGCTGCTTAGGCTCTCAGCTTACCTTTGTGCTTGTCCATTCATCATAGGAATGAATGCTGGACAAGCACAAAGTCTCAAGCTCCAAAGTTCACTGCAGTGGCACTGGAAATAAAAACTGACTAATGGTATGCAAGGAATCCTGAGGACAATAACTATCACTTAACAGAACCTAATTTCAGTTTGATGATTCTTCCTAGTTGATCTGGGGTATCTTGACCATCAAGTCAGCCTAAAATATCTCCAGTGCTACAAATTTAGTTAGCCTGATCTGTTTCCTTTCTTAAAATTATAAGGTGCCTGTAGTGATCTATCATCCCTTGCTTTCTCCCTTCTGGAAGAAGGGTTATGTTGCCACCGCACACCCTTGGAAGTCAGACAGATCTGAGAGATCCCTTGCATGCTTTCCCACAGGAATAAAAGGATGGAGCAAGGATGTCTCAGATGCAGCTGGCTGAAGCAATTGCTTTAGCACCAGGGACTCAGCAACATTTTGTGAGGGCTGCATCACTGGTTCTACATACTAGCAAACACGGAGAGTATAGTGAGAGGAGCTGCTGTATGTGTGCCCTTCTCTTATACTTTTTACTGCCCCTTTAGTTATACCCTGTACAGCCACTCTGTAAAGTCCGAGATAAAGCAGCTTTTAAAACTTGGCATAACATTATTTAACTAAGTGGTTAGTTCCCAGCGGAAAGGTCTTTTCAGCTTATCTTTGGAAGACAGGGCTTTATTGCACTCTGGCTCTGTTACAAATTCTCCCAGTTTGCCCTCTGTTGAAGGGAGCTCTTACTCCTGAATTTTTATGCTCTGAGGGTAAAGACCTTTAAATATGGTACATCCAAAGCAAATTACAGCCTTAATCTAACAACAGCTGACTCAAAAATGAAGGTTATTAAATGTATTTGGGAAGGTGATAGTTTTGCCATGTTGCTCCCAGTCTGTAAGTGAAATCTGCACCTCTTCCCTCACTGCTTGTGTTGAGTAAAGATTTACTCCTGGTGTTCAAAGACGTCTCAGTTGTTAAATCTGGTAAGTTCCAGGTAAAATTCAACATGAATTGAGTGCATCTCCGCACTGTAAAGCATGCCGCTCATCTAGTCTGTCTAAGGGAGAGTGACCCAGGGCAAAGCTCTAACTGTTGCCAGGAAGCCTACAGCCCAAGTCCTTGGGAAATCTGACTCAGTAAAGAAATTCTTGCTCTTTTGTTTACAAATTCACTCTTCTGGAAAAAAACTTAAGACTGAAAAATGTAGAAGTTACAGTGTTAAAAGCCCCATATACATACTTATAACTATTTTTACTGAAATCCTGAACTAAGGAGCAAATCCACTTTTGATTTGGCTGTACTTTGAGAACAGAAACCAAATTTAGAGTCAAAATTTACTTTTTTATCATGGACTAAGCAAAAAACGAGCATGACACACAAACATCTCCTGTGCTGCCCCAGTTGCTGTGACATAGCTTTCTGCAGGAAAAGTGTTAAGAAAAGCCACATTAACCTCTTGTATCACATCTAATGTTTATCCGTGAGCAGTGAAATCAAACTGAACCAGCAAATTAAAAGTAGATTCATGGGTGGTAGTGTCTCTTTTCTTTTTACCCTTTTGGAATAGAATAGAAATGAACTAATAGGATTTGGAGGCAAATTTATAATTAAAAGTGACAGTTCCTACCCTGGTAGTTGCATATTTAAATTTGTATTTAAAGGATACGTTTTGGTTGGCTAAAGCAAAATTAATTCCAAATACAAAAGTTAAAGAATTACCTGTTTGATAGATCTTCCTAAAAAGCCAGTGTGAATACCAGGCTCAGAATGATTTGTTGAGCACACTAAAGCTGCAGTCATGCATAAGCAATGAAGCAAGGCATGTTGTAGCTCTCTTCTGGATTTGCTAATTCTGCTCGTAGTATTGATCTTCTTAACTTTTTTAAAGCTACTCCTGTCCAGTTATGTTTTTGCTTTCCTTTAATGATCTATCTTAGTTAAATTTTGGTCCGTCAGTGATATGCCACGGTTGCTTTCCTTAACAATATTATTGTTTCAAGTTGAGGTTATTTAAACAAAAGGTTCTTGAGATACTTTCCTGTAGCACTCAAAAGAGTCTTTTTAGATTTTACAGATTCCACCAGTCTTTGAGGCGTGAAGATTAAATTATGCCTTTGCTCAAGCTGTCTGTCATTCAACTTTATTCCTTCTGGTGCTCAATACACTGTAGTTTATCAGATAACAATAAACTGAAAATAATTTCTTTAAAAGATTTAAGTGTGAAAGTGCAGATTAAATGGTCAAGATGAATGAATCAAAAGCTCAAAAGTTTTGCAAAGCTGTCGTTGTTTGCATGAAGTGCACAACTCAGTGCAGGCTTAAATCCAAGCAGTACTGAAAATGAGGGGAGGAAGGGATGCTGCAGCTTTTTTGTTTGGAGGAAATGTGGTCTGAGTCCAGCTGTTAAAATTCAGAAAGAGCTTTTACAAATTTAAAAAGAAAATGCTTAATTGCTGGTGGGAAGGTAAAATGCAAATAAGGATACTTGAACGGAAGGAATGGTGAAGAGAGGTTTAAAGAATGATTAAAGGAATTGGTTCCTTAATCCTTAAAGTACATTTCAGCATTTCCTTCTCTTTTACTTTTGAAGTTTGTGAAGTTCTGAAATATCTCTGCCCTTCCAACCACATTCAAGACTGTCTACCATAAAAGCTGGGATCTGGAGGGGTCCTGTCCTTCTGGGAACAAGGAGGTCACTTCTATGTAGAATGCTCCTCCTTAGGGAAAAGGGGTTATACCTTTCTCTCCTGAATTGCAAACAGGGATCTGCCAAGGTATGAGCAGGTTCATAATGTTCTTGCGTGGGGAGAAAAGGGAGCTGTGTTTCTCAACTCAAGCATGCACTAGTGTCTAGGGTCAAGGTTTGTGCTTTAGGGATTTGGGCAGAGCCTGGTCTCTCAGTGTGCTGAGCAGAGAACTGCTCACCAGCTTAAGCCACAACTATGACATTGATATGGTGATGAAGGATTGGGCAGAGACAAGCTTGGAGCTTGTCACAGATTCCCATGAAGGTTCTTTACTCCACTCTGGGAAACCTTTCTGTTTCCAGGCTGCTCTCCAGGGCTTTGTGTATATTGTAAATACAACAGCCCACGGTCTATCTTCCAGCCTATCACCATGTGGCAGAGCCTTGGTCATTTTGAGATCATCAAATTCTTTCCCTTCAAGACAGAGGTCTTATCAAGTCTGTTTCTTGGGAACTGCCTCAGCCTGTGATGTCCTCCAAGGAAGCCTTCATGCTTGGGATCAGGCTACTGGATGCAAGTGAAGCCCAGGAGGTGATGTGTGGGCTGTTAAACAGCGTGGTTGTTCATTTACCAGGTCGTAGGCATGTGCTATGGCCTTGCCCAGTTTATTATTTTTGATGTAGCCAGAGTACAATGTCCACAAGAGCATTTGACTTTCTTCCTGATTTGGGCTCTTCTCTCTCCAGCAAGTTGCAGTGCCCGATGCTTCACGGAAGGCGTTATCCTCTGCTTGGTTACACCTGGAAGGAAGCTTCTTCCAAGCACTGATCACGAGAAGTCTAGACCATAAGTCATTTCCAGCCTATATAGTAATGCAACGCATCAGAAACACAACTTCTATTCCAACTCATGTAAATACTCCTCTTCAGAACACCTTGAACTGCTTTTCTTGTTCGTGTGGTTTTGTAGCAGTCAACTCATCCTGGCAAGTCAAGGGGCTGAATGAGTCTGCTCATATCACTGTGCTTTAATGCTGTCGTCGTTAGGTTTCTGCAGATTCTGGTGGATCTGCCTAACCAGTGAGTAAAGATGAGTAAGGAGCATAAAGGGTTTCTTTAACCTCACTTCACAGGCTTTTTTTTTTTTTTTTTTTCCCCTATTCAATTGTACTTTGATCTATTCGAGTTTTGGTTGCTTACAGACATGAGCCACTGAGGTATATTGTGCTCACTTCCTCGTCATTTGTTTTTCTGTACAGACTGTCCTTACTACTGATTACCTGCATAGTGCCTGAATGTTTTCCTTTTGAAATCCAAGAGGAAAAATACCGTAGCAAATAATCATGTAAACATTCTGTAAATGCTTGGAAGATAACAAGGAAATGAGTAATAGCCAGCATGGATTTGTCATGAACAAATCGTATCAGACTAATCTATTATTTTCTGTGACAGTGTAACAGGCTGTTTGGGTAGGGAAGAGGCAGATGATGTCATGTGTCCTGACATTAGGATGCTCTGACATCCCTGCAGATAAGCTGGGGAACGTGCTCTGGATGTGGATTTTCTGATATGGTTGGCTTTGTGTCCTCAGCAAGTATTTCTCCATGGGTCACTGTCAAAATGGAAATAAGTTGGCAGCGAGGCATCGTAAGGGTCTGTAGTGACTCTGGGCATAGTCAATATTTTCATTAACAATTAATTGATGGAAGAGGAAGGATGTGTATTAAACTTGCAGATAATGTTAAACAGAGAGAGACTGGAAGGCATGTGAGGTAGTTCTTCCTGGCTACTAGATCCTAGGAGAATTTCCACTGGTGTGATTGTGCATAGGTCAAGGTAATTTACACTTTTTGTTTGAATTAAAGATGAAATTGGAAAGCAACAAGAAGGACCAGAGAGCACTGATCTGAGAGGGAAAGCTCTTATGCTGGAGCAGGGGCTTGGACCAGATGGGCTCCAGAGGTCCCCTCCCACCTCAGCCCTTCTGTGAAGGCTGAAAGACCTGTGCTTGCTTAGTCCAGGGAAGAGAAACCAGGATGAAAGGCAAATCTTAAGCGGACAGAAAGCTGCCTTAACAAGGAAGGGAATAACTTGTTCTCTCTGTAGCGTAGAGGCTGGGAAATGAGGGACTTAAATAGCACCACGAGCTGCTGATGTCTGACACTGGAAAAAACTTTTACCATTCGGGACAATGAAGCACTGGAACATGTTGCCTGGGGAAGGTGCGTGATCTCTCGTACGGGGGTTTCTAAGAAGGAGAGAGACCAAGATCTGTCAGCAATGACGTAGCTACGAGCTGATTTCTGCCTAAGGGGATGGGGATGTGTTAGCTGAAGCCTCGAGTCCTCCGAGCGCTGTTTTCTGTAGCTGCGTGTCGCTGCTGAATTCAGCACTTCCATATTCATGTCTAAGCTCTGGCTGAGTACACGGGGAGCCTGAGGTCTCTCAGGCCTCTCCCCTCTACTTCTCTCTAATTTGGAAAATGAAGCCCAGGAGGGATAGGTCTAATTATGGTCTAGTTTAGAGGCACAAGTATTAGGGAGGGGAGGGATAAAGAACAGGAGCCTGGGTGCGAAATGTCCTGCCCCGTGTACCAGGCTCAGCCTTGTTGTGCTCCCAAGAGGCCCATCTGTGATGGCATTAACACCAAGCAGCTCCATCGCAGAGGAGGTCGCATGCAGAAGCCATTGAATTAAAATTTCAGGCAGTAAGGGAGGGCTTGTAATGTATTGGCAGCATTATCTGTAGCAGCACTGCCAGCATATTAGCGATGATGATGGAGTGACTATGGGGGAATTCATTAAATTTACAAGAGTCTCCCCAAATGAATCCACTGGCTAAAATACTAATTGCTGCCCTTGGGAGCACTTTGGCCATTTAGTTTCCAAGCAGAGCTTGCTCTCAGAATAGGATTATGCTACTGATGTTTTGCCTCAGTAGTGTCAACTTCTGTTAGGGTTTTTCAGCGCCATTAATAGTTTCTGTCTGCACGAAGCTCGCTGCCTTACTGAAAACAGGGCCTGCGAGAAACTGTATTAGGAGGGAGGAATGTTTCAATTCATGTGAAGTGCTCAAAAAGCATAAATATAAACAACAACCAGTATTATTGGTGGCACTGATAGCTGCGCAGTCCCTTTTGCTAAAAGAATTCTGAAACTTAAAAATGAACGGATAGAAATCCTCCGCTTTCCTTCTTAAACTGGCAGATACTTTGAGGCTAATGGGTAACGTTGCAAAGTCAAGTGTATCCCCGTATCTGTGAATGTATGCTGGAGAAATTGTCCAGAGCTGGAGACTGCAACCCTCTCCAGAGGTTGGGGTCTGTGGAGGATTTCCTGAATGAGCTCGAAGTGCAGTGAGTCACAATCTGGATATATAAGTTTTTTTATTTTTAAGTTCTGATCCTAGTTTAGAGAACTGGAGACTGGATGAAACAGAGCAGATCTTTTCCAGGTGCTGTGATAGTACCACAGGTCGGATTCTTGACTATAAAATTGAAATCTGTAATAACTTTCATGGGTCGGTAGCTGCAGAGTCTATTTCTTTAGAATTATAATTAAACCGTAATGTGGAAAAGGTGAAGCTTTTTGGATGAGGAGATGGATACTTTTTGTAAGACCCCTAGTATTATACACTAAATATTAAAGATAGCAATCCTAGCAATGATAGTAATCAATGGCTGAGAAAGGACAGGATATCTAGGGCTTGTTCATCCAGTGTGGGAACGTATTTCATAGCTAAAAGACTGCGAGTCTTTTATAGTCCTTGCTGTACCATTAATAATCTCTCTTTTGAAATGTGCTGATAGGCTTTTTTTTTTTTTTTCTGAGATCCTGAAGACAACCATCTGAATGACTGTCTGACAGGAAGGTGAGCTTTTGGGGTAGGAGAGAAGACTTGCTCAGTTCTGTTTCGCAGCTGCAGGTAAATCCAAACACAGTTGCAGTGTTAACCGGCATAGTCTTACTGCTGGAGTACAGCTTTCCAGCTGGGCTTTTCTTATTTTGCACGAGATGCAATCCTTGCTTGTCAAACCTGGGAGATGATTGACTCCTTGATTGTATTGCCTTGTTCTCAGTACATTGCAGTGCTTCCCAATTTACCTGCCATATGGCCAGCTCTTCTCAGAAATCCAACTGCACGAGCAATTTGTGCCCAAGAACCTGGGAAGGGAGCACGTTATTCACAAAGTATGTAACTGAGCACTGTGATCCAACCCATTAGCTGGGTGACATCCTTCTCTTTATTTGGACAGTTTAGAGGCTCTGCGGTTTCAAGTGGGAGCTGTCACTTAGACTTTCTGATCATAAAACTTAATTGAAATTTCATTCCTCTACCAGCAAGCGCCAGGTCACCAGATGGTTCCTAATTGTTATGTCCACACGTTATGTGCTGCAGTCCAGCACAGAATACTGTTTGCACTGATGTTACCAGGACAAGTGCTATGTGCACTCTCCAAATTTTTAACATAATATCTTATTGTTTAAAAATGTAAATACTGAAGTGGTTATTTTTACTTAACAGTGTAAAGTAATACATTTCCACATGGAATTTTTGAAGATTTTTTTTTGTTAGCTTGTTTTCTAAATCATGAATAAGACCTTAGCAGCTTTTTATCCGCAGCAGACCACTGGTTTCCTATTCAAAAAATCAGACTTTATGGGACTGTAAAAGCTGTGATCTGATCTGGGAGGCGATTCAAACTGCACTGTCTCAGCATATCAGTAAATGTGCTATAAGTAAGACTTACCCTGAGGCAAATGTTCTCCAGGACTTTGGATGAAATACCTAAAGTCAGAATTTAGAGTAGGAGATGTTAACGGGACAAATGGGGGAAAATCTGCCTGCCATGTTAGGTTCTTGACAGGCAAGAGAGGATATGCATATTGTGTGGATGGGCGTAAGCACACTTCATACTTCTCCAGCTCTTGCTCAGGACCTTCTGGGCTGGGATGTGCACTCCTGGTGCTGTGCTTTTTTGAAGTGCATGTCATGAGCTCGCTCCTTGCAGTGGGGCAAGCATATCCATGGTAGAAAAGAAGGGTGATCACTGCAGTCCATTAAAGTTGCAGGGCTGGACCCTGATCCTTTGCATGCCTCTGTCCTTGGAGATCTTTTGCCTTTTGGTCATGTACCTAAGGATATCGTAGCTGGGCCTTGTCCTTGTAGCTGGTTCTGTGGCTCTTTTTGGGAGTAATAACGCAGTAGGAGGTAAAGCTGTTGCAGAGGATTCTTGTAAGAGCAGGAACGTGGCCTGCTCTGAGTAGGCTGGAGCTTTCGTGCAGAAATGGACAGAACTATTTAGGACTCTTCAGGAATAACAAGCGTGATACTGAATGACAGAACCAGCTGCCCACTGAGACATGGGAATGGAGGTCACTCAGAAAGGCAGCTTTTGGAAAATAGAGAGTAATAATAGATGATATGGTGCCTGAGGGATTTCCGACCCCTTGCAGGACTGGAGATGGAAAGTTTCCTAGCTGATGCACTGGAGCATCTCATTTGCATCAAGAGACATTTTTGCACTTAGCCTCCAGATGTGCTTAAAAGTCTTGTTGATGTTCCCCAACAGCTGTCAGGAAGATGAGGAGGAAAGAGAACAAGTAATCCTCGTCACCACTGGTAGCTTTACAGCAAGTTTGAAGCTTCAAGTGGCAGGGCTTTCCTCTTGGCTTCTTCCATTGCTTTTGTTCCACTCTCCTGTTTTTAACTGGGGAGGCAAAGTGTGCTTGGTGGTGCGTGCATTTCTATGGGTACTGTTCACTTCTAACTTTTTGTCCAGAGTGACTTCCAAAGTGAAAAGAAAAAGGAAAAAATCAACAAGTTGTGGTGCTTTGTGCCAGGATGGATTATTACTCAGTTTAAGAGTTCAACCCAAGGTATCAGTTCTGATTATAGAAATAGTTTTTATCCATATATCTTAAAAGCCAAGCTCTAAGTGAGATGCCAACTGAGATACTTAAGTTAGCCAGAGGAGAAGCAAATAAGACCGAGGTCCCTCCAAGAGGGACCCTTCCCTAAAACTTACTCCCTCCTTCCTGTTCTTGACTTCATTTTAATGTCCCACTGGTCAAAACGCAAGGCCTGCAGGGCTGTCCCCAGAAAGACATTCTTTCTTTGACCTGGTGTGTGGGGAGCAAACTCCTGTTGTCAGTATTGCATCAATACAGCTTTATTTTGCTTTATGTTGTCCATCTGATCCATAGCTTTGGTATTTACTCCGCTTGCTGAACTGTTGGCAGGCCTGTGTGAGGTGGCTCCAGTAAAAGCAGGACTGCTGGGATCTAAACTATTGCTAAACTCAAACAAAAACAAAATGCATATCTCCACAGTTCTTCCTATTGGGATCAGAAGTAGAAGTAATAAATACAGCAAGGGAAGCTGTTCTCAAATTATTTGGGATGTTAAGTGGAATGGGAAAGTGCTTCAAAATACTTCTCAAATGGGTTCTGTAAACATTCCTTGAATACCTTTCGTGTGCATAGGCTTGCTGTGTGATTAAGAAGATGCACACTTTCTAGAAGATTAGTTCTGGGTTTGTTAAAAATCGCAGAGGCTGGCAAATAAAATACCTGTTCTGCTTTAGAAAATGAAAAGAAGCAAAGTTTCAGAGGAACATTTGGAACCTAGTCCCCTGTTTCACATCAAACTTCTCTAAGCTTGCCCAGGACTCACTTTTCTAGACATACAAACGTGATGCCAGCAGCAGACAAGGAATGTTTCTTTGCCTGACTCCTGTTTTTATATATAGCTGTAAGGTTTTGCAAAAACAGAAAGCAAATTTCAGCTAGGACTCTGTTACTGTTAGTGCTTTCCTTGATATAGCCCTTGACTGCATCAACCCAAACTGAACTGAAACAGCACATGTGTAATTTGGCAGAGTTTAATCAACATTAATTGTTGATTAAATGTGGAAAAAGGATGTAGTTAAAAAGTGGTGTTAAAACAGTGATGGAGGAGTGGGTTGGCAAATATGCTGCTCATTGAAACAACCAATTTTCACGTTGATAAAGGTTTTGATAGCAGTGAAACTGCTCCAATGTTTTGCTATTAGAAATGGGTGTATAGGAAATGTACTGAAGTACCTTGCTTTCTGGGTTCTTAGCTTTGTCCTGAAGGATCCTGAGCAAGCGGTTAGATTCTTGTTTTGAACAAAACCGTTAGGCATCTGTTCGGCTTTGCAAAAGCAACTGGACAGTGCGAGGAGTGCTGTAAAGCAGGACTATGGGAGCAGGAGATAAGAGACCTGCAACAATCAGAAGGCTGCAACTGCTTCAGAAGACAACAATAGATGTGAATGGTGGCTATGAATCAGAAACCAGATTTTCTTACATACAGTGATTCTCTGGCTGAATCTTGTTAGAGTTGTGTATAAGCAAATTAAAACTGCATCCCATGGTATGTCAGAGCTTTCCTTATATTTCCTTGCTGTGTTCTAGGTTAGCAAGATCTGACCGTGTTTTGTGAAGAGTTTCCTTCACTACCATAGCAGTTCAGTTTGGATCGATTTTATTCATATAGCTTTATCCCAGTGACACCAGCAGTCATGAGAAGGCAGACAAAATATCAAGGATCACAATGTGGAGAAGGTCAGAACATGATCTGGTGGTTTGTCTGTCTGAAAGTCTGTCTGGCATGTTCCCTTTTGGGAACTTTTAGAGAATAGAGCTACCTGCAGGCAAAAATGAGCAGAACTGAGCCACACAAAGGAAACAACACAATTTCCAGCAACTTCTCATTCTTGAGAATGGGAAAAGCTAAGGTTATGTAGAAATGGCTTTGGAGTAGGGAACTAAGGTGTATGGAAGGAGAAAGGGGATAAATCATGCAGAGCACTGCGGACAACGGGCAGAGCTTCAATTTAGTAACAAAGATGAGAACAATGAAGGTGTCTGAGAAGTGTTTGGAGATTGTTTTGAATGATAAGTATGGGCAAGCTGAGGTCTAGAGATGGCATGAAGTATGTCCTGATTTAAAAAGCTGGAACAGCCAAGACATCATGGTCAAGGGAACAACAAGGATTTGTTGCTCAACAACCCTGAAATGAAGTTCTGGAGATACTGTGAGGAAAAACAGGCAGGACTGCATGGAGGCATTGAAATTTAGGGGAAAGTCAAAGGTTACTCTTAGTACATAAGCCTCAGGGACAGGAAAAATATTGAATCTGCCAACAATTAAAGACAGGAGAAAAAGAAGTGGAATTTCCGTGACACTAAGGGAGTTTCTTTCAGTCATGATACCACTCAACTTTCCAAATGGCTCTGAAAATATTTGTTGAAGCATGAGTTATCTTCTTTCAAAAACATTTTTGCATTCCACGAGATAATGCTGTTAGAGCCCTCCGCACGCCTTTCCATTCTCTGACTTTTTTCAGGTGACTAATTCCCATGGAATTTCAGGGGATTTGACCATGTAAATACCTGCACTTCCTTCTGAAAACTTGCTGCCTTCTGTTAATGGATACAAAGAGCCAAATTCCTACCTGATGTAGCTCAGATACTGCAGTGCATAAAGGAAACCTCCTAGGCTATCACTCAAAACATTTCAAAGTCTGTGATTAGAATAAATATATATAATAGACATCTGTTTTTTTTCACTTAATATTTTCAAGGTATTTTAGTAATTAACTGTAACTGACTCAACCTTTAAATGCTAATTTAGTTAGGAGTAATGTGTATCTCAGATGTTATTTAAACATTTCCTCTGCCAAGCCATGTTATTTTAAACAACTGGTATGTGAATCGCTTGCAGAGGTCTCTGCAGAACTGAAGATTAATACCAGCTTCTACAGCACGAGACATCCAAATTCATCCTCTAGAAACCAATAGAGAACTGACTGCCCTTCCGGGAAGATGTAAGCTAGCCTGTAAAGTCAGGGCAGGTCTACGTTAAATTGTGATATAAAATTCATGCAAGAATTTAAGCGATTCAGTGAAATCATAAGAACAAAACAAAAACAATTTAATGCGGGTGAATGTCGATGCCAAACAAGAAAAAGGCAGTGAAGCTGTAGCTCATCAGGGTGACTTCAACATAACAGAACTGCATACATAAAAGGAATTTAAAATGAGAAGAATCTGAACAAAACTGAAATTAAAATCCAGCAGTGTACTGCCTAAAAGGATGGAAAGTGGAAGCAGGTAGCAAGCATCAGCAAGAGCAGTTGTATTGCCATTAGTTTGAAATTGGTGGGAAATTAAAGCCAGAATACATTCTCACAGGGATCACCTTGGTCATCTAAAATGTTTGATTTTAGGAGGGAAATTAAAAAGTTAGAATCAAAGATAGGGTTGTTTGGGAGAGGTAGAGAAACCTGGTGTCTGATAACCGTGGGTAAATGTTCAACCACGGGATTGTGGATGACTGTCCTGCAGCTCTGAATGAGCAGGGTTATATTTCACAGGAGCTAGTGAAGCATTTAAAGAAGCTAGTGAGCATTTAAAAGTCAACACAACCTGTTAAGGATGTGAATGTAAGATTCAATGATTTGACTTGCTTCTAGACAGCCAAAGCTGAGCAAGCAGGAAAGGAGCTGCTGGTGACAAATGCTGAGAAAAGGAAAGCAGAATCCCAAAGGTTTCCAGATGATGACTAGCATTTAACTCTGAGTAGCACTTGCACAAAAAAAAAGAAACCAAATGATTACAATTGCAGGCATCATAAAATACTGGGACACAGAAAATTTAAAGTACTGAGAATTAGTTACCCAGTCAAAAAAGTTAATTGTGCAGTTACCAAGGCTAGATGTAGCTTTAGAAAATAGAAGAAAAGGAGCTCCAATGTAATGAAGGGATTACAAATTATGAAATAAGTAATAGGAACTATGTCAAAAAAAAACCATCACAAACAGAAAAGAAACAGCATCACCTAATCAGGGTGTTGAGAGCTGAGGAATAAAAAATGAAGTGGAGGAAACCGATGCTTGGCTGAGTCTTTAACAATAAAAAACGTTTTTAGCCACTGACAGCACAAAGGGTGGAGGACTGACCAGAACTACCCTACAGCAGGAAAACTTTACAGTAGAAGAGGTAAAAGAGTGACCCAAGCTGTCACTCTGTTATCCTGCTCTCCCCATGGCCCCAAAGGCTATATAATGCTGGCTTATTTACATTTATTTGAATAAATATAGTATGGTGAAAATGATGTCTAAAAGACAGTCATAGTAACTATTGCTTTAGGGTCATAAATTTTTGAAAGAAATGTATGCATCTATGAGTTTGTTTCTCAGTTTGGGACTTGGAGTGAAATATTAAGTTCAATTTTATCTTAGCTGATTGAACCGCTTCTAAGCAATCAGAGTATGGTTTTGAACACCCATCTACCCTATTCCTAGAATACAATGCAATTTCAAAGATCAGTTGTTAAAGTAGCAAGTCAAAAGCAAAAAGCTAGATGGCTTTCTGTAGTGATAAACTATAATTTATGTAATTAATATTAACTTTTTAATTTCACTGTAAAGTTTAAAGTGTAACTAAAAACTATGAAATTTGATTCTGAAGTAACTATAGTGTAGTATAGTGTTTAATACTGAAGAGCAAGGAACTTTTTATAATTACTGGATTGAAGTGAAAACTACAGCAAATTCAATCAAAATACTGTGTGTGCGACATTTCAGGGCTATCAGAAAGTGGGAAATCAGTAGCTTTTAGTAAATATCTTGTTCTTGTCATGCTTTACCCGGTGACTAGCTGTTCAAGCACATACCACATCGGTAAAGGAGACTGTGTGGTTGTGGGGATTGCTCGATGTTCATTAACTATTTAAAGCTCCTCTGAGCAGATAGCTGGGGGCCTCCAAGACAGCAGCTTGTTTTTACGTCTGTCTCCCAGTGGGCAAGTGCCCCTGCTGTAATGAGTACTAATTAATAATTTTTCCAGGAACAGTGACAAAGAACTGTGGATTGAATGCATGTGGAAAAATTAGTTATTCTGGCTCAAAAAGCTGAGTTTTCAAATCATGTTCTTGGCGTGCAGTGGGACAGGATTTGCTTCTTTACCTCTCTGCTCCTTTTCTAGGCTGTGTAGCAGTCTCTAGGGAGCAGTTCTAGGGTTGAGATGTTTCTGGGAAAGCAGTTTTCCAATGCACTGACATTCCTAGGACTAAATCGGACCTTTTAGGGCAGAGAAGTAGTGCAGAAGTGCAGGAGTATCAGCACTTGTCTTTGATCCCACTGCTTCACTTGGACACCCCAGCTCTACGGCTCTGGTTCGGCAGGGGACGTGCTACTATTACTTGCCTTTCCCACCATATTGTCATGTCCACTGCACAATTGTAATCCATGCAATTTGGCACCCACAATTCACAACTGATGTCTTTATGAAAAATTGGTTGAGTACTTCCATTAAGGTAGGGAAATCTTATTAAACCTCTGATGTTAACAACTTGATCACAGGGGTACAGGAAGCAAGTCATAATGACAAAATTGTCTGGCTAATGTAGTTGAGTGTAGATTATTATAGGATTTGTACAAAAGGGAATTTGTTGCTGGCTTTTTTTTTTTCTTCCATACTTTATACCAATAGTAAACATTTCTGTTTTGTGCTGCTGGGCTGAGATATGGAATCTTCTTGTCGTTAACAGGTACTTCTTGCAAATACATTGGTTTGTGACTTTTCAGTGATAAATCAATGACATGAAGTTCCTTCCCGTTTTTATTGACTGGGAATTTTTTGTATATTAAATAAAATAGTTTTCTCTCATAACAACATAGATAATATCTGAAAAGATTATTATCCCAGAGGGTAGGAGCCTCTCTGTGCAATAGCAACTACCTTGAGTCTGTATTTGAAAAGACAAAAACCTACTAAAGCACATGAGCATTATGCTGACATTCTGCTCTTGTGTCAGAAAACTAGTACATATTTTCTGTCACTTTTCAACATTTTCCTAATGAAATTATAAATGCTATTGCAGAATAAACTTCACAAAATTATCCCAGATAAAATCCGATGAAAATAGATAGGATACTTCTGTTATTTAAACTAACAAAATATTGTTCCTAACGTATTTACTACTGGAACTTGAAAAATGAAGGTGGGATAGGAGATAGAAGGGGACTGGGAATTTGCCCTTGAATTTCAAGCTGTTTGGGGTTGACAAATCTCTTTAAAATAAACTTTTCTGAAGAAACGATCTTCAAATCTTGGGTTCTTAGTGTTAGCAACTCATCTGAATAGACAAGCAGTAAAAATGGCTGGGCAGCATTGTATTTCAGTGGCATGGGAATGGCATGGATCTTAATCAATAAAATCAGAATTATTGCCATGTTTGTGTATAAATGACAGTCTGAGTTAATGTGTATCAGAGGTCCATGGCCTTAAAAGTTAATTTTTTGTCTGGAAGTGGAGTTGATGAAGCAGAGGCACCCAGACAAACATTTCAGAACTGCTGTGCATAGATTCCTTTGTAGAGGTATTTTCAGCTGCTTACCTTTAGATTAAATATACTGGTAGTGTTCTCAGAAGTCAACACCAAATACTTGAATAATCCTCACAGATGTTAGTAATTTAAATACATGTAGGAAAGGTACTGTCATTGCTACAAAATAAATACATAGTAGGATGGAAATAAAAAAAATCCCTCAGAAATGTTCAAGTGTAAACAGATTCTTGAGATAAGTCCATGGAGTACTCATTGTCACATTAGGAAGGCACCGTGAGAAACAAAAAAGCCAGGGAAAGAAGTCAGATTGTAAATGGCAGGGGAAAAAGTAAGTCCGTCATTTACAGTCTTGAGGATAAATGTCATAAATGGTGAGTTAGTTGGGAATGTAAAGTAGAATAAGGAAGTGAACACGTCAAGGAGTGGCAAGAGGCAACGAAAGAGATGTAAAAGCAAAGGCAGCAAGCTTGAGCTCTCATCAGATTCAAGTCAAAGACTGTCTCTGAAATTTGTAACAGGGATACGGACAGACTCTAAAATAAATAAAAACTCAGTAGTAAAACAGCAGATAAGACATAAGTCCAGTGATTAAACAGGAACTCAAAAACCAAACCAGAAATCAAAAGCTAGCATCAGGTGGTAGTTCAGCCATTGTAATAGAAAAGGGGATGTGGCATACAGCAGTTCAGCCAACAGAACAGAAAAGGAGGTGGCAAATTCTTCATTATCGTGAATCTTTAAATCAAGATGTAATATGCTCATTTGTTCAAAGTTTCTTGACTGTGGGTCCAGCCCCTCCACTCCTTCTCCACTGTCGGAGAATGCAATCAGGGAGTTGTGAAGCGTGGAAAATTTACTGCCCTCTCTTTCCTACTCTTTGCACACCCTTACTCTTCAAGGTCAAGTAGCTTCCATCAACTCCTCGAAGCTCTCCCAGATAATATAGATTTACAGTCATCAATAATTCTTAAACTATTTTATAATCACGAAAATCTAACTTCAATGAGAAACTTCAACCTACAATAATGGAAAAAGGGCTCACCTAGTTCTGATCACTATATTTAGTGACAGAACAGTGAAACAAATGCCTCGTTATACCAATTAGCTGATAAAAGTATGTGCTGCTATTGGCTGTGACTGTTTTGAGCAACTATTTGTAATAAAACATGGAGCTATTTTCACGAGGGAGAAAAACTTAATGTTCAGCTAGGAATGCATTTTGTACTTGGCTGTTTCTGTAACACATTACTTCTACCCTGGATAAGTTTTATGAGTGCTGCATTCGCTGCTTCTGTTTTCTTTTCTGCTTTTGACAGCAAGTTTTTTTTCCTGTGCTGTTCAGATTACTTTTGTGTTAGGATACTGATGTTGATGCCGGGCTCTAAATACCAATCAAGATCCACCTGTTAAGAGATTCTAGTAGTTTATTTGAAAAGCTCTTAAGTAAATTAACCAATATATTAAATGTGCATGATGTGGTCTTAAATTAGCTTGTATTACTTGTAGCTACATGTAGCACTTCATACAAATAGTTTAAATACCATATTTTAATCCAGGCAGTGACAAAGTGTGATTACATTGTATATCCTGGAAGATTGTTTATTACAAGTTCACTGATGTCTTTATACTGATTAGGAACGTGTAGTTGTCCCAAGAAATCACCATCTTTGTCTGACAAACTGTTTTCCAGTACATGAAGTTCAAGATCAGACAAGTTGGGTGGCAAGTAAGAGCTAACTTGAGTTAGTGACTGGCTTTCTTCTGTGGAGGCCTGCCCCTTTCCTACATTCTGATCAGTATCAGTGCTAACTTGCTTGCTTCTCGGTGTAGATGCTTGTTTAATATGCTGATCAACTCTGTTCTTGTCCTTATTGATCCATTCGGCTTCCTGCTCTTCATCTAATAACCTTGCCTGAATGGAGGCATCATTAAGTACATCAACAGATTCACCACTAGTTCTTTTGCTGTTTATTAACTTGCGGTTTCTCTTCAAAGAGTGGACTGGGGATGAAGCTGACTGCACTGGAGTAAGATCTGATGTACTTTCAGCTCTTTGACTTGCCTTTGAAACTCTGGACCTGATGGATTCCGGTTCTGTATCTGACCAAGGTTGCTTTGGGCTTTCAAGCCAGAGGGGTTCAGGACTGCTGTCAAAAGCTTCCAAGTCTCTGCCTGTACACTCAGCACTGGTGAAATCTTCTGAATAGGCTGTGTTGTCAGGACTAACAACAAAGTCGTCTGAGTATATGAGTTCAGAGTTCTTCTCAACACTTGTGCTGGGGCTTGGTTTGTGATCACTTACAACAAAAACATCATCGTGCTCTGTGGTTTTACGATGACGTAAGTGTATTTCTTCCTCATTACCATTACTTCCCTTCCCATTAGCATCTGATGGGACAGCTGCTGGGAGATGGACTTTCAATTCCCTCTCCTTGCAAGCAGACTTTAATATGGTTTCTCCCAGTAAGGGGGCTGCAGTTACTTTGCGTGTATGTTCTTCATTTGCAATCTCATTCTTCCTCAACAGCCTTTCAACAGCCTGCTTCTGCAGGTCAGGGGAAACATCTCCTGTGCTGCTGAAGTCCTCTTTGAGAGTGCTGTTTTGTAACGAAGTCTCAACAATTTCATCCAAATGACCATCCTGCTTTGAACTGTCTGCATTGCTACAGTGCTTGTAAGGAACCCGGTGTTTTTCTCCAGCATTTCTGAGCAGCTTTCTTTTGGATGAAGGGCTCCTCTCCTTCAACATCTCCACTCGCTTTTTTCTGTACTGCTCTCTCTGTTCAAGCTGTATCAGCTTATCGGGGTTGGTCTGCTGCAGCCGTAGCCTCAGCGTGTTTGTCAGCCCATACAGCAGTTTCCTTCTGGGAGCTCGGTTCTCCTTAGTCTCGCAGTTCCTTTCAGATCCAGTCTCTCCCTGGGGTGCAGCTTGCTTAGGTCTTCTCACAGCCTGTGCAGACTCCTGGGTGGTAGCTGCCTGCTGGCCTTGCTTGAAGGGAGCGCTGGCAGCTCTGCTGTTCCCCTGGGATCTCACAGGTTCCTCTGCAGCTTTGCGGACAGGGGAGCAGCCGGGGGGCTGTGGATGGGTGCTGCTGCCCTTTGGGGCCTGGTAGAGCGAGGCCAGATTTGGGTGGCCGGCACCCAAATCTGTGTGGCCGGTGAGCAGCGACAGCTCTGCCAGCAAGGCGCTGAGCAGCGGCAGCTGCCCCAGGGTGGCAGGGGGCTGCCGGGGGTGCAGCAGCGAGGGCCCAGCGCTGGGCTGCGGGGGGCTCTGTGCTTCGCCGTGCTCCTGCGGGCTGTGCACCACCACACGCTCCTCTGGCCCCGCCGCTGCTGCTGGGGGACGCGGCCGGGCCGGCTCGCAGCGGTAGTAGAGCACGGGCGGGCAGATGATGTTGCCCCCTGCCTCTTCCTCTTCTTCCTCCTCAGAGGAGGAAGAGGAGAGGTGCGGGGATGCAGCAGGGGGGGCGGCCGGGCTCCCCTCCCCGCCGTCCCGCAGCCTGCTGAGGCGCACGCCCAGCGCCAGCTCCCCGACGGGGCGGCCGGCGGCGTCCCGCAGCGGGAAGCGGCCGCGGCGGCCCCAGCAGGAGCCCGGCCCGGGGGAACCCCGCAGCCGGGCGGCGGCGGGGGCGAGCGAGAGGCGGCAGGAGCCCAGCAGGCGGGCGGGCCTCGGGCCGGGCAGCGCCAGGACCAGGGCGCGCAGGGGCTGGCGGCGGAGCGCGGCGCGCAGCGAGCCCCGGCGCCAGCGGAACAGGCAGCGCTTGCCGCGGCCGAAGGGGAAGAGGAAGGGGCGGCCCGGCAGCGGCGGCCGGCGCGGGGAGGAGGCGGCCGGGGGCAGCAGCAGCAGCGGGGGGAAGTCGAGGAAGCGCAGCGCCACCGCCGGGCGCAGCGCGGGGCCCGGCGCCGCCAGCCGCACGGCCGCCACCAGCAGCTCCAGGCAGTACAGACCCTGCCCGCCGCACCCCGGCATGGCCGCCCCCGTCCCGCGGCTCCTCCGCGCCGCCGGCTGTTACCGCCAGCAACGCGCCCCTGCAAGGCGCGCTGGGAGCTGTAGTCCTGGGCACGGCCCTGTCACGGAACCACGGAGCCCTCAGGGGTGGAAAGGCGCTCCGAGATCACCTCCTCCAACCACCCCCCTACTACCATTGTCACCCACTACATCATGTCCCTAAGCACCACGTCCAACCTTTCCTTAAAACCCCCAGAGGGTTCGTGACGCCACCACCTCCCTGGGCAACCCGTCCCAGTGCCTGACTGCTCTTTCTGAGAAGAAATGTCTCCTCACTTCAACCTGAACCTCCCCTGGCACAACCTGAGGCCATTCCCTCTAGTCCTGTCACTAGTTATCTGTGAGAAGAGGCCGGCCCCCAGCTCCTCACACCTTCCTTTCAGGCAGTTGCAGAGAGCAATGAGGTCTGCCCTGAGCCTCTTCTTCTCCAGACTAAACACCCCCAGCTCCCTCAGCTGCTCCTCACAGGCCTGGTGCTCCAGGCCCTTTGCCAGCTTCGTAGCCCTTCTCTGAACACACTCCAGGGCCTCAATGCCCTTCTTGTACTGAGGGGCCCAAAGCTGAACACAGCACTCGAGGTGTGGCCTCACCAGAGCAGAGCACAGGGGGACGATCACCTCCATGCTCCTGCTGGCTGCACCGTTCCTGATACAAGCCAGGCATGCTGGATGTCTTTCTGGCTACCTGGGATCACTGCCGGCTCATGTTCAGATGAGCATCGACCCTCCCCGATCCCTTTCCTCTGCTCAGCTTTTGAGTCACTCTGTCCCAAGCCTGTAGCACTGCATGGGGTTGTTGTGGCCAAAGCAGAGGACCCGGCCCTTAGCCATGTTGAACCTCATCCCCTTGGCCTCTGCCATTGATCCAAACTTTCCAGGTCCTTATGCTGAGCCTCCAAATGTACAGTGTTGTGAAGTAGGAGTGGAGTTAGTCTGGAATTAGTCCCCAGGGCCATGACTCTCGGGGTCCTGGGCACTCACCAGCCACTGCCACCTCCCAGGGCCATGGGCACCCCCAGGAAACCTCAGTGGGACACGGGCACCCTGCCAGGATGTGGTCTCTCCTCCTGGGGCATGGGCGCCTGGGCGGCACCTCACAGCTCTTCTCTCCCGGCCCAGCTCCCTCATTCCTCTGCAGGTGTGTTCTCTACAACGCACACCCAGCAGCCCTCACTTGCCCCACTGCCTCCCATGTGGCTGCTGCCCCAAGCCCCTTGGTACCAAAAGGACACACACAGGTTGTGTAGGGATGATCTTTATTGAGCTGGGAGAAGTGGTCTGCTACCAACAGAAATTTTCCAGAGTCTCCCAGCCAGCTCTGCTGCACACGCGTGCTCCTGCTGTCCTCTGTGGAGCAACAAAGCAGAGCCACGTCCTTTGGGATGCCAGTGGCACCTCAGGGAGGATGGAAACGGAGAATTCTCCTCAGAGGTCCTCATGAGATGAATGGCGAGTCCCCGCTGGCTGTTGTTCTGGCAGGGCGTGGGCAGCCCAGCAGGGGACAGCTGGCATTGTCGGTGGTGCCCACGCAGGGAGGAGGTGTTCAGGGCGATGTTGGCATCCAGTTGTCAGGGGAGATGCCTTCAGCGCAGCGAGAGCCTTCGGAGGGCTGAGGTGTGTCCTGCCTCACCGGCTCGCTGTCAATCTGAAGAGAATTGACTGTCAGGTGGCTGAAAATGCTGTGCTACAATTATTAGCCAGGCACTTCCTTCCACCTGCCCCTTTTCCCAGTGCGATGCCTACCCTCTCACGGGCCTGAAGGTCCTAAGCCCAAGGGCTGCCCCAGCAGGTCATGGGCATTCCCTGGCCACTGCCATCTTACAGGGCCGTGGGTGGTGGCCGGGCCACGCGCCCCTTTCCCTGGGTCATGGGCTCCTCCTATGGGGCAACCCCCAGCCACGGGTCCCGAGCTCCTCTCCCCCCTTCTCCTGGAGCATCAGCCTCCCCAAACCCATGGCCAGCAGCACTCACTCGCCGCGCTGCCTTTCCTGTCACCGGTACACGGGATGCACGCTCTAGATGAATTTGCGGAGGGCACACACGGGGGCTGTTCTTCTCCCGTGCTTGTTTTGCGCCTTCTTCCTCCGACGTGGCAGCCCAAGCTGTTGCAGGCGGAGCTGGTAGAGGCGCTTCAGGCACCTCACCATGATGGCAGTGTTGGCCTCCATCCGGCAGAGCAAGGCGCCATCATCCAGAGCGTCCTTTCCCCGGCGGTCTGTCCAAAAGGAAGCTGAGGCCCGCCGGCCCGTGCCCTGGAAGCAACAAGAGAAGTGGCACAGTGAAGGGCAGGGACGAGGGCTCACGAGGTGGCGAATTGTCCTGCTGGGCTCGGCTTCCTCTGGAGCTTCCAGCCTCGTAGGACTGCTCCGGGCAGCCGTGGGGGCTCGCCACAGCTGGCCCTTTCCTGCACGCGGCGTCTCCAGCACTCACCTGTCTGAGGCGTCTCTTTACTCTTCTCCAGAGGCTGTGGGCAAGCAGCCCCACGCCAAGGAAGCAGATGGTGTCCCAGTGAGTGCACAGCAGCCAGACCCTCCTGCCCAGGGCAAGGTGTTCCCAGAAGTGGAGCAGGGGGTAGGGCAGGTCGGAGGGCTGGCGCTCGGTGCCGACGGGACGTAGCTTTGGGCCCTCTGAAGGGTCCACGGAGTTCAGCCTGAGCCGGATCCAGCTGGGGCAGCTGGAAAGGCCGAGGCTGCAGGGCCAGTTGGAGACCTGGTGCTTGGGGCCTAGGCTCCGGCTGACCCTGACCCTTTCCCAGCAGTGGTGGCCGCAGAGGCCAAGGCCACATGCCTGGAACACAGCCACGGCCAGAGCCGTGACCAGGAGGAGAGCCAGGATGAACTTCATGCTGCTCTCTCCTGATGAACACAAATCGACACTGGGATGGCTGTCACGCTGAGCAGAGCTCCAGCAGTGACCACCAGCGCTAGCAGCAGAGACCAACAGCACTAGCGGCAGTGACTACCAGCACTAGTAGCAGTGACCAACAGCACTAGAGGCAGTGACCAACAGCACCAGTGGCAATCACCAGCAGCACTAGCGGCAGTGACCAACAGCACTAGCAGCGGTGCCCAGCCGCAGCCTGCTTTTATACCCAGCCCTGTCTGAGGTCACAGGGCCTGTCGCCTGGAGACAGGCAGGCAACAAAGGCCATGGCGAGGCTGGGGAGGACGCGGGCAGCTGGGCTTCGAAGCCTGCTGCTGCCACTGCAGTCTGCAGAGGGGGTCTGTCTGACCAGCGGGGCGGTGGGCCTGAGCCCCCCCGTGTTTGGGACTGTGCCCTGGATTTCTCAGTGAGAGGGAGCCGTGGGCAGAGCCACATCCAGGCTGGGCAGCCGTGGCACGGTTCTCCTCAAAACCCTCTTGGGGGCAGAGCGGAAGCCCCTATCAAGAAGAAAGCCCCAAAATGGCTGTTGGTTGAATAAAATTGTAGAATCATTAAAGTTGGAAAATGTCTCCACGATGATCTGCTCCAACCACCCCCCTACTACCATTGTCACCCACTAAACCGTGTCCCTAAGCACCACGTCCAACCTTTCCTTAAAACCCCCCAGAGGGTTCGTGACGCCACCACCTCCCTGGGCAACCCGTCCCAGTGCCTGACTGCTCTTTCTGAGAAGAAATGTCTCCTCACTTCAACCTGAACCTCCCCTGGCACAACTTGAGGCCATTCCCTCTAGTCCTGTGTCCTGGTTTCAGTTAGAACAGAATTAATTTTCTTCCTAGTAGCTGGTGGAATGCTCTGTTTTGGCTTAGGATGAGAAGAGTGCTGATAACACCCCGATGGTTTAATTGTTGCAGAGCAGTGCTTATACCAAGCCAAGGACATCTCAGCCTTTCGCTCTGTCCTGCCAACAGGCAGGCTGGGGGTGCAGTAAGAGCTGTGAAGGGACAGACCCAGGACAGGTGACCCAAACTAGCCAAAGGGGTATTCCATACCATCTGACGTCATGCTAAACAATATATAGGGGTGGCTAGCCGGGGGGAGGGGGCCGGACTGCTCGGGGTTAGGCTGGGCATCGGTTAGCGGGTGGCGAGCAATTGCATTGTGCATCACTTGTTTGTACACATTATTAGTAGTAGTACTATTATCACCATTGTATTATTATTATTATTATTATTATTATTATTATTATTATTATTATTATTATTATTATTATTATTATTATTATTATTATTATTATTTTCCTGTCTTATTAAACTGTCTTTATCTCAACTCACGGGCTTCACTTTCCATTTCTCTTCCCCGTCCCAGAGAGGGAGGGGGAGGGTGAGCGAACAGCTGCGTGGTGTTTAGCTGCCGGCCAGGTTAAACCACGACAGCCTTCTTGGCGCCCAATGTGGGGCTCGAAAGGTTGAGATAATGGCAGATCTGACCAGAGCGTGTTAAACTAAAATTGGTGTAAGTATTATTACAGAATCACAGAATTTCTAGGTTGGAAGAGACCTCAAGATCATCGAGTCCAACCTCTGACCTAACACTAACAGTCCCCACTAAACCATACCCCTAAGCTCTACATCTAAACGTCTTTTGAAGACTTCCAGGGATGGTGACTCCACCACTTCCCTGGGCAGCCTGTTCCAATGCCTCACAACCCTTTCAGTAAAGAAGTTCTTCCTAACATCCAACCTAAAACTCCCCTGGTGCAATTTAAGCCCATTCCCCCTCGTCCTGTCACCAGGCACGTGGGAGAACAGACCAACCCCCACCTCGCTACAGCCTCCCTTGAGGTACCTATAGAGAGCGATAAGGTCGCCCCTGAGCGTCCTCTTCTCCAGGCTGAACAAGCCCAGCTCCCTCAGCCGCTCCTCGTAGGACTTGTTCTCCAGGCCCCTCACCAGCTTCGTCGCCCTTCTCTGGACCCGCTCAAGCACCTCCATGTCCTTCTTGTAGCGAGGGGCCCAAAACTGAACACAGTTGTCGTGGTTCCGCTCGAGTGGGCAGCCGAGCTCCACCACAGCCGCTCTCTCACTCCCCCTCCTCAAAGAGGAATGGGGAGAAAATATGTGAAAAGGGCTCAAGGATTGAGATAAGGACGAGAAAATCACGCAATAATTATTGTAACGGGCAAAACAGACTCGGCATAAGGAGATAGTAAGATTTATTGCCTACAACTAACAAGCGAGAGAAGTGAGAAAACAAAGGGAAAAAAAACAACCAAAAGCACCTTCCCCCCATCCACCCTCTTCCACCTCCTCCCCCCGAGCGGCGCAGGGGAACAGGGGAATGAGGGTTACGGTCAGTCTACAGCACTTCTTCTCTGCCGCTCCTTCTCGATCACTCTCGTCCCCTGTGCTGTGGGGTCCCACCCACGGGATGCAGTCCTTGATGAACTGATCCGGTGTGGGCTTCCCACAGGCAGCAGCTCTTTCAGAACTGCTCCAGATATGGGTCCATACCACGGGGTCCATCCCTCAGGAGAAAACTGCTCCAACCTGGCTCCCCTACGGGCAGCAGCTCCTGCCAGGTCACCTGCTCCTGCGTGGGCTCCTCTCCACGGGCTACAGGTCCGGCCCGGAATCTGCTCCGGCAGGGGTCTTCCACAGGCGGCAGCCTCCGTCGGTGCAGGGCCACCTGCTCCACCGTGGTCTCCTCCACGGGCTGCAGCGTGGAACCCTGCTCCACCGTGGTACTCCATGGGCTGCAGGGGGACATCCTGCTTCACCATGGGCCTCACCACAGGCCGCAGGGGACTTCTGCTCCGGCGCCTGGAGCACCTCTCCCCCTCCTTCTACACTGACCTTGGTGCAAGGCTGTTCTCTCACTCCCTTGACTCTCCCGGCTGCTGTGTGGCGCAGCGTTTTTTCCCTGTCTTAAATATGCTCTCACAGAGGGGCAAAACAACATCGCTTATTGGCTCGGATCTGGAAAACAATGGGGCCCTTCCCAAACATGGGGCAGCTTCTAGATCTTTCTCACAGAAACCACCCCTATGGCTCCCTGCTACCAAAACCTTGCCACATAAACCCACTACAACAGTACTCGAGGTGCGGCCTCACCAGAGCTGAGTACAGGGGGACGATCACCTCCCTAGCCCTGCTGGTCACACTGCTTCTTAAGGAAGCCAGGATGCTGTTGGCCTTCTTGGCCACCTGAGCACACTGCTGGCTCATATTCAGCCGACTATCCACCATCACTCCCAGGTCCTTCTCTGCCTGGCAGCTCTCCAACCATTCCTCTCCCAGCCTGTAGCTCTGCTTGGGGTTATTGCGCCCCAGGTGCAGGACCCGGCACTTGGCCTTGTTGAACTTCATGCAGTTGACCTCAGCCCATCGGTGCAGCCTATCCAGATCCTCCTGCAGAGCTTTCCTACCCTCAAGCAGATCGACACACGCACCTAACTTGATGTCATCTGCGAACTTACTGAGGGTGCACTCGATGCCCTCGTCCAGATCATCGATGAAGATATTAAAGAGGACCAGCCCCAGCACCGAGCCCTGGGGGACGCCACTAGTGACTGGCCTCCAACTGGACTTGACTCCATTCACCACGACTCTTTGGGCCCGGCTATCCAGCCAGTTTCTAACCCAACGAAGTGTGCGCCAGTCCAAGCCAAGAGCAGCCAGTTTCTTGAGGAGAATGCTGTGGGAAACGGTGTCAAAAGCCTTGCTGAAGTCAAGGTAGACCACATCCACAGCCTTTCCCTCATCCACCCAGCGCGTCACTTTGTCATAGAAGGAGATCAGGTTCGTCAAGCAGGACCTGCCTTTCATAAACCCATGCTGACTGGGCCTGATCGCCTGCTTGCCCTGCAAGTGCTGCGTGATGACTCTCAGGAGGATCTGCTCCATGAGCTTCCCTGGCACTGAGGTCAAACTGACAGGCCTGTAGTTCCCCAGGTCAGTCCTCCGGCCCTTCTTGTAGATGGGCGTCACGTTTGCTAGCCGCCAGTCAGCTGGGACCTCCCCTGATAGCCAGGACTGCTGATAAATGATGGACAGTGGCTTGGCCAGCTCCTCTGCCAGTTCTCTCAGTACCCTCGGGTGGATCCCATCCGGCCCCATCGACTTGTGCACATCCAAGTGCCGTACCAGGTCGCCAACCATTTCCTCATGGATAATGAGGGCCACATCCTGCTCCCCATCCCCTTCCGCCAGCTCAGGGTACTGGGTATCCACAGAACAACTGGTATTGCCGCTAAAGACTGAGGCAAAGAAGGCATTAAGCACCTCCGCCTTTTCCTCATCTCTTGTAACTAAGTTTCCCCCCACATCCAGTAAAGGATGGAGATTCTCCTTAGTCCTCCTTTTTGTGTTGATGTATTTATAGAAACGTTTTTTGTTATCTTTAACGGCAGTAGCCAGATTGAGCTCCAGATGAGCTTTGGCCTTTCTAATTTTGTCCCTGCACAGCATCGCTACATCCTTAAAGTCCTCCCTAGTGGCCTGCCCTCTTTTCCAAAGATTATAAACCCTCTTTTTCCTCCTAAGATCAAGCCACAATTCTCTGTTGAGCCAGGTCAGTCTTCTTCCAAACCGGCTCGTCTTTGGGCACGTGGGGACAGACCGTTCCTGCGCCATTAAGATTTCCTTGTTGAAGAGTGCCCAGCCTTCCTGGACTCCTCTGCCCTTCAGAAACGCCTCCCAAGGGACTCCACCAACCAGTGTCCTGAGCAGCTCAAAGTCAGCCCTCCGGAAGTTCAATACAGCGGTTTTACTGGTCCCCTTCCTGGCCTCACCAAGAATAGAGAACTCCACCATTTTGTGGTCACTCTGCCCAAGACAGCTTCCAACCACCACATCTCCCACCAGTCCTTCTCTGTTTGTGAAGAGAAGGTCTAGCGGGGCGCCACCCCTGGTAGGCTCACTAACCAGCTGCGTCAGGAAGCTATCTTCCACGCTCTCCAGAAACCTCCTAGACTGCTTTCTCTGGGCTGTGTTGTGCTTCCAGGATATGTCAGGGAAGTTGAAGTCCCCCACGAGAACAAGCACCGATGATTTTGCAACGTCTGTCAGCTGCCTGTAGAACTCCTCATCCGTCTCCTCATCCTGGTTCGGCGGTCTATAGCAGACCCCGACCAGGACGCTAGCCTTGTTGGCCCCACCGATCCTAACCCAAAGGGACTCAACCTTGTCATTCCCAGCCTCGAGTTCCACAACATCGAAAGACTCTCTAATATAGAGAGCCACACCACCACCCCTTCTGTGCTGCCTGTCCCTTCTGAAGAGCTTATAGCCAGTCATTGCAGCACTGCAGTCATGAGAGTGGTCCCACCACGTCTCCGTGATGGCAACCAAGTCGTAGCCTGCCTGCTGCACGATGGCTTCCAGCTCCTCCTGTTTGTTACCCATGCTGCGTGCATTGGTGTAGATGCACTCCAGCTGGGCCATTGCCTTATCCCCCGGCCTTGCCATTGTTCCCCCTGGCACAGCTCCAACAATCCTTGCTTCAGCCCCATCCCCCTTCCTACCTAGTTTAAAGCCCTCTCAATGAGCCCTGCCAGCTCCTGGCCCAGGATCCTTTTTCCCCTAAACGATAGGGACCCATCTGCGGCCATCAGGCCAGGTGCTGAGTAAAGTGCCCCATGATCGAAAAACCCAAGATTTCTGCGTTATTAGACCTGCTTAATAGTCACTTGTCATAATGCTGATTGCTTTAATCTCAACTCTGCTGTGCCTGTTTTCCAAATTGAGTATTATAGCACGTTATTTTCCGTATTTGCTCTCTGTCATGTTGTTTATCCTCTCCGGGCCCTGGTTTCAGATCATTGTGGTACTGTGTGTTGTAGCAATGGCTTATGAGACGATGAGATATCTGGTCATGACTCTAACTTGGTATTTGTACTCAGTAACATCGTCGACTCTGTATTTTGGAAACTGTATCTTGGAAACTATTAGCAATTATACCTATTGTTTTTTTCCATTAGAGAGTCAATCTGTGGAGGGGAAAGGGGAAGATAATTTTTCTTACTTGATTACTTTCCCTTTCTCCTTCACCACCCCTGTATCCTCCTGGATCACTCTCCCTTCCTCCTTCACCACCCTCTTACCCTCCGAGCTTGTTACAATAGCTCTCCAAGGTATTGAATATCCTTGGGATACTCAGACCAGCATAGTCTTGTTGTTCTGCCTCCTGAATGCACTTCAGGTTCTGCTTAAAGTTAAACAACTACTTAGGAAGCTCATCCGGAGATCTGCCCGGAGGCAGTATAGTTGTGGGTGGCAGGGAGTATGGGAGGATATGGGCAGGCATCTAGAGCAGTTGGCACCCCCAGTGTTTTGGAAATTCACCCCTGAACAACTGCAAAATCCTCAAAAACTGGCAGAATGCTTGAAAAAAAGGTGTCATGATTCTGGCAGTTCCGAAGTAACACAAATCATTGTAACATGCTGGGGCCTGGCTCATGCCTATCGAGCTGCCATTGATACTGCTATCAACTTAGTGACAGACCCTGCGGCCACTCCAAGCCCTGTGACAGATCCAACGGCCACTGTGACCCCTACGGTGGACTCTGCAGCCGCTCCAGTCCCAGCTCCTGAAGCTGCTCCAGTCCCAGCTCCTGCAGCCGCTCCAGTCCCAGCTCCTGCAGCCGCTCCAGTCCCAGCTCCTGCAGCCGCTCCAGCTCCTGTGGCTGGGTCAGAGAAATGAGCTGTAGCAGTGCAAATTGACCCTGCAGAGGGTATTCCAACCCCTGTGGCAGACCCTGTAACAAGGTCAGAGAAACGAGCAGTAGCAGTGCAAGCTGCCCCTGTAGAGAAGGTGAAAAAATGGTATAGAGATTCAGGTCGTTTAGAACGCAGAGAGTCTTCTGCCAAATCTAGGTATAGAGACGACGGAGACGACGACGACGCTGGGCCATCAAGGGTTCAGGAGGAGGAAGACGAGGATGCCGAAAAATCAACAGTAACTACCCGAAGCCTAAACGAGCATGAGTTACGAGATGTGCGAAAAGATTTTGGTCGCTGTATAGGTGAGCAGCTTGTCACCTGGCTGCTCCGATGCTGGGACTCTGGAGCCAATTGTGTGGAATTAGACGGCAGGGAAGCCAAGCGACTGGGATCCCTTGCTAGAGATGCAGGCATTGACAAAGCAATTGCAGATGGAGCACAATCTCACAGCCTCTGGAGGCATCTCCTCTCAGCTGTGAGGGAAAGGTATCCCTTCAAGGAAGAACTTTTATGTCTACCAGGCAAGTGGACCACTATGGAGAAGGGAATCCAGTACCTGAGGGAATTAGCCGTACGGGAAGTGATTTATGAGGATCCAGACCTCAGACAAACATCCAAAGATCCAGATGAAGTCAGGTGTACACGACCCATGTGGCGGAAGTTTGTACGGAGTGCACCATCATCATATGCCAGCTCATTGGCAATAATGGCCTGGAAAGAGGATGAGGAACCCACAGTGGATGAAGTGGCTAAACAACTCCGGCAGTACGAAGAAAGTCTCTCCTCTTCCTTACAGGCCTGCGTCTCAGCTGTGGAGAAACTTTCTGAAGAGTTCCAACAACTTGAAGAGAATCTATCGTCCTCCCCACCTGAACCAACCAGTGTCCAACAACCGAAAGAGAACATTTGGGAGAAACTTTCTGAAAAGTTTCACCAACTAGAAGAGAGATTATTCTCTTCCGTACCTGTACAGAACAGTGTCTCAGCTATCAGGGGTAGGTGTTCATCCACACAAGGAAGACGATATGGTGGGTACTCACCCCGTGCCACCCTGTGGTTTTACTTACGAGACCATGGAGAGGACATGAGAAAATGGGATGGAAAATCTACCGCGACCCTAGAGGCACGGGTACGTGAGTTGCAAAAGAAAACAAACTAGAAAAAGGGATTCTCTGAAGTTTGCTGCTCCAACTTCCAGCAGACAGTCCTTCAAACACAGAAACGAAGAAGATTCTGACCAGGATTAGGGGGGCCCTGCCTCCAGCCAGGGGGAGGAAAGGGACAATCGAGTTTATTGGACTGTGTGGATTCGATGGCCTGGCACATCAGACGCACAGAAGTATAAGGCTTTAGTAGACACCGGTGCACAATGTACTATAATGCCATCGAGCTATAAAGGACCAGAGCCCATCTGTATTTGTGGAGTGACCGGGGGATCTCAGCAGTTAACTGTATTGGAGGCTGAAGTGAGTCTGACTGGGAATGAGTGGGAAAAGCATCGCATTGTGACTGGCCCGGATGCTCCATGTATCCTTGGCATAGACTATCTCAGAAGAGGATATTGCAAGGACCCAAAAGGGTTCCGGTGGGCTTTTGGTATAGCTGCCTTAGAGACAGAGGGCATTTAACAATTATCTACCTTGCCTGGTCTCTCAGAGGACCCTTCTGTTGTGGGGTTGCTGAGGGTCGAAGAACAGCAAGTGCCAATCGCTACCACAGCTGTGCACCGGCGGCAATATCGCACTAACCAAGACTCCCTGATTCCCATCCATAAGCTAATTCGTCAATTGGAGAGCCAAGGAGTGATCAGCAAGACTCATTCACCTTTTAATAGTTCCATATGGCCAGTGCGAAAATCCAATGGTGAGTGGAGGCTAACGGTGGACTATCGTGGCCTGAACGAAGTGACGCCACCACTGAGTGCTGCAGTGCCGGACATGCTGGAAATTCAGTACGAACTTGAATCGAAGGCAGCCAAGTGGTACGCCACAATTGATATCACTAATGCATTTTTCTCCATCCCTCTAGCAGCAGAGTGCAGGCCACAATTTGCCTTCACTTGGAGGGGAGTCCAATATACTTGGAATCAACTGCCCCAGGGGTGGAAACACAGCCCTACCATTTGCCATGGGCTGATCCAGTCTGCACTAGAGCAGGGGGAAGCTCCTGAACACCTGCAGTACATCGATGACATTATTGTGTGGGGTGACACAGCAGAGGAAGTTTTCGAGAAAGGGAAGAAAATAGTCCAAATCCTTCTGAAAGCCAGTTTTGCCATAAAACAAAATAAAGTCAAAGGACCTGCACGAGAGATCCATTTTTTAGGAATAAAATGGCAAGATGGACGTCATCAAATCCCAATGGATGTGATCAACAAAATAACAGCTATGTCTCCACCAACTAACAAAAAAGAAACACAGACTTTCCTCGGTGTTGTGGGGTTTTGGAGAATGCACATCCCAAATTACAGTCTGATTGTAAACCCGCTCTACCAAGTAACCCGTAAGAAGAATGAGTTTGAATGGGGCCCTGAACAACGACAAGCCTTTGAACAAATCAAGCAGGAAATAGTCCATGCAGTAGCCCTTGGGCCAGTTCGAACAGGACCAGATGTAAAGAATGTGCTCTACACTGCAGCCGGGGAGAATGGCCCCACCTGGAGCCTCTGGCAGAAAGAACCTGGGGAAACTCGAGGTCGGCCCCTGGGGTTTTGGAGTCGGGGATACAGAGGGTCTGAGGCCCGCTATACTCCAACTGAAAAGGAGATACTGGCAGCATATGAAGGAGTTCGATCTGCTTCGGAGGTGGTCGGTACTGAAGCGCAGCTCCTCCTGGCACCCCGATTGCTGGTACTAGGCTGGATGTTCAAGGGAAGGGTCTCTTCTACGCATCATGCAACTGATGCTACATGGAGCAAGTGGGTTGCACTGATTACTCAGCGGGCTCGAATAGGAAACCCCAGTCACCCAGGAATATTGGAAGTGATTATGGACTGGCCAGAAGGCAAATACTTTGGGATATCATCAGAGGAGGAGGTGGGTCGTGCTGAAGAAGCCCCACTGTACAACCAGTTACCAGAGAATGAAAAGAAATATGCCCTGTTCACTGATGGATCCTGTCATATTGTGGGGAAGCATCGGAGATGGAAGGCTGCTGTATGGAGTCCTATGCGACGAGTTGCAGAAGCTGCTGAGGGAGAAGGTGAATCGAGTCAGTTTGCAGAAGTGAAAGCCATTCAGCTGGCTTTAGACATTGCTGAACGAGAAAAATGGCCAGTCCTCTATCTCTACACCGATTCATGGATGGTAGCAAATGCCCTGTGGGGATGGTTACAGCAATGGAAGCAAAACAACTGGCAGCATAGGGACAAACCCATCTGGGCTGCTGCATTGTGGCGAGATATCGCTGCTCGGGTAGAGAACCTGGCTGTGAAAGTACGCCACGTAGATGCTCATGTGCCCAAGAATCGGGCTACTGAAGAACATCAAAACAACCAGCAGGTGGATCAGGCTGCTAAGATTAAAGTAGCTCAGGTGGACCTGGATTGGCAGCATAAAGGTGAATTATTTATAGCCCGATGGGCCCATGACACCTCAGGCCATCAAGGTAGAGATGCAACATACAGATGGGCTCGTGATCGAGGGGTGGACCTGACCATGGACGCTATAGCACAGGTTATTCATGACTGTGAAACATGTGCTGCAGTCAAGCAAGCCAAATGGTCAAAGCCTCTTTGGTATGGAGGACGATGGCTGAAATATAAATATGTAGAGTCCTGGCAGATTGATTACACCACACTCCCTCAAACTCGCAATGGCAAGCGCCACGTACTTACAATGGTGGAAGCAACCACCGGATGGCTGGAAACATATCCTGTGCCTCATGCCACCGCCCGGAACACTATCCTGGGCCTTGAAAAGCAAGTCCTATGGCGACATGGCACCCCAGAAAGAATAGAGTCAGACAATGGGACTCATTTCCGAAACAACCTTATAGACACTTGGGCCAAAGAGCATGGTATTGAGTGGGTGTATCATATCCACTATCATGCACCAGCCTCCGGGAAAGTTGAACGATACAACGGACTGTTAAAGACTACATTGAAAGCAATGGGCGCTGGGACATTCAAAAATTGGGATACACATTTGGAAAAGGCCACCTGGTTAGTCAATACTAGGGGATCTGCCAACCAAGCTGGACCTGCCCAATCAAACCTGTTACGTACTGTAGATGGGGATAAAGTTCCTGTAGTGCATGTAAGAAATATGCTGGGTAAAACAGTCTGGGCTACTCCTGCCTCAGGAAAGGCAAACCTATTCGTTGAATTGTTTTCGCACAGGGACCTGGATACACTTGGTGGGTGATGCAAAAGAACGGAGAGGTCCGGTGTGTAACTCAAGAAGATTTAATACTGGGTGAGAATAGCCCATGAACTGAATTGTACAATGTTAATTACTATATAATACTGTATGTTATCACTACCATGACTACTATAGGTGACTAATTAGAATGTATGGAAAAGAGTGTAACCTGAGCATGACATAAATGGTATGGAATAAGGGGTGGATAGATGTCCTGGTTTCAGTTAGAACAGAATTAATTTTCTTCCTAGTAGCTGGTGGAATGCTCTGTTTTGGCTTAGGATGAGAAGAGTGCTGATAACACCCCGATGGTTTAATTGTTGCAGAGCAGTGCTTATACCAAGCCAAGGACATCTCAGCCTTTCGCTCTGTCCTGCCAACAGGCAGGCTGGGGGTGCAGTAAGAGCTGGGAGGGGACAGACCCAGGACAGGTGACCCAAACTAGCCAAAGGGGTATTCCATACCATCTGACGTCATGCTAAACAATATATAGGGGTGGCTAGCCGGGGGGAGGGGGCCGGACTGCTCGGGGTTAGGCTGGGCATCGGTCAGCGGGTGGCGAGCAATTGCATTGTGCATCACTTGTTTGTACATATTATTAGTAGTAGTACTATTATCACCATTGTATTATTATTATTATTATTATTATTATTATTATTATTATTATTATTATTATTATTATTATTATTTTCCTGTCTTATTAAACTGTCTTTATCTCAACTCACGGGCTTCACTTTCCATTTCTCTCCCCCGTCCCAGAGAGGGAGGGGGAGGGTGAGTGAACGGCTGCGTGGTGTTTAGCTGCCGGCCGGGTTAAAACACGACATCCTGTCACTAGTTATCTGTGAGCAGAGGCCGGCCCCCAGCTCCTCACACCTTCCTTTCAGGCAGTTGCAGAGAGCAATGAGGTCTGCCCTGAGCCTCCTCTTCACACTAAACAAGCCCAGTTCCCTCAGCCGCTCCTCACAGGACTTGTGCTCCAGGCCCTTTGCCAGCTCCATACCCCTTCTCTGGACATGCTCCAGGGCCTCCATGTCCTTCTTGTACTGAGGGGCCCAAAGCTGAACACAGCACTCGAGGTGCGGCCTCACCAGAGCAGAGCACAGGGGGACGATCACCTCCCTGGTCCTGCTGGCTACACCGTTCCTGATACAAGCCAGGCATGCTGGATGTCTTTCTGGCTACCTGGGCTCACTGCTGGCTCATGTTCAGATGAGCATCGACCCTCCCCGATCCCTTTCCTCTGCTCAGCTTTCGAGTCACTCTGTCCCAAGCCTGTAGCGCTGCATGGGGTTGTTGTGGCCAAAGCAGAGGACCCGGCCCTTAGCCATGTTGAACCTCATCCCCTTGGCCTCTGCCATTGATCCAAACTTTCCAGGTCCTTATGCAGAGCCTCCAAATGTACAGTGTTGTGAAGTAGGAGTGGAGTTAGTCTGGAATTAGTCCCCAGGGCCATGACTCTCGGGGTCCTGGGCACTCACCAGCCACTGCCACCTCCCAGGGCCATGGGCACCCCCAGGAAACCTCAGTGGGACACGGGCACCCTGCCAGGATGTGGTCTCTCCTCCTGGGGCATGGGCGCCTGGGCGGCACCTCACAGCTCTTCTCTCCCGGCCCAGCTCCCTCATTCCTCTGCAGGTGTGTTCTCTACAACGCACACCCAGCAGCCCTCACTTGCCCCACTGCCTCCCATGTGGCTGCTGCCCCAAGCCCCTTGGTACCAAAAGGACACACACAGGTTGTGTAGGGATGATCTTTATTGAGCTGGGAGAAGTGGTCTGCTACCAACAGAAATTTTCCAGAGTCTCCCAGCCAGCTCTGCTGCACACGCGTGCTCCTGCTGTCCTCTGTGGAGCAACAAAGCAGAGCCACGTCCTTTGGGATGCCAGTGGCACCTCAGGGAGGATGGAAACGGAGAATTCTCCTCAGAGGTCCTCATGAGATGAATGGCGAGTCCCCGCTGGCTGTTGTTCTGGCTGGGCGTGGGCAGCCCAGCAGGGGACAGCTGGCATTGTCGGTGGTGCCCACGCAGGGAGGAGGTGTTCAGGGCGATGTTGGCATCCAGTTGTCAGGGGAGATGCCTTCAGCGCAGCGAGAGCCTTCGGAGGGCTGAGGTGTGTCCTGCCTCACCGGCTCGCTGTCAATCTGAAGAGAATTGACTGTCAGGTGGCTGAAAATGCTGTGCCACAATTATTAGCCAGGCACTTCCTTCCACCTGCCCCTTTTCCCAGTGCGATGCCTACCCTCTCACGGGCCTGAAGGTCCTAAGCCCAAGGGCTGCCCCAGCAGGTCATGGGCATTCCCTGGCCACTGCCATCTTACAGGGCCGTGGGTGGTGGCCGGGCCACGCGCCCCTTTCCCTGGGTCATGGGCTCCTCCTATGGGGCAACCCCCAGCCACGGGTCCCGAGCTCCTCTCCCCCCTTCTCCTGGAGCATCAGCCTCCCCAAACCCATGGCCAGCAGCACTCACTCGCCGCGCTGCCTTTCCTGTCACCGGTACACGGGATGCACGCTCTAGATGAATTTGCGGAGGGCACACACGGGGGCTGTTCTTCTCCCGTGCTTGTTTTGCGCCTTCTTCCTCCGACGTGGCAGCCCAAGCTGTTGCAGGCGGAGCTGGTAGAGGCGCTTCAGGCACCTCACCATGATGGCAGTGTTGGCCTCCATCCGGCAGAGCAAGGCGCCATCATCCAGAGCGTCCTTTCCCCGGCGGTCTGTCCAAAAGGAAGCTGAGGCCCGCCGGCCCGTGCCCTGGAAGCAACAAGAGAAGTGGCACAGTGAAGGGCAGGGACGAGGGCTCACGAGGTGGCGAATTGTCCTGCTGGGCTCGGCTTCCTCTGGAGCTTCCAGCCTCGTAGGACTGCTCCGGGCAGCCGTGGGGGCTCGCCACAGGCTGGCCCTTTCCTGCACGCGGCGTCTCCAGCACTCACCTGTCTGAGGCGTCTCTTTACTCTTCTCCAGAGGCTGTGGGCAAGCAGCCCCACGCCAAGGAAGCAGATGGTGTCCCAGTGAGTGCACAGCAGCCAGACCCTCCTGCCCAGGGCAAGGTGTTCCCAGAAGTGGAGCAGGGGGTAGGGCAGGTCGGAGGGCTGGCGCTCGGTGCCGACGGGACGTAGCTTTGGGCCCTCTGAAGGGTCCACGGAGTTCAGCCTGAGCCGGATCCAGCTGGGGCAGCTGGAAAGGCCGAGGCTGCAGGGCCAGTTGGAGACCTGGTGCTTGGGGCCTAGGCTCCGGCTGACCCTGACCCTTTCCCAGCAGTGGTGGCCGCAGAGGCCAAGGCCACATGCCTGGAACACAGCCACGGCCAGAGCCGTGACCAGGAGGAGAGCCAGGATGAACTTCATCCTGCTCTCTCCTGATGAACACAAATCGACACTGGGATGGCTGTCACGCTGAGCAGAGCTCCAGCAGTGACCACCAGCGCTAGCAGCAGAGACCAACAGCACTAGCGGCAGTGACTACCAGCACTAGTAGCAGTGACCAACAGCACTAGAGGCAGTGACCAACAGCACCAGTGGCAATCACCAGCAGCACTAGCGGCAGTGACCAACAGCACTAGCAGCGGTGCCCAGCCGCAGCCTGCTTTTATACCCAGCCCTGTCTGAGGTCACAGGGCCTGTCGCCTGGAGACAGGCAGGCAACAAAGGCCATGGCGAGGCTGGGGAGGACGCGGGCAGCTGGGCTTCGAAGCCTGCTGCTGCCACTGCAGTCTGCAGAGGGGGTCTGTCTGACCAGCGGGGCGGTGGGCCTGAGCCCCCCCGTGTTTGGGACTGTGCCCTGGATTTCTCAGTGAGAGGGAGCCGTGGGCAGAGCCACATCCAGGCTGGGCAGCCGTGGCACGGTTCTCCTCAAAACCCTCTTGGGGGCAGAGCGGAAGCCCCTATCAAGAAGAAAGCCCCAAAATGGCTGTTGGTTGAATAAAATTGTAGAATCATTAAAGTTGGAAAATGTCTCCACGATGATCTGCTCCAACCACCCCCCTACTACCATTGTCACCCACTAAACCGTGTCCCTAAGCACCACGTCCAACCTTTCCTTAAAACCCCCCAGAGGGTTCGTGACGCCACCACCTCCCTGGGCAACCCGTCCCAGTGCCTGACTGCTCTTTCTGAGAAGAAATGTCTCCTCACTTCAACCTGAACCTCCCCTGGCACAACTTGAGGCCATTCCCTCTAGTCCTGTCACTAGTTATCTGTGAGAAGAGGCCGGCCCCCAGCTCCTCACACCTTCCTTTCAGGCAGTTGCAGAGAGCAATGAGGTCTGCCCTGAGCCTCTTCTTCTCCAGACTGAACACCCCCAGTTCCCTCAGTCGCTCCGCACAGGACTTGTGATCCAGGCCCTTCACCAGCTTCGTAGCCCTTCTCTGGACTTTTTTGGGTGTGTCTTTTCACCAAGGTGTCGGGCCCACATGTCCCACGCTGCCAGGCACTTGTGAAGGGGTACAGCTGCCAAGGCCCCAATGGTGCTTTCCCCGCCAAAAGCACAAGTAACTCAGCCCCTTAGGATGGGCAGGGTCTTGCATGCGGCAGAGGAGTGCTGCTGGAGGCAGGGAGTGACTAAGTTTATTTCTGCTTGTCTGCGGCATTTCCCTGCCCCCCATAAATAAAGTGTCCTAAACTGATGGTGTTCAGTTACAGCCATAGTATGCCCTCACCATTCACAGCTGGAGTGTGCCTGAAAGAAAGACTGATCCTCTCTCCCTTTCTTCTTTTTATTCCCTCTTTTTTTTTTTTTTTTTTTTTTTTTTTTTTTCCCATTTCCTTCCTCTGCCAAATCACAATCTCTTTTCAGAAAAGTAGAAACCAGAGAGAAATGAATAAAGAACTCTTCATTGTTGGCCAATTCCCTTTATCATTATTATTTAAAGGATGCCTTTCATAAGCTGTTCTGAGAAGACAGTTAAGGAACGGACCTCTGTATTGTGGCCAGGGCTTCAGAAGTAAATAATTAAGTTCTTCTGTTTTCCTCCATTGCCTTTATGCTGAGCATGTGAGTCTAAGGACTAAGGTCCTCTGCCATCAACGCTGCTAGTGTTCGGGTATTCTCATTGTACTGACGTTGCAGCAGATGAAACAAATAGCCAGTCCATTCCCATGCCACGTTCATCTCCTGTCATCAGTTGTCTGTTTTTCCTTCTGTTTCCTTTTCTGCAAGACTTTTCCCATCCCAGGAGGGCTTGACAATTTAGTTGTCATTCTCTGAAAAGGCAGAATGACAAAAGACCCCCGATATGCTGAGGGCAACAAACATATTTAGCAGTGGTCAAACAGCTCCTCTTAAGGTCCCCAGGGAAGATGCTGCATTGGTGTTTTGCCAATTTTACAGAGGGGCACACTGAGATTATGAAGCTTAGTCCATGATTTTTAAACTCTTTATTTTGAAACTTTCAGCCTGAGCAGATGAGAGATGCAGCTTTGTGTGGTAACTGTGACTGAAATTAGGGGCTAAATTCTGTAGGAACCGTGGCTGTATTTTAAGTTGCTGAGCCTCTGCACTCCCAAGAGTTTCATGTGAAACTGAAACTCTCAGTTTCATGCATGTCCCTGAAAATCAGCCTTATTCCTGTATTTTATTCTGTACATGCAATATAAATAAAAATTACGGAATACTTGTGAAAACTGTAGGTGTGAATAAGCTGTGGAAGGTCAGTCAGCGAGTTAGTAATAGAACAAGTATTCAAATAGAAGGGGGTGTGTATTTTAAGTTTGTTCCCTTTGCTGTGTATTATTCACTCAGTCGTCTGAGCACATTTCTCTTCAAAATAAACAGAAAACAACATTTTGTTGTTGAGGCGCGACTCAGAAAAAAAAGGCAAAAATCATTTTTCCAATAATCCCGGTGTTTGGTACCCACATTTGTAAGGAGACTTGAGATAACACATTTTTAGACTGCATGTCACAGAGGAGCTGTTTAGGAGCTAGGCATGCCTCAGACGGGCAGGGTTATGGTAAGTTTCATTACCTACTAGTGCCCCAAAGACTGCAGGTAGCTGTTAAGATCTACCTTAGTCACATTCCATAAACTTTCTTTGAATAGCTCTGTTTCTTTTCACTGCAATCTCTCAGACTAGACATCAATTTGTCTGTTTTTTTTTTTTTTTTTTTTTTTTAAATGACTCTAAGACTGAGAATTTTTGCTGAGTCGGTGAAGTCTTCCAGTGACCTTATTTGTTTGTTTGAAGTACTAGCATCTCATCTCAAAAAATTCCAGCCCAGACAATTGGTATCATTAGCAGCAGCTCAGCAACTTTGGTTCAAATCTTTTGTATGCTCTGAAATGTCTCCCTTTTGCCCTTAACTTTTGTAAGATTTCAGATTTATTATCTCTCTGCACAAAGAGATCTCGCTATACAGTTGTATATCTGTTTGTGGATGAAGAAATCTGGCCATTTAAAACAAAACAAAGCAAAAAGATCTTGAGAAAGCATGGATTATGCTGAATCTGCAATGACATTACCTGTTCTGATGTCGTTTCTAAAGACTGCATTTTTTACAGATCAAATGCAGGAGTGAGGAGCTGGCTATAAGATGCTGGCTATAAAATAGTTCTGCTCTGTGCAGAACCTGCAGGGCGATGCTAGGAATTCGTGCAAATATTTCCAAGCCTGGTGGCACTCTGATTCAGAAGGGGGTCAGACAGTCTGCTGGAATATTCAGCTGCGATGTAACAGCAGTTCTTAAAATACTCCGGCTTAAAATACCACCCAGAGAAGACTTATTCAGTCTTTTCTCAGTTGTCTCTGTTGAGTCAGCCACTTGTCAAAGGGTAATAAACAGGAAGAAATTCAGGAGTAAGAATGGCAGCTTTTGATAACTCCTAGTTTTCACTCAGAAAACTATGAAAAATGAAGAGTTATAAAATACATGAGCAAAGCACTTTTTTTTTTTTCAAAAATATTTGCGATTTCTCTCTTGAAGAGTCTAGAAAAGGTTTCCAAAAGGAATAAAGTCAAATGGGAATATTAAATCTATTCCAAAATTGCTGTTTGTATCTGCTTCCATATATTTTGCACCGTTTGCAGGGATCTTTGCTATTTCCTGCATCCAAATTCTACTTCATGCTCCTTAATTTTGTGCTGACCCAGTTCTGATGTTGTGTGGCACAGTCTAGGAACAGCTCTAATGGTATTTAGCACAGGTTTCTTGCGAAATTTCATTGAAATGAAGGATACTGGGGCCTGTTTCCAGTTCTTGGGGTGTACTCTCCTGTCCACAAAATGCCCCTCAAGTAGGGTGGTCAGAAAAGCTGGTACAAAGCCCCTTCAGATGTACAGCTCCAAAACATCTCCCCTCTTAAATTGCTACTCTAAAGATGCTTGCCAACTGCTCTTGCTTCAGAGTGATAGCTCTCGCATTTATTTTTGTTCTCGACCATATTTAACAGCCTTTGGGAAGTGTTAAAATAAACATTATTGGCCTGGTCCTGTGGCCCTTCTCCATTTGGCAAACACCAGCCCGTTTCCCATCCCTTCAAAGATTTCATTGCTGTCCTTCACGTTTTACTTTCCCAGAGTGGTGAGAGTTCAGGCTCACGGCTTCGTTCCTTTTGCAGAGTCAGCAGGGGAGGCACACAGGATTGTTTTCTCATTACGTTGGGGCGTGGGGAATGGCTGGCCTGTAAGGCATGTGTGAATCTGTGGCTTTCGCAGCCAGCTTGGAAATGCAACCCACACCAACTCGCCTTCTGATTCCAATTTTCTTCCCAATTAATGGGACTGTGGCAAAACAGAGCTTCTCCTTCTGTAGCGAGCAGTCCTCTTTCTGGGATCTGGGGAAGCTCAGCCCAAGCAGATTCTTGGAGGAAACATGGGAAAATCTGGCAAGTCATTCCTGAGGCAGAATGACGCGGAGAGAGTGAGCCAAGAGGAAGCAGGATGTCACAAATACAGGAGCCCAGACAAGTGTATGGAACATGACAGTGCGACATATCCATAAGGGTCATGTCTGCGGGGACTTCCTTTATTTAAACAAAGTGCTTATTAAAGCCAGTAGACGTTTGCTGAAAATAAAAGAACAGTGAAAGGTCAACCTTAGGATTCAGCCCATTGAATATTCCTTGCGTAATGCCCAGCAAAGTGGATTTCCTTAAATAACTGTGTGCCTTCAGCACATGGAGGCTTTACCATCCAGCTTTCCATTTATTTAATATAAAACATCCTGAACTCGCTTGGTATTAATGAAATCCCCCCTGGGTTCACAAGCCATCATTCAGCATTAATTAGTGCCTCGCTGTTTACATTGCGATGCTCCCCATCCAACAGCTGGGAAGCTCTTGGAAAGTTCACAAAGGGATCCGTTTATTTTGCTTGGCTTCATGGTCGCAGCCCGTACCTGCCACGCACATACGCACCGAATGACGGAGGGATTCCAGGTGCTCAGTCATCCAGGGAGGGCTGCTTAATCGTGACAAAAGGCGTGCGCATTTTTTTGTGACGCAGGGCAAATCTGCACCAAAAGTTTTCTTCTGGGTGTAGGGGTCCTTACAATTCCCGTTGTAGTTGTATAGGACAGGTCCTCAGCCCCTCTTGGGGCTAGCAGCAGGCCATGTTTTGTAGGCAATGAGTTTTCAGACTCACCCTCTCCTAAGAAGCTGCATTCACAGCGTTCCTCCAGCTTAAGCTGGGAACCACTAGGGGCAACTTGCAGTACAGATATCTGACAGAGCCCCTGACAGTGAAAGCTCTCGTGAGCCTCACGATGGTTTCTAAAGTCAATTCAACAGTTAGATGAGATTTCATTAAAATAAAAAATTGGAAGTGTCTGCAAATATTTGAGTAGGAAACAGTTAGTACTGCGTGCATTGTACCATCATGCTGATGACACTCATTGTTTAATCTGCCATAATTACCATTGTAAACTATGTTTTTGCAAGGGTTTACAGTACAGCTGTTTTGTTCGCTGCACATTCTCAACCTCTGAGCTGTTTCTCTTTTCCCTTTAAAATCAAATTAAAATCAATTTGACTGCGCCGGGAGCTCTCCTTCAGAGACAGCAAAAGAAAAAGAGCCAAGGATGTTGTTACAGCTGAGCTGCAGAGCTGGACTAGATCCTCCGCGCTGGTTGGGCTTGAGGCTGAGCGATACCCGAGTGCCTGTGCCTGGCAGGAAGGGGGTAGGAATATTCCTTCACATGTAGTGAACGGGAGGCACGGAGCTGCTTGCGGAGGTGGTAAAAAGAGGAACCACGTATTCCTGTGTTTTTCACAGCCCTCTTTGTTTTCCAGGGAGACATGGTGGCAATCCCATGGTTTAGTGAGGTGGGAAGCTGTGCGAGAGATGGCTCTTTAATGAACATTATCCCTGGCTTGCCTGGCAGCTACAGGTTTCCTTGGGAAGATCTGATTTCTCTGTGCCTGGTTCCTCGTATAAAACTCAACCAGTGTTTCTGAGATGCTGGGTGGGTCAGTACCCCCTGAAGGGCAGGGCTTTCTGGGACGCACCGAGCACACAGCATCCCTGCCAGGCTCACAGCTCTCTGCCCCGGGGAGCAACAGTGAGCGGATGGCTTTGCTCACTCCCAAAACAGAGTGCTGCAGCCCCGTGGTGAGGCCGCCAGCCCTCCACAGAAGGGAGCAACTCGTTATTGAGGGACCCGACCCACTCCTTCACATACTTTAGGAGCGGGCGCTGTGGCACACGGGGAGAGGCTCAGGGGGGTCGGCACATCCACGCAGCTCGCTGCATTGCCATGCAGGGCTCTGAGGCTCCAAAAACGTGGCAGCCTGCCTGAGCTAATTACCTCCCCACCTCTGGAGAGGGCTAGCCCAGGCACGGCTCGTGCTGACACAGCTGTCCTGCTGCCGGTTCCTTGGCTGGCTCCGACTGGGGGATCCCAGGGCTGGGCTCCTTCGCAGAGCGTGGCTGTGCTGCTAGGAACTTTTCGCAGATAGCAGCAGCGCTGGGAAAGTTTTTATTGCACTGCTGTGCAAATAGGCCTGTGGGCCATAGCTGGGGAGGAGAAGAGGCTCGTTTCTTCCGTGCTATGCTGTGTATCTGCGTGGGCAGAAAGACAGAGTGCTGCCTGTTTCGAGCCTCCTGACACAAGGTCAGATTAAGGCTACGCCAGCACAGAGCCCTGGGCGGCTGAACTCGCCCCTTGCCTAACTCCACTGGCTTTCTGAGCCAGTTCAGGGATGTCTGTGGCCCAGTGAGGTCGGTTACAGCAGCCGTGATTGCCCTGGCACATGATTTCCTGGCTTTGCTGGTGTGTATTTTAAGCCTGTTGCTATTTCTGTGCAGTTTCGTGCATTTCCTATTTGAACCGTTCCTGTCGGAAGCAGGCATTGTTTGGGAAGACATGGCATTAATTACTCTGTGAATTATTTGTTGTGTGGGTGCCGTGGAAGAAATAGATGGGAACTATTCCAAATGGTCTTTAATGAGTTCAGTCATCCAGGATCCTGATTTCCATCTCATAAATAATAAACTGTCCTCAATATGCTAATTCAAATTTGCTTTTAAATTGGTTATTTTAATTTTGCAGGGGAAATAATCAAGAAGAAAAAGTTCTGTCTGTGTGGCAGGGCACTCGGAGGTTGCAGTACCTCACCCTGTTCCCGTCACTCAGTCCTGAGACAGTGAGCGTACGACCAGCCTGGTAATGGTTTCTCGTCCTGAAATTCAAAACATAAGGAATGAACACATATATGAAACCTCAGCTCCGTAAGGGGAGGGTCCTTAATATAACCTTACACGGCGAGCTATTTGCCACCTCCTTTTGATGGGATCTCCAGCCTCAATTTCCGCTCCTGATCATTTGCTGTTTGGGGCCAGGGAGGCCAGAAGAGCTGCTCCGACAACAGACCTAGCCTCTGGCAAGGTAATAGTGTGTGCTCAGCACCAGCACATCTGCTTCATCAAATGCAGCAGCAATGCTCTCTTAGACGAGTCTCACCCGGTTTTGCAGGAGCGGGTGAGGATTGCTAAAGAAGCCTTAGATGTGCTTGTACGTGCCAGTAACTGGACTAACGATTTACCACTCTGCTAACCATAAACAGCAATATTTCTGCTCCACGCGGGTGGATCATTGCACTCAAGGAGGTTGGTACCCATGTAACTGTTAGACGTGAGGTTAATCTGTTCTGAAAACCCCCTTTTCCTTTGGTTGTTGGTTCTCAGCCTTTTCTCTTCAGTACACACATATCCTCGTTTTACATGAGCCTGTCTGTAAGTCCAGGCTAAACAATAGCACGTAGCACAGTGCTGCAGAAACACTGAAAGAAAAGGAGGTTTGTATTTCGGACGTATATTAGCTGCTCACACATCATTCAGATTTGTTAAGATCCGCTAACAGATAAATAGAGGGGAATAGAAGGTTTGGGTGGTCCTGCAGGCACGTCTGAATGGAAACACAGTTGTAGAAATTTGATTTCAAGAGACAAACCAGTGGAAAAAAAAAATAAAAAATCCAAACAGGTTACTCTATTTCCTGCCCTGGAAGGAATGGCAGCTTTTTGAAAACATTAATATCCTCAGTCAGGCATTGCAAATATTAGTTCTCAGTTCCTTCAAGGGATAAAAAGAGATAAAAATAGAAGCCACTCTGAAACCTCCCAGAGGCTGACAAATGCATTCATTCATTTCTTTATAATGACATCTTTCATGAAGGCTTTAACACTGGAAATTCTCCGAGGAGGATTCCTTCCCCCCAATACTTCTCACTTCTCCTGAAAGCTATCTGTATCATTGTGAGCAGGCAGGGGGTAAAATACTTTCAGAAAACTCAGCTGTGCTTTTGTAGGCTGACAGGAAAAAGGCTCCTTCTCCTGGTGCAACAAGAATTTGGGCATTGCAACTGGAAAGGTGTGGGAGTCGTAGGGGACAGCTGTAGTGGGACAGCCCGCGTGGACGTGGGATGGCCGTGCATGGTTCTCAGCAAAGGGTAAGCAGAGTGCAAGCCTCACGTCTCAAGTCTGTGTGTGAGGAACATGAGGAGCCTCTTTTTGTCTGTTGATTGTACAGGAAACCAAGGTTGCTTAGCGGGCTTGGCTGAAGGTCTAAAATTGAGTGGGATAATCTTGATTTCTGTGCTTCAGTCTTTGGCAGACAAACGGAGAGGTCAGTTGCTGGATTTTTTGTACACAAATTTTAAGAGTCTTCTTCTCAACCAGCAGAATAAAGCAAAGCCCAGCACATTGCTGACATGGTCACTGGGAGTTAAAGCTGAAGCCTGATTTGGGATCGTTACAGCAGGTGGAACTCATCTGACCAACTGCAGGATGAAAATCAAGATGAACTGGACCCCAAAAGACTCCCTTCCACTCCTCACAAGGTAAACGAACCTGGAGCCAGTAGCTCAGTGGTAGTCACATACATCTAGAGCTACAGGGGGTCAGCCACACAGCTGAGCTGAAGCTGCAGGACTGAGGGGCACCACCCAAGTCATGGCAGCGCTATGGGAGGCAGAGAGGCGTGCTGCAGGCATGCAGTCTGGTCCGCCGTAGATCATCTCACCCCAGGACGCTGCACGTTTCCAAGCTTTTCACAGCAATCTGTGCTAAAAGACCAAATGCCTCAACAGTTGTGCCACCGGAGAAGGATTGCAGAGCTCAAGGGCATTTCCAGGTCCTTCCAACTATCAGATTTGCTGGGTAACATCTGCAGATGCTTCCAGGCTTCCAGACCATGCGCAGTGCTGCAGAGGAAGAGACACGAAAAGCAGCAGTCTCTGATGGGCTGGTCTGGAGGAGAATTGCTTCCTGATTCCAGATCTGCTGGTTAGCTCAACCCTGAGCATGCAAACAAGAGCAGACAGCCGATACCTCAGGGAGCACTGATGAACCTCAGTGACCGTGTTTACACCCCTAACTGCCCCTACGTCAAGTAAAATACTGTGAAAAAAAGATTAAGGGGTAGGGAAAAAGTATATTGCCCAAGAAAAACATCAGCCCTGGGAGTATTACCTCAATTGTTCAGCTGTGCTGGTCTAATTCTGTAATTTCCCATGTACAAAATCAAGTACTCCAGTGGGGGATTATTTCTTTCTTTTGTAAACAAAAGCTCTGCTTTATAATGTACTGCTGCTTGGCACGGTCTCTGGTTGTGTAAAAGGCAGATCTTTAAACAATGTGCTGTGATCTTATCTGATCTGCAAGCTGGAGGATATATCATCGATATAATTTGTGGCAGGGTATTTGCATAGATGTGGTGAGCTTTGCTGCAAACTGCACTGAAATCACACGGGCAAAAAAAGAGACAGTATTAGCTTGAATAAGTGAGGCTGTCAGTTTAACAGCTCAGTGCGTGCATGCTCCTTTCAGAACAGGCAAGCACGGAGCTTGCAGGTATTTGAAGCCAGCTGAAGGGAGCTTGCTGATCATGGTCTTTGGCCATGAACACATCGGATCACACGGGGCACCAGCAACTACACAAAGAGCTTCAGCTGTTGCCAACAGGTTTGCTTGTGGTGGGGTGACTCCATCGCTGGTTTCTGGGGGGCTCCTCTGTGCCCCAGGGAGGGAGCTGCTGGGCTGGGGGCGTCAGTAGGCGAGCAGTGGCATTCTGCCCTCCCAAACAAAACGAATCCATTCCTCTGCTGGTGTTCTCCAAAAAAAGCTGCAAATGAATGGACGTTGCCAGCGCTGCTCAGGAGACCAAACTACATTATTAGAGTAGACCCTTCTGCCAAAATATCTGTGTCACTGCAAGGTACTCCTCCTGGGTCGGGGTCGAGATGCATATCAGTATAATTTAGGAAAAAAGTGCAGCTAGAGATGTCAGTGAGTCTACTTGTACCGTGGATAAAAACATACTGTAGTTGTACAGCAGTAACTCTGGCCACTTTCACATATTCTTTGTGTGCTTGAAGAAAATAAACTGTGCTGTAGTGCACAGAAGAAAGGGCTTCTCTTCCTCAACAGTACTTAGAACTGTAACCCAGCAAGAATACTCGGGAAGCTGGAAACATCCGCTTTGCCCAGACAACTGAAAACTTTCCTTTCTATCATGCCAGGGGTTGCACCTTCTGGAGCCCTGATGCTGTAATGGGGTGTGTGAAGGCTGGAGATAATGTAGAGCTCCAGACCTGCAGCTGGAGCTTCCCTGGTGTCAGAAGTGTTGGTGTTGGTTATGCTCCATGTCTCGCTGCTTTGTAAGTTGCAGAAGATTTCCATTTCTGCTATAACACCCTGTAAAAAAGAAAGGAGAAAAAAAAAAAAAAAAAGCACTGAAATCACTTGTTAAAATTCCTTTTGGCCTCTCTTTTTTTCTTTTATTTCCCCTATATTAGTTAGGAATGGTCGAGGTGGATTGGGCTTTGGACCTTTTGATTGATTTGGGGCCTTTTTGGCAAGGGCAAAGCATTAATCACACCCCAAATTCTGCCTGCTGGCTGTTGGAGTGCCTCCCTGTGCTGGTGTACAGGCCTGTCAGAGCTGGGGAAGCTGTGCACACATGTGGGCATCGGGTGTACGGGCTGTCTTGCAGGGATGGAGAGCTGCTGAGAGATCAAAGAGTAACAAGCAACAAGGTTCTGCCAGATGCAAAAAGCAAATGAGCAGAAGGAAAACAAAACCGACTCATTTTTGCTGACATTTTCTCTGCATTGTCTTTGGACAAATGCAATATTTGAGTTAACCATGTTGTCCTTTCTTCCTATCCTTGAGTTCATTTGTGTCTTTGCATTTATTAATATTTTTTGTCCCATTATCGGCTTCCAGGGGCAGTAGACCAATCCTGGTTTCTGCTCAAAGCTGTAAGTCTCTTCCTGCCAATTTTGCATAGACAGAACTCCAAGCTGGACAAGTGAGTTTATTTTCCTCCCTAAAAATTCAGAATGTCCTTGCCTGCTCCTGGGGTCCTCCACTGGCTGCTGTTTTGGTTAAATTCAGTCTTTGCCTGGTGAGGGAGATCAGGCTTCTTCCTTTGAGAGCTTGCTCCTGACCTGAATGACAAAGAAACTGAAGCAGGGACAGGGTGAGGCTGGGGAAGGTTTGCTCACTAACGCAGCATTTTGGAGGCCTTCGCTGCCTTGCTCCCAAGTCTTTTGGTTCTGCCAAGTTTCTTGGTGAGAGCCGCAGGAGTAACAATAGAAAAGTAGGTCAGAAGTAGATCTTGTAAATCCACTCAAAGGGCCAAGAGCACAATTTGTGCAGAAAAAGGAAGAAAAGAGAGGAAGGAAAAAAAGAAATAGTAAGATTTTGGGGTGAGGTAGGGGTTCACGTGTGAACCATGGTGGGTAATTATGCACCTGCTTACAGATTGCTTTCTTACAGGGTCTGAAAAGGACTTCAGTTTCTTCAACAGGGCTTTCATTTGTGCTTCAGAATCTCTTATTGTGCAGTTGCCCTGCTAGCAGTAGGACCTGCCTGCCTGCCTGCCTGCCTGAAGGGGTTTTGCCTGTGCCCTGGGTGAGCAATGTGCTGGCCTCCTGTATACACATTTGAAGTGTGTAGCTGCACCCCTACTGAGACCCAGGGAAAAGCAACGGCAGAAAAACAAGAGCTTTGGCAAGACGGACGGCTTCCTTTGAAATGTGGTGGGCATGTGGTTTCTTTAAAGGGAAGAAAATCAATGGAAGGAATTTTTAGGTTGGAAAAAACACCGTCCCCGGTGTTGTCTTTGGGAGTGAGCTTTCAAAACACCTCCTGGTTTGGGCAACACGCTCTGCTTATCCAACACGCACGCAGTATGCACCTCGACTTCTATTCAGCTAAACTCTTTGCCATGCTGGCGAAATTTCTTGCAAATAGCTGGTGTCATGAGTTTTTCCTATTTAGGCATAAAATCCTAGGAGGTTCCTGTAACGCACAACTTAGCTCCCAATACACTGAGCTATAATCTGATTTTAAGCAAAACCTGACTGTGGCTCTGCCAGCACAACCACATTTGCAGCTAGCAGCCTCTTAGCTCCCAGCAAACGCTCTGTACATATACATTATGAACGTATTTCTTCTGCTTTTTATTAGAATCCTTGCTGGCTGTTCGGGGGGCTGCCGTTCATTTCTCTCTGATTGCTTTTAACCTGTTTTTCACTTTTATTTTTCTAGCAGTTAGAATACAAATTTTGAACAGCTTGTTACTGTGATACACAGGCTCAGCTGAGGCAAAAGCCCTTTGGCACACACATTTAGTCAGAGAAAGTGGGATTGAGAGGGGAACAGGATTTATACTTACCAGTGTCATCCTTTCATGTGGAAATTTCCCCTTCAAAACGATTTTGCATTCGGGACAGCATCCTGTGGATCAGGCACTTTCTGCATTCGGTGGTACAAGCCGGCACATTTCCCCATCCTCAGTCAAACTGAGTGCTGCTTGCTGCCTGCTGGGTCTCCCCTCTCAATAATTAATATGTCAGTTGATAGGCAATGAACATTTTATAAGGGCCATTTACACAAATCAGAACACTGTCTTCCTTGCATCTATCAACGAAGGGCTCCATCTCTCTTCTGCAATTTCTCTCATTTTCCCTTTGCAAGCTGGAAATCTCTACCAGGAAAACATGAGCAGGAGGCTCTTCATTATCATCACGTCGAAAAGCTGTACAGGAACACTCAGCTTAGACAACTACATCTCTGCGGAAATGTTTTACCTCCTAGGGTTACCGGGACAGCATTAAATTTACTGAGAGCTTAGGGAGATTTATTTTTCCTTTCCTACTTTTGCTTCCTCCTCCTGACAGTGTTTTTCTCAGTACCTAGCCTCAAGTTTCCCCATAGCCCATCGCTGGGCCCGTGTCCTTTCGCAGTGAGGGTGCAGACCAGTTTTAGCTGCACAGGTGCAGGGTTCCAGTAAACATGCAGGAATTACAGGTGTACAGCACTAAAGCTGCTCTGAAATTTGGGTTGTGTTTTGGTTTTAAGGTTTATCTGAAAGTCTTGGCAACTACTCTTTAGACAACACCACATTTATCTGGAAAATAAGTCTGGTATGGACAGGAGGAGTTGTCTGCTTCAGATTCCCTCCTCCTGCAGCTACATGCCCCATAAGGTTAAGGATATACCAACGGAGGAGCGGATAAGTCGTACACTGAGGAGTAAGGAGCCTGCAGGAGTGGTAATGATGGACAGGAGCTATTTATATTTTGGGCAGTGACTACAAAAAGTCCACCATGGAGCAGCCCTGGATTGATGGCTCTACTTGTTTCTGTGATGGAGAAGCCTTTGGAGAGGAGCAAGCTGTGAGTGGCCTCACGTGGGTGGCAGAATTGGTTGGCCTGGTGGAAATCTTCCTGCATGCTCGCTACTGTGAGTGAGGCAATGCACATTTACTGTCCTGACAAAATGTTTGCTGCTCAGGTGGAGGTTTGAAACGCTCAGGTTTTTGTTTGACTTCTATTTGGCCTTGAAGCACGGCCGTGAAGGTGCTGCTTCCAGATCGCTGGAGGTATCTGACCCACCTGCCAGGTGCCTTTGGTTTCCGTTTGCTGAGCTGTTTCTGTGTTGTTGCTTGGTCTGCTCTCCATGTTCCCTGGGCAGCGTGGCCGCCTTGCCCAAATCATGCCTTGAGAGCAGCTGCCACCAGCGCAGGGTCCAGCCCATCACACTCAGCAGCAACCTGGCAGGAAAAGTTCCCCCCACAAAATGCAGTGTGTAAGCTGCAGCACGCAGTGAAAAATTTCATTAGTTTAGCTCTTGGCATTTTATGCTTTTCCAATTGAGCACAACACTTTCTGAGCTACATCAGACTCTTTTCCATTTTCATTATGTTTCATTTCTTTCCCTCACACTGCATTTCAGTGGCTAGCATTTCCCAAGTGTTTTCTAAGGGAGCTGTATACTCTTTTGATTATAGTAAGTATATCACAGTTTATGCAGTTTTACATAATTTGCTATTCGTAGTGTACATTAACTTCACATTCCTTATGAGTTACAAAATTGTGTTTAATAATGAATTGTGTGCTTTACTGAGTAGGTTTTCTTTCACTGGGATCTTAATGCTGGTTTTTACTTATAGAAAGCCCTAACTTCCCCTTATCTTTCTCCCTCCCTTTTGTAATTATTACTATGCTTAATTTCTAGGTCATTTTCAACCACAGCTACAAGGCAGGCCAGTGAGGAGTTACGATTTAGATAAAGCAGAACTGACAAATCAGTTCCTATTTTGGGGATGGGCACAAAAATATATGGCATGCTGTAAAGCTGTTGTTGTGGTCCTTCAGCCCCTCTCAGATGGGAGCTGCTTGGGGAGGGAGAGCGATTGAGTCTTCTCTTTTTTTTTTTTTTCCTTTCTGTAAGCAGTGTGATGTGTGTATATGGATTGCTTACTGATATGAGTCAACTGTATGAGCAGAATAACAATGATCTTACTGTGTTCTCACAGGAGTATTTCTCAAAGATTTCCTATATACCTGAATTTTGTCCCCCATCCCATCGCTCTCTCTTTTAATTAAATTTCCCCCCAAATTGATTACATCTAGATTTTCCCATGGGGCTGTAGAAGTGAGTTTACTTTTATTCTCATATCTGTAAAGCTTGTTTTTTAAATCTTTTCCCTCTGTACCTTTTTTTTTTTTTTTAAGAAGATTTGCTGATTGCGATTTGATTACCTGTTCAGCCTTTTACAAATTATGTTACTCTAATTGAAGCCTAGAAATAGAAATCCAATAAGTGGCTCTAAGTTAACCTCAGAAATGTTTGATTTTGTATTATTCTATTCTATTCATCTCAAGATTCTGTGCTATAATAGATGATACTTTTTAAGCCTGCATAGAAAGTATTAAATTAAAATAAAATTACAAAGCAAAACACTTGCATTTATTATACAAGCTCTCCTTAGAGATTGCAAATGTGGACAGATGCCGAGTCTATTGTCATTTTATAAATAAGACAACTGTTATCTTGGTGGAAACCAGGACTCTTCAAGTCAGATTTTCAAAGAGCTCCTAAGGAGATTGGAGGCGTAAGCCTCATTCAAAGGCAGATTTACACCAGCCAGAGATCCCTCTCGTATGGGGGGGGGACGTTATCAGAGGGAAAAGCAAATTCACTTTGTGTATGTCTCCGCGTGAATTGTGCTTGTGGGCAAGTCTGGCTATCTGCAGCGGAAATGTGATATTCCTCAGCACTTCAAGCTGTCCCGAATTTTCCCTTCAGCGCTGAGCTGTGCGTAAACACTTCTCCGGCTGGAAAGGCTTCTCTTCGCCACTCACTTCCCTGGTGCCGCTGTGCCAGCAGGGCCGTCCCCGGCCACGTCCCCCACGTGCTTGGCACGGCGGTGTTTCCACGTAAGCCGTGTGCTGCGGGATGCCGTCGAGCTGGCTGTGCTCTGGCTGCTCGGCTCGCAGCCCCAGGCTCCTCCATCTCGTGGTGTAGAGCACAGAAACCTGGCACTTCACCGCAGATCGCTGCATTACTCTCGTGTCACCCAGGCCCCGTAATGCTGTACGGGCTGGTTAGCATATATATGAAAGCCATGCCTCACCGCTGCGATTTTTTTGTGACACATGCTCTCGTCAAAGGCCTTCACCACAGAAAAACTTTAATAAGTCCTGGCCATTACTGAAGAGAGTCTGAAACAGGGCTAATGAGTGAGGAAATCAGCAGATGGCCCCCCGTGGGTTTGGGATGGGGAAGTGAGTTTCCCGATTGCGTCACCGTGTGCGCTCTGCCCACCTCGTCTGGCAGTGCTGCGGCAGGGAGTGTCCTGCTGGCCTCTTGCTGCCAAACAGCTGCCAGCACTACCCAGCCTCCTGGCTGGAAAGTCTACAGCACAGTACTCACGATACTGAGACCACATCACTGCTCCTCTGAATGCCACAAAGCTGTGACGGGCATCCGCCGTACCCGAGGGCACCTGGGGAGTGTGTCCTGTGCATGACCAACTGCTACGGGCAGAGTCTCAGTGGGAAGTATGATGTCCCCCAGGGGCCAGAGAGAGTGAGCAACCTGCTGGGAGAATGGGGTGATGACGACAGCACTGTGAAAGCACACCAAAGGCCCATTTGCAATATGTTGCTCATATTGTTTGCTCGAGCAGTTATTACAAATGGTTTGGCTGGAAAAACCCTTTCTGTTGTATTGTTAACCTTAGCGATGCTGATGTGCTCTCCACATGCAGCTCAACCATGTCGCACCTCCAGCCTGGGCTTGCAGGGAGGTGTCTGGTGGGCAAGGTGGGGACCTTGGCAAGCGCTGCATGCTTCGGGGTCCCTTTTATGTCTCTGTGGCCTTTCTGTTCTCGAAGCACCAATCTAGAGCTAGGAGAAGGGCTGTCCACCTGGCTTTCCATTTCCTATGTGGCTGGGAGTGCCCAGTCTCTCCAAGGTTATCCTGACTGCTGCTCAGAGGGGGATGCCCAGTATAATGAAACTGAAAATGAACATGGCCCCGATGGCTAGTGATAGCTCCTCACTGATGGTCATTTGGGACAGAAACATTGAGGTACTGTGATGGTGGACTGCAGGCAGACCTCTGGGCATGATACTGCCCAGTTTCCTACCTTCTCCTCTGCCTCTAAGTTGTAAATGTTTTTTTCCTAGGAGCATCTACATGATTTTTGACTTCTTTTGAGAATGGCTAGCCAGAAGCTGACTCTGATCCCACCTTTCAAGAGATTTACACTGGCTTTGGCCAAGTGTCAGAAGCCTGAAGAGCAACAGGCTTGGACTGTGGCAGCTCTGAAACCAGTTTGTTCTGATTTATTTCAGCACAAGCTGACATGCAGGCCTGGCATGCCCTCCTCAAAATGATGTGCAGCCATGAAGAGCAAACAGCTGTGAAGCACAGAGCCACGGGCAGTGGGAACGGCCAGGGGCACAGCTCGCTGGTCCCAGCTGGCTTACCCACACGTGCAGCCTGCCGGCACTCTGTCTAAACACATGTGCAGAAAAACTGGAGAAAAAGAATTTTTAATTGGCCTTTCAGCAGGCCAGTCTCTAAGCATTATTGGCCATGGGCACGTTTGCCAGTGCCCCCGAGGAGAGGAGGGCCGGCCCTGTCCCCCTCTGCGGCTCCCTCAGGCTCCCAGTGAGGGCCTGGACATGGCAGCTGGGTGCCGCAGGCCTCAGGCCTGCATCCCCCCCTGCATAAAGCAGCCCCTCAAGCACTGCTCTTAGCCCTGTGCTGCTTCTCAAGGGATCAAGGATGAGATCCTCAAGGCTGACTGGAAGGCTGAGCGGTGTAACAGCCACTGAAATTAGTGGCAGCGAGGTGGCTTCGTGAGAGGCAGCTTTTCCCTGCCTGTGCTTGTTTACCAGGGAGTGCTGCAAGGAGGCACGAAGTACCCGAGGCTGCGGCAGTGCTCGGTTGCTGCAGAAGCTGAAGAGAATTAGACGCACTTTTTGCCAGATCCCCAGCTGCCGTAAGCCGGCTCTGCTCTGCCAAAGTCAATAGAGCTATACCAATTCCCTCCAGCTCTTTCAGGCCATACCAAAGCGTCCGCCAGTTCCCTTTGCAGGCAGGTGAAACACTAATGAGTATGGAACCAGATCTTGCAGCCAGGGGATTTTAATAAATAAAAATGTATTAACAGAAATCAATGCCGGGCCCTGCTCCTGTCAGCATTTGTTTCTGTTTTCTCCCCCCACCCCACTCCTTCTTTGTTCACCGTGATTGCATCTGCATCACTATGGTAACTAATGAATGATTATTTAATTTACCAATCTCTGGATGCAGCAGTTTGGTGTTAAAAATATTCCAGAACTGTCTGACATACACATACGCACAAACACACACGGTCTGTCATGCAGGAAAAACCAGAGGTGCTCGATAGTGTTATTTCAAGCTAAATCTTTACCCATCCCTTCAGATGGGACACAAGAGCTTTATCCAACGTTTATTCACGTTTGTAAGAGCTGCTCAAAAACTGTTTTGGAGTGGAAAGGGGAAGAACAACCACCATTAGCTTTTCAAAAGGGTGGTGGGACTTTAGCCATCTGAAGTCTTCAAGAAAAGGATAACAAGCAATTGCTGGAGGAATGCTAGGGAAGCTATCTGCTCTTCCTTGGGGCAGGTGTAGGTGGGGACTGACTGGAAAAAGTAGATCACCATCTACTTTCATCATTTTTTCCCCATGCTTTGATGAGCTGGAGATTTTCGAGAGATTCCTAGACATCCAGGTACATGTTTGCTTGGAGGGGACTCAATTTTATTCTGTCCTGAGGACCCGTGCAGCCGACTTTCAATTTGCAAAGGGGATACTTTCTCAATGGAATATATTCCTGCTACAGGTGAAGCATGTAGCTTTAATAAAGTCACTGGCTTCTCTTTCTTTCTTTTTATTTCTTTTTCTTTTTCTCTTTCTTTTTCTCCTGTGGCTGCTTGAGGAAATGGGGGCACAAGAGTGAAAGGACAAGTGTGACAGTATACATCCAGGCATGATATGCTCTTATGCCCACTGAGTGGCTGCAAGGGAAGCAACACGTTTCCCTCCTGGAGCTAGTGGGACTTGAGACCTGGCCACTTCAAAGGCACCTTACACAGGGCCTGGGGAAGGAAATTTGCCTGGGCTCCTGGACGAGGAGGAGATTTCAGGTACTCTGAGGAAAGCTGTGAGGAATTTAATGTTACGTGATGCTCCAGCTTTACTCACGTGGGAAAACAGAGCAAATCTACCTTGTTGTCCACAGATTTTGTTGTGGTCCAGCAGGTTGCTATCTCCTCTTGCTCATCCTTTGAGCCTTCCTGGGACACTCATAGACAAAACTTCCAGTCTGCATGCAGTGGCTGCTGCCTCACTCAGTTACATGCATGCACATTGAGTTTCTAATGGCGCAACTCAGAAACAACTGTTTTGTGTAGGTGAAACTGAAGTCTCCTAAGTACACTCCACTTTGCTCAACTCCAGCCCCACGAGCAGCTTTTGACATGGTGGCCACGCTTCATTGCTGTTTCATATCTGAAATGGCAGAACCAAGGACTCCTAAATCACACCGCATTGCTGATATATGTGTGCAGTGATCCAGACAGGTAGTTTTATTGCTGGTTACATGAAACAATAACTGGTTGTATGATGGCTCCCAGTTAACCTGTGGTAAGGTGAAAGCAGGGGCACTAGACTAGAATGAACTGTTATATCCCGAGGTTGATTTAGGGCTAAAATGGGACCTAGATTCACCCAAACTGCAAAGCCCTGTGGTCCCTCTGCAACCAATGTTTCATTTCAGTGCTCATATCCCAGGCAGGCTGTTAGAAAAGAAAAAGAGAGAGAGAGAGAAAAAAAAAAAAGAGAGAAAGAGAGAAAGAAATCTAATTCATAGATCCTAATTCCACCCCCCACCCTACCCCTTGCCCGCTGGGTGCTGCACTGCTGCTCACCTGAGAGCTGTTGGGTATCCCAGAAGACAACCACGTCTGTCTCACAGGGATGAGTCATCTCTAACAGCTGGGTGAGACATGATTTCCTAGTTGTACATGACTTTGAGGTTTCAAAACCACCCCTTTTTTTTTGCTGTATAGGGTTGAAACCAAGTTCTTTCTATTTCTATACGGGAAACAATGCGGAAAGGAAGAAAGATCCTCACTGAGCGTAACCAACAACTCATTAATCATCTCACACCAGGTGCAAACGATTCAACTTTGCTGGCCTCCCACACTCCAGAAAAGTGCTTTGACCACTGAAATATCAGGGATCTCCTTTGCAGTGTTTAATTTTTTATGCAGACTGGATCAGTGCCAACTTGTGCAAGTGAGATGCTGACTTTGGTAGGTAGTTCATGCCTTGGTGATTTATAGCACCTGCCGAGCACACAGGCGTCCTAAGCTCAGGTTTGAGAAAGCCCAGGGCTTTAGGCTGTTGTCGATTCTAATCCTCTTTCAAGTTTTGACCATAAATCACACCCTAGAGATAAGAAATATTTCCTGACAAAAGTTTTGACAGTGTTTCTGTGTTTCTCTGCAAAATGCTTGTTTCAGTCACTTGGTGCTTTCTGATAAGAGAACATTTTATTGAAGAACTTCAAGAGTTCTCTCTAAGTGTTTGGCAACACTGGGTCTTCCAAATTAAGGAATTTTACCTTATTATGGGCCTTATTATTATTACCTTATTATTTTTTCTGGGATGGTCTAATTTATATGGCTTGATAGTGTCTGATATGCATCTTTAATACCTGTTCAGAGGACTTTGAGACACAAGACCCTGGCGCACTGTGTAGTAAAAAGAAAGAGAATTTCTAAAGCATGAAAAATTTTCACTTGGATATGGATGAAAAATTAGAGGAAATGACTATTTTCTCCCATTTTTAGTAGAACAAATTAAGAAAAATCTGTTAGATATCTTGCTGCCACAGAATAGTTTGGGGCTGGCTGGTGCGAAATGATAAGCCTGATGCCTTTACTGGGATCCACACAGGCAGATTAAAATTGTGTCCACTGTGAAAACTGAGAGAGTGTTCTGGTGTCTGCTGTGACCCCTGGCATGGCACAGACATGGGGTTCTCCTGCTGACCTGGTCGGGAAAGGAGAAGGTAGCCTACCCTGCTTCTTTTTTTTTTTTTTTTTTTTTTTTTTTTTTTTTTTTTTTTTTTTCCTGTTTTCTCAGCCAGGCTGCTGCTGTGTGGCATTTCTCAGCTCTTGACCTAATGGGAAAGGTTGCTGGATCTGGAGCAAATCCTTCCCTTCAACTGTTTGTCAGTCTGGGGAGATGATTCACTTTGGCAACCCCATCCCAAGTGCTTTTTCCCAGGTCCTATCTCAACCATTAACAGAGGCACAGTGTTTTTTATTTTGCCTAAGAAACTCACTTAACCCATTCTTGGCTGCTGGCTGCAGCACGTCTTCTGGGACCTGTGCTTTCAGGAGCTGGTTGCAGAGCAGACAGAGGGCTGTAAGACAGCACATGAGCCTTACATTTATGACTAGAGCTGGCCAGAAGAAGTCAAAAGCAGAAAGTGAGTGTTACCTGTTTGTCTGCATCTGGGTGCTGTACCAACAGGGTGAAAATCAGTTTAGGGAGAATAGCATGGGTCTGTAGGTGGACTGAATCGAGGGGTAAGAAAGCATGGTCTTGGCAGTACCACCATAAGCATCAACTGCAATAATATTTCAGAAGTGCCTGCTCTGTGCGTGCCCCACCGGTAGGTTCAAGGGGAGAGCATTTCCTTCTCCCCATACCAAGACCGTCTCTTGGCCCACCAGTAGCAACGCACTGAGGAGGTGGCCCGGAGGAGTGAACTCTTGTTTTTACTTATTTTTACCTTAACTTAAATATCCTTACAATAGATCTTTTAAGTAACTATCTTTACTTAAAAGTCCAGTGTTCCTGAGTAGAGTCAGCATTTTTAGTTAGTTTTCTACTTAGGAAGCAATGATAAAGCATGGACAAGGGCAGAAGGGTCCTTTCACTCTCCAAGAGCCAACTAGCAGAGCTAGGCTTTGTTTGCAAGTTTCTGAAGTATCCGGGGACACGGGAGAGAGCAGTGCACTTTAATGCTGATCCTCTCAAGTGTCACCTTGGGTGTCTTCTTGCTCACAAAACTGCTTGGGGTTCTCTCAAGCTAAGATTGCTTCAAGGCAACACCTTTGATCAGGCATGACAGTGAAGTGTATCCACCAAGGCATCACGTTCTATGTGTTCTGCACAATAAATAGCAGCTGGATACAGGGGCAATCCTCAGCAGATCGGTAGGGGCTCCAACACAGCATTGCAGCTGTCCCATGAGCATCCCACGGCAGCTGGGATCTGCCAGAGACCTCCCTCGGCGCCAGCTGCCAAACTGGGGTGCAGGTTTCCAAGGCAAAAAGAGCAGTGTTCTGAAATGCTGGTTACGTTTTGTCTGCCTGTTGGACTTTTCATTTATTTTTTAACACTTCAGCGAGAAACAGCTTTGCTTTGCTCTTCCCCGCCCATCGCTGGCTGTCTATTATTGCCTGGTGTGAACACTTTCAGTACTCTTGCCTTCTTGTTGCCAAGTACAGTAGCAGGGGAAGGGAGAACAGACTTACGTTAGTGGCAGTTTCTCTGTGCCTTCACTTCTCTGCAGAATGGGGAAATGATGATTATATATTATTTTTTTTGCCATCTTTTGCCACGTTGTGTTGCATTGCCACACTATGCAGAGAAGAAATAAACTCATCGTGATTTTTTTTCCCCTTTTGCCACCAGTGGGTTGTAATGCTGCAAAGCCCAAACCAGTTTCCAAGCTGATGGGAAAAGGAATGTACTGACAAGCTGGGGTAGTGTGTACTAAGCACAAATAATGGCCAATGTATGCAGTTTAAACAGTCTATTTAAACAGGAGGTACTGTCTGAACATCAGGAAGCACTCTTTATTGTGCAGCTGGCTGAGCCCTGGTGCAGGTTGCCCAGAGAGGCTGTGGGGTCTCCTCCTGGGAGATCTCCAAAAGATGCTTGGATGTGGGGCTGGGCAGCCTGCTCTGTGTGTCCTGCTGGAGCAGGGGTTGGGCCTGGTGGGCTCCAGAGGGCCCTGCCCACCTCAGCCACTTCATGATCCTCTGACTGTGGACTTTAGGCTGCCGTATATAAGGGAGGTAAGGTTTGTGAGAAGAGTCCTTATTTTTTAATAGACCGATAATATTGTTAGAAAAAAAATGCACTGGCAAACATGCTTTCAACATGTTCTGTGTGCCTAAAAAGCTTGGGTGTTTTTTCTAAATGCAGTAGCTGCTTTAATAAAAACATACTGTTATCCACAGTTCTGGGGGGCTTAGTATAAACACATACATACAGTACAGACCCTGGAAGCCCTCGGGATTAAGGAGAAAGGCACCTCACCCCTGTATAACTCACAAACAGGAGCTGTGACCAGCACAAATGCACCCAGACCAGGGTGACCTCCCCCTGATACCAACAGCTGCTCATTCCAAATGAAAGCTCTCAACAGTCAGATGTGGCAATGGAAAGACCCCAGGAAACAGAGAAAAGGGATGTTCATTGTCAGTTTATCAGAGGGTTGCTTCCAGTTAATATAGTACAATATGGTACGGTATAAATGGCTTGAAGGGGTAGGGAAAATTTAACAGAATCACTGGGTTTGGTTTTTGAATCAGCTAAGTTGAATCCCACAACATGGAGGTGACCGGGAGGATGCTCCAGTGAGCAGTAGGAGTTACAAACACAAAGAACTTGCAAGAATTACGCCTGATAGCTGATGCTCAGTCATCAGCTCTTCTGAAAACACAGCAAAGCAGGGACTACATTGCCACTTCTAGATCAGTGCTGCTGGAAATTGCCTCACATACAGCCAGTCAGTGGAGTCTTCCCTTCCTCAGCCTTGCCACTTAGTCCCGTACCTGCCTAATAGATTTCTGTCACATTTCTACAGTATCTAAGCAAAGACCCTTCTCTAAATGTGACCAGTTGGCCAGAAACTGCTGACCACTTCCAGGTAAAACCATGGCTTGGTGCCAAGAAAGATTGACTTCAGGGAAGTGTACCCAGGGGTCCAGAGGTGCAGCAGACAGGAATAAAGAAAAAGAAAACCTAGGGAAGCCTTTTTTCCTGGCACGCAGATTGACTTCTCTAATGACATTTTCATTAGCAGTTCTTGCTGCCAAATGCCATGGGTTTCTCCCTTCAGAGCTGTCTGCATTAATAATGAGCGACTCCCTTGGGAAGCGATTTACATAAAACATTCATCTCTCGTAGCAGACAGGAGCTCTATGCGAGGCCAGAGAGAGAAGGAGAATCAGTGCCCACTGTAAATGAAGGCCAGTTGAGTATGTTGGGCCATGAGAACCCATAAAAAATATTCCTCCCCTCCACCAGTGCCCTGGCCCAGACTGTTTCCTGGCTCAGTGTCCTCACCCCATGGAGGTGAATGTTTTTGCACAGGTCTGGCACACGGCGTTGTGGTGGAAAGGGCAGGTGCAGCCCAGTGGTGCACACCAGTGGTGCAGGGAAGCTGCAGACGAGTGATCTCATCTTCCCCCGAAGGGCTTTTTCTGCTTGGTTTGTATCACTGCCACGGCGCAAAGCGGATGGGGCCGGGGACTCCGTTCCAAGCCTTCTGCGTTTCTCCAGCTGTGAGTGTCACAGCAATAAGTTCATTTTTTGTGGGATGTCAAGTTCCAGACAGACACCAGTGTGAAAACATGACAGCCAGAAAATAGAAAATGAAATACCACTTTTTTCTTTCTTCCCCTCAACTTCATAAAAAATAAATTATTTAATTTCTTCCTGACTATGACTGGGACTTTACATTATGGCTTTTTCTCCAAGCTGGATATGAGGCAGGCTGGACCATTCATTGCTAAGTCATCCCCTGTGTATTTTTTGTTACAGATGAAATGTTTTTATTGACTCATAAATAAAGATACGTAGAGCTTCTTCCCACGGTGTTGCAATAAGTTAATAGGAAACACACTGCTGCGACTGTGCTCTTCAAGTAGCTTGCCGTTCAAGTAGACACCAAGTGAGATCTCAGTGAAGTTGAGCTTTCTAAGAGTTAGTGACCTAAAAAAGGCTCAACTCTCTTATCCAAGCCTCTTATATTAAGATGAGGTTAATTGTTTTCTGAGGGTTCCTATCTCTTCCCATTGACTGTGGAGAAAGGGAGGGGTGACTTAGCATAGACGTAGATGGCTACTTTTAAGATGCTGTTGTTGCATTAAATGAGTTCCACTCCGCATATCAAAGCCAGAAGAAATGATAGTGAAGAACTTCAAAGCCCGTTGTGGTAGTTTGGGGGATTTTTCTTAAGAGATGGTTGGAAATGGAAGTAAAGCTGCAGTGAATTTGGTTTCCTTTTATATTTTCATTTATATTTCATTTACTTATAAATGTATACATATATATATATATATTTAGCATGGTTTAGGATGAAACAAAGATAGGATTACCCATAAAGACCTCTTGAAAAGGCAAAACCAAGCATCTCTTTCCCGTAGTGGACAATTATGCCATTGACAGTGTGGTGGAGGTGCAGCCATGAACTTTGATTTCTGAAAAATAACCTCTCCGAACACTGCGAAGCTACTTTCAGGAAAATAAGGCTTCATTTGCACATAATTAAGTAAAACCTTTCTGTTCCTCTCATCTCCATGGAAATAGATTTGTTGTTCAGTTCATTAAAAATAAACATTTTGCTGGTACTTCCAACAAGAGGACCAGCTTGAGGATGGCGTTAAGAACCAGACAAGAAATCAAAGAGTTGGGGAGGTAAGCACACTTACTTCATGAGCCCTTGTTAATTTGGTAGTTAGAAACTGAGAACTGTGGATGAAAGCTTACACTAGCACGTGGTCTCATCTCATAGCAAGTGCCAGAAAAAAAATCTCTTAATTCTTTTTAATTGTTCTGATTTTTCTTTGGTAAGGAGGACAGTCTTGTGCCCTTGGTTGTGACGTCTTCCATGAAGCTACATACAGAACAAAGTGATTTGTCCATGTTGGTTTATTTGTTGAGCTGGGGCTTGTACTTGCAATGCTGCACCCAAACTATCCTTTCAGCAGAATAACTCTCACAAGCTACAAACCAAAATGTTTCATGTTTTGCCTTCCTTTTTTTCTTTTTTCTTTTTCCTTTTAACCTAATTTCTATGCCAGCTAAAACCATCAACATTGAAAAAGCAAAGTATCCCTGATTTTCCTGGGAGATTGTGCAGATCAACATTTCTGGGAAGCTGAATGAAATGTAACTGCAAGCTTTTGATTCTTTAAATAGCCTTGATGAAATGTTAGCAGTTCTTCTGCAATGTATCTGTAACAAAGCTGGAAGATTATACGTGAGGTTTGGCTTCGGCAATTTGTATTGTTGTCTTTTAAATTAGTTGTGACGTGGGCATGGTGCCCACAGCTTGCTTAATCTATTAAACTTTTTTTTTTTTTTTTTTTTTTGGTAAATTAATATTTCAGACAGTTATGAATATACATAATTTTCATCCGCAGCTTTCATGTTATATGTTCATCGAGCTGGATTTGCAAAGGCATCAAGCCAGGATCTAATTCCTGGCTTTATTAGGTTATGAAACAAAATCTCGCCAGAAGATATAATGTCCTTAAGCTGTAACATCAGCAGCAACAGACAGACCTTAATGCTGCTGGACCTAATGGAATTAGATTTCATGTATGCTTAATGAATGCAAATGCCACTTAATTTTTACAGCTTGAGTTGTAATACATTGCATGTGACACATTTGCTACTGAAAAAAATATTCAAATGTGTGATTCTTACACCCAGTGTCCAATTTCAGCACTGTAAAATGTATTCTCTTAGGGAAGGGGGACTGGAGAAACATGCCAGCAATATTACTGCATAATTTAAAGCAGCCACCAAAGAGAAATGTTAAAATATGCACTAGGCAATTACAAGTGTTGTGTATGTTTTTATTCTCTTTTGCTGCTGTTCAACAAGGAGTAGTAAAGAGATTTAGAGCAAGCGGCAACCATAGCAACAAGGAATTTTCGGTCCAAACTGGTGCCGCATAACTTCTGGCAGAGAAACGCGTTTCGGGATACTTTGTCAAGTGTTGATTCTTCGAAAAGATACGTGCTGCGTTTTCAGTCCTGCCTCTCAGGCACTGGTCCCATAGAGGTATGTGAGAGCTGATCTCAATGCAAGCCCAAGCCCAAGCCAGAGCTGGTCATGGGGCTTGTTCAGCAGGGTGCCTTGGGTTTGTTCACTATCAGAGGCAATACATGTAGGCATCCCTCTCTCTTCTCCGTGAGGGAGAGGGGGAATGGATGTGATGGCGAAGAAGGTTTCCATCCCTCACCAGTCCTGTGCTCTGTCCAGCTGTGGCTGTGAGAAGTCCCATGTGGGGCTTTGCTCCTCTGACCTGGTCACACCAACCACCCTCCCCTGAGGGGTACAAGAGTCTCCCTCAAGCACAGCTCCTCAGTAGTGACAATTGCCAGAGCAATTGTGTCCTTAGACTTTTATTTGTGCCTCCTGGTATGTCCTGTTTGGCCATTGACCTGAAAAGAGGCCAGTGAAAACTCAAGCGGACTACAGGTGGCACACCAAACTCCACTCTGGTTGCAAAGAGCCCAGAAAATGTTTTCAGTTGTTGCAGGTTTGGGAGGGAAGGGGCTTCAAAGACAGTCCAATGCTTAGTCACAATGCATTTTAAAAAATAGAGTGGGTATGCATGATGTTCAAGCTGATGGCAGACGTTGTAGCCATGAAGAAGCCTGCCTACTGATCACAAATTAAGCCATGCAAAGTCAGGCTGATCTGCGACGCTTGCTTAGGCAAAAAAAAAAAAAAACACAACACAGTTGATGTTCACAGTTAGACACCAAAATGAAAAGTCCATTTCTTCTTGTGACAAAGAATTAATTTGCACAGTTAATTCTGAAAGGAAAACAAGATGACAGGACAGCAAATGGTATGCAATCTAAAAGATGAGATCTGTGTTATTCCAGGGGATGTGAGAAGCAACTGTCATTAAATGTCAGTTTTGTTCTGGCTGTTGGAGGCAATCTTTCTAGGTTTTTGTGTAAGATTAAGCTGTTCTATGCACTGCCTCAGAGCACGCTGTGGGCTTTTTATTTTTATTTGGTGGGCCATCCATATGCTCCAGTAGAGGTACCGGGGTATGTAAGCCTCTTATAGCAGTCCTGTTTTTCTTAATCTTTCCTTGTGGACGCCTTAGGAAGACTCTTGGCATGCCCCAGCGCTGCAGATCCCAGCTTGGAAGGCGCTACATGATGAGGTGCCGCTCAGAAGTCCCTTGGCCAGGCATTAAGTCCTGGGGTTGAACAAGAAGCCCCATGCTCCCAGGGGTGGCTGGAGTCCTTAGTCACTAACTGAGGAACTCCCCTGTTTTTACAACTAATTTGCAAACTGCTTTTTTCCAGACATGCAGAGTTGGGGATAGGTCCCAGAAACAGTGCACATGAAGTATGAATCTGACCATTTTATCCAATGCTCTTTTGAAGGTTACTTATCATGAGATGCCGTGATAGCCCATAGATCTCCTCCACCTCATTACACCTTAATTTGGGAGACTGAGACTATAAAATTGTTTCATAAATTATCTGGAAACAGCTATGGCTGAGTCTGCATCCCAGAGGAGGAAACCTATTGCCTTTTTGCAAGGCATATGCAGTTACCTGTGATCAAGGCAGCACAATCTTAAGTACTTTATATGTGCAATTGCTGTATCAGGTTACAGCTGGAGGAAGAAGACGGAAAGTATTGCCATCTCCTTGAAGTACGTAGATGTTTAGCAAGGAGAGAATTAAGTGAAGCAGTTCTACTAAAAGTAGCCATGTTACTTTTAGTTTTCTTTGGTGACACCATCTCATGGATGGACTGGGATTAAAGCAAGCAGAAGGTGGGTAGTATAACTTGAACAAAGTTTCCAGCAGCTGTTGTGTTTGGATAGTGTTTGTGTTGTGCAAATCTTTTTCCTCCACACCCATATTTTGTTTCTTGTATTGGAGTACTTAAAGCATATCCAGCAGTTACTTTATCCACCTGCATAAATATTTGATTGCTCATATTGTGCAGCCTACACCATCCTTTGACCCCTGGGCATACAGAGCAAGTAAATGTGCATATTAACCATAAATAAAATGCTAAGGTGATCGGGGAATGTGTGAGATTGCCTGAAACATCAGTTTAAAGCAACAGCTCTGCTTGCACTGTTTGAAAAGTCAGAAGAAAAGGATGTTCTTGCTTTATAATTAAAAGGAGTTACTGCTAAATGATTTTGCATTATTTGATAAATTCAAATGAAATAATCAACTTCTCATTATCACATCTGTTATAAACACTTGTCCTTCAGGGAGTTATTCACATGTGAAAATATCTTGTCTTTTGAAATGTAGCGATAAGAAAGAGTTTTGGGGCTTAGGATTGTCTGAATATCATTTTGGTTCTGAGCAAAAGCATTGTTAATCATGGATTTAATTTACCTTGAAAAGAATGAACCATAATTATAGCTCCTAGAAAAATGTACTGTAGGATTTATATCTTTTATTTTCTGCTAATTTATTTTCATCTAAAAAAAAAAGCGACCTATTTTTATTTTGAAAATGTGTACCAGGACAGCCTGTTCTTCCAGAATCATTGAGAAATTAAAATAGTAATGTTGAGAAAGAAAAATCTGATTTTTTTTTCACTTCCTGTCCACATCCTTCTTAAATGCAGAAAACCTGAGATCGTTCTGATACGTGGGAAAAGACCAGGATTCCCATACCATGGACAATTCCAGTACTCCTAATTTTTCTTCCTCATGACTTGGAAACAAAAAGTTGAAACAGTTTGCGGAAGTCCAACTCGTTTTAGGAAAAAAAATCTACTTCCTATGGCCTTTCCAGTCTCACACTTACTCATACTGCTTGTTTAACTGAAATGAAATGCTTTTCTCGTTTCTTTTTCTTTAATCTTTGATGTGTCCAGCTGAGAGTCAGAGTCTTGTAGGACTTTGATTTCTAGCACCTCCTATGATTTTTCTCTTCAGGTTGAGTGCCTCGAAGGGACTGGTCCTTTTTGGCCACACCATGGTCATGCAGTGCCCATCCAGGTGCAATGTTTCAGGGGAAAGGGCAGCCTGAACAATTGTCCTCTTGGGAAGGTTTATGTTGTGGTGAAGCCTAGCGTGTAGCACTGCAGTGATTCACGTGATTCAGAGGCATTCCATTTCTGCCTTCTACCAAAAAAGTGAAAAATTACCCACTGGGAATTTGGACTTTAGGAAGAGCTGCATTTCCAGTTACGAAGACAAAGACATCTTTCCTGACCAGCATAAATCATGATTGTTTTCCTGTTGACAAACATCCCAGCCTTGTCTACTGAATAGAGAAAGAGGAGCACATCCTCCTGTATTTCAGTGTAGCTGCTCACCCAGAGCTGTCCTTAGCATGGTTGAGGGTAATAGGAAATGGCTCACATTAGAAAACAATACCTGCTTTTTTGCTTTTCAAAAAGGAGAGAGCATGTCAAAAGAGCGGAATGTACTTTTTCAACATGTCTTAGATAATCTAGGTCAAGCCCTTGGCCTCCTGTTTCCTAATCTTCCCTTTAAATCTGTTGCAGGACCTGGGGCCATCCTCAGGATGAAGGAGGCAGGTGCTCCAGTGGGAGCTGTACATGGAAATCCCTGGTCCCCACAAGCTGAGCTGATCACCCTGCATGCCCTTTATCATTAAGGGAAGAAACAGGCCCTTGTATGGCATGATGTGTTTGCCCTTTCCCACACTGAGAGACACAAATCGTGCCCCCAAGTGTCTGTTCTCCCCGCTGCCTGTGAAGAGATGGAAGGCAGCTATCTTGAGGGGAAAGGTCTGTGTTTTGTTAGATCAGTCAAGGAGCCTGTGAAGATATCGCCCAACTCCAGACATAAGGAAGTATGACAACTATTTGAGAATTGGTAACAATCCGTCACCATAAATGCTTCACTGAAATCGGTTTGTTACTTGTTACACGTTGTTACATTGACATTGTTAGACTCTTAATGACATACTGGTAGCCTGAAAAATGTTAATAGCTGTGAATAAGGGAGTCTCAGATCCAGAACTGTCACCTTATGAAAGTCAAACGCTTGCCTTCAGCTTCAACAGAGCCTTGCTGTTTTAGTAAAGCTCGCTGGGTCTATGAGGCTACCACCCAATACACAGGGGCACCATAAGTAGTTCTGGCAAGCATCTGGTTTCTAAACAATGATGAGCTACCTGTCTGAGGTTTTTAGGAATTTTCATTTATTTCTGAAAGTGGAGCCGTCAGCGGCAGGTCAGAGCTGAATTGTATGGACTGAGTGGTTTCCGGGTTTTTGAACACACAAATTAACTCGGCAGCTAAGGAAATGTTCTAGTGGAAAATTAACTTTAAAATGAAAAAGAGGGAGAGAGGGATTGGGTATGTAGTCTCCTGGGACTGTAGAGGCAGAGGGTTTTCAAGGCAGGAAACTGCCTGCTCTTCTTCACTGGGAGAAACAAGATTTGGGAAACATTTCAGCAAGTTGCAAACATCTGGCATCATTTGAGGTGCTCTAAGAGTACTCTGCTTAGCCTCCTGCCTCCCTCTCCAACAAGCAATGGTCTCCCTGAAGTCCTGTGACAGGTGGCTTGGATATCCTAGGATATCTCAAATGGTGTTAGATATATCCAACTTGCTTTAAATCTCACCCCAACAGGAAAAAATTCAAAGCTCACTGCTTGAGTCAAATGCCATTGGGGTCATCCAGTGTGCCCTTAGTGTGGGTGGGCTACATGGAAACCATTTGTAAGAAATCAGAACTCTGGGTAAGAGAAGTGTTTTTAATGGATTGATATCATTATTTCTTTGGTTGTTGGTGTGCACACAGTTTGATCTGAGCAAAGCATTTATGGGAACTGTCTCTGTACAGAGAGGCGTCACAGGACAAATTATCAGAGTGGGCATGGGGGTATAGTGATCGGTCTGATCCCTGCAAGTTCAGTCCAGCAGTATCAGCCCCAGTACAGTAATATTTAGGCCACTTTAGACATCAGACATTAGACCTAGCTGTCTGTAGAGGCAACAGCAGTCCTGCTTCCTACGTGCTTGTTAAATATTGCAAATGCTGAAACGCTGCTATCTCTGTTACCTTTCATCTCCATCACCCAGACATCTTCTTCCCTTGAGCAGCTGCACGCAGTGCTGGTGCCCTCTGCGATGGCTCTGGGTAACTGGTGGGCGGGAGAGGGTCTTGGCTGGTTCATCACACGGTGTGCTTGGTGCCAGTCAGTGCCTGTGTGGTTCGGATGAGGTCTGGCAGCACGTGTTCAAGAGGAGCAGGCCTCACGTCAGGACCTGGGAGCTCCCCTGTCTGTGCATCTTCATTTGGGCCAGCAACGTTCCTGCTCCTCCAGTCCCAGGATTTCCCTCAAATGTGTCCCAAACTGATGAATTTATGGCGGTGTAAATGCTGATGAATGACCGATTGCCAACATGAAACAGATGCTGCTTGAGATACTGTGCTAGAATTGGGCCCTGCTTTTGAGAGCAGAACAAATGGATGAAACCCTTTCATTACTTCTGCCCTCTGAGAGATAAAATGTCTGCTTGTCTGCTGGAAGATTGGACAGGACATGTGATTGCTTGTGACATATTGCTCTGCTTTTGCTCGTCACTGCAATCCCACATCGCTCCGCGCAGATTTACGTACATGTTGTGCTATGCCAAAACCCTATTTGATTTGGGAAGGCTGTAATAGAAGTTTGCCACTGATCCAAACTTTATTAGCTGAGCGTGCTGGCTGGGTGCCATAGCTGCAGGTGCCAAGTAGTCAGAGCTTTTCCTTTTCCACGAGAACTTCAACTTCTCTGTCTGGAGAAAGGAAATATGCTTTTCTTTTGTCATTTAAAGCGGTAGTTTACATCATCGTTAGTGAAGAGAGTGTGGCAAGAACAGCCACAGGAAGTGATTCACCAGTGAAAAACAAATGTAAAGACAATTTAGAAAGCTGTCATTTACATAGATTAATGGAAGGGTTTGATTTTATACCATCTTACTCCTGCAGTACTTGCAGAAATAGGAGTTGTATAAAGATGCAAGGCCTTTTATCTCGTGTTATTTTCTTCACAAAATGTCTTTTTTTTTTTTTTTTTTTTTCCAGCTCCATGCTGAACAGAGCTGGCTTAATGAATACTTTGGTTTAGGCTTCTAAAGCTCATTTTGTTCCATGGGCAGTAAGTGACACGGTCATAACGATAACAGCCTTCTTGAAGTCATCACCCTGCCACAGCTGCCCTGAGGGGAACATTTCAGATCAGTGACTAGTGAGCTTTGCAGCCACATTAACCAAAAAATCACAGCCTGTTTGAGTTTGCACTGATGTAAGTCAACACTAAATCAGCATTACAACAGTGTGACCCGTGTGCCAAGCACGCTGCTCATCTACGTATGTTCCTCCCATTGACTGTTCTCATATACTCTCTTATTTTCCTCCTGTAGTAAGATACATTTCTGTAGGAAGTCCTTTTGTATATATAGTTACCCTGAAGGTTGTCTTTATTCATTGCAGGGTAATCCCTAGCTTGTCTTTGCAGATTGTTTTTCTTGACACAGGGTGTGTTTCTACCACCATGTCCAAGATACGGTAAAGAAAGCATTTTTGGGCAGCTATGCAAGTCACATCTATGCTCCAAATTGAATCAAGTGGGGGTTTAATCTTGTGGTGTAGTTTATTAAAAAAGTGAACCTAATGCTAAGCTTCAGAAGGGTGGCTAGGAACTTTTTTGCTGAAGTAGAAATGATAGAGAAAAGAGCTGTGCAGTCTCTCTAGGGTTTATAGAGCAAACAATGGAGGAAACACAGAGGTTTTATTTTTCCCGTTTCACTAGTTTTAGACAGTGGACTTGAATGAAGCCATCGTTTGTTAATATTAATAAAGGAAAGATCAGGATCAAGCTAGATTTCCTTTGTAAAGTAAACTTTATGACTTCTTGTAGACCAACAGAGACATTAATGTGGAAGGTGATATAAAAATTAGCCCTGGAGAGATTATAAAGGAAGAAGAAAACCAAAATTCAAGTTCTTGTCATACTGAAATATGGAATCCAAGAGCACAGGAGCCGAAGGGAAGAATGATTCACAATAAAAAAAAAAAAGCAAGTAAATGCTCAAAGAATTTGTTTTCTTTTTGATTATGGAGATTATATTGGTGAGTTTTTCCTAAGCATCACGAGCCCTGCAGTGTATTTCAGAGGGGAAGCTGATGAATGTTTTGTTGCTCGTACCTGAGGTGTGAGCCCTCTTCGTCCTGGGGCAGCCCCTCAGAGGCTTGCCCATGGAAGAGTGTTGACACCTTGTTTCGGCAGCACACCCACCAGATGTCCCTACTTTTGGGAGCTTGGCAGCCACGGAGCTTGCTGGTTTTTAATTTTGGCTTCAGTGACTCCTTCCTCTGGATGCTGGCGAGTCTTGTGTTTCGGCTCAGCAATGCTGACCCCCTCCAGCTGCACAGCTGCTCCCCCGCAGCATTTCCTACAGCTGCGTTTCTTCTCTGCATGTTTGATGGTTGAGGCACTCCCCTCCCACTCTGGGCCTAAACTCTGGGCTTCTTGCTGACCTGGCTGCAATGTCCTGACCCCTCTTCAGCTGCTGTCTCCCACCCATTTCTGCCTGTGACAAGTGTCTGACTCTTTTCGGATGACTGAAAGGGTATATTTTCTCCTCAGACCATCTCAGTGGTGCCAAATGCCCCTGTCTACACACCCCAATTAGAAGTGCTGCAGGCCTGTCAAGTCTCGCACATCTGAAGCTTTGCACCTCCGGAGCTCTGAAGTGGAAAGAAGTACGTCTGTTATTAATGGACTCTGCCTGCTTGCACTGTGCTTTCCCCTCCAGAGCAGATTCTTCTGGATGACCTGCTGCGGCATTTCTCTGATCTTCTGGCTTGCCTTCATCACCAGCCTCAGACATGTGATTTCGGCAGCTTGAGTGGGATGTGTCTGAGACACTCTCGGTGTTTCTTGTCAGGCCTGGAAAGAAGGGCAGGCAGGCAATGGGTTGTGAGGGTATAAACTGGAGAGGTGGGAAGATAGCTTCATTACTTATGTTCATTAAAATGGAGGGAGAGGGCTATTTAACTGGTTTCTTATGCAATTGTCTTCACAGCCTTTGTTAGGAGATGCAGAAATTTGCACACCGTTATGTCTGCCCTTACACCACCAGGTGACCAGCTCATAGTGGCAATCGATCCCCTTCTGTATGCCTTTGCTGCTAAGTCCTGCTAAGAAATTAAAAAAGTAGAGACCCTCTAAATGCAGAGGGGACTGACTGCGTACAAGCATGAGCAGAGCATCATAAAGCAATCTTTCCTCAGGAAAAAATATCCCTGCAGACCTCAGCCTGCCAGGGAGGGAGCATAAATATCTTTTAAATACAGGAAGCAGATCACATTTCTGGGAGAAACTTTACTTTCCAGAATTTATATGTTATGGATCTTCTTTCACATAAGTTAATGTAAAGCTGGGCTAAAATTGGTCTAAGTGAGATCAGCCCCTTTGTCGTGGGCTGGGATATTTATAAACAGCTTTGTCTTCCAACAATGCACGCCATCCATCATGTGGCTCGGGCCTAAGGAGCGGTGCGTGGTGCTGAGGAGCAGCACTGGAGCTCCCTTTGCTTTGAAGGGGCCGTGCTCCAAAAAAACCCTTCTCTTTACTCAGCCAGCAAGTTCTGATCTCCACGGTAAAACACCAGGTGTCTTCTAAAGGGAGTATTTTTCCAGATTAACCAGAACCAGGGCTGCTCCATAAGCTACAGCAGGGCTGTTAGGGCCTCCAATATGTTAAGCTATGTATACTTCTCCGTGGCAAGCCCAGGTCACCTAAGGAAATCAGTACAGGTCAAAATTTCGAAGGAAATGTGTCATGGCCATAAAAAAAGAACTCCCCACAGAGATATACTTCCTGCAGTGAACTCCAAGTGAGCTGTACAAGGAGCTAGTATTTATTGAGCGGACAAAGAAACAGTGAAAATTAGGTCAGATATAAAAGCATTAGGCACTTTTACTGGCAAAAGCTAGTTAGCAAAAGAAGGTTGAAGTATTTGAAAATTGCTATTCTGTTGTGAATAGCAGTTAAAGTTTAAAAAATAGCAAAGTATTGTCAAGGAAACTCCTGCTTAAAATTCATTTGAGAATATTTAATCATTTCACGCTGGTCACCTTGAAATAGTTTGGTATTAATTATTAAGCACAATACTTTAGTATTTTAAATAAAAAGTCACACTACTCAGGTTAACAGAACAGTTTTGCCTGACAAAAACAACTGGGCATTAGCAGAAGGGAATGGCTGATGTGAACGAAAAGTGGTGGAAACTATTTACGCTTTCACCTATTCATAATTTGGCCCAGACCAATGCAGTCCCTTTAAATTTTCCCTTCTGGCGGAGCTTTCAGGAGACCTTTACCCACCAAATGGACTTCACCCAGCTCTGGGGTGAGAGCTGCAGCCTACCAGGGTGCATGGCAGGCTCCTAGCAGCAATCCGGCTCCTTGCCATTTCCCTGGGAACCAGCATTTGTCACTGCTGGGTGCCTGCTAGGTGACATCTCACCACTCCGAGATTCAGCCATGCGGCCACACCTCCTACAGCAGATCACAGCCCAAAGTGTTTTGCGTTCTGCAAACATACGTCATTTTTGGGGCCTTCAAAATTCTGTAAACTCGCAGTAATTACAAGTCTGGCTTGGCTTTGTTCTGTGTTCTAGCAAAATACAAGCAAAACAGCTTCCTTTTAGTTAAAGTTTACATTTCCTATAAATGTGACACTCAAATGGACTGATAAAAATAAATCACGCAGGTTGCTGTGACTTTAAATATTATGCACGCTAATCTTCCTCTATATTTATACTTCTCTTTCTAAAAGGAAATCCTTGAATCTGTGGTGGCGCTCTCATTTTCCACACAGAAAAGGCAATCAGTCAGCTAACCTTACAAGCAGGGCTCACAACACTGACCAAAATAGACTCCTGCTGAGAGAATGGGGAAAAAAAAAACAGTTTGCAGAACATTCCTCTCAGTTGTAAGTGAGAAAACCAAAGCCCTGGGGTAGCTCTCCTCTGGTCTTTTCCAAGGAAGAAGACTTTTATGGGTACAAAGTGTATGAGATGTCAAGTAAGGCAAGGTAACACCAGTATGCCTGCTGTCAGGTTTCAATGTGGATCTTCTCCTATTGGTAATTCCACGCCATGGTTCTGTGGAATGAAGATGCCATCTCTGCCCTTTCCCTTTTTTTTTTTTTTTTTTTTTTTTTTTTTTAACATGCCATGAAATGTAATTTTAGGAACTTAATGCTTTAATATATTCTATAGGAGCTTTTGTAATGGAAATATTATTTTTTCTGTTGCACTTTACAGTAATGCTTTAGCTTATTTTTAATTTTCTTTTGTGCTTCAGCTTTAATACCTACAGAATGCAAATAAAATGTTACCTCCTTTGAAAAGCTGTATACAGGGAGCAGCATAAAAGAAACAGATATCAATGCTCTTCCTGTTTTTATCCTTCTTGACGCGAATGTTTGGCTAAATATAAAACGTCATGATAGATTGTTTCCATAGCTGGGGAAAATGGTGACGGAATCAAGAGTTACTTTGAATTTCTTCTTGGTTGCAAAGCCAGAGTCTTGCTCTTCTGCCAGCCCGGGGATTGCAGCGTATTGGTGTCCTTGGTTGGCGTCCTTGCCTGCAGCGTTGAGCCCTGGTTTAGCTAAGCACATCGGCACGGAAGTCTCTTTGCTTGACTTTTTCCAGGACTGTGTGCCTTGTGTTGTCTTGACTTGGCTCCGGTGTTTCTTGGCAGCCCAGAGCTTCTCTGTTTCTTTTTGTGTTTGTAATTGATGCTCAAGCTTTCACAAACAGAGAAGCCTTTCTGCATGCATGTGCCTTTGTTTTGGGTGACTTGTGCATGCTTGTTGGGCAGAAGATGTCCCAGACCTGCCCTCTGGCTCCATAAGGGCTCTTGTGGGAGTCTTTGTACTCCCTGCTAAATGATGGGCAGCAATTACACCCAGCCTGTAGCATTGTTCTAAAAGGATAATGATACCTATTGTGAAAGAAATTATCAGTGATACTTCTGTAGCATCTGATCACCTAATTGCATATTTCATCTTCCGTTCACATAAATAGCAGCCATGAAATAAGTATAATTAATATTGCAGCTAAGAAAATGTTCTAGCGGCTGTAATTAGGGCTGGATAAATTGTTAACTGCGAATAAATAATCCAAAGTGTTCTTGATCCTTTCAGTTTCTGAATCAATTAGGGAGTTCTAATTTATCTATTTCTCCCCTCTCTTTCTCTCACTTTTTACCCCTAAATGCAACCATTCACTGATTAACGTGTCCAAAAATGTCAAAGTTGCATGGCGTTGAAATTGTCTACTTCGCGGCATAGAATTGCTTAACCCAACTGCCTGGTACTGATGGGTGAAACATTCTGCAGAGCAAAGCAAATAAAACACATCAGAAATGAAAGGGGATGGGCACACGTCCTCAGAAGGTATCTGTTTTCAAGGCTGCTGAAGACCAGCCTTCACTGCATGATGTTACAAAGCACAAGAGGAGTTTTTACGAGTTTGCCTTGGTGTGGATATCTCGGTAAGGTCCACAACAATGAAAAATTTGGCTGTGTTGCCACAGCAATTGCTTTAGGTGTAATGCAGCCGATATGAACGCACCTATGTCAGGCTCCACTTCTTGCCAGGCATTATTCCTTTTTCTCTACTTCTCTCTTCTAAATCTGCCTAGATCATAAGTTGCTGAAAGGAAGGGTCCCCAGAAGGCCATTCTGGATTTACTGAAAAGTACTGAAAACATTTCTTAAGCTGTTCTTGTTTTGCCACAGTGAACCCATCCCTCTGGTGATTGCTGTAAATGGATGATTTGAAACCACTTAAAAACAAGCATTGCTTCAGATGAGATTTTGTCTGTGAATGTTCAGTCAGTCATAAGTCCCACATTTCCCCCAATTTCCCACAAAGGTGAGATTTCAAGCAACCTGCATACGGCATTGGCAGAAAAATAATAGAAGGCAGTCCACAAGCCCCAGCTGTCATCTGGGAGGGCTGCCTTTTCGGCAGCATACCTTCAATTTCCCTGTCATTAAGTGCCAATTGGTCCAGCTAGATGCAGGAAGCAGACTGTAGCACACTGTTTGTTATTGCAATTGGCGATATAAATCGGCTAACCCTCTAATTACCCCAATCTTGGGACTAATAATTTACATACGTTATTTTCCACTCAGTAGAATTTATTTTAGACCCAGAGGAGCACAAACTCTATCTACTTAAATGCCAATTTTAAAAGCCAGAGGCTAACTACAAGCACTTCAACATATGTGCGGGGGTGTCAGAAGCATTCGGGCTCAGCCTTGAGCTGACTAAGCTGAGTTTGCAATTTAGCCTAGAGCTTATCTCCCATTTTGGGCAGAAGTGGTGAAATTTATGATCTGTCCTGGTGACATTGGAAACAACCTTATGAACGTCTGAATTGTTTTGTTAGCTTTGCAGATTCACGGCAGAGAAGATCAGGTCTTACCTTGAAGAAAGACCCAAACAGATCAAATTTCAAGGTTTTGTAAAAATACAGAGGGAATAATCATGTTTTTGAATGAGAGCCTCCAGGTAGAGTATTCTCGGGAGGTGGGACGGGTGGTGAGAGATGTGAGTTGTATTGATCAAAGACGTTGTGATGGAGAAAACTGATAGAGCAGTCTCTTTTCCTGACCGTGTTCCTTCCTCCTTAATCTAAACCACCAGCGCTGCTACATTTGGTATTCAGATCTAAATGTTTATTGACTCTGACATGATTACGAGCGAGGGAATGGTTTGAGACGTGACCCTGGCTACAAAGGCTGCTGGGTAGCTGCTCAGGAGAGATCCATCATGTGTGCTTTTAAACCTCAGCCGCCTCCCAACACCAAGTGAGGCCAGCTCCATGAATCAAATGGAAACAAAATCAAAGCGGAGTGCAGGGAGGATCATTAATATCATCTTGGCTTCCTTTACATTGGCATAATTAGCATTTATACATAAACATGCATTTGTTACCATATCCTAAATAACCAACATATGAAAAATAGTTGCTGAGCAGGCACTGAGCTGTCCCATGCAAACAGAGGGGTGGCAGAACACCAGACCCACGTGCTCTTAATTTGCTGGCCTCATCCTGCTCAGGTGCCTTGTTCCTGCCCAAAGTTGTAGTGAGGGGACTGCTTCACGTGCCCCAAACGGCAGGGAACAAATTAAAAATATCACTGCCAACAATGCTTTGTTATTACTGCAATACAAATACGTAATGTGCTTTCAGAGGACGTTTGGGGGTGTGACGCCCCGTGTACATAAATGCAAGTGTGTGTATGTCTGAGCATTTAATTAAATTACAGCAGTAATCTGATAGGATTTTGATCTCAACGGTTCCTGGACTGCAATGGCATTGCAGTGTAGGCTCTTACCTTCTCTTTCTACCCAGTGAGTCAGACACTCCTTGAATCCACCTCATATCTTCCTAGATTAAAATTTGTTGCAACACACACCCCCCCAAAAAAAAAAAAAAAAAAACCCACATATCAGACTTACTGCAGAGGGACTCTGCAATGTTTGCAGATTTTTTTCTGCTTCTGTGATGCTGCTTTTCCTGCCTTGCTTCCCACTTCCAAGCTGCACAATAGAAAATTCAATAGAGTTGAATATTTATGACTTTTCTATATACAAAGTTTCATAGCTGCCATGAAAAGAAGAACTCTGCAGTTATGAACAGGAAGAGGCAGTCTGTAAAACTGAAGGTGGAGGAGAGGTCTTTTCACTCACACTAACTTTCAGCCTATACTAAGGGTAGCTATATTGGAAATCAATACCAAAACCCCTGTAGACTTTGATGGGAGAACAATTAGGTCACTGTTGGTTGTCTTTGAAATCCCACACTGGCTATGTCTATTGTTTGCTTGTCTGGCATTGTCTTGAAAAACCTGCTGGCTTTTTTTCCTTTGTTCTGGGTTGCTTACATATATTAACTGCAGTCATTCTTATACGAAAGCCTACTTGTAATGGACTGGAATAGGCCAACTTTCTTTTAAATTTTACGTGGCTTGTTTCATGGCCCTACTGTGCTTCAAAAGACTGGTAGCACTGCAAGGCATTCATATAACACCTCGTGCAGAGTTAATGAGCATGGTTACATGAACCTTACTGTGCTTTCCTGGAAGATTATTGTGAAAAGAACCAAGATAATAACACTTTGCCATGAGGATATGAAAAAAACCCTCCTTTGAAGCACTCCATCACTCTGTCAAGTGGCCACTTGCACCCACTTATGGTATCCTCACAGGTGCCTCTGGTGAGTAAGATTTAGACCAAGGCTTGTGGATCTGCTCACCTGCTGCAAAGTGGAGGGTGGGGACCAGAGCAGGTGCTAAAGGCTGTGCTGCATCAGCATAAGTACTCCTGGTGCTGGAAGTTGGGTCAGGGAGATGAAAGAGTTGAAAACTATTTTATTTTGTTAGCTCAGCTTGATCTGCTTGTTCCCTTGACCACCCTGCAACCAGATGACCACCGATAGCAGCACAGAAGAGGGAGCAGATGAAATGCAACAGTTTAGGTAGGCTGCTGGGCTTCTGCCTTTCTAATGCCTGTGTATTTGTGGTTTTCCTTTGTGCTTTGGGTTTTTTATTATTCCTGGGACTTTTTTTTTAAAGCTTGTATGAAGCCTTGCTCTGGCACTGCCCTGGTGTTGGGGAAGTAGAGGATAAAAGAGGGCCTGGTGTTTGAAGAGGCAAATACTGGTAAATATGTCTTAGGTGGTTTTTGATGCGCAGTATTGTCTTTCTGTGTACTCACTTGGAGGAGTTGTTCTTCACTTCTCCTCTACAGTGCTTCTGTGCAGCATTCCTGGTGCAGAGCAGTTGGCATGTCCCCTGCAGAGGGGACTGATTGATCACTGCGTAGCCACATATATAACCTCTTGAGTGATCCCTCACAATAAGAGGCACTTTGCAGAAGTTATTACTCCTGTCGTACCATTACTTCACTCCTTTGGAACAGGGCCATTCCCCCCTGACTAAATATCAGCATTCCCGACTAGACAAATCGTGGTGCAGATACTCCCCGGGTGAGTCACCAGGCTGCCGCAATAGGATGGCGGCTCATCCGCAGATAAGGGGCCCGTAACTCATGCAGTGTGTCCAGTCAACACTGACTCAGAAACAGGAATACCCAGGTTGCTCTTGAGTCAGCATCGGTACGACTCTGTCACTAGGCTGCATTAGCTTGCCTGACATCTTCATATATAATGAAAATATCGGGCTGCTGCTGGTCAAAGCAGGACCTCTGTGACTCTACTGGAATCCTGAATAGCTACGCTAACATACTGCCCTCTTGGAAATAATTTCAGGGTAGGGACTTGCAAAGCTGTGTTCATGGAGAGCCACTTCATGGGTGAAGGAGTGACCTGAGAGCCATGGTACAAAATTAATCTTGTAATTAATCTTACAGTCTATCAGACTGTACCTTTACATCTGGTCAGATAAATTAGTGTCGTCCTCAAGGTGCCAGTCCCTGCAAGGGGACATCCCTGGGAGCAGCTCAGTGGTTACACCCTGGCTGTTCCTCACCAACCCCTGGGGCCTCTGCTGAGTCCTAATGGCCTGTGGACCACAATCAGTCATCTGGTTCCCTCAGTGATGGGCACAACTCTAACATCTATTTCTGGGCATCCTTTGGAAGCTTCATTGGCTTTTAGTAGCTTGCGAGCTGTTCTTTGGGAGGAATTCAGGTGGGGAGGATTTGTTCCTTAAAGTGATCCCTCAAGTCTGCTTTAATGTATTACTGAGGATTATCTGTAGATCTTTACTCATGGCAAGTCAGGAGAAAGTTGGGCTTTGGCTGCTCTTAATTTCCAGTTACCTTTCGTACTTGGAAAGCCTGTGGACTGACCTAAGGATGGAGAGCAGAGAAGCTTGTCTGAGGGGGCACTTACATTTCTCATTTTATTCTGTTCAATCATAGCAGCATATGGGAAGGAGTACATTGACCTGTAACAGCAGGATTCAGAGCAGTTTGATGTCCTGTGCTGTCTGAGCTGTGGGTGACAGTGATCCGTGTCCAAAGAGCTCAGCAGACAGTGGCTTGGAGGCTGAGTGCTGGAAGTTGTGCATGTTTGCATGCGCATCATCCTTTGGGGGATGATAAATGGCCACGTCTCTGCATCCAGAGCTTCATGCTAACACGCAATGGAAATTACTGCAATGTCCAGAGTGAGCTTGTTCTGAGAAGGCTTATGTGCTGATCCTTGCCAAGTGTACTGCTAGGATGTTTGAAAGAGCTCCTGAAAACTGTATGCTGGGACCTGTGAGCATTATGAAGCTTGCTTGCTCTCAGTGACTTGCCTGATTTCACCACCTGCATTTAAGAATCAGCAATACTAGAGAAAAAAGCGGAGGCTAGACCTGTGAGGTGGTACAACCTGGTGTAGTTCCACTGAACTGAATGGAGGTGTGGTAATTTGCACCAGTGAACCGTCCAGTTCAAGGCCTTAAAAGCTTTAAATTGATGAATATTCCCTGCTGGTGGGTGATTATTACCAGTATGCTTTGGTACAATGCCTCTGAAATGCAGTACTCTATTAATTCAGCACATTGCATAAGCCTTGGGCTTGCTTCAGTTTTAGACTTTTTTGGGCACCACTCTCATTTTGCAGTGATGTAAGGCTGGAAAAAAGCCATCATACGCTGGCAGCGCTACGTGGGGCGCAGATTTGTGCAAACAAGGAGAAATGTGTTTGTCCCTCTTCAAAAGTTCTCACTGGCTTGGTAAGTTGGATGATTTTCAGGGTCTTCTATTTATTTATTTATTTCCTCCTGGCTTTCTTGATGCAGCAGAAGCACCAGTCCCACTTACAGTACATACAGATGTCCGTGCCTTGCTCTCAGACTCCCCGCAGGCGAACGATGATAAATGAGGAGGAAAAAAAAGATGGCTTTTAAAGAATGACCTTAGGAAACAAACACTGCAGAAATAGTTGCTATGCCTGGTGTTTTGTCTGTGAATGCCTGGGGAAATTAACGCATGTACAAGAGGGAAATGCATCCATATCTTTGGGCAGAGAGAACTAGAAGTTTTTGCACAGTAGCTGGCTCTTTGGGGCTGGACTTCTGCTGCTGTATCTATGGGTTTCTTTTCTAAAAGGGAAAAGAGATCATTGCTGAAAGATATTTTAAATGAAATATCAAATGCACAGTAATTCTTATTGCCTAATGGTCCTCATTTTTCTCATTACTTGTCAGATTTCTCCTTAGCTTGAGTGGCAAGTATCTTCTCTGTCATACAGCAGCTGTGCTGTTGATGGTTAACTTTTCATGACCTCCCTCTTCTTGTTCTCTTTCTTTCTGTGAAATATGTTCATATTGTATTTAGCCTCACTGTCTTTGGCAGTGATTCTGAATGGTATTTGCCCTAGTGGGATGGTTGCATCATTGGATATTTATATTTCAAAAATAAAAACCTTGTTTGTTTCATTAGTTCCACAGCTGACACTGGAGTCCTAGAACAAACCTTTTGTTGCCTCTGGTAAAGGCTTACAAAGTGATCTTATACCTAAAATTCCTGAGATTCCAACACGTTAGAAAGGAGAAATTAAAAAATGGAATAACGACTAACAAAAACTTTAGGAACTGAGTATGGAAACTCTTTCATTTGGGAGCAGAGGTGTTAAATGCAGGTTAGCTATGCATGCAGAGAAATAATCTTGCCTTGATTGTGGGAGTGGAGGAATAGACACCATTACTTCCCTGTGTTTGCTTTGACCTCTGGTGCCACCAGGACACTTCTGTGCTCTGCAAGCTCAGTGTCATTTCCAGTCTTTGCTGTTTCTTGCTGAGGATTATCAGGCAAATGCACATCTGAAGCTTGTGCAACTTTCTGCCTTCTCAGAAGGGAAAGAAGTGGAGCCTGAAGCTCCTGTCAAGGGATCTTGAAAACAGGGGAGGGAGAAATAGTATGCAGTGAGATGGAAGAATTTTTTCTGACTCTTTTTAGTCTATTTTTATTTACCTTGGCTGGATATAGCCGTGTTTGCTACTGCTCATATAAATCAGATGCTTGTCCTTGTAATCCTTGAATCTACATCATTTCATGTGTGTCTGTGGGAAAGCAAACTCCATCTTCAGGGAATCAATTTCAGTTTGTGCTGGGACATAAGAAAGTCAGAAGTACTTCCGAACTGATGTCAGGGAAGAACTGCTGTGAATAGGTATCTTGAGTAAGTAACCTTAAGTTCTCCTTAAAGTCAAAGAGGCATTTTCCTCTCATGTATCCCGAACTGACTACACAGCTCATTCCCTAAAACTGTTGACTTCTCTCCACAGCCTCTGAACATGACCTGGCTTGGCTTAGCTGAGTTGTCTTGAGGCCCAATGAATCCCACCCTTGGCAGCTCTAAGGCTTTGAAGGGGAGCTGAGGATACTTACCACTTGCAGGAAGTTCCAACCCCAGATTTAGAACAAGGGAGTAGCTCTTCAAATTAGATACAACTGACAAGTCAGCCTTAGCTCAGTGAATTGCTAGTAGCATAGCACTCAGAATAAGAACACGATGTTTCCTGTTCTCCATGCGCTTTTTTTTTTTTTTTTTTAGATATGGAGGAAAAAATCTGATCTAGCATAAAAGTCTCACAGAAGACTGCATAAAGCTGATGCCATATATAGGCTCGGAGGAAATTCCCACGACCGCATTTGACCTTCCTTTTTTTCTTTTTGTTTTAATAAAACACAATCAGCATCTGTATAGTTATGCACCTGCATATCATCATGTACTTTGCACATGATGAAGCTGCTGAGTTATGTTAAAATTGGCAGGATGCAAGCTAATATACCTGCCAAGGCAGGGGAAAAATTAAGTTGTCTCTAAAATATGTGCCTTCACTTTAGCAAACTTGTTTTAGCTATGGCACAAAATGCTGATCGGAGTACTGAATAAAATCAATGAATCTCAATGAATACAGAAAATATCAGAGCGTGTCTTCTGATATGCACAGTCCTGATGCAATTCTCTTGCTGAGTACTTCCCTCTGGGAAATAAACATTGTTGTACATGGTCCATTTTGCTAGCAAATCATCATTTTATTCACCTGTGTTTCATGCAGTTCGGTTTTTCTGCTGTGAAAGGAAAATCTTATATGAAGAATGGACTCTAAGCTGCTGTCTGACTACACAGGAAATCATTGTATATCTCAAATCACAGAGTTTTTGGTACTGACTAGATCCTTATTACTTTATTGAAAGGAGCAAGTGACAGGAATAATTGTGCTGATTGATAGTTTGGGGCCTGAATGCCCAGAACCTTACAGGATTTAGTGTCTAAGACCCAGTCTGTCAAGATTCATACCCACACTTAACGTTAGGTACTGTGCACAATCCTCTTGACATCTTTGGAGGCAGATAGCATACAGTACAAGTCTTTGAGCAGTTGGAGTCCCAGCTTCCAGGCTGAGAAATGTGTATCTTAAATATAGCACCAACCCCCCGAAGGCTGGGTTCTAGTTTCCATTCAGCTCTAGACGAAGTGTTGCTTCACCTGGGAAATGAATCATAGCTCAGAAGAAAGGCATGCTGCTTGGCGGCATTGAGCAATTTGAATTCCCTGGGTAAAAGGTGTTCAAGACAGACACTTCTCTAAATACTCTGAATTTAAGTAGGAATAAGTTACGCAGAAATCAAATTGGCTTTTTTTTTTTTTTTTAAACATAATCTTATCTTTGGTACAGAAGAGTAGGGTATGGCTCTGTACAAGTAGTGATGGACTTCATTGGCTTTGACACTCGTTTCCCTTCTAAATAGTTTAACACTTTTTTATTATTTTTTTCAGTAGCAGAATTCTTGGCTGAGCATAGGGAATGTGTCTGGCCTCTGGCAACTACGGTCAGTAGTGCCACTGCCACAAAAGGAGGGGGCCAGTACATGTTGCCGATGTCAGGCTTGCCCCTGGGAATCTAGAATGGCATAGGAGCAGGAAGAAAACTGTAGGGTGGATGACTGGAGTTGAAAGGAGGATCTGAAATTATTTCAAGGAGAATACAAATGTGATTGTTTCAGGCTTTTGTGTAAGAGTTTCCTCCTGGGGAGGAGAAGATGCATCACAGATGCACCTACCAAAGCCTGTTTCTGCACTGACTACATAGAGGCAGCAGGGCAAAGCACTCAGACCCCAACCCTATCAAACACTCACGTGTATAAAATAAAGCATCACAGACAGTGAGATTTTTAAATTGTAACAGGCATTAAGTACCCGGTAGTTTTATCTACTGTTACGGATAAACTGTTGGGACCAATCATCCAAAGCCTTTGTCATAACTGTATTGCAAGATGATTACTTTCTCTGGGGGTGGTTATGAGGATGAATTAGGCAATAGTGCAAATCCCTTTGAAATGAATAAAAAGACATAGTATAATTGTTTCCATACCCTTTGGGTGCAAAGGCTAAAATAAAGATTCAACTTTTCCTCCTCTTCTTTCCAATAGCCTGTCTCTTTGCACCCTTAGTTCTATGATTTCCTCAAGCCCATAAATCTCCTGCAAGAGGTAAAGATAGTTAGGAGAGAAAAATCACTCTATCAGGTGAGTTTACATCATTCCTCCTCGTTGTCCTTTGTTCAGTTATTTTCATCCTTACTGGTTGTCTTGTTTCCCCTGTATATAAATCAAGCTATGCAGACATGCAAAACTAAGTACAGGAAAATCAACTGCTTGCTTTATGGCCTGATGAGGATGGGCTGTGGGGGTGTTTGATGCTACTAGCAGCCAAGGAAAAGTGCCTGAAAAAGAGTTGCCTTTTTTGTGCAAAATTTTCTTGGTACTGTCTTCACCTTCTAGCCCACATCTTTAAAAAGAGGGAGAGTGTGATCTTGTTGCTGTTGCATTGGCCTGTGATCAGTGGGCACCTTGGCCGTGCCAGGGAGCCGTTGACAGACCATAGGCAAGGTTCCTTCACCTCCATGTCTCTTCCATCTAAATAGTTGCCTTTTAAGAGGTCCTTGAAATTATTTTGCCATGGTATTCTTCATAACAAACTGAAGGGACAATTCTGGAGAAAGGGAAGATTTTCATTTATCTTTTTATATATCTGAGTTTTCTATGCAGTAAATAGAGATGGAGCATACAGTATTGCTTCCTGGGTAAGCCTGTACGATTGCTTAAAAGAGTCGTCAGATTTTCCTACCACTTCCCATTTTACCAAGGAGAATGTTTTAGACCTAACACGAGCGTTGGTACGCTTCCCAGTTCCCTCAGTAGAACGAGCTTGTTGATGTAGCCCACTCATCTTCAAGTGTAAGCTTTCCCCAACCCATTTCCTTTTCTTGTACATTTAAAAGCACTAAAGAGAACAGAATCCTGATTGCAGCCTTTGCATGCCTTTGGGCACAGCTACGTTAAATTCTTGATAAGTTTCTGAACTTCTGCAACCCTTCAAGCCACAAAAGAGTAGCTCAAATAGGTGAACTGAAGTAGGAAATGTTAAATGCTGTGTTGATTTGGAAATTGTGTTTTCTACTCAAAAGTAGGACTGCATTTCAGCTGGTACAGAAATCTTAAGTTTGAGGTCAATGGATCTCAGACTGGTAGAACTATTACTATCCACTTGGATAGTAATGATTTCTAACAAGTGAGTTAGCTACAGATTTCCCACTGTAGATGACCTCTTCTACGTGTTTTGAAGGAAGGAAGGGCAGAGACTGTAAAATAACATGAGCATGTGAAACCGAAGTTCATCGATAAGAGGGAAAATATGTTGAAGCTGAAGAACAAGATTTGTACTCAGATTTGGGACAGTCTAACTAGAGGAAGCTTTGGGACAGCCTTTTATGAGGAAGACAAAATGTGGACTGTTCACTCTTATCAATTGCATATTTTGCATGCAGAGATCATGGCAACAGCACCCTATGGGTCAAAGAACACTTGCTTGCTTTCAAGGGATTTTCAAGAAATGAATGCCATTTTGCTTTGCTATCATTGCATGCAGTTCTCTTGAAACAGACTAGCGTTGTCACTGACTGGCTTTGCTTTGCCTTGTTCAGTTTATTTCTTTTAATTCCTCAGTTCTTCTTTTTCTGATGGGGAGAACTTTGTGCTCTCTAGTCCATGATATTGTAATCTTTTATTTATTCACAGAACAGCTGTGCAACTGGCTGCATAGGTGCTGGCTTCCATGCTCCGTTGTGGCACGTTACTTGTGATTATCACTTTGTATTATACGTGCATCTGTGGCCTCTGCCAGCCTTGCTAAAGCACACATTGAAGCACACACTGCCTTACAATGTCCTCTCTCTAGGCTTTGCTGCCTCACTGACTATTTACTGGGGTAAACAAGTTCTGAAGTTGAAATGCTGGACTGAGGTCCAGGAGAGACAAGATAGCTCCTGCCACAAATGTTCCTTCTGATCTTGAAGAAGTTGCTCAATGTCTCTGTGCCTGTTGGGAGTAATAGCTCTGCTCTGTCTTACAGGAGCCTTGACAGAGGGTTAACTTGTTTACAGCTAATAGATCCTGCTAAGGCTCTGCAGTGGCTGAGGTGCACAAAACAACAAATGAGAGGGAAGGCACAAGTTACTATGAGGGACAGGCTGAGCATGCAGCTCAAGGGCAACCAGACTACATCACCTGGTTTTGTAAAGATAAATTGATTAGCCTTTATGAGGTGCTGAGATATGTGAAAGCCATAGGAAATCCTGAATCTGAGTATACTGACTAACAGAATACCCACTTACAGTTCTATGAAATCCATGACAGTTTTTTGTTTTTTTTTTAAACTGAACCTAGTGCCTTCATTATTTTTATATATATGTATATGTATATTATCTCCAGAATTACACAGTGCGATATTTGGAGCTGGGAGAAAAAGGTTAAATTCAAATAAACCTCAGGACTGATTTTTAAGCTATAAACCAAACCAAGCTGAAACTTAATTGTGCTGTTGGAAACCAATGTAGAAGCCATTTGCAGTGTGGGGACACATAAAGGAGTTTTTTTTTTTTCATTCCCTGCTTTCTTTTCTAATATATATTTAAATGTAAGAGTGGATTCTCACTTTAGAAGTATATCCAGAGTAAGTCATACTTTACCAGAACAGTTACACAGCTTGTGCAGCAGGGTGATGAGTTATGCCTGCAGTTCTCCACTTGCTGCTCTTGTAGGTGTCACCTTCACACAAAGCTTCAAACTGTTCCATGGTGCAGAGGCTAGAATGGCCTTTGCTACCTGCAAAACATGCCACTTTTCTGCTATACTGCCACTTCTGCGTTTATCAAAGATCTTGGCATTGATTTCTGTAATTGCAGAGGTGATTGCAATCAAATCTTCATTTGAATGAAGGCTGATGTATCATGGGTTCCAGTCTGACTGAATTACGCTAAACAGTATTCCCTCAATTTTGGAAAAACCTCCATGTCCATTAGGTTTGTAAATGACAGGCATTTTTTCCACAAGCACTCTTCAAGTACAGCACACAGTGATGGAGGAAGGGGCGCCTGCATTTTTCTGAGCAACCAACCAGGGTCATGCACCAAAAAAAGTTGTCTGCATAGCAGACCAGGAAAACAACCCCTCACACACCTAGTTTGTGCTTTTGCCTGTTTCTGGGAGGTGTCATCCATAGAGGAGCACACTAATGGCTTGCATCAGCAATTCAGTTCAGGTGCTCTGCAGACATACCAGAGGTTTTGTGGAGCATAGAGCTTCTGTAGATGCTTGCAAGGCTGCAAAGATCTTCTGAAAACTGCACTGAGGGCAAGAACAACCTCATTCTAGCATACCTGAAGTCAATGCTTTCAGACCAAGTAAGGTCACTTGGCTTTGTAGCTGCTCATTTATTGATTGATTTCCCTGCATTGGAGAAAATTACCATTGTTTGTGAATTCTGGTTTGCAGAGACCAAAGCCCCCTGAATGCAGGGGACTTCCATACAGAAATCAACACTAGCATCAAAGGTCAGGGAAAATGATCAAATAGTCTGCCTCAATTCAATGTGTCCATTTTTCCTTGAGAAGAGCAGAAAATCGCACGTACATAGTCATATTGCTAACAGTAGTCCTTCAACTTCAGATTGGGCGAAGATCCTAACTTCCATCAATTTATTCTTGTTTGAGAGTAATTAATTTCTTTGTCTCATGGAAAATAAACTATAAATTTTTAGTGAAAGACTTAATGAAAGCATACAGAAACATATTCATCCTAAATCTGTTGAATTTTACTGCTGTACGAAAACTCTTACCAAAAAATATAATTTTGCTTTTCTTTTGCTTCATTCATTTTCAAAATTCCAAGTGAGCGTCCTGAAGTCCAAAACCTTCTGCTGAGTCAGTTCTGGTCAGGGGGAATAAGAACAACACAGATCAAAAAGGAAAAAAAAAAAAAAAAAAAAAGGAGGGGGGGGAGAGACCCTTTTTAGAGTTAAAATCCCATTTTGATAAGATTGCATTTTACTTAGATTTGTGAATATTTTGAAACCCCTGATTTATTTGATTTATTACAAAAAAAAAAGTGCTGGTCTCAAGATAACTCTACCTTAAGCATCGGAAATATCATCTTCTGAGAAAGAGCCTTACCTCTGTGGAAACAGGTGGCTCATATACAATGAACTCCTATCACCTGGGGTAGATAACCTATTATACTTATGTTATTTCTATCCTGATGATGCTGGCATGACAGTTCCATACTTTTTTTTGTGAAGAGAGGTGAATTTTAATTGTGACCTTAAATATAGTTGCACATTTCAGCTGAACGTTTGAATATGCATTACAGACCTGTTTTTGTAAGTGAAGAAAATCTGATAGCCTTGATTTCTACAGTTTTGACGCTTTCTTTTATTAAGGTGTCAGCCTCTGACTTGTAGTGCCATCATTACAGTGACACTGACACCTATATATTGGTGCTATTAACGCTTCCATTTCATGTCCTCTAGATAAAAGCTGGCTCTTGGAAATCCTTTTGTTGAGTTACTTGCCTTGGGATATGCCTGCAATGCAAAAATAAACAACCCTTAGAATTTCTGGCTTTTTTAATCTGAAATGATTGCCTTGGTTGTCTTTATACATGACACATTCAATGTGTGCTTATTTTCAGTAGAAGCCGCGTTTGTCAGAGGTGTTGTTTAATGTGGGTAAAGGGAGACAGAGGTCTAGAACAGTTCATATTAAATTCCTGGAGGAAATTCCACTTTAAAATAGAATTTGGCAATGGCACGCTCAGGCTGACTAATTCTTTTGAATTTATGGCCCATCAGCCAGAACCAGAAAGGAGAAGGTAGAAGACTAGCATGGTATTCATTAGCATTCCCACTACTAGTACAGCATGGCTATAAGTAAGAGTAGATGACGTTGCTGCTCAAGACAAGCAACTGTCCTGAAGCAAGCAGAAGAAATGCTCTTGCTGTGGGACTTTCAAACAGGGCAGAATCCATCAGTGTCTCTAGGGCACTAGTAGAATTATAGCCACAGAAGCTTGCTCAAAAGCTAATGTAAGAAATATTTGCATTTTACTAACCTTTTTGCTTTATTTGTTGCTTTATTCTGGCATAAATTTGTGCTGGCACTTGAAAAGGTGGTTAAGTTCCCTGTCCTAACCCTTACAAACCACTTTTGCCTGCTACTGCCTCTTCTGTGGTGACATGAACATTGATGTGATTCAAGGTGATTCATATGGGAAAGCAGACCCAGCTGAAAAGTACCTCACCTGAAACTCTGATCAGCTTGATTGCTTGCTTATGCCTGGCCAGCTCTGGTGCTGGTACAAGGGAGGCATCAAGAGTAAGGAGCCAGGTGAAGGACCTCACTGGCCACGGCATAGCTTTGTTTCTGTGTTGCAGAGAATAAAGAAAGCGTGCTTCAATCATAGGTTTCCTCAAAAGGAGCTGAACTGGTCCCTGTGCAGAGCACAAATGGAATGCAGGCTTGGCTCGTCTAGTCAGGAGAATGGGTGAGGAAGAGCCAAGTATTCTCAGGCTCTGACTGTCATGCCAGTTCATGACTCAAGCACAGAGGTGTACCAGGATCAACAGCAAACTCAGACCTTCTCATGATGCTCATCACGATGCTCACGGAGTGCTTAGTTCACTCTGAATCAGAAGCAAGTCTTTCACAGTCAGCAGAATTATGCTATCGTAAAACCAGCATGACAGGAGAGTCAGGTCTTATGTTGATAATTATCCAGTTTCTTCACTTTGAGCATTCCCAACCGTTTTAGTAATGCTTTCCTCATCTTCTCTTTGTGTTATCTTCTCTGGCAGACTGGGCTGGTTTGATTTTTCTCTTAGTGCCAACCATTGGTCTTCAAATCACTTTTGTAGCTCTGTTTGAGGAGCAGAGGGCTCCCAGTGCTGCGAGCTGGGCTCTCAGCCTCCCCCATATGCAGTCAGGGAGAACAAATAAATTGATGCCTTAACAGCAATGTGCTGTTGTGCCTTGTGCTCAGTTCTCTGTCATGACGTGCTTTAGCAAAAGTCTGTTAACATCCTCTTGTCTGAGCTGTCCTTTTTAACTCCTGTTTCACTGGTTTGTAAGTGGTTTCTGTATTGCACTGGTACAGCCTCACCTCAAGCTCTGGGTGCAGTTTTGGAACAACGCTATAAAAAAGATCTAAAACTATTAGAGTGCCCAAAGGAGGGCTACAAAGATGGTGAAGGGCCTGGAGGGGATGATGCCTGAGGAAGCAGCTAAGGCCCCTGGGTTTGTTCAGCCCCGAGCAGAGCAGGCTGAGGGGAGGCCTCATGGCGGCTGCAGCTCCCTCACGAGGGGAGCAGAGGGGCAGGCACTGAGCTCTGGGGACAGTGACAGGACCCGAGGGAACAGCATGGAGCTGGGACAGGGGAGGGTCAGGCTGGGGGTTAGGGAAAGGGTCTGCACCCAGAGGGTGGTCAGGCACTGGAACAGGCTCCCAAAGGCAGCGGTCATGGCACACAGCCTGATGGAGTTCAAGAAGCATTTGGACAATACTTCCAGGCATGTGGTCTGATTTTTTGGGTGGTCCTGTGTGGAGTCAGGAGTTGGATTTGATGATCTTTGTGGGTCCCTTCCAGCTTGGGTTATTCTATTCTGTATTAATTATTTAGTCTCTCAATTTTTTCAAATCCACCAGCTAAAAACACACAGATATACGCACAGACATATCTACACTTATTCACATCCATTAATAGATTCTTAAGAAAAGATCCTGGGTAGACTGCAGTGTATTAACCTACATAAAAAGAGGTAGCATAAAAAGAGGATTAAGTAGTAGTCCTAGTGTGAATCTCTTTTTCAAGAAAATGCAGTCCTTCACACTGAGAGCTGCTGAAATGACAAGTTTTGATAAGCTTGTATCCTTGATTTTGTGTGTGTGTGCACCTTCCTCTTTCCACAGTGCCAGTTGTATGGTTTATTTAAGAAAACAGAGTATATACCTTCTTCTCCACACCTTGCAGCTTCCTGGCCGAAGAGTCAGTGTTCGTCTCAGAAAATTCAAAGTCACATAGCTGGAGTTACTAAAGGGCTTGACTCAACTTTTTGGAGAGTTCCTTGAAAAGCATTTTTTTATGACTGGAGGAATCATCAGATTCAACATAGCAGATGTCCAGATACCAGTGTCATCTGCTACCTTGCCTCGGAAAATCTTGGAGACAAAATACGCTGCCTGGCTTTTTTTCTCAACTTTTCTTTTTCCTTTTTGGACAGCTTGAGCTACATGAGATGATTGTACCCACCATAGCTTCCCATTGCTGCCAGATGACTGAAAAAGAAAAGCTGAAGCTAAATTTGGGTGTGCTGTCTTTTTTGGAACACATTTAGTGTGCAGTGCCTTTTCTTTCTCTATTCAAGCATTACTTCTAAAGCATATCTGTGAATCACTTTTAGAAGCAGCAGCCATGGCCATTTCAAAGCATCATCTGCTTAACAAATTCAGAGTAGATTGACCTGCTTCCCCATGTTAAAGCAGTTTCACTGACTTGTTAATTTTAGAGGATGTTTCCAGACAGTAGCTTTCTTGCTTTCAGAGCCTGATGGATCTGATTTTGATGTCCCAAAGACAGTAATAATCTCCCCCGCATATGCTAATATACACTAAGTATGAATAAGAATATTGCCATCAAGCCTTATGTGAACTCATTTCAGGCTCCCCCAGTATGCTTTTTGTTGTTTCCCAGTTCTTCTCATATCTCTCTTCCCCCTTTTGTTTTTCTTATAGTGCTATCAGCTGTTTCAACAGCAGATTCTGTCTTCTGGAACAACTTAATGTTCCTGGTTTTGGATTTTACAAATCACTCCAGATGGAAATTGATAATAATGAAACCTGTTATTGGGCTGGTGTAACATTCGGGCACTGTTAGAGGAGCAACAAATGCTGGCTTTACATCACCTTTGGGTTCCTCAGTGCTGGCTGGTCTTCAGGGTCCAGAGCCTACAGATGTGAGGCTGGCAGGGAGTTGCGGGAGGTTGGTCTGTGTAGCTGCACTACGACAGAAATACCCAAGAGGCTCTTTTAGGTACTGAAAACAGCATAGCTTTTTCATAGCTTTTTTTTTTTTCTTTAAGGGGAAAAAAAAAAAAGAGGCAGCTTTCCCTACCTCTCATGATCCTGTGCGCAGTGCCTGGCAGCCTGAGTGAGGGGGAAGCAAGGTAAGACATTGGAGACCTATGCTCAGCTCTTGGCTGTGTCAAAATTTTCATGTCACCTTGAAGATGTCCCTTAGTTATCTGTTGTTGCTATTTCCACCTGCAAGCTAGGGAGAATGTGTTTCACCTCCTGTGTGGTCTAACGAGAATCCTGTGTTTTCAGAGGCTGTAAAAATTAATGTCTCACATGCTGGCCTTTGCTAAGTAGTTCTGCAAGAAGATTTCACTTCTGTCAGGGTGCTTTGTCTTCCTCTATGCTCCTTCCCAAGGGACTGTTACTGGTCCTCTGGAAATCTGCCTCAGGGCTGCAGTCTGTGCTGGAGTCCTTGGTTTACTTCTGTACCCATAGTGCCTTTGCAGCCCTTGATGGATCTTTCTTACTGCTCAGGAGAGATTTAACAGCAGCCTTATCTCATGTTACTATGTCTTTGTTATTTCAACAGTGGCCTGTTTCAACTAGCTGTAGGACAGTGCTTCGTGAGGCATTAGGGGTAATTGACACTAACTTTCACCTGCCAAAACAAATAGCTAGACTAAATGCATTTTCCTTTATTTTGAGTTGTCTGTTCCTTGAGTGAGTGGAGTTATGTGGTCCTTCATAACTGTTTTCCCAACCCTCCTCAAATTTGGAGTAACCTGAACTAAGGAGCTCATGATCACTTCTGCAGTGAGCATCTGGGCTTGGCTCCATCCATGGTAAGAGTATATGCAAAATGGGGAGTGAGAGTGGTTGCTGTGGGAAGAGGTGAAAGGCACAGTGGGGGAAAAAAAAAAAAGCCAATTTGCAGCTTTTCTATACCTCACCTTGGAGTGACATTGTTTTGACAGGTGAGAGGTAGTATATTTCTCTGTACTGAGGGAGAAACATTTGTGTGGCCAGTCTCTCTTTGTAACATGTGTGAAAAGGAAAGTAGGCCAGAGAAAGAAGCAGTACCCTCCTAGTACAGTCACGCTTGTTCCATAAAATTGGGCAGACAGCAATACCAGCCTTTCAAAAGCAAGAAGAATCAGGAGATTACCTGAAAGTCACTCTCTCATTTACTGAATCTGTGGCAAACTCTCTGGAAACTTGATCCACCTGCCTGCTCATTTTTTGGCTATTATGCAAAGAGTAATTACATTATCAGCCAACCGGTAGAACAGGCAAACACCATGGTGAATGTTACTGTGTCCACTGATCTATTTAATGGATGAATGATCTTTTCACTTCTGCATTTGATTTGTAAAGGATTGCAGGCAAATGAGAATAACAGCAATCAAACCATGAAATAAGGTGGTTGGGAATGTTTGCATTGTTCTGTGAGGCACCGTACAAAGACCCACTTTTGGCCAAGTTTGCAGAGAAAAATTCATGTGACTAAATTTAACACTGTGAGGACCCACGTGTCCTGAAAGCAGCACAGACCCTCTGACCATTCTGCTACCAGGCCCCATGGACCTACCCCTCAGCAGGGCTCACAAGTTTGGCTGGTTGGAGCAGGACAAAATCAGGTCTAAGACCACCAGAACTTGGTCTGAATCACTTGTAACTTAAGCATGATGAAAACTGTGTGTATTTGGAACGTGTCTTTTGTGGCTTGCTCATTTCCGAAGCAGAGCACTCAGTGAATTCACAAGTTTTAATGCAGTGTCAGAAAAAACATAAAGGCAATGTTGTCATACCACTCGGTGTGCCAGGTGAAGAGTCATAGCCGAAAAATAAAACTCACTGAACTGTTAGATGCCTCATGATGGATGAGTCAGAAACTCTTTGTTTCCTGCTACACTGTTACTGATTTAGCAGGCTGCAAAACGGGAAAATGGAGCTAGGGATGACAAAGAAGAGATAATTTGTGAAAAATGCCCACAACTTGTGGGGTAGATGAAAAACATGATACAGCAATTTCAAAACACCAGGAGACACACTATGTGGGCAGAGGGTGTGTCCATGTTCTTCAAGCATGTGAGAAATTAAATTCCCAGTCACCATTCTTTCCAGCAACTTTCAGTGGGCAGAAGCAGGTGCCCTCTCCAAAGAGCACCAGTGGATCCATCAAATAACATTGTATCTGGTACCATCTGGAAGACGAACCTTTAGGGCCTAGAGATCCTCAATTTGCATCTTTTGTGAATTCCAGCGGGGAAAGAGTTTTCTGCAAGGAAAGCTTAGGAAGCAGTGTTATTGGAAGGCTGTCACAGCACAGAACAAGAGCAGTTCAGATGTTATGATGTGGCTCAGGCTGAAGATTGCTCACCTTTGCTTCTCTTGCGTGAGGCAGATTTATCAGTGAAATTCATTTCATGTGTATGTTATCCAAGTAAGAGTTCATCATCTACCACTTAGCCCCAAAGATAAAGAGTTAAATGCATCTTTGGGCCATGTGTGAGCCATCAAAGGTAAGGGAATTTGCATTACACTTGATGTATGCACTAAGCCAAATGGCTTCTATAAGATTTGTGTCTTCCTCTGAATTCAAATGTTACTGATTTCAACTCCAAATGTTGGTCAGCAGAGCAACACTATATAATAGGTCTACAGAATAAGTCATGAATATTTCTAGTTGATCTGCTGTTTCAAACTGAATGCCTTAAAAACAGAACTGAGAGACGCAAGATAGAATAGGAGCCTATATTCTACTGGCACAATTTGAAAAGTAATTAACAAATATGTCCGATAGCAACTTATCATGGATACATGCTTGAGAAAGGGGATCTTGCCAGCATAGCATCTACATCTACCTTCTTCTGTTCTTCTGTATTTCAGAAAAGTATTTAGAAAAATCTTGAAGGGAAATAAAATCAGAGAAGAGCCACTAGAATTATTGTGAGAAACAAAAAACAGATCAGACTGTAGCAAAAAGCTCTTGAGAATACTACCTATTTACTTTCTAAGAGAACTGACTGAGAAATAACTCAGTTATAATCTGTATGTACCAGCACAGAGGACACAGCATGAATGGAGTTTTCAGTATAGTGGACAAAAGTAAAGCAAGGTGCATTAACTGAAAGGCAGACAGATCAAACTAGGAATAATGCACACATTTTTAACGGTGAATGTAATTGAAGCAACCTACCAAGGACTTCAGTAAATTTTCCATCAGTGAGAACGCACATAGAAAGACAGGAAACTTTTCTAGAAGACACCTAGCTGAGGCACAAATTAATTCATGGAAGTTCAATGACATGTCATATACAGGAGGTCAAACTGGATTATCACAAATGGGCCTTTAGAGCTTTTAAGTCTAAGAATTTATGGGAGATTGAAAAGATATTAACAAGTTTTCTTCCAGTAGAATGCCCTTAACAAAGATCAATCTCTCTGTCTATCAATGGATTTCCCATACTTTGCATCACTGCCTTTAGTCTTTCCCAAATAAATTAGATTAAAGTAGCGAGATCAATAGTGATTTCAGCATCCTTTCTTTTTCAGCCTGCCTCAGTTATTGAAAGAACTGTCTAGTCAAAATATTAAAAAATCTTTTTTTCCACTTCTGAAAAAAAAAATCCAATTATATCTCATTACAGACTGTTAAAATAATTCATAAGAAAGCCTTAATGAACATAGTAAAACTGCCAACTGAGAAATGCTGCAACTATAAAACTTCTTTTTTAAAAAAAAAAAAACACAACTCTGGGCATTTATTTTATCAAGAACTAAGGATTTTTGCAAAATAATTATGTTTACAGTTCTAATTTCAGATTTCTCTGAGTTAGTCAATGCACAAGTTCTCTTTGGACCATGTGGAAAATAATCTTCATGTGCTTTAATAGCTCCACTGATTTTCCTTTATCTTTCAAATACCCCAAACTTGACATGTGCTAAAATGAAGTCTGGAAAATGTCAGTCCCAGAAAGCATGCTTGTCAAAGTAATGGCAACCACAAAAAAAAAAAAAAAAAAAAAAAAAAGGTGGTTATAATAAAACCTGAACTCAGTGATAATTATAATGGAATTTTGGGGCCTATTATCAGCCTGCCTAAAGTGAGATGCAGACATTAAGAGACCTGCAAGCAGAAGTTGCCTGGGAGATGTGCTGAAACAGCCTGTCTCTGGGTGCTCTTTCCCTGGCTGACTTCACCCACATGCCTCATCACACCAGTTTACTCCAGTCCTTTCCCCTCCTTCCTCAGCAGAGTTGGGTGTTGTGACCTATCTGCAGTGAGGAGGTTCCCTTCTTGGGTGAACTTTGTGTTACCTGGCAGGAGAAATTCCTTGGGAATGAGTGAAGTCTCGCTATCTGTGGAGCAGCTCAGGGATTAGAGATGTCTTTTCCAGTCGATGAAGGTTCCTGATAAAGAGCACAGCAGCGCTCTGTGGGAAGTGCAGAAGAGCACTGACCACATAAAAGGCTGTGGGAGGTGTGTGGTTTTTTTGTTTTGTTTGTTTGTTTGTTTTCAAGCAGAAGCTGATCATCCTTGTTAGGTACTAGTTGTTATTGCTCCTGTTCTCGTGAAAAGTGGTACGTGTGATGCTGTGTATTTCACAGGCCTTATGCAAGTCAGCCCACACCTCTGCAAAGTGGTTGCATGCTACCCTGCATGACAATGGATAGGGAATTCAGACTGAGATTATCCATGGTGCAGTGAGATCAGCAGGGCACAGGAGAAATCTGCCTTTTTTGCTGCTTCTGCCTGCCTCTCTTCTGTACCCTTGAGGTTTTGTGTCCACTGGAAGTCCTCCAGGCGGAACCCAGGACAGAATGTGTTCAGTCGGGCACACAGGTGGCTGTGTCACCACCACTAGAAGGAAGCCATTTGGTGGCTTCCTAAGAGCTCCTCAGCAGCAGAGAGGCTCCAGCTGCCTTGCTGTACCATGGTCTTATCCCCGGAGGTCAATCTGTCCACTGCCAGGACACCCACTGCTGCTTCCTATTGCCTTTGACTAGGGTGAACCGTGCCTATTGTCTGAAGTATGTGTCTGTGAGGGGAAAGGAAAAAAAAAAAAATAATAATACAGCCTTTAACAGTTGGGGGTTGGGGTTGTGGAATTAAAAGAATGGCTTCTTTCCACGGTGAATGGAAGTCAAAGTGGCGGTGAATCTCATTTCAGCATCTAGCAGAAAAAACTGCCAGCCTGGTAATAGTAAAGATAATAATTGTATGTTGTTTAATCTTATCTGGATATGTCCCCTCCAGTGGTTTCCTGCTGGTAAACCACAGAGGAGAGAGGCAGTAGTAAGTAAACTAGAGGAAGTGAGATGAAATATTGCATGTTCCTCTGGTTAATAGGGGATTCATTTGAAGGATATTGCTAATTAAAACCAATACTATTTTCCTCCATGTGGGCTTTCAAAACCATTTTCAGAGGATACAAAGGACGTTTTGTTTCACTGAATTGCTTATAGTTTAGGGAAGCCGGTGGGATGAAATACTAGTGTAGTAAATTGTGCCTGTGCTTCAAGAGCAGCGTGTGAAATGGACACCCTGCAGATTGTGAGTACACAGCGTCACCCAAATAATGTCCAAGCAGAAGGGCAGCTTGGGGTTAGAGGAGCAAAAATCCACCCTCAGCCTACCCTGCAGTACAAGAAACTGCCCAACAGTTGTGGTTACTAGAAAAAGAGCTCCTGTGTGTCTGTGGCTCCAGGGCTGCTGGATCTACAGAAGCCTGCAGTCTGGGGATTTGCCTGCAGTGCCGACCTTAGCTCCAGCCTGCGGATGGCTCCGTGATTCACAGGGAGGGTGCGAAGCCAGCGGCTGCCTCCTGCTGCTGCCCACAGCTTCCCTCTGGTGTGACCAGGGGTAGCCGAGGGTGCTCCAAAGGCCAGGCTTTCCAGAGCACCTCACCCCATTCACTGCATCCGAAAATAACTGAGCCATGTCAGCGGAGAGATGTGAGAGTGAGATGACATCTTTAGGCATCGGTGAGATCTTGTGCTCAGCGCCTACTTGCTTCATCCAGATTCTAGGCTTGCGCCCAAGGCTGAGGAAACAAACCTGAACTTTCTTCAGCTTGCCTGTTCCTGAGCGCCTTGTGTCAGCAGAACATGCCTCATCATGTGGCTACCGGATGTTTTCTCCACCTCCTGCACCGCATCCAGGGATCCCACTCCGACCCACTTCCCCAGCTCCGACCCACTTCCCCAGCAACGAGTGGAAAAGTCCACTTTTGGTTTTAGATTTGTCTTTACATCACTGGAAACAAACAGCCTGTAGGAGGTGTTGAAACAACTCCCTGAGTGTTAAAAGTGTCTGAGGACTGGCTTCATTGTGGCTGAGCTGGGCAGGCATTGCACCTATTTGAAATTAAATGTGAGGGGGTGAGGTGAAGACATTGCAGGAAAAGCTGGCACCCCTCTTAATCAGAGCTGGGGCCTGTGGGACATCTTCCGCCTTACTTCTGTATGCTTTCTGGCCACTGGCTGAACTCTTACAATGCACCCTGGATCATACCACCAAGGGCTGGACTGTTCTGCTGTAAGCAACTTATCCCAAGGCAAGTGTCCTTTACTAGAAAGTTCAAGTAAAATACATGCAACCTGGAAGAATTAGAAACTTAAAGGAAAATTGGTCGTCGTCTTTCTCTGTACCCTTTTCAGTTACATTTTAATATTTCTCAGGTTTCAGTTTGGGCAGGGGATTCCTCTTATCCTGTTTGCTTTTGTGCTCCAGAGGCTTGAACAGCCCTTTGCTATTTCAAGAAGCTCCTGTTTACCTCCATTCACCTGTGTTCTGCTTTCTGGCCCTCGTTCTTCTCTTGTTGACTCCCTGAGGGTACACAGATGGTAGCCTGGAAGCCAAAAGGAATGATACTGAGGGCGTGAGAGTGGGAGAGAGGAAAAAAAAAAAGGAAAAGAAGGAAAGAAAAAAAAAAAAGGAAAGGAAAAGAAAGAGGGAAAAAAAAAAAAAAAACAGTGATCGCAGAAAGCCTTCAGACTCCTCTCACAGCAAAACCCTAATACATATCAGTGTGCTGGATCTTGTCAAGGAGCAGGTAATGTTTAATTTTGGGAATGCAACCGAAACACATTTGGCTTGCTGGCTGTAATCGTTTCGACCTGTGAAGTGAGGTAGCAACAGTAAGGTAGCACGATGCCATCGCAAAGCGCGTTCAGTCAGCTGAGAAGTCTCTCTCTCTTCACATGCTGTGCCACAGTCAGCCTGATCCTCACTGGTGGGCGGCAGCCTCAGAGGCACCACATCGGCAGCATATGTAAGTGTTTCTCGTCTCCAAATTAAGCCCTGTGACATACTTCACCCTACATGCAGGAAGGAGTTAATCTCACCGCTGCGGTCTGGTAGGGGTCGAGCAGCATTTTTTCATTTGGTAAGGAAATGCCGTGACTTACAGATAACTTCAGCCCAATGTTGTTTCAGCGTAGTGTTCTTTGGGATTGCAGTTGGAATATGCTTGGAGGAAGCCGATTTGCATCCAAAGTGCTTTATAAAACGAGTCTTTAAGATAAAACCCAGTAAGTAAATGCAAATGTTGTTCTTAGCGCACAAAACACCACGGCTCTGCTACCTGTTCGTGCAGCGCCGTACCCACCTTCCTCAGCTCGCACGGGAACCGCAGCCAAGCTGAGAACGGAACAGTTCAGCCGCACTGACGAGCCAGGCTGCAGAAAATCAGCCACAGCCGGGGCAGGTCAGTCAGTCACCGAGCAGGCAGCACCGGCAACAAGCAGCGAGCGGAGCACAGCCCCGGCGCAGGGGACACCTAGCGGCGGCTGGCAGCGCCCGCTGCAAGGGGAGCTCCTGAGGGGGCAGCCCGTGCTCCGCGTCGTTCCGCTGGCGTTTCTTTCCTCCGCTAGTTCTTAAATAAAGCGACCTTCCAGGAAGGATACCACCTATAACATCATTTTATTTATTTATTTATTTATTTATATTTTTTTTTTCCTGAGGCAATAACATTATTCCCCCGTGGTCTTGCCCCTGTGCAGAAATAACCGGCTGCCCAGCTGGGCGGGCGGCTCGGAAGAGGAATGGCAGCACTCAGACGTGTTATTTCGACCCAAAAAGTAACGCTGCCGTGGGTATCCGAGCGCTAAGCGATGAGAGTAGTCACGCTTGCCAGGGTTGTTAGGATAAACTGATGGCTTAAAGTTTGTTCCACCGACCAGCCCGCGTGAAGCTGTGCTTAGGTGTACGAGTGTGGATGTGCTTAGGTGCGCGTTAGGGGAGCGGTTAAGCACAATGACCCCAAATTCGGCCGGCCTCGGGCGTTCTGCACCTTGACCGTACGCTCGGGCAGCCCCTGCCCGCTGAGCCCAGCGCAGGGCGGGCAGCGAGGAGAGGCTCCCAGCCGCCGTGTGCGTGGCAGCGGGCCCCGGGATCGCAGACACGGCCTCCCGCAGGACTTTAATAGGGAAATGTAGGGAAATTTAGGGAAATTCGAGCGCCCACACCGGGCTCGGGTGCGCAGGGACAGAGCTCGGAGCCGGCACCGCTCGCAGCACCTCAGGCTCGGGGCTGCGGGAACGGCCCCCCCCCCACCTGCCGCCCGCTCCCTCACAGGGCAGGGCGAAGGCGGGGCGGGGCCTTGCGCGACAGCGCCGCTGACCAATGAGAAACCAGCTTTCCCCAGGGGCCGAGCCGGCGGAGCCAACGGCGGGGAGGGGCGGGGCTTGTGGGCGGGGAGGCGGGGGGCGAGGCCCCGCCCCCGCCCTCCCCTCCCCGTCCGGCGGCTGGGGCGCACTCGGCAGCGAGCGGCGGGCAGAGCGCGAGCGGTGCCGGGGGGCGCGGGAGCAGCACCGGCAGCAGCAGCGGTTGCAGCAGCAGCGCGCGACCCCAACGGCCGCTCCCCCCCCGCCCGGCTCCGTTAACGGCTCCTCCTGCGGGAGGGGGGCGGTGAAGGGGAGCCGGGCAGCGGAGCCCCGCGGGCCATGGGGGTCCCGCGGCCGCAGCAGGCGCAGGCAGGGCAGCGGCAGCGGCAGGTAAGGACGGGGCGCCCCGCTCCCCGCACTGCCGCCTCGGGGCGCCTCGGGGCTGGGGCTGGGGCCGGGGCTGGGGCCGGTCCGGAGCGAGCAGCCCCGGGGGCTGCGGAGCCCTCCCGGGGGGGACCGGGGGCTCGGGAGCGGGGGTCGCGGGCGGTCCCGGCGGCGCTGCCCCGAAGTTTGGGTGCCCGCAGCTGGGGGCTGAGCCCGGGGGGAGCTGGCGGAGCTCGGGGGGCCCGGCCCCTCGGCTGGGAGCGAGTTTTGGGGGTTCTGCCGCGGGGAGCGGGTGAAGTTGGGAGGGAGGCGCTGGTGTTGGTGCGCCCCGGCTCTTTTGTGTGCGGTCCCCGCTTCGGGAAGTTAACGCTAGATGGCTTTCTTCTCTCAGCTATCCGCCGGGGAAGGCGAGCGTGTAATCCGCTTCTGCAGCCCGCTGCTCCGGCGTTTGTCTCTGCTTTTTTTTTTTTTTTTTTCCCCTTCATGTGAACAGTAAGCTGCCTTCCTGAGCGGCTCAGCGCTGGTTAGACCCGAGCAGAACTTAAAGTTTGCCTGCGAGCTGATGCAGTTCAGCCCTTTCATCAGTTCAGCTGCTTACAGGCATCGTTTTGTATGTGCACGACCAATACCTAAAGGAAGCTTGCTGAGTTGCAGTATAGTTCTGAAAACCCTCAGGTTCCTTTAAAGGAAGGCAGCTGGATAGGAAAGGCTGAAAATGTAAAGAAACAATGCTATCGGCTCGGTTATTGCATAGTTTGTTGGACTTCATTTTAGAAAGAACCCTAATAGATAAACAATCTTGCTGCACTTTTTTTTTTTTTTTTTTTTTTTTATTTCTTTCTTTCTTTCCCCTAGATTTTGTGCCTAGCTATGTTGGACTGAAATCTTTTGGAGTTGGGTTCAGGCACACGGTGCATCACAGCCTGCTAGGTATCAGAAAGCCAAGGCCTGATGCTTTATTAGTTTATTTCTTCTGTTCTTTCAAAACTGTCCCTGTTGTCACTGGAGTGCCAGATTTGCTCCTCGTTTGTTTCTTAGGTAGTAGCTCTGAAATACTCGAGTCTTAAACTTGATCTCTGAAATATCTTTTATTATTAATGCAAAAATGTTTAAATCATCAAGAGCTATGATGCATTACCATACAAAAGTTGATTTATAATTTATGTAGCACTCGTATAAGGCAAGATCACAGAGAGGTCTCTGAACGTGTTGTCTTGGTGTTGCATGCCCAGTGGGTTACCTTACCAGGTCACGCAGCACTTTAGGTATGACAAGGAGTAGTTGCTTGTAAGGATGCCAGGCTGTTTCACCAATCATATTGGATCAATTAAAGATGTCACTCATAGATGCCGAGGGTATAATGTGAAACCCAGAACTAAACAAAAGCTCAATCTTTCCCTAGCTGGTATTTGCTTACTGTGCAAATCAAGGAATTTTAAAGGTTTCTGTGCTGTCATCCTGAAAGAAAGATAATATGGTCTGTTCTGTAGACATGTACTGATATGTACTATTACTTAAGTACATTGTGAAATGCTTTTGGAAATGACAAGAGTCAAGGAACTAAGCGAGGCAGTGGTTAAACAGGCAAAAACACCCCTTCCTTTTCTTGATGACCTTTACGAGTGAACCAAGGCACTTCTTTCATCACTGTCAGCTTCATGTTGGATGTGGTAGTCGGGCATTGCCCCTAGGATTGCGTGCAGAGCAGCAGTTCTACCTGCAGGAGAGAACAAGTATCTTCTCCTTGCCTTAGCTGCTGGGATTCAGATTACATTTAGATGGCTGGATGTTAAAATATTTCCAGGAGCTTCATGCTGTTTACTTATCAGTGATCTAGTTTAGTAATAACGAGTGAGAAATGCAATGTTAATATGAAAATGTAAGATACCTGCTACTGATTGTGGAAAGAGGGTGGGGTGCTGGGTTATCTAGTTTCTCACTGTAGTTATCCAAGATTATCAACAGTAGCCATACTGACAGCTTGAAATGTCACGATTTGATGAGTGTTCCCTTCTCTTTCCTTGCGATTTTTGCTTTTCAGTTTAAAGTGTTGTACTTTGTCTTACGTTTGTGTTCAGACTTGACTGGTGTTTGGGTAAGCTGCACTGTGAATCAGCGAGGGAAAGAGGAGGCGGCAGTGTTTGTTATTTGCTATGGTGCTGCACTCATAGTCAAAAATTTTGATATGCTAGATAGTATTCAATGCTTTAAAACATTACTTCTTATAAATTGGCATTGGTCTTAACTTTACCTCTACTTTCAAGGGAAATTTCATCCTCTTATAAACGTGGCTAATTCATGAAGTTTAGGCTGGGGTGCTCCTTACAGGGTCTTTCTGCCCTGTTTTTTCTGACTGAGTTGTTCTGGGGAATTACTGTGATAACTGTCTACCAAATCTGAGAATCCAGTGCCAAGTATTCATTAAGACTGTTGCAGTATATACCTCTGATCAGGAAATTAGTTTTTAGTAGATGGAAAAGTATGTGTAACACTTATTTTGAAAATGCTCTATTTTTTGTTTTTGTACAGATTACATTAAGAATAACACTAATTCCTTGTGACACTGACCAGTGATGCCATACAACTGTTTATATATATATATATATATGTATATATATATAAATGCTAGGACTTCATGTGAATTAGCAGTCTTCCTTTTTTTGTAGTTTACTATGAAACAGTGAACTTAAATATCTTATTTACTCTCTCAGTATCAAATGAGAGAGATCCTGCCTTCCTTTGTGGTAAAGCACAGACCCTGGGTTTAAACCCATTTCTAGGCATAACTGAATAAACCAGAGATTGGGAGGGATGATTATGGTTGGTGATACTCCTCTAGTTTTAACTAAAGACAGGACAGCAGTAGGTAGAAATGTCATTGGGATTATTTTGCACCAGAGTTCTTAACTAGAACATATGTAGACTCTTGTTTGGATCATGAAAGTGTAATTACATCAGCAGTTAGCTACTCATGGCTTATAACTGGATTCCAGCTTTCTGTAGTTTTTCGAATAATGATCAGCTCATACATAATTAAAGGTCTTGTTTAAAGTGTGTCTTGAATCCTTATGGAGATAATCTCCTGAGCATGTAATAAACGTAAGCAGCTGCTGTCCCATCTTCTTGAACCTGTGAGCAAGCAGCCTTATTGGGTCTGCTGTGAAGCATTTTAAGAACGGTAATGTTTGAAAGGAAGTAGACATTTATTTTAGATACCGGCATCTGGGGATCTGTATTCCTTAAGAAAATGACGTTCCTCACTTTAGTATAAAGCTTTCTCTTTTTTCTCAAAGCTAAGAGATATGATGTAGAAAGATACTGCAGTGGGAGGAAGGAATCCCTGGGATGTACGCGAATCCAGAAGAAGGCAGGAGGAGAGGTAGTAAATTGTGCTGTAGTAGCTAGGAAGCTGGAAGGTGGCAGTAGCTGAAGTTGTCATGTCTTTCCCCTCCCCCTCAGCAGCTTGGCAAATTCAGATGCTCAAATGAAATTCTGAGCACAGAGCTTGGAGTTTTGCCATTGACTTTGATTCTTTTCTTACATAATGTCTTCATTTGTTGTCCTGCATCCTGCAGAGTGACATAGCCAGCTTTGCAGACATTACTGTAATCCTCCTATGCTGCTTGCCGTTCTTCCTCCTTTTCCCTCTCCCTCCATGCCCTCTTCCCACGAATTCTCCCTGGCACCGTGGCTGTTGACTGCGATAATGCCTGCCTGCTACCTCATCTTTTAGGTAGGCTTTTGAATCATAGGTGTTTCAAAATCCAACTTCTCAGGTTTACGTGATATAAAAATGATTTGAAGGGATTCGTGTCAGAGGACACATAATACAGATAAAAAGCTCTGATACAAATCAACAACTTGTACTTCCATTTCCCTTTTGGTTCACCAACCTTTATTTTAACCTTGATACAATCTATGATGAAATTATGGAACTGCTTTTACAGGTAACATAAACAGCAGATTACAGTACCTAATAAAATGTACCCATAAGGACAGCTACCCCCAAAACACTAGAGGCTTTGTGGAAGTAAATTAAATAGAATTAGAATGTTTTCAAAACCTAATGTATGCTATTGAACTCACTCAGAAGTTGTTTTCTCTTTTGTTTGTGCATGCATGTTTTTTGATACTTGTTTTCTCTGTATATATGAGAGAGAATCTGGACCACTGTATAATACTCTTATTTTGTCTTCCATGTTTTTTTTTTTTAATATTTATTTCCATCAACTCTGGTAAATTGTGTAAGGATCTGAGAACTAAGTGGCAATTAAGAGAGGTGAGAACAGAAGGGGGACTAAGATGAGAATACAGCTTTCTACAGATGTTATAAATGCATATAGTGTTAAAACCCTTGTGTGTTTTCTTTCCCCTCACTTGGGGGAGTAAAAAGTCCTGCAATTAATGCATAGTTAGCAAAACTGGCTCTGGAAAAGAGTGCGTGTACTCTCTCTCATGTTTTTTGGAGGAGGCCTTTGTGAAAGATATGGAATTTCAGTCTGTGGTCTTTTTTTCTGTTTGTTTTGCTTGTTTATTTATTCACTTTTTCATCTGAGAGCTGTGGGTTACCTAATCACACTCTTCTTCTCTGGTTGTTTTCATTTGTGGTTTTCAGTTCAATACTAGTTAGTTCCTACTTTTAGATACCTAAAGAACATTCAAGGAAACAAGCACCACCAAGTATTTTTCTAGACTCTCAGCGTTGAAAATGAACACTTGACATGCTTTAGTGTGAAATCTCATTGCAATACCAGTGTGACATAAAGTGGAAACAAAGTGAAAAAATGTGGCTGTGTACATGCATACATCTGCATGCCTAATGTGCATATCATATATATGGGTGCAAACACACTATACGTCTTGCTTATTGTAGTGGCCAGCTGCTCTGGAAGAATTGGGAGCAGTTTAAGGTGACCAGGTTATCTTGCTGTTCGGCTGTAGTAAAGTGAGCCTTTGTGAGGTTGTCAGGACAACAGCTTATTATTATTGTTCCTAGTGTGTTGGGTTTTTTTCCTCTATAGCAATGAAGGGAGCCGTTTCAAAGAGGGTTGTGTTGCCACGCAAGGATTGCCAGCTGTGATTTGGGTTCAGCAGGATGCTCTGGGTTTGTCATGTAAAAATTCTAATTGATGATGAATGCAAACCCAGTGTGAGAATAATTTTGTTCATTGGACTAATGCAAAACAACCCATTGTATTTACAAACCCACGGCCTATTTTCTCAGCAGTGTTGTCATTACTCCTCTGTTCTCTTCCATTTGAGGCTTAGAGAAAAGCGTTTTATGTTTGACAGTATGGAACCTGTGGTAGGAGTTGAGAGAAGGCAGGAATTAGTTTAAGGCTATGCTATGTCAGTGAGCTCCAGTCTGATACTGGAAAGCTAACAAGTGAAACCACTGGGGACTGCTCAGTTTGTCATAGGTTCCATCAAAGTGTGGTATGAAATTGGTGCCTAATGATAAAACTACACAGTTGTTGTTCTAGTGTTGCCATTTTGAAGAGCTACTGTTCTTGTCACATGCTAAATGAGACACAGCTAGCTAAATGACTGGAAGGTGCTTCTCTGCACATAGCCAGTATATGCGGAGGTGCGGTAACTTGAACTGAAATCACTTTTAGGTTGTTGGTCTGTTCAGATGGGAGATGTGATTGTTCAACAAGGACAATTACATGAGGAAAAATTTCAAATAGCTTTGATTTTTTTTTTTTTATTATTTCATAGAATGTGCTAACACATGGGTCTTGTTTTGGCACTTCCATGGTTCCCTCCCTTTATGTTGCTGATATCAAGAGACACCCTAGTCTGATCCCTAAATTCTTTGATCTGGGTTAAGCTATGTAAAACAACGAAATGGTGTCCAAATAGTTAAAATCCTTCATCAAACAGTAACTCGCTATTTCAAGTTCCTTTTTTTGGACAACTGTCTATTCACTGAATAATTTGACAGAGATACCATAGGCAGTTGTAGGAACTGCCTGACAGAATCAGAACCTATTGGGATAAACCTGTGAATACTTAGATCCTTTCTCCCTTACCTGGCAGTTGGTCTGGAGGTGGCTGTCTTCCCCCTCTCAGATTTTCTGCTGTTCTGCAACTTTCCTGGTATATTTGTCTCTTTTCAGTCACGCAGCCTTGTTTGCATAGGAAACAATTCCATCTTTTTGAAGACTGAGAGAGGTAAACACAATGGTCATTTTTAATCCACAGCAATGTGAGAACTGTTTTGCATGTTTCCACTTTTCTTCAGATGTAGAATTTCACCAGCTTGCAAAGGAGACAGGACAGGTGAGATTGTATGAACTGGGTGAGAGCTGTGAAGGTGGTTGCTCAGAGTGACACACCAAAAAACAGACTAGCAAATACCAGTTGAGCTCCAGCAGAGTTTTCTAGATGTATTGAGGTTGCTGCTGTTAGGTCAGAGGGGCTTGCTGGAATTCTGAACTTCTGTTAGTCTCTTATCCTAGATCCCTGAAAAATCATTATTGCTACTGGAGGCTTCTGAATGAAGGGCAAGCAGTGCTTTGCTAACCTAGGAGTTTGAGATTTGATAGTTCTGACAATGTTGTTGTTTCTTACCGACTTCACAGAATCTTAGAAGCACAGAATGGTTTGGGTTGGAAGGGACCTTAAAGACCACCTGGTTCCAACCCCCTGCCATAGGCAGGGACACCTCCCACCAGTCCAAGTTGCTCCAAGCCCCATCCAGCCTGGCCTTGAACACCTCCAGGGATGGGGCATCCACAGCTTCTCTGGGCAGCCTGTGCCAGGGCCTCACCACCCTCTGCATGAAGAGTTTCTTGCAAACATCTACAGTAAATCTCCCCTCTTTTAGTTTGAAACCATTACCCCTTGTCCTATCACTATCTGCCAGTATAAAATGTCTCTCTCCATCTTCTTTTTTGTTGTTGTTTTTTTTTTTTTTTTTTATAAGCTCCCTTTTAGTACTGGAAGGCTACTCTAAGGTCTCCCTTAGAAGAGTAAGACATCTCTTCTCCAGGCTAACCATCCCCAGTTCTCTCAGCCTTCCTTTGTAGGAGAGCTCCAGCCCTAATGGATGACTTGGGACACCTTGTACTTTTTCTCTGTGGTTGTGTAATTTTTTTCCTAATTAAATTCCTGTAAGTGTAATTACTCATGTGTTGTGGTTTTTTTTTTTTTTTTTTTTTTTTTTTTTTCAAATCTTGCTGAGTCAAACAAGCTCCAAAAAATCTTGAGGTGGAGGGAGGAGTTTCACAGTGTGATTGCGTAAAGCTTATTTCATTAGAAAATAGTTCTTAGAAATAACTGACCATTCTTTACATCATACTGTTCTGCAGCAATAGATACTGCATTCTGTAATGACTTTTAGTTTCAACTTTACTGCTGCATTTTTATGTACTGTTAAATATATAAGATTATACTCATGCTGTCAATGTATAGTGTGCTGTTGTGCTTGGTAATGTGATACAAACTATGTCTTTGTGTGCACAAACCGTTAATTAGATATCTGCCTTGCTCTATGCCTAAGAAAATTTTGTGGCTGCATATTAAATATGGATATTTACATATATGCATAGTAACACTCTTTCCTCCTAGGAAAGATGTTCATTGTTAATGTTTTTTCTCATTCTCGTGTAGACTACCCAGCTGTGTCAGTGTTCACTTGTTTTACTACATTCAGTATTCCTGTAGGTCAGCGGTGTTAAAGCTGCACCTTAGAGATTCTTCTGAATCACGTCTTTTCTTACCAGCTGCTTCAGCCACATCTCTTAGCACAGTCCTTTGTGGCAGCTACAGGAATAACTGTGGGAAAAGTAATGATAAGATGTATCTAAAATAAGTTAGAACCTCCTCGCTGTGATTTAACATCAGGTAACCAGGTAGGAAAAAAACAAATACGAAGCAAAAAAAGACCCACACCACTAAACGAACCATTCTTCTTTGACTCCCAGCAAGTGTTGCCTGACTTCTAGTCAGCTGTGGGGGCCACTATGAAAATTTCCTCAACTAGAAGTCCACTAAGTAGAGGTCAACATATCTGCTGCAGCTTCATATGAAATAATCAATTACATGGCTCAAGAATTTTAATTTCTGAGTAATTATGCTTTGTTTGCTGTAGTGCGAACTCTTTCCCATTGCATTATTCATGGATAAGGGGGATAATGCATTTTGGTTTCTTATCTTGGGTGGTGAAATTTAGTGTTTCTCTTCAGGGACTTATAAGCATATTCTTCTTTATCCCTATTTTTTCTTTGCTAAGAGTAAGAAATCTAGTGTAATTGTTGTTTTTTTCATTCTTTTTTTTTTTTTTTTTTTCCTAAACAATCATTAAAATAGCCTTCTGTGAAGTCCCTGAGTATCTTTTAAATAATCTTTATCAGTAGTTCTGGGAGCTTTCTGTGTATTGCTGACACAATAAGTTCTATCAGGTTAGATTTAATATTGCTTATGACAGTTTGCCCATCATCTACCTTGATGTTTATCCAGGCTTCTCGCACAATTTTCACAGCATCTGCGTAACCAAATTATAGCGTTATGTTTTGGATGGGAAGGTTAGAGGAATGAGACAGTGGCTGGACTGTCAGGCTCAAAAAATTTGCAGTTAGTGGTTTGTACGCTGCCTGGAGATCAGTTACAAGTGGACAGGGACCTATCCTGTTTTGTACCTTTATCTGACCTGGAGGAGATGAAGCCTATCCTCATCAAATTTGTAGGTGACATCTGACTTCGGGAGTCATTGGCATGGTTGAGGACAGTGCTCTGTGATTTAGAGGCTGGAGGAATGAACCGTAACAAACCTTGTGGCATTCAACAAGGATAAATGCGAGTTCTCATGCCTGGGGTGGGAGAGTCTCTTGTCACAGTATCGCCTGGGGGCTGCCTGCCTGGGAAGCAGCCTTGCTGAAAATGACCTGTGCGCTGATGGATGTGTCAGCATGTCTCTGTCTTCTGGTGGCAACACATTAAGCTGGAGGACCAGGAGGTTGTCAGCATTCAGCATTCCTTAGACTGCACTGGGTGTATCACATCCAGTTTTGATTCCTCAAGTACATGAGAAAGATTGATTAAACTAAAGCTAACACAGTGGCTGGACACTGAAATGATGGGCTGGAGAACATACAGAGAGGCTGAGAGAGCTGGGTCTGCATAGCTGAGACGACAAAGTTTGGGGGGGACTCAACAGCTGCCTTGTGATACCCAAGAAGAGGTTAGTAGGACAGGGGCAGGTCCTTCAAGTGGAAAGGAGGTGGTCCTTTAAGGAGGATAGGAGATGACAGTGCTCATAATCTAGAACAGGTGAGGTTCTGATCTGGCATTAGGAAGCAAAATTCACCTCGAGGACTAGGGGGATGGAAACAGGTAGTGCAGACAGGCAGTGGAAGCTACATACTTTACAGTTCTTAACACCAGACTGGACAAAGGCCTAAGCGAGTTTGTCTGAATCCAGTGCTTTGAGCAGGATGTTCAGTTAGATGATATCCTGAGGTACCATCCAGTGTGAATTATTCTGTGAAATACTACTTTTTATTTTTATTTTTTTTTTAATGTTAGTTGGTCTGATAATTGAGAATTTTAGTTGATGCTCCACTCTACTGTTTCTACTTCATTTGTTATAGTACAGAAATATTCTGTACTATGATGTTGGGAAGATTTTGTTATTAGTCTAAGACAAAGACTATATGAGTACAAAATACACTGTTTAAATCAGTTGACGAGAATTCCCAAATTATTGGCAGTCAAATATTTTATAACTATGATCCGTACAAAAGAATAAGCACTTAAAGAAAATAGCATCCATTCAGGTTCTGCTTCAGATACTCATTGCTGGCCTTGTCACTGAATTCTACATCGTGATCAGCAATACTGGAATTTGAATGTGTGAACATCTATTGAGTTTTTCAATTGGATTTCTTCCAAAAGATTGTTTTGCTCTTAAAGAGCAGGACAATACCAGTTTGAAATTGGCTCTCAGCCAGTGAAGCTACATTTGTATCCTTTTGCTCTGACTGCTAATTTTACTATTGTGCAACTTCTGATAATCTGTGCTGGAGTTATCCATATGACTGGGAAAAAAAATGGTGTGATGTCATTATTTAAAAATCTAAAAGTGGTTCAGCTCTGCAAGCAGCTGCTGCTTATACCTTCTTGTGTTTAGTCTTACCTCTTAGCTTCGTTAACGATAAACAACAGTCAGCAGAACCTCAGAAGATTGAGACAGTTCCTGTTCTTGCTCATCCAACTTCACAGTAATTATACTTATAAATATTTCTATGCTTACCAAACCATGAAACGGACCTTCAGATCTTTGTTTGTTTTTTGTATGCCATTTTATTAAGTGTTTAAAAATTCAGGGTTTTGTATAACATTCGGCTTCAGTATGAAGGAGATTGTAAATGCATGCTGAGTTAATCATAACAAACAGGAAAGGGAATGGAAAGAATTTCTTTTAGGGTGAAACTCCTTGAAGTTGAAATGACCCTGATAGTGCTTGTCACTTGACAGGGAGGGTTAGAATTTTTTTCTTAAAGGTGGGAAGGAATCTCTCTTGTTAACATTTGCATGGTATTGTGAAGGATAGGGAGAAACTCAGTCTGTCTTTTTGACTCATATTTTCAAGAAAAGGAGATGAAACTTTGTTTTTGTAACACTGATGGATCTCCAGAATTGTTGAATTTTAAGGTTGATCGTTGAATTGTTAAGGTCGGAAAAAACCTCCAAGATCATCTAGTCCGACCATCCCCCTACTACCAATGTTACCCACTAAACCGTGTCCCTAAGCACCACGTCCAACATCTACTTAAACACTGCCAGGGGTGGTGACAATATCATGGGTCTAGGTGATAGGTATAGATTGGCAGTCCTAGCCTGAAACCCTTTTTGCCTTTAACTCAGCTATTTGTTTACTTGTTGATCTGTTGCTTTAGTAAACAACTACATCACTGATCTTTCATAAATAAGCTGCACTCAATTCTGATTCAGTGATGGGTCGCTGTTCTTTTTTTTCTGTTTTTCTCCCATCTTGTACATGTAATGGAAGGATGTTCCAGAGATTTACTTTACCGAGGACTAGAACGTCCTGCTAAACTGTATATGGAACGCATGCTGAGATTGCAGCCTGTTTGTCAGTTTTTTTTTTTTACCAGTATCTTTGTTAAGCCTACATACTTTTCCTTTCTTCCTGATAGAAGACAACTTGCTCAGTCAGACCTCACTTTTCTGAGGTAAAACTAGCCAAACTAACCAACCTTTAAACAAGGCAGATGTGTAGCTTGCTCCTGTGTGGTATGATGACAGGAAAACACGGCCCTTCTCTGTGCTTGTTCTGTTACCGTGCTTTTGTTATGGCTAGAAAGAACCTAAGTGACATTCTGCACAGTTTTACCTGTGGCAAATAAAGTGGTATTAAAGCATTATCTCTACCTGGAAATACTGTAGAATTGCATGTTCATGTTGAGCACAATGTCATGGTTATTCTTTCTGGTGTTTTTTGCTGATGAGCTACAAGACTGAATGACTTTGCACATTAATAATAAAAATAAAAAAAGTGGGGGGGGAAGAAAAAATGTTCCTTAAAACTTAGTTTACTCTTCTTGGTTACATTTTGACCTTCCTTTGCAGTACAAGTAGTTTCTAACTTCATGTTGGTGTTAAGGTAATTCTTGAAGATACAAAGAAGGACTGACTTCAAGATTGATCATTGGCTTCATCTAATGAATTGATTTAGTCCTAGCTTCTTTTCGGGAAAGTCAATTTTCTCTTGTTCTGTTCTCATTGTGGTGTCGTTATCAGGTACTTTCTTAGTTCCAGGTTGTATCAACAGCATTTCATATGCTGTTCTCATAACATTTTGCTGATCTAAGGAATCTTACTTCTATGTAGAGCTGTAGATCCTGAGCCAGATGCTCCTTGATGCTTGCAGAATCCCAGCTGATGCAGTAGTTCTTGTTGAGTTCCTAAATATATCAAGCATGGCTTGCGTGCCAAATGGTGATAGTATGGAGACACAAAATACAGTAGTAGCAGGATGTCATGCTACCCCACCTCAACAGTAGTTGAGTAATCCATGAAAATCAGCCTCTGAAATCAATATGGAACCATCTTGTCTTGAAAACGTTTGATTTGGCCCAGTTAATGTTGATTTAAAACATTCCTCCAGCTTTGATATGAATATAGAGATTTTACAAATCAATGCCTTAAGTGAAGGCATTTCACTTAAGCTTGCTATGTTGTTGCCTTTCAGTCCAGGGTCTTTCTAGCCACGTCCCTACAAAATGATTTTCCCAGACCATTTGTTTCAATGGGTAGAGTAAAATTGCTGAAGACCTACCTATTCATTTTGAGGACCTTAATTAGAGTGAAACATGTGCAGGAAAAACAAGGATGTTATGTTTGTCAGAAACGTGGTCCAAGATGCTTCTTGTCATCTTTAGCAATGGAAACAGTGAAATATAAATGCCATTCGAAAATATAAATTACTCCATAGAAAAAATATACATCTGCTATTCTTTTCATGTGATGGTTGTGAAGAGCATTGTCCCTATTTTGTCGGATATTGGCAGTTTATGAAACAGCCCTTTTCTACTCTGCAGAGAAAAGATATATGGCATGGCAGTTTTCCATGTCAGAATCTGGAATGTTGCGCTTATTAGAAACTTTCAGTGCCCTGAGAGAAATGCATAGAGCTGTGAGTCATAGTCATACTTCTAAGCTGTTGTTTTTGGAGAACGTTTGAAACCATTGCTTGCAGAGGCTGATGCTTTCTTTTGCAGTATTTTTCTGAAAACTATGAAGGAATATAGGGAGGAAAAACAGTGTGCTCAGTCTCTGGTGCAGTACCAGCTACCTTGGAAACTATTAGCAAGTTAGTGATCTTGCTTGTCACGTAAAGCATATTTTGCTTTAGCCATTAATTGCTGTGACTTCCAAAAGTGTCCTTTTGTGTTGCTTTTTCTTTTTCTTTTTTTTTTTTTTTTTTTTTTTTTTTTTTTTTTTGAAGTGTTGCACTTCCGGAGAAGCAATTTGGAGGAGGAGAAAGAAGGTAGGATAGCATAGCGAGAAGTCTTATGGTTTTCTTGTGAATAATGAGAAGACAAAGTGCTCATCAAACAGCTAATACACTGTGGGAAAATTCTACTTTCAAAGTACTGTTTCCGTAATACTTTGACTTTTTCCCTGTATGAAGTAACATGTACTTTTTTTTTTTTTTTTTTTTTTAAGAACAGGAAGAATAATTTAAGCTGAACTTTAAGTCATTATTTTCTTCCCTGCTTTGTGCTATTGCACATGCAGAAAGGGGAAGATGACTAAGGGGAAGGCTGCGTAGACAGTATCATGTGCACAACAATTTAATGTGTGTAGAGCAAAGGGGTGTAAGAGTGGGAACTTAACACTAGTTGCTAACTAATGTTAATTGTTCCGATAATATTAAATATATATTCAGATGGAAGTGACTTTTTTTTTCCTAGCCCATAGACTGCTGGAGGAGGCAAAAGGGGCTTGAGGTGCTGGAAAAGGAGGAAAGGTGGAGAATGCTTGGGTGGAAGCTGTGGGGTTGAACTTGTGTCCTTCTGTTCAGGCATTGATGACTTAAGGGAATAGCTGTCAGTCAGAGTTCTGCTTTCCATTCATTCCCCAGGAAACGCTTTTCTTCACCTCTTCCTTGAAGCAGGGGTTTTGGTACACACATGCTTTATCTCGCTTTCAAGTTGTTTTATTTAGCCATAGTGTTCTGCGTTTTGGTTTGCTTCTCCTCTCCCCTCGAGAAGGTAGTAATTTAAAGTCAGCTCATGTCCTAATGGGGTTACTTACTTGGGAATAAACTGATAGAAACTTGTTCCAAGCCTTTGGAGAGACAGTCTTGGGGAGAAACACTAAAACAAACTTGTAACTAATTACCAGTAGCCCAGGTGATTTATAGCAATAATATAAAAACTCTCATAGTTGAGCTGACCACAGTAAAACCTTGCAGTTATGAGATGTTACGAAACCTAAAACTTCAGCTTCTAATAAAATGTTTATGGCCTTCAACCTTTTTGGTAATAAATTTAAAAGAAAAAAACTGTTTAGAATACATTTTCTCCAAAACCGTAATAACATAATTTCCACTCTAATATTCTCCTCCTCCCACATGGTCTTTCCTTCTACAATAAAAGTCATTATGCTCTTTCCATGCTCTGTTTTGTCTCCCACACCCCTGTACTGACTGCCATTACCCACTTGTGGAACAACAAAATCCCTTTTCTTCTTTGTTTCAGAAATGTGGGCATGTGGTATAACAGCATAACTCAAACCCTGGGTGCATTGCTGTGCCCCAAGGGGCAACATGTCTCTTGCCGGAGGGAGAGTGTGCCTCTTGCTGATGGCAGCTCAGGATCCCTTCTGGCTGGGAGTGTGCACTCTGACTCGATCCCTGCCTGCAAGGTTTCACACTTAGTGCTGCCATGAGGACGTGCTCTCAGCCCTGAGTAGGCCAAAAGCACAAGTTACCCCTTGGCCACTGGCAAGATAGGGGAATACCTTTTCCAGCCATGTCTTGTATGGGACTGGTTCAGTATGTAATGCAAGAAAATTCAGGGCAGAGAGAGGTGGTTTTTGCTGGCTTTGAATTCTTCTAATGATAGGATGTCCTTTTAATAAAGGAATAGACAATAGTGTTTACTTTTTTTTTTTTTTTTTTTTTCTTGTTGAGAATGCTCTGTCCTTTAAAGCTTATGATCTTGTGTCTCATCAGTTACAGAAATTTTATTTCATTCACTGCAAGAGGTTCTGAAGATCAGGAAGTACATCTATAGGACACAAAGACAATGGCTATTTTTGGTTATTCCTAACTCAGCGGAGTTTAAGTGCTTAAACGCTTTTCAGAGTACAAATCTTAGCCTTTTCATTCCTATTTGGTACCTAGAGCATTAGTAACCTATATCACAGAGAATCTATTTTTAAATAAATATTGTCTGACCTTCAGGTATGGTGGTGACGAAAGCCTTGTGGGTCCCTTCCAACTCGGGATTTCTGTTTCGAAGCCTCTTGAGCTCTGTATGTCACCAACACCTTGAATATTTTGAAATGGGTTTTGTCTTTTGTAAACTCAGATTATTGTTGTTGCTATTTTGAAATGTCTAGCCTGGTACATACAGTTAGTATGTGTGCTCTGGAGGCTGTTCATAAACTTAATGATAAGTCTGGAATCCTTGGCAGAAGTTCCTTGTTCCTTAACTTTTTTTCCTCCCTCCTATGTGACTACCATAGCCACCAGTATATTTTGATAGTGTTTTTATGATCCAAGATGAGCAACTTAAAAAACCACTAGCACGTGATGAAGATAAGATAATGCTACCTTTATTAACCTGTTAGAATAGTTGATAATATTCACAGTCAAGAGGTAACAACTTGTAAGTTTGTCTTCTGGGAAATTAATGAGTAACAGCAGTTTCAACTTGGAGAGTTAGACCTTAGATTAGGTGCTCACTTATAAACACTGAAGAAAAATGGATATTTGTTGCCTTCAAGATGATCTTAGAGGGAGAATGAGACCAAGTGAATGGGAACACATGGGATATGAAAATATTTATAATGAATACTTTCAATATATACATGTATATGTTCAAAATGATCAAAACTTCATTAGACTGAAAGTCAGATGGGAAAAAAGTTTCCTTTTTAGCTGTTAAGCACTGTATCAGATGACTTCAGTGTTTGTTGTTTTTTCCTTCTTATATCAAAAGAGTCCTCTTCAGGTCTTTCTTCCTGTTCTTTTGACCAGTACAAATGAGCTGCAGATCTAAGTTTTGTGATCATTGATATGTTGGGTAGAATATTTGTGTAGTTAGATTCTGTTATAGAAAGACATACAAAACAAGCTTGGCGTTTCTTTTTTTGACTACTTTTCCGTTATTATATCAGGAGCAGTCTATGCCAAAGTGATGACCTATTTGTGTAGGGGTTGACAAGTGAGCAACTTGTCTGACTGGGCTAACCTTATGGCCTTAACAGAACAGAAAAATTCTGTCTGAAAACTGAATGCATCTTTTGTAATGGGCTGATATGTGAGGAAAAACGCCCCCCCCCTGCAGAATGAGCCTGTCTTTGTACAGCACTGTCACCGCTCCATGGAGCTGATACAGGCTCTCTTCACCTGTCACTTTCGAAGCCTGGCTATAGGCTTACTCCCACTGTCCTGGCCTGATTTCTGTTTCCCTAAAAACCTAGTCTGTTCCCTGTAAGGTTATCTATCACTTGTCCCTTTCATAATACTAAGGTTAGAATCCTGACTTTTCTGTGTTTTGTACGTTCCCTGTCAGTCTTTAAAGTATCTCTTAACTCTGGATACTTTTTCTGTCCTGTTGTTGGGAATTAAAAAAACTCAGACAAAAATGTTCTGCCCTCCTCATACTTCAAAAGATATTAGATGCTTTCTGTTCTTTTTTTCCTTGTAGTCCATACACCCAGAGAGTACAGTACATAAAAATAATTCTGTTTTCAGTGAAAAAGCATATTTGTACCTATTCTTAAAAGTATGACTTGCTTAGAATCCCTCTATCTGATAATAATGACTGAAACAATAAATATTAATAACTTAATCCAAAGGGGAGTTTAGGGGCTGGGTGATATTTCGGTTACTTTAACACACTTTGCAGTTATCACATGTATGTTGCAGTTGTACAGTTGTCTCAGAGTTTTTTTTTTTTTAAGTACCGTTCAGTTTTGATGTCCTTTTTTTCTTGGCAAGCCAGTCTTAACATTCTTGCCATGTGGAATTTTTTGAGAAGAGCAAGAGTTTTACTTCTTCTTTCTACCAGAAAGAAGTAAAACACAACAGAAGCCACTCTTGGGTTGGGGAGAGAGGGAGATTTTGGCCAGATGGGGGAGAGGTGAATCAATGGGTATGCACGTGTGCATGCTCATCAGAAGTGTAGAAAGAGAAAACTAATTGAGACCGACTCTTTCATTGTCTATCCCCTACAGAAACAAGCAAACTAAAAAGAAAGCTCTCAGATCTAAATGGATCACTGCTGTTTTTTTTTGTTCTTTCAGTCATCTGGGTTTTACAACTTAGCAGAAAGACACAAATTGTCCTTGGTCTGTTGAATCAGTTCAGAACAAAGACAATGTAATACATTACTTGCTTTTTTAAACATCCCATAAAGTCTTAAGACTGTCAGAATGTTACTGTCACAAAATTGGGATTACATTGTAAACTGGCTGATGTTTAATTTAAATTGTTCTGGTTTTGGGTGTTAAATAACTTTGCCTGGTATAAATGATAGATCATCTGACCGCTACTTTCCATTACTCTTTTATCCTGTTCCAGTTTTTAGAACTGAATATAATGTAGATAGCATCCTTAGCGGGCATAATTTGTTAAACAAGTGCATGTATGAGCTAAAACTGTATGGTGGTACACAGAGTTTCAAAATGCCTTGTAAATCATTAGTGTTTTATTCCAGCCTTCCTCCTAATAGTAACTGGAATGTTATACCAGAAGGGTTTGTCTTGGGTTAGTTTTGATTCAGTGGCTGTATGTTTCTAGAATTTTGGCAACTTTGAAAGTTTGTTTCAGGTCAGGTTGAATTCCTCCTAGTTAATGAATGTTTTTAACAAGTCCAAAAGGCTGTGTTCACAAGACTGAAGATGAGTGCACTGAATGAGTAGACTTTTAAGGCAGAAGATGCAGCGTGATGTGGTGTCAACACTGTTGAGCTCTGCTCAATCTGTGCTATTTAGCAGAATGTGAGAAGGTGCAAAGCCTTGCTGTCTTTTTCATATAAGATTATTTGTAAAATGTTTGGGTATAAAAACAGAATGGCAAGGAACTTGCTGTCCTTTTATGTCACAGTTAAGGTAAACAGCTCTCATTACTTCAATTTGCTGTCTATTCAATGTATGGCCTAAGAGCATGAATCTTAAATCCATTGCGACAAATGTTTTTTTGGGGGGGGAAGTGACTTAGAAAGCTCGTGACTTAGAAAGCAGACATTGAAGGAATAAGTTGTTCTCTTTCTATAAATTTAGTCATTTGCATTTTGCTTCACTGAATATATTGAACCATAATATCCTAATGTGTTCTTCCAGCTTTATATTTACATTTATTTTGAAGCACTTTAATATGATTAAATTTTTTATTTATTTTTTTTTTTTTTACTTTAAAGTAGGTTAGGTCATATCTGAATCCTGTTGAAATCTGCTAAATTTTAACTGGAGCTTTAAATTGAGATTGATTTTTATTATTTTTTTTTTTATTTCTGTGGTGCAAGTTGAGTTCTAAACCCCAAAATATGGGGCATGGATAGTCTCTTGTCTAACATTAGATTTTATTTTTTAAAGCATCTTATAGGTGGCTATTATTCCTATTTCACGAATACTCAATAGTTGTAACTACTTCACAATTAAGGACACTTATTTAAGTTCAGCAGCAGATGGCCTCTTGAAATACACAAACCCAGAGAATCTTATCTGAAGATGGAACAAAAATAACTGTATATGGCACATGGCAATGTGAAACTGTCATCCCTGCTAATTATTCAGTAATTTAGATGCGTTGTTTTTTTTTTTTTTCCCCAAGACAGTAGTCTATAAAAGTCCACGACAAGTACTGCTTTCATGTTGTGTTTTTTTTTTTTTTTGTACAGCGAACAAAGTTTAGTATTAGTAATTTTTGTTTTGCAGCAGGCAGGCCATTATCTGTTCCTTTTCCTCATCTCTCCTCTTGTGCTATAGGGCATATGGGATGCTTCTAGTTTGATTGTCAGGTTGGGTTTATTTAGGCAAGCCTGAAATACATGCTGGGTGTTTTCCATTCAGAACCATGCAAACTGTGCTGTTTGAAGCAAGATTTTGAAGCTTCATCTGTAGGAAAAATGGGTTTAAGAATTTAAACTGGAAATTATGTTTAATTCAAATTCTGTTTGGAAAAAAAAATAAATTTTACAAACATATATGGAAAAAGAATCAAAATAAGAAAATCCTGACCAGAAACCAAGTTTTAGTTGAAAGTTTAAGTCACTGGCTATTCTTCTGTTTTGCCATTCAGTAAAGACGAGGGAATGGGGAACGGAAGTATAGGCCACAATTGTCATAAGAGGAAAAGGTGAACCTCCACCTGAAGTTGAGTTTTATGATGTAGATCCAGTTTCTATAAAATACAGCATGGAAATGATACTGTTTTATTCATATTTCTTTACACAGTTCTACAAAGACTGATTTTTATATAATAAATAATGAAGAATTTCATAGCTATGCAAATTCTCTTCATTACACTTAATAAAAATGCTTGTGAATGAGCCATCTTTGCAGTTGTATCGGGGAGATAGATGAGCATGGCCAAAAAAACCTCTGCCAAAACAAACAAACAAAAAAAAGACCCCCAACAGGTGATATCAATTATTTAGTAACTGTTCAGGAAAGCACTGGATGAGTAAAATATAGTGGTGAGAAAATCAGTTAAAATGTACTGGACTAAAACATGCTGAAAATGATGTATATTTTTTCGTCTGGCAAACTATACATACTAGACTGCAGTGTAAGTATATAAATAAAGGGCCTTAGTTACAATAGAAATCTAAAACATGGTAAAATATTTATTTAATCAAAGGAATCAAAGACTTAATGTTTAGTTATGTAAAATAATATAAAAACAATTTCTAATTTCAACCTCTAAGAATCTTTATTCAAATCAAAATTGTTATATAAAGCTCATACTTCGGGCTTCAGATGTTTTATATAAGAGCTGCTACATCCAAAAAACATCCAGCATTATGACTTCCATAGAAGATGATATTTCTCCCACTACAGTTAATGGGTGAAATTGCAGTAATTTTTTTCCATAAGTTCTCTTTGTCTTCAGCGATACTAGAGTCACCACGTAGCTGAAGTTCATCAATAAACAGATCTATGGATATGAATGTTTCAGATATTGAATGTTTTGGGCTGGTTCTAAGTTAGTCAATCCAAACCTGAAAGAGGGATAGTGTTCTTGTTAAGGTATGTTATAACGTACTTATCAGCTCAGGCGAGCGTCCAGATCTCTGCAGTCCTCAACAGGATCACTATTAATTCTTTATTTTCTATGGTACATTTTCCTCAATGTATTTTATTATGATTTGCATCGTGTGTGTTTAATCTGGTTTATTCCACTCCATTATTACACCCTGTAATTGCGTGTTGACTATAAAAAGCAATAGTGGTAAATTGTGAGACTCATATTCTTGGAATGGCTTTGATGACCAGTTATGCTATTTTTGTCTCTGTGCTTCAAAGAGAAACAGGAGACGTTTAAATGCAATTTGTAGGCATTGTCAGTCTTTTCAGTGATGTATCATAGAGTTAAGGTTGAAGGAGGACTGTACAGAATTTTGAGTACTTTTTTCACTTAAATGCCTAAGTTCAACGTATATGAAAAGTACTATGATGTTTTAAGTGTGGTGACTGAAGAAGTGATCAAATCAATTGCTAAACTTGGCAACCTTTTTTTTTTTTTTTTTTTTTAAATAACTGGATATTTCAGTAGGAGATCTGGATGGTACATTAAAGGCTTTGATATGTGTTAAATATACAGCTTTGCTTCCCAGAGTTCAAGAGGGATGTTGAAGAACTGGGGAGAACCAATAACCCAGGTAGGAGTCCAACTGCATAGAGCACACTGCCAGGAGAGGTTGGCAGAACTAGGACTGATTGTTCTGCCAAAGCAGCAGCTAGAAGGTGATCTAAGAGCATCCCACGGGTACTTGAAGGGCAGTTACAAAAATGGTAGAGCCCAGTTTTTCTCAATGGTGGCAGATGAGCCACAAACTGTGGTTTGGTAGGCTCAGGTTAGACAAAAGGAAGAATGGCACTTGGAGGGCAGTGTAGCTCAGGAATGGGCTGCCTGGAGAAGCTGCTGCTTTTTGTCATCTCTTGAGTTCTGCACGAATCAGCAAAACTAAGCCATACCTGACCTTTTGTAGTGCTGCTGACAGTTCTGCAGCAGGAGTCTGAAATTCATGGCTTCTAGAAGTCTTCCAGCACTCGCTTTCATGGTTCTACGATCCATGCTCCAAATCCTACATGTACGTTGACTTGCTCACTGGTGAATGGGTTAACCTTACAGCTCCCTGTCATGTGCTTACATGGTTGTGCTGCCACCAGAACTGTAGTCGCAACTTTAAAAACCTCACTTACATCCAATTAGATTTTTGTTCATTCTCTATCTCCTGTCTTTTTTTGTCACAATCTAAATACCTATATCTCATATTTTCATTTGAAAAGCAAACAACACTGTTAAAAGGGCATTATTGCATACATAGTAAGGCATTCTCAAATGGTATTCCCAGAACTCTAATCTTGTATATGAGAGAAAATAACACTACAAAGAAAAAGTCCTCTCCACTGTTGGTATTTGAAAACCACCCCACTTTTCACTCTTGAAGAAAACAGGGCTTATAAAAAATAAATATTTTTTTCTGTAATACTTAAAATCTTGTGATCCACAGGGCGGGGTGGGGTGGGGAGGTGGAATTTACTTTTTCACCTACAGACAAAAGTTACTGACAAAGTATTGAGCAGTCCTATGGAAAGATGATCAGATTTTTTTATTTTAATATTTGCGTGAATAAACATTCACAACAATGTAATTTAGTTAAGCATATTTCTCATCTGTTTTAAAACTTGTAAATATTTTTTTTGCATCTTCACTGCTTTTAAGCAGTTGCCTTAAGTCAGTTTTTATTCCTCTCGTCTTTAGCAGGAAATTCTGTAGTACCTCATCTTACTAACTTCCCATCTGCTTTACTGTGGATGCAGTCAATGATAATCTGCCTTATTTAGTAACTTCGTTCTTGAGCTGGTAAGTCCTCTTTGTCATTAATTTTTTCAACAGTTACACTTCCATATTGTCTCCTTTTTTGTGTTTGGTGGGTGTCAAAAGCAGTGCAGGTCTTATTGCTAAACTCAGGTGTTGCTCAACACAGGGAGGATGACAGGCCCTTTCTCTTTCATTAGGTGGTGTGGTACTCAGCCATGTTGTGGTTATGCCAAGATGTTTGTATTTAAGCTGTTTACTTTATTTCTGTGAAATATGGTATGAAATAGTACCAAAAAATCACATGAAAAAAATATGAAGAGTAAATGCTAAGCTGTTTCTGGCAGAGAACAGAGAAGTAGCGAAGACATTCAAAACAAGGTGTGACAAAATAGATCAGAAAATGGCTATGTTATCTCCTTTATATTGTGTACTATATTTTTCTATAATTTGGGGTCCAACTGTGATGTTCTGTAGTGTCTACTGATATGTTTTTATGCTTTCTTTGTGGTCTTGATTATTAAATGTTTTTGCTGTGTGGTCAAAATGAGTTTGAAAAGAGGAGGAAAAAATGGCTAGAGCTGAACATTTTCATAAAAAGAGAAAAGGTAGGAATGAAGATGGTGTACATGTTATGTACAAGAATGGTAGAGTGTGAGGTGACACTGAATATGTAGAAATAAGTCTGTATAGAACTTTATTAAAAAAATAAATTCATTAAATATTAACTACCATTTTAGCATAGTTAAGAAGACTTCTAGTGAAGTGATGAGCAATGTGGAATGTTCTGCTTATTTCTGAGAAAAATCATTTTAGTGTAAGGCACAAACCTTTTCCCAATTGAAGACGAAGTTCAGAGGGTAGAGCTATATCTAGCTTACGTTTTCTGCTTTTATAATGAAGAATACTCTTTACCTGAGGTAATTTTCTAAATGTGCTGGAAATCTTCCAAGTCAGAGCAGGGCTAGCTGACTTTTCATATTCAGGATAAAGGCAGAGTTACATCTGAGTGCATGTAAGAAAATATTGATGTCCTAAAGATAGACCCATTTACATTCTTCCCTGTATTAGGGAGTGAAGCCCCAGTGTGTATTGCCCTGTTCACCTTATATCAGTTTCCTAATGAATGCTCTTTATTAACTATCTCAGAGAAAGGATCATCTCAAATTATAGATAACTCAGCAAGCTCCACGAACAATTCTTCTCATCAGTCAGTGAGACTTAAGCAGACAAAAGCTGAATGGATATTGCTTTTCAAATAAGTACTACCGTGTAATTAATTGCCCTTAATTAGCGAATCTTTCCTTAAGTATTCAGACTGCAGTGATGTAATTTGTTTCCCCAGGTAACCGATCACATAATGTGACAGTGCAGCTTAATGCGGAAAGCTGTTTTTAACAAACTCTAAGTAATTGCATGCTTTAATGAAAATGTTTTGATTGAAGCAGTGTGATCCATCTGACCCTCAAGCTGTGTTTGGCCCACCCAGTCCTTACAGCTGCCTTCCTGTGGCTTTGAGTTGTGGGATGGGTGTCTGGGCAGCGTGCTCTCTGCTGAGTGCCGTTCCCTGTAGTGCACTGAGATCTCTGTGTGGGTTTGGCACTGCAGCCCCTGGGGAGGCACGGCACCTCTGCTGCCAGTCATGGAACTAGGAGCAATATTTACTGGGATGGCGAGGCGTCTCCAAATGGACCTGTAGTTGGTGACCGTAGGCCAGCCTGTATCAAATAAGGTACCCCTTTTGTAGAGGTCAATTTAAGTTTGTGATAGTATTAACTCCCCCAGATGCTTTTGAAACTGAGTGGTAAACTACTGCATTGTTAGTGCCATCATCTACCTGGCTATTTTTAGAGCTGCATCTGACTTATGGATTCAGAGGGAAGGCCTTGTTCACAAGTCAACGTGTAAAAGAATTGTTGTGTCCCAGACCAGTCTTTTTACAAGTTTTAAAGCAAAGATACTAGCTTGTATAGCTACTACTTTCTTGGGCCTTGAAAGAAATACTTTGATTGTGTTATGACAGGAACTACATGGAAAAAGGAGAGATGGGGCTGGAGCTTCAGGAGAGCTGGAATGCAAGACAAGTGAATACCCAATCAGGAATATGTGTTGTTTCCTTGAGACCATGCTTTTATTACTTTTCACTTTCTAAATCTTAGTGTCTCTTGTTTTTCTGTGTCTTGCTACCCAGAGCTAGGAAAAGCAAGCACCTTGTGGACCTTGCTTGTGGCATGTTTATTGTATATTTTCAGTTTGCTCCACAGTGAGGCATGCTGCTACTTCCTTAGCTTTTTTGTTTTCTATTTCTCAGTCTGTACTTCAAAAAGGAGCAGCATATTTTCTTTCTGAAATGAAAGATTACAATAGACTTCATGTATGAAACACCTGCACAGTGAGAAATGAAACAGAGCTTTTCAGCTCTCACTGTTCCATGGTAAGATTTCTGTTGCTTTTCCTTCCTGTAAACAAAAGAAGTCACTTAAAGAGTGGGAAATAAGCTGTTTACGGGACATTTTCTGTATGAAAGGAAGGAAAAGTGCCTTTACAGAGATCAACCTATTGTGTTGGGAATATTGGAAGTTATATGGAGTTAAATTGAGTTTAGCTTTTAGAGGGGAAATAAGAAGCAAAATACATGCAATTGCTTCAGTCTTGATCCTGAGAACTGCTAGATACCCCCATTAGTTGCTGAAATCAAAGCAGGAGCTCGAACATGGAGCACTTTGGTTTGGTTCTAATTCCTGAGTGTGACTTGGGGTCATTTTAAGAACTTAATCAGATATGGGCTACACTTCAAAATAAAAGCTAAGAGCTTATGGAATGCGGATTTGATTTAAAAAAAAAAAAAAAAAAAAAAAAAAAAAAAAGCTGTATTTGAAATATATTTGTCTTTGCTAAAGACATATGATTAGATTCAAATGTACGTGTTAACAATACGTATTCTCAAAGTTCTGCTTGACCTGTGATACATACTAACTATAATTCTGGTGTGAATCAGGATGTCTTATTCTTGCTTATGTTATGAGATTAATTTTTGTGACTAATTATTTGGTTTTCATTCATCTTCTCTAGTACCACTAAAAACCTTTATTGCTGTTAAGAATTGTGGTTTTGGGTTATTTAAATGCTGCCCAAGGTAGAATAATCTACCTTTCTTGAAATCTCAGGTGTATATATAAGCTGGTAGGATAGACTACAGCTTTTTTTATAAAACAAAGTAAAGAAAATACGAACATGCATAAAATATTACTTGTCTTAAACTATATCTATTTTACCTGTAGTTCTTCTACTGTAGTCATACTTGTTAATGGAAACTCGTTGCAATTTTTGTCATTTCTTCTGCTCCAAATATTAAATGCAATTAATACCTGAATGTCAAGGAAAGGCAATTGCAAACACAGAAGTGAAGAATCATAGAATGGCTTGGGTTGGAAGGAGCCTTAAAGATCATCTAACTGCAACCCCTCTGACATAGGCAGGGATGCCATCCACTAGATTAGGTTGCCTAAAGGTTACTCCAACCTGGCATTGAGCACCTCCAGGCATGGGGTATTCACAGCCTCTCTGGGCAGCCTGTGCCAGTGCCTCACCACCCTCTGAATGAAGAATTTCCTCCTTATATCTAGTGTAAATCTATCCTCTTTTAGTTTAAGACTTTATCTTAAGTTAAACCCCTTTGTCTATCGTTCTCTACCCAAATAAAGAGTCCTTCTCCATCTTTTTTTATAAGATGGTGTGTTTGTTTTTAAAAAGTCTGCTTGCTTAATATACACAACTCCACTTTTGGTTTCAGAATACATGTATGTACTTCGATGCTGGGCAGCAGTGTCCCATGTGAGAAAAAACAATCTTTTTTTCTGCTTGGTAGATTCGTTTCCTTGCGCAGAATTCCTGATGTCAGGGTATTTCAGTCTAACTTGGCAAATAAGACTTGTGTATTTGTCTGTGTGAATGGAAATAGAGAATGGTCTGCCTTCTGGCATGTCTTGACAAATGGAGCATGTACCCTGCCTTTGTCCTTATAGAAGAAATGAAATGACTCTGTTCTTGCTGCTTGTGCTTATTTGTTGTGCTCCTCCAGACCAGAAGTTCTGTTTTTCTTTTTGTATTTTTTAATTCTTCTTCATCCTGTTCAGAGGCTTGCCAAAAGAGCTACATAGAGAGGAAAGCATAAGGCTTCCTCTCAAATTTGGAATCTTGAAGAAAGGCAGGCCAGTAGTATCCTACAATATAGAGCAAGTGATTCAACTTGGCATCAGCTAGTCTGTGAGCAATGTGAAATTAATTTTGCTGGACTACTTAGAACTTTGAACTTAGTTTTTCCATGTCAGTGGGATTTCGGATGTAATTACAATCTTGTCTTGAGTATTCTTTAATGAGAAAACCATTAGGTTTGTATTTAGCATATAAGAAATGGTTTCTGTATACATCTTGCAAACGTAATAATCCAGCTTTTTATTGTATGTATGGGAGTTTGAATCAAACTTTCCTGTTAGATTTACGAGGCTTTCAGAGTTTCACTGCTTCCTCCCCTTTACCATTCCTGTTTTTTCCTTCAGATATCTCCATAGAAATTAGACTTAATTATATAGATTGACTCTACAGTAAATGTGAAGCAAGTTGTTTTTATAGACAATAGTGAACTTGCTGTGGAGCTTCTCCCTGCAGTGACCATCCATGCAGTGTTGCAGAGCATTAAGAGGCCTACTTGGAGCTAGACTTTTCTGACTCAGGTGCTGTCAATCCGGGCTATTCTTTCTGGCCAGTCAGTTTCTTCTCCATAGTTAAAACTTTTTGTGTAGAGAAAGAAAACTTGCTTGGAGAAAATTGGATATCTGGTACTGATGATTTTATCTCTTTCTGTTTTTCCTGTGATAGTAAAGTACAAATGGAAATACTAAAATACAAACATAAATAATACCAAAGATTTGGGGAAAGGTTGTTTTCACATCAGGTTGAGAAGGAAGGAAGAATTTATGGTGATTTAATGTTCAGTCTTATGCGTTTTATTCCGTTCTCTTTATTCTGATGGTTTTCTGTATTCTTCTGTTTTGTACCTAAGAGTTGTGGTTTTAAGAATTTGAGATCAAGACAAGGGTATTTCTTACTGTTGAATATTGTGCGCAGTGTATGGCAGGCAACTTTTTTGACTATCTGACCCTTTGCCAAATGGGAGTTGTGATAAGTATTGCCCTTCTAAATAATTCTACTCACAGTTCAGGTATCTTAAATGAACTCTTCTTTGCCTTGTTGTTGGCCAAGCTGATTTTCTCAGTGACATTCCCTGTAGAGACAAGGCCCTGCTTTGTAGTTCTAGAGCATGTTTAGGAAACAAAAAAAGAAAGGACTAACAGAGTAGCAAAACTACATGTAGTAGCATGTATTACTTCCTGGAGAAAAAAGTAACTCTGGGTGGTACTCTGGGCATAGTAAAATAGGTGTCCAGGTGTATGACACTTGCCTTACACAAAAGAGTCGTATGAAATCTAATGCTATAGAGATGTTTTTTAAAATACATTAAAAAAAACACGTGGTAGTCATCAAAAAAGTACATCAAAAAAGATGTAGTTTCTCTTGAATTTCTGATTTGGAATTTGTTACTTTATGTGAATTTAAAGGAACTTATATCAATTCAAGTTTTGAGTAATTTTTCAGTCATTTCTTCATGGATGTAGGTCAAGATACTATGAAGAAAGCTGGTGAAGAATGCTGGTAAAGCAATGATTTTTTAAAAATATTGTAAATTTTTCTTTTCAATTCCTATTTTTTTTCCTGATGCAGTTCTTTATATGAACTATGGATTAAAAAGTATTAGGATATGGACAAAGCCTAGCGTTTTCCTATTTGGCTATTTCATGAAAGAACTATATAATTCTCTAAATTCCACTTTAACTCTAGATCAATGGATTCCACTTTCTATATCCATAAATAGGCAATTTGGAAATTCTTTGAGAAATATTTTTTTGTTTGTCTGTTACTGGTTACTGTAAGATCTAGATTTGCAGTTGACTTAGACTGTTGAGGCTTTGTGTGCCTTTTCATTGTGTACACTAGTTTGCAAAATACTTACTAGAATTATTTTTATCCTGATGGTGGTGATTTAGTAGAGGAAATAACATCTCTTCCTGCTGTGTGTTTTCCTTTCTTTCAATATGAATGTAACATTGTGTTTTCAAGCCAGATTTTACTATCTGAGATTGTGATAAAAATAAACTCCCTTTGAAACTGTGTTAATACAGATAACATACAAAACCAGATAACCTTATTGGTACATGGTAGCTTTGTGCCGTACCTCTGTATGTTGATCAGAGAGACCTAAAATACTTTATGTATACTTCAGAATGAAGTAAAATAATAATATATTGGTGTGTATGAGGTAGTTTTGTGCAGTTTAGACATCTGTTAATGTTTCAACAACTCTCCTTTTTCAGCCTGTAGAACGTGAAGTTTGAAGCATTAGATGCTTTGCTAGCTGGAAGTCATTCCACAAATTCTAGCAGAATGTTTTCTAAACTTTGTGAAAAGAACCATCTTCTCTCAAAATATTTTATGAAACTTCATAATTTTTTTCAGACTTGTAACTGAAAATATTATGAAGCTACTTGCTTCATAAAATACAGTTCTAGGAATAGCTGTGGACTCCTTATGCTGACCTTTGAAGCAGAGCCATAATGAAACAGTCTGATAGTTCAGTAGCTAGTTGTTCATTACATCTTCCCCAGCAAATTTTTTTTTTTCTTTTTTTTTTTCTTTCCCCAATTATTTCCAGGAGCTTGCACAGATAACAGCTTTAAATTTTCTGTTTCAGCACATACGTGTTGAACTATACTGAATTTTGTGGCTATTAGGTCTTGATATTGTATTTCCATGTATGTTACAGATTCTTACTCTATACAAATGTTCCTCTATGGTTGTTGTTTCTACTTATGCCTTAATATCTTAAGTGTTCATGTTCACCTAAAAATGAAACAACCTGAAACTGTCTCATTTAATTTGCAGGTATCTCAATCTTACTGATACCAGAAAGAAAGCGACTCCAGTAGGCATCCTTTGGGAATCATTCTAACCAAAGGTAAGCAAAATTTTTAAGCCATGACAGATGTATTTTTAGTATATATCTAATATTATCCCCACCTTTTAACTAAACAGTCAGCTGTGCTTCTGTCTACCTTGATGCTTGACATCTCAAAAACTGAATTTGTTATGTTTTTTTTTTAACATGATGCTAGATATCCTGAAGGGAATTGTTCATATAGCTTGGCATATAAGTGAAGTACAGTCTTTATTTTTCTTTTTTGAAATCTGTAACTTGGCAGATTGCCTCTCATTGATATTGAAACGTATGGTACGATCACTTTGAATCAACTTTTCTTATGCAGCTGTTGTTGTTCAGAAGGATGATTGCATTCCTTAATGCATTACATAACTGCCCCCTCCCCCCCCCAAAAAAAAAAAAAAAAAAAAAACTTTGATTTTAGTAATTTGAAAATTCTTAGCTTGGTATTCTCTGGAAAAGAGCTGATATGACCAACAATATAATATTCTTCCAGCATGTTATGCCAGTGTCTTTGTAAGAGACAAATAGGCTGTTTGTGTACAGTCCTGAGCCTACAGTTGCCAGAAATTAACACCTTGATATTTCCTGTAATAAGAAGTAAGAGGTGCAGTCATCTTCCTATAACTCCTAATTCTGCAAGCTCCATGATCTAGTCCAAATGGATTGCTTATAGATCTAGCATATGGCTCAGAGGGCTCAGAAATACATCATGTTGGCTCAGTACAGTCAGACTGTCTTCTAATGGAAACATGCTCCCTTGCAGCACAGTGAAGAAATAAGTAAATTTTTTTGTAGAGTGAACACCTACTTGTTTGTGTACTGTACACAGTATACAAACAGTTGGGGAAGTATTTCAATACAATCTTTAAAAACTTGGTTACGTTCACATCATCTAGTTTCACACCATAGCTCCTTCAAGAGTACTGTAACCCAGAGAGAAATCTGCCACATAAATATTAGTGAATATATCTAGTAATCTGACTACTCTCTAACACTGTAAATATGTACTGTAACTACTGAAAAATGGAATATCATGGTATTGGTAATGGTAAACAGTGGAAAGCACATTGTATATAATCGTGTGAGAGGTGAATAAGAGCTTCAGGATTGTGTTTAGTTCCTTGTGGTCCAGATAAAAAAAAAAAAAAATGCAGTCTTTTTACAGACTGTGAAGAAAATTAACTTAAAACAAATGCAATGATATACACAGAAAATAGCAAAATGTTTTTCTCATATTACAAGATGGGAGTAGTAGTAGAGGGAGGTAGTAGCAGTTGTGAAAGCACAAAGAGAAAGAATTGCATATCATTAGACTCTGGAAAGTAAGTAAATGTCCTGAGAAACTAGTCTATTTTAGCTTTTTCCTAATAATTGATATAACTGAAATGCTGTGTTTTGTGGGAGTAGGTTCCTTTTATATAAGAAAAAGTATATATGATTATAAATTATATTAAATAAGTTACTTCTGATACTGCATTCATTCTAGTCTCTTAATTTCCAGTCTTTTCAAGAACCATACTTCTACAGTAAAGGCAGTGTTCTGCTACTGTCCTGTTCTACAGGAAGAGTAGAAGAGGCCGTTACTGAAGCTGGTCAGAAACTTCTGTTTTCTTGCAGAAAGCTTACTTTGCGCATTTTTTTCTAAAATATTCCTATTTTGGGGCAGGAAAATAAAAATGGAAACAACTTTTTTATTTTTTGTAGATATCCCAAAATGTTTTATTGTTTGTTAAGTTCAATGCTAAGCTATGTTTGCCTAGGAGACAACCTAAGTTCCCAAGAGCTGGTGTTTAAGCATTAAGTGTCCATGCTGATGGCCAGCTAGCCAAGGAGGCAGCATCTGGTGTCAAGCAATTTTCTTTCTGACTGAACAATGTATACTCATGCAGTTCCCATGACAGACGTGCTTCATAGTCTGGACATCCAACCAGGGAGGCCAGCCAAACATGGGAGGCAAAGCAGAGAAAGTACAAAATCTCTAACAGCTGCTTATGGAATATTTATCCCTGTTGAAGATAGAGGACAGGACTGTCCTTCCAGAATATTTCAGGTGTTCCAAATGCAGGCTTGGGGATAATTTTTACTTTATGCTTTATAATAGCGTGTCAAGTATTATAGTTCGTGCTTCTTTCCAGGATAATAGTTTCCTGTCTGTATTGTATTGGTAATTCCAAAAAAAAAACAACTTCTAGTTTTCACTTCCAACTACATATGGTTTCCAGAAAAAAAGGTATTCTGAAAGAAGAATGGATTTATTTATTTTTTGGCATAACTTACTATGCTTTCAGAGATTTGTATGAAGAAAGATAATTCCTTTTGCACTCTCTACAGGTTTGTCAATATATTCAAAGATTCATAGTCTTAGGAGAACCTGAGTAATTGACTTTCCTTGCCAGTGGTTTGGCATGCTTTGATGCAAGAAGCAAAATTGAACTTCCTCTCCAGTTACCTGAGCCACTTTGCGATCTGTGCTTTACAGCAGTTACGTTAGCTGGATGTTCAATAGGTACATGTTACCGTTTGTCTGCTTTAAGTGGCTTCCTTTGCAAATGTTAACTTAATAGTTGTTTTCCCCTTCTCATCTAAGACTCTATTTTTTCAATGAATGGTCTATTCTGTAATATGAAATAAGATCAGTACACTTGTGTTACTGTGCCTGATGATGAAGCCCTGCTATATAAACAGCAGCATGAAACATATTTCTGAGAATCTTATGTGTAGCTTTTCACATAAGTAATGTGTTTTGCTTTAGAAATTGTCAGAACAATATTGTAACATTTTTGTCTTACGAGTTGTCAAAAAGATGTTTTAATGCTATTTTAAAAATTATCACAAAATTAAATATTTTAGAATATCTAAGATTTCAACTGTTTAAAAGCAATCTAAATTATTCAGATTGCTTAGTGCTTTGGACATCTTATCCCACTTTGAAGTTATGTGTTCTTGTAATGTGTTTGTTACCTGGGAAGGAAAGTACTTCTAAAGCCTTATGTATTTTTGTGAATTCTTGAAAAACTAACCTGTTGACAGTTGGTATGTGGTGTTGATAGTTATGCTAAAGGAGTAAGTAGAACAACACAGCTTATGCATAAACATTCCGTATTTTCAGAAGCTAATGCAAAAGAAGAATGCGTATAGCAGTAAATTTGATCCAATGATATGGGTAGAGTATTGTGTGATACGACTTTTTTGTGGAAAGCACTGAATGTATTTATTGTGAAGATTTTTTTTAAAGCCTCTTGGCTGTGTTGGAGGGGTTTCTCTGTATTGTGCTCCACAAAATCTGTGGTTCTGGAAAGGTTAATGAGGTTGAGTGCAAAGTCATGAAATGTGACTGTACTGCTTCCACACTCGAGGTGGATCTGTCTGCTCAGCTTACTGAAGCTTGGAAAGTAGTAGGACACTCAAATTTTCAAATGCTGTATTGTTAATACTATTACTGTGTCTGGTTCTGCTACAAGAGAGATGTACATCTTGGAAAGAGCCTGATATAGGACCACCAAGATAAAATCCACCAAGGTAAAATCATGCTTAACTCACCTGATAGCCTTCTCTGATGAGCTGGTTGACTTTGTGGATGAGGGAAGAGCAGTGGCTATTGTCTACCTTGACTTTTTTTTATCAAGACTTTCCATGTCTCCCATAACATCCTTTTAGATAAACTGTATGGGCTAGATAATTGTTCATGAGGAAGACTGAAAACTGACTGAATTGCCAGGCTCAGAGGGTTGAGATCAGCAGCACCAAGTCCTGCCAAAGGTCAATCAATAGTGGCGTACACCACAGGTTGTTAGTGGGGTTCAGTACTGTTTAATATCTTAATTAGTGATCTGAATGATGGAACTAAGTGCATGTGCTGCAAGTTTGCTGATGATACAGAACTATGAGGAGTGTCTGATACCCCAGTTTGTTGTGCTGCCATTCAGAGGGGCCTCAACAGGCTGCAGAAATGGGCAGAGAAAAACCTCCTTATTTCAACAAAGGGAAATGCAGATTCCTGTACCTAGGGAGAAACAACCCTCTATGCCAATACATGCTGGTGACCAAACATCTGGAGTGCAGCTTTACAGAGAAAGTCCTAGAGTTTCTAGTGGACACCAAGTTGAAAGCGAGCCAGCAACTTGCCCTTGCTGCAAAGAAGGCTGATGGTACTGGGAGCTACATTAGGGTAAGTGTTGCCAGCAAGTGGAAGAAGGTGATCTCAGCAGAGGGAAGAACACACTTGGAGTATGATTTTTAGGGAAAGGGGAGACGCTGTATGTTTTTTGGGCAGAAAAAAGCGAAAACACTGAAACATCCCATGAATTAAAAAGATGGTTGAGGTTATTGTAACTCCTTTCTTGGTTACATTTCAGGGATAATTCTCACATCATTTTTTTTCCTTGATTAGTGACCTTAGGTAGCAGGGTAATGAGCACAGACTAATTTTTTTCAGGCTCTGGTCAGTGTTTTTTCGGGGGGAAAAAATATTGAGATTTTGGAAGTGTTTTTCAGGGTTAAAACAGTTTGATATAACTGTTGATAGTTTGGATCTTGTGAAACTGACTATGCTGTAATGTTTTTACCCTGTCTATGGGATGTCTAAATATTTGTTTTCAGTAAGTTTTAGTCTTAAATTTTCATCTTAAAATATCAATAATATGATATAGACGGCCTCTTGTTATATTTGGTCTTCTCTTAGGTAGCCTGTTGCACCCGCTCTATATCTGAAAAATGTGGACAACTTAAAATAATCTTGTAAGCAGGCTGACCTGGTCTGCGTATTAACCCAGCACACTCTGAGCCATGTCTATTTGTAAAGATGGGGGTAAGAGGGGTCAGGAAGGGTAGATGGGGAGGTGAGGAAGTATCTGGTTTCAAAAATAGAAATCTCACAAGCGCTCTCTTTTCTAGTCCTCTAAAAAGTCACTGATTTGCTAGGAATGTTACTTTCTAGTTCTTACCTGTTAGACTTGCAGTTTTTAGTTTGTCTTGCCCTCTCGCTCATGTCATTTAAGCCTACTAACTGGATTTGCTGCCTCATCAAATTCCTCCTTAGGATTGGTCTGTGTACTCTGTCATGCGTGTTGGCCAGGGTGAGCGGGGGCAGGAGTAATAACAAAAATTCCCCTGATCCTATACTATGTCTGATGTCAGCTTGTATATGTGTTGTTGTTTTTTTTGTTGTTTGAACTCATTACAAATGGGGGAAGTGTTATGAATGGCAAGAAATCATAGATAGAAGAAGGAAAGAAGGAGAGGGGGGAAACAAGGAAGTTTTGCTTGAGTTTTCTTGAGATTTCTTTGTTGGTTTTTAGGATGGTGAAATTAACTATTGTGGACAGCTTCAGGAAGGGCATGACTTCATGCCAGCAAATGCTGAGGATCAAAGTCGATTGTAGCAACAAAGTTTTCTCAAAAGTATAAACGAAATTTCTAAACATTTTTTGAAGTGGTTATTTCTGAGAGGGACAGGAACATGTTTCCATTTTATGCACTTTTTGTTAGGCATACATACTAATATACTAACTGCCTCCTTAGAAGAAAGAAGAAAGGAAGAGCTGAGCTGTTTCTGCCTGTGACAGCCTCCCTTTTTGTTGTTTGTCTCTTGGAGATTGTAGAAAAGTGATCTTCCTGCTTGTTAATGATAACAGCTAATAACAGCTAATTATGTCTGTGTGACTGACAGATTACATAGACTGTATATTTCTACTTTTGCTTTTCTTTATTTTCCAGTTGGCTCCAAAGCACCATTCACAGATATTTACTTATTTTTTCCTGAGTAAGTGATGAGTGGTGTTCTTTTGAACATGTTTAGAAGTCAGACAGAAAGAATGTGATTTTGATTTTTGACTGATTGTTTTTGTCTTTCCCTGAAGTAGTTAGTATTTTGTCTGTTTTAAGAAGAGAATGTTTAGAAATATCCTCTAGCTTGCTTGAAAATTTAGAATACACTCTTACAAATAATTTGTTTTTCTATTTTGTTTTGCTTTGGCGAGTTATTTTTTTTTTTTAATTTTGAAGGTCAGATTGGGCTGCAGGTTTAATTCAAAACTATTTTCTAAGGAGCAGATAAAATGTCATAGTCTAGCCTTTTTTCCTTTACATACGTATGCTAATTATTATATTACATTTGGCAGTTGGTAGCTCTGTTTTGCAGGAGGATGAGTGTGACATGACAGCTGTATGCATTGCAGCTAATTCAGTCTTCAGGGCAGCCAGTATTTACGGTACTTTCAGATTTAGCCAAGTAGTCCTGTCTCTCTCTTATTTTGCATTTGATGTGGTTTGATACAGACTTAAAACACACAATAGAAATAAACGTTTGAAATGCTGTTTTTCTTGAAGGAACAGGTGTAGCATATACTTTGATAGTCTCTAACTTTCTAAAGTGGGATGTTATTGGCTGAAGTTGAAAAGAAAGTTGTTATTCTTTAAGGATTATTACCACTATGAGTTGTTGAGGTAATAAAATGGTTTAAAAATAGCTTTCATTTCAACTTTTTTTTTTTTCTTTAACGGGAGAAATATAAACATAAAACATAAAAAATGACTTAAAACAATTTCAGTATGCAGTATTTGACAAGCATGTTTTATGAAATATGAAGATGGTAGTGTCTTAAACCTCCATGTTGATGTTCTCGTTGCCGTTCCAGTAGTAGTAGTTTGTTGTTAAGCTCACCCAAGAAACTGAAATAGTAAACCACACACTTAAATCCTCATAGAAGTCTCCATTGTGTTTTTGTGTTCTCCATTGTGCTCGTTGCTTCTAAAACTATATACTGAAGTAATTATTTCAATGTTGGAAGCTTGGGTTTCCTGGTTTAACAAAATTGGACAGAAGTACAATTTGAAACCAGACACACTAATAACATGCAGGAGCAATGTGACAGTTGCCAGTGCAACAGCTGCAAGTCTGCAGAAAATATAGGGCCTAGGGAAGTTATACCTGGAACTGTAGTTCTGAGGAGAAAAATAATCAATATTTCGATGCTGCTGTGATGCATGGTATGTCTAATATCTTTTTGCAGAGAAATAGTGTGTTAATTTCTAAATTATTTGTCATCCAGTAAATATAAAATGTCTTTTAGTTCAAGAAGTTTAAAACCCTTAAAAACTTCTTAAAACTTCTTTAAAAAACAAAGTGTTAATTTTCAGTATGAGAATGAATAAAGGTAACTCTTTGAGGAGAATCTTGCAGAAACAAAGCACAACAAATATTCTGGAGAGACAGAAGGTGTTTCTTTCATGGTCACACAAGGTTTACAGCTTTGTATAAAACATTATCAGAAATAATGCATTTTGGAGTACTTGGGGAAGATAGATTCATCTCTGTAAGGGCTCCATATCTTGCCTGTCGTCTTTGTGAATATCCAACTGAAGTGGATGATTCAGTATTAACACTTCACTCATCTGTTTGATTTAAAATTAGTAGGCTTTTTGTTTTGTTTTTAAATTCACTACTAGAGTGCTGAGTGAAATACGAAAAATCTTACCTAAACTTAATTTGTTTTGACTTCTTTTGCCAGAAGAGTCAATCCCTCATGCTAATGCCAGTGTTGGCCGCAAACAAAATGGACGGGGGATGAAGGATTGGTGACAGTGTGTTCTTTTGGGACGTGTGTTCTATTGTGTGCCCCTTGTCAGCTGGGTGCTGCCTTTTCTGGAGCTCACTTAGGCTCTTTCCTTCTCTTTGTTTCTCATTTTTGTCCACTGATGCAATGCTCTCTATTCTTCCTTCCTTAAAATAATTGTCCAGGCAGCTTCTTTCCCTTTTATTTCAGTTAAGTTTGTGTGTGTATTGTCCATGTAGTTGCTAAAGAGGAGGGAACTGAGCTCAGCATATGCAAACCTACCGGTATATACATGTATGTTTGTTTATTTATTATAAGCATACATGTATGTGTTCGTGCACGTCCTAACCTGAGGAATAAAGCAATTCAGTCTCACTCAGGCTCCATGTAGATGGAGGACCACAAAACTGATTTGCGTTGGATGTTGTGTAGATGTAGAAAGAGAGAAATACTGGTAAGAAAATCTTAATTTTAGTCAAGAATGATTTGAAGCTGCTTAAATTATTTGTTTAATCTTATTAAAATTATTTTCTCTAGCAGTTTTTTATAGTTAATGTACTTCCTTCTTCTCTGCTTTTCCCAATTCCAAGCCTGAACTTTTAACATGTAACTTGTTTCTAATTGACAGTCTTTTATTTGTTGCTTTTCCTGATATCTAAGTGTCAGCTTTGACTAGAATATACTTGCTGTCTCCTTTTAGCCAGCGATAAACATAGTGATTTTCTTGCTGACAACAACCCCATTATTTTGATTCAAGTGTTTAATTCTCTGTCCTTTTTAAGGTGTACATTTCCCTGAAGTTTTCATCCCAGCAATGACCTATCTGTGTTGGGTACATGAAGATTTCTGCTACATGAAGATTTCACTAAAATAGTTTTATTACTTGTATTTTCTTACCTAGCTTGTAGAAGTCTAGCTAAGCCCGATGGCAACAGATGTTTCTTTGTTTAGGTTTAAATTATAGTTATAAAATTAACTTGTTTCACAGATTGGAAGGAGGCCTTATTGGTATCCCATATCTCTGAAGCTTGACTATGTGGTAGATTGAGGGTGGGTGGCTGTTCTTGTTCAAGCACTTGTAGTCCTTGTGCTCCATTTAAAAACAAAGCAAAACTCTTACAAAGGCAGGATAGAAATGTCTGTATGCACTGTATGGATGGAGCATTTTTGCATTGCATTATCTACACTTCATTTGTTTATTCTGTAGGGTAAGTACTACCTTCATTATTCAGTTGTTATGAAATCTGCTTATTAATCAGATTAAGACATCTGTTTTTGATACTGATTCATGTTTAAAGAATCTTTCAGTTAACCACATACATAGTCTCTCAACTGGTGTTCATTCCTTCTCTGGAAGCATAGATTTCCAGAACAGTAATGCATACATGTTCATTGCCCAGACTCAGGATCTATTTCCATTGTTATGTCTGCAATTATTACGTGTTGGTGATGGCCAGAACTGGGAAGAAGTTGTAGGTTTTATTTTTTTATTTTTTGTGTGAATGTTTTGGTTTTTAAATGATCATGTATTTGGTGAGGATGAACTGGAAATCTGTCAAACTTTCCTCTTGCCTTCCCACTTCAGAGAATCCATGGTAGTTGTGGTATTTGTCTGAGTGTTGACTGTTGAGGTTCAGTTTTGTAGACTTCTTGGAATAGAAGTTGAATTTATTTCTCTGTATCAGAGAAGTGAGAACTTATTTCTTACTGGAATCTGAATGATATTGCAACACAATGGGGAATACATAGTTACAGATATTGCTTAGAAAACAAACTACATTGGACAAACTGTACTCATTCTTTATTATTTTTGTATATATATATATATATAAAATGGAAACTAAAACCCCTACAGAAACAACCGAAAAAAAAAATAATTCCGTTCCTTGTATGGTAGCTCACTTACTCAATGAGTCAACCTCTTAGCACAGTATTTCAGACTAGGAAGACGTATACTGTATTGCACTGTGTAGGATCCATTATCCATTGCTCTGGATAATCGTTTCTGTATGTTCTGTAGTTCTGCAGTTTTCTACAAAGCTGCTTTTCTCCCGTAGACTCAGAATTTTTATGCTAATGTGTACTCTTTCCCCAGTCACTTCACAAATGTCACTGGGCTGCTGTAGAGTTCAATGGAAATAATGCCTGCCTTGTTTAGCTTAAGCACAATATGTTACTATTGTAGTATTGTCCAACTTTTTATGTGCATATCAGTTTGCATGGTGCATTGAATTCTGTCTCATTCTAATGCAGAGCCATTGTGTGTGTAGGAACAATTAATTGTATATCTGTAAATTGCATTCAATGTTTGTGAAAGTGCATTTTTTAAATCAGTTACAAATGCTGTAACAAACTTTTGCCCTGGTGCCTGCTTAACAAAAATTACGTTTATTAACACTTCTTAAAATTTAAGAGGTTCTACAAATACTCATTCGAACTGTACGTTGTTTGAGCATTAAATATGAAAAGAACTGCTGCATTGAGATGACCTGGTGTGGTTTTATTTGGTAGCGTTGAATTGTTCTTGTCTTACAAATTCAGGTCTAACAATGCTTTAAAACAATATTAAACTACTGATGTATTTTTAAAAAAGTTAACTTATTCTAGTTTCTTAAGTAGCTGGGAAGAAATTAGATGGACTGTTTGCTTTATTTCCAGATGAATTCACAGGTTTGTCTGAGAAAAATACGTGGCCCTATAGAAGCCATCATGTTAGCTGCTTGTAAGGACTTGCAAGAAAATTACATTCCTGTACAATGCACAGCAGGAAAGAACTATTCCCTTCTAAATTTTTTCCTGGAGTTGTTTCTGCATAAATCAGGGTCATCTCTTATGTGCAATTGGTGCTAGACTGTAGTTCATTCGAGTCCATTGAAATGGGGGAGAGTTACCTTCACCTGAAGTGAGGTGGGGGTAGAGGGGCAGGGGTCAAACGAGGCAAATGGGGAGGGGTCAGTGTTTTAGGTAAGAAATGTGAGTATAGATTTGCTTTTAATTTTATGCAGAGACTAACAAAGTAGTCTGCTACCTCTTGCTATGACTAATGCTGTTGGTTCTATGAAACTGACAATCATTGGCAGACAATATTTGGTTTAGTTTTGAATGTTTTAAGACTTGCAGATGGATTATTAGAGTGACAGAACTGATTGATTCATGAGTTCTTTCATGAAGCATTTTAGTAAGCATAGAGAGAGCCCCCTTTCATTGAATCAGTGGAAGAACATTGGCTGGAACCTTAAGTCTAGTCTTTAACAAAACGTATTTTGAAGTGTTTAGCACTTTTTCTTTCCTTTTTTTTTTTTTTTTTTTTTTTTTTTTTCAAAATCGTTGTTAACATGGGCTTACAAACTAATGAGAGTACAGATGCAGAAGTATTTTTGATGACATTATACACACATGTAATGTGACTGTCCATACAGTGCAGCCTTGAACCTGCACAAAAATTTACTCCCATGTAAATGGTCTGGAAAAAGTTCAAACCACCGGAGCATTGAATACCGAACTATACACTTATCCAAAAAAGCATTTATCAACATGTTTGATGTTTTTAAGTGTGTTCTTAATGTAAAAATTAATTAGCAATTAATGATCAGTCAGGTCCTGACTATTTTGATTTTATTTCCTTTTGCATTATAAAAGACTATTCATCATACTTGACTCATGTCAGCAAGAATTCACATTACCTTATATGCATATATTTGTGCATCTTTAATTGTGTTTTTTGTTTTCTTGTGCATTAATTTGTGTAAAAATGTGGAAAAACTAGCTGAGTACAGTCTGTAGAAAATCCTTTAAAATCACTGGCTTTATAAATTGCAGTAAAGACACTTTTCTTTTGCATATAATGTTTACCCTAGTATTTGAAAGCTCCTGGAAACAATTTATAATTTGTTGTCAAATATGCAAATACAGAATGAATTCAGTTTTAGGTAAAAATATTAGGTAAAAAAGGTTAGAGACAAAATAGAATTTGGTAGTGTCCTGAATTTTTTGGGGGTAGGAGCTGGGGAAGTTGTTGTGGATTTTACTGAGAAAGACAGTTAGTATACATTGGGAAGGAGAAGGATTCCAGTTTCATTAGGATGTATCAAAAGTGCATTTTTTCTCATCTCTTTTCTTATCTTATACGAGCATTCTAAGAGTCAGCTGCTTATCAAATGTTATTGTTCCTTTCTAATCTTTTTGAAATAAATCTGTAGTTTCTGTTATATAAATGTGTTGCACAAGAGAGAGGAAATATGCACTGACACCAAGTAAAAACAGTTCCAGAAATGTGCAGTCTGTGTGAATGATATAAAGTTTGTTGGCTGACCAGAAACTTTGTGCTAAATCAAGGCCAATAATAAAATTCAGAGGCAGATTGTTTCTTACAATGCTTACAGTGCATTACTATGCCAGTGCGTGAGCCGTTTGGATCAGTTAATTATACCGTCCTATCCGAGCACTTTCATTTACATAAGGAGCAGAATGTGATAAATCAAATATAAAATTCAGTGTCTGAATTATTGGATGGGGGGTGTTATGTAATCAGAATTTTAAAAGCAGAAGTAAAAATGAAACTGGCCCTATAAAAGCAAACCATTCCAGATGAATGTGAATTTGTAATTCACATTCCCCCTGCTTACCAACGGTATACGTTGTTCATACTTCCCAACAGTTGCTTCACATACATCATAGATACTTAAAGGTAAGTTACTGAAACAGCCAAATGCTTGTTTTCTCCCTAAAATATTTTGACTTGTTCATTAGATCACTAATTTCAGTAATTAGCTATATGTGTAACTATTTCAGTAAGTCATATTAAAGCAACACTTCTTTTTCCGAGGAGTTTAGGGAGATGATAGCACACTTAAGATTGCCTGCAACTATCATCTCACATGGCATCCTGTAAGAGATTCTTACAGAATCTTAAGAAAGATAAGACTGGGAGTTGAAAGGGTAGGGAAAAAAGAAATAGGATTCCTGATTTGTTAAGAGCTTATTTGTAAGTTTATAGCTCTTTAAAGGCTAGTTTTCTTCATTGTCGTTATGCTAAGAATCAAGAAAGGCTTATAGATACTTTCTTCAGTGTTTCTCAAACAGGAAGATTACATGTATAACACTGGATCTGCCTTCCTTAACCTCTGTCACGATGATGGGAGGGGTCTTCTGTTGAGAAGATCTAGGAAGAAGGTGTCTTGTTGGTATAGCCTGGTATTTTTGACAGGTGTTTCAATGTCATAGTTCTGAAGACTCTTATTTTCTTCATATTTAAAATGAAAATACACAGCATATTTTTGCAACAGGACAATTCCAGAGAGTTTTTTTTAACATGTGCTTTCCCCTAGCAATGGTAAAACTATAAAGCAGTGATAAAGAGAGCTAAAAGATATTCAACTTCTGGGGGTGGGAAGCAGTGTACCATAAAGTTTGCGTAAAACTTTATTTTTACCAGAATTTTCTCTTATCCTAAGTTTCATTAATAAGACTTTTTAGTTTGCAAGCAGTTTGATTCCAGATAAGATATCAAATGATCACCAAACAAATGACAATGACTTTGTAGCTATTATGTTGTGATGAATTTGCATGGACTGCTGAGAGAAAGCAATATTCTGCTAGCAAATCTTGTTCCACTTACTGTTCACATTTAGAATTATGTGGAAAAGTTTTCTTCATTGCTCAGAAGAATTGTGACTCTATCAAAGTTAAACTTACCAGGTTGGTTGGTAACTACTAGCATATTTGAAGTACTTTTTTAATATTATGCAATCTGCTTTCCAAATTTAGATTGTGTTTTGTGGTCACTATACATTCCAGTGTATTTTCGTTCTATATTTAAGTTCATTTTCAGATGAAAAAGACAGAAGAAAAGGAGGTCTCTGTTCTCAAAACAAACAAAAAAAACTTGTTTAAGAAGCTCTTTCATGTGTGGTAACAGGAAATAATACTTTATAGTTTTAAAGTGATGCAGAAGTACATGACAAGTTACTTGCTGTCATCTGAAACTGAAGAGCTGTGGCCAGTTGGAAAGGTTCATAATGCTGGCCAAGAGTATTTGAGTTTATGCTACCTCACAGTTCACACCAGTTAACAAAGAAACAAGGTCAAACCAGAACAGTTTGCATAAAAAAACAATCAAGATAAAGGCTAGTGTTTCCTTTTTTTCTTTAAGAACTTATTTTACTTTAATCAACCATTTCCTTCTTTACCACTAAAAATAATTCAGAACTATGACATCAGAGCCATTCTATTGCCAAATGGCATGGCATAATGCTTATTTTCTGTTTTACTGTCTTGAAAACATAAGAAATAGAGAAACCAGTATTTCCGTTTTTCAAAAAAAAGTGTTTTTTATGTGTACTCTGTATACTTTTTAGTGAATATATTTTAAATCTCTTCCACACTAGAACGTTTTGATTTTCTTAATGGTCCATCTGTTCCAAAAGGCAGTATTTGACATTTATTTATTAATTAGTGGGGGAGCATGTTTTTACTACTTTCATTATTGTGAACTTCTGTGATGGGTGGGATTATTCAAATTCTCTTTGCTTTGAAAATAAAGTTGACTTAAAAAGTAATAAAAAAGAGCTCCCCCAAAAAAAATAAACTGGCTTGAATTTCTAAAACTGCACTTATCCACTTTATGATTGCCTCTCCCCCCAGAGGTTATGAAGTATTAGAAAAAAGTGGTGTTAGCAGCTTCTGTGAATACACCAAACTGGAGGAATGCTGAACTGACTTGTAATTAGTGGGAGCTGCTCAGTTCCTGAAGAGGACGGAGGTGAATGTCTGCAGTTGCATCTAGTAATTACAGATGACTTTCATTCATCCTGGAGGAACACATATGACGGCCCTTCTAATGAGAGTCTCATGTTAAAATAAATAAATAGAGAAACACTATTCATCATTGCAAATATTCAATTGGTAAGACCTAGGTGATAAGACTACAAAGCTGCAGAGCAACAACCTTGTAGGTTCGTTGCCCTTAGAGACGTGCTTCTTTGCTCAAGTGGTGGTGTTTAGTGATGTTCAGGCTCGCTCAGATGTGCTTGGAAGGGTCAGGTGAACATGGTAGGTCTAGCAGAAGAAAAGAGAACCAACACATTGCTGTTGTGCATTTCTTTGGGAATCTGTTATGTTTGAGGAGTTGCTGGATGCTGCTTGCATGTATGCAGGGTGGCTGTGTAGTGCCTTTTCAATATGCCTCGTCATGTGATAGGTTAAGAACTGGAGGATGACCCTCTGCTGTGACAAGCTTGTATGGTTATAAGGCCTTTCTATAGGACTAGTCTACAGAATCACCAAAATAGTGTTTTTTTCTGGATTTTTTTCCTCAGAAGAGGGTGGAACAGTTTAACTTGTGTGAACCTTTAGGTGATTCATGAATCAGAGTCCTAAGGAAGACCACCTTGTTTTTCATCAGATAGCTTCAATACATGGTAACTCAAAAAACAAACAAAAACAAAAAATCAACCAAAAACAAAAACAAAAAACACTTTTAAAAATAATTCTAATCCTGTACAATTTTTATGAAGAGAAACATAAACAGGTTATGTTTAGCAAAGTTTTTCTGGTTTTATTTTAATCATTGCATCTCTCAAATACATTCACACAGCAGGACATAAAAGAGCATACATCTGTCATAGTGTAATTTTGTAGGCACTGAGTGTTAATGTCATTTGCAGATGTTCTGTGCTACCCATAGCTTTATATGATTGATGGACATCTGAAGGATTGTCTGTGTGGAAGTTTAACAACCAATGGGCAGCTGTACACTACAATATGTAAACTCTATTCTTGTACTTATGTAATTTTAAAAATCTAATTATTTTGAGCCAAGAAAGTTTGCATGTAATTATATGGAAACCTTGTAGGATGACGCATCCATTTATCATGTATATCAGCAAAGAAGAGATCAACCTTTCCTCAGTTAACGCTTAGAGACCTTAGTTTATACCTTTGAAGTTGCTCTGGCTTGGGTTTCCTCTGGACACTAACACTTATTGATGGTAGTTTGTCAAAACAGAAGAGTTTTTTGTTTTTTTTTTTTTTGGAATGAATTACGAAGCTTTTCTCATACAAGGTGTTGTGTTCCCATGATTAAAAGCCTTGCACCCTCTTTTATCTGTTTCACTAATGGATGTACTGGGTGTACCTTTTGCTTTCAGTAGGCTCATTTTACTTCAAAATGTTAGATGTGCTTAAAAGTTATATTCAGTACATCTTGTGATACATAGGATAAGGCATTGTTGGTGAAAGTAGCATTAATATTGTTCTAGTGCTGTTTTGTCAATTGGTTGTCTGTGGAGTTGAAGCCCAGTGTATGAGCAAATGGGCTCATACCGTGAAACCTAGGCAAGCGCCTAGGACAATGGGAACAGTCTGACCTCTTCAAAGTGAAAACGGCAGATTTAATCTCTGCTTCTGCTGGAAGTAATATAACAAAATATCAAAATATAACAAAATATCAGAAACATACAAAAAACATACATTTTCTGGCTTAAAATGGCTTCATATGCTTCCAAATTTCTTTTGAGTACTGTGTCAGAAGTTGAAACCAGCTTCATGGAATAGTCAGTCTCAGCTGCTAAACAGGTTTGTTTGTTTTATCTTTCTATTGAGTGGATGAAAAAGCTTTATTTTGGGCCTCCCTGTAATAGGCCTGTGAAAAGTGAAATTGCCTGTTATAAATTAGTGTGGCATATTGACTCAGAAAGCTCAAAGCTTCAAATCTTCCTTTCTACTAACTGAACAATTTATCTTCTCACAATACTTTGCTCCTTATTCAAATTAAGTGTAGCCTCTGAACCTGTAACCAAAGTTCTACCTCCAAATGTCAAATAAGTCAAAATGTTAACACCTCTCTCCTTTCTTATCAACCTTTCATTAAAAGCCATTTCTTCAGATACCCCAGGAGGCTCTAACTCCAATATTCTTTTTTCTGGAGTAGTTGAAAGCAATTCTAAGCAGCATGTGAAAATAGCTTTACATACTTCCCACAAATGGTTTGAGGAAACTGGCAAAGATGTCATACTTTCTCTAGAAAATACATTGCTAACACTTTGTCAGAAATTTATCTAAAGTTACCTAAAGGTATGTTTCTGTCAGAAATCATGTTTTGTTCCTGAAGTCTTAAATTTCTGTAGACTGACTGTGATATCTATAGATAATGATGTTACTTAACTACCTGTAATTTTTCTGTCACATCGTTTCATCTGTAGCAATTTATTATATATTGAGAGCAAGAAATCTCACACAGATACTTTTCCAATGAAACAGGACTTCTATTAATATTCTGTGGTTTTTTTTGTTTGCTTTTCTCTATGCCTGCTGCTGTGCTTTTCTAATGGAATTTTAATGCTCATTTTGAGTGCTGAGCTAGAATTATAAGAAAAATGGTAATTTCTGATTAACTCTAGGAAAAGGTAGAATGTTTTTGTTTCATTGTTTTAAAATAATGGACCACGCTCATTTCTTCTAAAATGCTGAGTTGCTTTTTTCTGCCAGTGTTCTACAATAACTTTATTGTAAACTTTTAGCCACCTTAGTATTTATTAATACTTATTAACAAACTGAAGTTTGTATTGAAATGAAACACATGTAGTGCATTCCTTTCTCAAGTATAATGTGAATACTCTCCTCTGTATTCTTCAGCTAGTCAGTTTGCAGATGCTGAATTTTTCTTTTGGGGGTGTTATGCCAAGACACAAAACTGTCAAATCCTCATTTTCATGCAGCAGGTTATTCAACAACTACTGACTTTCCCTCTGCATTATGCAAATGATTTCTCAGCGTCAGTACAAGGTAGTCCTTTCCCTTGTGTTTAAATGGTCTAAATGCAGTACACAAGTCCTGTCTGTCTTTCTGAGCTTTGCCTCTGAAAATGACTTTGTTACACTTGTTGTTTACCGACTGGATTATCATAGTATGTAGCATCGTGTACAATGGGGTCATCATATGGGGGTCCTGTTGGAACAGGACAAAGAAACAGTCCCTGCCTTGGAGGATTATGCAATTTAAATGAGAATGCGTGCATTCTAACGGGCAATTCAAGAATGCATGGATGTGTGACAATTTCTGAGCCTATAGATATGACTGCTTTTTTGTAGGGTACTGATATTGGGCAACTTGCTTGGTAAGACCACTGCAAATGAGTTCTTGGTTTTCAGTGAAACTTGCTGCAGTGTGATAGTTAAGTACTGTAACTGAACATCCTTCTGTAAAGACTAAAGCTGCTTCATTTGTGCTCTAACCTGGCCTCTCCTACTGCGGTGGTTTTATACAGGTGGGCAGCTGAGCTCCACCACAACTACAGTCTTGCTCCCCCTCCTCAAAGGGAAAAAAACATGATGAAAAGGGCTCAAGGGTTGAGATAAGGTCAGGGACATCACTCAACAATTATCGTCACAGGCAAAACAGACTCACTGTAGGGAGATAGTAAGATTTATTGCCAATTACTAACAAGCTAGGGAAGTAAGAAAAATTAAAGAAACGAAAACCACCTTCCCCCTCATCCACCCTGTTCCACCTCTTCCCCCTGAGCAACATGGGAATTGGGGGCTGCAGTCAGTCTCTGACGCTTTGTCTCCGCCCCTCCCTCCTTCACAGTCACTCTCTGCCCCTGCTCCGCTTGGGGTCCCTCCCATGGGATGCCATCCTTCCCAAACTGATCTTGCGGGGGCTGCCCACAGGCAGCAGCTCTTCAAGAACTACTCCGGATATTGGTCAGTACTACAGGGCCCATCTGTCAAGAGCACACTGCTCCAGCATGGGCTCCACATGGGCGGCAGCTCCCCCAAGCCTCCTGCTCCTGTGTGGGCTCCTCTCCACGGGCTGCAGCTCTGGCCTGGGGCCTGCTTCTGCGGGGGCTCTCCATGGGCCGCAGCCTCCTCCAGGCCACATCCACCTGCTCCACCGGGGGCTCCTCCACAGGATGCAGTGTGGAGATCTGCTGCGACCCATGGGCTGCAGGGGGACAGCCTGCTCCACCAGGGGCCTCTCCACAAGCTCCTGCACATGGAGGACCTCCTGCCCTCCTTCCGCACCGACCTTGGGGTCTGTAGGGCTGGTTCTCAGTCCTCTCTCTCCCAGCTGCTGTAGTGCAGCAGTAGGTTTTTTGTGTTTTTTTTTTTTTTTTTTTTTTTTGTTTTGTTTGTTTGTTTGTTTGCTTTTTTTCTCCCTTTTCTTAAATCTGCTCTCACAGAGGTGCAAATATCACTTATTGGCTCAGCTCTGGGCAGCAGCAGGGCCCTTTGGAGCCTGCTGAAACTGGCTCTTATCTAAACTTGGGCAGTTTTTGGATTCTCCTCACAGAAGCCACCTATGCAGCCCCCTGCTACCAAAACCTTGCCAGGTAAACCCCACTACACCTACTGAACAGGTTTTAGTGGCTGGGGTAAAGTACATGTCATACAAACAGCTTTTTACTCCTACTTTGTAAGCTCTTGAACTGTGCTGGATACGGAAAGTGTTATACAAAATTTACCTGTTTTTATCTGCTGACTGGTATTTCTTGATTGTTATTATCTGTATCATTATGTATTAAAGACTCTTCATTCTCAAAGATGGAATTGGAATAAATATTCTGCATTATCATTTTTTTTAAGGATAATGATTTTACAAGAAAATTGTAATTACTATGAAATGTTGCAGGAAGAGAGATAAGTACATCTAAATACATGAAGATAGGAAAATGTCTTAGTCATATGGTCTGCCATACTTCTGTCCTGAAGAGATAATGTACATGCATGTAAACTATGTTCTGGATGTAATTTTAGTCTCCCTGTAGGAAACAGATTACTTATAGCTCAATAAGTAGGATTCTTTCTAGTTTTCCTTCCCTCTGACATGTAGATTCACGAATGGAAAGAATGAAAGGGAACAAAGACACTTTGGTGGATTCTGTTTATTTAAAGTTTTCACTGACACAAGAACTTGACTGACAGGTATATGGTTTCTATTTGCACTTAATAAAGAATCAGACTGCCAAAAATGATACTGGTTTATGATAATTTGTGAGGAGTTTTCTTCTTTATTCTTTCTCATGGGATAGTGCTTGTACATATTCTTTTAACCCTTTCCTGGAAAAATTCTGAGTTTCATGTTAAGATGTTTCCTCTTTACTTCATTAATTGCATTATAATTTAGGCCTTTGCATATTTTTATGAGATTCCATGATTTCAGTTAAAATAATACAACTGGATTGGAATGGTACAATTGGAAGATTCATAGTCTGTGTGTCAGTGGTAGTTTTGCTGTTGATTTCAACATAATTGATTTCACTCTGCTACTTTACATGGTTCCACCTGAGCAAGATATAACTTCAAGTCCAATTTTACGGTTAAACTCTGCATAAGCTGCATAACTGAAGAGTTCACAATAGAGCTCCAAGAATAGCAGGCTATCTACTGTCTAGTTTGTTCAGGATATTGAGCTAACCTTAATGCATCTCAGTGTCAACACTTGCACAGAATCATCTAGGTTGGAAGAGACCTCCAAGATCATCTAGTCCAGCCTCTGACCTAACACTAACAAGTACTCCACTAAACCATATCACGAAGCTCTACATCTAGGAAGAGAAGTGCTAGAACTTTGTGATAGGTGTTTTCATATGATGAATTATAAGAAAGAACATATCGATTTTATAACTGTGTTTTTAGTACCATTTCATAAATGAATATAGTATATTTTGAAAGAAAAAAAAAGTAGTGAGTTTAGTATTTAGTAGTTGGAAGGTGCGGCTTATTAACAGATTAGCTTTTCCAAAGACAAGGTGACATACAGGGCATCTTGACCTTAGGACAAACAAATCTGATGTTTTTGAGGGGGCCTGTTTTTTACTCTTAAACCTTACAGAATTGTTCCTGTAGATATTGGGAATAATTGTATGCTTTTTTTAAAAACAAAAATAAAACCCATCACCTTTCATTGAGTAGCGTAGAACAAGTGCAGAATTTGAAGTTCTATTCTTAAGATCCAGTGCTCCAAAATCAAATGTTGCATCTGTCTCCATACTTACATCTACCCGCCAGTTATTTCTTGGAGGAGAGAACTGTATTTGAAGAAGTGTGTGGTTACCACTGAATCTGGCAGCTGTCCCAAAGTAGTGCAACTGCACTGCTTTAAGAAATGTGGTCTAATACCACTGTTCAGAATCATGTAGGCTGGTGTCACTCTTAATTAGTTTCACCCTCTCCTCTCCAGTTCCCTCCCGCCCCCAAAGTCATCTAGGCTGTGGCATGATTATTACTAGATTATTCTGTAGGTAGGTACACTTCTGTAACTATCATTTCAACAATCACTTTTTCTTCTTTCACATTTATCTTGCAACTGAAGATGACAAATTAAAGAAAGACAGCACAACAAAGGAAGTGTACAGCAAATATTGCATAGCAGCTCAGATATATTTCCGTTAATCAAATGAGAGGCTTCCCATCTTTCTTTTGCCTCTTATCTATGTCTGCATATTAATCAAGTGCCTGAAATATGCATATGAGAAGTAACCATTTATACTGTAATAGTTGTAGCTTTAATTGTAAATTTGATGTATAATAATCGGAACCATTTTTTTTCATGAACTGTGCTCATAATTTGTTCATTTTATTATTTCCAATCCATTTTCCACAGCTGCAATCTGAATAAGTGGCTCAATTATAGTTACTGTTATCCTTTAATATTCACTGAGTCTCATGGAATACTTTGAAAGAAATATTCTATTTAAGAACAATTATGCTTAAATATCATGGTTTTCTAAAGACATTTGCATGAAAACAAACGCTTGAAGAGCTTATCTTCCTTTTCTATACTCCTATCTAGAGTAATAATTCTCCTGTGACATAATCAGCTGTCATATGATGTGATGTCACAGTTCAGTGTGACCAGAATTTTCTGTCTTGGTCACACACTTGAAAACCAATAATAGCCCTCATTTTGCCCAAAATTGAGTAATTGAGTAAAAAAAAAAAAAATTGAGTATCTAAATAATGATTAAAAAAAACAAAACTCTCTAATGCAGTTGTTCTTTAAAAATAAACTGAAAAAAGTTTATTTAGAAATTGCCTGAACAAAACTTTGTATGATATTTCCTGGTTTTCAAAAATTACTTTTTTAATTTTTTCTTTCACTGAGCAAGGTTAGTTTTAGGAAGTAATACTTTGTGACAGATTTGTTCAGTGGGTTATCTGATTGAGAATTTGTGACAATAACAATGAATTAAAAACTACATTTATTTCTCCTTTGCATTGGTCATTTTCGTTGTTCTTAAAAGGATGGACCCAAAGGCAGAATTTTCTTGCAGACCTCAAATTCCCATAAAGTAGCCATTGTGTAACTATTACTTTGCTATATCGGCAATATACATAACACTATTTCTTGATGTATTTCTCTTAAGAATGGAAACTAACCAGGCTCTGAGCACACAGAAAATGCTGTGCAGAATGAACTGAATGCAAATGAAATGTCTGATTTTTAGGTTTTGGTGTACTTTTCTTGCCTATACTCCTATTTTATCAAATTGTGCTTCCCATTTTTTAAGGTTAGTAGAGCTTGAGAGTCAGTTTTTACGAATTGTCGTCTTGATAAATAGTAGAGATTAATGCTTTCATCTGAATTATGCATCCTTTTTAGGATGATAACATTACATAATAATAGGGGCAGATTTCCAAATTCTTGATCAACAAAATGACCACAGAAAGACTTCTTAAATAATTCATTTCCATTTATCAAGACTGACGTGAGGCAGGGTTACCCAACAGCCGCCTTTTGACAGGGTAGTCCAATAGTACTCTTCTTATTCATTGCTCTGTTACTGGCACAGGAACATTTGTGGGCATAAATCCAGGTCCCCAGGAAACTTGGAAGCTTTCCATCTTAAAGAACTGTAACTGTGGCTAACAAACCAGCTGCTGTATTGAGCTCAGAAGGAAGTCTTTGTAGCAGCGTGGAAGGAACTTAAGATATTTGCATAACATCCAGCAGCCTTAGTGGGAAGGGTTGGCAAGAGCACAACAGCAGGGTAGGCGGCATCCAGCTTTTTATCTTTTTACTGTAACTGTCAGTGATTCCATTCTTAAATGCTAGGATGAGAAGAAAAGAGCAAGAAATGAAGAACTTGACCGAAAGGACTATACAGAGAGGGGTACTTATGGTCCTGTTGACAAGACAGCATTCTTTGTGGAAGTAATAGTTTATTAAACTTGGCAAACAAAATCAGTTTATAACATAGTATCACCATCTATAGGTGAATGTTTGTGAGTTGCTAAATTCAGGTGGAGAGAGAAAAACATTAAAAAGTACGAAAAGGAAAGAACATAGTGCTATCCAATAGAATAGGTCAGCTGTCAACCAAAGCATGCTGCTGTACTGACTTACAGGAATTTATAGGAATGGTCAGTACTAAAGTACATACGTTTTAAATTAAGAACAGGCTTCAGATGTGTAAAAAAAAAAAAAAAAAAAAAAAAAAAAGTTTACTAGTATAGCTTAAATACATTGTATCACTTCTTTAAATATTATTTCCAATAAGTTGTCAATCTAGAGTTCTAAAACAGATGTAAATTTGGTCTTCTGTCACACAAGCTTTACATAGCAAAGAATAACTGTTGCTTTACATGCTACTTCGTACATTGTACTTCATTTTAAAATATTCAGGTCATACTTCACAAAGTATTTCAGGTGACACCACTGGAAAAAAGCCTTGCTTTCCTGTTGCCTTCAGGTTCTCTCCTGCTATGTACAAATACAGCAGTTTGTGAGGCTGAATAGTAAATCACATTATGGATTTGGAATGGAAGTAAATGGGGTGGTAGTGTTTATTTATTGCTCTTTCTTTTTTGCCTCCCACCATGTCATATCCAAATTAATTTCAACCTGGATTATGTTCCTGGCCTGAATCACCTCTCTTGCACAAGTGTTTATGATGGAAAAAGGGTTAACATGGAAAAAAAAGGAAAGAAATTTTTGCAGGATAGCCTTTTACAGCCTTCCATGTATTTTCCCATTTTGTATGAGTTTATTTTTTATTTTAAAAATAAACAATATTTGCACGGAGTAATGAATTCTATGAATTGGTTTGTGTAGGTAAAGGCAAGAAGACTAGAAGATGTAATTTACCGTAATTTAAAAAATAAAAAATAAATATTAATCTTCATTAAGCAGTCCAATATTTTTCCTGATTTGTGAAATTGATCTCTTCGTTTTCATTACTTCATATTCTTGCAGAATGATAAATAGGATTCTGGAATAGCTTAGTCTTCCTTCAGTGTTTTTATGTGGTAAAGTTGAATTATGTAAAATTTTTTCTGTTTATATAAATATTAAAAAAAAAAAATGCTATCGACTTGTCATGTGAATCCCACAGAAGCTTGCTTTTATTTCACCTCTCCGATATTACTCGTGCCACAAAAATGTTAAATATATTTATTGGTATTTTCCTTTTTGTTATATTTTCATGAGTCTGTATTTAAAAATCCTACCTGCTACTTCTGAAAGATTGTTTTTCTGAACATGTCAGTTGTTTAAACAATTTTTAGTCGTATGAGGAACCAAAAACTGTAGTTTAATTTCCATCATTGGCCATGGAACAGGAGTTCTGAGGAATGTCTGTGTGGTGACAGTAAGCTGTGATACGTTGTTGTCATTCTTGTTACCTGTTCCTGATAAGAGTCACAAAGAAACCCTGCTGTTCAGAGCTACTGTAACTCTAGCTTGGATTTTAACCACTTTCACTAGAAGCATCTTCAAGTTCACTGTATCAAGCACACCTTTCTGTGTTGTTTTTTTTCTTTTTCCTGTCAAGCAGAAAAACTACTGTCAAATTTCAATTTACATCCCTGCCTCACTTTTTTTTTTTTTTTTTTTTTTTTTTTGAGAATTTTTGTGGCATTAAACGTAAGGGGGAAAGAAAAAATTTTCTGAGTTCCTCTTACCATCTCATATCTTCACTGAAGTAAGGGGAGAATTCATATTTCAGTCTAACTTAACCTGATTTCTTTAACTCTCATAAACGAATATTATACTTATATGCAGCATCTTAAAAGATCATTATGTTGCCACTTTTGTTTCAAAGAACACATCTTTTAGTATAGTTTTATGTAATGGGTTAAAGCATGGGCTCTGCCTGCAAATTAATCTTCACAGCATGAATCATGGTCATTCTTAAGACCATTATAGCCATTTGAAAAAATGTATTTGTTTCTGTCCTAGCAATTCCAAAATTGTAAGTGACTTAACACTTACCAATAGGCCTATTCTCTTCTCTTATTTGTGGAAGGCAGCAGACGTTCTCTACTACAGTAGCTACATTAACAGTCTAAATTTTTCAGCCAGAGGAATATAATGTAACAGAAGCAATTCTAACTTTTCTACAGTATAAATAAAGGAATGTAAGGAAATCTCTCTTTGGGAAGGAAGAAAAATACATTTATTCACTCCAGAGAGTTTACTAATCCTTAAAATGTTCTTTTATACAGGATATTTTTCTTTATTGAAGGCCCTATTTCACATATTTTGCTTACATTATGTAGCAGTCTTGCCTTGTAACTCCTATATGTGTTAGTCTGTTTCAAGCAAGCTTGAAAAAGATGTCTGAGATGGCTGTGTTCTTCTTTCATGTTCTGTAAAAAAATAAAAAAAATAAAATAAAAAAAAGGTGATTAAATAGAGAATAGGCATCAAAGTTGCTGTCAGTATTGAGAGAGAGGGGAAAAAAATTGTATATGGCTACTATGTTTGGCAGAACCTAGTATGTTGTTCAGTGTGCATGTACTGGTTGGCCCATGAGCATACATGCAGGTCCAAACTACTCACATCTTATGGGAATCATTGGGGAAACTGAGATTTTTGTATTTGCTGGGGTTTAGGAGGCAAAGAATATAAAACCAGAGAAAGCAAGTCTCATGGGTTCCAATTTCATGGGGTGTTGTGTATGTACAAACAACATTGAAAGCTTACCGTTGTTGACTATAAACTTTTTAATACGCTTTATTTTATTTCTTTTACAAACAGATAACAGAAATTTGCCTGGATTAATGCTGAACTGAATGCATCTGAACTGAAGGAAATGTTTTAAGATTGGTCTCCTGCCAGGAGTTGTACAGAAATGGTGCACTGAGGGTTCTGTTGCTTCTGAGAAGACAGTAACTGCATATTTATGCTGCAGTTTACTGGTCTATAAAAAAACAATGTAATAATAAAGCTAACAGTAAATTTATGTAACACTAGTGGTTCCCCTCCCCCTGACTGGACATGAGTGATCAAAGGTCTTTGCAAGAAGATAAGCACAAAATTAGCAGAACTTCCTCAAAGTTCAGGGAGTCTTCAAGAAGCATGCAATCTGATGATTATTTTGCAAGAAAGCTTAAAGCTTTGAATGGTAGCATGGGTCCTCCTGTTTCTTCAAATGTATCTAGCAAAGCTGAAAATAATCAATCAAATGGTACACCAGCTGTGCCTAAAATGGGTGTTCGAGCAAGGGTATCTGAATGGCCGCCTAAAAAGGATTGCTCTAAGGAGTTGAGTAAAGCTGCTTGGGAAAGCAGATCTCCAGCTAGTTATGAAAGCGTTGGATCAGTACATCCAAATGGACAAAATGACCAAACGGAAGGGCAGCAAGAAGAACTAGAACTGGAATTTGCAGAGGGAAAATATTCTATTGGAGATCTGTTTGTTCATTCCCCTCAAAGAGGACTTCATCCCATTAGGCAAAGAAGCAACAGTGACGTGACGATAAGCGATATCGATGCTGAAGATGTGTTAGACCAGAATGCTGTTAACCCAAATACTGGAGCAGCCCTTCATCGGGAGTATGGAAGTACTTCTTCAATTGACAGACAAGGCTTGTCTGGAGAAAGCTTTTTTGCAATGCTAAGAGGATACCGAGTAGAAAACTTTGAACATAAAACCCTTGCTCCATTTGGATTTTCTGAGTTTTTCCACTGTGATCCTACAGTTTCTCCAAGTCTGCATGCTGCTGCACAGATTTCCAGGGGAGAATTTGTCAGGATTTCTGGTTTGGATTATATGGATAGTGCGCTGCTTATTGGTCGAGACAGGGAGAAATCTTTCAAGAGGAGGCTAAAATCAGAAACAGTAGAAACATCTCTATTTAGAAAATTGCGAACAGTTAAAAGTGAGCATGAAACCTTTAAGTTTTCATCTGATCTGGATGATAGACTCGACAGAAATGTGCGTTCTTGGAATTGTCAGAAGTGTTTTGCACATTATGATGTTCAGAGCGTTTTGTTTAACATCAATGAAGCAATGGCTACCAGAGTAAACGTGGGAAAAAGAAAAAATATAACCACTGGGGCTTCAGCTGCATCACAAACTCAGATGCCAGCAGGCCAAACAGGAAACTGTGAATCGCCTTTGGGAAGCAAAGAGGATCTCAATTCAAAAGAGAATTTAGATGCTGATGAGGGTGATGGGAAAAGCAATGACTTAGTACTGAGCTGTCCTTACTTCAGGAATGAAACTGGTGGAGAAGGAGATAGACGGATTGCACTTTCCAGGGCAAATTCAGCATCTTTTTCTTCAGGTGAAAGTTGTTCTTTTGAGTCCTCTCTGAGTTCCCATTGCACAAATGCTGGTGTTTCAGTACTGGAAGTACCAAGAGAAAACCAGTCAATTCACAGAGAGAAAGTGAAGCGTTACATCATAGAGCATATTGATCTTGGAGCGTACTATTACCGCAAGTTCTTCTACGCAAAAGGTAAGTTTTTGTAATGCAACTGATTTGAAGTGTGCATGCATTAGATTTTTCTTGCTTATTAATTTTTTTCTTCTCTGTAGGAATACCTAAGTATTACCAAGGATCTTGAAAATCTTTACTAACATTAAGCCTCTTAATATCCCTCTGTGAGAGCAAGACCACTGGGTTATATATAAAACTAAACAGTAGTTGTCTAAGTTAATGAAGTGTGGTTTCATTTAGATCAGTAGGTAAATTAACTTCTCTGTACCAAACTTTCTTGGAGGTCAGGAGGAAAAGATAACACTTATAGCCAGCAAATGTATTGGAAATACTGATACCTGGAGTGGAAATCAATATTTCTTAAAAGGTGTTTCCAAAAGAGGAGGTTTTATTATTGAGGCAATTCATTGCCTTCTAGATTCAACTGTTGTCTTGTGTCTTTGGGGCCTTTCATACTGTACACACATATGTATGCGTACCCATTAAACAGGGAGCTTTTGATGGTATTTAGTTTTTGAGCCTAAATAAGGTTGTCTTGTGACTTTCTCATAGCTTTTTATCCTGTTCTTTTTGGATATGTTGAAACTGCTAAACAGCAGGGTACCCTTGTGAACTGAATAACTAACTTGGTTAGAATTGATATTCAGATAAGAGATTTCTTCTTTGACCTACTTTGTCTGTATTCAGGACTGCATCATGCAGTGTGTGCCCAATCCCTGTTTTTGTGGGAAGGAGAACCCCAAACTACCTCTGTAGCCTTTCCATATCATGAGTTGTAGCTCAATCTTTTGGCTGGTATTAAAAGAAAAAAAATGTTTCTGTCCTTAAGAAGAGTGTTGGCTACTGCCTGAGCCTTGCTGAAACCATGCTTACTTTGCCTTCTAACTCTATTTCAACAGCAAGAAATGAGCACTGTGCTTCTTCCTCCTGTGACCCTTCACAAGGGACTTGAAATAGTGTCCAATACAGTTTCACAATATGATAGAAACCTAGAACATATATCCTGTAAAAAACAAACAAACAAACAACAACAACAACAACAAAAAAGCAACAATGCATTTAAAAGAGAAGGAAGAAAGAACCTTGATCTGTGATGCAGAAGGAAGAAAAAGGTCCATAGCTAAGCAAGGATGGGCAGTAAATGGGCAGTAAATTCAAAGGTACAAAATGAATTTTAAGTTAGGTTGCAAAGGGTCAAAAAATGTTGAGGGAGTCAGAGTGGAAGAGAATGAAGGGAAACTGAGAAAAGGGTGGTATGTTTTTTGAGGGACAGAGAAGAGAGAACTGGCATAGATGGAAAAGACTGATGAGGATTAAGCCAAATAAAAGAGGACTACTTTGTGAAATGCTTTTATGAAGGGGGAGTTACAGGTTCCAAAAGGCTGACCATATTTTTTGTGTGTGTGAGGAAAAATCCCAGTGGAGAGAGAGAAAATACAAAGAGAAACCGCTTTAAATAAAACTAATGACCTTTCTGGAAAGTTGATGCAAATGTAATTAGCTCTAATTAATTTATGTTCTTGTGTTAGGTACATATGAACTCTTGACAGAAATAAAGTATGTTTATGTTAGTATAGCATTAAAAACTTAAGAAATAGTATCTAAGAGTTTTATCCCACATAGTCCCAATTAATACTGGGAATGTAAATTGTTATTGTCCTTGTTGTTAATTGTTCTGTAGGTAGCATTCTTCAGGAGTAAATATTGTGATGCGTTTAATATTCAGTTATAAGCTGTCACCCTCTTACCTTTATAGCTATCTGTAAGCCATGCCCTGTTCCACATATTTTTTTATAGAGCTGTTAACAGAAGCTACCCGAGAGAAATCTGTACTGGAGAAACTCTTTAGGAGTGAGAGTGAGCAAGTCAAGGCAAACAGCAAAAACTCAATTTTCAGTATCAGTTATCTGAAGGGATCGGGCTTTTGGGAATCTCAAGATTATTTCCAGCTGAACATAGTTTTTACCTAAGCAAAGTTTATTGTGGGTAGAGAAAATAAAACAGGCATTTTGCCTTAGGCAACAAAATGTCTTGCTGCTGTGCTGATCTCCTGTGTAAGAAAAAGTGACATTTATATGCATACTGAGTCTTACTTGATGCTATTCCATGACAGTGAGCTCTTCTAGCTGACTGTTCATTGAATTGTAGATTTAATAGCATAGTTGAATTTAGCAAAATAATTGTGGAAGGATGAAATGAAAATTTAGCAAACAATAGTCACTTGTATATAGAGACATATGCAATGCTACTGATTTTCTTTGCCTTTAACAAGATATCTGTGAAAGAGAAGCAACTTTCTGCATATTTGATTTAGTTCACAGTTTTGTAATTGGCACTTGTCAGCATACAAGTTTTATTTCTGTTTTAAGATGCATGGAAGAAACACCCTGGCATGTGTAGCACTAATTATTCCATTCCCTTTCAAGAAATGAGAGATTTCAAATTCAGTCTTCTGAAATGAGCCCCAGTTTTATACTGCATATTTATAAGCTTTGTAACTATTGTTAAAATCAAATCCAACAAGACTGATGTAAAATATGTTAATGTTTATGGAAAATATATTCTCAGTTTCCAGTTAAGGTTTACAAAAGCTAAAATATTTAATCTTTTGGTTTCGATTTATTAATGGTGTCCTTTGGTGAACTACATTTTTGCGGGATAGAATGGGATGAGAAGAGGAATTGTGATTTTTATTTTTTTTAAGGATAGTTGAAATGTCATCATGAGTTGTCCTTTTCCTCTTGTGTGATTTATCCTCATAATACCTCAAGACTTGATGGTTATTACCGTGTTTTTTTTTTTTTGTGGAATGCTTGCAACTATTTCTTAATGTTTTTGTATCTGTGTGCTGATATCAAACTGAAAATATGTCCTGAAAGCTTATCAAGCTTTTATGCTAACTCAGTCTTATATAGGTGAAACCTTCTGATTAGAATGAAAGTTGGAAACTATTCCTCAAAATAAATAAGTAAAAAATAGGAGTATTTTACTGTCTCACTTTAAACAGCTAGAAAACAGAACTTATTTTCCTCTTTTATTTCCAGTAGACGCTTTTAAATCAATAAATAAATTCAACAGACCTTCATGAGTTTGATATTAAAAACCATCAAATAAAGCACCAACCTTGTATTAAAAATGTTTTCTCCGCATCCTGCAATATCTGTACTGTTATTTTTAAATTAACTTCAGTTTCTGCAATTCTCATTCTTAAAAATATTTTATCAATTTTTTAATGTATGTTCATAATATCTTTAGTTTTGTATCTCTTATGTTGTACAAGAAGTTAGCAGACATCTGCCAAGCTTGCATTTTTTCTGCTCAGTAATATAGCTGCCAAAAAAATCTAGTAACTGTGGAATACCGTTTTCTATATTTACATCAAAATGTAAGGCTGTAGAAACCTTAACTGAGACGTTTACCCCTTGTCAAAGCCTGAATATGCAGCTGTGGGAAGCTTTAATGTTGAAAGCACTTGGCCTCTGATTATAACTCTCAATACACAAACACGCACAAATTAATATTGTTATGGTCTGTAAAATCCTGTTCCATTTTGCCCACTAAGGTTCCAAGTTTTATTTTAACTCTAGACGTAGGAGATAATCCATGCAGGTAGAATGCCGGAGGTGGGGAAGGAGGAGAGGAAAGTAGGTGGTGAGCAGGTCTGTTACTTCATTGCTATTTAAAACATGGAATTATAGCATAAACCAAATTGGAGGAAATTTCTGGAGATCATCCAATCCAATTCCAATTTAAAGGTAACTTTACAGGTAGGTTCTGCACAACCTGTTCAGAACCTTGTCCCTTTAGCTTCTGACCAAGGATGGAGAATTCACAATCTCTCTGGCAACCTGCTCCTGTGTTTGATTCTCCTCAGTGAGGGGCTGCATCTTATGACTGTGGCATCTTGTCCTTTCTCTCTGTATCTTGGAGAAGAGTCTGGCTGTGCCTTCTCTGTTAACCCTCCATCAGGTAGTGGGGTGCTGCAATTACAGAGAGTTTGTCCCTAGCCTGTGCTGTTTCATGGACTTTCTCTGTATCAGGCGCAGTTCTATGCTGGCCTTCATGAGGCTTTTGTCAGTCCATTTTCTTAGGTTGTCAAAGTCCCTCAGAAATGCAGCTTTAGTATATAATACTTTTAATAGTAAATAATATTTTTTGTTGCCACAATTTTTTTTTAAATGGGACTTGAACACTTTCTGGGAGATTCATGTTTCATTATGCTTTTTTTATTCTTCATTCACTTTTATGCAAAAGAACATCAGAATTACTTTGGAATAGATGAAAATCTTGGACCTGTAGCAGTCAGCATCCGCAGGGAGAAGGTTGAAGATGCTAAGGAAAAAGAAGGATCTCAGTTCAACTATCGGATAGTTTTCAGGACAAGCGAGGTAATATTCTTTCAGTAATTCTGCAAAGGAATTGGAATGTTAACTTAGAATACTGGTTGTTTGTCTGTGGGTATGTTGCTAAATTGGAAAGTAAATCTGTTAATGGGAAAGGGATGTTTGCCTGGAACAAAGTTTTCTTCTTCCCTGCTATGTGATTTTTTTTTCTTTTTGAACAGGCATCCAAAAGGAGGTAAGTTGGCTGAAATTACATATTTCCAAGACTTAAACATAGGAGCAGATAATAAGAACTAAGCTGAAGATACGCTTTGATTAAGCTGCTAGATGTTACGGTTCTAATTGTAGGAATAGAAGATTAAGAAAAGAAAACAAGAGGGGAAAAATATGAAAGCTGATGCTACAACTTAAGTGTACTTTTTTGTATTCTGTTTCAGACTAATTTCTTAGAAGCTTTCTTCTCAGAGAAATGTTTTTACACACTTTATATAATTTGTGGAAGGAATATTTCAAGTCCCTGCAGAGGGGAAATGGAGAAGTGTCAAAGTCTTCTCCCTGGTAACCAATGATAAGATGCAAGGGAATAGCACAAAGCTGTGCTAGGGTGTTTCAGACTTAGATATTAGGAAAAATTTCCTTATCTTACCAGTGGTCAAACACTGGAACAGGCTTCCTAGCAAGGTGGTTGATGCCCCATGCATATCAGTGTTTCAAGAGGTGTTTGGATAATGCCCTCATCAATATGCTTTGACTTTTGCTTAGCCCTGAAGCGGTCAGGCAGTTGTACTCAATCTTTGTAGGTCCCTTCCAACTGAACTTTTTTATTCTATTCTATTAATATGTTAATAAGACAATTATTTTTATTTCTCTGGCAGAATAGCTTTTGTGATTGTTGTAGAAGGGCATTTCTCATAATTTTTATTTTAAGCCAATTAATGTCTGTTGCAAAACTAATTTCTGGTTTGTGACAGCAACTAGATTTAATTTGTATAAAAATACACAATGACACAATGTTAACTGTCCTTAGGACTGTTGCTTTTTATTGCTATTAGAACACAGGGAAGTGTTCTTGATGCCTCTTGGCTCATGTGCATTTACAAATAGATGTAGAATCATTTTTTTGAAGCTAGGTTTTTCCTTCATTGCCATAAAAAAGAGGCCTCTGTGTGAGAAGAGCAGTGGTTTAGCTGACTCACTACTAATAAACATCCCTTTTTGCCAAATCCAATGACAATAAAGCAGAATGGTTTAAAAAACATGTAGTTAAGGTAAATGAAGGTGCCATTAACTGTAGCTTACCTCATCTGTCCAACCTCACATTCAACTACTGTGTTTTCTAGGGTAGTATGGCATTAAAATTAATTTCTAGTTTTCCTGCTGTTTTGATTTTTTTTTTTTTTTTTTTTTGAAAAAAAACTTAGGAATTGGAGTAAGTTAATAATACCATCAGTGAATTTATTTAAACAAAAAACTTAGAAACATAGAATTGTCGAGGTTGGAGAAAAACCTCAAGATCACCAAGTCCAAGCATCAACCGGACCAACTGAGTCACATCATTAAAGCGTGACCCTTAATGCCAAACCTTCATATCTCTTAAAATATCTTCAGAGATCCTGTTTCAATACTTAACCAATTTCTCCATAAAGAAATTCTTCCTAATATCCAATCCAAACCCGCCTGGGTGCAACTTGAGACCGTTTCTTCATGTCCTGTTGCTTGTCACCTAAGAAAAGAGACTGACACACTCCTTTGCAGCCTCCTTTCTGATAGTTGTAGAGAGTGATGAGGTATTTCCTCAGCTTTCTTTTCTTCAGACTGAATGACCTCAGTTGCTCTTCATAAGTTTGGTTTTCTAATCACTTCACCAGCTTCACTGCTCTCCTTTACATGCACTTAACAAGTCTATTTTCTTGTAGTGGAGTGCCCAAAACTGAACACAGTATTTGAGGTGTGGTCTCACCAGTGTCACATACAAAAAGACAATAACTTCCATAGTCCTGTTGGCCACAAATACGTCACTGAGACAACAAGAGCCTGTGTCATTTTTAAAAGTCATTTTGTAATCTTTTTTACTGGTTTAAAAAATTGAAGATAGGGGTGTTTTTCTTCATATTCTGTATTCCATGCTTTTCATAAAACCTGGGTATCTTTAAAAGTCTTTGTAGTATTAGAATTAAAAATGTTTTGTACATTTATTGCAGCTTACTACACTTAGAGGAGCAATTTTAGAAGATGCTATACCATCCACTGCAAGGCATGGCACAGCAAGAGGTCTGCCTCTCAAAGAGGTACTAGAATATGTAATACCAGAGCTGAGCATTCAATGCCTGAGGCAGGCTTCCAACTCACCCAAAGTACCTGAACAGCTGCTTAAATTGGATGAACAAGGGGTATGTAGGATATGACTTTTATTTTAAGGACAATTATTTTTTTCATTTATTGGGAGGGGGGAATCTTAAATATTATGAAGGTAATATTGAAAAACATGGATCTCTAATGCAAATTAATCACTGCCTTGATTTTGCCAATATTTACTCAGTGTGTTTTCATAGACAAAATGAGATTTGAATTTCTAAACAAATTGTTTTTTAAATATATTGCAGCTTAAGAAAAATTATTAAGACTATAGTGATTCTCTTTATACGTGTGAGTGGGAGAAAGGTTATGACTAAACTTTTAATAGTCCACAGTCTTTTTTGTTCTTTACTGTGTACAACTGTTGAATGCAAATGAAAATACGTATAATATATTTTATTAATACTGCTTACAGGTAAGGAGGAAAAAGGATATAACATATTAAGTCCCTGCATATAAATCTCTGCATTTTTGTGTTGGTTTTTTTTTTTTTGAACACTAATTTTCTGATTAGTTTGCAGTAGTTTTAGTAGAATAGAATGCTTCTGGGTTCAAACAACTGAAATTGTGATTGAGACTATGTAATGAATTAACTGCACCAGCAACGAAATATTCATATGCTTTAAATATGGAGAGAAAAATGATAAGGTTTATTGGGTTCAATAAAGTAAATCTGCTTCATTAAAACTAGTAAGTAAATTCATAGCTTCTGAACAATTTGGAAGGATGGGTTTATTGAAGGCTTTTAGTTCAATTTTAGAAGCCATGCTTTATGTTCATTTAAAGTAAAGATTGTGTTTTCATTGCAAAAGTCAATATCTGTCTGTTGAGGTAGAATCAGCTGATCGATCCATTTGATTATAATGGTGATATAACTATTTTTTATGCTAATTCAGTTTCAAATGTAGTGATTGTGTCAAACATATTGGTGTCTACCAGAATTGTCTTCTCCTGTGACTGTAACAATTGCTTAAAACAAAGCAGAGGTAGACAGAGGAAGATTTCTTTTTTTGGGGGGTAGAATATTAAGCTAGTTTTGTATGTATGTTTTACTACTTATGTTCATTGGAGAACTTTTAATTGGAAATTAATTTTGTCCAATGTCTGTTTTTTCGTGTGTTTTTCAGTGTTTCTGGTAAAACAAAGGGAAATCATTAGCACTCTCCTCTGAATATAAGAGTTCCTAATCTCCTGTTGCTCTCTGTCTTTCCTCTCTGAGCACCAGAGTGAATTTAGGTTCATGTAATAAATAATAATTACTACTTAGAGAGGTTGGATTTTCTAGGCAGCATAGAGTACATCTTTATTTGACCTCAGTGGCATATTTCCCAAAACTCACTAAGCATTTCCCCAAAATTGGAAATGGAGATTGTCCAATGAACTGACCAGTATATTTTTAATCATTAACTCTTAATTTCGAGAAACAGCAGTACATAGCACTGAGTTTTATTCTGGGTGCTTGGTTCTGAAAAATTCAATCCTGTTATGAAATGGGCTGTCACCAAGCAAAATGTAATATTAATGTATCTTACATGCTGCTTATTGTGAGATAATTACTTGAATATAGAGAGAAAGCTGTGCATAGAAGTGGCATGAGATCCATTTATGCTTTTAATCCTCTTATGTACTTCATGCTTTCAGTTTATTAATCAACCAAATATAAAAAGAGTTACGCTTGGTAGCTGAAAGTGACAAGTGGCTGAAATGTCATGAATTTTAAAATGTGAATTGTGATCTAGAGGATTAATGCTATTACCAGAATGATAACCATTTTGAATAAAAGTGTATTAAATATTTGCATAGTTCTTCAGCAAACTGAAAACTGTGTCAGTTTTGTGAAACAGGTAGAGAAAGAAATGAGTAGTTTTCAGTGAAATCTAGTGTGGGTTGTAGAAGAAACATGTGGCTAAAACTCTATCCCTAAAATGACAGTAGAAAATAGATGGACATTAGATGGTTGACCTAATTTGAGAATGTAACTAATTCCAAGTTACTCTGGTATATGATGAACAGCATTAGGTTTGATTCTAAATTTACAGGAAAAGTCAACAACTTATCTACAACATAGGATTTTTTTTTCTCCGTTCTCCCCCCAGATTCCCCTCCATATTTCTGCTAATGGTTTATTGTATATGGTTTTTGATAGTTTTGTTTGTGTTTTTTTTTTTGTTTGTTTTGTTTTTTGTTTTTCACATCCCATTAGAAATGCTTGCTTTTCTCTAGACCAAAGTTTATAGAAAGCCCAAAGAAAAAAGGAACTTTGAGTGCAGGGATATTTAGTTGCTACTGAGGTTCCTTGCCAGAAAAACTCTAAAGTCTTCACGTTGTGTAAGTCATCAATTTGTTGTTGTTACACGATAAAGAATCTATACTGTACAAGAAGACAAGATGCCAGGATTCAGTAGTAAGTAATTCTGGCTAAACATGGTCAGTTTGAGTCAGGAGGGACTTCTATGCACACTTAATACAAATCGTATACTCCAGTAGCTAGATTAGACATTTTCTGATGTCTAATATTTCTAGTTTAGAAATCATGAAATCAGAGCCGTGTCTGAAATTCTTTCCTTAGACCTGTATAAGCATGCAGTGCTATTCCAAAACTGGCAAACTTAATTGATTTTAAATATTCTGATATTCTGACATTTTTCACATCAGTTAATGGCCCATATAAGGTGCTCCCAAGCCTCATTTACATACAACTCTCTTGGACATTGACTTTCTAAAGGTACCTTGATTTCTGTTTCTGCAAAGCCCTATTGATTCTGAGCTGAGTCACTTTGCTGAAGTCTGCGTATCTTGTGGATGTGAGTGCTCCTAGCACACAGTTGGAAATTCAAGTTATTTCAAGTGTGCTTGCCCCTGCTGTCTTGTTTAGGAATAGTGTTATGGGTAGAATCAACTTTGTGTGTAACTGTTGAGTGTTTGCAATACTTGTCCGTGAATTGAAAACTCAGGATTCATTCCTTCATGGGCTGGGCAGTATCACATCTTTACCATCTCCTAGTACAGTATTTTAACCAGGAAATGCTAGGGTGTTTGGAGAACAGGTATACTTCACTCCTGTTTGGAATTATACTGATACTTAAGATCTAATTCAAGAATCACTCATCTCCTTGGAAAGACTGAAGGAGTGGGACTGCCTATTTTTGAATGGAATATTTTGCCTAAGTGGTTCTCTAACTTGCTGTTCATTCACACTGTTAGTTGTTGCTGCTGTTGTTAATGGCTCAGTTAGTGCTTAACTTCTCCATTCCTCTGTTCTAGTGCAAAGTCAAGGAAATTAACTTAAATTCCCTGTGGTTTAAGTTAAGCTATTTGACACTGAGCTGGGATGGAGGTGGCAATGTGTTTACAATCATTTTAATTTTCTGCTGAAAGTGTTAAGTAACAGTGCTGTTTCCTATAATCTGAAGTTTATAAGAGCAGTTCTAGTTTCCTCCACAAAGTGTTCATGCTAGTTTTACACTGAATAAATAGTTTCCAGTGTGCGATTTGGAACATTTTATTAGATACCTAACTCTCCCCAGGCACTGTTTCAATATGGGGATCAGACAAGGAAGCATTCCAGATGACTATTACATATGCCAATCAAAATGAAATGACAAGAGCAAGCTGCGAGCAACCCTGCCCTTTCCCTCAGGTTAGGGGTCTGACTCAGGCACCTCTAGTGATTCTGTTTGTGGCCTTCAAAAAATCTTCGTTAATTTGGACATCTTCAGGATTTTTTATATGGTAGTAGTTGTGTTGGGTCTGTAAAACCACCACAGTAGTGCATGAAGGTAAATAATTAAACCAACAATGTTGCTGTTAAACCTTGAATTTTGTTAGAAACATTGAAAAGGGACTTTAAAAAGCAATAGCATCTTGAATACACAAAAGAATAGGTTAGAAAAATCAGTAAAGCTCTTATTCTTCCAGAAATGTTGAGGATTTGGATAGTGATTTTTTTTGTTTGTTTTAATTGATGCTTGGCAGATGCCTTATTTATACACAACTCTCCACTTCAAGTGGAGAAATGCAGCATTTATTGAAGTAGGAAGATTTAAAGATTATTTGAAGTTTGGAATTATATCTTTGACACTTCTTTCTTTCATTTATGTATATTTTCTTGACTCAATATTTGTGTTCTAGTCTTATAAATTTTCCTAGAAATTGCTGTGATAAAACATCAGTGTAGTAGCATGTCTGTGGAGTTTTACAATACACTTAGCACAGCTGACCGTGTTACATATTACTAACGTGAAGCAGACTGTTCTTGTCACCTTTGATCTAATGGGAATTATATTTATACAGTCTTTCACATTTTAGACACTAATCCCGAAATTTGATTAAGAGAAGTCTACAGCTAGAGAGCTGAGTAGCATGTATATAGACAAATGTGTTAAAGGAATCTTGTGTGACTGATGGTCTCTGTCAGTTTGTGAAGCTCTAATAGTTGTCAGTTAAGAATAATAGGGCTAATACATTCACATGGAGGTTCCCAGTTTGTCATTTTAAGTACGCAAAACAGCAAAGAAAACAAGACAATGCTCTGACTGAGAAATAATCATGTCTTTTTATATTGATATCCTAGAGTTGAGAGTCTAGTTTGTTTAAGAAAACTCTTAACTGAAATCAGATTTCTAGTTTGAAGTATGCTGTACTTTGGACAGCTTATGTTTACATATTAAAACCTTTGAAAATAGGGAATAATAGTTTTACAACAGACAATTTTATGGGGTGGACAAAGGATTTATTGAACAATAAAACAAATTATTGTTTGGAGACAGTTTTTACAATGTCTTGTTAGAAATAGGTTTTCTGAATGGCTGCTGTTATGTAATTAGAAAGTTTACAGAGCGGGAAGTTCACATACAGGGATCGGTTTGGCTCAATTTTTAAAGGTAGAAATAAAGGAAAATAAACTCACCTTGTTTTAATCTGAGAAAGAACACAAGTCCACAAAAATTACCAGTTAAAGTCCTCATACTATAATATGCAGTAGAGATTTTTCTTCTGTAGATAACTAAGTCAAAAGTCTTCAAGTACTGTCTTTAGCCATTTGGATAGTGTCAGTCCAGTTTTCTTTCAAGATTTGTATGTGGTGTTGTTTTTTTGTTTTGTTTTGTTTTTCATAGTGACTTCATTTCCCAAAACACTTAAATTTTCATTTTTCAATATTTTCTGCCAGACATTGTAACAGTGTCAATATTTTTTATTTATTCTAGTATTGATTTCCTTAGCATCTGTAATATTTCCTTCCTTCTACTTTTTTTTTTTTTTTAATTCCAGCTGAGTTTTCAACACAAGATTGGTATCCTTTACTGCAAAGCAGGCCAAAGCACAGAGGAAGAAATGTATAACAATGAGATGGCGGGACCAGCTTTTGAGGAGTTCCTTGATCTGCTGGGCCAAAGAGTACGGCTAAAGGGGTTTAGTAAATACAGGGCTCAGCTAGATAACAAAAGTAAGTTATGTTCCTGATCTATAGTAGAAATTACAATTCTCCATTTGATCTCTTACAAATCCTGTTTTGTGTTTTCATTGTCTTGACCTTGGGTTTTGATTAGTAATGTTATGTGGTAAATAAGGAAGATGAACATGTATCATGCCTCGTCTGAAAGGTTATTTACTTCCTTTGCGATATTAGTAGAACTGAAAATTAAAGCAATTTATTTAATTTGTTAAGATTATAATAACTATGATTTTTGCTGTATTTGAGAATTTCACAGCTACATTTTAACATCTTATTCTTACAATGGCAAAATAGAAGACAAGTAATTTGAAATCCGGAGTCAGGAAACGGGGACATTTTACTACTTTCACCTGAACTTCTTTGCTTCTGTTTAACCAACGTATATGTTGAGGTTTATATTTGAGTTGCAATCAAGTTTTCTCAGTTTTCTTTTCTCACACATGCACACATTCAAGTTTTATCACATAGACAACTTTTCTAATACATGCATAATAAGCATGTTAACCTTCTGTAACTGATAAACATTCATCTACCTTACCAATGTATTATTGCTATCCACTTCCTCAGGTCTCTCTGTTTCCCTAAGTAATATGGTTCAGCAGTGCAATAATGTGATTTATTTGTACAAACTGTTTTTGTTTTGCTGTTTTTTTGTAGCAAAAATAGGAACCGATATATTGTTGTTAACAAAGTCAACAACATGTTGACACATCTTGATTAGCATTGCTGTTTGTTGCTTTTAAATTCAACTTAACTCATTCTTTTAGCTTAATGTGGTTTTAACGGGATTTTGACAACCTGACAACTATATGTTGTGACTTACGGATATCTAGATGTTCATCTACTTTATTGTAACATGAGATTTTTTTAATATCCTTAATTTTTTACGGTTACTTGTCTATTACATCTAGAATATTTTTATCTACTGTAGATGGCTTGTGGGTAAAAAAAGATTTTTGTTAACCAAGTAGATTTTTAAGCTATTAAATCCTGTTACTTGTGTGCATTTTCTACCTGTCCTTATAATCAAATGGAAAAGTTGCTTGAGCCGTTAAAGGTAAGCTGCCAAGAAGGAAGGTTAGAGAGAAATACCTAAAGAAAATTAAGGGAAAATCTTTTCTTATAAGGGATCTTTTTGCCTTTCAGAGAGTCACAGAGATTATAGATAAGTTCCAAACTTCTCTGTTCTTCCTGCAACCTGTTCACCTGATCTAATTTGGTTATTAGGGATCTCTTGCATGTTTTTGCTATCTAGTCATCAGCCTTCATTTAACTGGAATACATCTGGATTTTTTTCTTTTTTGAAATAGTACACCTGACTGCCAGCCAGTGTTGTAGTCATAAAAGGATTATCCTTCTGTTATTAAACTGATACTGGCTAGGATGGGTTTTCACCTCCTGTATGCATTAGAAGAGAGACTGAATTCATATTAGAAACTTTGGGAAATGTCTAGTGTGTGTAGCTTGTGGTTAGTGGCCAGCCAATAAACTGTCCATAGGCCACTCTCCAGTGGCAAATGAGATACTCAGAGTTGGTGGAAAACTTCATACTTCTGCAATTAAGGGAGACAAGCTTTGGAACTTGAAAATCCTCATGTTCTCCATCTCTAGTAATGGTGGGAAATGGTAAAAAAAAAATAAATTTAATCCTATGTCAGACTGTTCTAGTTTATGACTTACAAAGTGGGAAAGCTGCAATTTTGTAACACTGCCAACGAGCTTGAGCACTACATTTGATTTTATTAAAGTTTTTGCCTCTTTGCTTAAATCCATACTTGTTTCACTTTAATAAATTCAGGCTTGATAGAGACGATTGCATCCTGTTTGAGTACAGAATAATAATTCACTTCTCTAAATAATATGTAGAAATATTAACACCCTACAGATGTCAGACTTTTGGGATGGGCTGACAAATAGGGATGAAAAATTCAAAAGGGCAAAGGATGTGTGGTTTTGCTTTTTCACCTAGAGCATGACCAAATATCACCTACTAATTTTGACATGTGAAAATATACTGATCTGTCAATAAGTTTGCTGTGCTTCAGTATGAGCAAATGTTATTGATTGGCACTGCCTACATACCATTCAGTAACATAATTTTAATATTCTAGTAATGCTGAATTCCGTTAATGATATTCGCCTATCATAATTTGTTTACACAGTTTGCAACAAGCAGTATGGAATTAAGAGAGTTCACAAATGTAGTCTTCAGTTTTATATTAAATATAAAATACTGACTTAATTATCATCTTTTTTTTTTGTTTTATACTCCTTTTTTAATATAAAGGCACAGCAAGTGTTACAGTGTGTCATAATTATAATTGGAGAATGCATTGATCTGACTGCCTGAAGGTTCAGAATAGTGCAATAATTTCATCTCTAGTAGCCACACTTTTGGTAGGCATAATGTTTCTGTAATATTTCTTGCTCAGTTTTGTAGGGCTTGCATTTATTAAGTTTTTCTGTTCACAAATGCTTGACTTGCTGTGTGTTGTGTTGTGTTTTTGTTTTGATTTGGTTTTGCTTGTCTATTTAATATTTTGATAAAGTGATCTATTCTTTATGGAATGTGGAATGTTGTGGTGGGCCGACCCTGGCTGGTCTGTAAGCCCCCAACCAGTTGCCCACTCACTTGCTCCCCAGTTGGGTGAGAGTGAGAATTGGAAAGGCAAAAGTGAGGAAAGACTCGTGGGCTGACATAAAGACAGTTTAATAAGTTATGGGGTTGGGGAATTCACAAAAAAAACTCAACCAATCAAAGAAAAAAAGCACCCAAGTAATGCACAGGCAGTCACTTGCACTTCCCAACAGCACACTGCTGCCCAGCCAGTCTCCGAGAAACAGCTGCTCTGGGAAAACAACCCCCACTCCAGTTTTACTGTAGAACGTGACATTATAGGGTATTGAATGTCATTTCAATTTGAGTCAGCTTTTTCACCTGTCCCCCCCCCCGAAACTCTTGCTTACACCTAGCCTACTCCCAGTGTGAGGGGGTAGACAGTGTGAGAACCAGAAGGCCTTGATGCTGCACAAGCACAGTTCAGCAATAGCTAACATTGATGTGTTATCAACACTGTTTTGTTCATATATAGAAAAAGCACCATATGGACTCCTATGAAGAAAATTAACTCCATCCTGTCTAGACCCACAACAGATGTGAAATAATTGGAATATTAACTATAAACTCTTCTCTGCCCATATTTAGTGCATTTTAAATATCATCCAATTCTGAATTCTTATATCAAAGAATGAGAAAATTCGAGGAAACTTTACTGATTTCATTACTATATAATTTGTTTATTATAGATTTTAAAGCATATCAATCAACTAGAAATGAGGAACTCAAATACTATTATTGGAACATTACAAACGAGAATATTAATGTTCAGTATTTGATTATGTTACTTCAAGTTTGTAAAGAGAGAAATAAACTGAAAGAAATTGAAGAAATGTTACAAATTTATCTATATACAATTAAGACAAATATTGGTGTTTCACTTTCATCTAGTAAACAATGCTTTTCTGAAAAAGGCTGAAATGCTTCCTATGAACATGAATTTATTTTGAAAAGTTAGCTGATTTTTCTCAAACTTTGTGAATTAAAACTAGTATTCAGAAAAGAACAAGGTGCAAAAGAAATGACAGTATAACAGTATGACAGGTATAACTTTTTTTCTAAAATGTTAGCAAAGAAATGTTTGTAGTAGCAACCATTCTGTAAATTCAGAGGGTCTTAGTAGGTGTTCCCTAAAACATCCGTTAAGTTAGAAAACTTTATCTTGTATAATGTAAGGGACTAAATTTCAAGCAAAAAACTTGCTAGCTCATTTCCAAATTCAGCATGCTAGATCATGTACTAGATCAAGTACTCCACTAAGTAGGATGTTGTATAAGAAAAACATGGATTTAAAGGTAAATAATCTACCTTTCTGAATCGCTATTTAAAGGGACTATTTTGTGCAACAGCTGTTCAAGATACTTTGACTTTATTTAATATCTAATTGCAAAATGAAAAAAAATCAGGGACTAGGGTTGCCAAGATCAATGTAGTTTAGGCAGATATGTATATTTTATAAAATAATTGATTTCCTCCTCCTATGTCTTTAAAACTCTTTCTGAATGGCATGGAAAAGTTATAATGGAATTAATTTCAACAAGGATTTTAAAATAGAGGAGTGCAGTAATGGCTGCTTTTGTTAGCAACATTTAAATATGCTCCCTATTTGTTATGAAACTATGAGTCATACACACAAATATTAATGAATTAATTTTAAGTTGTACAAATATAACTGATGAGGTCAATTGTAATACAAACATATTCAAAATTATAAACACCTAAATATTTTCAAATTTAGGGCTGTAGATATGCACTACAGTTACTACTGAATTTTACACCTAAGTGTATGTTTGTGTACTTTGAAAAGAAGAGCTAACACAGCCAGACAGTTTCTTTTTGGAATATTGTTGCTATTAAAATAAATAAATAAATGAACACCGTGAAAGAGCGCTGCAGGATGCTTTTTGCTGTGGAAGATATAAAATTATACACAAGAAATCAGTGAATATAAAAAGGGAAGAAAAACTGATAACTGCCTTGACTAAAACCTTGTTCCCAACCTCCTGCTTTGAAGTTAATTATTCTTACCTAAATAATCCAGACATATCAAAGAAAGTGGATAAAAAAATGTGTGGTAAACATTCTGAAATGAGAATTGCATTACTAAACTTCCAAAATAAAAAGTCATATCATAGATGAAGTGTGTTTTAACAATTTTTAAAAGATCTGATAATTCCCAATAAAATTATTTTTGTCTTATACTACAATGTATAATGTACGTATTTTATGTTTTTGAAATGTCTGATCTTCATTATGTGTTTTATTGTGAAATTTGAAGTAACACCGTGTCAGTATTTTATTTTGGGTGAAATACGGGATTAGTCCATTGTCTTTATTGACAATTAAAATAATGAGTATATGTATATATATAAATTATATAAAAATATACTTAAGTAGCTAAATGTTTGTTCATTTATTTTTTATTTCCATGATATATTAAGACCTAACAGTACTTGCCAATATATTCAAAATAAGGTCATCTCATAGACAGCTGTCTTTGGGCAACTTCTTTCAGGATCCATCTATGTTGTAATATGAAAGTAAAGAGATCTTTAGCTGATACAAACTGTTTTGTTCTGTTGAAAAAAAAAAAAAAAAGTTTAAATTCTATTATTAGATTTATATCATAGCATGCAAAGAGCATTGTCCTAAAAAGTAATATGAATGTTCTATTTTACTGACCGTCTTATGATTAAATTCATTTTCAGCTGATTCAACAGGAACTCATTCCCTTTATACTACTTATAAAGATTATGAGTTAATGTTTCATGTATCAACAATGCTTCCATACATGCCCAGTAACAGGCAACAGGTATGTTATTTTAACTTTTCAATTTTCAATATAATTTTACTTCAGAGGTGTTTGAGTTTTTATCTTTAAGTAATACTGTTTTTAAGCTGTATGTTTTTATATGACATTTGTCTTGTAATTGTGGATTTGCTTTTTTTTTTTTTTTTAATCATTTAATATATTAGAAAAATCGAAGGATTTTTATAATACATCTTTATAATTCATTAAGTTATTTCCATACCCTCCGTTTCATGGTGACATTACTCAGCATAGTTCCCCCATGGTCAATCAATTATTCTCAAATTGGATGGGATTTACACCCTATGTATGTTTTAAACATTGAATGGAATAAAACTTGAAAATAATCCTGTGGTTAAAATATGTATGCAATAAGACTTTTAAATGATTATACAAAATGTTATTGATCTTGAAGTTTTTTGTTAATGTATCAGCTTAGTATTAAATGGCTAGGTATATCCTTCAATGTGTCTGCTTGTGAAGACAGAAAACTGCAGTGTACTTAACTTTATTCATGGAGAACTCTTTCCTTGTTTGGTAATTCAAAGTATCTTGAAAGCATTAAGGATGGCTAAAAAATAGTACAGCAACCAAAAGTGTGCACCAGTAAGGTTATTCTGTCTTGCCTGTCTGAGATGTGTGACCAAATTAAAAAGTACAAGCACATTTGGCATAATATATCAATGGTAACACTTAACTTCAGAATCTTTCTGCGCTGCGACTGCATTTTTCTAGCCCTGCACATTAAAAAAAAAAAAAAAAAAAAAAAAAAAAAAAAAGGCAACCATAAAAAACTGTTGGATTTATTTGAATATTATCTCGTTGCAGTGCAAGATGTAAAGGCTTCAGTCATTTTGGAGTGTTATCATGAAATAAACATGCTATCTCATGTTCTTTGTGAAAGCATACAAAAGTTGTGGTTAGTGTTTGTTAAACCATATGATTTGCATCTTTTATATCAGTAGATCTCATGAGAAGAAAAGACGTGTCAAGGCAGTGACAAAAAGATTAAATTATTAAAATTCTTAACATAGGATAAATGAAAATTGGAATGGAAGAAAGTATATAACATTAATGTATTTTAAGTAGTCATTGCATAAAATTCTGAACTATCTGAAGAACTGTTTCTTCGGAACAGTTAAGACAACTGAAATTTATTCCATTACAGTTAGGTTTTAGATGCAGTTTAAAGAAATTAAATTAGGAATAAAAATACAAAAAAAAATCTTCACCACATGAGTAATATAAATGGTTAGACAAATCACATCTTCAACATGTAGCTTTTAGAGGACAGAGTGTTTGGCTATATCACATCCCAGCTGTGCCAGTAGCTAGTGATCAATATATTGGATCATCATCACTAACTTGAGATTGCTCCACTTCTCTGAACTTTCATTTATACTTTATTTCTGTACAGGATTAATATAGTAAGCCCACTCTGTAATCACTCATAATGGTTTAACTCTTATTTTAAGTTTATGCTTTAATTTGATTTGCACAGAAGAATACTTAGCTTTTACACATTTGTAAAATAGTTCAGATTTTCCTAAGATACTGTATGTTTTTTAACAACTTGAAGGCTGAGGATCATACCATGGAAGAAAATATCATGGTAGAGTCCAAAAACATTGATATATTTCAAATAACCAGTTTTAATCTATATATTTATTTACAAAAGACATTACAAGTTAGCAAGGCACCAGTGCAGAACTTGTTGGAGTCTAGAAAACTGAATTGTTGGTCGTTGACTGGAAATCACATGTAAATTGGAAAAATTATACGCTTATTATAATATAATACACTGAATGAGCTTGCCTTGAAAGGGAATAATGCGTATTTTCATAGTTTATCACAGGCACTGACAGTAAATATGACCTTACTTGGATTTTTATTACTTTCATCATTGTCTTTCATGACTTGCCCTTGTTTGTGAGAATGGGATATCCTCTTTACACTATTTCACTAATTTTCATAATTGTTGTTTGTCAGCCTCACTGCAGTGTTGCTCAGCCACCCCCTATTACTGTCCTTTCATTTCTTCCTTTGCTTTCCTTTCATTTTAATCGTTTCCTTACATGTCCTTTATAGACAGGTGCCAACTTTTGTATATAGGGAAATCTTCCAATTTTAACTTCATGGTTTTCCCCAGCAACAAACATTCCTTTCCACAGTGTTTTAGTAAGCACTCATCATTGTCACTTTAACAGGTTCAATATTTAGTAGAAGCATCATGTTGTTATTTGTCACTTTCTTAGGATCAAAATAATGTGGCAGTTTTCTAGGTTCAAGTAGTATACCTATCGGAAGACCTCCCCACATTATTTTTAGGTGTTGGAATCTAGTGATATTTGTACAGCATGGACACTGTCTAGTGAATTGTGACAAGTGCACCCAAATAACCAGGATTTAGCCAGCCTTAATGTTCAAAATGGATGTATAATCATTGTTAAATTTTCTTCTATTACAGTATAGTTCTAAAATGCATACTGGAATGTGAAATCTATCAACTGTGTTATTTTTCACAAGCTAGGATAAAGTTGGATTAGGTCTTTTTCCTTGAGCCATTTTAGATGCTGAAGACCCCAGTTGCAGTTGCATCAGTTGTGCTCGACACAGAGACACACTTACAGGTGCTATGGAATGTGAATGTTGTTTGTCTCTTCAGAATTTGTCTCACTAACTATGTAGCCAAGTAAGGGGAAATTAGAGACTATGATAATTTTCCTTTTGGATTCTATTAGCAATGAAGATCCCCATTGAATAGTTAGTTTTTTGCTAGCATATCGTGTATGTATTAGCAATGAGGTTATTGCACCCTATACATGTGTCCTTTGATTGATAATGACCGGACAGGATACTGAGTCACTTACTCTTCATCATCTAGAAATAAGACCTTCAATGAGCAGGCACTGAGTTTTTCTTAGATTCCACATATGTGTGAGCTAAAACCAGGCCACGCCAGAACTGTTTGTTGCTTCTTCCAGGACATAACTACGCCCTGCTTGGTCACTGATCAGGACATCCCTCTAGTTTTAGAGTCAGCAGGAGATTCAAAAAGCAAGGTAATTTTTACTTTGGTTGCAACGTAGGCTGGGAACTTTCAAGTCAGCTGTTCCATCCCTAGGATAGAAAAGACTACCAACCCTGGTGCGGCCATTTTCCTTTTCCTTTCCTGGCCTTTTCTTCAAGTCATAGTTTAAGGCTTTCTCCTTTAAACTTTACCTTTGCAAATTCCCTTTCCAAATGATTCCTTTGCAAATTTCCCACTCACACATTTGTAGTCTGCTTCTGTACACATGTTTAGACCTAATTAATCCAAATCAATTCAAATAATCAATTTTCACTTGGTTTGATGAAAACTTAAATGAAACATATGCAAGAATGAAACAAACTTTTTGAATTTAACCTCCTGCTAAAATGTTTGAGATAACCATATGCTTGGTTATGTGGGTTAAATCAGACTCTGTTTCACCAGATTTGAGCAGTATCTTTTGATTGTTTCTGGTTTGGGTACAGATTAATAACGGATATGGAAATTAGAACTTTTTTAAGCCGCTTATTTTAGAAATGTGCTAAAATAAGTTTGAAATTTATTTGAATAAAGAATATATTTTTCACTGCTATAACAACAAAAATTCCTTGTTTTGGAATTGGACAATGTAAATAATATTCCACTCAAGGGGGTAGATGCTTACGGCTGTGCATCACCAATAAATGTGCTGTTTTGTGACAGTAAATACTTTTCTTCAGAGATACATATCTGATAATCAAGAATTGAGTATTATAGTTAAAATCTCAAAGTTAATTATTATTTGGTTTTACATAATTTTAATCTAATGGATTCTGCTTTTCTAACATATTTTAGACTCCCCTCTTGTATTCTAAGTAAAATTTCACTGGTTTTCTGTTGACTGCCTATCATACTTGGCTGGGTTCTTTTTCATATTCTACTGTGCCAATTTATATTGATACTGGTATGATGTCAGAGTGTTTGAGATCTCCTTACTATAAGTAATCCTCCATAATATGTGGACTCTGTTGAGAGTTTCTCTTGTGCTCTACACTGGCATGAGAATCTCTATAATATGTTAGAAAGGCAGAGGGAGGGGACCAACCTGAGCAGACCTCAAAATGGGAGAGGAAGGGGAAACTGAGAACCTGAAGGGGGAGAAAAAAAAAGGATGTGAAAGTTGGAAGGAAAACATAGGTTATAGCATGGAAATTAGAGAAGGGTTTCTTAAGTCTTTTTGCTTAGTTCCAGTTTCCATCAATTCCTCTTTCATTTTCAGTATGCTATCCTTAACCCACATTTTCCAGGGAAGTATGTGTTCCTTCCTTCTTATCCATTCACCACCTTATTCTTTCCTATTCCTTTATCCTATCCAGAGCACTTCTTTCCATCTTCCTGATCACCCCGGTTTTTCTCTTCCCTTTCCAGTTCTTTGCATTATGATTCTGTGTGCACAGACGTATGACTGTGCTTTGCATTTGCATTGTGTAAGTTCACTGACCACGTATGCATGACAGTTATTTATAATAACATTACATGAAATTTATTTTAAAATGTTGAAGACATCACTAAGATCTCAGCAAGCTTGGTAAGGTTCTTAAAAATGACTTGACTGTCTATTTACCATTTTTGTGCCTTTAAAAGGTTTAAGCTCTTGAAGCAGTAGTTTAGATGTAGGATATGAGCACTGCCATCATTTTGCCATCATTTTGTAAAGGAAGTTTTGTTAGTACAAATTCAAACATTTCTAAAACATATCTCTTACTATGTGACTGCTATTCTTGTTTGAGCAACCCATGGTGGCCAGTAGAACCTCTTAGAGTTCTGCAAAAGCAGAAAGTATTCTTGAAAACAGCAATTGTCTTGAGAAATAAAAGTAATTTTAAACAGGAGTTTTTTAGTTTTTGTAACATTGCTTTGTGGAAAGGTATAGGCAAAGGCATGAAGCACTTCCTATAGTGAGAAGAAAGTAAAGGGGTTTATTTACATAACAAAAGGAGAAATGAATCACCTTTTACCTTGTAATTGGAAAGTGTCTTACAAATTTAACTACAGTGTAAATTCCAACCTGTGAGATAATAATAACCTCTTAAACATGAACTTATACTTCACTACTGTGATCTAGCTAGCTCTAATTAAAGTGTAGAGCTAGTGTTCACTGACTCTAATTAAAGTGTACCTGATGCACTTATTTCTGTGATCAATTCCACATAATTTATAGAGCAATTTGTCCACAAGAGGATGTACATTTTAACGTGCTTAAATAGGCAGTTACTTTGATTTTAATCTTTCAAATCTGAAAAAAAAAAATGACCAAGTCATATGACAGAATAACACCAAATACTTTCTGTTCTATTATATGTGTTAGTTTTATCAAAAGCCTTTTTAAAAATAATATAGATATGCTAGTGCTTTAAGCACTAGCTTTGGCCCTTCTCACCACCTTTAGAAAACCATCTTGTATTATTTAGGAGACATAATGAAATGCTTATGGGTCTTAGGCTTTAGCATATGCAGCTTAGCTTTTTTTGTTGATTGCCGATACACTGCCTTGTAATGAAACTGAGAAAATTAAAACAAACATTTTTTTTGGAAAGATTGTATTCTGTAAAACGAGCTTGATGTAGAATTTTTCCTTGCTCCTTTAGTTAAAGGATTTCTTACATCCTTTTTAGTTAAATTAGAGTTCAGGTAGAACTTGAAGTGTCTGTATGCTATTAGTTGACAGTGCAAGGTCCTTGTCAGACTTTAGGTAGGTATTTACATCCTAGTACATGCCAGACTACTTGTTTCCATCTAGTAATATAAATGGATGTTTTATAAGCAAGGTTATTTAAAAATAATAATAAGAAGAAATGTGTAAAATATTTTAGAGGTCTGATATACTTCGATGAGGAAAGTGAATGCCACTTTACTGCAGGGTTTTTTTGGCGGTGAAGTGGTCCCTTATTGCTGAATATGTTTTGTAGGTTTTAAGTTTTAGACTGTAATAATGGTTTAGTAGCTTAAATTACTCATTTAAGTGTATTTTGAGGATTAAATAAACTACTAGCTATCAGTTTTTAAATCAATAAATGAGTTTCAAATAGCTGTTTCTCCATGAGTATGTCTCAGCTCTGTTCCTCAAGTATGCAATTGTTCAAAGTTTGTGATAAGTATTCATCATAATCTATTAAAAAAAAAGTTGAGATTGTAAGGATCATCATGATAAGAATGATGATTAATAAAACTGCAATAGGGGAAAGGAGTTTATTGAAAAAGAAAAGCAGTGTTATATTTTTCATATAAAAGCAGACATTACTCTGTAAAAAGGGAACCAATGTGTAGTTTTATGAATAATAAGAAATGTCCAGTGATGTAACATTTTTTATTACAATTGGGATGCAAGAGAAATCTTTTATTCTGTTCTCACAGAGTAAAAGAGAAATGAGCTGAAGTTACACAGAGCTGATGTGGGGATGTGGGAAAATACAAAAACCTAATGAAAACTTTGCCAATTTTTTTTCCTTTTTATTTTTTTTTCCAGTTAACCTGATATCCTTTATTGGTAAATATCCAGGACACGATTAATTGAAGGTTATTTCAGGAAAAATTAAGAATCACTTGTTTTGTTTTGTTTTTGCTAGAATGAAGACGTGATTTATTGATTTATTTTTTTATAACTGATTTTTCAATGCATGTTTCTCATCTAGCTGCTAAGGAAAAGGCATATAGGAAATGACATAGTTACCATTGTCTTCCAAGAGCCAGGAGCGCTTCCTTTTACTCCAAAAAATATTCGTTCCCACTTTCAACATGTATTTGTCATTGTCAAAGTGCATAATCCTTGTACTGAAAATGTGTGCTATAGGTAAGTAGAACCTTATAGCTATTTAAGTTTGCTGTTAAGAATGCAATGGAACTGCTTTTCCTAACAGTTTTATACTTTCTAGAGATACGATATATACAATTTTAAAATTTCTGCTTCATTTTCTATGAGTTTGAAACCCCAATGTCTCTCTTGCTTATCTAAACTAATGGGGCAGTCTGTAGATTTAAATGAGTGTGCGAAACTGTGTTGTTCATTCATGAGCACAAAAATGGGATATAACATTTTAGTGAAAATAAGATTTGCAGTCAGACTTGTGGTAATTAATTTAGAATTTGTATCACATATTTCCTTTTTTTGAAGTAAGTGATTTAAAATAAAATACTTTAGAATGCTGTTAATGTATATAAATCCCTGAGTATGACTATATGACGCCAGGGCACCAGGGTGAGTCATTGAGTTGAATGAGAAATTTTGGGGGATCATAACGTCTCAAATTTCAGTTCACCTTAACTCACAGTTAAGTTATTGCATCATGAATTTTAGCAAGGTTACCTGAGCTGGAAGCATATGGGAATTGTGCAAATAATGACAAGGACTTCAAAGACAGTGGTACAGATTTAGCAGCTATGAATGTTATATTTTATTTTTTTAGAATGAATTTCAAAGTACCTTGTGAGGTTGGATCATATTGCTTGTCGTATCTTCCAAAACTTGGTTTTGTTTTAGTATCTATTTCGTGATTACTATTACATGATATATGTATTTCATACGTTACATTTTTCTATTACTAAATTGTCTGTTTTTCATCCCAAATGTGAATGCATTTCAGTCAATCTAGTAGTAGTTGTATATAGTTTGCATGGTATTTTGAAATCCTTTTTACAGATAAAATATGTTACATAGATATCAATTGTAGGTATAACTGAGTGTCAGTAAGGAAAAAATATTTCCATTTCCCTTTAAATGTATATCTTGCTGTGAACTGTCCCTCTAAAGAATTTCAAATATTATGAAATTTTATGAACTTAGAATAGGCACTTTAAAGTGGTGCAAAATGCTCCCATTGCCAACATGTTTTGCACTGATACTTTTTGTCTGTATTCATATCTTATCCTTGCAAGATGTATAAGTATTGAAATCAATTCTTTGTATTCATATTTTTCATAGTTCTAATTAAACTGTGTGAAACCTGAAAATGATAGGTGGTTCTAAATAATTTTAAAAAATCTTGCATCTCCTTTATATCTTGCAAAGGATTTTTAAACTTACTCCACTAAACAAAAGAGACACTGACACCCTAAGCAGTCTACCTGGAAACCTCTGTGTTTGTATTATTATATTCGCAATGTCCTTTATACACGTAAAAGAAAAAAGGCATTTTTAAAACAGATGACCCAGTGAGTTTTCTTTGATGTGTCTAAGATATCTGAAAACTGACATGTTAAAACTAAAGTCAGTTGTGTAACTGGGCTGCACAGGTCACTACTTACTTTCTGATCTTTTTTTTTTTTTTTTTTTATATAAATGAATTAACCATTGCATTTTCTTTATCTTTCTAGTGTTGGTGTTTCAAGATCAAAAGATGTACCTCCATTTGGTCCACCTATTCCCAAAGGAGTAACTTTCCCCAAGTCAGCAGTCTTTAGGGACTTTCTTTTAGCCAAAGTTATTAATGCTGAAAACGCAGCACATAAGTCGGAAAAATTTCGAGCCATGGCCACAAGGACACGTCAAGAATACTTGAAAGATCTGGCAGAAAACTTTGTTACCACAGCTACAGTGGATACTTCAGCAAAGTTTAGCTTCATTACTTTAGGTGCAAAAAAAAAGGAAAAAGTGAAACCAAGGAAAGATGCACATTTATTCAGTGTTGGAGCAATTATGTGGAATGTGATCGCACGAGATTTTGGCCAGTCTGCTGACATTGAATGTCTCCTTGGAATCTCCAATGAATTTATCATGTTGATTGAAAAGGAATCAAAAAATGTTGTATTTAACTGCTCCTGCAGAGATGTTATTGGATGGACATCTGGATTAATGAGCATCAAAATATTTTATGAAAGAGGAGAATGTATTCTTCTGTCTGCAGCAGATAATTGTACTGAAGACATCAGGGAAATTGTTCAAAGACTCGAAGTAAGCACAATTTCTAAATTGGAATCTCAAAAACTTTATGAAGAATTGTCTACATCTCCTTTGAGATACAATTAAAAATGTCATCTGTTTATACTTCAGTACTGTTTTTAGTCTTCAGAGAACTATAAAAAAGTAATCCTCATGCAGTATATGAGAATCTATCAACCCCTTTTTCAGGGATGAGAAAATGAATACCAATAATTTGATAGACTTGTCCGAGGCTGTGGATGGTTTCAATATTGAAATCAGGATTGAAAGGCTAAGCTTTTTGTTTTCTCTTGCTGTAGCCTTTCTCAATTCACACTTCTGTAGGTAGAAACATATCTTAATTTAAAAATACACAAAACCTTAATGGGTAGAATATATTCACTTCAACTTTTTATTAAGAAAAAAAAGTGAATTTTAGAAAAATTTGCCACAAGTTGTTCTGCTGATGTGTTTAGTCTACACTGAGTAACTGCAGAAAGTGAAGAAAACTAGACCAATTAATGACAGCTTTTACAGCTGACTGGATAAAGATTTTCAGACACTTGTGACCATGTTAGCACACCTGTCCTGTAACTAACTATTCCAGTCAGTACAAATGAACTGACAGGAGCTCTAACGTAAAACTGCTGATGCATCTACGTCATGCGGTTATGCTTTGCCCTTTGATTTTGATTTAAGTGATGTAGATCATGTTGGTTTTGTTTATATTAGAGAAACTTGTTCTGAATTGAAATCATTATGCTTACCACTTTCACACTGGATAGAGTTGATGCTGCAGAGCCTCTGTAGTCCTACAGCCACTTCTAGCACAGTGCAGTATCCTGCTCTAGTCTTTCTCTTCCAAAGTACTATTAGCCATCAATGGATGAATGTCTAGACTTCTTTCCTCACTGTTACGTTATTATTTTCATTGGGTTATTCAGCTTCACTTTTCTTGCACAGATAATTTTCTTCTGAAGAATAGTGTAGTTCACTTCTGTTACGTATTGCTAAATAGACAATAAAAATTTCCACTTACTTAACACAGGTGGAGCAAAGGTTCAAATTTCTAGTGAAAACTTCTGCTGTCAGTAGTGATGACAGTTGTTTCTTGAAGACCTCCAGGTCTGGCAACTCAACAACCTCCCTGGACAGCCTGTTCCAATACTTCACATCCCTTTCAGTGAATAAATGTTTCCTAACAAACAAACAACAAAAAACCTTTTTCCTAAAAGTTACTAATTTTTTTAAGTTGTATGCTCCTTATTTACATTTTGATATAGAAGCCCAGATGTGACCGTAACATCCACTCAAAAGTGTTAAAAACTCTGATGCCACAATTCAGATGTTTATTTTAAAACCCTTTTAGATGACTTAGAACCCAGCTGACTTTTATCCAGATGAATAGGATACCTCTATGAATATCTAGATCAAACAAAGATGTGAAAAGCTGCAGACTGATCTTGGTTTGAACCAAAAGAATAAGTTCTGGAGTGGAAAAAGCTGGGACTTACTGTTCTAGAGTCTGATCTGTACTGGGGAAGGAAAATCCGGTGATATAAAGTAGAGAGAAGGAAAAGTAAACTATAAATGGACTTGACTGTCTGGATTTTAAGACAGTAAAGGCAATGGATCTGAGCTTTAGGACAATATCAGATGGCTAAGAGAAGGATTAAACAAAAAAGCTTAATGGATCTTCAGACATCAATCTGAGTAGGCTAGAGTTCATTATAAGCCTATATGCTAAAAATACTCCTTTCTTCATAGGATTTAGAGGCTATCTATCTTTTAATTTCATCTGTGTTGTGTGCATTCAGAGAAGCCATCTCTTTGTTCATGCACAGCCATATGTTCAGAGAAATAGCAACCAAGTACGCAGAATGACCTATTTTGAAGTGGAGCAGCACTATGTTTTGTGTGACATTACTATGTAATTTGCCATGTCATATTTTAGGGGATGTGCTTGTGGAGGGCTTGATCTCCTGAAATCCTTTTTACCTTTGCTTTGGGACTAGCTTGATCTATGGCAAGAATGTTCATCTTTCTTCTCTTACAACTTTCAATTATTTAATTCAAAGGTGTTGTTCTGACTGCTCTGAGTTTTGTTACATTATATATAAAAATGAGCCTGCTTAACAAAATCTGAATTTGAGGGTTGTGGGCTAGTCTATATAGTGACAATTAATTTTAATTGAATATGAAGAAACTTGGTCTTGTTTTTAACTTTCCCAGTGACATTAAAAATCTTATCCCATCTCAGTAATGTCCACGTGTAGAGGTAGTAGCAGTTAGGAACCTGACTACAAGTGAAAATAAATCAAAATGGTCTTCGTTGTTAAAGTCTATAGAAGAGATGCTGCTAGAGCTGAAGCACTTCACTCAATTTGGCTCATGTTATATCTCAAGCTTAATACTGCCTAATACTGAAGAAAAAATGCCTGCACACCTGCAGTCAGTCAGCCTACAAGAATGAAGTATCTGACAGGATAGCATTTTGCTTGCTTTGTGTTTTGAAGCAAAAACAGCTGTTAAGTTTTCAATAAGATATAAATGGTGTTGTGTTAATGTTGGGTTTGGGGGGGGGGGAGGAATTTAACACAGGACAGCTGCTTGCTTTGGAGTTGTAAGATTTTAATATTGTGAAGTGTTCTGTTCCCTTTGTTTTATGCAGAAAACTTGAACTACAAATATCAAAACTATTATTAGCATTAGTATATTGAAGATAATAAATGCCAAGCCATACGTGGCTTTACAAGGTTTGAAAAGTGACGTTTGTCTGTCCAAAGAAATGAATGTCCTAACTATCTGGTACTTCTTTATAGATAGTGACCAGAGGATGTGAAACCACAGAAATGACCCTTCGGAGGAATGGGTTGGGCCAGCTTGGATTCCACGTGAACTTTGAAGGGATAGTGGCAGATGTGGAGCCCTTTGGTTTTGCATGGAAAGCAGGCCTAAGGCAAGGGAGCCGCCTGGTTGAAATCTGTAAAGTGGCTGTGGCAACTTTGACTCATGAACAAATGATTGACCTTTTACGCACATCAGTGACAGTAAAAGTGGTGATTATTCAGCCACATGAGGATGGAGCACCTAGAAGGTAACAAGCAACAGTCCTCAATGTGATGTTTACATCTGTTTTTTTCTCTGCCACAGTTTACATGATTGTTTTTGTGGTTTTTTTTTTTTTTTTTTTTTTTTTTTTTGTGACCATCAGGAAGTTGTCATTGTCTGTCGTGTTCGGTGGTAACAGTATTGAAGCTCTTAAAGCAATCTTTTTCCCCAAACCATTACTGGCTTGTAATAGATTAAATTCCTTATAAGTTCCCATTTAAAGGGAAATCTACATTTACATGGTTCGAAAGGGTAAGAAGTAAACTTTAATGCCTTGTGACTGAGCTATTATAAAAACTGATATGACTTCTTTCCTTCCACAGGATAATTTTATATTTTAATACTAACTTTGGAAATTTTGAATCCTCTGAAAACTGTACCTTTTATTTCCTTGAAGCTTCTCTGACTCCTGTCCTATAGGAAAGGATGATGATAATTACTTATTATTATGCATTACTATTGTATTATTATTTTAATTTCTTACATCAAAATTTTAGCAAAAGTAAGGAAATAGGGAAAATACCGTGTTCCAGACATACACAGTACCAGGTCTTAACTGTCCTCCTTATTTTTTGTAGATATCTAATTTATTCATATTAAATATTAAATTACATCAATGAAATCATCAGTTAAAGCAAAAAAATATATTGCTGTAACATGCAATAGATGATCACACATTCAGGAAAAGGGTGAAGTACAGATTATTACAGTCACTGTACAGTTGTTTTCATGGATGAAATACAATGTTCTGTTGTCAGTATTCATTTTTTCTCTGTGACAAAGATTTTTGCTCTTCTCTCCATTTTGATCATTACTGAGGTAGATAAAATAGGTAAAATTTTAAAACTTTACAGTAATAAGTTTTTCTCACACTTTTTGTGGGCATTTTTAATTTGGCTCATCCTAAATGAGAACTGTATTACAGTAAATTGAATTGTCTACTTGTAAAAGGCCATCTTTAAATCTCTTGTTGATTTTTAATTTAACAGAAAAAAAGCATTAGATGTGTTGCTTTTGGCAAGACAACAAGCCATGAAATTTTACATAGCATGCAGCTCTGTGAAGTTGGTGCCAGCTGTACACGAATACTGCTTAATTGGTGGCAATTCTCCAAGTAGTCATTGGCCTGATGAATGACACAAAAGTGCCCTTCCCTGCCTCAACCTGTGTGTTGAAGCATTGGTTTCCTTTCTAAAGTAAACGTGTGTGAATATAGAATACTACCGTTTTGCTTAGTTGGATAGAATGTGCAATTAAGCGTCTCTTTGCTTAGCTTTGCTATTCTCACCATCTGCTTCTGGGGATGAATTTTCACTGACTTGTTTGGTATACATTTCCAAGCTGTTTACAGAATATGAGCCTAATGAGCCGATCCTATTATATTGAAGGTAAAACGTGTATTTTATAGTCCCTGATGGAAAAATGCATACTGTATGAATTGTTTATATCTTCTTAGATACGTTTTTAGAAATGAAATGTTAAAATCCCAAATCAGTGTAAGATACATGGCACTCAGTCTGTGTGTAGGAGGACTTTTAACTGAGGAGTAGAACCTAACTAGGAAAAATCTGCAAAAGCTGTTCTTGTTTGTAAATTTTTTTTTGCATTTTTTTAAACTGTGTAACTAATTACTAAGGAAAACGAATTTTTAAGCTGTTTCTATTCTAAAGCATGAAAAGCGCCAAAGTATTTTTGAGTTCTTTTCAGCCTCATCTCTCTAGTATTTAAAAAAAAAAAAAAAAAAAAAAAAAAACCTTCTTAAATATCTCTTTCCTTTCAAATATCAGCTTCTTGCAGAAATGGAAAGTACCTCGTTTCCCCCCCTTACCTCCCCAGAATATGAATAGTAATTTCAGTTGCGTCATTTGAAAGAGATCTCATATACAAAAAGTTTTGAGTTTGTCTGTCCCAAATGTTTAAAATCTAAGTAGAGAAGACAGAAAGCAATATAAAGATACCAAGTAACAAGACTGAGAGTTTTAGTTGACAAATGTGACCTATGACACTGTTCATAAAATATATTAACGAGAGGTGGAATGAGAAAAAGGCAGGAAGGCATAAATTGCCAGCAGTTTGGAGAAAGAAGAAACTCTCTTGGTAATCGCAGCTGCTTACTAGCTAAAACTTGTGCATATACATTTCCCTATTTCCTGCTCCACTGCTTGTCGTAGCCACCTGCAATGTCTTGTTTTTACAGTATCATAGAAACACAGAATATTTGAGGTTGGAAGGGACCTCTAAAGATGGAAAGTCCAACCTCATTGATCATAGCAAGGTCAGCTAGAGCAGGTTGCTCAGGGCTGTGTACACTGGATTTTGAATATTGCTGAGGATGGAAACTTCACAACCTCAGTTCCAGTGTTCAATCATATTTACAGTAAAAATGTTTTTGCTTATGCTTAAGTGGAATTGCCCATAATTCTCTTTGCACATTTCCTCATGCCCTTTAACCATACAGCACTGAGAAGAGTCTGATTCTTGGCATCTTTTCTTCTCTTTACCTCTCTCAGGTATTTATACACATTGATAAGATCTCCCCTAAGCTGTCTCTTCTCCAAGTTTAATGCTTCCAGCTCTCTCAGCCTCTTCTTGTATGTCAGGTGCTCTAATCCCTTAACCATTTTTGCTGGGCTCTCTCCAGTATGTCCATATCTCTTTTGTACTCTAGGTATCAGGTTTACCTAGAAATTTATAGGCAGTAGTTGTGCATTTAAACAGGATTATCTAGAGAATTAGAATTAATTTCGCATTCATTTGACAACAAATTCCACTGTGTTTGTCTAGAGAATCCATGTATGAATATAGGATACAATCAAGTCTATGAGAGTAATTTCCAGTAGATATGCGAGCAGCAGTTAAGGCTGTTGTGCCTGCTCATCAGGAAAGAACTCTTTCACTGTCAAGTAGCTCCAATAATTGTCAAATAACATTCCAAACAGACATCCAGATATTTCCTTCAAAGCTGAGGTTCCATCAGTCGTTCCATACCCTGCATGTTTAGAAGAAAGGTAGCTCGAAAGCAGAAGTAGGCTTAATGTGTATGCTTCGATAATTGCTTTCATCCAAAAGTGGACTTGGAGCTTTTCTTTTAAGGAATGATCCTTCACTCCATCTGGTACGTGCAGAACAGTGGATTTGGAGGCTGAAATGGGTACCTTGAAAGTTTGACACGTTTTATGGAACAATGTGGTCTTCTGGCAGTTGGATTTATCTTTCCGTATTTCAGTCTTATTTCTCAGTGTGCGTATTGATAGTTTATAATATATTTTATGTTCATGCATAATTACTATAAACAAAAAAAAAGTGGTTTTAACTTCAGGCACTATTTTTTTCCACAGGGCATAGATACAAATATGCATGAGTTTTTATGTTTCTACAAGAGTCAATTGAATTAAAACTTAACATAAATTTAAAAGAATATTAATATAATTTTAGCCAAGAACAGTTTAGTTTCATGGAATTTACCTACGTATCATTTTATTGCCTGTCTTATAACAACTGAGGTAATCAACTGATTTCCACTACTTGAAAAAGTGGTTTCTGCTTAACTCTATCTGCTGAGTTTTAGGAATATGAAGCAATGAGGACTTTCTCTTTGGGTTGCTTATTCGCACTGGTTCCTTGCTGGGATAAGTTACTGAAGTGAGTTTATACAGATTGGACTGAGTGTCTTGGGAATTATACCCTTCATATGAAACCAAGTTTCAAGTGTGTGTGCGTTTCCAAAGCAATCCTACTCCCTTAGAAAAATATCCGCTGAAGTGGAGATCTTTTTAATCAAGTTCTTGTTTTTTTTTTTGTTTGTTAGCTCACCCACAAATAATCTTTAATACATCAGCCCTTTATATTTAAAAAAACAAAAACAAAAAAAACCACAAGCAAGCAACAAAACAAACTATGAGCATGAATATACTGTGAATATTAACAATGAACAATTATTTTTTCTGCAAAATGTCTTGTATTAATTTCTTTCAATATGAAAATTATTTGGAATGTTAAAGGTGCTTACAAATGAATGTTAGAGTGATCAGGAAACCACGGAAATTTTGCTCAGTCAGTGCATTCCATTACTTTCTTAATATATAGATCCTTCTACCTATAGTCATGATAGCAGTATATGCAAAAGCAATCATGGGAAAAGGCCTTTCATTTGCTATCCTGTAGAGTTAATGGACTTGAAACAAAGCTCCTACTATTTTCAGATTGCTCCAGCAATTAAATAATCATTCACAAATTGAGAAATTATAATTATTTGCATGGCACCAGGCTGATATTTAGATAGAAGGAAGAAATGTCTACTTAAAACATAAACTCTTTAAATTACGGTTACAGATTTTAGAACAGAAGTGCTAGTCTGTATGCTCAGATCTGAATAAGTATTCTTGTCTCATATTTGTTTCTATGATTTGTCTTTACTTTTAGAATTGTCAATATGTTCTTCTGTTGTCAATATTACCTAGTACTACAGCACAGAAGCCAAAATTATACAGATTTTAACAGGAGAATAACAATGTTCCTTCTAATTTGCTTTCGCTGGTGTTGTCACAGTAATGCTCAAGGACACTATCTCCTTAATCAGTCAAATCCAATCAAGAAATTCAAGTACTTCCAAATCCATTTTAAACTCTAGTGTTGCATTCAGTTAGAATCTTTCTTGCTACATTGAAGCTTATTTGTCTGAGCTCATCTTCTGTTATATATAAAAATGCTCAAGAAAGCTATTTGTGGGAAGTTTAGAAAATGAACAAAACTTAAGGCAAAATTCCTAGGGATGGGCAAGAAACAGAAGGCCAAGTACAACCACTGTAGGAGAAGTAACAGTGGTAGTTTCCACCTGTTTGTAAACAGTTGTTCTGTATTTTTTTCCTGCTGTTGCTAGTAAAGGTTAAGATTGATATGTTTTTATAACTATACCTAAGACTACCCGGGGGCCATTATTAGATACTACTGCATTTCTTTTGAGGTTATTTTATTCTCTTGAACTTTGAAAATTCTTATGAAAAAAACAAATGGAATGACTTTCTGTATTTTCCAGTTTTGATACTTGTTCTTCTTGAATGATTGTGATCTTAATAGACAGTTGTGTTTCTAAGGCTTTTTTAAAGTAATAAATAACCAGCAGAGTATTGAATGCTTGAAAAAAAATGTTTTTAGGAAGTGTGGAAGTGTTTATTTAGTGGAAGAGTTCACATCTTCTCTGAGGGGCGTTTTGCCATAAGCTCATGCAATAGTTCATAGGCCTTTTTTTTTTTTCATCTCTCGACTTAAGAGAGTTCCCCTGGGCTGATCCCCATTCTGGACTAAAAAGAAGCCATTGTCTAAAACTGCTGGCGTGACAGTGCTGGATTAACAATGTTTGAGGTACATTAAAGCAGAAAAATCTGAAACTAAACTTTTGCTTGTACAAGTTTGAGTGCATCCAACTAATTACTGATTACCAGCCCTGCCACTAACTTGAGAAGAATGCAAATACCTGAAAACTATAATTTGAAAGTTTCATTACTTTTTTTTTTTTTGTAAAGGTAACCGAGGGAACTATTGCTAAGGAACTATAATGATACTAATTTGAAGCCACATCGCTTGCATAAATTATTCCTATGTACCTAACAACAACAAAGGAGAAAATGCTTAATTTTCTTTCCCATCAAATTATTGTGTTTTTGTAGCATTGTTAGATTCAGGAAATATGAGACATGAACTGGGATTTAGCCTGATGTATGGAGACTCCTGCCAAAACTGTTCTCTGTCAGAACTCTGATTAGCAGCAGAGATTATTAACCTTGGGCCATCACATTTAAGTGCAAGCCCTAATATTGGGGTCAGCCTCACACTAAGATCTTTTGGCACACCCCCACACTCTGAATGTTGTGCCACTCCTCCTGTGTTTGGAAGGGTGGCAGCACTAGCAAACAGTGCCCCAGCACAGGGAACAGGACAGCCCATACCTTATCTTTAATATGTCTTGCACCAAGCCATGAAAAGGAGAGGAGTGTTTTCATCTTTGCAATCAGCTCAGTTGGCTACCAGTTTTCAGGTTATATTAGACATCTCCCTGGGCACTGCTTGTGGAATTCTACTGGCAACAGTCTTTCTGTATTTATTAAGTGGTTTATCAGGACCTTTTATAAAAGATTGCTTCTATTGATTTTTCTCCTTAATTTTAGCACTTCTATTCCAGTCATTACACATTCTTGGGAAGAGTTAATTGCTGTCAAACTTTGAGTAAAATTTCCTCCCCCATGATTGAAAATTCCTTTAGATAATACTGTAGGTCAATTACTTCTTTCCAAAATTGGCTTATTTTTAATACTGACTTTGAAATATTATGGTATCTTGTGCATGGTTTATTGATTTAGATTATCAGCATTTAGGGTACTTTCTACAAAATTGTAAGACAGATCAAGTGTCTGGAGGGTAAAAAAAAAAAAAAAAAAAGTTATCATAGAGTAATTGTAGTGTTACTGTCAAGATCCTGTTCACTGATTTATTTTTTTTTTTCTTCCTGATTCTTTCGTCTGTAGCTGACATAAAGATGCAGTATAGGTCAATATGATAAATTTTGTAAACAAGGTAATTTATGCAGAAAATTTTCCCTGTTCCATCTGAAGATGTGCATCATTCTCACAGTTACTAAAATTGCCCTACTACCTCCTATGAACTAACATTCTCTGGCAGTTAAGAACTCCAGGCATGATTGAGAAGACTTTTACTATGCAGCAAGTGCATATTCTGCTAAGGTGGAGAGAGGTATTTAAAATGTCTTTAATGTAGCATCAATGATAGTGCTGTGCAGAGAACACTTACAGACAACCTTTGTACCGTTCATTTCACTTACCTACACTCACAATTCAATCTAACAGATGTATTGTACCTGACAAAAGATCAAGCACTTCAAATTGTTCAATTGGTCCATCAGCTGAAGTAAAATATACATATAACCACTTAGTGTATGCTTGAGGAATTTCTATCTTTCTGTATCAAAAGTATGGTCAACCTGTCATTTTTCTTTTGTAAAAGAGAAATGGATGAAAGTTTCATTTAGCAAAGTTTAAAATGTACCTTCAGAATTGCATTTCACTGAACTCATCTTAAGATTGGATTACTGTCAGTCTAGGTGATTACTACACTGTGCAGTTGCTAAAATTTGCTGCTGGCTTCGTAGTCATCTGTAGCTTGGTATCTTTATGCTGTCTCAAAGAATGCAGGAGAGAGATACTAACTGAAAGTCTCTTACTGCTCCGGGGAGCTGCTTTGGAGAATATCATAGGTCCTCCCACTGAAGTAAGGAATGAGAAGTGTTAAAAGGGCTTTTGGTAACCTTGATGAGGTCTTAGTCCTGATCTTGTCTCTGTGCTATCTTAAAGATTATTTCAAAATCAGGTTTCAGTCTGAACTCAGTTCTTTTTGAGCTCAAAGAGGTAGGTCTATTTGCTACTTCTTTTGTCCTCTTTGTTACTTTTCATTTCCATTTCTTATGCTGAGCATTCTATAAGTTCTTCATCCTAGATGTTGGTTTTCCTGGCCCTGAGTTTTCCAAATCTTCATTCAAACTTGTGAATTTTGAAGGTTTTCCTCTTTAATGTCAGAAAAATCTTTCCTATTTGTCTGTTTTCCAAGTAATGCTTCCTTATTGACAATAGCTTTTCAAGCCTTTATTCCCCATATTTATTATCTTTTGATGTGGCTGTCTTCCTGTTCTCTGGGATTTGGAAACGTGACTTGCTCTGCTTGAGTCCTGCTTTCCGTCAGCAGAGACTGCAGGGGTTGTTATTGCCCCACTGATCAGACAAGCCAAACATCTTGGTTGCTTTGTGTTGTTTTTTTTTCTCCTTTTTTTATTTCTTGACTAACTCCTTTCATCCAATGCACGTGTCCTGTCTATATTCCTCTTCTCTTTTACATACAACAATACAGGCGTAGAGGCTTTTAGGAGGCTTCAAAATTGTTTGTCAGCTCACTGATGCCAAGATTCTGTTTAAAACTGAATAGTAGCAAAGATCAAAGGACAATGAATGTATCTTCATAAAAGAGGGCTTGTCAGCTTCAGCTCTTCTCTGAAGCTTCTCTGAAGGGACTACCATGCAGTTATTATTCCCTTAAAACCAGTAAAGATAAAGTGGGCAGCAGCCTTACCACCTGAGGTTTCCATAAGCAGTCTCACTCATCTGTTGTGCTATGAATTTGTTTTAAAGTAAAACCCATTCAGTATTTTTCAAATGACATCTCTTTCTTTTTTGATGTGTGACTGCTGTTAATAGGCTTTTGAGATGTCGTAACTTGGAAGTGTTTGTCTCGACTTCTTTGACCAAAGTTGCCTTCACCATCTGGTCTTATCCAATGTCTCTGGCTCGCTCTGTAATTGATGTAGAGAGCCAGTGGAGTCCAGGGCTTACCTCCAGGAGGCACCTCAGAAGGTCAGAGAAAGGGAAATAAGCGTATGTCTCATGTAATTACACAGCGAGTCTAAGGAAAACTAAGCTACTAAATTCTGCTTTTTAATCAAATCCTTACTACTAAATTCTGCTTTTTAATTAAATCCTTACTACTAAATTCTGCTTTTTAATCAAATCCTTACAATTATGTGAAATCAATGCCTTATTATGTGGTTTTAATAGGTTGCATGGTGGGTTCTCATTCTCTTTGTGACACCTTGTGAGAGAACTGCTGCAGATGAGAACAAACATGCACAGTAATAGCGATTGCTTCAAATGTTTGAGTTGGGAGAATGCAGTTACTTACTATACCAATACATATACATATTGTCTCTTTATTGAGAAAGATTAAACGTTTTGAATTGAAGTGGTGATAGTAAAGGACAATTTCAGTGCAACACAACTGGTGGACACAAATGACTGTTTCTATCCCTACGTCCCCTTTAGTAGCTCAGGTCTGTGATGCATTGAACTGATGTTAAATTGTAACCAGTTTTTCCACTTTTGTTGTTATGCTAACAAACCATTTATAGCGATGCATGAAATCTAGAGATTAAAAATCATGTTTTTGTCAGCTCACAGCACCTCCAAATGCTATAGACACTTAAATGTATTAAAATAACTTGAAAATCTGTTTTTTACACAGTTAAGTTGGTGTCTAGCTTTACCAAATCAAGCAATGCTTTTTGTATCCTTTTATTTCTGGACTTCCGTAGCATTAGAAATTAGCACAACATTTTCATTAAATGTATTTACAGCACACAATAACGTAACTTTTAAATATTAAGACCTTGAGATATATATACTTTTTTTTACATATTCTTTTAAAATAATTTAAAAAAATAAAAATTATTAAAATGAAATAAAAGTTCTCCTGCAACACCAGTCCCAATACATATTCTTTATCCAGTGGAATCAGTTATGGTATTACAAATAGAAGTTAGATAATGGTTCAACTGAATATTTAATAGGAGATTGCATTTATGCAATGATCAGTTGTTCTTCATTCAAGCTAACCTGGCGATAGATCTACAGCAAAATAAATAAATAAATACTTACTGGATTGCAGACATAAAGTAATTGATTCTCTGTTTCTGATCTAGGAAGTAGCTACAATTATCATCTTAGATGTATCAGTATACTGCAGTATCTGTTCTTTGGGCAGTGTTTGTGAAGCAGTAAGGTGTAACGTCCATGTAAATGTGGAACTGAATGGCTTGGCACTTTTACATTAAAATAAATAAGCCTATGTGACACAGGGAGTCATATAAATTAGTTCTATTCTAGCCATGGATTTTTTTTTTTTTCCCAGCTAAAAGCCATACTGGTGCTCCATTTTGGATTTAAAAGTACCATTTAGATTTTTGTTTTATTTGCAATAAGGTTGTAAACCTTTTTTTTTTTTTTTTTTTTTTTTCCAGAAAGTGTCCTCGATCAATTTGTTGTTTGTCTGTTTGTCAGTTAGAGGAATACATTTTAATGAAGTAAACATACTCGTTTAAGAATTGAAATTATTTCTCTCTGTTGGAGAGCTTGTTAGCTGTTTTTATATCATGCTTTAGGTATTCAGTTAGCAAGCTGAGTCAAACTAATAGTAGCAATAATCTATTTTGACTTCAAAACCCATGGTTATTCTTACAGCACTTTAAATACCCCCTATGAAGTAATTAATAAGGGATACAATGACAATTACATGCTATACTTTTCCCAATTACTAAGACAAACTGTGAAATCAATATCCTAATAGTTAAGGTTAGGGAGGGGATGATTTGTTTCTAACACTTATGGTCTACGGGAATTTAGAAGGGAATGAAATAACTTTGAAATCAGCAGAAGAATGATTGAAATAGCAGCATACTTAATTGCTGAACTTCGTAATCCAATAATGAAAAACTACATATGGCTGCCTGAAAAATTATACAGCACACTAAACTAATATTAACATTGCTATATCATCTGTACGTTCTTTGTTCTGTTTTGTATATAAGGTTTTATGAAAATCTTTAATTGAGTAATCAATCTTATGTTATTTTTTTCCTTTAAGAGCCTTCTGCATTCGCATAATGTTATGGCCCTGCTCTGGAAATGAATTAAGGTTGTACTGCTAGGGGCTATTGTCTCTTAGACCTTGGCCTCATTTGTTACAGACAGTGAATGAGGTGGGGGAGCCTTATGAAGAGAAGGCTGGTCTTGGGATATAAGCAGTTGAATATTGCTTATTCTATCCAAGAATGCTTATTCTATCCAAGTTTCTCCAGTAGAAATGTTAGTGTGAGTCTAGGCAATTAGCTTAACACAGCCTTTACAGTTTTCCTCATTCTAAGAGCCAAATGTGTGTGTTGTGACTTTTCAGAACTGCGAAACAATTTTTACAAATATTCATAAATGAACAGAGGTTGTTTGAAGTGGTGATCCGAATAAATGTGGCGCTCTTAGAGGAAAGACAGGGGAGGCTATTTAGACGTATCAAATTGACCTTCTGAAATTAACTGATAATTTTAAAACACTAGTTTCTGTATAGTTTCATTCCTTATCTGTGGTAGCAGACTGTTAGGGTCTTCTTACCTCCATAGGAAAGCTAAAAACAGAAAATCATTCACTGATGTTCTGTGATAAGAGGAGCTGGAAAGAAATTAGTTTTATACCCAATGAAAGTATGCAGCCATCAAATAATTTCTCATAATAAATCAGTGCTGAATATCCGACCCATTAAATCATAATGAAAATTACATATTGAGTAACATTGCTTCAATGAATGCTGCCTTTTATATGCATGGAATGAGGTAAAGAGCTCTTTGCTAATAGCAAGAGAGAAAATATATTTCTTTACTCCACCAACATAGAGAGGACAAATTAAAGAGTGTTCAGTATTAATCTTAAGATTTCCTTCCTTCTGAGTTCTTAAGCTTGCATAATTAATGTTCTTTTAATGTACAGCTTTAGCATGGTCCCTTAGATTTTGTTAAAAGTAAACAAACACAAAAAAATCCATGTCCAACTGTGCTACATCAGCAGAATTTACACACCAAATTTTATTGGTGAGTTTAATCACAGAATAACCTTGAAAAATCAGGAATTCTGAGTTCTGTTTTACAGTATTCTAGTGATCCCTCTTCAACTCATCTTCATCACAGCATCTTCTGCTCTACACTGAATGGCTCCCTATCTTCACCCTCAACACTTTATCCTTAGTATTTGTCTGAAATTCTTTCTTTAACTGTTTCATTTGGTTGAGTGCCAGCAGGAACTAAGATTTTATGCTGCAGGATAAACAATTTACCTATGCCATTACCATTAAATTAAGTAGCCAGAAGTGTTTGGTTGGATTGCACCGGGCATATACCGAATAGCTAGAATGTAACTGCTACAGTTGCACACATCTTCTTTTCTACAGCCTTGAATAACATAGTTAGCATTTTTATAATCCCTTATTTTTATCTGTTTACTGAAACATTGGGAATGAAAATAATCTTTTGAGGTTTGGTTCGGAAGCTTCAAGTAGTTTAACATATGCGAATTTATACTGCATAATTGTGTTAAGTCATTTGTGCCAAAGAATTTTCACGACTAAGGCTGTAAACACTTTGTACATGCTGTATTACAGTTTTTCTAGGTGTTTTTAATTTAGTCAGAAATTATGAATTTCTGGTGTTGAATTGATGATGATGAATTTCTGAATGATGAATGACAGTTTTCAACAAAAGCAGAGTTTGATTAGGACTGGGCTCAAGGGCAGGGCAGTGAATTTTCACTATTTCTCTCTGTAACTTGATGTGTTGCATTAGAGCCATTTAGGGTGTCTTCTTTACAGAAGTTAAAACAGTGCACGCTGCCTATCAAGAAGACAAATAATGGGCATTGTATGTGAGAATATAAAATACAGCTGCAATGGTAATCACTGCTGGCATGAAGTCTCTGTTAACTAATTGCTGAAAGAGTAACCCTTAATGCAAGTCCAGCCTGAGTACAGTAAATAGCCCCAAGGCAGACTGATCTTTTGGATAATGCTGTCACTACTTTTTGCTGAGTTTATACTTTCTGGGAATGCTGTTAGTATTTATCCATACTGTAATATTCAAGTCAAAGTTGTAAGGTTTGACTTTGTTTCATCTGCTTCCCTATTTCTCTTCTGGGCAATGAGATTCCCAGAATGAGAGACATTAGAAAGTGCTGTTTGAAAACTAATGGAAAAATATTTAGATGCTACGTAATCATTTGCATCACAGTTCTGTGCTTTGTCATTCAGTAGAAACTGGATGGATTCTAAAGGAGGGCTCTCAATAGCACTAAGAGATGTCTAGATTGCTGGGAAGCAACAGATATGTTTTGTGGTTTCAGATATGTACGTTTTCACATTAAGAAATGATTTGTATTTATGAAATTTAAACTAAAGCTGATACAGAAGAACGTGATATTTGCTGACATCTGAAAGCTTTATTTCTAGTAGATTTTATTATGTGAAACTCAAGCTTATTAATTTATAAAAGCTTAATAATTTTACCTTTTTGAAGGCACAGAGAGAGTTCAAAACCTTTGAGCACATGCAAGCAAATCTTTTATTTTGACACATTTCCTACCTGGTTGAAATGATAGCTTTGAAGCATTCAAAGGGCAGCACAAAGCTATATGAAGACCTTTTGGCACCCAGAAGAAAAAGATGCATATACTTCTGACTGCAGAATGCAAGATTTCTTTTTCTCTTCCCGCCAGTGAGATTGATCATCGTTTTATTTGTCCTGCAGGGGTTGTTCAGAACTTTGTCGTATACCCATGGTGGAATACAAACTTGACAGTGAAGGCACCCCATGTGAGTATAAAACCCCTTTCAGAAGGAATACCACTTGGCATCGGGTGCCGACTCCCGCTGGGCAGCCTCTCTCTCGTGCCTCTCCAATCCTAGGAACATCTGACAGACTGCAGTGCCAGCAGCTTCTCCAGCAGGCTCAGACAGCCATTCCTCGCAGCACTTCCTTTGATAGAAAACTGCCAGATGGTGCAAGGTACTATACTCTCCATTTAATGCCTGTCATTTTCCTAATGTGCCTTACTTAGGTAGCTCTGTTCTCTGGAACTTGTGTTGTAATTTTAATTCTGAGGTTGTGTGACAGGGAATCGACTGATTATAGTTCACTCTATGTGAAACAAGTGGCTTTTGTTGTTTGTGATGAAAGTCTGCTATGCTGAGGATCCTACTGATGAGGACAGCTAACCTTTCCCTTTAGTTCCAAATCAATAAAGTGGGAAACTCTTGTTGCTTTTTGATCTAAACAATGTCCTGTCCTCCACCTTTTGGGAGCCTACTTAAACAAATAATGAGCATAAATAAAATGAACTCAGTCCTTTAAAAACGAATGATTTAATCTCATTACCACACTATTGGCATAGTTTCAAAGGGTTCTGTAACTCATTACCAGTCCTTATGCTTTGCTTTGCTTTTAATTAAACAAAGCAGAGCTTGTGATTTGAATATATAACACCTATTAGATGATGGGATGGTATCTTTAAATCTTAGCTCTGTTCTAATTTAATCACAGTTCTTCATAAGAGAACAATTTCTTCTTAAAGTTTTAAATTTGTAAATGCATTGACCTTTGAATTATTTAGAAAACCATATGTTTTGAACAGAACTCTCTGTCCTTTATTGTTTGCAATTATTTCTAAATGTTCCTAATTGGCAAGGTCTTTCCACATGGGAAGAGGCATAGTCCTTTACCCTGGAGTGATGTAGTTCTTCTAATCTTCAAGACAAAAAGTATTGCATGTTGGGAATATCTAACTTATAAAAAAAAAAAATCTGAAGTACAACTCTTCTACAGCTTTAAAAAACTCTGGCTGAAATCATAAAATACTGCTATTGCTACACTAACTACCTCATGTAATAGAAAATAATTATTATTTTTTAGATCATTTGAAATATATACAAGCAATAGTAAAACATCTTTGAAAATGTCTATATCAGGGTCTGGAGAAGGCAGACTGAATTATGATATTTGATCATTCGTATTCTGCTTTTTTTTTGCCCCAGTTTCAACATTCCCCTGTCTATCCTCCCCCCAAAAAATAAGAATAAAAAGAAAAATTAAACAAACAAACAAACAAACAAAAAAACATGAGAACACCACGACTACATTTTTGTAACCATGTACATATAATTTTAGGACTCGAGTTTTTCCTAATGTCTTGTTACTGAAATCCTTGGTAGGATCTTGGTTAGATCTAGCATAAGGAGACAGTATATTAGAATGTCTACAAATACTTCAGGTTTTATGGAGCTTTATTAAGCATACTATATGCTTATATATAGGAAAAAAAATAAAGCTTTCTGACATGCTACTTATTTGCAAAAGAGTTCACAAATTTCAATTCCTTTAACATTCAGTGAAGCATGTAAAAGGCTCTGAAGACAGAGTCCATCTCTTGTCATGAATAAATTCCTGTATCACTTAAACAAAAAAAGTACAATGCAGGAGTGCCATTCTGGGGAGGGCATGGTAAAGAGTATCAATAATGAAAAGGGACCAAAATGATGAACTGTGATGTGTGGGTTCTGAAAAATGAAAAGAAATGTTCCTAATTGGCAAGGTCTTTCCACGTGGGAAGAGACATAGTTAATAGCTTGACAGAGAGATGTGTTTAAAACAAGAGTTTTAAGTAAGGTTGATTGGCACTTATAGCCTTGCAAGGGTGAAAATGTATACTCAGGCTAGGAAAATGATGAAGAGATTTTAGAGGGTCAGAGTCACAATATCAATGTAGACAAATTGATGAGGAGCACAGGCGAGGAAAAGCAGGATGATAAAACAGGGAAGTTATGGCAGTTGGTCTGAAAATGAGCCATTGTTGATGTCAGTGATAAAAAGGTTCTTTTTTAGAGTTAAAAAGAGGAAGAAGCAATAGAAATGTTGATAGATGCGGTAAAAGGCTAGATATACATGTAGTGGAAGACTTCAGCAGCAGCAGTTTAGGTGCCCAATCCCTGGAGTGAAATTAAACTGGGAGCTGAACACCTGTGCTTCTACTACTGGGGAGAGCTAAGTGCTTTGAGAAAGCAATTCAAATGTTTGTGTTGAACAAGTTTGCTGTAATTAGTCATTAAGAAACACATGGATATTTTTGAACTCTACTTCTGCTTTTATAGTATGCCTAATTCTGTTACAGCTTCACATAATGAGTACCTAAAAGCCAAGCTTCAGTGGGACTCCCTTTTCTGCTCTTTCATGCCAAGAAGTTTCTGTGTACTTTAGTCTTGAGTCACAGTGGTAGGCAAGTGTGTCCTTTCACCTTCAGTCCAGAAACCATTCCTGAAAGCAGACAGATGCAACTGTTCTGTGAAGGAACTATGTGAGGCATTCACAGACTACATTTCTGTGGTTCTCCTTTTGTAGCCACCTTTTGTTTAGTAGGCTAATGGCTAGACATTTGTCCAGGAAATAGGAGGTTTCGTCTGTAAAAACCAGTATCCCAGTTTTGAGGACAGTGTCCCAAACATTTGTCTCGAGGCAAGAAACACATGGGATGATAATTTACCCTTTGCTTAATGCTGGTTCACTTAAGCTGTGCAAGAAATGCAAAGTTCTTGGCAATAAAAAAGAACAAACAACTGAGCTCAACTGTAGCCTATAGACTAATTCATTTGATTGCAAAAGGCTTAGTCCTGTCAATGTTTATCAGAGTAGGACATGCTGAAGAATTATGCACTATACCATCTACTTATGTGTGTTTGGCTATTAAACAAAATAAAATAGCAAATGTCTTGGAAATTTTCAAGCTGATCAGTAAAGTTGCTTATTAAATGTCATGCCCTTGGGGAAGTGTTGTGCATAAATCCCAACGTACCTCTTTTCAAGTACATAAATTCATTTCTACTTATAGCCTTTTTTTTTTTTTTTTTTTTTAAAAAAAAAAAAAAAGGTATGACAAAAGAAGGGAAATTCAAGGAGAAGGGGAATTCAAGCTGATGTAGCTGAGGGAAATTGTAGAGTTATGGATATGTGCAAAAAGGAGGGGTAGGAAGGAGGTGATCAAAAACAAATCTCAACGTTGCATTTCAGCTGTCCAGAAATCCCAGAAGAGTAGTGAGAGACATTGCTAAGACAAGAGTCTCAAATGTTTAAAGTACAAAATAATATTATTCATGGAAATGTTTTATTGCTGCTCTATGTCACTGTATTAATTAAAAAAAAAAAAAAGAATAAAAAATATTGGTTTTACCTTATCTAAGTTACTATGTAGAAAATTGGATTACATAGAGCAATAAAAATGTTTCCAATGCATCATGAGAGCTTCCCATACATATAGTTAGATGGCTAACCCAGCTGCTCTGAGTCATGAGTAATCCCAATTGTTTAGAATTAAAGCTGGAAATACTTTATTAGTGATTAAAAAATGTATTTAGAAAATACTTCTTAAATTTTTTGGAATCTATGATAAACCTATATGTTCCTCAAATGAATGTTCATAAAATATTCATACTGTGTATGCATTATTTGTAAAAATTAATGTTTAAAAGAAACACAGTTCAAATCTGAAACTCCACAAATATCTCAGTGCATCATTAATGATTCTAGTCAACATTACAGAAGTTCTCCAAGCAACCAGTCCTCATCCAGTGACCCAGGACCCAGTGGGAGCAGCCAGTGGAGACAGCAAGTGGGATATGATGGGTATTGATGAATTTTTTTTTATTTTTTTTTTTAGATCTTGTTGCACTTGTTGCATCTTCTTTCTGAAGCACACATCTGTGTGGATGCTCTGTATCACAGATATATCTGGGAAATCTGTTAGTAAAATATTAAGGCTCTTAAGGTTCACTGTAATTTAATCTGTATGCTGATAAAGTCTGAAAGTCATACTACTTAACCCTTTAGGACCAAATTGTTATTTTACAATTCAGGTAAATAAACAAATTTTAGCTTTGCTTTCCCAGGAACAAGACAGAAAGTAGCTGGCAAAACAGAACTGGAATTGAATAGTATTTTCTCCTCCTTTAGTTTTATTGGAAGGGTATTTAATTAAAAAAAGGAACTTTACAGTCTTCTAAAGTTTTGTTTCCTACTGTACTTGTTCCAGTGACATCCATTCTCTAGCATTTCTCCTCAAAAGAAGCAGCAATATTTCAGGACTAAAGAAGCAGCAATATTTCAGGACTCTTCTCCCTTTCAATCTGTTGCAATATGTAGATGTTATATTCACATATCCGTTAATCCCTTGATGCTGAAGGTTTTAAATATTAGCTATGTGTTAGTAAAAGACTACCCCAATATGCCGCTTATGTTTTAAGAATATTGCATGAGAAATCTGTTCTTTACTTTATCACTTTATTGTATAAATGTAGCTGGCAATGATACTTCTGTTATAAAATTTGGGCAATGGCAGTTTCTACATAGCATAATATAGAAACATTTGATACTTTCCATTTGGATTTAGGATTTTAGATTTGGATTTTGGATTTTTGTATTTAGGAAGCTAATTTTTAAGAAAAAATACGAGTACTGAAAACATCTTGGCTCCTGGTCTGTAAGCAAAATATTCTTCTGGCATGCCTGTGTATAAGATTGTCCATGTAGCAGATACATATGCATCATCTTGGAGATTCCCCAAAGTATTTCAGGTTATTCAGTGAAATCTGTGGCAGATAAATATATGGAAATAATTCAAATAAAACTACAGCTTTTATGCTTTTTTGACAGTTTTTCTGGTGTCATTTTACCAGCACATTAATTACTTGTAGCAACCTTATTTTAGTTTGTTGCTTTGTGAAATTAACTTCTGCAAATTCCACCAGAGAAGTTAGAGTTCAGTTATTTAAGATTCTTCAAATCTTACATAGTTTTAATTCTGGAGTAGTGACATCATAATTTTACATAAAATGATAGAGCAATGGATACAAAATACAAAACAATGGATCTAATATTAGCTTTCATACATGCTATGAGTTTGAAATCTTGCAAAAATACAGTTATTTTCATGGGGCTTAGTTTATAAAGCAGTTAAACATGTTAACATAGTTATTGACTGCAAAACCTTGGCTATTGAAGCCCCAAGAATGCATTTATTCTGGGAACTCAGTGTTGTCTTGGTTTGTTCACACTTAAGGCATAACAGTGGGCTGTTGAGAAAATTACATGTAAATATTTCTATTCAGTGTTTGGAAATGTGACTGTACTTGCTTGGTGGGAGGGATGATGACTTTAAACAAATCACTTGCAAAATACTTGCTTTGAAGAGTAAAAAGTGTTGTTGTTCATCATGTAAATAGTTTTATAGAAGAAAAAAAAAAAGCTTAATTTTCTGCTTATGTTAAAAGGTGCCAATCCCCTTTACTCCATGAACACCAAGGTACAGGCTCGCTGGAGTGTGAAGGAGGCAGAGAACGAGAGGAAACCTTGGATGGAACCAGACATTCTGGTAATAATACATACCATATCTTAAAAATAAATGTTCTTTGTAATGTAGTGCTTGGTGAAGTGCGGCCATGTTCTGATGTGGCAGTTTGATACCCAAAGAGCAGTAATATGACAACAAAAGCTGGAACTGTTACAGACAGTCTAATGGAATGTGGTGTGAGATATTTAGGCAGTATTTTGAACAAACTGCTCCTGAACTTCAGAAAGCTTTGTGAATGATGAAAAGCAGGTTTAGATCTTAACTATTCTGAAAAGTTGCACGTCTGTGATTCCAAAGAGTATACGGGTTTGAAACCTGATGCTAAGCCATGTGCTCTTTTCTTTGTACAGTATACTCACGTTTTTAGCATTCAGAAATTAAAACACAATTATTTATGGCAGAAACCAAGTGGCATGCACCATCAACCAAAGTCCTCAGCTCCTACAAAGACCGGGCTTTACAAAAAGAAGGCAGTGGCAAGGAGTCACCAAACAAACTTTCACATGTAAGTCTTTTACTTTAATGTCATTTGAAACTCTAAAACAAACAAACAGAAAAAACGCACTAAACAAAAATTGAAAAGGAAAAAAAACAACAACAACAACAAACAAATGAACAATAAAATTACAACAAAAAACATTCTGGTTTTAAATGTATTTTTAGGGTGTGTTTCTTTTGGTAATCTAAAAACACTACTCTGGGTTTTGGGATACAGAGTATGCTTACCTAGATGAGGGGTGAATTGAACATGCTTAATTTGTGTTTGTAAACTAAGAAACCCTAGAGGGCTTCAGTCTAGGGCACTGAGGAGATAAAAGCCCAACTAATATAGGCTTCACTCTGCTGTGTGTTTACAGCTTCATTTATAGTGGCTTGTTTAATCTGTGAAGTATTTCATATGCTTAAAAAAAAAAAGTTACATTTATGTTACCACTTGTCATGATGTGTAAAATACATATGTACTGTATTTATCAGTGAGCACTGTAAACATGTACTTTCTATGTTGGGAATGATGAAAAGATTTCTAGTCAACTAGTTCAGAGGTTTGTCTTCAGCAATGGCAAAATCCTCAAATGACTTAACTATGGAAATTTCACTAATGACATGGTTGGTCTTTTTCTGTTGTCTTTTGTACTTACATGGAAAACCTCTTATAGTTAGTGAGAAGCTGTACAATACTTTTAGACTTAGATTGGTAAAAATATAAAACCAAATTCTCTTCCTCTGTATGTTGATTCCTTATGAGAATTTAGCCTGATACTTTTCCAAAAAAAAAAAGTCATAAATAGAATCATGCTGTACAGTTATGTACAAAAATACTTCCCTTGTATCTTAAGCCAAAGTTTACACAAACCTGGAGTCATTATATGTAATAGTTACCATTAATCATAGTACTGAAGCTAAAGTTAAATGCTGAGTTTGCTTCATTTAGATTTTTTTGCTAATAGCAGCTCTCATGATGCTGGGGTTCTGAACAGAAAAAGTTCATGGTGGACTTACACTAATATTTGCACGCATATTCATGTGTGTAATGCAGGTGCAAGATAACTACATTGTACAAAGTAAGAACCAGTACCATTGCAAAGATAATACGTACAAGATGAGACTATTTTATATATGGTGTAAAACTGGAAAAAAAAAAAAAGTTATTGCCTTGTAAAGGGACCTTGTAATATTCACCTGTGCATCCCCTTTTTGTTCAGCTCAGTTTGCCATTTGACACTCTGCCATCTTTTGAATAGCCAGTGAACTTCTGATATCCTTGATTTCCTCAGGCTCTTTTTTATTTGCCTTGGATGATTATCTCCTCCTGATTTTACTTTTTATTCTTATTTTAATCTTGCTTCATGACATAACATTTAACAACATGTAACAATTAGGGTCACACTGAGCTTTCATAAAAAACATTTATTTTGGCACAAGAAAATGCATAAAATGACCCTGAGCTATGGCCATAGTGAACTTTGAACAGTTCAAGATATTTATATCAGTAGATTTTTCCCACATTCTCAGCTGCTTGCAGAGTTGGTGGTAACTGGACATGTATGCTCAGCAGCATATGGGAAATCTTTGGGAAGGGTTCATACACACGTTATGTCTTCTGAAGCTGATTTTGTCTTTGACCTTTTTTTTTCCCATTTCTTTCCACTTTGGTTCCATTTATAGTACAAAGTGACACGTCTTTTCTCCAGACACCTTTCTCCCAACTCTCTCCTTGGAAAAACAGCTCATTTGTATTTTTATCAATTGTTTCTTTATTATTAAGGAGGCAGCCATTTGTAAAGGCTAGGATGAATGCAAATGTAACCCCTACTTTTTTTTATTAATAATTTCTCAAATTTTGAGATTTACTAATTCCCATATGGAATAGAGCTGTTATTTCTGGAAGAGCTGCCTTTTCTAACTGCTTTTATGTATGAGCAACAGCTATGTTTATAGACATCTGCTAGGAAGGGGATCTCATAAAAAAGTTTGTTACCTTCCCACTTAGTTCTGCCTAATAGAAACCCATCTGCCCTTATTCTGGCTACTCTGTCACAAAGATAAGTTAATCCAACTCTCTATAAAATCTCTTTTCAGGAAACAGAACAAAACACAAAAACTTCTTTGACACAAATGCCTGATACAATTCTTCCACTTCAATTGCATGCTTAGTTGGGAGCCCTGTGACTTAACTTACTCTCATCTGGTACACATACATTGCACTTGGCTTTCAGTTCAGCCACACATCCAATTGGATTTGATCCAATAAACAGCGTATTTCACCCACACTGAGAAAAAGCCAAGGTTAATTCAGTCTTCAGTGTCCTTCAGATTTGCAGTAGAACTTGTTTAAACAAATAATTACAAATGCTTGTAGCTTTAACAAATGCTTATTTCAGCTGTTCAGAAACTCAATTTTATGGATGTTAAGCAAGTCCTATAATCAGAAAAGTCAAGTGTGATCTTATGATTTGCCATATAAGATGGAAATAGAGCCTGATGTTCACTTTTATTTGCAGTGACATCAATCTCCAGTGTGTCTAGCCTGTTGTGCAATTCATTTCATAGAAACTAGTGGTATAATTAGCTTTTGTCATGCTTTGCAATTATATTATAGCATACAGTAAAAATAATAAAGTGATCTTTGAATGGCACAAATTCAGTAGTTTATATGAAAATTAAGATTTTACAATTTAACTTGAGGGCGGTTCTTTTTCTGTTTGTTTTTTTCTTGCTAATAAGATTGGAGATAAAAGCTGTTCAAGCCACTCAAGCAGCAATACCCTATCCAGTAATACATCCAGCAACAGTGATGAAAAACACTTCGGTTCTGGAGATCTGATGGATCCTGAGCTGCTTGGATTAACTTATATAAAAGGGGCGTCTACTGACAGTGGAATTGATACAGCTCCCTGTATGCCAGCTCCTCTCCTCGCCCCTTTGCACCTTGCTGGCAGCAGGTCTGGAGTACATTGTCGTACTGAGCAGTGGACCGAGTCTTCTGAAACTCCTGGGCTAGATGAGGAGCCGACTAAAATGTATGCTGTTCATAGCTATGCCTCTGCTATTTCTACCAGTCATACAGCTGAAGGCAGTATGGGAGACCTAAGTGAAATCTCCTCTCATTCCAGGTATGTGTTTCTTACAAATTAGGGATTTGGGACTGTAGATTGATGTTCAGAATTTTTATTTTATTTTTATTTTTTATTTTTTTACAGTTGCTCTCTTTAACTTTCTTTGAAAGTGTGCCTAACTGTATTCAATACCTACATGAGGAAGCTTAACATTTTTCAGGCAGTTTTTGATGAGTCCTCTTAAAAAGCATGGCTGGTCCTGTTCCCAGATTTGATGAAGAATTTATATGCAACTTTGCAGAAAATCCTTAGGTTTTCAGAGTTGGAAAACATCCCTGAGTAAAAGTGAAACAAATTCTTCTTTTTTTTATAGTATTTGTGAAATATATTCAATACCAATGTGTTCTACCTGTAATCATCTGAGATCTTAAATGTTAGAAAACTCGCAACTTTACTTTCATTGATAAGAAGGAAACTGTAAATTACAATCCATCAGCATAAGATGCTTTCATAATACTTTGCATTATTACTGTACATTTAAAGATAGTCTTTCCTTCTCTATTTTGTAGTTATGAGTGTAGTAGGTCCAAACACCCCGGTTGTATTATTTTGACACCACCAAAAGATACTAGTATCTTTTTTTTCCCCTAGAACTTCCTTCACATACTTGTGAAGGAGTACAATACTACAATACATACCATACAACAAATTACGTTGGAGTTAATGATGAAGGAAATCAAAGAAATTACAACAGACAATTTTTACATCTAGTGAAGCTTCATAGCATACCATCCACCCTGATTTACATTATTGTGGTGTATACTTTACAATTTTGTTTCTTGATCTGGATTTCTGGTTGTGCATGCTCTTCTTTTTGTTACCAATGGAATGTGTGTATAGTACATCTATTGTAAAGCAAACAGTGAAAGTACACTTTTACAGCTGGTTGTCTTTATCTTCCAATTCCCACTTTATGGGGACTTTGAAGCTGGAGCTTTGGTCTCTGTGTGAAGGTTTTTACTCTGTAAAGGATTAGAAAGAAATTGCTTGTTCTTTCCCTCAGAATTTTCTGTTTTCAATGTCAATTAGTATAGGAAAATAACAAAAGAATATTGTCATGTCTTTATATGCTACCTTGATTGAATTAGTTCTGTATACTTAGAATGAGTTAGATTTTTTTTCACAAGTTATGGAAGATAGTATTGATTTGCATGCAGTATGGGCTGTTGTGAAAAGTAGGTACATGCGTTCATGTTCTTTCACTACATCTGTGATAAAGTAGAAGCTCCAGATTTACTCTGCTTTATAGGCATTGAGATTTAGTTTTATAGATTAGAAAGAAATAAGCTCTGTGTTTCTGGGACTTCATCATAATGGGCTGCAATAGATTTCTAATGGCTAGAATATGCATTTTCAGCACTTGTGTGACAGCTATCGTATTTAAAGTGCCACACAGCTATTAAACATTCTCATGTTCATTTATATGGAATAAACATTATAGATTTGGGGAGGGAAAAAAAGCATGTAGATTTTAAGTGAGTTTATCCAGACGTTTACAAAGTAGTAATTATTGTTGAGAAGATAACTTACATTAGCAGTGACCAATTCCACTTTGGCAATAGCAATGTTTTCAAATGATCAATTTCTAATCTGTGTGCCAAATGCTTTAGCTACAGGAAAATGTCAGACTTGCATTATGTGACCAAACTGTTTTATTTAAACTTTGCTTACATTTCCTTCATATTATACTAGAATGGTAAATAATATTACAGTTGGATTTAAAGGCTGGTAATACCCATACCAGTACCTGCAGGCTTGCATTATTGAAAAACAAAACAAAACAAACTCATTTAATGGCTGTGATGCTGCAACACAGTGTTCAAATAGACAGAAGAAGCTTGAGTTAACGTGTTGTGATATCTACTGCTAAATCCCATGTATATTTTCCAACTGGTTAGAAATTAAGTTCATACTGGTTCATAATCTGTAATGATGAAGCTCTAACCTGAATGAGGAATTTATTCACAACTGCTTTATAAATGTTAATAAATGTATTCTACAACAGCTAAACAGTGTAAAACTTAGATACAAGACCACAGACTGGAAAGTAATTACTCTATAAATACAACATTTTCCCTATTAAAACTCTATTCTGCTTATTGAAGCAAGAAGGGCCGGAGGGCAGACCCGGGAAACTACAGGCCTGTCAGTTTGACCTCAGTGCCAGGGAAGCTCATGGAGCAGATCCTCCTGAGAGTCATCACGCAGCACTTGCAGGGCAAGCAGGTGATCAGGCCCAGTCAGCATGGGTTTATGAAAGGCAGATCCTGCATGACAAACCTGATCTCCTTCTATGACAAAGTGACGCGCTGGGTGGACGAGGGAAAGGCTGTGGATGTGGTCTACCTTGACTTCAGCAAGGCTTTTGACACCGTCTCCCACAGCATTCTCCTCAAGAAACTGGCTGCTCTTGACTTGGACTGGCGCACGCTTCGTTGGGTTAGAAACTGGCTGGATAGCCGGGCCCAAAGAGTCGTGGTGAATGGAGCCGAGTCCAGTTGGAGGCCAGTCACTAGTGGCGTCCCCCAGGGCTCGGTGCTGGGGCCGGTCCTCTTTAATATCTTCATCGATGATCTGGATGAGGGGATTGAGTGCACCCTCAGTAAGTTTGCAGATGACACCAAGTTAGGTGCGTGTGTCGATCTGCTTGAGGGTAGGAAGGCTCTGCAGGAGGATCTGGATAGGCTGCACCGATGGGCTGAGGCCAACTGCATGAAGTTCAACAAGGCCAAGTGCCTGGTCCTGCACCTGGGGCGCAATAACCCCAAGCAGAGCTACAGACTGGGAGAGGAATGGTTGGAGAGCTGCCAGGCAGAGAAGGACCTGGGAGTGATGGTGGATAGTCGGCTGAATATGAGCCAGCAGTGTGCTCAGGTGGCCAAGAAGGCCAACAGCATCCTGGCTTGTGTCAGGAACAGTGTGGCCAGCAGGGCTAGGGAGGTGATCGTCCCCCTGTACTCAGCTCTGGTGAGGCCGCACCTCGAGTGCTGTGTTCAGTTTTGGGCCCCTCGCTACAAGAAGGACATGGAGGTGCTTGAGCGGGTGCAGAGAAGGGCGACGAAGCTGGTGAGGGGCCTGGAGAACAAGTCCTACGAGGAGCGGCTGAGGGAGCTGGGCTTGTTCAGCCTGGAGAAGAGGAGGCTCAGGGGTGACCTTATTGCTCTCTATAGGTACCTCAAGGGAGGCTGTAGCGAGGTGGGGGTTGGCCTGTTCTCCCACGTGCCTGGTGACAGGACGAGGGGGAATGGGCTTAAGTTGCGCCAGGGGAGTTTTAGGTTGGATGTTAGGAAGAACTTCTTTACTGAAAGGGTTGTGAGGCATTGGAACAGGCTGCCCAGGGAAGTGGTGGAGTCACCATCCCTGGAAGTCTTCAAAAGACGTTTAGATGTAGAGCTTACGGATATGGTTTAGTGGGGACTGCTAGCGTTAGGTCAGAGGTTGGACTTGATGATCTTGAGGTCTCTTCCAACCTAGAAATTCTGTGATTCTGTGATTCTGTTATTGAGTAAATGAAGCACAATATGCAGGAAAGATGTCAGTTGGAAATACTAGCCTGATTATCTGATTTGATCAGATAAAGAAGTCCCTGAAAAACCTAATACTGAAGTCTGAGAATTAAGCCTGCTGTGTGAAACAGTATTTCAAACTACAGGACTGGCTGGAGCTATGCACAACATTATGTCTAACAGCCATGTTGTTAATGGTTTTCTCTCTCCTATTTTATTGTCAGTATGCATACAAATTATAAAATACCTTCGGGTTACTGTAGCTGAAACAGCTCCACTGCCTTTAGTTTTGCTTTGTTTCTTACATAGACTGTCATTACCATTTGGATGCCAGGACTATACATTGCTTGTTTCAACCATTGCATCGAACTCATGATCTAAAAGCAAATTCCTGTAGGCATTTTATTTCTTTACTTCCTAAAAATGTCCTGTTATTTAAAATCCACAGAATGAAGTTGGATGCTCCATTTTCCTTGGTTTAGTTGGAAATAGAAGTCTAAAATCTTTTGGATACTGTTCTTGCTGTCAATCTGATTTTTTTTTATTTTTTTTTTTTTACATTGTGCTTCAATGCTTTCTTCACCTTTAGATTTCAGTTTTTCATAACTGAATAGTTTTCTTCACTAATGTGTTTATAATCCCTTCTTCATGTATTTGCAAGGATAAGCTGGAGCAACCTATTGTTTTTAACATCATTTGTGATACTGTCTTCCCCCCAAAACTTCACAATCTTGTTTCTACTTTTGTGGTAGGAAAGGGGGAAGAAAGGAGAGAAAAATAGTTGTTTTTAAGATTAAATGTACATAAATTTTCTTAAAATAATAATAATAATAATCACTGCCTTAATGATTGAACTTTATTTCATGTCAAGCAGTTTAATTTGATCTAGTGACATCTTCTCATGTGCATTGCCTGTATTTGACTCTGTATGGACAGTAAAGTAGACATGCCTCTTACACTTTGAGCGACACCTTCTGACCTTTTGTGGATGAATCTAATGGTTTTAGGATTAGATTAAAAGGTAGAACTATGTTTGGTATTTGTAGCTGCTTCAGGTTCCAACCTCTAGTTTTAGGCAAGCTATTTGGTTTATGAATGCTTTGGTTACTTCAACTGCATGATGAAAAGAACTTTATTCTTCAGGGAAGGGTTTGTTTTAGTTCATTTTAAATCATTTTGAGAGTCTTCAGTAAAAGGCTACGTTAGTGCCTACTAGTGCTATTATTTGTAATAAAAGAGACTATTATAATCATCCAGAGAACTATTGTTGTTGAACTAAAATTTACTTCTGTTAATATGGAATTCTCAACAGTACTGAATGAAAGACTGGATTTAAACTGGCGTGAACAGGAAAAAATAATTTGAAGTCAAAAGCTATAGAAGTTTTATAATTAGAGAGATGTTTGGATTAATTCCTAATGTAGTTCTTGATGTAAATTGAATTATAGCATTAATAATGTGTGCATATGTATTTACTGAAAATTACATCTACAAATCCTATATATATTGAATTTAGTTCTTTAATTTAAATTCACATCAGTTTGTGTTGACATTTCAGCATGTTGAATTACATGTTACTTGCTTCAAAAACTCATCATTATTCTATTATCAAAGAATTTTAATGTATATGCTGCTGATATGTGGAAAATTACTGGTGATGCTGCCTTTATTTTCCCTTGAGAAAAAGTTAACATTAAAAATGATAGCTGAATATAAGGTGAAGAGTTTCTGACTTGTTTTGCATAGCAGGTTTCATTTTTGCTTTTGTGTGTTTTCTTTCCTTTTTCAGTGGGTCACATCATTCAGGAAGCCCATCAGCACACTGCTCTAAAAAGAGTGGCTCCCTAGATACCTCCAAAGTCTATATAGTGTCACAGAGTAGTAGTCAACAAATTTCTGGGTCAGTTTCAAAACCATACCACAGACAAGGAGCAGTGAGTAAATACGTCATTGGATGGAAAAAATCAGAAGGAAGTCCTACACCTGAAGAATCTGAAATTGCTGAATGCCACGAGTAAGAATTCTGTTTCAACTTTGTTTGGGGCAGGAGGGAAAAGAAAATATATTTTAAAATTGGATTGAAAGATGAAAAAATACAGATGCCATTTGACTTGTAAATGTTTGGTTTATTTCTATACTTTCATGTATCAGATGTCCATCCAAAAAAAGGAAAAAGGGACAATAATTGCAGGATGCACCTTTTTCTGGTTTCTCATCTTTTCTATCTAGCTGCACCTTTTTTCCATTTCTCTAACAAAGCATGCTAAAAGAAATTTCTGAAAGTGTGTGGAGGGGAAACCATAAGGCTATGCCATTTTGAATTTCCGTTTCAAATCTCTGGGAAACAGTTGTAAAGCCACAATTTTATTGTGTCTAAAGACTTGTTCTAGGAATCTTCAGGAACATTGCAGCTAATTCAAAAAAGCTTATTTTCTGATGTTTCTGCATTAAACCTTCCTATCTTGTTGCCTACTACATCAGCTAATACATTAGAAATGGCAGACATGCCCATAAACTTAGCAATAATCTATGTAGGCAATTAAAAAAAAAAAGTTACTGTTGGAGGTATTTTAGTGGTTCACGTGTATCTTTTCCTGACTGATTTTAATGAATAGAGAGCAACTGGTGGTTAGGACCCCACGAAACAAAGTTTAAGTGTGGATATATCTGATTCTCTTCAAGAGATTCTGCAAAATCTGCAGGCTCACACTACGTTATTTTTTTATAGGAAGTGACATTTAATCAAAGGTACTCAGATCAGTTCTAATAAGCAGCTATATGTACAGCTTAACAGAGGAATAACCCATTAGGAATGTGTTAGTCATAGACAGAATAAAAATATTTCACTCAAAGAAAAAGATGCAGTACCTCAAATAAAGATAGAGATGAAACTTTCCCAGTACTTCAGCAGTAATAGTGTTTGAATCTGCTGTTTGAAACAAACTTTTAAATTCCTTTTATATTCAAAGTCATCTTATTTGATAACATCCTTGCTTTCTTTTTGTGCATGAGCTATTTAGTGCTACATCTCAATAAATCAGTCAGGCCTATATATCTTGACAAATTGACACGATGACATGTAGTCCCTGATTTTCAAATGTTTAATATAAGATTACTCTGTTTAATGTGGGAATATGGTATTTGCATCTAATACCTTGTATTCCATTTATGTGCATAGTTACAGAAAAATTCATATTTAAAAGTATCAACTGGAATATTTGTACTAGGTAATATAAACTTGAAGTCAAGCTCTTAAATTCCTTATTCTCAAAAGTTTTTTTAAAAAAAAAAAAAAGTCTGTCCTGGTTATTTGTATTTCTTCATGGTATTGTATTGGTGATTTTTTTCATGTTTTCATCTATTAAATTGTTTAGTCATAGTAGTATTCACATTTGGAAAATGGTAGCTTCACTGACTCCCCTAAGTTTTTGCATTTTGAAGTTGATGAACCCCTGAAACAATTTCTCTTTATTTCAAATAGAACCCTTAGAACAAAATTGCATAATGAAGCATGGCATTTAGACTGAACCACAGTAATTTTGAAAGCATCTTCAAGAGCTAGTTCAATTTAAGAAATATTAATTGAATATGGCAGCACTTCATATACCAGAAAATACTTTCAGATTTTTCTATGGTTTAGAGCATCGCTTCACCTCTTTCTAGGAAAGCTTTCTATACATCACAGAGAGGAAATATCCCTCTGAGGATAATTATGTTGAAATAAAATAACATCTCTAATTAGCAATGATGATGAAAATCAGGTCAATGCTGAATGTTGTGCACTATAGGATATAATTCACCGAGAATTACACTTTACTGTAGCAAAGCTTGTTTTCCTCTCTGCTGAGGACAGAGTCACTGATTATGCTGCACTTGACAGTAAGTAATGGCTTCAAATGCATGTTCTGTGTGATTGGGAATCTCTGGTTCCTTAGATTGCATTTCCAGAGTAAACCTGTTAAAATTTTCTCCTTTCTCACTGGAGGGAATGTGAAAGATGATAATTCAGTTTGACAGTCCTTTGTTGACTGTAATACGTTTTATATACTGATAATTAAAGAAGACAGCTGTTTTATTTGTCTAAACAGCTTTATGAAATTGCTGATAATAAAACACACTTGGCACATGGCACAATAGATTACAAATCTTCTTCAAACATTGCCATTGATGACCATAGTAATTTTGTCAGATTGTAAAGCTGGATACAATGTCACACTAAAAAATATTGATTTTCTTACTTTGCTAAGGAAGTAAAAATATATTTATGCATTTTGATTTGTGAGGAACTATTGGAAATGCTGCTATAAATACAGACTTAGCAATAGAGAAATGAGTGGTGCAAAAGGGGAGAGGAAAGCTGGAGAAACAAGCATTTATTTTTTTTTTGTTCTGAAAAATTCCTTAATATGGTTCTTCAGTAGTTTAAGAATTTTCATCTTGAACCCACAAACAGTTTTGTATGAATGACTAGAACATGTTCTAAATAAAAGCATGCTCTGTCATGAGGTAATTTTAACAAGTTTTACTTTGTGGACTGAAAATAAATGTAGTCTTTCAAATCCGTGAGTGCTATTGCTTATTTTGCTAAAATCACCAATTGTTTCAACAGAGTGTATGATGATATTGATGCTGTGTCTGCATCAAGTCCACTTCAAACTTCTGTGAGGAATGCCATTGTTGAAAGCCAACAGTGTTATCCAAAGAAGATTTCTGAAATTGATGCTGCCAGAAAGCCTCTCTGCAGAGGAAGGAGGAGAAAGGTTAGCTACTTTGTTTCATGTATCCCAGGCATAATTATGTTAGAAAATTATTTTCTGGTATTCCCAAAATTGCTATAGAGAAGGCAATATCACTTTGTGGAAACTAAGTATATTCCATGGGGATGCTACAAATACTGACCATAAGTCCCAAAACATCATTTTCCACAACATGAAAATTATACCTACTTTGATTATGTATGAAATACAGTATTTGTCTAAGTACGACTCTGCTTAGCTGTAAAGGTTGAGTAAGTTAATTATAATTTCAAAGGCTAAGAGTAGCATTTTCAAGGTTGAATGGTTACATTCATGCACCTCAAATGATATTTAGGGATAAGAATAAAAGTAGCCCACTTTCCTCTGTTCTGTGCTACTCACTACTAACAATTCTGAATTACAATTCCACATAGACACCAGTGGGAACTGCTCAAAAGACATAATTGTCAGTGCTAGTGAAGAGCATAGGTCTATATAGTATAAAAACAAATAGTGATGTTAAAAACTTCACAAAAAGTGAATAGAGAATTTAATATTTACTGCTTTTCAAAGTATGCATGATTTTGAATTTGATGCTTAATGTGTAAGAAAGCAGTAAGCAATTGAGTTACTTGCAATAATTGTCACACTTAAATATTAATTCAATGTTGTCTTAACCCTCTATGTTTATACAATGTGCTAAATAGCATAATCATCATGTCTGAACAAAAGTAACACATGGCAATATAGTCAAAGTGCAGAGTTGAGTTTAAAATTCAGATCATATGCACCTTTAAACTACAGTATTTTATGTATGTGTGTTGTATGTCTTTGAATTCTTATGAATAACATCCTAGAGGCCTTCATGAGTTACGCTTGATACAATAATTGGCTTTCTGTGATGATTTCAAGAACGACCAGTGTTTCTAAGTATGAAACACCAGGGAGTGAGGAGGTGTGGCAATCCTAAGATAAATTACTGCTGAACCCTTCTCTTCCCAGGATATCCAAGGAAGAAACACCACAGGCCCTGATTTGCAGGGGATCCCCAGCCATAGGAATCAGCAGTATCCAGTCTTTGATTATGCCCTCTGTAGAGGGCAGTTACTTTACTATAGCTTGGCTAGTTGACTTTGCCAGCAAACCAGAAAGGAATTTTGAGTATTCTACAGAATCAAATCACATTTTTCATAGATCCTTCTTCATAGGTCAGAGAATAATGAAACCTATAGAATGGGTAGTGTTCATTTTTTTTGTCATGTCCTGAAAGGAAACTTTGTAAAGCTTCAACAATTAATGTTTGATATGTTTGGATAGCTATAACCAATTTTTTTTAGATTAAAGATGCAATATGAAGTTGTGAGACTTGAGTAACAGCCAAGAATCATGGCAGAATGCTTGCTGGGAATCTCAAGTGCAGGAAAGAGAATTGGATTCAGAGTGTGGAGCTTTTCAACCCTTTGCACAACATGGTCCCTAATTAGACTCAAAGGGTTTTGGCATTTGTATATCAATTCACTTAAGGATGTTGTGTATGTCTTCTATCCAGTCATTTAGGACTGCTGCTTTTGCCTATTAATGGAGTAATTTTCCAAGTGTTAAAATACAGCCTTGGTCTGATGCTCGTTCCAACATATGTTTCAGTCAAATCTCTAGAGCTAATGTGTTTGTTTGTTTTTTTGTTTGTTTGTTTGTTTTTTGTTTTTCCCTGGAAGTATTTTGATGCTTTCCTATATTAGAATCTGAATATCTGCCTCAGTTTTCTTTGGGACATTGTTGACCATTGTAACAACTGAGTATTTTCTATATTGTCTTCAAGACAGATGTTTTTCTGAACTAAGTGTATGAAGTATATTTAACTATTTTGCAAAGGCAAAGTTTCTTGTGGCATGATCAAACATTTCTGTCTATTCTTTTTAGAAATATTCACAAAGTAAGTTTTGTCAAAAATAACGTAGATATTTTTAACTCTGTTAAATGATTAAAAATGTGATTCACTGTTTTAGAAAGCTACTACTCTTCAGCATACCTTCTGCATAGAGAGTGAGCTACTCATAATTAATTAGAGAGAAAATAGGACAGGATATTAAATTGTTATATGCAAGACAGTCCAGTTAAAATAATTAAGGCAATAACTGAAGTTTGTAGATGTGAAAAATAACTAGATTTACAGTACTGAAGAATGACTTATGAAGTGGAATGGCCCAGTTTTACACTACAATAGCATCTTGTTGTACTGTAGCTGTTCAGGTTGTGGTTTACATATAAAAATTTTCACTAAACTCTATTATCATATTTTCTGAAGCTATTTTATGATATTTGGAGAGATGCAGTGTCTCAAATTACTTTTATATCCCAATAAATTATATTGCACCATATATCAGTTCAGAATGCTTAATATTAAAGCATCGTCATTTCAAATTAATATCAAACAGTTGTATGCATAATCTTGAATAAACGTTACCAGAGTTGGTAACCTTATATATGTATTTCTGGAAAAATTTGCTGTCATGAGGCTATGGAGGTTTCATTTAACATTTCAGAATTAATAAAGCTGCATAATATCTGATTAATTCATGGTGATATGTTCCAAAATATCAAGAGGAAGTATGAAAACCCAATTCAGTAACTCTTTTGAGGCCTCAGTTGAGCTGATGTGATGGAAGAAATCTCTGATCCTTCCGTATTAGCTCAAGAATTCCAGAATGTCTGCCCAGAAAAACACTCCAAAGAGCAGATAATGGGATATGGTGGTGTAAATTATTTTAACCAGTAATACAAGTTCTTACATCTTCATATTTTGATGTTTAGTTTTCATGTTACGGAAACCTTTCTCCACGGAGGACACTTTATCGTACCCTATCTGATGAGAGTATATGTAGCAATCGAAGAGGATCTTCATATGCTAGCTCTCGAAGTTCAATGCTAGACCAGGCCCTGCCAAATGATATCTTATTCAGCACTACTCCACCATACCACAGTACGTTGCCTCCCAGAATGAGCCTGACTCCTGGAATGGGAAATCTGAGAAGTAAGTGATTGCTGTTATTGTTGAGTTTGGAATATTTGTAATGAAGTCAAACAAGTCACCAAATATTAAGTTAGATTTTACTTTTGAGGGAAAATTATGAAATACCACATCAGTCTTCTAATAAAAGCATATTTGGTCAGCAGTACATACTTATGCTTGTCTTGGTGATCAATTCAGATTTGTGTTTGAAGACAGGATTCACATGCCAAGAAATTTTCACGAGACCAGTGACAGACAACAATTGTCTGAAGATTTCTGGTTATAATTGTATTTTCTAGTGGTGACCTAATTAAGCCAATCTGGCCTGTTTTGTTTCCTTGTGTGTGTGTGCGCATTCAAATTACTGAATATATTAATTAATATTTCATTATAGTTAAAAAGGAGAGCTTAGGTGATCCTTTTGGTAACATCTTAAAAGGAAATGTGTGATAGTTGTCATCTCCAATTTCAAAACTGGATCTGCTGATACTTCTTTTTTAATTTTAGGAAAACATTTGCAAATGACACTGCCTTTTCAAAAATCAAAAAAAAAAAAAAAAAAGACTAGCTTGGGGTGCTAAGTTAAAATTATTTAATGAAGATGTATCTTCATTAAATGATGTTCTTCAGAAGCAAGATCTTTATCATATGCTCCAATATGCAGTGATGGATTATAAAGATTGTAGTACTTTTAGGGAGAGCTTGGTAATTTTCATGATTTTCATTTAAAAATAAATAAATTACTGAAAAGGACATTGTGAAATTCTTGCATGCTTATGTATCAGAGTCAAAATTTGTGCACGCAGATACATATATATAGGCTACATATCCATATTCGTATACTTAATAGGAGCAAATTGTGTTTGTTTGTGTTTTTTTTTTTAATACTAAATCTCTTCTCAGTTATTTTACTTTGACCCATAATCTAGAATATAGGAAAAAAGAAACACTTTTAATTAGCAACTTTAGTGTTGTATCAGCTGACTGCAGTTTACAAAAATAGTAGAACAACTGTGGACTTTGAAGTCCATAGTTAAGGAACCATGTGTGGATTTCTTGAAAACATTGAAGCTTACAGACCCATATCCAGGGAGAATACAGACAGATGACTTAAGTAATAGACCTCTCTGTCATTCATCATGTCTTTCAGGCACTAGCAGTCACTTGCTAACTTTCAGAAATAAGTTTACTATGAAAAAAAAACTCATTCCTACTTCTAGTGGCTTTGGGTCTGATATTGAAGTTCATGTACTGTGCATTGTTTCATTTTAAAGTGGTATCATAAACAAGTGCTAAATTCCTGCTTCAGCTGGGATTGCATGCTTGATGTACCTTTTGCCAAAATTTAAAATTTTCTTCTTCTGTCAGGGTGACTGAAACATTTAAGCATGAGTTCAATTTGAAAAGATCTTTGCTTTTACTGAAGATCAATTTTCTTTCATTTGAGACTAATTCAGTCAATTTTGTAGTCTGTTAAGAATCTATATACACATGGCTTCCTGATGGTCTTTTTTTCTTCTTATATCTCATTAGGCCTGTGTTTTTAGAGCTATTTGATATAAAGGTTAGTCTGCAAAGCAATCAAACCTTCAGCATGCTTTTATTCTGAAGGTTGACACAAGGCAATTAATGGTTTACACCTGAGCTGTATACTGCTCCTCCAGCAGTGAAATTTTAGTTTTTGTGTATTAGCTCACTCTTACACATCTTATTTTCCATTCTTGCTGCTTGGAAGCAGAAAGATATTTATACGCATTGCAGGAAAAAAACGTGAACCTAGTATCCTGTCAGTCAAAATGAAGCTGATTGTTGTAAGCCAAGGTAGTTCGTGCTATTTTCATACACAGTTTCTACTTTCTTCCTCTGGTTTTGTACTACAAAAGTGCCTTTCAATGCCAGTGATAGAGGATCTTTTATAATGACTGTCTCAAGGAAGATATAATTGGTCATTTGTAATCACCACCTTAAGACAAACAAATCATGACTTGCTCACTATTATTTTCAAAGTAATGTTTAGTCATTATTTCTATATAAGAAACTAATTTTTGCTCTTGTTAGGAAGGACTTTGGTAGTGAGCACATATCAGGTCCTTAATTCTATTCCAGTGGTGATGTGAGAGGTTTCTTTTCCATTTATACTTTTAGTTTGAGGTCGTAGTTTCAGATATCAGAATTCCTAGCTGTGGTGCTACTATCTTTTGTAAAATACATCCATTTGTAATCTTAAAACATTTTAATTTTACCAATATTTAGTATTTCCAGAAATCAGTAGAAATAGTGTGGTTTTGGCCAGAATTCATTTTTAGATATTCTTGCACAGAATTATGCAGCATGTATTACATGAAAAATTGTGGCAGCACCAAGTCTCTTGAGACCCTCTAGCAAGGAAGAGTGTGATTAATAGGTAAGCAAAGCAACATCAAAAACAAAGAATAATAGGCATCCTGAAGAGTTTCAGATCACTAGGAAATCAGAATTAACAGACAAAATGACCGTGCAAATATGGAAACAGGAACTTAACCTGTGTGGTGTTCACTGTGGGAAGGAGATGAGAAAATGAAGCTATGGGATTTTTTTTAATTATTTTATCACTGGAGGAAGTGAACTGAAAAAAAAAAAAAAAAAATTTGCTTTCAATAAAGCCTGAAATGCAAACCCAGACAATTGAGTACTTTGGATTGCACATGGTATACAACTGTAGGAAGATTTATTTCATTTCATATATAAATGTATAGATAGATAGATATTTAACTTAAACAAGAAAGCAGAGCTTGTGTAGCTGAGAACCTTAGGGACACTGAATATTCCCTAAGACAATGCTGTTCATGTTGAGTGATTCTAGCATACTGTACACAGTTGCAGGTACGAATCTATCCCCATCTTGCTAATTCATGGCAGCTGAATTAGCAGGGAAAGAATGAAAACCACTCATACAGAACTAGTGTACAAACATGTCAGAGAAACCCAGGAAGACATATGGAGGCAGTCTGACTGGGCTTGTGAGCACCGTGGTCTGCTCCAAATACGAAAAAATGAAAGAATAGGGAAAGTAAAAAGCCTGAAGCAATACACTGGCATGACATTGCTGTGCTGTGAGGAAAGGAGCAAGGTGCAGGATACTTTCGATGATGAGGGTCCTTGCATTCCAACACTCCTGTTACGGGAGCCGTCCCACCATGTTTCTGTAATGTCAATGAGGTCACATCCCCGCAGGTGTGTGTACATCTCTAATTCCTCTTGTTTATTCCCCGTGCTTACATGCACTAGCATAGAGATGTTTAAGCTGTGCCCTTGATGAAGGTGGGATGGAATTCCTTCGTACTGCTCTTCAGGTGCTCTCCTGCTGACCCATGACCCTTTTCCAGGCTCTGGACATCTATCACTGACATTAGCATCAAACTGAGAGGAGGGGGATGGATTGAGGTTCCCGTCTCCTGGAAACTCTAGTTTAAAGCCCTCTTCACGAGCCTGGCAAGCCTATGACCAATGTTCTTCCCTTTTGTCTGACAGGTGGACCCTATCAGCCCCTAGCAGACCAAGTTTCTCAAAGTGAGTCCTGTGGTCTGAGTAACTGAATCCCTGGCAGTGGCATCAGTCCTGCAACCATCTGTTGATTTGCCAGATTCGATAGGTCCTGTCAATCCCCTTGCCTTTGACCGGCAGGGCTCATGAAAAAACTACCTGTGCTCCCGAGTCCTTTACTGCTGCTCCCAGGGCTCTGTAATCCCTGAGCAATAGTATCAAAATGGAAGAGCATCACAGTGTATTGGTCATAGACAACTTGAACAATTTGGAAATCAGTTTTTCAGTAAGCAAGTAATGAATGTTGATGAAGTAATTCATATAACCAAAGGAGTATGTGCTATCTGCTACAGGCTCTCATACAATGAATAGTCCACTGTACCAGAACATAATATTTTTAGCAAAAGGGAAAGGAAAACTAATTACCGCTATTCTAACAGTAGCGTAAACATAGTTCCACGGGAAAGTCTGTTAGCAGGCTGACATCTTTGTAAGGAGACACTGCACAACTGTAGGTAGTACTGAAAAAGGGAAAGGTTTGACAGGAATATGCTGTTGTTTAGAAGGAGCATATAGTCGCTGAGTGCAGGAAGGAGGAGTAGGAAGCAGACACTGGGATTTACATCCAAATACGACTTTATTTGTGCCTTCAGTTGCAGGATCTTTAGAGTATAGCGTGCTTATTAAATGACATGTCTAGTTTATGAGGACAGTAAGTGAGGAGTACATAGCAGGTACTTTTCCATGGTCTATGATCTCCATGTATGTATAGCAGTTCCAAATGAAGCAGGATAATTGTCATCTTTCTGTATTACTAGTTATGCTTTGAGTACAGAGGAATGTGGGACTGATGACAGTCAATTTAAGATCTCTATTGGAAACTGAGTTTACTATATAATTTTGGTGAAAATAAAGACTTTTAAAGATGCTTTATACTTTTATGTAGCAACAATAAAAATAAAGAAAATTCCTAAGTACAGGAAGAAAGTGGCATAAGTGAAAGGACCAGAAAATCACAAGATCAATGATTTCGTACTACAGGGGAGCACAGGAAATAAAATAGGCTTTAAAACTGAACAATAACACTTGTATTGTTTTGTCAGGGGAAATAAAGGGATAAGTCTGTATTACTTCAAAACCAAACTTGGGGGCAATGAAGATAGTGACCTATGAGATTAGGTATGCATTCCTGGGTATGGAGAGGAATGCATGTTAAGCATAACTAGTCGTCTTTGCACAAATCAAAAGGAAGACAACAGGTAGCCTGCAGGTTTGCTGATGTGGCAGTCATACAAAGAAAAAGTGGAGGCAACGTCAAGGTAAAGAGGCGCAGGGAAAAAATGCAAATGCAGTACTACAGAAATATTTAACCTCAGCCAGAGTGTTCCTGAAATATAAACAATGTTCTCTGAAATTCAAAAGCACAAAGAGGCCTACATTATTAGAGCTTTTTCTGCTTTTCACTCTTTCCCTCTTTTCTTTCCCCTTCCTCTCCTCCCCCCCCCCCCCCATTACCCAAGAACCCATAACCCACATCTTGGAAACTAATTATTCTGTGGTGGCACACTGATGCCTGTTCAGTTATTCCACTTATAATTTCAGCCATCAGCATGAGTGCCTGAGTTTCCAGAGATATCAATATTCAGATCTCCTACTCCAGCAGGCTTTCTGCAGTTCAGTTGCTCTGTCAGGGCTTAAGCAGGACTGAATAGGATCTACCCTAAGGTGAACTGAGGTTCTCACAAAGACAATGCATAATGAAGGATGACTGCTGGTGAATATATCACTCCTACTCTTTAATTTGGAAAGCCAGCAGAATGTATTGGGAACAGGCATCTTCCTGACAGGTTTCACAGTCAGCTTCTGTAGGCTGATCACACAAAAGCAAGGGCTGTCCCTTAGGGCCTGCCTGCTGGTCTGGAACCAAAAGCTGGCTTTATAGCTTTCAAATACAGCATTCTGCGTATTTTCCACAACAGGGATATATAAAACACTTGTACTACCATAAGTAGGGTTCTTATAATTCCCAGGTCATACACAAAAGTTCAGAGACTGTTCTGCTGTTGGGTTGCCAAAGTACTTTCACCCCAAGGTAACCTTAGATAAGTTTTGATGTGTGTTTATAAGAAACTGAAAATAAAATATTTGTACAGATGTATGAGTAGTACATTTATCCGTTGCATTTTCCATTTCATATAACATCCACTTTGGCATGCTAAGAATGGGTATTGAGAAGTACATTTCTGTAGAGGTTTGTCAAATCATTTCCAATTATAATGTAACAATACTTCAATGTAAGTTGTAGAACAAGATAAATTCCACTGTAAATAGGATTTCTACCTTGTACACATTATTTATTTGCAGGACTCCTAATGTTTTTGATAGAGGATTGCAAATCTTCACTTCTGTGTTCCTGATTTAAAAACAAACCACTCTCCATACACAGTTGTTGTTTTTTTTGCAAAGAATATGATAAACTCTAATCATTGCTCTGTGCAATAGAACATTCTATAATAGGTTACTGCTTTGGGATTTTTAGGTCAAAAATATTTAATTCAAATAGACTTTGGTGTTTTTTATCATTGGTATCAGGACAATGACAACATGCCACTTTATTACACTATAATGTATCTTCCACTTGAGTGTTTGTTTGCATGCATTTTTCCCTTCATTGATTTTTGTGTGTGGTATTGTACTGGCAAAAAACATTGCTAGTAAATACTATAGTCTTAATCAGTAGTAAAGAAATGGAAGGAAGAAACAAATCCTGTACTTACAAAATATTCAAGAAAAATGCTGTTTTGACCTCCTTATTTAATACAAGTAGACACATCATAAAAGCAAAAATTTTTTGGTTTTGACTATAGATAATATTTAATAAAAGGATGATATTTGCATCACTAGCTTTATGGTTAAGATGAACTTTAGTTTAAAATAATCTATTGGGTTTTATGCAATTTTAAGAACATCCGTATGCTTATTCAGCAATACTCATTTTAATGTTTACATTGATCAAAGTGAAGATTGCTATAGAAAGATATGGAAATGTTAAACTAAAGATTATGAAAATTATCATCTCTACTATGATGTATGCTAATGGTATCTTTCTAAAAAGATGGCGTAACTGAAAGCTGTGTTTGAACTAACTTCATAGATCGTGTATTAACTTAAATGTATACACTACGTACAGTATACAACATGTTACAGCTTGCTCTGAAGCTTAGAGATCAGCATGCAAGTCTTGCATTCTAAGATACACAAAATATTAAGTTAATAGGGTAGTATTTTCAATGTGAAAGTGAGTTTTGGATATAGGCTAGAACTTAGAAATGCATGTAAAGAAAAGTAGCTAATATATTTGAAATTACTTCTGGAAATATAATATTAAAGTTTCAGAATACAACTCTGCATATAAATATCTCATGTTGGTTCAGAGCCTTCTCTAAAATATGACCACATCTAGCTACTTTTCTGCTCAGTGTTCAGGTTTAGTATGGTATTCTTTAATATGGATGCTGCCTAGTCACACAGCATTCACATCAAAATGCAAAGAACTCATCAAATGCGAAGCGTCACAAAAAACTGTAGAAACCCTCCCCATCTTATTCTGCTTGAGTTTAACAGTAGTTTCACCCATACTGAATATTGAACAGGAAACGATAAAAAGAAAAGTGAAGATGAGCACTCATTGCTTATACATTCTTTTTACAGTTCTTTATAATAGCTTCAAAATTAACTGTACGTCATTATTATAGGAAGACTAATTATTGTGTTTATTGTTTAGATGAATTCTGGTTCTCAGATGGGTCCTTATCTGATAAAGCCAAATTCAATGATCCTGGCCTGATGCCCCTGCCAGACACTGCCACAGGGCTAGACTGGTCCCACCTGGTAGATGCTGCACGAGCGTTTGAAGGTAACAGGAAAAGCTGAATAAAGATCACTGTTCACTACGCAAACTTTCTTTTTTATTATTTTTTAAGAAAAAAAAAAAAAAAACACAACATAATATATATATTGCATAGCCACATTTTGAAATACAAATATCCAATGTTTTCCTCTGAAGCCCTTTTGTTCTTTTGGATGTATTACTTCTCAGCGCTGTAGATTGTCACTGAAAAATTTGGGGGTGTTCATGATACTCTCAGTATCTATCCTAGATATAATTCAGTGACTTAGGGGCCAAAGTCGTCTCTGCAGTCAGTTGAAAAAATCAGATGCTTCGAATGAGAGATTCAAAGCACAGAAGTTAGATACTTAAAAAGAGACTGGGAGTAACAACTTATCTGGGTTTATTGTGTTGTCTCTATAAACTTTGTATGTGCAGTCCAAATGATGTTGCTGTCCTTCTCAGTTTTCACAATAAGCCCTTGTAAAACAGCAAAAATATATGCTGTACCTTCCAGTAGCAGAATTTGAGGTGCAGGATATAAACCAGGTCTGCACTATTTAATTATAAGACCAGTTTAACTAAGTAAAAACCTCATTCACCTCTCTGGCAGCTAGACCTACATGTAATGTATAAACACAGATAAGTAGTTGCTTGTTTGAAACTATCTATGAAGTTGTGTGTTTGTGTTGTTTCATTTCTGAGGAGTGTTTTGGTTAGGTCATGGGTCTGTCCTAAAGTCTGCAACATTTGTTATCTGCTATTACTCTCACTAGTGAATATATGAGAAGTCAGAGGTATCTGAATAAGGATGAAATTACTGCAATCATCATATATAATATAAGGTACAGGTCTCAACTTTATGAGAACAGGTTATTAAGTTAGTGATGAGGTGTTCTGTTTTTTCATCTAAAAGGTAACCATGGTAATAATATTTCTGGTACTGATTCCTTCCCTGAGTCTGAAGTGATTAAATTTCAATTTGATCAAAAGCTCTTGAGGAGTACTTACTATACTAATGTAAATGTCATTATTAAAATTTTAAAAAACAAAACAAACAACAAAAAACAGACCAACAGTGATGATTAGCAATCAAAAGTACTGTATTGTTTCTTAATGTGATTAATTTTATCTGTATTCATTACTGCTCAGTACTACGTACATATGTTTGTTGTAGCTGGCAGGAAGCTGTACTGTAAGACTGAAAGTCTAACAAGTGGTGCCATGCATTTGTATGTTTGATTTCTCAGGCAACATCCTGGCACTTGTTATTGATATCTTAACAACTGAAAATAGATTTGGATAAGTAAACGACAAATTTTATAACTTTGTACATGAAGAATATTTTTAAATGCTAACAGTAATTGAGTTCAGCTATCTAAAAGGTCATTCTGTATCAATTATGCTCCTCTATATTTAGATTTAATTGAAAACTTTGATTTTCACTGCTTTTAGCATTTAATATTCTGAAAATATTGTCATTTAGGTAAGAGTTATGTGAGTGTTCATTTAAGAGAGAACAGTAAAACAACATAGCTATCCACAGTGCTTTGTTATAGGGAGGTGGGGATATTGTTGGGTTTTAGTTGCAAACATCTTTTTTATATACATATTTTAAATATACAACTGTATGTAGATAAAGCTGAAGAAATGATGGTCTGAGTTGCAAGATGGAAACTTTTTATTGCTTTTTTCTTTAATTTTTTAGAAGAACCTGAGCAGTAAATAATAGCTTTGTATGAAGAAACATAATTCTTTTCTGTTTAGAACTCTGCAGTAGAGACACCCACGTGTATGTTAGATGATTTTTAAAATGCTTTGACTAGATTCATAGTACTGCAACCTAGGAGTAGAATTTTTAAGCCCTTGCTCAACTTTCTCTATCTGATGTCTTGCAATTTGAAAGTCATTTAGAAAAGAATAACTGATAGGGATATCATTAAAAATTCACTGGGAGGGAGTGGGTTGGATATGAATTGGCAGATCCTTTTCCCTTATGTATTTTAATGGTGATAAATGAGGAGTTGCCTCAACTTAGTATATTAAAATAGCTTGGAACTACTGTTCTGCATTCTGTCAATGTGAAAAATAGAGAGTAGATGATTCTAAAAATCATAAACCGATTAATATAAAATTATTTTGATAAATGGGATCACATTTTATATAAGACAGTTTCAAAAAAAAATACAGTAAAAAGGATCAAAAATGGGTAGCATTTGTTTTTAATGTTAAAACTAATCTCTAGTTTGGCTTCATCAAGCTGATATTTAAGTCATATTCTTTTCTAGAACATAGACTTCAGTTTAGTTTTTTCTTTGTACAAGGTCTTTTATTAATATTATTTCATTAGTATTACCAAACTGATTCCAAGGTCAAAGTTTTTTTCCCTTCGATTTCTGTACACTGTATATTGATAACCTGCACATTTTGATCAGTTCAAAATCCACATGGGTCTTGCAATCCTTCATTTGTCTGTCTTTAAATGCTGTTATATTCTTGTTAATAGCGTAGATAGCCTTTCAAGCTGTTTGTTGGAGTTAGTTGAATGAAGAATAAAATACAGTAGCAACATTTTTGCTACCATCAACTGTGCTCAGAATTTATTCATGGATGTAATGAGAAAGGGCTCTCATTTTAGCTTAACTCTCTTACCCCCCTCCCCCACCTGAACAGCTGAGGAGTTTGTTCATTAATTAGTATTATAATTAATATTAGCCTTTATCCTACTGACATCTTCATCTTATGAAGAACAGCAGTTTCTAAACTGTGTTCTGCAAGGCTGGAGTAAGTATTTGAGGGACAGTGTATGAGGCAGTCATAACTGTTTTTAATTGACAGAGTGATGATAATGCTTTTTTTTTTTACTTTGTGAGGATTTCATTTTTAATGCTTTGCTTGGCAAGAACTTTCGTGGGAAGCAGAATACTTCCTTCAAGCTCTTCTTGAAAATCCACTGTTGTGTGGACAGGTCTCCAAAGTGCAATGAAGAGTTGTGCAGTGGTTAACTCCCCAAGCTCCAGAAGCTGCATCTGTAAGAGGTTTTGGTTGAGCTGTTTCTGCTGAGGGTCAATATCTATAAGCTAGAGTTCAGTGCAACATTATTGTAAGTGTTTGCACTGCCTTCCATTGCAGGGCATAGATTTGATTCTGGTATTTATCCAGAGATGATTTTCAGAATTCCTGCGGTCAGTTGCAAGGGGTATCCTTCAATTTCTTTCATACATGGATAGGCTACTTCCATTCCTGTATTTTATTTTGGTAGTAGCTGCAGAGAGTCAGGGGAGCAGTTGACATGCTGGAAGTTCATTGTGGTAATGTCTTTGTATCTATCCCTCAAGCAAACCAAAAAAAATAGAACTGTGACTGTGCATCAGAAGAGAAAAAATAGGGTTTAGGGAGGGCAATTGAAGTGAGAATAGGAGAAAGAAACAGAAATAAAGCAACTTTTTGAACTGAGTAAAGATAAAGTTATGGGGATTTACAGAATAAATTTGAAAGATGAATAAGAAAAACAATCTCAGAAAAGAATAAAGAAAAAGGAGAGAATATGTTGTTTGTTTTGTTTTCCAATTCTGTTTTTGTATTATCCTTCAGGTAGATCCACAAGTTAGAAAAGAAGGACAGGTTTTCATTGTGTTGCTGGTGGCTAATTTTGGCCTAATGATGCTTGCTGATGGCTAATTTGGGATCTTTTAAAGAACTTGTGGAACAAAAAGTGAAATCTTCCTAGATGTCTACTTCTGTTAATGTCGTTATAGAAAAGGGTTGACCCAAACATAAAAATTATTATGATGAATAGATCTTTTTACTATTTTTGTTACTTTAAGCTGGTTGTATTCTGCTTTACAAAGAATAGTGTTTTTTAAATCATATTAGGGGAATTAACAACCTAAGAAAGTCCCTCTGATATCTCTAATTTAGTTCATTGAAATAGGTGGTTTCACTTTCTGATTATTTTCCAGGTTATTTTTATGAGCATCTGCTAGCCACGCCAATCAGAGTGTAATGTTTCTTAATGCCAGTTTATCTTTGCAGAAACATCTGTGCTACTATAATTAATATTATTTTAATATTTCCATTTAAAAATCTTTATAGCTTAATGCGAGTAATGCTACACAGAACATAACGAGAAAGAAGTGAAGCATTCAACAAGAGAGAATTATTTTAATAATGATTATATTTTAAATTGTTAGATAAATAAAATACTCATTTAACGTTTGGTAATTTCTAATGCATGCTTGTGTAGCTCTGTTTTGCTTCCATGCATATGTCAATGTATGTGGGTAACCTTAGCTTTAATAGTGAAAGGGATGCTTCATGCACTATACTTATTTCAGCCTTTTGTGCTTTGCAGTACATGAAGATGCCTGGAGTTCTTTTCTGGCCTTTGTTAGTGGGCTGAAACCATGAAAATCTAGACTGAAATTCTGAGTGGCTACAGCTGTACAATTCTATTACCTGAAAGTCAGTTGCAGCTGTTGCCTCATCTTTAGTCTTGCTAAATCAATACTTGCTTAAGCTTTTGTACAAACACCAGTACATTTTGTGGAATGATAGAATCACAGAATGGTTTGGGTTGGAAGGGACTGTAAGGATTACCCAGTTCCAACCCCCTGCCATGGGCAGGGACACCTCCCACCAGGCCAGGTTGCCCAAAGCCCCATCCAGCCTGGCCTTGAACATTTCCAGGGATGGGGCATCCACAGCTTCTCTGGGCTGCCTGTTTCAGGTCCTCACCAGCCCCTGAATGAAGAGATTCCTGCTAACATTTAAACTAAATCTCCCCTCCTTCAGTTTAAAGACAGAAAGACTTGTCCTATCACTATACTCCCTGATAGATTATTTCTCCATCTTTCCTGTAGGCCCCCTTTAGTTACTGGAAGGCTGCTGATACAAGGTCTCCACCAGAGCCTTCTCTTCTCCAGGCTGAACAGCCTCAACTCTCTCAGCCTCATTTTGAGACTATTTTAGAACCATTTTATCAAATGTTTTTTTATGCATGGGTCCTTTGTGTGGTTTGGTAAGAATGTCCCAGATGAAATTAGAGCTCTGAGATTTTAGCATACACATACCACTTGAATAGGAGGTGTCCTCATAATTTGGAGGAAGCAGAACTTATATCTACAGTATCATAGTCGGAAATACACCTGATTATTCTATCAAAAAATTAACTGTCAGCAAAAAGTAGCTTTTGATTTCATTTTTGTGGATAGAGTCAAGCCAATCCTGTTAAGAACATATGAAAATGGAATCAGTTGGAAGATTTTGCTCTTTGAAGCACAAGTTCGATTTTGACCACAGTTCAGCTTTAAAAGCGTTTCTGATTTAAATAGTGAACTTCTGAAACTATTGCTAAGCATGAATACTTGTGTGGAGATCAGTGAGATGATAGTTATTAAAAATAAAAATATCTTTAAAAGTACTTGAACAGTATTCAAAGGCAAAATATTTGTTACTCAAGGATCTTGTTGATGTACGAGTTGTTGCAAAAGTTTTGGTCACAAACTTGTTCAGAGAATGATTTTGACGCTAACCAGGCTTTTGAAAATTAATTAGCTGTTCTTTGAAGAGCAACACAGGAATTTACAGAGTATGCTGTATGTTTGGGGACTTCTGTTTTCTAATGGCCATGTAGTGACTTGTTCCTCACCTAAAGAATGTAATATGGTTTCAGGTTTTATAAAGATATCAATTTTTGAAAAATATATTATGTAAATTAAAAAGTTTTAATAATTAATTTCCTATTCTAAGAGTTACTATTTTTAATGACCTACAATTGAAATTCTTTATGGAATATACAAAGAAGAAAAAGTCAATCTACACATTATGTTTCATTGCACCCATGTTTTTGTATTTTGTGGTATATTGAAGTAATATAAAGATATTTTTAAATAATGGGTTTTAAACTTTCCTCATATGGTTTCATTAACAGCTGCATGCATCTATTTTTACACCTGCTTTTATCCATCAGGAGAAAGATATTTTCCTGAGTAAACTGCCAAAATGTATTCTCAGCTGACAAAATACGCCAGACAAGTGGCCATTCTCTTCAATTAGGCTTACTCCACAGTGGAAGGAAAATGCATGCTTTTATGTTACAGTAGAATTGCCTGTGAGATGCAATGTCACATATCACGTTAGTTGTGCCCATAGAAAAAATAGCAACATAACATTTGTTGCTGACTTTTTCTTCTATCAAGAGATAATGAAAATGTGGAGACTATAGAAGTGAAATTGATTATTTGACATGTACTTCAAACTTACGACCCATGCTGTTGTCAGGCTGATAGCTTTCAAAGCCTTGTTTCTAGCCTACATACTTTGTTCAAGTTGGGAACTTAGTTTATCTATACTAATTAAATCTATACCCCTTAAGGTGTTTCAAATTGATCGTGTTTAAAATTATATTCTTACTTTATTGTCAACACATGAAAAAGTTGTGTTCATATTTGCCAAATCCTAGTCAGAAAAAAAAATAAAATTGGAGGAAATGATCTGTGGTCTTTAAAATTGGGTAAAAGATCGCATCCAGTTTTTCTTCCTTATATAATAAAATGAACTGTTACTCTTTGCTGTTCCTTTAAAAAAAAACCATTCAGTTAGAAATGCCTTCGAATGGTTTTCTGCTGGCTTCCTTTTTTCATTTAGTACAAGTATTAAAACAAATTTTTCTTCCTAGTTATAATGGTCTGGCCTGTATTTGCTGTTTAGGTGCTTAGGGTTTGGAGGATTGTCTCTTTGTGTGTTATGCCAAATTGTCACGCTTTGTGTCACAATACTGGGTATTATTATTAGAGACACTGGGTGTGCCATCTCATGCTTTATTGTAATGTTGGTGTTGTGTAAAAATGTTTTTGTAAGGCTGGTGGTGAGAGCCAGCATGAGTTGCCCTGGGAGTATTCATCATGTGAACTTTACATAAGGGTCACAGCTACTTTAGTGGAGATGGACTGTCTTGTTTATAGGAACATTCTAAATCTTATTCCAGGTTTTGACTCAGATGAAGAACTTGGGCCGTTCTGTCATCACACGCCGTTTCTAGGTGATGATCTGGGATTGATGACTTTTACCTTTTGTAAACTTTCTTTAATATTTCCTATGTTTGCACGTTTGCATGACAATGCAAGCTTTGGGTCTGTGGGGTGGTAGAGCAAGGGGACAAAGGGCAAGGCAGGCATGTTGTCACCTGAATTTATACAAACCTACAGACATGGATTTTGTTTGACAGAAATAAGTTAAATTGATCTCCACGGAATATGGATGTTTTTATAGAAGACAAATTAAATCCTAATGAATGCATCATTTACTCCCATTCTGTGCAATGATGATCTGCATGGCATAATTCTATTATGTGGTGACTGATGTATTTTGGCAACCACACTGTATATCCATAGGTAATTATTTATATGCTTGTTAGATTACTCTCTAGAAGAATCCAATGTAGGTAATAGTGCGCCTTGGTAATATATATATAACAAAAACTTAAATTGATTAAAAACTAATATGAATTAGTTGCTTTTTAAGTATGCAGATGGCCAATAGGTTCTGCAAATGCTTGAGACTACAGTAAACAGTACAAAATGGTACAAAATGAACAGTGCAGATTTCTGAGGAATCTGAGGGCTTTAAGTCCATGGAAAATGCAAACCTTTTCAATGATTTATTGTCATTGGTTGTGGCCCTGAGTTCTCAAGCTGTTTTCTGTGGATTTCATCAAGACCAATTTACTATTCGTATCAGCCTTAACTGGTCCAAACAAATATGAGACAAAAAAATTGCTTTGAGGTTGCCTTTGGATGCAGATGTGGGGAAGCCAACTACTTGGAATATACTTTACATCTGCTGATTATCTTCGAAGCTGTGATGTAGAAACCTACATCCCGTTGTCGAACTGAACCAGGATACTGGCTGTAATACAGCCTTTTATTTTATACATATGTCTTGCTTTAAACATATCCTTATGTTACTTTTTTATCTTTTTTTACAGATCAGAGAGTAGCATCTTTTTGTACCTTGGATGATATGCAGCAAGCTCAGGGCTTGGAAGGACCACAAGAATTACCTTTGGATGAGAGTCCCACAGATGGAAAAGATTTCCTCGAGGCTACTGGGTATGTCAAAATTAAAGCATGTTTCTTGACACAACAATAACAACAACAAAACAACACTGATTTTCTCCTAATGTTGCATGTTATGTGGTGGTCAGAGTTCTTTCTCCCTCTTCGTTCTTGTGGCAGGAAAAATATATGTAGGACAGAGGTTCCCATTACTGTTGGAATATAACACACACTCCCCAGAACAACAAACAAAGCGATGCATGTCCTTTTCCCTAACTTAAATGCTGTCAAAGGGAGGGCATATAGAAGGAAGTGTAAAGACAAAACTGGATGAAATGGATAATTTGGGCAGCCAAAAAGTGAAGAAAAGAGAGGAGAGAGTCAACATGTTAACATAAAGAAAGAAATCAGAAGAGTATAGAAAGCAGAGTTCCACTGCTCTGAAAATGTGCAGGTTTTAAAATTAAATGTACTACTTCATTTAAAAAAAAAAAAACTTCCCATTTTTCTGTCCTCTGTATAAGGAGAATGGGTAGGAGAGAATCTTGTTCATATCAGTGTTCTGGAATGCTGAAATTATTCTAATGTTACATTTGATATTGATATGTTAGGGATGAATACTACCTTTTCAGAATGTAGTGATACAGTTTATCACATGATCTTCAGCTATAAGAAGTTTAGAATTTGGTTGAAACTGTTCAGAAATTAGCACGTTGTACTTACAAGACCTGAGGAAGAAAATAAGACATTGGATGGAACTGTCTTGGTCCATTTACTGGTTTATGGAAGTTAATAAAACTTTACTCCTATTCAGCTAACAGATACTACCTGTAGGGAATTGACAAGCTTTTTAACATCAAAAATCCACTCAGTGACACTGTCCTGCATAATAGGTGCCATAAATAACTAAAATCCTACCAATTTTGCGGTCCTAATTTAGATAATGAAGCTACTGGACAAAGAGTCCAGTTCGTCTTTGAGTCTCAGTCTACCAAAGCAATCTGTGTGTAATGAATACTACTTTGCTTGTATGAGCAGCAACTTTGTCTTTCCAAAAGTATTTTTGCTATTTATTTGACCATAACAGGAAACTTTCTCTAGAAACTATGTAAATGGCTCCAACTACTTTATTTCAAAAAGCATGATGTCAAATTGTATGCATGTTTCATTGTTATTTGATAGCAGACTGATCATGCTTTGACATTACTTTTGAAAAGTATTATTTCTTGGAACCAACCTCAGACCAGTTCCATCTAGGAAATTTGTAGTATAGCCAGATAGAGCGCTCTCATGAGAATAGTGCAGAGTGTAGGTTGATGCACCTGAAAGCCAAATTTTTCACTGTATTTCTCCTTTACAATAATAGTTTCTTTTTCTTCATCTGGATAGAACTGATGACAGGAGCTCAGCTCTGTAGTATATAACATCCTTATCTGCAGCAAACATCTCAGACCTTGGAATTTACCTTTTGCAGTTGTTCATGCTCAGGGAAAAAATGCTACTTGCAAATCCATAGTTTTTCATCTACACAGAGAGAAATGAATTAAGAGAACCCATAAAGGAGGACTGTGGGAAACTTCCCAACTTCTTCATACCCAGTGATCTGGGAGAGGATTAGATTATCATCTTTTTTTTTTTTTTATCCCTGTCTTCTCTGCTGTGGGGAGTATACTTATTTTAAAAACAGGGGGATTGAGAAGCAGAGTCTGTCAATTAGCACACCTTAAAAGAAAAACATCTTTGATTAGTTTTGCTCTTCAACTGCAGGAGTGGAAGAACAGGAAATGGAGGGAAAAGAAAGCTTTTAGTCTTCTTGCTTGTTAGGCTATCATGTTATAATTTGAAGCAATTTTACACAAATTAACTTACATGGTTAAATGCATTTATTTCAACGACTTCTAAGTCCACATTTTTCACCAGCCAAGTGATGAATAGGGTTTAAAAGACTTTTAAAAAAGATGTTCCACTTCAAGCATGGGAAAATCTGTCTGATTTTTGCACTTGCATGAAACAGCTGATTCAGCTCTGTATATAAAGCTACTCTCTCTTCAGCTTCTCTCTTTTAGACAAACTAATTCACGTTACGGCTAATTTCATCTATAACGTATGAGAAACTGTCTCCCACAGTGCTTGTTGTCATACAGGAAACAGAAGCTATTCTCAATATTTTCCTTCACTCATGCATTTGATTAACCTGTGGCAATATTTCATATGTTTTGACCTTTAAGCAAAATATTTGTCTCTGTAAAGCTGTAGGTTTATCTTTTACTGGAAATGACACAACTGCAGACCAGACAAAAGAATTCTAACAGCTCTTTTGGTTTACAATAATTGCTGCTGCAGCTTGCTTCAGATTAGTACAGTCCTTATCTGAAAGCAGCTTGTTAACAAATGTGCTCAGCACACCATTTAGCAGCAAGTTTAACTTGCACTGTGAAGGTATGTGCAAATAATACCTAAAACATTCCTTCTTAATTATTTTAATTTCTTCTAGGTTTGCACGTGAGGTTGTGTCATATTTCAGATATTAAAGAAATAGGTTTATGTTCTGGTAATAGTTTTCCACTGTTGCTATTTTTATCTTTAATTCCCAAACTATTCCTAAACTACTTTGTTTTCTCTGTTATGCCTAAAAGTCTTATTCTGCAAAAGATGGGGGAGAAAATGGAGGAGAAAATTGTTTTTAAGTAACTTGGAGTGAAGGTTCTGGTTTACTTTATAGGGAGCATGCTCCAACTACTCTGACTGGAAAAGTTAACCAGCTGGAAGTGATCCTCCGGCAACTACAAACCGACCTGAGAAAGGTAAGAGATCATTAATGGTATTATTACTTTGTAGTTTTAATAGCTAGATTTTTATGCAGAGTTCATTAAAGGTTTGAAAAAAGTACATCAGTTAAAATAGGTATCATAATGAATGGTAGTTCCTTGTGGTTGATCAGAACACTGAAGTGCAGAAAGTCCTGTGGGAGTGGTTACATAAACAAGTTGCTATAAGGCTGACTTGTTTACAGGTCATTGACTACTCCAGAAGAAATTGTCCTACCTTTATTCACAACCCAAAATAAATAAGGTACTTTATCTCCATTTTATGTTACCTTGGATTTGAGAAAGGATAGGGATATGCATGCAGGTTCTGTTTCTGAGCAGTTAACGCTCTAGATTTGTCATCCTTGTTGCCTTGTGGTGTCTTGATCATGTAACAGTGAGTTGATTTGTCTCATTTGCTGTCTAATTCCTGAACTGGAAACAGTACCAGGACTGGTAGAAATGAGACTTGCTTTTATTCAGAAAATAGTCATTATAGGGAAGATTTTGAAAGTAGATAATTTTCTTTCTTCCTGGACTCTCACATATTATCTGTAATACTTGAAGTCTTCTCATCCTTTTAGTCCTTGAATTTTTTTGTTAAATCGAATGAATTCCTAGATTGTTTGTATTGAAGTAGCATCTAGTTTTCTTTTTAGATTGCATTAGTTTCAAAACAATATACCCCAGAATGAATGAGGTACTTGGAGCATATTTTGGGAATCAGCTTAGAGTTAGTTGTCAGAACGGATTAGGGAGCTCAATATATAACTTGTATGACTTGAAGAGAAATAATATCAACAAAAATAACTGCTCTATCATGACTACTCACCTTTTGCAATTTGTATCTTTATTAACCAGGAAAAACAGGACAAAGCAGTTCTCCAAGCAGAGGTACAGCATCTGAGACAAGATAACATGAGACTTCAAGAGGAGTCTCAAACAGCAGCTGCTCAACTGAGGAAATTTACAGAATGGTTTTTCAATACGATAGACAAAAAATCCTAATGGCTGGACCCCCTTCGAAAATACTTACTTGTAACAGCTGTAACGTAACAGCTGTATTTTTTTGATTAGCGGGATAATAATTTCACTGTGTTCACAATCCATTTTAGGTGTTTCTGCTACATTCTCTATCCAGCTTTATTCATTTGAAAAAGGGAGAACTGTGGTAATCTGTCTTTAAATTCATATGAAGAAAGCAGAGAATAGCAGATATTTGTTTGTGTGAAGATGAATGTAAAAAAAAAAAATTCTTAGTGTCATTTTAGACATTTTTAGAAGATGCGCTGGCTAGGGCTTGCCTGAAGAGGAATATTTGGGGTTTTAGTTCCTTCATTTCAGGTGCGCTGGTGAAGATGTTAAAGCAATTTACATTAGCTTGGGCTTCAGTATTGTAAGATAAAAAGAATAACCAGACATATACTTTAATGTTTAAAAGGTGCTCTATTTTTTTGTATGTACAGTAGTTTTATTTCCACGGTCCACATTGTCATAGCAATAAGAATGGAGGTATAGTGAATAGTCAAAAAGCTGTGTTTATAAAATGTTAGCACTGATGTGTTTAACACTAGTTTGGATGCAGATACATTAGAGATTATTTATTTGCAGGAACAAATGGTGCCTGAATATAAACAGTGTTCTGATTTTCTAAAGATTCACATGCCTTGTAAATGGCTCACTGGGGTTAGCCCACTCCCAACTTCAGTTACTTTTGTATAGTTGATGTTCAGCTAAACAGTTATATTGCTTAACTATTGAAATCATGTATGGTGTGAGCCAGCCAATCAATTGTACAATGCCAAATTTGTTTATCTTTGTACAGAAGCTTTGATCAAGTGTCTTGTATTTAACACCTTTATTTAAGCTTATTTAACCTTAAATTGTTGATTTTATAAAGTTTGTTTTATCTGCACTATGTTGAGGTCAGTTGGTTGCAAGCTGTAATATTTTTAGCTTGCCAAGACTGTACTGAGGAATTCTAGAAAATTCTAACAATTGGATGCTGCTAGTACACAATTGATTTGTTTGTATGCTTTAACATTTTTAACTGTTTAATTTGAAATGAACATACATCCTGCTTTTTTAATAAATGTTAAAAATCTAAACCTGAAAAATTATTTTATCTTGTATCATCTACAACCATTGTCATTAGCTCAGGTTTCCGTTCAGCTCACCGTCTAGGTTCTCAATCTGGAGACAGTCCAAACCCCCCAAGCAATCAGTCTGTCATTACCAATGAGGAATTGTCACCATTATCAAAGGGGATTTTTTTGATGTGGCCTATACTATAACTGAGGAGATAGCTTCACAGGTCAAGGAGTAAAAAGCTATTTTGACTGTTCACAGGCATTGATTTAGTGACCTATGAGAAAAACTGCTTTACTGCAAAATATGTTCTAAAGAAATATTTTTCAAAAGGTGTCTAGTTTTCATGTATTATTTTACATTAATCACAACAGCAGATAGGTTGCCATCCTCTTTTGTCTGCAATTGAAGATTTGATTGCAGTGTTAGCATGTGAGATGTGAAAGCAGGCTGATGATAGCTTGCACTGCTTTATTCCTCTTTAGCTACAGTTGTGTGTAGTATTGAGCTATACGTACTAAGTCTACTCCAAAAAAGAAATACAAGTTTACAAAATGAAATGAAGCTAACAAGAACTTTTGAAGTTATCCTGCAATAAGAAAAAAAAAAAAGGTTTCAAATCATGGTTGTATTCCAGTTTCCTTTCAGCAGCTAAATGCATTCAGGCAAGCCTACAGAAAATTGTAGAATCGTTACAGTATATATTCAACTGATGCAAATAAAATTCTGTATCCATTGTTTGCATATATTGGCTAAGAAACGGTTCGTAAGTTGAACAAATGTCTATTCCTGCTATAATGATTGTTCTGAATAACTGCTCTTAGGAAAGGTTACATGGGCAGCAAATCAAGGCTTTGGTATGGTTATATTCAAATGAAAAAGCCTTTGTATTTTCATCAAGAACTGACTCTTATCTACTCAACTATATCCATTAAGCTATATTAACTTAGAGTAATTAAACATGGCAGTCATGTGTTACACTAGATTCTGATTTAAACACTTTACAAGAGTCATTAGCAAACCCATCTGGCTGGACACCTTGCCAAAACAGCAGTGCTGAACAACTTCCACAATTTGTCTGTGAACACATTTCTGTGAGGACTGGCCTCTGAGAAGCTGTGCTAACTGAAATGACCTTCAGAATAAGCTTTTTTCTGAAGGAATGCTATTAGGTTTGTGTAAGAGTTGTTAATCCAACATTCATTTCAGCATTTGTCTCTATCAGTTATTGAAAATAAGTGTTATTAAAATTACCTGTGCAGAAAGGATTGTCAGTAATTCTTTTTCTTCTTTTCTCACCAATTGAGAACTAATGCCTTAGCTGACCACTGCCTCACAGGAGTAGTTTCATCAGGGGCACATGATTCTTCCTCCAGTGGCTATCACTGTGGAACAAGGTTTTTCGCCTGGCTGTTACTGTTTTAATGATGTTTGGATGCAATATTTATTAGATACCATAATACAGGTTCAGGTTTGGCATAAGTAAAGTGCATTTAACTGGACATTTCAGTTATCTGATGTTTTAAGAATAATACTTGGAGATATTAATAAAAACAACTGTTATAGACATGTGAAAGCAAAGGCTAAGTCTATGTTAGCAACTAGCGTGGAGCACGAGAAAAATTTAGTGTCAATGACCCAGACTTTGGGGGATGGGATGAGATCTGCCAGGCTCTTTCTTGTACAGTCCCATGACTGGGCAGCCTTTGGTGGCTGCAATCATACAGTAGGTGGGCTCTGGTTTAGTTTTATCTGGAAGGATGCCAGGCCCTGTGCAATAAATAAAATCCATATGAACCAAAGCACAGTAAGTGGGGAGGATTTGGAAATTTACTTCAAAGACGCTTTTGTGAGCTGAACTTAAAACAGTAATACGGAAGTGTTTCAGATATCAACAAAGTCTTACTAGCACAGCAGGCAATGCTGTGAAATACCAAGATGCAGAAACCAAACCAGTCAGCTCAGTTATTTACTTCTGTAAAAGTAACAAACACAAACCATGGCAAGATCACCAAATGTTTTACTTCTGCCTTAAAAGTGGCACCCCAATTTGTATGTAGAGCCTTATTGAAGGGATCCTTATTGAGACATTTCTCATGCTGTGGACTGCATTTTATTATGTATGTGTTTTTTTCTGAGACCATTATTACAAAAATCAGCAGTAATTTCTGCTATTTTTTCTGTCCCTGAGAGTTTAGTTATTCTGTGCTTACTGTTAGTAGGCACGTGATAGCTTTATACAGAACCTTTATACATCTTGTGCATTATTTCATATAAATTCTGAACTTGGGTCATCTTTTTTTTGTGCCCCAAATCCAGTTGTTTTGGAAAGAAATGTTTAAATTACTTATAATGTAAACATGCTGGTATATTGTAGGGCAATTTCTTAGAATAACAATTGTCAGTCTGTAAAAATGTTGCTATATGCATTATGATGTTCTTGCAGCAGTATTTCATGAGCTCCCTCAAATATTTTGAAATTAGACTTTGGTTCTGGTATCTAAGAAATTCAGTGGAACCCTGGAATTGTGTGATTTGAAAACATCTGAACCATTAATTATTGCCAAACAAGTTATTTGTTACCCCAGCTTCTCTCTTCCACAGCAAAGACTAGAAGGAAAAGAATGTTTTTTCAAGTCAAAAGCCTTTTTTTTTTCTTTTTTCTTTTTTTTTTTTTTCCCAGACAAAAGCTTGCTTCTGTGTATTTGGGAGCAGATTATGCAAACTGAGAGGGAAATGTGTACTTTAGGAATCCAAGAAATGAATTTGCCTGGAAAAATAAATCTTAATCTCAGCTCTTTTCTCTATGCAGACAAGTTGTGTTTTTCATTCAATTCCCTACACGGCCTTTTTTTCTCTCTCCTAGCACGTTCACTTGCTTTTCTCTCAAGCAGAATCCAATGGCACATAAGCCAGAAGGCGCACACAGTGAACTGCATCCCTGATCTGAACCTTGGGGACAGGTTTATGTGGGTTTAGACAAAGCCACAGAGAAGGAAGGCCTAAACAGTTTTCAGTCTTCGCTCCTATGAAATTTGTAACAGTGGCTATAGAAACAGAAAGTGGTAGAGGTACAATCCAGCCTTGCAAAATGAAAATCTTTGCTCTCTTGCAGTCTCTTTAGACACTTAGTGTCTTACCACATTGCTCGCTGTATGAATCATTTTCGAGTCATGAGTTAAGCCACCAGTCAAAAATGTATGTGTTCTAAATAGCCATATCTAGCAGATTTCTAACATCTCACCAGTGGATCAATTAAAAAAAAAAAAAAAGATGTTGGGGGGGGGGGGGTGGGGGGGGGGGGGGGGGAGGGAGCAGACACATTTGCTTAAGTTTCTTTTGGTTTTCTGTCAGATAGGCAGAGGAACATTGCTGGCTGTTGCACTAAATCATGGGGAACTAGCTGGACCAGAGAGTGGAACAAGTGGGCTTAATTGCTCATACACTTTCACTTTAGAAATCACTTGAAGATATCAAACATTTCAGTGTTGGAATCTTCTTTATCTTGTTGACTTCTCTAGGGAAGTAATTTTATGCCCTTTGTTCCATTTTTCAGGCATCTGAGCCTTTTTTCATCCATTAAGCATTGATATTGAAAGGCTTCTTTGCTATATGGTATCATAGAATTAATCTAGTAAAAGTCACATCGACCTTGTCCTAATTGGAACAAACTGAGGCTGATAGGTGAGTAATGTGAATGTGTTAGTTTTGCAGAAAGGTTATAAATCTGTTTCATGTTTTTTTTTTTTTTTTTTTTTTTTTTTTTTTTTTTCTCTATTCCCGTTATAAAGTAGCAAATCATTAAATCTCAAAAGCTGAAAGCCAGCAGATGGGTATTTTCTGACCAATGTCATAAAGCCCCAAAAATTATTGCATATTCTGTTATATCAGTTCATGTGTCCTTGTGTCTGCAGAGCAGCTGGAAGCATTTGCAATAAATCTGAGGAGAGTTGATAGAGAGTAAGGAGGCAGATATGTACCATGCCAGAAAGTGGGATGTGCAAATACACTAATAGTAATCCTGGGCAATATTTGAGTTGTGGTGTTATTGATGACAGGTGAATTTATGTCCAAAGACTAGAATTTTAATAAAACTGAAAATATTCATGTATCTTGCTTATTTTTTTGTAAAGCCACTCTTTGGAACACAAAAAACAATTGTCAAACTACCTCAGGAAAGAGTTAGCCCTGACTAGAAATGTGGGAGAAGGTCTGTAGCAGTCAGGCTTAATATCTAACATGGGGTATTTGGTTAGTCTGAAATTTACAGTGTTAGGAGCTCAGTCCTTTCCATATTCATTTCTATTTGAAACTCGTGAAAATTTGTGACTATTTAGAGTGACCAAAGCCATTGCTAATAGGATAAATATATGACACTAGGGTTGTCCAGAAATAAATACTAGTCTACCCATCTGAAGTTTTCATTACTCCTAACGCTATTTCAGCTCAGGCATAGCTTTGGTAGGTAGTGTATTTTTAAGATTTTTTTTGTTGTGGAAAGCCAAGAGATCTGCATTCTCCTCATCAAGGCTGTGTTTCTCTCTCTAAAGACATTCTTTCAAGATGATGGATGTTCCTTTCACAAACCCAAGACACGGTGTTTCTTTTAAACAATAAATGTTTCTTTTGTGTGTGAGAACAGTGCTTCAGGAAGTGTATTTTTGCAATAGTGCTAAAAGCATGCAACTTCAAGCTGCTGGGCTCAAGTTTGTTCCCTAATAGATTTCAAATGAATCTGTATTTGAAATTTATGACTGGTGACTATCTTTTGTCACATAGCTCCCAGATTTTTGGTCATCCCTTTCTCTGCTAAGAGTTTCTCAGTAGGGGGTTCAGAGCAAATATGCACGCAACAAAAAGCTACTTCAGACTTGCACTATCTTCATTTTGTAGGAAATAGTTTTTAAAGATACAAATATCCTTTCTTTTTTCTCCCCTCTGTGCCTTCTCCTGTCATAAAGCTCAAAAAGGAACTTATGTATGGCTCAGGGTGGCTCGTCACCTAAACAATTCGTAGCCTATTTGCTGAAATGTTTGTTTATGAGTATGGGACGATAAATATAATTACTAACTAATATAAAAACTGTTCAACATGCTTTCAGTCAGCATACAGACCAGAAGCAACTTTGTTTCCAGCGGGGGAGATGCCATTTCATCAATTTCAGTCCATGTTGGCTTGGACAATAAGGAGTTGAGTCATCTACCACTCAAAAGAGAACGCAAACAATGGGCTCATTCCTATGTATGTTAATGTCATATAGCCACCAGCAGACACATATCATTTAGCCAGAAATGCTCTAAATGGCAGCATTAAATTGGATTGTGTTCTGTGGGCGTGTGCGTATAGGGTGGCAGATTTCTTTGAAAATATCAGCAAATATGATTCAATTCCTCTGGTGTAAATCAGGTTTAATATCATTAAAATTGCTGAAGAAAGTAAAAGTGGGAAAAACAATCAGTCTCTGTCTGAAATGGTGAATTACATCCAGACCATGTTTAAAAATGAGGTCAAGTGATCAGACCAAAACAGGATCTGAAAATAAAATTGAAGCCTGTCTTTATTAACCATGACCTCAGTTGTCCAGTTTTTTGGCTCATTGATTTCTAATGTTAATGTGGTTTAAACATCTTACTAAGCTCTGGAGAATGTTCTTTCAACAGAACCATATCTATTAAATGAGTCATTTGCTCTTTAAAACTAGATAGCTTCACAGCACAGCATGCAGTAAGCCTCCTAACGTCTCGCCAATTGTCCGGCAAGACTGTTGATATTTATGCTGAGAAACTTTAAAGGGATGCTGACAGGAGAATTTCATCATCTATAAATAGCCTTATTAAGTTTCATGCGTAAAATCCTCTTGGATACTTCAAGAGTGGATTCTTGCTAAGACTGTGTATAGGTACCTACCTGTTCCATCCTAGTTTGTTACTGCAGAGCAACCTGGAGTTGTTCAGCTGCTGATTTTTTTGTTATAAAGCAAGCATGAAATAGAAGAAATCAAAGATAAAGTGAAATGAATCTTCAGACTAGCACAGATGAGCATTCTTTTTACACATTTTTATAACAGCATAGAGATGCTTTAATAATCTTCACGGAAAGAAAAATAAAAAAATAACTAGGCTTGCATATTTAACAGGCCAGTGTATAATTCCTGAATGCACCATGTGTTCTCTGTCAAGCCATGCAGACAGCAAACCACATTACAGTGAATGGCTAACAATATGGTGATAATGACTCGTCCACATTTCAAAAGAAATGTTATGAATTTCCTCCAAAAAAAATCACAATTTTTCACCTCAAGGAAAATCCTCAGAAATACCCAAGCTGCATTTTAATTTAAATGACATGGAAATGCTCACTTATTTGTATAGGGTATGAAGCCCTTAGTCAGTGTTAGAATGAGACTGAGATTGCTGATACGTGCTGACAGAAAACTGAGATGCTGAGTGTAGAGGCAGATATACCTGCACCTTTTCCTTGAAGGGAATATGCCTGAAATATCAAAAGGGCTTCCAGTCAAATGTTTGATTTGATTAGAATAAAGATGAGAGCAAGGTAATTGCTGACAGAACTACTCTGATCTTCTGAAGGAGACAGATTTTTTATTTTTTCTTTTTATTTTTCTGCTGTTCAGAAATAAATCTTTATTCTCTGTCCACAAAGGCTTGGTTTTTTCCTCTTGCTTGTACTGTGGAGCTTTGAGCAGCTTCCTGGACTGCATAGTCCTGTCTGACACCTGAGGAAACCGTGATTTTCCCTGGCACCCTATGAGTTATTTGTGAGTCTTTGTTACAGGCAAGTCTCCCATTCCTTTTGGGAGCCCCCAGCCAGCCTGCAGGCTCCCTGCTCTTTATTCCCCCACTTCACGGTTTTCACCTGCCCCGCGTGCTGCAGCAAGCTGCTTGCTTGCATGCCAGAGTAAAGCCTCCTTCCTTTCTGCTGTCCAGCTGTAGCCTTTTAAACTGTACCTAACACATAATGCACGTACAGTAAGCAGCGAGCAAACAAATAAAACTGATAGCATCCTTTCCAATTATCTACAAATCTTCTGAAAGATTTGCTTGTGGTCATATAATGATAACTCTGGAAAATCTGGTGTTGCCAGTACTTAAGTGCAAACTGTGGGCTGCAGCTGGAAATGCAGGAAATAAAGTGGGTTTGAAAAAATGTAAACAGCTTCGTCTCATTAAAGTCTCCTACAGGGAGGAGCAGCACAAGAAACTTTGGCTAATTTGAAAGCCCTGACACAGTTTGAAACTTGACTGTAGAAATTTTTCTAATGGCAAACAAATAGGTTCAGGATTCCTAGGTTATTTTGGAAGTATAGAGTTTTAAGAGTTCTGTTCAATGTGCATAATGTTGCTTTTCTGGAATTTAAAAGCAGTCAGCAGTGCAACTAAAGATCTATCCCTTTGAAAGTATATTTAACCCCCAGTATATTGTATAAGAAATTGTAATGTTTAAAAAAGCCTTCCTCTATGAGCCTTGTATTGCTGGGGCTTTATATTCCAGCTCTGAGCAGGAAATATGGACAACTCCCAGTTTTTAGCAAAGCTGGGTTTTGTTCACTTAATGTTATCTGATGACTTTAAACTTGCTAAGGCAACATAGCCAGAAAAAGTAAACACTCTCCTTCATCTCTAAGTGAATGTTCTTCATTTGGCCTGCTCAGATTTGCAAGGCCCAGAGTCCCTTATTCATACATGCGTAGACTTTTTTGTTTCTCTGTGAGCAACCACATTTCCTTTTGAAGCTGTTTCAGTGACCGAGTTACTATGAATTAATAGGACTTATGATTTGTCACAGAAATGTTGGCTGGAAGGAATGTCTGGAGGTCATCCTGCCCAGCCTCCTGCACTACCTCCACCGCTATACGAGGTTAGCTATGGTTTTGTCTAGCCAAGTCTTACGGATCTCCAAGGATGGAGATTGCACAGCCTCCCTGGGTAGCCTGCCTTATCCCACAGTAAAATGTGTTGTTTGTTTTTTTTTTGTGTCTGTTTGTTTTGTTTTGTTTTCACTAATGTCTGACCCGAGCCACAATCTTTGGTCCTTGTCCCTCATCACCTCATCTGGCACTGCCAAGACCTGGTCTGTTTCATATGTGCAAATACCCTATAAGAAGTTGTAGACTACTATTAATCATCCCTCAGCCTCCTCTTTATCAGATTAAACAAGCTTGGTTCTCTCAGCTGCCCCTCTTTGGCCACGTGCTGAAGGCCTCCAATTGTCTCAGCAGTGCTGGGCTGTTGTCTCCCCATTTTATTCAAATCCATCCTGTATTGGAAGGTCAAAACCAAACACAGTACTCCAGGTGAAGCCTTGCTGGTACACTCAATTACCCCATATATCTATCCATATATCAGGGGCATGCAGGGCATGTAATTTGCCTCCTTGTCCCAACAACCCAAACTCTCTTTGGAGATGCAGTAATTTCTCTTTTCTGTTACATCTGGCTACAGTTTGAGGACAGGAGATGCTTTGCTGTTTATGTCATGAGCGGAGGTGGTGACAAGAATAAAGACGTGCACAGATGCACACATGCTCACAACAGACACAGAAGTGTTGGTGTTGGACGGAAGCTGAAGTAAAAAACGCATACATGCACCTTCTGTGAGATCCACGTAAGCTGAAAATCCCCTGAGTTGATAGTGAAAGGACAGTAACCTTCTCTTTAACTTAAGACAGTTTTCAGATGCACTGTTGCTAGTTGCTGCCAATCCAAGTGGGGTTCTGGGCAGCAGCCCTCTCTGTTGTCTTTCTGCTACAGTCTCAAGGAAGATCTGTCCCGTGGAGCCTCCCCCCACCTGACCTTACCAGGTATATTCCCTTTATAGTGGGAGAAGAACAGCAAGAGCTTGCAGAGAGTGCTTCATCTGAAGGATATCATGGAGCTCCCCTGGACTGAGCCACCTGCTGATGAACCCTCTCTCAGTGTTCCACCCGAAGGCAGCGCTGGAGCTCAGGTGTGCTTCTGCAGTGCGGTCTGTTTTCGCATGCTTTCAGCTGTTCCTTCTTTTCTTTCCTTTAATGTTTTAAAGAATGTTTATGAACATCTTGAACAAAATGAGAAACACCCCCACTAGCTGTAGCAAGCGAGCAGGATCGGTGCTCACGTTGTTTGAAGTCAGTGGTGCTTTGTGCTCTGTGCAAGGCAGGATCCCTCAGAGCGAAGTTTTCATTTTGAGTAAATGGGAACAGGAGGCATGAGATGCACTCACCAAACTTACCTTGGCTGAGACCAGTTTGAAGCATTGTTGGATGCCTCAGTAAATGACATACGATTGTCTGGAAACAGGCTTTTATAACCAGGATTTCTCTCCTTTTTGGACAGGTTGTTATGAGGAGCAGAGGTCAACCAGCTTCAAGCTGGTGTTAAAGCAGAATCAAGCAGAGGCACATAGAGTTTTTAATAAACAAAGAGTCTTTGAGTCTCTTCTACCACTATGTTATTCTAGTTTACTTCTAGAGTAACCCAATTCAATTAACGTTATTATACTTCACATTAGCCTCAAACTAGAGCTGCTCATTGTTGAATCAAGCCCTGTGTTTAGATCAAGATATAGAGAACTGTGTTTTTAAAAGTGCTGAAGTCTTTGTTTGTTTTGGAAGGTGTTAAAACATGTTAAAGAAAATTAGTTCTAGGCTGAATATTTGTATGACAAGTTCTGCCTACAGCAAATTTCTCTGACTGAGCTACAATCTCTAAAAATAAGATTGAAAATGGGAATGTTTATGCAAGCCTTAACACTTGTGGTACCAGTGCATGTTGCCATAATAGTAAGTGGAATAACAGAATGTCGTCAGATTGCATTGAATTTCTGACCTCTGTTTCATCTTGTGAGATAAATTGATCCTTCAACATTAAGGCCATGAAGGTTCATCTGAATAGAAATGTTTTCCAGATATTTGTAATGAAGCTCAATATGCTGAACAATTCAAGTAACCAATAAATACAGTCATTATTCTGATCAGTTTGAAGTGCCATCAGCAGCAAAGCAGAAGAATCATCAAACAAGCAAACAAAATAAATAAATACATAACAGAGATCTTTCTATGGCTTTATCTAACACTCTACAGCTGAAAGTTTCTGCAGAGCAGAAGCATACAAAACTTGGGTGCAGGAAATTAACTCCTGCAGTTCCAGAGGATGTTTTTTCTAACACAGTGGAACATTTTTGGGTTTTTCCTCTGCAAAGGGGGCAGTTAGTGGTCAGATGTAGTAGCTGTAGAAATGGCATTAAGGAGGGTTACTCTTTCTGCTGCTGCAAGGGGAGCTGCTGCTTGGGGCCTCTCCTGTGGCACCTCTGGCTGTGTGGGAGGCAGGGGGAATGGGGAGGACTGAGATACATCAGTACGTTTATGTCTCTGTGGCACCAACATACTGAATCACCTCTGGATCTTCATATTCTTTTGATCATGCTACTGGAGTTGTTTGGATCGTTCTTCAAGGTAATGGAAATTATGCTGGGGAGCAGAGCCAGGATCTTCAGAGCCAGAGTAGCTGGAAGAGCAACAGCTTTGCCTGCCTCTCCCTTGCTGCAGCAAGGGATGTGTCCCAGGTTTGGACCCTGAGAGGCTGGAGTGCCTTGGCCATGGATCTTCAGAGAGGCTGAAGGTGCCTGTGACTGAGCCACCCTGTCCTGTGTACACCTGTGGAAGGGTTTGGCTGGGAATGTGGTTATTTTAATGTAGGGCTGTCCTTGGAGCAGGCCCCGCTGTTGCACTTGCTGGGTTTGTTCACCTTTCATCAGAGCCTGGGGAGAGCTACGTACATTTCCTAATCAGAAACAGGCACTGATGCTCAGGAGAGAGCATCTTGCCTTTGATGTGAACAGGTGCTGTAGCAGGAAAACTTGCCCAGCTCTGTGGAGCCTGGAGTTTTGTAACTCCATCCAGAAACCAGAGGACAGAGCATCTTTGGTTTTGGCAGAGCCCATAACTCCGGGTGAAGGTACTGGTGCCAGACACTGGTTTGAGGGGTGCAAATGACCCATAATCCAGTGCTGATTATGGGAATACTGCGTGAGACATCCCCCCAGTGAAAAAACTGTATTTGCTTCTCCAAAATGAGTTGCTTTTTGCAATACTTTCCTTAGCCTGTAGGTATTCCTTCTTTTGCGTGTATTTCTCCAGCAGCTTACTCACAGGACAGAGTTTAGGAACAGAGTTGTTACGAGATAGTGCAACAGTTTGTGTATTAAACCTCACAGGAAAACCTCCTTTTGGGTCTGTCCTGTATTTCAGATCAGACAGCCTGCCTTCCGTGTACTCCACAGCCACAAAGAGATGAAAGCCCTTTTGCACTTGAAGGTCTCATATCCCAGATCAGATAATCAACGTAGAGGGGGTAAACTTGTACTAGGTGATTGTCTTCAGGAAAATCTTACCTCATTTTAAACAACTGCTGCTCAACAAACATACAAAAGAACTGACGTTTCTGTCACTCTGTTTTCTTCAGTTACTTCCAGGGCAGATTGGAGTTTCAACACCAGAGGTTTCTTTCTTTGCTTGTTCTGCTCAGCACTCCACAGAAAACCCTTCACCTTTTGTCCTTACCCCACTGATGAAGTCCCATTGCACTTGGTCAGGTGATCTACTTTGACTCGTTTGCAAAGCAAAATCAATAACCTCATTTTAAAAACTTGCTGAAGGCAGGGAATCTCCCTCATATTGGGCATGCTATCAGAGGAGAATCTGCCACTCTGGGTGCAACCTGACCTCCAGCCTGGAAGGATAAGTAGCTTGAGAAAGCATGAGGGATTTAGTAGCAAAATTGAGAGGAGAGAAGATTGTGATAAGAACTATGTAAGGTTTCTGAGGAGTTATTAGGATTATATCACATTTCAGTTTTTCACTCATGCTCTTTTTCCAGAGATTTTTCTAAATAATTGTGCTTGAGCCAATGTACACAGGATGATGTAAGGTGTATATAGGAGAATATATTGCCACACTGACACCCTAAGTAGCAGAAGAAGCACTGATTCTATTGCTTGTCTCCCTATATACAAATGACAGTCAAAGTTCGTGTCTCTGTGAAATCATGAGTTTCTTTGCTCATTTCTGAGAAAACATCCATTTCCCTTTTGCAGAAGGCTGTTTCTGGCACTGCAGTGGAAAAACGCCAAGGCAGCTAAAGGCGAATTCTATGTTTTGGGTTCCCATCACAGAAAACAGATTTTGTCGTTAAGTACAAAAATAGACTGATGGCAGAGGAGACCTGCTTTCAGAATGGGAAACCATGTTGTCCTTGACTTCCAGCCTACATCTGGCTCTTTTAGGGAAGGAATACAAGAGTTTTCTAGCACTAGGTCAGGAACTAAATGTATGTTTTTAGTGATTTGTAACCATCTATCAATGTCCTTTTACTTTTGAAGAGTGCAGGTTTTCATAGGGTGACTTCACCTCCTGAAGCCTTCAAAATGCTCATCGATAGTCTTGGAGTAAGTGACACTGCTGCTTGAAGGAACTGGGACACCTGAAGGTAAAGGAGAGTGCAAATTAAAAATAAATTAAAAAAAAAAAAACAACTGCTCTGTCAATCTGTAAATGAGACAGATTTACTGCGGTGCAATCTCAGGGCAGAACACTTCTCCCATTAACATTTCGTGGGAGGGCGCAGAGTCCCACACACTTCCTGTGCTGCAATTGCAGCTATGCAGCCTGAGTGGCCCCAGGTGAGTACCTTCACCACATCTGCCAGCTACCAGACCTGAGGCACCCCATGATGATCCCAAAGAGTCCCATGACTGGGACTGCTTGCAGCAGGAGCATTTGAACTCTCTGGTCCCCCTTGCCAAACACCCTGTATGTGTGATGGAGTTGGGTTCCTCCCTGCTTGGTGTATCTTTGAGGTCCTTAATGTATTGCATCAGTTCTTGAGATACGTGCCAAGCTGACAACCGGTGTAAACCAGTGGAGCCACAAATAGGCAAAGATAGGCGATTCATCAGCACAGCGTCATCCTTACGTGTCCTCTGGACATTCTGCAAAGCAAACACGCTCTGCTTCCGCTTTTGCCTGTCTGTAAGGTGTTCATCAGTTTTTGCTGAGCTGGTGTCGTGCTTGCTAATGACTTTCATGAACTCTGTCTGTTCTTAGGTCACAGATCGGAGACACTAAAGGGTATTTTGGAAATTTTAAAGTTGTAGATTGACTGCAACAGGGAGAGCAAAGTATGATACTCATTATGTTCAGCATGCTTTGCTTGTGCCAGAGTCCTGGACAGCCAGGCTTTTTCTGCTGGGTTAAATTGAGCAGAAGATGGGGAACCCTCCCTGGAGGGCAGAGTCACTGCCATCCCCACCACATATTGTGCTGACAGCCCACTCCCAGCCTGGTCTGCAGGGCTCTCTCTTGACCCCAGAGAAGCCTTGAAACAGACTTGGGTGTTTCCACTGGGCTATGCTATAAAGCCTGTCGGATAACAGGTTCAATACTATTATGATAAGGGTTGGAGCCATGGAAATGTTAAATTTAAAGCTGTTTATTTCTCTTCAGTGCTGATAAAAGATGAACAATGCATAAAGCTTTGTTCCCTCTCTAGCACAGGAAGCCAACAACAAAATCAATTTCACCCGAGAGTAGCCAAGAAAAAGGAGATGAATTTGTCTTTGAAGCCTAAGCAATGATCATAAAACACATGATATTATTACAGTGCATGCTTCCTCCAGGTGCATGGAGGGGGGTCTCTATAGCTACAACGTAAGGGACATCCTGTCGTCTCTGGGTTATTTCATGTTGTACAAGGCAACTACTCCTATGTATAATGCGTGAAAAAATTCAGCCAGCAGAGTTTTCTGCCTGGCTGATTCTGCCTTAATTTACAATGAACGTTTGTCTTGTGATTTACAGAACTGCCAGATTCCCTGAGCAGCATAACTCCCTTGAAGAAAGGTTCTCACCCACGGTATGGCTCAGGCAGTTTCACTCGGCCGTGCCAGCTCCAGCCTGGGATCTTGCAAGAAGAGCAGGACAGACGGGCAGGCAGGATGTGACAGGTGAAGCAGCGTTCTTGGCACAGCAAATAGTGTTTGCTTTGGGTGAAAGGTCTAACCCATGTTCGCTCCCGCCAGCCTCCTCGCTCTCAGGGCCTTGCTTCCAGGTGCCTCCCTTGCACACATGGGCTCTGGCCAGCCCCAAAGTAAAATTGCAGGGCTGTATTTATGTCTTTTGAAACTTAGGTATGGGAGAATTCATCAAATGGTTTGCACTTTTATAACCCAAGGGCTTGTGTCTGCTCCTCTTAGGAGGAATGAATGTCTCCATTCGGGAGCCTGTGTCTGAGGTCACTCACAGGCACACATTTCCACTGATTTTAACTCTGTATTAAAACAGAGTGAGATGCCAGATCCCACAGCCTGCAAATCCTTGGGAACTAGTTCTCCTATTTGGTTACCTGGTGTGGTGTCAGCATTGTGCTTTGAGGAGGCAATGGCTCCAGAGGAGCACCACTCAAAGGAACTCCATCTCTAGTGAGTAATTTGGCAGGCACAACACCTTTGATGACTTAACGTTGTGCTCAGAAAGGCGGTAACTACTTCTGGCTTAGGAATAAAGTAAAGGACAGGGAAAGAGGAGGATTCGGGTGTTTGGTTGTACCACACATGCTTACAACAGCGGTCCTCCCTCCTCCTCCCCACCCCACTCCCTGCACTCCTCCAGAAGCTGCAGGGAGAGAAGGCAGCAGGCTTTTTGGTAGCCTAGATGTGGTGAGGCAACATGCTGTCATACTCCAATTAGATACTTAAAAACATCTCTAAAAGGTATTAATATCACAACTGGTGCTAGCGGACACTTTGTTGTCAGTCTTGAAAGAGAGGGAAAAGGCTGAGTTAAAGACAGAAGCCTCAACCCAAATATGTTTTATCCAGTCCAGACGTGAATTATGATCATGCTCAGGCTCCAGGTGTCCTGCGTGACTGTGCACAGCCCTCCTGTGCCAGAAATGGCTGGGGGGAGTCTCCTGCAAGCTCCAAATCCATGTCAATGCAACAAAACAGAACAAAAGTGAGGGCTGCTGGTGTGCTTACTGGCCTACATTTGCATAGCACTGGGAACTGGAGGAGCTGATCAGATGCTTACGATGGTTTGTTGCAAGTTCATGAATAGAGGTGAACATCAGGTGTTTCAGGCTCTTGGTAGCTTCTCCTACTAATCTAGCTGGATGCAATGAGCTTGGGAAAAGCTCTTCTGAAGAAAATTGCCAGGACTATAGCAGATGCCCAGGTTTCACGATTTGGTGATTAAAAAATCCTGACTTCAGGAAACTATCTCAGTGCCTCTTGGAAATTTTCAGACTAAAGGGCAGTTATATTATTTTGGCCACCTCGCATGTTCCTTATTTCCAGGTCTTTGAGCATTTCTTGAGACTCAGCTGTGTGGTCCATCCACCTGCCTGTTGGGTAAAAATTGTTCTTGATGCTCTTTCGCCAGATTCCTAAAAACTTAGGTCTGAGAAAATGCAATTACATTGCTGGATGCTGATCAGCTAAGAAACTGAAATGCAAGGACATGAAAATGGGAGGTGGTAAAACTGAAAATATTCTCACTGCTGTGTTATTCAAATCAGGCTGAAAATGCTGTGAATCTTGGGAAAAAAAAAATCTATTTCCAGCAGTTTTCCTAAACCAAGGTCGTCGGTGTGTCTTGGTGGAATTTAGTGGTCAGCCTTTAGAAACTTTAGGTCTCTTTAAGTCAAGGCTTAACTGTTTTAATTATCTGGGCAAGTTTCCACATCAGAGAAACTAGAAATTATTAGAGAAACTGGTTCCTTCATGTGATACTGTAACTTTACCGAACCATCTCTTGTCACTGGAGTAGGCTTTGATAAACACAAGAAATACTCTGTCTTGTAGGAGGAACACAAAGATAATTCTCACATTGGCTATTACTAGGAGAAATTTCCTCCAAGTGTTAATTATGAAATTGTTTTCATTAGTATAAGAATGTCTCAATTAAAAGAGCTCTCAAACAGGGCTATTGTCCTGGCTGAGTTACCATCAAATGAACAGATCTGTGCTGAGTGCCCTTTTTCAAGCCAGCGTGTATAAATTATCCAGACGTTTGAAACAAAACAATCAGCTGCACACACAAACCTGTTTTGGTGGACTTCAGCCAGGCCATTAACACAACAAAGAAAATATGTGCTTATTCAGATTCTATTCATAATCTATATTTCATAACTTCTAAAGAAGGAATGGCTTGAATAACGGCAGTAATAACATATTAGCGAAGTTTCTTGCTGTAATCTTCAAAGCAATCTGTCAACTATGGAAAAATACAGTGTGCTCTTGAGTATCTGAAACTTTTCATATGAATGTATTGGGGTTGGATTTGCAGAAAGGTGCATCTGTCGTCTATCACACGTGTGTCATAGAAACACTCACTAAAAGGACATACGTACATATCATTTGAAGATTTAGTGGTTTTGTTGTTCTTTTTTTTGGTGGTTCTGGTTTGTTGGTTGGTTTTTGGTCTTCACTGCCATTAAGATTTTCTAGTTCAGCACTGTGGATTCTGTCCTCAAACATAACTGTGATTACAACAGAAGTCCTGTAGACCACGTGATGGTTTTGCCACCACCCATGTAGGAGTGCTGCCTACTTGGGGTTCGTGTGGCACGGCTGCCTGGCACTTGGCACATAGCTATGGAGGTAACTCAAAAGAAGACTATTGAAAAGAGCCAGTGGGCTGCAATAAAAGAGTCAAATTCCCACAAGACGGCCCTGAAATAATGTCTGTATTCCAGCAAAGACAACACATTTGCTAGCTTGACTTGTATTTAAAAATAAATATACAAGGTACTTTTCACTGACAGTTTTTCATATCATTCTTCTGCCTGGTACTGGACATGCAGAAGCTAAATTAAATCAAGAGCCTTGCGTGATGCTTTCCCCCTCTGTTTCCTAAGTTTGGTTTTAAAGGGTACAGAGCCTGGGGGTAGCTGCTATCTACCTACATACTAGTGTTGCTGCATACTTTATACTTTCCCATACGAGAGATTTTATTATTATTATTACTATTTTTTCTGCTATTGCCAATAGCAGATGGTTAGAATTTGACATCTGGAGAGATCTTGATCTACAGATATACCTTGTCTTCACCCACAAAAAATCTGTTTTAGAATTAGTTTACTTATAAACTGCTGTGGGTGTTATTTTCCTTCATTAACCTTCTCCAAAGTCGCCATAATCCCAAAGTGATGAGTGACAGCTGCAACTGCAAAGTGCAGGTTTCAGCACCTGCAGGTACTGAGATGGTGAAGAATGGAGACAGAGTTAAGCCTGCCTGCATCCCCCAAACCTTCCAAGCAGTCAGATCATGGTATGAGCATCTGGGCTGCCTTTCAGCACTGGCAGCCTTCGCTGAGGTGGGCATTGCCATCAGTGTGCTGGTCTGGAGAGCACCAGAGGGAAATGGGGGAGTGGGAGGGGAGACTCTCTGCCATCTAATGGAGCACATTTTTTGAACCCTCTTCTGTTTAAACATGCAGAAAAGTGCAGGTTTAAGCTCCCAGGGTTCCCAGGAGAAAGGAATGGTGAGCGTTTTGGTTATTTCTGCCCTGCTGGGGATGTGGGTGCATTGTGGTCTGCTCGTGTGGTTTTCATCCCAGGACCTTTGCCTCCCACAGTACAGGGGCTGGCCAGATAGAAGTGCAGAAATAGCACAGCTAAGGACAGACTCTGTATTTTGCTTTAGCTTTTACTGACTTTGTGGTACCATATCAACAATTTCCTTCAGTACTGCTTAACAACATGCAGTATGGGAAGGCAGATGAAACAACCAGAATAACCTCAAAAAATAATCATCTCTCCTCCCAGTCAAGTAGCTTCCTACACAATACCTGAAGTGATACCAGTGAGATAATAGCTATAATCACTGTGAATCCCTTGCAGGTACAATTTATTGCGCAGCCTAATAAATTTTAGACCTTTCTTTTACTGATTCAGAATTTTATTTTCTTCATCTCTGAGGAGTTATTCACCTTTGTACACTGTGCTGCTTCTCAGGCAGGCCAGGTCCCATGGCCTAGGTGTTGCCCTGTGTCAGGGTAACTCCCCCAGGAAACTTCACCAGTTTTAGCTTGCACAGGCTCTTCTCAATCAGCCTTTTGTAAGAGAGGGAGGGGCAGAGAGTAGTAGGGTTTGGGGTAATGAGAAGTCCAGGCAGGGGGAGTAGGTATGCAGACTTGGGAAGCTCAGAAACAACAGCTTAGAACTTGAAACACCTCTAATTAAATTTTTATTTTTTTTAAGAGACTTTGCAGGGCACTGCCAACCAAGTTCCTTTGCCACCTAGTGTAATGGACACAGAAAAAATGGGGCATGGGAAAAGTGTGACTGGTCAAAATATCCTCGCTGTATTTTCAGAATGGAAATGCTGATCCCAGCCTGGGCTCTGATTCAGTCCTACCCAGACAGAAGACACTTAGCTATGGATATAGCATAAGGTCTGGCATTTCTCCTTTCATACAGCACTGCCTTAATCTCCATGAGGACATCTGCATTCTCAGCAGGACAGGGTCATCTCCCACGAGTCGCTTGTGTTGCCCCATGAAGCAGTAAAGCTGGCTCTCCTTAGATTCATAAATGATCAAGCTTGAAAGGAGCACAGCAGCCACCACATCTGACCTCTGGTGTCAAACAAGGCTAAAGAGTTTCTTGTGCCTCAAGCCCAATGACTTGTGGTTGGTTTGAGCCTCTGATGTTCTTACAGCCTGAGATGATATGGCAACTTGCCAGTCCTTTTCCAAATTTATTCAGGCATCTTCAATTCTTTATATGTGATATGACAAGACACGTTTCTGTATGACGAGGCAAGCAATGAGAGCAGAGGTACTCCAAGCATTACATTTGCAGGCATGCCCCATCTACAACAATTATTTAATTACTGGAGAAATTGTGTATACCAAGTCCATGTAATACACACTGAAAATTCTGGCTGGGTCTGAACCATAAATAATGTAATTAACTCCACTTGATGAGGCAGAAACAAAGTCATGAAAAAAATCAAGTCATATATTAAAAATGCTACCGTGGGCATAATAAACTCATCAGAAAACACTGAGTGCAGACAATCACCATTGTTGCTCTGGAAAGAGACAGTCAGGGGTTTGATAAAGAGAACTCAAAACTCATAAGCCCAAGTTCAAGCATGGCTAGTTGGGAGCAAGCCAGCAACCTCCTTTTGCTCCTAGCTGTATTTAATGAAGGACAGGTTAAGAAACTCAATTGAGGTCCCCCTTACACTAAACAGTTTGAATTAGGACTATATATTGCAGATATTATTCAGCTTTCTGAAAATTACAGCTGGGTGAGAGCATTACAGCTTGAGAAGAACTGCATTCAGGAGCACGTTGATCCTATCAAAATCAAAACTTATTAAGGAATATTACAACATCCTTCAAGGCAAAGATAATGGGAAGGACTGAAATGTTTAGTTCCTGCAGTCTCACTTTTGAGGCACCAGGACACAGAAGTAACAGTGTTTTTACTATCTGCTCGGAAGACCTCGGGCTCGTCGGTGGTGGAGCCAATCCTCCTGCACAGGTGGGAAGAGGAGCATTGGACAGAGGAGTGATTGGCTCCACATTGCTAAGTTCCTGCTGGTGGACAGAGATGGAAATCTGGCATCTCTTCACTAATGACGGCAAAAGGGCTGAGCACTACTTTGTGCTCCAGGGGGGTTGCAAGGCACCCAGCCTGACTGAGAAAAACTAGGTCTATGTGCAAATAGAGTATTTCCCCAAAGCAAAAGGCTGGACTGGTTCAGCAGTTCCCAGCAGGCAAAGCAGCTGGCTCTGCAGGTACGCAGCAGTCCCTGACATGATGCCATCTCTGCTGATGTCGGCAGTCAACCCAATGGCAAGCAGGACGGGCTGGGGGCAGGTCTTTCCAGTGGTATCTTCCTAGTGGTAGTGGTGTTGGGTAAATATAGCTCCATATGATGACTGGTGACCAACAGACAATAACCAAGTGCATGTTTTTATTGAGTAATTCATTAATGATATGCCTCTCTGTCAGAGAAGCTCTCAGGCTGAGTGTGTGCAGCGTGCTGGTGTGTGTGTCTGAGCTGGCTCAGGTTTGAACTAGCGCAGCTGCACCAGCCTGCTGATGTCTGCATTAATTTCCTCGCATCCCCTCACGTATCCTCCCCAGGTCTGAGCACTGGGACTTCCCAGGGTGCTGCCTCAAAGCAGCCCAGAGCTGACATGGCTGAGGCAAGGAGACAGCTATGTTTGACTCCGCCAGCTGCAGAGTGCTCCCCAACCCAGGTGAGGGGAGGCTTTTGTCTCTGCTCTCCTGTACTTCTCCTTGTGTGCCCTAGGTAAGAGGGTGGGGATAAAGGGCCTTTTCTAGCTCAGAGCTGATTCAGAGCACAGTGTGAACTGAAAATTAGTTCTTCTAAGTCTCTGATTTCAGCCTGGTAGAGAACAGGTGTGCTTTTGGTGAGAAGTTTGTTGAAGGTGTGGAGTATGGTTGTACTTAATGCTCTGTGCTTCATAAGCACGGGCAGAGTATCTATATATGGTAAATATCAGACACATCAGACATATCAGGTGGTGTTTTTTTCTCTCTATTATGCCTCTGGATACCACCAGGATGCTGTCCTTGTCACTTCTTGCTGACAGAAAGAGTCAGAGGTGCAGTATCAGAGCCGTCAGCTCTGGCTGCAGCTGCAAGTCCAATAGCAGGCAGGTCAGATGGCCACCAGCTCCATCGGTGCACCCAGCAATACAGGCGTTGTGCGATCAGGTAGCACACATCAGCATCTTCAGCAAACCATCAGAAACAACGCCCAAGTCCCTGTCACACTGGGCAGGTGCTTGCGTTCCCCCTGGCACTAATTGGCACCTATGCTCTCATGCTCTCTCTCCCCAGCTCTGCCCCACATCGCCATGATAGAGAAGCTTTAATGACACCAGTGGGTGTGTGGGACCCAGTATGGCACACAGCCGAGTGCTTTAGGCTGCCCCTGGGTGTCAGACCTGAAGGAAGCTGGTTTGCTGCCACCCTTGGACCACTGATAAACAATGATATGTTTCTCTGAGTCTCTTGAGTGGGATCTCTGTATGTATCAATGTAAGTAAGTTGGTAGGAACTAATGATCAGCCCCTTTTTGGTTTTAGCGACAGAAGAGAGTATGTGCATTGCACATAAGGCTGGAGCCTGCTGGGACAACTATTGTGTTTTTTGTGTTTCTTAGGATTTTTTAATGTCTCCTGCCGACAGTGTTAATAAACCAGAAGGGAATTATACAGACAGTGCTGCCAGACATACAGAGATGTTACTTTAAAGGAAAAACATGTGATGTTGGGATACATTTGCACATTCTGTCAGGCATTTTCCCCACCTTCACATGCAACACTAGCCAGGTGAAAGACTACGCAGGGAGAAAAATAATAATCGAAAGAGAGGAGAGGGGAACATAAAGACAGCTTCTTTTGGTTGGACCATCAGGGTGAAAAGGTAGTGGTTAACAGTTCAAAGTCTAGCTGATAACTTGTTATGATTTAACTTAGTATAACCCTTGCCTTCAAGGATTGATACTGGGGCTCATACTGTTTAGCATCTTCATCAATAGCCAGGATGAGGGGAAGGACTGTGCCCTCAGAAACAGGATGTGGGTGACACCAGACTGGGGGAATGGTCACTGCATTGGACCTAGGGGTGCCGTTCAGAGACACCTTGACAACCTGAGGAAATGGACTGACGAAAACCTCATGAAGGTCAGCATAATCCTGCACCTGAGACAGAGAAAGCCCAAGAAACAGTACAGCCTGGGGACAAACTCTCTCAGGAGCAGCTCTGTGGAAAAGGACTGGGGGCCCTGGTGAGCAGCAGGTTGCACAGCAGTCAGCAGAACACCCTGGCAGGAACAAATGGTGACCACGCTCTGGGCTATGCTAGCAGGAGCACACCAGCAGGTCACAAGAAGAGATTATTCCTCTCCATCTGGCACTTGTGAGAGCACATACCCAAAGTAGTGTCCAGTTTTGGACAGAGTGGGACAAGTCCAGCAGACAGCTACCAAGACAGTGAGGGGGCTGCAGCATATCACAGATGAGGAGAGGCTGAAGGAGGCGGTAGTGGTGGGGCAGCTGGGTCTTTGAGTTGTTTACAGAAACTGACTGCTGTGAGTTATAAAATGTGATTGATTTCAACTGCTCTGTCCTTTAGATGGCATCAACTGCTGTTCTCAAAGCCTAGATTCTCATTTCAGGTATATTAATGTGTTTTTCTGTCATCTTCAAGATAACATCAATAAATGAGGACCTGGCCATTCTGGCAGGAAAGATAACAAATATTTCTACTATCTTTTCAAACAGGATGTCAACCTCTGTTAAAATTGTTATTGTTTTTTCCTCAAAATTGCAATCACCTGTCCTAATTTTTTCCCCCTCTATCAGAATCTGTATGAACCCTCACCCTCTCTCAGCTGCCAAAGGCACCTCAATATTACCCACTCTGGGCTGAAGATGCACACATACAGGCATGCACAGACCAGGGACCGTCATCAGCCAGCCCTCCACAGCCACCCACCCCTGCTGCTGGGGTGCATTAGGCCTCAGAGGGGTTGCACAGCAGTAGCACTTATTGCAGCCAGTAACTCAGCCAAGGCACAGACAATGCCTCCACCCAAGTGACTCTTGAGTCTCTCCCCAAATGGAGAGGTACTGACTTTGGAGGGGTTGGGGATGGCAGGCCTGAAATCTGCCACGACTGCTCCAGCATGGTGCTGCCATGCACATGCTGCCATCTTCCCATCCTGGGGAGACAACGTGGCTCTGCTCACCACCTTCCTTGGGACCTCCCAGCAGCTTATTCACAACCACATTTTCTCAGCCATAAAGGAAGGCTGCAGTAATTAGCTCACCCGAATGGTGTTAAGCTCATTAACAGCTTGCAAAGACGGGAACTTTTCAAATGCAGTGCTGTGGAGGCACCAAGCATCACTTAAACACGGTGTGAAAAATGCTCTGCTCTTCCCAAGCCCTTCTCACCTCCTTCCGACTGGTGTTGCCTCTGCAGAGACTCCAGGCACCTTCAAGGCCACTGCTCCTGCTCGCCTCTGCTGTTTTCTGAGTTATTTCTTTGAAGCAAGTCCCAGAGGGACCTCACCTCTTCAGGCCTGATGACCAGGCTGTCACTCGTGCCTCTACTGTCATGCCTGTCTCTCCTTTGTGAAGCAAGTCTCCCGTCCCCTGGAGACCTGCCAGGCACCGTTTGTCACTCTCTCCCAAAAGCACAGCGGCCCTTTGTGCTTGTAAGGAAACAGTGCTTCCGATATCAGTAGAGAAAGTCCTTGGGGAGTGGAAGACAGAGATCGCTCATTCAGCAGAGTGCAGTGATATAGGAAGGCTCTCTGTATCTAACCTCTGCATCAGTGAGGAGGAGGAGGTGAGCATCAGGGGCTCTGCGGAGGACACCTGCATTGTTTGAAGGAGCTGCTGACACCCAGACCTGGAGGCAGTGGACAGCAAGGGCAGAGGTGAGCACTTTCACAGCAGGTGAGGCTCCGGCTCTGAGATCCTTTACATCCTGCCATCCTGGAAAACCGCACAGCTTTACCAAGTCACTCTCTTTGAAACCAGCAGTGAGTACACCACCTCAGGAGCTGTTGGTGCGTTTTGTCCCCCTCATCCACATGATGGGGGAGGCACACTGGGTGTCAGAGGCTGGCTGCACCCAGCCTGCCCCTGCTTTCCGTGGGGTTGTTGGGGAAATGCTGCTCCTGTCCTTGCAAATGCCGCTGTACTCACCCCTGCTGTCCTCCCCTCTGGGAAACTCCCACACCCAGCCCGTTCCCTGAGCTCTGTTGTGGTGAGCTCGCCTTCCATTTATGGTGTTAAAAGCTTTCAAATCTGTTTTATTCTTTGCCGTTTCCCCAAGGTAAACACCTCAATTTTAGTCTGAGTCATATCTCCTTGCGCCACTTGTGCTGACACGCTGGGGTGAGTGGTGTGAAGTACCTCTCTACCTGCATGGATGCTGCAGGCCAGCATCCTGCGAGCATGAGAGCCATCAAAGTGATACAGCAGCACAGGAGCTGAAGCCTACCAGTATTTTTGCAAGGCTGGGATGTAGACACCAGCCCATCATTAGCAATGCAGCAGTGGCAAAATGCCATACTGGTTCCCAAAATGTCACAGAACAGTGACTACTCTCCCACCTTGCTCCTTCTGCCTGACAGTGGAGACATCACTTAATGGGGTTTCCTTTTCTTTGCAGTGATAGCTGCTGCAGTTGTTTATAGCATTATTAGCAGCCTGCAATAAATTTGGACAAGAGCGTGCTCTCGTCAAGGGGCAGAGCGTGCTCCCCAAGTTGAGCCCTGTGGAAAGTGGTGAGACACAGCACCTCCTGCTCCTGCTGCTGGAAGGAGAGCCTGAGGTGTCCTGCACCACCTGCCCTTATGGAGGGGGCAGGAGAGGGGAGCTGCCAGTGGAAGATGTGTGGTAGAGAAGAGAAGATCATGTTGCCACCAGGAAAAGCTGCTCAGTGTCAATACTCGGTAGCAGCCCAGGGAGGGTGAAACTGGATGTAGCCAGCCCAGGCTATAAAGTGAGCACTGAGTCCAAAGTCAGGGGAGAACATTAAGGAGCATCTTTTGCTGCCTTGCGACCTGCTGGCTGACAAGAAATTGATCCATCTGTGTACTCAAATCCTTGCTTTTCTTATCTCCACTTCCTGAGCCAGCTCTCCCCAGGGGCACCTCGGTGCTGAGCAGCCTGGGAGCTAGGCCATGCTTTGCCCCGTGATGGCTGCAGGCTCAGGCACCTGCATGGCCAATCCTCTCTGGCTACAGTCTTGGGAGTAGCAATATTATTACATTATATCAATATTATACAGATTATCTTGGTTCCCAAGGTCTTATTTAGAGAAGGATTGAGAAGATTTTCATGCTGGCTGGTGTTTCTTGCAGCTGATCCCTCACAGTCTGGTGTTTCTCCTGACTTCCCTTGTGCAGCTGCCAGGTTTTCTGAGCTACTTCAGAAGCTAATTGGCCTGGATTTTGTCTTTCTCCCCTTAAGTAGACTTACTGATGACTTTCTTCTTCTGTGCATGCCAATGAGGTTGCAGTGGCAATACTACACCCGCACAAGTTGCTGTCTTAAATTTGCCTGCTGTGTGATGCTGTTTTCCCAAGATAAATAGAAAGTTGTCTGTCACTAACCCAGCAAGTGACCCCAGGACTTCTAGAGAACATAACAACTGGAAGCCTCTTTTCTTTTCCATGGTAGTTGATTTTGCAGCCATTTAATTATTTTTGCTTCTTTTAGAGGAGGTGGAGTGTCCAATACTTAGAGCTTACTTCATCAGTACTCACGTTCCTGTGGTGCTGCTGGTGGTGGGTGACAAGCTGAGGGGAAGCTGCAGAGACACCACTCATGTTTGATCTTCTTTTACCTGCAGAGACCATCCCAACTTCTTGGACTTATTTTCTGAAGCTTGTCCTCTCACCAGCTCACTCAAGGTCACCTTCATAAAAAAGGTTGTCAAAATGGGTGACGTACTTTCTGAGGCCAGTGTCTGCCATTCTCCCCTGGCTGTTCAGGGAGCCCACGTGCACTAGCTAAGACTTCCATGACTAAACCTCAGACCTGCGAAAGGAGAGAGGTGAGCTCCAGACTTCTGAGTTACTCCTGGCCCAGGGAGAGGTGGCCATGCGACCTCCAGGGCATGGGGGAAAACATAGAAATAGGCTGGCCTGGTTGTTCCCCACCTTTACATCCCAACAACTGGCGTGTTCCCCATCCTTACATCCCTTTTTTGTCACCCTGCCTCTCATCCATGTGTTGTACTGCCTAGTATGTAGCCTCAGGAGCTCTGGGAATGCATGGGGCCACCACAGAGAGTGGCTTCTGGGATGGACAAGGCTGTAGGTCCTTGGGGCTGGATGCCACTCCTCTGCAGCAGGAAGCACAGTGGAAATGCTGAGGCCATGCTCCAGTACAACCTGAACAGTAAAAAATAAATAAGCAAAAAATAAAAGAAAAAGCTCATCCTGTGGAGGTGCTGTGACACATCCTTGAGTTCACTCAGGCTTCGTTCTCTGTCACTTTTCTGCGTAACACCTTCATTCCTTTGCTCCTTTCCTGCCAGTACTGTGTGAGATACATTTTCCATGCAGCAGCCCCCGCAGGGTTTGGAAATGTACACTGCTTCCCAGCTCCCTCCCTGCCTCCCAGCACGTCCTGGTGGGCCTAATCCTGTGCCCTGCTGTGCAGTTCTGTGCTCTGGGGGTGAAAGACAGGACCCAGTCCCTGTGTGAGAGGCAGCAAGGCAGGCAGGAACATTGGTGGATACCTTTAACAAGAGGCGAGACAGAAGCAGCACTTACTAGGAATAGTTTTGTGACGCAGATTTCTGGTGTATATTTGGCTCGTATCTGCTACAATAGCCTCATGGATATTTGCCATTAATACACATCTGTTAAAAAGGGGGGAAATAAAAAAGGAATAAAAGGAGATTATTCTTGGAATCAAATCGTAGTGTTTTCTACACTTCTCCACTGGCCACTTTATTTTCATCCCGCTGAGGCAGTGATTTCACTGAGGCTGTGGTGTTGGCCGGGGGCCAGCTTGAGGCCGGCCCCAGCTGCAGCCTCCCTGAAATGAACACCTTGAGGGTGTGGGGGGACACGATCCTGCTCCTTCCATGCAAGAGCAGATGTCACCAAGCCCAGGGCTCCTCGCAGTGCTGTGGCCAGCCACAAAAAAAAAAAAAAAAAAAAAAAAAAAAAAAAAAAAAAAAAAAAAGAGAGACAAGGACCTCTTGGTGGCAGCACGTAGGAATTGGTCACACAGGAGAAAAGATGGGTCAGCAACTTCACTGGGCAGCCTGGTTGCACAATGGGCTATATAATGGATGTTCCTGTAAACTTAGTGTGGTCTGGACCCTGCCACTGCACTAGCAAAAGTCCTTTTTGTGTGAGATACCCACGCTTCAGTCTGTAACTAAAGCAGTAATTGCACAAGTGCCATTTGCACATGACCTAACCCAGAGTTTCTGTGTGTTGCCAAAACAGTCCTTGCTGTAACTGATGTTCTCAGCTGCTGTTTTGTTCCCTTAAAAATCTGAGCCTGGGCAATGCATTTCAGTGTGTCTGGGAGCTGCCAAGGGTCACTCTGCGAAATGCCTGGGAGCTAGCTAGGGAAGGGGGGTTGCTGCTGTTGTTTAAACACCTCCGGGGCAATATTTTCAAGTGTATTAAGAAACTAAGGGTTTAGAGGGATTTTAAGGAAAGCCTTAAAGAATTAAGAATTTCATAAGAATTTCTGAGAATCCATTCCAAAGTCAGGCTGTGAATGAGAGCAGAGACACTGCACCAGGTGCCAGCACAGCTCTTGGTGATGCCCAGGCACAGCACCATGAGGGACACTGGCAAAATTGCTTCCCGTGAAGCAGCACAGCCAACCTTGCCCCATCGTGCCAGGATGGAGGAGCACACCCAAAGGGATGGGCAGCATGGGACCATGAGGGAACAGCTTTTTGCTTATAATCTGGAAGGGGAAAACAGCTTTTTGTCAGCACGCCCTATCTTGCTCTCCTCTTTAATGTGAAATCTCCCACGTCCCAAACCCCTGGGAAATACAGCCGAGGTGCTGTTTCCACTTCAGAGCACGCACAACCCTTGAAAAGCCTCCCCGGCTGCTCGTCTGGGGTTTTGTTCGGAGGGGGCTCTGGGGATGTCAGGGAGCATGGGAGGAAAGTGTGTCCCAAGGTGTTACGTGAGGAGCCCCTGAGATGGCTGCGTGCTGCTGGGAAGCAGCACAGGAAGCTGCCACCCATTCCTGTGCCCACCCCTTCGCTGCATTCCCCTGCCTTGTCAGCTCTCCCATCGCAGGGCAATTTTGGGTCTGGCTGCAAGCCAGAGCACTGAGATGAGCTGAGTTAAAGCATTGCAGAGCTGCAGCCTCATTAGAGCAAAATGGGAAAACAGTAGGCAAAGAGGAAGGTACACAACTGAGAGGAGAAGCCTGGCACAAAGTTTGTGTACATGTTTACATCATCCCAGTCATTTAGTACACGCATTGGAAGAGCCTCTGAAACTAGGTGTTTTTTGTTTTATTTGGCTGTTGTGCTCAGATCTGTATCAACATGAGCCATCTCCTGCCCCATCCCTGCCCCAGAGTGGTATATAAGGCAAATGAAGAATCCAAATACACGGATGGGGGAGTGGAGGAAGAAAGGGCCCGTCAGCAGGCAAGTCAGGAGCCTAGAGCTCCAGACTCCTCACTGCTGTCAGATTTCCTGCAGGCACTGCAAGGAAGGGAGGTTTTAAATTGCTTTTATACACCCCTGCCTGCCTGAGTGCACAGAAAAGACAGTGCTGGCTGGTGCTTTGTTGGGTACGTGGCCCCATGCCTTGTTTGCAGTTTGCTGTGTAAGCACTGTTGTCAGGCTGGAGCTATTCATTTCTTCCAAGCTTTTCTACGGGAGTCATCACCATGGCATGGGAGGATCTCAGATGTCAATGAATTTCTCTCCAGAAAAGCCCTGTGAGACTGAGGAGGGGGAGGAAGGGCTTGTCATTGCTGCAAACCAATCCCAAATTTCATGTTGGGCATGGATTAAACAAGAAACTGTGATGACTTTTGGGTACAGTGACTCACCCAGCTCTGCAAAGAGATTCAGTAGCAAAAGCTAGACTCCCATCTTGTGCTCCTCGACAGCGTACAGATCAGTTAACCCCCACAAAATTGCTCTTTTTCCTCCTGAAGTCCCTCTCACTATACAGCTTCTTCACCAGAAGTTTTAGCTGTGACATGCAGGAAGCTGTCTCTGCCCCAGAGGCTAAAGGATAGGACACTGAATCCTATGCCACAGTGAAACCTATCACCCACTGAAGGCTTATCCTGTCCCTGGGCAGGCTTTGCTTGTGGGGAGCCATCCCTGCCAGGACCCCATGCCCTGAGAGCACTTAGCACCCTGTTAGCACCTTGTTGGCCATCCACCTCCTGGACCTTGCCAGGGAGCATGCAAACTATTAATCTGCTGATGACCAAAGGCTGGTGCTGGAACCCACACCTGGCCTCATTTTTTGCACTAGGATAAAGGCAGCTGGAGAGGCCAGAAGAGGCAAGCTTCTCATTTCTGGTGCCTATAGCCCAAAGAAGGATGCTCCTGGAGAGGTAAGTGGGGGTGGCAGTGGTTGTAGAGGCTTAGCGTCATCTGCTGCAGCTAGAGCTAGTGCTTTCCCACCCTGGTTTCTTCCTCAGCATGGACAAGATGCTGTCATAAGGCAGCCAGATGCTATGTGGGGGACAGAGCTCACCACAGACCCACCACCACAGGAACATCATGCTCTCCCTTGTCCAGACACTACTCATGGTGGCTAACTGAGCAGCTAGCAGTCTTCCATGAGCTTGGTTAAACTGACACTAGTCAAACTGAGGCTGCTTCTTTTTTTTTTTTCCCTCTTATTTTGAGTAGCAGGCTTCACCTTTGAACTATGATGCTGTGAATTCTGCAAACCAATCCAAAAGTGGGTAACTTTATAGCTAGATATTTGTGCTACTCTATGCTTCTTCTCTGTGTTGCCAACAGGTCTATGGAAGTGATTGTCCCCATGTACTCAGCTCTGGTGAGGCTGCACCTCAAGTAATACTTTCAGTTTTTGGCCCCTTGCTACAAGAAGGACATCAAGGTGCTTGAGTGAGTCCAGAGAAGGGCAATAAAGGGGACCAGGACTGGGGATGCTTACCTGCCAGCTTCTGAACTTGAGTCACTGCCAAACTACTTCACAGGGAAGTAGCACCACCAGGGTTTTCCTGTCCTGAGGAGGTACCACCAATGTAACTAGCTCATAGAGTTTCTAAAACTATTTCACAGAGATAGAAGAAAACATGAAGAAAAAGCAGTGTACTGAGGAACACTAAGTCCATTTCACCAGGACAGCAGAAAAGCACCCTAAGTAACCTGAGCCTCAAACTCCCCTGGAGAGGCAATTCCTCCCATAAATCCTCATGCTTCATATATAGCAAAGGTCAAACGATCCCTACCTGGCAGACTTCACTTCAAGGATGGAGCCAAGAGACCTTGTGGAATAGGCTCATCTACCTGGCTTCAATGTTTTAAGGTCATCGCTCCTTATCACTAATAGAAATAACCTGACAAGGGCCTTAGTGGTTAGAGTTGACCTAATGAATTAACTACAAAAGGTGCGTAAGGGTCATATTTCTGCTAGTCATTCTGTGAGGAAAATTAGTACAGAGCCTGTTAAAATAAGATAAATAAACATAAATAAAAGAAATTAAAAAAAAAAAAAAAAAAGAAAATGACCTAAAAGACAAAATTGCCGTCATAGACTTTTCATCTGTCTAGTCACGACAGATAAGGAATATAGCAATCAGAAAGACTTTACTTGACATTAATGTTATTTAATTTATTTTTTTCTGAGATCTCTTCTTTATGCCGGACTTTTCAAAATCTAGCGCCATGACCTCCGACTGCAGTATTTACTTTGGCTGCATATAAACTATCACGTATAAATGCCAGGCTCTGGATCCTCACTCCCTATTCAGGTCAAGGACCAGTCTGAATGTTTTGGCTTTAATTTGGTTACATGACTACATTGGTGTTGTCGTGGTTTCCCCCAGCCAGCAGCTAAGCACCACACAGCCGTTTGCTTGCTCTCCCCTCCTTCTTCTCTGAGGATATAGATATAGGAAAATGAAGCCTGTGGGTCGAGACAGAGACAGTTTTTTAAGACAGGAACAAAATAATAATAATAATAATGATAATAGTACTGCTACTACTAATGTGCACAGAATAAGTGATACACAATGGAATTGCTCACCACCTGCTGACTGATGCCCAGAGTACTGTGTTCAGTTTTGGGCCCCTCACTAAAAGAAGGACATCGAGGTGCTCAAAAGAGTCCAGAGAAGGGCGACAAAGCTGGTGAGGGGTCTGGAGAACAAGCCCTATGAGAAGCAGCTGAGGGAGCTGGGTTTGTTCAGCCTGGAGGAAAGGAGGCTCGGGGTGACCTTATTGCACTTTGTAAGTACATTAAAGGAGGCTGTAGTGAGGTGGGGGTTGGTCTATTCTCCCACACTCCTGGTGACAGGATGAGGGGGAATGAACTAAAGTTGCGCATGGGGAATTTTAGGTTGGATATTAGGAAGAACTTATTTACTGAGAGGGTTGTGAGGCATTGGAATGGGCTGCCCATGGAAGTGGTGGAGTCACCATCCCTGGAGGTCTTTAAAAGACATTTACATGTTGAACTTAGCGAGATGGTCTAGTGGAGGACTTGTTAGTGTTAGGTCAGAGGTTGGACTCGATGATCTTGAGGTCTCTTCCAACCTAGACAATTCTGTGTTTCTTTTCTGAAAACTTCACTTCTTTGCTGAAATTCCCCCTCACCGTGGGGAGGATGCAAGAGCATGGAAAATTTCAGGACCTAAACATGTACAGCATTTGTCAAAATCATAATCAGCTGACAAAAGGAGCTTGGACCAGGCAGCATAAGGCAGTGTCAGCAAGAAAGGATGTTACCAGTTCAGCTTAAAATATGCCTAAAATATTTTTATAAGGCAGCACATAGCCTGTTAAACTGTATTCTTACGATACTAATGTACTTCACCCCAAGAGAAGTATGTGGTCTTCTGGCAGGAGAGGAAGCAAGAACTTGGAGGAAACAATGTGAAAGAAGATTCATTAAGTCAGCCAGCAATCCCATGTCCCCACAGCTGCTTAGAACTTTGTTATTGCAATAACAATAACACAGAAACCTCTTAAATGTATATTCAACTGGTTATAAATTGAGGAGAAATAGTAATATATAGTATAGTATATAGTGTATATATATATACTATATTATATATATAGTATATATATATACTATATATATATAGTATAGAATATAGTAATCAAGGTTTGTTGGATGTGTCTCAAATTGTTCTTAATTACTGAGCTCTGTACACCTGCAGCAAATTTTTAAAGGCAAAAAAATGTTTTCCAGCACTGTGCTGCTGGCTAAGTGAAGCAAAGGCATGACAGCACTGCGTGGTTTTGTATTTACAAAATCAAGACTGTGAAACTTTACCAGTTCTGTGCCAGCAGTGCCAGGTTGGGCAGACATGGCCACAGCAGTGTCTAGTGTGCAAATACCCAGGCAAGGACTAGGGTAACTGGCTACAGCAGTGGTAATCAGGTAGCTGCAGTAGCACGGGGCTTGGTGCTGGCTGAATCAGCCCATAAGGGTCTGTTCCTTGACAGCAATGCAGACACACTTTTACTTTGGGGTAAAAACAAAACAAAAAAAATCAGGAAAAGAAGGACAATGTTCTTAAAAGCGAAGGTTTGAGTAAGATGTTCTCTCCAGGAGGCCCCTGGAGCATCTTAAGATAGCAGGACAGGCACGTGACCTTCCTTTGCCAGTGCAGAAAAATACATGGAGTGAAAACAGAGGAGCAATGCTCTAAAAAAAAAAAACAGTCTGAGAATACCCAGGCCTGAAGCTGCATTTAAATGCATGGCTTGCTTCACAGGATGATGTTGGACATGGATAGGCTTTGGGGGTTCTTCCCCTCCCCCACCCCCCCTTTTTATTTTTTTAAGTTCTTTTTCATTATTAGTCTTTTTTTTTTTTTTTTCTTTTCCTTAGGAAAGAGACCCCACACCTCAGTCTGCAGCAGGGGTGGACCGGTCACCATACAAGCCTCTGGGCAGGATGATTACTCCTTCAGCTCTCACCTGCAATAGGTCTGGGGGGTTAGCCCCTACCCTGCTGCATGTGAGGAGAAAGCCAGCCTCCTAGGGCTTGCTTTGAGCAGGTGGGAGGCTGGCTTTGCAGTAGGTACCTGCCTTGTTCCCTGGTTCCTGAGCCTACCACACTGATGTTACTGATGTGTAACAGTGTGGGATGTGTGAGGAGAGCTGACAGGCAATCCAAAACACAATAACTGCATGGAAGTGTATTGTAGTGGCAGCAAGAGGAACTACAAAGCTCTCCACTGTGCCGGGTGGGGAACCAGTACAGCAGGACCAGCGGTATCTCCAGGTTATGCAAAGCTGGTGATGAAAAGTTTGTGTCAGGCTCCCTTGTTAAGCTGTTGGGATGTACTTATCAAGAAGAAATGGGAAGACAGAGACTGGCACAGCTACTGTTGGTCTGATTTTTTTTTCCCTGAAAACAAGGGAAATTAAATCAAGGTCTCTTGAAATCTGTGTTCATGAGTACCCACTTGATGGTATCTGATCACATTGCTCTTCTTTACAATGATCCTGCTCCCTGGGTACCCTACGACAAGTCTATAAGAAGGAAGATGTTATTTGCAGTTGCCATCACTGAACCCAAAGTGAAGCTGTGGCAGAGTGGGCTGGCTCACCCCGACATAATGCCATTGCAGCTACCCATGATGGCCTCTCAGCTTTTGCTTCTTGTCCTGATGCTGGGATAAAAAACATGCAAAGGAGGCTCCCAGGATGGCTCTCATCACACAGATCCTCTCAATAGCAAAGGAACAAATGGCAACATCAGACATGCCCATGCCTGTTTCGGAGCTGGCTAAAAAGGCATAGCAAATTCAGGTCCTTGCTGAACTGTGACCCCTTTCTGCCTTCCTCCTGCTCACTCCCTCCTTGCTGCCCACCAACATCTCCTGCTGTGGGTGCAGAGCGGCATCATGCCTCTTGAAACCTTGCTGGTCACTGATGTTATGCGAGGGACAAAATCCTGCCTTTGGGGACTGAGATCCTGTGCTTACCACAGAGCGCAGTCAGTGTGGGTGTCTCCTTCCATCTGAGTGACTCGGCTGACCCATGGATATTTCTGGTGTGCAGCTGGGTGTCAAGCCAGCCAAATGATGAGAGTTACCTTCCTTTTGTTTTCTTTCTGTTCTGAAATGAAAGAAATGCAAAGATGGACATACAGCTCAGTGATGTTGTTGCACTGACATTTTATTTTGTGAAGTGACATAAAATGAGGTGCTCCTCCCTATCACCGGGTCCTTAAAAGCCTTGGGAATGGAAATTTATGTCACTCTTAACCCCTCATGTTGTTACAGACAGTGACCCCAAATAGTTTCATGTGGCTTTTAAATAGCAGCTCCCCTCCCTGCTCCATCAGGAGGCTGCTCGTGGGAGATAAGGAGGCAGGAGTCAGTCCCAGCCTCACCTCTGCTGCTGATGGCAGACAGGCAGCTGGGTGGGGCTGCTCCTCCCAGCCCTGGGAATGGTGTGATCACCTGCCTCTGGACAGAAGGACCAGGTTCATGTCATCTTCCCTCTTTCCTCTGCATTTATAAGAAGGCAATTTCCATTTTTCTTTTCCTCTGGCAGAACTGTTCTTTGGAGGATTTGGAGGACAGCCCTGGGCCAAGTCCAGCTGAACGCTTTTTTTTTTTTTTTTTTTTTTTTTTTGTGGTGCTAAATACTGGCTTAAGGCTCTTGATCTTTTCAACATTATCTTTGCAGGTTTTAGAAATGTGCTTTTGTTTTTCTTATGCATATTTGTCAGTAGCAGAGTTGTTTTTCCTGGCGTTTGGTAACCATTTCACGAGGTGTCCCTTCCCTCCGTCCCACCCAGAGCTGACTGCAGTGCTGCCCCTGCTTTCCTGCTGGCTCAATGTGCTGGCGGCAGCAAAGGCAACATCACCCAAATTGCACGGGAGAAAAAAAACAGCTATCATTAACCATGCTGTGCTCCTCATTGGAACACACGGAACTTTAGTACTTCTGTTTCTTCCCTTTGCTCTCAGACAGAACGCTTTCCTTCCTAGCCAGCTTCAGTACAAAGTAGCCTTGCTTAAATCACTGCCGCAAGGAGTTGTGTGCACAAATCCCTGGCCACAATGCTGAGTAGTGGGGAAGCAGGGCTGAACTTTGAAGGAAGTAAAGGTCTGAGTGTATTGCTGCGGCAGAAAAATACCAAATGCAATTATTTAAGGAGAAAAGATGAGTTCTGACAGCCGATCTGAGCTCCGGCGGTGAGTCAGGCTCCCCTGCCACTGGGGAGACGGAGCACCATATGACCAAAATCGATGTTCTGGACTTCGTGATGTAGTTACTGGGATTATTAAGATGACTGGATTTGCCCATTGGAGTGTACAGGGTGAAACATATGGTACTGAACAAGCCAGCAATGCAGTCAAGGGGCTTCTACACGAAGGGATTTGTATGTAAACATAGCGGGGCCAGGCAAAAGCCATGCTCCTGTAAGTTAATTTAGCTGTGCTTGCCGTAATGACAACGTAATTATAGGAGTGCAATTCAGGAGATTTATCTTTTTAATTAGTAAACTCCCGTGTCCTTCAAAAATCTCCTTTGGCAGCTACGGAGCCACCTGCGTCAGAGTGCAGCGGGGAGCCCTCACTTACGCACGGCGCCCGCGCGCCCCACGCCGCGGCGCTGCCACGGCTCCGAGCAGATGGTCCCGCATCACACGTGGCCTTCCCATGTCACTTGCTATTAATTAATTGGAACGTTGTTAGTGTTCATCGTAATTTCCTTGGACGTCTTCCTCATGTTGGTTTGTTTCCTTTCAGCGGGCCCTTAAATATACATAAATATGAAGCTATATAATGCTTAGCAGTAAAAGTTTTGCAGTGGTGATTTCAGCTGAAAAGGTTGTTGTTGTTATTGTTGTTCCTGAGAAGGCAGCAGCATTAGCAGACGGGAGCAAGACAAATGCTGGGAGCTCTGCCAAGAGCTGGGGCCCACCCTGATGTAGGACACGCAGTGCCCACGTGGCACAGCCCTCTTCTCGTGGGGACGTGGGCAATGCCACTCACACACACGGGAAGCTGAGAGATGCACAGCACAGCCCCAGAAACCATTCTGGGTGTTTTGTGTGAGTGCTTTGTGCCAGGCTGTGCTTCCTCTACCTCTGCAGTTCCGATGTGTGGGACCTGCTGAAAGAAAAACCTAACGAAACTCTCAGAAGTAAAACGCTGTCCATGCATTCTCAAAGAGCAGCTGTAAACTTTCCTTCTCCTGGAGTTACACCTGAATAAAGCCTTACGACCCCATCCTTGCTGTGTTTCTGTAGCATCCATGCCCAGGTCATGGAGCAACCAGGGCCCCAGTGGAGCAAGTGGGAACTGTGCATGTGTATGGTGAAGGATCCATCTTGGTGGCTTTATCAGAAGAAGCTAAGAAAAAGGACAGCAAATCTCAGCACCAATACAGAATTACCTCAGTTAAATACGTGATTTGTACTTTCCTTCTTTTTAACTGCCAGGAGCGAAGGAAGGAGCCTCACTGTGCATGAAGGTCCAGAGAGATCCTGCAAAGGCTCTGTGCTGGGGAAAGCAACGCTTGCCTGCCCTTAGGCCTGTCCCCAAGTCACAGCCATGGCAGGAGACCTGGGGACAAGCAGCCACAAGGATCTGGTTGAGCACATCCCACCCAGCAGCGGGGCTGGGACAACCTTCATCAGCTGCCTCTGTCCTTACCACCGACTGCAGCCAAAAAGAAACCACTGCAAATGCTTCCCAACACAAGCAGTTTCTCCAGGCTCTGCTGGAGGTGTCTGACCAGTGCCAACATGCTGCCAGCCCCTGGCCCTCGGGAGGTGTCAGAGCACAAGCCCCACTGATGCCTTGCTGGCGTCCAAGCAGTCCCTGGGCGAGTGCAGGGAGAGCATGACAAGCTGTAAAGATGAAGACATAGCAGGTGTAAAAAAAAATAATAAAAAAACACGGAGTAAATCAGCTTTCAGGGAAAGCCTCTGAGCCTTGACACACCTGGACTGTGATACCAAAAATGCCAACACAAATCTGTGCAGGAAGGTCCTTTTTCTCCCTCCTGCAATGTCTTTCTTACAGCTGAGACCTCAAGGCAAGCAGAACTAAAACATGATTGCTTCTGAGGAATGAGAATATTAGAGTATGCCAAAAGAGAAATATGTTTGTTAGGTGTTGCAAGATTTTTTCACTCCTGCTGAATGGGCTGCAGAGTTTAGCCCTTGTTTGAGCCCAAGATTTCCTCTAAAAGAGGCTGATGCAGAGCTGCATCATAACAACGGGAGGGTGAGCTCAACTGGCCTTGCACATGCCCACTCATTCCCCTCCCAAAGGAATCCCAAAGCCATTTACAACGGGAATGAATAGATAAAAAGATGAATTAAATCTTGCATAACCTTTGGGAGGTGGAGACAGGCAACAGTATTTTCCCATTCCAAAGGTGGAAATTAAAGCAGTAGTCTGTCACCAAGGGCTTGCTTCAAAGGTGTCAACAGCCATGAGTGAGGGAAAAAAACCTAACCAACCTCACACGGCTCTTCCTCTCTGTGGAGTACAAGGTGAGCTGAGGGCAAGCAGCTCAGGTGAATCCAACTCTGGAATTTCTTGGCTGCTTTTGGACCATGCCCCAAAGCAGCAGCGAGATGAGAAAAAGCTGATCTCATAAATGCCCCTTTCTCTTTTGGCTGGAAAAGGTGCTCTTCCAAGCCTGGTCACGACCACTGTGTATGAGGTGACCAAGGGTGCTTGCTGTCTGTAATTAAAAAGATCTGTTCCTCGGGGGAAAACAGCTTACCAGCCAGGTACATCTTCCACATCACCTGTGGTTCTCCCGCCTGTGTGTTGTACAGCTCACACGCTTATCAGCATGAGGTCGCCCCAAGAAACAAGCAGAAGAGAAAAGTACAAGAGCTGACCAGTGCCTTCATCAGCTTCTGCGTGGTGCTGCCAGAGGGGCTGGCATCCTCATGGTCCGAAGTCCACAATCTACTCTGAAGAAGGTCAGTGGGGAGGGAAAGCAGAGGCAGAACACAAGGCCACTCTTCTTACTAGACTATATTTTTGTTGTGTTATAAGAGGGTCTCATGGTTTTGGTTCGCCCTGAAAAAAAAAAAAAAAAAAAAAAACGAAAAACAAACAAGCAAACAAAAAAAAAAGTTACTAGGACATGGATATTGCTTTTCGTTGGATGCACGGTGCTAAACTCAGTGCTATGCCTAGATGTAAGAAGATCTCACTGTCCTTAGGATGTTTATAAATTGTGCAATCTTTGAAACAGGGTTGTGGTTCATATCTGCAGGGTGACTGCTTTGTCCTGGCTCTGTGCATGCTTGGGAAGTGATTACTGTTGAGTAAGAGGTGAAGCCAGCGTAGACATGAACATCTCCTGTTTAACTAGTCTTCCACCAGCTAAATGAAAATGTGTTTGAACTACAGCTTATGACTACTGTGTGTTTTTAAAAAGGCCTTCAAACCAAATGGTGCTTAAATCTGGTGTGCTTTTGATCTGGATGGGGATCCAGACTTTGTCTGTTTTTTTTTTTTTTTTTTTTTTTGTTTGTTTCTTTTTCTTTTTTTTTTTTTCTTTTTTTCTCATTTTGTTTAAATGAGATCTGTGTATCATTAAAAATATTGTTTGGGGGCAGTACTTTGCCTTATGGTTAACTAACCAAGTCTCAGTGAGCAAATATTTATTTTAAACGTGAAATTCCTGAGGTCTGTGCACGTCTGCTATCTAGAAAGGTTTGCAGTAAACTGGCTCACTGCATGGCACTGAGAAAAGCATTATTCAGTGTTTCCAAAGAGGCTATTAAAAATATCCCATAAGAAGATAAGTTGCTTAGTAGGTGTCTGTGTAGCAGAAGATTAAACATACCTCAGCCAGACAATGTTTCATGGTTAGACCAACCAGGCACTGCCTCTTCTCTTCATAAACCGTAATCCACTATATCATTTCTTCTCTAATGTGCTCTACCTGGCTTCCTGCTGAGGATGATCTATGTGCTTTGTGGAAGCAGAAACTAATATTATTCTGGGGAAGGGAAGAGGAAATAGAACTTAAGCTGATTGATTAATTTTCATACAGAAAATTTTAAGGACTGAGCTTTTTTTTCTTCCTTTCTTTCTTTTTTCTTTTTTTTTTTTTTCTTTTTGTTTTCTTTTTTCAGAAGGAATTGGGGTTTTTCTCTTTATTTTTCCTGAGAATGTGATATAGTTTTTTTTGAGGCTGTATTTTGCATAAGGGAATATATAGAAGGATAAAACCCAATGAACCAGATTTGCTTCTGGGAAGGTCATGTGTAACTCCAGGAAAGTATGTGGAGATAAAATACACCTGTGGTTAAATTATCTGGGGAGAGGGTTGAAGTGCTTACTAAAATCAATGAAGCAGCCTTTTACAGCAGGAGAGGCTGTGGTCTGTGGGCTGCTAAGTGAATCATGCAGCTATTTGTGAGTGGTGAAGCAGAGGAGCTCCATTGCCAGGCTGTTGCGGTTGCTTTTGGGTTGGCACTGCACTAGGTGGGAACCAGAGAAATGTGGCAGTTGGTCTGTCTTCAGCAGCTTGCACCATGCTCCCATCAGCTGTGGTGGGATGGGGTTTGGTAAAGCAGCTGTGAGGAGGGGAGCTGGGGAGGTTTAGAGATTTGTCCGAGGCGATGCCAGGGAGCAGTGTCAGGGCTCAGGTTGCCCAGTCCTGACACCTGCCTCATAACCACAAACCCATCCATCAGCCCCAATGCTCTGTAGCTCACAGCAGGTGGACTATAGGACTATTACCTCCCCTCCCCTTCCCACAACATTTGAGTGTTTAGGGACCTGGGATTAGCTAGGATGCATCAGATCTCTCTAATCTATTAGTCATTGGGGTTCCTGTGTATCCTATCACCAAAGTAATCATCTTTCCAGGCCACCTGCGCCCTCACCAGCCTATAAAGAAAACCATCATAGCTTTGGCCGCTGTGATTAAAGCATGTATGTGAGCAAAGGCACGTGCTTCTGCCAGCCTTGCCAGTCCTGTACAGGGTACTGCAGGAGTACTTCTGTATGCTTTCCACTTTTTTTTTCCTTTTTTTTCCCCACTGTGCTGTCTTTAACTTACCTCCCCCTTGATAGACACAGGGCAAGCAGGTCCCATTTGTAACTACTATTTCTACCCAGGGTTAGAAAGTTATCACACTGAGATTATTTTTCAACTCAAAGTCTCTTTCTTCCTTTTGGGGCAAAGGGGGGATGAGGAGTGAGGAAAAAGAGAAGGCGCTGAAGAGGCAGAGAATGATGGGCAGCTGGCAGATAAGGGAAGCAGTGAAGTGGAAATGAAAGCTTCCATATCATTGCAAACGGATATATTCATGCATTGCGCTAGGATGTCACAGGCTGTAATCATAAAAAGAATCAAAGATACATAATAGCACCATTACTGGGAAATATGAGGAAGACTTGAAAGATAAGGTATCATCAAAACTCTCTTACACTGAATATTTTGCCTCTGCTTTGTGCAAAAAGAGGCAAGGAAATTGTTCTTTCTGCCCCCTATTATAGGCAAGTTATTGCCCTTTCTCCACACTGCCTCTGGTTTAAAGCACAAATAAAGGCAGCACCTAAGATAAAACTACATGACAAATGAAGTCATAAAGCTCCATACTGAAAGTCCAATTTGAGAAGAGCATTTAGGTTTTGAAGGCTGCAAAGGCAGCTGCAGGGAAGTGGCTGTGATAAAGTTGCCCTTGGAGTTCTCACACCAGCAGCCCTGTGCGCGTGTCCGAATATGGCCATGACAATGCAGACTTTCACTGCACCCGCACACAATCGTTTGGTCAGGACCTTTACCTCTTCCTTTGAAAGGACAGGCACTGTGCGGCTGTGCAGTCAACAGGGTACCTGCTCCCATTTTCCTTTGTGTCCCTATCTGAAGCTGCCTAGCCCAATGTCTCATGCAGAGCCTGATGAAATTCCCATATCACCCAGCAGGAATTCCCAGTGCAGCCTTGAACGTGCCCCAAGTTATGTCCTCTATTTTTATCCCAGGGATGTCCTTCCTCCTCCTTGGAGGACCTGAGAAAGCTTGAAAAGATACACATATATGTCTGCTTTACACATTTCCTAGCCAAAGAGAAATTAATGAGCTTGATCAGATCTGCCAAAATCCACACAGAATGTTTTAAAAATTAGAATATATTCATTGCTTGAAATGTTTATTTTAATGTATTATATTTTCAAATGTAAATTTCTGGACAGCACTTTCTGCAGTGTAGAAAACAGTATATACATGCGTTGTACATGTAGCTCTGGGGGGTTGTCTCTCTGTAATTATACATGCGCTGTAAATTCCACTTAAAGGTGGCAAGTGGCAAAGGCTGAGCTTTTGGAACAGAGGACAGTTAATAAACAATATAAATCAGCAGCAAAAGTAGGAGATTATCATGTCCATAATCTCCCACAGTTAGCGAAATTCATGCTTGCACTGAGTGGACCTACATTTCCACAGCAATAATACTTTTCTGTATTGGCAGATTACTAAATTAGCCTTTAGCTGAGAGTTATTAAAACATCTCTAACAGATTTACTAGCTCCTGGGCGTCCTGTGGACAGACATAAATACTGAACAGGAATCTGCAGTACAAATCCTTCATTTTTGTTTCATGCCTTTCCAAAATCCAGATCTTTAATGTAATTTATCTCACTGGATATAAGTCATCATTCTGATGGGCTGATTTTAACCCTCAAAGATTTGTGATATTCTTGGGGCCGCAAGAATCTGGAGTTGGAAATGCTTGGCCAGCAGCTCCTTCCCTCCCACACCAGTGACCCGAAGGCTTTCTGGCTTTAAGGACCCCTCTGTGAAGTGGCGCTAGCAACTTGATGGAGAAGCCATCTGGCTCCTTCCAGCATCTCCCGGTTAAGGTAAGGACACACTGTGTCCTTGAGTCGTCTTCACAGGTTGAGGTCTGCAATTACTCCCCGAAGGGATGGAGCTGAGAGGAGAAAGAGGCAGGAGGGCTCCCGTGGACCATCTGCAGCGAAGTCCTCAGGGCAGCAGCTCTGGCCGAGCCGCCTGCCTCTCCTCCCCAGGCACTGGTGGAGCAAGGCACTGAGTTGGTCAGTGGCTTGTGCAGCAGACGGGGCTGTAACCCCTAGGCAGAGGGAAGGGCACGTCCTTTGCTGCTCCATGGCCCTCCACAGAGATTAAGCCAGCTGACACTGCAGACATCACCCGTGTCCCAGCCATGCCCCCAAGGCTCTTCTTCAATGTCTGTGAAGAACTAGAGCAAGAGATGAATGCTTCCCCACAGCAAAAAGGCAGAACTGGATAAATGGCAAGGAAATAGTTAACAGGGAAGAAAACAAAAGCTAGTGTTTTTGAAAGGGGAGGCTAAATGGCAGGTAAGGAGGATGGTTAATTTCTACTTTCTAGATTGCAAACAGCAGAGTAAGAGGCCCACAGCCCACATCATGAAAAATAGTGTGGGTTTGGCAGTACATGGTTATAATTTAAGAAAGCTCAGTTCTCTATTCAGTCCCAAAGATTTCCTACAAGAATAAGGCTTGGAACAATGCCTCTGGCTGATGTATGGCAAGTCATTTAGATGAACGTCCCTTGTGTGGCATTAAAGGAAACACATTTAACACCATGTGCCACACACTGCTGTGGGTAGGGTGCATTTTCTTCCTTATCCTTTTCATGAACACGCTTCAGAAACAAGCAGGTAATGGTGCAAAATGACCATGAAAAATGACCATGAAAATGACCATGACTACAGCTGTAAGCCCAATGAGCAGTGGGGAACCCTGTGTGACTGGTGCTGCTGTTTCTCACCACAGCTGTAGAGAAGGGATATGGAAATAGTCCTTAGTGTCACTTTGACACACCTTATAGTGGTGCAGTGCTTCTTCATGGAGACCCAGCTGGAATCCTCAAAAGTCTCACTTTAAATTCATGTAAGATTGGTTCAGTTTCTTTGCCACTCATCCAGCTTTCCTGCCCCTCTCCCCACTCTAAAGGCTTTAAAGCGGTGCTTAGCCTGATGTGCCTGGGAAGGCTGCTGTGGATTATCAGCGGGGTGACACTGAACTACGTAGTGATACTCCCAAGAAAAAAAGCATGAGAAATGCTACGTGTTGTTGTTTTGGTGGTTTTGATGGCACTGAAATGTGCCTCATTTATGCTAACATGAACACTCCTGCCCTAACACTGAGGCTGTAGCATGAAGCTCTGTAAATTCTCATTCTCATTCACTCTTCTGTTTCTCCCCTGGGTTTGACCTTTGGGATGAAATCCATAGCTGGAATTTTTCCACTGGCCAAAGAGCAGCCAGGACTTCCTCCAGTTTCTGCTGTAATAACCTGCCATACAACAGGACGAATAGGGTCTGCACAGCCCAAACAAACAAGGCCAGCATTACTTCAGTATGCTTCAGCCCTCCAGAGTGATGCAGAGATAGGAAAATCTGTACCTTGCTGGAAACACATGAACAGCTTTATCTAAGCCTTCCTTCCCCTCCTCAATACAGGATTTTTCAGCCATTAAGAGTTCTCTTTATAATATTAATTAGTGTAATTTTTTTTTACTTTTTTATTTTTTGGTGTAACTATATATAACTATACCCTGCTCAGAACTTTTTGCCCCCTTCAAAAGAAATTTTGTTTGGATAGGAATAACTAAAAGGGACTTGGCCAGAGAGATGATGGATTACAAACACATATCACCTTAACTATAACCTAACCATGGTAAGATGGAAAGTGATGCCTTTGAAAACAATCCGCCTTCAATTCTTTTTTAGCACTTTTCAGACTGAAAGACATTGCACACACTGAAAGAACTGCCAGCACCACGGCACTGAAGGTTGTGTCAGTAGCACTTCTGTTATAAAGCCTCCCTTTCCCCAGGAGTCTATAGCTCAGCTGCAAAACTTCCTCCAGGCTCACACTTCCTTCCAACGTACTAGCTAGGAAGTTATTTTATTTTCAACAGTTTTGTCTATTTTTGAAATATAAACAGGAAAGTGAGTATATATAAGTTATACCAGAAGGCAAAAAAAGAAAGGCATGTGTTTTTATTTTAATTCAATTTGATTTTCTCACTTTCTCACACCTTGAAAAACTTACATTTACATGTAAAATAATGTTTCACAGCAGGCAATCGCATGTAATGAGGTTTTCTTCTCTTCATACACTAGGTGAAAAGAAAAAAAAAAAAAAGATAAAAATCTGAGAGGTTGGGCCAAATTTTGCTCTCATGGGTCTGACTTCAAACATTGGATTTAGTGGAGGCTCTCTCAGTAAATGAAATCAGAACCAGACCTATTGTCTTGTAGAAAACTGTGTCTCTGCTTTGCATAGCATATTTAACCTGCAGCCCCTAATTGGTCTAATGATTAAGTGGCACATTATTTTTCAGACACCCAAGCTCTTACAGATAAATCTCAAAGAGACATTATTTGATTTTAAATCAGTATTAGTGATTTGATGGCTAATGACTTGCTATTAAGTTCCACTGGCAGAGACAATACAACCTATCCTGGTAACAATGCATCGTATATGAGTGTCTCATAGACTTTTAATTATGATTATCAATCTCCTTTTCTGTCTCTCTCTTTCTCTCTCTCAAGTCCATGTGTTAATCCATATGTTGCTCTCTAAATAACCGGGCTAAGTTAAATCCTGTCCCTAATGAATCTGCTGTAATTTTCCATAAAGCTAAGGAACCCTAAAACCCACATCATTGGTGAGTAGGGGATGGGTGCTCCTTTGGATGTTTTGAACAAGTTGTATGGCATCTCAGCGATGCTGTAGGAAACAGGACATACAGAAGAAAGTGAAAGCAGGCCCTTTTGCCTCTGACCTTTAGTTTTTGTGCTCTGGCTCCGAGTGTCTGCAGGTAGTGCAGAGTGGGCAGCCCTGTCCTTTACATAGTCCTGTGGGGTCCGTGGCAATGTCATGGCTCCATTTGATGAACAAGCCTTGCAAGAACACCCGTCCTTTGCAGATGTTGATCTACACCACCCGTTTGAACCCCACTAATAATTCTTTGGCTTATTAGCACAGCACTGGTGAACCTTTCAGGTTTTGGGTGTTCCTGAAGTTTCTCAGCAATCCTGCAAAACAAAGTATCTTCCATTGCATCCTCGTAGTTAAAAGACAGGTGAAGCAAGACTTCTTCTGTGTAGTTTATGGGGTTCCTTTGTGTCTCTTTACATTTCATTCTTTTCTGCTGGCTGATCACTTCCTCTCCCAGTTGCACTCACAGGTACCTTTACCAGAGAGAGGGGAAGAACAGATGTTTAAAGATTCATTTGTAAAGCATATGTGCATTAGAATAACATTAATTTGCAGTGAATCACTAGCTGTTGCAAATTAGGAAGTGACTAAATGCAATATAAGAGCAAGAATCATGCATTATAAAATATGCTTTTTTCATTTATTTGGACAGTTGTAGCTCAGTTTTTAATTATTGATGGTAATACTCCTTAATGTGCTAGTAAATGTGCTGCTTTATATTTAGTAAAAAATGAAGTCTTAGTAAAACATAAAGTCATTACAGCACTCAGCTGTTAATTATTGCTTAGGGAAAGAGGGAAGACTGCAAATTTTGTGCAGGTTAATGAAGCATGGTATCAGCTGGCTCCGACTGGAGGGAACAGCTGAATATCTTATGTGCTGCTGCAGATACATGGATTCCTCGGTCTTTGTTTTTGCACTGGCTTGAACATCAACACCTGAAAACAGCCTGTAAGAGATGCATTTCAAAGCTGTGAAAGGTTGCCAACAGCAAGGAAAAATCAGATTTGATCCATCTCCCAGTGAATTAAATGTGACTTTGATGGAGAGTTTGTGAGGTCTCGGTCAGGCCTTTGAAAGAGTCTGTGACATTTCACTGGTGCTGTCTGGAGAAGCAGGAGGTGAGGATTACAGGTGGATTGATGATGGAATATGCAACTGTCTCCTCCATGCATGTGGTGTGTGTGTGCCCAACCATCAAGAGAGCAAGGAGGAGAAGCTTTGAGAATGCTGTTAACTTCTCCATCTGCTTGGAAGGCTTTTTCACACAGCCTCTCTAATAATGTTTCCTCTGCCTTGCCACTTGCCATCTTCTGTTTAGCAAGCAAGAGAGGAGACCGTTTGGTTAATATAGCAAATGAGTATTCACAAATACCTGTAAAAATAAGAGCTGCTGATGCATGTTGCTGGTACCTCTAGTCCCTTTATTTGCCTTTTACAGGCATGGAGGGGTTCTGACTTTTGGAACTGTAGAAACCAAAACATCATAAATATCAGCAAATAAAAGCTGTGCCCAGCTAGCACTTTCCAGTCTATTTTTAAAAACCTCATAAAATTCATGCTGGATTTACACAACAATTGTTATTTTTTTGCCAGTAGTTAAGAAATGGGAGAAAATGACAGCCCTGTTTGTAATTCTTTGGTTGTTCCAAGCAAAGAAGTTGGATAGCAGCTTTGGTCACAGGTTGCGCAGCAAAAGACTGCTAATGCTCAGAGCTATTAGCTCTAAAACAAACCATGAACTAATGCAAACTCTTTCGAAGAAAGAACATGCTTGTAAAAGGCACTTCCTCTTTGTGCAGCCTTCATGAATGGGAACAAAAAGTTACATTCATTACATAAATTAGTGCCAGTAAATAACTCAAGACACTCCAGTCCTGAGCATTCACATCAGGGTGAATGATGTCTGACCCTACAGGAAGCTGCTGAGGAGCTTCCCTGGAGGGGATGTGCTCACTTTCCTCTCACTGGTGCAGAAACATAGGCATGGAGGACAAACATAGACTGGAGGACACAAAATTTACTGCCTCAGGAAAGTTTGGCCCTTGGTATTTCATGGTGTCTTTAATGAAAGGAGCTGGTCTCTTCACAAGAGCTGCTGGGAGCAAGGTTTGCACAGAGGCACAAACTGCTTCTCTCTGTTGGTGTTGCTAGCTGTCGATCTCCCTCTGTAGCCCTTGGTCTGAATAGAAATAATATTGCTGCAATTTTTCTGCAAATTCTTTTTCATGTGGATTTTAAGCAATTTGGGAGGGGCACTACCTCAGAAGAGAGGGTGCTGTGTGTGAAATCAAGCAGCAATTGTTCAATATGCTAATTATCCATATCAGCTGGTGTTTTCCTAATATTTTCCTGCACCATGACTGTATTCTGAATGACACTTCCTATACACAGAGCGATGCTGTGAAGAAACCTGAACTGTGATGGCTGAAATCCTGGATGCTGGTCCAAGTGCAAAACCCTCTCAGATGAGAGAAGCCCCTGGGATCTGACAGTGCCCCTGTCATGTCACCCAAACATCGCCTGCTTGCCAGGGAGGGGCTCAGTCCCTGTTCTCACTGGTATGGATGCCACCAGTTCTTGCTGTGGTTCCTGTAGAGGGTTTTGTGAGGGTTTGTGTGCTGCAAAGATTCAGCTCCTGTCAGGATGGGTGCAGCCTGGCTTCCCTCTCTTTCCCTCTTTGCTCTGGGTAGGTGGGGGACCAGCCATCACAATCCTGGGGCAGAGCTTAGAAAGTGTGCACTGAGTGTCCACTAGTGGTGCAAGCTGAAACAGGACATTCCTGGGGCCCTGCATTTAACCTGGCATCTCCAGGGCCACTGCCTCTTGCTTACCATGTGTCCACCTTCTTCCAAAGGGGTCACGCTAGACAAAAATATGCTAAAATATTACCTGCTTCTGCCCTCTCCAGAGCCACCATCTGGCAGCCATCAGTCATGGAGCTGTGACACATCTGGGACACGCTCCTGAGTAATCATCCTGGGCCACATTGCAAGCTTTCCTTTGGGTTTGGCAAAATCCCTTATCAGGTAAGAGTCTGGCATTGCTTTCAGAGGGAAAGGGGAAACAAATCCCAAAGAGCTCCAGCACTGGACCTGTCAGTGATGATTAAGCCGGATGCACCTTTCTGAATTGCTTGTGCCATGGCAAAGAGGTGCTTAATGCAGAGGCAAGGCAGGCTGTGAGAAATAAGAGGTGACGCTGATCTTGTGCTATTTACATGCCAGAAAGAAGGCACATTAGCTGAGCATAGTTAGGCCCTGTCAGATCCAAAGGCAGGACTCAGAGCAGAGCCATGCACAGAAACTGGCGCTGCCAGTGGTGTGTTTGCTGTGGGAACTGTCACGGGAGCTGCGCTCATAAATGAAAGAGGTAGGGCAACACTTGACTGGGAAGAGGCACAATGACAAAACAAGGTTTCTTCCCCCATCATTACCTCTGCCTCAGCTGAGTGGGCTGGGCGCTGTCTGTGCCGCCCGCCACTGGTGCACAGAGCCTCATTCATCAGCCTTGCTGCAGATGGTGTCATCCCCTGGGACCATGACGGGCTCGAGATCAGTGCCAGCATCTTCACAAGGAGAGAGGAGCATGCGGGAAGGCTGGGAGGGAGCATGCAAGTGCTTCTGACTTGGGATGCCACATCCTGCTGCTCTTTGCCTTTCCTCTGCACAGTCGAGAAGGGGAAAGCTGATGCTGCCATTCCCAAAGACAGCTGTTCCTCTCCTTGGGGAGGTAGGCATTTCCCCTCCAACCTCACTCTGTAAGGGGGAAAGAATAGGTTTATTGTCTATACACCCTTACAAGCAGAGCTGGCAGTCAATGGAAGTATTAGAGATAAATATGGAAATAAACAGCAAAAGCGAATAGTGGAGTCTGTCAGCCCCAAGATTTCTATCCTTATATGCTCCCACAGGCAAAAAAAAAAACAAAACAAAACAAACAAACAAACAAAAAAAAAACACTGAAAATAAAAGGAAGAAAGTTTCAGCTAAGTTACTGCATTTATGAAAGCAAAATAATGCCTCATAAAGAAATATTTCCTCCGCCCCTTCCTCGCCTTCAAAGGGAATTAAATGGCTATTAAAAAGTACCTTCCTTTTAAAAAGGACAATGAGCATTTTGATTAAAAAGAGCTTTTTAAGTATTTATATGATTACCTCTTTTGTCCCTCTGGCAGCATCTGTCTCGTTGACTGCTCAGCATCTGGCGTGCGCTGCCTCGTGTCAGGAAGGCCCTGATTTTTCATTCAGACAGGGGGTGGGTGAGGGAACAGACGTATGGATGGATGCACGGAGAGGCTTTTGCCAAATGAACAAGGCCATTTCCCTGGCTGCCACTGCTGCCAGCTGTTTGGCCGCAGCACTGCTGGGCTCTCCTTTCCTCCTACTGCAGCAGGCTGTGGGTACCAGATGGCCAGCTCGCCAGGGTCAGCTCTCCATCAGTGGGCTTCTGTGCACACCATGGCCAGCCAGAGCATCACAGACCTGATATTTCCCCTGCTGGTGGGCAAGATGCCTTTTGTTTTTCACTTCCAGGCTCTCCTGCTTTTTTACACATCACAAGGACACGTGGTGGGACCTCCAAAGCCCTCAGCCATGGCCTGGCAGTGGGCATTTTGCATCCCAGCAGAAGCAGGCTGTGGTGGGGCACTTGGGAAAATCCCAATACATTGTTCTGAGGTATGTTCACATCGAGGGTGCGCATAGCAGGAGATCTGCGGGTTTTGCAGGGTCAGCCTTCTTTTCTGCGTATTCGTTTCTCTTAAACTGTCTTCGGTAACACAGTCGATGACTCACACAAACATTAGTCATACTTTGCACCATGGATAATTCCTTGCCTTGCAGAATTTTGGAGTGTTTCTAAGATTGTTTAAACTATCCACCATCCATGAAAGACTGAGCAGAATAGGTCCATTTCAAATACTGCCACTTAACAAAGACTGGGAGAGCAGTGACTTGCCCAAATAGTACAGAAATTGTCTGTCAAGGCATGAGCCCTGCTCATGGATCTCCAATCACTGGGCAATATATGTGCTCCTCCTGCACCAAGTCCCTTCCCAATCTCATTTTAAGAATTACGGGTACCAGCAACCCTAACTAGAAGTCAGCAAAACTGTAAGAGAAACCTTTTGGACTCCTACTTCATCATTCCTATGTTTATGAAACTTTGCTTCTGAGATGAGAATTGCAACTGCTACATGCTATTTGCCACGGGGAAGGTTGTGCTGTCCTAAATCATCCTTTGAAATCTAAGATACACTGTTTGGTTAATCTTCATTATTAAAGACTTACTTTTAATGGCTTCCTCAAGAGTTTGACTGAACACTAAGTCCCATGCTGAAATTCAGTAGATTTTCTTGTTTTGGGGGAAAGAAGGCTCTTACCTGCAGCTGATGACAGAGCCTTGAGGCCCAAAGGAAAGGGTAGCTGAAGAGGTAACAAGCCAATGTGGAGTTATTTTGTCTTACCCAGTGCTGTGTGACTCTTCCACGTGACCTGGGACCCCATCTGATGCAGTGCAGGGAAACGTAGCAGGCCAAGGAACCTTTCTGAACTCTCTTGTGCTTTCACACAACAGCCCAACAAAAAAACAGCAGCCAGAGATGGACTCGCAGCTTTGCACGTGGCCCCTGCCATGTGTGGAAGAAAATAGAACAGAAATCCTGGAGCGTCCAGCTCATAAAGGAGCAGGTGCAAGGCTAATGTTTTTGGTGCCATTCATTGACCATGCTGTAATGGAATTTACAGCTCAAGATCTTTTTTTTTTTTTTTTTTTTTTTTTTTTTTTAACTGTATATTTGCAAACAATCTTAGGGTTCGTTCTTTTGTAGATGTATGGGTCATCAGCAAAACTAGTAGAAGTAAAAGGGAGAAAATCACATGTCAGGCTTGAAAACTAGATTAAAATGAAGGAGAGCTGTTCCTTTTTTTTTTTTTTTTTCTTTATTTCTTTTTTAATATTTCCATGGTACTTTTTATTTGCCTTTTTTTTTTTTCTTTTCTTGTATAGAACACTCAAATCGTGCTTTTTCATGCTTGTTTTCCAGATGACCAGAAGTATAAAGTTCTGGTTTATATTAAAAAGGAAGGTGCTATTCTCATTTGTTTTCACTGCCCAAGGCTTCAAGAAACAGCACATGCTGCTAGAGACCAGCAATATGATACAAACAATTGGCAATATTGCATCAGTGATTTAGATGTCTCCTCTCATTTTACCTGCAGTATTAGAGAACAGTGATCCACACTTCAGAACAAATAGCATGGTTGGAAAACAAATAACAAAGTGATCTCATTTTTCTGAGGTGAGGAAAAGTCTCTCTTTCAAACAGTGTGCCATCTCTAGCCTCCCTCATCACATTGCAATGGAGGGTGGGATTAATTGAACCTGATTTAGTTAGAAATGAAGCATTTCACCTCAGTTCATTGCCTAATTCCTCCTGCAGTCAATGGGGGCAGTGCCAGACAGTGATTCATCCCACCTACCCCTGTACCTGGCTTAAGTGGGATGAATCAGCCAGAACTGCCTCCTCTCTTGCTGCTGGCTGCAGAGGCTGTGCAGGCAGCAGCTCGGATGAGAGGTCCCGCTTCTGGCCAGGTGTGCTTGGGCAAGGTGAGGCCTTTGTGTGTTGGCCTCCAGGATGGCCTTCCCCGGCACTGGGCATGGCTCACGGGATCCTCCCTGGGGTCACCGAGCCTGGGAGCCTCCCCTGGCTGTGGGAGGAGCAGAGGGCAGCAATCCAGCCCCGCTGGCCACCTAACATGTAGGCTGACGTGTCTCCCCATGATGCACCAAGCCATCCCCAAGTGTCTGGGAAACTGAGTTGGATCCTGACATGAAAAGCAAAGTTGGCTTAAGAGCAGTTCCTAGAGGAAGCATAAGCTGCACAGGGGCAGAAGCCACATCAGCTGCTGACTGAGAAATATGGCATTACTGGTTAATGCAGTCCCCACACCTGCATGCAGGTTGTTGATGGCAAAGGATACCATCATTACCCTCTTGGTTTCAAGCCCAACAGGTTCAGGATGTGTGCTCTGTGACTGAACTGAAACTGCTCATAGTAGAAATTTCTTCGTACCTGCACTGATAGCTGCTTTACCCATGGAAATATGGAGTAACTCTGCTTAAGACAAAACCAAACAAAAACTTACCTACTATAACTGTTAGTGGTTAGTCGGTGTCCATATACATCTCTAAATTCTTTTTCTTTACCCTGAAAATCAAGGTCTCTGATGTATTGTGTATCTAGATCTCTATCAGCTAATTATGCATACTGCAAAACTAATGCTTTGTTCAGCAGCTACAGATGTTCTGTTCATGTTGGAAAGCTAAACAGAACCATCCTGTTTGCCATCTGGTTATCCTTAATTATTACCTTGCTACCAAATCTGTACCCTGAGGATGAGATTTACCACAGTTTGCCCACATTTTATCACTCTCTGAGAAACTGCTATGGGATATTATGAAAATAGGTACAGTTCTGGAGCATGAGCATGTAACAGAATGGTTATTAAGCTGTCTGTACTCCTCTGGATAGGAATTTGTGCCCAGATTGTACATTGTGACTGTCTCTGAACCTCATTGTCTTCTCCCTTCCTGTTAAAGGCAGCATGGAGTTGCAGAGTGGCTCAAGCTAGTAATTTGCTCCAGTTTGCTAAGGCAGGTGCTCAGTTTGTTAATTGCACCTGTGGAGATTTCTTAAGGAAATACGAGGTAGAATTTTTTTTTTTTTTCATCACTCCTTGGATTGGGAGCAAGTTACCAAGTGAAGAGAAGAACAGCAGGTAGAAAAGAGGAAAAGTAAACAGATCTTCAAAAGTTATAGTGGAAATAATGCGGGAGTCAAATGAAGCGTTTGCAGAGGCCAGGAGATGTGAATCCAAGGACTGGGATTTGATTACAGAAAGGGAGACCCTGCAGAAGACACCCAGGTGAGTGGATAGATGAAAACCCTGCAGACTAATGAATGTTCAGGGAACAGCTGAACTGAAATACATAGGTATACAAGAAGCTCAGTTTATGATGAGAAAAGGTCTCTATAAGGATGGAGGATCCGTGTTTCCTGGTCTGTGAGAGCACCCTAAGATGAAGACAATGAGGAAGAACCTTCTCTGTCGGTGTCAGACCAGACTCTAGACAAGGTTAATTGTAATGGAAGTCTAAGAAGGAAATGTTTTACTATCCCAGTAATTAATATGAAACTCTAAAGACATCCAGAACAGACCAAACTGAAGTCTGTTTTGGAAAAGGTGACTAGTTTACAAGGAAACAGTAATGGTGTCTGGCCAATTTGACCCTTGCTGAGTGGAGCATAAATAGATATTTGTCATGTTTTTGGGACAGCATCTCCTCTAGAAAGGCATAAGCTAACTGACTGGATCCTTTGGGGTGTAGCATCGGATTCACTGTGCTGTTACCCTGTTGCTGACATACAGCTAATGATGTGTTTTAATGGGGTATTTTAATTCACGATCATCACAATTTCCAGTGTGATTCACTGACTGGCGCAGGAAGCAGGAGCCCTGGAGCAGCAAGCTTTGCCTGGCTCAAGTTGGAGGCGACCCTGGGGAACAGGCAGCCTTTCATTTGAATAATGCCTGCGTGGGGATGGGGTGGAGGAGTGGGTGACACTATTTGGAATGAATTTCTATTTATAACCATAATTCAGCATTATGGAAGACATCTTTTTGACGGGTAAGAGACATAAAGTGTACCCACAGCTCAGCAGCTTTCCATGCAGTGAAGGGAAAGAGCAGCAGCAAAAGAGCAGCCTCTGGCCAGGCACCCACCATAGCACTGCTACAGTATCATGTCCTGAACTGGTAGTGATGGGAAATGCCAGCAGTGGACTCTCAACAAGATGATTCACACTGCAGCTTGATTATCTGCAAATACAAATGCAACTCAGAATTTATGAACTTAATGTTGTCCCATTTCAGAGTGATCTGATCAGTGTGAATAGTGTACGTTCCCTTTAGAATTATGTCAAAATTTTAATTGAGCCCGTAATAATTTCAGGCTGTCTAAAAATAGTTTGTTTTGTTTTGCTGTAACCTTCTGGATTCCGATCATGTGATAATTGAAATGTAAATATTTGCAAAGGAGACAAGTTTCAAAGTTCCTAATTCTGCTCTTACCAGGGACTGGTGCACACTTCAACAATTTTGCCACGTCATTAGCTCTGTCAGCCAGAGCTATTATTCTCCCATTTTCCCTACCCATCCTGCCAAAAACTGATGCAGACAAAACTCCTCCAGCAAAAAAAAAACACCTTTGACAAAACATTCAGACTAAATTCTGGGAACTGATTTAAGCTCTACCTGAGAAGGACTGTTTGTACCATTGTATCTGTGATTGTGTGCATGCAGCGGACCTGAATTAGGTTTTCTCTAGACTTTGTTGGTTCACCAAGACCTGCTGTTCCATAACAGAGAGCTGGTCCAGGCCTGTGTCCAGATGGTCTTCAATTTCACGGATTTTAGAGACTAAATACAGATCTGCCTTTTGGGACTGTCTGTAATAGGCGTTCATGTTTGCTAAAACAGATCCTAATCCTGCAGTCCCTCCATGGGAAGCAGAGTCATGTCCAATGGAGCAAGTGGAGCTAGCATGGACATTTTGTGGCAGCATGAGTACAAGGTGCAGAAACTGAGTAAAAATGGGAAATGCACAGGTGCACAGTGATGAGCTACATCTTTAGACTACAAAAAAATCTCATACATTTTTTAAGTCTTGATTTATCTCTTCAGGAAAGATTGAATGTGGCAGTGGGAAAGTGTTAATAAAAAGGTAAAGTGGGAAGTATTCTGAATTGCCCTGGTAACCACATGCTTTTTGAAAAAGCATCATGAGAATAAGTGACCTTCTGTCACTCCTTAGCCATAAGTTAAATTTGGAAAATAACAGGGCATCCCACAAGGATGGGATGGGAGGCAGAGAGGCTTTCTGTATTCTGCCCTGGCTTCGTCCTTTTTCACCTTTTTTTCTTTGTGTTTACGTGGAGAGGATATTGATTCCAGAAATGACAAAGACAAGATAAGCCAAAGCTCCTTTTTGTTCTTTAGAGAAGAGGTTACCCTTGTTTCAAATCTAATGCTCCTGGTGCTCTCTCCTCCTCCCTGCACTGCCTGGGAAGTCACACAGTTAGCTGTGGGTTGCATTTACACTAATGAACGTTTTTCTCCCCCCACCTCCCCCTCCAAGCTTACTAAGCTTTTTCTTTCAGCATGACCAATAAAGCATGAATACAAATAGACCTGAGTCTTTTTTTTCTTTCCTCTCATTTATATTTTGCCACTTTTAGAAGTTACTGAAGAAAATAGTGTCATTCTGTTCCAGAAGAGCTTTTATACCAAGCTGACACTGTACATTTAAATATGTATTGCTTCCTCTATCATTTGCATTTTAATGTTCCAAACCAATAATCATGAAGTCTTGTGTGAAAATGTAAAATAATAAGGATGGGGAGAATCTTGGATCAGATTCTAAATGTTGCTGAATTACACCTAGACATGGCAGCTCATTGAGAGACCCCTCTAAGAAATTTTTTAGATAAATTCAGAGCTTCTGAGAGAGAATGTGCTGAATTGCCTTGGGTATTTGCACACTTCCCTTTAGATATTGAGTAGGCTCAGTCTTGCAGGCCTTTTCCTGTGCAGCTGGTGCCCTGGCAAAGTGACTTAGCTCTGCTTTGGAAGAGTCACCCTCCAGGCGTACTTAGAGTAGACTCCGCAGTGATTCATTATTTGGCCAATTAGTAGTATTAGTCTGGTGACATTTCACATGTATGTAGCCATCCACCAGAAGCTGGACTGAAAATAATGCATGTGGTTCACGTTGCAAAAACAAATGCTGTCAGATGTGCCAATCATGATATTTTCATGTTCTGCTTCATTATTGTCAGAATTTAGCTCCATGTTATAGAAGAGAAGAGCAGAATATCCAAATCAGAATTTACCTTGTGGACATAAGAATTTTGTCTTGTGTGCAAAGTGACCCACTTTCAAGAAATTGGTCTGTTGGAGGTATTGTGCAGTGCAATAAAAGGCTCTTTCTATGTTTCTGTTGAATGGTCTCTGCAGGAGAAGACTTAGCTTGGAACAAATAACAACTGATGTCCCAGTTCTAGCAAAATATTTTCTCTGTATTTTTTATACTTTTTTTTTTTTTTTTTTTTTTTTCCAGGAGAAAAAAAATGCAGCTTTAGATCCAAAATGCATTTCTTGTATCACAGCTGTCATGAATTTAAATTCCCTCTTGGATCCTTACCACACAGTCTATTTCCCTGCAATATTCTGCTCCTTTGATAAGCACCAAGCACTGAAGAACAAGATATTCAATATTTGAGATGTAAATCTGACAGGAGACTTTTGTTCTCAGTCTTAGTATGGAGCCAGAAACAATCACAGAAGAGTGAACCCCCCAGATAGCATAATAACTAGTATAGATGTTCGCTTAGAGAGAAAATGAAGCTCAATAAATTTTTGAGCTTAGAAAATGGCCACTTATATACATGGTTCTTTACATATGACTGCTTGCTTGTGGTTCCAGATATGAAGATGTGCAGGAAAAACTGTAAGTAGATTACTTTCTGCAAATCCCCTGACCGAAGACAGGAAGCCTTAAAAACATACAAAAACATCTGTTTACATCAGCTTTCCATCTATAACCTGGGTAGATAAATCATTTAAAAATGAGGTAAACATAGAAGACTTGGAGAGCCATCCATTCCTCACACACTCTCCATTAAACCGTTTTACTATTTCTTTGTCTGCTTTAGCCTGTTTTTCTTCCATGCTTCCCTCCAGGTCTCAGATCAACACTTTCACCAAGGCTAACCTTAATTCGAAGGTAAGCAGACTTTGCTGATAGTATGCAGTTATGAGTGATCTCTCTCTTCTTAAACATTCTCCCTTTCTCCCTTCCTTTCATCTCCGTAATGATGCAATAGGTTTCAGGAGAAGATGAAAGTGTAACAAGTAAACAAGTAATGGGAAACATGAACAGAGGGAGAGTAAGAAAAGAACAATGCCTAAATTTTCTCTTCTTTTATGCTTACAGATTTACTTTTTCTTTCCTCTGAATTGTGTCTCATTTCTAGGAAGGTTTCTCAAACATTTTGAAGGGCTGCTACATTACAATTCATTAAATGAAATCTCTATACTTGCTGTGAACAAGATGTTATCTTCATTGCTCTTGGAAGCTTATCCTTGGTTGTGGGTTGACGTGGCTTTGCCACCGGCACAGAAACATTTCCTGCGTGCATGCAGATTGCTGAAGCTTCCCCATTTCCTGGCTGAACATGGCAGACTACTCCGTTCCCTGTGCTGAGGTGATGGAATTAAGGCACAGTCCCATCAGATGGGCTGACGTTCAGCTGATAGCTATCTTGGCAGACAGCAAGGCCCAGCAGGAGAGGGTGGTGGGGCTCGGAGCTCTGACCTGAGGTGCCCCACTGGAAGTCACTGCTTGGATGCACGGGCCAGACGCCCAGCACGCGCCCTGCCCGGCAGCCTCACGCGCCCTCGCGGTTTTATCTGGGGTTACATCTCGCCCTGTCTGTGGCCTGGCTCTCGCCCCATGCCCACGGCGCAGCCTCTCACCCTGGAGATGAAGATGTGTGAGAGGCCCCAGCTCATGGGGTGAGGCAGACACCTGCGAATGAGATTCACGGAAGCCAGCAGGACGATCAGGTGCTGTCTAAAATAGCTGGTAGGAAATGCTGAGGAGAGGGGGTGGGTCTGGCATGAAACTTGTTCATGAGCTCAGCCCTTGAGCTAGACCAGCCCTTTCTTGCATAAAACGGTGGTGTTTGTCTCCACATGAAGCACTCTCTCCAGGAACAAATACATGCTTCAAACCCCCCAACAGCACCGCAGGTTTTATTTTTCCCAGGTAGTCCTCTTCTGACGCGAGCACTTGTAAAGGTTGGATTTCTTCAGGATCTCTCACTGAAGCTGCGTTACTTACTCTGGATCCCATATACCCCTGGAATGAGGCATGGATGCTCCCTTGTCCCTGGTTGATCCGCTGAGCATGGTATACAGTGGGAATACAGTGGGACAGTGGCAGTGCTGCCGCAGGGACTTCAGGGCGATGTAACCTGGGGAGCTGTGCACAGCAGTGGCCAGGCACTCTTCTGAAAGTTAGGAGGCACTTGCCCAAGGCCCTGGCCTCATGCAGCCAAAGGGGGTGACCATGTTAAAGGTACTTCTCATCACTCCATGAGACCTCTGATTTCCTGAGGGCATACTTAGTAGCTTGATCTTTGCCAAACCTTGAATAGGCCCTCAAATTGTGAGGGGCTATTAGATTGGAAAACTGGCCAGGACTGAAACATGAGGCAGGTTTTGAGACTCTGAATTTGGGTTGCAGGTGCTGGAAACATTGATGAGATATCTAAACCCTGCTTGGGAGCCTAGTCTCAAACCTTGCAAGAGTACACCAGGGTGTTGAACTATAGTCATATAATACCTTTCTTGGAGGCAAAGAATCTCTGCCTTGTTTTCTGCCTCTTTCCAGGGGCTGGAAGGACATTGGCAATCAATGGAGAGTTTACTGCTGCTGTACATGGCTTTTCAATCAGGGCCTTTCAAGAGACCTGGTAGAAAATTTCAGATGTGAAAATGTGCTGACGGGAGCAAACCAAGCAGTTAGACACAGACATGCACATCTCCTTATCTGTTGTGAGCGGTCAGTTATTCTGTGTACCTAGGAATACGAACTTTATTTGAATGTCTGTGTGTGCTTCTGTCTGTGTGGTGTTTGACCACAGTCAGCGTGACTGAAATGATCTGATATGTTTGGAGAAAAAAAGAATCTGCTAAGAGCAGAGGGCCCAGGACAACCAACAAAAGTTTGGGACTCTGCTGTGAACCATTAATAGCCTGTGCAGTCAGACAGAATTAGGAAGTCTTGCCCAATTTCCAATATAGAAGGGAGGAAGGCAGATGAATAAAAATGGTACTAAATACAGGAAATATTTTTAGGCTTTAAGGACTGCATCTTATTGCAGAGGGTGAAGTATGTGAACATTGACTCAGTACAGGGTGGAAGTCTTCTTTGTGGTTTCTAATTGTTCTGTTAGTTACTACAAGAAAAAATGGCACTTGTGCATGTTCTCATTATGGCTGTAGTGTTTATTCCTGGTTTGCTTGGTTGATTGCAAGGGCTAGGAAGCAACAGGGAAAAGAAAAAAAGAAAAGAAAAAAAAAAAAAGTGCTATTTATATGCTCCTAAGACTGCTGTCTATAAATTAGTTTGACTGCTTCCTTCCATACCATTTCCACTGGGTTTGAAGATGGTTCAAGCAGTGTATTTCATCACTGTGGGTATACCCTGTCAGGACCCCTGTGATAGCTCCTGCTCTCCCAGTCCAAGGTGCTCACCCTGCCCTGCCTCTGTGTCAGGAAGCACCCAGGGGAGCACCAGCTCACATGTCCCCACAAAAGAAAACCAGAGTCACTTGGGCTGTAATGCATGCTGCTGATGTCTGTTGGATAGCATTTTAAGGAATAAATATAAGAAGATCACTAAGTTAGTAAGTTACACATTTAATTCTCACACCCTTACCTGTATAAAGCAGCACAAGAAGTCTCAGGGTAGATTTCTGTGGAATGAGGTGCTTGTCAGTATAAGACAAGACAGCAGATCTTCCTATGCAAATTATATTTATCTTCTTTCAGGGTGCACTTACAGGATCAACATCTGGTCCTCAGGGAAATCCATCTGGTAAAAGAACACGTCGCTCTGTAGTAATGCGATTGTAAAGTTATGATATGTGGCTAAACAAACACAAATAGAGTTATTTAGAAATCTTTTACTCCAATTGTAGCCATTTTATCTTCAGCTTTTCTTTAAATTCACTTCACATTTTTCAGGTAGGAGTCAGTTTGAATTGGAAACAAAGCAGAATATTTTCTTTAAAAGCGACACAATGCCATATTTCATATTTCAGCGTTTTGAATTCTCCCCACTCCCAAGTATTTTGTCATGCATTTCTGTATATATTTTAGAAGAAAGGCTCAGGAACAAGTTGGAAATTCAAGGAATCAGCCTTTTCAGTGATTAACATTTCATTCTCAACTAAAATTTTAAACAAGTATTAAAAAATACAATGATTAAAAGCCCAGAAGATGTCAAGCAAATACTTACACGTGATGTTGAGGATATCAGATCCATTGCAATTTCTTCTGTGCAATGTGTCTAACCATTTATAGGATACAGAATTTGGGTAGTCTCTCTCTGTGGTTAATGCAGAAGTCTAGCTATTCTCTAATTATTATAATATACAATAATGAAACAATAATTTCATTCCTGCTACGTAATGCACTCTACCGGCTTTAATTAAACCTAACAACCTCATTAGTGAATATCATTACATTGGCTTTAGGGAGGCAATACTATCTAGTGAATAAAGGATTATTACATGATTTTGGAGATCTGGCATACCAGATGCGCCACTGGGCTTCTGTTTGACCTTGGACAATTCATTTCAAGTCTCTGGGCCTTTTTTTTTACTCACTGGCCAAGTGAGGTAGAGTTTTAGAGTCCTTTGTTAAATGCTGTGAATTACACAGATTCCAAATATTCTGTCTGAGCTGTGTATTTTCACAAACAAACTAATAGAGACACAGGGAACTGCTGCCTGAAACCGCAAAAATAAGATGTTGTCAGTTCCTAGAAGTCCCCAGGTGCTCAGTAACTTCAGCAAAAATACATTTTCTGTGGATTAAAACAACGTTCATTCTGCACCATCTTCCTTATTTCATGCTGGTTGGGAGTGTTCCACGCAGACACCTAGAGCACCCCCAGTGCTCAGGTGCCCACGTGGAAGAGTGTGACTGTGCCCCACCACTTCATATGGATTTGTAAAAGGGATTAGATCGAGCTTTGTGTCCTCTTGCAATTTGACTTTGTGAGGCTTGCCCAGGCTGCAGAAGAGTGTTCTGCCTGGGTGGATGGGTGCCCTGAAAAGCAGGGAGGTTCAACGAGAAGATGTTGGTAGGACTTCAGAGCTGGAATTAGAGCAACCTCCCTGATGTTAGCAGCTCCTAAGTTATTGCTAGCCAACAGATAAGGGATGTATTTTCGAAAAGGGAAGGCAAATAGGGCAGGAGAGGGTCACAGCAGGCTGTCAGCAGGTGCCATGGACAGCATCAAGCCACCAGAAGGTGAGAGGGCCTGGAGAAGGGCAGCAGCAGCTGGACACAGCAACAGGGGCTGATAATGCTTTAGCTACTGGAACTCGCTTTTCCCTCAAATGTCACATATTTCGTATTGTTACCAACAGCAGGGAGCCTATTTTAACATAAATGATTTTTCTATTCACCTTTTTTTTCTTCTCTCCATGCACGCTGCCAAGTTTATAGCTGGAGAGTCACAGTCTCGTCATGCTCTTTCTGAGGTGGAAGATGCTTCAAATCTGGCCTCACAGGGCACAAAGCATTTAGCTCCACTGAGCACAGGCTCTGGCAAAGCAGGCTGTCAAGGTAGGCAGGCAGAACAGTGCTCCTGAAGGTCCAGTGGGTGACTGAGGTGCAGTGTGTTTGAGGACACTTATACTTCCTCCCCCTTTTCTGGCAGCTTTAAACTGAGATGAAGAACCAGCTGAGGTGTAAGGATCATGGACATCCTTGGTGCACACTAAGAGGACACTACATGGTTAGTGGTTGCAGCAGGCAAGTCAGTCATTACTACTAACTGGTGGTAATGGCAGGAGTGCAGCATGGAAATGTGAATTTGTCTGAAATGCAAAGCCATAAACTACAAATTATGGAAAAAAAAAAAAATCCTGTTGTGTGTGACATGTTTCCTGAAAAAAATAACATAGTTTATTTGTAGATCAGTATATTTAAGATGTCATGTGTTTGACTTTCTCCTCTCATTTTCAGTAGCTTAAATCTCAAATATCTATTAAAGTTGAAGTCATAGCACCAGTGTGAAACTGCAGTGAACTTAAAGTATCTCAGGTGGTTTAGCAGTGGAAAAGTGTGGATGACTGCAAGCTGCAACATGAAGTTGCAATCTTTTCAGCTTTGTCCTCTAATGATTTGGAGTGATTCATTCATCTTGTTGGCTCAGTCCCTGGTTTATTCTAAAGGAAGTGCATGCCAAAACAGACGGTCATGTGAACGTCTGCCTACTTTCCAACACTGACTGCCACATTTTTCTAGTAAGTCAGAAACCCAAGCAAGCTTAATCCAGTTCTGACTTTGATACCTGCACTAGTTATCTGTGCTCCTAAATGAATCTATGAAATGCAGCTAGAAATATCATTGCTGTTTTTATTAGATGCTATTAATATTCATATTTTGCATAAAGCAGTGGTGATCCATCAGGGCTTGCTGAAGATGCTGAGCTCAGACACTAGGGAATCCCAGTGCCCAACCCTTTGGTTTTACCCCTTACTGGACTTCATACAAATAGGTTCGTACTATAAGATGTATGTCGAGCAGACCATTAACCACAGCACAAGCTGTGAGCACCGTGGTTCACTGCAACATGCAGCACAGTACTCTGGGTGCAGAAAGCAACATTTCTGCAGTTCCAACGAATGAGAGAATTATCTAAACTTCCTTCTGTCTCTATTTCATCCACAGACTGAGCTGGCAACACAGAAGCATGTATTCGCAACAATTATCTGTTGCAACCTTTGACATGTTAATGGGAAATCTGAGGGAGCTAACTCAAGGAAAACCTCAAGAATTCATGGATCACCTAATATCTACCTGCATTTGCCATACAGATATGGTGATGTATCTCCACACAGCACTGCCATCTGCTTCTTAGGACAAGTCATGAGTTCATTGCTACCACAACCACTGGGGGTATCTGCTAGCCTTTGCAGAGTTAAGCTTTACAGTGAAGGATTTTGAATCTCCTACTTAGAAGTAAGTATTCATTTGCTAACATGGACATTTGACTAGTGTTAATGAAAGGCATCTCATCTTTAGTTTGGTTTCCTAATAAAATAGATAAAGAATTTTACAGTATCCATCCACCCACCTGTATGTCCAATCAGCTGTCCATTTGTACAGATGTCTGTTATTTACCCTCCAAAAATACCTGTAAGACCATTAGGCTTTTTTTCAGTCCCATTGGATAAAGCATTAGAGAGAGCTCTGAGGCATTAAATGCCCAAATGCATTGTGAAAATCAGTAGGAGAGTGCAAGAGCGAGGTGAACAAAAGCCACCAACATCACACAGCTGAAACCAAGGATCCCATCCTTCTGGAGGAAATGGTGGCACCTGCAGCATTAGCATCAGCAGCACCATTGTCACCACTGTGTGCTGGTTTTCATCCACTGAGGACCTCAGGCTGGGAGGAGGAAACCCTAGGAACAGTGGAGGGCAATATAAAAAAAGGTGAAATTTAAGGAAAAGTAGGATAAAGTCTCTAGGAACTCAGGGAGGCTTCTCTTGTTCCTCTGTGAAGAAGGCAATCTGCACAGTTGTTAATTTTACCACATATTTCACTTGAAAGTAATAGAATAAATTGAATTAGCCTGTGAGATAGCAAGCTGATTTGTCTAATGGTTTCTATATAGCACTGAAATCCAGATGGCTTTTCCTGGTAATGCTGTCATTGCTGCTGCACGTGTATGTAAAAGATGCCCAGGTACATTATGTATAATTAAAGGTGAACTCCATTACTTATCTTCCTAGAACATAAACTTTGCTTTTCACTGAGATACAGGGTTGATCCACAGATGCCTCGCATATCAATACCATTCTAGCAAATGGAAATACATTCACAGACTCAGTTTGGGCAATGTCATGAGCAGGTCATCAGCAAATTATAAAATAGGCATTTTCACTTAATGGATCCTGGATCAGGAGATAGTGTGTAGGTGCTGAGACAGCCCTCCAGTTTCCAACATGTCCCAAAGCATTGGAAACATTAAAAAAAATCATATTCATATCTGCATTATTATTTATTTCTTTTGGGAGAAAACTAAGGCGCACACACACACGCACACACAAAAAAGAAAAAAAAAAAAAGAGCAAGACAACATATAATGAACCTGGACATCAAAATTCACTTGTCAAGACCTTACTGTTTACTTTTAACTCTGAGATCATCCTTCCATGATATAGGAGCAATTTCATCACAGATTGGAAGAGGATGAGAGAGAAACAGCCCAATACTAAGATCGCAGCTGTAACTGCAGCCCGAGCTGGCCGCAGCTTCTCGTGCTAGAGGTCATGAGTTTGACAGGTTCCTGCTGTACAAATCCCACAGCAGTACAGAAGCAAAACCCAGATGATTTCCATCAACTTCTTATAATTGTAAACAAAAGACAATGAGAAACATCAGGGAGTCACATTTCACTGGAGCATAGAGACAGTGGGGGGCATAATTAGCATTGGAATCACATCTGCATCAAATTGAAAATTAGTAAAAATAAAGGAAACTCTTCACTTTGCCACTTTTCAGATGAAAAACAGCAATTCTTCTACACATAGCATTTTCTTTTTTCTTTTTTTCTTTTTTTTTGGAGGGGGGGGTTTAAAATTGCTTTCTTACTACTTACAGGATTTAAATAAAAGATTCATAAAAATAGACGATGCATTTATCCACCCATCTGAGGGCATGTTCCCCACATGTGCTATTCATGCTTTTAACAAAGAAGAGTGGATAGATACCTAATTGTTGCTGGATGATCATTTTTCAGCAGCAGTCGGATCAGCTCTTTTTGCTCCTTCCTATTAGATTATGATCACTTTAAGAAAGCTGATGCAGGCACAAGTCACACCTCAAAGAGACAAGACAGAAGGCAGAAATTTGCAGCTCCCCTGCTCTTTTTCTGCCCTTTGCCACCCAGACATTGAGCAATGCCTGGATGTCTGCACTGAATCAGGTTAGCTGGGAGGTGTGTTCTCCTGCACGGGCATCACTCTGGGACTCAGAGGACAGAGAGCCTCTTCTGCCTCTGACACTGTCTCACTGGTAACCTTGGGGAAAAGCTCATCTAATTCTCAGACCTTGATTGCCCTCAGTTGTAAAATGAGGTCATTGCTGTCCGATTCCCATGTGAAAATTATGTATGAAAAGGTGTTGTAAGAGCTACCAAAGCACTACTTCTCCCCAAGGTGACAGGTGGTTGAAGGAAGCACAGAAGGGAGTGAAGCCCATATAGAGACGCAGGTCTCCTTTGTCAAAGCTATCTTTGGACCTGAGTAAGGTGCAGTGTGCCTGTTTAGCAGCACCCATCTTAGACAAAGCAATACCTAAATTGTTGGTCCCCATCCCTATAGGGACAAGTAGCTGGCTGGGAGATTTATCTCTGTAGGACAACCCAAAAGCCCTCTTCTCAGCAGGGACGTAAGGCTCAGGGATGTCCCTGGACACCACTTTCATGTTCATTCTGGTTGTCTGAGTCAAGGCAGCGCATTTCTTTCCTCGCTCCGTCAATACTGAGGAGCACAAAGCACTCCCTTAAACCCAGGGACTGAGCTCACATCCAGTGCTCAGATGTGAATTGTAATTTAAGGCTTTTACCTAAGCACTCTTTGCTAGCACAGATCAAATGGTGGAAGCTGAGCTGACAGGTTAATCCCATTGTCAGGGGATTTCAGTATTTCCAAAGCAGGTTTTGTCTGGATTTGGAGTGAAAACCCCGAGGCTGCTGTTCCTCCTGAGAGGGAGCAGAGTCCCTGTCCAGAGAGCTGGGTCAGCCCTGGGCTGAGGAGCTAGTAGGAAACAGGACAGGGCTCAGCCAAGCTTGCACCCTGCCACAGTTGTTTCTAAAACTAACCTTTTGTGGAACATTTTGACCTTGTCAGCTGGCATTTCCAACAATAAAAATGCTTAGTCATTTTATTTTTTTCTTTTCTGAGCAGCTCTATTCTGACAATATGCAATATGCATTTGTCCAAAAAGATATCTACAAACCACTAAGCTTGCAAATTTGCGTCTGAAGACTCAAAAGCTTCACGACCTCATTGAATATTTGGGCTCTTTCTTTCTGCTGCTGTTTTGACAATGTAGATAAAGGCCCAGATGAGAACAGCTGCTCTGTGACAGTTTTCCAGGCAGACAGAAAGATCTAAATGCTGCAGTGTAGCACCCACCCTGCATACATCCCTTTGATTACACATATCTGATCTGTACCCATATAAGTAGGAGCCCAACCTCTGGCTAAGGTTTGAATGCCTCTGAAATTATTGTTCTTATTGAAACAACTCGCCCCAGCTAGTGGAAATCATTTAAAAAAAAACTCGTAAAACTATATTTTTTAACTACGAAAGGCCCAGCAAAACAATAAGGTAATAAATCTCACCAAAGAGTGATGTGTGGTGCAGCTGATGGGAATACGTAGACAGACAGTACAGATCTAAGAGTACATCTGGAGCATCTGAACAGGTGACATGCACTGTGAAAGGGACAGACCCAGGCATATTGCACTTGGCACCTCTAAAATATTTTTGTCCAGCTTCATTATAAACATAAAATCTAATCTCAGTTTTCCATCGTTCATTTGAACGTAACCTGATGATTCCAGTACAGCTGATGATGATTTTTGTGGCTGAAAAGTAACAATAGGTCACAACCCTTCTTCCTCAGTTTGGTGCAAACATGAACAGCATCTCTAGATCATCGCTGTATCACTCCAGAAATAACTATATATGTGACGCTGCAGTAAGTCTGTGTTATCTCTCTGACACCTATACAGGCACAGCTCAGCTCAGATATCATTTCACCAATTTGTACATGGTCATCTGGAAAAATGTTGCTTTCCCTCCTGGTCACCAAAAGAGTGAGTTGTTTTAAGGAAACGGATTTTAAAGTGGGTTGAGGAAAGTAATAAAACTCTGCTTGCAATCAACAGTGAATTGTTTTTGGCAAATGCCAAAGCACTTGATAATATTAGCACACAAATAAATCATTACAAAGAATAGGCTTTCCATTGCAGAAAATGTTCTAAATCTCCCGGGTATTGAAGAATAATGTGCATTTTAGCATATTTTCTTGTTTCAGAGCACATTATTAATAATTTCTTACCAAAATATTATGTAAAAAAGCCATCGTTTGTATCTGTAAATGAATGGCAAATCACAACTTAAATGAGACGGAAAACCAATCTGCTGTCTTTGTGAATCTGTCTCTGAATATTACTTTCTGATTTTATAAAAGGAAATCTCTTCCATCCAATAGAAGTGTTTTTCAGTTAGTTAGGTAAATTTACATATCATGGAATGAGGAAAAAAAAAAAAACAATCTCATCTCCCTTGGTGGAAGGAGATGTCTGGAGGTTGAATTCCATAGTAACACCAATCCTTCCCTGCTCTTGCTTTCTGTCTTCAGGTCTTTTCTGTTTTTTGATGTTTCCCACCCAGCCAGGCGAAAACTGTCTCTTGCGTTAGTTAGAATATTCTGCTTGTCCTTCAGTCTCATCCTCCCCTGAGCTAGAGGTTGAATTTAATACAGAGAGAAGGAAGGACTGTGATTTGCCATAATGTCTCAGAGACTGAGGCACATGGGCCCACAGAAATGTCACTGATTTCTGCTTTTTGCCTTCCCCAGGCAATTCAGAAAACTGTTCAGTCATGCGTAGTCCTACCAGCACTGGACAACTCATGGTAGAGCTTTAAAGCACTTTGCTGTTCAGTCTTCTTAGTAGGAAAAGTTGAAAATGTGGCCACAGATGTCTCGCCATTTGAGAAAGTAAAGATTAAGATCTTTAAGCCTTTGGCTTAATTGTCTCCTGTGATGTCATTTCTATGGCAGATTCCTGAGGGATTCCTGAGTTTTCTTCCTATAGCTGCATGACATTTTTCCTTACTTGAAGCTATATGCTGGGCAAACACATCATCAGCTTGTGGTTTAACAGCTAGGCCTCAAAATAATTAATCATGCTAAGATAAAATAATTACTTCATTTATTTGAAATGAAAGAAAAATAGGTTTATGTATATCATGCTGTGTTTGTACGAGGAAAAATCTTATAATCAATCATGGCACATAAATTGCTTTAGGTATATTGTTTAAGTGCTCTTTGAAGGTGAACTTGTTATCATGCTTTCAAGACTAACAGAGCTTATAGGCTCTCACAGATGTGAAAATCATGTTTCTATGCATGTATCCTTTGGTTTCCCAGTTTACTTCTTCTTTGCTTTACAAACATCTGCATTCAAAGAGTCCATATTGCAGCATCAAGTTGTGGAGAATGAGTTTACAAATTGAGGTTGGTTTTCAAGGAGTGCTTGCATGCTTAGTATTTCTGTTGATGTTTTTCATAGTTGTTTTTTTTTAAATATTATTTTTTAGATAAAAAGAGACCATGCGGTTGGGATAAAAAAACACATAATCAGATATTCTAAGGGTGTTTTGGTTTCTGGAGAAGGGAAGCTCTGGCAGAACATTAGAACTTGCTCTGGAAGCTGCAGAGGACGTCAGGCAGGGGAGGAAGGAAGGTTGCTGTACATAAGCAAGCACGAGCACTCAGTTCCTGTGGCTGGACTGTAACAGCACCGTAACGCTCAGCCCTGCTGCCTGCAGCACTGATGGCTGACTTCTGTGGGACATGGTGAATTATGGAGGGGAAGTTCCTATAAACAAGTGAGCAGCACTATTTTACTGATTATGACTTACTTGAAAGAAAGGGAAGAAGTGGAAAGAACAAAAGTGAAGGCTCGAATGAGAGAGCACAGTGGTGTCTCCACTGTGTGAGGCTTCAGCATCTCCTAAGGACAAAATGGGTTTATTTGTGTGCAGCATGGCAGAAGATCTTAGCAACACACAAGAAACAAAAGCATCCCAGTTTGAAGCTAGTACTCCTCTCAGAATCACAGGAAAGGCTTCTCACCTGGTGTATGTCATAGCACTGCATCTAATTAGATGTGTCAAAAAAGTAAAACTTGCAAAAATCACTTCACAACTGTTCTATTCTTTGATGGGAAGAAATTCTGCCTTCTAAGGATGCACACACAAACACAAATAAATTGCCCTGCTGGGAATTTTGAATCTTGAGCATTGTTATTTCTCATTTGTATTATTCCTCTGTGGGTGTAGCTGAAAGGAGGGCAGGAAAGGCAAGCCCTAGCACTGGAAAGTAAAAAAAAAAAAAAAAATAGGAACTGTTGACCCTCTAGCCAGGTAGCAAATAGAAACCAAAGAGATTGATCCCCCTTGGGTATAGCAGGGAAACGCATCCTCCGCCCAGACTTCAGTTCTTCAGGGGCATTAATGGCAGGCTGATTTCATGCAGGTAACAGTTTCTTCTTGCCAGTGCATGTCTAAACAGCTCGCCCTGTGGCTCTGCTCTATTAGCAGTGATGAATTCCAGTCAAGGGAGGCAAGGTCAAGCTGCAGTATCTCTGGAACTTTAAAACAAGAGAGAGCATTAATGAGGGAGATCACTGGCTTATCTCTGTAGAGTGTTGCCTGACACTTCCTTTGTTTTCCTGCTCCTTACAAGTAGTGATTTGCTACTGTTTCTCTAGAAATCAACCCCTCCTTTCCATGATGTTGCCTACATGTTGCAATAGATCTTGCATGTTGCTGGGAATGACTTTTTGTCAGCTGTACCTGTACTGGGAGCCATTCTGAGGAGAGTGTAGAGCGTGAGAGCATGTAGAGCATGGAAGCCCACAAGGACTGGCCATTAATTCAGTAGCATGTGCTGATTTAACTGCAAGCAACCCACTTGCTTTCTGCTTTGAATGCCTCTGGGATTGCACTGGAAATCTCCTGTTTCTATTCCCAGTCCTCCCAAGAAATGTTTGAATACATTCTCTGTTTGGAGGATGAGCTGCAGTATACACTTGTGTGTGTGTGTGTAGAGCTGACAAGGAACAAAGACACTGAAAACTCATTAGATTAAAAAAGAACCCTGACATACTCAACATAAAAGCTAGCAGGAAAGGTTTAAACCCACCACAAAGGCTGAGAAGCTGCGTGCTAAGACACAGCACGCTGTGCTTACCCCACATCACCCTGCCTTGGGGCTGCACTTGGCAGTGCACCAGAGCCGCAGCAGCCTGTGGGAACAAACCAGGGTGGGTGACATGATCCTCCAGGTCCCCTGGAGGGCTCGTGCTTTCTCCCATGCTTCCCCTCACAGGGGAGACGCTCCCTGCAAACACCTGCAAAGTCACCTCAGTTCTCATCCTTGCATTCTGCATTCTCACTCCTCTGCAGGCTGGAGGCGAGCCTGGCGGGCTGATCTGCAGAGGTGCAGCTTTTCCTCACCAGTCTTAGGTAGCTGCTGCTTCTTGTCTGCCTGCTGGGGCTGGGGCTGTCTGCTGAACTGGGTTTGTGCAGTAGCTGGCACAGCATGGTCCAGGCACAACGTATTTAAATGTGTTCATCAGGCAAATGGGAAGACACATCTCCACTTGCCTTCCAACACAGCAGCTGGTTTTAAGCTGCCTCCACAGTAGAGTGGATTGAATTTTCACATTTTTTGTATTTAGGCATTTGCTAAGCCACTGGACACCCCTGTGCAACTATCACACCTGCCAGAAGATTGCACCACCTTCACCCAGGGCAGGAAAACACATGAAGTTGGCAGGTTGTGCTCATGAGGAGAAGCAGGGTATGTAACATCAGACTTATTTGAGATGATTGAACCAGTACAATGAATGCTGGCAAGGTCATTTTCTCAGATCTTAACTGTAGCCATCTGGAGTGCTGGAAGCATTGGGCTACCCTTTAATCTTTTATGTTTTTTAATCCTTTGGGAGCTAGAGTTTTTAAGCCTAGCTAAATGTGATTTCCAGGTGAGCCAGGAGCGGTGGGTTGCATTTCCTGACCATGTCTAGTAGAAGGGCTCCTAATGGTGCTGTGGTGCTTGGCATGAGTAGCAGTGGATGAACTCCTTACTCTACAGGGGTCTATCTTTTGCACTAATACCCGTGTTAGTATGCCTTTCATTCCTACTGGGCCTAAGACTTGAAGAGATTTATGAATAGGAAGATGTCTGTCATCCAGAGTCACTCGTTTCTCTTAGTTGAAGTTTTTTTTTCCTTCTAACATTGGCTGTGTCCCCCCCAAATTGGTCTTTGTTCAAAATTCATGTGAATTAGCCTGATTCCAATGAGCTTTGCATTCCTTCCTGGAGAACAGGAAATATGGGAGGGGAAGAGAATGAATTTCATCTAATGTTAGCTATGTAAATGTCAGGCAAGGCATCTCCACTGAACCAGTCATTCAGGCCCTGCAGTCATCAGTAGAATACCACCGGTGGAGATGGCTTTAGATCAACACCACAACAGATGCCCAAAGCTCATGGATGCATCATCTGCATGTGCTCGTCTCACTCTGTGCACTGTGGAGAGAGCCTGGCTGACCTTATTGAGCTAAACTACTCACTTTTAGGTCACTGAGGTCCTTCTTTGGGTCACTAAATCCCACTCCCAGTGCCTATAGCAGAGCCAGAAATGGCTGTTGGGTCAGTTGACTGATGTTAGTTGTCTCAAATAAGGATGTCTGGACAAGAAACGGTGTATTAGGGTTTGTTCAATGCATGCACACTGTGCCAGTCAGATCCAACAGAGTCTGTGTACAGGGCCTGGGTTGAACATGTCCCTACAGACTGGTGGGGTCAGGGCTCTACTGTATTCCCACAAAGTGCAGCTCTGTTTAGCTCCTATTGTTTGCCTTTCAGCAAACAGTTGTGCTCTGAACTGGGCAAATACCTGCTGCTAGTATTTGACCAGCTCCTGGGGAGGTGCTTGACTCTCACTGAAGTGCACACATGGAGCAGAATATGCTCACTGTGTCCATGCGGCAGGCAGTAGGACAGATGAAGTGAGCCTGATGCAAAGGCAGGATTAATGCAAGGACTCGGCTCAGCTCTGCAGCAGCACTGCTGCTGATGGAGTATCCAGCAGAAAGAGCAAAGTACTGCTGGGCAGCCCATTTGCCCCCATGGCAGCTACAAACCACTCTGAAAATCCTGCATTTTAATCAGCAGCAAGGTGTTACTGCCATGGATGGAAAATCACCTCGTGCCTTGCTTGCATTGTTACTGCCTCCGACAGCGCCAGGGCATCAGGCTCAGTGAGCGCTCGTGCTGACTGATCCTTCTCCCAGCTGCCTCGTTCCACATGTAGCAGAAGTTAACAGTGCAAAAAATCAGATATCCTACTCCTCATGACACAGAGGCATGATCATTCCTCCTTGCAATGTATGCATTTGGCCCCTCAACCACCAAAGAATCAAGTAATATTGCTTTTGCAGCTCCCTGAGCAAGCATTCAATGATTTAATAGGTCTCTCCATTCCTACATCTTCACCGATGTCTTCCCTGCATTCTTTTCACTCCAGTGGCTTACTTGTTTGTTGACATTTTATTAATTTATTTTATTTTATGCCTTGGTTTTAGTATAATTTTTGACAATAACAGTTTGTAATGGACATCATGAGAGATGTGAGGCTCTTAAAACCTTCCTTTACAGTGGAAGGAATGCACTAATAAATTTTTCTTCCCATGCCAAAGCCTAAATTGGCATAAATCAGCATGGTTTCATTGCCAGGCATGAAGTCTGCACTCATGTACATCAGCAAAGGATATGTCCCTGAGAACTTCAATCCACCATATAACAAGGTTAATTTTTTTTGTTCTTGTTTCTAAAACCACACTGAATTTAAAGCTTTCTGAAATCCAGCTCAGTAATTCTCATTTCTTTTAGTCAGAGTTATTGACAATCAAATTAATCTAAACTGAATGAGACGAGAGCTCGAAGAGAGTTTTCTATTTTGATGGGTTTTATTGTGTTTGTCCTTTTAGTGTCCTTCCTCAGTCCTAAATCCCTCCCTCTTTCCTTCCCTCCTTTCCCTGAAATACCTTCATGCTGATGCCTCTGAAAAAAATTGGAAATCAGAGTATGTTCTTTTGCTTTGGTATTTTTTCCCCAGCCGTATTAGCTAGCACTGTATACATCATCATAATTGTGGTAAGATGCTGTCAGCATCACTGGATAGTTTCATAGATTGCTCTGCCTGCTTTCCAAGCATCACTAAGAATAACTAGAGACAGTGATGTATGAGGCTGAGTGGAAATCTGTCACTGTTATGGCTCCTCTCTTCCCATGGACCTCTATCAGGTATTGCAAAAAGAACAGACTGCAGAATTTTCTGCGGAAGTTTGGTGAGGAAGAGGTGGGTGAAAAGCAGCTGAGGTGCATGTTCTGTGTTCCCTATATCCTCTGACTCTGAGCAGGCACCGCATGCAGATACCATCTGAAGGGGGTTTATTGGTGCACTGTTTGTTCATTCTGAGCAGGGAGTTTGTTTATAATTGTTAATCTGTACGGTTGTGTTGCTTGAAAATCAACACAAATGGCATTTCCTAGAGTAATGTCCTTGCAAAGAAAAGCAGCACATTAAAGTTGTTTATTGCGAATGGGTTCAAAAATGCTTATTCCATAAAATATGCTTGTGTCTTGCACTTCTTACAGAGGACAGATGCAGCGATACAGTTCTGCCTGGCTAGAAACCACACATGCAGATGTGCACACTCTTCAAGGTCTGCTGTCGACCAATTCATATTTCAGAGCACAGAGACTTCTTAATATGTGTGCAAACGCTTGCTTTGCTTCCTTTTGTTTGACTTTTATGCCTATTAGTAAGGACACAGCTAATTAACTGTGGACCAGCCATTCCACTGATGAAATCTGTAAACCTGCCACACAGCTGTAGTGAAAGATAGTGCCTTGGGGACAAGGAAAATGCAGATTTATTTTTTTTTTTTCCCTCAGACTTCTGTAAGAGCAAACGGCCTTCTACCAATGTTGTCAGCCTCTACTGACCTGTCTAAAGCTTCTGTTTCTGACAACAGGCTGAGACATTCATGACAGCATTTGGATGACAAATTTTTTTCACAATATTTCTCTTTCCTTCTGTGCACACAGCGCACAGCTACAGGGAAGGTGACGGAGCAATGATCGGTGCTAGATGAAGGCTACCTGGGCTCTGTTCCCAGTTTGCCATGCTGTCTTTATGGATCACACATGTCTCTTCCACCATTTTCTCAGAATGTGGGTTCAGCTTTAGAACCAGGCTGATCACAGAGGGCGATACCTTCTTGTGTTTCAGGCCAGCTCTGGCATGCATTTTTGGGGCAATAAGAAGAGAACCTGCAAGCAGCTGGGTCAATATTAAGAAGCCAATGTCCACTCTGCAGCAGGGGTTAACCCCCTTTAGCAACTGAGACACATCTTCTGGTTTCATTTCATCCCCGAACACTCCAGGTTGCGTGCTCACAGCCTCCTTCATAATGCAAACCGAAGCAGAACTAAGCAGAGAAAATGGATACAGCTGATAGCTGCAAGCCAGAGCTGGGCTGGGAGTCCCATCAAGCAGCTGTGCAAGTAGGACGGGGATGTTTACCTGCTGCTAATTAAAGTATTGTCTGTAATACTGCCCATGACCCCTGTGTCAAACCACCCCCTGTCACTCGGAAGATTGTGAGAGGGGACCAGGAAGGCAGGGGAGCCTCCTGAGGTTGCTATCACACTGTTGCCATTCAGGAGCTTGCTGTGAGTAGTAGAAGGGGAGAAGACTTCCAGCCCACACATCCTGCAGTGAGGAAGGCTCATCTCCACCAGATCCCCAGAGACAGCCGCAGCCTGCTGCTTTTCTGGAATGAAACTTACAATTTTCCCAAGTAAGTACTCCCAGTTGTAGCAGCAATTCTTCAGTCACGTCATGTTTTACTAACTTTGCATGCCTTTTATGCTGGGTTGTCATCAAAGGCATACATATGCCTGGATTCAAAGTTATTCAAGATGTGGAACCTATAGATTTTATCAACGGAAAGGGGTATGTTTACCTACAGAACTTTTTAAAAAGTCCATGTCTTAAAATGCTGCTACAAAGGCACAGAGATGCTCCGATATGCTTCTATCAAGCACCTGGTCTGAACAACTGCAGCTTTAAAAATGCTGAATTCCACTCTCTTCAGAATTAGCTTTTGCCATCTATAAATCTACAAGCAAAAACAAATCCAAACAAGCTTGAAATATCTAGTACACCAGCCATTCCCAATTTATTGCCCACTGTTTTCAATCTGAACCTGTGTGAGGGAAGAAACTTCCTCCTCCACCCCAGACTGGCATGGCTTGAGGGCAGCCTGAGCTGATTTGGCTTACCTTCTCTATACTGAACTCTTTTTCAAAGGAAAAATCCCTCCTAAAATATTTTCTTTGATAAAAATGTGACCATAGGGAGCCCATTGGCCTTTGCTAGTGCCATCAGGGTTCAAACCAATGCCCTTCAGAGGTAGGTGTCATTAGGCAGCATCAGACTGTGGCTTCAAGGAGGAGGGGGTGTGAGGAAACACAGCTGCCCCAGCCTTTCTGGGTGTCCTGGGCAGCAGCAGCCCGGGGTCTTGGGGGTCTGGAAGGAAGCCCACCATGAGGGGCCAGTGATGGTGGGTGGCAAGGCTGCGGCTGTGACTTCAGGGAGGCAGCAGCCATGCAGCACAGTCCGGCGTACCCATTGATGTGGCTCCTGGCACCACATCTGAGGACAAGAATGCTGCACGGCTATTATTTCACCTCAGGCATTTTGCACTTGAAAGAGTCCAAATTTCAGCTGGTGTTGAACTAAAAATACCCTATTTCTGTAAGACTGTAGCCCCTCTCAGAGATCCCTCCACCCCACAGCAGTGATGAAAAACCACTCAGAAGAAATTATTATCTCTAGTCTAGGAACATGCAGCAGGTGAACTTTGCAGCCTGAGTACATCCTTCATTTCTCTAACTTATCTAAGATCCACCCTGCAAATCTGATGGAAGAATATAGCCCTAAGAAACGAAGCCAAGTGAATAAACGTGAAATGAAGGATTACCTTCATTTGATACCATTAACGGTAGACCTGTGTGCAAAAATGTACTTTTGAGATAATCCCTTTTTTTCCTCCCTATCCTATTTCTACTTTGGAATATTTCATATGTCTTGTCCAAGCTTATGGTATTTTTAAGAGATAAGCATGTCATCATCCAGCATGCAGCAAATGGTATGGAAGGACGAACAGCCAATATGTTTAAACACAGTCTCCTAAAATGGATCCATTTTATTCTTGATGATAACAATGTGTTTAATATCCTTATACAGTGAGGCTTTTTGTTTATGGCCATCAGAAGCTTAGTTAATGTGAAACAGAAGCTTAGACCCAGAGCTGTAAGTGTGTAAAACAATCTTCCTGCTGGCCAGCTCCTCAGTCACACACTGAAAGCTTGCCCAAGACTTCACCCTGAAGCTTACCTCAAAATGGCATAACAAAATGGTAGAGATAGCACAGGAAAGAGTAAAAACTGAGAAGTCTTCAATTATTCCACTCTAATAAGTGTGTATTTTAGTACTTGTTTTTGCCAGGCAGTAGTTCTCCAAAGGCTTCCAAATCAGCTGGCTTGCACTATTTAACTCCTTACATTACCCAATTATCGTGGAGACCCCAAGATTGGGTCTCCATTAGAGGTAAGCAGCCTGGGTAGCTGCACTGAGAGGAGACCACCAGACCCTCAGAAAAGCCTGTCATTTTCCACCACTACACCCTCCACCTTTACTCTTTCTCCAGGCTCCATCATGGAACTGTGAGCTATTTAGGATGGAAGCAAAGGAAATGCTGGTTATAAATGGAACAGCATGTCTTTCTTCCTCTACATGTTCACAGTCCTAGAAACAAGCAAGATGTGAAGATGCAGTTATTGAAGCAGACGAGCAGACATCCTCATCTTTCAAGTTCTGCACATGAATATGGAGGAGGAATTAAATCATGGGCAGTGTGTAATATTTTAACCACAAACCATAAAGTGTCCAAATATTTCTTACAAGTTTGTGCTCAAGGAGGTTCCTAAAACCACCATACATTAGAATATTTGGATTTCTTCTTCAAGAAATCCAGAATAACAGCTTGAACTTGGCAGGGCAACCTTCTTAATGTTTGCTCTCAGTCACGCTGTGGCCTGCTGCATAATGGGAATTTCATTTTAGTGGCAGGCTGTTCTGTTATCCATCACTAGGCATGATGGAGCTACACACCTCCTTAAAGGAATCCTGATCATTTTATAATCATCACTCGCAGTAATCAACTGTCTCCTTTTAGAAGTTTCTGTTATTGGTAGCAGCTTACTTTTATTTCCAATCAGCAAGATTTACAGGCATGAACAGCAAAATGAGGACAGAGCACTTACAGCTTTTGTTTCTAGCTTCATACCTGTCTGGAGGTTGAAAATGTGCCACAAAGAAAATACAGAGGCTACAGACTAATCAGACCAGGTCTTGAGATAGCACGATTGGGGTGGTAACATATACTCAGTATGACTTTCCGAGTTGACAAAAGCTGGACAGGGAAAAAAATAAAAATAAAAAGAAAATAAAAAAAAAAAAAAAAAAAAGGATACTTCATACTCCAGCACCCTAACTTTCAGATATAAATCAAAGGCAAATCCAAACCAATTTTATCATCACTGGTACTCCTGGAAACTAAAATGGGGATATGTTACCCATCAATTTCCAGGGAGTTTGTCACTGGCTTCAGCAAACCAGATTTTCTCCAAGCTTTTTGAAAATCTACAATTTGGCAAACAAGTGAGTCAATATGAATACCAAACTCAACCTCAGACATCTCTGATCACCTTGTTTGATGCAGAAATCTATATGCATCGCTGTTCTTGGCTGGCAAATATGTTCTCCAGTAAGTCTGCACCTAGCTGGGATTACTATTTATTATCACTATAGGATCTGGGGCACGCAGTTACAACCAAAGCCCCAACACGTGTGAGCTAATACTGCCCACTGTGGAGTGGAGGAGGGAGATGCCATGGCCAAGGTCTACCTGTTGAAGAGCTGGGGCTATGCTGCAGCACCTGTCTACCCAGGGAGTATCCGCTGCCCACTGGGAGATGGCAGAGCCTGGACATTTTCTGAGAATAACTATAATTCAAGTTGATGGGATTTCTGAAAAAATGTTTTGCTACCTCATCCATCAAGGTCTGATTTGATTCCATTGACAAAGTAGCTGAGTTATCTTTTTTCTGTTTGTTCCTCCCCCGCCAACACAAATGCAAAATCTGTACGTTGCAGGTGTCAGGAGATCTGAACATAATGTAGCAATAGGATGGAAAGGAAAATACATAGTTCCTCAGTTCCTGTGCATTTAATAATAATAAAAATAGCACAAGGCAGGGCAGATAATACTGCCTTACTGCAACCTCATCTGCATGTGTACATGAATATAAATATTTATACTTTTATTTGGACTTTATGATTTATTCATTGTATACATAAAGAGATAATGAACAACACATCTGCATACTATGCATCTAGGTTTCACCGAGGGGTTTCTATTGACAAAGTAAACCCCTGAGGATGAATCTTCTGTTTTTTTTTTTTTTTTTTTTCCTTTTTTTTTCTTTTTTTTTTTTTTTTTTTTTTTTTCTAAGGTAATGTATTTGGGACACCAGGAGTTTTTTAAGTTAGGCTTTTATTTCAAACAGATACACAGGTATTATGAGAGAAATAATACTATCATACAGATAAAATAATACTATCACACAGATAGACTATAGTCAAGCAAAGAATACTTTTTTTTTTTTTTTTAAACATGAATTATGCACCTGCTTTATTTTTTCCTATTACTGAGAAAACCAGACAAAACAGGAATTCACTAATCACAAGTGACTGAAGCTATAGCTTTGCAGGCATGACAATGGCTCAGTACAGCTCAGTTAAATTCAGCACAACTGCTCTAAACTTTCTCACAGAATTCTGTGATGACATATAGCTGTTGGACAACACAATTTTCACATTACTTTTCAGTTTTAATTGTTTTTAATCTTTTTGTTGTTCAAGCTTGTTGGGATTTGAGGGAAAAACAGCAAACATACCTTCCCCATCCATCACCGTATGACTTTCTAAGACATGAAATTGTAAAAAAATTACCTTAATTTCTTTTCAGCAGGAATTTACAGTATCAAAACCAGGTGTAAAATCAGTTCTTCTGGAGAAATAACAACACAAAAATGCAAGCCACTGTCGTATAACCCAGGTTTGTGAAAAAAAAAATCCATCCCATGAAAATTTTAAACTTTTCCAGAGATCTCAGCTCAGCTTTGAACTCTAGTGAATATAACATCTGGTTGTCCAATACCCTCAGCCACAAAGTTCCAGTAAGTTATTGGTTCTGATGCCTTCAGCAGTGGATGTTATAATTTCCATGCACCATCTGAATATGTGTGCAGAAGCTGTAGCTCCCAAAATTATGCTTTCTCACCTTGTAACTTATACAAAATGCAGAAGAGGAAACGCTGCTACGGCTTCAACGAACATCTTTGCCCTATCCCTTTTCTCTGTAATTTGAGAGGCAAAGAAGATACTTTCCCTATTAAATTTTGTAATTTAGCCACAGATTCTACATCAAAAAGTTGTAAATGTTCAGCATATTCTGCATGCTTATTTGGAAACATGAATATGGTGCCTAGAAACTTGTGGCCTTTGCATCTGAAGAAGCCTTTGACCCATCCTTTGTGGAAGGTTCCATTAATTTATGCAAAAGAAGATCTCGGTATATTAAACATCATCCATTGGTCATGTTCCAGTTTGCAGTAAAACAAGGCTGCTGCAGTCTGCTCGAGGGGCTCATGTAAAGTTGGTGGAGTAAGGAAAAAGTACCTCTGTTATCCTAACAGGTCTCTGTCAGCCCCTGTTCTTTTGCTGTGGCCCTGGATACTCAGAAAATAAAGTGTGAAAGGTGCATAGCTTAGGAGAAACATTAGAGAATTTAAAATATATTTTATATATGTTGAAATTCTTCATCAAATTTGCACAGGGCTAAAAAGTCCCCATTCATTAGAAAGAATGTATTAACCGTCTGCCTTGGCTGATGATATAAACTCAACAGCAGGTCAGGTTCAGCATTTCCCACATTACTGCAGGTGGCTGGGAAATTTTCTTCAGGATAGCCTTTGCTTGCACAGCCACAGAAGCACAGGACCCTAGAACTGCTCAGGATACCTACCCAAGCGATCACTGCTGCCTCCATTTTTTTCCCTCTAAACTCCTTCCTCCATTCCTGCTCCCAGGAGCTTCCACAGATTTGTCTGTCTGCACTGGCTCCTCTCATTATGTATATTATTTCTTCTACATAAGGCCTTTTAATCAACAGCAGACAGTTTCTGCTCTTGGAAGAACGTATCGGCCCCAGAAAACATGCCCAGGAAGCCAAGGGAGAGCACAGGCCCTTGTAGGGTGTTTCTGTTCATTTCCTGGACCTTTACATCTCCTTCAGGGACAGCAATCCCACAGACTTTGGGAGGAAAAGAAAAAAAGCTCCAAGAGATTTCGCACCTCTCATCTGGCTTCTCTTCTTGCAATATTTCCCAGTTGTAATGCTAAGGTAATTTTCATGCAAGGGGGCTGGGGTGAAGGAACAGATGCTGCTCCTGCGTCCTCCCTGTTATCATCCCACTCCCAGCGATGCTCCCATAATCATTCCATTGTACCCTTGCATTTCCTATAAAGCTGAACAATGAATAATGGATGCAAAAACTAAGTGGCGTTTCAGGTTCATTAGTATGCATATTGTTATAAATTCGTTTCAGTAGGTGCTGTGAAGCCACTCTCCTCTCTTTTGTATTTTGGTGTCGCTGCTTCAGGCTCTGCTAATGTTCATTTTGCATTCATTCATTTGTGTCTGTAGTTTTACCTGGATTGTAGGCTATTGTTCTTATTCGCAAAGCTTAGGTTTAATTTCCTGTAGGAAGCTTTTCTTTTGTCTCCAAGGCTCATTCTCCTATTATCATCTACCTGGAGAGTACTAACACACTGTCCTGCTGGTAAAATAGAATTTATTTTGTAGGGTTCTAATGAAAATTTTGCTACTTCTGTCCTCAAAAAAATAAAGATCAAGATTTTCCCAATTTCTTATTCTAGCTGTCAGTAGCCAGGGCTTCCTTTCCATTCATTTTTATTCCTGAACGCTGGATAGCCCATGAGCTCCTCAAGCACAGTACTGCAAATTCTTGTTACACACGTTGTTGCACCTGTCCATCCACTGTCAGAGGCTTTTCTGGGAACATTAGATGTCTGAAAAGAATTTCTGCCAGCCGTGCAGAAAGCAAGTTGTGTAAGAGCATATTCTTACAAAGTTGAACAGACTCTACTTTCTATTCTGTTTCAAGCCCCCAGTCTCTATTACTACATCTTGCAGTTAATCTCTTTGTTTATATGACTATACATATTTTATTAATTCTCATTAGGCTGCTCAATAACAGCCCATTGCCTTTCAGCAGATTCATAGCAAATAAAACTTTCACTTTATTTCCCCCTATTTTTATTTCTGCTTTATGATATTCTCCCTCACACATTCAGATTTGTGCTTCCTAACAACAGCACATCATAAGGCCTTGCCTTTAGCTATTGTTAACAATGAACTGATAAAATGCAGTAGGATGCTACAAAAAGTAGAGCATATCCTAGTCTTTTTTTTCTCTCTGGCCTATCTGTATTAGACTGATGGTCATACAGAGCTATCAGCTCAAGAAAGTACCAAATGAACTCCAGTGACAACGGAAGAAAGAGACAATAGTGAGCTATAGCTGTGCTCTCCCATGACACTTTGCACAAAAGAACAGTCACCCACAGCAGTCTCACTAAAATGGAATTTGCAGTGATAATATTCGATGTATGCACGGTGCATATAAAGTAATACCATAGTAGCTGATAGCAGTTTCTCTGTGCATGAAGAGTATCTCTTACCGAAACCATTTCATGTTTTTGAAGGTCTATCTAAAGCCTTCTTAACATTGCAAGCAGCACTGTGTGTTAAGGATAAAATATTCAGACAAGCTGCCAAAGATAGGTGTCGAAAACCCAGTACAGAAATGAGCTGTCCTACATTTGGAACCAGGAACCAGTAGCCACGTTTGAAAATGCTGGCGTCAGTGACTCTCTGAAGATGAAAAGGAGAGCCTGCAGCAGAGAAAAGGGTAAGTCCTCATTGGCCTGGATCGTTATTACCTTTGTTCTCCTTTTTTCTTCCCACAGCAGTAAAAAAGTCCAGCTCTCTAGTTCTTTGGTCATATGAAACCAAAGATGAAAAGATCTACTAATGCTAGTAAAGGCCACAAGACCAGGTGAGGTCAGGGTGTACGAAGCCAGGCTTTCACCAGGAAGCTCACAATCTTGTCAACATCCAGGATGCCTGTTCTGTTCATGGTGACTGCAGATGTTTGTGCTCTGGAGTGCCCTTGATAAGAGAACTGAACAGCACATCCCTAAACAGAGTACAAGTGCCCATAGATAACTAGACAAACATGGACAACTGCAGATCTAAGAGGTACAAGAGCATGAAATTGAGACATGTCACATGAGGAGACAGAGATCTGTCATAAGCAGCTCATTTCCACTTTTTTATGGTAAGTTGCCAGCTAATGGTAAATTGAACAGATGCTGGTCTCTGAAGTTCGAAATACAGAAAATTCAAATTTCACAAAATATCATCTGTGTGCAGTTCCACTACAGAGATTATCATGACCACAGGAACAGGCATCTTCATAAATATCATAGCCTCATGCATCATGTGTGCATGGTTATATATGGATATATACAAATACGCTTAAGAAAACCCGTACATATACACTGCAATATTACTCATATATAAATATATACTCACATATCTCTCTATATATAAACAGGCTGGTCTCTTTACATATAGATGTAGACAAGCACAAACACACATGTGTGTAGATACCCTAACAGATACGAATATTTAATGTAGTTTTTTTTTTTTTTTTTTTTTTTTTTTTTTAATTAGGTTTGCTCTTAGATATATAAATACCCTCTCTTGCATTTGTATTTAAGGCACTGTACTCAGACGCTTTTCTGTTTGCAAGGGACATTTCCAATGACACTTGCAGATAGCCTGCTTCCTTTCACTTTTCTAAATAAGGTTTTACTGTATATTCCATAGGGAACTTGACTCTGCACAGTAGAAGATAATCAGCTCTTGTATAAACTACATAACCTCTGTTGAACTGAGTGTTATGTGTGTTACTTAAAATCAGGGCTAGGTTTGTCCATTGGGCTGAAACTATGCCACCGTTTACCTCAGCAGAGGCAAAACTGAGTAACAGAACAGAATTTGTACCCAAAATGAACATGATCCTCTTTATAATCATAACCAAGGCCAAATAACAGACAGTGGAAACTCAGCTTTCAGGTGTCTAGCTTCAGATTGCAAAACTGGAAATGAGCATGGTAGCGCGTTCCCTTTTCTTTCTTTTCTCTCTTGGCAACTTGGTCTTTGTTCTTGCAGTCTACTTGAATCTAAGGATTTCTATTTTTTTTTCCAGTGAAACATTTAATTTTTCTTTTTAATACAAGACCTGGCACTGAGCACCTGCTGCAATTAAAGCGCTGGTATTTGGCTCCTGTGAGGTCTATTCTATTATGAAGTCTTATCCATTGATTGTAGACTAATGAACCCATCAATTCATCACAGCACTTCTATTACCCTACTGCTGTTGTGGGATATTGTATTGCTGAGCATGGGTAAGAGGACTGACTCTCTTGCTACTGCCCCAACCATTGTTAAGGATGTAAAAAAGGTAAAGTAATCAGAATTTCAATGCAGTTCAACTTTGTGGCCCTTCTGTGGCATGTCAGTTTCTCCTATTGCAAGACTTTCTCATTTAAAGCAAATCAATTTCAGCAATACTTGCTGTTCAGAAACAGTGGGTCATGAGTGGTACTGAAGAGGGGAGGAGACTTGATATTTTCCTGGGAAACAGTGGGGGACAGACAAACTACCATTTTTTCACACGTAGAAATTGTCTGGAATGGGACATCAGCAAAGTCTAGATAAAGGCAAGTTAAGTTAAATAGAAACAGCATGAAATGGCTTCAGCAACAATGTTTTTCTCCCTCTGCATCAGATGCTGTTTGTTGTTGCTGTTTTTGTTTTTCAAAGCCAAGTATCAGATCATATGTGCCAGATTTATTTATCATTCCATAGATTTATTTTTATTTTTATTTTCAGATTGTCTGGCATTGTATTGATGCAGCACAAAAATGCAGAAATGCACAAAAGGAATTGGGAAGAAAATAAAAACCAGGACCAAAACAGGAACTGCCTGCAAGCTATCACTTTAAAGTTTGAGCTGTCAAGAATTAAATGTAATAATGTAAAATAAAAATAATTTCTGTCAGTCTTCACATCTTTTTTGAGAAGATAGTTTGGTGTTGAATTTGGAGGGTGAAGACTTATAAAGAAACATACTGAAAAATAAAAGAAACCAGATTGTTCTTTGTAATTGTGTCACAGAAATGACAATGCCTATATAAGAACTGTGTAAAGAAAGGGTCTGCAGATACAAACTAGAGGAATGGAGCTGGCTGAAAAAACAAGAATCCTACAGAGAAATCACTAACAGATAGCAAAGAATACAATCTTTTCAAATTGTATTCCTTGCTGAAAGCCATTTAAAATTGCCAATATTGGCAAGCAACTGAAGCCAAAAAAAAAAAAAAAAAAAAAAAAAAGTTTATAAATTCCACATATCTTTCCATCTAACACAACCCCCATTTGAATTTAACCACCAACTCATTCACTTCTTGTTTTTTCAGCCAGCTGTTACAACACATAGAGCATCCTGATTTTCCAAGCATTTCAGTTCTGGGACTAGCTTGTGTTTCTAAAGTGCATCATCTGGTTCCACAGTGCAGACATGAGATTTGGGAAACATGGGCATTTTAATGCCATATCCATCTGCTGCATGTGTCCTGACACAGGTTGTTCTGGATGTGGGAGACAGAGCATCTAGAGCAGTCAGAAAATAATGTTCTTTAAAAACAAGGCAAAGGATTAGCTCGTAAATAGTGGTGCTGCAAGTGTAATTAATTAATGTTTGCAAAATGTTCTGAGATTCCCCAGATAGAATGTGTTACAGAAGTGAAAAATATTACAAGTAATCTTCACTGATGTATTAACAATATAGAAGTTAGGAATGTGATCTTGTTATAAAAAGTCTCATAATGGATTTCTCTTGCAGTGGTTTGCTAACAGGAGCAATCAGCTGCAAAGCAAGTACAAAGCTCTGCTCCAAGCTCTGGTGCCTCAGCGCAGAACAGGGGAAGGGATGTGCATGACACAGGAGAACTCACTTCATGCTGCTAATAAGAAGCAGAGCATTGGTAACGGAAGAAGGGGCAGGATCTTCAAATGGAAACTCAGCCACAGGACCAGCAAGCGCACCAGTGTGGAATCACTGGGCTCTTTCTGCAGACCGCTTTCCTTGGAGTGACATGCTGTGAAGTGACAGCTTTGCACAGCAGAGTCCTGGGTGGCTGCAACACACCCTCTATGCTCACTGCACCTGTGAACAGGCTTTGTTGCAGACTGCATGTCATGTTTGATTACTTCATTATTGTGGTTGCCACTGGTATGAATGAATACCCACACCCAGTTTCTTCCTGAGATCTTCTGATAAGATACACTTATCAGAAGTTACTCCTTTAATGAAGGTTTGTGGGAAAGGCTGCAGGCATCCCTGAACAAAACTCGTTCACACTGAATGCAAGATGTGCAGGTTTTACACCTGAACTCTAACCTCTTTAACTGTGCCTACAGCAATTGGATATTTATTTTCCAGCAAGTCCCTTAAAGCCTTCAGAGAGATCAATAAGGCTAAGCAACTGCAGAAGCAGCACATAAGGTCAATGAACAAACTCCACTCTCCCCCAGCATGAGACAGGAAGGTATAAGTGATTTATAAACAGGAGTCAGAGGTGATTGCAGTCCTCAGGACTAATTACACAATTTCATTATCCTGTCACTTTTTCCACATTTGTCACAGATTTAGCAAAATTAACTATGGATTCTCAAAAAAAAACCACAAACAAACAAACAAACAACAACAACCAAAAAAACATACCCTTACTCACTGCCATGGAGGAAAGGAATTAAAATCTTGGATTAAGATCTGCAAGCTGCAAAGTTATGGGCAATGACTGCTAAATGTGAACAGCAGGGAGCAAGTGAGAAATACTCTTCTTTGGTCCATCTCTGACATTTGTGGGAAAGCTTGTTTTGTGCTCAGCATAGCAGACCAGCCTTGCTCCTGGAGCCATCATCTAGCTCCATATCTTACTACCAGCTCAGATCATTACGTCTCTCCCTTTAGGAAATGAAACCATTGAGTGGCGTCGAATCTTGTCCAACCTCTTACCACTCTTCAACTTCAGTAGGGCTACCACTGGCTTAAAAAAGTGAAGTCACAATGGCCAGTCTGTTCCTGGGGACAAATGTGTTCCCCCCTTCAGAAAACAGAATCATTTTGATTTCTTTTCTCCCTGCGCTTGTGCAAAAGGGCGTCCCTTCCATCCCTGCGAGACATTGCTCTTCTACTGTGTTCCTAGGAGCACTTAAATCCATCATCACCACCACAGCGAGACAGTCTGCTCCTGGACTGATCTCATCCGCTCCCACACAGCATTTCCTCTCCACATTTTATGCAGAGAGCTTGGAAGCAGTGTGTGGCTTTAGGGCTTTGCAGCCAGTTTTTTGGGTGGAGCAGCTGATGACCTCATTGGGGCTGCACTGGCCCCGGTGGGGTATGGTGTTCCCGCTCAGAGGGAACAGCTGAGACACTTTAACCTTTATGCACATTTAGAGCCAGACGAGTGCTCAGCCGCTTTGGAAACCATGCGTAATTAAACTAATTGTTCTGTTCAAAAATAGCAAGTGCTGTAACATCTACAGAAGTAATTAGAATTGCCACACCATTACTATTAAGAAGCAATACCATATCCCTTATATAGTCATCAATCTGATAATTACCTACATTAAAAGAAATCAAATATGAGGGTATTTTTGATCCCAGATATGTAGAGTCCAGAATCAGGGCTACGAGCCCCAGAGGAGTCTTTTATAGTGGGGCTTTTGGAGGACACCAGTCTTTTGAAGGGGTGAGGTTCCCTTTCCATTCCCTGCACAAAATCTCCCTTGTTCCCTCCATATATAGATAGAAGATATACATATCCACATGTACCTATACATATGTCTCTCTGTGTGTATCTATATCCATATCTGTATCTATGTGTATATCTATGCATTACTGTGTAACCAGGGCTCTCGGGGAAGCCGCTAGGTTCCTAGGGGTAAAGAACTTGTGTTTCATTCCGTGCTCAACCTGAGCTGCTCCCCCATTATGTACAGTCAATGATAGGTCTACAGAGTCACCACTTCAACCTCCCAGTTAATTCCTCCAGGTCAGGTAATAAAAACTCTGGGCCTACAATTTTTGGAGGATTCTTAGTTCTCATTATAATTTTTGAAAAGTGACCAAGTTGTCTTACTCAAAGGACCAAAGAGCAACCCAATATTCTAAAACCTGGATGAACAGCACAAGAAAATGAGGATGGGAATAAATGTGCTCAAAATGGAGGTGGGTGGAGTGTTAATAACCAGTCAATGTTCTTCAGATGAAATCAGCAAATGCAGGTGTGCCTTAATTTTAAAATGTTATACCCAGGTGACTGATTATACTGGTCTTGGAAAGCTCTCAGGTGAGTGGGTTTACATAAAATGAAACTAATGACTGCTGTTCAAGAAAAGACTCAGAGATTAACTCGTGGCTCTGTTGTCTGAGGTGCATCATACTGGTGAATGGATGCAGAAGAGGGAGAATGCGTGGTAAGTGTTGACAAAAAAGATTTTCTTAGCATAACATTGCTGCCTACACCACATTCACATTTCCATACAAAAACAAAACAAAAAAACCTGACTTTAGGTATTGTGATTTTGGAGGCAGCAGTCTTTTTGACCAGTGAAAGGGAAATGAACTTTCTTTCTTCTTTAGAAGCAGAGATTTAACAACGTGTCAACAGATATCTTTTTGGAGCACGTACTCTGTGTTTAACAAAAAATAATTACCTATTCTTTGTCATCATCTTGTATTATCACACATTGAAAGGTTAGCTCTGGCATGCTTTTGTGAAGCTGTTCACCTTCATGTAAACTTTATGTATCTATTGGAAATAACTGAGCTTCATTTTATGAGGACTGTGCTTTCTGATCTTTGTGTAGAAAGTTTTTCAGATGTACTTTTCCCTCAGAAAATACTGCTTCTATTGTTGTTTTTGTTGTTGTTTTTCTCTTTCTTCAGTCATCCCCTTACAGCTTTCTTGAATTGGGGTTTTCACAGTGCCTAAAAATGCAACTCCAAACTCTGCAATGCAGAAGAATAATCAAAAAATCCTCAGAATCTTCACTGCCTCTTCTGTTCTCTGGAGCCAAGACCTTGTACTGAGAACATACTTACCCCTAAAGTGCAAACTTAGATTTGTATCTCCCCCCATGCTTTTTGTTACAGTATTAATGAAGATTAACTCAGATCCTTTAAACTGAAAACAAATGTTTTCCACAGTTTGGTTATGACCATGTAAAGCTGAGTCCACCCCTTGTGGCCCCCTGTTGGATCCAGAAGTGGTGGGGAGGGTGAGGCTTGCGAAGGGACAGGCCTTGGGGAGTAGGTCATGTTGTTTTTCAGCATAGAGCTGGATGCAGCTGCAGCTTAAGAAAAACAGAACAGAAAAGCCCCAGTGGTTTGCACAAGACTTCCACCCAAGGTGCAGGAATTCTCACAAGACTGTCTGGGTTTTCTGTTGTTTGGTACTTTCTTTCTTTTTTTTTTTAACCATGGATTTCTGCCTCTTAAGTTGCTTGTTTTGATGTGACCTAAAATTCAGGCCGAAGATGTTTACAAAAGAAAAACAGCTTAATAATTCAAATCTAGCCAAAGCCATTAGCAACTGAAAACTGTTTCTCTGGAGTATCCTTGATACAGCCTATGTGAAATGAGTTCATCATCTTCATCCAGCCCTTAAATTCTGGCACAACTGAAATCAGTCTAATTTGGAAAACACTGAAGGCAAGAATATAGTATTGCCTACCCCAGAGAAAGGTCTTCACTGGAGAAAAGGACAGAAAAGAGTAATTCACATCATCCAGAGAAAAAGACAAAAGCTTCAAGAGCTTGCCTTGGTTAGCCTGGCAAAGTGAAAACTGAAAGGGAAAGACCAGCAAGTAAAGACCAAATAGCAAAGTAATAGGTCAGCATCTACTGCTGGTCATAAATTTAGGAGGGAAATAAGAGAGTTGCTGATGATCACCACAGCAGTAGAACAGCCATGTAGAAATGAAAGAGCTTAAGTAGTTTTAAGGCAGTGCTCGATCTATTCCTGGAGGAGAGTCTGTGATGCATCTCCAGAGCAAGCAACATTCCCAGTGCAGTAGGTATGATTAGTTGGAAGTCACTCTCATCCTTACTTTGGAAGTAGTCACAAATTAACACTTCTCATCTGCTATAAAATAGATAAAAGGCAGATCCCAGTGTTTTGCCTGCAGGATATCCTTACAGCTGGTGCTTTTTTCAACTCTGATCATGGGGCTGACTACTGGTGGAGCAGAGGGGAATAGACCACAGAAAGTGGCCAGTCTCACATAGTCTTCCAAAATAGTACCTCCTACTGCCACCATCTTAAACAGAGTGCCGGGTAAGAGGGACCTTTGCTTTCACCCTCTGCATCATTTCTTACTTTCTTTCATGTTCTTAATTGCTCTCTCACCCAATGAAGTGAATCCTGAAACTTAGTTTTGTGATCATGTCTGTAGAGCAGTATCAGGATGACTGAAGTCAGATTCTCTGGGTACCCTGCAGCTTTTCTATGCTGCTGGCCGTACTTCAGCAGAAGAACCTAGATGAGGAAATATCATGAGAACGAAGATGGTGAATCCCAAAAATGCAGTGGCACACAAAAAATGAAGACAGTGGGAAGCATGAGCTAAATCACAAGTAGACACACTTATGTGTGAGGTCAGAGGGATTATTGAGGATAATGAGGCCTCTGCAAAGGGTAAGAGATGCAAGCCTTTTTTCAACAGGGTTATTCAAGGAAGAAGGAATAGCCTAGGAATGTCTGGAGGCCCTTCCAGCTCTATTTTTTACAACTCAGTGATTTCTATGACTGTGGTTTGAAAGAGTAGCTGATGTCAGACAAGTCAGACTGCAGGGGAGTAAAGGATTTGGATACCAGTCATACTACTCCCAGGAATAGAAGGCGAAGCACAGTCATGCTCAGACACAGGGGTCTGTGGCTGCCGAGGTGTCTGTGCAGATGAGGGCAAACAGACTAAATTAGTTTTGACTGGAACAAAGAGAAGCAGTACAAGGGGTGGAAAGGGAAAAAAATGTCAAGGATAGAAATGCTGGCAGAAGACTATTAGGAACCACCATTGTCTCTGGACAAAGACATGGGGTGACTAGTCATGGCAAACCACAATGCATGGATTGGAGCACTTGAGTCCAGTGAGCACAGTAACTCACCCTGCTGTTCCCATGACCCATAAACACTGAGCTGATGAATGTGACAGACAGGAACAAGAGGGGGATGCTGCAGTCACTGCTGTGTCTCAGTTCAGGCAGAAACATGTTTACAAAGGGTGCAGCCCAGTCACGAACTCAGAAGCATGTTTGCACCCGCACTCATTTATTCATCATCATCAGCGTGTTGCAAACAATCATAGGAATGCCAGTTACTTGCCAAGGCACTGACATTTCTCACGTCTGTCACTTGAGCTGGGCACAGCAATAGCACTACCAGATTCCAGCTGTGTGCTCCATATAGCTTAGTATTTATGAGCTTTGCGTTGTGGAAACATTTGTTGTGGCCCCATTCATCTGGGCACAGCAGCAGCATGCCAGGCCCTGGAACTGCTCACACTGGCTTGGCACTGGACTTACTGGTGGCAAACAGAGCCTTGCTGCCTCCATCACAATGTGACACCTAAAGATGAGTACGGGCACTGAAAAGGGTTGATTGGCTTTTGTGCTAAAGGCACCCAAGAAGCGGTGGTACAATCCACGATGCAGAGTTGTCATCTAAATGCACTCATGCAGTTAATAGGAAACCCTACAACCAGCTCCTCCTGCTGTGCTTTTTGTTACTCATTTGTAGCACAGCAGCACTTTGCCAACTGCAGCAAAAGCCTAAGATTTCGCTGTGTTAGGTGACGTGCAAACACAGAGTGAAAAAGATGGCTCCTGTCCACAAATACTTAGCATCTCGCTGCCTGGTGAAGTGTCACCATCCATACATAGCCATTCACTGAGCAACCTGCCTGTCATCCCAACAGTCTGCTAGGCAACATGACCATCAGCTCTGCAGCACCCAAGTGCTTGCACAGTTAACGACAATATCCAGTCAAGCTCTTCGTCACGAGCACTGCTCTCTGCCAAGCCTGTGTGGTTCCAACTTAAAAAGTTTGTTGTATACTCATATTTCCATATAACATTGTGTATTAAAGTTGATGCTTGATTGAAGCAGCCACTACAGATATTTTGCAGAACAAGCCCTACAAGTGGTCTCTCTGTTTCCAGCTGCTAAAGACTCACTAAGAAACTTGTATTATTCAGCACCCCTCAGACAGGGTGGAAGTCTCCGTTTGGTTTGGAAGAGCTGAGTATTATGGTATCAAAACTGCTATAAGCCTTCTGATCATTCTGCATTTCTCTTTTTCTTCTCCCAAATCTCCACTTGATTCTCTGCTCTCCCTCATCATCCATATTTTCCATATTTCCTTCCTTTTCTCTGACTTCTGTCAGAAGTGCCTAAGGCAAAAAGGTAAATCCCAAGGCAGGAAGCAGGAGCCCAGGCGGTGTTTCAAGATCTCCCTGGAGGAGCCAGCCCCAACAAGAGGAGCCAGGAGCCACAGCTGGTTTCCTGCCTGCAGGGATAAACAGGCAGCCTGAGAAAAGGTGTTCCAGGAGATCTGCTAAAAGTTATGAGACGTTAATCTGGGGAAGGGGGAAGAGGAAGATGAAGCACTGAAAGGATCATGGTATGGCATCAAAGGCTTCATTAGCATAGATGCAGAGCTTAGCTCACTTTGTCACTCTGGCTATCCCCAGCATGACCTTGAGCTTCACTGGTGCAACAGCAATAGTTTAAGGAGAGAAGAAAGAGGGGCTGGGCAGGGAGGTGCCCTTCCAAGTAGGAAGTCAGGAACTGCAAGAAAAGCATGAGAGCAAGTTCCCACTGAAGGCACAAGCACACTGCAAAAGAAAAGATGCAGCAAAGCATGTATGAATATGTATTGTATGAAATAAAGAACAGGGAACAGGAAGGTACATCTAGCCAGGGCCACAGGAAAATCTACCAAGGGGTGCTTCCCCACCCATCTGCAGGCCAGGACAGCTTTGACAGTGCCTGCATTTTTTTCCTATCCTGGACAGATTCCTAATTGTGTACCAAACACACTGTACCAAAAGTAGCACTAGTAAATTAATTAGAATTAAATGCACTCAACACTGCAGTAGCAGAAAATATAGGTTCAGCAGGGGAAGGCAGCACTCTGGGGTTTGTATGGAGGACTTTGACCCTCCACCCATTCAATTCAGGGTGGCTCCTGTCACCCTTATTAACACTGAATAATGCTTTCCTGCAAGAGGTGTCCCATTGCAGCCAGCGGTGCTAAGACACAACACTTACCGCAAGCACTGCAAAAGCTGGCCAATAAGGATGATATTCTTTGTTAATGCAAACGCCAAAAAATCTCTTCTGAAGTGAGTGGTACTATACCCCTGTGGTTTTGTATAATGACGCCAGACTGCTTTTTAAAACCCTAACTTGCCCCAGAGGTGTTTTGGCCATTCATCCCTGGAATAGGGATCTGGACATTTCCTGGACAATGTAGCCCAGAGGCAGAGGCTGGCCCCCAAAGCTGCATTTGATGAAGCAGTGAAACAGCCAAATCGAACATATCCAAATCTGTGCAATAAAAATCTTCCATCTCATCTTTTTTCTCATGCTGAAAGCTATGCAATTATCCTTTTTAATAGTTCCCCATACTTTCAATAAAAATAACCATTAAAAAAATAAGCAAAGCAGAAGAAATGCTTTGGAAAACACCTTAACTGATATTCAGAAGTCAATTTTCATAGTTTAATAATAAACTTGGTATGAAGAAATTACCTCCTGTGGTCAGTCAGGGGGATTGGTATGTTTTCACATTATTTTTCCCTTTTCAAAAGACAGAATTTTGAGCTTGGATTCCATGTAGTTCTCCAGATAATTGTTGGACTGGGTAGCCATTCCAGCCAGTAAACATGCATAAAGTGTAATTGATATTTTATAATTAAAGTCCAACCTGAGAAGGAATAATAATAATTAGTGGGGAAAGCACATAATAAGATAAGGAACAACAATATAGCCAAGAGATTTCCTTTAGGTAAAGGAAGCAAATCACCCTGGAGCTTTGTTAAAGCAAAATCAGTTTCTTGCTTTTTGGGAGTTTTTTTTGTTTTTTCATTTGAAGTACACTTCAGACTCCAATAGCCACTAAAGGGATGATGCATTTGTTTGAGGCAGAGTTAATAGTCTCATTTACATTGCTTTATTCCCAGATGTCCCAAATAGGAGCTGTTCATCCTCACTGCTAAGTGTTGGGCAAATACAAAACAGGAGAGAGCATCTGCTCCTATGGGCTTCCTAGACAATGTGATGTCTCCAAACACAGAGCAGCCTGCAAGTGCTAATAAGAATTTTTCAACTTCCTCCTCTATAGATTTCACCTTTCATTCATTCACAATAACTTGCTGATATGCAGTGTGACAAAGGGAAAATATGACTGAAGAAGTCTCTCAAGAACACTTCTCAGAAATGTCCCCGCTTCATTCTTCTCTTCTTTTGTTTTTAATCAAAGTCATGCAGAACGGTAACAAAGAAATTAAAAAATGGAGGAGAATGTAATATAAGAAAAAGATTTTATTAAAGGATTTTTGAAAATTTTTCTTAGTTTCGATTTTCTGGAGGCTGTTTTCTTGTACCTTGTAACTCTCTTTAGGAAACCCTACCTAACAGACTTCTTTCCATCACTTGAGGTTCAATGTCCAAATAGATTTTGTTCTTTTGATTGAGGAAATTCTATGCTTCTCCAATGCTCAGTTCCTTGGGCTAACCAACAGTCCAATGCAAATCCAATCCACTTCAGCAATTACTTCCTTTAATTTATCAAAGTTTGCCTTTTAGAAATATCAGTAATTCATTTAGAAAAGTACTTAGACATTTTTGTAACCTATCTAGTTACAGAGACTGGTTAAACATAATGAAATCATGAGCAACATTACAGTAATAATAACATTAGTATTATCTGGGAACAACGTAGGATTATGAGTCACATGCAATCTAAGGCCAGACTGAAGAAGCTGTAGTCATCCCATTGCACTGTACTATATTACTAAAATGTCTGACAGTATTTCTAATAATACAGAAATTGCTGTTCATTTCTATGTGTTTCCATTCGCCAGAGACCTGTATCATGATTCTACTAAAAACTCTTCAGCTGTCCTTCTCTGAACTGAGTATGACTTAAACATTTTTTCCATATTTTCTCTTCAAAATTTTAAGTCGTATTTCTTGCATTATCATAGTGCTTCCTCATGACATTTTTCTTCATTTCTACTGTTCCTCAGCAATGTATACTTTTCAAGGTCTGTGTTACAATTTGTATGACAAGTAGGACATGTTTCTATCATCTTCACACTGCCTGGTTTCATAACCTACAGTTTTAGGCCTTTCTATTAGTTTCTGGAGCAGTTTCTTGGTGTTCTGCCCACCAACACTGTTTTCTACATTAACTTAGGCTACAGGCCCGCTATCTCTTTTGACAAAGTCCTCAGTCACATGTACCTGCTTCTTCAAGGCGCTGCGTTTTGCAGGTTCATTCTACTCTGCTTCTTCTGATTTCTGCCCACAGGTCACACTGATTTTTAATTAGTTTATAATTTAGCTAGGCACATGAGCAGTTAGAGTTTTCCTATTCAGTGTCCATACAGGCACGTATAGACAATGAGGGTGGGATTTCACAACTGCATTCACAATCAGTTGCCTGTATATGACCTAGTCTTGCAAGCTTCTCTCACATCCAGTGGCAATTAAGTCACACTCTGCACCAGGGAATGGTTCAGTTCATCCTAAACTAGCCATCTAAATATTTATTCAGTTCATTTGGTATAGACATCCAGCACCATTTTAGATGCTCTGTGGTACATAGTGTGACACCCAGTGTCTCAGAAGGGTGCATGTCTCCCATGGGTCCTGTGCCACATCAACCCAACATCTTGTGTGCCAGTGGGCTGGATGTGTTTCATCAGCTGAAAGTGTCTGACACATCCTTAGTGTCTGGTCAGCTGATTCACCTTCCAGCATCACTGTCTGTAAGGGGATTTGAGACCATCAAAGGCAGGAGAGTCGTCTGTGGGAAGCCAAGACTTATTCCATAAGTTTTAATTTATTTCTCTACTTGTTTTCTTAGTACTGGAATCAGTGAACTAAGGTTTATGTTAATTGGTAATAAATTAAAGTGATTGAAATTGTCTCATTGAAAACTATTTTTTCCCCACAACAGCTGGGTTCCTCTAAAACTTTGAGAGTTTAAACTAATTGAAGTAATTTTGATAGCTCAGAAGTTTTTTCTTACTCTTCACCTCCTTCTTTCTTATATTTTTATTTATTCTTTTTAGGAATACTAAAAAAGGCTCTTATCATACCTCACATCATTAAATACACAGAAAAATCCCAACAGCATGAAAGCGACTATTTCTAAAGGAAGTCAGCCTCCTGTAGCAGAGCCAAAGGGGCACCTTGCACACAAATGTGGTTACACAAGGGCAACAGCCAACTTCTCCAACGTTTAAAGAAGGGCCACAAACAGCTTTTGCCAAACACATGGCACCAGTCAGCAAACAATAAACCATCCAGAGGAAGCAAAGGCTTTGTGTGACCTATCTGTATTTTAGGAGTAGACATGTATTTCTGTGTGACTTTCCACGTGTTTGAGGCAGAGAGAAAGCAGAACACTTCTTGTAATATCAGGTGGAAGCTGTCTGGGTGACCTCCACCATCACAATCACAATGGTTGGCACTCTGACACCACTCACCAGGGAGGTCTATCCCCTGTTCCCCCGTATCAGCTGAGGTATCTGCTGCACCCCCATCACTTTGGTCCCCTGGGCAGTCACTGCAGACCCCTTGGCAGCCATAGTCAGTCACCTCCATCAACTGTGAAGAAACAAATAAACTATGCAAAATAGACAGACCATGCACTAACATCTCTGTGTGCAGAGAAACATTTCAGATGCTTCAAATATTCTGCACAAAACTAAAATGATGATTTACTATGAAAGTGGTTCTTAAGAATGTCTTTTTTGCCCAAGTTGAACTTTATCAAGAAAGTTTTGCAGATGTGTGCTAATTTGTATGCAACCCCATCTGCCTTCATTTAATTCTTGTTTTAAAAAAAAAAAATAAATCATCTAATTAGAGAGAAGAAATAATGCTATGTGACCACTGTGCAATGAAAATAATAAGTAATTATGGTCTAATGAAAGAATTCTAAAAATACCACTGACTGAAATAAACAATCTAAACTGCTAAGAATATTTGGAAATAATGAAAGTTGTTTTAGATGTAAGTTCTGCACTGAAGTATTGATGAGAAAGCTGACCTTACCCGATGTTCATTTTGCAGTGAATAATTTCACTGCCTCTACTAATTGAACACTTCTACACAGTCAACAAGTTTCATTAGATAGAAAACAAGGGAAAGTGATGGGCAAGTATGTTAATCAAATATCAGCTAAAGAAAATGTTAAGATCCTAAGCTGTGCTTGAAAAAATGAAAGGCATATTCACAAGTAACATGCTAGTATATGTCTAATATCAGAAAGGGAGGGAAAACGACCTATGTGAATTGATGGGGACTTCAAAACTGAAGAAGCTCAGCCAAAAGTCAACATATATTTCTGATGCTAGCTGAGGGGCAAGACCTATTTTGTAAACACTGACATCAGCACACCAAATGCATGAAGAGAAACTGGGCTTTTACTGAGATAGTGAGGTCTATACCTTCAAAATACCTAGGCACCCAATTACACTGAATACCACTGAGGGTCACTGTAAGAAGTAACTGGCAAAAGTATAAACTCCCTAGAGCCAAATTGTTAATCTGATTACAATTGAATTTTGACGAGGACGGATAATAAACTCCCTAGAGCCAAATGTTAATCTGATTACAATTGAATTTTGAGAGACTGGGTACCTAATTCCCTATAAAAAATGGCCCTAAAGCTTTAATCCTACTCTCAACTACAACATTTTAAACTGACTTCAGAGTAGCTATTTTGGATTTAAATTAGTGCAAGTGACGATTAACATCAGAGCCAGAGGCAGAGTTCACAATTCCTGTGCAGGTCTCAACAGCAGAAAGAAGCGGGGCTGCGGCACAATGTAGCTATAAGGGAATGTAGGAAGCTTGGCTTTTTCATGGATTTTCATCCTACATGTCTTAAACTACAAGGTATTTGAATGTATGCTCCGTAACACTTGCTCACCAACATAAATAAAATATTAGTAACCACCCAGAGCATGACTTAATTTTGTACTCTGCTCTCTCTCTCTCTCTTTTTTTTTTTTTAATGTAATAGCGACTTTAATTACTTGATAGTATGATCTAATCAATGTTTCTTTAAGTTATCTATAGAAATTACAGGCTGGCGCTTTAAAAAAGAGGAAAGCCACTGAAAGAAGTAAACAAAGGTGAATGTGACAGTGTTTGCGTAGAAGCTATAGGACAAAGAAGTTGTAGGCGTGTGAAGAATGCCATGGTATATCGAAGGCTCACAAGGGAATTAATCAAGCAACAGAAAGTCTATAAGATGCTATTGAATCTATCTTCCCAGTTCACGGTGGGATCAATTATTTCTCTGTGCTCTCTGCTAGGTGTTCCTCTCATCTACTCTTCAAAACATCCTCCATGGCAAGTATTCCAGAGGTGCTTTCTTTTCCACAGTATATTTCCACTTGCCTATGGCATTTGTCACACAATTCCTCGGAGATTTTCTAACTGCATAATAAGGTTCACTTAAATGTTTAGTTAGCAATATACTTGATACCTTATATGCTGACTGAATCACGCATCTCTACAGAGCTAGAAAATCACAATAAACCATCCCCTGTTTTCCATTTAGATTCATCTGAAATAAGTGGCTTAATTTAGAGCTGGAAAACCACATAGATTAATGAGATTGTCTTTACTGGATTATCCGCCTCGAAAATTGTCCTTTAAGTTGTTTTCTGTTATTTTACAAGTGAGGTTCTCTCCTAAAGATAGAGGACTGCAGTCTCTCATATACATGTACCACAGCTACCTGAAGTAGGGCTCCAAACTACTCACGTGAAAGCAATGGGAACCTCCTGAGGTGATGCAGCCTGTCTGAAATTTGAAGCATCAGGGTGACTGCCATCTGTGGGCTACGAAGGAGGGCTGGCATCCCGGCAGAGCTCAGGCAGGGGGGTGCCACCAAACACACACACACCCTGCCACTGGAAATGACTCAGGCACCCTGCCAGGCCTCTGGCACTGCCAAGGAGGATGCAGGTCTCCCAGGGGTTCTTCAGTATCGTGTCTGTCTGGTCAGGGAGAGTGTCTCAGGTACCACATAATATTTCAGAAGACACCAGAAATCTATGCCAAGGTCAGCTGCTGGTAGCAAAATGCAGTGAATCATGCAGGGCATCTTTTGGCCATGTGCTGTGTTGGCTATTTTTCTTTCTTTCTAAAACTGTGGCTGTCCCTTTCATTTGATGCTGACCACAGATTTAAAATGGCAATTTTCTTAGATGAAAATAACCCATCACCCTCCTGCATTGATTGGCAGCATTTTTCTCCAGAGCTTTTGCTTGGTACACGACAGAGGGTGGAGAGCTGAGGCTCAGCAGAAGAATTGAGACCCTCTGTGCTCCCTGACTCACCAATTCCAGCAGGGTTTGGGTCAGGCACTAATTTTGCTTCTCCTCCTTAATCTTCATGCCCATTACCAGGCAGGGTGACTTGATTGTTGTGTGCCTATTTAATAAATGGTTGCTGCATTTAATACGTGGCTCCCTGCTTTGCTTTTATTGTAACATGTGCTTGCAGAAGCCACGCATGTTCTGGGAAGAATCATGTACCAAATGACTACTTCCTTGAGGCAGAAAAACAATCTGAAAAGACTTTAAATTAACTGAGAAAAAGCCACTAACAAAAAAATATTGATTGCATCTGTTTTTCTCACTTGACTCACCAACATCTATCTCTGGGTTTTATGTTTGTAGAAGTCATTGAGTTTGACAGATGTACTCCAATGTGAAATGAGAGCAAAACAGTGAGGAATCAGGCCCTTGATTTATCAGTTACTCTGTCTAAATCTCACTGTTTGGGATTTCCCCATCTTCTGCATGTCTCATTAAATGGGAATTTTGCTATCACATTGATGTTGTAGAGTAGTCTTTGCTTTCCCCCATTAATTGGTTAAGTTAGTATATTGACAATTTTCCCAGAGGCACTGGTAAAATATGCTGTATAGTGTACATCAAAAAGTTTGTATTGTATAGATAAAGAGGTCATTACTATTTTCTCTGTTACTTTTCCCATATGTTTTGTATTTTATTTCTCAATATTGTGTTCTTCCTTGTTTTCTGTAGAGATATTTTTGCTAGTAGTAATATAAGGGCAATTTGGGAAGCTATTGGAAGAATTTGGGAACATTTAGCTGAAACAGGAAAGTGTTGTCCCCAAACAACTATAGAAACAGACAAAATGTCATTTGTACACACGTTTTCTATTATATAAAATTGCACACATCATATCCTTACAATTGAAGAAAACACAGTTTGAAAAATGAGTCTGTGATGGATAACAGAGCTTTTTATCTGTGCCTCTGACTAAGTGCACTTAGCAACCCTATTGTATGATCCCAAAGCAGCTGAAAGTCTTCTGAAGTTCTTGGACATGGAAACAATGTCATTCTGATATCATTCTGTCATGCAATTATACCACTATAAGCACACTTGCTAATAACAAAACAAAAGAGAACAGATAAGCTAAGCAACAATGAAATATAATGGATATTTAGGTTTGAAAAAACAGTACTGGAAAAATGCTGCAGTTTCAGTGATAAAACTACTTCAGATTGAATCTTTCTTTCTGCTCAGTGACCTTCAGCTTCCTCTTTACTGCACCTCCTAAGGTAAGGAGCATGTCAAAGAAACATGGCGATAATTCCTATTTTCCCAATAACTTAGTTTGTCCATAATTGAGATTTATTTATTTAAGCTCATAGGTTATTTTCGGGAAAGACTTCTCAGCTAATTCTGCATAGCATTTAGCCTGCCAAGCCTGAAAGCCAGTGGTTCATGAAGGCAACCTCTGTCCAGCCCACCAGCTCTTGGAAATCTTCTGGGACACACGTCAGTCCCCACAGATGGTTTAGAGCCTATGTCTGCTACAGATTCACACCAGGTAGCTATCGCCTCTGAAACTGCTCTCTCTTACCTCCATACACCATAAAGGAAATGACCTTTTCTGCACAAGCAGAAAACTTTCTGCCTGGTTTCTTGCTTAAAACAGAAATGTTTCTTTCATTTACCTAGGGAAAAAAAAAAAAAAATAAAAATGTGCACGTTGTGTTCATTGCATATGTGCAATAAGCCTTCTTAAGTGTATATAGTTCATCTAGCATCTCTTCAGACATCAGTCCCTTTCATCCTGCTGAGGAATGGAGGTTACAAAGTCATCTTTAAGAAGGGCATAATAATGTGAACCTGAATAATCTACTGCCTTACGACTCCAAAATCCACAATCAGGGTACTTGATATTCACTCAGAAAAGAAGCAGCCTTACGATCCCAGCTTGTTTAACTGACACCATCTGCATTTTTTAGCCTCATTCTCTTGCTGACACCAACAGGTTTTCACCTTCTGGTTCGTGAACATGTTGCCAGAATAATCTCCATCCCTGGCTGGAAATCAGCTGCCTTGTTCCTCATTTTGCCATGCCTCAGGCAAAGCTTTCCCAGGAGCTGGACTGGAAGACAGGACTCCCTTCCCCATCTTGGAGTGGGTGTGAACATCCCTGGCACTGCTGTGTCACACACCCTTTGTGTCTGGGGATCAGAGCAGAGGGTTGGCTGAAGCAGGGAGATGGATCTTCAGACTGCTCGTAAGCTCCTACCTACAACCCTGCAACTGGTTGGGCACCTTCCAGACTGAAGATCCTCACTCAGGAGAGAATTGGGAAACTTGGATCTTTATAAAATAGGGCTTTTAAAAGTCTGAGGAGAGGGAACAGTGTCAATCCTGAAACTTAAGCCTTGCACCAGCATTTTTTACTGCTCCCATCGCAAAGGTTTACATTCCACGCACAAGAGGCAAAATATTATTTTTTCATCCAATTTGGGCACATCTGTGAACATCATATTTCACTAATAAGAACCAGGCAAAAGGAAAACTGATTATTTCACACAGTGCTGCCTTGGTGTACCATCTCTCCCTGTACCAGTTATCTGAACCTGTCTTCAGTTGTCTCACGAGCTGTTGCTGATTACATCTAATACGTTATCTTTTAAACCCAGCATGAAACTAATTACTGCCACCCATATCTCCAGGCACCTTGGCTGCAGCTCTGATTATTCCTAGCTTTATATCAAGAAACCCCACCGACCCCTTATTGTATGAGTTCTTCGTCTATAGATTTTCTCTGTGCTGTGCCTGTACTTGAGGCACCTTTTACACATGAAAATGCAGTCAAGGACAGCTGTTTGCCCTGAGCACAAGCCTCCATTTCCTGCTTTCCCAAAATGCTTTTTAATGCCAGTGACCTCAGCAGATTACCAGAAGATGAATCTCATGTCAGTAAGGAAAGGGCATTTTTTGCCTCTTTTTGGAGACTCATTTTTTCCACCACAGAGATGGCTTTGACGTCCCATTTTGGGGTACCATACCTTATTATTTGGTCAACATCCATGCATGAAACTCCCTGAGTGCAAAGTGTGCCTGTCTTTGCATTGTAACAGCAGGCTGGCCATAATTGAGGGTGCATTATCCCACCCTAACAGTCCCATGAAGGAGGGTCCTCCCACACTGTGACACCTCCCTGGCAGCATTAGGGGCTAGGGATGCGCCAGAGTTCTCTGCTTAGGTTTATAAAGTTTAGCAGGGGTTATTCTCAAAGGCTTCCTTGAAAGAGTGAAAAGATAAAATACTCGTCAAGACAGAAAGCTTCTTTTCTTTGTTCCTGTGTTGTTGTTGTTGTTGATGTTGTTACTTTGTTTTGGTGGTTGTGTTTTTTTAAAAACTAGATTTGTGGTGGTCTTTAATACTATGAACCTCTAAGAATCATATTTCCACATTTTGGGGGTCCACCTTCAACCCACACCTTTTAAGTTCCTGTCTAATTAAATTTGCTGTTAACCACTCCTTTTTTTTTTTTTTTTTTTTTTTTTTTTTTTTTTTATATAGAAATAGAAGAGTCCAAAATAGAAGAGTCTCTAAGACATTTAAAGTCTCCTCTACGCAGCACTGTAGGGCTAACCTGTAATACAGAGTCCCGTTTGTGGCTTAGCAAGTCAGGGGGGAGATGAGCTTGTAGTGACAGACCAGAAGCCATGAGCTCCAAAGCCATGAGCTATGGGGGATAACTGAAGAACTGAGTTCAGCTAGCATAAGCAGCAGTGTTAGAGAAAGCATGCTAAGCGTCATTGACTCTGTAGAAGACTACTGCAAGTTGGGATGAAATAATGAATCTGGAAATGCAGCAGGATTAGAACAAGAAACAATGTGTTTAAGGTGGAGGCAGCCTAGAAAGAACTGCAGGAGTGGGCATAGTGACACTGTGGAAGAACTTCTTCTGCAAGAGAAGTTTTACCAACAAACAAACAAACAAACTTTATGTGGGCTTATTGTTCCTCCTTCTTTTCTCTTCTCTCCTTCATTTTATTTTCCTTTTCTTTCCCTCTCCTCCCTCCCACCTTGCAGAGGATGGCAGCTTACGGTCTGTTCCAGCCTAGTGACAGTATACAAGCCCAGAGGTGATGAAGATAACTATTACTTTAAAGAGTGGGAGGAAGTGAGAGATATTTGAGTGCAAGTTATGGATACATCTGACAGGTATTGTCACCCTGAGGGAACTAGCAAAAGACATTTAATTTTCACTTATCAACAACAGCCTTACCCTACAGGCAAACACACAAACCCATCTCAAAACCCACCATTTAATTGCTTCAAGCTACCCATGTAGTGCTGCCTTTCACCTCCAAAGTCTCTGAGGGTGCCCATGCCTTGCACATGTTTTCAGGCTCCCAAATTTTACATACAGAGGTGAAATACAATGCCAAAATGACTTAAAAAGACCTCTCTTCTGATGTCCCAATGAAGACAGGGCCCCTGGGACTTCTCTATGGAAGTAGCAGGAGGGAGATGAATTCCCCCCAAAATTTGGCATTGGGTATGATTTAAGTTACAGGTTGGTATCAACACTGTAACTTAACAACAAGCAAAGGTCCCAAATATACTGCCCTTAGGAAATTCATGTGGAAGGAGTCTGAACAATTTTCTTCTAACAAATCCCTTCTAGCTACAAAGCACATTTCTTTAAAGGGTTGTATGGTCTTCCCACCCCCTTCCCCCTTCCTTCTTTTTCATTTTATTTTCCTCCTTCCCTCTTTGCTTCCTCCCAGCTGCATCAACCTCCACTGACCTTGACTGTGGAAAGGTAACACCCAGACAGACACATTCCCCAGCCCTTGGGAAGTCTCCATCTGGAGGTCCTCAGAGCTGCCATCCCTCTGTGTGTCACAGGGACCCTGGGGTCCCCCACCCACCTCCATCCACTGCAGCCTGGGAGCATAGGACCACAGGACATGCACAACACTTCTCCTCTCACACGAAGAACAAGGGGAGGTTTGGCCAATCAGAAAGTGTTTTCTTTTTGCAAATGTTCTACTTCGTTGATGGTGATTGCCAGCTCCTTTGGGATTGTCACCAATCCCACAGCAGAAGAGGTAACAACTTGCTTCCAGCCATTCCTTGGTGTGGTTCATTTCCAGAGGATCCTGGGAAGCTTCAGGATCACCCTGACAATAGCTGCTATGACTCCTGAACCATAGGATTTGGTTATATTTATTTTGATTAAATATTTTGTAGTCTCATCCTCCTGAGTCTCAGCACAGGAAGGCTGACTTGGGGGTCTTAAAGGATCGTCAGAAACAGATTTGTTTCTTACTCTTCAGAGAAGACTTAAGCCACCTAGCTGAACTGCATTTTACACCACAATGGAAAAAAAAAAAAAAATCAATGCAAAACTCATAAAAACATATTTAAATCTGGCTTTGATTTTTCTCTCCATTATTTCCAAGGGATGAAATCACATTTTTAGTGCTCCAGGTGGAGATGGTTCTGAGGTATATGAGCCCCAGGGATGCTCAGGAAAGAAATTTTGCTTCCTGAAGTGCAGAGTGCAAGGACACTCTAGAGTAAATGGCCAGGGCACAAGTTCAATTTGCTGATCTACTATAGGTCAAAGAGAAGCTAACTGGGTGACACCGTGCAGGATGTATCATCACCATTACTCATGTTTATTGTGCTAGTGTCTTAAGACCAACCATGGATGGATCTTTGTAGCACAAGATTAGCTGGCAGTTTCTGACCCATGGAAGTTACAGTTCAGTAGCCAGAAAGTTGGGAAAAGCATACAACACACACACATGGAAAGACTCATGCATCATATTGATCTCAAAGTGCTTAATTTTCTTTCTGTCTGTGTGTGTAGGTTAAATAAGCATGGATAAGATAAATGGAATTGCGAATGCAGGAGAGATGAGAAAGAGCAGATGAGACAAAAGGGACAAAATACACATTTTTAAAAACTGAATTTCTCTTTGACCCAGAAACTCTGCATTTCTGCGAGGTGTAGGATGCAACCCACATGTTTGCACACACATTCTGCACCCACAGCCCCATCCACCTGGGGAGGGACTGAGGAATTTGTTGCGTGAGAGATGCAGGTTGTCTGTCAGCCATGCAGGTTTAGAAGTTGTTATGCCTGTTTATGTCTTTCATCCAGCCACAGGAACACAGCTCTAGTTTGATCTCTGTTACTGGCAAGTATCCATCCGTCAGTCCCATCTGTTATGCTTAGCCTGCCTGACACATGCAGCAGATTGAGTCCTGAGGGCAGACTGACAAGGGGCTGGTGCACACTTGCATTTCCTACCAGTGACTGAAATGTATATACCGGCATTTTCTGCAGATGGAAAATGGGAGAGCACCCAAATGTCAGGGAGAGGTTTGACGTCAATACTTCTAATACTTCTAAATACTTCACAGACAAGATGGCAGCCCCATTTAGACCTTTTTATATTTCTGCTCCCAGTTCTATCTCCAAATCAGGTCTTGTACCATCATGCCTAGGAGCTGCTAGGGTATTTCCAAATTCTCTCCCGTGTCATCTAGGGATGTTCAACAAGTTTCCTCCCCTCTACTTTCTGGGTGCAAAGGATGTGATGTCAATCCACACAGGTGTTCAGCAGCTTTTGGTTTCACTGCATTTCAGATTCCCTCTGTTTGGACAAGGCAGTTTTTCATGGGCCTTCCTTCCACATCAGCTACCAGTATCATCTACAGGGTGATTTGTTTGTATAGATTTATTTCTGACCTTTAAATTGCTTAGGTAGAGGTAGTGCCTGCTCTTCCCATACTGTCTTTAAGTACTGCATAAGCAACTGTGTCTTGAAGTGCTGCAAATGACCTGAATTCACCCTGGGAGGTGAAAGCACTGCTACGACTAAGAAAGGTAACATCTAACTGCTGCAGTTGTATAAGGGAGAAATAGGGAGTAATAGAGAGCCTGAAAACACAACCGATAATAGACCAAACAAGTAGAAAGCTCACGTCTGTCATCAGTTGAGTTCTGCACAAGATACACAAAGCATTGTGTGGAGGAAATTGTGTGTGTGAATGAGGCACTATCCAAAAGTAATATCCAGTGATCTGACTCTGAATAAAGGTATGGCTAGTGACTGGAACTCCCATACACACTAAATGTATGGATATTTTTAGCCAATTAAAACAACTTAAAGTAGGTTTATGGTAGGAGATGGCAACCAAGAACACATGAGGCAATGTAGGGAAGAAAGATAAGTATATACATAAGTGAAAGACATCCTCACTTTGAGCATAGGTTTTTGGACAGTCAGACCCCACCCTATGTTACCTGGTCTCATAAATAAATGCGCAAACTATATGTGTAGCTGCTTCTCACTGATATGGAAACCTGCCTGATGAACCTGATGTGCAGCTGAATGGTGCAGTTTATGAGTCCTAGTCCTGGGCTGACACCGGGGACATCATTTGCAATAGCTGGCAGTGGCAAGGATGGAGCAGCCCCAGCACAGAGTGCCGTGCAAAGGTATTGCTGCACTGCCCTCATGTCGCTGACCCTCACACTATGGAAAAGGCTACCCAGAGCCCAGAGGCTATCAGAACCTCCAGCCAAAACCTTTCCAGAACCAGCTTCAGAGATCCATCTGCTGCCTTCCCTGTCCTCACAAGCAGACCATGACGTTCTGTTATTAAACCAGCTGCAAACTGATTTCCACACTGGAGTGTAACATACCTGCATGCAGCTTCTAGAAGGGCTGCAGCTAAATGAAACTCTCAATCCATGTGGACATTTTTCCTTCCAAAAATCAGTGTAATGCAGTTTCCTTAAAGGAGTGGGCTACATTAAGGTATCAGTCTGGTTATAAAGTAACAGGTATAAAATTGTATAAAAAACTAGCAGTTTTCCTAGTAAGAATTGGAATCAAATACCAGCTCTAAAGAGCAATTACCCTCTGTGGCAGACAAGCAGGGCAATATCCCTGGGTTCCACATCAAAATTTCCACAGCTTATTGTATTCATCACTTTTCTGCAGGTCATAGCTCTTTCCACACCTTTTCACTAGTCACACAGGGAAACATATGGCTCTTACTCATAATTGCTTTGTATTTCCAAATTCATGTATGGATCCCATTGCCACACCACTTGCAAGCTGTTGTTTATTAGAGCTGTGAGACCCAGGTGTTTCTTCCCCTGTTGTGCCAGAGGAATAACCAAAGGAGAACAAGCTATGATCCATTAGAATACCAAGAAGAAGCACCCACTTTGCTTTGTCACATCTCTTTTTTACGGATCACTGGGTTTAGTAGGTTTTCAAGACCACAGATATTCTTGTTTTTGCACCAGGGGAAATATCCTCTTTGCTGAGGGAAATATGTGACAGTGCTCGTTCAGGATGATATCCATGGGGTTTAATGAGCTTTACCATGAAAGTCTGCAGTGCTCCATCAAAAATGCCAATTAAGCAGTGTAGAGAGAAAGAAGAGGGAATGGACTTGGGAAAAAGGCTGTTGAGAAAAATGCAAGATGAACTGGGTTACATCTCTACTTGCTTTTAGTAGTTCCAACATGAGTGTCACATTTTGTCCATTCTGGTCTGGATGTACTGCAGAGAAGGAAACCCAGCTCTAATGGCTGATACGTATTTTCTACAGTTTCACAAGGTATTTTGCCTCAGTTGGTCTGTTTTTTGTACAATAGCTTGTCTAATGGAGTCATTCTGTTGTCCTTTCCAACAATTCTGAAGTACAGCATGTGTTGATTATCTCAGTTGAATGAATCTGAGTTCATTTATAAGTTGCTTTGTTTTGACATATTTTTTTCTTTGTTCCTCCCTTCTCTGTCTAAAGCACACAAAATTGTTTGTAGAGAGAAAAACATATAAACACTGTGATTCAATACAATAAAGAACAGCTTGTTAAAAATGTGCTTTTAGTATATGTGGAACCCAAGCTTTTCCTCTTTTTGTCATGCCTTGGTACAGAAAGTTTTTTGCTGAGGTTGTTCTGGGACTTCCATTAGAAAACATTTTCTTCTGCTTATAAAAGCCTGAAAATGTCTCCTTCTCAGTTGAAATGGTCTGTGTTTTCCTTTAAGCCAAAGGCAATATTTTAAAAAGTCTGAATCAAGCTCACACACCTATTTTTTAGTTTTATGAAAGTAATGAAACTTATCAGAAAATAATCTTTTTGCAATGATTAGTAATGGTAGGAAAAATCTCTTTATTCCTTTCTTTTCTTTTTATCCAGTTCGAAGGAAGCTGAAAGCTGTGCTGTCTTTCCACTGAAACGGAATCAGATTCCACTCCTTCAGCTGAAAATGTGCCAGTGCCAAATGTGGGCTGCCGTTAAAGCTGACTTTAACTAGTGAAGAGTTGAAGTGACTGAACACCTACTTAGTGCACGCACAGTCGTATGCATTCACTTAACATCAGCCTACATGTCTGGGGCTACTCACTGACATAAATGCATCTAATGAATGTTAATTATGTGGTAGTGTTTCATTCTGGAGATCTATTGCTGCATAAGCTTCCTTGAAAGAGTAAAACTGTCTCACTATTGAGGCTGATGTGTTTGGGCCTGCTTCTAAGGTTTTGCTTGCCCAGGCAAACAAGAGAAGCAAGAATGCTCTGAAAAAAAAATGCAAAGCCCACATGCTTTGAATAACAAATAAATAATGGCATACAGGTAGGGATGCAGTTGTAATGAGTAGCAGGATGAAGAGAAAGGTATTTGCCTTGAGCCACAGGGACAGAATGTGGGGAACAAGGGTGCTCTCCTCATGGATGGAGGTGGATGGACAGAGGTGGAAGGAATGACCAAGGGCTCAGAGACAGGGTTACATTTGCTGCAGAGGGGGCATCACTGATCTTCTCCAGGGCTAAAGATATGTTAAATTGTCAGGTCTTGGTGCAGAGGCTAGAGACTGGGATGCAGAGCACGAGGACAGGACAGGGTGGGCAGCAGATGTGGGGGGAGGGATGAATGAATACAGAAAAGAAAGGGGAATATGAGCTAAAAATATTATGAACCACTGGTACAGAGGAAGTATTTCAGGGCCTTCTGTTCTTTCTTTTTATAGCAAAAGGGAAAAGGGGACAGACTCTGGAAATAACAGGCCACATATTCCTGATGAGGGAATCCATTTCCAGCTGCAGCCTCACAAAACTGAAAGTGCTGCTGCAGGAGCTTCTGCAGGCCAGGGTTCAGAGAGGGGCTAGACTTTTGTGCAGCAGTCAAGGTGGTTCATGGGGAACTTCTGGCCCATTCAGGAGCAGGTGTTTTGGAAACTTTCATAGGAGAGCTTGATATCATGAGATTTTCATCTTAATTTGCAAACACGAGAGGCTGAGGCACTTTATAGATACGTTTTTGAAGAATGATTAAGGAGGTATTGGGGAGGCATTGGGGAGGCAAGGACAATCCCCAGACATGGACTGTATATCTCGAAACAAGACACTGGAACTCATGATAAGGAAGCGGCAGACGGACAGAGAAACAAACGTAAGGACTATAAATCTCAAAACTGGACATTGGAATTCATTATAAAGATACAACAAATGGAAGAATTAGCAACAACCAGCTCTTGCAATTAAGAAACCTGCCAATTCAGCAGATTCCTGACCAAAGGTGAAAAGTACACTGTGAGGAAGACTCGGGGTCTTCCTCCCAAAGACCCCTGCCCACGTCCCAAAGACCCCTGCCCACAATTCTTGGGAGGCTCTACGCAGGCGCAAGGTGCCAAAAGGCTAATTAGCATAAGAAGCGAGGGAAGGCGGGGATAGGTAATGCATATGTATAGGTGCTTGTAGAATATTGATAGATTGATTGTATAAATTCAAGACTGCTTTCCGCTTTAGGTATGCACGATAGGTGGAGAGATCCCCCGTGCATCCAGCGCTGCAATAAAGAATATACCACTTAAAGGAATTTCGGCTTCGATCTTTGAATCAATCTGGCACCCCAGATGGGACGACCTCTCTGCCGGACCGCAGGACCCGCTGGGGACAGGACTCCCTAGGGTACCCCCGGGATTTCCCGGAGGGACTCCTCGACTCACCGGATCACTGCGGAGGCAGACAAGGACCCCATCATTGTAAGTGAGTATATTCTTTATTCTGGTTTGGTTTTCTGGTAGACCGGTCATCTGGGACTGTCCAGTAAGTCGGAAGGTGACTTCTGCAGGACAGTATTTGGTATATACTTTGTGGTTAGTACCACAAGTATATCTGGGGACCTTGGGGTCCATCTGTATCTGGAACTGTCTGTAAGTCAGAAGGTGATCTTCTGCGAGGCAGTGTTTGGTATATACTTTGTGGTAAGCACCAAAAGTATATTTGGGGACCTTAAGGAAAGAGCTCGCTTTAAGGTCCATCTGGAATTGTGTTGTCTATTTCGGTTTTCTGACTCATGGAGTATGGTATTTAACTTTGGTTATTGTTACTGTGATTTTGGCTATTTTTCTGGTGGTAATAGTAGGTTCGTGGCATTGTTATAAGAGAGATATCGTTACGGTGTTACACAGTTCGGTTTTCTGACTTATCGCATGTGGAATTTGACTCTGACTATTGTTATTGTGATTTTAGCAATATTGCTGGTAATAGTAGTTTTGTGACATCTCTACTGAAAGATATTGCGTGCCCGTATTTTTGTGAGTGATACGTTTTGTGATACGCTTTTGTAAGTAACATGTGTATTCTGAAAGTGTAAACTGGAAAATGGGGGGGCAAACAAGCAGTGAAATTTTAAAGAAAAGTGTGTTAGGATGTGTTTTAAGTCACTGGAAGGATATTGGAAGATCTGCCGGTGGAAGTGTGAACAGGAAAACATTGATAAAATATCGTAATCAGTGGTGGCCGCTTTATAAGCTGGAATGTGGAGAAAAGTGGCCCCTAAATGGAAATTTAAACTATAATATTTTGCTACAGTTAATGTTGTTTTTTGAGAAGCAGAACAGGATGAAATGTTGTATACTGATGTTTTAGCATCTTGGTGGGAAAAGGTACGGAATTAAGTTGGCCCCTGACTGAGCCTTTGATGTTGGCATTAGAGAAGTACAGGCTGGAGAAAGATAAAGGAAGTGTTAAAAGGGTTGTTGAAAGTGTTAAAGGTGTTTGAAGTTGAATGAGCAGGGAAAGAGGATGTAGGAATGTTAATAGTTCTGCCTCTGCCCGAGGCAGAGATCTTAAAATCACGGGTGTTAGCCCTTTAGGGCAAAGGGACCATGATGGGTCCGAGAGAGTTGTCACAGAAACAGAAAAGCAGTTAACTCTTAAAACAACCTGAGTTCATGTGCGAGCTCAGATTGCCGATGGGACCGCTCAGGGAACTGTGGACAATTGCATTCCCCTGACCGACCCCCGCTAAGACCCAAATCATCCTGAAAATTATGAACGGTTAAGTAAATACTAAAACCTGGATGAATTGGGAATTGAGAATATGCTTCCAACAAGGTCTAAAAGAAACCCCTATGGAATTTTTAGACCAACTCTGAAATGTAATGAAAATAAATAAATAAATAAATAAAACAAAACGGTTTGGACCTGGCTTCGGAGGACAAATTGACTAGCCTTTTCCTAGGGTAATTGACCCCTGATTTCAACAGGAATAATGGGGACCTGGGGAATCTACCCTAGCGGATCCTCCACTGGTTATAATGAAGCTAGGGGAGGAATGGAAGTGAAATTTCTTATTGATATGGGGCAACGTATTCAGTTCTAAATCAAGCATTAATGCCTTCACAGAATTATTATGTTAGGGTAAAAGGTGTGTTGTGGTTTAACCCGGCCGGCAGCTAAACACCACGCAGCTGTTCGCTCACCCTCCCCCTCCCTCTCTGGGACGGGGGAGAGAAATGGAAAGTGAAGCCCGTGAGTTGAGATAAAGACAGTTTAATAAGACAAAATAATAATAATAATAATAATAATAATAATAATAATACAATGATGATAATAGTACCACTACTAATAATGTGTACAAACAAGTGATGCACAATGCAATTGCTCACCACCCGCTGACCGATGCCCAGCCTAACCCCGAGCAGTCCGGCCCCCTCCCCCGGCTAGCCACCCCTATATATTGTTTAGCATGACGTCAGATGCTATGGAATACCCCTCTGGCTGGTTTGGGTCACCTGTCCTGGGTCTGTCCCCTCCCAGCTCTTACTGCACCCCCAGCCTGCCTGTTGGCAGGACAGGGCAAAAGGCTGAGATGTCCTTGGCTTGGTATAAGCACTGCTCTTTAACAATTAAAACATCGGGGTGTTATCAGCACTCTTCTCATCCTAAGCCAAAACACAGCATTGTACCAGCTACTAGGAAGAAAATTAACTCTGTTCTAACTGAAACCAGGACAAGGTGTAACCGAAAAGGCTTGTTTTTGTGAACCTTTGAAGTACAAGTTAGGGAAACAATGGGGCATACACAGATTTTTATATATGCCTAGCTCCTCATGGGCACTCTTAGGTAGAGATTTATTAGAGCAAGTAGGAGCAGAAATTGTCTTTGAAAAAGGGAAAATGGAATTAAGTATAGGAGAAGAACAACTAACAAATGTGTTAAGCTTGGCACTAATACAAACTGACCCTAAAAGTGAAATACCTTTAGAGATCACAGATCAAGTATGTCCAGGAGTTTGGGCTACTGAAACCCCTGAAAGAGGTAAAACTGTGACCTTAATAATTATTAAATTAAAGCCAGGAGAGAAACCCATTAAGGTTAAGTAATATCCTTTGAGGATAGAAGATAGGAAAGGAATTAAAGAGATAATTAATAAATTTTTACAGTATGGATTATTGATTGAATGCGAATCAGAATACAATACACCCATATTGCCAATTAAAAAGGCAGATGAAAAAGCTATAGGCTAGTTCAGGATTTGAGGGCCATAAATAAAATCACTGAGGATATACATCCTAGTGGCAAACCCTTATACTTTGCTGACTAAATTAAAGAATAGTCAAGTCTGGTTTACCGTACTGGATTTAAAAGACGCCTTCTTCTGCCTAGGCTTAGCCACAGAAAGCCAAAACCTATTCGCCTTTGAATGGGAAAATCCCGATTCAGGCAGAAAGATGCAGCTTACGTAGACATTACTACCTCAAGGATTCAAGAATAGCCCCACTATTTTTGGAAACCAATTAGCAAGGAAACTCGAAACATGGATGCCTCCGGACACTGAAGGTGCTTTGTTACAATATGTACATGATCTCTTAATATCTACTGAGACTAAAGGGAGTTGTATTCAATGGACTATAAGTCGTCTTAATTTTCTGGGTTTAAACGGATATCAAGTCTCTTGACAGAAAGTCCAGCTGGCTCAACAAAGTGTGACCTATCTGGGATTTGAAATTTCGGAAGGACAACGAGAACTAGGAACTGAACATAAGGAAGTCATTTGCCAGACTCCAGAACCTCAAATGGTAAAGGAGCTACAAACCTTTTTAGGAATGACAGGTTGGTGTCGCCTTTGGATTTATAATTATGGACTGTTGGTAAAGCCTCTATGTGAATTGATAAAGATTAACCAGTCAAAGTTAGTCTGGACTGGAGAAGCACAAAAAGTGTTTAAACAACTTAAACAAGAATTGATGATTTTGAAATATCAAGCAATATTGGTAGAACAGGACGACGTGGAAATTGTGATAACTAATATTGTGAATCTAGCCTCTTTTCTTAGTGATGCTCCGGCACAACCTGTGATTCACGATTGTTTAGAAACTATAGAGACTGTGTATTCCAGCCGACCAGACCTTAAGGAGGAGCCCATGGAAGATGCGGAAGAAACTTGGTTCACGGATGGGAGCAGTTTTGTTATGCAAAGACAACGTAAAGCTGGATATGCTATAACAACTACTCAGCAGGTAATCGAGTCTAAGCCTTTACCCCCTGAAACATCAGCTCAAAAGGCGGAGATAGTTGCTCTCACGAGAGCATTGGAACTGGCAGCAGGAAAAAGGGTAAATATTTGGACAGATTCTAAATATACATTCGGCGTGGTACATGGTCATGGAGCAATTTGGGAAGAACATGGATTGCTGACCGCTCAGTGAAAACACAAAGTATGCTGAAGAAATTTTAAAATTGTTAGAGGCTGTAAAACAACCAGAAAAGGTAGCTATCATGCATTGTCAGGGACACCAAAAGGGGAACACCGATTTTGAAATTGGAAATCGATTGGCAGAGGCTAAGCAGGCAGCTGAAATAACTGAGGTGAAGGCATTGTCTTAGATACCAGACGGTAAAATCCAAACTATATCCAAATTATACAAAAGAAGACTTAAAATTAATTGAAGATTTGAAAGGTAAAATGAAACCAGATGGATGAGTATATTTAAAAGATAACCACATAGTAATACCCTCTAGTTTGACATGGCCCATAGTTCTTACAGAACACAATAAAACGCATTGGGGAGCTGGCACACTGCATAAGAGCCTGAGTCAGACATTAGTGGGACGATATGATAAAACAAGTAACTCAACAATGTAGCATTTGCTTACACAATAACCCCAATACCAAGAATAGAATAAAATTTGGAATAATCGGTAAAGGAAATTATTCGGGGCAACAGTGGCAAATTGATTTTTCAGAACTCCCTAGAAAAGGGGGATATCATTATTACTGGTTCTGACTGACACGTTTTCAGGAAGGCCTGAAGCCTTTCCCTGTCGAACAAACAAAGCAAGAGAAGTGGTTAAAGTCTTGTTAAATGAAATAATACCATGCTTTGGGATTCTAGTAGCAATGTCTTCTGATAGAGTTTCACATTTTTGTGCACAAGTGGTAGAACAGATAAGTAAGATTCTAAAGATAGATTGGCAACTGCATACTCCTTATAGACCACAGGCAAGTGGACAGGTAGAAAAAATGAACCATTTAATTAAACAATAAATAGCTAAAATTGGATAAGAAGCTAATTTGTCATGGCCTCAATCCCTCCCTTTAGCATTACTTGGAATTAGAGTTAAACCTAGAATAAAAGGGAATTTGAGTCCCTTCAAAATCTTATATGGAAGGCCATAGCAATTTCTATTTAGTGGAGAGGACCTAATGCAGTTAGGATCAGAATATTTATATGCTTATATAACTGAACTTCAGAAACAATTAAATAAAGTACATAAATTTGTTTTAGGGACCAGGGCTAGAGGGTTGGATCAACCAATCCACCCCTTTAAGCTCGGGGATTATATATATATAAAGACTTTTTCAGGACAACCCCTACAGGAAAAATGGAAGGAAAGTGGACGGAACCATACCAAGTATTACTGACAACACACACTGCCATTAAGATTAAGAAGCAAGCAGCTTGGATCCACAATTCAAGGGTGAAGAAGGTCCCGGCGAGGATATAGACCACCACTCCAATTGGACCAACAAAATTACAGTTTTCCAGATCCTAATGATTGCAGGGGTGCGGTTCTCGGATTCGGGGTGGGCAACTTGGGATGAGAACTTACACCTGACCTTAATACAAACAATTTCTCAAGTAACTAATAAGACGAACTGTTGGGTATGCACCCATCTGCCACAGCATGGGAATAAGGGTGTATCGTTAATCGGGATTCCCTTGCCTGCAAACTTATCTTGGACTAATTTGTGGGAAAACACATCTTGGGGTCGAAAATATTAAGAAGTTTTGGAACTAGAAGTGAATAGCTTTGTGCTGTTGGAATCTTACTATGTATGTGTACAAAGGTGTAACCCACCTAGGGGTATGGGGAAATAGGATTGTATAAATACGGATACTACTTATGTGGGAAATCAGACATCTTGTAATCGAACAATTGATATTAGTACGACTAGCGGCTGGGCAAATTCAACCAGCTGGACGGTTCCAGAAGGAAAAGGGTGGTATTGGCTATGCAATGATACAGCCTGTAAGGTCTTGCCTGAGAATTGGAAGGGAACTTGCACTCTTGGAGCGGTAGTCCCCAATATGACAGTACATGATGTAGTGCCTCGAGGTTACTTGAGAAATCATATCCGGAGAATCAGATGAAAAATTAACAATACAATGGTAGAGAGACACACCCCTTTTCATAGTTTTGTGTGATGGTTTATCACATGGTTAGGAGTGAGTGAATTGGAAAAGGCAATAGTTAATATTTCTGCAATTATAGAGAAGTTAGAAAACAAAATTCTGGATGCTATAAAGGCTCAACAAGAAGAGATATCTAGTTTATCACAGGTAGTATTACAAAAGTGGATGACCCTAGACTTGTTACTGGCCACTCAAGGGGGAGTCTGTACAGTAATAAACACAAGTTGTTGTATGTATGTAGATCAGAGTGGAAGGATCTCTACCGACCTGGAAGAAATATGGAAGCAGACAAGGATCCTACATGATATCAGTAAAGATGATCTTTCGTGGAGTTTTAGTGAAATATGGAATAAGTTAACCTCCTGGTTGCCCAATTTTCAATGGTTGAAACAAGTGTTCATTGCTCTAATCGCATTAGTAGTATTAGGAATATTTGTGTGCATGTTGTTTAGATGCCTGCTTTGTTGTGTTACTGTAAATAATGAAAGTATCTCATGCAAAAGAATTTGCATGGGAAAAGAAAAGGGGGGATTGATTAAGGAGGTATTGGGGAGGCATTGGGGAGGCAAGGACAATCCCCAGACATGGACTGTATATCTCGAAACAAGACACTGGAACTCATGATAAGGAAGCGGCAGACGGACAGAGAAACAAACGTAAGGACTATAAATCTCAAAACTGGACATTGGAATTCATTATAAAGATACAACAAATGGAAGAATTAGCAACAACCAGCTCTTGCAATTAAGAAACCTGCCAATTCAGCAGATTCCTGACCAAAGGTGAAAAGTACACTGTGAGGAAGACTCGGGGTCTTCCTCCCAAAGACCCCTGCCCACGTCCCAAAGACCCCTGCCCACAATTCTTGGGAGGCTCTACGCAGGCGCAAGGTGCCAAAAGGCTAATTAGCATAAGAAGCGAGGGAAGGCGGGGATAGGTAATGCATATGTATAGGTGCTTGTAGAATATTGATAGATTGATTGTATAAATTCAAGACTGCTTTCCGCTTTAGGTATGCACGATAGGTGGAGAGATCCCCCGTGCATCCAGCGCTGCAATAAAGAATATACCACTTAAAGGAATTTCGGCTTCGATCTTTGAATCAAGAACAAATTTTTGGATGCTTATGTGTATATAGAACCCTCCAGCCAGGGCTTTTCTGGTCTCTGGCAGAGCCATTAGGAAGAAGAAAAGTTTTTACCACTGTAGATACTCAAAGAAAGCAAACACGATCAGGTTCATCAAGCTGCTCCCTCAGCACGGCATGAACTTTAGCTTCAGAGTTTCTGAGAAGAGAATTGATCAAATAGCCTCTTGAAGACAGAAACCCTTAGGTAATTAGGAAGATGTCATTATTCAGGAACCTTTGCTTTTTAGTACCCTTTCCTGAACAGTTGGGTTTGGGTAATTATAGTCCCTTGGGGATAGGTTTCTGTGAGTGACAGCTCCCAGCCAGGCATAGGCCCCATGCTCCCAGCTGCACAGAGAAGTGAAACTGCACACAGAAGCAGGTTTTGTTTGAATTCACAGCAGCAGGACTTGTGTGTGTGTGTGTGTGGTTTATTTTTTAGTTTTATTTATTTATTTATTTATTTCAGGTTTATCAATCCCAGCTATAAGAGAGAGGTTGTATGCACATTTCCCTTGCATCAGCACCAACACCACTCTGGAAGCCTATAAGCAATTAATGTATTGAGATGTTTTTAACTCCTTGCTTGCTCCTCACCAAGCCAAGTGCAAAATCCATTCACCTCTATGTACCATGAGTACAGAACATGAACAAAAGGATAGTATTTTACTGACCTGTTTAAATAAAATAATAAAATAAAATAAAATAAAATAAAATAAAATAAAATAAAATAAAATAAAATAAAATAAAATAAAATAAAATAAAATAAAATAAAATTAAAATAAAGCATTTGCCATTATCAGTGGATGTATGCAATTACGTAAGACTCCTATATATGAGAAAACTTAAAACCTTTTAGCAGTTACATCTTTCTTAGCACAGCATGTACATTTAGAAAACAAAAGTACTAGTGGATGCCACTGCTCTCCAGTTTGCTACAAAGAATTTTTCTTTGGAGCAGAATGAGCTACATTCCTTGTTCTGAATAGCCCAAGGTATTTCAGTATTTTTAGAATTTTGCACATCCTTTTTCAGTAACAGAGCTAGGAATTTCAACATATTTTCTGTTCAGTTATTAGGTGTTCTTCTTTTTCTTATTAATTCAATCTGAATTCTGCATTGTCTAGATTCCAAATATCTTTCTGATGTAAGATATTACCCGTTGGGTTACTGGTGAATACACCTAACCTCAACACCAGATTAGGTAAGGAGTTTGATTGGATTAGCAGCTGTTCATTAGACTTGCTTTTCTCATTTTTAATTAACATCTGTGCTTTCTTATTTAAGATTTTATAATACCAAACAAAGCACAGGGTAATTTCTTACCAAAAAAAAAAAAAAAAAAAAAAAAAAAAAATATTTTAGATGCATAGATTACAATTAATTGTGAGCTACCTCTGGAGCTATTTTGAGAGTTTAGGTTTTAGGATAAACTATGTGATTAAACAGTCATCAAAGTGGGAACCAAGGACTCAGATTTATGAAAACAAAGGCCAGAAATGCCTCAGAAATGAAGTCTCTGGAGATGTAGAAATTTACTCATGGAGGTGCCTTGCAGGCTCTCATTATGTATGGACATGGACCAGGATGCATAAGGCAGAGGTAACTGATCAAATGAGCTTAAACCCTGGGAAAAAAATGAGCCATGTGAGTAATCTGTATTAGCTCTGGCAAAGAAACTGTCTGCAAAGACAGTCTCATGTTGTATAAATGCACCCTGAAGATATGCCCTGTGACAGCATGGGAATAGGAAAGGTGAGGCTGAACATTTGAACAGAGTGAGGAATTTGATCCAGAGACGAGCATTTAGGGTGAAATACTCTTTCAGTAATAAGAGTGAAAGTCTGCAGTCCAACCACAGGGCCATGTGCAAGTTGCTATCTCTCTGATCTCCCTCCTTCGCTCATGCAGCCTTCCTGTCCCTGCATTGCAGAACAAAAACTCTTACCACCCAAGGCAATTTTGTCAGATTAGCAGCAACTGGTACAGAGCTGTCCGTCTGAGCTCACCCTCACTGTTACATACATTGTACTGCCTAGTCAAACACTTTGGTGCTCCCTGCAGCACCTCCTGACCATGTAACATAGAAATGGCTTTCTCATCACAGAAGGCTGCCAGTGGGCCTGGGGACTTCCATATGGTCACAGCTTAGCTTCCTACCATTCTATTTTCTGTGCACCCTTTTATCCCTTAATTTGTGTGACACCACATGAAAGCCCAGAAGTTCCCATACTTTCTCTCCTTCCTGAAGATGTTCCCACTATATTTAAGTTCTTGCAAGCACAACACAGGGATGCATGTTTACATTTGCTCCACTTGAATGGTAAAAGCATGTACAAGGGATGCTGGTTTGAGTCCAGGACAACAAAGGAGCAGAAATGGATGCTGCAGCAAACGATCACTAGCCCGCAGGCTCACAAACATGTGGCAGTTATTTGAACCTGATGGTTTCCTACTTTTCAAGTCCATCAAAGACTGGGATCATATTGTGATGCAGGGCTGGCCACAGTAATTTTGTATGCATACAGTGATGTGTATGATGATGGTTACTGTGGTGCTCAGAGGGCATAATTGTGGCCATCAGAAGCACCAGAATTGGAAAAAAAGATGAGGAAAGCAGCAAGCAAAGCAAGCAGAAAGCACTGTGTGGGTGGAGGGTAGGTTACACATATAGCCCCTCATGGGCAGTAGTCCTTGAAACAGAGCAGTAAGTACCTGTGCAGATGCTACATTCTCCATCTGTTTACAACATCTGTATCTTCTTTAAGAGCTTTATGATATCCTCTGATGCCATAACTTCAGTAAGATTATGAGACTGCATTGCCTTTACTTACCTGTTTTCCTCTCCATCTCTTTTTACTCTTTTATTATTATTTTCCTCTAAAAAAACAACCTTTCTGGTGAGAAAACATAAAAGACCTGCAAGGTTTGGAGAAGTAGCACACAAAGGGAACTGTGAACACTCTAGCGGTGGTGCTCTGCTGTAATAATCAAAGCTGTGCTGAGGCCAGGGTTTGTAGGAAAGACTGCTGCAGGAGGCTGTTCCCACTGCTGTAGGGCAGCTGAATGAGGCAAGACTGCCAAAAACTGGGTAATGGGTAGCCAGAAGAAGGACTTGCATAACAGGAATGCTGGTATGTGCCTGCCACGGGCCGTCAAGGTCCTGAGGTACATGTGGAGACATGAGATTCCTAGATCACTGTATGGCTTGGCTATTAACAGGAACAGGACCCACAGAAGTGGCCACAGGCCAGAGCAGAATGATATCCTCCTGTGGTGGAGGAACTGTTGGCTACATAGAAATGAGAAGAGGGAACCTACCAGAGCACTTCTTGGAGACTGGCCCAGAAAATTAAAGGGAACTAGATTATCCTTAAAGGTCACTGGCTGCGCATTCACCATAGCTGCCAAATAATGATTTAGATCCCAGGGCTGGCCTGCAAACAGCCGATTTTGCTCACAGAACAATTGAAGGCTCTGAGCCTGGCTTTCTCATGGCTATGTAAGACTTAGATATCTGCCTGTTGTCTGTTCTAGACAACAAATGAGGCTCACACGTGGCTTCTATGCAATGGCCTCAACATCAGTCCAAGAAAACTTCATACTTTGCTCTGTGCAAGAAAGACCCTGAGGCCTGCCATGCAGAGAAGAAAGATTTTCTTTCCTTTTTTCTTTCTGTGACAAGTGGCTAATGATAAGATCCCTGCTTGCAAAGATGTGAAGCTCCTATTTTCTGGTCACATTGCCAGGCATCTCTTGACATTTCTTTTGGAGGGTGGTTCTTCACTAGAGCTGGTGTTGGCTTGGCTCAGAAATACTTCTCAGTCTGCTCATGCTCCTTTCCGTTCTTCCTCTTTGAGTATGATGGGTTTGCACCACTCTTTCCCCAGAGGCTGGGGACTACCAGCACCTCCCTTCCAGCCAAGTAGAATCACGAGGTTTCCAAACATGCTGCTCTTGATGGGATGCCACAGCCTGGCTGTTCACAAGCTTGAACAAGCAGAGAGAAACATATTTCCAAAATGAAGAGTGACTTGAAGCAGCATTCTGGGTTTCAGTCAGCTCAACCTTGCCCACTGACACTCACAGCCACAACTGGAACAGACTCTGAAGCACATCATGGAATAAGAGCAAAGATGTGCTCTTTTTGGCTTTGTGTCACCAGTTAGATGGTGTGGGGAAGCTTGTACCATTGAGGAAGGCAGCAGTGTTTAGCCAAACAAGTCTTGAGTGTTAGTGGCCCACAGCCACTTTATGTGTAAAATGAGGTTTCTTTTGGCAAGACTTCTTAGTGCAGGGGAGGCTGCAGAGGAAGCAAACAGTGAGGTAAGAGGGATGGGAGAGAAAAAGAAAAAGAGGGCAGGAGAGAAACAAATAAACCAAAACCTTAGGTAATCATCCAGGCTACACACGGAGGGGGCTGGAGAGAGAGGTGGTCCCAGAAGTAGTCTCACCAGGTCTGACTGGTGTCTTAGCTGCAATCTGAACCCACAGCTTGATTATATCTTCCCTAAGAGAAAAAGATGAGCTCCACCTCCATACCTGCATTTTTCTCTAGGCAAGGAGAAAAGAAGGATTCATTATTTGGCTGTAAGGCTGAGTTTCTCAGCTTCTCTGATTGCCAAGTGGGAGGCAATGGAGACAAGTGCTCAAGACTGCTCCTGTTCCAGGGAATGCTGAGATGACCCATACCTATATGATGCATAAGTTTTGAGGAAGCCCAGTGGATCTCCCTAATGAGTAATTTTGTTCATTTGTTTGTACAGATACTAACTAGCAAACACCTTAAAACCTCAGTGTGGGATCTCTGGTTGCTGCTCTGTGTCATTAAAGAGGATTGCACATAGATCTGGTTGTTTGCTTCTGGTTTTCTTTAACCTTCCCTTTAGCTGGTTACACACCTGCAACAAACAACCAGCACCAGACCAGTGAAAGTGGAGTTCCTAAAAATGTTGTACGCTTTTTGGGAAATGCATTGTCCCACAGGAGTTTGAGGTCCCACTCCAGAACCCAAACAAATGCTGAAATGCAGGAATCCCCTTCTGAACAATTATTCCAATCATACCTGATTACTATGGGCTGTGTGTCTGCAGTGTAGACCACCTAAAAATACATGTTATCCATCCCACTACGCTGACAGACAGCACAAGAGGTACACTCAGAGCACTCACATATACTGAGCAATAGAGCACGTGCAGCCTCCTGGCTTGGTCCCTGGTCTCTCTCTGTAGCAGAGGTCATTCAGGTTGCTCTTAACAAGTTCACTGAGCTCATTTCTCTGCAGGACCACATTTTAATCTGGGTCATTCAGAAGGATGAGCGCACCACATGAAGAACAGAAGTCTTTAACACTTAGAGGCATGAAGAACAATGGGCAGGACCAATACCTCTCCATCCAAAGTAGGCAAGCTTGTTTCACCTGTAAGAAGATAGACCAGAAATTTATCCCATAACACTGATTCTTCCCTAAGCTATTGAATTTTTGTGTCTACATACTCTAGTGAATGGTGGGTTAACAATCTTATAAAATCAATAAATACAGTGATTTAAACTGACATGAAGACATGGGTTGTGTTGAAGGGATTTTGAAGGAAAAATATCTACATACTGAAAAAATATTGGGTAAGAAAAACAAAGATTTTAGTGTTACTGACTGGACTCTGACTGTTGTTGCTGTATTTTCAACAGATGATGGGAACTGTGAAATTAATTTAAAAGAGAGTATTTTCCCTGTTTGGATTAAAGCCACACTATCTCTGTCAACTTCCTTCATCAGCCTTTTGAGAAGCAAGGAGTTTCTTGTTAATCAGACCCTAGAGGAGTGAGTTTCCAAGAACCACATATGCAATTATCTTGAGCATGCTACACTGCATATCCTAGCCCCCAGCCAACTCATTGGCATATATAAATGCCATTTTATGCCACCTTCCTCCCCCTCACCTAAAAACAGGCCTGGACAGGCAGAAACAGGAGAGGAAGGGTGCTGCTACAATGATCTCTTGCAGCCCATCCATATGGTGTGGGTGCTGGTGGTAGAGGAGGTGAACACACATCACTGGGGCTGGCCTGCAAGCTACAGGGCTCACAGAGGGAACTTGTTTTTGCAGATGGTGGGCTGTGGCACAGCACCAGCAACTCCTGGCAGCACTCCAAGGAGCAGTGAGGTGGCTGGCAAAAGCCCCTGGGGGGTTCCCGTGGGGCCTGGTGCTCTTCCAGGGCAGCAGTGCTGCTGTAAGCCACAAGGCACAGGGATCCTGTGACAGAGGAGTGGCCAGCCATGTACTGGAGGCAATTTCCAGTAGCTGTGAGCAATATACAGGCACGCCTGTGCCTGCTAATATGCCAGCAGTGCTTGCTGGTGGCTCCTCCATTGCCAGCCCTACTTTCACCTCCTTGAATCATTTTCCCATCTCCTACCATTGCCAGCTGATGGGAAATCCGCTGGAGCCAAACCCCAATTCTATGGAGGGTCCTGGTGTCCCGTGATGACTGTGGGAGCAGCTGCACCTCCTGCCTCATAAATGTTGCCCTTTTCCTCTTCAAGAATAGATGTTTTCCCCAAAAGCCTCATCTTACTCTCTTTGCTACTAGTTATTCCCTGTTTGGAGGAAGAGATGGCACAGGAATGCAAGTGCACCTGAAAGTCTAGAGTGTTATGGACTAGGGTCAAAGCATACAAGAAATGTCCTCATTGCTTTCCATCATGTCCTGAAATCTCCACTAATATTTTTAGGAAGCATTTAGTACTTCTCATTTGAGTATTTTAACGTAGTATAAAGACCTTAATTACATTTTAATTAGAAAAAAAAATAAAATGAATTAAGCTCTATGGGAACCATCTTTCTCTGCCTTGTTTTTCCTATCTCCTTGAGTTTCTACAACATAAAATAGCCTCCCTTGCTAACCTTCAGATTCCACAGACCAGTTTCCCTCCACCCTTCAGATATTAGGTAGGATTCTGAATTATAAGTTTAAAACCTAAAATACTCTCTTGAGCACAAAGTTGTCATTCTGGTTTTTGCTATATGAAATTGTAATTAAATGTGGTTATGCATAAACAGTTCCTGTGTTGCTGTTAGGCAGCACTTCAGCATAAAAGTTTTACTCTTCTTTTTTTTTTTTTCAATTTTCAACTCTACACTAACACCTAAATTGATGAAAAGCCTGATTTGATTCAGATAAGATAGACTTGAGTTGAGATCAATATTATTAACACTATTGTGTATCTTCAAGACTTAAAGGTTTCATTTATCTTAGGATCAGTCTGAAGAATAATTTCATTATCATTGTTTCTTTTGATCTTGCTGCTTCTCTGCCTGGGTCCTATTATAACTCCTCTGGTCTAGGCTACAGGAAAGTACAAAATCCCTTCACCTTTTGCAATACTGTCAGTCACTCACCATTACTACTTCTCTGTGCAGACTCCCACAGTTCTGGTCTTTAATATAAGGGTGCCTTATTAGATACTGTGCACATAGGGCTCTGTACACATTGTCAGGAATAGGGATATATCTGACCACTGACTTGATAAAACCCCAGAAGAGAACAGTGCATGATGTTTAAATAAAACTGTGCTGCAGCGGAGCGGTTCCAGCAAGGCATGGCTGTCTTCTGGCCTTGCATCTGTATGTGCTTGTATACATTGCCAGCTCCAGCTACCGAAGTGAGTAGTGATAAGATTTATTCTGAGACAGTACATTACCTTGAATAGCATCACAGTCCTGGGTACCAGTGACAAATGAATAATGGAAGTATTTCTTCTGCCAATAGCTTGTATATTTGTCTATTGCAGCTTCTGCCAACAAGTTTCTGAACTAGTTAGTGTTTGTGTATCTAGGGCATGAATTTACATAGAGTGTGAATAGATATTATTTACTGTGGGTTGTTTTGCAGATGCAATGCATTTTTATACTTTTATATCTTAAACTGTATTTCTCAGAAACTAGCAAGTAAGCAAGCAGTTTTTATATGTTTTTTAAACTAATGAATGCAAAGTGGAAAAGCATAAGATCAGTCCTATATCTCCACAGTAAGCCTTCTTTTCAGTTTAGAATTTAATATCCTTATGCAAGTAAGTGGTCTGCCCCTTTTGTATGCAAACTGGCTACATTGTACACAAGAAGGAAGTAACTGCTGTTTCAGGGTGAGGGTGTGCATGTTACATTTACAGTTTTGTAGATAAATTTTAATATTGAACTTTCATCGCTCAGTCTATGCACCAAATGAAGATTAAAACCTAAATGACTGTTTAATTAAATACCACACATTGACATTCTGGGGTGCTGTAGGAGTCCAATTTTCCCCACACACAATACTGACCAGTATGAGAGCAATGTGTGCAGTATCTGCACCCTCTGCCACAAAAGCTGGCTGTGGTTGCATGAAAGAGGCTGGGACTACATGCCACCCTGAGACCTGGATCATAACGCTGAGGCAGAAGGGAAAGGACTGACTGAACCTTGGCCTCCTTCCCGCTCCTTTCTGAAGAGATTTCTGCCTTGGAGGAAAGAAGGGACAAGTGGTCCTTACTTATGCTGATGGACCTTGGCATGTCCAAAGAACAGGTTTAGAAAGCTACTGTGCACCCATGCACCATCCTGTGCAGTCTGCACTAGAACTGCTGGCACTTCAGTCCTCATTAATTGAGACAGACAGAGACAGGACTTTTAGAAATGAGTCTGACATATCACACTCCCTCGGCGATGGCCAGTGCCAAGTTACATTGACTTCTGCTGTTTCCTTCCCAGTCTGGATCTCACCCCAAGGTTATCTCAAGGTTGGAAGGGACCACGCTCCTCACTTCTCCTAGCCTGAAGAGCTGATCTCTGCTCGTGTTTGTTTATGAAATGATTTTCTCCCTGGTTATAGCTGTCCCCTTGGCAGAATGCCACATTTATTTTCATAGAAAATTATTTGAAAAAAAAAAAAAAAAAACATCATGTAGTTTGGGCTTTTGCATTTATTGCTAGCTATTTGTTTGTGTTATACATCCCTTGATGACTTCACCTCTGATTTCCAGACCTGCAATGCTTCCTATCTTCTTCCCCTGGACCATCACCTTCTAGTTTATGGTCCATTTCAATCACTCTCTGTCCCTTTACAAGACATTCACCCTGAGTCACCATCATTATCGCTCCGACCAAGTCCCCAAAACCAACCAGAAGTCCCTTTACAGGAGGCCATGGGTAACCCAACAGGGGTGGAGGAGGCAAGTGGCTGTCACTGAGCAGAAATCTTACCCTGCATGGTCAGGCAGTTCTGGATCTGGTGAGGAAAAGCTACATGAAATTTCATGTTAAAATCCAAGTCTCACCAAGGCTGTCTGTAGCACAAAAGCCTTGCCTCCTCTCAAAAGCTTTTATTACACACTTCTTGGCAATTGGGAGAGTTGCTAATCGGGCGATCATAAGACTTTACTTGCCCAGGTCTGCAGAGCTTTCCAGGATGCTGAGCAGCTCTATTGTCTCACTCACTTCCCTGAGAATTTTTACACATAAAACAGCACACTATTTAAAAGAAAAATATTGATGAAAAAGAAAGAAATCAGTGCATCAGTGGAACTGACTATACCTCACACTGATTTCAAAATCAAATTTTATAGGACGGCAGATTTGTGCAAGTCTCTTGTTCCAATTATACTTTCAGTTACAGCAAGCAATGTCGGCTGAAAGGAAATGTGATAATAGTTCTGCAAATGCTGAATCACAGTGGACACCTTATAACTAGCCTATCTCATTCCAACATATATAAATTGGCTATTGTCATTTTCCCTGTAGTGATAGGTGACATAATACACTAACGTCAAGACGGAATGGTAAGAAAGACCAACTCAAAAGAACACAGTCTTAGTATGTGTTAGGTTTGAAGAGGGATTTATAAAGCTGCCACAGCCAATTCATTCACGGTCTTCATTCAATTATTGTGCGCAGAGAAAAGAATGTCACAGAGCAGAGCAGTGCTTCAGCCTCCGCAGCCATGCCTGATGGCAGAGAATAGCCCAGTCCCCAGGCCAACATTATGTATTAGTCACCCAACGCCTTATATATTTGAGCTATGGATCTATGCTCCATTTTTAACAGCAAAGGAAAGGAACAGGAGCTGAAAATGAACAATGATGCATGTGCTTCAATCTGCCTGGCGCCAAAGGCCTCAGCCCAACTGGAGACTGTCAAAAAAAACACCAGTGTATTTGCTGCCTAAGTGAGCTCAATTAGCAGTGCCACCCACTGCAAAAGAGAGATGCTGTATGTCTGTCTCAGACCTTCAACACAGCTATCATCACAGGATTTCCATTTGCAGATAGAGAAGTAAGGCACAGAGCAATTAAGTGTTGAGAACTTGTCTGATCTGAGGCAAGCCTCAGCTCCAAATTTTGTGCTGGCCAGAAAAGGAGCACAGCTGATATCCAGACTGCCTTCCTTAGGTCTCCGACTTAAACTTTGACCCCCTTCACTAGCAATGGAGAAGAGTTATGTTTAATGGCTCTCCTTGCCCTGTGTGAAAGGCCAGGCAAAGTGTTTTACCTCCTGTACGAGACTGTTTCTTTCAGAAAATTTCTGTTGTGCATAGTGGTGTGACCTGTCCTGGCCCTGAGCCTGGTGAAGGACGAGATGGCTGCACCGTCAGCCCTGGAGAGGCTGGTGCACCCAGGCACAGGGCAGCCAAGGGCTGCTGCAGCCTATCAAGCTGTGTCCCCCTCCTCATGGGTCATCATACCACATGAGGCCTCCTAAGTTCCATTTTAAACCAGCTCAGTGAGGTCTTCCTATTTTTAAAAGCCAACCACAGAACTCACTGCTCTCGTTTCACAGAAACTTTCTCGTTTCCCAACCAGATATATTCCTGTCCCACCTTGACCAGCAGGCAATGGCCAGGCTCACATTCTTCTCCTGCCAGGTGCCTCCTCCTACCCTGCCACATGCAGAGCACTGGGCTGGGTGGACCTGAGAGTGTTCTTCTGGTATTTCCCATGCATGGGAAATGACATGTCATCCCAGCATCTGAATGTGTCATCCCAGCATCTGAACAGCTCCTACACACAGCTGACATCTCCACCACAGGGTGGTACTGTGGGGGTGTTTCTTCAAAAGCAGAGATGCTTTGGCACAGGGAAGATGGCAAAGCTCATGTTGGATGCCTCAGTACTGCTAGAAGAGCACAGACCTCAGAAACTGAGCAATGTCACCAAGCTGTCCAGGAAAACTCTTTTCCTTCATGTGAAATATTAGGATGGGTGGGTGCTGGTAATGTTGCTGTGATGCCCTACAACAGGAGTGCTTACAGACCTCTGGTGTCCCTTTGACAGGGCTCAGGGGGTGCTCCTGCCCTGCCCAGCACTAGGTCCTGTGAGGCAGCAGGGAAGGTAGCATGGATACCCTGGGGGTTAGGACAGGCTTTGCCATGTTCTGGAGAGGACAAGGGAAAGCTCTTTGCGCCCTTATCTTCTTTGCACATTCATTCAGCGACCTGGCTACAAAGCTGTGGATCTGTGTATCTATCTGTTAACACATCTGGAAAGAAGAAAAAGATACATTAAATTCCCATTAAACTGACAGAAAAACAGCAGAGGGTCTGCCTCTACTGAGCCTGCAACAGAACTGGAAGCTGTCCTCTCCTCTGTGCAAGTGGTAAAGCAATGGGCAGGATCCTGATGACCTCTCCCCATGGATTTACCCGTGGGGAGTTAACTTCAAGGCAACTGAGATCTGCACAAGATCCAGGGTGTTTTGAAAGGCTTAAAGTAGGCCACAGCTTGGCCAAAAATTCTAAATTAAAAATCTGCTTCCAAGGTTTTGGCCAGCAGCTCCAGCCGTCACAGCGGCAGGCTGGAAAGCCGGGCGCACAGCTGTGCATGGCTTCCTGCATCCAGGGCCGGAACTTTTTAATTGGGGAAGCATGGGGAAAGCTGAAGGGACGGAAACCCTCTCAGAAAGAGGGATATAGCTGGAAGGGTTTGGGGATTACATTTGTGGAAACAGGGCTGTGGGCTGTTGAGCCCCCCAGCCCTCTCACTGATGGAGGGAAGCATCCCAAGGAAACAGCCCTGGCGTAGCAGACACTGGGCCATCATTTTACTTGCTGCAGCATTGTCCCCTTTAAAACATATATAAATAGAATAGAGGATGTATAAATCCTGTCTGAGCACTGACCCTTCATCATTTACTCCCTCCTTCCCAGTGTTGTGCCCATAGCTGATCTTGCCATCAGCACCGATTACTAAGTTCTGCCCTGTTCCTGGAGCAGTGAGTTTGGCACGTTTGTTGTTCCCATCCACTCCAAAACTTGAATTCACTCTTCCAGGCAAATATTTCAGGCTTCAATATAATACTGGCTGACTTCAGCTAGGAAAATTGATGGAAAAAAATGTTATGATAAAGGAGTAAAGTACACAGAGGGACCAATTTTTGAGCACCTGTTTTTGTTTTGCTTTTTGCTCTGAAGTCAGCTGCTGTGTTTCAGACGTTTCAAAGGTGCTATGTGCTAGATACCTTGTCTAATCTTTTCCAGCCATGCCCATTCAATCTAATAAAAGACAGCCTGCAGGGGAAAGTCTGAGAGTTACAGAGAGTGGTGAGGCACCCAGCTCCCACCACTCCAAAATATCCCTGCACTGTGGCAAGGTGGCTCTGATAAAAAAGCTCAGGGGGAAGACACGAGCCTAAAACAGAGGTGCTTATTTATGACGGCAGATCTAAACAAACAGCTTGTCTTACCCATGTCCTTGTGGTTACAGCAACACTCTCACTGATATATTTCAGTCATGTTATCCACTTGTCATTATTCTGTTGGAAAAGAAAGAGAGGACTCACATTTCCACTGCATGGCTGCAGTCTGTACAAGCAGAAATAGCTGCAGTATCAGTGGAAATTTCCAAGGGCAAAACACAAGGTGCTTCCTTTTTTCATTCATAACAAATGTCTGTCTGTCAGCTTCCAGGTACACAGATCTGTGTTTAGAAAAAGAAAAAAAAAAAAAAAAAAAAAAAAAAAAGACAGTTTTTAACTCTTGTATGTTTTCCTTCAATGTTCTCAAAAATAAATAAATAAATAAATAAAATAAATAAAATAAAAAGGCAAAAGGAACCACAAAAATCTTCAGTGGGACTAGACAACCTTCATGGCGTACTCTTGGGAGAGCAGCTCTTTAAAAGTGTAGAACTGTTACAACTAATCTGCTTGTACAAGAAGAATCCCTGAAAAGCAATAGAAGTCTGTAAAATGAGCATTAGTGCTGAAAAGTAGATCAGTTCAAAATCTGTGATGTGTTTGCTGGAGAATTTCATCCATGTCAGTCCAAATACACAGGGACACATGCATGCACTCACACACACACTTCTAAATGCTTTTGTTGCAACAACATTTTTATGACTGAGTATTTTTCACGAAATATCCTGGACTGCTCCACCAAAGAGCTCTTTTTTTAATCAAAGGAAATTGCAGAGATCCTCAACAGAATGAAATGTGTTTGTAACAATCCCTCGTTATTAACTCCTGATGGTGCATCTGTTTCATCCTATCCAATAAAGGCTTTCGCAGATTTTGATTCTTTCCTTTCTTGTAGCAGACTAACGTTTCTTGCTGCACACTCTGAACACGCACCCTTTTGTTTCCATTTCCTCCCACGTGCTGTTGTTGTCCTGGACTCTGCCATCCAGGGATTGTTCTTGTTCCCTGCCACTTTGGTGAAGATTGGACAACCTGCTTTCTTTGTTGTTTTGTTTTGTTTTCCTTAACTTTGCCCTTGACTTAGTTTGTGCCCTTAAAAGTGTATTTAATTTTTCACTTTGTACAAACAGCACGCTTTCATAAAACCTGCAAAGGCCAGTGGGGTTTTCAGCAGTCACACCTCAGAGCTCGACATGTTTGTGACTGCGCTTCCCTCTTCTCTGGAACAAAACACTTCTTTTCAGCCTTCCACCACTTGACACCATCTATTTCTTTTGCTTCTTTCACGTTATTATTTTTTCATTATCTTTAGGAAATCCTCAGGAGAAAGATCATAAAAATCACTATTAGTTGTACAGCACCTTTGAAAGCCTGCTTGTTAGCATCGCACCCCAGAAAACTAGATGTTGGAGATAAACTGAGAGATAAATTCTCCCCATATTATACTCTGTCCACATATGTGTAAACTCAAGCTGCAATCATTGAATATCCAGAATATGCACAGGGTGGATTGTCAAGCGATCTTGGTGATAAAGTCCACGTTTAAAAGGACCATTAATCCCATCCCTGAAAATCCTTGAACATTTAAAGGCTCCTCACTCATAAACATTTCTTCCTCCAGGAGGGCAAACTCCCTGCGGAAAACACATATGATCTTTCTTTCTGCTTGCTGCATTACAGTTAAAGGTTATGACCCTGCTAATTACTCTGAAAGGAAAACATGGCCACACAGTTTGCATAAGGGCAGATCTTGCTGATACAGAAAGGTTCACACTTACTCTATCCGTCTTTGATTTTGTGAAAGAGTCATTCAGATGTGGCAGAGGTGTCTAAGCCTTACCTGTGGCTAAGCACAAATATTCTTCCTGAACTATCCTACTTTGCCACCAGGGTTATAACCAAATGTTTGAACTAGTCTGGGCCTCTTAACCAGACCCAGTCTAGTTTTCCTTTCCCCCACCTGGGCTACTGTCCAGACATCCCACACAGGCTCTTGGCATAGACGCAAGCCTGCTGAGCTATCAACTTTCAACATAATCATGAATCTTTACTGTAATTGAAAGGATGATTCGTACTGTGAGCTACAGTAAAGGCCTTTGCTACCAGAAAGTAGATGAGCTCATATTTACCTAGTTCACTGACAGCTACATCACTTGAAAGATGCTCAGTATCTCCACTGAAGAAGGTTATGTGCAAATCAAAGGAGCTGTTTACAAAGCATTTACAACTGTTCCAAGAGGCTGATATAAATCCTACATCTCTTGCCTAGACAGAGCTGTGCTGGAGATGATTTAGTCTGGTCTGATAGAAGTGGCTGTCAAGATCACAGCCAAATTGGCTGTTAAAAATGCTTTTGGCAAACTCCATTCCCTGACACTGATCTCCAGTCTCCCAGAGGCAGTGCTGCTGGAAAACTGTGTCTTCCTAGCCCACCCACTAAATGTCCAGACTGAAATCCTCTAGGCCAACTGCACCAAAAGTGTGGGAGCCTCATGGCACAGCCTCATCTCACTGTGCCATGGTCCCTTACTTGCTCCCAGAACAGCTCCTCTGGGTGCTGCTGGCATCCTTTGAATCGAGGCAAGCAGTGGGAACACCCCTTCAGCTAACAGGAAAAACACAGCCATAACTGCATATTTATATGTTAAAAAAAAAAAAAAAAAAAAAAAAGTTTTGCAGTATTACCAATGCTGATATCAAGTAATGTGTCGTCTTATGACCTCTTTTCTATGGCCCTTTTTTTACATTTGTTTGATGATGTGTTTTATCTCCTAAATGCCATCTTACCTCAGGAAATTATTCCTCAGCAATTCTTCTAAGAACCATCAGTGCCATTCACAGATGACCTTCCTTCCAGAGGTCAGTAAAAAGCCTCATGTACAGACAATGACTGTTTCATCTCCAGTCCAGAAACTCCTGGTCTTAGTGCCTCCTGTCTTTCTGCAGCACTCAAAGCCAGCGGTCTGTGTTCAGATGGAAAGGGGACCAAGGATGGGATGCTTCTGATGGTGCAGTCTCAGCCCCACAGATCACCCACGTTTGGTAACACTTGCGGTTGCTGCCCAAACACATCTGCTTTTCAAGTACATTCCATTCAGCTTTCTGAAGATTAAAATGTCTACACTGAGGTTTCAGCTTACCCTAGCAAACTCCCCCTGCAAAGAGAGGCTGCAGTTCTGTGTCTGTGCATGTCAGTCTTTGCCTCTCCTGTGTAAATGCATCCCGCTGGCCATGACCCCAAGGTTCAGCTGCAGCAGCACCAGGCAATCTTTTCTGGGCAGTTCCACAAAGAAGCTGTGCTTAAGTATTCCTGCTGGCAGCTGATGAATTTGGGGGTGTCGTGTGCTGAAAACGGTTGTGTTTTACAAAGAGCACAAAGAAGCCTTAAGGAATATCCTCACAGGAATTTTTGCTGATGCAGTTTGTTTTGTTGCTTCCTAATTGGAAGGAGGCCTTGTTATCAGCATTTGTGCCCAATTGCACAGATTGTTTACCTGCTGTGAGGGAGCCACATCTCTCTGTATTTTAGTCAGAGCTGCTAATACCATTATTTTCTGAGGACACAGCCAATAAAAATATCACAGCTGCCCGAGGTTAACATGGTGGTACCTCCCTTCAGCTTTCTCCTCAAGCTATAAGAAGCTTTGTGGTTATTCAGAGAAAATCTCCCAGTTCTTGAGAGTTTAAACTTTAGCTTAAGTGGATATAAAGGAGAACAGATTTACACTGCTAAGGGATATTTCAAGAAAGATGACAGTTTCAAGAGCAGGGCCACAGCCTTGCTTCCCTAGCCCTTCTGAGAACCTGTCCATAAATCCCAGGTAACTATATCTGAAAAGCAGCTGCAAGGGGCTTGGGAAACACCCACCAATACAAACCAGTAGAATCAGATAATCAGGACTGACAAGAACAGGATTCTGTTTCTGGATGTTCCCTGACATCTTCAGCAGGGTACAGCAAGGTGAGGAGCCCTCTGGCCTGAGGTGGCATGCAGCATGGTCAAAAAAAGGAGTCCCTGCCCTGCATGACACATGGGTCTCAGACCACTCTGTGGTAAGGATCCAGTGCCAGTCAATAACTGCATTTATTAAGAAAGTCCTTTTATAGGGATGAAAGAAGCTATTTTTTTGGTATGGAAAGACAATTAAGAATGAAACTGATACTCGTAGAAACTGAAACTGTAAGAGAAATTGGAAAATCTCTTTTTTAAAGAGTAATCTTCAGAAATCTTTGCTTAATTTCATGTCAATGAAATCATTAGTCTTTTTTTTTTTTTTTTTATGGACTATTCTCAATAAACTGATAACATTTTCCCTGAAGCCAAGATAAATACGTGCCTGTATTTATATATTCAGTGCTTCTCCATAAAACAGTGAATATGTGTTTACCAACCCATTACATTACACTTGCACAGTGAGGGGATTTTTTTATTCCTTTATCAGGCTGATTGCATCCTTTCTGGTTTAACTGAGTACGTGTGTTTTCTACATCTGTGATGGCAGAGCCCCAGAACGGGATGTGAAACAGGGAAGTGATGGGAATTCACCGAAGAGCACTGCTTATTCATGTGCTTCTGTCTGAAACAGGTGGATCTGGAGGGAGCATTCTGAGCTGAAGTCAATGCTGACCTCAGCTGAAATAATTTGCCCTCTCTCTCTTCCTCCGATACAGAGTCAAGAGGGAGTTGTCTGGCTGCTGCTCACGATTGTACACATCTGTCAACAGCATCGGAGATCCAAATGCAAAATGTAGCACTCGGGAACACTGTGTGGGTTTCTGACACTCCCTGAAGGACACGAGGACCATAAACCAGTGAATGGATTACAATGAGGCATAAATAGAGCATTTTTATCTGTGACAGATGTAATCCTGCTCCAGCACTTCCTATGTTATTTAAAGGAAAGCCATATATATTTCCCTCAGACCAGCTTTCTGAATTTCAAGTGAGAAACTAAGTCATAAGTGTTTTTCCACACAGAAAACCTGGGAACCCCATTTGGAATTGATTTGGCAGCATTGTTTTGCAGGGGGGGCTCTCGCAGCGTGCCACTTCCCCACCTGCACAAGACCACAGAAATAATTCCAACCGTGAAATGAAAAGAGACGAGGGCTTTTGGACAGCTTGACATCCCAAGCAGGAAAAGGCCCACTTTGCTGCCCCAGCTTGCCATTTGAAACATGCTGCCCCGCGAGCCAGAGAGGTTGTAAGAGAGTTATGAGGAGTAATGTCCCAAAGCCAAGAAGCAGGTGTGAGACATGCTTCTTGCTTGCGCAGACATATGCTACAAAATGTTGCAACCTTTCCTGCATAATATCTTAATGTATAGTCATTAGGCAGGACAGAGTGGAGAGCGCACATATGGAAAATGTCTCTTCTTTGGAGACAGGAGCACGTACTCCCTTTGATGCTCATATGTGTAAGGAGATAGTGAGATGCCAGCTACAAACTGCTGATCGCAACCTGATAAGGAGACAATCTTAAAGATGGCAGGAATTTCACCACATTTTAGCCTAGTAAAATTTTTATATGAATTGTTCACAGAAATGGCACAGCTGGAGACTGGATGACTGTATCTGAATTTCAGCAAACTGGTAAGTCCTACCGGGGAAATGAATCAAAAGATGAAGACTGAGAGTTAAGGCTGTACTACGTTCACATAGCATGGGCATACAGCATTGAGCTGGCTCAAACCTTTAGACATCTTCTGACGTGCTCACAGCTTTTGAGTCAGGAAGGAAAACGTGCATTTCAAGCAGCTGAGCAAGGGGATGTAGCTGAGGAGAATAGTCATATCAATAAATGGATTTTCTCAAGGCTGCGTTCTGGCATCTTTGCAGAAATGCTTGATTAGATTAGTTTTCCTTAAAAGTAGATCTTGATGAATTCCAGTGAACTCTAAGATGATGGCTCTTTAGCCAGCCAAGTGACACTCACAAATGCTGACTTGCCATGCGAAACAAATCTGCAGGGTGGCTGGGGTGTCAGGAACTGTTGCATTGTCTCACTAGGCAAAAACTGATACAACTCATGCAGAACAAAAAATTCTGCCACTGGAAGGACTAATTAAAAGAACTATAAAGTAAAGAGCTAATTATCTGAAGAATTATGAAATATTCAGACATTAACAGAGATTAAGAGTGATGTGTCTATTAGCACTGAGATGAAATTAGGAAATTTTAAATTTTGGCAGAACTTAGAAAAAAATAATCCAGGCAGAGAGGTCTGGAAATAACTTCATGGGAAGGGGGAAAGCTCCATTTCTTGCGACATTAAAAGATCAGCCAAAAACTAGGAAATGAGGTGCAGAAAATGGACATAGAGTGTTGTGGAGATGAACTAGATGAACTGCTTGGAACAACAGGCAATTTTTCACCTCTCTCTTTTCATCTTTAGCTACAGAGACATATCATACTGGTGTAACAATGCAGAGATTCTGTAGACTTGATCTTTTGACACAGGCACATAAATGCACCTCGCCAAATTCCTCTTTTTCTCTTGCCCATTGTAGCTTAGATTTTTACAGAGATCACACCACACACTGCTGTTCTGTTCCCAGCTGGGGAGATGATCGGTGACTTCCAGGTTAAATAAATTCAGCAGGGTCCAACTGCAAAAATAACATGCTGACGCAAATCCGTGTGCATGTATTCGGCTGCTGTTGAGTCCGTGCTCAGGCTCAGTCCCATTGTTTGCTCTGCCCTTTCTGGATGCTCTGTGTGCAAGTAGAGACAGAGACACAGGCACTGTAGCCTTGCTGCCTCAGACTCCTATATTTCTCCCCCCACTTTCTTAGCCTCTCACAGCCACTGCTCACCTACTGGACAGGTAAAATCCTGGGCATTCCCCCAGTGGTAGCTCATGGAGCTGATCAGGAAGCCGATGGAGACAGATGTGTATAGTCTCTTCCCTTTGCATATTCCAGAGTAAGAGGACAACTTGCAAAACAGGGAGTTTTCCTCATGCTACTTTTCAGAGGGTATCTGTAGCATGAGACACCCCGGTGACTTGTAGGACAAGAAATTTGCTGAAAAAAATTGAGAATGACACCAAAAAACAGAGAAATACAAGGGTATTCTTATTCGTTCAAAGTTGGCTCCCAAGCAGACTGTAAAGGAAGGTAAGTGACACATACTGGTCGCCAAGAACAACATCTTCCTATCCCCTGTCACCCAGCCTTTTACTGGAACGAGTTGCCCAAAGAAGCTGTGGGTGCCCCATCCCTGAAAGTGTTCCAGGCCAGGCTGGGGCTTGGAGTAACCTGTTCTGGTGGGAGGTGTCCCTGCCCATGGCAGGGGGTTGGAAGCAGGTGGTCTTTAAAGTCCCTTCCAACCCAAACCACTCTGATTTTACGATCCAGAGCATAGCACGCTTGCATATCTGCCCGTATAAAGTGAGCCCATACCTCATTTTCTCTACTGTGAGTATCAACCCACTGAACTCAGCCCATAGCTCTCCATTGTTTATGGCTGGTGCATCTCTTCAGTCCCTTCCAGGTTGGAAAGGCTCCCTGGACTTGCCACAGTTTGTCAGTGGTACAGAGTATTTGATTTGTTCCAAGCGTGAGGGCATACTCGGTACAGCCAAGACAAGCTGCAAAATTCTTCTGCTTCTCCCATGACCTGTCATCACCTACCTTCTAGCCAAGACGTGGTTTGGAAGAATCAGGATAAACAGCATGTGGAGCAAATTATATCTGGAAAGAGGAGTAGTGTTGCACTCTTCATTGTCCCTTGTGCAGGGATGTTCTTGCTGTTTGCCACTGGCAGTTAGTGGAGAGGTGACAAGGACTTGTCTTATATTGATATTACTCCGTGCTCTTTAATTTTATCTTGCAACTGTACCTGTTAGTAAGCAAGTGAGGATTTTAGCATGCATGGCATGAAATCAGGTTTTGCAGGTGGAATAAAAATTCACCTCTGAGAAGGAAAACCCGTGCCAGATGCTGTTTAGTTTGTTTTCTGTTTGTTGCAACACAGTTATATGCAACCTAGAGGAACACAGCAGGCATCAAATTGTGTTCAGTGGCATGGATGGAAACTGTATGACCTAAACTCATATATGTAAGTAAATTATTTACCTCTGTTACAAATGATACTGACAAGCTTCTAAAATCAAGTCTCTTTTCCTCTGTTTGAGGATGTTTCTTTCTTTTATTTGATGGGTGTTGGGTGGTATTTTTAGCTTGGACAGTAAAGACAAAGTTGTTTTGTTTCCTGTTTATTGAACATTTCGTTGTTTTTTTTCTAGTTCCTGTATGCCACAGAAAAGAGCTGGCTTTGATTTCAAACACTGTAGAGGAACATTTCAGTTCAGAATTACAGCAACAGAATTTTAATTGAAATAGTTTTGTTAAATGTTATACATTAAGATCAGAGCCTAGTGTATTAAATCTATTTTAAAGAACACTTAAACTGCTCAGCAGTGGCAGTAAGACAGGAAAGAGGAAAAGAATATGTATTAACTGTGTGTGATTCCTCCTGCCCTCCCTGTAGGGAAACGCAGTCATGAAGTTTCCCATCACCCTCCCAGTATCGGACAGCATTTGGTTTTCCCCTCCATGATGGGTGGAAAGGATGGGATGGAGGGCAGGGGGCATGAAGGGAAGTGCCCAGCTCCACACAGCACAATCATGAGGACAAGGCTGGTGGGAAGCTGGTGTAGCCCTGGCCCCACACCCAAAGGTCTGTGTGTGGGGATGGGGGGAAGCATGATGGGTGTGTGAGGAAGGAAGGGGCTGGGGACAGGGCTCCTCTCCACCACCCCACTGGTGTGGCACCTCCTGCTTCTCATTTTCTATATGGTTCTTTGGGGCCAAATCCTGATCTATCCACACAGCACCCAGTGATGTGAATGTCTGCTGTGTTTTTCCACAGAGCTGGGATGGGAGTTTGGCCCCTTGAGCTACTGATTCTCCAGGCCACACTTTTGCGCTGTCCTCACCATGTGCAGGGGAAGTCCATAAAGTCACTCAGGAAAGGTGAAGTTGCTCAGCTAAGATGAAGCTCTGGAGTTTCTCAACATCCAGCTTCTTCCTTGCCCAGTTAGGATTGCGGCAGGCCGAGTGACTTGCTCAGCCATGCAACAGCTCAGCAGTATGTCTGCAGCCATTCCTTAACCTCCCTCTACCTCCAGGACCATACAATCAACTAATATTGCATCCCTGGGGAGAACTTGCTCTGTGCAGCTTTGGCCTTTTAACCTTTTAATGCTCTTCCAGTTTAAGCTGTTTGTGGCAAGACCCAGACTTAAATTGCTGAATGCAGATGTCACAAATTGCTTTTCAATATGCTCTGGTGATGCCTGGAGCTGCTGACAAGACCTGAAAGAGCTGGATTTTAAAAGAAGGATTTTGTTTAGACAAGCTTTAAAGTGCCTTCGCCTTAGTTCAGCATCTGGTCCCACATGAGTGATGAACTGACTAGTACAAGGGGAAAACCAAAGTGCTTTTCCCTCAGAATGGGCTCAGCCTACAAAGCTCTCTGCCAAAAGATGAAAGTAAATACTATAAAGAACTGGAGAATTCTGAAGAAGGTGGAAAGCCTCCTTCCATGGCCATTTTTGAAGAGAATTTAAGAGGAAACGTTGAGCAGTGCAGTTTGTAAGTGCCTTCCACAGGAATACTGATGTATCTCTGTGTGGAGGGACAAGACCTCCCATTTGCTATGACAAATCCTGCATCCCGGGGGACCACTGACTCCTTAACCAGGACAAAAGCAGCTTCCCGAATGTCACCTGGAAGAATGCACTGTTCCCTCAGAGCTGCCTTCACCAGAACTAGCGAACCAAAATCACATTTAGGAATAAATAGTGTCTTTTGGTGCTCGCCTTTGGAGTGGTGGAGAACTGAATGGAAAAGTCCTCCTTCCAGCTCTGTGACACATTCCTCACAAGCACTGCCACAAAAATTCCCCATCAAATCCTCTGAGCTTTAATGCAATAAAGACATGCAAAAATTGCTTTGGGCAACCACATACTTATTTGTTTATAATTTTCTTTATAAGTGTGTTCATCTGAGAGTTAATGTCCACAGCTGGAAATTCAGGTTGTATTCTTCTTTCAACTACTGGAATATCAAAATCTTATTTCACAAATAATAGTTCTTTCTTCTTCTTCCCCCACCTTATTCTCCATTCACCCTAATTTCTGAAGATGCCTCAGGTTTCTGGTCCACAGTTAATGACCAGAAGTTTTTACTGTGCTAATTACATGTATATTTGGCAGTTAATTTTGATGTTGATATTTGATCAATCTGCTAAGCCTGATTCTCTTAGTGTAGATGTCTAATTATATGCCAGTTTTTGCTTAAAGTGCACTAATATTAGTAAAAATCTTATTGATTCCCTCACTGTCCATCCCAGACCAGCCCAGACTGGGAACACTTACATGTAGGTGGCAGTGCTGGGTGGGAAGGTATAAGTTTTTCTCTCTGGCTGCTGCCAGATCATCAAGACTCTGGCTGTGCCACCAGATCCCAGTTTGTCTTAAGCACGATGGAGATGTGGGGAAGGAGAGTGCAGCCACCTGCCTGTCACATCCCGGTGCCTCTACAGCCTCTGCCGAGTTGTCCCTGATGAACCACCAGATCTCTACCACGATCGGACACAGATCTGCACCTACTTCCTCACTGCTCACAGGCTGTGTGTTTATTTATCTTTTAAATCCAAAATCCCTATGATAAACACTGGGTAGCACACAATACCATGTTTACCCTCACTTCTCTTGTGAGCAGATTTCTTAATTGTCTCTCGTGATGACTGCGTATTGCACTAGTGCTCCCAGTCCCCGGGAGACCTCACGCTTGCCTGGCTTTCCTGCAGGGGTTTTCTCAGAGCAGATGGTTTTGCTCTCAGAGGCTGAATTTTCCCTAGCAGGAGGAACAGTTACGGCCCAGCAGCTGAGCAGTCCCCAAGGCAGGTGCGGGACCATGGCTAGAAAGAGCCTTCTAGTGGGATTGGGGATGGGTCATAGTCAGGGCCGTGCCTGCTGGCAGGGTGAAGGCCCACCAGACAGAAAGAGAGCCCGTGAGGCTGGACACCACCCCTTCCTGCAATAAAACATCTGAACCTCCAGCTTGTTTTAAGCAATTTTTTGCAATAACAAAAAAACTTGATGAGCTCTCACTCTGCCTTCCTATCTTTCACAAGAGCACAAGCTAATCAGGCAATTTTATGTATGACGATGAACAACCCTTCCCTGCGATGATTTCTCCGCTTCTGGTGCACTTGTCTTTATTATACCAGACAGCACTTCAAGAGACGATTATCCCCACTCTGCAAATGAGGAAGATGAGATACAGAAAAGGTGCATGACCAGATCAAGACCCAGTAGCATTCACTGAAATAGGTATGGAAGGCCTTAAAATCCAGGCAATTTTGTAAGGTTGCTTGTTCTTCTCTCATGGCATCAACATTAATTCATTTCCTGGCACACTGCGCGGGACAGGGGTACTCATTATTGGTGGGGTTCACCTTCCGTCCTTAATTATTCCTTACAAGCCAAGCACTAACAGAGATCTGCCAGTCTCGAGAAGGCAGTGTGCAAATAATTATCTAACCTATTACCATCGGCTATGGTCATTTGGGCATATACACGTTTGTACATCTGACATTAACTCTGCATATGGAAACCTCTTTGTGAACACAAAGCAGCTGCTTTTGAAGTGTTGTATTTTAAGGCAGTTTTTTAAAAAAAGCAAATGTCAAAGGAATGCCCGCTCAAGCCCCTAAAAAAATTCAAGCACACATATTTTGACTAATCGCTTGCCAAAGTTTGTTTTTAATTGACATTTTTTACATTTAATTACCATATATAAGTGCAGAAATGCAAGTCAAGCCACAAAAATTCCCCTATTTTACTTCACACTCACAATAAGATACAGTAAAATTGTCAAATGCATGTATTTTTTAACAAATTTGGAAACCCTCCATCCTGTGAAGGGACAGTTTCATTTTTGCATCAAGGCCACTCTGCAATAAAGCCATTTCTCTGAAGAATTACTATTCTTAGACTAGGGAAGAACTTAGCGAGACACTATTTTTCAAAAATAGTAACAATGTGTGCTTAGTAAAGCAGTGGGGGTAACCATGAGGGCTTCCAGCAGGAAGATCTGACTTACACGCAGCAAAGCATCTCCACCACCATTTCAGAACCAAATGGGTTCAACCTCTGAGCTCCACGGACTCTAAACTTGAAATGTCTTCAGGTGCTGATCCTTAGGGTACTCCCGTGATCCACTTCAGGAGTGCCAAACACACCTCTTCCTCGCTGGTACCCTGGGGATTAGGGATGCTTTCTGAAGGCTGGGCTGGCAACATCTCAAAAATCAGTTGCCAGCTAATGAGTTGCCACCTCTGATGAATTGATCGTGAATTTTTTAAGCCCTTTCAATTATGAAGCCATTGCCCACCTGATCCAGTCACCGCCCACAGTGTGCCTTTCCACCAACTTTAATGGCCTTTGGGAGACCATTCTGGGCCTTAATACAAACCTGCCCTCAGGGATGTACATGCACATCCAGCCTGTGAGCACATTAGGGGTTTAACACTTCGATGGCCTGAAGGCAAAACTCACTACTGCAGACTGTCACATCCTCTGTGGTAAAGCGCATATGGAGCAGAGGGCAGTATGATGCCAACCAGGGTGAAACCAATCTCCTGGGAAACAAGGCTGAGAATTGTGAGACAAGGGTGTGAAAGAAACACTCATATACAGCAACCTAAATCCACTCAAGTCAACAGCCAACAAAGATGCTGTGAAGTGGCTTTTCTTTGTCTCCTCCACAGCCCCCCACCCTTTCTGTTCGGCAGGCAGAGGGAAAGCCTCACACAAAGGTGGGCTTTAACCTGGCTGCAATGCCTGCAATACACCCACAGCATCCCACCACAAGGAGGAAAACCACCACTGTCGGAGGCACCACAGCTGTAACAGGGATGGAGAGTACCATGAGCAGATGGGAAGGTGGCATGCCTCCAAGCAGTGGCTTGGCCTCCCGCCTGAGACATGGGTACAAAAATAGACATCTCTTCCTCGGGGCCTCACTAGCAATGGACCAAAACATGCTCCAAACACCAGTGCATTTGTTATTTTTCCCCCACAGCTTTCAATGTTTGTTTATTGTCATGTTATGTTGCATAAGAAAAAGCATAGTCCTCTGGCAACAGGACAGAAACATCCTGGATAACAAATAAGGAAGTTTGTCCATTCCATTCTCCCCGTCCTTTCTGGACAGATGAGTGTTTCTAAATTGTCTCCCTCTCCCCACACTTGCAGGAGATGGGACCAATGCAGCTTTGATGAAGTCTGGGGGGAGAGAGAATTTCCCCTCTTGCTCTGCAGCAGCCCGGCTGAGGTTGGTGAGAGGTTGTTTGGAGCCACAGGGTCTGGTGGAGTTTGCAGCTGTTCCTTCCCTTCCTTCCCTTGCATGTAACGCAACGCGTGAACAGCAAGCAGATCCACCCCAGGGTGCGAGCCCTTGAAAGACCTGCTTGAAGCCCTGCTCCCTTGGCTGTGATTTGAAGTGACATCTTGATGTTGCCAGCTCTTATGCTTTATCTATAGCCTTGTGATAGCTGAAGATTTAATGAGAGCATAGCTGTGGAAACAAATGGTTACCTGAATATTAGTGGGTCTTCTCTTCCTTTCCTTCTTTCCTTCTTTCCTTCTTTCTCTCCTTCTTTCTTTCTCTCCTTCTTTCTTTCTTTCTTTCTTTCTTTCTTTCTTTCTTTCTTTCTTTCTTTCTTTCTTTCTTTCTTTCTTTCTTTCTTTCTTTCTTTCTTTCTTTCTCTCTTTCTCTCTTTCTCTCTTTCTCTCTTTCTCTCTTTCTCTCTTTCTCTCTTTCTCTCTTTCTCTCTTTCTTTCTCTCTTTCTTTCTCTCTTTCTTTCTTTTTCTTTCTCTCTTTCTTTCTCTCTCTCCTTCCTTCCTTCCTTCCTTCCTTCCTTCCTTCCTTCCTTCCTTCCTTCCTTCCTTCCTTCCTTCCTTCCTTCTCAAACATATTTCTGATTTTCAAAGTGGGAAAAAAAAATCAGTTCAAAAAGAACGCAGCCTTCTGTTTTGTTTTGTAGTTTTGAAGACAATCTGATTGTCTGGGGAGAGCAAAGGCTGGGTGCTGAGATGGTTTTAGGGACAGGAGAAGTACAGCTACAGTGAAAGACCCTTCAGGTTTCTGGGGGGAGTTTCATGGATTTTTGAGAAACAAGCACGTTTCTCATTAACTGCCTTTGCACGCTGATGTTGTTTATGCTACAGCTATGTTTGTTGATGTGTTGGCTATCTTGTCTGGCCAACTGCTTAATCACAGCCTATCAAACGTGGGTTTGTAGAGATGTAGGACCTGATGGATACCATTGTTACAGTTTTTTGTTGTTTTTTTTTTTTTTTTTTTTTACAATGTTTGCCTTTGTTTATAGTGTGAAGGAAGGGACACTGAAGGAATCTGGAAAGGCTGAGATTTCAAAGAATTTGCAGATTACTCATGCAGTGCACTCACCACAAATCTGGCCGAAGCCACTGGGTTCCCCATCCTAGCTCCTGCAGCAGCTCATCTGGAGAGGTGTGCCACAGACAGAGGTTTGTGCTGCTGCACTGCCTGACATCTGTGTTGCATCAGAAGGGCTGAAGGAAAACAAGCACAGCACAGACAGGTAGTCCAGACTATCAGCTCTGTTTGATCCAGGACTTTGTCATTAGATCAAAACCAGCTTGCTTATAATTGATATTTTTTCCTCTAATCCTTTTTAGGGTCTGGCTGGAGGAATTCACTCACTGCCCGGCATACAACATCCATTTCTTTGAGATCTACGTAAAAGGAGACATCGCTGAATAGATAAAGATATAGAGAATATATAGAGAAATCAGAGCTCATTGCAATTGCTTTAGTATATATACATATATATACATTACATATATATATTCAGGCTTTTTGAAAAAGGATTTTTAAAAACTAGGAAAATAAATTTAACTCTGCAGGGGATCAGAAATCTCAAGGTAGAAGCTAAGGCAGAAGCTGAAGTCAGGCTTAGCTTTAACAAAACATTCTGTAACAGCTCCCAGAGAAGCCAGAGGACAAGAGATGGATACCCATCTCCACCCACCACCTTGTACCCATATTGTGTGGCTTAAAAATGTCAGTTAGAGAAAGATAAACACAATTTATGAATGGGGTACATATGATCCTAACTCCTATTAGTATACATACAGGGAATGAACTTATCTCTCTCAATATGAAATCCTGAGTTTGCATGGCCAAAGCAAAAACACTGCTCCTCTCATGGATAGGCAGTAACAGTCCACAGGCACCTCTGTTAGGCACTGGGACATCTCTCTGTGCAGGCTGGCACATCCACAGCGCAGGACCTTCAAGGCTGGATCCCAAAAGTGGGGTAAGCTGTTAGGTGCTCCCCTGGTCAGCGGCAACATGAGCACTTCTGCTTCGGCATGGCCTGGCCACTCAGAGCCAAAAAGCTCCCAGCAGCTGTACAGACTGTGCCTGCTGTATGAGGTGGGCTTGGGGAAGGCCCTTTCCACACAGCAGAAGTTGTTCAGAGGCCAAACACCATTTCTAAGTCAGTTTTCTGCTTATAGGCAGGTCACCCAGATTCCACCTCAACACGCCCTCCTCCCAGGAAGCCGGGAGGCTCATTTTACAGAGATTAATGAGTGCTTTTACAATTTGCTGAACTTGTCTAAGTGTGTCCTCGAGCTGGCCAAGTCCTTTTACCTTGCTGGGACTGAGGCAGGTTACTTCCTCCACCTGTGCTTGCTGAGGGCATCTGAGAGTTGTCTGACAGTACCACCGCCGGGCTGCGTTTGTCATTCCCTAATGCAGCTGACACTGTGATACATTTTCTGTCAGGTGAAATTTAGAGGCACATTTTCCTGCTTGGTAGGAACAGTGAGTCACGAACAGCTCCTGAGGAGAAATGACCAAACTGTGCAAAGTGCTTTTTTCAGGGTTTTTTAAGCTGCAGTTTGATCTATCTGCTAATTACATCTGCAGTCTCACAGATACTCGCCCAAAATACAAAGCATGAAAACATAGTCTTCTTAGAAACACAGCTGCCCTTGCTGCCTGACTAGAAATTTCCCTCTTCTTTAAACAGGCAAAAGCAAAATCAGCCATGCAACTCCCTCTTCATGCCCCCTGTTCTGCTACTAATTTAAGAGTTTTTCGGTCTACATCTTGATGGTTGGCAGTGGCCAGTACTTCTGCTCCAAACCTGGAGTCAAGAAGCAATGACCTTGTCTCCACTTGCGTTTGCTTGTTTGTCCCACAGTGTTTCCAGTGGTGTTGGCACTGATGATGGAGATGTGAGTGTTGCGGTCCTGGGTTGGACAGACTGAGTTTTACTCTTAGCAGCACAGCAGAGAGGTAGAGGAGAGGACACACTGCCCTGGGGCCCTGGCTGTGGCATAGTGCAGGGACTCCTGTATGGGTTTTCATCGGAGACCAGCTCTTTCCCTGTTACACAAGTGAGCTATCAATGCTCAGCTGGTTTCTGGCAGGCTTCCCTGGAGAGGGGCCACCTCCAGCGAGATCCAGAGTGACAGAGCCTACCAGGCAGCTGGGAGAGAGCGACTGGGACTGGTTATCTATGGTCATTTGCTTTAGGGGTAGCCGTCATTCTCAGCTGGTGGCCACGGTTATTGCCACAGATGTTTGAAACCATGGTTAATAGTGCTGATGGTATCTTAAACTTGAAAGTTACCATAGTTGGAGTGGAATGTTTCTGTCAAAATGTTGGTTTTGCCGGTTCAGTTTCATCTCCCAGCAAGCAGTGTAGCCCAGCTGCATTAATCACTCCCTTCCTCCACTTGCACTCTCTCTCTCTATGTACTTGTATGGCTCTCATCACACTTGTATCTGAGTGCCTCTCCCCCTAAGGAATTTAAGAGTAAAAATAACTCTCTATCTCCTTTCCCAGGCAGTAGAGCTGTCTCCAGTTTATAGTTTCCTAAAAGAGTGTTACATGCACTTTATCCCAAAAGGGCTCTTACTTTTCCTTGGTAGGAGTATGTGATGGGAAAGTCACTTCAAACAGCAATTTGAGGTAAACAGAACAGGGAGAAATTGCTAGCTGTTCCTCTGTGACTGTGCTTATTTCAGCATTGCCCGTGCCTGTGCTGCACAGCCCTTGCCACTGGTGGCTTGTGGTGGGAGTGAGGGACAAGAGGCAGGAGGTAGATGGGGTAGGCAACGGAGGCACAAAACCCCTCTGAATGAAAGTCCGTAGTCCCAGCCAGCTGCCCAGCCTCCCCAAGGGGTTTTGTAGCCATGATGGAAAAGGCAGCCTCAAGGGACAAAGCAGAGCAGCTCTAGGAACGTTTCCTCCCTGAAGGGAAAATGCTGCTCTGCAGAAGTCAACCGCTGCTCTGTGCTTAACAAATTCCCAGAGGATCAGCGCAGTGACAGAGGGGGAAGCAATGGGAAAAACCTTTGTCCTGGGTGCTGTCCTAGGAAGCCGAGAAATCACAGCACCTGGGTCTGGCCCTAGAAATAGAACAGGAATGTGATTTCTCATGTGTGTGTGTGTGTCTGTAAATGTAAATTATATCAGATAAGTTGCAAAGGAAATGGTAATTTACCTGCAGTAGTGGGCTTATTTAATTCAAGTGCAGAATGTTTTTGGGATGCAGTAGTTAATGCTGTAGGCCATTATGAGGATGTAAAATGCCCTGTATGTTCTAATTATTATTACTATTATTATTATTGAAGCTGAATTGAATAATGTAGTAAACATGCAGCAGAATAATTAAAAAGAAGCTTAATTTCTTCCAGTTGTTTTGGGGGGAATGAGCACAAAATAAATAAATAAATAAATAATAATAAAAAAAAATGCTTCCCATAATGAATTAGCAAAGCATGAGCTGCATTTGCTGTAGGGAGATAAGTGCTTATTTCCTTTTAAACAGGTTAAAAATAAATAAATAAATAAATAAATAAATAAATTGTAATAAATAAATTGTAATAAATAAATAAAAATGCTTCTTCCAGATAACCCCATTAGATACTTTCAATTAAATTAAGCAACTTGATTCTTTTTGCAGATGCTTTATTGCTTGGTAGGGATGCTAACAGTTTATATTAAAAGAATTGCCAATCCTAATTACCTGAAGAATGCAGTGAAACTATAAAGGAAGATATTTGGCTATAAAACACACCTGATAAGATCTGGCAGGGAGATCAGGAGGCATTCCTGGCTACACTTCCAATGTAAGGGAGAGTGCTTTGATGAATGTACACCACTGCCATGTTTTTACAGCCATTTCTGCCCCACCACTCTGGCTTCCCAGGGAGTAATGCAGGCCTCAATGCTGATCATGTGTATGAGCCCACGTATCCCAAAATGGCAAGCTTCCATTGCCATCAGCAGCATACACGGGAGGAAAAACATGAGAAAAGCACCATCTATGTAAACATTATCCTGTACTAACAATGGCACATTCTTTGGAGAATGATGCAAAGATCTGTAGGTGGGGTATATAAAATGGTGTTTTCAGAGTGGCTGAAGAGGTGAGCTTCTACCTTGCATTTTCAAATACTCCACTGACTTCAGCAAGTGGTGAGAAGTTAACATAACAACTAACAAATGCTTTTGATTATCCATACACAAGAAGGGCCAAAGGACCTTAGAATACATATTTAAAGCAGGCCTAACGTAAAACATAGCTGGGCTGTTGCTTACTGTTTTATCTATAGTAGAAATCGTATTTTAAAAAATATGTGCCTTTGTATACACTCATACTTGTTAAAAGAAGCCTTACAGCACATGGAAGAAGAATTTCCCTTAGACTTCTCTGGTATGTAAATGCCTGGCAAGTGGCAATATGTGTTGTTTATAAGGCAGCCAAATCCCCAGGTGATTCAGATTTGAAGGGAGCATCTGAGCTGACTGATGTGTGTAAGAGTGAATCTGAAATCAAAGCGCTCATTGCGGAGAGCTTTGTGACGGATCCCTTTCAGGGAAGGCAGGGAGGCCCCTGTGTTGTTCCCTGGGAGCTCACAGCAAGCTGGCTGAAATTGAATTAAGACTTTGAAAGCAATCTTTAGCCTGTTAAAGCTGAGTGGCTGAACTCTGTGCCAGGTCACACACAGAAAGAGGTTATTTTGCATTAGCAAAGCAGATTAGATTTTCATATTTTACTTTTTGTTGTGACCTTGGCTGTGCATGAAATGACAGTCAGGTGAGACCTCATGAGGACTTGCTCTTTAGGGGGAAATGGAAAGAAGTGTGTGACAAAACCCTTGATTTTGCCATTATCTGAGGGAGCACCCTCAGAGCCAGCACACCCCTGCTCCCACCCTGCTGCACATTGTGGCTGAGGCCACAGCTCTCCTCATCCCTTTCTGTGCTTAGATCACTTGTAAAATCAGCACAACAGCTCATGTTCCAGGGTGGGCTTGAGCCTTAATTATGTTGGTTCAGGGCCCTCGATAAAATGAGGTTTTGCTATTTGGCACCGCTGGAATGGCTTGACTCAACAAACAATAGAAATACATTCAAGAGTAAGGTATCACCTGGAAACTCTCCTCAGGCCTTGTTTTCAATAAAAAGCATTAACATTTTATTGCACCAGCAGACAAAGCTAAGCAACCCCAGAGCATGGGGACAGTTAGATAGGTGTGAAACTGTTACCATACATATTCCTTGACAGCATCTTTTACTGAGGCTCTTGAAGCCATGCATCTTGTGGAGAACTGCACCACTCTGTCAGCTCCAGCCATGCTCCGGATGGCCCAAGCCAGCTAAGGGGGCCCTGGCAGCCAGCCTGATACATCTGCAGGCACCTGGGCTGTGAGGAGTCCTGGCCTGCTGCTGTGGTGTCCATCACACCTCAGAGCTGTAATACCAGCTGCTTTGCAGCCCTTCACTGCTTCTTTTCTCCAGCCCTGTCTTCTTGGGTGCAGAACGCCTTCCCAAAGATCGCTGCTTTCTACCTTCTTGCAAGGCAGCTGAGCAGCACTAGGAATCCAAGGCCATTTCTACAGCAAATGTAGCATTAAATAAGCCCTTGTGCAATTTATACAGATGTACTGATAAGAGTGCAACTTCTACCACATGAACAGCCATTGCCAGTTTAGACCATTTATTTAGATAGTATTTTACACTGGTATGCATTAAACCGTATGACTATCTCTGTTAAGCTAAAATCAGATACAGATTTTACAAACCATAATTAATCCATTATTTTCTTTTTCAATTCTTAGCCTATTTTTTGATTTTGTATCAGTCCATCTACTCCCCTAGACCTATTGTTTCAATTCTGTCTTCTCCACTAGCGTCTCATGCAGCTACGAGGAATGAAGGGCACATAAAGGACTTCTTGGCTTAGGGTATGCAGGCAGCATGTGTTTATTTGGAAGTAACGGGACTTAAAACATCACTCACAGAGTTTCCCCAGAGAGGTCTAAATGTGAATAGTTGGACCTGCTTTGAGTCAGAAGTCATATGGTCATGACTTGCTGGTTTAAACTGGTGCTAAGTGGCTGTTCTCAGCAGTTTTGCCTGCCCATTTTCAGTGTACTCCTGTGTGCATTCTAAAATGTTTCTGTTTCATTTTCATGGAGTCATTACAGCTAGTTATAGCCAGCTGTCATTCATGAATTTAGCATACAAGTATTTCCATTTTAGATACCATTTGAGAAGGTGCTTCTCTTCTCTAAAGCCTTCAGAAGAGCCAACTACACAATACAATGGGAACTGAGACAGGTGTATCGTACCAGGCATGTCTAAAACCAGACTGTCTGCTTCTTCCAACCACCTTGAGCTTTTATGCTACCTCAGACACAACACGTACAAACCTGCTGCTTTTTGGTATCCATTCCATTATGTAACTTTATGCTAAATAGCAGAGAGCTGTATTGTGTGGAATCTTCTCAGATAGGATACAATGCCAATTTTGCAAGCTGATCTTTATCTCCCATTAATTTTAGTCTTAATGCTGCTTTTGTGAAGTAAACATTACCTTTCCTACTGGTTTGGTGATGCCAAGGTCAGTGTTTTGGTATGTTTTCTTCTTTTCCTTTGTGATCTCCTCTATACCCTCTGCTTCACTGGTGTGGGTGGGAAGCCCTCTGAAGAGGGTCTCGCAGCTCTCCCCTCACTCCCCATGTGCCCAACTAGTCCCTGAGCCACATGCTATGACATATTTGCTGACAGTTCCAAACCCTCTCCCTTGCAGAAAAACAACTCGTGGACTGTAGGAGAGCCCAAAAGGTCACCTAGTCACTCCTCCTGCCTTAGGGCAGTATCAGCTCTACCTAAATCCTTCCTGAGGGATATTTGTTGCATCAGTCTTTGGACACCCCCACAAGCAGAGGCTGCACAGCCTCCTCAGGCAATCCTTTCCATTGCTTAAATTATTCAAGCTGTTAAAAAGACTTTCCTATTATCTAACTTAAATTTCCTTTTCTGCATTACCTCTTGATCTGGCCCCAGTACACACAAAGAACAGATTACAACTTGCTATTTTACACTATTTGTTTGTTTGTTTGTTTTTTTCAATTTTTGAGACAATTATCATGGTATCTTCACCTTCATGTCAGCTTGAATCCAGGCCTTTTCATCCATCTTTAGCCATGCTTCTTAGATATTAAGCTGTCTGCATTTCATCTCTACCTCTCCTGAAGTGTGATGTGCCAGACTGGACACACTTAGAGCTCTCTTGAAGAGGCTCTAAGAAAATAGAGAAGGAAGTAAAGGTGATTTTATGTGTCCTACAGATGACATTTCTGCCCATTTCAAGGTGTTTGCACTGTTGATTCATGTTCTCATTATGATCAATTCTAACCACTGGTTCCTTTACAGCAGGATGGCTGCCCTGTCATAATTTCTTTATCTTTTAACATTTGCTTATTTAAAAAGCAGTACTTCACATTTGCACTTCTTGAATTGCATCCCCTTTACTTCAGGTCATCTTCCAATCTGCCAAGATCATTCTAAACCAGTTCTCCTGAGCTTTCCAACTAATGCTTTGGCATTGCTTATATTTTTATTTATTTTATAATATTTATAATATTCCCTTATCCAAATAATTAATGAGAATATTGAATAGTACCAACTCCAGTGGGGGAATGGATGGTAATTGCTCTTTTCATGTATCTTCATATTGCAAGTAGCCCATGCATTTGTTTCTGCACCACTGATAATGACAAAATTCCCACTAGGATCAGAAATAATTTTGCTTTAGCAGGAACGCGTAGTTGTCTAGTGTACAGCGTATGAGAGTTCCTTAAATGCATTGCTACTTGTCTCCATACATTTAAGCACACTTGTCAGTTAATAAAAATGGACTCCCCGAACCATACACTTCTTCAGTTCAGGAATGCTATGGTATCATTAAGGGGTGGGGAACTTGGCCGACATCCAATGTCTCTCATTTGGAGTGAACTCTTAAAAGAAGCACACAATTTAAAGTGAAGCTGACTGAATGGGTTCAGCATATTTCAGTGGGCAATCAAGGTGGGGTTCATCTCACCTGGCATTAAATAATGAAGAGACATGATATCCACTAAGCTGAGTGCCTAAGGCAGGTCAAGAGAGTGCAGGACCTATGTGTCTCCATTGACAAGAGGTTTCTGCTTTTTAAACAGGTTAAGTAACCATATGCATGATATAAGAAAAATACTTTCAAAAAATATGTGGTTTCAGTCAGCTGATGTCAGTCTAAACCCTGTTAGATGGAGGCAAGCTGCCATCTCTCACTCCCCAGCCAGGTCAATCCTTACCCAAAAGGCAAGAGAAGAACCCAGCTTCCTTTTTATTTTGTTTCCTCTCCTTTTTCTTTTTCTCAGTTATTTATTTTTAAGATTACTTTAAAAGCACCCAATCTACCTGATGTACAGCCCCTGAAACATTACTGCCATAACTAAGGGCAGTGGCTGCAAGAATTTAGGGCCAATTAGACCTATCATGAAACTGTATTATCTGTTTGAAGCAAAGTAGCATTTTCCCTAAAGTTTGTTTATTGAAGAAAATTTTATAGTTACACTGATATAAAGATTCGGTTAGAGTTAAATAATATAGCTTACATCCGACTGGACTTTGTTGTATGAATATTATTATTTAAGAATAATAGGAACAGTTTTAATTTTTTCTTATATTAGTTCCAAAGCATCATTGATTAAACTGCAGGAGGAAAAAGAAGGGGAAAAGAAAACCAAACACCCCCCAAAAAAAAAAAAAAAGTTCTTCTGTTCTTCTTTCCAAATAAATAAATTCACACCAGGAATTATTCCAGTAAAACTAAATCAGTATGAATTCATACCTTTGTTTATGCCACTATAAGTTTTCCATGTGGACAACCCCATATAGGGAAGTTACATTTTACATTATAATGAGGTTACAATGTGCTAATCCCCTTGGACTGAAGCAATTATCACCTGCCTGCTAGGTGTTAAATGCTGCATTACAAGGGGATTATTTTCTCTTTTGTTCTGACTGAGGCTTGGTCTACCCGCAAATTCATACTGGTTAAACTAATTCAGGAGGGAGTTTGCATTTTGCCTCCTCTGAATCAGTTATGTATTGCATTAATAAAACTGGACTCAATGACAATTCCCTTGGTAAGTTGTAATTCAAAGTAGTAAAATGATCATTTCTGTGCTACCTGGCTATTTACCATTATTCTCTAGCCTGAGTTACTCGATTTTATTTGTAGCACATTTTATTGCATAGTGATGTGTTTTCTCTTCCACTGCCCAGCTGTGAACTTTGCAGTGAAGCACAGCTAAATATCATAAATGAGGTGAGCTGGGTACTTTTTCAGACCCTGGACATAAAGCAGATGTAGGTGCCATGAGAAGTAGGTCAGCAGTTGGCTTTTTTCCTTCTCGCTCAGTACAATAAAACAGTGCCAGGGGACAGTCTGCTGACAGAGATGTGGTCTTCCTACCCAGCTATAAACATCTAGCCTTTTGTAGAGCTCTTCCAGCTCCCACGTCAGTGTCCACAGGCATTTTGGGAGGTTGTTGCCTTGAGTGTCCTGGGTGAGTTCCACTTCCATTATTACAGTTTACGTGTCTCAGATTCTTTCTTTCTTTTTTGGATGGAGTACCGATCACAAACATTTTGTGTAGACATGCATCCAGTTTAGAGGCATCTGTCTACCACTTCAGAGCAGACTGTGGTTTAGTGGTGGCTGAGCGAGCTGTACCCATGCACACACAAACACACCTTGCTTCTCATTTACAGTCTCATTGAATGCAGTCAGACAAAGAGAGAACAAACTCTAGAGTGTGCCTCAGATCTCATACCCTGAGCTGGCCCTTTACCAGTTACTTCAAAGCTGGAAGATGTTTTTTTGGCATGAGCCATTTCTCCCTGTTTCACTGGGTGTGCTCACAAAGCTGCCAGGCATGGCCCAGACCCACTGCTTCAGGACATGGCCTCTTACCTTCTTCTCCACGCTTCCTCATGGGCTGTAGGACAGATGATGTTTCTGTGGCCAGGCAACCCATGACTGTACAGCTGTACTAGACTTGCCCAACATTTTGAGAACATTGGCTTATTTGGATGAAAGGCACCACATAGTACCAACATTCCCATCATTTGTTAGTTGTAATGCATCCAGAGATTCCTTGAAGGATGATTATATTGTGCCTATTGTTTCAGGCACTTGGAAGAATTTATGCAAATTATCCCTTAAATAAAAATAGAACTTACTGTGGCTTTGTAAATGTTCTTCATGATTCTGAGTCCTGCAGACACTGTCAAGAAGAAAGTTAATGCCAGAGTTAATGCCAAGTTAATTAGTTATCTGTTGCAAGCTCCCAACATTCTTGAGATGGGTATGGTTCGATCCCTGCCTCCTATGGGGGCAAAAGTAGTCTATATTCTGCTCCTGAGGAGAAACTTAAGCTATCTCTGGTTCAAGGGGAAGAGCAAAGGGGAAAGCTTCATCTAAACTAGGCATTGTCTGAGATGAAGTGAAGGTATGTGACAGCACACAACTGAGCACTAGAAATCCATTTGGATGCATCTTCCACCTGCACACTTCACAATCGTTATTATTTCATTAGAAGCTGAATATTTTCAGGTTTCTCACTTACACAACAAGAAGGAATGATTATTATTTTTTTCCACAACTGTCACGTTGCTTGAGTCACATCTGGTCTAAATCTAGTGGGAAGCCAAAACTGGAACTGCCGGCACTGCTGAAAGATTTTTCTCCTACTGATTTATGATGGCAAATGTAACACTGGTGAGATCCCTGCCTTTTGTCTCACAATAAAACCCAGAGTCCTACATACCATGTGTGTGTTCCCTTAAGTGCTGCTGACTTCTGACATTTCAATGAGGAATCCTTTAGAGATGTTCTCCTTTGGCAACCAAGCACTAAACAAGATCTATAATTCCAACAGATGGGAGGGAAGGGTGAGACAAGAGAAGGGAAGACACAGAGCCAGCAGTGGCCAAGGTGGGAGAGAAGGGCATCACCGAGTGATTCACACCTTGCTAGTTCAGGTCTTTTCTAGTTTCCTTTCTGCCTGCTCTACTGATGCCACCCCTCTGGGAAACCGGGCTGGCTCCTGGCACTCCTGCCAGCAAGAGAAGATCAGAGGGTATGAGGCTATTGATGGGGCAGCCCTTATGGCCAGCAGAGTCATTGTCCCCATCTGGCCTATTTTCTAGAAGTAAAAGGAGGAGAAGTAAAACTGATTTTATAGATTCCTACATGCCTGGAAAGTCGTTGGCCAGCACTGATTGTGCTCCCTCCCTCTTCCCTCAGCTATGTTTTACAGCTTTTCTTAGATTCAGTGGAGAACATCAACAGAGAAAATTCTCCTGCTGACCATGACCTGTAGTTAAGCTCATTTCCCTCTGTTTGGGAGCAAGGCAGCTCACTAGCACACTGATTTTCTAAAAAGTCCTTTAGAAGGCTGGGATTCCTGGCTGAACAACAATAAATTCATGTCAGTCTTCACATGACAAGATCTCCCCAAAGGTCATAATTTTAAAAATGTTTTTGGTTGTGTCTGAATGCCTGGCCTGTGGCACCCATGCTCTGATTTGCCGGGGCAATCTTTAGCTTCAGTTCCTGTAAACTTCATGCAGACCACTGAGCCTCCAGCACTACTCAGAGACAGGCCCTCATGCTGGAAACTGGGACTGCACAGCTGACTGTACTCTTAAGGAAAGAGCGGGTATTTAGGGAAAAGTGACTATAAAGGGAAAAGTGATCGTAAATGTGCAACAAACCTTTGCACAGTCACATAAGAACAATGATACAGGACTCCTTGAATGTACACGTTCTGCCTCTGCAGTGAAGTCTTAGCTCCTGCATGCTAATCATCAGCTCATACCAAAAGGTATTTGAACATCACAGGTTTATTTATTGTTCAGGAAAAACATGTCCTTGCCCTTTTTCCTTCAGAGCTGGTAATGATTCAGTGGTCTTTGACTGTAAGCCTCCATCTTTTCAGGGTCATAAACTCTCTGCTGCTGCAATATTATTGAAAGAAGTAGTTTTCCCAGCTCATGTCATCTCTTGTGCACTTAGGCCTGGATGAGGTGGCTTGCAGTTGGATAGCAAGGTAAATGATACAGCCCTAAAACAGGAAGATCGCATTTAGCCGCTGAGGTAGAATATGATTGTTTTCAGACTGAAAATGTTTCTTTTTCTTCAATGCTGGCTGCTACAAAACAAGACACACTGGGGCAGAGCCATAATTGCAGTTCATACAAACCTCTGCAGTGATGAAATTCCCCTCAGTCAGACAGCAAAGAAGAAAGATGAAATCCTAGGCTACAGGTACCCCCAAATATTAGTTGAACTGGTTTACTTTACATTCCAAAGGCCTGTCACCCAACTGTAGACTTGAATTTAGGTCTTTTTTCCTGTGTTGTTATTCCTCCTGAAGTACCACCCAAGTGCCTATACCTATGCAGAACGGCTTTCTGCAAGAAGACAGCCCCCAGTCAGAAGGAGGCAGATAGTCTCCATGAACCCAGTTTCTCAGATGTGTAGGCTCTCCTGCACTTGTAACAGCAGCAATGCCATGGACCCTCCCCAATTTTTTCTGCACTAACTGGGAGCTGTGTTGTGGTGGCAAGAATTGATCTTCTTAGGCTCTAGTTCATCAGTGTCTACGCTGTGCCATTGCACAGCATTTCGGGCTGCTGGGATTAAAATCACAAAAACCCAAAGAATGAATAGGGAAATGGCAAATGGGCAATGTAGAAGAGACAAAACTTACTGGATTTGAGCTTTTCATAGCAACAGGGCCAGAAAGAGATTGTAAATTATTGGAGGGAAGCAGACTGTCAGCCCTGAGATCTCACTGTGGCTTCCTGAAATGACTGCAGAAGGATTAAGATGTCTAGATTCAACCTGTCAGTGACATTTGGGCATGCACACTCTAAACCCTCTTTACAGTAGAGCACCCACCGCAGTGTCAGACCAGTAGGCTTCAGCAGAGAGATACTGAACTGTTGTCATTACCACCTTCTGAAGGCTCAGGAGTGCTCCCTTCAGACATGCCTGGAGGCATTCTTAGCTGTGCTGGCTTTCCAGGAGGTTCTTCTTCCCTGGTGAGCTCTGAGAAAGCAGATCCTGGAGGGGCCAGCACAGATTGTGGTCCTGATGCATCCCCTCTTCCTGAAAGGGCTGTGTTGGGAAGGAGGGCACGTGTACCAGGACCCTTGCTCTATGGCTCAGCAAAACTTGGCAGAGGAACATGTCACACATCACTTAGCTCTGAGTTAGTTTTACTAGTAGGTGAAATTCAAGAAAAAAGTACTTGCAATAAGTTGCAAATAGATAAAATAATAAAATCCCACTGTTAGTATTATACATACCAGTAAAGATCTTTTGTGGATTTCAGTCATTTTATGTTTTTCTTTTGTCTTTGATGTAAGATGGAATTTATTTGTCATACAACCACTGCTGTCTTCCCTTTCACTCCCCATTCTCCAAAGAGAGGGAAAGGTAGAAGGAAAAAGCTAAACTTATTCTTCTGACATCTAAAGTTCAAATACTCAATATGAAAAACTCATATAGTTTGCATTGAGAGACTTTTCTTCTCAAACCTGCAATTGTTTCCTGGACACCAGGTATCACAGGAAGCATTACCTTACTTCTACTTCTGTCTTCCCTGCTCCAACAAGACCCTTTTATGAACATATTCATATTCTAATGAGCAAAATCCTAGCTTTAGAGTACCTGCTTTTGTCACAGTCTCTTGCAGACAGGCAAAACACCATCCCTTTGTAATGAGAAATACTAAATGCCCACTAGACTTGCAACTGTTGTTTTGTTGTGCATATCTTGTAAAAAAACAAATGTGCTACTACAGATGCTGTTGAGCAATACCAAACACTACTCGGTACCTTTCACAGAAACAGAAAAGCCATCTCAGCTTATGCCATATGTAGGAAAGAAGCTCTCTCATTGTCTGCAAATAGCTTTGCAAGCAAGATGTTGCACCTGACATTGCATTTAGGAAAGAAGAGGTTTTTAAGTGAATGAGTGCCACTAACAAGATGGCAGAAACAAAAACCTATTCATATTTTTTCAAGAGTGAAATGTGCAGTCACTGCAGTTCGCCATTCCATGCTCTGGCACCTTCTCTCCTTCTCTTGAATAATCTAATAATAACCGAAGTTTCCACTCCAAAAAGCCCTCTCCATTAATCATTTGGTCTGTCGAGATCTCAGCGCAATTATCTTCAGCCTGCATCTCTGTAACTAGGAAATTACATTAGAAGTTACTCCAAAGTAATGTCAGAGTGCAAGAACTGAACAGAGAAGGGGTAGAGGGGCTTCACTGTGTAACAGCACAGAGTCCCCTTCAGGACACTGCTGAGCTAGTATGCAGTAGTGATCCCAAGGAAAAAAAAAATTAATGCAATCAATTTACTTCACGTTTTGCCTTGTCTCAAAAATTATTGAGTCATTAATCTTAGCAATGTCATGGTGTTGTCATTCAATGAATTCAATTAAATAGGAGCTCACCATTAGGAATGTGTGTGTTCTTCACACGCAATAATACCCTTCTTGACCATCATGAGTGCAGCCTGCCTTGTCGAATTAGGGGAAATGTAAAGGAAAGGAGCTAATGAAGATAAATAGGGTAAACTTCTTCAGTGTACTGCATCATGTACACACCTAGCCCTGATAGTATGGGACCATATTCTTACCCATATAAGCATTAAATGGAAAAGAAGTCCATAAGCCTCACTTCATGGTCCCCAGTTTTTGTGCTCTTCCCTTCTCTAATTGCCATTTTCAGTGAAAAATGCAGATTTTTTGGATCAAAAAGCCAGAGTCTTTCATGTACCAGGGCACTCAGCTGCCATCCTTAGAAAAAGGTACTGTAAAGCAGCTTTGTACCCTGGTGTTGTATCAGCCTCTGCTGAACCAGCACAATACTGCAGGTAGGGAAGTGTTCACCAGAGAAGGCAGTGCTGATGGTCTTGAAGGAAAGCTAGCAGGTCTGAAGAGAAATTGGAAAAAACAACATATGTCAAAAGGTTAATTGAGCTGAAGCCAATTTACACTGCATGAGCAAGCAAAACTTTCTGTGATACCAGACAAGAGTGGAATTAACATGGGAACGTCAATGAAACTGCAGTACATTCGATCGATAGACTGTCAGGGAAAAAAAAAAAAAAAAAAAAAAAAGAGAGAGAGAGAGAGAGAGAGAGAAAGAGAGAAAGAAAGAACTCTGATCATGTCTAAGGGAATTGCCAGAACAAAAAGTTAAGAAGTATACTTGTTTTCAGCCAGTAGGTTAAAATTATCTCTCTGGGAATGCTACAAAAGATTGCACCTGGACTCTAATGAAGAAGAAGTGTTGCTGCTGCCTATTTCTTCCCTGACCACTAGGAAAAGCCACTGGGGATCTCAAGGTTACCTTGGGGTTCACATGGGAGCATGGTGCCAGGGAAACAAGGCTACCATTGACTGGTCTCATGCCACCTCATGACATGGGCTGCAAGTTATTAGCAATAACGAATGCTAGGTTCATTCCCTAAAGATACATAGCTGCAAGATAGCATGACTGCACCTAAGTTAATTAGTCTGGCGTGTCAGCAGAATTAATTAGCTATAGAAATAGTGGTAGCATAATGATATGATGACACAGCTTCCGGTTTTGGAAGGAGCAGGGGTGGGTGTCTCTGTCCTGCTTGCCATTATGCAGTGCTCGTGTCATCTCACACATGCCAAACTCAGTCTGACCTCCAGTCCTTATACTTAGAGCTGCTCTATACAAAACATGTGCTGGGTACCATAATGGGATGCTTTCTGACTTGTTTCCAGGAGATACTAATACGAAACACTGTCACTGCATGTACTCGTACTATGGCAGTGTGATGGGGCTATATATAGTCAGTGGTAGGCAGTGTACTCACCGTACACGCTACAAGGGTTCTGGCATTGACTGTGAAGACCTTCCTTCGAAAGAGACAAGAGTGGAGGAAGGGATGGAGCACAAAGACAGGAGTTGTCACACCGTGACCATGCAAACATGAGTCACAGTCAATGACTATGAAGTGATTTGCCTCAATGCGTGGTGCTAGTACACAAAGTAAATTACAGGTTGTATGTTGTGTTAAATCCCCAGGTGAGTAGCTTCATTCAGACATATTATATTTTCACCATAGCATAATCCTTTAGAGGATAACTTTATTCCCAAATTAAGGCATCTGTATAGAGTTTTAATGCGCTTTACCTTATGCTCATTGACTTCGTGCCATTAGCTGACTTGCTTTCCTTATCCTGAATGCACTTTTCACAGGTCAAAGTTTGTATCACTGCAATTCTAATCTTCCTAGCATACCCACCTGCCTTTGGTGATACGGGTCAAAAAGATGAAGGCAGGTTATTGGTAACATTGTGCTCCTGTGAACAGGAGGTATCATCACTTCACAGTCACAAAGGCAGTGTTGTCATTGTCACTAATGCTGCCCCTGTCTGGTGTTGGAAAGGGAGCACCAACATTTGATGAGCTTTGTAGCTGGTCAGGTGCAGCGGTCAGAGGGGTGCCTGAGGAGCAATGTGTGCTTCTCCATCTCCATTCATTTCCTGGCCTCTCAGGCCAGACAGAGCTTCTTTCAGATGGCATATTAGGCTCTGGTCTAACCTTGTATTGACTGCTCAATGCAGGCTCTGCATATTCAAAAATTTTCAGTGTGTTTTGTAGTGACACTGATTACTGTTCATACAGTATACAGCTCTTGACAATTCCTATCCTGTGATTAATGATCTTGGAGATAGCTCCTTCAGCAGAAGAGAATAGGTGTTTGCCTTTGCATTGTATCAGGTCACACCATTTTTCTAAGCATAATCCAGCCTTCAGTAGAAACCTCACTGACTTTTGAAAGTTATAAGGCAAGCAGGTGTCCCAGCAGCAGCTTGCAGCGCAGCCCACTGAGTCTTGACTGTCTTAGGACTACCCACTAGGACTCTTCACTGCAGTCCTGATCTAGCAATCTGTGGCTGGCATTCACCAGGTAGTCTTGGAGGGAGCTCTGGGCTCCAAAGTCTTCACTTTATTAAAGGCAGTTTTTGCCTTGTGAAGCACAAATAAGCTTTAAGAGCATGTGGAGCTAATATTGTTCCATGAAATTAAGGTCAAATTGGAAGTCAGTGAAAACACAAACCATTCCCTCAGCACCCGTGCTCTTATATCAACTTCTTCCTCATTCTTTCCATGTGTTCATGGTAATTACATTACCTTTCCCACTTCTTGTTCACTATTTATGGGGACTCTTTCAAAAGTGGTAACTGGTAACTAATGCTTGCAAAGTCTTCTGCTTACAGATTCTATTTGCTCTTGGGTGACTCATTGGTTGACAGTCTTTTTCTATTTGAACATGAAGGGGAAAAAAGTATTTACATAGAGAATAGCAGGGGAAAAGTGAGAAGAGCACATGTTTTCTTTTATCCATAAAACTGCAGTATCACTATGCAAGTGCCAGGGAATGATTCCGAGGCAAGAGCAGAAAAAGAAAAAATAAACACTGAACGTAGCTAAGAAACTGCATCCATAACTTGCAGTGCAAATTATAGGGAGATGAAAGGAATAGATGACAATTTAATGAAGGAAAAAATAGTATTTATTCACATAGATGTGCACATGTTCACATCCTTTTGAGCAGATTTTTCAAGGAATTGTAATTACTAAGTGCTGTGGCAATTTTGGTTGGTCAATTTAGTTTAACTATTAAGGTGTTAGCAGCAGTGGGGAGCTATAGTGCTACCTCTGTCCCCCTGGATCTTCTGCAGCACTTCAGATGTTGAAACCAGCACTCCTTGCTCAACTATCATGGGAAGCAGCTGGTGCGATGGCTGCTGCCCATCTCCCTGCAGGACTCTGGGAGGAGCTGGGGATGGAGTGGGCAACCAGGGAGGGGAGAAGGAGGAAGGGAAGCTGGTGCTGAGCAGGGGAAAACAGAGCAGAGATGGGGCGATGAGAGAGGCTGGGTTGGGAAAGAGGAGTTCAAGACTCGGAGAAAGGGCACTGGCACAAGGAGAAACCCAAGGAGCAGAAATTGAGATGGAAAAATGGATTTGATGGAGGGGGGAAGACTGGGGAAGAGAAAGAAACCTCATCTGCTACAGAAATTAGGAGGTACAGGGTGAATTAGGCATTGAAGTACAGGAAATTAAAAACTTATCTCATGGCTAAAGCAACTGATCACTGCTCTGAAAAATCCAATTCTGTTTCTACAGTCATCAAAGAGTTCCTGGGTCATGCCTGACACACCACTTAAACCAAATTTGGCACAGATGATGACTGATACTGTGTTTCTTTTCTTTACTTTTTTGTGCCTGACTTAAGACACTGGAGCACGCTCAGCTGCAGAAGCTGACAGCGGACAATGCCCATAGGGGCATTTCATGCTGTAAATTGCCAAAAATGCCCAAATCATCACACCCTCATCACTTCAGATGAGATTCAGAGATCACCTTGCTCTTTCTATGCCTCAGCTGGGAAATGGGGATGAGACTCCCTGCACCCCACCCAGGGCTGCTCTGCCAAGACCCCCGTGAGTGCAGCCTGTCCCTAGGAGTGGGCCAGCCCATGGGAGTCCGGCCACAGCACAGTTTTCAAATGTGATGCATTCCTAATTACCTAGCTTTTGAGCATGTAACTTGGCTATTTTAACATGCTCTTCAGGGCTGTTTTTCCCTGTAATGGCTGGCATTTGGGAAATTTTCTACACCCTAACTATGACAGGAGCAGAATATTTTCAGCCTCACCCAGCAGGACTCCTGTAAGCAGTGAGATTTCAGACCAACAACACCTATGCTGAGAACAATAAGGCATATATCTCCTTTGGGGAAGACTGAGGTTGAAATCACCAGTGTTGCCGAATTCCATGCTAAAAGATCTAATCTCCTAAAGCAATTCTTCATTTTAATGACTCCGCAACACGCTTTAAGCTGCAAAGAGTGCTGATGGAAAACAGAGTGCAAAGCTGACATCTTCGGTGACAAAGCAAACACCAATTCAAAACATTGTCTTATAGGAAAGCAAACAACTCTCTATACAGATTCTTTTCTCCTGTGACCTTTTGTACTTTATATTAGACAAGATATATCTTCCAAAAGTACCCCCTGCCTGACAGTAGGGAGAAAATAACAATAATTAAAAAAAAAGATCACTAGAAAGTAAACTTCTACTAAGCAATGAATAAAGAAATATAGTTGGAATATTGTAAATTCAGATAACTTTAGAGAGAAAAAAAAAAAAAAAAGGAAAAAAAAAAAGTTGGTCAGATATTTTAAACCATTTATATTTATTATTTATGAATAACAGGACAGAAAAGGAGTGTTGCCATGCCAAACAAAGAAATCAAAACCCTCTGCTCATCCTTCCAGCCTAGAGCAAAATAAGTATCAAGGCATTTCATGAAGAAGCAACACAATTGTAATAATTAAGTACTTCTTTTTTAAGGCAGTGATTGAAAATAACAAGTTCACAAGCAAAATAGGTGGGACCAAACACATTAGGCACGCAAACCCAGTAACAGTAATTAAGGTTACGTTCTTGGGAAGAAGAGTGGGACTAATACAGATGACATGTGATTTTTTTTTCAAACAATAGCAAATTGTTAACAGGCCCTTAAGTGGAGTAATACAGCATAGGAGTGATCCCATCTCTTATTCATTGCCTGGCAAACTAGATTAAGTTTACGAGATATGAAAGGCTGCAAGCAGCTACATGATCTTCCTCTGTGGTTATGTAAGCAGATTTTGACTTTGCAGTAGCCTGTGTGCTTCAGCAGAGAATAACCATAACTCAGTTTCAATTCCTGTTAGAAAGAAGGGGGAAAAAAATAAACCCTTCAAAACTGATGAGGAATGTTTTCTGTATTAGCTGCCTTTGAAACACAGAAGCCTGGGGCCAGATCCTGAGCTGTTTCCAAGGGAGATGGCTCCACTGGCTGGAGTTGAACTGCCAGTTTGCTAAAGGTTGTAGACCTGTCTGGGAGTTTTGCAGCCCATGCCTTTCTTTTCAAACTGCCTTTGAAGCTCTAAATAAAAGCAAAAGCAGCAGGCATACAACCCTTCTCCCTGCCTTTTTAGGTGCTCCATTTTCAGAATTAGCAGTCCAACGCTTGAATACTGAAGGTCAAAGAATTTTATTTTTTTTTAAGTCATTGGAAGGCTGCTAGGGGCTCATGAGAGGTCTCGTGTCAGGAAACTCAGTCTTGGAAGCTGTGGCAAAGGGGAATATTTTATTTTTGAAGGGCATATTTTTAGTGAGGCTGAGTCAGACTGTGACTTGCTCTTGGAAAAAAATGAGATGGAAAAGTGGAGAGATGCTCCTGCATTAGTTGCTAATACATTTGGTGCTCCTGCTGCAGCTGTATGGCTGCCTGAACTGGCACCTGCATCTGAACAGTGCCTGCAAGTTGCTCCCAGGAGCAGAAGCTGTCCTTCTGGGGATCAGCTTTACTCAGTGTTCTGGTGACCAGCTGCCCCTCAATAAATTGGCAGGGGAGCTTTAGGGTAAATTTTCCCCCCACAGATTGTTCAGGAAAGCTTCCCCTGTTTATCCTCTCATTCAGAGGAATCAAGCTAGAAAGGCCTAAGCTATGGGGACAATATATATTCCTTCCTTAGAGAAACAAAACCAAAAGTTTGTTTTAATCCTAAGTGCTTCTGACTTACGCATTTGTATGCTGTGCACAGGCTCTTGACATATGAAGAGCTATTCTATGAAGTAATATCTGAGAGAGATTTGACTGCTCCCATTTTTTTCTTAGCTATTTTCTAACAAAATGTCCTAAAGTCATGGGCCATAGAACTTCTGATTAATGTGTATGGATTAGTTTGCCTCACTACCAGAAAGAAACACAAATAAATTACCAAATAACTAAATTAACATATTAGCTCTTAGCTACGTAAGAAAAGACGATTCTTGATTAATATGGGAACTTCAGCATCTCCTCACACCTGTGATAACAATCATCAGCACCTGCAATGCCGTTGTGTCTCCTTCCTGCAGCAGGGGCCCACTCTGTGACCTGGCTAAGGAAAATCTCCCAGTGGAAAAGAAAAAATAAAAATGACAATTGACAAACAAAAAAAGGCTTTCTCTCTCCTTAACAGCCCTGGAGGAGAGGGGAAGCTAGTGACAGGCTGGCTGCTGTCATGAGTGAGCATCATGTAAATACCTCGACAGTCAGAACTGGAGATTTTGACAGATGTAACATAGCTGCAAAGCAAGCCACAACCTGGTGTTAAACCCTGCAGCAAGGGCGCAGCCCCATCCCTGCTGCCTTTCTCCCCATCCCTTCTTCCCCACCCCTCTGCTGTGAGATCTTCTTTGTGTTATTTTCTCTCTTTCTTCCACCTCCTCTCCCCTTTCTTCCTTTTGTGCCTTCCCTCCCCCTTCCTCCCTCGTGGGATGGAGTGGTTTGGGCCCTGCAATTCTTTGCGGTTCATTGGTTTTGCTTTGCTGGGCTTCATTCCTCAGCACCGCACAAAGCTCGGGAGGAGGAGAGCAGGGGCTAGAGAAGGGAGGTTACATCAGGCATGTGGCAGACAGTGCTGAAACGTGTTTGTAACCTTGCCAGATGGATGGGCAGCCCCTGCGCTGCGGGGGCTCTTGAAAGCAGATTCAAAGTCATGCATACCAGAGGGCGGGGAGGGGCACGGAGAGGCGGGATGTCAAATTTCCATATATTTCCATCATCCTACTGTCATTTCTGCCTAGCATGTCACTAGTCACACATTACAAGGCTTTCCCGCGCTAGTCCTACCTATTAAAAGTGTGCCCTGACCGAGATGGTTCATTTCCCCCCCAAAACAAACACATGATTTGGGAAGACTGTGGGAGCTGCCTGTAGCTGGTAAGAGGCATCCTCTTGTCACGGTTTGCCTGTTTGAGCTTGTTGCTGCTCAATGCCATGCCAAACGATGAAGTAACTATGAAGAGGGATATCCCAGGCAGGGTTTGAGTGATCCAAGTGTTTGATTCAACATCTTCTAGGTGAAAAACAAGGTGATATGACTGGGCAGATGCTCGTTGTGCTGGTGTTACCTACCACCTGCATTGCTGCAGCACCTGCAGCCACAGGCCTGGGTGGAAAGCCCCTTGCCATGTGTCATCCAGACAGAAAGTGGCACCAAAGGGCCCAGGCTGGGGAGCCTGTGCCACAAAAACATCTGAAAATGGGGTGCCCTTAAAAATAGCAAAGAGGGGCTTACAACAATAGACAGTCTTTGATGCTTTCCTACTGTCAAGGCCCCTGGGAAGAGAAAGCCTCACAGATACTTCACCCCAGGCAAGGTTTGTCACGGGCATGACAGGCAGCTGTCCCTCCATCCCACTGCCACCATCAGCAATGCTCAGGTGACAGCCAAAGGGACAGCTCTGTGCAGGGAGCCCCGAAGACTGTTCAAGGCAGGACCTACTGTATTTCATGCGTGTTTCCATATTTCAGGTCATAAATCCTGAATCCTGGGCTGCCAGCTGGCTCCTCGGCAGCCTGTGCCAAAGGCTGAGCGATGCCCTGCCTGCCTGGCTTGCAGAGGACAGACAGAAACCTGCAAACCTCCTTTTCCTCCTTCCAAACCCGCAAAGCCCGTCCTCACTGAGAGGACAGGCCTCCGTCCCCAGGAGCTGACTCCAGCAAAGCTTCGTGTTGCCGCTGTGACTCATGGCTCTGTCACTGGCCTTTCAGGATTGAAATCTGGGAACCAGTTTTTCTAACTCCAATCCCCCAGAACAACATAAGGCGTGTCTTAAATTATGCCTACCAATGTTGGGCCCTACAGGCTCCTATGTCGTTCCCAGGGGAGGTGGTTTAGCCCGTCAGCCAAAGGCTCAGAGAGGCTTGGCCAGGCCCTTAGCCCCCGGGTGTTATTCTGCTTCTGGAAGGGTTTGTGGCTTAGAAGGGCTGTAACAATTTTTAAGCATCCAAAAATAGACAGTATTATATCGTGCCTGTCTAGTATCCACTGTAACTTCAATCTCTAGCCCAATTCCCTTAATTTAGCTACTTACAGAAGTTAAACAACTTTTGAGATAATTTTCCTGTATTTTGTCTCATGCCAGTGACAAGCATATGTGAGTGCATGTGTAAGTTTGTAGTTTCGCCAAAGTCAGCCAATTCTTCATTTCAGAGGGAAATAAATCATTTCTTTCCTCCCCCTTCCACTGTCTATCTTTCTGTCCTTACCACCACTCCTCACTCCCACAGATGAAGGTCAGAAAGCTTCCACCTAACTGCAGAATCCTCAGAAATTAACAAAATGAATCCACAGACAGCAGGTCCTGAACTTGAGAAGGGTCAGCACAGTCTTCAGCCCACTTTGTTTCTGTGTGCAGTGCTGTAGTCTTCAGCATGACTACTTAGCTGTTCAACTGCTCCAGAGCTTAAAATAGGAGAGCAGGAGCATTTGTCCCGAAGGGTCATGATGAGCCCTGTTTTGCTCTTACACATGGTGTATTCTCATTTCTTTTCTAAAGATTTCTTCTCTCCTCGGCACTCTGTAAAACAAGGAGCACCAGGCTCCTCAAATGCCTTCAGATGCTGCTGAGACTTCTGTCGCTGAACCTTAAAGCTGTTGTTTAATCACTTCACTCACAGCCAGATGCAACCTTTTGCTTAGAGAAACTTCTTCAGTCTGGTATGTGCTTTCAGTCAAGATCAAGCTGTTTTCCAAAGGTCTTTTCAAATCTGCAGTCATGTCTTATTTGAGCTCCAGCTGAGCTCCTTTCTGAGTGCAGTGTGTCCTGGTTTACAGCACAGTGTCTTTTTCTGCGGCTGTTGTTTTACCCTCAGTGTTGGAAGCTGACTCCAAGCCTTTGCCATCCTGTGCCCATGTCGTCTTCTGTTAAGGAAGAGCCAGGAAAAAAGGGTTTCCACCATGCTGTGCCCAGTATGGTGTAATGAGGGAAATACGTGAAGCGAAGGTGTTTTAAGGGGAAGACTCCAGCTGTCTGTGCAGAGCTACATCCAGCAATCACAAAGCACTGTGCCTGATAGACGGCTGGTTCGTCCAAATGTCTGGTGAACACTTGACAGTCTACTAAGATAAGTTACTGTCTAACCACTGCTTCATACTATATTAATTTATTCACTGGTTTCATGCCAATAATGAATAATGGTGCAGTTCAGGGAATTACATTTTTTTTTTTTTTTTTTTTTTTTTTTTTACCTGGCAGCTAAATGTTGTCTGATTTTGCAAGTTAAATTATCAGCTCAGGATACCTCTTAACCTACTGTCACAAATGTGACAGACCTAATCTTTTTTTTCTTTTTTTTTTTTTTTTTTTCCCTTGCCACCTAAAATAAGAAAATTCATCTGAAATTACTGCCTTGGAAAGGTTAAGTTAAGAATCCTTCAAGAATAGTTTAAATGATCATTTTTTCCCCATTTTTGAAATTTCTAGATAATAATAAAAACAAACAAACAAACAAACAAACAACAACAACAACAAAAACATACTCACTCTACACCATTGTGTGTCAAGTGTAGAAGTAAACAGTCATATTAATTCTTACAAGAAATTTTGCCTAGGAAATGACAGTACTCTCTAGCATGTCTTGTGTGTGAACATGATAATGTTCATAGTAAGCAAATGTAGACATAGTTTAAGTACATTCCAAATGCAAATACAACAGAAGTAGCAACTGGTCTTGTGTTTTGGGGCTCTGCACAGCCTGTTTTCACTGAACACAGAAATAGTTTGCTGAAAACTATTTGGTCAATTATCTACTATTTTCCTGTTTGGCTACATGTATAAGGAGGAACAAACCAGAATATATAAACCAGTTAGATATCAATGCAGTAATATGAAGTGTAAGATGACTGCTAACAGTAGCTAATTTTGGAGCTCACAGATAGCACGATTTGTTTATTTGCTTATGGCTGCTATCCAGCAATAGTGGTGTGGCTGGATGGAAAAGGACGTGATAGAAAAAAAAATCTACAAAGTTGACACTGTTTGGCAGTGCCAGCCAAAGAAAGGGATCTAGCGGAGAGGCCATGGGTGGGTTAGCTGCAGGGTACACAGAGGGCCAAACACCCTGCCACTGCTGCCTCCCTCTGCCCAGGCTACTCTGCTCATCCAGGGGATGCCAATGCAGGGGGCAATGTCTTCTTCTATCCACCAGCAAATCCACAGCCCAGGAGAGGATTTTTCCACAAATTTCACTGAATTCTACTTGAAAAAAAGTCATGGAATCTACCACATTGTACCTTAGGTAAAGATGTAAACCTCACATTTAGTTATGTGCGCAGACTAACTGGTCACTGGAGAGGGAAATTAAATGGGGTACAAAGTCACAAACTTCAATAATCGTAACTCTACTGAAGTCACTGGGATTTAGGCATCTCTTTTCCTTTGAGGTGATGAACCAAATACTTCCCACAACTCCATCAGTGAAATGAATTCCAAAACAACAACAGGGATGGAAGCTTAATTTCTAAAAACAGCAGTGTACCCCATTAAAAAAAAGGGTGTTATATTTCATTTGGTGACTGCTCCAATAATACCCTTAGCAGCTGTTGCAGCATCTTGGTTGGGATTCCTCTCACCTAACTTTAGTCATCCTAAATTAGGTCTCCAGTCTAAATCTGATCCTTTGACATCCTCCAAAGCCAGGCGGCTCCACCAGATGGCTATTCAGAGCTTCAAAAATTTAGTAAGGGGAATTTCTGTGGTTCCATAGTTGAGTTTACTTTAAACAATCAACTGTTTTATAAGGCCCTGCTCTGAGAAAACAACCTTTAACCCATTAAAAAATCTCTGCATTCTGTTAAATAGAGCATGAGACACACCAAAAGCTCGATGTAAAATAAAACAATTGTGTTTACTTTTAGAGGTTTCAACTGTCCCTGTAAATCACCAGCTGTAAAGCAGCAGGAAGCTGGATGTGGATGGCCCCTGAGAGCAGGACACACAGCTCCAGAGAGCTCCTGAGGACCACAGAAAATAAAGGATGCTTTGGCCTCATTTGTATCTCCAGTAGGTGATAGGGAAGCATGCTTTTATTTCAACAGTGCTACTTTTGAACTGAGGGTGACAAAACCTGAGGTATCAACCTAGGAAGAGCTGCAGCTTTCAGTGTTACAGCAAAAAGGCCTTCCCCAGGCAGAGGGGACAAAAGGAGGATGAGGAGATTGCTCTCTGGAGTGCACGGTGCTCCAGAAGCATCTCTGGGGCAGCCATTAGAGCTGACACAAATTCCAATGAGGCACTTCCCAGAGGAGCTCTGCTGAAGACCTCAGTGCTACAGCTTAGTCATATTAGCAGGCTCTACTTAAAAGCAGTTCATCCCTCCAGGTAAAATATAGACCTCCCCAAAAAGTGGGCTCTTTCAACTCCAGGTAAAAAGCAGTGAGTAGTATCTAGGACGTAGAGAGCTAGATGCTACTCTGAAGTTTCTCAGAAGCATTGGAAAAAAAAAATAAATGAGATTATGACAAGCACCAAGCTTTTTGGCAGAGTAGAAAGTTGAACTAATATTCTAGCATCCTGATCTGCTATTGTTTTCCTCTTTCTAGAAGGGTTTCTTTTGTTTTAATTCCCTGTGCATGGGGAACATATCTGCTCATTCAGACCATCTGAAGGAGGTAATTTAATTTCCCAGTATGTGGTAACCGAAGTTGTAATTAATCTCAGGACCTGTAAGTACTGGAGCCTCCCCCTGTGATGACTGGCTGCTCACCAGCTGTGGTGAGTGATGAGGTGCTTCAGTAGGGGCCCTTTGGCCATGCTGCCCAGAGCAAGATCAGTCCTGTTGACCAGCAAGGTGGGTCCTTACCACTTTTATATGGCTGATGGTGTTGTGAAGCTATATCCACCATGGATGCTGAGAAGGACAGAAACAGTTTTGTGGATGGAGCTTCATGGATCTTGGCTAAAAATTACTGGTAAGTACATTGATTTCTACCCGTAAGGCCCTCTTGGAGCAGCCTGGCTGCAATCAGCAGAACAGAAGATGGTGAGAGCTGACTGCTGAAAGCCTTTGTGTTCTTTTTCATTATGTCCAAACACCCCTTTAACTGCCTGATTGACAGAGCCCTTTGAAAAATGTTGCTTTCTGAAGGACTAATTGTATTTCTGGATGTTGAGGTTCTGTTGTTCTTGTGTTTGAAGCTTGTAGTAGAGTTAAATATGAGGGTCATCTTTCCTGATTGGGCTTTTCTTTACTCTCCTGAGGTCCAGCCCCCCATCCCCTTTGCTTGGAAGGACTGGTCTGAGTTGTGCTGAAATAGGTCTGTGGGAAGCTGTTCTTGGTCTGGCCTGAGGTGACTTCTCCTTTCTCCTCTGAAAAGAGAAGTGCTCCTTTTAAACTGTCTTTAATTTTAGCTCTTACTTCTGTTTCATGTGAAGAGTCCATGTCCCCTGGGGACGTAGTATTTGCCTTTCCTTGAACCCTGCTCCTATGGTCTCTCAGGCTGCCTCTGCTTACAGAAACTGGCTTTGTCTTTGATCCCTGTGTGTCGATTCATTTATCTAAAGATGAAAATGCCCCCCTTGCACTTAGAGAAGAGACTGTGTAAGCCATGTGTACCCCCGTGTGTTGGCCCAGCAGCAGAAAGGTGGTGTGGTAGAGGAGCATTTCCAGAGAGACTTTAATTTGGGGAAGGGGAGGCACAGGGTTTCTGGTGTGCGACCACTGCTGCAGCTGTGCTGAGCACATCTCAGCCCTGTGCTGTGGATTCCACTCTGCTGGTAATTGAATTGAAATCAAAACATAACCGAATTGCTCTCACACTCTGGCTGCTAAATAGCAGTATTGTGAATGAATCAGAGTTACTTCAGAAAACCTCTTTAATGTGGCAGAATTGCAGCAATCAGAGGACAAAGTTAGATTTAGGAGTATCTGGTAAAGGAGCTGATTAGAGTTCAAAGGAAAGCTGCTTTTGTTCAGCCTTTCTGCAAGCAGGGGTATGCATGGCCCAGAGGAATTAGCAGTGCTTGAGGGACAGAGTAACACCTGATTCCTGTTCTGCCCTGATCTTTACCTCCTGGCTTTGTGTGGACATTTTTCTTTTTTCCTGCAGTTTTTCCCAGGTTAAAGAATACTTAATTCCTTGGCTCTTAGTGCTCTGTAAGACTATTCATTTCACTGTATAAAAAGTTACATGGGCAATAAAGTATCTCTCCCCCACCCCCAAATGCCAAACCAGCCAAGCTGAAGGGCAGGAAATGGAATTGCTTGGTATCAGAAGCTGCAGGTTGATGGTTGGAAAGAGCTAGTGGGATTTTAAACAATTAATCCCTTGAGATAACCTTATGTCTTGCCTTCTACAATGATAAATGATGCCATAGCTTGGTGTTGCTGCTATTCAGCACTCCTCCATGTTGATCTCATGTGCATCCTGCTGTCTTTGCTGTCATTGCCATAATGCGTCTTCACCATCTGCTGCAGCCTTGAACAGGACTGTGCTCTTTGAGCCTTGCACAAAAGGATTAGCCTAGTGAGAGAGGGAGGTGAGTGGGAAAAAATAGACAAGCCTTAGAAAGGAGAACCACCCAAGACAATATTGTTACTGGTTGGCGTGAGAGATGCAAAGGAGACTTGTGCTACAGGCATGGTATGTTAAAGTGGGCAGGGAGGGGTGCTGGCTCTCCTTGCTTCCCGCAATGATGGTGGGTAACAGTGAGTATTTAGTCAGTCAGTCTGTGTTTCAGGGGGCTTATGTCTGGGCAAACCAAACTTCCTGGTGTCAGACTGCCACAGTCATGAAAATGGGGAAATGAAGGCTGTCTGGAGGGGTACACTTCACTATAAGTTAGTAAGTCAAAACACTTTTCTTTATTTAAACCCATTGGTTTATTTTTTTTTTTTTTCCAGCTTGAAATAGATACAAAGACTTTCCATGTACCATGGATTGGTGGAAGGAAAGATGTTAAGCCTCAGTCATGCTAATATGGGCACTCACATTTTAATGAGCTCTAGTAAATAGCCCTGTAAACAGAATAAAAATACTATCCATTTTTCCAACCTTTTTCATGCTGATAGGAAAAACAACCATCAACTTGCTCACATGGAAGTTTTTCTCAGCTGAACATATGAAAATTGGAAACTTGCAACTTCTATCAAGAGCTATTCTAGCTTTACCTGCAACTACCTTTAAGTACTTTACAGTCACTTAATTAGACCAAGTAAAAGAGGGGGGAAATCTGTGGCTAGATATACCCATCAAGATATCATGTCATGATGTTTTTTTAAGTAGGGATGCTAGATAGCAGAGAAACTGACTTACACATTCATTGACAAGCATATGGAAAGACTAATATCTGGTTTCATTTCTGATGCCATCTTAGCTGCATCTATTTAAGTTGTATAAAAGAATGTTTCCATGTGTGCATTTGTAGGTGTATCTCCTCCTTGTGGGAGAAAGAAGAGTCTGTAGCCAGAGTTCTTGCTGTGATATATTGCCACTTATCTAACTCAGTCTAGACCAGAACAAATGAATCTATTGTTTCTGATCTGCAGGTCAATTCTATTGCCTCTTATAATTACCTGTATGACAACTTGTGTAAAAGGGCTTTATGCTTCACAGGCTGGCTAAGAGAACAGAGATTTCTAACTGAGAACAGATTTTCTTTCTTTCTTAAACCAAGAACTTCAATTTGCTCTTGGGATGTAGCAATAAGTAATGATAAGGCATTTTTATTGCTGGCAAAGATGTTATTAACCTGTTTGTGCTAGAGTCTTACATACTTTGAGGTGTGCACTGTTGACCCTGTTCCTTGAAGAATAGTATTGAGGACTGGGCAAAGGTGGCACTGTTATTCCAGCACTGTTTGGGACCACCTGGAGAAGTCATCAGGCCAGGATATACCAGGCATTCCCTTGGTGTGAGTAAAGGAGGAGAAAAAAGTGTATAGGGAAGTAAAGCTTTGCCTTACCAGGTTTCCTGCGCAGAACTACAAAGCAATATGACAAATAATTTCCAGCACTTTTCTTCAAGGTCAGCAGTTTGAGAAGTCTTTCCAAAACACCTAGGTTATGATTGCAGCTGCCTGCCTTTGCTGTTTCAAAAGCTCCTACCTATCAACACAAGTGTTTCCCCGCGCAAAGCTGCTGAACTGGTTTCATCCTGCCTGCAGAGTTGGCTTATTCCAGCTTATGAAGTCAGATGTTTCTGGAAGAAACTCTGAATTTGTGTGGTGTATGTAACTCCCTCTCAAGTTTCATAAGCCAGATGAATACATTTGGACTGAAATACAGTAGGAATAACAGGCCGGGGCACTCTCTTACCTGTTGATAAGTGGTTTCCTCATGAGATGCAATGTATTTTGCATAAGTCTGGAGATCTCTCACATCTTGTTACCTAGGAGGTGGTTTACAAGTGATCTGGATTAGTCTCATCAGCACCACAGAAAGCTTTTTGGCTTTTTTTTTTTTTTTTTTTTTTTTTTTTTTCAGTTTCCATAGCCCCTCTGAGTACTCTTGAGAGATGCTCTGAGACTGTCCACACACAGCTTGATAGCACGTGTCAGGCTCCAGGCAGGCCGCCTTCCTGTGGGGTATTTCTGGTTGTCCAAAACTCTCAAATATCTTCTGTGAATAGACAGAAAGGCACAGCTCATGAGTTACCCTAGCTGACTTGTTGCTCTCAGTAGAAGAGTGTCTTCAATTGCATCAAGGAGTCAAAATACAACTGTATTTTCGAATTTCTCTTCCTTGGCTTGAAAACACAATCAGTCAGCGATGACACAACTTTAGTTTTTCACGTAAAACAAACATAAGTGTCTGCAGAAAAGTGAGATTGGAAAAAAATGTTCTCAAGTTTTGTTGTGGGACACTGATTGATTAGATGGTTATAAAATGATATTTGTCAGAAGTTCTTCATTTGTTGGTGGTAAGGGTCCTATGCTTGTGAAAGCAGAATAACATAGAGAAGAATAAGGGAAATGTCATTTGAAAGCTGTTTCATTGGCTACTTGTTAAGGTTCAGATCTAGGGGAGAGCACTGAGGGACAGAGGAGTTGTAGTAAGTAGTTCAGGTTCCTGTATTCAAGAAAGAAAACTTCCAGAGAACTGTATCTATTCTGGTTTCTGTGGAAATAGCAGTACTTCTTTGGTTTTGAATCCAAAACCAAATTTCAGTTTGGAGGAGTATCAACACCATGGAGACTTTAGGAGTACAAAGGGTGTAGAAAGACCAAGACTGAAGTCACCCTGATTTGGGAAGATCAGAAATCTGAATCTGATTCTCCTGTATTGCAGGGAGGTGCACAACTGCTTGTCTGCTGGCTGTGGTGAGTAGCACAGGTGGTTTCTTAATTAATGATCTTTTTCTGTTGCTTTCCTTTCCTTAAGAAGACTGACAAAAGCATGATTTCCCCAGGAGGAAAAACTGAGGAAGGGAGAGAAAAGAGGTTTCTTAGGATAGGAGCAGTATTTCCTGCCTAGCTCTAGCACTGATACTCCATTAATTTAGATGCTATTCAGGTAAGCAGTGTCTTTGGTTGATTGGGAAACTTCTAGGAAAAAAAATACTTCCCCTCAGAAACATCTGTTTCCAGTACTTTCTGGCTGCTGCTCAAGTCTAGAGCTCCTCAAGGATGGTCTCTCACCTACTCCCCCTTCTTCCCCCCCATTCCCAGCACCCAGGGGATGCAGAAGGTGCACAGCACAGGAAGGGAAGGCTTTGTCATTCATAATTGTGGTTAACCAGGCTTGAAAGCTGGCTTAGCCTCAGTCTGAGCTGAACTTTGTTTTGGCTGATAGTTCTTAGTTAATGCCAATTCCCTTGTCCAAATTCATCAAAGAGATTTATAGGAGCCTGTACATAGGTGCTCTTCTCAGAGGAGAAGGGGGGGAAAAAAACAAAACATCAGTACTCAAAGATGAGAGGAACTTGGCTCTCCTCCCTGGGGAGGAGAACAACAAGTACTAGCAAAGCAGAAAGCTCTCCGGAAGGGCAGTGAGTAACAGGGAGGAGCAGGGATGACTTAGCACTAGGAGCATGTCATTGCCTCTGTCCTAGCCTCCTCTGTAGCTTCCAAACCTGCTGTTTTGCCACTTGGTGCTACTGTGCCACTGTATGGACAACCTACTACTGGGCAGGGTGTGCTCTGGTGCATGTTGGATTGCTCCAGCTGGGCAGGAATTGTTTTTGTAGGTGTTAATGTGTACAAGTTGGTTCAAGCAGGCATTGGCATGTTATCAGCCAGCAAACAAATCCTGTGCATCAGTGCTTAGCTACTGGGGATCCTAGAAAGAAATATAAAGTCCTGTTGCTCACAGTATTGCTCCAAGGAAATGTTTTGAAGCAGAATATCTTTTTCCCCTCTTGGAGCTCAGCCCTAGTGTCTCTCCTGCAGACATTGTTTCCTAGTGCATAGCAAAGATGAATATGGAATAAAATAAATGACATTAAAAAAGTCAGAGCCTTTGCTGATCTAAGCTGAAGCATTAGATGACATATGAAAGCCGTTAAAGCTAGGCCAATTTACATCTGTATTACCAGTGAAATTCAAAATGCTATCTGCCTCTCTTTCAGTGTAAGCTGTCACATGCATGTACCTTGTAAATGGCAATACTGCTGGTGTTGTGTCTTTCTGCTATTGTTTTTGCTATTGTTGTTTATTCTTAAGTACTTACCATGTGACACTGTGCATCATAAGATCATGAATAGGTGCACAGGGCCAGACCTCTTGGCCTGTTGGTCCTGGCAAAGGAGGGGGAAACTGCTTTCTTCCTCATCTAGCAAAGTCTTATATTTACTGTGAGATGCTGGGTGAGAAGGAAGTCCCAGGTTATGCAAGACTGCTGGAGAAATGGCCAGGAAGCACAAGAGCATGGAGGAAACATATGGATAGCATTTGGATTTTTAACTGTGGAAGCTGAGAATCTGCATGTGCTAAAGAAGCAAAATGATTTTCAGTTGTTTTTTTTTTTTTTTTTTTTTTTTTTTTTTTTTGAGGAAAATCCATGATAGATACCCCAAACATTTTCCTTAATGTTTGGGCTTTCCTGTACAGGCTGCTTCATTCTTATTTCAGGCTAAAGTAAATGGAAAAAACATAAGGGGTCCTGCAGCCACCACCTGGAGCTAACTTTGATCCTCCAGAGCAGCAAGTCTAGTGGTGAGAATTGAACCTGTGGCCAGAAGCAGAGGTGAGGGTAAGTGCTGTAGGCCACCCTATCACCCTGTGGGTGGCACATGGGGGGACAAGACTACAACAAAGGGTTCTAGCAGGCAGGTTCTGGAGGCTGGCTGCTGTGACTAATGCCTTGGTGTGCAGCCAGGTGCTAGAGGCAGACCTTCCTGTCCATGGGTGTGGGCTCATGTTCCTAGTCTCCAAAGGGCCACAACCTTCTGGCAAATGAACCCTTTAGGTTTAGCTTTTGTTTCTCCTCCTCTGTCATTCCCTAGCTGCCTTAAGGCCTCTCTAGTTGCCTTCCAGTGAGGATGGCACAGTGAGGATCCCAGCGACCCATCCCCTGGAGAAGAGAGTCTCATCCTACTGGCAAGTGGTGCTGGATGAGTTAAAGCCTAGCTGAGGCATGTTTGTGGGCTGTCCTTGGGTGTTCCTCTGAGCTGGCGACAAAGGAAACCAAACAGGAGGTGCTAACAAGGAAGGAAGGGCCTGTCTGCTGCAGAAAGCTTTGAAAATTAGGAATTTAAGGGATGAAAAAACAGCTCTGGTTAACTTTCTGTAAGACACGTCAATCTCTGTGCTTGTAGATCTAATCCCTCTCCCTGTCATTGTTTGCATCAGGTTCATCTGAGTTGTGCATCTTCCATGTGAAAGGATCTTCAAGGGTTGATACCTTCTCTGAAACTCATGCCTTAAGCTATTCTTCTAATAATAAATCTACACAACAGCATTTCTGGTGTGTTGTTTCAAAACCGTTGCTCCTTCACTACTCACAGCTGCTGCTCTATGGCTGTTAAAGCATTGAAATTGTTTACATCTTACCTTGCTTTTGAAATAGTAGAGAAAAGTATGTTCAATCAAACAATGCTTCACAGTAGGACTTGACCAGCCAAGCTCCTTAGGAAGGTATAGTGCTATGTCTTTTGAAGGTATATGGGTCCTCTGAAGTTTTGTGCCCAGCTTTTCTTGCAAGAAGAGCCAGGTTCAATCTTCCGTTTGGGCAATGTATGAAAAGTAACATATTGGTTTTGTCTCGACTCTCCATCTTGTATCCAGTTGTAGAAAGCCTTTGAAAGTCTGCAGTTGTAGGAGCTTTGACAACTGGCTGAAAGCATCCTGTGAACTTGTGAGGAAAGGCAGCAGATGCTGAATGCGCAGCCTGTGTGCGGCCAAGGGGGCTGCAATGCACCAGGGGGAAATTAATTTGTTGCAGATGCTCTTGCTGTGACTGAGCCAGAGGAGGAAGGGGGAGGGGGCCACATTGCTTCTGACCTGCATGTTGCTAAAGAACGTTGTTCCCCTCAATAGCTGAATTTGCTGTGTACAGTTGGGATGGATGGGAGCCCCCATTTGAAAACTAGTTGCTGTGTTGTGTGGTGAAGAATTAGGCATCCCCTGCACCATTTCTGCCTCCCCATATCCACATCAATGTCTGCGAGTAGTCAGTCACTCTCTTAATATCTGAGAGATGCTTATAGCATCTAATAAGGGAGAAGCTTGCTGCAGTCCTTGAAACCATATAGCAAACAACTACTTTGCTAATCTTAGATGGGCTTTGAAGTCAGCATTTCTAAAAGCTCTGCAAGCTCCCTTTTCACTGTAACCACAATAAGAGAGAATATTGGAGATGACTTTTGAGATGGAACAAAAGCCAGAAATTGAATTTCCAGGTATTGTTGCACTTGCACATGGCACCAGGAAAAGAACCTCAATGTGAGGGGACTCAATCAGATTAAAAGGTTGCAGGCACTTGCAGGATTTTGCTATCATTAATTCATTGAGCATCTTCTGTGGGAAAAAAAGCTCTTAAATTGAGGTGTTTTCAGTGTGATATTGGATGGTCAAAAATGGGAGCTTGCACTCTGTTTGGCTTTGCTCTTTTTTTTACAGCCCTTCTTAGGGATGGCACTTCATGGGACTGCCCAGCCTTTGTCTGCCCCACAAGTCATCTTTTTCCATCCCTCTGCTATTCCCCTCCTGAGCCCTGATCCAGCCTGTTGCTGAAATGAACAGACTTGAGCATGCACAAGGCAGACTGGGTAGAGTGAGACCTAAAATATGTATGTAAGGTCCTGATCTTCACAGGCCATAGCACCCTGCAGCTTCCACAGACCAGTAGGGAAAACCAAACATTGCTCTCCTTGGAACACCAGCACGGCTCCTCTGGCTCCCTGAAGGCAACATGGGAGAAATGTAACTCATCCATTTGAGAGACAGGATCTCATCTTAGTGAGATGTAGGCTGTGGAAAACTACTCACAGGCTTTTAGTGCTGTTTTGAGAAGGAAGGTGGGGGTAACTCTTGTATTTGGCTGTGCTGTCCCACTGTCAAAATTAAAGATGAGCAGAGCCTTCACTTGGGCTTCAGCCTCTGGTCATGCTGTTACATTCTGTATGTTTGGCTGCCAGGGCTGTGGAGGGTAAAGAGCTGCCATGTAGGACAAAAGATGTCCTCTTTTATGTATGTATTTTCCTCAAATGCCACTGTACAAGTGAGTTTGTGCCTGTGTTCTTCTGTTATTCAGACAATTTCAGAGGTGGTAGCAGCACAATTTCAGTGCACTATCTGATGCTCCTGGGTCTCTATATATGCTACCTGCTTCTCTCTGCTGTTGGCAGAAGTGTTAGGCTCATCATGGGGGAAAAAAAATAATCTTGTTCTGACTTAACTGGAGTGATACGATTGTCCCAACCTGGCTACCTGGAAAACTGGCACTTGAAACCTGCTTTATCTAAACAAAAAAGCAAATGTTTCAGGTGTTGGAAGACAGCGAATGGGGATGAGTCTTGAGCTGGAAAAGGCCCAGTTCCTCAGAGACCAGAAGTGTTTTCTGTTTGGTTTGTGCTGAATAGCTCAGAGGTCTGGTAACTAATGAGCCACTCAAATGTGGTCCTCGCTAGTAATGTAGCATCAGCTGTTTTGGAGCTGGCTGCTCAGTGAAGTAAGCCAGACCATTTGATTTCTGTCCCAAACGCATGTGTTCGCATCAGGAAGCAAAACTGGGGCCTGTGCTAACTGGCACCATGGCTGGCCATCTGTGCACAAAGGGAGTGTTGGCCAGCCCTGAGCACATGATGGGCTGGAGAGAAGGTGCCCTGGGCTGGGGAAGCTGCCTCTGCTGCTGACAGGGCTGGAAGTGGTGGAGAACCTGGGCTGGAGATGAATTTGCTTTAATGGTGCTTGAGGCTCACTGGAGATGTGGCTTGTCCTGTGAGAAGTGAAGCCCTTGCTTGGCTGGGAGACACTGGGAAGGGTCGAGCACCCTCCTGCTAGGACAGTACGTAACTGCTGACTGAAACCCATACCCCTCCACCTGCAGGAAACGCTGGCTGTTCAGGAGATACTTGGTCCTGTCCAGTGTGCCTTGAGAGCCCTGGTCCGAGATGAGGTTTTTGGGCTAATGGTATCTGTTCAAGAGGGCTACAGCTCTGGTTCATCTGCCAGGGCAGCTCTGCTGTCCCCACCTGAGTCTGTGCTAAAGAATCACTTGTATCACATAAGGTGGTAGGGAATAAGGCTGGTCATTATTCTCTCCTTACCTTCATTTCAGGTGAAGTTAATTGCAAATGAGGTGTTTACTAACAGGAGGTGAGAACACCATCTGCAATTACATCTATCAAGTACAGAGAGGAGCTTTAGAGCTGAGCAAATAATGTTTGTGGCTTACCTATTCCCAGGGAATACATGGCGCTGCTTCTGTATGTGCAACTCTGCCTGCTCTCCTGAAATCCATTTGGGAAGATAAGTGAATCATTTCTCATCAGGCTACAAGAATTTCAAAACTTCTCTCCAGGGTTCCTTCGACGCTCCTCTGCGCACATCTTAATTTCCTGTAACTGTCCTAATCCACTTCCCATAGGTACCCATGGGAGCCTTGTTATCGACCTCAACTGGAAAAAGGATTGCTTCTCTCCCTCATTATAACTGCTATTAACTGGCACAGTTCTTCTCTGCCTCCATCACAGGGGCCATTAACATAATAGGTCAGAGAAAGCTAGCTCTGCCTGTGCCCCTCAAAGGGGTCCCTGCAGAGCTGGGAAGAAGAGCGCTGGCTGTGTGAGAGGAGCTGCTCTTGCCACCTGGGTGTGCTGAGACTGGGGGCTGCCAGCCAGGGTGCCCTTTGCCAGTGTTTACACCTGTATGCCTTGAAGAGTGATATGGGTGATAGCCTGGAAACCTCCCCAGATTGAAGCTCTTTAATTGCCTGTTCCTAGAGCAGCCTCTGGGCTGAAGCAGTGTTTGGCTGCTTGTTACCTGCCTGGCCCCTGTAGGCTCCCCGCAGAGCTGGTGGTCAATGGAGATGCTGAATTGTCCTTGGAGCTCACCTTTCTCTGTTCCTTTCCCAGAGTAATGAGATCTGGAGAGAGCTGCCAGTTTAAACAGCACGCTCCCTTCTGCAGTGGTGTGGCAGAGCACACTGATGGCTTATCTTCTGCTGCAGCTCTGGGAATGCCCGGATTTCAGGCTGGAGTTCAAGCAGAGGGCCTGGGAGCAGATTTAGTGAAGAACATACAAGGACAGTGGAGTCCCATGTGCTTGTTCTAGGAGTAAGGTTCAGGTTCTGTAGGAAGATCCTGGGATAGCTGGGGGACCTGAAAACCCCATAGAAGTTTAAGCTTCCTCAACTAGATGCATATAGGACAAGAGGTTGGTGTAGCACAAGACTGCCAGGGCCTTGGACTGACCACTGGAAGGTGTTTCCATGGAGGGCACGATCATCTGAGACCCTTTCCTCTGTGACCCCAGAGGCAGGATGATGCTGGTTCATCTGTGCCCAGGCTCTCATGGTTGCAATACCTCGAGCTAGTTCTTGCATGAAGCATTTGGGGTGGGAGGGCAGGGCAAAGACATGGTCCTTCTGCCCTGTGTAGCCTGCCAGCTACAGCTGCTTGTGTAACAGCAGTGATGCCAGCATCCCAGTCTTGCTGGGGTGCCCAAAGGTGGTGCTCAGCCTGAGAGGAGCACGGTGCCTCTGCTAGGTATGGGACAGGCCTGCAGTTAAAATCTGGCTGGTGTTACAGATCTCTTGGCCTGACATCTACCCTAAATGTCTTCCTGAGGCCATGCAGACTCAAGGGGGTGTGGAGGGAGAGATAAGCAAAATAATCTTCTACACTGGGCTGCATGTAGTCTTCAATCCCAACAGATCAAAAGCATCAAAATTCAGTCTGGTTAAAGGAGGGCTTGGTGATGCTCTTTGAGGGGAGGGGAACCATAAAACGGGATTAGGAAAGAACTTGTACTTCAGCATATGGCCAATATGCAGAGCTTGCTAAGAGTCATAAAGATCTGTAATTATATTTGTATGGATTATACTAATCCATGAACTTGTAACCCATGGGACATGGCCATGTTGGGCTAGAGAAACACAGAATTATCAGGCACTGCTTTGTGATGTGCTAGTACATGTCTTGGGGCTGACTTACTTACTGGAAAGATCCTACCAGGGCTACGGTGCTGGCTGATAGTGTGACTTTTTTTTTTTTTTTGAGCATAGCCTCAAATGTATATTTGGGAGGCAGGAAAACCCTACCACCTCTTAAATTTGCCTTAAGGAACAGAATAATCAGACATACATTTGAATATGATCCAGGAAATCACTTGTGTGTTTTCACTTCCTTGCTTGTGTTTACAGAACCAACAGCCCAGCGATCTTAAAATTGCAGATCATGGCTTGCTTTGCTCACCTCTTGAGAATAAACTCACCCCAGCTTCATTTATTTAACTTCAATATTTCTCATTCTCTGGCTTAACTGGAGCTTCAGGTTCCTGGTCCCCACAGAGAGCGGCTCTGTTCAGGCAGCTCGCTGGTGTTTCACTGTCTGAATCCTAGCTTCCCTCTTCGCTTTGGCAATTGCTCAGATATCCCTGACAGCAGCCTTTTAAAATGTTTTATCTGGTGTTGTTTGCTAATGCCTCTCCTGTGACAGGGGGAACATGATTTCACATGCTCATCCAAGACTTTAAACACCACAGAGATTAGTGAGGGATGCGGGTACTCAAACACTCACCTGCAGCCTGTACTCAGAGGAGGCTGTGGCCACATTGGAATACCTCACAGGCTCTTAAATAAGACTGAAAGGTAAACTATTGACATCACAGAATCAGGACATTGATTAAATTAATTGACCTCTTCCATTAAGTTGTTGAGCATCCTCTGTATTTCCTGAAATTGGGGGTGTTGGAAGAGCTTGTGGTATGGACATCTCACACCTGTAGCACTGAACACTTTATGCCTACTTGGGTAACAGCAGGGAGATTACAACAGCTGATAGTCCAGCCAGATAGAGCTGATGTTATGTCTTGTGTTGCAGAGCTTGCCTTACTAATGTTGATTGAAGCCAACCTGGGAAGGCAGCAGGTTCTGCGACCATAACTTTTTGGGCATCTGGACCTATTCCGTGTGTGCTTTCCTTAAAGATGTGCAAAACCACGCAAGGCAGATGAGTTTTGCTGTGGAGAAACCCACCTTCTGGAGTCTTTCTAAAAAAATCTTTGTAGGAATCCAGGTTGGGGGGAAGAAAATATGTAAAATGTACCTTCCAGCTACCAGGGCAGGGAGATAGTAATACACTCAGGGAGAGGGAGCAGGTCTCCCAGATGTCATTTGGGAAGAGTTAGAACAGCAACGAGTGAACTTCTGAACTTCAGTGTTCTTGGAACTGCTAACCTGATGTGAATCTGCTTCCTGGCATGTAAAGCAAACTAACCTAAAAAATGCTTCAGCCTGTGGTGTCACCATCTGCTATGGGATGGAAGCATCTTCATAGTGGATAATAAAGTATTTTTTCTGTGCTAGCTTCATGTATTCCTCTGGAAATGTGGATGGGCCCTCAGTACTTTTCCCAATTTTCCCAAAGGTCTTTCATGAAGCCAAAAGACAGGGGACAACCCCAATCAAGTTTGCCCAACCCCTAGGTGGAGCAAACTGCTGTTCATTTAAGAGGTGGGGGGTGCAAAGCCTTTAGTTAGAGGTATGCAAGGAGGGCAGAGACAGTTGTACTTGCACTGCAGCACGCATACCAGACACCCAGCACAGGGACACAGGCAGACCCCCTTGCCCTGCTTGGCTTAACAAAGCCATTGCTGGACACATCTAGTGCCTAATGGTCTCTAGCAGCAACACTTGCTAATTCAGAGTATGTGGATGGGTATAGCAATGGATACCAGTTCATGGGTCTCGGCTTGCCCTAAGATGTTAAAAAAAATTAGCTATCCTGTCAACTCTTAGTGATCCTGAAACTAGCCATTCCCTCAGTTTCAGTCTCAGAGTGCATTTCAATGGGGTGGAAGACTGTGGCTGTTCTTCAATATTATCTGCCCTCCACTGCCCAGATTGTTAAGAGAGGTACTGAGGCTTCATTTAGAAGTCAGCGAACTGGAAATATGAGGGAAATATGGCCCTGAGGCTGGGGAGTGGGAGAAAAAGGAAGTACCATGTTCATGCAGAGCATTTGGTATTTAAGACTCCGTAATGCTTGCGGAGTAGCCCGATCTCTGGTTCAAAATGGCATGAGAAACACTGCTTTGCCAGCACTCCCAGGGCTGCACGTCCTGTTCCCTGGTTCAGTGGGGTTGGATGGAGCTGCCTTTCCTCATCCACAGACTGCTTGGCACCACCACCTGTGATATGTCTACTGAGTCAAGATGGGCTCTGCGACTCCTGCAGAGCTACTTTGAAACTGGTTAGGCATCATCTGACAGATACGGATGTGCTGGAGCTCTCATACACAACACATCTTATGCCTTGAAGTGTGATCCGGCTCGATAGGATGATTTGTCCCGTGTGCTGTGTGCTCATCACGCAAGCATGCCCGTAGGGCACATGATGCAGTTTGGGATGGGTTGGCAGTGGCGACAGCTCTCCCAGTGGGCAGCTTGGATACTGTGGGCTGTAGGAATGGATGCTGAGCCTCAGGAACAGCCAAGGACGTGAGAGGTACTGTCTGTGCCCTGGCTGCTCTCCACCCAGCCTGGCTGAGGAGTAATGAACTGCCTGCCTAGCAGAAGAGACTCTTGTGAGAGGGCTACATCTTGTTTCTTGTCCTGACTGCAGGTGTTTTCTGAGCAGATCAGTTCTTGCTGGTCCAAAGGGTACAGTGAAGGAGGTCAATTGAGGGAAGATGTCAGGGAGCTCCATTTCACCACTGTGCTTCCACGTGATGTGCAGAGGAAGAGCAAGGCAATGTCTGGGATGCACTGGGGGGTGATTTCTGAGGCAGATGTGGTCTCTCCCTTGCTCCTGCTGAGCATCCTCATCTCTCCTGATGCGCACAGCAGCTCCTCAGCACCACCCAGCACTCCAAATTGGCTGCTGAGTTTTGCCCAGCTGTGTGTTAAATAGCAAAACATAGACCTATGGAGGGTTTATTTGCTGCATTGGAGTGGGCTTCTGCTTGGCAAGTGCATGTTATTCACGTTATCTACTGGGCTGGAGGACATGCAGGGGTTGAGAAGGGTGTCCTCCTTGTGGGGTCCAGTGTGGGAAACAAGCAGAAGGCGGAGGGAAACCTTCTGACAGGAGCTCCCTGCAGACCAGGCAAATGGTGGGGGGCCCCTTGCTTCTTCAGATTAGCTCTGCATGTGGGCACTGCCTTTTACATCCTGTTCCCTGAATGTGGGTGAAGGAGGCCTTTTGCCTATTTATACCAGATTTGTAAGAGTCTACAAATCCTGTCAGGGAAAAAGAAGTTACTGTCCCTGTTTTGACATAAAGTACAAAATTTGTTCCATATAAAATCTGCTGTCATGAGTAATATTTGCTGCTGTCTCAGGTGAGCAATTAGATGATGTTTGAACTCCTTACCTCACCAACTCTTTTAACCAAGAAGGCATTTTTTTCTCCTAATTTTATTAACCCACACAATGCAAGGAACAGCACATACACATCCTTCTGTAACGTCACGCTGTTCGCACAGCGATAGCAGTGACTCATGTTCTGGACCAGTGTGGCAGGTATTACGTGTGAATATGTGGCCACTTCTGTCCTTGTAAGGCTGCTGAGCACATAGGTTGGCATCGATACCTAATGAAGAGAGGGGGCTAAAGACAGAGCCTGTTTTGGAAACCTTGTTCTTCCAAATGATCTTCAGCATTGCTGGCTAATGTTTCATCCTTTCAGTATAGATAAAAATGAGGACAAAATATTTCATTTGTCTTTTTAAAACAGCCCTGCAGTGTCATTACCCTACAATGACTCCCACACTTTTTACAAATAGAGACTTTGTTTTAGCTGGAGGAAAAATGTTTGCAACATTTTTGGATGAGAGTTGAAGCAGAAATCTAAGTAAGGTATTATTTCCCTTAATGAATGCAGTGATGGCAATGCTGCTGCCACTTTTTAATGTATATTGGCCTCTGGGGTCTTTCTGGCCCTTACAGAGAGGGACCCATGAAGTAAGCTGCCCTAACTTGTGCCCTTTGAAGGGACCTGCCCCATGTCTCCTGCCTCACCAGACAAAAAGTGTCAGGCTCGTGAGTAATTTGTAGAAACTCGGCAGTGTCTGGCCTGGGTCTGAAAAGCTGTTTTCTCTTTATTGCAAGAAGAGGCAAGTTGCTATCGCACTCTGAAAGCTTCACATCTGTTTCTGGGCTGGAAGAGCCAGGCTTGTAGTTTACTTCTGCAATGCCTAGCCCCTGTTGCAAACCTTCATTGACAAATGTCATCATTTTGGGGTTTTATGAGTGAGAAAGGAAGAACTAAGAGGGGCTGTCTTATACCAGTTCCAGGAGAGAGATGCACAAGGAGCCCTAGCATAGTTCAGATGCTGTAGGGATGTGGTGGGCATCTGTGGTTGCAGACATCAGAGCTCCTTATCTCCTTGTCACCTTAGGCCAAGCTTTCCTTAAGCAGCTCAGCTGTTACTCCCCAAAGGGCAGGAAATTGTTCCTTGTGCTTAACTCTTATGTTCAGGTCAGTGCTGCTTGTATAGATGCAGCTCAGGAATTAAATGCTCATACTGATTGCCATTACAAGCATCTTATGTGAATATCTGTCTCATCTCAGGTTTCCCTAGCATCTTAAGAGCAGAATTTGGGAGCCATATCAGTGGCATGCCTCTTGCCTCAGTTTTTCTCCCAGTATCACTGTGTGACTCCCCTCAGAGAAGTCAGTGTGATGCTGAACACTGAAATGTTCCCTCCAGCAAAACCTCTTAAAGGATTACTTTGACTTGTGATTAAAAGTGGCAGGGAATATTTGGCAGATCTGAGACTCTCAACAAAGCTGTGCAATTTGCTTTCTGGGCTTTTTTTTTTTTTTTTTTTTTTTTTTTTTTTTTGCCTTTTATTTAGTTACTTATGTTTGAAAGCTAACAGGCTGCCTACCAGGCTTCGGAGGGCAGGTGAGTTTCGGTTTGTTCAAGACTTGATGTTTAGCCTGGGAGAGGATGAGGTTGGAAATCGTGTACTGAGGTTTAAGAGAAGCTTTCCTTTCAACTCTCGTTGGTATAAATTCTGATACCATGTCCCCTGCTAGAGGGGCTGTGTATCTGCAGGGGGAGGCTCTGAAGAAGGAGTGCAGTTTGTGCAGTCACAGAGCACGCACCCTTTCTGTGGCATGTGCTTCACAGAGGATGTCTTATGAGCCTGATCCATCTGCATCAGCCCAGGGTTACACAAATCCCTGCCTAGCTGCAGGTGACCGTGATGATTTTTCTTCTACTTCAAGCATTTTCAAAAAATTTTTTACTGCAAGCATTTTCAAAATCAAGCGATGTCGCTGCTCAGGAGAGGTGTAGACCAGAAAAAAGCACCTGATGCACACCCCTTGCCAGATGCACAGTGCGTTGTTGCAGAGGGGTTCCCACAGACTGGCCAGGGCACCTGATTGCCTGCAGGGGAGAGGTGAGTTTGGCTGAGGCTAAAAAGGACAGAGAGGCACTTGGATTTCACTCTCTAGCAGTGGTGAGCAAGACGACTAGAGAGCTCCGTGTGGACAGCGTTGTCAACATGAGATGTTTCTATATAAGAGCATTGGTAAAATTTATGGGGATTTGGGCTCATATTCTCAAAATCATTGATGTGCTTAAAAACCCTGAAGGATAGAGACTTCTGCCCTTCCTTGACTCTTGAATTTGTCTTTGTTGTACATGTATGTTGAGGCAGAGGAGTTAGCCTTGTCCTTGCACAGACAGGAGAGGAGGGATGTGAGCATATTACTGCAGTGTCTCAGGGTTCAGCTGGTGAGGGACAGTGAGTTCAGTGGCTCAGGTCTGTGCCGTGGGTCCCGCAGCTTTTCCTCCTCTTGGGGAGTGACTGGGGCAAGGCCAACGCCTGCCCAAATGTGCTTTTTGCCTCCTGCTCCAGCTGCTGGAACTAAACTTTCTTGCCTATCAGGTTGTTCTTCATCCGTGTTGCTGCAGTGATAGGGAGAAGACTTGCAGATGCTTTGGCATGCAGATGCTTTGGGCATGCAGTTGGAGGCAAGTGGTTCTGCTCCATGCCCAGCTGGCCTCCTCTGCATGAGGCAGATGTGCGCAAGATATGGCTGGAGCTGACCTATGGGGATGCTCACTCCCTGTGGGGCTTGCCTGCCTCCTCCAAGCATCGTGCCCTCAGCAGGCATTTGACCCGCGCTGGTGCGGCCTCACCTCGAGTACTGTGTGCAGTTCTGGGCACCACAGTATAAAAAGGACATGAAAACTGTTGGAGAGTGTCCAGAGGAGGGCTACGAAGATGGTGAAAGGCCTGGAGGGGAAGACGTACGAAGAACGGCTGAGGTCACTGGGGCCTGTTCAGCCTGGAGAAGAGGAGGCTGAGGGGGAGACCTCATCACAGTCTACAACTTCCTCGTAAGGGGGTGTTGAGAGGCAGGAGACCTTTTCTCCATTAACACCAGTGACAGGACCCGCGGGAACGGGGGTTTAAGCTGAGGCAGGGGAAATTTAGGCTTGACATCAGGAGGGGGTTCTTCACAGAGAGGGGTGGTTGCACACTGGAACAGGCTCCCCAGGGAAGTGGTCGCTGCACCGAGCCTGTCTGAATTTAAGAAGAGATTGGACTGTGCACTTAGGCACATGGTCTGAACTTTTGGGTAGACCTGTGCGGTGTCAAGAGTTGGACTTGATGATCCTTAAGGGTCCCTTCCAACTCAGGATATTCTAGATTCTATGACCCAGGGGAGGTGGGGAGGTCACTCAGGCTCTGCCTCGGAGCCAGGGTGCAAGCCCATGGCCAGGGGAGGATGCTGTGCGGATAGCAAAGAGGGGAGCTGGAAGCACAAGGAGATTGGCAGTGGGGAAAAGTCCTTGAGTTCCGGGATGAAGCTTGCTCCTTTCTTTTGAATCTGAGTACCATTTAGGACATGCATAAGCTGTGTATTAAAGGGATGAATATGGAGCATATGTGTCTGCCTGAGCTGTTACCTGTGTGGATTGATGGGGGAGAAGCAGCACCCTGGGTGCTCCTGGACATGAGACACCAGCTGACTTTGCTCAGGCTGCTGCAGAGGACTGCCCATTTGCAGGAGTCATCGTTATTTTTTCCTACTGATCTATCTCCTAGAGCTTAAAAACACCTTCCACAATAAATAGCCCAGTAACCATTAATAGTTGTAGAGGCAAAACCTGATCCTTACCAACATCCTTTGCTAAAGATGAGCAGGCTCTGTTACCAATTTATAGGGAAAGTGAGTAAAGAAATCCCTGAGTGATCATCCCCCTGACCTCAATATTTCATCTGGGAAGAACTTTCCAAAGATTGAGGACTAAGGCTACAGAAGGGGAGACATTAACCAGGCCCAGTGATTTATTTGTCTTTCAGGAGATAACATTGCTGTTTCAATTTTTTCTTTCTACTGCAGAAGTTCTTTTTTATTTTAATAGAATTATTAAGCATTGACATTTAAGCAGACCCAATCAATATTACATTTCCAATTCGGGATAATAAAAAAAAAAAAAACACACAGTAGAATGAAAGAGAGGGAGTTGGTGATGCCTTACTGTTCCCATGTCATAGCCAGGGAGTATTTCTGTGCTGGGAGAGCTGCTGTGGGTTGCTGCCTGCCACTCAGTGCTGGGAGAGATTTTCAAGCAGAGCTGGGGTTCGGTACAGCTGCTGCACATATTCACTCAAAGAGTTTGGGCACTTGATGGGAAGACAAGGAAGAAATGTTTCCCGTCAGGATTAATGGAGAGAGACTGGCTTCATTTGCTACAGCTCATTACAGAAATTAGCAATGACAAATCACGTATGGCTGTGAGAGACAGGGTGCTCTTTTCACCTTTCCTTCTCATTTAATGAAAATAAGCGGCAGCCGGGATTGATCACACGCCAGCACCCTGAGCCAAGATAGGCACTGCCTGATGGGTGCAGTGCTGGTTGGGTTTCTTTGGGCTTTCTTCCTTTGCAGAGGATGTAGCGTGGTGCTGCAAACAGTACAGTTGGGGCTGTCTCTCTGAATCGCTCCCTAGAGAAAGCTGGAGAGTCCCTGGAGGATTTTTTTGAATATATCACCAAGTGCTTGAGAGAACTCCTTTGCAAAAGCAGGGTGAAAAAGAGACAGGTACAGCAGCACACTGACCCTCAGTTTGAGCAGAGCTCAGGGTCTCCCTGAGTGAATGGTGGACTTTACACAATGTGTGAATGATGATGGCGTTGGATGTTGTGTACATATCTCTTTTTGAAAATGTATAGTGCAAGGACAAGTTCTAGAGAGAAGAGAGGGGGAGGAGTAAGAGTGGCATTTTCACCCTCACAGAGCCTACCAACAGTTACCACATGCTTCTCCCGCCCCCCCCCCTCCCCCCCCCCCCCCCCTCCCCATTTTTTGTTATTTTGCTTCATTTCCATGAATAGTTGCTTTTCAGCCATGGAGAATTCTGTTCATGGTTTGTGTCCCTTCTCACCCTCCGAAACAGCAGCCCAGGCCATGGACGGGGTGTCTGTAACCCTGAGCAGCAAGTCCAAGCCAAGTGCCACCCTCAGGGAGTGACCCCGCACTCCCTGACTTCTCGGAGGCACAGACACACCTTGCAGCCCCAAGGAAACTGTTTGTGTTAGACAGGCTGCAGCCTGGTCCCCCCGTGCTGTAACTAGCCCCAGCCACCAGCTGGGTCCACCTCGGCCACTGGAGAGAGGAGCAGCTTTCCTCAGTGTGCTGGCAGGGTGACGCGGGGCCTGTGGGGCAGCCATGTTGAGGAGGGCTGGGTGGGAGGCAAGGACAAGGCAGTGCTGTCAGCCTGCCCCTCGCGAGGTGCCCTCGGGTGGCCTGCTGGGATCATTGGGACTTATGATAAGCCCTTCCTTAACTTTCGGTTGCTCTTACTGCCACTTGCTTCACTTGCTTTCCCTTTTGAGTTAAGGTCAAAATCAGGGAGTAGGTAAATAGGGCAGCCACCCATCTGCTATGTCCACCTCCGCAGGTAAACAACAGCTTATCAAAGCATCTCTGCTGTCTGTGATCTGTTTTTCTGGTTTTGTTTTAAAGCCATTAAGGAAAATGTCTATGTTTAAGGCAAATGTGGCCCTTCCTTAGTCGCATACATATAACGCAGGCTGGAAAGACCTGAGTTGTGGTGGTTTCTGTGCTGTATCTAGGATGCAGGAGGACTTATTTGCATACTTTCTGAAAAACAATAAATAAATCCCAGGTTTGCTTTAACTTCCAGTGATGGAGTTTCTTGCTCCAATAGTCATTAACTCTCCCTGATAGAAATGTCTTGGTTTTTCATTGTGAAGGATTCTGCTAGATGCAATAGCCAGCAGGAAATGGAAAGCCTTCCCCATGTAAATACTAAAGAATGAGTGGGTCACCTCTTGATCTTTAGCTGGTTGTTATTCATTGTGAGAGCTTTATGGTCTTTTGTTGTAAGGAAATTTTCCTAACCTCCAACCATGTTGCACCTCCTTTTGTGAATTTGCATCTGCCATTACTTTGTGGGGACAGCAGAACTGGCCGTGCTTGTAAAGTCCTGTCAGTGCCTTGTGCTGGTGGCAGCGCCATGTTCCAGCTCTTCACCTCACTGCTGTCCACCTAAGTGGGGAAATAGTCTGGGCAGCCACTTAGCTGCTGCTCCAGGAATTCATGTTTCTGAAAACTTCCATTTCAGCAGCAGAGTAAAGAAGCACCTAGGTCCATACGTGCAGAGGTGCGCGTGGCTCCAGGTCACCGCTCGTGAGTCCTGCACTGGGGATGTTTGTACTGGGAAGCAGGCACAAAGCTCTAGGTTTTTGGGAGTGAGCTGATACGCTCAAAATTTTGCGCCTGCTTGGCAAGACAACCCAGAGGGGTGTCCTTTATCATTTCACAGCCTCGTTGTTGGAAAAGTAATAAATCTGACATTGTTTTCTTCCCCTTGTAAATTGGGTTGTCATTGTGGAAAGGTCTTTTAATTTTCCATTTCTACAGTGAGATCTATCATGTGTCTCCTAGCTGCGACCCTGATTATTTGCCTATTAACTCTCTTTTTCCACTTAGTATTCCTGTGTTGCTGCTTATTATTATAAACTATTTGTTCAACTTTGCAGGCTATTATAAGAACAAATAGCCTAGTGATGTATTGATTTTACCTGTGTCTTTGACAATGCCCCAACAGCCCCTTCCCTAAAATACTATTCTTCCAGACCAGAAACCAAGGAGAGAGGGACTGAATGCTGTGCATGCTAAGAAGACAGACATTTCTTTACTCACCCAACCCCAGATGCTCTTTTCCCAGGCCTCATATTCAAAACTTCATTAGAAATTTGAGAGAAATGCTTTACTGTGGCTGCTGGCTTGGCTGCTTTTCAGGTTCAGAAAGAACCTCTTGCATTCACAGGCGCTTTTTTCTTTTATTTTCTTTCTCTCTCTTTTTTTTTAAATATCTCTCCAGAAACTTGTATTATCCTCCTTAGCAGTATAGAAAAATATCCACATGTGCATAATATTTTAGAGCTTCTTTGTAGCATATGTTAATCTCCGAGACTAAAAAATCTCTTGGTCCCGGTCTTATTTTTAATAGGATAGTAAACTAAGAGGATACACAAGGATTATTCTAATCTCACCCTGGAGCTCCCTCCAGCATGACTGCCTATCTGGGTGCTATTATTTAACTGTCTTCTCCAGCTCTCTAGAAAAGATGTGCTTATCTTGATTTAACAAGTAATGATAGGAAAAGCAAAAGACTGAGATGTCAAGCTTTAAAAAGAATGGATTAACTAATTGAGTGAAAAAAATATTAGGGTAGAGCTAAACACCCCTTTGGGGTGCTGTTCCCCTCGCATCCTTTCTGCCCCTGGGAACGTTTGTGCGGGGGGGGGTGTTAAACACAGCCCACTCCTCCTCCTCCAAAGCAAATGCAGTGGTGTGCCTGAGGTGAGCTGCTCTCTTCTTGCAGCTCGATGCTGTGGCAGGGATTTCTGTGCACGGAGCCTCTATGGCTCTTCATGTACTCCTCAAGCCTCTTGAGGGCTGGAATCTTAGATAGGGAGAATGCATGTGCCAGGCAGAAAAGGGGCTTATTTCTGCTGACACGTGTCTGCAGGTGATGGGAGACCAGTGGCTACCTGGAGGTGACAACGCCCTAGTATGTGTGTGCCAAACTGATCCTTGGGGCACTACAGCTGCTCTCCTACCTCTCATCATTCCACCATGGCAATGAAGGTGTGTGAGCGTGATGTTGACCTCAGGTAGTGTTGGAGCCAAAGCAAAGACACAGTCCCTTCCCTCAACCCTTCTCCACAGGTGAGGAAAGAGCTTTCCTCCCTTGGGTGAGAGAGGCAGCCAGGTTGAGCCAAGCCAGGACGCAAGCACAAGTTTTACCTGCCTGTATAGCTCACTGGATATTTCTCTCCTTTTCACACTGCAAATAGCTTCCTTTTGCTGTGATAATCTAGTTTTGGATGTGTTTTTAGACTGTTTCCAGAAGGCATCACAGAATTTTCCAAGCAGAGGAATCACTGCTGTCAACAGCTTAGTAATAGTCATGCACGTTTTCTCCTTTTTTCTCCTCCCTCTTCACCCCGCCTCCCCTCTCCCGAGAATGAAATTTGTAAAACCTTATGCACTGCTCAGAATCCAAACAGACATTTGGTTAGTTAAAAACATATTTCTCTTTATTCGGAAGTTTTCTATCCACAGATAAAAGGCAGCCGATACATTGCATAGTATACCTTCTATTTTTTTTAGTATGCTTATTATTCAGTACATTGAGAAGGAATGATTACTGGCTCTAACTTCCCACAACAAACAGTGAAGTTAATGGAATAATAAATTAAAGTAGTAGTAGTCCATATTATGTATAAAATAAATGTTAATACATACACATATGATATGAATGATTGATTCAGTTTCCCTCCTCCTCAGGAGCTCAGTGTCTCATCAGAGTGGTTGCATGAGCTGAGTTTTTATTAAAATGCATCAGCACTCTGAAGCTGCAAAACAAAAAAGCCACGCAGGTTTGTTAAGTGAATGAGAACGCTGTCAAGAAATGATGCTAGGGAGAATGAGAATGCTTTTGTCCCGTCCCTATGAGGGTAACCGTGCCTGTTGTTGCTGCTGCATGGAGGAAGGCTTCACACTTGACCCGTGGCTGGTCTTGGCTCTAAGGCACTTGGAAAGGAGAGCCATCAGGCCTTACTTAGTGTGTTGTTTATCTCTGGGCTGTCCTTGCAGCAGGCTTGTCATCCTATAAATGCTCATTGCTGGATATTTATGGTGGTAGTGCACAAGCAGCTTGTAGTGGTCTTTAGGATACCGCTGTAAGGGAGCTCTCTCCTGTCAGTGTGCGTTGGTTTTTTGTTGACCTGAACTCTTGTGGGTTCCCATCAGTGCTTTCTGGCTGACCGCTGTCCCCAGGCAGCCATGGGATGTGTGCCCAGCCAGGGTTTCCCAAGTGGGCCAGTCCTTTTGTGGGCTGAATGTCAGCAAACTGCAGGCTGCCACCTGCACTCATCGATTTCAGAAAGTGCCAGATCTAGCAGGGGAGGGAGCTATCAAACAGGGTCAGTCCAGCAACGCTGGAGAAACAAACCTAGCAGGGTGGCAAGAGACCTCCATCCACAACTGGGGGTGGGAACAGAGAGCTGGAGTCCATGGAAGGTAAGGATCCAAGAGTCTTTACCACAACACAGATGCTGATCCATACATAGTACAATGATAAAAGTCAACCACATTCTGAATTACAGGGGTGTAATTCCATCCCAAGGATCTGGTGACAACAGAAAGCACCTGAGCTCTGCTGCCCTGGTTTGACAACCGTATACACCTGGATGCAATTATAACCCTGTTGTATGGCTCAGCTGCCTGGCACTTTTTTCCTCCCTATGTATTAAACATTGAGGTAGAAGTTTCAACTGGCATTAAAACACATGGAAGAAAATGAACACAATCTTAGTGGGCTAGTAGTCCAATGACCTTCCAATTTAAAAAAAAAAAAATCATAAAGTGGCTATAAAACAAGTAATTGAAGTAACAGAAGCAAAATAATTCTAAAAATATCATACAAATAGTATTAAAAAGTACAGTAATGAGTTGCAAGACACTTGCTTGATCTACTGGCTTAAAATAAATGAACCAGAGACATTTTGTTTTTAAATTCTCCCTCTGCAACCCAATGGCAGAAGCAGAAGTTTGTGGTATCAGATACATTCTGGTATCCAAGAGTACATTATGAATTCCTAAAGGTATTAACCGTTTTGAACAATGATCTAAATATAGGTCATTTGTTCTAGTTGGCTTCAATGGAACATTGCTTTTCTTTCCTATTAAAAATACATGTTTAAGTATGTGTATATACATACGTGTCTATTGCAAAAAAAAAAAAAAAAATGCATTCCTTCTTAAGTTTATAAGGAAGCTGAAAATAATATAGCAGTAATAATAAACTTTACAAGGAGACCTAAATGATTTACTGTTCATATGATACTTAAATACAAGGAGCACAAATCAGCAACATAGTATTTTTGTGCACTTTACAACCCCTGTAATACTAAAACAAGTTTATATTAATACCTAAATGAAAATAGTTAAACTACTGCTGTAGGGGCTGCTGTTAGTTACCTCTACTGTACTCAAAACCACTGAGTAAACAAGCTCCAAATTTCAGTTAAAAGAACTTGGTTAGCTTGAATTTCATCCTATTGATTTAATTATTGGCAGGAATGTGCAAATACATTCAGTGTAAGAGAGCTGTTAAAGCCAAAGGGAAAAAAAAAATTCTTATATTCTTACAGCTATTTTACAAGAAATACTAGATGTTCCAGCTTTAACACTACATTTTTAAATCAGGGAAAAAAATCCATGAGTAAGGAAGACAGATACTGTTTACGAGTCTTCAAGGAGAACATTTCACTGACATTAAAGGCAACTTTGCAGACTCACTTGAAATGTATCAATTTGTAATCTACACATTTACAGGGGATGCTCTGCTCCGAAAGCTGTTTCCCAATCTGTGCCAAAGCATGTGAGGCTGCGTGGAATACTTCTGATGATAGACCTCCAGGCTCTGTTTCTCCATAATTGATTTAGTTATTAGTTATGCAGGCAGAGAAGAGATCCCTGAGGCTTGGTAAAACAGTATTCAGTTACTAAAAGCCACCCTTTGTGAATTAATGTCATCCTACCAGTTCTTTCTGCTCATTATTCCTCCAAGTCTTGTTTTCCTGGACACCAGCTGTCACAGAGGAAGTCTCCAGCCTTTTCTTCTCCTGCCTCCCTGGCTGGCTGAAGTTGCACCAGCACGGTCTGGAGTGTCTCCTTCACCACCTGGATCTCCCTCTGCAGAGACTGTGCAAGCTTTATTAAGGAATAAATCGATAGGTGATTGGCAGCCCCTTTTCTCTTTCCAAGTTATTAAATAAATTGTTGTTCCGTTGCTCACACCAGATGGTCATGGCTATCTAATTGTAGCTTCAAATTCTTCCAAATTGTTCGGATTAAATATTAATACATTTCTCTCACTTGCTTTTAAAAAAAAAAAAAATCCAGGAAAAGTTCTCAAGTAGCATTATTTAGCACTCAAAAAAAAAAAAAAAAAAAAAAAAAAAAAAAAAACAGAAAGAAAAGAGGGGATAGGGGATATTGCTCCGATGCTGTTCTCATGGGAAGGAGGGAGATGAAGAAATTGTATTGTGGATGCAGCAGACCTAGCCCCTGGTTTTCCGCTGGATGGTGATTTTTTGAGCACCAGACATAGGGTGGCTCAGACCCAACAGCAACAGGAGTGGTCTGAGACATAAGAAAATTGACCAGAGCTAGTGTGGAGTTGGTGAGCTAGGCACTGTGTGCCAGGACAAGGGAGGGAAGTAGGGGGGTCTAGGCAAGGTGGCAAAATTAATCCTCTCTACTGTAAAGCAGAGAAAGTGTTTATGCCCTACTTATTTTCCATTGTCTAGTTCAGGTTTCCTGCCAGGCACTTAGAATGGCTAATGTCTTTGCCTCTTACGAGGTGCTGACCTTCCCCTTCCCTCTTTCCCCAGCTCCAAAATGACAGGGGGAAGGAATTGGGGATGGTAACCAACCTGTGAATGGGTGCAGCAGTGAGCAGACACCAGCAGGTAGGACCAGAGATACGTAGAGACAGGAGGCAGTAGCAACAGCTGAGACATGCACAAGATTTCAGGTGGCTGGTCTTCCTGGGGCAGTAGAGCTTTCTGTTTTGTTCACTAGTCTCTCCTGGGAATAAACACAGCTTGTACTATCAATAGATCACCCTTTCTGCAGATAAACTTACTCTTATGTCAGTGAGACTATCCACCTCTGAATCTAAGTACAAGGGCTGGACATAGCACACTAAGACAAACAACTTTATCCCCTCTCCCCTAGCTTACACAATGCAGAGAGCAAATCAAGAGGGAGCCAAATCAGAGAGAGAAACCAAGAACCAAGTCTATGTGAACAAAACTTAAGGCCCATCTTCAACCACGCTGAGAACAGCATTCCTTCCTGTACAGATACAGCTACAGGGCAAAGACCCCAAAAGGGGTTCAAGGGAAAGAGAAATAAGTTCATCCCTAGCAGTAAGTCACCATCAGGATTTCTGAGAAAACCAGAATGTGCTTCTTCATGGGAAATGAAACAGGTTGACATTGAAACAACTCGCTTTCAAAACCACACTGCACAGGGAGAATAATGCACAAGGACAGGCTTTATCCTTTACACAGCCCATCCATTATGAAATGTTGTTTTACCCGACCCTGATGTCAATGCAATGTCAAGAGAAAAAAGACACCCTCAGGTTATGCGACTGCAAAAAGTGAGCTTCTACTTTTGAAAAATTGTGACTACAGTGAACCAGAGGAAAGCCACACAAAACACTGCTTTTCCAGGCAGTCACAGTTATGCCTTTGAGAAGCCTTTTGGCTGCTTCTGATTCTGCTGTCACTTCCTCCAAAATTCATCTTTATGCGTTTATGTAACATTTGCTATGATGTTTTACTTTTAATTCATTCACCAGGAGTACTCATGCATACTTTCAATTTCTGGACAGCTCTAATGTAAAGGGATTCTGTCCCTGACTACTCAGTATCAGCACTAATGACTAATCAGTAACAGCAGCACACGCTCAACTTCTCCTATCCTAGGATCTCAAAGCACTGTACAAGGACAAATTAATTATGCCTTACAGCTTCTCTGAGGTAAGAAACATTATTATTCTCTTATAAGTGGTCCTGGACTGTCCACAACTCTGCAATTTAATCAAGAGACTCTGTTGAAAACCTGACTGTGAAAAGAGAAATTCTTCAGTTTATGAACACCATGAAGCCTCTGAAATTTAATTACTTCTGATGCGCAGTCTCTGACTACATGCTGTTATTTGTAATATCCCAAGAGATGACAAAATTCTTTTCAGGTATTAAAAAAAATGCAAAATTGAAACATTTCACTGCCAGTGGATCAGAAATCTTGAAGCATGAAGGAAAAGGAAGGAGACAAGGAAAGAAACTCTTAACCAACAGAAAGACAGAGCAACAAGAAAGATGACTGTGTAGTCTTACCTACAGTGAGTTTCAGTAAACTCACGAATAATACCACAGTCAGGTGTAGACCTGCAACTGTCAAACAAACCTTTATGGCTAGGCAAAATACATGACATAAGGCTGAGAATGGAATCTCTATCTGTATACAGACGTTACGTCTGGATGACCGGCTTTATCCATTTTAAAAACAAAAAAAAATTTAAATGTGTATGGGTCCACATGCAAATGTTGAGCCAGTATCAAAGGCCAGAGCCAAACCAAGTTTCAACAAGGAATGTTTTCTGGTTCTGCTATCTTCCAGTAAAAAAAAAAAAAAGGCAAAATCTCTCTGATGTCTAACAAGCAGTAAGTTAAAGTAATTGGAAACAGCGTCACACAAACCCAATCCATTTTCTGCAACAATGGTGCAACACAAACATACTCTTATTTGAAGCTTTTCACCTGTTTGACTTCCTCTGTCTTTAAAAAGTCTTGAGGAAGATCGGTCAGTATTTGGAGCATGTCTGGCACAGGACTGATTTAACGGACTGGAGCATCCTTCATATGAGGAGAGGCTGAGAGAGCTGGGACTGTTCAACCTGGAGAAGAGAAGGCTCGGGGGAACTTATTGATGTGTATAAATACCTGAAAGGCAGTAATACAGAAGAGGGAGCCAGACTCCTCTTCTCAATGGTAAGAAGCAACAGGCACAAATTTAAAAATAGGAAATTCTATCTGAACACAAGAAAGCATTTCTTTACTGTGAGGGTGGTCAGCTACTCACATAGTAGCATAAATAGCATAAAAGTTGTGGAGTCTCCATCCTTGGAGATATTCAAAACCTTACTTGACATGATCCTGGACAACCAGCTCTAGGTGTCCCTGCTTGAGCAAGCAGATTGGACCAGATTACCTCCACAGGTCCCTTCCGACCTAAATGACTGTGATCCTACACAGCATGTGCCAAAAGACCTGCAAAGGGGTAAGTCATTTCAGTGTTTAATTGGAAAGACCCATGTTTCAGACTGAAGGCAAAGATGCACACGGGTGGAAAAGCACTGACCTACCTCACGGCACGACCAAGAAAGGTGGAACCACATTCTCTCAATGTGACACACACTGGGAAGGAACCACCACCCTGTCACCCAAAATTAAAATCAAAGAGGACACCATTGCTAATTCTTACTCTTGTGGGATCCCAAAATTTCCTACAGGTGAGGTACAGTCAGGGCCTGAACTCTACTCTCCTGATTCTGTGGAAAACCTACACTAGTGTAAAGCAAGAGGTACATGAAAGCCTACCATATCATAAACGTGAAGGATTAGCAATGTGACCTGCAATGCTTAATAAATGTTTAGGCACAAAATTCTGTTTTCAAAACAACTTTAAAATGTCCATTTTATGGCATGGGGGGGAGGATTGTATGCTTTTAAAATAATAGTATAGCCAGGTTTTCTTCCAACAAAAGCATTTGCACCAGGAGGAACTATTACATGCATTCAAATTGTCTATCAAAACGCAACTGCTAATTAAGAACAAAAATGACTGTGAAATTGCAATATAGGCTCCATTTAATTTTACTGGGAATTCCAGGCCTTTACTGTCAGGAAAGTAACACCTCTCATCAGTTCTGCAGACACCAGAATGAGTCACCTCTCCTCCTTTGGTTTTTCCAATTAATGATGTGGACTGTTTTCATACACTTTCCAATGATTAACTTTAATTGAACGTTTTGTGGGTTTATTTGGTTATACCACACTGAAGTTAGCAAATATGTCATAGTGCTCCAGATGAGCTCTTCTCCACACTCCCCCATTGTTTGATGCTTTTTATACAAAAGTACAGTTTAATATTTACTGTGGAAAGCTTCAATATTAAATGAGAATCCCAAGTGGGTCTGTGCAAATACTCAGGACCAAGAAATATCACTGGATTTCTCCTTTGTTCAGGTTGTGCTGACAATTACAACTAGCAGCACAGTTGATTTAAGTGTTCTGTGCCATCAAAATGTAGAATGAAAAACAGTGACATCTGGGATTTTTCTTCTAATACAAACTTAATTATTAATCAAAGCTATGACACACACTAAACATTGGCAAATGGCTCAAGAGCATCAGGAATTTATTTTTCTCAGTGGGGTCTTTAAAAGTATTCTAATAATAAGACAACAGTACTAATCTACATATGTGCAGCCCCCAGTCAGATTTTTGACCTAACACAGTTTGTAGGATTTATATATAAGACAGTTTTTAGGGGGGTGAGGAGAAGGGCAAAAATAACCAAAAACCAGGAGTTTGAAAACATAGCCTGCCTTCATTACAATTTCAGATCTTTAAAGATGCTACTCACAGAGTGCTACAGATTTTTAACGAAGACTGCATAATTGCCCAACATTTACGATAAAAAGTAATTTCATTTAAAATCAAATGAACTACAGTGCAAACAGTATCTCCATCTATTAATAATTGGTTCTTCTACTGAGGCTAATTATTGGCACCAGTCTCAGTCCTGGTTCCTGCAATACAGACTAGTTACCTATAAGCAAAAGTTTACTTTATAGGCACTGGGCAGTTTTTAATTGAAAACAAAGAAACAAAAAAACTATCTACAGGTCTGTAGCACTGTAGTAGTTATTCTCATTCCTTTTTTGAAGCACAGCACAGTGATTACATGTACCAGATGGTAACATTTTATGCACATTGATCTGGACTACCTCTGAAATAGCAACTGAATGTTAATGAGTGGTAGCTGAACTGCTGAAGTGCTTCTCTCTATGTCCCTATGTTTTAAACATGGTTTCTTATTGTGTAACTGATGGTCTTGCTAGGAGGACCGGGATATCACAGGGTGTGCATTTCTGCATTTAGATAATGTGAACTGAATTTCACCGATAGGGGAAATCAGATCTGTATCAGACAACTGTGGCTAGGAATGAGATTAATCTACAACTCTCCTCAACTTCTAGTGATTAGATCTTTATCTTTGCAGCTTTCTCATCCAGTTTCAGCAGCTACAAAGAAACATACATGGTCCATAGAAAATACAACTAAATACTATTATACATGCAGTGTGTTTTCTTCAGGAATCAAAAAATCTTTCTTTCAGTTTTTTGCACCTTGCATAGCAAATAATAACTATGATAGGACCTGTCTTAGTGAACAGGTCTGAATATGAACTTAAGTCTACTGCAAAGATGGGAACAGAACCCATAAATCCAAGCCTCAGTGTTTTTCTACTAGAGTTAATGTGTAAAGTTCATTTGAGAGCAAACATACCTATGGGAGGAAGGACTCTGCACATATGCAAGACACATACGTGCACGTAGTTCTGAAAAGAATGGAGTCGAGGGAACTAAAACTGCAACTAAGCATGTATGCTGCAAATATGATCTACAGAATATTGCAGACTGTCCTGTGGCAAATACAAGAAAATATTTTTTTTTGTACATTGAAATGCTTAGAAAAGATTTGAAGTAGTGACAAATTAGTGACACTTTTTTTTTTTTTTTCCTTAAAGCTTTTCATGCCAATAACTTTAAAGAAATCGGGTTTCTAGAAAACAAACTTTGGAATAGTTGGCAATAGATGCCTAATTACCTAAAACAAGGTAGTAGTTCCACGTGCTCTATTGATTCTTGTTTCTAGTTTTGCGCTACAGCTCTCTACACTCTTTCCTGGAGGACTGTACACTTCTGTTTGGGAGAAACCGAATCCTTCTTGGTTTCATTATCACCTCAGCTCACCTTCAGGTGCCTGCTAATCTCTCCAAACCTGAATGCATTCATCTTTCTTCCTTATCTGCTTGTCTACTATCTCTTTTCCATTACAAACTAATGAACTAAGTACTCTCATCTTCTTTAGTCTCATTGGTTCTTATTCTCTTTTCCCTTTCTTAGAAGAATAAAATCTCTTGTGTGTAGTATTTTTTTTTGTTCGTTTGTTTTGTTTGTTTGTTTTTTATGAAAATCATAAATGAAAAAATACTCTGTGCTCTTAAATTTTGAAAAATTTCCACAGATGAAGGCCCAACAAATGCCTCTGTAAAGGTTAAGCAATCTTCAATCAGATACTGAATGACAGATGAAGCACAGAAAGAGATAAGAGTGCTTTATAAGACATCTCATCTGGTCACTTGCACTGGAGTGTCAGAGGCAGATTAGATTGCATAGGATACCATATGATGCCTCTGATGGTCATTTTTTTTCAAAAGGTAAAGAAAGCCAAATTACATGTGACAGTATACACTGTCTGAGTCAATGATGTAGCATTTAATTTAACTAAATCATGCTGAGAAATGCATGTGTGTCGATGCTTAATTTTGGTGCACTAGTTATTCACTTTTGTGTGCATTACCAACAAAAGGACTGTAACAGTAGAATAAAAGTGTTTCAGTGCCTAATTTCACTTTACAAAGAACTAACTATATTGTGCTGAAATCAATTAAGGCTGGATCAGACCACAGTGCAAATGCACTGTAGGTAAACTTGCTACAACAAATACTCCCACTTCAGCAAGACAATCAATTCTTCTTGTCTTAATATATTTAATCTACCTTAAGAACTAGTACTCTATGTGAATCTGAAAGGCAAATATTTCACATACATACTTACTTAGATATATATCTACAGATACATCAAAAAGGATATGAATAACTCCTTCATCAACTCTGCAGACTGAAGTTTGCAGTTGGTCTTCCAGATGCACCAATTTCTCACTTATTGCTTCACATTTTTCATCCAACTCTGTGGAAAATATGAAGAACTCCTAAAGGAAGTTGAAAAAGAAAATAAAGCATGTTTGCTGATGATTATACATTTCTACATATTTCCATCAAATTAAGGGCAAAATAAAATATTAGTGATGGGATATGATATTTTGCAGTGCTAAGATATTGCCTGAAACCAAATTCCGGTTAAAGAGATAAAAAGTTGTTACTATATAATAATTTGGTGATTTATATGGAATGGAATGTGCTTGTGGTCGCAGTCTATTTCCCAGCAGAAAAAAAGTCATGATCTCACTTTCAGCAGAGGATTAAAGGGGTGTGAAGACTGAACTGCTCTCCCTCTCCCCTGTTGTCTCACCACAGCAGGGGAGGGAAAACTCATGCTGACTACACCATTTAGGTTCCTAAATTTCAAGTTGTTTTTGTAAATATGATTTACACATTTAGGCCATTTCAACATTTCAAGAAGCATCATTTTTAGCATCTCACATAAATACAAAAACGCACTTGCCTTTTGAAGAAAAATCTGGCTAGAATACTCGGGGACTGTTCAACTGATCAGAGAAAACACATCGAAGTCTTACAGAATACAACATGAAACTACACTTTGTTACTATGTTATGGTGAAATAAGTATAAATTTTCAAAAATAATGGTTGTCTACCTAGACCTTTATATAGGCAAAGGCTTTTTCTATTTTAAATCAAGTATTCTAAACCCATTACAAAGGCTGTTCCTATAGATTTGCTTGCTGTCAGATATACTGCAGAAGGGTAATTTGTATCTTTTATATTTTGTATTGACTTCCTCTTTGAGAAATGACTCAAATAAACAGCATAACTGAGTGGGGAAAAAAATCAACCAATTTGTGCAGCACTGAGATTAGCCTTTCACCCTCCAAGGCATCATAGTGCTGTCTACAGTGAAATACAGGGGACATCTGTAAAGAAAAGATTATGGTGTCAGGATGAAGTTTGGCTGGAGCTACATTGAAAAAAACAGATCATTCATCAGCTGGAATACAGACAACTGAATTTTCTCTAGACCTAGAGTATGTACTCATCTACAGCCTGCTACATATGTGTCCATATACAAATATCAGAAAATTTTTGCTCCTTTGAAGAAGTATTGGAGTCCTTTGCACTGATCCATAATATCATGCATCGGTGGTTGTTTGAGCGAAATCAAGTCTTCAGTCAATGAAATTGTGCCAAAAACTGTTGGAATGCTGCCCATTGGGAAAATCTGATTTTTGGTAAACACATTTACCAGACCTCAAGTTTGTGCTACCCTTAGTGTTTGCGTCACGCAGTGCGTACGTAGAGTCAAATGTCAGAAGAGGTCTGCTTGCTGGTACATCCTCTGTTACAGCACAGAGCTTTGACCTTTTGCCTTCCTATGTCTTCTGCCAGACACAGCTATTCAACAGATCGTATGGGTATGCAACAAGCTCAAAGCCTGGACAAGTGAGCTGGAAACAGGTTATGTTGCAAATGCCCACAGCTTAGAGGCAGAGAAGCACAACGTGAGAACCAGCCAGCTGAGTCCCTGGCTCTGTACGTGATACCTGAGCAGCCAAATTCAGAGTTATCGAGTATCAGAATCTACAACAGAATTCAACAGAGTTTATAGGTGTAAAATTGACCCATTGTTTTCAAAATAAGAACAAGGTAGGAGAACATGCACATTCTCCCTACATCGACTAGGAATGTCCTTGTCTCTAGACTGAGGATGAAAGATGAGGAACAAGTCTTCCATCCAGCTGTTCAATCGTTACTCAATAAAACAGCAGGACTCCATATGCTTCTAGGGAGTGGGATAACCCAGGCAATTTATATCAACAGAAAGCTTTTCATGAATCACTCTATGACACTGACACACATGCAAGAACAGATGACAGTTGTCTAAAAGAACTTAGGTCTCATGCTAGGAAGAAGAGAATCAGTAAATTGTAAGTAAAACTTGCCTGTTCTGAAAGAACATCTAAAGTGATGGCCATTCTGGAGAAAGCTCAACTTCTGAACACTTTTCCATGGCAGTTCGTTACCCATGGAAAATCAGATCTTCACTTAATCATCATCTCAAAGGCAAGAAAAACAGGACAAAAAACATGCAGTGCCACCCCATCATCAGTTAATTTAGGAATTTATATTTAGGAAGAACAGCTTTTATTAACACACAAGCTCTTCAGGACTGCTCTGACAGACAAAAGCCACAAACAAAGTTTTCAAATCAGACTCTTCCTACAGCTTGTGTACTTAGGCAAAATGAGTTAGTCCTGTACAGATCCCGAAGAAGTGGTATCTTATAGAAACTTGTAAAAAGCAGGCTTTAGCTCTTGTAACATCAATATATTGTATACTTTTGTCTGATCCACTTACTGCTTTTATCAAGGGGATATTGTTGACAGTAGGACAGTGTATCCAGAGAACTGGTTAACAAACTAGCACTGCTACTGGTGGCTGTAAGAGATCTATTTCTTACACTTTAAAATGGCCCTGTTTCCCAGCTAGTAGATGCAAACACAAGGAGTTCACTGAGCAGCTAATCCAAATGATAAGTGCACTGTCTGCATTTGTTTAGACCTGCTGTAAACATCCACAGTGGAAATTTTTCCCTAATCAGTGCCAGTGAGCATACAGGGCAAATCGGATCTCCTAGACCTACCCCTTCTCTGCACTTCAGATGGGATGAGAGATGCTGACAAGGGACAGTGCTTAGAGGCATGGTTGGCAAAGAAGGCTCCAAGTTGCAAGTATGGCCTAGTTCTAAGGTGGTCAGGCCCTTAAAACTCAAGATAGAATATAATTACAGCCTCAAATTCACATTGAAATTCACCAGTAAATGTGTGCAGCTACCTAATCTGATTTCACATTTGACATTTTCTTTTCCTTTTAAAATAAAACTTTACAGTCAAGTAAAGAAAGGTCCCAGGAATGACAGAAGGAAGCCATGATCCAGCCCTCAAGCCCCTGGGACTTCAGGTGAATGCTAATTCTGTATCAAAGGCATCTCACAGTGCTTTGCATCAGTACTCACCCATATTTGGGGCTTCCACCCTGCTGCAGTTTCTGACAAGGAGTCTACTGGTGAGCTAAACATGCTCAGAAATAAGATTCTGTACTTCTTACAGCCATTCACATTAATTCCTCCGTCAACTAAATACTTAGATTCTCCCTTGGAGTAAAATTTCCGTTCTAGCTCACATGTAACAAATACAGTAAATCTTCCTGATTTATTACATTTTGAATACACAATGAATTACCTAAAATGTAACAGAAATCGTGTTTACTTTGGAAACTAAGATAAATGAAAAATGAGTACTAGGAATAATTGTGTGCTCAATGAAGAATTTTTCCATCAATACAGAGAAGCAGGGAAATCTAAATAAGTAGAAATCCAATCAAACTTATTTAGGTCTTTGCACACTTGTACCCAATTTAATCGTAACTGTATGGTTATGGCTGCTCTGCGGTGTAACTAAAGTATCTCCATAAGGTAGATGTTACATTTTGTTAATCTTAAAAACTTAATGTGCATTCTGCAGCTTTAATCTAGCAATAATAGTGTATGGATGAACTATTTTTGCATCTGTATGACACAGAACTGCCTTTTCAGCTGAAATGAGAAGATCCTCCATAGTTTAGACAAGCATCGTCTCTCAAGGACGTACTCACAAACATTAAGGGAAAAATGCAGGAGAGTTATCATATAGACTGTATATAATCATACATGGATTATATACTGAACACGTATATAATGGCCATTCTTATTTTGGATTGGAAGGATGTGGTGGTGCAGACGTTTATAACTTTGGTTTAGGTACCCTAGTTTAATATCAAGAGCTATACATGTGATGGTAAAAACATGCACTGCTCTCAAAAACATACAGGAAGAATTCTAAATATTCAATCAATTCCACAGCTCCTGTCCCTGGACCCTCATATGAAAAAAAAGTATGCTAACCCAGAGAACTAGATAGGAAAGGTCCCTCTCAGAGCCTTCCATGCCTACTAACATAACCGGTATCATTTTTATTTGGCATTTGTCTATATAAACAGGAAACCACTGTCAGTGACACACAAACTATTCAGAACAGCTCCTGGTTGGAAAGTGGCACTTCACACTGATCAACATCTTTGAGAGGAAAGAGGACTCTGCCTCCAGCTCAGCATATTAATAAAACACAATTCATCCAAGCTCATAGGTTATGTCAATGCTACAAGCTGCTCTAAATCTTAAGACTTCTTTGGTTATTTCTGCACTAACAGCGCTTTTAGAAAGCAGCTAGCAGGGACTGCAGCAGTCAGGAAAGAGCTGAGATGCAATTTTGCTTTATGGATTTTTCTGTGAATGGGTATATAGCTGGTTGGGATTTATTTTTTATTTCTAAATCCTTAAACAGGTTAAAATGGTACAAACGTGGGTCTGACTTGTTATTTGTTATGGTGGTAACTGAAGAAATTCTTCTGCCTTCTCATGCAAAATAAAAATTCTTATTCTGTCCCAGACGCTGCATAGCATCAGTGCATCGAATTAAGAGCAGAGGAAATGGCTTCCACTTTAGTCTTCTGCATTTCATTTTACCCTTTTACAAGCCATTTTAGTCACCTATGAGCAACAGCTCCTCGACAGCATTACTCGAGTAAAATGTTTGGTCAGCTTTTCCAGTGTAAACTCCTTCTGTGCTCTCTTGGATCCAATTCAGCAATTTTATACGGAAGAATCAGTATTCTAGTAGCTAGATTAATCTAACTCTATTAGGGATTAGAGCCTCTATTAGTCTGGTTGTTGTGCTGAGAAGCAGGATTCCCAGATAAATCCTTAAAATTTGTTCTTAATACACAGGAACTTTTTAGGAGTTGCCTTGCTTTAAACTAGCAGTATCATAACCCTAACAAAATAAGAAAAATAGAAGCCTTAAAAGACCTTATGCAAAACATCACAGCCAGATTTTTTTCACCTCTACTAAATCCTCTAAGAGTTAAAATCATTCAAAGCAATATAAGTAACAACTACAAAAAGCTGCCCTTGCAGACAGATACTTTTTGTTACGGCACAAGGCTTAGAACAGTGACTTATTGTTTGCAGAAGTGCTGCATGCTTGCCCTCACCCCTAGCAGAAGTTAATGGAAATTGTGAGCACTTGAAACTCCAAAAAGCCAGGCTAGGGCATCTCTTAAATCATTTCTAGAAACAAAATGGAAATGTCCATATGCTTGTCCTGCTTGAGCAGATGCTTCAGTCACATGCTGGCTACATGTGTGTGCCCTTGGTTAGTGAGCTGCATAGCCACAAAGTGTCTGAAGTGAAGGAAGCCTTTGCCTCTGCCCTGCATCCCAGAATTGCTGTCCTGTGTGCACTGTCCTGGGCAGGTGCTGTAGGTGAGAAGGGCAAAGCAGCCACTGACAGCAGGCCTAATCTCATACTCTGAAAATAATGCTCCTTACTCCCAACCACCGCCATCCTAGAATCATGGCAAGAGCAATCAGGGCACAACAAAGGGCCACAAAAGCCCCCTCCGTGGTTTGTGGTGAGATCAAGCACACCGTTACTGCCCTCAACTGATGCCTGTCCATACAGCTCTCAGCAGCTGACAGGGATTTTGTAGTTCCAGCTGTCAGGGCAGAGCTTGCTCCAGGGCTTAACCATCCTTACAGCGAGCAAGTTTTCCTAATCCAAACTTCCCTTGCTTGTTTTCATTTCATTTTATCCTCACGCAGCACACAATGACTGATCGTTACCCTCTTTACTATTATTTTTTCTGTGACGGAAGATTTTGACTTTGACCAGACCAAGATTTCTAAACATTTTGTTTGTATTCATTTCTTTCTTTTCTTCAGCATGTCCCTATCTTCCACACAGGGATACCCAGACCAGTGCCATACTCCTGTGGAGGCTTTGACATTCTCAGCTAAGCACAGTAATTATTTCTTACAACTGACATTCCCATTAATGAAGCTGCAAATGACTTTTGCCCGCCTTTGCAACAGGATCAAGGTAATGAATCCCACTCTGTTTGCAATCCACTATAACCCCAGATTCTCATTCCGCAGTATTGTCATCTTAGCTGCTATTTACCATCTGTATACGTAAACACAACTTTTTTTCTGCCCTGAGTGCAATTTGCACCTGTCTTTTAACATATCACATCTTATTGATTTCAGGCTAGTCTTTCAATCTATCAGGAACATTTGGAATTCTAATCCTAATTGAAATTACATTGGCTGGCACATAGACTCCTGGCCTATCTCCTTTTTAAAGGCAAATACCAACTCTGCCTTTTACTGATCCCTTGGGACTTCAACTTTCCTTTAGGAGTTCTCATAGAAGCTTGTTAATGGTTTGGAGATTGTTTTTCTTGGCTCCTATGCACTTCAGAAGGAATTTCATCAGTCTAGCCCGACTTCAGTGCATCTCACTTACCTTCAGACCCTTCACCATGTTCTTCTCTTGCTACCTTGTGGTGAATACTAACAGCATTACATTTATAATGGTTTATTATTTTTAGAAAGACCTCAAACTAAGAAAATAAAGGAAAGAAAAAGTTCTGCACTCTGCCCTCATTTTATCTTCTCACTTAACTTTCTTATTCAAGGACATACCGATGCTTTCTTTCAGCTCTCCCTTACAGACAGCTTACCATTGAAGTCTCCTGCCAGTATGCATCTCTTGCTTACTGAAACTTAGTGTGTACTGTGGTCTTCCTGGTTCGCTCTTATAGTGTGCACTACTCTTTCACAGGGTTATCGTTAGCAATACCTTTTCCTTTTCTTTCAGAATTCTTATGGGCCACTGAAGAGTCTCTGACATGGATGGATACATGGTCTGTAACTGCTTGCTCTTTTCTGCACCAAAAGAACATGTTGCCTTATTAGAAATATGGTGTCTTCTGGAGGGTACTGACGATCATCTGCTGTTTCCTCCTACCTGTTGTTTCCCTGATTTTCTTTCATGGAGGTGGATCTCTGACTTTCCACAGAACTAGGATCAAGGATGTTCCCCAGTTATTTCTGCTCTTATCATCTTCCACTTACAGACTGCTAGCTTGTTCCATCAGCCTGTTTATGCACATTTAGGAGACTTCAGCACTACAACATGCTCCTGTTTCTCATATGCAACAACTCAGGCATGAAGCTTTCCAGACAGCTGTTTTGCAACTGTGAGCTACCTCCCCCACCATCACGTGCTTTTCCCACATTCCCTTTGCTTGCACCAATCCTTTTCCCTCCTCTGCAGGGATACAACAACACATGGGAGTGTTAAATGACTCATCAAAATTACAGCCTGATGCTGGCAATCCTTCCCTTCGCATATCTTCCATTACAGCTATGGAGGAGCATCCTTGGAAAATCATCTCTGCGAGAATAGAGTTCTCCATTGCCTTCCAGCACCCTGCTGCAGTCTGTGTGACAGCAGTCTTCCCATTCTCATCTCTAGTAGATTCAAGATCTTCCCTGAGTGCAGGCTTCCTAAAATCAGTACAGACTACTGCATCGACTCATTTAATTAAACTGGGACAATTCCAGTTCCTGCTGTGGGAGGATAAGGCTATTTACCGACTTACAAATAAAAACTCACAGTGGGCCAGGACTTGGAAGAGAAACAAAAGCACCAAATTGTTTTCTAGTGTCCACGTCCCGCTGTGCTAGGAGTCAGCATAGCTGGGTATCATTTATAGGTGGTTGGTAGTATTGTTCGCTCTGCTCCTGAGTCACTAAAATGCAACAATGTGGAATGAGTAACGGAGCTCTCCTGCAGGCAACGGGGAGACTGACAAGGATTAAGGGACCAGAGCGTTAAAGGAACATTTAGGCAAAGCCTTGACAGGGCAGAGAGTGCTGACAGTTTCATAGATCCTTTATAAAGCTGTCTACAAGTCTACCTCAATCCAGCTGTGGCAGCGTGGTAGAGCCTGGCTTTCTAACTGATTTCCATTTCCTTTATTTATATTATTGCTCTTGATTCTCTTTATTTATTTTTTCCCCTCAAAACTTCAAAAGGGTAAGGTTCCTCTGCCTGCGTAAGATATTAAGCTCTTGCTGAAGACTTCCCTAGCAGTACCCCTGCACGCCTGGCTGCTCTGGCACATACATAAGCCCAGCATGCATGACACTCTCATGTCCTGGGCACATCTCCTGCTAAGCAAAGGACAACTTCTTTACTGAGGGTCTGGGTGTTCAGTGCATCTCACTGCTGCACACAAGCACACAGTAGAGCTTTCATAAGTAATTTTTAGTCTCAAGCAAATATTTTGTCACCTTGGCATCTATCACTACCAGCGTTCCTCTATGCTGCCTTTTTGGCAGTAGGGCTTTTTGATACCTTTATTCTGTGGGACTACTCACTCCTACTTCATGTCATCCATGGACATAAGCACCTGCAGCTTTGCTTTAATTCAAAGCAAAATTCACAGTTGAGAGAGTTTTTTTGCATTTTGTGGTGAACATTTTTTTGCACAGTTCACATCCACTGTCAAGGATTTCCATTTTCATTTATGCTGAATTCACACAAAGCTAAGCAGTCCATCCGAGGCATGTTCTCATGTCAGTCCCCTTGTATACAAGGTCAACATCCGAGGTTGGTCTTGCAGTAGATTATCTTTCCTGGAGCATTCCAGCTGCTCCACAGCCTTTGGATTCATTGGTGAGGATCCAAAGAAATATCTCATATGAATAGTTATCCCAAATTGCAACTTTCTTCTGGTTTTGTGTGTGTTGTTTTTTTTTTTTTCATTTGCTTGGCTAACTCCTTGTCCCTTGTACTTGTCAGGTGGCATGCATACTAATATGGGAGGTGAACTGGGGGTTACTTACTCATGTAATTAATTTGTTGGCTGGACAAAATGCATGGATACTAAATTTCCTTAATATGTAGGCTTCAACCCAAGGCATACTGATCACACTGAATCCGTACAGCTCCTTTAACCACTGTCAATCTCCTTACACATATATTACCTAAACTCTTAGTTTGTATGTAGACAGTAACAAGCAGATTTTTCTCATCACTTTCATAGGGCATCTTATATTACTCAATTATCCTGGACTTTGCTCAAATATATAGACTATGATCTGACATCTTTTTATTTATGAAAATAGAGTAAAATGACAAATATCAGTTATTTTTATTCAGACAAAAATCTTATTGATATGTGTTCTGTTCTATGCTACTATACTTTCCAAATAAATTCAAGAGGATTTATAAAGGCATTTTTAGTGGTACACAAGAAGCCAAGTAAAACATCATGATTTTGTTCCATTCTTAAGCATTATTATGGTGCTACAGTGAGGTTGGCTAACTATAATTGGTTCTACATTTCCCCAACATATCCTTTCTGTTGTTCATTTGAATTAAAAGCACTGGCAAAGTGAAATTTAACTATAAACTCTCTGAAATATGCAGCAATTTTGCCATTATCTTCGATGGAAAAAAAAGAATGAGCCAACTCTGATTGTGCCTGTGTTGTTTTTCTAAATGCTTACATACTACATAGTGATTTTGCTCTCAAATTTTTACCAAAAGGTAACACTATAAGAACAGGTATCATTAGTTCTAATTCAACCCCAGAAAAGTCTGTACAGTGTCACCACTTTATACTGCCTAGAAAACACTTACCTCAGATAAATGACCCTCTGCTCCAAATGAAATGTCTTCCACAACCTGTTGCAGATAAGTTATTAAGTATATGGTACATACATGTGTAAACATTAATATTTCAATGGAACTTACAAAAACAGCATAGCACATAAAAAGTTATATAAGCTGAACAATTACATCATTTTGCTACAGATGTATGAAACATTTCAATTGCTTTTCAAATGGGGCCGTGGCAGCCACCCAATATTTAAAGCTAAATTTGAATACATTTTATTAAAGCCTGAATTTTGGCTTCCCTGTTAAAACCCACATGGAACACTGCCTCTAAAACTGAAAGACTAAATATAGATTGAGACAAACTTCTCTACCAAGCTCTTACTGATCTAAACACCATTCAGAAGTCTACAGAAATTTTCTGGCACAAACCCTCTAAATGATTTTGGGCAGGAGATTCTGCCCCCACTGATGGTTTTTATTAGTAACATGTGGTAACTACAGTTCCTCTTTCAAAACTTACTTTGTATGTAAAGTCTGTAAGAAATTGGGCAATTTTTCACTGATTGAGGAGCAGTCTAAAAATTTCATGTTAACGTTCCTGGAAAATCATTAATACTTATCTCAAACAACAATATTGGTAATATCTAAATAAACAGCTATAGGGATAGTGCTTTGATAGGGCAATACTTAGTATCACAGGTATGTATGTATATGTATAATACAGTAGAAAATCATTACTCTTGCATAAGACCATTACAATTTCTGCATATTTCAACAGTCTATATGAAGAGAAGCTGTTTAGATGTATTTTACCTACCATACTCATTTTCTTATTCTATTTTTACTGCAACATACTTGTAAGCATTAAACTTACTGAGATACTGTTATCTCTGTCTAAAGAGTTAGCGTGTTTACCAATAGATATGACAGTATCACTCGCAGCTAAGGGGCATCTTACTGCACAACCACATGTGTGACTGTACAACAATGATCTGATCATTGTATACAAGCCAGCTTCCTGTTTTTATAGCAACCCTTTCCAGCTTGGATTAATACAGAAAACATTCAAACACTGACTTCCACTGATGCTTAATGCTGACATTCAAAAAGATGATTAAATTTTAAGTTTCCAAATTACATTTGAAGCTCCACAAATACAATATTTAATTAAAACTCAAATGAATGCACAGTTTATTTAGCTTTCTAAAGGCTTTGTCCTTTACACATTGCACATTTGCCTCCTGGATCACAGGCTATCTCAATGCACAGTAATGAGCTGCAGCCCGCTAACTGAGGCTTTCTTGTTCCTTGCTATTGCTAAATTCTGAAAAATGTTGTGTCATATGCTGTGATGACTTCTTTTTAATGACAGACAGTACATTAAATATTATAAATATTTCATAGCTGCTCAATTAATATTACTTAAAACATTTAATATCTTCAAAACAGTGAATAAAATGAATGCTTTACAATGATAGAACCTTCCCAACATTAATGCTTTCAAAAAGACTTCTAAACATCTTCCCAGATGGCAAAACTGAAGTATGCAGAGGTGAGGAAAGAAAACCAACCCTTGCTCTTACCTCTTTTCTCGCTTCAGTAACAAGTGAAAATATGAGAAATGATCTACAAAGAATTCTGATGGGAAAACTACCAAAAATGCTGACTTACAAGAAAGGTAACACTACTGAATTTTGGTTTTTACCTTGTAACTTTAATCACCTCAATTTTCTTGAAATCTAGTAGGTGTTTCTTTCCTTCATAGTGATTAAGAGGGAACACTGCACAGCATGCCAGATAGCAGAAGAAGAAAAAAGGATAGGTCAGGAACTCAAGCCTGCGGGTACACACATACTCATGTTCATCAAGATACTTGGTGTTAGGGAGGTCCCAGCACACACACATCTCTATGTTTATTAGTTATCATCGATGCTGCTAGCATTATTAAAAGGCGTTGATTACACATACATTATCAACAAACAAAAAATAAAGCAAGATTTCATAAGTAGTGGAATAAGCAGGCATTAATGTCTGAAGAGAAATGAAACGCTACTGCATACTTTAGAAATCGCTCACATATTCATATATATGCATCTAACTACATATTATCGACCACAGCAACTTCACTCACGTGCAACCTGAGCAATATTACTTGCAGTTTAAAAGTATGGATCATTTCTGGGATGAAAACTAGAACCCATCTTGAATTCCTCAGAGACTCGGGAGAAAAATCAATCTCAGTTAGCAAAAGACAAACTAGAACTGCACTGGCAGGGCACCTCATTTTCAGCAAAACAGCCACTACCTGGAGAACACACGCTTACATGAAAAATCAAGAATCTATTTTAACTTCATTAGAAAACAAGCTGACTTTGACAAGACTGAGACTAAAAGTACTGTCTACAAGTCTGCGTCAGCACTTTTAAAAATACTATATTCTAATAAATTATCTGTAGCTGACAAGGGTACACCTTAATTTTAAGTAACTCAGATTGTTTCAGGATTAATTTTACTGGCCTCACTTTATTTAATTTTGACCAAAAAATTAGTCATGATGTTTCAGTAACCTGAGCTGCCAAACCATGTGATTGTCTTCCTTGCTTAACAGTCAGTTTTACAAAGGAAGCCTGACTTGCAGGACTATTTGGGGTATGCCATAGTCTGCTGCATAAACAAACTGAGAAAAATTTCTCTACTGTCTTAGAAAACACAGTTATGAGAACTATAAAGTAACTGTTGACAGTTAATAAACCTGTGCTCACACATGACAGTAAAATATCTGAACTTTCAAAGAATTTATACCTTGCATATTTTATATGAGAACATTCATATCTTGTGATCTAGTGAGGATATTTAATTAAAAATGAAAAATGTCCCTTCTGCAAAGCAGTATCTGAGGATCTAAGTGAGAGGTTATTTCTGTTCTTCTATTCTTTTTTTTTTTTTTTTTTTTTTTTTTTTTAATTCTTGTGTTTATTTGTTTCTTTGTTTTCTGATTAAACCTACACAGAAGGATAATTATATGCAGGAAAACTGCATTTATAATATACATCAATAAAAACAAATCCACTGCTCAGTAATATTTAGCCAGGTAGAACATGATAAATAATTGGGATGCTTTATTTATAGCCTTTCACCATCAGGAGAATTAATTACCTGGGAAGGCAATGCACCTTCAAAAGCATATACTCATGAGCTATGAGTACTTGCAGTACTTGCAGTACTGTTTTGAACCTAGCAATTCAGTAATCTCTCAATACAAAGAATGCCACTCTTTCCTTCTGCTTCAGTGACCAACAGCTGTCTGTTTAGAAATTCCCTAATGGAGAACAGAGATGACCCAGCTGAAGAGAAGGGTTGTTCTAAAAATGTGGCAACCACATCAGGCTACCCCTCTCACAGGGAGGGGACAGACTCGTTAAATAATATCTAACTAAGTATATTTGACAAATGCGTGTTTTTCCGGTAGGTACCTCCACTTGATAAATGCTATCTCTTGACAAATGGTTGTAAGACTACTAAAGCACAACAGTAAGACTTTCTGAATGAAAGTGACAGACACGGCCAAGGTAGACATTAAAATCCACATCACTACAATTTTTTTGTTTTGCTGCTGTACCTGGTCTGGCTGGGATGGAGTTAACTTTCCCTGCAGCAGCCCACACAGTGCTGTGCTCTGCACGTGTAGCTAGAACAGCCCTGGTATCACACCAGTGTTACCTCTCTTGCTGAGCAGTGCTGGCACAGCAGCAGGACTCCCTCCAAACCACCCCAATGCCAGTGGGCAGGAGGTGGAGAAGAGGTGCGGAGGGGACATCACCAGGGCAGCTGACCCAAACCAACCAAAGAGATATTCCATATGGTATGGAGTCACACTCAGTAATAAAAACTGGGAAAGGGAGTGGAGAGGAGGGGCTCTCATTATGAAGACATCTGTCCTCCCAAACAACCACTACATGTATTGAGGCCCTGCTTCCCAGGACACGGCTGAACACAGCTCATTGATGGGAAGCAGAGAATTTTATTTTTTTCTCTCCCTGTGTTTCTGTGTGGCCTTTGCTTTTTCTTGTTTTGTTTTGTTTGTTTGTTTTTCCCTCTTCCTTTTCCCTTTAATTAAATTATCCTTATCTCAACCCATGAGCCTTTTTTTTTTTTTCCCCAGCATACTTTCTTCTCCCTCTCTTCTTCTGCAGAGGGGGAGTGAGAAAGCGGTTGTGGTGAAGTCCATCTGCCCAGCAAGGTAAAACCACCACAGCCACAAGTATAAACCACTTTTGAAATGAAAACATTACAATACCATATAACAGAGCATTTAATGCTGCAAAAGTGGATTGCCTTTCATAGAATCACAGAATATCCCAAGCTGGAAAGGACCCATAAGGATCACTGAGTCCAACTCTTGGCCCCACACAGGACCACCCAAAAATCAACCCACGTGTCTGAGAGCATTGCCCAGATGCTTCTTGAACTCCAGCAGGCTTGGTGCCCTGACCACTGCCCTAGGGAGCCTGTCCCAGTGCCCAGCTACCCTTTCAGTGAAGAACCTTTTCCTAATATCCAATCTGAAAACATAACTTTCAACTAAGTCTATTTACAAATCAAGACATTTTCTGCCTTTTAACATCTTCTCCACTTCAAAGCACTAAAAAGGAGGTTAGCACGATTTTTAAGAAATGTGTCAGGTTCACTTGTTTGCTTTTATATTCTGCCTTGTGATGAACTGCTGGGGGATGGCAGGAAGCAGTATGCTACAGCTAGCTCTTCTCTGAGAGGTTAGATACTGCCTGTCACACCTACTGAGATCCAACCAGCATTACTACCTAAACTGTAAGATGCACTTGATTGTGTAAATCTTCTATATCCCATAAGGAAAAAAAAAAATCAGATCCTTAAAATACAAAAACTATTGACCAGCCCAAATTCCAGAACCAGAAAACAGTCTATGTGTTTTGTTCAGTTTTTATGGTTGTAGTGGGTTGCAGTTGTCACTGATGCATAACTTATACTCAATGGTCTTAGCTGCAGGTAGCACTGAAGCAGAGGAAGGCTAGTCAACTAAGCTGTGGTAAAACACTGCTCTGTTGCTCAACCCCTTCTAAAAGCTGGAAAGTGAATGAATGTTCTTATAATAACATAACTGCTGCTTTTTTTTCCCTTCAATTTTCCCAGTCCTAGGAGCACTGTGAGAACAGAAGGACCTCCATAGGTCCTTCACTGATGGGCATTTTAGTGTTTGTATTTACACATCAGCTTCTATATAAATTATGGCACATTCTCAAAGTGGTGTTTAATCAGGATGCCTGGACAGACCAGATTGCAAGCAAAGGCATTTATCCTACGAAGTTTAAAAGCAGCTAGATGAAGAGCTGAAGTTAGGTGGATAGTGTCCCTAAGTTCCCTCTGTAGTTGATAAGAGACAGAGAAGAAATTATCAAAAATTGTGTAAATATACTTTCCCCTTCCACTAAACATATGGGGAACCCGTCTTTCTGATTCCTGCACCTCTATCCAGAACCCAAAGTCACCTCACTTCAGTTGCCTTTATGTCATTCTAATGCCACTTTCCAGGGAAATGATACTTGCAGAGATGAAATGGCTGATATCTCCTGCATGAATCTCAAGAGTGCTACAGAAACAGTAATAAAGCCCCAAACCTTCCAGAGCTTCCCAGCTGCTTTTTTAAAAGGGAATCACGGCTTTCCATGACCAACAGAATGGCTCATATTACTTCAACCAACTCATCAGGGATATGATGAGAGAAAAAAAAAAAAAAAAAAATCACAGAGGAAAAAAATCAAATCCACAGTTGACCATTTACAGTGTTAACCCTCTCTATGTGGATTCAGTCTGTAAATTGTCTTTCCTAGGCTGAAAGTACTTTTGAAGCCCAATTTAAAAACAGAATTTTACTAAAAAGAAGAGACTTTACAGTAAGGTAACACCCTGCTTTCTGCTAAGTCTCAGCCAGTATGAATGCAAAATATGGTATCAGCTTTCAATGTAATGCACAGTTCAATGGCTCCTAGCACCACGTGGGATTAAGCACACTTTTAATTTTTGTCAGTCAACTGAAAAAATAACTCCCGTTGGAGGGTCTCTTTGTCACAGTGCAGCTATTGGGTCACAAAGCTTTTCAATAGCTTTATTTATTTATTTATTGCCTTGACAGTGCAGTTAAATTATTTTTAGGTAGTTGTAAATATTTAAGCAAGGATGGCATTCCAGAGCAGAACACAAAAACTTAAAAGAAATTTCTCAGACCCTTTAAATCTCATGATTTTTTTTCTTCTTTTAGTATTTTCTATATGCTGGAAGCCTACCTGCATCTGAGTTAGGAAGCCTTTGAACGTTTCACTAGGGAAGGAAAAATTATCCCCTCCCCACTACAGCTAACACAGATCCAGGGCTAACTAGTCAGTAGAACTAACTCAGAGTGAAACTCATCAGTGAGATGAGGAGTAGCTGGTAATCTGAGTTAAATACTTAAAGAATCTTAAGAGAAATGTTTTTCCTTTAAATCCAGATGTAGAATCTGGATTCACTGCCTCATTAATTTCTAAATTTTAAGAAGACTGATGGTTAAAGGAAAAAGGGTTGAAGGGCTTCGGAGAAACTAATAAGCTTTTTTATTCATGTCCCATATTGGAGGCCAGATGTTAAGTTCATTCTTAACCTGCCCTGCTGACCCATCACCCAGATTTAACTCCTCCTCTCAAAATAAAAACCAGCAGTATCACTTCAAATCCAGCTGTAGAGTATTTCAGATACCTGTTTCAGCTCACTGTGCTTGGAGCAGGGAACACTGCCCCACTCTGTGCCCTTCGAAAAGTGACCTTCTTTTCTTTTCTCAGAATCAGAAGGGCCATCAGCAGCCATCTCCAGCTCATCCATTTGGTTGTCCTCTTCCTCCAAACCACAGCAACTGGTTTCTTTCAGTTGAAAGCCTCGGATCAACAGCTGACAGGCCTCCAAGTCAGCTTCCCACACTCTTTGGAGCAGCTGGCTCCCGCAGCTGAAATAAAAGCCAAAATAAAATAATGCAGATCAGGGAGAATGGTTGCTATTTCAAGTGGGGTGACTACTTGCGATCGGATAGAAAAATATAAAAACAACGGAAAAACAACAGCAAGTCAAATACTTCCACAGAGATAGCACATGCTATTTCGAACTGAAAAGCAGCAATATGATGGCCTGATGCAGAAGTCACTTTAAAAAATTTTGTGTTAAGGTGTTGCTTCCAACAGTAGGGCATACACTGGCTACGTGTGACCTTCTCCTGATCTGATACAAGTCCAGGAATCTTGTGATCAATCACAAGGAGTCTTTGCTCTGTCAGGTATACAGACCTGTCAGCAATCATGTGGCTTTCCTGAATTTCTTATAAAACATCAAGTATGAGCAATCACACTATTTACTGAATTAAATCAGCTCTAGTTTTTGGAAAATAGATACAGTGACTGCTCATTTTCTCGTTACACTGAAATGTACATGCTTTGACTTTAGTGAATCAATTAGATAAAGCTGGTAATACTCTCCTGTCCTTCAGTTTTCTACCTTTGAATGTTGTCCTTATCTCTCCATAAAATGTTTTTGTTTTATTTATTTATAATTTTGTTATACCACTAAAGAAAAACAATTTATTAGGCATTTCAAAATACCAAATTTCTTCACACTTTCAATCTATTGATCATCTCTGAGATGGCCATATAAGTTACAAATACTAATCCTGAGATATGTCCAAGTAGGTATTTTTATCTGAAGTAAATGGCAATTTTATGTATAGCCAGTTTTTCAGAACAAGGTACTGAATACTAACATCACACTGCTCTTAAGAGATGTGGTCACATCTCCATTTAATACATCTTGTCTCTAAGGAGCCAAAGGATTAGGTTGCCTGCTAAAATATAGCTGATCATTGGTAGAGCCTGGAATAGGACTCAGAAGCGCTAATTCCCATGGCAATACACACTTCTAGACAGATTTGAATACTATTATCTAATAACCACAATACTTCTTCTCAGTGCTGTTCAAATCATATCACTTGCTATATAATAGTAGGCAATTATAAGTGATTAAAAGAAGGAAAATAACTATCAGATTTTAACTTTTCTGACCAAGTTAAATGCTAGCTTATCTTTTATTCTGAATGAAGGATAAAGGAGATGCACTGCTCACAATGAATTCATTAATCCAACAGAGGTATATTTTTAAACTCTACAAACACAAGACGCCAAGATGGAAAATTCACAAAGCATTATTTTGAAACTAAGTGCAAAACCAGGCTCCAGAAGCTGTGGTACTTGATCTGAGCTTAGCATCAGTATCAGCGGTTACTGAGGGTAGGATGCAGCATGAAGTCCTTAAATCAGTCCCCAACAAGAAGTTCAGAGTGTCACTAATTAGAAAGGGAAAAAAATCTTCACTGGATTGCAACTCTATGCTCCATCAAGGTAGCATTTTACTTACCAAGCCAGAAACATAAAATAACCCCCACTGTTTCTCTATTTGTCAGTCACACCATCACGGTTACACAGTCAAAACATCTCCCTGCAGATATACACATGCCCATTTACTTGCTTTTTGCAAAAGTTTGCTTGCAGCTATATATGACATATTATAAAAGACTCAAAACACACCAGAGACCTGAGTGATAATTTCCAGTGGATTGCTTGTTTTAGTTATTCATTTTAATGAAGAACTCTATTGACAAAACTGGGACAGAGATAGTGATATATGTAGTATTCACAGCAGAGAAGATGAACAGCATATATAAAAGCAGAGGGTAATAGTGCCTGGGCTGCAATTATTCACCCATGACTCAGCAATTCGGTCAACATGCTTTTGATTATGTCTTACTCCCACTTTACTAATCAGCAATTACTGAATGTGCCTCTAATAGCTTGCTCTTATTTTAAAGACATCTTTGTTTTATCATTGTATCAGTAAAACTCTGATATATCTTGACCTAAGATACCAAGTAAGAATGTTAAATGATGTTACGCTGAACTTTTCAACTGCAACCAGTAAATGCAAATATACTGGGATAATCTAGGCCTACTTAAGTCCAAGGACTCTGAATCTTTTAGTCTATATTTTGAAATTCAGCATTTAGAAGCATTTTTCAAACACGCTTTTAAAGTGAAAATTATTTGAAGGCTGCAAATAGCTGACAGAAGCACAGACCAAATAAGCATTAAAAATTATGTTGTCCCCAACATGCAAAATCTTTACATGTTATGACAGGTATAAAAGTAAGCTCAAGTGGATTTCAGAGTTTGGTTTGTGTTTAATCCACTGTAAAAGTGCATTTGCAGTCTCTATGAAGTGAAAAGTATGTGGGTGCCTGTATTGAACACAGTGAGTTTCTCAGGTACACAACTTTTCAAAATGATGCAACAAGATTGGGTGAGATTTTATATTATTCCTGTATTTATAAATCCTTTATGATGTATTAATCTCTAGATGTTATATGCCTGTTTGTACAATACCAACAAAGTATAGTGTGGGAAGTTCAACAGAGGTGGGAGGAACAATTTGCTGGAATCCACAACACATTGCCATCCATCATTCATTTATACAGACCCAGCAACAACAAAGCATACCTTAATCACCCAAAGACTCTGCATTTCCAAGTGCCAGAGGGCTCACAAGTCCCAGGTGCTAGCTTTTGTACAAATAGCAGTAAGATTGCAAAGAGCTAGATACAGACAAGGATGTTCAAAGAAACATTGAGACAACAGTGGACTGAACACAGCACATTAGTTACAGTACAACAGTTTAATTAGATACATCAGCAAGTAATTAGTCTAATCATCATCAAGCACACCGAGATATCATCGTGAATGAGAATTCTAAGGATTTGCAGGAGGCCAATGAAACAGGTCTATGGTTATCTAAGATCTCTATCCCTCCATACAGGAATCACATAGGAAAGGCAAAAGATGTTGCTGTAAAAATATAATGGGATGCCACACTGGGATACTGGTGTCTTTTATTATCTTTAGATGGAAGTCAGTCTTTTGATACAAAAAGAAAAAAAAAAAAGAAAAAAAAAGACTGAATAGGTGGAAAAAGATTGTGAACAGCCTTGACATTGAAGACTAGCAGTTATGTTTAATGTAAAAGAACAGAGGGAACCAATGGAGAAAACCAAATAAAGTGAAACGATCAGAAAGACAGAATTTAAAAAGCGGAGGGAAGGAGGTAGGGAGGGAGAGAGGGAGAGCAGTCATTGCAGTAGCAATAGCATTTGGGCTGGTTGAGGGTAGGGCAAGACTGCTTTTGTCAAGTAGATGCCAGAGAAACGAGTGTTGAAGTAACTGAGATGCAAGACTCAGTACAAGTGATTTTTTAGCTGGATGGATAGCTTAGACAGGTCTTATCTCCTGGATATCATGCAAAAAGAATCCAAATGAGCAGGCCTACATTGACTTAAAGAATGGCTGAGACATCCACAGGAACTCAAACAGAAGAAGCAGGAGAGAGAATTCTGGATTAGGTCAAGTTGATGAAGATAAAAGAGCTGTCAGAGAAAACAGAGCTGTTTATAGACAGGAGGAAATGAATGTGGAATGGAGAGGCTTATCTGCAAGTTCTCTTTGTAACGTGGCAGTTGAAATTATAGTTACAGATGCCTTTACAAAGTCTCAAGTAGGAAGCGGCAGCCACGAGGAGTTTTCTAGGGAATGACACCACAGACAAGGGGGTGCAGGAATATGGAGGGTATCTTCAATTTACATGTAACACTGGGTGAAAATCATGTTGAGAGTCACATCCAACAAGGATCCTCTCTTTCCTCCTTCAAGTCCAAAGAACATTGCTCCTCGGTCTTTGCACAAGATTCCCAGAGACACCAGTGGGGGCTCTTTATGTGACTCTCAGCACAACATTACTCTAAAACTATTTATAGTGCTAACTGGAACACTGAGAACACAACTTTTCTATTGAAGGCTCTGCAGACATACAAAAGGCACATTCAGTCCTGGAACATTATAGCCTAAATGAAAACATGCCCATGTAAAAATAGCCAAAAGACTTTATATTAAATATGATAATAAATAAATAATAATTTTTAAAAGCCAACACCACAAAAAATGTCCCCCCAAAAGCCTCCTGGAAAGCAAATTGGAATCAACACGCGGAGATGTCACTACTTGTAAATCTCACCATCTCTCGTTTTTAGGAATGCCCCTTGGTGAGTGAATCGTTAAAAGTGGTTTATAACACCCTGAGGTCAACACTGTGTGTTGATACAAGATATTGCTTATTTTAAGGACAGCAAAGGGAAATCCCTCTAAGAAGCCACTGCGAGTGAGACTGAAGCTAAAAGGCTGCATAGCAAGATGTCTATTTGGAAACTGCATAAACAAAAGCTAATTTACCAGGTGAGATTAACTAAGAAGAAACACTCCAGACAACTTCCTTCTAACAGGCTAGCCCCACTAAGGTACAGAGTCAGGAACATACATACATACCTTTTTCTAGTACCAGGCACATTTGTTCACACACTGCATTCACTGACGCTAAAGGTAGCTTTCTCTGACAAGACAGCAAATGAAGTGCAACAAAAATACTCTGGCAGAGACAAAAGGGATTTTCACTAGGACAGTTAAAATGATTGGAAAATTGTGAAGCTTACAGAAAATGGCAATGCGAATCAGAAGACTTCACTCCATATCCCCCTCCTTTGTTGATCTAGGGAAAGTTGCTCTGTATTTTGGTCACTCAATTCTATTTATATTTTGCACCACAGGGAAAGAACGAGCTCTTCCTACTCTCCGTTTAGTTGTCTTTGCTGCTTTTTCTTAAGGCAACAGTCATTCAATGAACAAAGGAGGCAACCAAAAGAAAGAAAGTATGGAGCAATAATATTTAATTGACCAGGGACTAGAGGAAGAAAGCTGTGGTGCATTACTCTTTGCAGAAACCCATCCCTCTGATTTGGTTTATCGTATTAATTCAGTCATGCATGAATAGCTCAACTTATATTTGACAAATATTTACAACTTCAGGAATATATTTTGTTTTTCTCCTTTTTAAAACAAGGTTACCAGCCTGATCTTTTCTTCATCTTCCACGTTCACTCTTATATTTAAAGATGCCTGCAACCAATCTGTTGAACAAATCAAGAACTGCAATGTTCTTATCAGTGGGTCATGTGAGGCTCTGGTGAACGGGAGTCACATAACCCTGTTTTCCCCGTCTGGCTGGTGTTCAACAGCAGTCTGATAAGGGAGAAGGTACAGCTAGGGCTCATCAGATCGCAACTTGCAGCTGGCAAACATGAAAGTGAGAAGAGAAAAGGGTCAGGAAAAGAGAGGAAGAAAACCTGGACTCTCGTCTGAACAGCAAAACTTATTTTCTCCTTGCCTGCACACTAGAAAGTCACCTTTTATAAACATCTGAAATAAAAAAAACTTCTGTTTTTTTCTTCCTGCAACTTTCTCTAATCCTATAAAACCCCTCTATACACACCAGTTATAGAATCTCAATTTCACAATTCAATTCCTTGCATTGTGTTTCTTCCCCGCAATCTCCTCAGGAGCTGAAAATCTCATGAATTCACTTTGTATTGTTTTGATCATGTGTTTCTCCCCCAGTGCGCGAGACTTATTTTTCCTACTCCCTTATTTCAAAGCTCAGTGACAACATTTATTTGCTGTTCAGCGTTATTATTGCACTTCTCCGTGTAAAAACAAGACTCACTCCAAAGAGGTTAGGGGTCTCCATTCTCCCTCGTCAGATAATAACCTACTTTAACTCCTACCTTAGAGACTAACTAGAGCTCCTTGGCAAAGTCTGAAGCTTGCAGTATGTTTCTCTGGCACGAGTGTTTTGCTTCTTTAACCTTGCCTTCTCCCTTATAAAACATACAATAACATCTAGCAGACTACACAACATAATATTTTACTGAAAGCATGAAGAAAATAACAAGTAGGTGCCCCTCTGTAGATGTGTGGTGTAATGACCTACTGGAGAATGCTCTGAACCAGAACCACATAGCCCAAGAAATCAGTCCTCAGAATCCCAGTCTAACTTCTGGATTCTTACATTTCCAACACCCAAAAAATATGCTCTGGGCTGACTTTTCTAACATATATATTTTCTAACATCTAGATCTTATAAGCCGCAGACGTGCTGTCTGCACAACAGTCCTACCCAGAAGACATCCAGCTCATCCAGCCAGGACGTCATGGCACAGCACAGAGACCTAGACACTGCTTTCCTGCAGCTTGGAGAATGGATGGTAGCGGTGGCTCTGCTTTCTATAGGATGCCAGAAATGTGCACAGGAACAGATTTGAAGAAAGAGGTGAGCGGAGTCCTCAGCCCAGCCCAGCCCAGCCCTCATCATGGTGAGAGCTCTTTGTGGCATTCTTCTCTCTATTACTCAGGGATGTAGCAGGGCAGAATATACCTGCAGTACTTTATAATATGTGAGGGTATGAAGATGTATGTATGTATGTGAAGAGGTACACATCTAAAGAAAATAAGCCTTTTTAACTTACATAAATAACTTCCTTTTAACACAATGGTAGTGACACTGAAGTCAAAATCAGTGTACTGTGTCTATTATGTATTTCACAGTGATACAAAAGTAGGTACTGAAGTAGGTGCTGAAGGATCAGAATCTAAACTAAAATCTAAAAATAATCTGCTAATAATCATGACCTCTTTCCCTTGTCCACAGAAGAAAAAAAAATGATATAAGGTGTTAAATCTGTCCTATGCTAATATTTTATGTGAAATGTATATGTTTTATGACTGCTCTTCCTTTCGTGAAAGGACTGTTCAAAATAAGGAGGAAGAACCATTTTTCTAGTGCTTAAAACCAATAATGGAAACTTGATTAGGGTTATTAAAAAACAAGACACCATACAATGCTGAACAACATTTTTGTTGTTTTCTCTTCAATCCTCCAGCCATTTATTTTACCCAGCACAAAACTTTAATCACGGCCTGTCATTTTTCTATCAATATTCAATGTCACTGTGTTATACTTAAATTATCTCCACTGGAAACACAAAATGATAGACTGCTGCAGCTGATGCTTTTCACTTTGGTTCTTAATGCAAGGTGGATACTGGAATGGAAACTGACATGTCAAACGCAGGAAATCAACTAATTTACAAGGGAAGGAGGGAGGCACCTTGTAGGAAGAATTTACTACTCAATTTAGTCCCTACATTTACTGTACAGTTTATTTTTACTATATTACCTAATCCATAATGTAAAAATTTACTGCATGCTTTTAGGACTATTTATTTCTCTTAAAAAAAAAAAAAAAAAAAGGTATAGAGTAATGGACCTCTATCCCCACCTCCACTGAAGCATCAATTATAAATAGTCTATTCTAACAGTGAAAAACTTAACTTTGATAGATGAGGAGAAAATGATCAGGGGATTCTTCTTATTAAGCAGGCCATAAAGCCGTCTTCTCAACCATAGTTTATCATTCACCTCATTCATAATCTGATAAAGCACCTTCAAGTTTGGTACTAACACTGATAACTCAGTCTGCATCCTGCTTGCCTTTGGCCTCTGCAATAACAGCAAAGCCCCTCAATGTCATTAAACAGTTGGATTTTTTTCTTTTTTGACTGGATGGGAATTGCTGGAATTAGATTTTTTTTCTGCTCCATTTAGTATCTGATCTCAAATGAGAATCCAAGGAGGTGCGTGAATTAGCCCCAGTTTTGAAATGCTTGCATCTCAGGATCCATGCATTCATCTAAGGTCTGTTCAAACCACTGAGCTGCTGCACAAGCCTAAATACTATCACAAGCTTGAACCTCACAATATTCAAATTCTAAGTGACTTCCACTGAAATTCAGTGGCTTTCAAAGCCACAACCGGTTCTAATTCAAGAAAATACATTTGTTTCCAAAGGCATACAATGGGAAGAAAGCACAACATTTGAATTGAGGCCACATTCTCAGCTGTCATAAATCCATGCTGTTGCAATAGCAGCGATGTCTATTTATACCCCCAGAAGAATGCATCCTTATCGCAAACCAATTAGAAGAATGAGCCTGATCTCTTCTTGTTTGTTACAGCCTCTGACCACAAGTGGTAGGAAGCATATTAAATGAATTTACAATTCTCCTATGTTTAGTTTTTATTCACCTCTGTTCTCGATTATAAAAAGCCACAGTTTATAATATATTCCCTCTCTGAAAGGGCAACAGATTTAGAATTTCAGTGTCAAGTGAATTTGGGAACATGAATCATCTTGTGTACTGCTGACTGAGCAGGAATTAGGCATGTGTGATGATAAAAAAAAAAAAAAAAAAAAAAAAAGAGGGCAAAGAAATGCCCTTTTAGAAGAGATATAATCAGGGGAGATAACATCCTCACCATGTAGGAATGTACCTTGAAATTCAAACTTTGTAACCAGGAAGACACACCTGGAAAAACGAGAGTTGGCCAAATACTGATGTCAAGAGTCGTGTGCTTCCGGAGCTCCCCTGGAAGGTCTGAGGGCACGGTACAAGCTGCTGTAGCTGCAGGGTTGAGTAAGGTCAAAGAGCTAAATCCTGTTCTGGCTCAAAAAGAGCAAGGCAGAAAGAGCAGGGCCTGCAGACCCTCCCTGGCTGGACCCTGTGAGCTACGAGGCACCCTGGGTGCTGTGTGGTGCTGCTGGCTGCGGCCTGCACCTCCTCCCAGACTGTGTGCTCACTCCCAGTATTAAGCAATTGAAGGAATGAATGCTCCCAAATGCTAGTGGGAAAGGCTGTTAGAGCTGCATGCAAGACAGAGCTACACTACATCTTCACACTCAGGCTATGCAGGTGGTGATACTTGTTTTCTACTGGTTTAATTACCATGACACTTGTATCTAAAGGGCCAGTCAGGACTTTGTGCTAAGTCTTGTCCAAACATGGGATAGGATCATTTGGCTGTATCCCTGGACAGCAGGCAGACGATATCAGATGTCCATCCTCATCTTCCTTGGGCTCTCTATACTCATTATTACTGTTGATGGCAACCCTGCTTGAGAGATGACAAAGCTTTTGAGAAATGCACAAACTTGTTTTGAGTCTTGCCTGCAGGGATGCACTCAAATCCAGTAGCAGTAGGAAAATACACGTCCACCTCTGAACAATTTTCTCACCAAGTTAGAAGGGATCAGGTCTTTCTCACCATGTATATTCACCTATATGCAACCACCAGGGGACTTGGTAAGAGAGCACAAGCTGAATGTCACAGACACAGAGGCGACAAACAGCTTTGCACATCCCTCCCTCCCTCACCACATAATCATGTATCCGCAGCTGAGAAAGGTTTGCATGAAAAGAGCTCAAAGAGAAGGCAACATCTGGGTGGGCAGAGTTGGGCAAGGGACAGGTGATGGTGGTGGGCACTTTGAAGATGGGTACTTTGAAAAGTTTGAGGCCATGATATACTCACCTTCATCTCAGTAAAAATAGACAGACTGAGGAAAAGTCTCACAAGATTACTGAAAACAGTATCCTGCTTAACTGGATGTTTTCCATTGATTTATCAAACATAATCCCTAGTTTGTGGAGTGCCTCTCAACTGACATTATGCTCTGGCTAAACATCTGCAGATAATGCTAGCATTTCCTGTTGTACACTTTCTCCGTTAACTGGATGGGAAGATTAAACCTCTGTCCTTTAGCTTGGCAGAGCTTCCAAAGCTAACTCCTCAGCAGCTACAGCACACAGCAAATATACCCTAATCTTCCTAGAGAACGCATAGTCAAGCTCATGGTCTTGGACCTTATCTTCAAACACCCTCCCTAAATCGGAAGATGAGATCAGTCGTTGAACATACTCTCTTTTTGAAGCAGGTGGAGCTTTCTGTCTCATAGCCAAAGCCTCTTTGCGAAGGAAATGGTAAACTATTAAAAGCAAATCAACAAAGCTCATTGCTTCAACCTTCCCTTCATTGATGCAAATATATGTTAGCACAGATATCTACAAGGAAAACTACAGGCTTCCAGGTCAAAATGCCAACACAGCCTACTCTTAGGGATGAGGAAGCCAGTGTGGCTGATGTTAGTCATGTCAGACATTCAGCATTCACAGAACAGGATCCTCCCACATTCATTAGAATCGACGATTATCAAACAATAAAAAAGGAAAAACATTACTTCTGCTCCAAAACGAGTAAGTCTTAGCACAGCAAAGCAGCAAAGTGGTGCAGAATTTCTTATTCTTGATGATGCATGAGTTTTCCAGCCCAGAGGACTGTCATAATATTAATGAGTTTCAGCAGATTGTTGAACCGTGGCTTTGTAGAAATGACTGACCAGCACCAGAACAATGCAGCACAGGAAAAAGGCATACTGAAGAAGACAAGATCCTAACAAAATACACAATTACTAACCATCTAGAGAGGCTGCGAACTTTTCAAGCACATTTTCTTTTAAGCAAGAGCAATACTTCATGTTTTTCTAAGGGAGACCCAGCCTTGCCCTCTGATGATTTCTGCTATGCTAAGGTAAAATGAATGGAAGACAAAGAGCCTGGAGGGAAGGAGCGGGTGGGGGGTGGGAGCTGAGGGAAGCTTTCTCATGAATAGGCTGCAAATCCTCTGTCACCTTGTCTTTGCCAATGCTGCACACTAACTACGGAAGTTAATTCAGTTACTTAAACAAAACAAAACAAAAACCTAGCCTGGATAAAATCTGAATTAATATGGACAGTGAGTTACTAAAGGCTATGTGACTGTGTGCTCTGTGTGCTTTTTTTTCCTAAAGCTTTAAGAGATGTTAGAAACTGGCCCCAAATCTGAGCTCCTTTTTTCCCCAAAAAAGATCTATTTTCAATGCTGAGATTAAATTTAAAAGGAACAGAGTTCTCCCCTACTTATCATAAACCAGTACCATCACGTACCAGTTTCCATATCTCCCAATTAAGAAGATAAAAAGAAATCAATATTTGTAACCCAGAATTCCTGAATTAGGAAAATAAAACTAAACTAAACAAAATAAATAAAAGGAAAGAAGAAAAGGCAACAAAAATTGGAAAGTCTGCCATTCTTCTGTTGTTCTTCCATTTATGGTTTTATATAGAAGCCAAACATTACTTTAAAAAATGTTCTGGGCACAATGTATATTAAATAAACATTGGTGCGATATTAATTCCCCACTAGGACTTAAAGTGGAAAAATAAAATTTGTGTACGTCCTTTTTCCCCCAGACAAATGCTGGACCTGGGCCTTCTCATCGCACCCCTCCTCTTCTGCAAAGAGCTCTTTCCACACATCAGCCAGCATATGCTTATTTGGGAATTGAAACAAAGCCCTTCTCCACTAGCAGCAAGCCCTCTCTTTACCTCTGCAGAACCAGAAGATGATCCTTGCTGCCACAAAAAACATAGTGGGCTCCACAAGTGCAATTATCTCCTATCTTGTGAAGGCTGCAGACAGGAGCAATGGTCTTCTGCCAGCAAGTGAGAAGATAAAGAAGTAGATTACATCCTTTGCCCTCATTTTTACTGCCCAGGCAACTTGTATTCATCTACAGATGGGTGCAAATATTGGTTCTGCTGCTGCTGAAAGACACAACTGAGAGGTTGGGGACCAAGAGCTGCATCCTGGCAGAAGACATGAGTTTGTCTACCAAGGATCTCCACCATGGGACCAGATCACCATGAAGATGAAGAGAACATTATGCCAGAGAGACATGATTACAAGTTCTAATCTGCTGCACTTTCAGAAAGATCATTTCAGTTTCCACCCTCTGTGGGTTTTAGCTATGGTTTCCACACCCAGAAACAAAAAGAACAGCAAAGATTCTCGACTTTCCTCCAGCCCCAGTTAATCTAGGCTAATCCATTTCCATGAAGCAATGCCATCAAATTTCTCACGAGGTTATTTAAATTCAAATTTACTAAGCATTTCCAAGATACTACATGCTGGGAGGACATTGCAGACATTTTCAAATATATTGCAAATGATTGTAAAGACAGATAGAACATTTAATGAGAATCTGTGCTGTGGTCATGCAGTCTAAGATATCCTGAAAAATAATCTGCTCTGTTTTAAGGGTGAGAATGGGTTTTCCGTGAATTAAGTTAATTTTTATATTTCTACTTTCTGATACTTTTTTGCCCTCAGTGACATACAGAGAGGAGATACACAACAACAATAGTTCTAAGGAATGAAACTGGAAACAAAATAAAGAAGGTAAGAATAAATTTTTAGAAGTGGAAATGAGACAAGTAGAAGGAAAGGGGTAAGAAAAATATAAATAGAGACCAGGGAAAGAATTGGAAAGCCCTCTCTCCAAGAATACTAACTTCAAGAACAGCAAACAAAAGAGCTCACAAATGCTTAAAGTAGAGGAGGGAATAAAAATGAGTTAGAAAGGATATGTAAGTTTTTATTTTTTGTTAATTGGATTCGCCATTGTGCAAACTAAATTTTCACAGCTACCCAAAAAAAAAGGACATATCTCCTAAATAAGGCTGGGCTAGTACAGCAAGCAAAAATTACCTGTCATTTATTAGCTAACACACTTAGCTGTTTGCTTTTCAATATTCACAGCCCATTTTATTCATGAATATTTTGGGTGAGCAAACTTCCCCTCACCAGAATACTTCCAATACAAAAGATCAGTGGGGTAATAAAGCAGCTTGAATATTGTTTCCGAATACTGAGTGGGAGCAAATCTGCATATGTACACTATCTTTGCTAATTCCTTCCTCCCCTACAGAAATCTATTCAAAATGCTATTTTTGTTCATGAGTTCCTAAGTTCTTGTTACCAGTTACACAGCTGAAGTGATAATCCTGCAATTCATGATATTATGACCTTTCCACAGCAAGTAAGCACAATGACATAAGTTGCTGTTTTCAGGCTGGAAAAGAATATCAGGAAAACATAAGCCTTTAAGAAACAATAACCCTGTTTTCATGACAGCGTCTCTCATGTAAACTGAAAAATAAGGTGACTGAAACAAAGAGTATCGTATTGTTCCGAACAAGGAGAATTGATTCTCCAAAGAGAAGTGTTCGATTATCCCTACGCATGTTTGGTGACACTGCAATGTTCTTTAAATGTTTCTGAACCCAGACAAGTGTTTTGCTGCTGGTGGTGGCAGAGAGCTTTTTGTGAACCTATCAGTACGATAAAACACCACAATATGTTAAAACAAGATGGTTTTACTTTAAAGAACAGCAAAACAGATTTGAGGCAGAATCCCTTCAGATGTCACAGAAGTGTGTAATTTCCTTCCAATTTTGCAAATCTGATAACGTATGTACTATGTTCGCTTCCAGTGGCACCAACATCTAACCACGTTCCCAATTTTCAACACGTAAGATAGCCACACAGGGCCTAGTCCTACAGTCCTTTGTTACAAAGGGAGGCAACACAAGTGATTGCATTGACATGCACAAGCACTTTGTCAGGTAGGTAAGAATAAGCAACACCTTAAAGCCATTGGCAAACAACATTTTGGGAAACTAAACGCATATATTAAATGTTATATAAATATATATACATATTATAAATACAATATAAATATATAAATATATTACATATTATATGTATTATATTACATATTTATATCCTATACGGACATGACCAGTAGAGAAATTTAACCAGATGACAGAGAAACATCCATCCACAAGGACATCTGGCCCTTTTCGTGTTCTCTGAGCTCTCAGACCATGAGCCTGTCCCCTCAGTGTGCTATTGAGAGTATTCATACCCAGCTCTGCTCCCAAAATCATTTTGGAGACTTAGCGTGTTATAAAGGAGACCCAAGACACATGGTATCTAAACTAATGAGATGAATAACAGGCGACAAAAATGACTTGTAAGATCATTCATTTTCAAGTAAACTGGAATGTGATGTGTTAGCAATTAATGCTGAGTTGCTCTGTTATGGTTTGGGACCCTCAGGACATTGGAGGTCTTGTCTGAAAGATGCAGCTCAATGTAGTTGACATTCAAACGCATTAAAAATATTGCCTGCATGAGAAAACCACAAATTTCCTTTACAGGAATGCAAGTCTTGCTAAACAGACACAATCCCCTTCACATTTCAGTGAACAGGGAGCTGCAAGGTGTGCAAATGAGCACACCTTACAGGAGGATACGACTCTGCTACACTGCATGTCCTGAGCACCCAGGAGTTGAAAAAAGCCATTAAAATGAAAACAAACACTGCTGATTAGAAAACAAACCAGCACAAATAGCAAAAGACAATCAATTGAAGAAAAAAGGTTTTACATACATTTACAAAGTTACAAGGTGCTGTATCATTTAAAAATCAATAATGGCAAAGCACCATCACTGCAATATTACATCTTACTAGAAGGCATTTCCTACTAGCTTTATTTCCACATTCTTGCAGATTAACACAGAAAATAGCTCAATAAAACACCTTTGTGTAATTGTCACCAGTTATTCCTGAAAAATATTATTCCCCCAAAATAATTTCATGATTCCTATCTGGGAATTAGAAACAGCAACTAAAAAGCCACCGTTTTGTGATGAATGGAAGCCACAGGATAATCTTTGAGGCCTGCGGAAGAGTACAATCACATTAAATTCCCTCAGCTCAAGAAATGTCATCTTTACATCGGCTGGTACAAAAAATTGTTTCCAGCCTGAGGCAGTTATGATAAGGGATTTAGAAGCCATCACCATGTGGGCCACGAGATACAAAGGAATGCATCACTGCATATAAAGCGTCTCTTGCTCCCAATTTCGGAGCTAATGTTTTCACAGCTGTGTATGACTTAGAGCAGCTGGGAAGAAGAAAGGGACTAAATGAGTCACTGGAAGTATCCAGCATTTTGTCTAACCTGTGTTTAACACTACCGCAGCAGAACTGTTGGTAAGCAAAATAAGATCAGACAATGATACTGCACGGGCTGGGGCTGTGTCCTCTTGGAAGCAACATACAAAACGTCTAATCTTTAAGGGGAGGTAGGCAAAGATGGCATTTCAGTCATATCCGTGCACTGCTACAATGCTACTGCCAGCTGAAACAGCCCTCAGTGCAACTGAGGTGGGTCACGGGTTACACAAAATTACCGCAGGCCATCTGGCACTCCCCAACACGCTTGTGCCGCTGTGTATACGAGGGGGGGAAGCTTTTGGAAAGCCTTACTAGCAGCCTTTGCACAGCAACTCTGCTCTAGCAGCTGCCAGACTTTGTGCACAATGACATGCAGGACACTAACAGCCCAAGATGAAATCTCACCCCTGCAGAAGATAAGAGGCTGCAGACCGCCATAGAGGGGTTTTGTCACCAAAATGCTCAATATTTGCAAGCTTGCACTTGTAGACTTGGATACCACAGCCTGCACAACCAAAAGCACGGTGCTGAACTTCAGACAGGGCTCCGAGTGTGTGCACTTGGACATGAGGACCTCACCTGACTGCAGAAAATCATGACTGTCTTGAGAAATCTTTAAAAGCCTAATTATTTAATTAGTGATGAAACCAGCTCCTCCTGGGGTTTCTGCTGCCTCAGGGTTCAATTTTCCATGGCAGGTCTGGCTCTTGGATTTTGAGTGTCAGCAAAGGGATAAATGATAGTCTCAAGCTCTTTCGTTTCTCCTGATGTTTCATTTTCTCTCTGCCTCCTTCCCCTACAAAATGCATTTTTCACTTGTTAGATGTCCCTTCATCACGTAGCTTATCTATCATTAATTGTTCAGGCTATGGTTCAGGCATAACTCGTATATTAACATGCAATGCCACCCAGGAAATATTTGGTATGTTAAAAGAAGTTCTTAAAGCAAATGTCAAATGATCCACAGCATATAAAAAAGAAATATTCAGCTGCCACTCTCTTGTAACAATTCTGCCACATTTATTCCATCTGCTCCAGGGAGCAAATTTCACAGATTATCAGTTTCTAATAAATTTCACAAGGGCAATGTATTCCAAATATGTTTCTACAAATATCTAGCAGATGGACACATGAAAAATAAAGCATTGTTATCTCATCCTATATCTCATGAAGCTGCTTTGCATGCATACTAATGATACTTAGTTTTCTTTGGTATAAAAGCCTCATATATTTTCCTCTGTATTTTCCTCTACTACTGCTAGAACATCAGCAGTGTCTCCAAAGGTAAGAAAGAAATAAATCCATTTGCTGCCTATTTTGTTGATATAACCGAATTCCTGTTTTTTACACAGCACTTTGTAAGATAACCATATTTGCCATGGAACATTTACTAGCTTCTGCAAGGGCAATGGTCTGAAAGATATATTTTTTTTTAATTCTACATTCTTCCACACGTTTTGGGGGGTTTCTCCAGCTATCAAATACAGATCACACAGAGATTGATCTTGATATGCACATGCATTCACACAGCCCCCTCTGTGATAGAAGTGAAATAGACTGAAGCTAGGACAGAGATTTAATGAGACATAGGGCACACGTAAAATGTGACAGACGTACAACTGGTCACCTAGCATGACTTTCATTGTGATATGTAAGCTATCAGATAACTCAGATGATGACTTTTCAGACAGAAATATAGATCAGAGGTTTCTTACCAATTTAAAAGGCAGGTGATTTTATGGATAACTTCAAAACCAGGTGAGTAACTGCAAATGCCAAATCGAGACTTAGATTCCAACATCTAAGCACCTAAACAAATGTGAGTAGGTACTTACTCTCGGTTTCCACTGGTCTCAGAGGTGTTTATTAGTACCCCACACATTTTGCAAAACGTGGTCACTTTCATTAAGTGCTTAAGTGTTGATCAAGGAGAGCATTCAGCACTAGTGGTGAGCAGAAGTTGTCCATGTAGGACTTCTTACATGTGATATACCCATAGAAATGTCTTCACTGAACACAGTCTCATTGTCTTGACTCTGACTACTTATGTATTTATCTTGTTTAACAGCAAAAAAGTAAAGCAATTTGCAGTGCCATTAGTACATGGAAGCAATGGCAATGGTATTTGATTAATACCATTATTTTAAAGAAGAGCTAGTGACTATAAAAAATAACAATGAGAGGTTTGAAGTATATTGGTGATTGGAAAAGAGACAGCCTGAAGGATTATATACCTGCTACTTATTTATTTTTTCTTGAAGGATACTGTCCTAAGCAATCGTCAGTCCATTGTTCAGAATGCAAGCCGTATTTTAAATGGAAAAACAATATTAAAAAATCAGTGTAGCTAATTGGCAGTTAGCTTCTTTTACATGAAATTATTAAATACTGAATATATTTGCTTTTTCGTCAAGGCATTGACAAAAAGTTCTTCCTTCTGTAAATGCAAGACTATTAAGGAGTACTGTTGTTAATCAATCATTAACACTGTATTAAACTATCTGAGAACAAACCCATTTTTGGACTGCAGTCAAAAATGCTATACTTCTTCCTTGTTTTTTGTTGTTTGTTTTTTTTTTTTTTCCAGGGAGAGAGAGAGAGAGAGAAAGGTACTCCAGTGGATAAGCTAGGTACTCCACATCCCCAAAAACAGAAAACACAAGATGAAAACAAAACCAAAATGAGAATTTATTCCAAACTACGCTTTCCTTAAGAAAATAAGCAAAAGAGAGAAAATAAATAAATAATATTGATATATTTTTTAAAAAAACTTATTATTTTAACTCATTAAAGTTGTTTTGGTCTGAATTTTCTTCATTAATTCTCTTTTATTACAGTATCAGTCAAAAAAAAAACAACAACAACAAAAAAAAAACAAAAAAAAAAAAAAAAAAAAAAAAAAACATATTACTAAGAGCTCTACCTTGTTTTGAAGCTATATACCTTAATTTGAATCTAGGTTGCTTCGATGTGAAGTGATGTTTCATCTGCAGAAAAATTTAAAAAGTTTGTTTGAATTCTCGTTACACATGCTTGATCCTCTACTGGTCTCAAAGGCACCAAAAAAGTGCATCCATAAGCCAGATGTAAATTTCACCTCCGAAGACGAGGTAAAATGCAATCTTAAAAATGTAATCTTAAACCATATTCTTTAAACCTTCCTTAGAGAGTAGGTTTTTAGCTTATGATTTTTAAGGAGTAATATGAGCACCTACATAAAGACCAAAAAAGAGAAACAGTCTCTCAACTAACTTCGCTAAGCAGGGGGAAAAAAGCCTCTTGGGCTTATGTTTACTTCTTTTGCTTACTCACGCTATACAGCAGGTGGAATTAATTATTTAGAGACCAAATAACCTTTAAAAAAAGTAACTATAACCACTTAATTTGCATAAATATAAAACTATTTTAAAGATGTAGTATCCTACTTTCTGGTAAAAACGACATACATTTTCTCTTCCCACCAATATATAAAGAAATTCTTAGCCCTTAATTACATGAGATTAACTATTTTTAGAATAGCACCATTTTTACATATTGAAAAACTGTCACTGGTTCAGGACTGAATCTTCCCTGCCTGGGGGCTTTGCCAACACTGTTGGATTATTATTATTATCATTATTAGGAAGGGAAATTTCAGAAGTTTGGCACTACCACAACAGTCTGGAGGGTTGGAGCATCCAGGTGGCCAGTTAGGACAGAGAAGCTGATGGCAAGGTCTGAAGTGAATAAAGTGAATATTAAAACTGCATTTACAGCTGCACTGACACACACACAGCACTTGGACTTCATGTATTTGTGTCCCCAGCAAAGGCTGGGGAGGACACTCATCTCTCAACAGCACAACTATTAAGCCTGCAGCCTTGTAATAGAAAACCTAGACTGAAACAGGCTCAGGCTTGTATGGTACTAAGGAAGGCAATCCTTGTATTAAATAATTAAATAATTAAATAAATTTACAACACTTGAAAACTCTTAGATCTGCAAAATAAGGTTTGAAATGGTCAACTACTATCCATAACGAAACATACTAGCTTCCAAAATACAAAGTAGTGCGTCAAGAAAGGGTTTTAGCTTTTAATCCTTGCCCTGAAATAATACTTCTCACAGAAGCAAGATGAATACCAACAGTTCAGCATCAGATTTTCATCCACAAATGCTAGGAATAGGGGAAAAAGCATGCTGAAAGCTCATAAACACTTATCAAGACACCTAAAATTGTATTACAAGTTAAAGTATGGATGCTGTAAAGAAAATTCCAGTTTCCAGACAACCCAAACGTTACATAAACAGATGTTAACAAGTAAAAACAAACCACTACTGCAAACCTATCTGATGAATTCTTCTGAAAGCAGAAAAAAAGAAGTCTGTACAGCTTCTCCAAGTATTTAATAGTTAAAGAGAGATTTATGTCATTCTAGGAGCCTGATATATCATTTGAGTCCTCACAGGCTAAAAGCATCAATATATGTTGCTATACTTTATGTTTTATTTTTTAATAAAGAGTAGGGTGTTGGGTTTTTTTTGCCCCCTTCCTTTTTTTTTCTTAAAAAAAAAAAAAAAAAAAAAAAAAAAAAAATCACAGGAGGCTCTTAAGACTTGTGTTAAACTTAAGTATTTGAGACTTCTCTAGCTAAGTTGAAATCAGAGTTCTGAAATCAGTTATGAAGTATCAAAGTTATGGGGGATAGGCAAGACAGACACAGCTTGATCTTTGAAGTCCACTTCCATCATTTTTCACTCAGCTCAGACTTAGTTTAAAGCATGAAAGTTATGCAAAATAAGTACCTCTATATTCAACAATGTGAGTGAGCAACTTTTAAAATCTGGAAACATTTCTACCAATGCAACAACAAAATGAAGGCAAACAGATTATTAATTATACCTGCTCAAAGACAGAAATAGGAGTGGCATTAATTTGGGGTTGGGGGGGTGTTGCATTTTTATTAAGGCATAAACTCCAAATACAGCCTATGAAAGCTTTTTCTAGTATAAATACTTGTGGGAGACAAAGTCCATTTTTTCTATCACAACAGCAGTGCAACATTTACTAACAATCCTTCAAGGAGCAGCCTAAACCTTGCGGACTAGTCTAGAGCCCCCTTCACACAGCAAGAGGAAGAAATATAAATGGTAGCATTCCTTTAAAAAAACAACGCAACCATAAGTATAAGTGCATTCTGCATAAGGATTCAGTTCCCAAAATATCTCCATTGTTGTCTTGGTTTCCATTTGCTTTCTAATTCCCCAAAATAGCATTCTTTCAAAACTGTTATATAAAGGGTCATTACTTGTTAAGGACGCCCAGAATTACAGCAAGGGACTCTGGCTCTGCTCAGAGCTCAATTCTGCATAGGAACAGAGGAGTGCCTTTTCAATCAGCTGCAGCATCCCCAGTACTCCACAACTTCTGGATGTTCAGTGGTTCACACCACAGATCACAGCACCTGCAGGCAGAGTTGGAGCAATGTGCATCAACTGCATGCATGCTCCCTTGTCACTGGCTGTACCAGCTCTGCTTAAGAGCAGTCCTGTGTACTGGAGAATCCCCCACACAGTACTTATTTCTTTTACCTGCATCCATTGGCGGGCTGCTGGCAAAGCTCCTGAACGTGGCGAGGAACAGAGGTCATAACAATAACATTTTGGGGATTTCCAACCTTGAACAATTCTGGTATTATTCTAACACAAGTTCAAAAACATTCCCTAACACTTTTATGTATGTCAATGATGCATTAAGAAACATTTTTAATATTTCAGAGGTTTCCATGATATCATTCTTACCTATGTAGTTTATCTTCCAGCATCTCCATATACTTTTCAGCATTTTCTTTTACACTGGTCACTGCAAGACAAAATTCAACAATTAGGTAATGGTATAACTGAACAGTTTTTATTTTTAAAACCAACTCATCTCTTACCCACATATTTTTATACACATCAGTTGAAAATGAGAATTCCAATAATCTTTCCACAATTAAATTACAGTATGTCTTCCCCCTTTTTTCTTGAAAGTCTATTGTATTGTATGTGTACTAAATTAATATATCTACTGATCAAAGCATCACTAAATTAACCACTCAGTTGCACCAGAAAAATGGTGAGACTAATGAAGGCACGTATCATAGTATGTATCTTGTCAAAACAAACCAAAAACCCCACACAACAGAGCTAGATCTTCATCTTTACCTTCAGGAGAAGTAGGCAAGCCTAATTCATCAATTCCTGAGCAAGAGTCCTTTAAAATCCTATGAAACCTTTATCAAACAACTTAGGACCTAGGTATCATCTCCACACACAAGTCCCTATAACTTCTTCACTGAGAACGAACTCCAATGAATTACTTACTCAATGTAACACAAAATAACAAGGCTATGTAGGTCCTTGGTACTCCACCCTGGGTATGAATGAGGGAAAAGGCAAATCCCCTCTAGGAAAATGGAGGCTCTTTGTGGATCATCACATTATTACTATCATCATCTTTACCTGGCAGCTGCTCCAAGTCTAGTAGGACTGTTAATTGGTTAGTCATTTTGAAACCCTTAACTCACTGCACATCGATTCTATGTTCAGTTTATGTGAAGACACATTCTACAGAGTATGGCTGTTTCTACAGGCAAAGCTTGCTGCATGGATCATCTACCCTCTGAATTTACCCATCCATCTCCTCCTCCCATCTCCCCTACAATACAATGCTTCCAGATTGAGCTAACATAAATCAAGTGCTGCATGTATTTATCACTTTCCCTCTTTTTTTTTTCTTTTTTTTTTTTTTTTTTCATATTTTCCCCCCATAACATAGAATTTCACACACTAATGTCTAGTTTGAACACTTGGTTTTAAACAGGTCGGTTGTTCTAAAGTTGCACAAACCTACTCAGGCAATACCATTTGCAGCAAACATCAGGGTCAATGTGACATTGACTATCTGCAGAAGGTGTTCACCTGGTCAGACAGAAGTCACACATAGCTGAAGCAGTCTCCACCTCAATAGCAAACATGGGACATATTTCATGAAGCTGATTCATGTTTTTTTGTTTGTTTGTTTGCTTCTTTAAAGTGAGAGGTTATCAGATTATATATATATATATATACACATATACACACACACACACACACCCTAATTCTCTATTAAAGCATCAGTGTCACCCATGGTATCATTAATCCAGAATCACTGTCAGAACAGGTTTTGCAACACAACACCTTGAGCCAGCAGGATTATGGAAGATTATACTGTATATAGACAACTGAATTCGTTTCTACATTCACAGATCTATCTCACCATTAGAGGAGTGCTGGCAAACGTTAAGCAAAAGGTTATATGAGGATTTTTGCAATAGCACTGGAAACTAAACAAGTTCCTTTATCTTGTAGCAGAGTTTTCTAACAAGTACAGGGCTCAGTAAAAGTTCTTGCTTTCATTACCATCCTTTTATTCCCCTGTTTCCTGTGGAAGTGCAGAGAGCCTGCAAGTCTTCTTTTAATGACACGCTACAGTTTTATATAAACTACAACCAGCTTTTCAAAACTCCCTATCTGTCAATTTGCAATGCGTTGACCTGAGGTTCAGCACACACTTTGATAACAGATAGCTTCAAGGTATGTGGCTGCTGTACTTCCCATTCTCTTGCCATTGTCGTAATATCCTTGAACATGAGCTGTTACAATTCAGGGGCTTATTCGTTCCAATAATAAAGTCAGCAGATATTAATAATTTTTGGAGAGGGATGAGAAGAGGTGGAGAATCTGTTTCACACTCACTTTGTTTCTAACCGATATAGTGACTTCTTATGTTACATGAAAGATAAACCTTGCTTTCAATTTCTCCTGCTGTGCTTGTCACTTTTTAATTGGGTATGATCTGATAGAGTAATTCGCACTTTCACAGTTCAGTCCTGCCCCTACATGCAATTTTACAATGCCCTTGAAGCACGCAGCTTAATATATCAGTATTATTCAATGACAAAAAGTAATGGACAAGAATACACCGCCAGTCGAAAGTAGGTCAGTAAAAAGCTAACACTCATTTGGAAATCACCTCACATCACTAAACCACACTCCCTCCCGTCAAATGTTTTAACTACATTAAAAGAAATGCAAACTTTGCTGCTAAAAGAGAAAGCTATCCAGACTAGCTTTGTCTCCTTGCCTTCTTGTGCATGTAATTGAAAGAGCTGTGACCTGGAGATTTTGCTTGAAGGAAAATACTGCTTAAAAATTCGGTGGGGGTTGCTTCCGTCGTAACAAATTGCAAGCAGCACCACAACAAATACACAAATACTTTCAGCCTTTTAGATCATCCATTTGAAATAGAAGACAAGCAACAAATTAGCAGGTTTTTTGTTCTAGCTTAATGAATCTGTTCACCATCACTTCAAAGCACACAAAGTGCAAACTGGAAGCCATGCATGCCTTAAATCTAGCTAGGAAAGTACTAGATGACAGACCAAAAAAAAAAAGTAGTAATAATTTATGAGACTCTTTTCTATATAAACATGCCAAATGGTTTATTTTTATATTTAAGTGAATGAGATTGCCTTTTTTTCATCAGTTCTCCAGCGATTTACATGCTTAGCTCATATTGGCCTTAAGGGGAGTTATTAGAATAAAAACATATAAATACCCATGGAAGATCAGGCACCAGGGTATTTGCTAAGGTTAAAAATATACTTTTCTTGTGAAGCCTTAATTGAAGAAAAGTGATTCAGCATTTCTCTCTCTTGTTGCATCCTTCCTGCCTACAGCAGCAAAGCCCAGTCTTAGGATCAGTCCTGGTGCGATGGGGCTGAGGGGCAGCAGTGAGCTCCTGTGGTAGCCTTTTAGTTGTCACAAAGTGCAAATCTACCATTTTTAAAGCTGCATAAACATCTTACAATAATTAACTTACATAGTCTTTCAAAATATCACGTGTGTTTCTTATCTGAAAACAGCACCCCAGGGGTAATGTTACTTCACTTAATTATCAGTATTATTTGAGCCTACATGTGAAACTATATAATTATTTTTATCCTCAATCTTGGCTCTCACTAAGTGAGCTTTCAAAGACCATTACATCTGCTTTAGATTCCATCATCAATATTTTCCAAAATTTTCAAAAAATGAGTATCTGACTTGATACACCTTGAACCCAGTGGAAATTCCAGATGTGGCTGCTTGGCACCTCAGAAGAAAAGGTTCTTAAAACTGAAGTAAGTGCCTCAATACTATACTTAATATCATAGCCATTTTAAGTGCTACCCTACAGGTCTTTAATACTCCATCAGACTATTGGACTTTTTTTTAATTTTTCCTTTTTTTTTTTTTTTTTTTTTTTTTGTTAGTGAATGGTGACACATTTTGACACATTAAAGGTTCAAAGAGCTGCAACAGCTGCCAGCAGACCTAGACCCAGCAGAAAAAGAACTGCCACACATTGCCTGCCTGCCTGCATGACAAGCCCGAAGCCGATTCAATTAGCCTCTCCTTTCCCCAAGCATTACTTTCCTTCTCAAGTACTTCATTAGTCAGGCAAAGTGAAACTCCCACTGACTTCAATGTGATTTTTGCCCAACTTAAGGAAGCGGGATGAGATTTGGCTCTTTAGAATGATATAAAAAATAAAATTAACTGCAAGGACATGCAGTGATCCAGCTGCAGTAAATACTGAGGGCAGAATTAGTTGCAAACAAGGTTGACAGATGTCCTGTCATTATTCTATCTTTGAAGTGTATAAATGATTACTAATGCTAAGAGGAATGCAAAAGCAGAACATGATCAGTTGAAACCATCTGATCTTTTCTGTAGTGGAATATGTGCCATATTAATGTGTGAAGTTTTGGTCTGAAAAACTGTGGAAAAGCTTCGATATATTTAAAGGTTAACTTGAAAAGCCAGTCAAACTTCAGAGAAGACATGTCAGCTGCTCAACTGCATGTCAAGATGATTTATCAAGCCACAGTAACAAGATTTTGGATTACAGAATAGTAAGGAATTTTGCAACTTGCAGACAGACATGGGAAAAACCCAAAGAACAAGCTTTGAATAAAGAAAAACTGCCTCTCTCCAGTGCGTTATTCCCAGGGAACTCAAAAAGAACAAAAAAGGCCAGAATTAAAGAGAGGAAAATAGGTGGTTCAATAAAGACGTGAAAATACTCTAAAAGAGCTGTTATTCTGGGTCAACTCAATAAACCAAATTCTATTCTGGTTCACTGATTATTTTTCAGTAACAAAATAAATATTGAGATATGTAGTTACTACCTGTCTCTTCAAGTGATTGTGTTTTGTTTTAAAGAATCTGCTAATCCTTTAAATATCATTACAGAACAGCACAAAATTAGCCTAAGGAAATTACTGCCACTGGAGACAAGGTGGTCAAAATTTTGGAGTAGTCTAAATGGTTTGGCTGTTCCACAAATAAGAAGGTGAGTTGTGAAGACAAAAAAAGGGGCTCAGCACCTATGATGTTAAAGCCCCACAAGTAAAGACATAACCTGGTATTGATGGAGTTGAAGGTAACGTTGATTTATCATAATCCCATCCCACAAGAGGAAAGAGGGCTTTTAGCAACCTATACTCAAATGCCACTCCACTGCCTTCACAACAATGATGGATGCAGTATGTTGCATCTTGCCCATATGAAAATTTCCAGCATCATCTTCAGGTGCCTTTCCAGCACCAGACGGTCAACTCCTCTGATACAGTAGGGCAACTCTTTCAATATATAGGAATAACCTATTAGAGGATCCAGCTTGAGTATCACTTTTTTACAATACTTTGATCGCTGACCTTAAAAACCCTACAGTATACTGCCAGCTTCCATTTCATACCCTCATATTTTCACAAAGATTGAGAAGCAATAAAAATACATGAAAAGTAATAATGAAATGCAAAATTGGCAGAGCACAGGACAGCACAGCTTTTTCTGACTTGTGCTGCACTGAAATAGGAAAAGAAGAAAAGAACAAAGTGAACGATTTCTTTTCCTTAGGATGTTTCTCGTGGGGTTGATGATACAGTAGGTCTGCTGTTAACGTTCTCCAAAACACGTAGGTACATCCTGAACAGCAGTCTAACCTCTAGACATGTCTGGAGTGGGTGGACACTGCAGTACCCAAGACAACCCAGCCTTCTCTCTTTGGGAGACCCCAGAAAGGCTAAGTACCAGCTCATTTGGAGAGATGGCAGTGTTTCATTCACATGTAGCAGAAACAGGCAATGAACACGCTCTTTGGTTTTTCAGAGAAGGATCTCCATCTGCTTGTCTCTCTGCATACAAGGCTCTCATCTTATTTATAGCTAGCTTAATTTGTAGCCTTGATGCAACTTAATGAATCTGAGCCTGCAATGAGTTAAGTTGATACCTTGACTTTGATGTGAAAAATTGCAGCTAAACATATACAGTAAGTAGAAATTACTGACTTGAGCAGGGAGGCCACATCCTGCCCTCAGGCTGTATGTCAGGTCAGATGTAAGGCACAGAAAAACTCAGCATGAACTGAAGTTTGACAAAGAAATAAATAAAGTTAAAAAACAAAACAAAACACTAGATCTTATAAAGCGAAATGACAGGAGATGATAGCAACTCTGCCTGTAACAACTTGTATTTCTATCTTTCTGGGTGAGGCATCAAAGGTTTGCAGAGCTGAAAAGAGGAGGGGGGAAGCTGTGCCTCATAAAAAGGCGCATTTGAAAACCAGACATTCCTAGAATTTACCTCCTAAACCTTCTGCTTTGTATGTGGCACTTTTCATCCAAAGAGACAGGTGACCCTTCCAGTTCTGTGATGATTAAATTGCCTAAATTGAAGGGAATTACCATAGCTTCATATGGATGCTAAGCTTCTTTCAGATTTCTGTAAAATCTAGTGAGCCAGACACAGAGGTTCCTCCTGTGCTACATGTGGGAGAGAGCAGCAGGGGAAAGGCAAATTACCTTCTGAATACTTTCAGTAAATACTCTAAATGGTCTAGTGTCAAAAAAGAAAAATTAAAGAATTGTTTTATTATTCAATATCAAAGCAAGCAAAGCCTTCAAATTAAAGGGACTGTAGGTGAAATACTGAATCGGCAGTGACCAGAGCACTGAAGTTACATGACAATTACCTTGATACTTTAAGAGGCTATAAAAAGTGCAGGGAAGGAGATTAAGGCCCAGGGTCACACAGCGATAATGCAAGACCACCCACCCGTCCAGCCTCCAGGCCTCCCAGCTTAGTCCCCTCCTGCGCGTACCACCTCTCGGTAATCACAGGCCAGGAACAGAGCCCCTAACCACAGGTGTGGACACTTTTCCACACACAACTTAAAAGCTATGAACGTTGCATTTGGTGTGCACTGAAGGGAGCGTTAAACTGGCTGCAAACTTGGAGAAAAATGCTCCTGCCTTTCCATGCACATGGCACTGGATGGCAACGTCCTCGCTTCTGGGAAGCCCGAACTGAGCCCTGCATCCAGGCATCTCTCTGCTTTGCATTTCTGACATAAGCCAATGTTTCCCAGAAAGGCCTTCTTCATTACGGATAGGTTTTACATTACTTAAAATTAGTTGAGAAGTGGAACCACGTGCATTTTTCAGCTACAGCATGACTGCAGGGCACCACTTTGGGAAGCATGCTGGAGATCCCCACTGCAAACGTGCTCAGGCAACTGAGGCTCTTCACTTCTCCTACAGAAAAGGCAAGGTTTGAGTTTTACTCTTCCAACCCATCACACCGATAGGACCATTATACAATCATTTATCAACATACCTTAGCATAGGAAGTATCTTTCCAAAAGCCATAAGGAAAATTTCCCTTCACTTTCCATTCCTATTTCCCTTCTGTTCTTCACTAAGCACTGGGGGAGAAATGAAGCAGAGGGCAGGGGGAGGGAGAGCAATCTGCCTATATTTTCTTTGTATTTTCCCTTACCCGTTTTCATTCCTCTGTTGACCATCTGTTCAGATTCCCTCCCCACTCAAAAAAAAAAAAAAAAAAAAAAAAAAAAAAGATCTCTCTCTTTTTTCTCATTTCTCCTCACAAAGCAGAGCCTGAGCATCAAGGAGAGCCATGTGTCCAGTTTGCTCTCTGTGGATTGTCAGCAGTCACAAGAGATCATCTGGAAACCATTACACAAGCTAACAAGACAGCCAGACTCGACATGTATGAAGGCACTAAAAGAGTTCAAACTTGTTACTTGAATTACCACAAGTTTTTTCCTGAAAGTAAGATTTATTTTAACACAGTTATATAAAACAAAAAGACCCAGAATGAGCCATTTATATAGCTATCCAAGACAAACAACAGAGAACATAAGCTATATTCAGAGGCTAAGCTCCCTGCCAATAACTGAGAACACCTAATACCTATATCATGAAAAGAAGGAACAATTTAAACTTTTTTTTTCTTTTTTTTTTTTTTGGCTGAGGAGACAAACTACAAGACAAGTGAAATCTTGATTCAATTACTGGCCCATTATTATCTCATTGCTACTAGGGATGATCAAGTAGACCGTCAGATGTATGTCACAGCAGTTCAGTAATGTCAAGACTTCTAAAACATACAGTAGCTGTTTTAAATACTCTTCTCACAGTGGTTGTTTTGCTGAACTTTCACATATTCAGTCCTACGCCTAATATTTTAGTCCCTGAATTACAACCAAAAATTATATTAAATGAGTAACCCACTTCGCCTTTTAATTTAAGGTCACAAAGGAAACACAGTCCAAGATTTCTTTCAACCATTCTAACCCCTCCAGAAACTCTTCCAAAATAAAAGGGCTCTGCAAAATCTCCTGCTAGTCTTAATGTTACTGATTAGCTTTTCACCAGCTCAACAAGTATAGCTAGTCAGGCTATACAATCCACTAAGAATCCAGGCACCCACACAGAGACCGCCTTCAGCCAGAAGATAAAACGTATTTTATACTGCAACAAATACAGTTATTTAATGCAGAAGTTGTCTAAAACTTCTTTATGGAGTAAACCCACAACAAAATGGCACAGGCCCAAAAGAAAAAAAAAAAAAGAAAAACAAACCCACACCAAACCCACATTTGACTCCAAATGCTGCCATAGAATCTGGCTACTAAAAGAGATGAAAGGGAGAGATGAGTACAGACATAAGTGCTTTGAAAAGCACGAGAAAAAAGTGTGTTAAAAAAGGCCAATGTTACCACTGAGAATGGAAAATGACACTTATCTTCACTTCAGTAGAACAAATGGCTGCTAAGACATCAGTCCTTCAGATGATTTGAAAGAAAGGAAAGTAGAGCTCAAAGGTATATACTGAATGTTAGAAGTAATACATATTGCAGTAGCTATGAGAAAAAGGAATATTCACAGCATTGCAAGCTATTTTTAACAACCTTGAAATGACATCAAATAAAGCAGAGACTTCCTGTACCAACACTTCCAAATGATAACTGCAAATAGCGCTAACTTGCATTTTTGCACTGCTGTTTTCTCCAAGGAGCTAGAACAGGTCTTCAAACCGCAGAACACCTGTGGAAAAGCATCAATTTCTTTTTTGAAAAATAGCTGACAATGAATAGCAGTGTAGAAAATGAAAGTGTCCCACATAGTCTGATACAATGCGGTTTTCAGAAACCCTCTGTAAACCACTTGGCCACCGTTGGCTGTAACAGGCATGTTTGCTGCATTGCGACTGCAGGGCTTCCAAAGAAGAAAAAATTGTGGAGCTGCTCAGCAGAGCCTGTTCTGCACTCATTCCAGGCAGGAGGACTAAAGCAGATGAACTTAATACACTGTCTTTCTTAATCCCTAATAATCTTTGTCTTGACCTCCTCCTCCTCGCACGACGCAACCTGCTCACAGGCTTCATGAAGCTCATCAGTAATATTTAGATCCACTTGACATACCAAGTAAACACGATGCTTTTGACCACAGACATGCAGTGTCCATTTAAAAGCTTCTCACCTACTAACCTTTAAAGCTGGACCAGAGATTTACAGAGATTTGGGAAAATTCCAGCAGTTGAGCAAAACAGATGTAGCTACAAGAATAGATGTGCACCGAGTGCCCATGCTAACCCTAAGCACCACAAAGGGCACTCACAGATACAAGTGCACGCTGAACTGCGTTCAAGACAGGATTATTAATTTAATTAGCTGGCTTATAAAACAATGCTTAGCGTACAAAATCATTATTTGCTTTCTTACTTCCTAGCACAAAACTCTAATACACTAGTGCTATTGAAAAAGACCACTTTAATGTCTCTAAAGTGAAGACATTTCCTAAAAGATGATAAAGTACATTTCACAAATGGGTTACACATACCCCTTTCAAATGCACTGTAACAAAAGATTCCAATGAAAAAAACAAACTATCACATTGCACATTACCACATAATTTCCACCTATGCTACTGTGTATTTTAAATCTTTTTTCCTTGATGCCCTCTTATGTCACAAGAGCAACAGATACATTTGCATCTTCCCCTTAACCAGACAAACTATAAAATATTAGGGTTTCCTGATAACCTTTTGGGCAAAAAAAGGGACGTAATTCATACTTTGCTTAGAGAGATTATGAAAAAAGCAGCCCTATTACAAGTTGAGAATGTATTTCTCAATAGAAGTGAACAGTTTCAGCATTGATAGAAAGTCTTCTACTTGAATTAAACTGTAAGACCTCTGAGTAATGGCCATAAAGGAAGGGAATTAAAGACCTTGCCCTTCACATGGAGTCTCAACATTGCTACATTATAAGTAGGATGAGTGGATTCATTCTTCAAAGCAGCACAATGCTTTAATACTGTAGCTTATTTTATATATATATATTTTTCTAATGAAAATAGCCAATTCTGGTGGAGCTAACCACCAGAGCTAACTCTTGAATTTTCCCTACAATATTTTTCTCTACATTTTGTCTGTTGTACCATCCCCAGCTGTCTTCCTTCCTGACTCCTGAATCTACATGGTTTGTGTCCCCTTTTCTCTTCCATTCTTTTTTTTTTTTTTTTTTTTGTCCCCTCTGCCTTTCAAATTCCTCTCTCCCCTAAGGTGTAAAACATTTCTTATCACAGGGAATTTTACTTCTGGTTTGGTCCACATAACAAACTTGCAGTACTTAAGTTACTGCCAGGAAGGAAAATTTCTAATGGTCTAATAAAATAAGAACTCTCAAGCCAGTAGTTTGAGGACACTTTCCTGGTTATTCTGTTGACTTTGAAATAAATTCCCAATGGCTGGTGTAGACTCTTCCTATGGTAGCTTAGTTTAATACGTTCTAATACCAAATGTCCTTTAGGTACGAATTAGTTGACTTAATCTTCATGGCACAAATTATTTTTCAAGTGTCATCTGGAAAATTTTAATTTCTGAAGAAGTTTTGAAGGGATAAGCTTGAAGTCAAACTGCGGTAAAGTCAGGTTCCTAATCTTCAGGACATCCCCAAACCCATAGCAACAGCAGTACTATGAAGCTGCTCCAAAATATGCAAAATGAGGATTTTATGCCTCTGCCCTCAACCTTCTCTTTTCACTAAGGTGAGAAAGCAGTAGTAACTCCCACTTCTGAGCTGGCCACTCTCAGAAGCCACTCTCAGAATGTTGCCCTTCAGGCAACATTCACCCATTACTTATCACTTCTTCACAGCTAAGATGGCTAGTTAGATAGGCCACCAGCTGGACCATACCTTATTACAGCTTTGAGACCTCAGGAGTGAAATTTTCCATCAGTCCCACAGCCTAAACACAGGGGAGGATGACTTGGGTTTCCTGCTTAGGTGGGCAGTTAGCAGTTCAGGAGAGGCAGTCTGCCCAGGCGGCAGTAGTGCCAGAAAGAGAAGTGGATCGAGTCAAGTAGGAAAACAGTCACAACAAAGAACAAGTTGGAAAGTGATTGCTGGAAGAACTGAGCCCAAGAGAAAACTCTGCTGGTCTGAGCTGGTCTGGCAGCCGATGGGCACATTACAGCCTGCTTTCCAGGGCACTTACTTGAGGTCTGAGTATAGACAAGTGCTACAGGGCACCATACTGTACGCTATTTTCTCAGCTGAGCTGCTGCCTCTTTGCTTGGCTGACTAACTGATATGTCAATTGAACAGCTGAATACCTGTCTTTTTCTTTTTTCTTTTTTTTTTTCCTTCTCCTTTTTCCCACTTGTATTTTAAAGGCTGGGCCAGAATGCCCATTGTTTAATGCAAGTGGACGTGTATCAGCCTGTACCTTTATGTGAAGTTGAAGAATGTGCAACAGCGTTCTCAACTTCAAGGCCTCTCACAGATTTTGCTGCTTACACCTGGCCAACCTGTGGAAATGAGAAATGCTCACACAGCAATGCTTCCACAGGGTTAGACTGCAAGAAGCCTTTTCAAAGCTGTGATTGTGCATTTTAGCTGTGAAACTTCCAGTGATATCAGCAGGAGTCACACAGCTAAATCCCCAAGCAACGCTTTCGGAGGATGACTTATATTTAAAGGAGGATTAGAAGAAAATACTTCTTACACCATTTTCCATGTAATATTATCAGTCTTAAATTCAGAGAAGTATGGAATCATTTGGGGGGAATAAATGATTCACTGGGTATCAATTTTTCCATCCAATTAGGTTGGGCAACTACGCTGAGTGTTTAACACATACCCCTGCTGCCCCTCCCTTTCCACAGAGTGTATATATTAAACACAAGTTAAGACTTCTGGGTTTTCAACTTTGTTGATTTTATATTCCTTTCGGGATTTAAAGTACTGTTTTGTTTAATTATTTTTCCTCTACTCATCCACAGTATTGAATGACAGTAATAATGAGCTCAGAATCATTGTACAAATCCCAGTAGGAACCATTCATAGTTTGTTAATAGGACATTATATTTGCATTACCAAGTGCAGTTCAAAGCACATTGTGTAAATTAGCTCCGAGGGTTACTACCACGAATCTAAAACCAGAACATCAGGTCAATTAGCACAGCTCTAAAGCACATTAGTTTGGTTGAAAACATAAAGGGTATGATTAAAATTCTAGGAAATCCTCTCCTGCCCTGGCTAAGAGCCTCTCAGAAGAAGGCTGGTTTTGCCTCCGGGAGACACCAGAACGCCTCAGCTCACACCAGTACGGCCTGATCCCAGTGACCCCAATGCCTGATAAGCAATACTGGCCTCTTCTGAAGCAGGGGAAAATTAACTTGCAGGTGGTGTGGAAATCCTCAGAACTCCACAGAGACGCTTTCTTCCCCGTTCAAATTAAAAGAACAGGTGAGAATGAGGAAAACTTGGAGGGCCTGGGAGTTCAGCATAGAATATATTTCTTACATGAAAATGCAATTAACAAAGAAAAGCATATTTAGTTTCTACCACTGAAAGAAACACTACCACTACGTAGCACAACCAATCCCACATGCAACAGGCCAAAAAAATCAGTTTAATAATGACAAGAGGAAACATACAACAAACTAAGGCAGGAAGTTCCCAGTAACAATATAATGTATATTACTGTTCCCAGTGCTATACTGTAGGATTATGTGTCTTTTGGGCAAACAGCATGTGCACATGCACACACACAACTATGCAAGTAGCTAATGAACTTCAGAGATCACATAGAGCATTCTTTGGATGAAACTGTTGGAAGAGAAGCACACAGACATAGCAGGAGAAGGCACATCACAACGAAATTCTGCATCAGGACTATAACTCTGATGAAGCCAAGGGATGTCCCAGATAAATAAAAGAAAAAGCCAAAGGGTATTACTATCTGGTCAAATCAGTTGATTGGTCTAAGCCCTCTAGTCAATTCAAGTCAGTCTTACCAAGCTATCAAGTCAATGTATTACATGGGCTATACACCTCTGCTAAGCCAGAGGATTGATTTTAAGATTCAATCCTGTGGGTAGGAGGCAGCTTATTCTCTAAATGCTAACTCATTTGTTACTCTCTGCAGAGACTATTTTACTCTCTCATTACTCTTTGCAGAAACATACTTGAAGCAGTGGCTAGATAACTTCAAAAATTACATAATCTTGAACCAAATAATAAGATTTCAGATTACACAAAAGAAAACATTGAATGGCAGGGTTCACAGTCCACTGCATAAAAATGGTCATTCCTTATACACTGAGATGGCTGTATCTATGACGCAGAGGAAGATTTCATCGTTAATATTTATTTCTTTGTACCATGTACATAACTGTTTGGTAACTGCCTAATAGATCTGTATGAGCAGAACATGCTAAAGCTTCTGGCAAGTCCTGGAAGAAATGACTGAGATATATGCAGAACAAGGTACAAAAGTATAAAAGAGAAGATACTGGAAAATGAATTTGGATGTTTGAGTCAAGTACCCCTGTGAAATGCTTCTTGTTCCATGACCACTACCAGCTAAAGAGCTGGAACCTCCTTGTGGATGAAGTTGTGAGAATGAAACAATTTGCCTGTATGAGATACTGGGCATGCTTTTCATGAGAAAACAGCACATAGATACATAACAGATTCGACCCTACCTGCAATGCAAACTGATGGGCCAAACAGAAAGAGGTATTTAGTGAATCATAAATTGAATATTCAGCTGGGAAAAAAATGCTTTATACAGAGGACAGCAAGCAACACAAGAAAGATCAGCAACTACACACAAATTGAAAGAAAATGAATATACAGACAAAAGGCATATTTCAAAAGTAAGCATTTTAAGATGCCTACTATTACATGAAAACCCAACAGTAAAAACAGATGAGCTAGAGTGACCAGCAAAGTAAAAGCTATTTGGTGTAAGTGCTTCTGAAATCAGGTAGAGTAACACAAATCAATGGACTGCTTATTGTATCTACTTATTTAGTAGTTCAGGAAGGCTTAGATTAGCTTTAGAAGGATTAGATTGCAAGGAGAAATGAATTTACAAAGGCAGAGAAGCAACATATTACCGCAAGATTCAATAGGATCTACTGTAATGAAAAATCTGCCTTTTCAGGCCTATTCAGCTGAATTTGAATTCTACAAACTTTGTATGATCAACTCCTGAGGTATTTTCTTTCCTTATTTCAATTACAGATATTGGGTTCCTGATGGCTAATGCACCTTCCATCACGTTTTATATCCATTAAAGAGGTAGAGAAATTGCCAAATATTTTATTCTGTGAAATAAAAGATTTTCTGTCATTCTGCACTTCTACATCCCCACAGCAAGATGAATTAGAATTTTCTCTTTGACATACACAGACACAAATATATGGGAATTTGTGTCAGACTTTTCTTCAAGATATATCTACTCAGGGTCAGAACAAACAGAGGAGAAAAAAGCTGCTCTCTTTGCTCTCTTTTTTTCAGATGAGACTGTCAGTCTGCTATCACTTCCCTAATGAGAGAGTGATGTAACTATTATTCCTAATTGTGCATTATTCCAATTTTCAGCACTTTTAAGACTAAATTGCCCAAAGAGAAAGGGGCTGTCCAAAGGGGACCCATTCCCTAAGAAAATGCATGTGAGAAGGAGCAATTAAATACTCACTTTCTAAAAAGTTGTGAAGCACAATTGCTTAATAATGATTCATTTCAAATGATCCCAGAGAACCTCAGATTTTTTAATAGCTTCATTCTCAGTGGTCTTCCCCAGAAGATATTTAAAAAGGGCACGACACAGCAATCGGCAGCAGGAAGCAAATACTGTTGCACTAATACTGAAAGTGGAGTATGTCAGCAAAGAAAAATACAATTGCCTAAATTTGATTTCTGCCATTGCATCCTTGCTCAGAGATGTATTCCTGTGGGAAGTGCTGTGATATTTGGACAGCTACAACTCTTTGAAAAACATTAACATGTTGACGTTCTCTCTCTCTCTCTTTGTGTGTGTGTGTTTTAACGCATGTTCTCCCACTAAAATGGAAGAGTTATTGGCCAGCCGACCTGGTCAAATGGACAACAAGGGGCCAGGCATGGTCATTTCAGAAAACTGACACCTCACCTCTTTCTGCCTTAAGTTACCACCTCTTCCTCCTGAGCTTCTTAGCATTTTCTTAAAATCTACTCTCTGCAGTTCAAGGAGCTCTCCTCAAAACTACTTCCATCCTGCCATTAGGTGCATTGTAGCCATCCATTTTCTACTTGGGAAGTAGGAGCTTCTCATTCATGAACGTTCAGGACCAGGATGATGTTGGGCAGCAGACACCCCAGGGGCTGTTCTCCAGCCCAGCGCTCCAGAGCACCCTAGCAGCACACCAGCCCTACAGAAAGGGAACAGTGCCACCTTCTGATCCCCTGCCCTGAGCTCCTGGGGCATGCCAGCCTTCTGCAGCCAGCCAGGCATGTAATGACTTACCCAGATTCAGATGGCAAAGCAGACCTGCCGAGCTTGCAGTGTGCAAAGAAGAGCAGAGGCAAAGAAAACGAAGGAGGAAAAAAAAAAAAAAAAAAAAAACTCGCATAACTGCTTCTATCACTCCGCCAGAAAAATCGCCTTGTATTCTAGTAGGAATCATCTTCGATTAACCTTTTATCTTTTGGCTTCCTTAGCCAAGAAATTAGCAACCAAGGCATTAAATGAAATTGGATTTCCTATATTTGATTTGCAATGTTTTGAGATTTCATCAGTTCTGAAAGGTGTTAATGCAATCTGCTTTCTAGCAGGGCATGGGAAGCACAACACAGACAGAACTCACCCCATCTATAACAAAAATAAAACTCATTATCCTTCCTTGTCAATTATTTGAAGAACTTTTTGTTTTGTTTTGACCTGAACTGAACAAGAAACATACTGTAGTTTCAGTGTTTGCTTCAATTTTCCTTGAGGGCAGTTTCATCCTTAGAAACAGCACAATAACGCAAAGGCTCCTTAGATAGAGCAAAAACATACAGACACCCTAATAGGCTCTAAAGCCTTTCCACAAACTTCTGCTGGTTTTTTATGACTCTTAAATTATCTCTGGTGCTGCGGATCGGATAATCATGGCATTCCAGATGTGAAGTAAGGGACCAGATGGACAATAGAGAAAAAAGAAACCTTCACTGTTCGAAAAAAATCTATTTTAGGAAAAAGCTTCTTACAAAAAGCATGGAAGCAGCAATGTTCTTTGGCTACAATGATGGGAATCCTAGCTGATGGGAACCACAACTATTTCAGATCAAGGAGCTCCATGGTAAAGGCACAGCTTGTATGTCTGGACTGCATTTAAGGACAAATCTCAGCCCCTTGAAAATGTGCTTTGTGCCACTGCAACAGCTGAAATGAAGTGAGGATTCCCACTTTTGTCCTACACAGTGAGTGCATGAGATGTCCTCTGGATGCAGATAGCAGGCTCACCCTGGCTATGACAGCTAATAGAAGTCCCATTTGGGACTTCCTGGCAAAAATCACAGCAGCTCTCAGGCTGCTCACACTTCTGCCCAGGATCAGATCCCTGCCAGCAGCCTCCAGATGATGGCTGTATGTTACCTCCTCCACAAGGAAACCCCTGTGCCAAGGACCTGCTTAGTACCCTGCCTTTAAAAGAGCACTGCTGGATTTCCAAAACTGAGGAAAGTTCTTCAAGGAGAGAAATTGTTTCACCATTCAGCAGTTGCATGAGCAGACCTGGAAAGGCAGGGGCACTGCATCAGTACCAGAGACAATTTGATGCAGAGACAGGAGCTGAATCCAACAGTCCAACAGTCCAGACCAGAGTGATTCGGAAGGTCTGTGGGAATACATCCTTATTGCCAGAAGTAGTCGGTGTTGCAGGAGATTGCTTTCCAGCCTCCTGCACAGGAATACACCGCCCCTCACCAAAGGAGACCTGAGGCAGGCCAACTGTTCGTGTAGGGCATCCAGGGTGGCTGATCTGCAGACTGATGATGACTGACAATTCATACCAAGGGGGTCATCAAGCGTGCCTCAAAGGAGTGTAACTTGGAGAGGTCAAAGCAAAAAGTTAATAGGCTGGTACATAAAACAGCAACACACTCTCACCCCTCTCATCCTCTCAGCAGGGCTCTGTTTTTGACCTCCTTTTTTCCTCATTTTTCCACTTCCACTTACCCTTCTTGAAAAGGCTGTTAACAAAGGCGTCTCACCTATCTGCAGTCACAGTGTTAAATACTGGCATCAACTACCCATGTTCCTATAGCATTAGCGTGAGCATTCACCTAAGCCCAGAAACCACATGCAGAATATTTGCAGCTGAAGTGGGCTGCGAACCCACCAGGAAAGCATATCACGGCACAGGAACTGCTGCAGAGAGAGGGCTAGGAGGTACCAGGGCAGTTCATTTAAAGTCTGATACATAACAGTATGATTTTTCTTTTTATTTTTTAAGACAAGGGAAGGAAAACAGTAAATGAGATATGAGAAAATCTCCTGGCCCAAAACAAAAAAACTTTCCCTGTCTGTTCCACACGAACATTAGGGTTTCTGCATCTTTGAAAGAACAGTCAATATAAAACAGCATTTTGCTGAAATTGCTTATCTGTATTATTTAATATGCTGTTGTGGTTTAAGCTGGCAGGCAGCTGAGCACCCCAAAGCTGTTCACACACTCTGGCCCCTGCCCACCAGCAATAAGGAATCAGGGGGAAAAGGGTTAAAAAAAAAAAAAAAAAAAAAAAAAAAAGGTAATACACAGACCAGTTTCGTTGTTCCACGTGAAGTATGTGGGACATACCTTTGGTCAATGTTGGTTAGCTGGCCTCGATCAGCCTTACCCAGCTCCTGGTGCACCCCCAGCCTCCCTGCTGGCAGGGCAGTGTGAGAAGCTGAGAAGTCCTTGGCTTAGTGTAAGCACTGCTCTGCAACAGCTACAAGCATTATTCTCATCCTAAATCCAAAACACAGCACCATAACCACAATTTTTCAGACTTTCTAGCAGAACTAATTGAAAAAAACAATAATAATAATTTTAAAAAATCTTCAAAAATCCCCCTGGAAAAAAAGTATATATTTCTGCTCTGGTGAGCTTTAGCTAAGTTGAAGTATTTATTGATTTATCAGTGAAAGAAAAAGATAAAAAGAAAAACAGAATGGCCTCAAGTATCAATGTAGTACAAAAAGCAGAAGCCTCTGTAACTGGCTTATCTTAAAAACACTTAGCAAAAGCTTTCAAAAAACTCACACACCAACTCGGAGATACGAGTTTGAAGCACTTGTACGTTATCTAGGTGTGATAATACCTCCTAACTGAGGGAATGCCCTCACCTTCCAGAGATGGCATGTACGCACTTGGAGAAGTGAAGAAAGAAGAAATAACCTATCCTGTCACTCATCCTAAAGTTCATTTTTAATAAATACCGTTACTAATTCTCTCACTGACCGTATTCCACTTTGAATCCTTTTTCTTGGTGATCCGCTGAGATCAGCACCTCTCAGCACTTCCAGTTCTTGGGGAGCAAAACTACCGCACCAAGACCTGTCTTTAATTGCTTCTCCTGAGCAATTAAACCTTCTCCAATAGTAACGGATTTTGAGTTCAACAGTCTCCCAGAGCATTCAGGGATGTCACTAAAGCTCTGCTTCAGAATAGCCCCAAAACATCAGCATACTCCATAAAAAAACAATGTCAATTAATGACAGCATCCTCTTCAAATTTTGTGAGGAAAAAAAGCAAAACTCTGAATTTCTAAAGAAATAAAGCCTTTTCTTTCCAGGATTGAAAGGGACTATCTCATCTTTTCCATGGAGATTGTATTAAATTCATCACAGAGAATGCTGGAACAAATTACTGATGGGGTGAGGCATTGCAGATTGAATCAAAGAGTTCAAATAGATAGTGCTCACAACACTTCCACTGGAAAAAGAAGCAAAAATCTCTTTGCTTCAATCACAGTTCCTTTGTCCACCTGCATAAAACTCACAGAGCCTGGAGGACTACTGCTTCCACTTCTGATGAGCACTGATGGTTCACAGTAGGTAACCAGCACAAGAAGATGCAACAAGGATAGAGCAAGGGGTCAGAGGCTTGAACTCCTCTTAATGACAACCTGTATGGAAGAGGAAGTCAAATACAAAATGTTCTGAGGCTCAACCAGAATACACAGAATTGAAATGAGATAGCAAAGCTATGGCAATAGTTTTCATGGTGAAAACCCTTAATGCTATGCTTATATAAGTAAACAGAGATGAATTTATAATTTGAAGAAGTAGAAAGTCACAATTTTCTTTACTAAGTAACACTGCCCTCTGATGAAACTTATAAATATGTGAGTCTCAGTAGCATTGACCTGTTTTGTTGTTTGTTTTTTCCCAAAAGAACAGCACTATTTTATTAATATTACCTTTAGTTCCCACAGTTTTGGCTTAATATAAATAACACAGAACAAAAAATAAAATTATGCTAGTGCAGATCAAATGTATTTTTTTTCTCCATTTAAATACTTTAGAAGCATCCAGAATAAAGCACAAAACAAAGATAAAAATGCAGGTCAAGTGAGGATAACTTCACTTTATCCTTCTTGCTAATAAACAAGCGTTTGCACATATTGCCTCAGAATACTTTTTATCTAGTTAGCACAAACAGCTTTGATATGGGAATTAGGGACAAAAATCATTGCTTGCTAATCTCTTGCTTGTTTTCAGTTGAGATAAACTAGAAAAATAGGCAGATTAAAAAACACTACTGTTTACTTGTACAAAACATATCCATTTGTGTCTCAAAATATTCTTGAAGTTGCACTTAAGTGAAGAGTATTTGATGGTACCTCTTAGAGAACCCGTATTAAAAAAAACAGGCTTTCGAGTACAGGCACAAACCAATAATATCATGGCAAAGATTCAAAAGCAATGATACTTCAAAGATACCAGATTATTCTGCAAGGAAATAAAAATTTATCAATCAGTTTTTGTCCTCGTACATCAATCCGACTTAAATATTTGTCTTGAATTCAAATAATCTCATCTGGACTCGAAACAGCAGAAAGAGCTTCCATACAAGAAACTTCAGAAAAGCAACAGGAATCTTGCTTTGACTGGACCAGCTGCTGAACGGCAGGTGGTCAGCTCACCATGCACCTGTGTGAGAGGTGGTATAGCCCCTGCAGCACTTCCTACCTGTAAACACAAGAAACCTCCAACTCTTGGGCTTGCTTTAGTACCATATGCCCTGAAGTGTCAAAGTAGTGGAAGAGGCCTTGGGCATTAGGGCCATAAGGCCGTCAAGGCTGGACAAGCTCCTACCTGCAACAATAATGATGGAGACCAAAGATGGCACCTTTGGGGATTTCAGGTTTTAAGGACATGACAACCTCCTCTATATTGTCCTAGAGCCATGAGCATGGAGTGAACCTATGTGCTTCCTGACTCTACATGTGATGCTGACTCCATCTGGCCTCAAGGCTTCCATCTGGAGACAGGGATCAGAAAATGGAAATTGCATCTTTGTAGAGACTGACCATGACAACAAGGCAGTTTGAAAGACAGTGTATTTCTCTCATTGAGATGAATGCTTCACTTGACTGCAAGCAGTGGCTGAGGTGAGCTGCTTGGCTTTGCTGACCTCAGATGTACAAACTGCTTGGAGCACTCTGTAGCAGTCAGTAGCTGCTGTCCTCAGTTCACCAGCAGAAGACTAATGGATCGCCATGGTGTGCTCACACCTAGGGCCCAGGAAAAAGAAAAGGCGAGGTCTAACTTGAGATTTATATACCTCTGGAAAGGAGAGTGTGAATGAAATGTGACAACTGCTATACCCAGTGAGGAATTGCCTTACTTCACATAGGCTTTTACAGCATGTCAGAGATTGTCCCTGCACTGCTGGACATTATTTAGCATTCCACAGCTGGATCTCTTTACATTGTTTCCTTACTTTTTTCCTTCTTTTTACTTTTTTTTTTTTTCCTTTTAAAGCCAATATTGATACTAGAACAAACCTGAGACACAAGAACCATTTCTGAGACATATGGACATCTTAAGGATTGACCTACTCCTTCTATTTGCCCAACCACCCCTTCAGTAGGAGCTAGCTCTGTAGGATGCCTACAGCTGATTAATAGAGAGAGCCCTATACGGCCTTATAGAAAAAACCTTACAGGGAGGCTTTTCTTTTTGGGGTGCAGCTGAACCTCAGGTATTTTCCTTCACTGTCTGCCAGCTTTTCCCCAGAACTCACCATGCTCTCGGAGAACCTAACATCCAACAAAGTCACCAGAAAAATGCTGACACGTGCAAGTGGTGCAGCATCAGTAGGTACAGAGCAGGAGAACAGAGAATGAACCTGGAGAAATGCAGTGAAGCCATAGAAAGTTTGTGAGTTTATTAGTAGCATGTGCTAAAGGAAATCTGGGCAGAAAAGGATCCTGCCACAAAGAAAACCAAGCTGGCTGTGAGATGAGGGCAAACAGTAAGGAATGACTACCTGATGGAACAGAAGGAGAAAGAAAACCAAAGAGAAGATTAATAAGAGCTTTATTCTTGCAGTCACAGTTGTGACTGTAAATGTATAGGCCTGCACAGTGCTTTGAATGGGAAACACAATATTGTCTAACAAGTCTTCTCCAATCATACCATTTGGAGATGAAGCAGGGTTCATTTTAATGCTGCCCTGTAATGCCTGCAAGAAAATGCTACATTTTTTGCAATGTGAAAAATGGGTCCTGCCAGAATAAAAGATGGACTTAACCAAGAAAGGCAGCACATAAATGAAGTCGTTTTGTTGTAAAACACTGTCTGCCCCTAAAACTGTACCACTGTATTTTTGAAATCAGTGTACAAGAAAATCTGAGCTTGCAGTTCACTGTTTTATAATCCTCAGAATCCTCTGGTCCCAGGCAAGATTTACATTTTTAGTTCCTACCCAAAATCAATAAATAGTTTGGGACCATTCATTGTATACTATAAGAACCTAAGTAGAAAGTAAATTGAGCAACAACAATCAAAAAATAACCATCGACATTAGCATGTGACACCTCAGAGCTAAGTAAAGACCTTCCTTCTGCAACTGAAATCAAACAATAATAAAAAACAAACAATACTTCTCCTTTACTGGTGATCATCACACTAAAAAAGAATCATCTCAGCTTATTGGGATGTAAGGGTGTGGGAGAGGTTTTTACGTACACTCCACACTTTTCAATTAGTTATTTCTTCTAGACGCTAATATTGGCCGAAGGAGATCCAATTAGTATAAAATTCAAATTTATTTCCTTGTAATTATACAGCCCATAAATTCCGTTGCTTTCAGGCACACTTTTACTCATGCCTGAGTGGAGTGCCATCACTTCATCTTCCTTATAGCTGTTTTTCCTTAGTTACTGTTGTGGTATCACTGGCCAAGCTACAACAACTGAATTTTCCCTAAATGCTAAGACAATTTCATTTCTTCTGGAAAAGAGCTCTACAGCTCTACAATTTTAGTCCAGTTATAATAATTATTATGCAAATCCCTCAACTCCGCATGGTTACCCAGCCTTAAAACTCATTACAGATTCATTAGAAACACAGTTGCTCCATCTTCTTTTTCAGATACTTTGAAATTTAATAATTACCATAAACTAGGGGAACATGCTGCATTGTGAACATTATATTCATCACAAAGCTTTGTGCTAGTGCATAGGATTCTTTCATGCTTAATTTGTTATTAATCATACTTTAGATTGTAGTCTCTTTGTGTTTTGTAAGTTTGTTTCTCTTTTTTTTTCTTTTTTTTTTTTTAACACTGAAAAAAGTCCTTACTTTTATTTAAATAATTCCCACTCTGGCTCACGTATTTTACCTAAAATATTGAAAAAGGCGTGTAAAACTGACAGACTACATTATTTTTAATAGAACATGGAATCATTCAGAAGAGACTAATGCAACCAAGAGTAAGGGTGAGAGGGCAGATAGCTTGAAAGAGGGGGCAACATCAGCATCTGTGCTAGTTTTTTCTCCCAGGTGCACAGATGCTGAGGTGAGGGAAGCAACCAGTGAGCCAGGATGCAGGACTGATAGGATCAAATAATGTAACATCGTGTCTCAATTTATGAAGGCAAAAATTATGTACTAACCTAAAAAAGCAGGAAATTCCTCCAACACATTGATGCACAAAAGTAAACTGCAAAGGTATCTCAAAATTATAAAAAGTTATAGACAGGTGGTTTAGTGCTTTTAAACCTCAGGAAGTTCCAAGTTTCACTAATTTTGAGATTATTACTGATTTATTATTGCAGACAGCAATAGTTAAAGTCAAAGGTAAATACAGAGTGAATGATTCAAAAAAATGTTCATCATAAAATTGGTGCCTTCATAAAGTCTTTCAAAATGGAGGGGATTTTAATTAGTTGAAATTGATGGTGATGAACAACAAAGATGGAAAACAGATTCCTACTGTGGACATGAATTCTGCTTAACTAATCAATGTAATCAAATGCATAAAGAGTCTTCACACTGGAGCTGCTCCCAGCCACTTCCCACGGGAGGAGAAGGGAAATTTTCCTTTAACATTCAGGAAGCAGCAAAAGGGGGAGAAAAAAAAGTGTGTTACTATCCTTCACTGTCACTGGGGCAGGCAAATACGATGATGGTCTTCAGCTAAGGCACACTTTGAACCCCCCAAAACCGCTTCATCTGTTACAATACCTCTTGCTGTTCCAGATAAACAAAGAAGATACCTCAAAAGGTACCAAAACCCATTATCACAGCAAACTGGAGAAGAATAAAAGCAACCACGGCAAGTTCACTGCAGAATGCTGACAGCAACCCAAGCTTGGAAATTATGTAATGAACTTCTGCAAAATTTCACAGCAAAGCTGTTTTTCAGGCAATACAAATATGCTGAAGACTGGGAAAAAATGGAAAAGGGAGGAAAGCAGGATGATTCATTCAGCACTTTTTGCGTGAAATAAGTGGCCTCTACTTGTTCACTGAAGGATAACTCAAAACAAATCTATGCCAAGCTGTGCAAACAGGGAGTGGGGCTAAAAAAAAAAAAAAAAAAAAAAAAACCCACCCTACAACTGTTGTTTAATAGTGATAGAATTAAGGATGAAAATAAATTATTCAAAAAGAAAGAGAATATATGCATACATACATATGCATATTCTTTTAATTTTTTTTTGTGGAAAAAGGTGGGGAGGGTCTGCAAAAAAAATGCTTGGTGCATACGTTCATATCCATACATGCTGCAGTAAAAACAGGTCTCAGAAGTAGTTCCTTAGTAACTTAATGAAGCATGTTTTTGCATTAACAATTCAATTCTAATCCCCTACTCTTCTTCCTCCTCCTCTAATTTCCCCAGAGAGAATCAATAAAGTAACTTCATCTGAAATATGCCATCTAGAACAATGACTAAATAGGGCGCACTAAAACCAAACTAAAATTCCAGGGCAGAGACTGAACTGACCATTAAATATAAAGCATGAGGAGATAATTGATACATCTAACACAAAGGTGATAGCAAAGCAGTAACCAGCTTATTAGAAGTCACTCGACTGCCCGGCTACTATAGTAGCAGAAGACCTTTTGGATGCGAAAAAAACATTTCCCTGACATTGTTTCTCTTCAGGAGTCACTGACTTCAACACGCATCCCTAAATTACATATTACGTAGTTAAAATCAGTGGCGCAAGGCTTTAACTTATAGTTTGGGGAAAAAAAATCAAGAATTAATCCCTCATTGATAAAATTTAATGCTAGACTTCAATACTTCACAGAATGCTTGATCTGTTTAGAAACAATCTGCTAGAGATGATAATGACAGCCACTCTTTTAAGAAACCATTTATCTTTTAAGAAAGTGTTATCAAAAAATCAAGTCCTGTTTTTTTCCTTTCTTACGAAACTGACTGACTGCAGTAGGTCATTTACTTTCTGAGATGTTCATCCTTCACTGTTAACAGCATTAATATTTCCACCACACCACTGTTAGCCTCACAGAAGATGAAAAATTCACAGCAAGAGGATAAACATTACGGATCAGCAAACCAGTAGAACCCTAAGATTCACTTTGCTGCAAATCTCATTTAAGCAATCAAAACTAAAAATATACTACAGAGCTAGAATCATCTCCGTAGAAAGGTATTTCAAGACATTTTTCATGAGGATTTATTGGACTAAAAAGACTAAAATAGTAAACACAATAGTTATTTAATTTAGTAAACTGGTACAAAATGTGCCAGACTGCATACGGTAAATAAAATGCTCCCAAAAGGCAACACTTGATAATATACATGGGAGAGATCACATTTCACAGGTACAATATGCCTGAACAAACACCAGACAACATCATCAACATAATATGATGAATAAATAAAAGAAAGAAAAAAAAAAAAAAAAAAAAAAAGTATGTTACAATATTTTTCCTGTGAGGTTTTTAAATAATTTCATTTTTTTCATTTCTTCTTAGACACTGTTCTTCACACTGTCCATCAAAATTCTTTAAAATGCCAGTTACATAGTTTAAGATTCTCAAAAACTTCAAAAACTTTTACAGAGATGTTTGTTTGTTCAGAATTATACATTCTTCATAACTAGCCAAAAGTATTTGAGACATGAATGACGTACAGAAAAGGACTTCTTTGTGTTACTTGAAACAATTGTACTGTTCTCCTCTTCAGGAACATTACAAAACCATTATGTGACAATTTAAATGGCACAGTAATAAGGTAGGATGGGAAAAAATCTTTAGATGTTGTTTTCTGATACAGTGCTAGCAACCTTTTCAGATTTAGAAAACTTCTGGATGACAAGAACTGATACTTCAGAATAGTGAAGTAGTCCAAAGTCCCCATTTCCTAATTACATGAAATTTCCTAATTACAAGAAATTACATTCCTCCTGCTTGCTCAGAGGAACAAATGGGAAAGCAGTGAGAGAATAGATTGATACTGGAAGTAATCTTTGAAGTTATTCCAGAGTGTTTTAAAAAGTCACTCAAAGGCATATGAGTGAAATGTAGCAACTAAAGGAATGAAAACCAAGTTTAAGATCTTCCACAGGAGGCTTTTTATCCTTTTCAGTAATGTAGGTACTAAGGAGCTTAATCCCCACTAAGTTCCAAAGAGATGTTCAGAAGTGCCAAAATTGTTCTGAGTATATGACTTAAGTTTCCAAATCATACTGGACCTTTTGAAAGCTGTGACCTCTTTGCTCAGTCACTAAAACAGGCTTTTGTAAGAAATCCCTAACTAGAAAAAAAAACTGTCTTCAGGATAGATGTGGTTGTGGTTAAGACAAACCTCCCTCTCTCCCACTTTTCCTTCTGCTTTCATCACTAAAGGTTTTGTTTTGTTTTGTTTTAGTGCAGTTTAACTGGTTTTATTGAGAATACTGGAACTTAAATTCCCAAGAGGGGTGAAGAAGAGCGTTGTGCAGTTTGTCCAGATATCAAAGTCTTGTGTCTTATTTTAAAAGCGTCCTCCTTACAGGGAGTGTTTTTTTCCATTATAATTTAAATTTATTCCGTAATTTTTGCAGTTATTTGTAGGTGGGAAGTCAGGGTAGTTGCATAAGAAATACAATGCTTCCTTAGCAAAAATGATAGACAGCACTGACTTAGAGTTGGCAAGAATGGAACAGATTCAAAAGTAATTTACCAGTTCTTTGTAGTGTAAGTTTTGATGATGTTTCACTAGAGATTAATGGGGAAAGGCTTCGCTTTAAAAACAAACTTGAAAAATATTTTAAAGAAAAAGTCTGGGGGAAAAATAACTTTTTGCAAATCTATTCTGTATGTCATTACTTTTTGTTTCTACTAGTTGTTTGATGTTTTAAGAACATGTGAGTGTTAAACTGGAAATAATTAAGGACTTCAGAAACCTGTAGACTTGAAACATTCCAGAAAGCCTTCTATGGAAATGACTTGGCACAATACGCTGTTAGGTCTTTTTAACCAAGAGGCAATATATATATATATTTAGTTCACAGCAAAATACAAAGAAGTCATTTCAAACATTTTCTTCTCTACTAAAAAGTAACCTACTCCACAAGCTCGCTGAGGACACACAATATATATCATCCTAGTACTTTGGCAGGGGTCTAAACCACTCAACATGCCTCCTCCGTTTTCCCCAAACTCTGATTTCCACCATCACCTAAAGCATCCCAAGGTCAGTACCCCTGTTTTGACAGCAGCATAATGCTCGATATCTTTATTTCAGGGATCAGTTTATTCAAATTGTTCCACTGATTGTTAGAGAGGAAAGAGAGATCACCACGAAATATCACTGTCTGTTGTCTTGGTTAGAGACAAAGAGAAGTAAACCTTCCCTGGCAGTCTGGATTTTTCTCCGTGAAGTCAAATCTGTCAGTCTATCCCTCCAGGTAATAAGAGAAATGAAATGCTGCCTATAAAAGAGAACCAGGCCTGCCTGGGTCTTTGGAAAACAGGCCTTTGACCTGTTTCAGGAGAGGGCTGCAGGCTGTGAACTCAAGTGGAAAGAAACATTTCCCTGAAGTTCAGAGCAAAATACTTAGCTCTGGAGAGACACGAGGCTGTGAATACATCTCTCACCTTAGCCTTTCTTACCAGCTCGCTCCAAGTAGCTGCTGCAGATCTCCTTCCAAGGCACTAGTTCTCCCCAGGTACAGCACACAAGGCCCATACACGTGACACGGTGGTAGTCTATGTCCAGAAGTCAGCTATCAGCACTGCAGCATCCAGTGCTTTCAGGTCAAGTCTTCTAAAACTCTTTAAGGACCGGTAGGAAAAGCCACATGAGGCTGTCTGTGAGAGACGCTGAAAAAGCGTTTGCCTGGCACACGCTGAGGAGACAGGCAGCACTGGCCTCAGCCCTGTGTAAAAGGATCTTTATCTCAGAGGGGCTGAGAGCCTAATTAATTTGTGCTTTAAAAATCCTGCAGAAACTTGGAAGAATGATGATGCTCTGCTCACAAAGCATTAATTCTTCTCAGTTTAGTTTAATTCAGGCTCCTCTTCCCTTACCTACATCAGCGTGTCCCACAGCAGATGCACCAAATCAAGCCTGGAAGTAGAACACACCTTGCAGTTTGAGACTTAATGATACTGTACATTGCTTCAATGCATTGCTTTTAAATTCTGTATATGCCAGGCTGACTAAAAAGCTAAAAAGTAAATTAAAACCTTAGACTGTAACAAGGCAAGTGGTTTTGCTCTTTGTTCATCTCAGTTGTCCTCAACCTGTCAGGAGGTTGGGAAAGATACATGCCTACACATCTGTGGCAGACTGTGATTGCCCACAGGAAAACAAGGACTAGGGACAGCTGAGAGGTTTAATTCCCTGCTGTATTTATCTGGAGATGCGCTTTGAAGGTAGACTTACTCCTAATTAGAGAAAAATAAAATACTAGGGACCTCCTACCATTCCTCCTGTTCACAATCAGAATCTGCTTCCAAGTAGGTACTTCACAGAGTACTAAATGCTGAAGAACAACTATGCCAGATTCTGGGATTCTACCCCAGACACTGGGAACATGCTGTCTTAAAGCCATGACAACAAAGACCACAGTCTGTCAGTCTGGGGACTGGTCAGACGCTTTCCACTGACACTCAGGTACCAAAGCTAGCGGTACAGGAACAATTCCTCCTGCCAGTTACCTTAGACAACAGGCCTTGCTGCACAGGATTGCAGAGGCTAAACACACAAATCCCACTGCATCAAATACACAACTGAAGAGCAAGCCAATCTCCTACATTGTTCTGTAAAACAGTTTTAATCTTGCATTTTAACTAAAACAAAGCCTGGCTTTTAGTCAGTCCTAATCTGCACTTCCACTTTTTAGCTAATCTTTAAAAGAAAGAAGTGATTTTCTTTGGATAGCAATGAGTAAAACATGCTTATTTGCATCCAAATGATGCTTTATGTGAGAATACATACTGTGGATTCTGAAAGCATATGACATAAACATTATTTAAGAAGTTACAACCTACCAGAGTTGTACCTTTGTATTTCTTTTATTAGGAAATGGTAAGCTGTCTTCATAGTAATTTTAATATGGTATTTATACCAAAGCTCAGCTCGAATGAAAGCAAGTCCTTTTAAAAAAGCACAAAAGAACACTGCAAAATGGTATTAATTCACTAAACAAGCAACTTCTAATGAGTTGTGTATATATGGGGGAAGATAGGTTTACCCAAAGTTGGATACAAAAGGAAACGCTGCTTTAAATTAAGCAGTGGATGCAACCAGTTACGGGTCCAAAATCCTTCCAAGGTTACAGCCCTGGCAGGTCTGTGTGTCCAAACACGGGTTTGATTTGCAGATTGGAAAAGGGAAAACAAGCTCCTTACTAATTTAACTTGGTCAGTTCCTCAGTGTTCAATAAACCAGCTGCTAAACTGAATCAGTCAAACAAACAGAAAATGATTTCACAGCTCCTGCAGGAGAAGCAACAAAGATAAGGTGCTGTCAAAAGTCCAGTGTTTGAAACAAATTGGATCCCAGGTGCCTGGAGTTCAAACTCCCCCTCAGATCAGCAGCTGCACTTTTCTGTTAAAATTTTAACTGGACTGAGTTCAGTTCTGTTCACAGGCAGCTAGAAATGAAAAAAGTAATGAATATCTCATAGCAAGCTTAGTTCTTTACTGCTTCATAATAATACCAAACCCAATTTCAGATCATTTGCTGTCACCTTGAGTTGTAAATGTCCCCCAACGTGTTTGTTGTTTCATAATCCTCCCCAATGCCTTTTCCTGGCTGCAACCCCCGACCTTTTCCAAGTGGGAGGATTTATTTATTTTTAATCACAAGAAAATCAGGCACACCTACAGAGCACCGGTTCCTCTAGCTGCCACGTCCCCAGGGACCTCTTCACTGCCAACATATCCAATTTGGTGCTAATAAACCATAATGAGTAAGCAAAACACACTCCTAACCCAACCATGTGCCCCCTGAGGGTGCCAGCAGATGGAAAAAGGAGAGATCACCAGCAGGGCACTGCCAGTCACCTCGGTGCCATTTTCACCTCCTTTGTGTGTTCAGCCTTAAATATGTGTTATAAAGAGGGGATAAAAGAAACAAATCTTTCATGTGAATACAGTTCACTCGTGGAGATATAAAATCCAGATGATTCCATTCACGCTTGCATGGAGAAACATATCTAATACCGCTTTAGCACCTGAAATGATACAAAGCCATTGTAATCTGAATCAATTGGTTTCCTGTTTGCTACACAAAGCAACACAATAAAGCTCAAGGGGTTTTGTCTGCATTTGCAAATGCATCAATTCCCAGAGCAGAGAGCTGAAAGTCCCTCTCCACAGAGCCCTGGTGCAGCCACATGAAATATTGCATTCAACTCTGGACACCTCATTACCAGAAAGATAACACATTAAAGAGAGTTATTAGAGAAGCAACAAAAATGATAAGTGGAGATTGAAGAGATTAATTACACGCAGACATTAAAAGTTAACTACATAAAGGTTGGCTAAGGAACAACTTTCCAGGGGACACACTAGCAGCCTGTAAATATTTGAAGGATATATATGCCAATAAGGAAAATGAATTATTTAGGACGGCAAAAACTAGATACAATTAGGAATAACAAAATGAAATTAAGAAAGGTCTGAAGCTCAAGGAAAAAAAGAAGCGTAATAGAAGCCAGGCTTTGCAAAGTCTATCGCCTGGATGACTTAATAGGCCTTTTGTATCTCTACCTCCTGTAACTCTATGATAATAATGATGGAGCGAAAGGAAGGACTCCAAGTATGAAATCCAATTAATTCTTTGCCAGTAGGCAAACCAACTTATCAGATATTTTGGCTTAGCAATAAGCTTAAGCTTGGCATGATAGATCCTACCTGTCAGTTATTCAGATGTAGCTTTTTGTAAAGTCTTCAGGGAAGCCAAGAGTATTTTTATACTTTCATTAAAACAGAGGCTACATCCATCAAAGGAGGAAGTTATATTAAAAAGATCTGTGGCATTTTCAGACTAATCTGTGCATCTGACCGGTGCCATATTTAGCATTATCTAATCTGTTTTGTGCATCTAACAGACTGCAAACCCTTTGGGGCAGAAATCCTTTCCTACTCTTTCTTTATATTACACAGTGCTGGGTGTGTTGACAGTGCTCAACAAACAATAGCCAATTCCAAGGCAGGAAAGAAGTCTGTGTTAGCACGCTGCAGTGTTATTTTCAAGGGATGAACCCTTACATTAGTAATGGTTCTGGGAGACTTTGTGTACATTCCAGCAGAAAAAATAACTCTTCTCTCAGGAAGAAAAAGAACTTTAGAAACACAGAAAATGCATCAGAATGCTCAAAAAAAAAGTAGACAGGTATGGAAATTGGCAGGAAGCAGAGAGGCAGAGGGTAGAAATGATTTATAAAAGGAGAAAAGTAAATACTGAGACTAAAATTTAGCAGTAAGTGAGGAGTGACCCTGTTTAACAATATGTAGAGGCAATTCGTATGCACTGTGATACCACCTTTAAGTGCATGTTCAGACATCACTTCTCAAACTCTAACCATTCATCACCAGGGGTACTTTTACAACAGCCTGTATTAGTGTACTTCTCCATTTTTCAAGAGCTTCCTCCAGAGCTCTCACTATTTATTGACACTCGTTTGGCACATACAAAACTCGATGCAGAAGCGGGTTCTGTCAGAGGAGCCAACGAGTCTGCTTTCCATTTTAGCATCTGCCAAAGTTAGTTTCTGAAAGAGCATATAGGGACATACATAGTTATATATTGATACGTTGCCCTTTAAAGTATTCTGAATTAAAACAGAACAAGTCACGGACTATTTATAAGATCAGTGGGAGCAAGTTATAGCTGGCAGCCCACGTGGCACACCTGGATACTCTTTCCCTGACAAAGTCCCCCTTATAATATTAAGTATTTTGTCTGCATATTAATATACTTAAGACTCCTCTTGGTTATAAGCTTGGAATCACATACGACGAACAGCTATACGCTTATTATCCTGACTGTCTGGTTTAGGGCTGGGATAGTGCCTGCCTGCCTTGCTGTTGGATGAACTTCCTTGGAGAGGCGATACCAGTGCCAAACGAAATACTGGTGGCCAAGGAAGGGACAGGTTTTTCAGAGACACTTTGTTTTTTAAATGATCCTAGTTAAGCGTATGAAGCATCTGTTGTGTACTGCTCTGTGTATGCAAAAAGTATATTCAGGAAAGTAATTTACATTAAAGAAGTAAAATGAGGGAGATAAACACGCCTACCTCATTTACCACATACCTCAAACAGTGTGCATTTACACAGTTGCTAACTTCAGAAACATTTGCAATGCAGCTTCTCTTTCCAAGGACAACATTAGCAAGAATTTAAAAGACATTCAGAAAATTGCATGTTTCTGGTTCTGTTTCATAATCCTCACTATTTGGTCAAATGAAACCCAGGCGCTGATGGAAAACTTGGACATTTTTATTCATAGAAATTTATTATTACTGTCAATTTTCAAATTTGTGTGGGAACTGGTTTTGTTTTTTAAATATTGCAAAACACAGATGGAAAACTGTATTTTTACTCATTGTTAATTAAACAATTAGTGATCCAAGATTAAATATATATATATATACATGAAGTAATATATTTAAAGTAGGACATAAATCTTCATTTTATAATCACTTATGTCATAAAATAGCCTCAAATCCAGTCCAAGTTAACAGGACTTCAGCACTTTGGATAATTCACTCCACGGGAAAAGCCAAGTCATTCCAGAGCCACATTTATCCTGAGAGCTCGCTGCCAGCTTCACCATCTCAGTTGTCAAGTAGCACTTTCCGGCAGATACATTTTTTGGAACTCATAAAAACCAGGGGCAAGACAACCACAATGACAAATAGTTTTGTATCACTGGTGGGAAACAAGCTCTAAATAAAGAAGGATAGCAGAATTCTTGCCATCTCAAGTGATGTTAAGTATTTTTTAATAATATTTTCCAATATTAGCTAGAAATCCCATTTGCAGTGGTTATATGGCTGCCAGAAAAAAATAGAAACCCCAGCAGAAGATGAACAACTTCTAACCTTGCATTCAGTTTTGATGAACCCAATTAAACCTTTCATGTTGCCCTTCAGCTGACCTAGATATTTGTCATAGCAACCACTCAAAGCTATACAGTAGATGATTTTCTAAATAATTTAGACAAAAAAGGAAATGTAAAGCCACCCTTCCGACATTATTTTAAATATTTATTCAGACTGCTGTTATCTTTACAAGGCTTTTTTTTGGATTTCTTTTCCAAGCATTTAAAAATACTTTATTTTAGGATGCCTTAACTATATGCCACTTGCACTGAAGCCAAGAACTTTTAGCTTACTGCTATCACAGCACCAAGCAAAGGCTGCAATGAATCCTATCAACCAGATCTGAGACTGGAATTGCATTGGAAAGCCTATCCTTGTGAGATTCCCAAAGCAATCTCTTGTTTCCTTCTTTAGAAGTCAGTTAAAGACCCAAAAAGGAAGATGGGTCTGAATGGGTTGATTACCAGGGGGAAAAAGGGCCCCATAAAACAACCAAAAAAAGGCCAAGGAGGAGGATGGGTGAGGGAAAAGCAAAGGATAAGTGGCAGCAGCTGTGTAAGGTGTTTGATGCCACGGACAACTGAGCACTTTCTCCCTGCAAAGGCCAATATTATTTTGTTGCTTTCAATTCATGGACTGTTAGAATTACACATGGAAACCAAACACTGCTCCAAGCTCAAGCATCCCGTGGTAGAAGGATGCAGTGACCAGCAGCGTAGAAAGAAGAGATGCTATCAGTTCTGTTGTTAGTATGTACATGTTCTTGCAAAAAACAGAAGACAATTTGAAGACGGAGTACAACCAATGAGCCCTGTGCAGTGGCCTACAAACCCTCTATTAACATTATTATCTTGATAACCCCAGAGACCCTCCACACATGATTTAGCCTGTCCAAGCTCTGAGCTAACACACTGACTTCATGATTAAAATGACAAAAAGCCAAAAACTACTTAATGTTTCAAGGGAGTCTTCTGGGCAAAACCCATGAATACTAATAAGCATTTTCCACAAGATTTTACAGCCCTTCAAACTTATCATGAAAATCAAACCATCATTTTTCGCTTGAATATAACTTTGCAGTTTAGTGTCTTGTATGTATATATTACATTACGTGCTAAGATAGTTTATAAGACACATTAGTCACTGGGAATAAGCACTGGGCACTTCATAAACTTCACAACAAACATTTTTGCTATAAAATCTTTCAAGAGGAGAACTTTAATTATATTCTGAAATCCAGAGATCTCTGTAAACAGATCACAGCTTTAATCTCATCCGTATCAGACAGCAAAAGTAGTAACATAACTCCTAGAATGACTTCTATAAATCTGAACACAAAACTTAGCATCCATGGGAACTTTGCTTTGAATCACCATCCTGATGAATGAAACTCAGCTGTAACCATGACCATAATACAGTAACCTGTTTACTAAGTGTTTTCACAAGAGACTACCACCTTCTTTTCATAACACCTTCTAAAGCTTCCATCCCATTCATATCCAACTCCCTCATTTCACCCCAACACCAGAAGCTCCCATCATCTCCATACAAATCCAAAGTCAAATCTTTGGGGGTCACAATGTAACTGAGGGTTGATTTTTTCTTAAAGCTGATTTTCAAAAATCCTTTTTGGCCATGTTCACATCACAACATTAACAATTATTTGACATACAGAGGGCCAAACTCCGTTTTCTACAATGATGATAGAAATCTTGCTGTTCATCACAGGTCCATAAGTACACCTACAGAAACTGCTGCCCATTTCCCATTGGGAAAAATGAATTAGAAACAACAGCAAAATTTGTAGAAGCACATTCCGAAAACAAACAGTTTTGCATTGTATTGCTGCATCCATAGTTGCACTCTGACCAGACAAAACTGTTTTCACATATGCAGTCAAGGATGCAGACACATCTTTTCCAGTAGCTATATATAATTATACAATTATGTATATACAATAATTATTTGGCTGCATATACCTATCCTTGTCCAGTGCCAGAGCATGCTAGACTCATGAGGACACAGCAGGTAGGCATTTTGGACACACTAGATTAGCTGCATGTGTGCATACAAATCAAACAAGCACACTTGTCAGGGCCTTCTAAGGATACCTGCGTAAATTAATTTCTCTCCACCTTGATTAGCTTTCTTGACGGAAGACATGGACATGTCCCCAGCATACACAGCCTGAACAAACTGTACAAAGCAAAACAGAGTTGTACTCAAAACTCAACAGATAAAAGAACTGATGAGAGGTCCTTTATGCAAGAGATAAATAATTCATGACATGTCAACAAACCAGTGGGAAGAGCAACTTCTGACTGCTAAGCCTTGGGTTCGAAAGACATTGACATTCTAGATCCTGCCCATCATTTTGAAATTCTCTTACACAGTATTTCCAGGTATAATTGGGTGATGACAACGTAGCATTTAACAGCCATTTTCATTCTTTTGTTAGTTGTTATTTTAATTGTGCATAAAAGGTGTCCAGAAACCTGCATTCACTAAAACTGTTCGCATTCCATCTTACATCAGTTCTTCTCTGAAGAAAAACAAGAAAGAAATCCAGAGAGCAATGCAATCCAACTGCAAGAAAAAATGACAGGTTTTCCTTGCTCCCTTACAATAGCAATAGTAAGGTGAACATATTAAAAATAAAAAAAAAAATAGGAAAAATCATCATCTCAATAAGGCCAACCATGAAATCCACATTTCCCTCTTATTGCTAAACAAATGGCTAAATGATAGCAGTGAAAGGAAAATGGCTGCATAACTCAACATAACAAATCATATTCTGAAACAGTAACTCGCCTGCAACATTTGTATTGATTCTAACAGATAATAATATCTCCCCTTAAAACATATTTCATGTCATCTTCACTCCATTGATCAGGAGTGTTTTATAAATGTTTCAATCAGCCTGATGAGGCTTTTAGCTACACATATGCATCCTGCAATTCCATTGAGCTCCAAAAATGCTCAGGTAGTGCATGCTAAGTAAAACGAATCTATATTTTTGTTACGGGTTGTTTCCTTCTATATACCCAGTGCCTTGCTAAGAACATGCTACACTAGACTTACCAGCAACAATCAGCTCCTTGTATCTTCTGTAAGAGAGCAATTGTAACAAAAAGGAAGGCTTTTTCCAACATATATTTTATATTTGGCTGATTATTAATATTTTTAAGTTCCCTCTTGATACAGGTCCAGATATTTTTTCATCTTAGCACACTGTCACTGAATTCTAGTTTACACTGAAGAATAATATGTTAAGTCTTACACATAAAATAAGTTTGCTGTTACACTAGAAGGATGTATTACATATGCATATCAAGATACAGATGAGCAATGACATTCATGAAAACTGTTATTGCATTTATAACACAGATCCTAAATCACAAGTTTGTATTTAAGATAAGTAGTCAAGAGACAGACACTGGGGGCTATTAAAATCATTAACAATGTATGTCTTCTTTATGGACTGCAAAGATGTTAAATCTGACACACTGAAGTCAAAATCTCCCATGCACACACCATGACATGAGCATTAGTACTCACTGTTAAAGCACCTCCCCTTCCATTTCACTATTCCAATGAAATTAAATCCTAACTTCCAGGGAAGAACTCTAAGAGGAAATTCAAGTACCATGCTTATAACGCAGTGCTAGTCCTTGTGCTATTTCCATCAAGGTGTAAAATACCATGAGATATGTTGAGCTGTTGCATTATCTACTCATACTCTTAGGAAAATGGATAGCGATCAGCAATTCATTCTATACAGACTAGCACCAGCTCAGAAATTTTCCCATGAGTGGAATCATCCCAGAGCAAAATGGAAACCAGGATAGAGAAGGGCTAGTCTTTCACTGTCAGTTACTTCAAGTATTCAGTCATCCTTCTGAAACTAGGCAAGGTTGTTACAAACCAAATAAACCTTCTTACACACAAACTAAAATCCCACAAGCAACAAAGGAAAATGGCATTTCTACCTTCCTATCTCTATCAGTAAAACTCATCATGGACAGAAGGCTAGTTTTATGCACACACTGTGTGTAAAACATGCACACAGTGTGCATCAAACAGAAACAAATCTACAGCACCATTAATGCACCCCCTTGTTTCCTCCCTGTGCTGACATTTGAAGAGATTCATCTACTATGAAAAAAAAAAAACATTTTATGCAGCCCAATCACTCATTACCATACTGACATTTTAAAATCTGGCTTCACTATATGTCGCAGCATCACCAGCACTGACCAGGGATAACAAATCAGTTTCTAAGAAGCACTCTGATATTTTGAAGTTAGGTCAAACAATGCCCAGACTCATCTGGTCTCGAGAAACATAATTCTCTCATAGCGTCTTTTTTTCAAGCAAAGAAGTGAGAATGTGGTCCCATCCAGCTCAGGAAATATCTGGTGCACAGGCAAGAAGGGTTAGAGGTACAGCGTGACCTCTCCACTCCTCCATCGCTTCATTCTGTGAGGAGATTGGTGTCCAAGATCATTTTGAATCAAGCCAAGCACAGACCTGCATGAGGATATTCTGCTTCCCAGATCCCTCTATTTGCCATCTGTTTTGCATCCTTTGCTTTAGGAAACGTTAGACAGAAATCACAAGCCTAAGCAAAACATTCTGTGATGCTTCGACAAATCAAAAAACTTAGCAAAAGTTTTACAGCTTCTTTTCTCGCCAGCTCTACCTATTACGCAGCTGGTAATGTGCACTTTCCTGTTCAGCATCTAAAAGGCAAAGCCACTCACTTACTAGTACTCTTTTTGAACAGACTTAAAGGAAATGCAGAATATCATTATTCCATTATGCAGCAGTAGAAGTAGCATGAAATACACGTGGTAATGCTCCCTCTGTGTTCCTATGATAATTTTAAGAGAGTTTATTATTAGTGTGATTAACAAGGTTCAGCTCAGTCGTATCACTTTAGCAGCAAACATGAGGTCTGTGAGCATACTTCCTTGTGACATTTACCCACTGAATTACATAAGTTAGTCTTTTTCTCTTCTGGAATTAACTCTTAGCCCATTAGGAACCTGAGTAAAATTCATATGGAGGCATCCTCCTCCATATGAAACAGCTCCAGCTCTTTTGTAATGCACTATTACTTTAAAAATTTACCATTAGGAAAGGTGCTGACATAATATCCTAATTTTAAATGGTTATTTTTCCCCCTGTTAAATCCTCAAGTGTTTTGAATACTGCACCAGGGTATAATAGAATGTGAATAAGTAATGAAAGATAAAGAAGTGGATTTAAATAAAATATCCCCTATTACCATTCTTAATTCTTATCTATTGTTAAGACGACAGCCATCTGGAATATTATAGCAAGGTGGATATTCTAGAACAACCCGGACAGAACAAAATGTAATTCAAAACCAAGAAAAACAATCTTAAATCAGGTTTTAGGAGGGTGCCTTGCTATCAAGAAACAGCGTCATTTCGTTGATTTATCATGTTTTGACCTGCCTTTTTCTGGCATGGAGGCTGGCGATCCGGAGTTGATGAATAAGGCTGTGCAAAGATGCTCCTGCTGAAGTTGTCCGGCCGGCCCCTCGGCAGCCCAGGAATAACCGCAGCGCTCGGGTCTGTCGCGGCAACATCGCCCTCTCGTGCTGCGAGCACGGCAAAGGAGTCTCCTGGCCTCTGGAAGGCTATCATTACTTTAATTGCAGATTAATTACAGCCCTTCGCCAAGGTCAAAAGGAACATTCAGAGGCAGCAGAAGGGGTATTATGTGGAAAATACGTTATGTTAGAAAGCCTATTTTAAAGTTAGATTTGACATTTGCAGCTTTAATGAGCACAGGGATTGCCTCTCGCATTGTAAAACCATACAGTAAGGCATCTCTCTTGTGTACCAAAACAGTGACCCTCCAGCCCCCACGCCAAACGAAATTCAGCAAACATGAGGCTTTTCTCTAAATTAGATCATTCCTGAAAATACTTTCTACTGAAAATAATTCTTTTCCAAATGAGCCTGGCCAATACTTTTATGTGATCTGTAATTATATTTACATGATATTTGTGAGGACATCAAACTTTTAGATGGATCCAATTCAGAAGGAATGAAAACAGCAGTGCAGAGTGGCTGCTGAGTGCAAGTGGTAAATCATATAAATTGCATAATTACAACTTCCCGTGGCTCCAGAGACGGTTTGCACTGAGTGATAAAGTAGGATGCGTGTTATAATGCCCAGGAAAAGAAAACTCAGCTACAGTAGACAGGACACAGAGGTGATAACACAGTCCCTTCTCCACAGCACGTTCAACTTCTTGCCTGGAACACAGCATTCAGCAACAGGGACCACCATCCCCTCCAGCCTTGCCCTGCCCTGCAGGTCAGGGGACCCAGACAGGTGGATCCAGATCCTAGATGAAGAAGAATCCAGATAATGCACACTGAGGTAGAACCCTAAACTCTGGATCACTGATCTCCCACCTCTTAATTAAGAAAAAAAAAAAAAAAAAAAAAAAAAAGTTTTAGTTCCAGAACTCCTCGTTCTGGAGTTTTGCAGGAGGAAGAGATGTAAGATTTGATTTTGGCTGAAAGAAATATTTCATGCATTACTTAACCATGAGCTTCCTCCAATCTACAACAGTGTCTTCAAATTTATCCTTGGTTTTGGTAGGAATCCCCCTCTTCTCCCCACCATCCATTAAATTCTTCCGCTGAAGCATTACTTTTCTCTCTCAATTTTCCGTTTCATTAAACAAAATGAAAAATAAATTATTTGCAGTAGACAAATCACAACTGCCCTCTCAGGACAAGGGAGGAAGAGCCGCTTCTCTTTCCTCCTTTACGGGTCTGCTTTCCTGCAGTTACACTGAACTGAGTCTGTATCACACCCTGCCAGGGCAGGGCCGTGCCTCACCAGTGCTCTCTGATAACGAAGGCCACTGCCTTGGGAAGCTGAGATCAACCTAAAATATCCAACAGGCAGGCAGGCACAAGGCAAGTGGCAGAGCAAGAACTGGCATAAGGCTTCTTGTGATACTTAAGCCTCCATAGCTGATGACACAGGCTCTAATGCATGCTACAACAGTTTAATTCAATGGTACTTTCTCTCTACCAGCAAACCTCACCTGTTTTCCAACCAATTTATGGCCCACATACCTACTCTTCTGTTGTAACTGCTCACAGTAAATCAGATTGTCCCATTAGTGTTGAAGCAATAACTCACAGCAAAGGGGGTAGCTAGAACGTATTTCAATCTAATAAGATAAACGATAGTAGACTTTGAGATATTTTAAATAATGCCTTACTTAAACCTACAGGCTGTCATTTGGGGAGGTGAGAAGGTTGCCAAACATAGGAAGAGTTAAAGAGTTTGCTGTCATTTGCACAGTTTCACAAAATAATGAAAATAACGTGTGTTGTGTGAAGAAAGCAATAATCTACAATATGAACAGGGAACAAAAGCTAAATGAGTTTTGCCTTGTGCTAGTGGCCTTTTACTGTTAGAGTCAAATAACTTCCCAATTTCTTATACAGTTATTCTTGGACAACAACACTTCCATTATCATATTTTTTACCTACTTTTTAACATAAAAAGCTCACAATACTCTGACTCAAACTGTTCCCCGAAGAACCTCTATGTACGCAAGCAGAATCCTTCATTAAACAATCATCTTAGGTAGGCTGTTTCCAGAAATGTCTCTGCCTTTTTAAACTTTACAGCTAATATAATTTCCAGAAACATCTTGGGTATACAAGTTTATCACCAGTTTTACTGTTCAGTAGCAAAACACCGCAGAGGAAATAAAGACAGAGAAAGAAAGAATAGTCCCAAAGCCAAGTCAGCTTGGGCTCCCTGATGCTTAACGTAGCAGAACTACTCCTCTGCGGAATCATCACACGCTGCCTGAAGAGCTTAGTACTTCATCACAGCTCAACATGGTCCTTCTCCTAACATGCAACTGAAAGAACAGATGGGAACTTGGAAAACACTGCTGGAGGAAAGATGTTTCTGATGTGTGATGATACAGCTACGCCAGGGTTACCCAGCCACGAACATTTTAAGCAATACACTTACGCTTAATAGGCAAGGTTAAAAAAAAAAAAAAAAAAAGGTTAATAAGGAAACTGTCCAACAATGTTATGTTTACCTGAGAGCTGTGCAGAGTGTTGTCTCTAGACCAGTTCTCATTCACAAGAGCAGACCACCTTATAAGCAGTGGAGACCAATATTTTAAGAGAAGGCACTTCACCACAGCATCCATCTATTCTGGGACAGGAAGAAGAGCTGGCAGCATAAAACACTACTCAACTTGCCTACCACTGAAAGAGAGACGGGTCTCCTACTGCCGTGACAATTTCAGATACATTGCTGCTGAGGGGGGTGAGTGATATACTGTAGGTTAGTCCCTGCTGGGGACTCCACAAATAGTAAAATACAACCTAAAGAAATTTATTGGGATAAAAAGAAGATGTGTACAAAGGAGAAAGAAGTAGAAATATCTGCTGATTTAGCTTATTACCCTCCAGTGAACTTGTAGGCTGGAAAAATACTCATCATCAAGTACTGGTCATTTTTAGTGCAGTCACCTAATTAGCAAGTTCACAAATCATGCAAATAGAATGAAGGATTTTTCTGTAACTCAAGTTTGCTACATGTGGATTGCAACAAGAAATCAGCTTGTCGTCTTTACTAAAAATAAATAATGTTAAGCAGCAGATATGGAATGCTCCGTTAAACTGGGGAAAAATATAGTTAAAAGTAATTAACAGAAAATGAAGTCAACAACAGAAGTCTGTCTGTGCAGCTTACTTTAGGAACCATTTGCATCAGAAGAAGAACTCTCAGAAATGAGAGAACAGCATAATTAATTAATTTGCGCACTCAAGATACAAAGATTACAGAAAATCCAAATGGTGTGAATAGAGAAGATGAAAGATAAAAAATAAATGAAGGAAGAATACGTGTTAACTGGACTTAGAAAAGATGAAGGATCACAATGAAAGTGAGCATATAAATAAGATAGAAAGAACAATTAAGAAGAAAAAGAAGAAAAAAATGTTAACAGATTTGGGCAGCTGAATTCTTTTTTCTGCTGCAAAGATGCATGGCATTTATCAAAGATATTACAATACACCCTTCACAGGAAGGTTAACGCTAGAAAGAGGTTATAAAATAAACACTGGAATGCTGAAGATGGTGGACTGGGGGTTCAGAACTTTTAAAACAACTCCCAAAACCTAAGAGAGTTTTAAACGATGGTTTCTTACTTTTTTATATTCCTTTGAAAGGCATAAAAGGATGCCTTGTATCCTACTTAAGGCGATGCTATAGAAGCAGAACTAACTAATAAATGTACCCTAATGGTTCTCAGCTGCGTTTCAGCGTTTTAGAGATGTGACAAAGTATTCTAACACAGGAAAAGATCTTGGTGCACTGGTACTTTATCCTGCAGAACGGTGACTGCGTGTTCCACTTAGACCAGCAAATACTGGTTTTCAAGGTCAAGCAGACAGCTTGTAAAATGCTATGCACTTTTACAGTGTTCTCTGTTTCCCCGCAGTCTCCACTTCCCTAACCAATCCACTCATATGCTGCATAAGTACCCTCAGCAGGGGTCACCATGAGAGGCAAAATGCAAGCAGCATAAGAATGAGATAACACCTACACACTGCGCCTTTGAGGAATTAAACAAGTCAGAGAAGACTTGGACGTGGCAGCTTCTTTCAAGAATAAATAAATCAGGTAGAGAGAGACGGAGACTGTGATCTTGGTGAATTGTGCATTGCCCTGGAAAAGGTGTGAAATTGTGTTCTGTGTGATTAGGAGCTCAGATGAACAGAACTTCAATGAATTATTGAATTGTACAAAAACAATTTCATATAGCATAAGCTGGACAAGCAAATAAACCATGCAAAGACCGAAAAAAAAAGTATCAGGAGCTAGTAAATAAAAAATGAAAGAGAAACAGGGGGAAGGAAGAGAACCAGGAGTTACTGCAGAACACATTGAACTATAATAATAACAGAAAATGTTAATAACATTCTGCATTGGACATTATTCATCTAGAAAAAATATCAGAATAGGAATAGCTTCTCTATTTATCATTATATTGATCGTAGAACCATTCCAGCACGCAAGTGTATTGCAGCCTATTGCATTCACCCATGCTGGCCATGCACAAAATACGGGCTTTGAGATTACTCTGAATTAACTCCAGTTGGAAGTATAAAATATGCACTATTTCTGGGAATTTACAACAATCTTTGATGAACTCTGACAAAAGTTAATTGTTCTTTCTGTTAAAAGATAAAGGATTCATTTTGAAATTGAAGTTGTCAGCTCCGATTGCTGGCCATAAGAAGTGATCACTTATACATTTGCCTACCACCATCAAAATCTCCCCACTATCAAGTTTTGGTCTCTGAGTAGGCAGTTCCAGACTGCCATCAAGCGATCTCAGCCTTCTGCTTGTTAAACTGAGCAGACACGCTATGTACCTTGAGCTTACCCTAACTAGGCTTGTCTCCCAAACCTTTAATCTCCCGTGACTCCTCTACAAATTCTACTCAATTTTCGTAACTATTGACTTCATTCCATCACAGAGAGCCATCTGTGACATTCAGAAAGATATGAAACAGGCAAAAAAAAAAAAAAATCACTAGTTCTATCTTTTGTCAACATCAGGGAAACAACTACTCACAATGCAGATTTATTTTCTTTAACAAAAGTGAAAAAGACTACTGCAAATGACAATCTCAGATGTTCATAATCATTTCCAACTGCTGTCCAAACTAATTCAGTGGTCACTGCAAACACACAGTTCATTCAAATAAGGACTACTCAAGTCAGCAGAGAATGTTTTTCACTGCCTGAACTTTAATAAAGGTATGATACAGTTTCAGGCTACCTGGGATGGGAAAGTAAAGGCATATCATATTTGAAGCCAGTGTTAACCAGCTTCATTGGCAAAAAAAAAAAAAAATAATATTTAGATACATAGACTTTACTGCAACCTATATTTCATCAGGTTGTATACAAAGCTTTTCAACTGCTGGCCAATTTGAACACGCAGCATCTTCAGGCTATGACACTGACATGCAATCCACGTGGTTTGGGGTTGGTAAAAGACTTTGGGCTTGGTGTAAGCCAAGTACTTAAAGCTTATTTTTAAGTTTTCCCAAGATTTTCATTATGTAGAATGTAAACAGAAAACACATGGCAAAAGTAGAGCTAGGGTAACAACTATTTTCACCTACAGCATTACAATTCCATCCAAAGTGCTAAATTTTGGATTTTGGTCCATGTTGATGACTTATTTAAAGGGCATCTTTCCTATCAAAAGATGCAGCTGATCACATCCTGACCTAATAAATGATGCTAGCTTTTTTCATAGGTACTGAACAGAAAGAACCAACTTCATACCAGGGGTTTAACATTTTTCTGCTGATATAGGCACGTTTTTATTTTGATAACTACTTGAGAATTAATGAGAACATCTATATAACCTCAAGGTTGTATACTGGAAACATGAAAACGAGAGCAATACATTTCATTCAGGTCATTCTTCTACTGCAAAACCAAGAATAATGCTACAGGTGATTTTGTTTGGAAATGCCACATTCTGAATGCTCTGACTTGAAAAGAAAATGATTTCTTCCCAACTACAGAGAAACAATGTCCTAAATAAATAACTCATTGCAGGAATCAAAGGGCTATAAGTTCACTGAACTAAAATCAAGTAACTAGCTTTTATCTTAAAAACTACAAAATAAAAGCTGTTTCTTCTTTAACAGGAAAGGCCTTCCAACTGACTTGATTTCTGATCAAGTTCTGCTCTTTTTTTATGCAGCCAGCACCTCCAGCAAGGCAACAGAACCTGCATCCAAGCAGCTCCCATCATAGATACTGTAGTTCAATACAGCAGAACGCCAGAGGTGAAACCCTCAGCTCTGCTGAAACTGCAGACAAACCTATAACTGATATCAATGCATCAGAATTTCTGCCTCTGTGTATTTTTGAAATTCTCTTTCAAATCAATCTTTGAATATCACGAATACAAGAAATCTGCAATTCCTGTTGTTTTCTACGGGACTTAACATTTTTCAAAGGTTCTTAATGTCAAGTCTACAAGAGAAATGGCTGTTGCTTATTTGCTTTTTTTTCTGGCATGGAACACAGATAACCTTTTCCCATACCATGTTTTAAAATACAGAAACTGGAAAAAAAAAAATATCAGAGAAAATGTGGCTAGTACTTCCAATCTAGATATAGGATTATCTGCACAAAAAAACACATAGTTTCAGTCTGTCGTTTCCAGCTCTCGTTGTTAATTATATTTCAGTGCAGCTCACTAGATAAGAGGCATAATCCAGCCAAAAGTGTATAAAGGTTGTAGTCCAAATTATACAATGTGTCTTCCAGCTGATAATTCCAACAGGTAATGAACTGTTTAATCTTATGCAGCCTGGCAAACACTGTCTGTTTATCTTTACCCAAGCCTTCAGCATGCACATCAAACCAAACATACCTTCTGCAAATATGATGACTGAATTGTCTTTTCAGTTAGAATATAATTAAAACTTTAAATGAAGCCATCTACTACAATATTTTTGTATAAAAAAATTAAGCAAGGTTTGAATACAAGGGAAAAACAGAGAGTAAACTCTTGAAACTTCAGTTCGATGCACTTCTTACCTGAAGAATTAACTGGTTTCTGCATTCTCAGCTGACCATTTGAAATCTGGGAGGTAATGAGAAATAATGCTAAGCACTCTAGCACTTACTGCACGTGGACCACAGGTCCTCTGCAACTATAGGTGGCAAAACCCCTGGTCTTACACCGCAAACAATCTGCTACTACAGCCTCCTGTGCTTAAGCTTTGAGCCCATGGATCACAGACTTCACAACATAATTAACTGTAAAAGCAGCAGCCATCACCTCCACTCCCTATACATGGAAACCATGGCAGAAAACAACTGAAACAGGAGCAAACCCTCTGTTCCTGCACCAGTGAGAACAGATATCAAATTGATGGATGGAGAGTTCCATCTCCTGGCCCCAGGCATTAGCAGCTCCTTGTTTGTCTGCCTTCTACTCCAGTTTATATGTCCAAGAAAAGAGGGAGGAAGGAAATTCTTGGATGAAAATTTTCAATTCCTGAATAGGAGACACAGGACACTTAACTCTGCTTTGAGTAACAGGGTTTACATTACCTCGGAGTGATCAGTTAGGATTTAATGGAAGAGCACAAGAAAAAAAAAGGCAAGAAATGTAAACACATTTCCTCAGTGGAATAATACTGAGAACAAACATTCTATATTTCTAAATCTATTTATATATTTTTTTTTTTTTTTTTTTTTTTCTCCATTTAAAACCTCTTTATTTCCACTCTTTTATCTTGGTAAAAGGTATGAAGTGAAAAGGCTTTTCTTTTGTATAGCATTCTTTAGTATAATACAGGCAACATTAAAATAATGTTGGGGACAAAACCAGCTGTTCTAGAGAGGATTACAATTTCAGTGTTTTATTCCGTTTTCACAATCAAAATCATACCTCCCTTGCTTTTCAGTAAATACTTTCCATCACTCTAGATTTGGTTATATTTTTGGTACCTATGGGTGTATCTATGGACCTTGGAAACCTGTATGATTCAATTAACACACTAGCAGCAGACAGTCATCTCATTCTTTTTAAGTATGTAGGTATTAAGTGAGAAGTCAGTCAAGGATTATAACATTTCAGAATATCACAATTACAGAAACTTTCATTTAGCTTTTACCTTCACCACTGTATTTGCAAACACGTCAAAGAAAACTGTAAAACCATAGTAATAAGAAAGAACAAAGCAGAAAAAATTAGCTACTCTGAATGTGACAATGAATGGGAGCAGAAACTGGAAAAAAAAAAAGGAGTATTTCATAAGAGTGACACCCTGAATTCAATTTTAATGGAATGCCAACCCAAGGGTTTCTTTTGACTAGAAGTTCATACTCCTAGGTTCTGTATCTGAGTATTATCAGTCAGTAACAAAGCAAAGAAATTTTCAGATATAAGAAAATTATCCAACTTTCCATGTAGTTACTGAGGCGAATACCATCAGTTATAAATCTTTAGATTTAGGCACAAATTGCACACATTAATGTTGGCATGGAATTAGATTTGTACACTGTAACTCAAAAACACTGCCAAAACTGTATCTGTAGATATCTATGCAAAACAGCCAACTCAACAGAAACCACCAAACTAAGCACCTGGGTGTCTCAGTTTCCTCATATGTGAGGCAGGGATAGTAATATTTACCTTTCTTTGAATGGTAATTCTGTCCTACCTGGTAATTGTAACTACAAGTGCTGGCAGTTGTCTTGGCCCTCTTCTGCGCATAGCAGCATCCTCAGGCCTGCTCCACCTTTCTGAACGCTGCTCAGCAGCTCCCGACAGACTCTAAAAGTGGAATTTTCTCAAAGCATCTAGAAATAGCAGCCGTATACCACAGGTACACAGTGGAATTAGACAACATACAGTAGTGTGCAAATACTATCAGCCCAAACTCTGGAAGAAGTAGCAAAAACCTTAAAGAGTGGTTTTTGGTCATCACCAGTGCTATTTTCATGATAAAGTAGTTAGAATAGCATATGAAAACCTGTTCTATCTGTCCAATAAGCAGAAGACGCTATTTTTTGTTTATTTCTTAATCCTGGTATTCTGGCATCCTAGCACCTCATTGATTCTGAAAAGAGCTTTATTCATAAAAAAAAATAAATAAATAAAATGTTGCCAGGTTTCAATATGAGCCCAATACTTCAGAAGATGTCGTTGCAGAACTGGAATCTAATGAAGTGTGGTTAGTACTGGTGGCATATACTTCCAAAATGACTCCAAATTCTCTCATCTGTGTTGCTTCAAATTCATCTTGCTGCAACTCAGTCAGCTGAAGCAGAACTAAACTAAAAAGTGGAGTAATGCAGAAACCTAGAACAGAGATGGCAAATCAAGAATAATTTAATATAACACACCCCCCAGAAGTTTAATGCAGTGAGCACACAGCTGCCATCAGCATTTCAGATGTTAAGAAGGCTATCAAAACTTTTTGCTTTTTTGTGACAGGGTTGAAAGTTACCTACCAAGTTTGGATGCCTAACTCCTAATACAGGAGGCTGTTCAGTAGCACTTTTCAGCATCAGATTATACTTCCACGATTCCAGCAGAACCACTCTGTATCTCTGTAGCACTGCAACTTGGAACCTTGTTATCTTTACTGCTTAACCTAGTTAAACACAAGATCATCGTTGCCAATGAAGAGAGCCAGCTTAAAACTTCAGACCAAGTTCAGTTTCTTAAACCTGGTCCATAATACCTCTGTGACCACAGAACCAATACTGGGTTACTTCAGTTATCTTTCTGTTGTGCAATCAAGTCATCCTGCTGTCTACAAATAGAGAGCATAACAGGGGTATATAAAACTTTTCAGTAAAGTTCACACTGTCAGATCTCAGAAGAAAGAAACAGAGGAGAAGTTCAACCTTTGAGCATCAACAAAGAAAAGGCCTGATCAAAAGACCCCTATAGATATCAGTAGGCTTTGAATCAAGCTACACTGTCAGTTCAGGTTGCATGAACAGACATGTTGTATTTTTTGCAATACAGGTATTTGCATTTAATTATGTAGAACAGACATTAAAAAATCAAAAACCTTCATTGCAATTATATAAACCAAACCTATATATTGAAAATCATAAAATATTTTACATATTTAAGTGAATGCCATCAGACAAGATTAACTTCATAATCACAATTATGAGCAACACAATTACAAGTGACTCAAGACATATGGCGAACAAATATGAAAAAAAAAACAGACTAGTTTCCAACCTTCTCAATCCTGACAAAACTTCATTTCTAGAATAAAAACATTTTACATTTTGGTTATAGGAAATGCTCGGCAGAATGCAGGTCTTTATCTGCTACTAAATTCTACAGTTAATATTTGCCAAAAACGTAGCTCCTTAACACACACAAAGAAAGCTCAACTATTTAAATATTATTTAACAGAGATATTAGTAGAAAACAAAATCACTTATTTTATATAGATTCTGTGGAAGGATGACATGGGTGAAAAACATCAGTCTAAATTTGATCCTCAAAACTTGATAACTTAGGGTCTATTGTAAAATTTTAAGTCCAAAGGTAGTATATGGCTATATTTAACCTGGAAGATTCCAAGTGCTTTAAAAATGACACAAGAAAATGAGAACCACACTCACAATCAATGACATGCAGACAAGCACATGATATGCATAACAGTACAAGTCCGAGCAAATGTAGCAATACCAATTTTTCAAATGAAACAGCAAAGAGAACACCACTAAGCAGAATGCAATTACTCGTGCTGTATTTGGTAAGGACAACACAAAAGGAGCCGTGCAAGGTTGGGCTTCTTGTTTTGTTTTTGTTTTTCTCTTTCCTCCATTTGTGTGTGTGTTTAAGTGTGTGTGTTCTGTTGTTGTTGTTGTCTTGGTTTTTAGTTGTTTGGGTTGTTTTTTGGTTTTGTTTTCCTTTTCTTAGGTGGACCTGGTCTTTATGTGCTGCCTAACAGAAGGCTGCTGCCTACTACTTTGGAGCATCAGATGAATGTCAGCTCAGAATAAAGGATGCTACCAACTGCACTGCCAATACCACTTCCTGCGCCACCAAGGGTTTTATACTTTCTGCAAAAGCTAAAGTGAACGCTGGCTAAATCTGACAAGCCATTCCATTCCACCACTCACACGAATGACGACAGGCATCTCATACAGTTATGACACGTGGAAGATAATGACCTTGCACAAATTAGAAGTGGACACACAATGAGACTCAGAACAGCTACTTTCTCAAGGTAGCCCATCTGTTACATGCTATGCGGTTTTCCTTTAAGGATTTATTTAAACAGAAGCAATCAAAAGGTTCATCTTTTCAGTTTAGAATCAGATAATCATTCAGATGCAGAATAAACTGTGGAAAGCCTATTTGGTGCAGGAAAAAAAAAATACTGTAAAGAAAAAAAAATTAAAAACACCACCTGAAAAATCAGTAAAGCAAAATGTGGTATGATTTTTGTCATGATATAGACGCATTGAATTGATATTTTTTGAAATCATTAAAAATGGTTTCATACCAGTCTTAATATTCTTTAGACATTTTCAAAAAGCATTAGAATCATTTAGGAAGAAAAAAATGGAAGCTTCTGTGTAATAATTATTACTGAAAGCAAATATTTAACCTGGAAAAAAAAAAAAAGTTTCCTAGTGGGAAGTACATCATCCATGCTTCTCAGACTTTAATGCTGAATCTGTCAGAATAAAAATGTGTATTTAAAAAAGAATAAAAATGGTTTGCAGTAAACAGTCTTTAACGGTTTGGTAAATCACATCCCACACATTTGTATCTGAAGCACAGAACCTGCTTTTCATAAATAACTCAGGAAGCAAAGCCAATATAACTTTAAGCAACACGACTAGTAGTTTCTGCTGTCCACATGGTATTAAGTTTCAGACTAATTAACTACATCCTGTATAATGACCAAATATGCAGCTATTTGAATGATTGCTATAAAGTGACTAAGAGAATTTCTGTTATTCTTCAAAGTACATTCTGAATACCATATTTAATCCTTAAGTAGTAAGGACAAACCTGCATTTTTTTTTAAAAAAAGCATACCAAAAATGGACCTGGATGGTCTCTCTTCCATTTTAGGACAAAAAGCTAGGAGATACTCTGTGCAAGTGTTCAGAGTATGTGCAATGAGCATAAGTAAGAAAAACTGAGTGCAAAAGACAATTCCAGCTTCCTAGAAACCCTTCAACTACAGCCGATTGATTATTTAATAAGCTCATTTTCAGAAAACATCAGTCAGCCCACAAGCAGGCTGAGAAGAGCTTCAGGTCTTACACAAGAAATTTCTAAGACAATAAAACTCTCAGTGAGAGTTCAGCAGTAAAGACTGAAATATCACCTTCTAAACAATGGTTAAAAAAGGAGGGGGAGGTTGAAAAGCTATTTTGATGCGCATGATAGCCTTTATATTTTCTCTAGAAATTAATTCAGTATAGAAATTCTACTTAAGGCGACTTGGCAAGCATAACCTAGCAATTAGATCGTGAAATACAGTTTTGCGCAATACATACATTATTTACCAGAAGATGCTTTCCCAAAAAGTGTAATGGTGACAGAAAATGGCTAAGTGCAGTCAGAAAAGGAATTCAGAAAATGAGGTAGCAAAACCTGCCCTTCGGTACCAGTAATGAGGAAATTGAGACAACAGGGTAGGTTTCATTTCCAGCCCTAGGTTACAAATGCCAATCAGCACAAGCCAGGATTTTTAAGTGCAATCTAGCAGTTTGGCAGCCAGGCAAGTAATTAAGTTTCACTTGTCTGGAACAGGGTTTGGGTTGTTTTGGACTGCAAAGCAATTATCTTCCTTGCCATAACAAAACCTTTTGACTTGATGAGGCAGATCCGGTCAACAACAAAACGCAAAACCTTCAGTGATTTCCCCAGAACCATTATGCCTTAAGGTACAGGAATTCCTGCAGTCAAGAAAAATGTAAGCCTCACACAAAGCTATGTAATTTTAAATATTTTATTATTAAATATTATATTATTGAATATTTTACATTTTAAACATGTAATTTTTAATCTGTTTATTTGACGTGATTAATTCAGCTCACCAGAGCATCAATCGGGAAACTTGGTTTCACCACCATTTCAGGTAAAATGGCACAACCTCTGTGTCTCTGGCTTTCCTATCTGTAAAATGGCAATAATAGTTGATCCCTTTTATAGAAATGTTTTAATGCCCTCAGAAGAAAGTTACTATATAAAGGACAAATCAGTACTATTCATCTTAAAATACTAATCAATATGTTACTTTTTAATGCTTCTATTATCCAGCGGGAAAAACATTTTTGAGCATCTCTAAAAATATGAAAGGATTTTTGTCAAATCTCCTTTATAGGGAGCACTGACAGCTCTCAGCACAGTAAGCCAAGCCTGATTTTTGCACTGCATCTGCAATATCTTTTATACTTGGGCAGCTGGCACAAAGTGAGAAAATTCATTAACATGCTAATGATGTGTCCTATTTAAAATTCCAGCTCTGATTATTGTGTGATTAAGTCTCTTCCCTTGACGTCTGTTTCCTTATATCTGCATTACTGTGAGAAATCAACAATTACTAATGAAGTAAAAAACAGGTGACCAATTTATACACAAGAGAAAGACAAACATACACACAACATTTCTTTTTCAGCATTTCTTTTTTTGTTGTTGTTCAGTATTTCCCAGACAAAGTGGTATTGTCTTCAGTAAAATAAACATTTCAAAAAAAAAAAAAAAGTTTTTAAGTTGACAGGGACAAATGATAACAGTTCAAGGGCCTGAAAACATAGGAATAGCTCCGCATAGGAATACCTGTGCAGAAGGTTTTTAAGGCACTATAAAAGAAAAGAGGGAGAGATCATGATGTAGGGTATGTAGAAGATTATTGCCTGGAAACAATAAAAAAGCAAGAATGAGAGGTGACAGCAGCTCCAGTCAATTTAACTTCATTTCCAGGAGAAAAATGAAGCATCTCCTTTCTGCATTGAAAGACATTTAAACCAATTAGCTTATTTAAATTAGCACAAGCCTTCAAATAAGACGACGACTAAGGGACTAAGACATGGTCCTCATTAACTTGGGTGAAGGTGGCCCTGCTTGAGCAGTGGGGTTGGACCAGCTGACCTTCCAAAGTCCCTTCCAACCTCAACCACTCTGTGATCCTGTGACCTTACTTTCCCTGCAGTACTTTCAGTACCCTATGCTTAGTTTATGGACAGACAGCTATTTCATAAAGAGTTGAGCTGGGTCAAAGCGTAGCACAAACCCATGCAAGGAGGGATCACAGGTATGTCCCTACTGAGCAACAGGAACAGATCAGCCAGACTACTCCATATCATTTTTGCTATATAAAGTTAACATGGATAATTTTGCCTCCAGGGAATTATGAAGAGGACTCACATGCTCCCTTACAAACTCTGGACAGAAAGCTAATTAAAAAAGAAAAAGACAGAGGGCAGTAATGTCCTCAGCTAGTACTGATGGTTAGAGAAAGGATTTTTCTGCCTGGCTCATAGCTATAGATGGAAAAGTCAGACCAAGTACGAATAGTCTGCACCAAGCAGTGGTACCAAGCAGTTGTGCCAATTTTATCTACAGCATGGGCAAAACTGCTCTTCTCAGCAGCAACATGAGTTTCATTAATTTTATTTCATAAAGGTTGCATCTTAAAGAGGGCATCAATCTGTTTACTATTTTCTAGACTCTATCAGAATGCTGTTATCCAGTTAAATGTGGTGGTATCAATCTCATGCTACCGTTCTCAAACCTAAAGGAGTTTCCATACCTTAGAGGAGAAAACAGTGTAGATTACATAGAAGGGGGACAGGGAAGAGAAAAAGGGAATTTACCAGCATGCGCTTGCTAGAGTTTTATTTTAATGTAGGAATAAATTTCTGCTTATGCCTACAGAATCACAATAAATTAAAAAAAAAATAAAATCTGAGTAATAAACATCTAGTGTTTTGCAATTTATTTTCACAAATTGTAGGACAGTAAAGGTCAGACCAAGAAGACACCTCATTACAGCTACAGAAATGCAAAGTTAAAAACAGTCTCTGAACTGCTAACAATTCTGTTACTTCAGCAATAGTCTTGCACAGGTTTTGTTTGAAATACTACTGAAGAAAAATACAAATGAGATGTGCATATGCATTATAGGAAGTTTAATTGTCCTAGAAACAAAAGAGCAACTAAACGGACAGATTGGAAGGTCAGAAACCTCTTCAACTCACTTGCAAATTCAAGCTATGAGGAAGTATTATTGACTGACGTGGTTCTCCTGAGTTTGCATCACATGGCTTAGGTAATTGCGCACTACTTGGAAGAACCGATTTTTTAATTTTTAGCCATTTTACTTCTAACAAAGCAAGTTCTAGTCTAGTTGTGTGTGTGTTTATTCTTCTATGCATTTTAAAAATACTGCCTTAGACACGTTCAGTTGCCTGAAAACTTTTTGCTTCTAAGATAGCTCTGCCTATCCACTTGCCTGTGAAGAGACATCATGGACTTTGAAAACAGGGGCACTGTCTACTTCTCAATCAACCTACCCATAAGATCCTGAAAAAGGAATGACATTTCAAACCCCGAGAGCTTTAGAGTAGCTCTCATATTTATCTTTAGCTATTTAGATGTAACTATAGTAACTGTATATTTGTAATCAAATAAATGTTATTCAGCCTTTCCATTTAATCCAGAAGCATGACCATCTTATCTAACTTCAGGAGAGGGTACAGAAGACAACAGGATAAACCAAGTCTAGGACTGACTCTTTTGTTAATTTGTCAGTAGCTTCCCCAGTAACTGGGGAGAACTCCCCCAGTTCCACCATGACAGTGTGAACCCAGTACACTGCTTATGCTTGTATGTGAGCTGCATTTGGGAAACTTTTTAACCCCCATTCAAGCACAAATTTAAGAAAAGAACTCTCGCGTTCAGAACCATGCACACATTGTACCTCATTCATTCACAGCTATCACCAAAGCTTTACTAAATAGGTTGTTATTGTCACAACCAACAGCCACTGTTGACATGTAAGACTACATGTGCTTTTTCTGTACCCGAGTTCATGCATAGTATCATCATCACTATTACAATGATGGATTTAGAAAAGAAAGGTTTTGAGAACTGGGCTAAGATAGATCTCATAAAGCAGTATATTGCTAGGATATCCCTCCTCCCCACCCCATGTGCCTCCTCTCTAGTGAAAATAGCTGACAGATTATTCAGCATATTGCTATCTAGGTCCTCGACAAGCTTCCCTCAGAAAATTGGTTAGGTTTTTTGTTTGTTTCTTATTGTTGTTTTGTTTGTTTGTTTGTTTTTTAAATGCACAATGGTTTGTCAAAGCCAGTAGACTTCCAGATGCCTGTGACTGAGCAAAAGCAGTAACAGCCGGTGAACTACTTACCAAAGGCAGTCTCTCCTTGTTCAAGTTCTTGTTTCAGTCTGTTGTAATCGTCTTTAATTCTCTCTAATTTTCGGATGTTTCTGGCACTTAAAACCTGCAGCTCATTTAGAAGTCCTTCCAGCCCCTCCTTCTCAGATGTTAATGATCTTATTTCTTCTGTCAGATCCTTAGCAGTACCGAAATTACTTCCTGCATGTTTTGTGGGGGCAGGGGGAAGAGGGAGGAAAGAGACAATGAAGGAGACACTTGCAACATCAGTAGGTTACACAGCAAACAAGGGAAATGAAGCAACTACTCTTTTCCAACAGCAAACAAAAAACAAATCAGGAAAGAAAAAAAAAAAGACTTTTGCAAGTATCCATTTTATTAACATGCTACAGAGTCATAATTGCATCAGATTTAACCTCATGCACATAGAAATAGCTTTTTTGGAGGAAATTAACATTTTTGGAGAATATTTACTCCTAGGGTCTACACTTCAGAAAGTGTCATACTGAAATTCATTGATCACTGTGCTGTCACTTTTCTTACCATCTTTTGGTTTTGAAGACCTCAACTGACAATACTTCTATGATAGGTGCTATCAATCCACTAGACTCTGAAGCATTCCTCCTTGAACAACGAAGCACTATGCAGTTATTCACAAGCACCAGAAGGTTGTTTATAAATGACATCACATTTCTTAAACAACAAGCACCCACCAAAAAGATCATCAGGAGAAAATTCTGAGAAAACATATTTAAAAGTCACAACTCTCTGCTTCTGACTCTCCATGAACTGTGAAATCTCAGAGACAGGCAAAAAAAAAATAATCAAGAATTGCCAGCTCACTTCGCCCTGTAGTTTTCAAGAAGCGTTCAGGTCCTTTAGACAGGGATCCAGACTACAGTTCAATTCCCAACCAGTTTACAGCTTGGCCTAGTAAGATTTGCTACCTAACCTTTCTGAAACCTAGTGAGAACCAGGAGAGGAATGTTTCCTTACTTCACAGAGAGGTTGTACTTATAAATACACTAATGACAGCAAGATGCTCTGCTATTAAATGTTTTTTAAATAGCAGTAACTATTATAATGCTACATTTATACAGCCATACCTGTGTTTTTTCAGTGACTCAGCAACTTGATTTAATTTAAAAAAAAATCTCAGAAGACTACCTGAGAAAAACAATCTCCATGTAGACTTGCCTACAAGACCTAACATTTATATAGTGCAAGAACTAAACTCCAGCATTATCCTGACTTAGGAAAAACATGGGATTATGATCTAGTAAGTAAAGGCATTTAGATTCATAAAACCATAGAACGGCTTGGGTTGGAAGGGACCTTAAAGATCATCTGGTTCCACCCCCTCCCCCCTGCCATGGGCAGGGATGCCACCCACGAAATTTATTATTTATAAAATTTGCTCTTGGAGCAAATACTAATGTGAAGCACAGCCAGTTATACACATAAGATGTCTCATCAGCTTCTATACTATGTGCATGATTTTAGGCTCATGAAATTTGAAGTCATGAAGTTTGTAGCGCTTATTCAGATGTAAAAGCTTCCTTGGACTTTTCCTTTTTTTCAAGGATACAATAAACTATTTCTTATACATAACAATTTTATAATTCAAGATGAATTCCAAATCAAATCCACATCATCCTTTTTGCCTGTTGTCTCAAAATCACAAAGTCTTAAATGGGAACAGTTGCCTTCTGGTCATGTAAAAGGAGCATGAACAGAATGAAAGTATCTGGACTAATCAGAAGATGGCAAATCTTCTAGCTGCTGAGAGTGGCTCCATTCCTCCAGAGCAGAAGAACGAATGAAAACACTTCCACCAAATAACTACAACCAAATAACTGAAACAAAGGTTTCACCAAACCTTTTTTCCTTAAAGTAGTTTTTGTTTCTTTTTTTTTGTTTTTTTTTTTGTTTCTACTTCTCAGCTAAAACCCTGTTTGCCAGTTCTATTTATCTTACAATTAATCATACAACTAAATAACTATAAATTATTTAGTTGTCTATTTACAAATAGTAGAATCTGATGTTTACCAATGCATTTATAGAGAAAAAAACAGGGCAAATTTTACTATCTTAACATGTCATGTTTCCAAATGGGCAGAACACAGTGGGAGATAAGCATGACCACTACATAAAATTGATGGGGAAATGGCAGATATTCAGATATTTCTAAAGCAAAAAGACCTACAATGAAACAGTGTACTTTTATTTCACCTGAACTCATCCCAAGCATCAGCACACACGAGTCTTAATAAAACATGAAGGCAAGAGATTCTTCATTAGAAACTGGAGCTTGCTGTTATGTTTCAGAAGACAGGAAGGAAAAAAAAAGTATGATATTATATATGAATGTTTTATACATAGTGAATGGATACAAATTCCCAGAGGGGAATTTTATATCAAAGCTAAGGCTACGAGGAAATGGCATCAGATACATGCCCAGAAGCCAAAACTGCCTGATGCATCTTCCCTGACTGCACAAATGTCTGAAAGTCTGCAGTGAAAATTCAGAAGAGCAATATGAACTCATGCACCACAGGCATCATCAGTGAGCTTCTGACCTCAATCACAGCAACAAAAATAACTCTTTCCGAAATGCTGTAAGAAGGTTGATTTAAAAATTAATATATAATCCCTAGCTGCCAGCATTAAAAAACTGTTGTTTTGTGTTTAACAAAGTCACTTTGGATGATGTAGAAACATTCTTCAGACACATGTTAAAACATTTTATTCTGCTAGTATCCATGAAAATGTTAAAATTCCTCTTTTTGGTTAATGATTTTGCTTAAGCAAACACAGTAACTGTTGCTTTATCAACCAGAAAAAGCTGCATTTGATTGAGACATACCACTAGAAGAACTAGTTGGATGATACCAGATAAATAAAGCCAGACATAACTCTTCCCAAGAATCATGTGAAGTAAAGTTGGGATTATAATAAAATCTGTAGTCAGTCACCTGAGCTCGGCCAAACTCATATTTCTGCTAGCATAGAACTTCGAAGTCCTATTTTCATTTTCCCATTTGAAGTATACAGTGCTCTGAACAGGCTGAGTAGCATGCTTAAAGCATACTGTCATAAGAAGCTGAGTATGTGCACATTATAGTAAGGTTCAGCTCGTCAAAGTTACCCAGAAGTCAGCAAAACAAAAATACAACCAAAACACCAAAGAGCAACAACAACAAAAAAATTAACTTCCTCCTTAATCTTGCCCACTGGGGCCCTCTCCACTCATGTACATGTACCTCCTTCATCTCCTTCTCTCCAACCACTGACATCAGGTAAGCTCCAACAGCTTGATTTGAATGCCAAAGAAATACCAGCCAAATCAGACAAAGCAATCCACACTGGCAAAATAAAAAATATAAAATATTTATTCCCAGGCACAACATAGCTAAATAATTCCATTTATTCACCGTAAAAAATGAATAGTGTATTTAGATTATTTTCTCCTCTTCCCGAAAATTGTACTAGAATGGCTACATACTGCAGCTAAATGGTACTCTGAACATCAAGTATCTGTTCTTCATACATAATTACATGCTATTTAAACTCATGTCCACAGTAACCACTCATCGTCAGATTATACTGTATAAGGCGGACTGTTGCCCACTTACAAGCCTCAAATTAACATTACATTATTTTGATACCATTTACCAGCAACAAATTGACTAAAAATATCATTTGAAATCTATCCCATTTTGTAAAAACCAACAAATGGGTTATTACTTAAGCTTTGTTCAATAATTCCCTTGCAAAACATAAGACAAAGTTAATGGCCCAGAGCCTTTTTACGCTAAGTTTTTATCATATTTATGCCAGAAATTATGTGCACTCATAGTTTCCACTATTTATACTCAAAGCAGAGTGGTATGTCCCATCCCTACTGAAACTAAATTCATTACAGTACAAGCAAAGGAATGATTTTTGTGTAACACTAAAGCATACATACTAGACATCAGCCTGAATGCAAGAAAGAACAGACTGGTCAGTATTTATCATTACCTATAAGCTTTTTCTTCATAGACTAACACTACCTTTAATAATACATAGAAGAGAAAAATTCTGTTTTACCTTAGGGCATTTACCACCACGGTATTTATCAAAGGCGCTGGAATTCAAGGCTGAAAATCCTCCACCCCATGATTAATGAGAATACAAACCAATTCCAACACCAGAACAGAACTTGAAGAAAATAAATATCATTCAGCTTCTCACAAAGAGAAAAATCTAAAAACATGAGGGGAATAAAATATTTTGGAAGCAGTAACTGTATAGCAGTAACAGCACCTTTGAAAATCACAAATAGCAAATGAGGGACAGTCTATCATCCCCTAAAATATTTTTAAAGAATTCCAAGCATCTGAATCACAATTCCTGTTTTCAAGGTAAAATGGAATAATCCAGACCCATCTTCTTGACCCCTCCCCTTCAGATATTTGTATACATTGATCAGATCCCCTCTCAGTCTTCTCTTCTCCAAGCTAAACAGGCCCTTGTATGACAGATGCTCCAGTCTTATCATCTTTGTAGCCCTCGACTGGACTTGCTCCAAAAGCTCCATGTCCCCCTTGTACTGGGGAGCCCAGAACTGGACACAGTACTCCAGGTGAGGCCTCACCAGGGGAGTGAGGATTGCCTACAAGGATGTTATGTGAGACGGTGTCAAAAGCCCAACTGAAATCAAGGTAGACAACATGCGCTACTCTCCCTTCACCCACCCAGCTAGTCATTCCATCACAGAAGGCTACCAGGTTGGTCCCCTTGTTGAGCCCATGACTACTCCTGATCACCTTCTTCTCCTCCATGTGCTTGGAAGTATGCCTGACTCCTGAACTCAAGGACTACCCGAATGCACAGACACAAACATGTGCACACGAGCTTCCCCAGATAATTGGTTTCCCCTGCCAATCACATCCCCCAGCCACCTTACGCCTTTTAATCTCTTGTTCTTTTACATCTGCTCTCTCTCCTACCTCTGCCTCCCCTCACTACCAGCGAAGGGGAAGAAATGACATGCTCAGGGTAGGGAAATGGCCCAGACCTGATCTCCATGATTTTGAGGGCTTCATGAAATCAGATCATGCCACCTAGACTTAGGCACCAAAACCTCATGTGCTCAAGTTCAGGGGATTGTCACCTTGGCTTCCTGGACAGTCTGTGGAAAGAGGGAAAGCATTGACATGTCCTACAGACTGCACAGGGGTTTTCTAGCATCCCCTCCAGACCACAGCACGGCCTTTCCGACTGGGTGAAAGCATCTTCACAGCTCTCCCCATCTAATGTTTCTCCTCTGAGCACAAATCTCCAGAAAAGGAACTGCCAAGAAGATTATTCTACCCTCTCTTCTCCTCCAGGGAGAGCAGGTTAGGTAACAGGGGAGAAACAGAGTAAGTTGCTACATGACTGACTGGCTGCTGTAACAGAAGCAATGATTTTCTGCTGTCTGGTCACATATCGTGTTAGAGCTTCAACTACTACAAATTGTCTTGGAACTTCACTGCAAGCCAGTAACACCCAGCATTCTCATTTGGAAGTAAGATAAAAAGACAAATTACATAGATGTCTGAGGTCTATGTGACTGTTTAGGAGTTGGCTTTAGGGGCTCACAGGCGTTATTTTTTAAATGGGTTCACAGGCTTGCAAAAAGTACATCACTCGTAGCAATATACAGCAGAAAACTTCAGTTCGTGAAGCATGAAGTGAGCATTGTGGGAACACATGCCAATAAGCAGCATTGTATGCTGGCACAGGACATTGTGATATGGGTGGGCATGAAGAAGAATTTATCTCAACATGCCACCGAGCCATCAATCCAAACTGCTGCTGGAAGCAAGATGCTGAAAGTGGAGAACCAATTTTGTCATCTGACAAGACACAGGTCCCTGTGAGACTCCAATTCACCAAAAAACTACGCCTTCACAAGAAGGCATAAAGAGGCATTGGTATTCTCGCCTCAAAGACAAGCTGGATTCCCCACCTGTACCCAACAGTACTTCTCAAATGTTAAATATACAAACGAGAGCACCATCCCCTTCCAGTAGAAGATATTAAAAGCTGTATCTAGCATGGCAGGGGAATGTATCAACATCTTGTTGACAACTTTATGACCATACCTAACCTGCACGAATTGACAGAAGGTAGCAAAGGAATGAAACCAAGACATCCACATTACCAAAACACACATATGCATGGTTGAGAAGTTCCTTCAGCCTCTACTGACATCTTCCAGTCTGACTGGTCCCCTCTCTAGCATACTCATTCCCAACCGAAATGCCTACTTCCAAAGCTGGAAGGCTGGTTTCTTTCTTTTTTTTTTTTTTTTTTTAATCCTTTCTTACAATTGCTGTTCGAGCCATGCAGAACTTAAATAAGCATCTGAGTAAGCAAAGAGGTAACAGCACCAGCATCAAATTTTGTGTTTAGCATTTATGTCACGTTATTTCTAAGCTACACTTCTATGCAGGAATAAGAGGGGGAAAAACACTTTTTGGTTATATTACTCGAAATCATTCTACTGGAAATCAGTATTTCCAGTCACCTCCCATTTGCAGGTATTTAATGATATTGAGATAGTGCTAATTATTTGATGATGACACAAGATATCCTACTGGTATCAATCAGAGTATATATATTTTCAAATATATATTTTATATAGTATAATATAAATATAAATATGTATTTTATATATTTTTAAAAAACATATATATATTAACTACTTTAAAAATCACCTTACTAGCTTCTGTGTTTGGATCTAATTTGCATTTGCAGAGACATAGAGAAAGTTAATGACGTGCATCACACAGGCAACTACATAATGAATTCAGTTTTTCGTTCACATTTGCTTAGCTACCCAATAGCCACTCTGTGGCTATCTGGTCCTACACTTTAGGCACTCCCAAGAGAGGGAAAAAAAATCACAGAGCACATGAAAAAACTGCAATATTTATCAAACATAATGTATTTTATTCACATACAGGAAACAGACCGAATGATGGCTAAAAATACATTTTAGTTTACATCCCTCCTCCTATTCCCAAATTATTTTCTCTCTAAGGAAAAAAGAGAAATGTACCATTTCTCACATATGATTTGATTGCTTGCAGATCAGCCTACAGAAGGAAAATAAATTTTACTAATATTTTTACAGTTACATTCACACTTGCTTACAGACCATCCTGTTTGAATTTTCTTACTGGTTTAGGTTTATTTGATCTGCAATTTATTTCCCCAAAAAATTTTGTGCTACATATGCCCACCATGCTAACAGAAAGAACATAGTATCGTGTTCTGCCATATTCTTCCCACACCTGATGACAGAAATTTTATAAACATGTTAGGAGCTACTCTAAGAAGCAATTGTTATAATTATCACACACAGGTTTCTAAGCACTGACATTAAGCTACTTCTTTGTTTGTTTTTAATTTATACAAAATCTTTTAAATGGTAACCCAAAAGATTTCACCAATAAGTATTCACAAATATATATGTCAACAGTAAAATCTCATGCCATCAAGAGTACTTGTTAGTTATAATTAGCTAAAGCTACTGATTTAAAATCATGTACAATATAATACGATTCTGCTAATTATGTTTGGAGAAAAATTTTGGACTAGCATCTTGGGAGTATGAACTCTAAAGTTATTTATGACAATAGGCAAACGCCAACCAGAAGTGAAGGAGCTGCTGATATGAAGGACCTGAATTTTGACTGTTGATACAAATAGCTCTTAACTTTCAAGAATATTTTTTTCATATGAAATCTCAACATAATGTAATCAATCTACTATATTTATTCTACTACCTTCAGTAATCTGAATGCACCCACCCCCTTTTTCTTTGTCCTCCAAACTTAGTTTTACACTCCTTCCAAGGAAAAAATAACAGCAAAGAAGAACTTTTACATATGTGGCATCATCTCTAAAGTCTTTACTGCATCTTTTATTATACAATCTTAAAATTAAGGTATTAGACTGTCAGGAATAATAGAATTGCTATGCTTACATTGCATTTATTCTGGTATTTTTCTCTCAAAACAAGATCAGCTACATTTGCATATGTTTTGGTGCAAATACACCAATACTGTAAATCAGCGTGACAGCAACAGACAATGCAGTTCATACAGAACATTAATGCTGTATGAAGCTATCCAGGTAACCATTAAAGGCTGTGGTACACATCAAGCTTTCCAAATCATTACATCATGACACATGTAAGATCTGACAATGTATTAATAACTGTATTCTTACGTTCATCTAACTTTAGGGATACATGAACCAAGATACATGCAATTGCATTCAGACGCCTTTTAGCTTTGACACTGTTCCCAAACCCCCTAAAACTAACTGCTTCCTCACAGAAAATGCTATGTTGAATGAAAACAATGCAACATCTCTTCAGAGGAAAACAGTTGTTTTCAGTATCCATTAGCATTGTTATTTGAGGAAATTATTTGAATGACTGATCCAACTGCTACAGTAAAAACAGCAGAAATACCATTTATCTTTGCCTAAAGCTTCCAAGACTAAATGAAAACTCCTAAGTATGTCCACCAAAATTTATGTTTACTGCGTTTCATATACATATATACTATTAATAATTGCCTCTGTATCTCCTACTATTCCAAGGCTGCCTTTAAAGCTGCATATTACCCAACTGAAGATTCTCTCACCTTTTAACATTTTAGTATACCCGGGCTGTTGAGCAACCTTCTGTTAGCTGAATGTCAGTTCAGGGGATATGTACATGCAATATATTCTTAAATCTTGTCCAGTATTTTTAAGGTGGAGTCATATTTCTTAACTATGTCTTATTTAAGGGATGAGTATCCATGTGTTAGGCATAAATGAATGACAAGAACTGAACAACCTCAGCCTTCTCTATATTATCCACTGCTCATTGTCTTCACTTTAAGTTTTGTAAACAAAAAAAAAAAACAAACTCATTCTTACTCTTTCCTCTTCCACATTTACCAAATCGTTTCTTCCCAGCTAGTTTCTCTACCAGCTGCAATTCATTCTGCATCCTGGCTTTTCTGTTTTTATCAATTCATGAGCTAAGACTAAAATATTTCTATTTATTTGCAGAATTTCTTTTCAACTTTCAGGTCTTTAAAACATCAATTTCTGTCATTCCTGTATCTTTTGCATACTACTCTACATTTAGCATTAATGAGTGCCATTACTACATCACAGTGTCTGCTGTTACAGAATTACTTTTCACCCTTGATATTCAACCAGTTCCCTCCAACGACAAAAATCACATCTAAAATACTTGCTCCCTTGTATGTTTTTCTACCTCCCCCACTGCCAAATTGCCTTCATCACCTTTCATTAATGCGTTTCATCATCTTCAGTGCTTCCTTCCCAACTTACAATCAGCTATCTGTTATAAACAACCAACCGTTATTATTAATTCCATGCTTTTGATGCTATTAGTTTACTCAGAAAGCCTCGGTTATCTTCCATTTGTGATGGTAGCAACGAGGAACTACTTGGGTATTTTCTCTTCACACTGGGATATTAAATTGCATTGTTTTGCATCTATGCCTGAGCTTCAGAAGACCCATTTTTGGTATACAATGCAATACCTTTCCCCTTCCTTGCCTATTTCAGTATAATTTGTTCCTCATTAAAGTTACACATCTCAGCTTTTTCCTCGCTTCTCCGCAATATCAATTCATGTTTGGTTATATGCCAGAAGTTCATGTTTTTCTTTTAAAATTTCAATACTTCTCTTTACACACACACACATCTAAGGCATCTAACACCCTACTTCATCATTCTTCTGTTTTGCAGTTCCAGACATTTTCATTCTCCAAAGCCTGTATTTTAAATTTTTCCCCCTTTAAAAGAAGAAAAAAAAAAGTAGCTCACTTATAGGCTTAAAGTCACCAGCTTCCTACAAAGCCAGACTTGAAAACCCCTAATTTTTACAACAAGAAAGAAACCCAGGAAGTGTGGTACAATGTGCTGCATGTCTATACAATTATGTTTCCTAGGGTACCCTAGGAATGGAAGCTAGCCAGCTATGGAAGCTAGCCAGATTCGGAGACATCAATAATTAAGTCTTGATAACCACACATTAAGTCACAAAGCCCTCTTACTGATGTCAATACACACAATTTTAGACAGGGATTATCTGGAACTTTTTTTGATCATGGACGTGTCTCTGTTGTTTTACAGTCCAGTATGCCTCAGACAAACTGCTCTTTGAATATGAGTCCAGACACATTCCTTATTAGCAAGGCAAGGATTGAAAACCAATTTCCAGATGTTCTTGAGAAGGCTTCCACCTAAAACCTTATTCTAAGTAAACCACTTGAAGACAGAAAAACTTCTGGATGCTTATTTTCCTGAGAAAGCATTTACAGAAGTGAAGCATTCTCTCAATATCACTGGTGCTTTTCATCATCTATTACATGAGCTAAACAATTTTTGGATTTACTTTTACACGTACTATAGCTAAGAAAGAATTATTCTGTGTGAAAGTATAGGTTAAAATGGCATTACTACGAGATTTTCAGTTGTGAGAGACCCCACAATGTCTCTGGGCAACCTTGCTCCACTGTTCGATCACTCACACAGTAAAAAAAGCATTTGCTTAAGTTCAGGTGGACTTTGATGTGCTTCAATTTGTAGCACAAAATGCCAGGACGTGATAACAGTGGGTGCTTGTTTTTAACAGCTAACTAGTCACAAGATGGAAAGGGGGTGTCAGAGGTTTTCAAATATGTTCATGAAAGATGCTGTATATGAAATTATAAAATGAAAAAAAGCCTACAAATTCTGTTCAGGCAAAATTCCCAGAAAGATAATAAAAGATTTTTGCCTTAGCGACAATTTAAGATTGTACTGTTCACAGTCATTAAAATTCCCTGAAGTAAGAGTTTTTCAGAGTAAGGAAAAAAAAAAGAAATAGCGCTTCTTATCAGTACCAAGAAATAGTACCAACATTTCTTAAAAAGCATGAAAAGGCAATCATAGTCATAGTACTGAGAAAACAATTTATAGAAATACCAGCATTAAATTGTCTCTTGAATTCATCCCTGAAACAAGCAACCTCTTTTAAGAGCTAACAAGTATAAAATATTGTTACGAATGTTTTGGAAGTAGTCCTCAAGTTTTCATTAACTCTCCCAAAGTGTCATACTGAAGTATGTATTTTCTGGCCAACTGCTTCCTGCTGGCAGCATGAAGCAGTTGCATATCCAGTTTGGGGGCTATTTTGTTCTCAATAAAGCCATACAATGGCTGGGGAAAACTTTGACCCCATTTCTGAAAGCAAGAAAATTACCTACATTCAAATAGCCTAAGGGCAGAAAAGGGTGATTATTCAGCTTACCTTGTAGGTGGACACAGAGAATTAAATAGGGTTTCCATTCTAAAAAGAGTCATGAAGAACAAAGAAACTGACCATGCTCAGGACCACTACAAGATCTGGTCTTTAATTTCCTTTAGGATTTTGCTCAAATCTGACATTATCCACTTCTGTCAAACAAACCATGTGACACTGCACATGGTTTCAATTTAAAATCATTCTGTGCACAGTTACAAGATCCTAATATCTAGTTGAGAAGGTAAATGACCATCAGATAGATATAAGACGTCACTCTGACACATATTAAAAATCCCCTAGTTGTTCTTCTTTCTTTAGTGTAACACTGGAAAATTTCTTATACCCAAGTCTACATTCCCTTCTCTTCAGCTTCCTCCGAGACGGGTGTCTGGTGGAGAAACATATACGTACACATTTGCAAACAGTTTGCTGAATTAGAAAAGTCACCTCTTCAAACTTAGAGAAAGAACTGCACTTTTTTTTTTTCCTTAGTAAACGTGCACCAGTCCCAAGTAACTGGCATGTAAAACCGTTATGAATCAGACTGTAATCACATTTCAGTGTTTTACTGGTTGTAAATAACATGCACGAGTGCTCCAAGAACCAAATTGCTTTTTTGCTGCCAACATTAGTTGTTTAATGATCTGAATAGCAGTAGCAGCCAATTATTTTCCTCTGTTTTAAATGTCATTTACAGCCATATTTGCAATTATTACACCTTTATTATAAATTTATTATGACTCTTAGCTAGAGAGCTCAAACATTTAACTTGTAATGTCCAGGAAAAGCTATTGATAATTATTTACTAATTTCACTTACGGAAAAATATCATGTTCTTTGCCCATTTACTGCCTACCACACAGAATTCTCTTAGCCAGTAGTTTCCATCTGTGGAGAGAGGCCTGAAGCACCTTACAGAAGACGTGACACAGCCTGGTTCTGCCAGACTTGCCATGACTTCAAGGCACCTAGCTAGGTGCAGATCAATGACTTTTCCAAGAAGGCTCAGCTGTGTAAAGGCCTAACACACTACTCATCAGTGTAAGTCCTTCTCATCACTTCAAACTTACCTGATACAGCCAGCATTTTGGCTTCAAGTAGAGCGGGTAGTTGAGTCTCAATATCACTCACTTTCCTCCTCAAAGTACTGCAGAGCTTCTGACTTGTGCAAACCTAGATTGAGGAAGACAGCCATGATATATAATTCATTCATGTAAAAATACAAGGCAATTTAAACGGGGCTTCAAATGTTCTTGGTTTACAGACATGACATAACATCCTACAGCACAGTAAAGAAGCTTAATAAAAAGTGAAGTATTTACAGAAATATCAAAGATGAATCAAGATTTCCAGGCTTTGCCACACATTCTGTTATAAAAGTAGAGAACATTATTAGCATTAGCTACCTGGATGGCAAAGGACATGTTTCACCACTAGATACTGAGGTTTATTTAGAAGAAAGGCCAACTGACACGCTGTACATTTTCAGGTTAGCAGTGATGCCTAGAATGAGTGGAATGTAAATGAGACAGTGTTTGGAGTTTAAGACTTCATAATGCAGAATGCCCAGTGATTTTTATACAGAAGATAGCATGCTACACAACTGGGGGAAAAAAAAAAAAAAAAAAAAAAAAAAAAAAAAAAAAAAAAAAAACAGCTGTCATTCTCTAAACAAGCAGTAACAGCTAAACATTGTATTTCATTTCACCATCAGGAGACACAGCTGAATTCGGTTCAGGTTTCCGACTTTCCCTCTCTCTCTCTTTTGTCTGTTTACCTGGAAGTCCTTCGATCATAACTGCTATTAGAAACATGGAGAGATATAGGGGAGGAAAAAAAAAAAAAAGATAAAAAGAAAGGAAGTTCAACTGTTTCTATACTGTAAGTGTATATTACCACCTCAGAATGACCTTGTATATTGTACACAGATCATACAACTACACATTCAAAAGTGTTTGTTCTTACTCCATACTGCATCATTTGCAAAGGAAAGCAAAATGAACAGAGAAATCCATCTCACTAATGCCTATGCTCTTGTTCTGAAGGCAGATATCAAGTAGTTGCTTAGAATTGTAGCTGACACTTGAGAAAACATTGCATTCACTGGAAGCAAGGGCAAAGCAATACTCAGGAAAGAGACAGGCCAGTCGTGAAGAGATGAGATGTGAAATGAAATCTCCAGAGGAAAGTTTCCCTACTCTTCTTGATATTTTTTTCTCAAAAACAAGTGTATATACCATGCATATTAACAAAAGCACAGCTATCACGCTATTTTTTAAGAGCCCTACAGCGATAATGACTAATGTTTGCATAATTATAAGAATTCAGATATGACACTAACTGTAAATCTTAGTAAAAGGTTAATAACCTCTTGCTCTAGCTGACAGCACGTTATAATCATAGATACATCGTGATTTTTTCTTGAGTCAACTATCAACACAACTATCCTCCAAGCAGTAAAGACTTCAGTCTCCCTATTAATTTAAAAACATATTTCTCATCACTTCTTCACCTATTATAATTTTTCAGTTCCCAGATATTTCACTTTATTTTAGTACCGCCTTCTAAGTGACTTGCCTACTGATATATTTTAAATGTTAAAATAACCCAAACCTGTCAGAGGTGAAAAAACATACCCAAAGAACCCAAAGGCCATTTCTGTCGCACATCTCCAACATAAATCTTAAAGTTTTTAATGACTTCCTTCTAAGCAGTGTTCTCTCTTTAGGGGTACTGAATGGCTCAGTGAATTGCAATTAGATCAGGATCTTTCAGCTCTAGGAAATCTGCATGAATACAGCCCATGCTGGTGGTAACTCAGAGTCATTACCAGTAGACAGCTGTTTGGCAATTATGCAAAATTAGCTGGGAGGAGGTTTAATCAGTTTCTAGTGAACACTGCCCACTTTGTAAGCAGTACTGTCACAGAACGAAGCTTGCTGGCACTCTTTATTAATGGACCAAAGGTAGGGACCAGAGGCCGAAAGGACGTTCCTGTAACTCAGAGATGATTCTTCTGGAACATGAGATAAGCACATTACTGAGCCTCTGCATGTATCTATGTCACAAGCGTTCTGTGGATAAATGAAAAACATTAATCTTCAGAGCTATCACATGGCACAGTTCAACAAAACTAAATGAAACACTGGGCAAGGCAAAATAATTTAACATCCTCTAAACTAATAGCTCTGCTTCTACATTACATCAATTCTACCCTGTGAGCTCCAACTCCTTTAAATTTTTCTAAGTCTTTTATCCTAATAACAGTTACTATTATTCATTACAGTAGCTTATTCAGCCACTGAGGAAAGCTTATTTCTTACCTAACAAAGATGACAAATGCTCACGAACAGCACCCTCACTTGCTCCACTTCAACACGCTATCCTCATCTAACCATCTGCATGTCCAGCACTTAACGCTCGTAACCCCAGCAATGCCCTTGCCTTGTTCCCAGTGACCAGCTCTGCTGCACTCCATCAGACAAGGAGCTCCAGTTCTTTACAGACCAATATTACAGCATCTATTTTAAAAATCCTCTGCAGTGTTTTACTGGTTGGTTGGTTTTGTAGACTTCCAGAAAAAAATAAAAGAAAAAAAAGTCTCTTATTTAGGAATAAATCCTACAAACCTGGTGTTCAGATATATAAACACTCCTCAAGAAGGCAAACTATGTGAAAACAGTAGGATGCTGTTCAGCAAAGGTATGTGAAATCAAGCTGAAAAGAAGCAAAATATCAAATTTACCCATTGTCATCCTTTTCCATCTTGCCAGTGTATGATGTTAATCTAAAGTGGCAGAAACAGGCAGAAGGACACAGACTAAAACACTGAAATTAACTCTTCCTCCAACCATCTCAAGGAAAAAAAAAGAATTTTAAGTAGCCTTCACATTTCTTTATAGACGTAGTTTAGAAAAGACATGGAAATTCTCTTTGCACTGTCTGAAGAAAGGAAGAGTCCGCCTTGATTTCCCATACAGCACAATTTTGCCACGTGCAAAAGCACATATTAATTTCTGAAGAAAAAAATGTGGGTAAGGGGGATTATTCCCTTCACTAACAAAATAATATTAGCTTTTGCAGCCTCAACTGAAAATAACATAGTTAAGGCAGAAAAGGCCACATAAATACTTGCGGTACAGGGGGAATGAAGAAGCCTTTGACAAAGTAGCTTTTTCCCCATACAATAAAAAGGTTTTAAAGACCATCTCTATTCAGATTGAGAAGAAAACAATAAGATGAGATGATTTGAATAAATCAAATAAGAAATGATTTGTAGGAGTCTGATTATCTGCTTCTTATTTGCCTTCTCTAATAAATAAAAGCCATCACACAAGAATGGAATTAAATTAAAATAATATTTTACCTACTGAATATTTAAAGAAACAAATATGCTGTGGAATTCTACCACACAGACTTCTCACTTGCTACCCAATGTTTCAGCTCTTATTTAAAAACTCTTTAGATACTATGGTTATAAAATAAAAATTTAAAATGTACAGGCACACATTTTCAGGGGAAATGGCAAAATCTATAATTTATGTTTTACTTTGCATGTAGCTTGAAACAACAAATCACCCTGAGCTACCAAATCTCTCATTCATTTTATTCATTTCATTCATCTGTAGGTCAATTGCAATCTTTTCCTTGCCGCTTTATTTGTAGTCATTAAAATAAAGGGGGGAGTGTCATATTATAACATCTATACTAATATTTCCCAAGAGGTGTGAATATGCAAAGAATAGAGGAGAATGAACTCAAAATAAAGTAAGAGAGGAGGAAGAGGGAGAGGTATTCAGATGTAGTCAACAGCCTTTTTAACAGTGAATGCTAAAAGTGTTGGGCATAATGATTATGAAGAACAGAGTACAAAGGATAATTTTTCACTAATTTTGGAGAACTATTTCTATTAGAGAATTAGCATTAAAAAAAAAAAAAATATTTCCAAGAATGAATTAATTAATGACTAAAAAATAGATATATTTTCCCTTTCCTGTTCCATACATATCTATCAGAATTAGCTAAAATAAATAAACCTCCTTCCTAGAGCACTCCAGAGCAAAGATGCTCTAAGGCACAATGAGCATTTTGTGATAAAAAGGAGAATTCTGTAGTCTTTCTTAGAAGGAGGACCATGAGAAATAAGAGAACTAAAAGAAGAGTGTAACATCTCTGATTAAAACAGAAGTATGACGAATACACCACAACAATTATTTTGGCGTTTTTATGACAGAGTGAGAAATAGATTACTGGTTTATTATTAGTGAAGGAGAGGGAAAAAGAGGAACTATATTAATATTCTTCCTTCACTCCAACCAAACCAGTCAGGTAGGAAAGTAAGAAGCAAGAGGGGGAACATCTATGACCAGAGTCAGCGCTTCATGAAAAGAAAGCAAAGGAGCCTCTTCCTAAATTGAGGCCAGCAACAAGACTGCTCCCTGGCAAACATAAGGCAAGAAACAATAGATTACTCCATCTGCTTCCTTGGAAATAATCTCTGTGGCCTGTCCAAATGTAAGTATCTTTTTATAGAGTGTCTGTTTAGAAACATTTAAATGCAAAATCTGTTCAGAAGAAACACAACAAAACAAACTTTCCAAAATACAGACAATTTATTAAAATGCAAGATATTATCTGCTTCTCTAAATATTTTGAAGAAAAATGAAAACTGATAACTGACGTGTACTTACTTTGGCAGTAGTTTCTTTAATGGACGTGCTGAACGATTGTTCTTTTTCCTGAAGGCTAGAAGGGATTAAAATAAAATAAAACAAAGTTGACCTTCTCTGCTCATCACGGTCTGCTTCACAAGACACATTTTCATATGGAAGCACATAGGCTTTCAGATGACTCATAACAGCACAAAAAGACAAAAATCAAGATAAAATCCATAAATTTCTATCCAACTTCTATCCACTTAATCCCATTTGTTTGCAAACTGATTTATAGAGTAGCTTTACAGTTCTTAATTATCAGGTTATAAAATAAACACATTTCGCCATCTAAACCACAGTGATGATTACTTGTGTAACTATTGTATCTTAGAAGTTCAAAGCAGGGTCCAGGGCTAGCTCTTCGCTAGGCTACCAACCAAACACCTAACAAAAAGGCAGTTCTAGCTGAGTTGGCACTCAACTATCCTCTTACAACCCAGTTTCTAACTCTGCCAGGAAAAAAAAAAGGCAGTCATTTGTTCTCATGGTAATTTTAAATATCACTACTCTTTTTCTTTAGTTTAATGAAAACCTGCAAAATATTTGTACCAAATTGATTCGAAATTCATCTGAGATTTTGAGCATAATCTATGCTTATGTTAGCAAATCCAAGATTCTCTTCCATAAACAAAACCACATAAGTTTAGCACTTTATTGAATTTATATTATTGAACATAAAATAACTCTGGGAATTTATTTACAAGCACTAAAGATACGAGTTACATTTTAACAAAGTTCAAAGATTCAAGCCAAATCAAAGGCCAGGAGTGAGTATAGACATTATTCTTGCCACAGTAATAGTTCCCTCCCTCCTATTTTGTAGGTGTACATTTTATACAGTGTTCAGTTACATTATCAGGCACCATTTTCTTTTCCGTATGACACCTCAATTCAGTGTACATGACAGTCAGCACTCCCCATCAGCAGCATTTCAATTCTTCCTTTTAGCTGCATTGTAAAAATTCTCCTCCTTTCACAGCCCAAGAGTGATATTCTTCCTGAATAAAGAACCTTTAATCTATTTCTCAGCCTTTCTTTAGTGTTCATCGCTGAAGTACCCAAACATTTCAGAAACATCACAGGATTTATTTCAATGATACCCTTGCAAGATAAGGCAGCTCTGTATTCATTTTCCAGGTGACAGAAACACAAAGGCGCCGCCATTCAGGATGCACATTAACACCCAGTGCCCACTTCGATGTGCACACAGGCCCTGCTGCCCACCTCTGTGCACTTCAGTTTTTCTTTCTAGAACTTGCTAATTCCTATTTTCCAAGCACAGCACTTACTGAGTTCCTCTTCAAAAGCCAGTACTCTTGTAAATCCTAATGCCAACTTACACCAGGTTGGAGCTGCATTCAGTTAGTGAGACCTACAGGAACTGGGCTGTAATACCCGGCCCAGCTTCACACGGGAAGCAAGACAGACTCAGAGGCAGAATCCAGCTGGCTCGTACATCATTTAATTGCGTTAATGAGGAAGCTATTTGTATTGCTTTCCCTAATGCCCTGCTTCACGGTGCGCACACCTTTTCGGCCTGCAGAACAGCAAGGCCAAGCACCTCATTAACACCACAGCACGCCGGGATCCCTCCAGCTCCAGATGAGGCAGGCCCCTCAGAAATAGCTTATAGCACTGTCAGCTAACGCCTGTGCAAAGCAACAAACACAAATACAGCTGGCCAGCCCCACACAAGTGGTTTAATAACATTTCCCACGTAGTATTCTCCAATTTCTCCCTTAACAACCTCCTCTCCAGCAATACAGGGGCAAAACGCGAAACACTACACGTGAAATTATGCCATTAACAGTGTCCTGCCTGCCTCTGGGCATGCCAGGGGAACAAACTCTTTCGCCATTTCACTTCTCAGACTGGGGAGCTCCCAGGGACTTTCAGCATCAACCACAAGCAGCGTTGGAGCTGGCCAGGTTACGTAAAAAAGAACCGGGCTTTGTGTACAGATGTCAACTGGGAGCAGCAAGGCTGCAGTGTGTAATTGAATGAATAATGGGTGGCTGACCCAATTGTTCTGAAACTGGCTTATAAAATTCAACTCTAAAGATCCAAGACATAATAAAACGTAAAGTGCAGTTATAGCCAGAAGAACAACAGTATGAAGACGGCACCTCTATTTAACAGACCTCCTCAGTGTGCATTTCCTCTCATCTGTTTATTTTCCTCACAAAAAGCCCCCCTCGCTCCCCAGGTTCACATGATGGTACACTCCCCTGCAGAACTCACATAGCTAACAGCAAGTGAGATCATTTTTTAATTTCTTTTTAAACTATACACCCAAAAGAGCGTTACAAACTGTGATCTAGCTGTAGAGCCCTTATTGCTAACAAGGATGCACAAACCCATGTGGACTTTCAGGTGCAGTGCTGAGTGGGAAAAAAATACCCTCTTTATACTCTTCTTTCTTTTTATTAGCATCTATCAAGTCACCGAAAAATAAATATGGAATCACACACTGCCATTTCAATGAGAGCAGCATTTTAAGAGATAAATTTATATTAATCTGAGCAATATCAGTAAAGAATAACAGCATCAAATAAATTATAGTTCTAACTCAAGCTAGTGATAGGCATTAACCACAGACTGTAATCAGTTACAGCATTCATGCAGGCTCTTACAACTGTATTTTTATTATTTACAGCATGAATTTCACAGTAGTATTTTATTTTGAATCCGTTAGCCTTCAGCATGCTACTGTAGGAATTCCATATCCCTTGTAGGGATTAGTCTATCATATAATTCACACGCAACAATCAAAACTGGGTACAAACCAGTCAGGGTTACCAACTACAAACTGTTTATAACCAAGTTTATTCCCAGGTTTTCTTCTTCTGCCACAAAACACTGTCACAGAGAAGCCCCTCACAAGCTTTCCAATTAACTGACAGGCTAATGCTCCAGCTGACCCGCAACAGAAACCATGCGGTCAATACCGATTCATTCTACCAACAAAGGGTTTTAACAGCCACGATCTGTTACATGTGACTTGAACCAGAAATACTATTTTCTTTTACCAGTACCCTGGAGCATTATATTTCATTTTAAGAGGGGTATGCTGTCTGCTTAGAAGTTGCTTTACTTACGACTATCCAGGGAAAACGGCTTTAAAAAGAGCTCCTTAGAATAACACTGAATTCTTGCCTGGGAAGAAGGCCGCAGTTTTGATTCATTGCTATTCTTCTCTGGCAGAACAGCTAATCAAGAATCTGACTGCTTGTCCTCACAGTCGCTGCAATCTATTATAAGGACCATTTGCAAGTTACTTCTCAAATTCAATATAAGCCAACTCCATCGCCGAGAATGTAAAGTTCTTGACCTGACTGATAGGAGGACTAGAATAAGACAGGAATTCAATTAACGCAAATTTAAATGACTAAATGTAGGAAAAGAAAGGTTATTAACACTTGCAGAACTGACAGCAATCTATACATCATATGCAATTTTCTCATTCATGCAGATAGCCATATAGGCTATTTAAATTGTTTGCAATGATTTACACACATTAGGATCCTAATGAGGAGAGAAGAAAAGCAATGTAGACTTGCTACATCATTGGGTCTCGTTGTATACATATCAGACCAGAATAGGAAAGCAGAAGCTAAGGAATTACCCTTTTTGGATGATAAATGAAGTAACACATTGGCAAAACATGGACTTCAGCTGAAGAACTGCAGGAGGATATGGGAATATTACACATACAGGACCTGAGGCTGACTTGGCATGTAATAACAGACTATGTGAAAAATTTTAAGACCCAACTACTTCAAGCAAGCCAGTGTCTTGTAAGTATCTCATTTTAGTGACCTTGAGGAACACAGATATTGAGTATGTCGAATTGTAATAATATAGTTGGAAACTGCTGAGATAATGCTCACAGTCAGAAATGGTGTGCAGGCAAAAAAAAAAAAAAAAAAAAAAAGGCAATGATTCAGAGATTCAGAATAATAGGGGATAGCGAAGGCACACTGGGAATTGAGTGGTCTGGTCACTCTACCACATGCTTCCTACATGACCAGAGAAGACATTAAATGTTATTATATGACAGTAAGTATTTAAAAAGCCTTTTAAAGAATATTCTAAGAAGCTATGATTTACACGCAGGAACTGCAGATACTATGGAAGTAGCTTTGTTCAGAGGAAGGCTGAGTAGCACAATACTGGGAAGAATGGCTTTCTACTAAAGGAAGGCATGTTTCTGAATTTCTTTCCTTCCACTTTGCTAGTATACTTCCCTTCACATATGAGACTATTGTCTACTCATGTTTGGCTTCCTAAGAAAAAATTCAAAGAATGAAAATGGGCAAAGGCAAGTCATGCTGATCTCTACATTCAAGATATATAAATATATACAGAAACAGTTCCTGTATTAATGACAAAATATACGTACATTGACAAAAAATGTAGTCAGAATGCAGTCTCTATAACTGCACAAAAGAACGTGCTACATGTGGTACCAGTATAAATAAATAACTAAATTCTATACTGGAAATTCTTATTTTCATAAAGAAACTGAGCAAGCATCTCTGACCTAAGCCTGCAGAGACTGAAAGACAAAGGGTGCCCTTTACAGCAAGTATTCTTCCTTACATTACTGCCACCTAACAGACTATTCTAGGTCCTGCTATTTCACTTTCTAGCTCCATAGCATATTACAGTCAGCAAAAACCATATTTCAATTCCTTTAAATCCAGATACAAGTCATAACAATTTAAAATTACTTCTATTCAGGTCATATGTGTATGAGAAAGCATAATGGGCTGAATCTCAATTCATATGAATATGAATTCCCTCCTAAATAAAACAATTATTAAGGAGTATTTTCATGATTATCAGCAAATTCAAACAGTTTACAGTGTTGTTTGAATTTGGCCTTTGAGTAGTAAGACTGCCCGATAATCAATCAATAACCCAATACAGCCTGCAGAGAGCGTGACTTTTCTAACTTGAAGTTTCCTAACAGAATGCCTTCTCAGATTCTGAAGTAACAAAAAGCTGTGCTCTCTCAGAAGATCAAAATACACCAACCAAGCCCTATACTTGTAATCTTTATTCTAGCAGCAAACAGAAACTGACCTTCCAAAAAGCCTTTGTCCAGACCTTTGTAAAATCAGAAGTGTTACTCAAGGAACATTTGGTGTAAACATCTACCACAGCCTACATCAAGGCAAAAATCCAACAAAAATCCACCTGAAATTTTAAGTCTGGGTACATCAGTGGGCCTTTAAGGAATAAATCCACCATATAAAAATCAAATCAAATGATCAATAACTTTCTTGTACTTTTACGGTTCCCTTGATGTGCATATCTCAGACGGCTTTGAAGACAAGTCAGAAAAAAATAAAAAAGGGAGGTTTTGAGCAAAACTGTACTTAACAAGAGGCAGCTTTACCCTAGGCAGGTACAACTAGAATTGAAAGAAAGAATAAGAAAATGTACTGAAGTTTTCTTGAGAAAAATTAAGAAAAATTAACAGTCATTATTACAGAAACCACATGCAGATTTTTACCAGGACAAGACCTACAGGGGTGTTTCTGGTCCTGTGCTTCTGCCCAATTAAGAAGTTTCAGAACTAGATTGCTTTAAGTATACTACAGTGAAACAGCACTATGTTATATATTTATCCTTCTTTTTTTTAAACACTCCACCACAAAGTTTGAGTCTACTCAATCAAGACACTGGATGACAAGTTCATCTTCATTCTGTGTGATCTGTTCATAAACCTGACTTGCTACACATCTGGATGTTACCATAGGAGAAAAGCAATATGTCAGCCAAACATATAACTTCCTTTTCAACTTTGTGCAATGATCCACAGGCCTTTGAACAACAGGATATACACATAGCATATCTCGAGATTGGGAAACAGAATCCTCCCTGAAATGTAGGTCAGAGTTTTCCAAATAAACTCTGATTTTTCCTTAGATATACAGACCATGGAAAACTTCTATAAGAAGACAGAGCTGGTTAAACATTGATAAAAATGCAGAATTTCTGCTGGACTGAATAGTGAAAATCCAATTTCTCTATCTAAATCTGTTGGTGCTGTTGAGGTGTGGACTTTGACAGGAAATAGAAGGAGAGAAAAGTGTTTAATTCATACTGAAGAGGAAATTTGTGGCAGTTACAAGGAATAGTCACCTGAATAAGAAGTAAAACACAAAGTGTCACCTTGGAAAGTTTCCAACCTCAAAAATTAATCTGATTTGAGACAAAAATTATCAAGAGATGTACTCCAAGGTATAGGAGCATTGGACCTTCTGCACATTTCAATCTGCAGAGTTCTCCAAGGCATATGGCATATGAATGAGAATCCAAAATTATTCACCTAGCTCTGAAACATCAGAGTTGGTTTTGCTCCAGCAATTTGCTGTTCTACCTACTATTTCGCAGAGAAGTATTTTTTTTTGTTTTATGTCAAGGATGACCTCAATACATAAGCTCTTTTACTCAGTGTTCATCAAGAAGCAGTCCTAGAAGTATACTTTCCCAACATTTTTGTACAACCTCAGCTCAGCAGGAAGGCTTCCCACTGACTCATGGGGTGCTGGGTGACTGCACTTGCCTTTGTCTACTCTCAAAGACTAAGCCTTGGTCATATCTATGTGAAATGGACTATAATAACAACTCACCACCTTGCCGAAAAGCTCTTACTTACACGAGATTTCTAAACTGAGACCACCCTTATTTGCTGCCATGCTGCCAAACATTAGCTCCCATTATGGGAGACTTGCAGAAAACTCAGAGTGTTAGATGATACTTCGTGATCTTATGCAAGAAAGATTAATAAGGTTGGTTTTGTGTGTTTTTTTCTTTGTTTGTTTGTTTAACATAAAACCTCTCCAACAGAAACAGCTAGTCCACAGTCACTTGAAGATGCTGCTGGCATCTTCAATAAAGATTCCAACCTGAATTTTCATTGTTAGGTATTGAGAAATCTTCTGGCCTTACAAAACACCATTCAGACAGCTGAAGTGTCCGCCTGTTTCAAGCAAGCACTCACACGCTGCTGCGCCGCCCGCCACTCTCCTGTCAGCTGCTGCCGCAGCACAGCGTGGTTGTCTCAGTTGTTGTTCCAGCTGCTACCTGAAACAGGAGCATCAGACTGAAAACAAAGGCACAATCAAATTCTCTCTGCAGCAGCAGTTCAAAACATCACAACACTTTCCCCACATTTTCCGTTGTGTTAAGAAATCTCCATTCTTCTACTACATCTTTCTGTAGTGCGTGAGAGAACTGCACATAAGCCAGAGCCTGCCCAGGGCAGCTGCAATTATTCTCCTAAGAATAACATCCTCTGTACATCACTGACCAAAAGGGTCTATCCCTGGACATCGTTGTGAACTGTTTCTCTTTATTACATACAAATTCACTATCATACACTGACAGGGACAGCTGGTCATTTTTCCCCAAAGAGGAATAAATCTCTTTAAAATGCACACGTACCCAGAGGAATCAGCACATATGGGGCCCGGACGTTATGGGCTGCTGCATCCCACTGGATGCTGCTAAGGCAAGCAGGAAAAACCAGATGCTCAGCGGGGAAAAACAGATTCCTCATTACACTGCACACATGGGTACTCAGGCGGATGGTACTCACCTTTCTGCTGTGACTTTTTTCCTTCTACAATCCTGCTTTGAAAGGATAAAAACCTGCCTCCAAGATTGCTCCAAAATATTTCGGGCTGCTAGCAGTGATCTATTCTCAAGGTTTGAAGACTTATTTTCTCCTTTTCTTGCTGTGTTTCCAAGCCCTTCTGTTCCTCCCAAGGAAGGTCAGTGCCTGTGGTGCAGAAGCAGACTTTGTGGAAGCCCTTTTCCTCCCTACAACAGAGGTTCCCACTGCACCACTAGATCTGAGTCACGATGAACCACAGAGCCATGGAACAAGGAACTGGGCTCAGAAACAGCAGCAACGCACAGGCAACTCTGTGAAGTTGCTCTTGCCACAACTTCTAACTCTGGCAGCTCCTACCTTGGAGGAAGCAAATTCATTTCATGTGCTGAAGCACAGACAGACATTGTCTGGCATGCCATTATTTGGTATAAAGTCGCTCTCACAAGCGAGAAAGAAGAAACAAAGCCACTTGCCCAACAGGTCTACCCTTCCATCTAGGCAGAGAACAAGAAAATGAAATTAATCCTAGGCAGACAAAGTGGAGAAGAAACCCCTTATCTGTCTAAAAAAAAAAAAAAAAAAAAAAAAAGAAAAAGAAAGTTGAGCTTTCTAACTAGTCAGATCACAAAACAAAAAGCAGGCTCCTTCTCTCACCTACAACTTGACCCTCACAAAAACTTGTAGCAAACTCCTTTGAGGAAGCTGAGGCAAAAGTCTCCTCAAAACACAAACCCAGCTGTGGGACACTGCTGAAAATGACACAATCACATTATCACAGCTTGGGCTGTGGTCTGACATTTGAGATGAAATTTGGAGTTTCCCTCAAAAAGCCCTTGTGGCAGAGGTAGCTGGCTGTGTGGTCAGTCACTCTCCCTGCAAATAGACTGGGGAATTTCCAAGGGCAGGGTCTTCCGCAGATGCCAAGAAGCATCTGTGCATCTGCTCCTCCACTGCAAACTGCTGCAGTTTTTGTGAAGGTGACTGAAGCCTAGCACAAAGAAAAAGAAAAACTAATGGATCATTAAACAAAAGAACTACGATTAAAAACACAGGACACCATGCTACCTTCATCACATCTAGCTATAGTAGCAGCAGTGGTGCCAGCACTGCTTTATTCCAAGAACCCCATAACTGTATTTTGGTTCTTCTCAGAATGTAGTCAGAGAAATTTCCTACCACAGAGTTTTAAAATTCTGCGTTAAGCTTTAGAAAAAAAAAATAAAATCAGAGCAGTTTGAAAGGGCCCTAAGTCAAGCCAGTAAGACTAATACTCAGGCTGACCTGTGCATCCTCTTCATGTCATGGGAAATGATTCTTCACTGATCCAAATAAAGTCAACATGAGCAGGCCTGAGGGGAAAACTAAAGCTGTCAGAAGTCTTGAAGACTCCCATGCCCAAAGCTTACGACTGGGACACAAGTGAACAACAGGAAGAGCAGTTTCTGGTGCTGAGCAGCACTTCTTCGCATGGCATATTCCATATGTAAAAAGTGGTTTTCAATTCCCACAGACCCACAAAGCGGAATTAACTGAACAACTGAGGTGACTGAGGGCTCAACTCTTCTTCACTTCTCTTACCTGATGATTAAGCCCTAGCTCTGGTGGTCACTACACAAGTTATCTGCTCTGTCTGTGCATCTGACAGCTCAAGATGCTCATTTCAATATGCACGTTTGTAAGAGGGAAACAAAGGGAAAGAATAGCTCTCTTCTCAGTCATCCGTTTTAACGTTATCCTTTCTGTGGACTTCCAATATTTTACAGCAATACGACATGTAGGTATGGGGGGTGGGGGAGAGAAAGAATTTCAAGAAGATCAAAAGGAGAAAGGTTGCCATACAAAGTAAGAGACAGTGCAGAGGAAGGAGACCAGAAGCTTTACCTTTTCACACAGCACAAGAGCAGAATTTCAGGATCAGACACATATGCCCACAAACACACGTGCTTATTACATCACTGGTGAAATACAGATTTATCTGGGAAGGCAAAGGACAGTTAGGATGTGACAATCTACACCAGGAGAGGTAAAGACTGGTCAGAAGAACAGAAAGCTTTTCTGTCAAGGAAGCACCAGAGGATTGCTGACACCCTCCAAGAGCAGCACGCAAAATCACCCACCAAGGGAAAGACACAGAAGTAAATTAAGTTGCATCAGAAGGATGCAACAGCAACTTCCAGAGAAGTTGCTGCATAATTATGCAGTGTGCTAAGAGGTCTACTAATCATCTGGTCTTCATGGTCTGATTCATAACACGGCATGGTAATCTCTCAAAATATTCAGGAAAAAATAAAAATTAAAAAAAAAAAAGAGATTATTTTGCCCGTCTAACCAACATCACTTTCAATATGTAATCAAGCATGATCAGAATTGTGAAATCCTGAAAAAGTACAGACAACAAAAAAAGCTCAAAACATCCCCCCCAAACCAAAGTACTCCCTTAAGTAAGGACTTAGAGTATCAGGCATGCCAAGTACAACTCATTTCTCTGCTATCCTCCACACAGACCCATCAAATAGCCAGAAACATTAGCATTCTGTGCACTGTAGTAGAAACTTTTAGATGCTATAAACCCATTTCATCCCTTTGCTCTTTGTATTTGCATTACCCCTCTATTCCCAGAGGATATTTTTAATATGTATGCATTTGCTCAGAAATAGCCAAAGAAAATCTCAAATCATACATTTAAAAAGGACTTTCTCAGACAGCATGCACATTATCTAGCAAACAACAGGTACCTTTTTGGAAAGATAGGGTGCAATTTGTTTTGCTTCTCCTAAATGCAATTCTTTAAAGCTAAGACTTTTGTGGAAAGGCTGGTGCAAACACACATGGCTGTATCATTCAGGACTCTTCAGTAATTTTACAGAGCTTGCTAACCACTAATTTGACTAGGAATTTCAAGAGACATTACTTTGAAGAACAACAAAACGTGTACAAAGCCAACTCTCCTAATGAAAGTTGCCCATTCTGAACAGTGCTTCTACTTTTCCTAACCTAACAAAGGAAACTACATGTAAGTCTTGTTTTCTCCACTTTCCCGAAGAAAACCAACTTCTCTAAAAATAACACCTTCTTTGGCTTTACCAGGCTTTGGCCTCAACTGAAGTTGCTGAATGCTCTGAGTATATTCCAACTAATAAGGTTTTCAATCCCCTGAGCATTTGTATTTCACTTTGAATTAATCTTTGTCAGATGAGCTCCAGGCATCACTGAAGCAGAGTGAACTGGTTGCATAAAACTTCAAGTTCAGTTCCTTCTGCCACCAGCCCTGACAGTGCTATAACAACTAATACACAGTAGAAAATTTCCATAACTGCTGAAGATCCCACACATGCACTGTGGAACAAATTCTTACTAATTAAAAACTGCTCCATGGGAAGGGTGGAAGAAGAGGTGGAGTATTCAAATATTTTGAAAGATATTTAATTGAATTTCTTTCTTTCAAGCAACATTCGGTGCCCAGACAATAGTCCATATGGAACTGTGCGATTTATTTTAAGGATGACATGCTGTAGAGTCACATACATCTGGAGATATGGGTAAAACCAAAAGAAAAAAATGCTAAATGAAACTAAATATGAACATAACGAACAGAAGCATAACAGTCTTCCCCAGTTTTCATTGTGATGTGAAAAGAAACAAAAGGAAAAAAAAAAAAAAAAAAAAGAGAGAAACTGAAGAGACACTGAAAAGAGTAAATCAAATAATTAAAATTGTCTTATTTTATAATTAGAAACTCCACAGTTTCAGAAATACATTTTAACTGTCCCCCTTTTCAGCAAAGTTTATGAAGAGGATTCATTTTGTTACCTTTGCAACCTCCAGGAGAAAGTACTTCACACTTAACACTTAGACCTATTTTTCTCTGATTTCAGTATGTCATCTTGAGTTAAAACACAAACGTGTCACGGCACACACAACACCAGCTGCTCCCACTTCTTGAACACATTTCTAGCACACAACCCCATGCAAGGGAGCTGATCTTTTATACTGCAATTTCCTTCTTTTAGAATAATGATCACACCCTTTAATTTACCAAGGGTAATTAGACCTGTCTTGAGCAAAATGATGATGTTGTATGGTCTCAACCTAGATAAGAATCCCTGTCAAAATGGAAGTTCACATATTTGATTGCACATTAACTGGCTATGTTTTCACTTAGGCCCCCAGTAGCCCTCACCAAAGAGCCCAGGGTAAAGTGTGTAACATTTGTCTTCAAACTCAAAGCATGTTATAGTTACTGACAAAGGCTTTTTGTTTTCAGAAAAAGTCCACCACAGAAAAAAGATAAACAAGACAAAACAAAGGATTATTAATCTTCCTGAAAATAATAATGCTTGACAAGAAAAAAAAAAGCTTGAAACAACGCTCAACCTAATGTCACACTGACTTGCACTCCTCCTTCTGCACATTTTTATCTGGGTAATTATTCTTCATTTAAGATGTTCTCTCACATTCCCTGAAGTTTGCTTTAATAAGTTGCTGTTTAATAACATTAAGGCCAAGAAAAGCTAAATAATTTGTATTTTTATGGTGAGCTGCGAGCCACTCAATATGATTCATTATAGCACAGATTGTTTAAAGAGATGCTTCACATCAGCCCTGCGTTATTCCAGTGCTGAAAGCAATTCATGTACCCAACAAATAATTATGCAAAAGCACACTTTATATAGTACTTTACTGACTAGCACAATGCAGTTGGAATAAAAACACAATATTTTGCAACCCTATACCCAGGAGCTTGTCATTTATAGCCCATCAGTATTGAACGACTTTTGACATAAGCACTGTTCTTTAGTAAATGTGCATGAATAATAGGTTCATTTCTCACAAAGATAGCCCAAACTTTAGAAGACTTTCACGATTTTCCTTTGCAGTGACTCAAAATCATATGGACATTTCCAGATTTTTTTTCACATTATATATCCCAGGACTTAAGAATTTAAAACTAATATGCTGAACTGGCTTAGTCAAGTTTTTAACCTCTTACCTAACATACTGATTTAAGCCAATGCAAGTTGCAATAAGGGCAATTCTGGCTAGATATGGGACCAAAAAAAGAGTTCACAGCAATGGTGGTCAAACACAGGATGCCCAGTGAGGCAGCAAGATCTCAATGCTTGGAGATATTCTAAACTTAGACAGATGGGGCCCTAAGCAACCTGATCTAACTTTGAAATAGTGGTCCTGCTTTGAGCAGGAGTTGGACAAGATGACTTCCTAAATTATTCTATAATATTTTAATGGGCTGTAGCAGACCAAGAAGCCACATCATACACAGAAAACTCCTCCAATTTTATTTTATTCTTTTAATTCACAGGGAGCCACCATTTCCTGCAAGGGAAAGAACCTGTTGAACAGAGTGAAGGGTACACCTTGCTTCTTTGAAAGACCGCATCAGCCAGGTTGTGACATGTTCCTACCAGTTCACTTTTGCTTCTCATTTGAAAAAAACAGTACGCTAGTGCTTCACCAATGGACAGTTGCCAACTCCCTCAACAAATACAACCCACCATATGTCTTTCCCATCTCAGCTCAGTGCTATAACCATCAACACTCTCCACTCTTCCTCTTGCCAATTTGCTTTGTTGCCCTTTGCCAGATTTCTGCATTTTGCATTCCAGGATACATTATGGCCCAGAGTAAGAAATGTCACTGAGCAACTCCCTTCCAGGGTACTGAAGTTCTCAGCAGGTAAGAGCTGGCTTTGAAGCTGCAGGTTCAGATCAAGTCAGGTTGCAATGGACCTAAATGCAGAGATTTCCACTTTCTGAACCAAGGGCCCTAGGCTCCACGTGACTATGCAATAGGTGGGCATCTCCACCATTGCCATCAGGTCACATACAAAAAGCCTTTGTACTTGACAAGAGCACACAACTACCGCCTGAAGTAGGAGATTTAAACTGTTCCTGAAGGCTGTCAAAGATGCCTGACTAAGCATGCTTACTCATGCATGCCAATCTAGCATTTATTCATCCCAATCTACAACAGGGGAACAAAATCTGATTATGGTAAAAAGAGAAGAACCTGATGATCATTGGCCACCATGACACAAAATTTGATCAATACACAAAACTAAAACAGAACAAGGCCCATTCAAAGCATCATTCAAAAAAAAAAAAAAAAAAAAAAAAAAAAAGAACGGAAATTATTTATCTTTATTAAAGTTCTGAACTCACTGCCAATAACGAATGCCTGCTTTCCCTGAAGTCATTGTGTTATTCATGGCACTGGGCACTGGCGAGCAAAGCACTCAGAGAAAGTTGTTCCTGAACCAGTACTAATTAAAGACATCTTTAAAGAATATTCTGAAGAGTTAAGTGCAACTCAAATGTTGCATCAGCAGCCTGAGAGAAAAAAAAAATCTGAATATTCTTTTGTAAGCAAATCCAAAACTAAGAGAAAACTCAAATCAAAGCATGGGTTTTCAGACAGACTGCTCGAGACCTTTTATTCCTCAATCTCAGGAACACAAGTATAAGCAACTATTAAAACAAACTAAACAAGTCAAGAAACTATTTCCCATAACCTAATTTAAAATTTTAAACAAACCTCAAAAGGTTTTGGGATGTGTCCTCTACGAGACGTTCTGCTGACTTAAAAAAAATCTGTATAAATTAGCACGCATGAGCAGCAATTCCTCATGAATGTTAATATAACTAAACTAAATCCAATAAACATGAAGAGAGCAAAAAATTGCAAGCAACATAGCTATTGCTTATCTGGAAGGAATGAAAGTTAGGATAAACAGGGATTTTGTTTTGTCCTGGTGACACAAAAGAAGTAACACTTTCAAAGTTCCATCACCAACATCCCATTGACTGTCAGTAAAGTTTAGGCCCTGAAGCACTTCTATTGCTTTTGTAAATAAAGATGAGGTTATTTCGAAAAGGTTAGCAAGAGTAGCAACTTTTCCATTTAAGAGAACCGTGTGCTGTGCATTTAACTGTAGGTGTCCCAGAAGTCTTCAAGCTCCTTTCCCTGCTACCTCAATTCCACTGTCTGAGCCTAACGCTTATCACAGCAGTGTTTATTACGACTGGAAGTTCACTGAAGCAAGAAACATCTCTAAGATTTATCTGGATGGTGCCTAGTGCATGTTTTCAGACTGCAAGAAACACATTGCAATTACTGCATTATCAAACCAGGGAAAAAAAAATCCAACGGTTAATGAAAATAGCTTAAATTGATGACAGGTATTAACAACTGATGGATTCAAATACTTTCTGTAGGTGGCTCTCTACCATAAAATAATATGAAGTACAAGACTTTCAAATCACTGCAATGTCTTCCTTCCTGTAGAAGCATATTAGTATCTGTTCTTAGAAATTTTCAAGTGTCTGAACCCAGCTAATTAGCTGGCACCATTACCAAGAAAACAACTGGCAGCCAACTCAACACCACACTGGGAAGGTACAAGACCCTTTACATCACTGACAACATATTGATATTTAAATACCTCTTTATTGTCCCCGGAAGATCCAAACTGAATGGAATTTGATAGGAGGATGCTAGCGTGTCATCCACAGCCTTGCTTATTTCCTGTAGTTCTCTCAAAGAAACACAGCCAAGTAAAGCAGTCAGTTCACAGTCCTGTGACTGAATAAGCCTATCTTGTTCCTCAATTTCTCTTCTTAGCTGTTGATCTTTTGCTTCCAATACAGCCAGCCTTGCTCGGAGGTCTTCAATTTCTTTCTGCATGGAACAGAAACCTCAGTTTACTATGGACAACATTAAGGACATTGGTATGTCCCTAAAATAATGTCTTAGAAGCATCTTGAATTAAGGTTGCCCGATTTAGCACAACACTAGATGAGAAGACAGCCTTTTGTTGACATGCAAAAATCCGTACATCTGTTGTGTTTAGAAACTAGCATTTCTACAGTCTGAAACTCCCCACCTGCATTTCAACACCGTATGGCAGGTTCCTCTGCCAAAATCAACTGCAACAGGCACCTTTTCCCTTTAAAATACACCAGTAATTCCTAAGTTAAATACTTCGTTTAAAAAAAAAAAAAAAAAAATCTTAGTTCAGCCATAATCACAGAATCAGACTGACAGCTAAGGTGAACAACCATCTATCCATCCTGCTGCAGGATATCCCTGCAAGGGTTCCTCCAGGCTTCCCATTCAGTATCTGGCACAGGACACAAGTGGTGAACCGCTATCTAGTCCTTTTTATTATTATTTACTTTTAATTGGAAACACAAAATCCCTCCCCCCAACTTAATAAATGACCGAAGCTTCACCTTAGTTGCACTAATCCTGCCAGAAGTTTAAACACCACATATTATGATAGTGATGTTTCCTGCAAAAGCGCGTTCTAATTTCTCCTTGGAAACCCAACAGATGGCTTGCACCCAAGGAACAAGCACTTCATAAAGGAATTTGGGTTTCTGAGTTAATAAAATTATTTAATATATCGTTTTTGGCTCATTTTTCCCAGAATTTGAAAAGGAAATTAAAAAAAAATACAAATAAAAATCGAACTACTCACAATCTAAATTGCTGAACGTCATGCTGGAGAATTTGATTCTATTCCTACATTTCTTACAGTCTTTGTAAAACTTTGCAAGCCATTTAGCCTATTATCTGCACACACAGTCACAGATTGAATGTTCACCATTTTCCATACAACCTAAAAGAGGGGTCTCTGAAGTACTATCTATAGACTCTCAACAGAAATCAAAGCTTATAATTTCATATGACCTTATTCAGTGCAGTTAAAAAAAAAAAATGGGGGGGGGAGAGAAAAAAAAAAGGAAAAAAGGACCTCTTTTCAGGTAAGTAACTAGGCATTACAAAACTGACATTAAAAATTACCACAGAGCTTTTAATGATAATTCACTACTTGATTCTCTATCTGTAAAATTGGCATCTCTTCAACCAAAGACAGTTGCACAGAAAAAATTAAGTGGTTTTGAATCACTCAGATGCCATGCTGATTGATGGTGTAAAAAGAGCCAATTCACCAAAATTAATAAATCTGCATCCAAAAGAGGGTTTGAGCGGTGTACAGTAAGAAGATTTTGGGGCTGAATATCAAGTAATGAAGATAAAATGCTATTTTGAATATCTCAACAAGTACTTCTTCAGCAACGTATGAGAGATCCAGAAAAAAACAGCATGCTTTTATAATTAAAGACTCAAGACTTTCACAAAACATACATACCATGTGCAGGTAACTGATTTTTTTCTTTTTTTGTCTTTTTAAGTGCTTCACTTTGAAACCTTAACATTCTTCAAATGTTTTCAGTGAAATTTAAGCAAAGCTTAGTTCAGTAATGCTCATCTTATAAACAAACATATTTTATGCTTTGTTGCACTATAAAAAGCTCCCTGACTCTCCATGAGTATTACTTAAAACAAGAAACAGTCCCCTGCACATGAAAAGGTTGAAACGGCTCAAAAGAAATCAAGTTATATTAGTGCTGTGCAGTACATACATCAATTATTTTCCACCTTTGTTTTATTATTTACATTTCGCTATAAGAAAATAGAGTGGCCCATGTTTCAACCCACGGGTGTTTGTCAAGGACAGAAAGGTCAGCAGGCCAAAAACATCAGTGTTGTTTCTTTGAGTCTCAAATCAGGCTTTTAGTGTGCACAAAGGACAATTCTGTCTCTGTACTACTAGATTGGGAATACTGCCAAAATCTTAATAAGCCCTACTTAATACAAAGACCTTCATATTCTTTGCAAATGTCGTAATTGCAATCACTGCAATAAGCAACCTACAAGGGAACAGAAAAGGAGATGAACAGAATTTGGTTTTACAAACACACTTTTAGTACTGAAATATTTTTACAAGTTAGATAGCAGAAGCATACAATCTGCATTCACAAAGAAAAAGCTATTCTTCTTTGGAACAGTTCACGTTTACTCTTGAGAGAATGGAAATTTTAGCCAGTAAACTGGAATTTTCTCTCTTTTCCAGAAAGGCCAAGAAACCTTTAAAGTGTTCTTAGGGCAGCCTCCAGGAATGGATAAGAAGGACAACGCCTCAGCATGGAGCAACAGATGATATTTAGCTCACTAAACATAAGCTAGAGTTTTACTTTTTGCATTTGAGTTTAAAACTGGGATTTCTAACATGACCACTAACCGCTACTAATTGTGAACATCAAACTTCACTTAGGGCTTGTGTTGTCCACAAAGTACAGATTGCAGTAAAAACTTTACTGGGTAAATTTGAATATCATCACAAGCTGTATCAAAGCCTTGAATATAAATGCAGAACCAGCAGGACTGAGGCTAGAAGGATAGGGAAAATAGGGCTCAGAATATAATAATAATAATAATAATAATAATAATAATAATAATAATAATAATAATAATAATAATAATAATAATAATAATAATAATTTAAGTTATGTGAGACTTTGGGACAGATTAAAACCTTAACAGACGCTGGAAGCCACCAATCATCACAGGTCAGCCTCTTCTAGAACTTAAAAATCACAAACATTTTGATCAAAAATAGCATGCCTGTAAAGACTGTGGGTAATTTGTCCCTAGTGTCACTATACAGAAAAAAAAAATCACCTGGAGTAAGCATTAAAACATTACCTGGCATGAAATCTTAAGCACAGCAGTTTTCAGATGGATGATTTGATGCAGTTGGCTGGGTATCGAGATTACCAAAACTAGTTTTCCAGACACTGGTAACATTAAACTAGACTATATCTGTTCTTACATGTTTATGAAATAAATCCAAACAATGCAAAGATAATGACTAAGATGGAGCAGTAAATTATCTGAGTATGACTTTGCAATGGCCATCTAAGATTTTTTCACCATTTCTTTCTTCTTATATATATGTTTTTGTTTGTATACACACATATTATTTAACTATTAGATCAAAGGAAGAAAAGTATTAAAAATAATGAGATTTCAAAAAAAGAGCAGAGAAATAAAACTAAGATGTCACACTTCTGAATGTTACCACCAAGATTTAAAAGGAAATGGAGCAAAGACCTATACTAGACAGCAAACTGAGGTTTTTGAAAGGAAAAAACAGAGCTAAACTATGCTTAAACGGCTTGCAGATTTAAAATTGGACAGAAGCCATCTTAAAACATTCCATTTGCCAACACTACCACGTTGTGGCATCATGTATCAGTGTAAAGTTATGCTGGTAAATGCCAACTGCTCCGTGATGATTGCTTCATCCTAATGAAAGGTATCGATCATCTTCCAGGAACAAAAGCTGGTAAATCACATATTGATAATCAAATCTAACCAGAAATGGATCAAAGATTGTGTCTGTCTAAATTCTTTGTTTTCAAATAAAAATTTCTGAAGATTGATGAAAATTAAAAATGGCAAATTAGGACATAAAGAGCACACTTAAAAAAAGATAATGAGGAAAGTTAAAGCATACACACAAGCCACTGAGCCTTCCAGCTCTGCTTTTCTTTAATGAGATTAACACAGCTCCTGCGGCTGCCATCTCCAATCATCACTTAGATTATCAACTGGACTACAGCCAAGGCTCTAATTGCTGCATAGAACAAAGTCACTATTACAATAAGTTTATTTAATTCTGTGCGACAGCTTACAAGCTTTTTCCCACACAGCACTGGTTCACTGAGAGACAACTTGGCAGTTTTGTTACCTGTAGCCATTTCTTTTCTTGAAAAAGCTGCTTTCGTTTTGTGGCCGAAACCTGCATCCTCTCCTTGTACGTGGATCTCAAAAGTTTATGTTCGTTTTCATGCCAAAGCTGGGTTTCCTCATTTCTAACCCTTTGAGGGAGGTAAAGACAAAAGCTAAGAATTAGTGTTATCACTGGGTATTGACTGTTTCAAGATTAAAGAGGTAAGAATGCTGCACGTTACCTTCAGATTCATAACACTCTGCCACCAGAATGATTACATCTTAAACAGATACACAGTCAGTGAGCAAGACATTTCCCTTGGCATATCTTCCTTTATTATATCAAACATTTACACTGTTTTTACAACACGCAGAAGAAGGAAAAAGGAAAACTTGTATAGCTTCAGGCTTCCCCCAGCTACTTCATTTTTCAGAAATTTATCATTCACCGCCTTGAAATAGACAAAACTAAGGCATGTAATTTCCATCAATACAGAGAGAAATCTCTTTCAGACAGAAGTTTAGAAACTTGCCAAAGCCATTTTTTTGCAGCTTCTGTCAGCTTTTGGAACCCACGCTAGAGATCATCTGGAGCGTTTGCTCCACAATGCCAAGTTTTATTTCTCTCTTGCACAGCGAGCTCTTTCAAACTCGCAGTCAGTGGGATTCCTCACAGTGGTCGGTACAGCCCTCAGCTGTAAATCTTTGCATGATTGGACCCCAAGATAATCAGCGCGTTACATTAAGTGTCAAGTTTATAATCAGCCTCTCAAAATGCACCTGCAAACAACGCAAACCTATTTTGCCATGTATGTTTCTGCGTAAAGGCATGCACACTTGTAAGGCCAATGGTGCTTCCATGTCCATCTCCTGAGACAAGTACCTACATTTCCACATGAAGGGTACTGATGCATTTTAGTAGCGTGTTTAAAATAAATAAATAGATAAAACTTTGTCTCAAATGAAGGACATTTTTGAAGCATGATTTCCCACTGTAATCTTACAAAACAAAAACGTAAATGCCACACAAAAAAAACATGCATCACAGGTGGTGTAAGCGTGATTAATCACAATTACAATCTCCATGCACAGCTGTTTAACAATGTAGAACATAAGATTCATGTCTCTTCTGCAGCATCATAAGAATACACGCTTTACTCCCTCTCCAAGTGCTGTACTCCCTCTCTGTGGGCTAAAATGTACTAAAAAGGGCAAAAAAAAAAAAAAACCACAGTTCCAAAATAAATGGCATTATTACTTAAAACAAAATTCATGTAATGATTGTGAATCTTCATTTCTGCAACAACACAGTAAATCAGGCACCCATGTGTGAGGTGCTAGGACATCTGTGTATCTGTGCCTTGCCTTACTGATTACAGGGGCTTCAACCAACCACATTTTCCAGCATTCTTTTTTAAAAAAAAAAAAATAAAAATAAAAAAAAAAAGAGGTAAGGATGCTACATGTTACCTTCAGATTTATAACACTGCACCACTAGAATGATTACATCTCAAGCAGGTATACAGTTAGTGTAGGGTTGTTTTTTTTTGTTTGGTTGTTTAAAGCAAGCTGCATCTTTCTGAAAATTGCATGCAACCGAAATTTCTAAGCAGCTGATCAAAATCTAGAAAATATTACACAACAACCAAGGTTTTCCTGAGAACCCCTTGGAAATCACATATACATCTGCCTGCTTGGTATTGAGGAAACAGAAACAAAATCTCCCTGATCTCACTGAGCCTGTGTCACCACACGAAGCCGGTATTGTTCCTAACCTAAATATAACCAGACTTGGCTTCTACCACATGCCCACAATATCCCACGTCAACTCTGAGTGCATTTACCTAAAAATTCATCTAATAATTCAATCATATAAAACAAAATCAGGGCATGAACGTCAGTCTCATATATTAAACAAATAAATTGCCATACACGCTCTTCATTTAAAAAGTTCTTCATTTGCAAGAAGATGAGACTGGCTTGATTACAGTAAAACTGCAATGTTCTGGTCTTCTGGGGCTAGTCATTTGTTTCATTTTCAAGTTGAAAAAGGACACTTTGGACATCACTGTTTTGTTCTGATTCAAAATGAAAGCAAAGACTGAAGTCTACAAATTTTCCTTGAAGAAGTGGTCCAGCTGTACTATATAAAAATGCTGCTGGAACAGAAAAAAAAAATTAAACTATTACAACTCCCTACTGAAGACGAAGGGTATGCTCGCTCCCATCAACAAAGGAGCCAGACTGCAGACAAGTGGTGTGAAAGGCTATATGAATCAAGCAAGAAAAATAAAAGGTGCACAACAACACAGTCAAACTCAAGCTCAAAGAAAAGAGTGCGTGCAAGACAGAAAAGTGAGGAGCAAGAGGATATTCATCTGACCCTGAAGAATGGCACTGCTCTCAGACCTGTGCAAAGAGAAGAGTTACAGATAAAATCATCAGAAAGAGAGCAGGAAAACTTTCGTAAACGTATACATTATTTGTATTATATACATATAAATATAATACATATATTTTATATAAAAATAAGCAGAGTACATATTTCAAGGAAGCTTTAGCAAATCAATTCCTGTGACACTGAAAACACTACCAGCTCTAAATCCAAAACCATTACAAACTAATGCATAGAGAGAACACATTTTAATGATAAAATACTCTAATCTTTAAGGAATGGTAAAACAGTTTCTTAGAGCCTCAAAAGGCAGGAGAAAATAAGGAGTGAAGTTAGTAATGAAACGTTTCAAACTAAGTTCTAAAAATATAGGCTAAAAATACACTTAAAATCCAATAGATAATTTCTCAATAAATCCTATTACTTGTACTGATTTTATCTAATTTTCATGTATATCAAAAAATACACCAAAATTTATTTTCTGACACGCCACAACCTTTATATATACAAGCTGCCACAATACAAAAGGTTTTTCTTCTTTCATTTGTGCTACAACATTTGAGAATAGCTTCCAACACCTATGAATAATCCTCTTACTTTTAACAACAGTAACCAGTAGCATAGCAGAAGAAAGACCCAGGAATAGAGACAACTTTTTCTTCCTAAACTAACTATCTCCCTTGGGTTATCCAAGGCATCTCACATTCCCCCAATCTTTGAAGTTGTTCTCCCTTCAAGAGAAGACTGAGAAGTTATTTTTGTGACTTTGTACAGTGCAGAGCACATTACTGCCACCTAACAAGTGATGCATAAAAGGAAGCTCCTAAAGATCTATGCATCTCAAAGACGAATCTTTTTACTTTATATTTAAATGTCCTTTCATTGCGTGAAAAGGAGCGTCAGAATTAACTCCATTGGGAACCTTTGTTCAAGCTGCCTTGCTGTCATATACCTAAGCTGCTGGGTCAGGATTCAATCCCACTCCCACTCAACATCAGTCAGAAAAGTTCGATTCGATTCACCATTTCATCATAATCAATCTTTTTGAGGGCAATTCTGAAAGAACTGTGGGAAAAGACGGGGAAGGCAAGTTTTCATAAATGTGCTCCATACTGATATGCTAGAAGGTCCTTAAAAACCTGTATTAAAATTCTTCACAAACTGTATTCCATACTTTAAGAAAGACAGAAGTGTTATTTTACACAGTAAGGAGGCATCAAACTTACCGATCTGCAGCCCAGCGTAAAGTTGCTTGAACTTGGGTAACAAACCTATCCAAAAAATTGCTAATTGAAGGGTGTCTTGAAGGAAGCTGGAATTTTAAAGATTTTTTTTCTTTCTCCAGTTCTTCTAGTTTCCGTCTAAATTTATCAGCTAGAAATTAAAAAAAAAAAAAAAAAAAAAAAAAAGGTTACTGAACAGTGAAAAAAAGGTTCTGCTTTAACCGAAGAAGTATAAGGTTTGATCAATGAGAAGTAAAATCCACATCACAAATGGTCCTTTAACTTTTGATAAAATACTGCAGTCTGTCTTGCTCCGGGATGAATTACTGAGACTACAACAGACAATATCAGATAACCAGGATGCTCAGCAACTTTATTCTATGACAAAGACAAAACTGCAGGCTTCCCAGCACTTTCACAGAGTTTTAATCTGGTAAGGCTCAAAGTTATCGACCATGCTCTTTTCCCAGAGTAACAGCTCAGAACTGAGTTCTCTGAAAACTTCCACTTTTCACTGCTCCAGTTTTAAAACAACCTTAAATGGCAGTCCAGCATCTAAGGTCTGATTTTGACAGTGGCCATTTAAAGAGTACTCTGACTCTCCTGTAGCTCTATAGACTTAGAGCAAACACTTCTCTATATAAGTTAGTCTTTACTTTGTCTTCTTCCTCCGTGTAGAAACCAAAGGAACATGCTTCTACATACAGATAGATATTTCTGGTATGTTTATTCTCTATTTCTATGGTGCACACATACTAGGCAAAAAAAAATCACGAACAGGATAGATAATAAGCCTGGCTGGTCCAAGCCAGAACACCTTTGATGATACATTAGTCAAATCAGAGAGTTTTGAGTTAGTCCACAAATGGAAAACCTTTACAATCCAGTACTTTCCTTGTGACCTTGCTGTCTGCAATCTTGTGTGATTAGCATTCCTTCCCTTCCAGCATTTTCAGTACATGTTACTATCAGAATAACATCCATCTGTGCATGCTTTTTACCGCTTATTTTCTTTCTTTCTCCTCAAAGGGGTTTTAAGAAGAAAGGTGGTTTACATTTGCTGTTTTAGTGAAATGATCCATTTTTACAATAATCTATCATTAGTATCGATCTCCCTTCCGCTTCTGTGGTGATGGGGTGGAAATAAAGACACAGACTGTACTAATGAGGCTAGATCTCCCTAGGCCTGCAGACTGTTCCAAGTAGTTAAACTCATGCTATTATTACTATTAGGGAGAAAAATGCTGCCAGAAGGCTCTAGATGAAATGTGTGTATACTTCTCCTGCAGAGGAGAAACCCCTCTTCAGCACTGGAGGTGAATCACATCTGTGGTGCACTTCTCAGGGGCCACAACTGAACAGATTCTTCCCATCCCTATCTCCACAAGGAAACTGCACAACATAAACTACCAAAATACAGCAGACTTAACGACTATGAAAAGATGAATGACAAACTAAAAAAAAAAAAAAAAAGTAGATTGCTAATTTAGAGGGCAAATAATATAGCTGTATTGTCCACCTTCCTTGCAATATTTCATATAAAGTTGATCAGGAACTTGAATTTGAAGCTTGACTCTTTCCAAGGATCAAAACCACGTGCACCAAAAATAAAGCTCATCCACACAGAAACTTTGCAAGAAGTCCTACCCAGGTATACTCCCCTACCACGCTCAAGTTTGTGCAGGGAGAAAGCCACCAAAGGAACAAGATAAACAATGAGTTAAGTCTTTGTTTTCAGAAGAAGTCAAGTATTTGGCAACTCCAGGCTATCCCTGGGACTCTACAAGGCAGCCTGACATGGAACAACTCAGCTAAGGCCAGACTGTCACTGGGAAAGCACTGAGAGCTATGGTTATCCACAACCACTCTAAGAAAACAGCTATGTATCTGGCAATAATGATACTTCATTTCACATCAGCATGGATATCAATATAGCCATAGATCTGACATGCTCCAAGAGTTTTTTGTTTGTTGTTTTTTTCCCTGTTTAATAGTAGGGTGTTAGAGTGTGCAAACACCTCCTGGTACTCTCAGCCATAGGAGCAAAGGGCAGGCATGCCACAGTCATCACTAGATCTCTTGCAGTTTTTAAATGCATGGTAGATGAGCGCCCTCAAAAACGATGATGAACCACCATGGATCCTACTGCACCTATTGCTCCCTTGGGACTGGAGCTCTCCTGTGTGCACCTCATCGCAGCGGTGGGCAGATACAGCCAGTCCAAACCATGGGCTCAGGGAGCACTATGAGCAAACACACAGCAGTCCTGCTTTCCTCTGTCTGCAAATTCATCTGACAGTTAATTCTGCTGCTAAACAGCGACAGAGCTCAGGGCAGCAACTTGAGGGCTGGCTGAAGTCTCAGTGAGGACAGATCAGAGCTGCCAGCAGAACTGCAGTGCTGCAGTAACTCGCATGCAGACTATAAAACATACACACCGCTGGGGCTATCAGCAGAGACATCTCATGTGCTCATGAACCTTGTAATACTGCAGTGGACAGAAACAGCAATTCTGCAAAGGTCCTCATCTGTTTTCCTCCACTCTACCCCAAATTGAGAAGGGACAGCCAGGCAGGACACTGCTGAATGCTTCTCTTTCAGGTTTGCTCTGGTCAGTTCAGGATTAAAGAAGCCCAATCCAAACACTCAGCCAGCTGTAGCTTGAACTAAAAACACAACAGGTTTACAAACCCTGATGAAGACTAGACATAGATTACCCAAAAGAATCTCTCCCTCCAAGTCAGAAAGGCATCAGTGGTACCCATGCTTGATGGGATCCAAGTTTGGCAATGGGGCAAAATGTTCCAAGCCCCATCGCTACAGCATGGCGCATATCAACTTTCTCCCTTTCTGCTCACCCACCCTTGCTGTTTGCTTTTTCAAGTAAGATTTATGGGAGGAGAAAAGTGAACATAAAATATGTTCACTTTAGAAAGATACAGATATAGAAAGAGATCTGAACAAGGCCTAGAGGGTGGGAAGGAGGTCTATATGTGTTCTGACATAGCAGTGCTGGCTTAGGTAGCTTGTTAGGCACTACCCCAACCATATTATGCAAACCAGAAATTAGGACAACTAACTGGAAATAGTCCTGAGCCTTGTGGAAATGCCTTCAGTTAACTTTCTTTCCCTAGGCCGCGCCATCACAGCAGATGAGGCAGCCAAGCAACTGACAGCAGACAACAGTAGGCAATGGTTATTATTAGCAGGAGAGACAGGTTTTGGACAAGCATGTATTAGCAGGCTCTTACAGATTTGTTTGTTTGTTTTGTTTTAAAAAAGAGCAGTAAGGGAACACCCAAGTTATTGCCAAATCAAACCAGGATCTCTCTCACAGAGCAGTATCATACAGATTTATTCGCTTCAGGTCAGAAGCGATATATATCTGGAGCTGTTCTGTGTATGTAATGTTGAAATAAAAGCTGGGTCATCTTGGATGACAAGGGGCAGGCAGGACCATTCCTTCTTGGGACACCTCTGCAACTCCATTCATCAGCAACTCCACAGGATATGAGGACACAGATGAGAATCACAAGTCCATATTTTGACCAGAAAAATGTATCAGCATTTGCATCTCATGTGGAATTTCAAACACTAATATCAAAAATATCGCTACTACAACCAGAAAAGTAAGAACTGAATTGTGGCCAATGACCACTGACGATCAAAACAAGCAGAAACACCTACTTTTACTCAAATCATTCACTTTTGGGCTTCCTTCGTTACCTGAACAGGATTTATGGCAACTCTCTACAGCTATTCAAAGAGTTTGGACACATGGCAGAACACACTTTCCCTTCCCAGCAGGTATGGCAGCAGCAGCATTTACTGTTGTAAAGCTTCCCAGGCATTCATCCATAACAGGGCATCGCCAAATGGCAGGCTTCAAGGAAGACATAAAGACTCAAGTGCAGAAATAAACTACAAAAAATGGCCTGGGGAGAAGAAACAACTAAATTGCATTTGGGATGGCAGGGCAGGAAAAGACAGGATCATTCTGAGAGATCCATGTGACAGGACTCAGAGGTACTACTACTGTGACTGAAAGATGGGGAATTAACAACGCAAGTTTATACTCGTGCTGTGCTCTCCAAAACCAGCTGCTGGGGGATGTGGAAGACTGGTGTTCTCTGTATCCAGGGCAAGCAGCTGGAAAATATGCACTGAAAAAGGAGCAAAAGGATAAAACCCATCCTACCATACTTCAATTTGTTCTTTGACATGATTATGCTTACGCAATGTTTTTGTGTCCAGTCGTTTCATCCTTCCCAGCCCTAGAAACTGGCTATTTTTGGAAGGAAAACAGATGAGGGACCCCACATGACACTTCATTCTCTCATTAATTCTTGGCTGCATCCTGCTTTATATATTCCAGTCTACACAGAATTCAATTAGCTTCCACTACGAGACATTTCTAAATCATTTGTTCCACTGGTATTTTAGAAGTATTATTACTGGACATATCTGCTTGTCACCTTTCAGATTAAAAGACTGGTTATCCTTACTAGTTATCCTATCGTCATCAGGGATTACACCCCAAGAAGCTCCACCACCACCGAGCTGAATACTGCAGCACTCAGCTTCTGGGCTCCTCTTGTATAAAAGAGCCCCCTCGGTTTGACCTGGCTGATGTCTTCAGTGCATGGAGAAACCAAGACACCTCAGTGCCAGCTGCCGAGCAGGGAGCCATGCAAATAAGGCTTATCTCAGTCCAGCTTTCCATGCTGCAACTCAGGAGAGAACTAGATGAAGCAGAAGTAATGGAAATGATAAAAAATCTAGCAAAGATGACACATGAAAGAGTTCAAAAAGATGGATTTTGTAATCTAGCAAAGATAAAGACTGAGGGGAGCAACTTTCAGTATACCAGGAAGCTGCAAAGAAAGAATTAATAAAATGTGTTTCACATCTACTCAAAACTAGAGTCCTCAGTAACAAACCTGAGTTGCAACAAAGGAGAACAGGAAAAACAGAGACAGTAAAGCATTAAAACTAGCTGCTTGGGAAAGCCAGGAAATCTCTATCAGTGTTAGTTTTCAGGTCAAACATATCTCAGGAGTAGCTCTGGCATAGTTTTTAAAGCTGAGGCCAGCAAAATCAAATGTATGCTCCTGAGACCCCTTTCCACCATATTCTCTAGGATTTTCTAGCCAGGAAGCAGACAGAAAACCTTTGCTATTCTTAAGCCATTAGGCTCAAGAACACCACTTTCTTTTACCCTCATTTTAGACTTTTAAGCATGCTATTTCAACACAGAAAAGACCTTCACAGAATTCTGGAGCTCACTGATGAACTGAGACATGTAAAGAAACCACATGAACTCAAACACATACATCACAAACACGTGCTTAATGCTTTGTTCCTCTATCCCATACTTCACAATAGGTCATCTAACACAGTTTACATGTAAAAAGCAATTCCCTTACTTGAGGAAGTAGCATGATAGACATTTGTTCTAAAATGAAGGAATTTTGGGGTATTCAATACAGACCATTTTACATGCAAGCACTTGGAATAAAGCGTAATTCCCTTTACCAGCCTTTTCACTGTGGTCTGCTACTAGCTTGCCGACTTGGAGCAATCCTATGGATACATTAGACAAAGCTCCTACTTCTGTGCAAAAGCCAACCTTTAAATTGCCTCCATCCCCACTGTTACTGCCTGATGCACTCCAAACATCCCACTCTGCTTGAAGCCAGCCCAGGGTGCAGGCGTGGAAGAGGCAGCCTACCTGCTGTTCTCAGATGAACAGACAGCAGCCTGAGAAATGCACGGTCTCCAAGGATCGTGCTTTGTAACAGCTTTGAGCAAAGGAAGCAATTTCCATAATTTTTAATTGACCATATGAGAACATCTGGCTACCTACCTAGTTTTTACATATTCTAATGTGGTTTTCTATTATTATTATTCCCATGAAGCGCAGTTTCACTTTATCAAAACTATTTATCATCATTTAAAAAACATTTAAGGAGATCATCACAGTGAGGGTAGAACTTCATTTACTACATCCTGCATATATTTACAGTTATTTATGTCTGCTCTTTGCTGATAGGTGGTAAGATGATCAATAGTTTTATTCTATGAGCTGTTGGAGGACATTAAGAAAGCATTTCTTCAGCTGGTTCAACTAGAGAAGACCATTTGATTCTGCCCCACCATTATGTAAACAACCACTTTCTTTCCCTCACTCCCCTCAAAAATCTGAAGGACTTAAAACTAGATTTGTGCACAGTTTGCACGTGAAAATCACACACTGCAATCCTAAAGTCTTTTTCCTAGCTGCTAGGTACTTCCAGAGCCAAGCAGCCTTCCCAGCGTTTGCTTTCTTAAAAACTTGAAAGCTTCCTAGATGACTTAAGTATTTTTATATACTCAGCATCAAAACTATTTTATAACCTATTTTGTACAAGCAGAACTCCCAAGATCCGCCCAGCATCCTGTGCCCAGCTGCACATAGGAACAGACTAAGAAGCAAAGCACAAAGCATCCCCTTACCTCGGTACTGCTTCCTGAGCCTACAGCGCTTGTTGCATGAAAGCCTTCCTAAGCAAGACACTACTCCTCAACCACTGCTTTGAGGGAGGGTAAAGTCACGAGTGGATCAACATTTATCCACTAGAAACTTCTCTTTTCTGTGGTCATGTATGGTTTTGGTCTCCAAAATACGCTATGACAGACAATTTCAAAACGTAATTATGAATTCTATCAACACACACCCCAGCTGATAATTTTAAATCTAAAGTCCAATGATGTTATTAGGTGTTTCTTTTTCTTTTACTGTGAATATGAGATAACATTCCATCTTTGCTTTCCCCATACATCAATAATTGAGGCATTTTTATTTTCAAACTGCACCATTCATTTTTCTGGACAGACACTTACATTAGCTAAAGCAATCCTACAAAGGCTAGGAAGTGAGGAGTCTAACTGGGATCTTGAATGTGACTAAAATGAAGCTAGATAAACAGACTATTAAAGCAAGGCATCCATAGCCCAATTACAAGCATTGGTCCCCTGCAAAATTACTTGCAGGAGAACATGCAGACCAATTAATGTCCAAATACAATATGCAAAGACATATCCTGTGATCAGAAATGAAGGCATTACAAGCAACTGGAGTCTGCATATGCTCTTCATTTAAGGATAAATTAACCATTTAACAGTGTTAAGCAGATGCATAGTAGAAAACATTAGATTCCTTCCAAGTCCCAGCTCTCTGGATGTGTGTAAACGGGAGCTTTAGATTACATGCGGAGAGTGTAAGCCACCAGACAAGGCCATAACCCCTTGGTACCACAGCCAAATGTTCCTGTTCCATGTTCTGTTCATAAAAGGATAGAGCACAATGCAGGTGAAAATATCCTGATTACCAACCACTTAATTTTTCCATTTCAATAATAAAAAAAAAAAGGTAACTTTGTAAAATTCAGCACACCGGGCATGCTCCCAAGGTATCAGCAAGGCCTTGAGGAGCAGCTGAGCAAACCGAACTCCTGGCTGCTGAACAGCCTTTGGAGTCTGAAGCAGCCCTGACAAAAGTCACCCTGAAGCAGGAGGGTCAAAATCTGTTCAAAGTGCTACATTTCACTATTCGTTGTTCTGTGTGTATTTCTCAGTTATTTGGCACTCATACTACGTGTGACAAACCCTTCTAATTCCCACTTCACCCTGTTGAGACGCTAGATGGATGTTTGCCTTTGACTCTGGTGCTATTTAAAGTTAAAAGCCCAGTAACCTCAAGAGTGCAAGAGAGTCACCCTCCTGAACTCCCAGCCAGACTTGAGGCACCAGAGTGGCCAAAACACCCAGCAAGGACCTGAAGTCACACTCGGTGCTCCTGGCTTCCCCTGCTGTGTGCTACATTACCTGCCTACAATTTCTCCACTCTCACCTTTCCTAGCAAGAGGAGACTGGCATATATAACACAGGAGAGGAGATAGGAAAGGAAACCTGGTTTTCCAAGCAGTCCCTCAGATAAAAGCAATGGAGAACAGCGTCTGAAGGACTTCTTACAAGTGCTTCTCAAGCTGACAGTCTCCCAGTGTTTTCCACCCTCAGTCCACACTAGTTACAACCCAAGGAAATTGCTGTGTCCTTAAAAGATACAGAACATTTCAGAATTTAATATAGCGAATGTCAGTGCTGCAGCAGAGTTGGAAGCCTGAAAGCTTTAAAAATACAAGAGCAGACACATTTCAGCTGTTATATTTCTTATGAAAAGAAGCTTGACACTTTGGCAGAAATTGATTTTCCCTCTCTAATTCATATTGGATTTGAGAATGTTCGTTTAGGTTTTGAACAGAAAGTGCAATTCTTCAAAATTTCACCAATGTGGAAACTTCCTCAAAACATACCATCAAATTTCCTTTCCATTAGGTTTTCCACCTACAGTCTACGCTTGAACATTGAAAAGTCTATGCTGTGTGTGAAACTTCTTGCCAGAAGGGCACCGGTGAAAGCCTAATGTAGACTCAGACTAAGTTTTGTCCAGTGCCCCTATTTCATATAATATCCCCAGCAGAAGCATTGGTGACAAATTCCCACTCAAATCTGTAACATGTTCTCCATATCCTAGCAATATGAGTTAAACAGAGCGGTGATTTATGGGCACAATCCATAGGAATTGGTGGGGCTTGTGAGGGTGTAGGTAAAGGTACTATCAACGTCAGCTGGAAGACCAGCAAAAAGCCCCAAAACGAGAAAGGTTCCTCCAGCTGCCTCTGGGAAAGGAAGAGGGGAGCATCCCATAGAAACATAGGAAAAGCAACATTTTCTAATGCTGGCCAAGTAACTTAAAAGGTTAACCACCCAAATCAGTATTCTGACATTTTCTTTCTCGTTATCACCTGACGGTGATGTAGGCTGACCTGTCCTTACAGCTGTTATTTCTAGGCTGAGCTTAAGGCACATCATGACGATCTGGATAAACTCACATCTCTTCTAACACGACTATCCTGCAAGCAAAGTAGTTATTATTTGCCCCTATCATCTCACAGAAAAGCCTCCAATGTAAGCCAAAACTCAATCATACAAGGCTCAGACAACAGGAAAAAAAAAAAAAAAAAATCCTACTCCAATAAACCTACAATTGACAAAACAAACAACAGTCAAAAGACAAACGGAGAAGACAAAGCAGAAGAGAGCCAGAATGGATAAAAACGGTGCATAATATTTCCATCGTACCAGTAGCTAAATCTCCACTGCCCTTAATAGGAAACTTCTGAAAAACATTACATTTTGATAGTGTTTTTAACGACAACAGTTCTAATAGTGAGAATTTAATAAGTATTTTGCATCACAGCATAAACTAGCCACTTCCATAATTTGCTAAATGCTGGAGTAATTACATTTTTAAAAGTGCCTGACATGCCTAACAGTTACTGGAATAATGGACAATTTTCTGCATATGACAAGCCCTTACTCATCTTTGTAATTGCACTAAAATAATGGTACAATTCCACGCAGTGTCTGTCCCAGATAGTCATTATCTTTGGATTTGCTGCATTTGTAAATTCCTTCAAACACAACAAGGGTTTCAATGCATCGGCATTTTTTGGAGACATCATTTCTGTTTTAATCAATTCACCGTACAAAATAAACAATGCCCTGTTGACTGTTTGCTTTTGATATTCTTTTATAAGCATCAATTTCCAGTGGAACCACTGAGATGTCTGCATTTCCAATACGACTTTACAGTAAAAATAATATACGATAACACTGAAAGATACATTAAAGGGAAAAACAAGCTGATTGCTGGTGCACTTTATTTGGTATCAACATTATTTTGTAAGCAGTGCTGACAGTACTGTCACTACATATGAAATTGTACAGAAATAAAGAAAAACATGTACGGCTGATTCCAGGCTGAATCTGCATTTAAAAAAAAAAAAAAAAAAAAAAAGGAAAAAATGTAAGGAGGTAAGGCTATACAGCACGATGGCATAGATGCCTATTCTGAATTAAATTTTGCTCTGAAAAAGATCCCTCAAAACCAGGATGCTAGCAGAAATGAATACAAAACTCCTTGGCTTACAATATAGCCATAAGGATACTCCTTCCTTTTATTAGAATTGGTAGAGAAGGAACTTCGGTAATGGTTTCCGCATACGTGAATGACTGTCAGCTATATTTTAATGTGAATAGAGGATTCAGTCTTGTTCCGCTATATCCCTTTCCTCACTCCAAGAATGCCCAAGCCAATACCTGCGTTTTGTAACTGCCTCTGAATAAGTACAACTGGTCAATTAGAAGGTAGGCCTGTCAATTAGCAAAACAGCAATGCAATCCCTGCAAAGAATTACATTATAATGTGTGATACTTGTTATTTCAACAAAGGGAGTTCTAAATACTCTACAAAAAATAAAGTCTGATGGACTATACCTTGGCTTTTATATCAAGGATTTTATGACTAGAGACAGACAGATTACATTGGGATTTTTTGTACCAAGCTCTATTTAGGCACACATCGTGGATCTAAATTTCTTTGTTCCAGCTGTCAGACAAAGAAAAGGATCCCTCATTATTGTCTCACCTGAACATACTGAGAACACCATCCTGAAATACAGTCTGAATGTTGGGAAGGTTTGTGGTTTTTTGTTCTTGTTTGTTGGTTTGTTTTTTTTGTTGTTGTTTGTTTGGTTTCTGGTTGGGTTTTGTGACAGAAGTACAAAACCAGTATAGATAATAAACGGAGTTTTCTGCAAGGTTTATTTTCATATTTTTAAAAACCTGTTTTACCTGTGCTGTAAAAATGCACACCAAAGCATCACAAGTGCTAGGCTAAAAACACCAGTGAGTAGGCATCGAGCTGCTTTACATTGAAGTTTGAAAGAAAATAGCACAGATTTTAAGATGTGGTGGATATTAAAATGTGCAATTGTAACATCTAAAGAAATTGGCTTGCAGTTTTGTTGAAGTTACCAGCTACAGGTCAGCATCACCAAAATGCAATTAGACGTTATCCTCCTTCTACAGTGAGACACAGTGTTGAAAGGATATCCAATATTCCGTCTTATAGAATGGATATTACATACAGCTAACTATAATGAGAATATAAATACGTGCACACAACCTCAAACTGATTGCTCTGAAAACTGCAGAGGGAAACTCTGCAAGGAAACTTGAAGCTTTGCTCTAGAAACAAAAAGAGAGAGTAGATAAAGGAAGTCTTTGTGGTAACTGGGCTGAAGAAAAAAAAAAAAAAGTGCATTAATTATGGATGAGTACTTGGATGACAGAATTTTGCTTTTAGTTAAACAAAATCTTTCTTTTTCCTCCCTCACTCCATGCATTCCCCTTCATGAGTTCTCCACAATAATGGTCAATGCTTTATCATATTCCAAGTCTCAGTTTTAGAAGTCTATACAGTCTCAAATACATACATCTAATTTCCTGTTTCAATGTTCCTTCTTTATCCCTGATGTCCTTCAACTTCACCTAGAATTAATCTGATACACTTTCTGATACACTCTGCATCAGTAGATGCAAAACCCAAAACTGTATTCAAACTATTAAAGATGCTGGTGTAGTTTAGCCTAGCCACATTTCCAATTTCACTATCCATCACTATTTTAGCACCCAGAACCCAGGAGTTGCACTGTTTTACATCATCCAGAAAAGGTCACATTCTAAAACAGAAAACAGTAAAAGAAAAGAGTTTACAACATTTGACATTTCTTCTCAGACTATTTTGTCTGCCATAAATCAGAATAAATTCACATATTTTTAAATGTTTTTGGATTTAATTAAATTCCACCAGCTGAAGAAACCTGAATTCAATGATAAAGGATATCATTTAAACACAGAATAGTTGCTGACAATAACTGGTGACTTATTTCCTTGCCTATCCTTTTGAACTTGGTTTCACAACCCAATTCCCTCTTCTCTGGGACATCCTTACCCCAGTTTCTCCCTCCTCTATTTCTCTGCCTCTTCATCGTCTTCCCTTCCCACACCCCCCATCTCAGCTAGCATCTCTTTCTTTAGTCTCTCTTCTTTCCCAGCAGTGATTTGGTTCCTCCTCAACTTCTGCTGGACATAGAAATTCACTCCCAAATTCACAAATAGGCCTCCATCAAAACTCCCCCTTTCCCCAACCACACTCTTGACTGTAATCAAAGGCTGGAATAAAGTTAAATTTTAAGATAGGACAACAGAGGAAATAAGGCTTTTTAGCGATCTGATCTTCACCTGCAGTTCGTTGGCTTGCATATACTGAGCTCTTGACTCTTTCCTAAATACCGTCTTCAACAGCACCTTCTCAAAATTGTTTTTGGTACTAATGCATGCACGGGGTGAACATAAAATAACTGAAATCATTTTGGGCTGTGAAACACAACCGTAGTTTGATCACACAACTGTAAAGGGGAAAAAATAATAGAATGGTAAATGTAAAAGCTGTAATCCCTTTTTTTCCTGGAGGCTGTATCTCAAGCACACTTTGTCCAAGTTTTAAGTCATTAAAGTTGTCCAAATTTTAAGTCATTAAATATTATCTGACATAAGGGCACTAAATTCTGTAAAAAATACAGTAAGTTTAGGGGTTTCAAAGCAGTGTGAAATGTAAACATCTCTACTAAAACACGTTCTCAAACTGAGCTGTAGCACAGGCACATCTCACTGCAACATCTTATGGAAGACAAGCAGATATAACACACTTCCTTGAAATGGCAGCTGTGTGTTCTGCATGTTGGGAACAAACCTTGGAAAACCTGGGGTTTCCACCCCAACAGTCGTTTAAAAATGACACAGCCTTTATGTTAGGGCAACAGGGTGCAAAGCAGAGCTGGCAATTCTCTGTTTTCCCATCCTCACCCATCCACCAGATTTTCTGTAGTATTTCTTGTCAAGTTATCAGCAGCTTAAGAGTATGATAGGAAGAAAACAGTTAAAGAGTTGTTTGATTTCCCCATAGGAACCTCACAAAGCAGTCTATCAGCCTGCTTTGCACTGGAAAGGCTGAAGTGAACAAAGGAAAGCATTACCATACAAAACCTCTCCCACATGGGTGTGTTTTCCTTTTTGCTGCTTCCCATAAGGCTCTCAAAACACAGAATGCTAACCAAAATATTACAGGATCCTACAGATCTCCAGAATACCTTTAGACAAAATTAAAGAATAGTTACAGGCTTATATGCATAATCAAGAAACACCATCTAGAAACTCTTTGCCCAGAGTTTCCCTTTATGCATCTACACGTATCTGCATCTTTATGGAAGGAAAAAAAAAAGAAAAGAGAAAGCAGTAGGGGTATACACCACAGTTTCATGGGAAGGGTTCAGCCCATGGCTGTTAGGCAGCTTGAAGTGGCGCTGTATTCTCTAACGAGCACCAATTCCCCAGTGCTGCTACAGGATCTTAAACAACCCCATTTCTTTCAGTTTCTAGGTCCTCTCTCTGTAAAAATGTAGACTGTAACAATTGCTCCACGGGGGCATCGTTAGGCTTAATTAACACCTGTGTGAGATCTTCAGATAAAAGGATTACTGTAATTACACAATATTAAGTGCTTCTTGCATAAGAAACCCTGTATTATCCCTTTCATAACTTGACCTTTTCGTAGAACTTAGTGCCTTTCTTGTTCTTTTAGAGGACTCTTCCCTATTAAGGACTGTCTTACCTCCTTAATCTTGTAATTCCAAAAGTAGGTAAAGCCCAGTCTCTCCTGTTTGATAAGAAGGGAGTCTGGAGTCCTTTTTTTTAAAAAAAAAAAACAAAACAAAACAAAACAACAACAACAAAAAAAAACATTGTCCTCTTGCCCCGTCTTCCTCCCTTTTACACACTTATCACATTTATGACCTTTTCATCCTGGCTCTGCAGCTGTCCCTCCTGTCCCAGTCCCAGCACAGAACCTGTGGAGGTGTTTCTGGTGCAAGAATTACTCTCCCCATACACAAAGCACCGGCAGGGCTGCATACAAGGATCACAGCACAGCAGTGTGGAGACGACCACAAGGCTGCTTATGTGCACCCCACAGACCTTTACCTGCTCTTAGGTCCCCGTTCAGCAGCAGGGTTAAGAACAAGAGAATATCCCACAGACCCCAAAAGCAAGACCCCAAAGCAGGACCTAAGGCCCAGGTGTGCCGAGCTCATGTGGCAGCAGCGGATTCTGCTCAAGCACAGCAGCTGCAAGGAAGCTCAGCTCCCTCCATCCTCTGCAGAAGAGCCCTCATATGTCCTACCCCAGAGGAGAAGAGCAATGAATGCCAGGACAGTCTCAGTGCTCTCTGTGCTTAGCACAGCTAGATGTGAAAACTCTGAACCCAGGCTGACTGCCTTCTTTCAGCCTGAGCCTGCAGCATTTCACCAACTGCAGTAGCCTCTCCACCTACCTGCTCATTAGAGCCTCCCCGGGCTGGAAATTCAAGTTGCCAGTCAGGCGGATGCCTTGCCTGAGAGCCAGGTGAGAACCAGAGCCAGGAGGGAAGGGCAAAGAGGAGCAGAGTTTGATGGGACTTGGCCTGCAGAGGCAAGGGCAGGAGTGCCTGCCGGCTATTGCCACCCTCTCCTGAAGGGGTTCAGAAAAGCACATGCTCCAGAAAGGACATGGGATTTGCTATTTTTGTATGAACTCACCTAAAGAAGATGGGACATCTTTCATGTGTAGTGCTGTAGTGCCAGAAGGCGTGGGTTCTGCTTCAGCCCTGCAGCTGAGCTCTACACACATCTCCTACAAGCATGGAAAACAAATGCACTAAAGCCTGCTTTTTCCTGTAGCATGTGGTAACCGCAAATGGAAGCGCTGCAAGAAATAAGTTTATTAGCATACAGCTTCCCAATATCTAATATTTGCCTTCTACATGAGCTACAATTAAATAGCACTGCTACAATAGTGAATTTGGTTATGAACTATGCCACTACATCCACCTCAACAGTTTTCCACAACCACCAGACCGGCTGTTCTACCACAGCAAAATAAACACTGCCCTCCGGCATCCCACCTTGATTCTGTCCAGCAGCATCCTCTGCTATTGATATTGTTTGAGCACTGTCTTTAAAATAACAAGCAAGGATTAAATGGATGTGCCTAAACAGCAACTTCCATAAATATTTTTTTCAAATACCTCCAGCAAATGCAATAGAAGATATCTGCTTTCCCCTCCCACAGCCATTCAGCTCATTTTTACTTTACCTCAACTGGACAGCTTAGGAAGAACTGTGGTAAAATATGTAGATAAGACAGATGGTATTTGCTGCTCTTTTATCAGTCCTGCTGCTTAGTAGTTTTCCAAAGTCATCATAATTTATCACTTGAAAAGTCCCAAATAGATTCTGGGTTCCACTATAACTTCGCCTTCCCTATTTTGTGAGGGAAATTATTTCTGCTTACAGGAAACATCAAACCTTCAACTAAGTACCAGAACTACAAGAAGACACCTGAAACAACTGACTTCGATTCTTTGCTTTTAAATTTCGCCTCAAAAAGCCTTATTTCAACAGGTCTGAATAGAAGCCATCCCCTGTACTTCACAGCTGGAGCAGTGGGGCAGGGACAGCTCAGCCCTCCTTTTACAGTTCTCTTCACAATATCCACCCTCACCCTAAAACATGCTCATTGCTCTCTCTTCTGCCCCACACAGAGATTCTCTCTCTTCCCAGATTATATGACAAATTATTTATATATATATATATATATATATATATATAAAAATAAATAACCAACCTACTCAAACTATACAATCCTCTTAGGAGAAATGTCTTCTTCATCATATATTAAAAGCTGTTTGTCTGATGTTCCTTCTCCTTACTTTTAAAGACAGAGATTTTAAGACAAGAAACAAGGTTAAAAATATCACTACCTGGTTACAGACCAATGACAAGAGGAGAAAGAGTCAAAACGATAGGTTTGACTCTAAAATACCACTTTTTGAAGACTGCGTTGCTAGACTCTCGGTTAATCGGTGTTCAGATTGCAATTCTGGCAGTGGTCATTTCTAAGCAAGACATTCTTCGGTGACAGAGGACATGAAAATAACTTTTCTCATGTTATTTACTAGAGGCTTCACATTTCAACACATATCTGCTTCCAAACAATAAGCTCCTGTCAAGTTAGCGTTCCATCAAATCTGTCAATTGCAACTCATTTTGTGCTACAGGACAAGCCGACACATTGCATAAAGGTCAAGTGGAAAAATGTCCCTTCCACTACATCAATGTCAGAAGTTGGTAAAGGTCACTCCATCCAATAATTGCTAGTACAGAAAACAACTTTGTTGCAATCTACATGATTTAAAAAAATAATAATACTGTTCAAGTCCTTCATTTTTTTCCAAGATGTGACACGCTAACACCCCTGTCATTTTCCTGTGGCCCATATGCTCTAATGAGAACAGCTTGACCTACAGGCTCTATAGTACAGCAAATATAACACAAAGTTACATTAAGGTAACGTTTCTGTAAAAGAATAAAAAATAAAATCCTGGTATACCTCGGTTATAACACCTTATAACTGTGAAGCTCCAATCAAAATAGGAGTTCAAAGGGCTTCAGTCTCATTAAAATTTGGAATGCTGTGCTAAGATGAGCGATGGTACACTCATTTTACGGACCACTTGTCTGTAGCAGAGTGAAGCAGCTTGCCTAGTTAAAAAATCCAAAAGCCAATATGATCACATATTCTAATACTTAAAAAAAAAAAAAAAAATGAAAATATGCTGCACTTTTATTTTCTTATAGCTTCCTGTTCCCGCATAAGAATTCATTCTCTCTCTCATCTGCTTCTCCAGAAAGTATCCCTCTATTGTTTGGAACACCATAAGCTGTAACATGCAAAATTAACGTGTACAAATACAGAAGTTAGCTTTACATCAGTTTAACACTGGAGCTGCAGCCATAAGGCTGAACAACCCAACTAACGTAGCTGGATGTATGACCCTCATCATGAGGGTAAGCCTGGCTTGCATTGCAGAATAGCAGAAAAGAAGGGGAAGGAAAATGCTGAGGCTCACCTTGTCTCACTGCATCAATCAAAAACCAGCTCATTTATAACTCAGTATACTCTCAGTCTCCATTATTAATGAAAGATTTAAAAAGGAACACTGGCGCATAGGATTCAGATCCTGTACCAAGACAAGTTTGGAAGAAATTTTGCAATTACTGGGAAGAGTGGTAGAAAGATTTTACATATTGGACTCTAAAAGCAGAAGACCCCAAGGATCTCCCTCACCCTAGTGTTCAACCAATGCTCCGATTACAAATCTGGATGCCCAATACTTACAAATTTACCTTGGTCCTACCAGATTCCCCCTACAGCAACTGAATATAAGCTGTGTGCACCCTGCATGCCTTTCTTCTTCAATCAAACCAAGAAGAAACTTTTTGTTAAAGAAACAAAAAGTTAATCAGAGACAAATGCAAATCCATCTCTATGACATATGCCAAACATTGACCACCTGAACCAACTGAAATTTTGTTATCACCAACATTAACAGCAGGATCAGGCCATGCTCTGGGTATGTACTGTAAGATGTGCAGTACAGGTATCTGTAGCCACATACCTCTCTTTCAAAGCATTTTTGCTTCATTTAGGGGGGAAAGAAAAAAAAAATGATGTGGCATAGCATAGTAACTTGTAGCTCCTTTCCTAGGTTTTCATTTCCACAGTGAAGTGGAAGCTGGAAGCAAGCCAAGGGATGGGGTCACATTCTTCACAGACCTCTTCACTGCCACTTCAGCTGCCATACGAACGAATGGGAGTGATGTTTGTTTTACCCTCTGGCATGTTTCCTAAACGTGTCAAATTCAACTAGTTATTCAAAGATACTCGATAACAACACTATCAAGACCTTAGAAAGCCACAAAGGAATTGTAGGTTTCTTCAGCAACAAGCACAATGACTGACGGCAGCTCTTTAACGATAGGTTGTGAGCAGATGCAATAAAGCACATCCAGAAGAAAACAAAATTAGCCTTAACATTATCTGTTTTCCAGCTGTTCAGTAAAGAAAGTTAGGAAACACATTTTTAAAGCCTATTTTAGGTTAACAAAGTACTGTATTTAAAGACTCTCCCTTGAGATGTGGATGCTTTACTGTAACTGCATTACCACAATTGAAAATACCCCCTCCTTTCTGGAGAACATTATTTATGTTTACCTGGAAACTTCATCATGAGTGCATTACCAAAAATTTATCCTTGCCGGCTTTCTCCTACCTGAAGACGTAATGGCTTAAAAATCCCTATCTAATAATCTAAACATGATGAATCTCACATCCTTCTGAAGCCTGTGGGATCTTCAGGTGCACAGCCCATTTGCAGACTGGAGTGGTTATAAGAGCCTATATCAAGGAAGAAAACTATGATGTGTTTTTTGGTTGGTTGGTTGTGTGTTTTTTGTTTGTTTGTTTGTTTGTAATAAAGGAATGAAAAGTTAAGTTCACAAACCTTATCTTGCATCTTTCCAAGCACAGTCCAGCAGCATGAATGTACATGCAACACAACACGGGCATTTTACACCAGCAGAAGAATCAAAAGCAGTGTTGAAGTGACAAGAATTGCCAGACTACATCAGACTCAGGTCCAACTAGCACAAGATCCTGCCTGCAGCAGTGACAAGTGGATGTTTCAACATTTCAAAGGATGAAGAGAAAGGCCTGTAGGGGCAGCCTGCCAGTCTTTGGAACGCTGCGCACACTCCAAGTGCCAGGAAACCCTACCAAACTCTTCAGCAGTCTCCAGGAATTACAAGGCTGTAATATCCTGTACTTAATGCAATTATGCTGTGATGAGTCTCGAGAAACAAACCTTCAAATAAAATTCCTAGTGCTAAGTTTCCAAACCCTTTTTCAAAAGTACATTTTTAAAGAGAGCTAAGCAGAAGCCACAATCATGGCACAATAGGCGATGTGTCAAATACATGAAAAAACACACTGAAATGAAAAAAGTATTTGCATGAAGTTTCAAAGAAAATGAAGGTCTGAATATTATTCTTTCAGAAAGCTCCTATAGAATATTTCCCTCTGTACAACTACAGTATATCCCTGTTACTGAGCTTCCCTGATGATCAAAAGCCTTTTTTTTTTTCAAATAACTTCTGTAGAAGTTCTCCCTGACGACGCTAAATTTGCACTGTCATCATTCTAATTTGCATTCATCTTCTTTCCCTCTCTGTTACTAGACAGGAGAATTAACATAAAACTCCCAAACTTAGAAATAAAATATTTTGCAAGTAGCAAAAATGTCCCTTCTTCATTTCAGATGCTCCTGGTGACTCCATCCAATTTCACTAGTCTATCTTCGAAATCCAAACAACTCATCGTATGTACATATACATAACCTGACTTTAATTTACTCCTTTTTCTATGGCAAGAATTAAAGTATTTGATGTTAAGGTACCCTCTAGCACTACAGCTTCTTGCCCTTTCCTAGCTTGGCTCCATTTTTCTTCACATGTAAACACGACTTTGGCTTCCTCATTTAAATCCACTAAAGACAAGACCTATCTGTGAAACTACAGTACACATTTCCTCAAATCTGGCAGAAAGGACTGGAATCTTGTTTTGCTCTATGGCAGCTGGCCACGAGGCTCTCACTGGGCCCAGGCATGGAGCTCACCCAAGGATGTTACAGCAAGGTGCAATTCCAGCTGAACCCCTGATGTGCAGGCTTGTCACCCCTCCTGCACTCACAGCAGGGCTAAGAAAGCAATCACAAGGCCAGCAGTTTTAGCTCCAGGCTGCAGGCTAGAAAGGAAGAAACAAAGACATCTGTGTAAGCTTTTGGAGCCAGGTCAAGGGAGAGGTGCAGCGATAGCTCAGTACAGCTGCTCTGCTCCCCATACCAGAGGCAGACTGGGAATTTCCTAGAGGTAATACAGGTAGGAAGGATGCAACTGTGTGGGACTGATAGAAACAGAGAAGGAAGGAAAAAAGGAACAGTGATGCCTGTGATTATGAAGGTGCAAAGGTAAAAGACATGGCAGAAAGCACAAAAGCAAAGTCTGAAGGAATGTGATCTGAAGTGAGAGGTGTGGCTAGGAAGTAAGAGAAAGGACAAGGAAAGCTAGAAGAGCATTTGAGGGTGGACATTTGATGCATCCTCCACCATTTGGAGGGAAAAACAACAAGCAAATAAATATATGATACAATTTAAATGTTTGCATTTAGGGAAGAAAAAGAAAAAAAAGAAAAAAAAAGAAAAAAACACCTACCAAAATCCCACTGTTCTTCCAAAAAGCCAGAGGTACAGTTCTGTTCTTTGACTCCCAGCAAAACTAGACAGCAATAAGTTCACACAGCTCTTTGTATTATACTTTCCTGCTAAAATACCTATCACTGTGATCACATGTAAAAGACTTACAACTTCAGGGACGGTGAACTTCATTAGGCACTGAAGATGGCCTGCAGAATCTGACCCAAAACATTCACAGCCAGCAGGAAAATATCATGCAAAAATATACACTGCCATCACCCAAATCTTTCTCACTAGTTTACAGAGGGATTCAAACCAGCAGGTATATATTTGATGCAAGCAGCTATACTGTGAGGCTCCCTCCCACATTAAAGAGCACAGTGGCTTGACCTCCAGCTCCATTCATACTGCACTATTGTTCCTCAGGTTCCTGGGTGCTTCTGCAAATAAAGGAATGCAGGGGAACATCACCTGGCAAGAAAAAAGTCAGTATCTTTCCACCCTATTGAAAATTAACTCATTGAGAGAAGGGGAGAAGTAAGATGTCTCTTGTCGTCATGCCTCCACCTTGATTTCAGATAACTCTGAGACAACAGAGTGACTATTTTGCAGCAGCTCTGCAGCCCAGAGGACTGCTGCCACCACAGGAGTGCAGCGCAGCAGCAGGCTGATAATATCCATCACCCCCAGGGGACCACAATTAGCAGGTGAGGAGCAAATTCAAGCCCTGCTCACCTGGTGACAGACAGAAATAGCAGCAGCACAGGCTAAGGAAGCCTGCTGAACGAATGCATAACAAGGTCATGGGAGAAGAAGATGCAGGATCTTGGGTTGGAGACAAAGGACATTTGCCAAGCACATTCCTGAAGTACAAAGGAAAGTTACAATATTAGGATATCTCTAGCAGTAAAACAAGGTCGTGGGAGCAGATGACATGACAGTGGGAGACACAGGAAAGTGAGTTTCTTGCCTTTCAATCACTGAAGTTCCTCACAGCATCCTGTGCATGCAGGTTGATCATGCACAGTCCTCATGCCTGAAAGACTGGAAATCTTCACTTTAAAACAGCATCTGCTGGGGCTTGATTGCAGAATGTGAGCCCTGGTAACTCCCCACAGTTAAAATTAAGGCAGTAAAGAAACAAACACCTGGTAACCCTTCACCAGAAAGGACCCCCAGGTAGGGTATTTCTGAACGAACACGTGCACAACCCCAGGCGAGAAAATCCATACGTGGATAGCAGTTCTGTCCCGCTGGGGTTACCCTGGTAATTAACATTCCCTTCTTCATTATGGTCACGCACACAGATTTCATTAGCAAGCAGCTGCCTATGCCTCGAAGTTACTGAGCGATAAGGAAGGCAGCAGCCATACAAGGCTCAATACAAAAAACACACGTGGCAAGAGCACCGCCTGCACAAAGACCGTGAACCGACAGTAAGGCACTGAGCACATCTTGCTACTCTTAAACACATCCCAAATCTACAGGATATTCTTCAAACAGGTACTAGAGGCCCAGCTGGCCTCCTCACTGATAGAAGGCAGGATAGTTATGAATATTGCAAGAGCTGGCAGTGATGAAGTACTCTTTAAACTTTTTGAACCTACCCTGAGCTCCCAAGGAGTATGTTCTCTGCCTAGAAATAAACATCACTACACCTTCATCCTAACCTTCAAAACACCTTCAAAAGAAATCTCCACAGCTAGTTAATCTCAGCTGAGCGAGATATGAACGCCAGCCTCTCTGGATCTCTCCTCTGCAAGTAGGTTTGTGCTGTTGCTTTGAACTCCTTTGCATAGGAGAGGCAATACATATATTTGGTGCCCTTTAGCTGGCCCCAATATCTTCCAGCTACTCACACAGGAGCTGAGAGGATAGGTCTGTGCACTATACACTACTTTAAAGACCTCCAACTGTCAAGCCAGCAGATGAGAATTAAATAAAAGTCTAGTACTTCATGTTGTTTTCTTGATTTTTCCGAAGGTTATGCAGTGTACTCTGGCACAGGTAGCCTTTCTGGTTGCCTACCAGGGCTGTATAAATGCTTTCGTTACCTTCCCCAACATACTTCAAAGTATTCTGCACCACAAATAACATTCAGCAATATTTCTTTTAGGTATGTATAGGAAATAGTTGAAACAATGTGTACTGTTGCGTTACATGGCAGTTAAATCTTAAAAACACTTTGGTAAATTAAGGTCAACATACAGTGTGTCTTTGTGATGTTGGAGCGGAAGAAATTAAGATCTTACAAAAAGCATAAGAAGATGTGCCTTGGAACTAACGGGCATCAATCCTACAAACCTGAACCACCAACCACACAAACAATAATTCTTTAGGTCTTTCTAGACAAAGAAATATGAAACCCACGGGGATTTGCCTTACGTGAAGGGAATTGGGGGCAGAAAAAAAAAAAAAAAAAACACTTATCTTGGTTAAGAACTCTCCAGCATCAAGGCGCTCTGCTCCAGCAATGGGGCAGGCACAGAAGCCAGTGACCTGGCACATCTGCTGTGGAAAGAAGTAGTTTGACTAGAAGCACAAAATGCCAGGAGTATGCAGAACTCTAAGAACTTAAAGTTTGTCTGATATAAATATAAGAAAGGCTGCCTCTTTGGAAAGGGAAATCAGGGAAAGCTTCTATGAGCAAATAAAGTAAGCATCTCAGAGGAACTAATTTTCCATCTCTTCAAACTTCTGAAATAAAAATTGATTTTGTAGACGACCACTTTGGTTCTTTATTAGTTCTTAACAGCATTCATTCTGAAGGACAATTAGAGGCACTTCACAAGGAAGCTTCTATTAAGCAATTATACCTATAAAGTTAAAGCAATGAAAAAGGGCATCTAGACAAATTAAAACAGGCACGGCAGACTCAGCCTCTAGCTCCAGAGAGGAGACATGATGCTGTTGCTTACACTCAAGGGAGGCAAGGGAACAATAGCTGACACCACTAACAATACAACCTCTACAGGAACATACATGGAGGTGAAAGAAACCTCTTACCACCCTCCCCATTGCACAGGTTTGTTAGAGCCAGAGCCCAGGTTTGCTTCCTTACAGCCATAGCTCAGGGGATGCTTGCCCAGCAGCACTAGGAATGCTGTGTAACCCCATGGACAACTCCAGCCTTTACATGCCCTGTGTCTCCAGTAGCCATCGCATAACTGAGCTCTGACTGTGATGGGAACAGAATTCCTTTTTTTCTCCTCATCTCAGCAAAAGCAGCATTTGTCCCAGTACCTATACACGTTAAAAAAAATAAAAAATCAGTTTCACATTTTTTTGACACGTAGAATAATTTTTCTTTTGCATTCAGCAAATAAGTATGCCACAGAAGAAGCAAGAGTCAAATGCAACTCACCTGTTTTTCTACCCAGACTGTTTCTGAGTAACTCTTGCCTGTTTACACTGGGGAGTCATTAGAGAGCCGTTCAGAGACATGCAGCCATATCTTCTCATTGCTGAATTTAAAAGGAAAGGGCTTTCTTCCTTCTTTTTTTTCCCAAGAGAAGTAATAGCAATCAAATAGTTTTGCTGAGCATATAAGACTGCACCAAAAAATCCAGACTGCGTAGGCCAGTCAGTACAACATCTATCCACAAGCATAGGCAAAGTATCTTGAAAGCATGAAGAGAGAAATATCTCTTGCATACAGTACCAAACAGGTCCACCCAACAAGAAGAGCTACACATAAATGACACAAGAAGGTGAGAAAGCAACAGTAACAGTAGAATAATATCAGAAAGCTATTCCAGTAGCGGTGCTTCTGTAGGCACAGTTCTCTAAAACACAACTAATTTTAATTCTTTAAAAATTCTGCTTTGAATTTAAATATTCCTCATTCTTTCTCCTCAGCATCTTCAGTGCTTCTTTTTCTTGAATATCTTATTTTACACATCATAAAAAATGTAAAGATATATACTTTTTTTTCTCTTTAAACACTCATACATCTTCACTCTTCTCCTCCTAGGTCCTGAGAGGCAGATGACCCTAGCACCCCTTCGCTCAGAACTCCTCGCTGTTTCCATTCTTTTGGTTAGATGGCAGCAGCACAACCAACTCTCGGAGCGTGCCTGTGACTTGGGTAATATAGAACTTCTGTTCTTTCTCATAGAAGTTTTTTCCAGCAAGAAAAGATGATAATTTAAATATTTCAAACTTACACACCTGCACTAAGATATGAATTTGGGTGCTGTGCTTATGGGTATTATTTCACTTTGTTTTTAATTACTGCTGGGTGCTCTAAAAAGAGCTAAGATTTTTGTTTTATTCTTTCTTTTTTCCCCTCTAAAGGGCAGTTCATAGAGAACATGCTATCCCTGGACAACAAAACTATGACATTTGGCCTATGAATACAGAAGATACTGCTTGCATGCACTGGGAGAAGGTCAGAATAAGTGTAGCACCCTTAAGTCACCTCAGCTACTTAAACCTGTGAACGCCAGACTTCAGCAGAATTACTAACGTGCTCTTGTGCTTCTTGCTTCCAGTTTACCCGTTTGACTCTTGGTCGGATTAAGGATTGAGAACTTGTTCCCCTTGAACAGTAGTTGACAGAGGAGGATTTTTCAGTAATAAACCCCCCTAGTCGGCTTTCTGTTGCATTCTGGAGAGAGACCAGGGAGATCAGGGAGAGAGACCTTCTCTCCCTGAATTCCTACATGGTCATCATTAAAACAGGCATTTAATCTCAGCTGCCTCCTGCTGAGAAAGTTCTTGCTGTCACTCAAGCTTCAGACTGAAAAAAGCCAAGTGCAGAGCAGCAGGCAGAAATCATTCCCCCACTACCCGCGTATTTAACAGCATGAGCAGTCACCCATATCCTCAAGACTGAGTAGGTGATGGTCAAAATGCAGGGGAGAAAAAAACAAATGACCCTTTGTTGGTAAAATATTCAAATACCATTTTGGGGACAGAAAGCCACCGTCAGATATTTTAGTTCTAACAAATACGAATTCGCACACACTTCATAGTTTCTGCAGGTCTAATTTATTGCAGATAAAGCTCCTTGAAAAATTTTTTGTTTTCACAAAAATCCAGCCATTCTGGGAACTTCCTACAACCCATCTTCATTCCCTCCCTAAGGCCTTAAGGCCTACCTAGGTCAGTCCATAATTTAGACATCATTTGAAGATGGAAATAAGTTGCCATTTCCACCCAGTGCTCAGCTATAGATAGGACAGTACACAAGCCACAGCTTTAAGCTGACTGATTAAAACTTAAATCTACCCCAAGCTTGCTTGGTGCCAGGCTCAACCAAGGCACGATCAACCCAATCAATGCAGTACCGCATCCTGTAAATATAGGTTGACAAGACCGTGTATTGACAGAGAAATGGGGTGTAAGGTTATTCTGAAGAAACCAAACACATTTGATGGTGTACAGCAAGATCCTAAATGCCTCTGCCATTTTTCTCCCTTCGTGTTCCATCAGCAATCATTTACTGTCCTGCTCCAGTAGCTGCCATCAGTCTCACAGATGAAGTGGCTGTGGCAAGCAGACAGCAAAGCAATTTTTTCCCCATCAGAACTGATGCAATGGAGGGGAATGCATGCAGGGACTTGAATACACACAAATCAAGTTCACAGGGACTGTGTATACGATGTAAAAGAGGGAAACAGGAGCAAGGTCAGCTAAAAGAAATGCCACCTTTTTGGATAGAATAACCATTATTAAAGTGCTCAGCTGCTCCACCTGAGACTGAAGACCTTAAGTGAGTCTTCTCATGTAAGCACTCGTGCTGTTTCCTTCTGAATGGTGGTATTTTCAAAGACCTTTGCAAAATGATTCAAAATAAAGCTAAGTAAGGGTGAAGGACAGAAAAGGGCAGTGACTGAGCATGCAGGCTCACAGCTGAAGCAGGGAAGATCTCAGAGCTGCACTCCCTTCCAGAAGGCCAGCTCTGCTTCCAGCTGACGATGCTCTTTTTGCATCTGCCATATCATCTACGTTGTTCCTCTAAATTCATACTGTAATGGGGAGCTTATGAATTACATTCATTTTTATGGGAAAAAAAGTGTTTTGCTAAGGGACATACGTTTGGGAATGTATCAGGGGATAACAGAGTGTGCCTATATACATTTAGAGGTTGCCTTACTTTTTTTTTGAAATCTCAAACCATAAATAAAGGCAAACCACACCAGAAGAGATGAAAACTTCATTTGTGAAGTACAAAAATAGCGAACCACTTTAAAATTTACTTTATAAAAATTACAAGAGCTTTTTTATATGCATTTGACAACGAGAAAAATTTACTTACAAGTTCTTTGTTTTTAAACCACACCTTTTAAAGAATAAAATCTTTATGAAAAGAATTAAAAAAAGAATTACTCCAAAACCAGATAAAGCAGAATTAAATTTAAGAATGTGACTGATAGTCACACCCCTACTCATATACCTTTTTTCCAATGCCCCAATTCATTTCAAAACATGTACAGTTCTGCAAGTGCCAGGTTGCTGGTGAGACTGTATGGTTGACCTTCACCTTTATGATCAAAAGAAAAAGATGAAAGTCGCAGCACTGAGCATTACCATCTCTTCCACCTGTACTCTCCTTCAGAAGATATCCAGCAGCCTAAATGTACTCTTCATCTACAGATGTTTTAATTTTACTTTTTCAAAGTTAGATAGTATCAATTCTGAAGAATTACTTTATCTTAAAAAAAAGAAAATAATCCAAGACACCCAATAGCTGGAAAACAAAACAGCTACAAAAAAAAAAAAAAAAAAAAAAAACACAAACTTTCCCCAATATTAGTCCTAAGAAAATGGTGATGGTTGTGAGAGTTCCCCTAGTTCCCCTGAATATTTCCCCAGCTTCTGGAATTTTTCCAGTTCAAGAAATCTCCTGAGCGTGTTATGGGGTGGGGCTTCTTTGTTGTTTCGCTTTCTTGCTTAGTCCAGTCTCCTGCAGTCACTGCACATCCACAATGTGCTTTAATGAAGAGCTCTTCATGCAACAGACAGCTGGCACATGGAACCATTTCCTTTGTTTTGGCTGGAACCTGGATCACCTTGTGCCCCCCCTTAGGCCTTGCACTTAAAAGTATGCATAGGTGCATTTCTTGCACCAGAAAAGCATGCATACAGTCCATATCTATGTTTAATTTTCCTTGACCAGTTCCCAGCCTACTCAATCATTCCATACAAAGCTGTTCCTTAGCTGAACATCTTTGCTGTCCTCTTCTGGACCTTTCACAGCTGATTACACCCCTTCTGAGAGGAGACGACCAGAACTGTACACCTGCATCAGGATTTGAATGTGGCACAGTGTCTTCTGTTTTGTCTCCTGGTACATTTGTAACCTAACTTTTATGACTTATTGCAAAGTAACAAGTTCCAGGTGCAGAAGCAACTTCTGCATTTTCACCCTGAATTTTCTAAAGTATAGTCTCTACCATTATGTAATGCAAAGCTAGAACTGTTTTTCCCCACATAAATCACAATCATAGAATAAAATCATAGAACACTTTGGGTTGGAAGGGACCTTGAAGACCATTTAATTCCAGCCCCCCTAGTGAAGCTGGAACAGTAAGACAAACATCCAGGCACACAAATTCTTCCTAAAGGTGGTGTGTCCATTGGTTTGTCAGGTTGTGGTCAGACACCTGAAGATAGTGAAAAATATTGTCTGAAAGGTGCCAAGATCCCTACAGAATGCCAGTCTAAGAAAGCAGTATATTTAACTCAGTCAACACTCTTGCTTACAGTCACAAACCCATCTTTCCTGGCTGTTTCACAACACAGGAGGAAGAACGTGAAGAAAAACTTCCCACATTACTGTTCACACAACTTAAACCCTAGATCTAGGCAAAAATGTTATTAAAAAACATTTATTCAAGACTGCATAGTAAGGATTAAAATTATATTGTTATGTATGTCAAATTCAAGCCTCTGTCTCCTGTGAGCTCTCACTTAGCCTGCCTGTATACAGCAGCTTTTCAGCATACTTCGGTTTGTACTTCCTTGCAACACACCTTTCAAAAGCTTGTTCAGGCAGAGACAGAAGCTGAAAAAAAACCTCTTCAATTTAGATATTGTAATTTTAGATGTTAGATCAGCTGCTTCTGTTACAAGGCTAGGATTTTAGGGTTGAACATTAGGACAGCACAAATATTTCAGGTTCAGCATGCCATGAAAAAAAAAAAAAAAAAAAAAAAACCTACAGTGAGCCACCTACTTCTAAGCAGGCCTTTTTGTTGAGATTTATCCCGGGTGCTCTATTCTACACCACCTTTGGTGCAGTGCAACAGATGCTTCATATAGTGCCACAGCACACTCAAATCCAGGCTTGTTTTGTTCTTTACTACCACCAATACAACTCCTCATGAAATTGAACGAACCCTGGATGGCTTCTAGCAATATAAAAGTTAAAGCTTTTTCTTCAAAACATTATTTCTCCAGCAAGCTGCTGATAGCAGAGAGACAGAGGGACTTGGGAATGCCAGAGGATGCATGAATTAACAGCCACCAGTAAGTCAGGGGGACAGGACATTCTGCAATGACCTAATTGGAAAGGATATAGAGCTTTATTTCTATTTGCTCCCAGATTATGTCTGCATTATGCTGATCCACAGCACCTCACTTTGCTTTTTGTTCAATTTGACACAGATCAAACCAACCCAATTCATTTAATTCATTGATTTTTTTTATTCCTTAGAAATCTCAGTGAGCATGAAGACGTCCCAATTACTTCCCACCTCTCTCACAAAAATCAAAACCAAACACAATGACTAGCATTCAACCAGTAGGATGGCAGCAGAAGCTTAAAACTGACATTGTATGGGATCAGCTTGTACACTCTCACCACCAGCATTTCCTGCAGTCTCTTAAATTTTTGTCCAAAGCCTGTTACTGTGTAAGAGTGCTACAAATTTCCTATCTTCATCTTTTTGATTGATATTTATTGCTACCGTGCTATCACCACCCTAAAAAGACTAAAGATGTCCATAAAACACGACTTTTTTTTTTTTTTTTTTGCTGCTTTAACCATCCCTAACCTTCCATAGGCTAAAGAAAAGAAAATGTGCACAGCTCACACACGGTGGAAGCAGCACAAGGAAGCATCAGAGAGGGCTGACATACCTACAGAACCATGAATATACCCAAGTATGGGCAGTTGGGTCTGGGCACATAAGACAGTAGGGAAACCTCAGGAGAATGGAGAAGTTAATTGACTCAAGGCAATCCCGCTTTGCAGATGAGTTTGACAAGTGATGGAAGGTCCATTGAGATCTCCAGTAAAAGCATCTTAAAAAATTCACCCAGACACCGCCCAGTGACCAGCAACGAGTGTTGTCAGTTCCTCACAGAGAACTGGCATTGGAAGTCTTGTGTGTTTGCTTTCAAACAGTAGTTACAGCCTTTCAGCATCTTTTTAATCCCCAGTTGCACAGAAGTTATGCTGCCATGCCATCTTGGAGTTTCTGTCCGTGTCCAGCCATCTATTAAGCAGGCGGTAATTAAAAAGAGCAGGTGTCCCTCCACTCCTTTAAAAAGGGAAAGACAAGGGCAGCAAAATCAATTTCTAGTTGTTGGTTGAATTAATAGTCGTATTGCCTCCAGGGGTCACGTTGCAAATGGAAGACAATTTTCTTATTTGAAGTTAATATTTCTAAAGAGCAAGGGAAAGATAAGTCTGTCCTGAATATAAAAAAGGGCTGCATGTTTTTGCAAGTGAAAAGTAAGCAGATGGGCTGGGTAGCAAGAGAGCCATGTCACTCAGTCAGTGGGTACTGTCCAGAAAGCATATCAACACTTCTCGTGAGTTACACCCATCAGAGCTCCATGCCTCAAACTGCAATTCAGCAAGTACACGAGTCAATTATGCATAATTGCTTATTTTGTTCTGATTTTTTTGTTGCTTGTTTGTTTGTAAAAGACTAGCCAGGCTGTCTGGGAACAGCTTGGCTGCATCATGGACTGAGAAAGAGTCCTGCTATCATAGGAGGGGTAGCCTGTGGTGTCAGTTTTAGACAGCAGATGGCTGGGAGTAGAGAAAGCTTCCAAGCACATGGTATGCCAAAACTTCAGCAATTTTCTTTTTCTCAAGCAGCTTCCAGGAACACAAAATGTAGCTGAACCTCTTCCTGCTGGCCAAGATTAAAATATGAGAACGTAGTAGAATCCCGTAAGATACTACTGCTTCCTGAAAAAATATTTAGGCTGCAGAGTCCAAGCAAAGACACCGCATTACCAAAGCAACTTCCTCTTCAATATTAGCTAAGGAATTAAAGATATAGAAAATATGATGGCATTTTCAATGTGTGCGCATAAACAGACCTACAGCAAGATCCTGTTCTGCCTCAAAGATGCACCCTGACATGACAGAAACTGAACAACAGGGACAAAAAATGAGGGTCAACATCAAAAGCATTTCCAGAAGTTGCTGACTGTGCCTACCCTACACATGTAAAGAGTAAAAGATTATGGTAACGAGAGCTGTTAAGTATAAAAATCCAAGGTAGTAAAAGAGATAAGGTAAGTATTAGAGTCAAAGGAGTTTCAGACCTTTAAATTGTGACCAGCTCAACCCCTGTTCCTACTCTATGATTAAAAATCAATAACAATTTGATAAGCCTGGCTGCATAAAAAGAAACGGTTCCTCCTGCTAGTAGGCAGAAACCAAGACCAAGCATTTGAACTGCAGCGTCCTAGTCCACACACAGCTGGCACCAAGTTAATAAATGGATATGGATGAAAAGAGTTCCCCTTTTAAATTTCAGACTGGTGTCTTGATGAGAGTAAGCCAGATAAGATGGAAGAGTTGCGATGCTTTTGCTCTGTTTTGCTGCATGGGAAATTAAGTTTAATTTATACTTCACATAAGCACTTGCTTTCCATAACCACCCAAAACCTTTTTTTGGAGGTTATGTGAATTAGTCAGAGAAAGGATAAACAAGATTCGTTCAAAGCAGATTAGGTTTTGATAATTTGCATGAGCCTGTCTTCCTATCCCCTTAAAACCTTTACTCTGGTAAGTTAAAAAAAAAATAAATAAATAAATAAAGTAACCCAAGACAACATACCCACAGATTCCAGAAAGCTTCTACAAAATTCTGGCAGAAAAAGACTGAGAGTACAGCATAACAGAAAAGCCCTGTTTGTCCCATCCGCCCCAAGTTTTCAACTCCATGGCCTCCAACATTCCCAACAGGTCTCTGCAACACAGCAGCTCTACCCCTCCAGTGTCCACCACCTTTTATTTTATTTAAAAAGAAAACAAAACACACAAAGACTGTTTTTCTGCACTGGGTAATGCACAAGCCCACAAACATTCACCAGCACATCATCATGAGCCAAGACCTAATCCAAAACAACTGAAGGCTCACTTGATGGTAAATGTATTTACAGCATGAAGTTTCATTGCTGAGATGGGATAGACTATAAAGCCATTTATGCTTGTTATGACAGAACCTAGCTGCCACGTTGCACTGATGAGGAGTTGCTCTGATCTAAGTGGCCTAAGAGACACTAACTCCAAACGTGATCGTGCAGGGAAGTTACCATTCCCTACAAGCCAAGAGTCTGTATGCTCACATTCCTGTATACATTTAAAGAACGACGCCAGTAGTTCTGTAAAAACTTATTTCTGAAGAAACAACAGGGCATGTGGAGCCAATAGTGCAGTTCAGCAGCCAAACTCAGTCCCAACACTTCATTGCCGATCCATTTGCCACCTGCACCAAGCAAACTTGGGAAGTTCAAAAACCACAGGAAAGAACAGGAAAAGGATTCTAAAATGTTTGGGCAATAGATTGGTACTGAGCAAAATACATTTGCTTCTACTGCAAGCACAACTCCCACAGACACAAAAATATGCTGGCTTTTTTTTTTTTTTTTTGCCTCCTATATTCAGCAGTATGTTTAACCTTGGAGCTGTCAAGCTCCATCATGAATAATGAGCCATGACAACATTCCAAGTGATCCTTGGAGAACAGACCAATTTTTACTATATGCTACGCAAGGCAAAACGCCGTTACCATATTCCCATGGCATTGTACCTGCTCTGAAAATATACAGTAATGTGGCCATCAAGAGGAGACCACAAGTAAATACAGAAACAAATCAGCTACTTCCAGATATTTCATCACGCAGAGATGCAGAGTAAGCAATAAAACACAAAGTACCCTAATGTTTCCTATTTAAAATTAAATGAGGGCAGAGAAGGAGATTCATCTCTGTGAATATGCATTTTATACAAACACTTCCCAGCCTAGAAATACTCGTGTTTGAGGCAGCACAGTCACCACAGGAGGATGAGAGAGGGGCTTGGTGGCACCCTGCAGGTCTCACAGCAGTGTACTCACCTGGTGACCTCCAGCAGATGAACATGGGACAGAAGAACAACCTCTGCCCTGATGCACTCAGAGTGCAAATACCCCCCCAAGATACACACAGCACTCCCAGAAAGTATAGGAATAAACTGGGGTTATTTGAATGACTAGTTGAAGTTCCTCTACGCCAAGCCCCTACCACGCAATGGCAAGCCTTCAGGAAGGACAAAACACAAGTAATGGCAAAAGTCATTTCTGCTGGGCTCCTCCCAAGCTCAAAAGGAGGAGGAAGACAGAACAAATTGACTGGGGGGAACAGATAACTTGGAAGAAATAAGCTGAGGCTTACAGCATTTAAACATGGGTTCACAACTCTCCCAACAACAACTAAGAGTTGTAGCTCAAAATATCCCTTAAATAAAACAGAGAAATTCATCATCTGTTCAGGAAACAAGTGCTATTCATTAACATGCACCTGAAAACACAGATGTTCTCTGACAGTCCCAAACAGCAAGCACCTGTTTTGTGTTTATGCAAAGGGGAAAAATCAAATGTATCCTTTCTCCTGACCTGTTTGCAGCGAGGTATTTGTTCATGCCTTTGGGAAGGGGGCAGCTTAGCCTTATTGTGTGTCATTTCTGGGTCTAGTACCAGAAGTAAAGATAAAGTATGGCACTTTCTCCTCTCTGCAGGGGCACCATTTTTCCTACACTTCAGTTTCAAAATTTGCTAGAAACTATGACAACTTTCAGAAAGCACTGGAGAGCATGGAGGCATCAATGTCATTTAGATGACGTGACTTTCTTCAAGCTGCTAAATTTGCAGGAGCAGAGAGCAGAAACCAGTTCTGAGTACTAAAAACTCCTTGAAATAACAGATCTCCTTCCTGTTGAAATGCTGTAGAAAGAAAAAAAAAAACAACAACAACAAACTTCCTGCAAGACTAGATGGCTTTTAAAAGAGTCAAAGTCAAAAAAACATACTGAAGTCTTGTCTACAGGTAAAGTTAGACCTGAGTCACTACCACTGAAGCAAGTGATACTGTATTTATTGACATTTTAGCTTCTGATCTGGAGGTATAACCACTGGTGTGCCCCACCTCCACCTGCTCTCCTCTCCTCACTTCCATGTACACAGCATTTCACAGCTAGCTATCTGCACCACCCAAGAGCTCTCCCCTTTCCTCCGAAGTATTCCCAAATCCATCAGTATTCTGATCTCCTATTCGAAACAGCTCTTTCCTTACCAGAGGACTCCCTATATCCAAAGAAATCCCCTAAGTTACAGGGACAACAGTTTTATCTGAGTAGTAAGAACATCCTAAGATCTCTGCATGCACCATGCTGGCTTCTCCCACTCCCTGATAACGTATTTCCATTTACAGAGCACATCATAGCTGTGTGCGTTTAGCAATTCCATTCCCTGCTAGCAATATTTGGCAAAAAGATCCCTTTAAAGAAGGCTAATTACAGATTTCAGCCAAACAGAAATTGGTACCAGGCCAATCTGCAAGCTCTTTAATAAGCTTTTAAACTTCACTTTACACCACACACGACTTTGTAACTCCTCCGAGAGCAGTGACCACTTAGTTCTAAAAGCAAAGGTGGAAAGCACGCCCCTGCAACAGGTGGAAAGAAATTTGTAGCTCTAATTCTTCTGGCAGCACCCATACCTGTCTTTCCCTGGAGATTACCAGCCTACATTTCACAAAAAAAAATAAATAAAAAAAATCAGGGAGCCAGTTCAGGATAAGTAGTCACACACAAGATGGCTGACAGTCGTATCAGAAGAGGAACAAAGACCAGTAAGACAGAAAGTAGGTCAAGGGCTCAAAAACTAGGAAGAGAAAACATTAAGGATGCACGGTCACGCACTGGAAAGGATTGCAGCATTTTGTGAGAACATCTGCATTGAGATGGAGTTCCACTTTTCAAAGGGATGCAAGAGTCCAACACAAAGTCTTTCACGTGCCTCAGTATCTAGTCCCATAACACAACAAATTCTTTCTGCCCATATGAGCCAGACTTGGCACAGAAAAGAGCAATCCCACCCACAGGTGCTCCTCAATACCCTCATCCTGGTCCAACTTTTGTTCTATATAAACTGTGCCCACAGCACCTGGTGAGATCAGTTTGCAGCCAGACCATTTTCCTAAGGGGAACTGATGGAAAGCTGCAACCTGCCCTCCATGCTACCTGTCCGAGAACTAAGGTAGAAACTGGAAAGTGTAATGGACAAGGTAAGTGTCAACAGAAAGGTGGTCCCGCTTAAAATTTACCAGACTAGCAACCAAGAAAACTAAGCAAGAACTTTCTGAGCAAGGTTAAGCAAGTCATCATTTTCCAAGGCGGTCAATGACTACATGGCATCAGATCAGGTGTCACACCTGATATACTCTTTTTTTTTTTTTTCTCCTTTGTTTTTAATCAAAGTGGATGAGCACCCAGAGAATTCCAGCTAAAATCTGTGGGAAGCACATGCACTTCATACACGGCTGTCTCCTATTGGGAATTCAATCAACGGACACTTAAAAAAAAAGAGAGTAATAAGTGTTACATGTAAAACGTATCAATGTCTATTCTATTTGACAGAGATGAAACCCATGAATAGATAACAATGTGCTATGCTTATAGCATATCTAAAGGTTCTCCTCGTAGACTTGGAACAGTGGCAGATTTTTCTTCTGTATAGACTAAGCTTTGAGAGGCCAACAGAACCACCCTTCTGCAAGGGCTACACACCTTCTCCTGAGACACTGCTAAAATACGTTTGTCTTGTCTTCTTGGGGTTTGGGAGATGAAGGAGGGAACAGAACCATGATATGACTGCACAGCTTAACACTAACTCTGGCACAGACACAGGCAAGCCACAAGTATGACTACTCAAAAAAAAAAGTGAGAGGAAAAAAGGGGGGGGTATCTTTTTCAAGCTTTATTATCTGAAGTGCCTTTGCAGGTCACTGAAATACTTGCAGTATTTCCCAAATGAAGACAAATTTATCAGGAAGAACTTCACCTAGAACTTCAAGACTGTTAAAATATGTTTTCTGTAACAGTAGTCTGCATTCAGAAAACCAAGAAGAAACCTGAGATGTATGTTAATAGATGCTCTAATTATTAATGCGCACACACACACAGAGAGCTTATGAGAGGTGCCAATCCCTTTGAATGGGAAAGCACTATTCAAATACAGATACTTGCCAGCAGCTGTATCACCAGTCATATCCCCTAGTTGGTTTTGATTCAACTCAGTGGGCATCAAGTTAATCCCACAGGACAGTATCATTCACTTTTATCGCAGCTACTGACCTCATTTCTGTGTTTGAGCTCTGCTGTAGTGTCATGACTAAATGTGGCAAGCAACAAATCACACTCTGTCAGCAGCCAGTGCCTGTCCTTTCTCCTTTCGAAGCTTTCATTCATTTCTGTATTTTTTCAAGTCATGCTGCTTCAAAACAGCTGATCCAGATGGTGGATATTCGCATTTCAACCTTCCCACATGGTGATGTGGCTCAAGAAAATAAAAACTGTTGCTACCTGCTGCTGACCTACTTCTTTCTTTAATTTGTTTCCTGCCATACCACAGAATGAACAATAGAGTTCAATGAACTCATCTTCCATACCTAACCACAGCAGTGTAGCAAATATAAAATAAAATTAATTGGGAGGTGGTGGGGTGGTGGGGGAGGGGATATATGAGGAAGCAGCATGATTCAGTGGGAGGTAGGGGGGAGCAACTCTCACCTCTGTCATAATCATCTTCCTCTATTGCTTTTTCCTGAAGCCTCTGAAGCCGTAAGATCAAGGATTTTATCTACATACAGAAAAGAAATACTTATAAAGAAGTTGCATTTAAAAATCACTATTAACTTTTACATAATATAAATTTGCATGATTACTACTACATCATTAGAAATGTCCAATTTTGAGAGTTAAACTCAGCATTTGTTAACTGGACAGATCTATTCAGAAATCAGCTGAACGGCAGCCACTTGATCCAAGCATGGCTTTAGTCCAAGCATCTACAAAGAACAACAAACAGCATTTCTTGCAAAGCAAAAGAGCTTGTATGAGCATTGACTAACTGAAAGGGTAAGGATTATTATAGGATTCTGTCAGCGTAATATCTATTTTTGATCACATTCTACTCAATATTCTGTTCTTCAGTCCATTTAACAATTTTTTGCCTATCCAAGTTTTGCACAGAACAAATTCAGAATTCCATATGCAAACCACATTTCCTTCAGCATGTAAAAAGAGAAATACAGTATGAATATTTTGGGTCAAGTGTACTCACGATATGGCACAGAAAACTGTGTTCACATGCTGCCAATGAAGTTTCATTAAAATATAATTTAGGCTCATCTAGAAAGTGTTGACGTTTCCATTTTCTGAAATGTTCATATTACAAATGATAGATGGGAGAGGAAAAAAAAAACACATACAAAATGCCCTTACACACCCAAAAAGAAGCTCCTATTAGGATACAGTTTTATTTCAAGAGCTAATGCTTCTTTGTACTGAAGCTTCATCTTTTACTAAAATATTACAGAAGGCCAGGTGTGTATTCAAAGGACATTAAAGGCTTTTACTCTTAGAAGAATTTGGTTAAAGTTATGCAGCTCTTTCCTTATTGCCATGCCAGCCACTGCCAAACATAGCTACAGTTATAAAACTGCAAAGCGTTTTCTTATTAAGTTTACATGTGACCTGTACCAACAAGCCATTAGCAGCACTGAGAAAGGTAAGCCTGGAAAAAGAATCAGCATATATACTGATAGCCCAAAGCCTGAAAAAGTGTTTGGGAAAGCATTTTCCACTGCAAGAAGATTCGTACTCGAGACATTCTACATCTACAAAAGACTTCACTCCTCCCTGGAACACTTTCATATTTAAATTTCTCTAGTTAAGCTGTAAATTGCATACAGAAAAATAAGTACAGTCAGTCAATAGCTTACCCGAAACATTTAGTTATCATGACTACACAATCAACATGCAAATTAGGCAAGACATTTAAATTAATGGTATCTCTTCTAAATACGTAAGTGAAAGAGGATTGGTCAGAAAACAGACATAAAAGGTAAAGCCAGAAAAAAAAAATTGATTAATAATAGGCTACAGGATCCCCTGAAGGAAAAACAAAGAAAAAAAAGTCATTGCACACATTCCCTTTCCATCAAGGTTTTTGGTGTTGTTTTGTTTGGTTTTGTTCTTTTAATTTATTGTTTTTCACATACAGAAACACCATTTTTTTTTTCCTCTGAGACAGGCAAGGAACATGTAACATATTGAAGGGAGGCGCTCTGAATCCTCACCATAAATTATTTTCTGTATTTTATGCCACGCTTTTGATAGAGTTCTAAAGGAACCCACAATAGAAATGGTTCAAGTGACACTTTTTTCATATATATGATATATAACAACCATCTAGACCGAGAGTACAGCATTGCTGCTTTTTGCACCGTTTATTCCTTCATGCACTCATAATGGCAGGTCATTTAAAACCTGCTTGGGTGCCACAGCGCAGGCATGCCCAGGGCTAACTGACTGATACCGTGACAATCAGTGCTTTCTGTTTGCAGGCTAGAAAGACGTTTGGAGCCCCAACTAATCAAAGGGCTGCTTCAGAGCAGCATGTCCTATACCTACCTGTACCATGTGATGACCACTTTTATTTTAGTACAAAAAAATTATAATTTTAACAACTTCGGCACTGGCTCCTTTGCTTGGCTAAAATAGTCTGTTCCCTTCTGAAAAAAAATTGAGACTTGCTCATTATTATTACAATTGGAAGATGCTACAAATTAAACACACAGGACCAAGGGCAAAGATGTCTAAAGGCACAAATTCCCAGTTCTCCACTCAAGGAATTAATGAACGCAGAAATTAAAGATAACAATGTTTCTTTTGTGCCTATCAGATAAGCATACCAAAAAGACAAAGTTTTGTATTTCTATTATGTTACATATTCCCAAATTTGTATTTTAAAATAGAGAATTAATTTCCCAAGCCACCCCAGACTGTGGGCACCTCATTACAGGCAAGACACCAAAGAAACCGCTCTGTGGTGATGTGTTTGAAGCCTGTAAACATACATAGGAGAACCTAGTTTGAGTCCTACTTGCATCCCTTATGAAAAATAAGTACCAGAGAGCATTGTAAGCCCAGGTCAGATGACATGGGCAGAAAAGCACAAATAATGTTTCTCAACCCACTGCCTTGCCCAGACAGAAGAGCTGTGCAGAGCCGCCTCAGAGGCTGATCCAGTACAGATTGTCTCCCCAGGCGTAAAGACAACACAGCGCATCTCAGCAGGTGTATTTGTGCTCAGAAGTCACAAAACCTGGGTTTCCCCCCGATCCTCAAAATACCCAAGACCAGAAAAAAATCCTGCTGTATGATAAGGAATAACCGATCCTTTCTAAGGTTTCCTCTCACACAAAGAATGTATCAGGTAAGACTGCTTGTATACATAATAAGTATGTATGTGGGTATATAGAGGTATATACACATGGGAGAGGGAGAGGACAGCTTCTGACTTGACAGCCCAAAATTCCTCTAAGGTAGAAGGAAAAAAAAAGGCAATATTCCCAGTCTGAATTAGAGCGGGGAACAGACCCCACTGTATCACCATGCAGAGAGAACACCGGTCTATTAGATTACAGGCTACCCTTACAGGTGCCTCTCCCCTAGACATCTTTAATTGGAAATGTGTAAGTTTAGCCAAAGTCCAGAGTTATTAAATCATGATGCTTCAAGGAAAAAGCTCTTACCACCCTCAAGTTTTGCACTATGTATACTCCAAACTGCACACAAAATAACCACCTGTGAAAGCAGCCCTTGCTGAATTCAGGAATTAACGTGCGGCATATGAGAAATACAAGCAAGGATCATGGTTTCAGTAGGTCATAGGAACAAAGTACTGCAACATCAATTTGTTGGGCTTGTTTTGCTTTTAAAAGACCCAAAAAGAAAATAGGTTCTTTCCCTTTTATCATGCAGACAGCTACTGTAAACTTCTATGAAGAAATACTGCAAAAGCTGTTAATATTCCAACTCCTACGTCAGGTTAATACTTCAACACTACCAACGTAGCTGTTTTGGGAACCAGGGGGAGGAATCAAAGATGAAATGTGATTACAAACCTTTAACGTACTCCGGTTGCCAAGCTGGCAGTCAAGTAGCACTGGTTCATACTTTTTCATCAAAGTATCCCAGTTATGGTCACTAACAGTGAAACTGCTTTCGTAGCCTGAGGTGACAGAAGAACCAGCAGATGCTGCATCTGAGGAATCTGTAGAATATGAAAACGTTGCATCTGTATCTGACAGAGAGACAGTCTCACAATCATGTAGTTTATCATTCGCTGTGGTCTCATTTTCATGCTTCAAATTGTCACTGGGCCTAGAGAAGCAATGCAAAGCTCCTGAGTGCTCATGAGTTCTTGCTGTCTCTTCTAGCTCCTGTAGATTTCCTGCAATGCTGGCATGCAGAACACGCTCAGCTTCCTTGACGGTTGCCTTGCCTTCAGCACCACTTACTCCAGAGGCCGAGTTCAGGGAGAGCTGTATGAAGCTGAATCTTGAACTAAAGCTATCATGTGAACCAACAGAATGAGAAACAACTTCTCTGCTTGGATATTCACAGTTATTATTCACTTCTGTCTGATCCAAGGCATGCATCTTCTGGGGCTCACTCACTTTGGTGCTGTGGCCCATCTGCCGGGCACAGCATGCAGTAGAAGCATCTTTGCTTGTTGCTTCAGCAGGGTAAATCGGTATCATTGTGTTTTCTGATTGCGGATTCTTGTAACAAGAAAGATTTTTGCAGCTTCCCAGCATACTTCCAGTAGCACCCAACACCGTCACCCCATCAGCAGGGACTACAGCACTACTTGGAGTTGAATGGCAGTGTAAGAATTCAAAGTCCTTTTTGTATTGTCCACAGAGACAGCAGTTCTCAACGTCTTCGCAATGCTGCCTGCCATGTTTGAACTCTTCTGGGCTGAATGGCTTGCAGGCACCCAGGGACTGAAACTCGATCTGTCGCTGAGCTTCTGGCCTCATGTATCCAGGTCTTTTTGCCAGCTTCTTTTTACGAAGAGAGCCTGAAGGCATTGAGTACTCCGAACCATCTGCGGTGGGGGGATAAGAAAAAAAGTAATTAAGGCATTTCTGCAGTTTTCCAGAATTAACATATTGTAGCAGCTGAAAATAATTATTTCAGGAATTTCAGACAGCTCATCAGTTATCAGTTTCCATTTTGACTAAACAAAGACACAGACCATATTGCGGATAGAGGAGAAAAGGTGTTATCAGAGAACTCTGCGTGCATTCATTCGCTTTCTAAAGAGTCTGCACCAGCTTTTAAGTGAACTTCACTGACATAACTGTGCCCATCAGGATACAAGCCCATGTATGACGAGTCCCAGCCTCCCCTGCTTGAAGCAACGCTCTACAATTCTTCATTCTCAAATCGCAGAGACTTAATTAGTCGCAGCACAGAACTTCTTTAGTCTCTCTGATGCAGAACAATTTTCAGGCATACAAGCACATCTAGGATAGCACCGAACCTACATCAAAAACTTGAGAATGACTCACAATCTGTTGCTGTTCTCGTCCAGTTTCTTGATCATATTTGTTCTTCATTAACACAATCAAACATTTCAGATCCAGTTTATAGAATAGATGCAGCTCTTTAACAGTCTGTAGCTGCAAATCTGTTACTCTAAGATATTTTAGAAATCTTCATTTAGATTTACCATACTACCTGTTGTCCAAATAATAAGAATAGAAGTTTTGAGTGCAGGACCATCAGTCCTAGAAGACTAATACAACCATATGGTTGGAAGCATTATTGCAATATTAATGTCAATTAAAGAGGTCCCCTAAACAACGGCTCAATCTCCCCACATACACATTACGTGCACAGATGAAAAGATAAGACTGGCTGCTTTCAGAGTAGAATAGAAAGAACCAAGATTAAAAAAAAAAAAAAAAAAAAAAAAAAACAATACTAAAAGCAGAGGATTAAAATGTGGCATCTTATCTTTGTTTTCTGTATGTTTCTATACAAAAAATAGGTCATTTGAAAGAAGTCAGCTACATGAACAGGTTAAAAAAGAATTACAGGGTGACTACTTACAGTTTCTTATGGATTTACTGCTAGTCAAAAAGTATTCCATTCTTCTATCCTGCACACAATCAATGGGAATACAAGCTCTGCACCATCATCCATTTTGTATCACAAAAACATATTGAACTGGCTTATTTGCCAGAATCACACTTCAAAGGGACCTAGTGACTAGCTGAATTATGCCCTTGATTAGCTGCCTTCTATTCACTGAAACAGAATCAATTGCCAGAATCCCAGCTACTAGGATTATTCTGAGCACTGACACAGGGGCCTTCCAAAAGGCAACTTCTAGGATTTTTTTTCCCCCTATACAGTATTAATATTCACCTCCAATCACAACCCTTTGTCAATTTTTCATTGACGGACTTGCACATCCTCTAAACACCTTGGCAACTCCTAACAGAAGCTTCATACATACCTCATTAGAACAACATGTCATACAAACATTTATACCTGAAACTTCTCAGTTGAATTTTTCCAATATTCGTGGCATCTTCTCTAAGTGAGCTTCAATGAAAGCAATCTGAACATTTTGCAGATATTACAATACTGGCATCTCACTATGGCACTGCAGTTAAGTTTTTGTATTTTGCTTCCTATCACCATAAATTAGGATACCCCAGCTGTCTCTCGTTGTCTCTTTTGTAAGAGGAAAAAAAAATTCACAGAAATCAGAGAGAAAAAAAGGTCATAGAGTCCATCAGCCTGTCTACTATAAAAAGACAGTGAAATGCTCTACTGGGAGTAGTTTAATAGAAATTGTAACAAACAGAAACCACTCTTGAAGGGAATAAAAATTGAACAAAATGTTCTTTAGAATTTAATTATTTTATTTTATATACAAAATACAGTTGAGATTTGCCTTCAGCAGAAGAAATCTGTCATGCAGAAAAAAAGTCACTCTAAGACTGGATATATTTCATCACAGTTTACAAAGGCTAGTCACAGGCTTTGTCTGAAAAAAAAAAGTAGAAAAGGTTCTTCAGTTTAATTAAAATCAGTTTAAAATTGATCTCAGTAAATTACTATGAATTTCTAAGGCAAACAGATAATTACAGCTCTTTAAACACCACATTTAAACTAATGTAAGTAAGGTTTAAATTGTTAAATATTTGCATCACATGAACTAGATGCAATTTCCTTTGAGTTAAATTGGTACAATTCCATTACTCTGAATTAGCCCACCTGAAAACCCCATGTTTCTGCACTGCTCCCCATGGGCACAGGTAACCCTCCAGACAGAGGTTTGCCATCCAGCTCCATTATGGGCTCCAGATCTGCCTTCTGGTGAGTCCACCAGTCCAAGTCCATCACCTGGCTACACCACTGCCCAAATTACACAGTCCAGGATAGCAGTCCAAATCACGAGCAGTTCTGGGGATGCTACAAGGAGAGGGCTATTGGTCCTTAGTCAGTAAAGGGGCTAAGGCCCCAAGTTTCCCATTCCTGGGGTGCAGTCCTCTTCCTTAGGTCACAGAGCTTCCATGTCAAGTGTTGAAGCCCCACAGCCATGCAGAGGTCTTCCAAGACAGCCCAAACCACCAAGGATGCCACACAAAAATGGGTTTAGGGTCTACACAGGGCTTTTCAGTTGACCGCAGAGCTGGCCTTCCCCAAAAGAAGGGGAGGGAGGAGGCAGCCACAGCCAGAGTCTGGCCTCCACAGCCAGAGAGCAGCCACAGTCCCCTCAGCCACCACGAAACCCAGACAGGGCATTACCAGGGCTTGGGGTATACCAGTCCTGCCCTGTTTACCCATCTATCGTGCCCCTTTTTTTTGAAATTTAGAATCGCTTCAGTTGGTGTCATCACGCATCTCAAATTAGCCACAACTTCTAATCATTGCTTTCTACATCTAATGTCCAGACAAGGAAACTATATTGAACCAATGCAGCTAACTTGTAAAAAGGTCTCATTTTTCTTCATTATTCCCTCAGTTTTGTTTCAAGACCCTCAAATAACTGCTGAGTCCATGGACTTAGCCACAAGACTACTGAAATTGCACCTTAGAACACTGGAAAAGCATCTGGAAATAACTTTTAAAAATATGTAACATTTTAGTGCTACTGTTTGCATGAGACATGCACCTAGACAGAAAAGCCACAAATGCAAGAAAGGCCTTTCAATTGCAATACTACAACTCAACTTTTAAAAATATTCATCGTGATCCTACAAGATGCAATGTTTATTGTCATTCAAGTGTCTGATAATGTGCAAATAGCTTCAAATCCAAGATACAAAAGCCCAGCATGAACCTACTTGATTGCAACAGATCTTTCAGCACAGCAATCTTTCACGATGGCCAGCGTTTCCTAATGGGTAAGAGCTCAGAGTCAGAACACAGAATTAACAGGGTCTAACACCTGAAAACAACTCATGAGCAGCAAAGTCTCAGTTGCACCAGCAAAATGAAACAGGGAGAGATGAAGCCAAAGAGCATTTATCACTGATGAGAAGAGCACGTTTCTCTTGCACTCAACCTGAAGCTAAGGAACAGCAGAACAGTTACCTAATTTATTTTAGATAATGAATCTTCATTTTTAGCCACAAAAGTCACTGTTCAGTTTTTCGACCAAGTGCTCTAATACCATCTGTAGATGGATAGTCATAAGAATGTGAAGTGCTTATAAAGTCCACCAGGATTTTACAGATCAATACAAACTCTGCAGTAATTACCTCCCTGCCCCTGCTTTAAAACCCATGATGCAGAATACTTGCAAGCTCATTAAGCTCTCCCTGAAAATAAATGAGAAGTTATATATTCAGTTTTAAAAAGGCCTCAACTATCTGCACACACCTACATCAAACACCGTTGATTTTTATTAGAATAACAAATTCACCTTTAGAACATTTGCGTGGGCCAGCTGCAGTGTCTGAGGAAAAAATATTGGGTCACATTCAAAGCCAAATATCAAAGCACCACTCCAAGCCATTTCTGTAGTGCTGCTTCTCTTGAGGAAGCCCTAAAAACCTGCATTAAACTGTATGCAAACAAAGTAAGTGAAATGAAAATATGTATTATTTATAAAGGCACACACAAGCTTAACTTTTCTCGAGGATTAATTAATCTGACATGACAATAGCCAGGACCGTTCAGTTCCTTGGTCAGAAAAATAGGTAAAATGTTGTGGTTTCTAATTAGTTACCTTTACCTTGTTTGCTGAATTTCAAAAGACACCACAAAATATTCAAAATAAAGTGGCACCGATCTCAACATGACCTCTTTTAAAATAAACCTTTATCTTCTTTATGCATTATGCTTTCTAATAAAGTTACCTTTGAACACAGATTTTTGTAACTATTAAAACATGAAGGTCTCATCCAGCTTTTTCACCTTAATTATTGAATGTTAGCTATACTTTGATTTATATACCATTTTATGAAGCGTATCTATCAAAGACGAGCAATGGCTGAGCTATATTATATTTGTTCCCATTTACAAATGATTTCCTCACCAAGGGCTCCTATAATTTCGAAGCTCACATGCTGAGTTTAGTTATTCAGCTGCTAAATTTCCAAGATGTCACGTACAAAATATACTCTGAAGTCATTAAATGCTTGTTAGTTGTTATTCTTCATTAAAAACACTTCAAAGATTCATGCATTTTAGATGTCAGTGTCCTGCCTTTGCCACTGTTCAAATAATTGTATTTTTATTGACACACTCCCATAATACACATCATCCAGTTGTTACATTTGAGCCACTTTCCTCCTTAATGCAGCAATTCATTTCGAGCCATTTGATGAAATTGCGACACCCCTCTCTAGAGTAAGGACCACATTAGCTAGCTGATCACTACTTCCAACATGCCCATCAAGTGTTTTTCCCCCTTAAAAGAGCTTCAAACCTGGTTTTGTGTTGTTAACTCTAAGATAAAAAAAAAAAGATCTATTAACATGTACACTAATAAATTTCAAAATGCTTCCAAAGACAGTAACAATCACCTATTTAGTCAAAGGGGGATAACACAAACAGCCTTTTCATTAATTACGTATCTTAATTGTGTTCTATATTGCCACCTTCAAAACACAAGCACACGCCTGCATCCATCACTATTCAGCAGTGCATTGACTACAATACAAGCAGGCTTTTTTTTCCTCAAGCAAGCGCCTTGCTGAATCAAGGCCCATGCACCCGTATGCGAAAAGGCACAGAAATATGCATTTCTGACCTTTTTAAATTTAAAAAGGTAATAACTACCCAGCCTGTGAAAGCACGCAGTTGCACTGTGAAGGCCTATTTGATAACTAATCAACACCCTATGGCTGGCAACCTGAGATCCAAGGCTTGGCTATTATAGGAAATTGCATTCCTCCAAGTCGAATGTAAATTACACCATCTAACTCCACCACTGCAGCCTTCCAAGGAAGCTCATTGTGTTGGTCAGTAGAACAAGTGGACAAATTCACTCTAGAGCAGGCAGGTGACTCCTGGCTGGCTCAGTGAAGCAGGATCATTTAGATGGCACAATAGTGTTGAAAAATTACATTTCTGCTCTTCTCATAAGCGAGATTTCTGCTTTTATGCGGTCGGCTACTTCTACAGAAGTCCTGAGAAGGAGAAAATAAAAGGAAAGCCAGGGAAGCTCGAGACCTTTGCTATAAATTTCAGCATGGTCTCGCTACAGACACGCCTCACACATCTCTGCCCAGCACAGCCCCACGAGACTTGCAGCAGACCCCTGGTGGACAACCACATACCACAGGGGAAGCCACAGGAGGCTCTGGGAACACAATACCAGCACTGGGGGCCTTCACCACCATCAGTAACAGAAGGCACTACACTTCCCCACAAATAGGCAGCCCCAATTGGTTTAAAGCCTGTTCTTCACTCTTTTTACTTACAGTTAAATGACTAATTAATGCATCCACTTTTCAAAAGGGCAGAAGGACACAACAGTTGCAAACCTGAAGAGGGGAAGCACAACAGAGAAGCAATGCTTATCTCAGCAGTTGTTTGTTTTAATGGTTTGTTGTTGTTTTTCTTCCTGGACAGGGGGAAAAAAAACCTTTTGTTCACAATTTCAGTGCAAAGTTCTGTAGAGGCAGCCCATGCAAATGGCTCAGAGGGAGAGGACGTTCTTGTTCTTTCAGTCAAGATCTGGAAACGTTCAACTACTAGTCAAAAATTAGGGAGAGAGGATTTTGCATGAAGCTTAAAAGAAGAAACTGAAGTTTGGTAATGCCTTAAATTAATATGTCAGCAATACTTAATGGATTTGCAGTCATATCCCATAAAAGCATTTCACCGTACATATATGTAATTATGAAATTAGCACACAGCAGTCCTTTTTCAAGAATGGTCTAGTTAACACGCCACACTTCTCTTTCATCACTCTGTCTACTGAGTGACAGTGCAGATTCCCACCACTTCTGCTCAGTCAGATCATCTACAGCAAGACTCTAATATAAAACTCATCGGGGGGAAGAGCGAAGTGTGAGAGCACATTGACAGCAGTCAATTTCTAATTCAAGCACAGTTTCAGTGCTCCAGCTTGGAGATTTGAATTTTTAATTTCACCGAGAGAGCGGGATCCAAATTAAGCATCTGATGCACAGTCAGTCGGAAAGCAGAATTGAGTTTACTGAAATAGAAAGTAATTTTCTCTTAACAGCTCAGTAGTGATCACATATAATGAAAATAAAACAACATGGCAGTTGCTATATTGCCAAGGGTGAGGAGTCAGTATGCTTTTAACTTTACAATTTAATATCAAAGTCCCGTGACAAATGCTCCTCTCTCCTTTGTCCGCTGTAGGAAGTTTACCTCGCAGCCCCAGCCAGGCTGTCACGGCGCGATGTCAGCACTGTCTAAACAACAATGAAGACAGAATGAAGGTTCAGACATCAGGAAAGCCGAGCAACAACACTGGGCAGAAAGCACAGCAGCTCAGGATGCAGCTGAAATACAAGACAGTGCAAGAGTCACGTACACAGCCTGCAGTAACAGCAATGCATGGGACACGGAGCACACCTGTGGCAGAAGGGACACAAACTGCACTGTTCCCTCTCCCCGCTCTTCCCAGAAGAAAACCTTGTGGCTTTAAGCAAACCCCTGTGACTAAACGCTCCCACAAAATTTCTGTACTCAACTATTCCTCCTCTTTGCAGGACAATTGTGCAGACTGTGCTTTTGCTAGCTGACAAGAAATCTCCACTCTGCTGGGTGTACCACCGAGTACAGGCTGCAACGCTGCTCTCCTATCCTCCACAGATGGCTTCAGTTAATGCAAGACCTTGCTAAAGGCCAGCAGGTTATTCAGCATCATTGGTTTTCGGATGTTAGAAGCCAGCAAGGGGTCAGCCTCTGTGCTCCAGCAGGACGAGCATGGGTTCCCCGAGAGAACTACACCAGTAAGCAAGGCTGCACGCGATATCCCTTCTGAGGGTTTCTGCGAGGATATGCTTGACCTTTACAGCCCTTACCTGAGGCTGCAGGCAGACAAAATGGAAGATGGAAGCTTGCTTTATTCGGCCTGAGAGCACAGGGGTGAAGATAGCGGCTTTATCCTTTTCCTCCAAGACGAGGAGAAGACTAAAATGTTCAGGTGCAATTCTGAGAACGGTTTACAAAGGTGCCATGGAAGTACTGTAGCTAATATTGCTGAAACTGCAACAGAATACTAACCACAGGCATGCAGCACACAGCTGAGAAATCACAGCTCCTTCAGAATAAGACAAGACAGAAGTCACTCTGCCTTAAGTCAGGTATCTCAAAAAAAAAAAAAAAAAAAGTCAGGAAACAGAATTGTTTCTATATATAAAGCAACTGCATTGAATTACAGAAAAAAATGATGCCTCTGACAACACAGAACTGACCTATGTTGTTCCTGTGATATCAACAGCAGATCACGTTTAAGGAAGTGAATTGTAACACAGAAAAAAAAGAAGATAAGAAAAGCAGTACACCACCAAAAAGCCACATCAAAACCATGAAAAGCAGTCAAAGCTCTGTACAGTGACAAGTTCAGACACCACCACGGCTGTTATCAAGACCCTCTTTCATTTAGCCAAACGTGCTCCAACGTGCATTTTCTAGCACTAAGCCTGCATTTCCCAGCCAAGCAGGGAGCAACCCCTCCTTGGTGGTACCCAACAGCCATGCCACAAAGCCACAACTGAGTCCAAATGCAGATGTTTGGCACCACGGCCACAGACTAAAGATTTGCAGCAGCACCGAAATCCTGTCTTCACACAAAATTTAGAATTCATGACCGCTAGCAGCAAACAAGGATCGGTGGACATACTCGTGGCAGTCAGCCAGACCCCATGCTGAGGGAAGACACAATCGACACTGACAGCTCTACTCCAACTCTTTCACTTATTTTGCCTCCACCCCACGCTGCTGACACCAACACTACATCCTTTCTGCTGCTCCCACCACACCCAGCGTTCCTTTCCACCGACTTCCAATGCATTTCTCTTCTTGGTCCCCAACTAGCTTCTCACAAACCAACTGCTCATTTATCTTACACTAAGTGCAAAAGACTGTTGAACCAGACGCAATCCCAAACCTGTGTCTCTGACCTAACTGTACAGGTCCTACTTGCATACCATACAGCCCAGGGTGAAAACCCTCCACAAAGCTCCCAAGCAGTGTTCAGAGCCACAGAGAAGCACTCTTCCCCTACATCACTCCTCAATACCACCTCTTTGGTCCTTTCCAGTTTCCCCTCTGTCCTGACCCCAATATGCCCAAGCTCCCTAGGAGCAGGCCCCTCACAACAGCAGACAAGCACATCTCAATTTACCTCCAAAAATCCTCCCTGTGTGCGCTTCCAGCTCCTCCATACCACCCAATTCCTTTCCAGGTGAAAACCCCTCCTCCTTCCCACTCCCCCCAGCACAGCTGAGAAGTTTCTAGGTTTCTCCAAGTCCATTCAAAAGGAGCCCAACCCCACTTCACCTGTGACCACTGATTACATTGCTTGTCCCCAGGTGCCTGCCTTTTGGCCAGGAGGACTTCAGCCAGTCCTAAGGGCTCCTGTTACCTCTTTCCCAGCACACGTTTTGTGTGAGCACATAAACTAAATCCCACTTTAAAGGCACACTGGCTCCATTCATCCCGTTTGAGATCTTCTCAATGAAGACACTATTGTAAGAGCTTCTTTCCTGAGACAGTAAATCGCTGCAATTCACATCTAAGAAATCAAGACAATTACTTGCCGCAATTTCCTCTGACAGCCTCCCTGAGATAACATATGTTAGCCAATAATACAGGTTGCATTTATTAACATACACCATTCAACAAAACCATAGATTTTTGCCCGAAGCTTTTTTTTTTTTTTTTTTTAAATCTTTTCTGTCACACGTTATTTGCAATTCCTTCCTTAAGTATTCCTACTTAACTACAAGGCTACAGGATCCGCTACCTTTCATTGAACCCTACCTGTCTGCTCTCATTATCCAAGTAAGTTTAAGAATGGTATTTATCTGCAAAGAAATTGTGCCCTTTCATGAGATAGCTTGCAGATGTTTCTTGGGCACCAAAGAATCTGTATGATACTGTAATGAAGTGAAGTCTTAAGTGAAGTACTTCAAGTTAAAAAATGAGAAGTAAATGCAAACAAAAAAAAACAAAACAAAACAAAAAAAAACCAGGCTGACCATTGAAAGATATAAGAGGGAAATTGTCTTGAAGAAGTTAATGAAATTTTTCTGTTCAATCTATCCTCAATTCAGCTTAGCATTTTAGAAGGGATAAGAAGTGCTGATTGTACCATATGGTGCTAAACAGGCACACCTGAAACAATCTTCTTGGGTATCAAAATGCTTGGCAGGAAGAAAACAACAACTTTGAGTGCCATTCAAGTAGTAGTCCAGAATTAACATAGATCGTGCACATAACTCTATTTCCAATAAATTCAAGAAAAATTATTACAGGCTTTAGAAAACCCGAATTCTAGGACTTGGCGGGGTTCTCTGCAATGTAACCCACAGAGAGAGGCCCGTCCCCTTCAGATGCGAGGGCCAGGCCATGGGGCAGCGGAGATTTCTGCCCCTGCTGCTCTCAGCGTTGAGCAGGGTACCTCTGTTACACAGCCCTCTTGTACACGGCCTTGCTGTTATTAACGAGTAGCTGACAGAGCTGCCATAGCTTCCTTTTGGGGAAAGTTAAAGCATTGCAAGAGACATTTGATCTCCTCGGTCCCGAGGCACGGCATAATCTGAAGCATTACTTTGTGGTTAAAAGAGACCACGTGAGGAGTTAGCTGACCTACCCAGAGCACGCCCCAGACGGGGCTGATCACTTACACAGGACTCCTGAAAGACCTGGGGAGGGGAAACATTTCCACTGTAAAAACACACCTCAGGCTTTGCTCTTTCGGAACTCCTGTCTTTATTGAAAGGATCGCAGATCTGAAAAAAGCCATGTTTAGCCAGAACGTGAATATTCTCAAAACTACCAAACCTTGAAGTCTTGGGTCTCCCTGAGGCAGATCCTGCCAATGTTATTTCATGCCAAGTCTGCACAGCAAATTTTCATTGGAAACTTCAGGTTTAAGTTGAATTTTCACCACAAATTAGTAAAAATAAATAAATAAATAAACAAACTTCATATTTAAGTGACTCCTTCTTAACTTACCTATAATACAATTTGAGCCTGTCTACATTTTGTACTCCGAACTTAACAAGTCTATGCTAATCCATGATTCTGACACATGAAAGCATATTTATAAAGTGTGAAGAAAGCCCAGAAAGATAGTTCAGTGGAAGAAGATGTTCATTGACTGGCTCCCTTAGTGAAACAGGGCTACTTTTAAGCCAGAAGCCTTTTAAATCCTCTATTGACTACGGAAAGGACAACTCAAAGGATTCTGAAGTGACTTGCAAGAGCTCCACGACCTAAAAATCATCCTCTCCCTTCAGCCCCCAGTGAACAGGAACATCCTGCATGAGCAGCCTTACAAAAACAAAGAGGTGCCAATAAGACTGAGAGCGATGCTGAGAAGATGCATGGATTTTCATTCCTGTACAATAAAAGTGTCATAGTGCATTACTGAGCAAAAACATATGAAACGTCTTAAACTTAAATTACCTCAAGGTCTGAGTCATACGCAAGGGCTTCTGTATCAGAGAAAATCATGAAGACCGAACTAAGGACATCTTTAAGGTTAGAATGCCCTCTTTGGGTTTAAAGATATATTTGCAGCAAATTTCAGCAAATACAGCAATTTTATGCCAGAGGAAGGAAAGAAAATTAGAGAATGCCAAGTGCGCCACTCTCAAACTAGATTATAAATGACACCTGATTCACATCTACTAGCAACAATATTCCTAAGATGCTACATACCAATAGGAAAACTTCACCCCAAGGGCAGTCAAGCAGTGCAGCAGGCTGCCAAGAGAGGCTGACCAGCCCTTGGAGGCTTCCAGGGCCCAGGATAAAGCTCAGAGCAATCTGCTCTGGCCTCAGTCAGCCCTGCTTTGAACAGAAAGGTAGACCAGAGACCTGCCGAGTCCCTTCCAATCCAAACAATCCCGTGATATACCCCAGCTTTTAAAACAAGTCTTGGGATTTGCAGCATTCCACCTTTTTATCTATACACACATCAGTTCAAGCGTATCTTCTGTGATGATACATGCAACTCTGAAAGCAAGCAATTCATCCGATTTTACTTCACAAGGAAGTTAGTAAACAGCTTCATCACGTCCTGGAAGGCAGAAACAGCTGGCTTTCTACAAATAAAATTAAGGATAAAAGTTCAATACTTGGAATAAATAGGTTCTTAACCAGCTTTTAAGCATTCAATACACACACAGAAATCACAAGCTTCAGTGATAGCCAGTGCCTTAAGAAAGACAGACACAATAAGGCATAACATAAAAACTCCTACTGCTCCACAGTAGCAGACCTCTAGTAGTTAGCTGGTGATTAAATGATGCTCATGAGCATCACTTAAATGTCACTTTGATCTACTGCAGTTATTTCACAAAATGTTTATTGCCAAGACTTTTTATTGGCTGTACAAACATCTGAAAGCACATCTCTCAAGGCATCATTCAGTTTGCTATATTAAAAATTATTTTGATACCTTTTCTTAGTCTGCTTTCCAACGGGCAGACAAGAGGGGGCCATCTGCTAGACTGCAGCTGTCTGAAGACACTGGCCTTTGAAAAACCTAATCCCTGACATGGTTCCAAGGGCATTACACAAAAAAAAAAAAAAAGAGTAGCCCCCTTTGAGCACCTGCCACAAAACCACTCTCCCTCACAAAGGACCTGGAGGAGGACAATCACCCAGGGACCACCACCTCTACCCTACCCAGTCCACAAAGTCTAACCACAACACGGGCATGGAAGAAGGCAAACCTGAATGCTCTGCCTCACACCTGTACCAGGCACCCATAACCAGCGACACGGGTGTATATGACTGATATAACTGAGTGCACAAACACCCAGATATTTTTCTGTCTCCTTTTCTTGGTTTCATTTACTCCTTGGTTTCTTCCCTTTACTTCTTGGTTTTCCGGGGCTGGTCTCTTTCTTCTTACACCACTGTTCAGTGCTGGTGTTTACAACACATACACAGGCCGCCGCACAAAATTCCTTAGAGCAGCCTTACATGTAAGGTGTCCTCTGTAGTGTCTTTACCTCACCTATTTGCTCTTTTTTTTTTTTTTTTTCCTTTTTCCTATTATCATTATTATTATTCCCTGCTTGCTCTCTGCATTTTAACCCTCCTTTTTCGAGCTTTTCTGGTACTTTCTATCATGGTTTTCAAGCCATTAGAGGGCATTTTTAGAATGCACAACTGTTCCAAAGCAGAGGCCTGGAAGACAGACAGCAACCCCACGCACTCCTCACACGGCTTGCACTGAACACTCATACTGGCTTTTTTTAAACCACAGCCACTCTGAATTTGCTACGGCCACAGACTTCCAACTTAATGCCTGGCCAAAGCACACAGAGCTTCACTAAGACTTGGCAGCACAGAAAGCAGTAACGCAAATGAGTGTGTGCAGACCCAGTTGAAAGGCTGGAGCCCTCATCAAGAGCATCGGTGCCACCCCAAACTCACCAGAAACACAGTGAAAATGTTGCTACACACCGTTATCACTAGTAAGAACACAGGTCAGGAAAATTCCCTATCTGCTAAAAGAACAAATAAAGCTATTAGGGCTCGCTGCATACAATGTGAGAAGCAGGAGCTGGGCTTTCCTTACCTCAGAGCAATCTGAGACCACCCAACCAGTGAGCTATTTCCCCCTCCTGTCCTCGTTTGCCCAGGAAGCCAGCAAACAGCCTTTTACACTGCTCCATTACCTGGAGCAGCCCTTCTCATGGCCACAGCTGTACAAGGCTCAGACCACAAACACGTGAACACTACAGCAGCTGCCTTGCCACAGCCACGTTCAGATTTCCCAGGGAAAGGAAACGCAACACCCGTTGATTATTAACTAGTTTGACACGCAAAGCCACGCTGAGGAACAGCAGCCCCCTCTCCCACATCACCTGGGTCTCCACAGGCTTTTTGCAAGAGGAAGCACCTGCACCTCCATCAAGTGCATGAAATTCAATCTCGCCACTGCCTCAGCAACTGTCCACAGCCAAAACCCTACGAGAAGGGAAAGCTCTTGTCCCCAGAGCTATGCTTCCCAACACCTATGAGAAAACAAGCCACTCCTGATAAGATCATCTGAGCCCTCCCAATGAAAAGTCAGGTACTTTACAGGGCTGAGACACCTGGAATTCCCACAAAGAGATTCAGTGATAACCATTCCTTGGAGCCCTGGGAAGTTTTAGTGAGGTAATATATTTGTGTGTAGGAAGGGGAACAACCAGACCATAAAAAGTAGACAGCTACAATCTAAGAAAAAATAACCCTACAGCTATAACCTTTTGGCTTTGTAAGTGGTCTCTGCCAGCACCATTCCAGGTGTCTGCGTATCTGCAACAGTGATAATCCATAAAACTAAGCTGATTTACCAGTGGAAAGGATACTTACCAACATATCGTCTAAGATGAGTAACAAAATATTTTCAGTATCCCACTAAAGCAGCAAGGAAGTGGCTTATTAAGAAGAAGAAAAAAAAAAAAAGTTTCTTCTTTTCCCAAGCTCTCTGAAGACCTTACAGCTTTCCAAAAACAAAATGAAAGGACCCTACGAATGGTTTCCTTCAGTGCCCAAAACACACTTATTAGACCCAAAGGCACAGCTGCCAATAAATTCAGAAACGAGGCCATCTAGGTGAGCTAAGCCAGGGTCTGCTCTGCTCACCCCATCAATCAACAAAGCCACGAAGCTCCTGTCAAACTTCATTATGTACAGGCACATTGAAAACATCACTACTATTTGACTCTACTTTCCCATTAACATTATAAAGAATTCAGCAAGGCATTGAAAAGCGACACCAATGCCACATGCCCCTTTTAATGCCAGCTTGCAAAACAGTTCAGAAGATCTGATTACACCAACTCCCACTTCCTGACTTGTCCATAGATACTACACCTTTCATCCTTATTAAGTTTTACGATACTCACCACCAACCTCCTGACTTTTCCACTCCGCAGGTTGCCTCCAAGTTGCTCTAAGAGATTTTCCTCTGTCATGTTTTCCTGCTCTGCTGACCTCTCACCCTAGCAAAAGAACCCTTTCAGCCAGCGCCCGCTAAATCCCTCTAAGCAGCCAATTCTGCTGCCATTGCAGAGAACAGGGAACGGTGGAAGATAATTTCACATATATCCCATTCATTCTGCTCTTAGTTTCAAGTATCCACTTCTCCCATGCAGTTCTTTCACACGAAGATTTTATCATCTGAGCATGTGTACACATACCTTCCTTAGCAAATTACTGTGCCACTTGCAGTTCTGACTTGTGCGGTATTTGATCTGATCTAGAAGTGCAGGTAATGCATATACCTTTGAAATGGAGCTAGCTAAGCACTATTAAAAAAAATGCATTTTCCCCTTTTCAGCCCTAATTCTGAGAACACAACTGTTTATGCAGCAAATACTGACTGTTTTGATGTGAAATCTAAATGTTTTCAAGCTCAGTGTGCCTAGGTGTTGTTACAAATAAACATATTGAGAGAAGGCAAAAAGAGCAGAGTAACTATGTAATCTCCTCTGACATCAGGGTCCTGCAACAAACAAACATTTGTAAGACAGCAAGAAAGGAAGGAAAGAGAGGAGGGAGCGGGAAAGAATAGAAAGCACCACCAATCATTAGGCAACAGGGTCCCTGTTAGTAATTTATCATATAGGGATAATTAGAGGTGTGCATGTTGGAAGGAAGCAGGGCTGTTAAACGAGGGAGGGTCTGAAATAAAGACTGCAGTACTGTACTGTAAGCAGATGCAGTACGTCACACAAAGGGGAGATGGAATCCAAATTCGGCGTGCCCCAAAGGAATCACAAAGAACAAAGAAACCATACTTGAGGCACGCACATGATCTCACTGCTGTCTGCAGACTTTAGATTAGTCATTAAGCCACTTTACTTTCGCAGCATCAATAAACAGGGAAATAACTCCACGTCAATAGCTAATTCAAGTTTCATACAGCAAACCTGCATTTTACAAAGTATGTCAATAGCTGATCTCTGCTTCCACAGCATCAGTAGCTAGGAGGCTCAGAGAAGAAATGTCTCTCCCCAAAATCATATTTCAGGTGAGAAGTTAATGGGATCTTTTAGCCTATATGCTAAAAGGGGGGGGGGGGGGGAAACTTTAATGGAGTGCTAAATAGTTAACATAACCCAGAATTAAGTAAACAGCTCCAAATAAGGATACTACAGTACTTAACATAGGCGCAGTAGCCTTTGTTCAGTGCCAGAGAGCCAAGTTTTTCCTCGTGTGACTGCTGATTTACAAAGGGCACATTCATCCCTCATACATAAGGGTTTTGCAGCAGTTTTCCTTCAAGAATATTGAATAGTATTACAACATACCCTGGGCTCAATCCTAATCTAAGTGACACAGCATGAAAGGGCTGCTCTCTGTAAAAAGACACAACATGCTAAGGATGAACTTGGAAATCACTATGGCAACTCCACAGGTTCCTCTCTGTTTACCTTTAAGCCCGATACTCCAAAGGTGGTGTGAAAAGCTGTTTTCACACGAGTTGTTCATATGTATTACGTCCAAAACCAGGAAAGGCTGCAGACTGTCTGCCGCTCAATTAGGAAGAACGTTTGCTCGAGGAAGCCAAATGCTGAAATGAAAAAATCATAACTCCTGATGAGCGCTCAGGAGGTGCTGCACACTCCAGTAGATCTCATTTGAAAGGTCAGGTAGTTCAGTAGCTGTAGGAGGCCCAAGTTATGGTGAGCAAAAAAAAAAAACCTAACCAAGTGTGCCTAATTTGCGAACAAAGTCGGAATTAACCTTTAGGGTTCTTTGCTTTAGTGAGTACAAAACATTGTTTGCAGTGCTTTCTGTCTTTCCGTTCTTTACAATTAAATTATACTGGTGCTAATAAATCCTCTTTTCTTACATGACCCCACTACAATTCCAGAAGCAGCAGCTTAGGCCCAAACTTTTGACTTCATTTTACTTGAAGAGAACAAAGGCTGATTTATCTGAATTTAAAGAGGGAGGAAGCCAGTGGCAATATAGTACTTGGTCTGTGACCACACTTCCATGCTGCTGGATAAGTTAGTAGTATAGCATACAAGAACAGGTTATTTTGACTGTCCAGTCTTGAAGAACTGTAGAGAAAATTTATAACTTTTACAGTATAAACACTGGGAAGTAAGAAAAAAAAAAGACATAGATGGACATAGTTTTAATCTCAAATGTACAAAATATCAGGGGGTTCACATTCCCTCACCCCACATTTTAGGAGACCACAAACCTCTAAATTCAACTGTTTTTATTTTTAAACCACATATTTAATTTAAACATCCTTCCTCTCAGTTTCTTAAGTGCCCAGAAACCATATCAATGGAAAAAAGATCTACTAAAACTTCAGCCTTAAAGCACTGTTAATCTCTTCCTAGAAGAAACTACAACTTTATCTTCAGCAATGAAATGGGGGAACAGCAATGCAACGCAATTAAAGGGACTTACCACTTAAACAACATGAAAGTTTTAATAAAGTAGAACTCCCATTTTCGAGTTACTGTAAGGCCAATTGCAAATTAGAAAGTAAATGATTAAACACAAAAGGACAAAAACAGAAATAATGAATCACAACATACTGTGTTCATTTCTTTGAAAACTCTAATTTACTTTTAATTGTCAGCAGTGCTTGCTGGTGTATGTTCTGTAGTATATTTTGCAGCAGCCTTTATAACACAGGCACTTCACTGCAGAGCTCTTAACTCACTATTCAGAAGCATAGCAGAAAGTTACTCAACCGCTTGTACACAAAGATTAGTGTGGATTACCAAACCATGAATGAGCTGCTTTCCACTGAAACGTTGGCACGGCCAACCAACATGTTTGCAGAAAGTTTCACTAGGCTACCAGCCCTTGCAGAACCGCACATCCGAAAAACCAGAAAGGCAGCTGACACACCCCAAGAGCAATCCGCCTTTCTTCCTGAGCTCTCCTGGGAAAGGTGAAATGTATTTTTTTCCAGCATTTCCCCACGGCTCCAGCCCTTCGCCAGCACCGGCGTGGGTAACGCGGGCAGCGCTCGCTCAGCCTGACAGCTTCCTGCCGGCTGCTGCTCGGAGGGAGGAGGTGACGAGCGGCTCACCTCTGCTAGAAACCTCACTTTTAACACTCGGTTACTCACATACTCGCAGACACATGAAGCTGGCTTCTCTGTGAAGATGGCAGTTTCCTTTTCGTCCTTTAAAGTGAGTTAGGACAGACGTGACTGTTGACTTCTGAGAGAACAGTTACTTCCCTCTTTACAGGCAGTGAGTTAAAATACATATATACAAACACTTACACACACATGCATGTCTTTACAGCAATATAACTCCTTCCACGCCAGCAGAGGCGAAATTACACAGTTGTCAGCGTTTAACAACACTGAAGGCTACCTCAGCGCTGTAACAAAGTTCCCTAGGCAACACTGGCTGCGCTGACCCTCCCTGCGAAACGAACGAACGCTAAAAGCCGGCTGGGGCCTAGAGGACCAAAAATCAAAACTTTAAATAAATAAATAAATAAATAAATAGATGGAAAGCAACAACAGCGGCTTGGCTCCGGGAAGCGGATCGCTCCTCATGCTGCAGCCCTGACCCCTTCCCAGCCCCACGCAACCCCCCCGACCCCAATCCAACCGGCACCGCTCGGGGCTCTCGCAGAACCCCTAAAACCCCTAAAACCCACCCCAAACCCACCCCAGACCCCGGATCCCCTCGGGTAGGAGCCGCCGGCTGCCGGCCGGGCCCCCCCGGGGCTCTGCCACCCGCTCACCTGGGCTCGCCGCCCCCTTCCCACCGCGGCGCCGCCTGTCGGTGCCGCCGTGCCGGGGCTGCGGCCGCCACATGCCGCCCCCGGCCGGGCACCCCCCGCCCTGCTCCGAGCCGGGCGGAAAGCGGCGGCCACGGCCCCTCCCCTGCCGGGGAGCCCCGGCCCCGGCCCCGCCGCCGCTGCCCCTCCTCCGGCCCGGCCTCCAGCGGCCGCCCCGGGGCGCTGGGAGCACGGCGGGGCCCCGCCGCCATGGCCGCAGGGGCAGGCAGGGGGGCCGCGGCCCAGCGCTGAGGGGGCGGCCTCGGCTGCTCGGGCGGAGTGGGAGCGCCCACGAGGCTAATTTCTGCCGAAATCCCTTCCCCGGTTTTGTGTTGTAGATAGTGCAGCCCTCCATCATTTCTCTTCCCTTCCCTGGTTAACACAGTCCTCCACCATTTATGAAGTATCTTCGCTCCCCTAGTTAACGCATGCATCACATCTTGCTCTCACTGTATTTCTAAACTCACAGTTTTTATTTCTTTTGATAGCCATAATTATGAGCTGTATATAGACTTAGGACTATCCGCTGACTATGGCTTGGCACCAAGTCTGCTAGAATAATGCCTGCTTCAGTCACGTATCACCACATCCTCTGTGCTCACCCTGTGCACGGAATCAGCATTTTTCAAGATACCCTTCCACCCTCATCTTCACAACACACTTCCCTTTTCAAAACCATTAAATACTATTATAAATTAAATATACCACTTTGTGTACTGAGACGTTTTCACATCATTCAGAAAATTTGCTACAAAAAAAAGCCTGGTAAGTTTAGTTAACAGCTGACAGACTACTGACATTCTTGGGTTTCAGTCCGGTTATTAAGAAACACAGGACATGCTAAGGGAGATTTGACCTCATATTCCAGCCCGTGCCCTTCCTGACTTGTGAGAGAAAATAATGAGCAGCTGCGCCTCACGTGCCAAAAATAGCCACACATCCTTCTTTCTTCAAGTTTGCCGTGCTGCTGCTGATTCAGATGATGTCAGCTTATATCAGCCCCAGCTCCCATCACCCAGAGATAAATTTGTTGGAAGAGAACAGCTGTACTGGTGCAGACAAAGGGCTCAGCCAGCACAGCCTTGCCTCCAACTCGAGCCCACGGCAGCTGCCTCGAGAGAAGGAACAAGGCAAGCACACACAGCTCTTTGGACTCTCCCACCCTCTGAGCAATGTCAGCTTAGGGGTTTCCTCTGCTCAGTTCCTTTTGTTGAGTCAGTAACTTGCAGTGGGTCACACCATCTCCCTGTTGCTTGTCCAACCTCCTTTGAACCCACTTTGGTTTTGGTGTCCACAGCATCCTCCGGTGAGGGCTTCCCCGGCTCTCCCCCCACTGTGCGTGGCACCAGCTCTTGATGTTTGGTTTGAGCCTGGCTGAGGCTAGCTTCCTTTGACAGCTGCCAGGTTTTTATGCTTGAAGAAACAGATTTTTCCCAAACTGTCCATGCCTCCGATGCTTTTCATATGTGTCATCACATCACGTGATCCATTTTACAAACTGCCTGGTGCAAAACTACCCAGACCTGCCGTGTACAGAAACCTCTCCGTACCTTGGAGTGTCTTTGTTGCCCACCTCTAAGCCTTTTCTATTACTGCTTTTTGGGGATGAGGATGCAGATTAGCCATGGATTTCTACAGTGGTGGCATCTTTGTGTTTCCTGTTGTATTCTGTGTTCCTTTACCAAAAGTTCATAACATTTGTTATCTTTTTTCTGATTCTTGCCAAACACTTAGCTAATATTTTCTGATATTGTACTGGTCCCTCATTTCCTTCTCAGTGATCGTGATCATCTCATAACTTTTCATCTTATACGAGAAGCTAGGATTGTTCTTACCAGTAGATACCAATTCAGTTCATACATGGTGAATTTCATCTGTTGTTTGATTGCCCGCTCATTCAGCCTCACAAGTTCCTTCTGCAGTTCTTTGCAGTCAGCCCTTGTTCATACTACCACAGATAACTCACTATCATCAGCAGACTTGCTTCAGCAGCTCATATGTAGAACATTGGATGTTCCAGAGGAGCTAATCTGTCCAAAGCTACCAAAAGGTAGCTGTTCTACAAGTTAATAAAAATTTACAAGTTAATAAAAATCATGGCATGATCTGTTCTCGACAGAAGCCCCTTCTAGTGAGTTTTTTCACTTCTACTCTGAACCTACTCCAAGAATTAAAGTGTAACGTAAACTTCAACACTTCACCTGAAGTGGCTTTGCCTTACCTCATGCGTGCCTATATCAATAGATATAATTAAGTAAACAAAATACACCATATTAGAATACGAAGCAGACTAATTCATTAGCTGGGTACATAATCACCAGTATTTGCCTAGTAGAGAGAACACGGCAATCTATTATTTTTAAAAATGAGCAGCTTTCCAACAAACACCCTTGTTCAAATGTCCAGCTATCAGAAAGGGCTTGGAGAGAGATGGCAGGTAGGTTCCACAGAAGACTTTAAGCATAACCAGAGAAAAAGGTACAGGAGGCAGACAGACTTCTGAAGCCTATACTAGTAGCTGAGAACAGTATTTTGGTTTTTAATGCTCTTTAAATTGTACCCTTTAGGGAAGGTCTAATCCAAATGTTTGGATGAGACATTCAGAGCTTACAAAAGAAGCTTCCTACCTACAGTTTAGCCCTGATGAGCTTACAGGTGGTACTCAGGTGTTTAGTAAGATGGGTGCTGCAAGAAATTGCACAGAAGAGCATACTTATCAGTGGATAAGCTGCCCAAAGAAATGGTCTTGCCTGTTCCCCCTGCTAGCATTTCTCCATTTGTGCCTCCCTTCCCTTCCCTTCCCTTCCCTTCCCTTCCCTTCCCTTCCCTTCCCTTCCCTTCCCTTCCCTTCCCTTCCCTTCCCTTCCCTTCCCTTCCCTTCCCTTCCCTTCCCTTCCCTTCCCTTCCCTTCCCTTCCCTTCCCTTCCCTTCCCTTCCCTTCCCTTCCCTTCCCTTCCCCTCCCTTCCCCCTGCTACTGTCTGCTGTGTGCTGGCAAGAGCATTTGTCTAGCTGTACAGTAAACTGGGAACAGATGTGGATTTAAACCTTTTTTTTTTTTTTTCCACCAAAAGCCTTTCTCCAGTTGAAGGTGCCTGTGAAGCTACAGCAGTAGATGCTGCACCAGAAATCCTGACAAATTTTAACAATCACTCCTGTGTAGTGAGTGCAGTGCTGCTGCCTCTGTCCTTCCCAGACCACTTCCTGAGCTCTTGTGCCAGCTCAGAATTGCCCTCTCTGCTTCCTATTCCTTCTCTCAGCCTCTCTGATTCTCATCGTCTCCACATGGCTGCTTCTTTGTATGGTACCTTCGCATCAAATTGACATCAGTGTATGAGAACTCCCCTCTGCACCTGCTGCCATCATGAACAGATTTCCTGTAGCTCTGTCCTTTATGACCTCTGTTTCGTCTCATAGCTCAGCTGCAAACTCTCCTTTTCTTCTTCTTGCATTCATCCTTGTGGTGTTTTTTTTTCTTCACCCAATCACTGCTATACCAGAGACCTTCTCTATTTCAGTGGTAAATAACGTATTCACCAAAACATGCTACTGAAGAAAAGGCAGCTCTATTTGCAAATTCAAGTCAAATTAAGGGGAAAAAAAAAAAAAAGGTTTGCCTATGCCTAGCATAAAAATGAGGAAAGCCCAGAAACGTTAGAGCTGCCTATGCCTAGCATAAAAATGAGAAAAGCCCAGAAACGTTAGAGCTACTTGTTTTGATTTTTCAGGATCAAGACATCCTGATTTTTCTTAAGCTAGGTTCACAGATGGCACGTTTGCTGCCCTCTGCATAAGCCAGAACCCAATGGTTACCTTCCATGGCGTGATCCTGCCAGAGCCACAACCTCTGAGCTGCTTCCTTTACATCCCTGCACCCTCGTGACTCAGCTTGACACCACTTCTTCCCCCTCAGCAACATCCTTTACATGGAAAGCTAACTCTTTCTGCCGTGCTTCATATCACAGAATCACAGAATTTCTAGGTTGGAAGAGACCTCAAGATCATTGAGTCCAACCTCTGACCTAACACTAACCAGTCCTCCACTAAACCATATCCCTAAGCTCTACATCTAAACGTCTTTTAAAGACACCCAGGGATGGTGACTCCACCACTTCCCTGGGCAGCCTGTTCCAGTGCCTCACAACCCTTTCGGTAAAGAAGTTCTTCCTAAGATCCAACCTAAAACTCCCCTGGCTCAACTTAAACCCATTCCCCCTCGTCCTGTCACCAGGCACGTGGGAGAACAGGCCAACCCCCACCTCGCTACAGCCTCCCTTGAGGTACCTAAAAAGAGCGATAAGGTCACCCCTGAGCCTCCTCTTCTCCAGGCTGAACAAGCCCAGCTCCCTCAGCCGCTCCTCGTAGGACTTGTTCTCCAGGCCCCTCACCAGCTTCGTCGCCCTTCTCTGGACTCGCTTGAGGACTTTGATGTCCTTCTTGTAGCGAGGGGCCCAAAACTGAACACAGTACTCAACTGAACACAGTATTCATTTTCATGAGTACTCATTTATATGAGTACTGAACACAGTATTCATTTTCATGTCCAAAACTAGAAGAACTGATTTCACTTTCAGTGCTGAAGTTCACTACCAAAAGTGTTTTTTCTGCCCCCTCCCCCCAAAAAAACAGTACAATTAAGTGCATTTTGGGTTTATCTGAAATGAACTTCAAATTATATGTATTTTTAGCTCATCCACTGATCTGAAGCATAATTTTTTGCACAGCTTTAATCCGTGTTTAGCTCAGATATGAGCTAAATATGCCCTACCCAAAATGAGATGTTTTCTATTTGATTATGCATTAGTTAACTCTGCAGGTACTTGCAGTAACTCTGGAACATGCTTTGTGATGAGATTTGCATAAAGATAATTTTCATAACAAATAAATAAATAAATAGAATCAAGGTGCTTAATGCAAAAAACAAAAGTCCCAGTTATTAAACCACAGAACTCCTGGAGACTTCAGCAAAGCCAGGATATTAAAAACAAAAAAAAAACAAAAACAAAAACAAAAAAAAAAATCAGATTTTTTTAAGACCAATCCATGAAAATCCAAAAGAAACTTGTAGGACTTTAATGTTATTTTTGTTACAAGTGATTACATTTCAGTTTCCAAAATCTTCTTTTTCGTCGTTCATCTACAGCTGTAAGGGAGCAGCTGCTGGTTGTCTTTCCTGGCATCATTTTCTGAGTCTTTTCCAAAGACAGTGACTCGACTGTACAGGATTTTTTCTGGTGTCAGGGTAGACTTCAAAACAAGACTAAGGCTGATAGCGCATTACCAGTCAGTTCAAAATATTTATGGGATTAAGAGCCATGTATTATAGATAACTCAAAAATGTTTTAAGCCCTAATCTGGCGGATATACAAATCAAAAGAGTTAAGCCTTTGACTGTTTATTTTGACCAAATGCCTTCCTATAAATTTAAATTATTACGAGAAAAGAGTTACTTTCCCTAAAGGCACCTGATCAGTAGCCAGAAAAATGAGGATTCATATTGCTGTACTCTAGGCTTCAAAAATGGATTTCAGGGACCTTCTGTCCATAGTACAGTACAGACAATAAATAACCAACCATTGCTGCATTCACCTTTTTACATCTGGATATACAATTATTTTCTATTGAACTGTCATTATTAGGTGGTTGGTTTTTTGTTTGGTGCTGTTTTGTTTTGTTTTGTTGGTTGGTTGTTTTGGTTTGTTTTACAGCAATGTATAATTGGATTTGAACTTGCTATTATTTCACTGTAGCATTCGTTTTAATAGACCTTATACATGTAGATGATGCATTCCCCTTTAAATAGTGCCTCAGCACTATCACTCAGTCACAGAAAGGTTTCCGAAAGCTGCACAGGACAGCAGGGTCTCAGCAGAGGTGGAAGGAGCCAGGAGCTGGGCAAGAGGTGAGGGAAAGAGTTCAGAGGGGGAGCTGGCATAGGTTCCTCTTGTGGGAGCATCAGGGCATAGGGGCTGGCTAAAGCTGTGTGGGAGCATCCAAAATGCGCTCACACCTGGGTAGCTGCATACATACTCTCCTGTAATCGACTGGGCATGCTGGTGGGATTTCTGAGGAGATCAGTACTTCCCATGGCTGAGCTTCTGGTATCACAGAGCAATGATCCTGCCACTTGCACGCAGCCGGTCAACGCAGCTGCTGTGCCTGAAGGGACAGCAGGCACTGGAGGGTGAGCATCCTGGATTGTACCCATGCGGTACCCAGGTACCCAGCTGTGAAGAGCATACTAACATTTCAGCTTTGTCATCAAGCTCCCGATGCCTTTGTTTTCCCCATTCACATGCCAATATGCCTTATGTGTGTAGGAGCATTTAAACGATTTAAGCAAAAATACGTGATATTAAAGGTGCAGATGTGTAAAGCAACACAAGACACATCTTCCCTACCAGACAAGGACCTGAATGCCAGAAATGCAATGAGTACAAGTGCAGGACTACGGAGAGGTGATTGAAAGCCCAGTGTAATTTGTCTCTAGCTGGGTGACATAGTCTGGCTTCAAATCCAACCTGAAGCACTTGATCCATGTATGACTGTACCAAGGCCATCCTTACACCAGAGGCTGCAGGTTATCCTCTGGCTGAACATGACTATGTTAGCAATAACTGCAATTTTTAATTTATTTTTTTATTTTTTATTTTTTGCTGCTCTGCCTTTCAGGAAACTCACTGAAAGAGAAGGATTGAAGGGCTTTGTACAGGGAGCACAGGCAGTGCCTAACTGTGAGCTTGTGGCATATCCAGCAGACTCCTGGATGCAAGATTGGCATATATTTAGTCTTTCCCTCTGCCCAGAGGAGAAGGGAGGCACAATTCTGGCATCTAACATGCTATAAGTGACCACGTTTAAGCAGTCAAATCCCACCCTGGGATTTTACCCCAATAGCAGTGTTTATACCCCTGGTGATGAAGACTAATATCTTCTTCTTCTATCTAAATAAAGTGAACTCTACAGCTGCTGATGAAAGGCCTTTTTTACTAGTTCTTGACTTACTTCTGTGAGTCTTTGATGTGCTGTCAGAAAACCCTTCAGTGCGCTTTTTAAGTGGGAACACTCCAGCAGGACACGTATTCCAGCAATGGTTTCATGTAGGGCTTTTGATCCCTACCCACTTCTCACCAATTGTGTATCCAAAGATGGTCAACACCTTATCTTCCACCACACTGGGAGCTCCTACTGAGTTGCTTCTCAGTTTTGACCTTTCTAAAGTGTTTCAGAGTCACTGCTTACCCTCCAAAACTCACCTCCTGTAAGTACAGCCTGTATTCCTTCTCTTCAGGTATTTAATTTAGCAAGGGATCTTAGAGCTGCACTGAGACATCACTTGCCTGGATGGGCTCCCTGCCGAGCGGACCGGGCCACTCTGTGTGATTCTTATTCTCATCATTATTTGCTACTTGGCAAGTGTTTTCACTATCCAGTTTCTCAGCAGAAATGTTATGTTTACTCTCAGATATTGATAAAAACTTTGAATAGCACTAAGTGTCACACTGCACCATGCAGACTCTCATTCTTTAATATTTCTCCTTGGACAGCTGCATTTTTTCAATTCCCTAGATCTCCCACTTTCTCATTCCTTGTCCTCACCGGCAGATGGAAGAGCTACATCAAGAAACAAGCCCATCCCATCACCAAGACTCTGCCTAAAATCCCCAAAACAATACCGTTAGGTCTCCCTGACTGCTGACTTCACATCCTCACTACTCAGCACTTGCCCGAGAATGTGCTGTGGGCGGTGTAGCAGGCATCCAGACATTTCTGAGGCAACAGGAAAAAACACATTCTCTTCTGTGACCTCCATGCGCCTTGTTGGTCACAGGTATTTTTCTGACTGGGCTAAACCAAGAGCCAGTCCTGCTAGCAGAGCTGTTGTTTCTGCCTGATTAGAATCGTAAAGGAAATATTTTTTGGTCGGTGGTACAAACCACACGTAACAATTCTGGGAAACCTGCTTGTTGAAAATAGATCTTTGCTTTTTAAGAAATAAACGATATGAATTAAAAAATCCTCCTCATTTTGTTCACAAATTCAGGAAATGCCATGAGATGACACAAAGATTGTCACTTGTTAATGCCTGGAAATAGGAAAGCTGGTTCCATTTCAGACGCCATCAGATAACACCTTTGCCAGAGGATGTTATTACAGTTTTAGGCTAAATATATAATATAAATAACCTGTCTTCTGCAGTACAAAAAAATGTCTACTGGCTGGAAGCAATTATTGTGAGATAATACATGGAAGTCTGCCAGCGGGGCTTGTTAGGTTTTCAAACTCCATATTTATAATATACATTAATGCACAGCACTATCTCCTAGCACCGCCAAGGTCCAGCCCTATCACTGTATTTATGAACCTAATTTATGTATCACTGGTAAAATAATAGGGCTCAAGTAAACCATGCAGTGAACTAATCTAAACCAAACCCTTAGAAGGGATTCATTTCCATTCAGGAAATACACAACACCTTTAAATGGATCGCTTTCCATGGGAGTGAATTATTATTCCAATTATTTGGCCAGCTTTATAACTTGCCAGTGGCTCAGTGCCAGCATTTGGCTTAATAGGCTAATAAAAAAATTGATTACCAAAGCCACCAGGGCAGCTGCACACGGGAAGGCAGAGGGGGAGAGCTGTGCATCCATGCCAGAACAGCCCCCTTGGTCAGATGTGAGGCCACATGTCACATCATTTCCTGCAGTCAGTAATAAAATTAACCAAAAGTACTCCCGAGAGCTATCTATCTGCGCCAAGGAACATGGGGATGTGGACCCAGACTTCCCCCCACCAGTGACCTGCAGAGAAGGGATAAGGGTCCCACCGAGCCATGCCTGCCCTGGGGACAAGGGACCTCGTCCCATGCCCCCAGGTGGTCCCTCTCGTATTTAAATGGGATGGGAAGGCAGAGGTGCACAGGGAGGGAAGGGTATGGGACTTTGACAGATTTTTGCATTGCTGGGCCAGCTGGTAACAAAAGCTGTGACCCAGACTCAAGGTGAAACCCTTGGAAAGTCACTGGCAACGTCTCATGGGCAGGTAGTGGGACCAGATTCCTACCTACAGAAGAGACCTTTACCACAGAGCAGCTTGTCTGCAACCTTAGGATAGAGCAGTGTGCCTGCACAGATACTCTGTGATGGTTGTTAGCATGTCTCATGTATTTTCTTGGCCACAGTGAACAGAAAAAGTCTCTCTGGGAATGGATGTCTGGACGGAGATTAGGCTGTATTTGGAGTTCACAGTTCCTGAGAGATTTGCTGCAGAAAAGACTAAACTTGGCTCCATTTAAGATGTGGAAGCCAGCCACTGGGAGACCTTCTCCTGGTGGAAAGCCACTGAAGCTGTGCAGATGCCTGCTTTTAAAGCGGTTGGGTAAGAATCAAAGTTGTGCTTCCCTTTTCACTCTTATTTCCCTATTCCTTACATTAGGCCTATTTTTAGAGCGAAAACGGAACAGGGCTGAAAATGCTCATCTGAATTTGGTCCCGATCATAGGACCAAATGCCTTATCTGTAGCACAGAGACAAGGCTTTGGGGTGGGGGAAAGTTGCTACAAGGTGCTGACAGCAAGTCTGCTGCTCTTCTGCAGGTGCAAACTCCTAATTCATCCGTGTTACCATCAGTCTGTGTCAGGAGAGTAGAGACTTTGTGAGTTCCTTCAACACCTTTAGGGGCTGAAGCACCTTCTGGAAGTTTCTGTCCATCCCCAAGGACCATAGATGGAGCCAAGGAAGATAATGTTCCTCAGCCAAGAACCTCTGGGTTGTGCAAATGGCCATGCAAATGGAGCTGCTGTGGTTGAGCCCTTGGGAAATTATCTGCAAGGGAAAATGTGGTGAGTGGTTGGGCAGCAAGAGGGAAAAGCGAGAGAAACAGGGAAGTCAAAAGAGGAAAAAGGGGAGAAATGGAACAAAACAAAGATAAGTGGTAAGAGCAAAAGCAGCTGCAGAAGGGAAACAGCAAAGAGACTGTGAGAGAAAGTGTCTGAGAGAGGAGGTCAAGCAAGGGGAAGTCAAAAGCAGAAACCTGTAAGGAAAATTTAAAAAAAAAAAAAAGGCAGAAACAAGTAAGAAAGCTGGGCATCACATGGAGAAGCCTTCACCCCAAAACTCTCCCAGAGGAGCAGCGGATGCCTGTGGCCACAGGAGCCCCTGGCTCATCCGTCCTGGGGCTGGAGGGAGCTCTCTGTGAAGGATGCAGCAGCTCGCCCCATCCAGGCAACTCCTGCTGTTCCCATTCACAGCACGAATTTAGCCCCTGGGAGCCAGTGAAATAACCTCTCCACCATTACAGCATCTTTTGATGGACACAGGGCAAGGTTTCTGATGTGTGGTACCAGCGGTACACCACGGTTTTATGGTTTTGTTCTCTTTAAGATACAAAAGTGTTGGCAAATTATTGAGGGCGTTTTCCTTGCTCTGCTGCCAAAATTATCACAGCGTGACCAAGGCAAGGTAAGCACAGGGAAGCCTCCAAACACACTCTGTGGGTGCAGGGAATCTCTGGAAAACACTTTTACTTCAATTGCTGAAGCGTCCTTCGTATCTACCAGGTAGTTGGAAAGTTACACGAGTGTGTATGTTACGGGAAGCGATTAAAAATCACTTACTACTTCATAACAGTAAATATGCTGTTAATGGGCAAAGCTGAATATGGTTAGCAGAAAGGAGTGTGGGAGACATTAGCCAGCATAATCTCTTTAATAGAGCCTATTACCTTTAATGGGGCTTTTGCAAGTACGCGCGTGCACGCAGACAAAGAAGATACACGGGTGGAAATAAGTCTACCAGAGCCAAGCCACAGCCTAACTGTTACAGACCATTGACAACAGTGGTGTGCGTGCAAGCCTGATTGCAAAGTCCTGTAAACACAGTGAAATGCGTTTTCTCTCTAACACTTTCTGACCACTGATGCCATGAAGAAGCACTGCCTGAAGGGTGAGGCAGCACATGTGCAATGCGAACAGCGACCCTGCGAGCGCGTGGCGCTGCAGTGTAACATGCCACAGAATCGGAGGAAATTCTCACAATTGCCTATTTCCCTGCGCTGCGTTAAGCGATTGGGTGAGCGCAAACCACAGCTGAATTGCAGGAGTGAGTCACGGAGTTCAAAACAAGAGCATCCACTAATTGTTCCATGGAAGAGGCTCAGAGAAGTATAAAGGAGGATTTTGTGGGGTATTCTTTTGCTCACTGTGAGCTTTGTATCCCCTTGTGGCAAAGCTGGCTGTTCTGATCTGGGCGTTTATGATTCATAGCGCAGGGAGGCACATGGGAGGGTGGTGAGGCCCTGGCACAGGCTGCCCAGAGAAGCTGTGGATGCCCTATCCCTGGAGGTGTTCAAGGCCAGGCTGGATGGGGCTTTGGGCAACCTGCTCTGGTGGGAGGTGTCCCTGCCCATTATTCACTGTTCTAGGGTACAGCATCCCTCATGGACAGGGTTTTGTGGTGTGAGCTTAGAACAACTTTGAAGCAGTCTGGAAGGAGTTCGGATACTACCTGATGGCAAACCAGGAGGATAAATAGGCTTACTCCTAACGCAGATTCCTGGCCTGCAATTGGTGTCCTGTAGGCAGCCTTCAACTTTCCTCTGAGGCGTGGAGTCTCCCCTTGTTCTTACCACTGGCTTTCTGCTTGAGGTTTCATAATATTCTCTGCCTAAAACAGGAAAGGATCACAGCTGACCTGCTGCACTGGGATTTTCTGAGCAAAGACTTATTCAGTATCTCAGTAGGCTTCCCTGCAAATCAAGGAGAGCCAAGGTGCAGTTATCATTGGACTGGAGTCCTGTGCTGTTCACATTTCAGTCCCAACCTGGAGTCAAAAACATCAACAAAGAAAGCAGATGAATCACTAATGCCAAATGGGATTTGCACTTTGGTACAGAAAAGACCTGTGAAGGCAGATTCACTTGGCAGAAGCTCAGGCAACTGGTTCAGAGGCAGATAGGAGGCACTTTATGCAGAGACAGGGTTTTTCTTCCCATTGAGATGTTATGGGGCACAAAAGGTTTAATGACCAAGGACTACACCTCACCCTTGTTCCTTGTTGAATGAAGAAAAGAGTGGCTGCTCCTGAACTTGTTCTCCTCACAGGTCTCATTTGGGAAAAAGGTTCTCTGGTGTTGGCAGGAGGTGACCTCAGTTACATTTTTTTTTCAAACCATCTGACTTGTTATAAAAAATGAAAACAATTTTTTTTTTTTCCATTTCCAGAAATGTGAAAAAATTAGCAGGCTAGGAAGGTGAACGAAAATTAGAGAACCTTGTCAAAAAAAAAGGAAATTTCCCATGTTTTACATTTGGATTCAGTCCAAAATCCATTTACATTAAGAGTACTTGTCAAATTCTTGTCAGAAAGGTATGAGTTAGTAAAGAGATTTGCCAGGAGCCCAACTTGCTGGAAAATTTTCCTGTTTGGGGACAATTTACCAAAATAGTAACACTTACGGTCTTAGATTTAAAACAACAGCTTGGTCTCAGCTGTCTAAAAAAGCCTTGTTGTATTACTGCCAAGTCATTAGCTTACAAAGCTCCAGGCCCTGTCTACACACCAGCCTGCCACCAGTTTAACTGAAATCACTATTTAATCCATTTAGAGCAATCAGTGCAACCCTTTTTTGGTAACCAAATTAACCTAAATCAATACAAGCCTGTTGCAAACAGAGACAAACAATTTAAGGACATTGACATCAAAATCTGCGTTGACTCAAGCGGTGCAAGTTTTGTGGGGAGAGGAAATCTCAGGTAAAGCCTGGGAGATGCTGGGATGGTCCCACTTGTGCTATAGAGCTGTGCCTAAATCACTTTGTGTTGGGGTGTCCTGGGCACAGTCCTGGTTGCTATCACTGTGTTTCCCTTTTAATTCCTAACATTTGGCTGTCTTTTTACCTTGCTGACAAGCACTGAGTTGATATTTCCATGAAAGCAATCCCAGCATGTTGGTGTTGAAAGGGGGACACCGAGGCTATTTTTCCCTGCGAATACCATGTCACATCTACCTACGCTCAGCCTGGTTCCTCTCCTGCCTGCAGCCTCGTAATCCACTTCTCCATTTTTTCAGTCATCTGTTGTCTTTACTATGGTGGGTAGTTAACAAACTGCCATTAACAAACTCACCCACCTCACCACTCACCTCCTGTCCCACACCTTTATGGACAGGCTCAGTGTGAGTGCACCTAGCAGGGGGAAGTGCAGAAAAGCAGGAAATAATCCCAAATCACAAATATGTCCCTGTGCCCCAGCTCTTCTGTTTCCAGGTGCTGCATCAGCAAACCCTGGTGGTCACACTCTACAGCAAAACGCAATTCCCAAAAGCAGAGGCCAGCATTAGCAATCAGGCAGGGCTTCCCATGAGCCAGAGACAGTCTGCCAAGGTGCAGACACCTCTCATAGCTGCCTGTCTTGGGGTTGTCCTCGTGCCCAGTGGCAGCATCAGGTTCAGAGCAGAGATCCTGATGACTTCGGGGAGAGCTTTGAGCTAAGGCAGAGCTACGGGATGTAGCTGCTGAGTTTCCCACCAGAGCCAAGGATTTCAAAATGTTTTTACAGAGGACAACAGCTGGAATTTCACTTGACTTTATCCAAAAGACTCAGAGGACTCCAGCTCTCTCCTTCCTTTACACATGGTGTGAGTTTTCATTCTATAAATTCAGAGGCTTGTACAAGATCTCAGCCTTTGTTAAGCTGCGGTGGAAAAAGACGGAAATCCCTCTGAAACCTGTGATCTTCCAAAGGCAAAGGAACTGCTCTAAAACAAACTAGCATCTCCTTCCTCCTGTGGCTGTAATCCAGAAAGCAGTTTACATGAATGGGGTATCTGGCCCCCAGCTAAGCTTAGCCAAAGATGCTCAGATATGACTGTGACAATATAACATAAAACAGGGACAATTTGGCATTGCAGAGAGTGCCTGGACAGCAATAGCTGGCTGCAGCCACGTGCCCAGGTGCATCAGTCTTGCCCAGTGCAAATAACGACGGGTTGTGATATCCTGTTTCAAAGACCACCGTGGTGTCTCATGATGTCCCCCACTATGGTGTGTGCTGGGTCTCTCCTGGTGGCCAGGGACATCCCTGCGGAGCACAGGGCAAAAGAGAGCTGCTGGGCCATGCCAGGACGTTGAAGAGCTCCCACTCACCTGTACCATCAGCCGGCAGAGGCCCAGGGCTGGAACAACCAGCCCCAGCCCCATTCATCCACAGGGTGCAGCACAGCTCCTGCTTCCATGCTACAGACACCGAGTCTCGTGGTTGTGAAGCCACTTGTGCTGTCTACCCGAGGGGTTTCTGTGGCAAACACGGTCACCGTAGGCAAGTAAACAGCTGCATTCACACATGCAGAAGCATTTGATTTTGTACCAGAAGTTCAGCAGCTAAAAAAGACTTGCATTTTGTTATATGGGTAGCATGATTATAATACATATTAAGGAATTAGGACTCAAGTTTATGAATCCTTATTAGCACCGGTACTCCTTAATGTACTACTTCAAATAAAAGTATTTGTATAATTCACAAGTCTGCAAGTACCTGTCTAGTCAAACTTTCCCATGGATTTCCATTAATACCATACACACTTGCTGGGATATAAAATAATTTTGGGAATACCAGAGAACAGCATGTTTTCCACATAGCAGAAGGAGCTGAGTATAATTTATCTCAATCAGAGACCTACCTAAGACTAAAAATGAATCTTGCACCACTAATCGTGTTTATAAGAACTTAAAGAGAAAACAAAAAATAATTTGTAACTCAAAACAAAACAAAAAAAAAGCCTTCCAGTTATTTCTAGAGCTAGACACTAGGTGGCAGAACAAATATATGTTCTCTAATAATTCACAAACACATCCTTCCAGTAACATGGCAGGACCACATAAACTAAAATTAAGTATATATTTAAAATAATCTGAAATCTTGCAGCTGGTCTACTTTTCCTGACCAGTTCCTCTAGAGCACAGGCCCTGCTAAGATTGGGTTTAAATCTTTTATGCTATTTACCATGAGCATTAGCTTCAATTTAGTGATTTAGTCACAAACTTGTGTCTCTCTGCACCAAAGCCCACAGCTCCCCCTTTCCTGTACAATCCATTTTTAAAGTTGAACTCAGGAAAACTCTACCTCATAATTTAACAGATGACAGAAGTTTTATACACAGATGAGGACCTCAAATGTGCCCAAGTGGTTTAGGAACATCGGTGTAACTGGTGACAGTAGGACGAGCTGCACGGGTAGATATGATTAAGAAATGAGACTGTAAATTGTTCATTCGTTGTTTCTTTGCGCCTGCAAAGCCATGTTTCTTCCAGAGGAAGAGCATACCTGTCTAAGTAGCTAAGAAACTAAGAGTCACTGTGGGTAAATGCTGAGGTGAAAATGCTGGAAAAAAAGGTCTGGAAGAATGAAGCGGGAATGCTTTGCACCACGAGATGTCAGCAGGTGCCCAAGGCCCGGAGCCCGGCCCCAGCCATGACTTTGCCGTTGTGCTGCAGGGAGCAGGAGGCAAGGTGCTGGGCTGGGGGTCTGGAGATGCAGGGGCAGCTTGATAAGCAAGGGAACTGCTAGGAAAAGAAGTTCCACCAAGAAAATAACACATGAGAGGAGTTTGTTAAAGCTGGTTGGAAGTTCAGCCTGAGTGCTTGTGACGCAGCTGTCTGCCTGCGGGATGCTGTGCGTGCTTTGCACATGCCAGAACAGCACGTAAGCAACCTTTGCATTTCAGTCCCATAAAAGGGGACTGAAAAAAGAGCTGCTCCTTGTGCTGGCTGGCTCCAGAGTGCAGCAAGAGCTCAGATTAGCAGCGGTGAGAGATGGGACGGAAGCTGAAAGAGATGAACCTAATTCCAGGCTCCCGACCAATTTGCTGTGCAGCCTTACACTGCCTCATCTTACTCATTTGTCCTCACAGTTTTTGCATCTCCTGTCTGTCATCTTCCCCTTTAGGTGTGAGGTATGCAAAGCAAGACCACCAGCTTTGAGGAGAGAACCCCCCACACCCCTCAACACTTCTAAATCTGTCAGTGCTTAACAGCATTCCTGTGACACTGAAACACCAAGGGCTGTCTACGCATCTGGTTCCTGTCCCCAGGCATGTAGAACTTCATTTCAACAAAACCTAGGCTATTTCCAAATCCACTTATGCATGGTCAGTTTTGTCAGCTATTTTTTCCTAAAGCCATGACAGGAGAGGACCTTGAGAAAGAACTAAATGGAAGTGGTAGGACCCTTCTGGAGCAGGATCTGATGATGGGCTCAGGAGGTCACCCGGCATGATGTGGCAGCGGAGGAGCAGAGCCTACACAACAACGGCCCCTTTCTTTGGGAGGAGTAAACATCTGAATGAAAACAACAGTAGGATAAACGTGGATGAACCCACTTGTCACTGGCCTACAACATCCAGCGGGGGGGCTGGGAGCTCAGGAGGTGGCAGGAGGAACACCAGAGCCAGCTGCAGGCCTGAGGGAGGAGCCATGAGAGGAGCCATCACCGCGCCTCTGGCCTCCGCTCAGGGAGGCACCGGCTGGCTCCAGAAGAAGTCATAGAAGAAGAAGCCTCTTCTGCTACACCCTGCCAACAGCCCTTTCCAAGGGATAATGAGTCAGGCAAAGGGAGGAAGAATTGGTAGGAAATTATACCCCTCAAAGTCAACCTTCCTCAGAACTGGAGAAGAAGCTTCTTTCATGTTTGTAGACAATTTACCCTGGCTTGTGATGGTTGCAGACCTCAAAAGAACTAAGGCTTGCTCACCTGCAAAGGCAGCGTGAGATCTGCCCACCCACCCATCCATCCTCACGCACGGTGCCATGGCTGCTGTAGGACATACACTCCAGGCCTTCTGACAGCAAGTACCACACCTCTCTTCCCCTCCCAGGCAGAGCTGTTTTCAGATTTGGAGGTGCAAGTAGACTAACCTACCTAAGAAACCATCAGCTTCCTCTTCCTGCACAGAGATGGTTTACTTCACGATGCCAGATAGACATGGGAAGGACCAAACCATGCGATGGACGTGGGCAGTGGCTCAACAGAACTGTACAGCCTAAGAAGGATAAGTAAAGACAGGAAAGAAACAGATGGGGTTGAAGAACCGACAACATCAAAATGGACACGTAAGCAGCATACAAGGGGGATACAGTGGTCACCGTAAGCATTCCTTTATGGTACAGGAGATACCTAACCTTGATTCCAAGAGTTGCAGCTGCTGGCAGTTCACACGTCAAGGATTGTGCCTACTGATACAGGAGCGGAGGTAACACGCGTGGGAAATGGCGTGGTGTGGGAACGAAGAGCTTGTGGTTGACTTGTGGCAGCACAGCTGGGAACCTGCAATCCCTGCTCAGCGCAGGACCTGTTGGTTCTCAGCAGCTCCGAAAAAACAAGTTCCCCTTATTTATTACCTGAGAAGATAGATGCTTTGGGGACCTTGTGGTCATTTAAAATTCAGTTCCTACGGTCTACTCTAAGCCTCTTTTATAGCCGAGTCACTCAGTTTCAAAGCGTTGTTTCCAAATTCTCGCAGGGCTGTCTTCCTGTCCCATGTCCTCCCCAAGTCCCACCCTACTCGCATATGTACCCTCTGTCCCACAGCTCATCCTGCTCTTCCTCCACGCTCTCCCACTCCTTGCCACTCTTCCCCCCTTTGTCTCTACCTCACTTCCTTCCATTTTGCCGCTGTACTGCCTTCGCCCTTCACAACTAACCCTTTACTGTCACACTTGAGGCTTTCCAAAGCTTTGAAAAGTTCCCTTTCCAGAATGGGAAGTGGTAAACCAAGCTCCCATCCCACACAGTCTTCTGGTAAAAATCCCACCCTCCCCCTTTTACTTCATCTCCCTCTACCATCTTCCTTTTGTTTGTCTTGGCTACTCCTTTGTCTGCTCTTAAATTAGAAGCTCTTTGAGGGCAGTGCCAGAATCTGGTCTGGAGAAATCCATATGGTACCTAACGCTGTATATTATATATTACAGAGAGTCTATTCTATTTATTATTATTATTATTTTATTTTTATTTTTTTTTTTTTATTTGGATAAACTCACTGAAAACCCAAGCAAGTAGGACTACATAGACACACGTGTCCTGTCAACAGGAAGCTTCTCTTACATAACTTCACTGACAGTTCTGGAAAGCTAAATGCGGTCGGGTTGATTTTCCTCACTGCAAATTAATAGCCAGGACAAAAGTCAGCCCACAAAGAAAAATCATTTCTGAGAAAGGAGGCTTTAAAAAAGCAGATGATTTTTAGCACGCAGAGCTGCCCTCGCGAAACATCTGCTATGACGTAGCCCTGTTCTGGCCCCAGACCAAGCATATCAATAGCTCCACAGAGTAATGGGATAAGAAAATGGGAAAACTGCCATTGCTTGTTTAGCAGCTTGTTTTGCTGATAAATGTCTGTCACTTTTCAAATAGCTACAGTGTAATTGTTTTGGGGGGAAAATATTTCCTTGAGCAGGAGGTTTGCAGGCCATTAGCTATTTCCCATCTGTGCTGGTGTTCTAAGACACCACACATACACTTTGCTCCCTATTAGAAATTATTCACAGCTTTGGATTACAAACAGGCAGCCTGAAGAAGTTTACAAATCATGTCTGCCATTAAAAAGCTTGTTCTGGGCGTACAGAAAATTTAGATTTCAGAAGCGTTAGAACCAAAATGTAATTTCTGAAGGACCCTCTACTTGAAAGTCTGCTAGAAAAAAATACTTTTCATGTATCTTTTTGAAATAATGAATGACTGTACAAAAGCAATAGTTACTTGACTAAAGCAGGGTCTCATTTCATGGCTACAGAGAATATCGCTCACCCCACCCCTTTTCAAACTGTGCCATGAAAATGTTCAATTTCTGCCCGATAGCTGCTAGGACTGTTTAATATCACACAATACCTCTAATAACTATAGGCTTTCACTTCACGCACATCATCCTAATATGCAATTACTTGAAGCAAATCTAGCTGTGCTAAAAGACAGCACTACTCTCTTACCTGCTTCAACTGAAATACTAGCTGCATTTAAAAAAAAATAAACATTCCTTATCAATAGGTGTTCTCCTTTCTTTTACCTCCTCCCATCAGGGAAAAAAAAAAAAAAAAAAGGAGGGGAAACAAGGGGAAAAATATGGGTACCATTGCAGATTTATTCCAGTGATAAACTTGTTTTGTCATTTGAATCCTTTGAATTTCAAAAAAAAGTAAATTAAAATGCAAGATTACACAAATTTTCAAACCTAGCTGCTTTTTAGACTTCACTGAATAAAATTAGTGAAAGAGTGAAAAGTTATTTGTGATTAAAAAGCGCATCAGTGGGTAACTCACACCTTTATTTACGACTAGGACTGACAGGCAAAAGAACCAACATACAGGCAGTGACTGCTTTTCAGAATTTATTGTAAAAAAAAGTAGTAAACAATAGGAAAAAAACGCTCCTTTTTAAACCCACCACTTATTGCTTTATATGGAAACAATGGAAAAATGTGACAGAAACATATTTACCCATTTCTGTCCATATATCAGATGATCCAAGCTACTCAGGACACGCTCATGGGAAAAATATTGGCAGTATCACAGCATATGGAAGTGGAAATAAAAAACATGCAGTATTTTCAATTGCAGTTGGGAGGCCTATTTCCTGCAGTCTAAAGATCATGTTGTTTTATCTGCTTTCCTTTAGCATAACGTACATTATCAGACTTCCATAACTTCAGACACCAGCAGAAAGCCCTGATTTTTTGCCAATAGTGACATACCCACCTCAAAGATAAATGTGGAAGTCGGAATGTCTGCCTTATTTCTGTTTGCAATTTCCTTTCCATAGGAACATGCACATGATATAGTTCCTGCTAACAGATATTTAAAGCTTGGCTTGCCCTCGTTCATTTATACCAGTCCAACCCCACTGGAGGTCCTCAGGGCAGCACAAACAACGGAGAACAGACTTCCAACACCACGCTTGTTTTGACACAAGAAGTGCTTGCCCTACCACCAGATTCTGCGTGTTAAGAATACTTGGCAAAGATGACAGATTCTGCATTAGAAGGTGTTACAGAAAATGTAAATAAATAAATTCCCCAATTTTTTTATGGATTTTGTAGTTCATATCAGAACATCTAAAGAACCTGTGTAACTTAAAGAGGGCTCAATTTAAACAGAGCCCCAGAATAATGAGTGCACGGTAGTATTTACCTGGTGTAATTAGCTTCATTACCAACTGGCGAAAAGTCGACTTAACTTCAGTTTCATGCTTAAAAGAATTAGTCAGAGAAAACTTACGTTACATGGCACCTTCGAGACCACCTCAGGTTCAAGTCAAGGGATGAACTTACACATAGGTGTGTTGTTTTAGACAGTACTTGAGGACAGAAACCAAATACAAAGAAAACAGGGCTCAGCAGAAACCTATTGATAAAACAGTACCTAACCATTTTTTTCACTGCTGCAGTTGCTGGAAACTGATTGTAGTGACCACACCAGTTTGAGGTGACTCGCACAACGGACAGCCACTGGTGCAGACCACTGGGGAACATTTGGTCATTCTGAAAGGGGATACAATGGAGCAATACAGGAAATTCCATGCTGAGAGGACAAAGTCAAACATTTGTTCTCTTGCACATCATAAAAAGTATTTTTGGTTACAAATTACTATTGCAAACAATCTTCTCATAGATAAAACTAAAAGTGTCTCTAACTAGAAAGCTTTGGGAGTCAAAACCCCACAAACCATAACTAATAAGCTTTATCTATGCAAGTCCTCTCCCCTTCTGGGCTGTGACAGTCTCCTTATTTTAAGACAGACCTTCCTCTTGGTCAATCAATTCTGTTTTGGAGGAGAACACATCAGCCAGCATGTGCTTTGGGATTTCAGATCCCCGTACTTTCAACGTGTAGCAGGCATTCTCTACTTTTGCCAGACTCTGTTTCAAGGTATACAGCTTCTTCGATACTTCATAAGGTCCAGTGTTGCCAATAAAAGTAAAACCATCATAGATCTGACGTAAGAACTGGCTCAGTTCAAAAGGTGTGTCAATGTCACCATTTCCGACACTGCTGATGCACAGCCGCATCAGCTCTCCAGTTAGGTCAGCCACTCCCAGCAGGTAATCTACGGGTGTTACCTTCAGGCTCCAAGTGTGTGGTTGCTTATCCTGGGAACTGGAGGTCTGAGGACAGATCAGAACAAAGCCCAGTAAAGACAAGTAGGCAAAAAGCAGAGCAAAATGGTTCAAATATACACTAGTTTCTCTAATGCAACTGTAAAGCAATGGTAATTACAAACATTCTGGAAACTGAAATAGCGTGGCACTTAACAGTCTGATTTCAGAAGTACTATTTGCTAATCTCCCTCCAGCATGCTGTAAGGTATGAAAGCATCCTTTCCATTTGAGATGTGATTTCCATTCTGATAAGCACAATAAATGCACCGTGCTTCTATCACCTTTATTTGCAGAGTAAATGCATCTGTACCAATGTTTATTTGCATGTCTTTTTTTTTTTTTTTTAGCTCAGATCTCAGCCTAATAGACTTAAATTTTCATTGAATACTCTGTCCAAAGCTACCAAAGCAATCAAGAATCAAGAGAGCCTGCATTACAAAAACAAGTCATATCATTTTGTAATAGCATCTTGAATTTCAAAACATTTTCTAGAAGAAGTTGATAGGTATAGTTCTCTCAGATCATTTTTATATCAGCCTAGTTCACTACATTATCTAAATAAATATTTCATGAAGAGAAGTCATCACAGAGTGACAAGTTTGCTTTTCAAGTTTCCAATACTTTTTATTTCCAAAATAGTGGTGGATGGGAAATAACATACATCTGTTTCTATTCCTTTGCTCCCACAATGTAGCATCCACTCAAATTCACCCATCTGGTCTGCAGTGTGTGTGCAGAAGTTAACAACTTCACAATTTGTGAAAATAACTGTACCACTACTGGTAAGAACCAGAGAACGTAAGCTAAAAACCTGGCCCTATTTGCAAGTATCTTACTAACAGAATGAAGAAGGGAAAAAAAGCACCGTGTCTGGCCGTTAAAAATCCCTCTTCTATACTTGTTTCTTAGTATTTTGCTATTCTGGATGGTTCTGCCTACTAGGTGTTCAGTTTGCCCTAAATAAAGGTGATGTGAAATAAACAAACTCGTATCCCACTGATTTAGTTTACCACTAAACTAAATAAGTTTTGAATAAGCGAGTCAAAGCCCCCATGCCTATGTAACACCATTCCACTCACTGGCCTTATTTAATCCGATGCCAAAAATGTGGCTGAGCCCAGTCATCACATTAACCATTTCTGAAAGATATTTGTCACATGAGGAAAGAAAAACTTTTACCGTGTTTGTTGTTTCTTCCTTGTCTTCCGCTGTAAATACTAGTTGTTTATTGATCTCTTCAACACTAATTAAAGATCGTGTTTTAATAAAATACTGAAATGAAGCTGCCTCAACATACTCTTGAAGTCCTGCAAAAACAGCATAAATAAGCTAACAATTCAAACTTTACAGTAATGATCCATCCTTGATTTTTTTTCAGAAATCTTTTAAGTAAAACTATTTTAAGGTTACTAGCAGAAAAAGAACACAATCCAGAAATAACACTGGATCATTATTTAACGTAGCACACTTTTGAAGTACAAACATCAGACCAAAAGCACAGCAGATAAACATCTTCAAGTTTTTACTCCAAGCAAACTTTTCATTCAGATCCTTCTGTAATATCAGTACAAAGCATCACATTACTCTCAGAAACATGCTGAACAGCAGCTCCCCATAGCGAAGCTTGTAAAATACAGCATTTGTATGATGGAGAGTGCAAATCACTGTTTCATGAGGTCACAGACACGGGACATAGTACAGAGAGACTGCAAGTAAGTCAAAGGCAAGACAGCTGATTTGAAAAAAAAAAAAATACATAAAGAAAATTTTCCCTTAATTCATGTTATGACCAGCAGTAAATACTTGTTTTAAAATTAATTTCCCAGTTCTTTATTTTGTAGGAATTAGTGAATAAGCTCCTTAAAACATTCAGGATAGGTGAAATTTGTGTTCAGGACAAACCACACATTGTTACAAATAACTCCAGACCAAAAAAAAAAAAAACCACACACACACAAACAACCAGACAAGGCTGTGATGTTCAGCAAGATGAGCAACAGCTCTGTCCAAAAGAACTTACACTCTAAAAATAAGGCATGCAGGAGGAACAAAAGGTGTACTGGCAAGGAAATAACGATAGGATAACAAATATAGCTTGTACCAGCTTTATATGCCATCTGCAGCCACCTGTCACAACTGCCTCTCACTACCTACTTGACAGATGGTGATTTTCAGTATGCATTATAGCACAGGTGAGATCTATAAAAGAGCTCGAATGTTCAGACAGTGATTTCACAGGTTCTGTCAATTTTTCCTTCTGTGCACAGGACAGGTTTGGGGGAAGCATGCGGGAAAAGTTCATGAGCGGAAGATTGATGTTGGCACTGCTGGTGGAAAAAAAAAAAAAAAAAAAAAAAAGCAGAAATGAACCTGGAGCAGACAGCCATGGCAGGATGAAGCTAAAAAGTTTTGAAGACAAAAACAATACATGTGTATCTGACCTAGGGACGGAGAGAGAGCCAAAAGAGGAAGTGAAAGGAACAGACTGTAACGTGACAAATCTTAGCAGAAGAACAATTCTGAACAATTTTAAGGGGATAGTTTCACTTTGGAAGAAGCAGAGAGGTGACACTGTGGCATCATGCAAGAAGGCTAGGCTTAGACAGTAGCTTTGCCAGTATGTAAAGTGAGAAAATTTGGAGGTACCCAAGGGTACCAGAAGTAGAATCCTGGTTCCATTAGAATAACGATAAAAAGCCCAGCTGACCACTACAGGGCAAGGATCTCAGCCTATGGAGATAAGCAGATAATTTATTCTTCATTGGGATTAAAGAAAAAGTCTAAATCAAAAAGAAGGGAGCATCGATTTGAATAAAAGAGGAAAGTGGAAACGCCCAGGAAAACTGGAGGAGACCTCCAGGGAAAAGGTGACTGTGGGCCTTTCACATTACAATCATAGTAACGTATGCTGAATGACCTGCATTTTCTCTTTTTAAAATATGTATTTGCAGGGTGAGTGGATGCAATTCAGTACACACCCTTTACGCTTCTATACAGCAGCAGTGGGAAAAGCAGAACCACCAACCAGAGCCACACACAACACTGCTGTTCCCAAGTGAGAACATCCTACTACAACTATTTGTTGTACACAGCTGTAAGGGCAAATAAATGCAGTAATTTAATCAGCTGAATTCAGGTAAAGCATTCTGGGCACAAGTCATTGAAGAGTACTGGAGAAAAGCTATTCAGAATCTTCTAAGATTAATAACTTCAGAAGTTGCAGAGGGGTAGATTCATCACCCATTCTTCTCCTGACTTACTGTACTGACATAACACAACCGGTAATTCATTGTGACATTTTGGCTTTTCCTGTGGGTAAGCTATGAACTACCATACTGCAGCACTTAACATGACACCTGTGAGAATCTCTCTGCCATCCGTGGAGATTACCAGCTATGAAGAATCAACTTCGCATTTACCCAAGTTCTCAGAGAGATCAAATCAGCTCCCAAACTTCTCAATATATGTTCTCAAGCAATGTTAACTCCCATCTTTAACTCATTGCAGTTTAACTCCTCCACACATATTTTGTTCTTTCCCAGGCTGTTTGGCTCCTCCTTATATTTCTTTGTGTGTGTATATATATATATATTTATATAGACATACACATGCCCACATTTTTTGCCTCCTCTCTTCCCATCCAATCTGCCTTGATCCACTATTTTCACTCCAGTTTAACACCACCATACAGAAGTTGTGCACACATTACGGTTTGTCATTTGCTTTTACCTTTCACGCTTAGCAGATCTACCTCCCTGTATTTATAAGCAAGCCTTACAAAACTTTATTTGACATTGTTACCATCGCAAACAGACTGGTAACGACTTCCCTGAAAAAATATTAGTATTTTAAGCCCTTCTTCCAGACATAGCCACAACGTAACTTCCTAATGACCCCAGACCTTGAAATAAGGTGTTTTCATGTGCAGGTAGAAGGATGTTTAAACACGGTATGTTTTAGCTTAACGGAAGGACATCCGCTAATTTCAGCAAATAATCCCCAAGGTGAAAAACCCCATCCCATTTCACTACACCATCCAACAATACCTTCCCCTTGTGCTCATTTTGGATTTATTCCAAAGTTGGCTTCTTTACAGATTGAGTTGCCAGTAATAGAATCGTTCGTAAAGCTACTTTTATGCAATATTTTTCTAGCATGCACTCACAAAAAAACAATAAAGTGTTGTATTATTTCCACTAGCACTTGTTAATATTACAAATGTAAGGTAACACTTAAACATTTTGATATTTTATTACATTTACACAAACAGCTTGCACTAGTGATAAGTTAGTCACACACTCTTCCATATTTTGAAAATATATTTTCTACATAAGAAATGGAAAGTTACACTGAGGTATCTTCTGAGCACCTATCTATAATGGAGATTTTGTGCCTGAAAAATTGTGCATTTTTTTTCCACATGAATCATCTGATGTAAAAGATATTTACCCTTGTCTGCGTATACAAACTCTGGGAAATATCAGATAAGCAGTTTTTCTAAGAAACTCAGTGTTGTACTAGCAAGAAATCAGGATTCTTTCAAAAACCCAAGTCATTGGAGCTCTCAAGCCAAGAGTCAAATTAATGCACAAGGGGTAGGAAAAGGTAATTCTGCTTTAAAAATGGGTAATGAACTCTGTAACTGGAGGAGTCAGGTAAAGGTAAAAAATGTAATCCTACCTGATATATATATATATACATATGCATATGCCTGTATGCACGAAATTTTAACTTTGAATGACAGATCGAACAAGAGGTGAGTTTCCTCCTAACATTTAATTTACTCAAATTTCCCTGAGATGATTGAGGGATTGGAACATCTGTCCTATGAGGAAAGACTAAGTGAGCTGGGCCCGTTTAGCCTAGAGACGAGGAGACTGAGAGGGGATCTTATCAACCTCTGTAAACACCTGAGGGAACAATCTAAAGCCGATGGGGCCAAACTCTTCTCAGTGGTGACAAGTGATAGGTGACAAGGGGCAATGGGCATAAATTGAACCACAGAAGGTTTCATTGCCATACGAAAAACAACTTACAGTTCAGGTGATGGAGCACTGGAACAGGCTGCCCAGAGAGGTTGTGGAGTCTCCTTCCTTGGAGATATCCAAAGCCCACCTGGATGCAGTTCTGTGTAACATGCTCGAGGTGACCCTGCTTGAGCAGGGGGGTTGGACTAGATGATCTCCAACCTCATTCATCCTGTGATTCTGCAATTCTCATTTAAGCATCAGTTCAGCAGTTAAAAATGGGTTAAAACGGATTTCATGCCTCTCAGTCCTTGAAGTTAACAATGTCAATGCGGTTAGCTTCCTGAACAACCTTCATCTCTGTATTTCTTCTTAAGCTAATCTCCTTCTCTCCCTTCAACCCTTCGCTTTCCTCTTTCTCTACATATTTTTACCCAAACTTGCCGTCTCTGTTAAGGGATAGGAAACAAGTAGATGACAGCCTGTGTTATCTTCCCCTGCTCCTCCACTAAACCATGCACAAATCATAGGCCAAAAGCAGCCACCAGAAAGATGGTAGGAAAATATACAGTTAGTTACAACTATTTTCTTCTGGCATCACAATATGATGGGTAAGGTACATTATTTACGAGGAGAGTCACATGAAACTACCCAATTGCAAACTCATTCCAAAATCCAAACAGTCGCAACTCTATCTGATCACATTTAAGCTGCTAGGTTACCCTCTCTTAAAAAGGAAAGGAAAAAAGAAAAAAAGGAGTCACATTCTTGTGGAAATTCCAAACTGAGAAAAAAAAAACGTTAAACTGAGAGCCTTTATTACTCAACTCTGCAGACCATGGGAAAGATGGTAGATTTAAAGAACCCACTGCTACTAGCCTGTTGATCAATGAATAAGAGAACTGGTAAAATGAGTAATTAATTAACCAAGTATATCAACTGAAATAAGTACAAGCAATAAATTTTAAAGTATTAATATACAAATTAAATCATTATGCTTTAAAGTTAGCATCCTATTAAGATGAAACTGACAATTCACACCTCAGCCATTTCAATTTGTCTGCAGCTTTGGCAACAATTCCCTAGATTCACAGTTCTCTTTCCACACACAAGTGGTAAAAACTGAAGTAATTAATCTAAAACTGCGGCTGTGAAACAATCCAACAGCTGTTTAGTTGATTGTGAGTGTGAAGTCAAAGGTTAATTTTATAACAGCATACAGAAAGAGTATGAAGCCAGCTATCCTCTGAGAGGCTCACGACATAGACATCCTGTTGTGAAAAAGGCTTAGAAGAATTTTAATTCCACTCAGGAACAGATTTTATACAATGGGAGTAACTAGCAAATACAAATAAAATCACAAGAGCAAAATGTCCATAAAAGGTTACAAATTTGAATAATACTTCTGCTATTTCCATTCACTGAGTAATACTTCAAAACCTGAGTCACTATGACAGGGAGACATATGTACAGTCCTTGAATTTTGAAAGGATCTGGGAAAGAGAAAAACACAGTTAAATCCATATTGGCATAAACATGCTGCTCCATTGTAACAATTCAGTTTTGAATCAGTTTGGCAATCAGTGCAAACAGAGATGGGAAAGTTTGACAGAGAAATAGACTTTGTGCTACCTTATATTGATTACTAACAAAATGTAACTAAAATAAGAATGTATGTTAAATCCGGCAGTGATCTGTCTAAACTGGTTTACTTTTAAATCAATAACTAAATTGATGCAAACTTCTCTCACCAAGCCCAATGTTTTATTGATTATTCAGTTGCTACTTGACTCATCCACGACCACCCTAAGGCTCTGTTCCCTTCTAGCTGCATGCCTTGAAATGTTGCGTTTCAGATGCCTAAGCGTTAGGACTGTTTGTACTTTGCTTAAAGTTGAATACACACCAAAGTTAGGGAAAAGGAAAACCCAAGATTAGTCTTTTTTCCCCAATAACTGAATAAACAAATACATGCTCACTGTTAAATACGCACGGGTGCCTGTGAGTTAAATCATTTCTCAAACAGGCACAAATACCCTGCAGAGAATATTTTATTCTCTCATTGCAGAGAACAATTTGAGTCTTTTTTTGTTATTGTTATTAGAAACATGTGTACATATGATAAATGCTAGTTTTCTTGTAGATGACTCACTGTGAATGAAAAGTTCACAACCTTTTATTTTGACTACTTGAAGAACCAAGGGATGTATCATGGTTACTTTTTAACAGAATGTTTTGTTCTTGAGGGTTTTTTTGGTTGGTTGGTTTTTTGTTTTGTTTTTTTTTTTTTAAAAAAAAAAAAAAAAAAAAAAAAAAGTGAAAAACTCTGGAGATGAGCCAATGCTCTACATGAGTTCTTAAATATATATAAATTCCTGTGACAAGTAGTCTTCCTGATCTTTGACTACCTCCAGTTCCTCTGAGAACTGATATCCAGTTTTAAAGTCATTCAGTTAGAGGGCAAATTTTACACTAATAACAGCCTTGAGGGCAACTGTTCAGATACCAAAGAAAGGAAGCTCTGAGTCAGCCAGTATGCTCGATGATCAAAGAAGGAAGAGCACCTACCACAACACAGCTTTCTCAGTTTAAACCCAATAAAAAATCCTCCTCAAGATGAGGCTTTTTCTGTGTGAAAGTCCTGACTAACCTAACCTGATCAGAAGTCCTAATGGTAGCCACATATTCTCATAAATACAGATCAGTGGAGATGACAAAAAAGGCACATCATGACCCACCAACCCCTATTTCTCACCATGTGACTGTAAAACAAAAACCTAATGATGATGTGCTCTACTAGCTGTTTCCTGTCATGGAGCTTCTCTATGACACATTCTCCTGTGTGGTTTTAAACATAAAAAGGAGTGTACATTTTTCTCTAATCTTCTCTAATTCTCCAGCAGCACTCAGTTCCCATAAAGGCTGGAGAGCTCCGGTCTGTGAATGACTGATGTTAACAGCTGGAGGATCTAAAACAACTCCTGAGTCATTACACAAGGACTCCTCCATTTGCTAACTACGAAACTAAATTAAAGGACAATGTCACAGGTTTCAGACTGTCACGTAAACAACAGCAGTATTTCCTGTAATAGTGCTGCAGAGCTTCAGGACAGTTAGATCTTATGTTAGAACTAGGAAATGAAAACCTGGCCCAATCCATAGCACACATCTTTAGGAGACTGTATATAGCTGCTCTTATGCTGCTGAATTTAAGGAGTATGGTGAACCCAACAGCTCCTCCATCAAACATGGCATGCTCTGTGTGAGCACTGGTCATGTCCAACCCACATTCATTTTCCCAGGTTTAAGTTTTTGTGAACGGATGTACAAATCCTGCAGCAGAACATAAAACACGAGAGGCTTTGCAATTGCTGAGTGTTTACTTTCCTTGGAAGAACCTAGAAAAAAGGCATGAGACAGAAATAAACAAAGGGCAGTAAAATGCAACAATCTGAAGATATCTAGTTTCAAATAAGCAACTTGCAGGGTGAAGAGAATCAGTCTGACAGTTTGTTGGCACACTTGGCAGTGCAAGAACATCAGAGAAATGGAGCAATAAAGAAAGCAAGCAGAGGAATTAACAAAGTTATATGTAATAAATATTGGCTTCTTCACCGCAAATTCCGTTAATTTTTCAGTATAATCAGGAAACTTTGTTTCCATTTCTGGCATTTTACCTCTCACCCACAGCAGCAAAGAGATGAACTTTAATTCTTCAGCTACATCCTGTTCCTGTGTTATTATGTTTTCCCACCATCTTGCAGAAAGCTGATTGCTTCCTTCATGGATAGCTTTCCTTTCATGTTTTAGGTGTATTTAAGTTTTTTTCCTGGGTGAGACATTTCCAACCCACGACACCCTTCTTCATGCAGTAAAAAGCTTTTCCTTTGTACATCACCCATTTTATCACAGTTTTTGAACTGTAAAAGCAAAAAGTTCTACTGTTTCTGATGTGCAGAACTGTTCTTAACCTTGGTTTTATTTTAGAAATATACATATATATATATATATATAGGAAAAGGCAGCTAGCATAGATCAAGTACAAGATGTTCTTTCTATCTTGTGAGTGAAAAAGGTAAGAACAAAAGAGCAGGTAATACAAAAGTCATTACACGGACTGTTCGTTTAGTTTGTGTTCTAAGCAGAATCCCTTTTACAATACCAAAAGAACAATAGTACTTAAACAAGTGATTAGGACATCTAAATCTAGCCTACTTGGACAGACCTCGCCCATCTCCATATTATTTCTTACAGCATCAAGTCTGGCAGTACTGCATAATGAAATTAAAATATGGTCCTCTAGCGCAACTAAAGTATTTCCTTTTCATCCATGCAGACTAAACGAACATTGTCCAACCCAACAACGTAATTTGTTGCTGTATGATTAGACTCCTGAAGCGACTCTAGATGGGACAAGAGAGGAGACAAAAATAAGCGACGTTATATCGTTCTCTCAGAACACCAATAGTGCCTGCACAAGATAAATTGTGAGCTAGACTGCGTCAATGCTGAACTTTTACACAGAACTTCCCGCACCATCATGGGCAGCGGCAGTCACGGAGCAATAGCTTTGACAAGGTGCTGACATTTTACAGCCTCATCATCTAATCCTATTCGGAGCAAGTGCAGACATGATAAAGAGCTAATGAGCTGCTCTGTGCAATGCACCCCATTCACCATTCCTGCTAGCACAGACACACAGCAAACAGCAAGGTCGGCCAGCAACGTTTGTTACACGTTCTCACCACCCTACGCTGCGTTAGTGAGGAAGCCCCCCAGAAAATCTGGGTTCCTCGTTCCACACCAGGTTTTATGCACTGCTACCAGCTGTGCAGATAACACCACACCTAGGCTTGCTCCGAGCAGAACCTAATGACCTCATTGTATAAACAGCAACGTGCAGCTTAAACTATCACTCCTAAGAGCTTTCTCGGACAAATTGCCATTGAGAAAACAGTGTAACACCTCAACAGCCTTATTATTCTCACACTGCACCTATCCTGTATTGCTAAGGGACAAAAAACTGAGTAAAGCTTCAATCAGCTGGAGACTTCATGTTAGAAAGATACCCCACTCATCCCCACACACCAACCCATCGCACATCTCTTGGCTCCCCTCTGCTTTAGACAAGCTTTGTACTTATACAGAATAAATTTAGATCATACTTAGAATAGTTGTATAAATCCTAAAACGTCACAGGGCATACCCTTTCTGGCCTTTAAAGCTTACACAGGTTTTCTTCCTGTCTACTACTGACATTTTACGTGAATATTTTAGAGTTTATATATATAATCCTGAAAAGTTTCCTCCCTTCGCTCCATAAATTCATAAAAAACATTCTCGGCCCTTTTCTCGCACAGCACCTCACAAGGATTTTAAAGCAACAGTACACGTTTCCTCACAGGATATATAAGGTATACACTGCGAAGTGGGGCAAAGGAGCAGGAATTCTATATTACAAATAGTAAAGCTTTAAAAATATCAACAAAGCCGAACACTTCTACCAGAACAAATGAAGAGCTCCACATTAAAAAAAGACTTCATTATTTCAGTATCTCTTTGTTTGCTTGTTTAATCATCCCCTGGGACAATCTGTACTGTTAAGAAACGTGTAGAAAACAGTCATCAGTTTTTGTTGTTGTTCAATTAGTGCTATACTCAGTGTTTGAGCTCATGCAAGTGTCCTTTGGGGAAACGTCCTGCGTGCCATTAGCACTATTCTTAATGAGGGAAAGCATGAAACTCCTTTAGTGCTCTGCCAGAATTGTTTTATCTTCAAGTCAAAAGAACAACTGCTTGGAGTAACCCCAAAAAAAGCATTCAACAATTGCAAGTGGCAAACAATATTCCCAAGCATTATACTCATAGTACTGTTCTATTTATAGGCTAACAGTTATTATACTGAATAAAATATGTATTAGGCAGCTTTATTATGCAGACAGTTATGACTCCCCAGTTAAGGCTGCTACAGCAGTTTCCATTATAAGCCCAGTTTTGATCCCTTTTACTCGTTCTGAGAGACGTAGGGTGGGGAACAGGAGGATGTTTCATGTTTGGTTTCAAGACAAAGGAGAATATTCTTAGGAAGTTTGAGGTTAATTGGACATGCTGCTTTTGAGATACGGGACGTAGGCGTTTCTTTATTCTTTTTTGAAGAAAAAAAGAGTGTAACTTTTAACTAGTTCTCCAGAATTTCTTTAAAACACAAGGTCAGTATAGAAAACTAGATGAAAGCCAAGATTTACAGCTCTAGGAAATGCATGAAGACAAAAGATCTAGCACCTTTCCTAGCTTTGTATTCAGAAAGGCATGCAAACTGCTTCCACTGTGAAAAAAGCAAAGCAACAATTAAAACATTAGACTTAAAAACAAAACCAAAAGCAGCATTCTTAATTCTTATCATTGTTTTCCCTCCCAATTACAGTTCTTCCCAAACAGCAGGGGGCATGGGGTTTCAGCATTCCCTCTCACTGTTTTTCTTTACCTAACTGTCCCTTCTTTCTTCATGTCTCTAGGTTTTCTATCTCAGCTTCATAATCCGGACAGCAAGCATCTTCACATCTCTGTCACCTCCTTGATCCCAGCATCAGCTCTGTCAAGATCTACAAGTCTTTAAGCCTGCACATCCCCTTTTTTTCCTTCCATACAACTAACTGAAGAGTGGAGGATTCAATGAACAAGGTGAGGGCAAAGCCCAGGCTAAAAGATTGCATTTCATACCTGTCATACACACAAGCTCATTTAAATGACGCCTAAAAGCATTCCTTGTCTTCTCAGTGGCACACACGTATGTTTTACATGTGTAGCAGAGGTCTATCATAACCTGGCCCATTCTACTGTGGTCAGATATATCTTTATCATTTTAAGAGACATACACATTTTAAGAGCTCATATTTAAAACACTGGTGACAAGTTTTAGAAATGCTGATCTGTGCCTGATAGGATATTTTCAGTTGTTTTCTGAAGAGCTTATTCCATTCCATTTTGATGCTGACAGATATCTTTATGTAAGTCAGAAATCAATTATGAAGGAAAATTAGTGTAGCTAATTGTGTATGAGTATTTACTAAACAAAGCAAGCTTGAACAGAAACTTCTTGCTAATTTTTTTTTTCCTAAGTTGTTATTGCTGGCTCAAGTTTACATACCTTTCATATATAACTAACTTTTCAGGTTGGCAGGGATGTATTTTTTAATATCTAAGAACAACTTTGTTTTTAATCAGAGGAGAAATCTGGAAGTAGAAACCTAGCGTAAGGTTTGTTCCCTTACATTATAGGACACGGGTACACATAGAAGTTAAGAAAAGTTCCCATACATCTGCTCTTTAGGCATACTCTTACATTGAGATTAATGTTAGCTAATCCCAGGTGAGCTTCCCCTCAGAAAAAACAGCTGTAGGTATGGCTCTGAATTTACCCATGGGAAGCCCCATACTATGAAAATAAAACTCTTGTGAAGCTACTGAGTGTGGTAACTGGTTACCCTGTAATAATTCTGCCCACATGGCAAGGCTGACAGCTTGTACTGTGAGGTCTCACAAAGATCCGTGAGGTAGCACACCTCAAATGCTGCCATTACACAGATAGCCAAGAATACTACACGAGTCACAGGGGACTAACTTCACTGGTTTTTCAGGCAAGTTTACAGGTCTTAAAAAACTTTTCAAAAAACTGTGTTCATAAAACTGAATGAAAGGATTCCCAGCTTTTATAAACAGAACTTAAAATGAAAATCCAAGCACTTGAACTAGCATTATTCACCATTTGAGGTCACTTGTACTGTCAGAGTTCTGAATCATCTATTCCTTTTCATTGCCTCATTACAGTACTAAGCAATAAATAGCAGCAAGATTCACACAGGCTGTACATGGCTCTTTTAAGAGTAACTACTCATATTTAATCCGAACAACCCAACGCACCACAAGTGGCTGTGGAATTGGAGTCACAGAAAACTAGCACGGCAAACTCGTTCTGTTTCAGAAGTTCCAAACTGAACGTTCACTTAAGAGCTGACTCACTTATCTATGTGAACTTAAGTTTATGTAGAAGTTAACTTGTGCAGTATTTATCTTGTAAAATACTTCTCTCCACAGATGTATTCCCTCTGGATTATAGAATTCTTTTTAGACAATTAAATCAGGGCAGATCTTCAGTTCTCCTCAACTGAAGTCTTGCCCGAACAAGAAAAGATATACAGGATTCCAGTATGTCTAAAATAAGATAGGTAAATGCAAGATAGTTTTATAGCATAACCAGTATGTCAGAGAAGCAGTTACAGATTTTACTCATATGTTGCCACAAACAAGGCAAAAGACTTTTAGGTAAGAATCAGATTCAGTAGCAAAGAAATGTCATTTGTCAGCAAAAGTGATGAAAGCACTGATACTTAACATCTCAAGGATGTTAGTAAAGGCAGTATAAACTGTCATTTAATGCTTGGAGCACCTAGACAGAAGCATATTCCAAGTCTTCAGAAGAGAAAAATACTAATTAGAGATTTTAAGTTAACTTTATCAATTCACAATGGAGTCATTTCACGAGTTAGTCACACACATGCATGCACACCCCACACCCCCCAAGTTATAACCTTTTCAGCTCAGGTAAACGAGCATGTTGCACATACTCCTCTAAGTCACAGAGGAGCAGCCGGTACGTTTGTTAGAACTACTCCCAGCTTTAGTTTAGGTCAAGGTCCAAAGCTTTCCAGCTGCAACAAATTCTTGTTTAACCGCAGTGCTAACAGGACTGTAGGACAATAGCCTCTCCAGTACCAAAGATGAATCTGAGTCCTGATTTGTGAATATGTATTGTAGATATGTTTGTAGATATCTGCTAAATTCAAACCTGCTGCATGAGGAGAAACCACTTTTAGGTAAGAAACGGAGTTTAGTGCAAAACAGAATATTTTCCCTATTTTAAAATAATTTACCTGGAGATATAGCTCTGTGGAACTGATACATGTCTTCTCCAATTAGTTCTTGTGCAACCTGCTTAATCTTTCGTCTGACAGCATCTAACTTGACTTCAGATTCATTTAGTATTTCTTCCCCATTGGGAGCACTGCAATCATAAAGCAGAAACTGAAAAAGCAGCTTTCAGAATATGATCAAACAGTTGAAAAGAAGTTAAATTTTCATTTACTAATACATATTCAATGACTTCAAGAAAAAAATGTAGTGGAAAAAGAAACTAAAGTTTAAACTTTAACACCTATTGTAGATTCCAAAAGAAAGATTTTGCAGATTGTTACTGTGAAAATAATTGACCAGCGAAACCTAGTTCTGGTAGCATATTTATTCCAGATAATAATTGTAACAATTGCTGAAGAGGGAACAATAAGAAACACTTGCAAAGGCTTCAAAAAAGTACTCCAGAAAATGAGCAGCATTTACAGAAGTTCATTAACCTCTCTAAAAAACGTCAGCGTTTTGTAATATATTACAGAGCACACGTGACATACATATGGAGTTTTAGAAAGTAGTTATGACCTATGTTATTAGGAAACAACTGAAACATCTGATTTACAAACAGCATAAACTAAACTTACCTTCCAAGTATATCTGATTTCCTTTTAAATCACCTCTCCCCAAACCGTAAATAATCTATGTGGTCTATTAGGCTTGCAGTCTATTTGCGGACTACATATAGACTGGTCTCAATGAAATGTTCAAAAGCAAACAGATTTCTGAAAGTAAAGCCACATTAATGGCTAACAGCAAAGGAGTGGGAAGTAAAAATAGAAGCATGGGAAGCTTCCACTCTCCTCAAAACACAAATATCTTAAACAGGTATCTAAAATTCAGAGTAAAGGGGAATTTTGTTGTTCTTTTTGTACCAGTTCCCAGCAGACCTGGCCCCTGCAGTGGGGCTATTTACAATCAAGGCTGTAGCAGTTACTAGAATTATCATAATAACTCTTCGCAGAAGACCAATTTAAAAAGGGAGCAACTTCCTAAACTCTATTTATAACTGTTACTACTACAGTACCTATAAATAGCTGCTACTACAGCAGAAGTGTGCTGGTAAGAAAGAAAAAATAAATCTGGGAGAAGGAACAGGGAGATCCGTGATAGCAGTTACACGTAGGACAAGTAAACATTCTATACAACAGGCTATGCAAAGCTTCTCATTTTCCTGTTTTCTATTTTCTCCATGGCTTTCAACCATTGCTTGAAGGTTCACGAGGACACAAAATATATAGAAGCTCAAAACTTCACACACGAGCCTCTTAGGTTGCAGAATGTAGTGAAGTAAACAACCCAAGCTGCCCCCTCCTCCTTGCATTGATGACCTAGGCTGGGGTTGCAAAAACCAAAACAGGGAAGTAGAAGCAGAGGCAGCTAACCTGAAGGGAGTGTGCACATTCTTCTCTCCCAGCTTGCTGGAAGCTGGAAAGCTCCCATCTGCTGAGATACTCTACTACTTTGATCCTATTTAATACTTCAGTAAAACCAACTACAAAACCTGAAGCAGCATCTATTAATTCTCTAGCTGGAGTGTGTGTTCATTACCTCATATCCACCTTAAAGGATGTTTATGGGAAAATAATTAAATCTTTCTCAAGGAAACGCTGCAGCTATTCATCACAAATAGAGAAAACACTACAAGGCAGCTTCCAGGTTTCTGTGAACACCTTTGCTCTCAGTGTGACTCACCTGGTAAACCTGTGGAGCAGAAATATCGTTCGTTTGCTTTCAATAGTTATATCACGACTGAGCTTCACAAGCCGTTCGTATTTGTCATGCCTGGTGTCAAGCTCCAGCTGAAACGCTGCGGAGTCAATGATTACAGAAACAAGCACGGTTAGCACAGCACGCAGCGTAGGAGAAAAGCAGAGATCCTGTGCCACAGGAACTGCTGTGGGGCTCAGCCCCACCAGCCTTTTCTCTGGGGTGCTTTTTTGCAGCGTGGGTAGTGCTGTGGAGACCACCATTGCCCCCTGCCTGCCGGAGCTGCTGTGCGACAGCTGCCTGCACATCTCGCATGGCTCACCACACAGCAAAGCCACAAAATCATTTCTGAACAAAATACAGCAAGTCCCATCATGCAGGAACGTGCCTAACAGAACACTCACAAGCACGCAGGAACCTAGCTCTGACTTCTGGCTCTTCAAAAGTCTCTTTGAGGAATGGACCCGTATCCTTACACAACTGCATGTCTATGAAACTTCAGTTTTGAATAGCAAAATTCATCAGTAATACCACTTCTGTTCAGTAAGTCAGGTTTAAATACATGTCAACAGTGATGATTCTTTAAGCAGCCCAAACCACTGTAAGCTAAAATACTTGTTTTAAATAGTAAAATCTATTCTTCCATAGTTCTGTTCAGAAAACTGAATTAGATTTTCACCCAAATATACAAAGACAATTCAGAAATAAAACCCTGCAATCATTAGTAAACAAGACTCATCAAGTTAAAAACAAACAGACTAGTGAAAAGAAAGCTTATATTTTATATCAGAACTAGACTTGGCCAAAAGCCAAGTATTTTAACATCTTTAAGAACTAGAAGTAGCAAAGCAACATTATTTAAAATAAGATTTCTAACTTTCTAATTTACTTACTGTAAATTCTCTCTGCCTAACTAGAACGAAGATGAAGAAAGAGAGTATGCGTATCTACTTTTCTTAGTTAAAACTATGAATAATAATGTTTCACATATAACATTAACATTTTATAGGCTATTATTCCACTAAATAAACTGTTAATAGATACTTAAGAGAATTTAAACATCCTGCGTAACTGTGTGAGGTGTTAAAGTGTGCAAGGAGATGCTAAAAAAAAAAACACAGAGGTTACTTTCTTAAAGGGTCTACCAAGTGACTATCCTTTAGAAAAACATAGCAGTTCACAGACAAGCAAGTTTATATGAAGCTAAAAACCTGTACTTCTCATTGCCTTGACAAAAAAATGGATTCTCTTTTTTCTGTTGTTTGTTTCTCTCCCCCATCTTCCTCTAGAACTCTAGAAGAAGCCATAAATGTTCCTCCTGATCTTTAGATCTTTCATATGCCCTATTGGTGTGTCTCCACCAAATTCTGAGAGTTAAGTCCACCACTGACTTATCGTCAAGAAGAAATATTCCATCACTCCAGGGTATAAGCACCAGTGGAATACATAGCGTGGATCTTTGAAAATTCAGGATAAACTGCCTCTCTTACTCTGTTCTGAAATTCACCAGACACCACTGACAGGATCACATGGGAGAGGAGGAAAAAAAGGGTTTTTTTGAATTCAAATTAATAGCACTTCAAAAAAAATGTTACATTTGAGGGTGAAAAATTAAAGTTGAAAGTACTGTACTCAATTTAGAGTACAAGGGTACGTACATTATTTAAGGTAAAAATTCAGGGGTTGAAGTTTATCATCCACCATGCTGACTTATACAGGGGAAAAAAAAAGAAACATCTGTTTAGAGACAGCAAGGAAATTACATGGTGTTAAAGGGACCATCTATAACAGTCATCCAGCTCTTACTTCTTCACCCTTTTCAGCATCACGAAAGAAAAGAGGGGAGACAAGGAAAATTTTGCACTGAGATTTAATCTGGTCACAGTATTACATCTCCTTCCTTTATCTGTTGAGGCTTCTCAGTTCTGAAGACCACCTTTCCCGTGCCAGGGCTAAATTTAGTTAGTTAAACTAAATTCACAGGAAATTAAATGTGATTTAAATCCTCTGAAAACACTTTGGTTTGAGGAAAGTCTACATTTGCTTATTTAAAGAAATGGAAATATAAGCTAGTTTTACAAAGGCACTTAAAGTGAAATAAGTGTCTACAGAAAGATCTACCTTATTTTGTTAAACTCCCATTCTTAAAAAGTGCACGTATAAACAGCTCACAACTCACAAAACAATGCATCCAGATTTACATTTGACAGCTTAGTCACCTGTGCAACAGAGCTAGGGGTAACAGTTAAGAGCCTTCTCGGCCTCCCCACAGGCAGCCACCTCCTCTTGTCACCACTATGGTGGAGATTTTGCACCTGTGCAGGTCTCTTACATTTCTCTGCCACCAAAGCACCTGGGCACCTTTTGTCTGCCTGAACATTTCTGCAATTTACTTAGCATCAGGTTCAGCATGAGCAGGGTGGGCAGCAGGAACAGGAGAGTTAAGATGAAAAAGGGAACAAGTCGTGAGTCAGGTGCAGCCATGCCAGATCCAATTCTTGAGACTTAACTGCTTAGAAACCAAAACACCAAGCTCTAAATGTATGAAGCAGGAATCCAACTAGCTTCAAATCTCCCCCCCCTCCCTGAAAAAGTTGGCTTATTCCAACACTAAATACATAATTCCTAGCAAATTCCACAACACACATTTTTACAAACTGGCTTTCCAAATTCTTACTTACATTTAAAAGATGTCATCAAAGGCGAAGACGGATTAACATTCTCTTTTTCCTCCTTTTTTTGACCCTGTGGGAAATTGTCATGCTTTCGTTTCCTGAACCCACCCGATCCTATTAACAGAAGAAAAAAAAAATAAAATAGTTTTGCCAGAACATAAATAACCTCAGAATGTTGTCTTCGGAGCCTTTATGATTCTATCCATATTTTACAGACAGAATGAGGTAACGCCCTATTACCAGCTGATGTCACCTACACAGCACCATGCCACTTGTTCCACCACATTCCTAGTGAAAACTAGAAAAACCCCTACCAATTTCAGTGGATGAGCACACCAGGATCCCAACTCTTTATTCATAAGCTGTTCATAGCCTTTTATGTTTAATTTCTGTAAGGGCACCGCTGCATGGCAAATCTTGTGTGAGCAAGGGCCTACAGGATTATACCTTTTTAAAGAAAGTATTTTAGATGCAGAACTTAACAGAAATCATTAAAACCAGTACAAGCGGTAGTGATTTATTGTACAATAACTGATTGTAACTTATGTTATTGGTCTTCTGTAAGCAAGCAGACCAACGGCTTTGGGCCGTTTCCCCCTTCCGCCATTCCCTCACCCCAGGTAAGCCACCCGCGTTCTAACGGCTCCCCCCCCGCTATAACCGCCACAGCCGTGCCCTGTGCCCCCGGGGGCCAAACCCGGCCAACTCCTGCGCCCAACCACACCCGTTTAAATACGCGGAGTTCCCTTAACCCCCCCCCAGAAGGGGACCACAACCGAAAGCTCCTTAAAACCACTTAAAAGCTGCGAGGCTCCCCCGCCGGCCGGTACCTTCCTTGCCGCTCATCCTCGCCCCGCCAGGCCCCGCCGCGCCGCCACCAAGGCCCCCGCGGAGAGGCGGCCCCGCCGGTGCCTGACGGAAGCGCTCCCGGGGCATGATGGGAGTTGTAGTCCCGGGAGGGGAGGGAGGGGGGACACCCCTGAGGCAGCACTGCCCTCAGGGCGGGGCTCGGTGCTGTAGAGGATGAGAGAAAGGGAGGTGTGAGGAGTCAGGGTAGGGAATAATAAATAAATAAATAAATAAATAAATAAATAAACAAACTAACTAACTAACTAACTAACTAACTAACTAACTAACTAACAAACAGTGAGAAACCTCGGGACAAGCCGACAAGGTTTTCCCAGACGCTTAGGGTTATCACACTGAGATGTCGCACAAGGGCTGCGTGTGGCTGTGCTCCGCATCCAAGGTCCATAACAGATCTCATACCCGAAAATAAATAAATAAATAAATAAATAAATAAATAAAATTAATTAAAAAAAAAAAAAAACAGGAACTTCTTCACTCCCTTCACCCCTGAGGTGTGCTGCCCTGGGCAGGGGCCTCCACTAACGCTGCTCGCAGCCGGTGCCCCGCAGTGAGGCGCTTGCTCTGCCGCAGTGCTGTCAGCAGAGGCCACCTTGAAGTGGTGCCCAAGCTGAAGGAGAACGAAGCTGTCCTCCTCCAGGAAAGCCTGAGTCTGATACCAGCCCAGCTGGACACTGTGCAGGGCAAACACAGCCAGCTGAGGGGCTGCATAGCTTTAGAGAGAAATGCTATCTTTGTGATGCCCCCCCCCCCAGTTTAAATAACCAGCCGGAGGATGTCTCGTAACACCACAGACAGTCCGAGCTGGAATTAGCTCCGCATATCCTTTTGTTTTTAGCTCATGGGGTTGCCTTGGAGATGTAGGGCTTGGCCATAACGCTCTCTGTCGTACTGAAGCGTTCGCGTTGGGCGATCCAGCCCTGAGCGCGTTTGACAAACGACCGAGTGAAGCGAAGTGACAAAAAAGCTTACGAAACTGTCACAGGGGGATTGCATAAACCGGGGTCAGATGTTGGGTCTGAGGCTGTTACACGACCGAGGATGTTTGCAGCTGGCTGACGAAAGGAAGCGGGAGGTCAGCTGGTCCGCAGTTGTTATAACAACAACCTGTTATGTCTCTTAGGCAACAGGGATGCCCGCAGTCTTTTGGCAGGATGGTTCGGGAGGATGATTTCCTCTTTTCCTGGAATAATGTTTGAAAACAGCAAATGCTTCTCACTCGGCTGGATGTGGGAATTCTCATGGAAGCCGCAGGACCCTGCCGAGTGCTCATAGAGCACCGTGCAGCCTGTGAGCAGGGCAGATTCGGGGAATGCACCGCAGAGGCAGCGGACGCGTAGAGGTGTGACAGAACCTACAGGGCTGCTGCACCATCCAGCTGCTACACACAGGGAGAGACCCGACGGCACGCTGCCTTTCATCCTAGTGTTTAGTTTATGTCTTCCAAGGGAAAACTGGCAAGTGACGGGCGATGAATAATGTACCTATGGGGAAAGTTTGTTTCTAAACATGAACAGTTAGTGCCTGGCTTATGTCTGGGTGGGTGCGCTGGCGATTTCATAAAGATTTCCGTCTACTGAGGCAGCCACATGAAAGAATTGCTTTGGAGGAATTCGAGGTGAGACTATCTTTATCCTGCATCTACATCAACACCAACACCCTTGGAGCAGTAAAAGCGAAGCGCAGAGACTAACCTTTCTCCCCCATCTCTCCCATTCCCCTCTCTGTGCACGAGTTCCCTGCAAATCACAACTGAGGTGATGCGATCCTTTACTTCTCTAGCTGCTTCAGTGAGGCAGGGGAATTGCCAACTCGATGAGACTCTGGGCTTTTCTACCACAGTGACAGGACACAGAAAACGTGTGGGCTAAAGAAAAGGGTTGTCGTAGTTTAGGAGAAGATGCTGACGGAGTAAGAGTGTGAACAAAAGAAAAACAAAACAGTCGCCTTCAGCTCTGGGAGTCACAAAATGGAAGTCACCTAAGCAAGACAGTCTGAAGGTGCAGTCCTCATCAGAAACGGCAAACCCAGTCACACCACAGCACAATTTGCATGCTATTTTCCTTATACCTAGGTCTCTCTGACCTAGGTACCCCCTGTTCCTCACACCCAGTAATATGGCTAGCGTAACCAACAGGATTTTATGAGGTGAATGGCCGTTATCTGCTAGCATGGTGATCACATAGACCACTCCCTTTCTCTCCCTGCCTTTTTGGCATCGTGACAAGAACATTTGCCCACCAGTGTTGTCACCAGGATGTGGTGACACCCGTTATAGAACAGGAAAGCCTCGTGTCGGCATTGTGATAAGGAAGGTTGCCCACCAGCCTTGTGAAAGCCCGGGCGCTGGGTCACCAGGATGTGATACAGATGTTATGGGACAGGGAAGCCTAACAGCACACCAGATATTGCCCAAAAAATCAAGCAGCTGAAAGACCAGTGTGGGACTTGGACCAGAACTGCTGCTGGCTGACAAAACCCGTGCTCCCCTGCTGGCTGGGGATGCCTCCACCATCATCGCCTTCCTCTGAGGGCCGAGTGACTGATGTGCTTTTAGGTGTATGCCAAATCTAGATCATGATTATTGTATCGTGTGTTGATTATTAAGAATCTGACCCAAACCGCAGAGGGCCCTAGTGATAGAAAAGCCTAGGTGACTGAAAATTCTAGATAAAAAAAACTATGCTAATTACTAAAAATTCTGTGTAACAAGAAGTTACTCTGCCTGCTAAAGGTTCTCAACATCAATAAGTTTTGCTATTTTTTTCTGTGATGATAGAGCTCTAATAATAACCATAGCCCTGTGGCCAGTCCCCATTCTTACCAGCAACCCTAAAAGAACCTGTATGTCCCCACAGCATCAAGTGACAGTCTCCAATCTGAGCCTTACCCATCTTGAGGAGTTTCAGATGCTTTCCAGTGTCCTCAGTACCCCTCAGATAAGCAGTGCCAAATGCATATTCTCCTTCATTCTCTTGGTTCTCTCCAATGCTGGAGGTTTGAGGTAATGGTTCTTAGCAAAAGAGCTAATCTGATCCATCTGCAGCTACCCCTCTGTATGAAGGAGACTGAGAATGGTGTTTGTGTCTACATCTGAGAGAGGCAAAATATTACATTACATATGGAAAACCCTCTTTCATGCCAATGTAAATCAGAAGTAATTCCGTCTAAATTGGGTACCACTGAGATGACTATCAGGTCTTGAGAATTCCCAATGTACAGAATATTTTATGCTGCGGTATAGGTAGGGCTAAAAAGCACAGCGAGGCTCGGGTAGCTAGAGAAATGCTTTCCTAACAATTCCCACCAAGATATTCTGTTAAAAAGCAGTTAAGGTTGCTGCAGGGCAAAACACACCCACACAAGAAATGACAGGTTAGGGGAACCTTCTTCCCATAAGTTACTGTGCACGCCTCGTATTAACCACTCCCAGTGACAGACTCCAAACCCCAACAAGAAGCTTCCCTTGTTCTGCGGGATAAAGAAACAAACGAAATACCCATCCCTCCTACACACACAGTGCAAAACCCTCCGGCTTCTGCAGCACTCACATTAGTGGCTGGTGCATTTGTAGTGGCTATGGCAATTTTGGGTGAAAACTGGGTGAAAATAAATTCTCCCCGAGCATGCACTCTGCTGGTACCACTGGTCGCAGGGCCCTTTGTGGACTTTGTTAGGCTCTTTTCTCCATATCTGATTCACCATGCCACTTAGTAGACCTGTTCCCCAAGGCAGAGATGAAGAATCATCTGTTGCTTTTTATTAGGTTAGAGGATGAGATACTTGGTATGTTTACACTGAAGTAAATCTGGTTGCCTTGCAGCAAAAAAAAAGTAGCTGCATCTGCACCAGCTATGTGTATTGGACTTCTTCTGGATGATTTATTCGCAGCTGGGGCCAGAGAATTTTTATGTTAATGGAGTTTGCACTGAAGAAGTTTTGTGTGCACACCTTTGTTCCTCAGTGTGCTGGTGGTCTTCCACCTAGACTCCCTTACAACTTTATTCCTGCACCTAGCCAGTACTTTCATCTAAGTTTCTTCTGCTCCATAGGGTCACGATGACCAGTGCTGGCCAGGTTTCACTTCATTGTTCAGATGGTAATACGGTTAGTTCTGCCCTTTTTATACCCAGATGCTCTAGAAACAATGTCTTGGTATCACACCAGCAGACTTTACCTGCAGCCTCTGTGCCACAGAGGGCTTTTGAGCCTTCTCATACTCTGAGGGACGTGTTGGTCCAGGTGCAGAAACCAGAATCTTTATGTTGGGGACATAAAGATTCTCAGGGGACAGTGACTTCTCTTTCCATACAGAGCTGCAGAATTAGACAAGCAGATGAAGTACGGTAGCGCTCAATTGAAAACGAGCTGGAGAGGACTTAGTCAAGAAGTATTAGTCTCAGGATGTAACTTCATGTCATGGGTGATGGCCCTGAAAATCCTGAGGATGGTAAGACTGAAAACCTCCTTACTGAAGCTACCATACACATGCCAATGCTGTGACCTGGTCGTAGCCTGTTACTTGACCACATCTCCAAAATTCTGGCCCTGTTTCCCTGACTTCTGTGCTGTGTAGTCAGCTCCAACCTGATAACTGGAATTGTAATGAAATTGTGTTCGTGACAAGACCGAACACTTTATTGTTCTGTTACAGTGCAAAGGCCACAAACAGTAAACTAACAAAGGTTTATGCATTTACAACCCCATCTTTAAAATGACAGCACGAAGTCTGCATTTTCCTGTCCTCCAGGATAATCTATTTACATCAACAAATCCTAGAGAATCAACATTTCTTTAGAAAACTGCAGTAAGTGAAACATGAATCCTAACATCTTTTTAACGCTAAATCCCTTTATTAATAGTTTCTAACTCCACTGTGAGCTGTGTAAGGGTAATACACAACACCGAGTGAGCTTGGAGCAGGGGGCTTTTCAGGATACGTATACATGACATACATATCTCTACTCACTGCTCTAAGGGTATGAGATTGAAATGTGTGGAATCTTTCCCCTGTTTCCATAAAAATAACACTTCCCTGTCACCCGACACTATGAGGACAGGCAGGTTCTTTAGGGATCCTGGGTAGAATGAGGACACCACCGAGTTATGGCTATAATTAGAGCTTTAGTACCACATGGAATTTTTAGCGATCAGCGTAGCTTATTGTTATCTTGAATTTTTAGCACTCAGTGTAGCTTTATTTTTAGCTAGATTTTTCATCACCTGAACCCTCTTCAGATCAGGTCAAATTCTTAATAATCAGTGCAGAAAGCAATAATTATGATCTAGACTCAGAGTACACATAAAAGCACACGGGTCACTCACTCAGTCCTCCAAGAAAGCAGGCAACAGCAGAGGTCCCTCTGACCACGGGGGGATCACAGGCTTTGCCATCCAGCTGCAGTTCTCATCCGAGTCCTGCTTGGGACTTGCAGACGCTTTGATTTTGCGGGCAATATCTCATGTGCTGTTTTTCTTCCCTACTTTACGATGGGGGTTAGACCATCCTGGTTACTCTGTGCCAGGAGCTTTCACAGCACTGGTGGGCAAATGTGCTTTGCACGGTGCTGAAGAGGGGGAAGGAAGGTAGGTGATATGTGATCAGCCTGTATAATGGGCTGCTATATAATATCTTTGCTTTATAAAATGGCATTGGTTCTGCTGCCCATATTACCAGGCGTCAGGAGCAGGGGTACTGTCACAAGCCCATATGGAAGTCATCAGCATCAATGCAAAGCTTCCCTGTAAGCATGTTTGAGCCACCGTCATTAAAAATACATTACACATACACCTGTACACGTTGAATTCTTGGAAGAACATGCCTAGACCCCAGAAACCCAAGTGCTTTCTGTGGGGATGCCTGCGGGGGACAGTGATCATAAAGCAGCCAGAGAGCTTAAGGAATGCAGAGATTTCAGAGCCTGTATGATTACCCACAGCTGTACAAACACCACAGTGGAGAAAACAGATTGACCTTGGCCATGTTTTTGAGAGTGCCAGATAACCAGGTCCTTAAACAAGCCCTGTTTCAACACGAAAAGGAAAGAAGAGACAGTGACCCCGAGGAAGGCCAGGAAACACGGTGATGACTAAAGCAGCAAAACTGCAAGTCAGCAACGTGAACACCTTTGAAGGACTGGTCTGGGATAGAACTGGGTGGTGATGACAGACATCTGCCTTGTGTACCTGGCAGTGCAAGAGGTGGATTGGACTGGGTATATGACCGCAATATCTTAGGTACAAGCATTCTTCAAAGCACAATTTACTGTGCTTTAACAGTCCCATAAATAGCCATGGCAGTGAAAATTTAGCCTGTTTACAGGGAATTTGAGACAGCATTTAACAGGCAGGGAGTGTTTTAGTGTATTTCTAAATCTACAAGGCCATGGATGTCTCTTCCCAGATTTGTGCCTATGTCCTGGTGTGGAGAGACCACTGCGAGGCCCCATTTAGCAAATAACTGCAATGCTCATGTCTCTGACCTCCCCTTCACCCTTGCAAATAGATGTTTCCTTCGCTGTTTGCTCACATGACTGGGGCACACACCCTCCAACACCAGGATCACTTGCAAAAGTGCAAACACAATCACTAGGCTGGCCTCATCCGCATCCCTTCTCTTATCTTGGGCTGAGCCCCACTAGGGCTGTTAAGTTAGATGCTTAACCGCAGGGAATCTCTCCCCCCATGCTGGATGAAATACTGTTTATCAGCTACCTGCTAGAGAGACCACTAGATGTTAGACCCATAAACTGCAGAGGCCTGATGCAGGATGAAAGCTAGAAATAAGCTTACTGCAGAACCTCCCGTAATGCAGAGCAGGCTGTGGGGACGATCCTAAAAATAGTAGTGGGAGGCAGCGTGAGGACAGAAGAAAACCTTATCTTTGCTAAGCTGGAAACCTGAACATTACACAATAATTGTTCTTCTCACCTTATAAATTCTGCCTTTGCAATGTGCAAACCCTCAGGGATACAGGTTCACTGCCATGTAGCATCTTGCTTGCTAGTGAATAAAGGAGAGATGTTTGGAGGATTGTAAAGATCTCTGTGAAGAACATCAGTGTAGTTCACAAATGAGAAGAGTTCCCTTAAATAGAAAAAGATGGCAGAATGAAGAGGAAAATGAATCAGGAGGTGAAGGTCACTATTCCGCCCTAGTCACTGGTGGGGGATTCCCCATCTAGCACAGGGACTATAAAAGTGCTTCCCTGTTGAAGCTTCACCCAAACAGCTGCTGCTGGCTTGGCAGAGAGAGCATCCCTCTGAGGAAAACCAACTCCCGTGTTCCCCTGATGCTGCAGCACTGCAGCTCTCAAAGAACCTGCGTGACTTGAAGGAAAAATATTGTTTCTACCCTGGCCGTTTTGCTCCCCTCCTTTAAACACTACTTTTATATTCGACAGTCAGCCAAGAAACTCTTTGCAAATTTTACAACCCCTTCTTCCCAGAGCCTGAGGGCATAAGGCATTCACACAGTGCACAACCTGGGAACTAAAGTATAAAATATGCACATAAAGGACATATAGAGCCTGCACAGGAGGTCCTGAATAAGGTCAGTGAATCCACTTACACCTTCAGGGGCAAGAACTTACTTAACTGATAAATTAAGTGTTAAAAATAGACCATGTTAAAAGCTGATGAAAGCAGAAGGCACAGCATATTATTTGGATCTGTCACACAAAAATTGCGTATCTGATTTATGAGAAAGTGTACAGAACACGTCCTCACAAGATACCTGCCAACTGCATATCGAGACCTTCACAACCAATTCAGAGGAATGAGTAATTACAAATTGCATGTTACGAGTACCTGGGAAACAGGATAAGATGCAGGATGGGTCTTTCAAAACCAGGTGATGCCAAACTAAGCAATCTTTCTTAGATGTGATAAGCCAATCTCTTTGGCAAAGGAAGCAGAGTAGATCTCACCTATTGGGATTCGGTAAAGCATTTGATTCAGTGCCACTACTTACCTAATTAAAAGGCAAACTGGAGAAGCTGGAGGTTAGTAGGCAAATCACAAAGTGGTGAGGAACTGCCTGAAGGGAAGAAGATAAGTAATGTTGGAAAGGTCCCGTGCTGGAATCAGGGGGTTACACTACGACCAGTTGTAGGGATTTTAATATTTTTACTGATGATTTAGATACCAAAATAAATAAATGAATAAATAAATAAATACTAAAAAAATAAATCAGCCAGAAGTGTTGTGAAACCTGACTGATGTGTGATGAAATCTGTCAACAGCAGAAAGCTGGAGGGTGTTGCCTGTACTCAAGAAGTTATGGATATCACAGGGAGAGATCCTTGAGTGCTGAAGGTATGCAAATAGAGTGAAATGCTGTAGTAAAACTCATGTGTGAGAGAACTAAGAACAAGAATTTGTGCAACAAACAGGACTTGGAATGACTGAAGAGCTGAATTTGAATCCAGAAGATAACCTGATGATAGCGTGATGACTGTGAGCTCGCAGAGTAACACTGCCATTAAAAAAAACAGGCACTGGAGATGCTTCCTCTGGAATACTGGATGCAATTCCAGCTAGCAATATTTTCTGAAAACCCTCAACCTGGAGACGGAACTGTGAAGAGATGTCCAGGAAAATTGCATGGACTGGAAGAACTTCAGGAAAGCAGAGGATGAGAGAGCTTATGATTTCTCTTCATAAATACCTTGGGGAGGCACTGGGGGAAATGACAGACTATCCAACCTGAAGGACAGTCTGACACAAAACACCTGAGTACGAACTGGCCATCAGCAGACAGAGTCCTGAAATTTGAGGAAAGTTCCTAGTTATCCGAGGCATGAAGAAACAGGTTTCCCTCACAGGAAGACGGCAGCACAAAAATGTTTCTGATCCTCGGCATGAGGAACAGCTGGATCCTGAGGCGGCCGTCCCTCACGGTTGCCTGAAGTGACCGAGGGCCACCAGGCCCAGAGGTTGGAGGGCTCCACTCCCACCCCCGTGCCCCGCTCCTGTCCTCAGAGCGGCCACAGAGGGTGTCCCAGCCAGGTGAGGCGTTCCTGGACTTCGATCTTACACAAGCAGGTGCCTCACCGGTTGCACAGACGATGAGGCAGATCTTTGAACCGCTGTCTCCCAGCCCTCGAGGAAGGTCGCTCCCTTTTCTCACAACGCTGTGCAAAACACAACACTCTCCTCTGTTTCTCCTGCTGCCCCGGGCATTGCTTAACACTTGCCAGTTTTCCAAAGCTGCTCTTTATTTTGATCTTCAGCAGTAGTTAAATGGCTCATTCCTCCAGCCCAGCTGTGTCCTTTGCCAAACACGAGGGAGGAACCAGCTGCAGTGACACAAGGGTTTTGGGGACACAGCAAGCAGCAGGCCTGGCTGAAACTCACCTGTGTTTTCACCACAAAAATGCAGGCAGACTCACAGGGACAGGGAGAGGGGGAGGAGTACAACTCCCACTGGTTATCCATGCTGTGGCTACACATTTGTGGTGGGCCTGCCACCACCGGGAGAAAGGAAGGTGTATTTTGATCAGTTTAATGTACAGTCTTTTCCACACTTGGCTACTTTAACAACAGTGCATTGGCCATGGTGGACAGCATGGTGGACAGACCTCCAAAGGCATCAAGTCACCTCATGAGGGACAGCTTTGTCCTCGTGCTAGCACTGCTTCAACACGTAGCTGTCCCCCCCTGAGCCTGAAGATGACCACCAGCAAAATGCCCCGTGTCACCATGGCACTGCCAGCCATGCCAGCTTACCGAACCGCCCCCTGTTTTCCTTCAGCACAGTTCTGGCCTTGCAGCAGCTGGAGTGTCTCCAGAGCCTCTCTGAAGCCACCCCCTTGGCTCTCCCTGCTCCTTGGCTGCCTCTTTCTGCGGTCAGTGGAAGGAGTGGGCAGCTGCAGGGCATTCCCCCGCCCCGCTGAGAGCGGCCACTGCCGGGAAAGTAAAAGCACGCCTTTGCTTCGAGGAGCTGGGATGAATTTTTTCATCTCTGGCTTGCTTGGATGTAAGCTCTGCTGGCGTGGAGGAGGCCCTGGGCCCTCTGTGGGCTTTGAGATCTGGCGGGTCTTCACGGGGAGCGTTCACGAGGGACAGACCGAGAGCAAGGGGATGTGGGGCAGGGCTGTATTTTAAATTCTCTGTCGGCAGAGTATAATCCTGGCCCAAGCCTGGGCCTCCTCAAAACACTCTGATACCCATAGACATGGTGACGGCACTCAGAGGTAAACCTGTTTCTGGGCAGAGGGGACACACAATGGTGCCAATAAATAGCTCAGAAGCCTATTTTTAGAGCAGAAGTCCAGCACGCAGGGAGAAAAGGTGCTATTTATCACACTCCTTTAGATGTTAGCCCTGATGTCCTAGTCTGGCTGACCTTTCGCCAGCATAAAACCTCCGAGGGCTATTTTCATCCCAGTGTTAATCAGCATAGCTTCGGGGTTGGCATCACAGGAGGTTCTTATCTCAGGGGACTGTCCCAGCACAACCTTCCTCCCGAATGCACCTCCGGGCTGGAGATGACAGGATCTCCTCTGCATGCTGACTTCTGCTGCGGCTCTACCCCAGAGGAATCCTGAGCTCAGCATTCAGGGTGTCCCTTGTCCCCTCTGTATCCTCCCTCTGCCTCTCTCTCTGCAGCTGGACTCGTCCCTGGAGGCTGCTCTTCTGCCGCGGTACAGAGGGAGGGAGGTGCCTGCAGAAAGCAACTTATCCCTCTTATTTAGACACCTGACATGAGGCGGGAGTAAGTCCATGCCCTTCTGCTTCTCAGGCACCACATTTCACAAGCAGAAGCACTGCACGTTCCCCTCCTGCCTGTCGCTCTCAGCCATTACGTGCTAGGTAGGATGTTAGATAATGTACGTCCTCCCACGTGCTGGCAGCGCTCCTTCCCCAACTGGCATAAACAACAGCTTTCATCTCACTGCACGAGGTATTCAGCAGCGCTTCGGGTAGAGGATGCACGTTTTCATATCTGGCCGTGATCAATAAACAGTTCCTAGCTATTAGAGCATCTGCCTGCAACAGCTAGGGGTTGAATTGTGTTGTGTAATGGCTGTTGAAATGGCTATCTTTTGTAATCAATAGCCTAAGAGTCTTTCTCAGGAAGATTTGCATTACCTGATCGGCAGCAACGTTAGTCCAAGCCAACTTGATGAAAGGGACAGTTAATCCCAAAGAGCCAAGCAATAGGAACGTGTCCTCTCTGTGGGGCATCACTCAGCTGCACGCACACAGCTGGGCAGAGCTGGTACAGCTGAAGCTGGTAGTTAGCCAGAGGGTTTTGGGTTTTCTTTTCTTTTGTTTTTACTAAGAAAAACATTCACAGTTGTTCCACCGGAAAAGAACAAGTAATCTGCCCACATGGAATAAATGCAGTTGTCCTTGTTTCCTCTGTGCTTACTTTCACCTTCTGCTAATGTGATTTGGGTGACAAGATTTTTCCAAACGCCACAGTAAACTAAACAGCAGTTTGGTGCAACAGATAAAGAAGGAAAATGAGTATCTGGCAGGCTTTTGACAAATGACTAATGCGTGCATAGGGCAGATTCCGAAACGCATAACCCTTGCAGTGTTGTAGAAAAGCAGGCGAAGGAGCTTAACCCATGCACACAGGTCGAGTCCTGCAGCAGCGGGGGCTCTGCGCTTCACTTCCTCCTCTGGCTGACTTTTGGCACTCCAAGGAGAAAAGGTCAGGGCTGGGGCTGGCTCACGCCACTCATGGGAAAACACAAATGGCTGAGGGGAAGCAGGGAGCTGGAAGAAGACCTTGGCACATCAGGGATGCTGTCCCACCACCATCAGAGGAGGGGTGGGAGCAGGGACAGCAGCTGGTACCCTCCCATCCCAGCCTCTCTCGTGCAGCACTGCTACCCAGCCTGCTTCCCAAGCCCTGGTGAAGCTACAATCTGTAGCAAAGCCATCACTGTTTTTCAGCTGCTTCCTTCACCGACGGTGAGAGCCAAACTTGACTCGTGGTAACGCTCCCCGTGCTTTGGCACCTCAGTGCCCAGAAGAAGCTCCATTCTTCCTCATGAAATGAAGACAGCGTTTTCATTTTTCCACCAGGCTTAGCAAACCCAGAGCACAGCAGAGCAGACCCACAGCAGAGCAGACCACCCACAGCTGAGATACGACCCACAAAGGGGGCATTGGTGGGGCTGAGCACAGGGCCGGGCACCCACCGTGCCACCAGCCTGTCCACTGGCAGGTCACCTTGCACGCCCCTCGCGAGGCCACCTGAGCACTTGTGGAAACCAAAGCATGGGGCTGGGAACTTGTGTAGCTGAGAGGGATTAGAGCTGCTGTGCCCTACGTGCTGTAAGTTTCCACTGCTTACGTGCTCGGAGGGAGCGAGTTCCTCCTGCCGAGCATGTGACTGTCTAAGTCCTGAGCTGCTCAGTGCCTAGCCCACACCTCAGCCCCATTTGGATCCACACACACTGCGCAATACCTTCACAGATATATTTATCAGGCTAAAAAAAGTTCCGTTTAGCTGTTTTATTGGCTGGAAGGCCCGGCTGCGCTATCTCGGAGGAGAAAAGAGGCCACCTGGAGCTGCAAAATAATACTGAGGGTAGCGCGCTCGTGGGAGGCTGGGTACTGGGTAGAGTGGCAGAATTCCTACAGTTCATAAATGACTCATTTTCATCCTGCAACCCCTCCCCCAGCTGTGCAAGAAAGAAAAAAAAAAAGTTCTACTTTTTACATATTTCCCAGAATACGCGATTTTACTTGACGTGCATTTTACGCTCCTGTTTTGAAAGGGATTCCAGCCTAGTGGGACAAACTCATTCTTGGAATAACTCTCAATGAAATCAGGAGTTACAACTGCACTGGCTTTGGCACAACAAGTCCTCAGGATATCGGTGGCTGCTGCAGTCATGTTTTTGTAGGCAGTCTGGATCTACTAGTTTTCCTAGTATAATAATTGCAGTAAGAACTGCGATGTTTTGTAACCAAACTAGTTTATACTGGCAAAATCCTGGCTTGGGATGATAGAGGTGACTTACGCTGTTAAATTTCTTTCAGTTCTTATTTGGGAGTTGCTGTTCTATTACAAAATGTCCTTATGCTGGCTGCACAATAGGTGGGGATGACCACTTCTGCGTTGTCACAACCGTGCCATTTTCTACCACAAGCAAGATAAAACATCTGAATGATTGCTATATTTTGTACAACACACGTTTTGGGGAAAAAAATAAACTACTATCTTAAAAAAAAATAGAACAGATTGACACCCTAGGTTAGCCTGCAAGGCAAATTCTGCATGATGTCAATAAAACATTAGGCACAAAAAGTCCCAGATATTTTTTCACTATTTCTACCAGGCTTGGAATCTTTATTTCATAAGCTCCGTGTGCAGCCAGCTGTACGAAGCCAGAGCCCATGTATTTTTATTTTAATTTCTGAGATCTGAGCTAATCTTGTTAACAGCATGCAGAGAAATTGAGTGATGTTCTGCCGGTGATGCTGCTTGGTATCACACCCGTTCAGCACAGCGTCACCACTGTGGTACGTATTGTTATAGCACTGTCACTGCTGGCGCTGCCTGGCCAGCCCAAGGGGCAATGCCAATGCCAGTTTGGCTGTGGACAGCCTAAAGAAGTTTTGGAAAGAGGATGCTCACTGCGAGCACCTCAGTGTGCCAGAGAGCATGAAGTTGCAGGGATAAAAGCAAAGAAGGCACAGGGGTTCGTGTCAATGCCTCCTCGAAGGTGAGACTTCACCTTGCGTTGTGCCAGCCAGAGAATGGAGCTGGGCTCTGAAGGTTTGGGGAAGCAGAGGCAGGCAGTTGTGTTTGATGGTTTAAGATTAGGGGAAACCCAATCTGTGCTTGCTGAGAGCAGCTTTATGGTATTTCTATGCGTACAGCATGTACCTCCTAAGAAATACAGATCGGTGCTGTACTGTTGCTTAAAATAAGCCCCAAGATAAGTCGCACAGCATCACAGCAGATACAGGAGCGCTGCAGGAGGAGGAGGGGTCTCTGCAGGCTCCGGGCAGGCACTGTCAGGGAAGAAGGGCTCAGAGCTACCTGAACCTGCAGATTGCTTCGAGTAGCCGGTCATGGATTACAGCAGTGAGAATCAGGTCATTTGGCCCCGAGCCTCCCCCGGACGACCTGCTTCCTGAGGCGACTTGCAGCTCGCAGCAATTAGGCCGCAGGCTGGAGGAGTTTAATGAGGGCTGGCAGGCTCTTCTGGCACCCTGCGGCCGCCTTTCTCCTGGGAGTGGTGTGCGCATCCTCCACGGGACAGCCACGGGACATGGGACAGGGAAAGGTGGTGCTGGTGACAAACAGCCCCCATCAGCAATTCAGTGGCCAGCAGCTCCTTCACACTGGCCTTGAGGGCCGTGCTCCTTCCTGCAGCAACCTGCAGGCCAGCAAAACCACCCCGCCTGCTCTGGGCGTGCAAAAATCAACCTGCTTGCACACGTTCATCACAGCATGCATGGGGTGGGGGCTTCTGCTGAGATCAGGGTGTCGGGGGAAGGAGCAGCCCTGGGAGAAAATGTCAAGGAAGAGGCACGTGCGTGCCTCTCAAGGATGCTGCAGCAACCAAGGTATGAGATGAGACGAGGAGAGCATAACACAGGTTGGCTAGTGGAGCTAGCCAGGAAAAAAAGACCATGTCTTGTAGATGCTGTCCGAAAATAGTCTGCCAGACTAAAAATAGCATGGATGTCAAGGCTTAAAAAGGGATCAGGGCGCAGGCCTCTGAAGAATGAGAAAGTCATGAGTTAGAGAAAATCAGCCTGAACTTCGCAGCTCATAAAAGAGAAGTGAGTGAATTACACTGAATCCTACTGCCTCATCACAATCTCCAGGAACCTGAGCCAAAACAAGCACAGCTTTATTTACTGTTTGTTTTTTTTTTTTTTTTTTTCATTTTTCCTGGGATGTGCGAACTGAAGGCTCTGTATGCCAGACCTTCTCATGTACAAACTGTGCTTCCTGCTCGCACAGGCCTCTCCTGCCAGCACGTCGAGCACCTGCTTTCACAGCTACCTCAAAAAAACACCCGTAGGACTAAAAAGGGGAGAAGCGAGCAGCCAGCTGTGCCCGGAGGAGCAGGCTGTGTGTGGATCCCACTGCTTTCTGCAGGTCACACACCTGCCTCAGGTTTGTGGGGCTTTGCAAAGTGTTTTGTGTGCCACTTTCTCCTGTCAGTGGGTTCAGATGCCCAGCAAGTGAGGTGAGCAGCAAGAAAACGGCTGGTGCCATCATCTTGAATGAGATGTGAGCAGCTGGTGGCATGGCTTAGTACCACCAGTGGTGTGGCTAGCTGCTGGGGGGTATTTGAGACCCCAATTGTAGACTCAGGACCCATAGTTCAGCATAAATCCTGCTCAGGTGCTCTAATCTTTCATCTGATTTAACCCTGCATCCCTGCTCAGGGGTATTAGGGGTCTAATTTGTCATTTGCAACGGGACCCAGAGAGGTGAAGAGCTTAAGGTGAAAGGACGAGGTAAGCAGAGGAGCTGCAGCAGAGGCTGCTCCTCGTCCCTTCTGGTGGACGGCACAGCCCTGTATTGGTGCTGAGCATCAATGCAAGCACAGGACACGAGCTGGCTCAGCACGGAGGATGCAGTGCTTGGCCCTTGGAGATGCCTCAGAGACACAGGGCAGCTGCAGGAGGAGCAGGCAGGCTGCTGGGACAGCTGCAGCACCTCCTGGGGCTGCGGGCAATGCCACACCGCCCGCTGCACAATGTCAGGGTCATGGTGCCTCCCTGCTGGAACAAAATTTGGCAGGGCAGGGTGCAGGTGGTCCTGGCGATGCACAGCATGCACTCTTCTGCCTCAGCACGGGCTAGGGAGTGGTGGTGCTGAGCGACCTCCTTGCACCCGCCACTTTCATGCACGTGGTTTCTAGCAGCTAGGAAGGAAGGAGTTGTTTCGATGCTGCTTTAAATGCTGAGATGTTGACTGCCGGGCATTGGCAATGGAAAGGAGAAATCCTCTCCTCACTCATGTAGTAGTGTCCTGCGGTACGGACTGGTTTGGGTTTGAGTTAATGAGAGCAAACGTCTGAATTGGCAGGTTCTCGCCTCTTCCTTCCTTCTCGAGCACTCTCAAACCAGGATGCCACACACTCAAACCAAACCGCTTCCTTGCGAGCATCTGCGCTACAGCAGCTTATGAAATTCAGATGTGCAGAATCACTTTCTCCAGGTACCCTGGTGCACAGCAGCGAGGTACTCTGACGAGGGATCTGAGGGAATCCGGTGTGTGCTTCTTTGGACAGGCAAGAACCTTATTCTCAAATCCCAAATAAGATGATTATCAAGGGGGTGATTGTGCCCATTCTTGTTTGGGGGGACTCTCCTTTCCCTTTGCTGCCATGACTCATTAAACTCGTTAAACCAGAGTATGCTAAGCAGGAGAAGATTTAATTACACGGCAGTTGCAGGACAGTGATGGAATTTCTGTTTGACAGGCAAGGACGGCTCAATCTCCGGAGCTGTTTAGGTGTCAGTGTAGCCAACTCCATCCGTAAGGCTGGGCAAGCTGTACCAGGCACTGAACCAGCAAGGAAGAAGGTGAAATACGTGCCAGGAACAGGCTCAGGACACCGGTGGTTTGCATAAACAGACCGAAAATGTGCCTGTCGTGGCTGTGTCTGGGTCGCCGCGAGGAAACATTATCTGGTGAACCAACAGCCTCACGCTGCACGGTGACCTAGATAGGAAATACGATGCAAGGAGGGAGACGGTGAGCCGGTGCGCTGCTGTAACACACGTATCAGGTTATTTGCTGTTGCTTTTATCTGGCCATAAGAGTTTAATAGTCAATAAACCACTTGGAAGCAAGTCCTGGCCGCTCCCTTCCTTCTCAGGCACTCTCCCGACGACAGAGTGTGCAGCCAGACAAACTTCTGAGCAGCACGCTGCAGCGCTGAGCACAGCAGTAACAAAATATTCTGACAACCACGCACGGTGCACATGGCAGCTCCGTGTGCACCGCTTAAAAAGCACAGCCTTAAGGTTGCTGTGAAGCTGCTCGGAGGGATTACACCAACCTGAGGGCGACTGCTCTTCTGTGCATGTAAGCAGGTTTGTTTACATAAACTCTTCCCACTCCGGCATCTGAGATCCCAGCAGACAAGGAACCACACATCTTGAGAAAGGCAGAAAACCGGGACTCAGAGGCTGTGTCCCGGAACACCTCCTCTCACAAAACGCGTGGGCTCACCCGAACCCCTCAGTACGCATAATCCAGACGTTTGTTAAGATGTAGGCCTTCAGCAGTGCTGAGTGTTCCCAGAAAAAGCAGCCTAGCTTCAGGTAAGCAGGCTAGGGTCATTTTGAATCAAAAAGCAAAGGGAATGGGTTTGGAGTTCATGCACACTACTACATGAAATCCCTTCCACTTTTTTATGTTTTGTCGTGGTGTATTTAAAAGCCACAAACACGACCAAGTTTTCTGTGATCAGTCATTTTTTTCCCTTTGTGATTTACCATTTAATTAGTACACATCATACACTCCAGCACATGTAAGATCAGATGGTTCTGCTCTCAAAACTCCACCATAAAACCTTAGCACACTGAGAGAAGTACAGTTCTCACACAGACAGCACATCTCCCATGCCTGTAGAGAAGCTGTATCTGGATGATGCTCTGAGGAAGGCAGAAGGATGACAATCTTGCAGGGCAATGGCTCAGTGCTCCTACATTACCATTTCAATTTTATAACAACAGAATAAAGATCTCCTTTAACGCTGACACTCTGCTGGCAGGAAGAAAAAAGGTTTAAAGACTGTGGATCGAAGGTTTTTGGGCTCAAACACTATTCTACCTACAGCCCAGTTTGCTCAATATGCAGTCTGTGAGCAGGCAAATGATTTTTCATTTTTCATTCTTCTGTAGCCAGCACATTGTCTCCCAAATTAGCTATGTTGGTTCCAAAATATGCATTTTCTCAAAGTCAGCCCTCTTTCCTACATGTATATTTTCAGATTTTCCCTCCAAATAATTGAACAGATAATAGAGAATTCCTCTTTCAATTGCATAACAGAGATATTGATATTTCCATGATGCAGAGGTGTCGGAAGTCAGACTCAAGTTTTATTTTTCAATCACATTTTTAAAGTTACTTCTTTTGCAAATACTATGTGAAGCTTGACCTCAACCAATTTTTGTCCCTATTGAAGCTGTAGATAAATCTTGAAAGACGTAGTGTGACTAACTTTTGTAAGACAACACTTTTTAATCTGCTGTCCCAGTAAAGAAACCTATGTCGATGAAAAGGGGTAGGACCTTTTTTTTTTTTTCTTGTTTCTGTAGCAGTCAGCTGGTAGCTTTTGATATTTACATATTTTTTAGACACAAAGCTTCAAGTGTTTTGCTCTTAGAACTTACTCTAGAGTTGCATTTGTGGTTACCCTGTTGCAGTATTATCACACACGTGACAGTCCATCTGAGCAATTAAAAAAATTCTACATGGTAATTAACGCAGTAGGGAAAGCTACATAACTCTTGCAGCATTTATTGCTATTTTCATTGACCCCAGTGAAAGCACTCCTCTGTTTATTCTGAATAGTGAAAGATGCCTTCTCCTCTTCAGGAGGACTTCTTGACCACTGGATCTGTATGAGAGGAAAGGAACTGCTGGTTCTGAACTCCCCCTGCACGGGACAAGCCAGTCTTGCCCTGCCTATGCCCATGGTGTAAAATTGCCTTCAGTACCAAGAAGGTTCGCACAGGTAGAAATCATCGGCACAGCAGTTTCTGTGTAGGACCTAAGGGAATTCCTCTCCTTTTTGGAAGGCTTTTGGGAAGAGCCTTCCAACCCCAAAGATTCCCAGTTCTCCTCCCCACCTGCCAGCAGACCTCATCTTTGACACGAAGAGGGCCTGCTCCCGGCGCCGGTTCCACCGCATGGCTCTGTAACACCCCGTCTGCTGCCTCCATGGGAGCGCAGCGCTGAGCCGCGGCACGGCGTTGCAAAACCTCCTTGGGGATGAAGACCTCCTCTATTTATAGACCGCTGATGAGGCTAGATGAGTGTTTCCAGAGAGCGTTCTGGAAGGGCTCCCGTCTGGCTGTGCTGAAGGCTGACCAAGGGAAACTAGTTTGCTACCTTGCTTCACAGCTCTGCCCTGCAAGGAGCATTCACTAGACCTCTGCAGTGAAATATTCAGTGCATGAGGCAAGCATTCGGTGTTACGCATTGGCATTTATGAACCTTCAAAGACGTTTTCTTCCTTACATGCCTCTTCCATATCTGGATCACAAATGCAAAATCGTACCCTCTAACACGACCCCACATTTGCAATTAATTTTTATTTTAGGTCTGTGATTCAGTGCTGTCTTAAGATAATATAGAGCGAGAATTTTTAGCTTCCTGCTGTAGCTTTTTCTGAAAAAGATTCAGTCTCTTGAGGCTGATATTTTTAAATCAAATATAAAGTTCAATAAAAAAAAAAAAACGCAGTGCAAAATGTTGCTCTACAAAGATATGATTTAGTGTTTCTTTTACTCGTGACATATGAAATGAGGAATATTGCTTAAAATAGGGGAGAAATGGTCACCCTAGTTAAAATAAGGTGAGGAGCAGGCTGGATGTGCAGAGCAGGCATATCCACAGACACACAAGCCTTTGTGTGTATATGAGCTGGCCACGTTTGGCCTCCCACATTGATAAGTTGTTGTTTGTTTAAAAGAAAAAATGAAAATGAAAGCCCTTAACTACTCCTGCCCACAGCACGTGGCTTTTATTGGAGGCTCTGTTTGCACCAGGGAGGTGCTTTGCCTCCCACCCAAATTTTGACAATGCTTACGATTTGGTAAATAGGTGAGGACAGTCGCTATCTATTCTCTGCCTGTTCCCTCCAGTCCAATCTCCATCTATATCCCAGAGCGAGGAAACTGTAATCAGAGGAACCCTTCTAGGAATCCCATTTAATGAAAACTCCTAAACGAGGCCCTAGCACTGGACGTAGCCTGAAATTAAAAACAAAGCAAAACAAACTTAAAATATAAACCAACCCAACAACCAGAAGAAAGAATAATGCCAGGGAGAAAACGTAAGCCTGATAAAACAGTAAGGAAAAAAGTGAAACCTGCCCCTTGCAAAGATAAGCATTATCATCTTCCATTGCGCTGTGGGTGGATGAAGAATGTGCAAATTGCTTGCTGACCTGTTTTTAGCTTCTGCATAAAAATAAAAGGCCATTTCTTCTACTACCAGTAAATGCCACCTTATCTCCAGGTCACTAATTAGCTAGCTGGGTGAGCAAGGAACAGGTTCAGGGGTAATACTTCTGGCAGTGACAAAACAATGCAGCGTGATAGAAAGGCTCAGACGCACCCCAGCCCTAATTACAGCTCTGTAACACACACTGCTGCTCCAAGAGAAAACCCAAGATGTTAATAATTCATATTCAGCCGTGTGTTTGCAGGAACTCCTGTTAAGTTTAATGTTCCGGGACTTGTTATTTAGGTAGCACTTTGTATAAATGCACACAATTTCAACGTCATGTTTTCCTAGTCACTATCAGCACCATGCCCATTGAGAGAGATGAAATGAATAGTGTCAATTTAGATCGTGCAGGGGGAGAGCAACAAATTTTCATAGAAATATATGAATTTAAATTACTACACATTCACTGTACTCTTGTTTTACCTTGGTATAAGTTAAGTTGTTCGGGAAGTGCTTTAAAACATGTTGAAATTTCCTACCTTGATATTGGACTTGGAGTATGTGCACAGAGGGTTGTGCTTGTTAGCACAGGAGACAAGGAGATGTCGAAGCACCAACATATTCAGTATTTATCAGGATCACAATTTTTAATACCGTATTTGTTCAGTTCTAAAATCTTAAGAACTATTTTAATCAACAGACAGAACCTCTCACCTGCTAAAATCTGAAGGATAACCTGTAAAACGACCTGTAAAAGTCCTTGGCATGCTGTTCACAGAGCCAAAAGCACAAGGCACCTCTCCCCACATCCTCAGACAGACGAATGGGCCGATGCCAGCCATTGCTATGTCCTGGGATATCACAACACCCTGCACTTTGGGCCCGCTGATTCTCTCCATACAGTTTGAACAGGTCACTTGGAAAGCCTTCCCTCTGTTAGGGACGGAGTGGAAATGGGTCAAGTTATATAATACGAAGTAAATAAGGGTGAAGTTTCATGACACGGCTGAGTCAGCTTACTGTTCTGACTTGGGTGGTCCTGCTTTTCCCTCCCTGACTCCTGGCCCTGCTGGTCCACACCCTCTCTTGCACCACATCAAACCGCACGGTAAGCCGATCCAACTTGTTAATCCAACAGAAAACTATTCTCTTGAACTGACTCACCAAAGGGCTAGACAAGCGTGGTGCTAAAGTAAGGCAGGGTGAAGGAAGATGCTGCTGGAAGCAGCCTCTTTCGGTGGGCAGCTACTCAACACCATGACTTAAATTTGCCCAAACTAAAGACGATGTTGCAGGAGGGCACAGGAGGAGCACTGACAGCAAATGGAATGGCAAGTCTGTGTCTTTGGAAAGGGTGGAAAGCAAGAAAAGGCATCAGAAAGCCCTTGGGACAGGGGGGACAGTGAGGAGGGCAATGTGGGAGAGCAATAGGACATCCTGACAATGCATCGGAGAGGCCCCAGGCAGTCCTGGGACAAGGGGAAACGGAGTGCAGGAGAACAAAGTCTGAGCTGTGCTGAGTTCACCTACATTGGGAGGACTCTTCAGGGTTCAGGCTCGCAATGCTCATGCACGTGAACACGTATGTAGGCAGCCCTGGCAAAGGTGAGCTCTTCAGGACAGATGTGCAAGCCTGATAGTTTTAACAGAACATCAACTATTATATCATATTCCCATTGTTTGAGACAAGGGGGAGGACACCATTGTTCACTTAGAAAACAAACAAAAATGAAGCTTGTCCCCGATCTTCTCACTAAATTGCCTCATCAAAAAAAAAAAAAAAATCAGAACCCAAAGTCTGTTGAGGAATAACACCTCAATAGTCGGTGTTATCAGTTCAAGAACTCCCTCACTATTGTCTCTTCCTTCCTCTCTTAAATTGCCAAGGCAGGTTTCTCCTTTCAGAGCAGCGAGTGTCCTAAGCTTTTTCTTGGAATCTCTCTCGCTAGTACAACTGCCTTCACAAGAAAAAGACATTGAGGATATCAAAAATTGTGTTAGCCAGCTGGAGAAAGGGAAAAGAAACTGCATCTCCACCCAGAGATAAAATGTCCAGTCCTTTAATAAAACACATCTTTGTGGCTCCAGGGACAGTTCTTGAGGTCCTCTGTTGTGTCCTGGATAATAGTTTCTAGGCAATCTGGAGAAAAATATGGAGACTGTAATGGCAGGATATATCGTAACCCACGAGCTGAGGCTCCCTGGGTCTCCCCAGGTGCACAAAGCCAACTGCCCTTCTTGCCCACACCCCAGGGTGTCCCTGTTCCCTTTTCCAAGTACAAGGCAAGGCACTGGCAGAAGAGAGAACTACGTGCCTGGCAGCTGGAAGAGGAGGAAAGAGAAAATATGATGTGCAATAAATCAGGTACACACACAAAATAAGCAGGGCAGGCCGCCACACCATCCGAATGCTGCTCTGCATTGTTTCCACCGTGATGATCTTTCAGCATGTCACGATGCTGAGCCGTGATGACACGGGGCCAGGAAGCACAGATCAGCTGCACAGTAAAAAGGTCATGTAATGGCTGTGGCCCTCTGAAACACCGAAGAGACTTTCTTTACCTCCGAGCCCCTTGTTCCGAGCTAGAAGACGTGTCTGTGTTAAAATAGAGAACAACTTGTGGAGCAGTTAAGATAAATATGACCTACATGAGCTCTGTTTTCAAAACAGCTTATCGCTGTATCAGAGCCTAGATTTCAAATAGCGTTTAAAAAATGTTCTTTAGAAGTAACTTTCTGTCCATAACAGGGCTTTAAGCACCCCGAGGGCCTGCTGGCTTGCTTAAGTTAGAGGCCAAAAATGTACATAATTGTCAATCTTTAGCAAGACAGGGAGTTCTTTTCTAACCAGAGCCAGAAATACTCCCTCTGGAGAAACCTCACAAACAATGTGGAAAAAGCTTTTGAACTTCTCATGGTACAAATTTTAAAATGAAGACAAGACTGGAATAAGTCGGTCTTGAGCTTTTCCTGAGCTCTGCTGCATTGCCGTAGCTTTACAGAAATAGATGTCTCGTAGCAGCATCTCCAGAAGAAAAAAAAGAGAGAAAAGAACATCGTCTTATACTGTAACTCACTACTGTAACTCTCTTTTCTTTAAATATGAATACAATTATTAAAGCAGTCAACCATCTTAATCTGCATAAATCTCTCTTGATCAACCCCAACTGTATTTTTGGTGTAATAAACAGGCTACATTCCCAGAGAAGCAAATGCATATCATTTCAGACAGATTCAGGGACAGCAAAAACAATTTTGGTTGAAGAGCCTGGAGGAATCCCGCAGCATTAAACACTGAGCTATTCAAGTTTACACAAAGTAATTGAGAATACTTCTCCTTATAATTTAGCCCAACCCTTATAATCTCAGATTATAATGAAAGGTGTTTTTTTTTTTCCTTTCAACATTACAACATTATGATATTCAGTGATAAACAACCAAATTATTTCATTAATTTCAGCAAAAAAAAAAAAATTGAGGGAGACTCTGCGATGGTGTCAACAAGCAAAAGGCAGGGTGCAACGTGGCCCAGAGTACTGAGGATTAATCCCAGGGCTGTGAGCCCGACCTTGTGTTGTCCTAGGGGCCGTGTGCCACCTTACACGGTGCTGAGCAGCATGTGTACGGTGCAGGACAGTGCAGGAGCACCTGGTACTCCGCATGTAGGGGACAGTACCTGCAAGAGCAGAGCATCGAGCCCTCGGTGTATCAGAGCCTGGGCTGGCCACAGAGCGCCTTGACGTGTCCCAGCTGTCACAGAAGGAAACCAGGTGTCTTCTGCAGGGGTCAGAGCCAGGCAGCACCCTATGTGCTCCGCATCAGCACGACTGGATGAACCCTTCCCGGCTCTGCAGAAACGGGAGCGATGTTTGAGAGGTGAATAAACCACGCTAACCCTTTGAGTGCCTCGGAAAAAGAGCGTGCGTTCAGCAGAGGAGCACCTGCATGGCCTCGTGGATGTTCTTTGTACAGCGTGTCCTGATTAGAAAGGAAGCGAGCTTAGCGGAGAATCCAACTGAGACAAACAGTTCTCTGGTTTTATTTGGAAAAGCTGCAAACCTGTTACAGTTCATTTGCTAGTATGAAAGCTAGCTTGAAAAATGCCACTGCCGAGATCAATGAATAATGGCTTACGTGGAATAAGGGCAGCCAGGCTGAAGAACACAGTGGAGTGGTCTGGGGGGGAAAGAGCAAATGCTATAGGTCCACCAGTCCTAAATACGAACTGTGACACCGTCTCAGCAAAACTATCTGAAAATGGGATGTATTTTACTTTATTTCTAAGCTGCTTTTGTTCTGTGAATCCAACGCCTGTAATCTTGCTGTTTTGCATTCCCCCCTTCCCCTGGGCTTCAAAGATTCTTTTTGGTTGCTTGTACAGCCTTACCACTGCAGTACTCCAACTATATAAAGCACATGTAAGGATAGATAAATGCACCTATTATTACCACTTAACGAAAACAGGAAAGTTATTCATTGACCAGCCTATTTTTTTTAGGCATTTCTAATAAACACATCAGATCTGTATCTAAGTGGTGATAAAAAAAAAAAAAACAACTCTGACCTTGCATTAAGTTTATCCCACATCCTCCTCCTCATGACTGGTACAACGTTAGAGACTTTTTATCTGCATTCTCTGCAAATCGATCGTGTCTCATCACCGTCCAGTCACCCTTCAAGCTCTTTTCCAGCACCCACTGGCACACACAAGAAATTAACTCTCTTGGAAACGCCAAGCTACGGAGCCAGTGGAGAGCAACTCACAGGAAAGAGAGGAGGCAGTACCCTCCCCCTCCGTTTTGGCAACCATCGTGTTGGTCATTTTGCTTTGTATACTGTATGTTCCTTTCTGTCATGCTCTGCCCTTATGCTGTCTTTTAAGGAACAAGCTCTCTGGCAATGAATAGAGTCTTTATATGCTTGGAAAACATTTCTAGCACGTTGTAGACACAATTGTGATATAAATAGTCATTGTTTTCAGAATTTCCCTACCACCGCTCTTTTCTTCAGTTTTGTCACTGGAGCACAACCTCCATGGAATTGTTTTGTGCCCCTGGTGAAGTGCTATAACCATAAAATATGGCAAATGTTTTGTGTATTTGAAAATGGATTTTGTTGATCTTGTTTTGTTTTTTTTCTGTTGACCACGCTGGGAACACAGTAGTACATCAAGACAGCCTGAAGTAGTTCAGCACATTAGTAACCGTAAAAATTAAGACCAAGACCTTTAATTGCATCCCAAAAGACATGTGGGAAAGAGGGAAAGAACAAAGGAGTTTTTAAGTCAAATTTGCCCACGAATTAATAACCATCATTTGGTTTTAGCCAGATACCATATTCGTACCTTGGTCCTTTTCTTATTTGTTTCATGGTTGGACTACCGGGCTCTGAGCCTGTGACTTTCATCTCCATTATGTTTGCCAAAGGAGTACACAACAAACACAAAAGGTCTTTAACTCTTCAGTTTCTCCCTGGCATTGTTTGCATTTCTGAAGTTTTTGAAAATAACAGGCTTGACTCTTTCCTCATTTAGCCTGGTTTAACGATGCTCTACGTCCAAAGAATTCAGCTGTATTAATCTCAGCTTAAAGCACGCTAGAGGAATGCCTCGTATTTCTGACCTACCTCACATTGCTGTAGTCAGTGAACAACTGCCATTAAGCCTAGATTAAAAATCTGTCCCCTTTATGCTCTGGACTTAAAATGTGTTTTTAAACCACTTCCTTCTGCCTCTACCATTACACTTTCCTCCCTTTAAGAGCCATGAACACAGAAATTACTAACCTGTGACTCTGTTTTCAGTTCCCAGCTTTTCCAGTTCTCTCAGCTTTTCTTTATTTTCAATTCAGCCTTGGCACTTGCTGATCGCATTCAGGAGATTTCATGGCCATGACACGACCTTGTCCTCTCAGTCCTCCTTTTGCCTTCCTCATAATTCACCCTGTTTTTCCTTCCCTTTTTCTGTGTATGTACCACAGGCATTTGTAGCCTTGGCACACTTTGCTTCTGCTTTGACATCCTTCACGTAGCACACGCAGTGTCCAACGCCCCTCGAAGGCCTACTGATACGTCAGTTCATGTTAAACCTGGTTCTCTATAGAGAGATGGTGAGAACGAGCCATATCGATAGCGTGAATGTAGCCATCTTACGGGACTATATTACAGTCTTAGGCCTCACGACAGCCTGTGAGTAGGGAAAGTGTTGGTATTTCTGTTTGAGAGGTGAAGGAAAACTGAATTGGCCAAAATCACGTGAAAGCCTGTGGCAACGTAGAGGTAGAAAGCCCAAGCCACTCATCTTGGGTTACCAACCAGAGGGCTCATCTCACCTTTCTCCCTCCGAATCTAGATATCGGCTCATTTCTTTGACTCTTTTTGGATTTTAGGATGGATTTCTGACCAGAAAGGCGGTGTGCACCACCTGGGAGCTGCCGCCTCTCCCTCAGCAGCCGCAGCCCAGCCAAACCCATGGAAGGGGCGCTTCTGGGCTGCTCACCAGCTGCCTCTGAGGGGCACCACGGCCACCCCAGCCGCCCAGGAGGCGTCGTGGCGGGCACCAGGCGGGGACACTTTGGGGCGGAGAGGCGCGACAACCCCCTCCCGCCCTACATCACCCCTCCTCAGCGCCGGGCTCCCCTCAGCGCGGCCTCCACCGCCCTGCCCGGCTCCGCCCGCCGCGACCCCGCCCGCCTGACGCGCCGGCGGCGCTGTGGGGCTGGAAGTGGCGTACGTGCGGAGCGGGCTGCGAGTGTGGCGCCTCCTCCTCGCCCCGACACAGCGCCGGGCGGCCGGAGGAGAAGGAGGAGGAGGGAGGAGAAGGAGGAGGAGGAGGAGGAGGAGGAGGAGGCGGCAGCCGGCGGGCAGCGAGCGGCGCCCCCCGCCCCGCACCGCGCCACCCGCCCGGCCGGCGATGAGGCGGCGCTAGCGGCGATCGCGCCGCACGGGAGGGAGGAGGAGGAGGAGGAGGCAGGCGCCGGGGGGGGGCCCCCGCGGCAGCCCCGCGCCTCGGCCGCCCCGAAGGAGGCCGCGGGCCGGCGGGGGCCGCGGCGGCGCCGGGCGGCCATGATGCAGTGAGCGCTGCCTCCCCGCGCGGCCGGCCGGGGGCCCGCCTTAGCGCCGCGGCCGCCCGCCTCCTTACATAACCCCGAGCAGCGCAGCGCAGCGCCATGGCGAATGACAGCGGCGGCGGGGCCGGACAGGGCGGCGGCGGTGGTGGCGGTGGCGGCGGCGGCGGCGAGAGCAGCAGCGGGAGCAGCAGCAGCAGCAGCAGCAGCAGCGAGAGGGACCGGCAGTACTGCGAGCTGTGCGGGAAGATGGAGAACCTGCTGCGCTGCGGGCGCTGCCGCAGCTCCTTCTACTGCAGCAAGGAGCACCAGCGCCAGGACTGGAAGAAGCACAAGCTCATCTGCCGCGGCGGGGGCACGGCGGCGGCAGCAGCAGCAGCGGCAGCAGCGGCAGCAGCAGCAGCAGGGGGCGCCGCCGAGCCCCGCGCGGGGCTCCCCCCGCCGCAGCGGGCTCACGGCGCGGGGGGCGGCGGCCGGCCGGGGGGGGCAGCGGCGGCGGCGGCGGCCCCCAGCAGCGAGGCTCCCGGCGAGGCCGCCCCGCTCAGCCACAACCACGTCGCCGGGGCCGGCGCTGCCGCTGCCGCTGCCGGCGGGGGGGAGGCGGAGGCGGCGTCGGTGGTGCCGTGCGGGGAGGCGGTGCTGCTGTACCGGGACAAGTCGAACCTGTGCCCGGGCGGCGGGCAGGCGGGGCCCGGCGGGGCCGCGCTGCGCCCCAACGGGCAGACCAAGTCGCTGGTGCCGCAGCGGCTGGCGCTGGAGTACATCGTGCCCTGCATGAACAAGCACGGCATCTGCGTGGTGGACGACTTCCTGGGCAAGGAGCTGGGCGGGCTGGTGGCCCAGGAGGTGCGGGCGCTGCACCACACCGGCCGCTTCACCGACGGGCAGCTGGTGAGCCAGAAGAGCGACTCGTCCAAGGACATCCGCGGCGACAAGATCACCTGGGTGGAGGGCAAGGAGCCGGGCTGCCAGACCATCCGCCTGCTGATGAACAGCATGGACGATCTGATCCGCCACTGCAACGGCAAGCTGGGCAACTACCACATCAACGGCAGGACGAAAGTGAGTGGGGCGCGGGGGGCAGGGGGCCTCCCCCTGAAATTTGGGGTTAGGAAGACAACGCAAATGACACAAACCCCAAAGTAGCAAACCCACAGAGTCCCGAAAACGCGGCCCAGCCGGCGCTGGAGCCGTGCTGGCTGTTCCCAAGATCTTCGCACGCTTTTCATGTCATTTCATTTATTTATTTATTTATTTTTCCCTGCCCAAATCATTTTTTTTTTTTCCTCTCTGTCGCCGTGTCTTGAGGCCGGAGAAAGCCAGTCAAGCTCGCCCATTGTGCCGGGCTGATTTGCAATTCTCCCCGAGCCCTTGAAAATGAAATTCACACCCCGGGTAGAAAGGCCGGGCGATGAATATTCATCAGGAGCTTTTCACTTTTTAAAAAAGGGGACGGGGAAGGGAGGGGGGGGGGGGGGGAGAAGGAAGCCCTGCATGCTTTGCTGCTGCCCCCGGTGCAGCATAAGGGAGGCAGTGAGCTGCCCAGCAGCGTCCCAGCGCCGGGGCCAGCCACAGACAGGCTGTTGTTGCTGCAGCTGCAGGACCTCAGCTGCTGGGGAGCCTGGCAGGGAGGAGAGAAGGAACAGCCCCGGGTTTGTGCCGGGTGCGCTAAATCCCAGCTCCTCCGATACAGAAAGTGGGTGGGAATTTCCTCTTTCTTGTGCTTTTTTTTTTTTTTTTTTTTTTTTCCTTTTTGAAATGAGGGCTTTGTGTACCTCTGGTTGAACCGGTACTGTGCTAAAGCTCTCAGCAGGGACGTGGTCTGGATTTCCCCCCCACACCCCCGTTAGCTTGGATTTTTTTTAAGCCAATTTATCTTGCAGACGGCTCTAAATCTCTTTAAGGCCCCAGCGCTTGAAACTTGCGCTCTAAAAATATCTGTGGCTTTACTGGGTTTCAGTTTTGTGCAGGAAAGAGGAATACAGCTTCTGTTTCCATCTGCAGCGGTATGCTTCTGTAAATGATACGTGCCAGGGCTTTACAAAAGGGCTTTTGGCATTGTAATGCCGGATCACGCGTGTGATTCCTGAGCTGCTGCATCTTGCCTTTCTCAGTGGTGACTGATGCTTTTGCTAATTGTCAAAGAATGTCTGTGGACGGGGATGAATCCCTCCGTACAGACAGCTCTACGTTTTTCTGGAGTGACAGTAAAGTGATGAAGGTTGTTTAGCACTGCTTGGCTTTCGGACACTGCTGAAATTCCCATGTATTTCAGGGATCAGAACAGGTGCAGTCCTTTGCTCAGCGGTACAGAAATGCTTCACTTTGTCTTCTCTTGTTCCCTTGATCTTCTCCCAGCAAAGCCAGAGCTTGTAGCATGCTGCTGGGTTTGTCAGCGTTGGTTCATCAAGTCCGCAAGGACAGCAGCAATGTGGTGGCCTTCACCTTCTCTCCTTCTGCTGTGCCTTCCCTCTGCCCTTGCTGTCACTGCACGTTTAGGCCAAGGGCTGTGGCAGGGGGCAGCAGTCTGTCAGCCCAAACTTCTTCCACGTGTCCCTTCAGAGCTCCTGGCCCTCTGTAGGGGGCTGGAGGAAGCGGAGTGAAAGTGGAGACACCTGTGGGTTACATGAAGTCAATTTTTTGTCTTTGCTTCTCACCTCACTCCTGCTTTTTCTGGATCTGGGTTTGATTGCGTTCCTGCAGGAGCTGCAGTGTACGTGGGTGTTATTCTTGGCAGTACAGAGGAGTACACCGTGGAGATGCTGTAATAGCCACAACAGGTTACTCTGGACCTTTTCCGTTGGTGCGCTTTGCATGGTGAGCTGCTCGGTTCATTTAGCCAAAGACAGCCCATTTCTAAATTTTTATGAATATGTGGGATTTTGCCGCTCACAGCAACATTTTTTTTTAAAAATGAGTGGTCCATGTGTAATCTTTATTCTTACTGGTGTTACTTCAAGTGATAGGACCAAAATGGACAGAAACGTAGCACGCACTGACTAAGCTCTACCCAATAATTTACTGCTCCTGCACGTAAATATTGCAATAACCCTGTGGTTCACTGAGCTGGTGCGTGGAGAACTTAGCGTACTGTTTCACTGAGGGCACTAAATAAGCCAGTTGGCAGTGTCACTGGTGAGACTGGTAATTCACGAGCACCCAAACCAGCAGAAATCTAGCCCCTGGGGCCCCCCTGCTGTCTCCAAAGGCTGGAGTTAGGGCAGTAGGGGTTTGGGGGCGGCATGGTGCAAGCCCTCTGTGGTTGGGTGCCTCGTGCAGTTGGGGACATGCATTTTTTTTTAAGTGTAACTTTTTTTTTTGTAATTATTTTATTAGACTTTTGTATGTAAAACAAGCAAAAACAAAACACGCTTGCAGCCTGCTTTTTAAAATACTTTTTTTGTGTTCACTGCAGTGTCTTGGAAAACTAGCTTTGTTTTTGGGTGTTGTGCAAGGGTTGGCATTATGTCCTAGGAGTCACAAGAGTGAATCTTCAGCCTTTACCAGACCTAGTTTGAGCTCTGTGAACAAGCATACCCTATCAGAGGGAATGAATCAGAAATACATCCACGCCACAGTGCGCTGAAATTCCTAGCCTCTTTCTGGACTGAGCATTCAAAAGCATTTCTGTTAACTAAATAAACCTGTGAAGAGTTCTGTTCTCCGAGCTTCAGCTGGCAGCTGGGCACTTTCACAGGAATGGATGGATTGTTGGCCGAAGGTTTTAATGACGCTGTTGATCATGGGTTGTTTTTGACTGTGGGGGAAAATAGCTGTGGATAAAGTGCAAGAGATGATATGTAGGTTATAATTGCACCTTTAGCTAAGGCTCGGCTTCTGTACCTGTGAGCGTTAGGGCCTTGAACTTGCCATTGCTTATACTGATTCTAGGTATGTTGTATATGAAAGGGGAAAAGAAGCGGCTCTTAGTCCACACCCTCCACTCTCAGCCTGTAAAACCGTCCGTGGGGGGAAAAGCTACTTGTTTCAATGACGTTTATTTTATTTTAAACTGATCCACGTTCTCCAGTGCTAGTCCTTAAGGTAGAGGACACCAAGAAAGGTTAAGTGTGAGAAATCTGAAATTATACATTTGCAAACATCTTGTTAGGGATTTTCTCTGGACTAACTGGGCTACCCGAAATTGGTCTGCTTCAAGGGATGTGGCTCAGCCTAGACCAGACCATCAGCAGATTACTCTCCAGGCTGAAAGGTATCTGCATAGCAATAGGTATGAACTACTTTTGGCATGAGTATACAGTGCAGTCGCAGATATAACACAATGGCTAACTATTTGCTCATCTCAGGAGGCCTGATTTACTACATTCCTTGCTTTTGTTCTGCTGTTCTCTTTCTTTCCAGATTGTGCGGCTTTTTTTTTCCCCTAGCAGCACATGGCACGGAGCAGCATACATGAGCTGCACTGTCTTTCTCCCACTTCCTGTTATTACTGGTTTTACTTCTTCCATCTTCTCCCAAAATGTTAACTCTCTCTTTCCTTTCTCTTATCAGTTATCGCACTCGTACGTGCACATAGTTCTGTTTCCTGCCTGTCCTGTCCTAGATAGCCACTGGAGATAGAAACCTGCTCACCAGAGTCAGGGAGTGAACTACTCCTGAATCTCTCCCAGGTGAGAAGGTTTTTCCTCCGTCCCAAGCAGAGGCTGAGGAGGGAGGAAGCTTCATTATTTTATGTGTTTTTTTTTGTTGTTGTTGTTTTTTGTTACGTGTCTGTCTTCTCTCGTGTGAACTCTGCTTATTATCTAAAACTTCAAGCCTTTTATAAATCAGAAGCTTGCTTCCTTTACTGGTGCTGCAGTAATATAGGGAGATCGTACCCACAGACAGGGACCCAATAATCACCGTATAAGCAGGCATCTGATCCATCTACTGTTCGTGCTTCAGCTCCTCCCAACACCACGTCTCCTAACCCTACCCCGTGCCTTTTATTGAGAAGAGAGCACACAGATGGTTTGACAGTCTCTGTTACATTCCTGGAGGCTTTGTGTCATTCCCACCCCTTTGTAACCCAGCAGAAGAGCTGCAACTCAGAGGGCTCGATTTTAATGCTCTCCTGTCTCTACCCGTAGGCCAGTGGCACCCACTGCTTCTCAGCCACCGGTGGCTTAAAAATTTGCTCTACAGGCTGCATGTGGTGCAAACCTGCACCCGTGCTTTTTCTTGAAATGGTTGAATTACCCAACTGCTTCTCTCTTATTCTCTCCTCTCCTCTGATCTCAAAATAAACTGACCTGGTTATAACTACCTTAACTGCTGCATGTGATTTCCTGGGTACTAATAAATTTTCAATGTGATGCCGCATACTAGCGTGTCCTGGAGTTTTCTGAAGACCCGGAGTGCTGTGGATTTGGACTGATCTGACTGTGTCCTGTTAAATTAGCTTCTTTCAGAGTTAGTAATGCTCCTTTAGAAAATAATCCTCTAACAGCGTAAGGATTTCTCACATCCAGCAGTCAGCTTTTCTAGAAACCATAGAGAAGAGGGTCTGTGCTCTGGACACTTGTGTAGCAGCTTTCCTACAGACGTGCTGGCTTAATGTTGCCAAGGATGTAGAAATTTAACCAGGAAGAGGTAATGAGCTGGTACAGCTGAAGCTGCCAGCAGCTGATGAAGCACTGAATAGGCACCAGGAGGCACAGCTCTGAGTTCTGCAGATGCTGTTTAAAACAGTGTACAGGAAACCTGAGCAGGACTTCTGGATGTTCTTTCCACTAGATCTTGTTCTGCAGTATCTGTGTTCTGTGAGTATCTGTGCAGTAGTAAGGTGACAGGCAAAGAAGTGGAGATTGAGGGCTCTGCAACCATGCTGGTACCGAAAAGTGCTGACAGCGTGGAGTAAGGGCAGAGATGGGCACGGGGCTCGGATGCTGCTTGTGTGAGCCCTGGGGAAGCCTAGAGCTTCAGCTGGGATTCAGGCTGAGGAGCAGCTGTGGAGCAGAGGAGCTTCCCTTCCCCTCTGTTTGCCTATGGCATGCCCATTTGTAGAGATCGCTCCGTACCCAGAAATAAATTCAGTGCAGGAGCACTACAACTTGCTGATGTAACTGGTTCATCGTGCATGCTTGCCTTGGCTAGAGTTTGTCCCTGAGTTGCAGGAAAGAGCAGCTAGCTCTCAGTCTCATCTCTCAGTATTTGCTTGAATTGCTCGAACCAGATAGAGTTTTACAGGTAGTTACGCTTAAGGATTTTTCCTGACGGTGTTTTTGTTGGCAGTGGCATTTTCTTCTAGACGCATGTGCTCTTCAGCAAAGGATTGTGTGGTGACTCACGGATACTCAGGGCAGCCCACAGATCTTACATTCCTGCTGGGGTAGAGCTCTGAGCTGAGTCCAGTTTCGTTTTCCAGTCATGTACCAGTGTTCTGGGGCCCAACGTGAGCAAATGATCAGCAGCAGCCTGTTATTTCTAAACACAAATGGTGTTCTGACTGAGGAGCATAGAGTATCCAGAAAAGATGCTTGTTTATGGCTGGTGAAAATTAAAAGATGGGCATTTCTGAGGCTCTGGGAAGTTCCCATACTTCACTTTGGTGATTGTAACTGTGAAGCGTGGCACAAATACAATGTGTCTGAGGGTGGGGAGTGCTACCTGGGACTCCTCTCAGCGTTTCGGGATCGACATGATTTAGGCTGTAGCCCAGGGAATAATTCAGGCTGGTGCTGCCGGAGAAGTAGTCCCGCTTCTTTGCCAGTACAAGTATTTACATGGCCAGCCTGTGAACTGGTTTGGGGAACCGATCCATCTGAAAAAGTGAACTGGCAAAAGAAGTGCTCCTGGTTCAGAGCTCGGATGTTTGTGCTGGCATGGGGGACTAGCAGATGGTGAGACTTTCTTTCAGCGGCAATGCAAATTTATGCCAGCTTAAAGGATTTGCCAAACTACAGCCTTAGTTTAACACTTAGGGACTGATTATCCCAAAATTTGTTTGTGAAGATTTGAATAACAGTTAAGAGATCTTTGTTTGCTATGTATTTTTTTTTCTTTCTTAAGCTTTCTTCTCTTTGTTCTCCCGTGCTCAGCGTGAGGCTGTTTTTGCCAGCAGAGACGTGTTGTTCTGTCCTCCAGCATCTTCCTTGTGACAGTTTTATGCAGCAGCTCTGCTGGCCTACCCCATGGAACCTGCAGAAGGAAACGTATTTTCTCCACGTGATCCCCCCCATCTCTGCCACACACAAACACACACACGCAAAGCTTCCAAGCCAGCCAACCTGCTAGCCATGCTCCTTGTGCTCAGCGTTTGCCCCTCTCCTTTATCCTGGAGTTTTATTAGCACCGAGGAAGGTCCTGGTTTCCCTGTTTCGGGACGGAGCTGGGCTGGCATCCCCTGTGCTGTGAGCACCCTGCTTCCATCAGCAGCTGCCTGGGGCCGTGCAGCTGCAGTTCGATTTCGAGTTGTTGCTGTTTCAGAGCACCTGTAGCCTTGAGGTTTGGGCACATCGGTGCTTTCTGTGCACAGCATTTGTTCCTCTCAGCGGCATCACTGTTTTCTGACAGCGCTGCTACTTTGATGTGCCTTGCTGCCCGTCCTAGCCACAAGGAGCTCGGTGCAGTTCCACCCCAAAATCAAGCGGGCTGCTCTCCATCTCAGCTCTGCAGCTCGAGAGGAAGAGCTGCCTTCCCTTGCCAGCGGCCTCCGGGGCTGGAATTCTTTGAAAGTCGTGTCCTGCCAAGCCGCGGGGCCGGCCGAGTGCAGCTCTCCTCAAACTGCTTGGTCAGTTGCGTCTGTGACCTTGACTGCGTGTCTGGGAGATGTTTTTCCATTTTCCAGCTCACGCTTAATTTCTGAATAGTTCGCCAGCTGTTTCCTGCAAATAAATCAACAGCATATTATTCTCTTTCATGGTGGTTACCTGCATTCGTGAGGCTTGTGATTAAACTGCGGTGTTTTGCAGTTAATCTCTGACAGCTTTTGGTTTAATCAGCCTAGTTGCTGCTGGAATTTGCTACTTGTTGCCCTCTACTGAGTGTCAGCATGTATATATGTACGTACTTGTATCTGCCGATGAAGCTACAGTTAACCTTACAGCTGAGAGGAAGGCTTTTCTGCAGCACTAGAAAGGAACTTGTTTGATAAAGGCAAACAGGTAAGCTGTACAGAGCAATCGGCTTCTTGCTCACCCAGAAACTAGATCATTTCTTTTCCCTTAAGCTACTTGAAGAGCTCTATTACAAATCAGGTTTTATTTTTTGTTTCAAAACTGGTTTTTGGATTGTCGGAGTGGGTTGGTTAGTTAGTTCTTCAGTGGGATGCTGGGGGGGTGCCTTTCTCTTGTACCACTGTATTTTGTTCTTGTACAGTAAGGGAGTGACTGCAGACAATCTAAGGACTGTGAAAGTGATTTTTTGGTGTGTTTTTTGCCTGTTGTTTTTTTTTTATAAGTTTATTTTGAATTTATTAATCTAATTTTTTTAACCACTGGCATGTTTTTTCACACTGCATTAATGAAATCAGAGAATGAAAGCAGTATTTTTAGTGAACAGAGCAGTGGGGTTGTTTGACTTCCCAGCCACTACTAAATGCAGTAAGCATTATTTATGATATCCTTTTTGTCTTTCAAACTCGTGACTTCTTCCTTCTGAAGGGTGTAAGAAATACCAGTGCTGATCTATGTGGCCTTTTTCAAAAGTCAGTTGGTGCTCTTTAAGTCCTTGTAAACTGTTTCCAGAGATTACTGGTTAGCCATGGCTGATCAAGCACATTTTCAGTGCAGGCTTGTGCCAGAGCTGGTTGGTAAGCTGCAGTCATAAGCGTCAGGTTGAAAGCTAATTCACTCGCTGTTCCAGAACAGCATCTGTCAAAAATAGAGCAATGCTTTCATGCACGTAACAGCTGCTTGCACTTGAAGACTTTCTTGTTCTTTGGTATTTAACTTGAAATTACTCAAGAGTATTTTTGTTCGTGTATAATGTTATAAATAGGAATTGGGTAGGAATGCGAGTGCCTGCCTGTCTGTATGGTCATTGTGTGTGAATGCAGGGCAGTGATGGATGTGCTGTGTGCACAGCGCCCTAACACATACGCAAACGCCATACCTGTCAGGTAATTAATGGGGTCTTCCAAAAAAAAAAAGATAATTTTCTACCCAAGGATTAATTTTACACATTAATTTAGTGTTAGGCCAGCTTGGAGCACATAGTTTGACCACGAGGACCTTCTGAACTCTACAGATGACTTAGATTTTGAGGAGATGGTGCCGTGAGGCCCCAGTGCACTGTGTGAACCTGGAACTGCCTTGCCTTGTTGCAGCAAAACCAGGCGTCATGTTGGAAAGAATACAAAGGTGAATGCACTGAGAGGGTTCAGGAAGCTGGTCTCTGTTTTGGTTGTAATAGGGTGGAGGAATTGGTGATATGATTGTCAGACGACTGTATGAGGTTTTAAGATGCAATGGACCAGCGGAAGGTTTGTGTTTTTTTTTTTTAATGTTGTTGTGGTTGTTCTTGTTGTTTGTTTGCTTTTCTTCTTATATGAATATATTTAAAATTTCTTTACAGGAAGAGTTTGTATGGTCAATTCACATCATTTTGTTGGTAGCCCCAAAGTCTTGGTGAAGTGTCAGGATGGAGGCTTCTGTGTTGGGCATACTCTTCCTGTGACTTGCTGACCTTTTGGTGTGCTAGGGTCTGTTATCTTTGTGCTTACATCATCCAGAAAGCAGCAGATAGGTAGCTAGAATCGTCCTGAAGTTACTGATCAAATTAAACCAAAAAAATATAATAATAGAATAACCTGAGTGGTATGACAATGTGGACTTTAAATTGCTGTAGATCAAAAACTTGGTCCATACCCAGTCTGAGGCAGAAATCCTCATATATTAAAGTTCTCTGCAGCTGTACACTGTGGAAGAGAAAAAGTGATGTAGCACACGAAAGGATTTCAGAGCAGTTTTTAGTTGACTAATAAGGTACTTTTCCTGTTGCTGCTTTCTGTCCTGTTCAGACATCTGCTCAGCAAACTTTTGCCGTGGGCTCCAGCCTGTGCGAACAGCTTCTGCCGTGTGTGAGGGGCGCTCGGTCGGCGCTCAGCTGAAGGCGTCAGGCCCTCCTGGTTGCTGCTGGTTGCTGCATTGTTGTTCGAGCAGCTGGCACGCAGCCTTGCCACTGTGAGAAAGGAAACTGCGGCCGGTTGATAAGGGCATCTCAAACTGGTTCAGTTTCAGCAGGCATGTGATATGATACGATGCCCCGCAGAATTGATGTCAGCTAATCGTGCCTCTTTGGGGCTTAACCTTGTTAGTGACTCCTTTAGTGGGCATCATCCAGTCAAAAGTACTTTTGTGATAGTGGAGTCACTGTTTCAGGTCATATGGAGAAAGGCTGAGAGAGTTGGGGTGAAAAGAAGTCTTGGGGGGACCAAATCAGTACGTATAGGTACCTGAGGTGGCCAGTACAGAAGATGGAGCCCGGCTTTTCTCAGTTGCACCCAGTGACAGGGCAAGAGGAAAAGGGCACACGCTGACATGCAGGAAATTATGGTTGTATACAAGAAACTTATTTGATGGGAGGGTGATCCAACAGAGAGATGGGCTCCAGAGAGGTTGTGGAGTCTGCCTCCTTGGAGGTCTTCAAAACCCAGGACGACCTGCCCCAGTGGCTTTCCAAGCAGGGGCTGAACCAGGCCACCTCTGCTGGAGTGAAGTGTCCAGGAGCCTGCCTTCCTGCTGTCATTTGCTTCTTAAAGAAACATTGCTGGATGTCCAAGTAGTGTATCAGTCTGAAATATTCCTGCCTTGGATCCTTTTAGTTATGGAGGTGGTCACTTGTGCTGTAGCCTCTGCTGCTGCTTCTTCGTGGTTTTCTCTGTGTTAACACTGCTTCATAGCCACTGTAAGCTACAGTCCTTCACTCTTCCCCCTTGTAACTTCTAGCCATTTTTTGGCCTCCTGTATTCCCCACGCATGCTGCTGCCGCCCGTGATCCCCTCAAGGCCCAGGGCAGCCAGGATGGAGCCCCTGCCTGGTGAACGGGTGGAGAAGGAGCAGGCGCCGAGAGCGGGGCTGCCCGGCCCGGGTGCAGAGGACGAGGCTGTGCTCAGTTCCTGGGCTCTGCTGGGTGTTCAGCAGTCGCAGACACCCTGCCAGCTGTCCTCCACAAGGACTGCATCGGGGAGATAAGGGCTGCGTGCCTCTTGTGAGGTGCCACTTGACCATCCGTGTCCTATCTCTATCCGTAAATTGAAGCCAGATGGAGTTGTGCTCATCTGAAGGAACTGTTTATATGCAGTCGATGCTAGACCGTCCCTGAGCTGTAGGTTGAAGCTACAAAATTTCCTGTGAAGTGGTTAAAAACAGCCGTTGTTAGCGTTCAGATGCTGGCAGTCCCTTCTGCTCAGATCTAACCCCCTCTCATGGGCTGAGTAATCTCGTTTCAGGTTCTAGTGCCTTCTCGTGTTCTTCCTTATCAGATGTCTCCTTTCCACATAAGTATGTGAGCTCATCGTACCATTATGCATTTATTGTAATTAATCAGTAATCAGTGTGTAGATAAAGCTTCAAAACACTGACAAAACGATGCTCCTATATATGTCCAGTTTCCAGCAATTCAGGAACTCTCCGAGCCAGAGGTTGCATCTGGACCACTGCTCTTAGTGCGCACAGATGGATGGACATACTTGCTCTAAATTTATGTAATCTTGTTTTAAGAGCCATTTGTACTTTTGGCCTCTGCGACATCCTGTAACAATGAGTCCCACCGTTTGATTAGATGGGGAAGGAACTTCCTTTTGTTTAAAGCCTACAGCCTGATGATTTCCATGTCCTAGAGATTCTTTATTGTGAGAACTCGTTTCCCAGTCGTTTTGTCTTTCATGGTTTTAAGAAGTCTGACACTTGCTTCCATGCATTTTTCAGCTGACACTTTTTCCCTCCTAAACCGAAGAACTGTAGGATTCTTTTTAGGATTTCTTCACTTGGGTACTGCTTCGTGCAGTCTGAATGTTGCTATTGCTCTTTTATGCAGCTTTTTTGGTTCTGCTAATCCCCCCTTAAGGTAAGGCAACCAGGATTGCATTGTTAATGTACAAATAAAGCATGAATTTGCATAGTAGCATAATAATGTATTCTGTTTTGTGACACTAGTTGCCTCTGCCACTGTGCTGAGGTTATATTCTGCCCATATTCACTACATTTTTTTCTAAAGTGATAGTATCCAGCTTACAAGATAACACTGCGTATAAGGCTTTTTTTTTTTTTTTTTTTTTTCCCTTTTGGGGGCATTGACTTGCACTTACTCTTTACTGAATGTTACCTGCCATTTTGTCATCCTGGGGCTTGGTGTCGTTCTGTTCTGTGCACCTTTCTGCAGTCGGTGGTAGAAAGGACTCTGCAATGTATTTTCTTTTCTGTATTGCATGTGAACACTGTCAGCCCGCCACTCGCCCCCCTCTTCCCAGGTCATGTGAACAGTTCAGCCCCCTTAGGGATCCTGGTGGCAGCTGTCATTTTTTTTCACTTAATGGAGGTTAGTTTGCTGTGATGAAATTGCTACTGAAATTTACTGTTTTATTGCTATTTGCATTTGCCTGTTCCAGGATTTTGGAATGCCTTGGGACTAAGGGCCATACTTAAAGTGCTTTATAACTAAAATTTTCTAATTTTTGCATTAAAGCTAATGCCTTGAGTAAATCTCCATTATAGCTTGGGGAAAATGACAAGTAGTGACTCCCTGAGGCCTCCTAACACTTGGCACCGGCTCAAGAACAACACAGGAGTTCCTAGACTGGAGTCCTGACTTTGTCATTTTCCTCGGAGAAAACAGAAAACAGGAGCGGTAATTTCTCATGAGCCAAAGGCTAGGCCCAAATTGCATTGTAAGTTATGTTGGTATTAATGAGTTAAGATGGTTTTATTGTTATTTTTTACCCATCTAGAGCTATAATTTTATAAGGGAGCCTTGCAAACCTGGGAAATAAATGCACTTCTGCAGATCAAGAAGCGTAGATGAAGATACCATCAACTGGCTTTATCTTCAGCTTAATCTTATCCCATCTCCACAGGAATGTTGCAGATGTGCTGTTTCTGGGTTTTACTTATTGCTGTGTCTTTTTCTCTTTCTGAACACACATCCTGCTACTTGGAAGATACACCCACGGCAAGACAATGCTAGAAACACACGGCCCTTCCTCGGCATTAAGGCTTCAGCTCCTCCAGTTCAATTAGTAATAGCTGCATGGTAAAAACGCCAGAGGAAAAAATAGCCTTTGAGGGAGTGAAAAATCCGAAGCACATTTTTTTCTCCATTTGGGTACAGCTTTCCAGAGGAAGTGATGGAATTCTTCAGGGACTCAGCGGGGAACAGAATTGGCCGGTGATAGGAAGATGCAGTCCCTGGGAGATTTTCCCCCTTGAAAAAATCTGATACTTCCTTCCCCACCCTCCAGTCTCCTCGATTTCCAGGAAAGGGTTATCTTGGCTTTGGAACCCGAAATTGAGGTTGTCTTTACAGAGGAAGAAAATCCTTGTTTTCTGGAGCAACTTTTAGCAGTCTTTCTGGTAACTGCGTAGCACTGCTTGCTGGTTCTGGGAACAAAATACAATGCTGCCCTTCCCCGCTGCCATGGCTGCTGCTGGCTCCTGGTCAGCACCCTGGGCCGTGTCATTTTCACATGGCATCCCAAGCTCTGTTTTCCTACTTGAGAATTTAGTTCTAGCAATGCTAACTGGTTTCTAAAAAACATTTTATGTGTTACTGCCTATAGGCCTGAATCCCATTTTGCTTATTTTGCCCTACAAAAGCAACGGCTTCCCTGAAGAATTTGTAATTCAGTGTTAGTTCAGTCTTTACATACAGCAGTTCTGTGTGTACCCAGCCTCCAGCAAGAGCTAATTAATTATTTAGAACATGAAGCAAGTCAGCTTCGGCTACAACTAATGGAAGAGGTTTGTTAGGAACACTGCAGTTATCTGCTGTTACAGCACCTGCCACTTGAATTGATTTTTTTTTTTTTGTTTCTAGTTAGCTTTCTGCAAGGCCACTCTGTGCGAACATTTTATCTGGGAGGCAGGTTATGTGAACAGCCTTCTGCATGCAGGGGGTGGGTATGAGCATGACAGCGATTTGCTGTGTGTGTGGTGCCTTTTCTTCTTTTTTCATTTGCATTTCTGTATGTTAATAGTAACCTCCAGCATCCAAGATGCGTTGTAGTGCCATTGATTAAGGGGCTGGGGGACACAGCGAAGCAATTGCAGCTGAGGCTTTCTGGGGTATCTCAGTGGTTAGCGGCAACTCGATTTCATGGGGTTAGTAGCAGGGCAGTCACAATTAAACCCCGTGCTTTGGAAGTTGCTCCCCTTCGTTATCTCAGCGCATGTTTGGCAAGCGCCACCGCGTTCCACGAGTTCTTGCCCCGCTCCTCCTTCTCCTCCTCGTCTTTCCCTTCCGTCATGCTCTAGTTTCAAAATTGCTTTTGCTCTTCTTTGGTTGTATACCCTGGATCAAACAAAGACCTGTAGAGGATGCAAAGTGACGTTCTGGGAGCTGTATTACCATTGTTATAAAAATATGGGGCCATCGCTACATGTTACCAAAGTTCGTAAATCACCTGGCTGTCTGCAGGAAATTTCCTGAAGTGTTTTCTCCTACTCAGAAACTATTAATCACCAGTGGTGCAAAATAATAGGTTCACGTTTTTAAAGAGCTGTTGCTCTTTTTCAGCAATGATGGAGAAACTTCCTTGTAAAATATGGTCCATGGCTGAAGGGTTCACTTCTGCCAACCCCAAAATCCGTGTTGGTTGCCTGCTGACTTGGACAGGAAATTTGTTTCTCGTATAGAAATCTGGAATCCAGCATTCTGCAGAACTGATTGTTGGTTCACTTGTTCCTTAGCTCCTGTGGTACTCAGCATTATTTTCACCCTTCTGGTAATGCTTGTGGCAGTGCTGCTGTTACTTCTGGTAGCTCTTTCTTCATCTTTTTGCTTCACTGTACATCTTTACAGCCATAATTTCCACTGCTGTTGCTTAAGATGATGGGGAGTTTGGGAGTTATTTCAAGATGTTTCCAGATTTATATTCTTAAATACAGCTTTAGTTTCTTTTCTTGGTTACAACTTAAAGTTGGGAAGAGGCTTTGAAAAATAAAACTTGTGCTTTGCAGATCTAGTGTTTAGGTTGCATAAATACATCTTACAGATCAGTTCTGGTGGGCTGACGTGATACCTCTATCTAGGCTATTACCGCTAGTCCCTGCAACCTTTCCCCAGCAAGTACAGGATATTGTAAAACCATAATTCTCACTTGGTTAACCAAAAAGTTTATTATCACTCGTAGGATTTTTGGGGACATACACGAAAACTTTTCTGCAGAAGCACACATCTTGAATGGATAGAGGTGTGTGTTCTGTCTTTAAATCCATCATTTATGGGTGCAACCTGGAACAATGTATTTCCCATTTTTTTTTAGTAAATGCGATGCTTTTAAGAAATGTAAAGTAAGAGTGGCTATGTGTTAACTCAGCCAGGTGTTAGCTTTTCTAACATTTTGTGTGGTAATACGGGGCAGAAAGGGAGAGAGGTTCTGGTTCTGGGTTCTTCTGAATGCCTTGAAAAAGGGGAAAAAAATCTCAGGGATAATTTGTTTTAGGGAGGCTTTTTGTTGTTCCTGTCAGGTTTGGGTTTTGTGCACCATAGCTTTACTTCTTACATTGTTACTCATGCAGAGTTTCAGTTCAGCTACTTTCTGAGTATTAGAGTGGAAAATGCAGTCTGAGCTTGAGGTAAGCACCCTGCTTCTGCCCACGGTGCTTGTGGAGATCCAGTCAGAGCAATGGTGATTGACAGGAACCTTGACAGAATCAGCAGGGGTTTTTTTAGCTGTTTACAGACAGATCTGTGGAGGAGTCTTCTTGCCTTTTAGGGAGGACAAATTACTCAGTTTGATGATGATATAAAATATTATTTTCATTATCATTATAGTGGGAAGGAGGAAAGTCATCTTTTTTTTTTTTTTTTTTTTCATGGATTTTTTTTTCCCTAGCAGTTTCATAGTGCTATCTATAAATGGACAAAGAACAAGCCAGATGGGTTCCTTCTAATCAATGGATAGTGGGCAATACAACACATTTTGTTTCTCCCAAGGCACGAGGGTGATGTGTTTTTTCACCACGCTGCTTGTTTGCTCTCTTGGGGCAGAAGTGGTTGTGGCGGCTGGGGAGGTGACTTTCAGGGGGACTGGGAAATCCTGTCCGAGCAGCACCAGTTCCTAAAGTAGGGATGCTATTGTTGCTGTGAACTTAAATTTACTGTAGAGTCAGCTGAATTGGCGTTTAAGGAAATGGTGGGGCTTTTGTATCACCCAGGCCAGGGCAGGCAATTCTCTCAAGTTTTTCTGGCTGCCTGGAGTCGGTGCTTGGTACATTCAGATCTTTCTCGTGCACATGGACACGTACTCGTAAAGCAAATAAATCACATTCCTGAGACAGTCTTGTCCGGGAGTTGCATTGTGCCTGCCTAACTTTCTCGTTGCAGCACACGCTTACGTGGACTTGGTGGTAGGGCAGCAAGCAAACGCCGTGAATGAACATGAGGCCTGGTGGGCCTGGTGTGGCTTCACGGCATTTGGCTCCATGTCCAAAACTGGCACTGAAAAACAAGTTGCATGTCTTGGTGTCTGTGGCCGGCGTGTTTCTACCTTTTGTTTTGATTTCTCATGGGGAAATCATCTCTCAGGTAGTCAGGGCTGGGTTTACTACCGCAGCGTGCTTCTTGAAGCTGAAATAATGACTTGTGTGTCAACATCAGAAGTCCTGCTCGTGGCCTTTGTGATCAGCCTTTAATTCTGTTTGGCCATGGCTATTTCTCAAGACTCTCTACCAGCACTAGTAGGAGTAGGTCTGTATGATGCCTGCTTGTGTTTGAGCTGCATATGCTGGGTCATCTGGTTAAAACCAAAAAAACCCTAAGTGTTGTTTATACCAGTTGTGAGAGAGGCCCTCTTACGCTGTGATGCAGGGACTGTAAAGAAGAGCTTGGGTAAAGACAGTTTGTGTGTGAAAGCCCATAAAAACCAGTATGGACAGAGTCAGCATTTCTTGGGTTTCAATTGTAGGTGGTTTGAGAGCATGCTACGGGCTGTTTGTTGTTATTTGGCTGTAAACCTCAGTAAGGCTTCTATTGAAGATTAATATGAATTAAAGCAGAACTTTGTCTATTAACATTTCACTGCATAGCTATTTTGTTTGTTTGTTTGCTTTTAATACATAATTTATAAGAATAAGCCAGAACTCTTAAAGGTAGAAGTGAATGCTTTAGTGTACTTTGTCAAGCTGGGATGCTGTGGGTGTTGCTGAATACTGTATGGCTCCTTGCAAGTGTCACTGAAAAATATTTTAAAAATAATTTTTCATCAACATATATAAAGAAATCTTTCATACAAGCCGAGTGCCTGTTCCATGGTTATTTTTCTCCTTAAAGTGGAAACAAATTGATAGTTTCAAGTAAGACATGAAGTCATCAGTGTGTCTGCTGGTGTCATGTGGTTAGATCAGAGAATCTGGTCTGCACAAAACTCTGCAAGAATATATTTTAAGTGATGTAGTTGAATGAGACAACCTCTTTCTATTTTAGTGCACTATCATAATTGGTTTTAGTGTTGTGTTATTTTTAGTTCGTAAAGATGCTGCTTTCCTGCACTTTTTCTGAATGGTTAGCGATGAATTAAGTTGACTGGAGTCATGCAAGAGCAGAACGTTCTGCCTCTTCTTGGAAAAAAAAAGTGGTTTCAAAAGTTTCTTTCTTTTTTTTTTTGGATGGTATTATTCTTTTCAAAGCAATTATGATGTTAAATTAAAAGCAGACTCTTAACATTTGTGTTGATTGACTTCTCTGTCAAATTTTTACATAGCGCCAAAACACTGACTCACTAGTCTGCTTCTCTTGGAGAGAATGGGGAGTTATCCATGGAGGCCAGCCAACTGAAGAAACACATTTTACATTTTTCACCAGCTGTTTGAATCTGAAGTCTGTTGGTCAACTTATTTAACCATATTGTAAAGAGATTTGGGCTACTACCATTCAGAGTATGCTTTAAACACCTTTCTCAGCTGCAAAGTAGAGTGTTGTGTTCGAGCCTAGGATGTTAAAGAGAACATTCTGCCCTTGGTGACAGCAATTTCCGTCTACCTTCTTTGGGAAGCTTCAATTAGTTTTTCTTTGTCTGTTCTAGGTTGTTGAATTTTATGTTTGTAATAGACCAGTATTAAAACTCAGAATGTGTATGTTGAACATCAAGGAAACTACTAGTGTTTTGAAGCACATCAGTAAATAACAACTCAGATGTATTACTTTTTTTTAAGGGGATATGGGCATTTTAAGCTTGAAGACATTGTTTATGTTCAGAGTTGCATTAGATAAACATTTTTATTTTATTTTTTTAAAATCCTGTTTAAGTCAATGCACAATTATTAGTAGACTTTCTTAATTAGATTTGAACCCAGTTTTATTTTTCCAATAAGGAGTTAGATTAAGCTAATGGAAGCCAGATCTTAATCAAATTGAAGGACTGCAGGGGTATTTGCATTCATTTCACTGATTTGGTTTTAAAGCAACGCCTTTTGGTTAAACTGGCATAACTTTGAGAAAAGGCAACTCTTACCTAACTTGGCTAGCAGCCTGGAAAATGCCAGCGTGTTAACTATTAAGGAAGATACCATCTGTATTTTTTCCCCTGAAGCTTGTAAGCTGGCTTGGTGATCTCTTCTCTTTGCATTTGGAGATCTGAGACTAGTAACTTTACGAGCTCAGGTGTGCGAGAGCAGAGAGAACCTTGTTAATGTTTAAATGCTGTTATCTCAGTGAAGGAGTAGACTAGTTGGCGGCTGTAAAACATTACAATGCTTGTCTGGGAGGTAGGAAGCGTATTTTAGGTCTTCCTGTTATTTCTGTCTATAACGTGGGTTTCAGTCGCTTATCGGTTCGCCTTTGGAGATACGTTTCTCTGATTGCCCTGCTTTCCTCAGGGCTCCGTCCAAGTGCTCTCTGTCCAAGCTTCCAAGCACCTTCAAGATCTCCCCCAGGTTAATGGCCCCTGCTTGATTGTTTTAAGGGAGCTTCTCTTTTCTAGGTATGCTTTTTTATTATTATTCATTTTAGATTTATTTGTTAAAATGTGAGCTCGTCCCATGTTCACACTCGACTCCTGAATAACAGACATCAGCAGCATCAGTTCTTCCTGTGCCGTTTGGAATAAATGCCGAGTTATACAAATTTGTATGGAAATTTATTCATCAGTTTAAGAGCCCATGAAAGTTTCTTAGAGCCTGTATACAGGCATGAATGAAAGGGATGATATTTGGAAATGAGCTTTGTGTGATTTGAATTGAATGGTGAAGGGGGGGTACCACTGACCTTCATGAAGCTACCCCAAAGGATGCCTGAGCCTGTTTGCTGAGCAGCATCTTGGTTACACTGAAGGCGTTTGGTGTAAATTCAGAATAGATGGGGGGTTGAACATGGCCGGTTAAGCAGCATGAACATTTCTAGGATGGGTGAAGTGGATATTTTTGAGTTAACCTGAGGAGAAACTGAGAAGTCTGCGGCTGAAGAGACACACTGCTAACCGGACAAAGCTTTCTCTGAGCTGAGAAATCATATGATTCCTCATGTGTCTTTGTAATATGACTAGAAAGCGAGAAAGAAGTGAAGTGGTAAAATCATTTAGCTGCTGTGCCAAAGTTACTTACAAGCATGCTTCTGTCAGAGCAGTTAGAAAGCTTGCAGTGGGCGTTGCACCGAAAGAGGCCTGGGGAAGGGTGAGACAGGTCAGCTTGCCATTACTTTCTGGACTGCCTGGAAGTTCATGGAAAATACAAACCTCCCACATAGCTGTGTGCCTGACTCTATTTATAGAGCAAGAAGCTATTTCAGCTCTTGTTTTCCCTCTCTCCCCACCTATCTGAGTTTGTTTTTCAACTTTGTTCTCCGTTCGGTTTGCCTTCGGTGTGCCAGCTGGAGGGCTGGCAGCTTTTCCAAGCCTGCTTTCCTGATAAAACTGCTGCCGCCGCCGCCTTCTGCAGCCACCCGAGAGCCATCCCTGTGGCCTGGGGTGACCCCTGCTTCTCATCCTTACCCTCAGCTGGTTTTTCCTAGAAGAGCAGCTTGCTCTGCGCTTGCCAGAGTAGGATCCAGATAGCTGGTGGTTTAGGCAGTGAGGGCCTCAGAGCTGCTGCAGTGGGCGAGTCTCCTATTTTTGTTAGTTCCTAACTCAAACTTAGAGATTCCCATTCTCACTTGTGGATACGTGAACCACCATTATTTAATTTTTAAGCCCGTAACAAGTAAGGTTGCTTTCTTCTTTCAGGTTCTTCGGCTGACAGTGATTGAAAGGTGTAGATCTTTACTGAGGGAATCTTTGCCAATGTTGGTATTTCTCTCTGGCTTTTCTAGTTTCGCAGTTCTGACTTCTGTAAACGCCTGGTGCCCCGGCCTTGCTTGCCAGGAGTACTTGCTATACATGGAGTATATCAGCATAAAGTCTTACTCGGATGAAAGTCAGTATTGAAATACTCGGATTAGCTGTGACCCAAAGAGTTTATTTTACCACTTTTGACTTCCTCTGTTTTGGGCAGAACTGGTAGGAGTTTCTCTCCAGTTGATATTGTCTTTGTTGAAAGCTTCCGTCTCTGATTGTGAAGAACCTGCAGTAGAAGACACATGAATGCAAGCCAATTTGTACCACATTAGCATGCTAAAACAGTAATCTTGACTGTGCTCACACCAGGTAGTACCAATGCAGTCTTTTTTCTTTCAGTCAGTTGTTATTTTGTACACCTTGTGAAAAATCTCAGACTGACGAGTGCTCAAACTGAAACGTCTTTCTTTGGGACTGCTGTTTGTCCAGGATGAACACGTACTTGAACTAGAGATGCATTAGATCGACCACAAAGAGACAAGTCAGATGTTTTATTCTTTACTTTGGTTCTTCATTCCAGTGGTGGTTTTTTTTTTTGTTTTTTTTTTTTTTCTTCGAATAATCTGTCAAATTACCCACGCCAAGGATTTCCAGTGAAGTCTTTGTGAGAGCGTCTGATAAATTTTGCTAGGAAGTCATCGGTCTTACATTTAGACATCTTGTTTTGCTCACTGGGATTTGCAGTTCCTCCAGCAAACAGCAAAAGTGACATCTCCTTGACTGATGCAGCTTTCTTTAATCTGAGCTAAACAATAAAGTTATTTTATATTAATAAATTAATGTGACATAACACACATCCTCTCTCCATTTTATTGTGGGTTATTTTGTTGTTGTTGTTGTTTGTTTGTTTTCCTGGAAGAATTTTATGTCGTCATGTAAATGGTATTTTCCTCCCTTTCCTAAGAATTTGATACTGTTCCTTAATAGAAGGAAGGAATAGCAAGTATCTAAACTTGTCAGTGTCCAGCTGTGAGAGGGGTGGGAGAGGAGAGAGAAAAAGCTTCATTTTGTTTACCTGCAGCTCTTCCTTCTTTATTTTATGGGTTAGGCTCTCATTCTTCTCTGTGAAGGTGGTTGAGACTGCTTCCCCTTGAACTCAGCTTCACATTTCTTTCATTTTTTCATCACAGCTCTGCTGAATTGATGTGCTGTGCCTGCCAGGTCAGGTGTCTTAGCTGATGCCTCTTCATGTAGTGAACAAAAACTGTATGGAGTGTGGGTTATTCCCTCTGTTACCTTCATTTAATCCCTAATTACAATAAGGGTTGACACAGTAAGGATGAAGATGCTTTGCAAAAAAAAAAATCTGTGGTTTCAATTAATTCTGCTAGTAACAGCAACTTAGTGTTGCTTGTTTGGGGTAAAAACCTAAAGTTAATTTTCCAGAGCTGAACAGTTGGAAGCAGAACGTGTGTGTGAATGAGCGATCAGCAGCTGCTTAAGTGTGTGATTAATTTCGTTTGACAGACCCGAGTTGTGCTGATTGCAGAGCAGCTAGGGCGCTTTCATACTTTTTCAATTACTCATGAATTCCAGAGGGTATCTTAGGACAGCGCTCATGTGCTAGGCATGAGTGCTCGGGCAGAGGGAATGCTGCTGCTGGATTAAAGAAGGTTAACACTGGAAGTGTTTTGCAGAGGGTGAACAAATCCAGTGTGTGACTTAAACACATTCTGTGCAGAAGTTAGGATTGCTGAACGATTAAAAGCTGCAACGCCTGAGAAGCACAAAAGGGGAGACCTTGTCAATTATAAAACTGGAAGTAATGTCTTATGTTAAATTTGCTAATTATTTTTATGAGAGAACGGATGAGACAGGTAGCTTTGTTTCGGAGAGCTAACAACTCTATTGCTCGTAGTCTGAAATGTTAAGGAATTTTGGACATTCTGGTCTCAGATGCCTGTTTCTTTTGGCTGCCATTAATAAAGTCTTTTTTAAAAAAGGCCACAAAACCAAAATTTTCTCCCTGCCCGACATACATATTTGCACGCTTATGTGTATTGTAAAATGGTTTTAAAAAAATATGTCATTATTTACATGGGTAACTTTTCTGTGCTTTCCCACAGAGCAGAATCGTGACTAATCTTGCAGTCCGTGACAGTTTGACACAAGCTCAGTTTGCATCGTTCCCCAAAGCAGTGTGTTTCTCATGTCCTGCAAATTGTTAAGCTTGTAGCTTCTTTTATCACAGTTCAACTGGGGAAAGGCAGTTGCCGCGCTAGCTGGAGAACGCCGTGTATATTGTGCTGCACTGCCTGATGTGCAAATGTGTTTGCTTTCCAGTTTCTGGCTAAAGGCTGAGTCATTGTTACTGTTATAACAAACACATATAGTTAACTTATCGCGGCAACACTGCTTCTCCGCTCTTGCAGTTAACGATAGCAGAAGTTTCAGGCTCCAAAGTCAAAAACAAATGGTCTTTTTTTTTTTTTTTTTTTTTTTTTTCCTTCCAGTGACTGTATTTTAGACTCAAATGGCACGAAACGTTTCTAACACCGACCTTTGTGGCTGATCTTGATGTTAAGCTGACAGCAGCTGACATTGCCCCCAAACTTTCTGACAAGAGCTGCTAGTCCTCTGCCTTCAGCAGGTTTGAGGTTAAAGGATCCTCTTTTGCTTTCCTGGGCAGAGCTCAGCTTTGGGGGATGCAGGTGGGGACTTCCCTTAAGTGAAGAAAACAGTGCCTTGCTTGGAAAGGAGATGAGAAAAACAGAATGCAAATTTATGCTCAACTAGCTGCAAAATTAACTTTCTTGAGAAACAGAAGGCAGGCAATTGTGCCCTTTGGAAAAAATATGGTGTTGAGTAGGGTGACCTGGGAACAGTGCTTCCTGAGCTTGTAACTGTAGGGTCTTTTAACGCACGGACAGATATTGATGTCGCTTACATGCCTGGAGATGTTTTCATATCTGAGTCTAACTCGTGATGTCAGTGAAAGCTGAAGTTGCTGTGGCTGCTTGGCCTCAATCTTTTCCTTGTTCTGAAGGAGGTTAAGCAGCAGCTTCACATGGGTGCTGAGGAGCAGCGAATGTCAGGGTTTTGTTTTCATGATACTTCACAGCAGAACTTTTAAATTTACGTTTTCACGTTATTAGGAATGCTGGTACAGGCTTGGATCCAGCAAAGCTCAGGATCTGTGTTCTGCACTGCATTCGTGCCATGGGAGCCCGGCACAAGCTCTGCGGTACATGGGCCTTTCTTCAAGAGGTTTGGCTTACAGTGGAAACCAAATATCTTCCTCTTCCAGGCCAGCTTCGCTTTTGTTTTCTTCCCTTTTTCTCCCTAAGAAAGGAAATTACAGAACCCTTATTACATTATTTGGTATCTTTAACTCACTGTTTTGATTTTTGTGGGTTTATCTTCCTGCAAAACTGATAAGTAGTAGATTTGCCAAATATTAGGTCACATTATTTGATCTATGTAATATGTTTACATAATGGGAGACCTGTAATGATGACTGCGCTATGATTACAGTAAAGGGGCTTGGAAGCTGAAATGCCTAATCTCAAAATTACAAGTATATTTCGATTTTATGCTTTTGAGTAATTTTTGTGCAAGGCCCAATCAGGGTAGTTATTTCCATTTCATGTGAATAGTTTGGCCTATTTTTTTTACTGTTATTTATAGCCACTATGCTGTTCTTTAGAAAAAACAGGTTCTCATAGATCCTAGAAGGATTTAGTAAAAAAAATTGCTTCTTGCCTTACTAGAGTATATCTGGAAATAAAAGATTATAGAGGTTTACTGCTATAGCAAAATACATTCTACTTCCGTATCATATACAGATATTTTCCTGATTAAAACACAAGTACTTTAAACTATTTCTCAGCTTGCTCAAAGAAGTTTCTTGCAAGTATTAGAAACTGTGGAAAGCTTCACTTATTATAATTTTTAAAAGGGGAAAAAAAAAGTAATATTATCAGTATAAAGAAGCAAAAAATGCACTGAAACATTTTATTTGAGATTATTTTAATCTGGTGTGTTATATTTTCACAGTTAACATTCTAATGGGAAAATTATTTTTGATATTTTATGTAAGAGTGGTGTGGCTGAATTTTGAACATCTGGGGGTCTGACTTTAAATTCTAAGTTAACCAGGCCAAATTTGTACTGTAATGATTGTGCTAAAACTTACTTTTGGCAGCAGACATTCGTTGAGGTTTGTAGTGTATTGGATTGTTGGTAGAAACCCAATTTTTTTTTTTTTTTTTTTTTTTTTTGCGTTTCTCTGAAATTCATGTTATGACTTTTTGCAGAAGTTGCATTGTCTCTGTAGACATTTGGGTATTGTGGCAGTGAAATAACATGAATAATAATACATGAAATAACTTGGCTTGGAAAAGTTTGTTCTGATCTCTTTCAAAAGCCTGAAATGATTACTTTTTCCAGGAAATTTATAAAGATGTGCAGATGTGCTGTTCACAACTGGCCATGCTCGTGAAGTGGCAGCTAATCATGCGAATCAGACCATGAGTGAGCAAGATGGCCAGTTTGTTGCACACGCACATCTGCGTGTCTGAGTCCTAACGAACTAAACCAGGGTCTTTTAATTGGCTTGGATAACTGCGGCATAGGAAGCTAAATATGCTACTGTACTGAAAATGGTTTGATGTTCTAAGGTTATTGGATATTACTGTTCAGTGTCTATTTTCAGTTTCTCACTTGACTGTAAAATATGTTTTTGTTGTACATGTAGACTTGTTCCAACAAAGGTTCAAAGACCTCCTATGTACAGGACAAAAGGCAAGCCAAAGATCGCACTTGGAGTGATTGAGTAAGAAGGGCTAATTGTGTTGTCTAACAAGTCTCCTACAATAAAGTTTGGCACCAGTTTTTGAGGAGGAACTCTACACTGGAAATGAAGAAAAAAAAAAAAAAGGATAGCTGTGAACTTGAGTCTGGAGAACTAGTACCTCTACCACAAGAAGTGTGTGCTACTAAATTATAAACAAGACGTTTTTCTTCTCCTATATCTCAGTCAAGGGAGGGAAGTCTGAGCAGCATGGAGGCAGCCTCACCTTCAGTACCTTAACAGTGTTCCTCACAATGTGTTTCACGCCTTTGTTGTAGACATCTGCTCATGTTCAAAAGCTATTCTTAACTACAAAGAGAACTTCATTAGAAATAGCGGTAAAATATTTTTAATCTAAATTTTGTGTTGCTTATGTATGGATTATGTAGGAGCCAATGCAGATAAATTATAGACTTTTCCACCAACACAGGAAAAGTAATTATCACTTTTGCTTCCTTGACTCTAGGCTATGGTGGCTTGTTATCCAGGCAATGGAACAGGATATGTGCGCCATGTTGATAACCCAAACGGAGATGGAAGATGTGTTACATGTATATATTATCTTAATAAAGACTGGGATGCCAAGGTATGCAACTTCTTTCTATACTTTTTTACATCTACTTGCTAATGCATCTTTGCTGTAGGTTATTGTTCACGTCCTTCCCAACATCTGTGCTTAGTTCTGCTCGTACATTATGGTATTTGTGGATGTCCTTTGCCTTGTTGATTGAGCAGATATTGAGGCACTCTATAGATGAGGCATTTTTTTTCAAGGTATCAGTATAATCCAAATCAGCATAAGTCTTAATATTATTATGGGTGCGAGGTGTAGAATAGATGAGCATTTATAACAGTTAAGAGTGGCCTAAGAATTTACTGCCATCGGTTTAAAACTCTCCATAGATGTGATGACTAACTTTTTAATAAGGATTATCCTTGCAATCCAGTGGTTTAGATAGATTTGAAGAAGGGATATAATTAACTGGGTGTGTTGATAGCATGAGAGTGTAATGCACAGATACCTTTGTTTATTCTGTGACTCCCGTGCAGTCAGCTGTACAGAAGTTTATTCTCATTGTATATGGAGAAAAAAAGATAAAACAAGTGATACTTCTGTCATAATACTTAAGAAACAGAAAGTGGAAGAGCACTTGAGCAGTCAGTTTTTGTGTGAATCAGGGGCACCAAATATAGGTAAGTTGCAGCTAGGAGGTTTTCTTTTTTTTCCTTATGGGTACAATCGATTTCTTACAAGAGTTGGATGAGACAACGAGACCACGTCCATGCTCACGCAAAACTTGCTGATCAGAAAGCTGAGTGAGAAATGGGTGCACTTGAATCTTTCTGACTGCTCTTTGAAATGTTAAATTTCATCCTTCAATTAGGAAATAAATTATTAACCTTCTTTGCTATGACAGCATCTTGACGTGTACTTCCCCTGTACACTTCACAAGTGTACTGGCTGGACAGAACAGCTTAACATGCATGGATTACAATTTCTCTCCTGGAACAATTGGATGCATTTCAAACTCTAGAATTAAAACAGACTGCATTTTCCCAATAACTTTAAAAATTTACTAGCTGGGTATTTAATTTATGATCAAAGGTATGTGATTTCCTGCAAAACCTCGTTTTCATTTAACGACATCAGTACCGTCAGTAAGAAGAAGTTAATGCGACTTAAAAACAACCTGATCTCATGATACTTTCTAGGTGTGTATAGGTAGCTCCAACTGTTTTTCAAAGCCTGTAAGTGATCTAAATTGGAGTAATACAGGTCTCAGCTTTAAATTGTAGTTCCTTAGTCTTTCCTCATCTTAGTTATAGAAATACGACATGAAACTATTGCTTCTGCTGCTGTTAAATGAATTGATCCCATTAATGGGAACAGGTGATACTCGGATGTGAAATACATTTCTGTACTGTATGGCCATATTTTTAGCCACCTCCATCATATCATTCAGTTTTGTTCGTTTATTTTTTGCAAGTAGGTGATACAACTAAAATCCAACCAATCTAACACCATGCCTTTTATTTAAACATGAATGGAGGTTTAATATTTGCAAACATTTTGAAATTACTTGCTGAAAGATATGTAAAACTTGCTACATGAAGTGCATTTACAGAAGAGCCACAGAATCATTATTTCTGTAGCATGTATAAAGATAAAGGCTTTTAGTTCAGCTCAATGCATCTGAAGTATTTTTAAATATGATATTCAGTACTTTGAAAATACTATTTCATTATATTTAACGCACTGGTTTTAAATACTTAACTTGTAGGTAAGTGGAGGCATCCTCCGGATATTTCCAGAAGGTAAAGCCCAATTTGCAGATATTGAACCCAAATTTGATAGACTGCTATTCTTCTGGTCTGATCGCCGCAACCCTCATGAAGTACAGCCAGCATTTGCTACAAGGTAGGACTCACGGACTCAGATACATTGCATGATGCTTCTTTTATCAAAAGGTGAGGGATTCCTAACAAGAAATGAATTAAACTGTGAATTATGAACCTGATCCTAGGTCTTTCCATCCCAAATTCCAGTTACACTATGGCAAAGGGTTTGGTTTGGTTTGGTTTTCCTGATGGTTGGATAGGCTTCAGCTGTGCTGCTGAGTTGGTACCAATGTCTGATCGCTTATTTTGGAGAGAATATTCTCTCAGCCAGGATGGGTAGGGTGAGGTACATGAATCCTCAGAAATTCCTGAGAGTGTACTTCACAGAGCTGGAAGGCACCATTCACAGCCTTAAGCAGGCCCCAACCACAGCCAAAAGGTATTGATTGCGTTGTTGCTGTGTAATGGCTTTATACTGTGGTCCCTTCCCATTGTCGTTAGCACAGTTCTGTGTTTTGTAAAGATTGACCAGGTGCTTCAGTTTTATGCTTGTTTTCATTGGGAGGAAGGGAGTTGTTAGCCAATAGTTAGGTTCACTCTCCCTTTTCTTTGCTCTACAGGTGACTTAGTTTGGGAACTGGGAGAGGGCTGCGGGGTGGTAATGACCATTGATAAACAAAACTCTTTCTTTGGAGTATTGCAAGAATTCGTTCCAGTCTGAGTCACAGATGGAACCTGAAACCTCTTTTGTCCCTGTTTTGGGGAGAGGATGATGCTAAATGTGAATGCATTCACTGCCTGACATTTTAAGTAATGCTACCAGATAGTGTTAATAGGTAAATCATTGGAGTCGTTAATCCAAACTTCCTGTTGCACATGTTGCAACACGTTTTGATGCTCAGAGCACTGAACATTAACTGGGGCTGTTAGATAACACAAGTACCTTTGCAAGAAGTAATTTGAAACTGCAGTCAGCACTCAGAGCCTTTTCCCAAGGCTGCCCCACTCTCCCTTCCCCCTTGCATGCTCTGGGCAGAGTCAGAGGGTGAAATGCCATTTACTAAAGCTCCTTAAAGTCTTTTCTCAATAGCTGGCATTTCATATTTAAATCCTCTGTGGACCATGGAAAACCAGAGGAGCTGTGTAAGATGGGGGTAGTTAATTTTCCCTTATGGCAAATGTCCAGAAAAGCTTTGTGTGACTCACTGATGGACTTGACAAAGTAAAGTAAAAGCTGAGGTAAAGCAAAAGTTGCGTAAAGTCGAAGAGATGTGGTCATAAGGCAGAGACTGTATTACAGTTCCTGAGCAAGAACCATAATGACAACTCACTGGGGAGAGAAACAAACAAACAAACAAACAAACAAACAAAAAAACACTGTATACTTAAAGCATCAGTGTCACCTTTTCAATGACTGGTCAGACAATGCCTACGAGTAGGAAAAAAAATAAAAATTGCTTGCTTTATGAAAGCTTTCATCTGTTGTATCTGTTGAACTGCAGAAATCTTGTCTCATTTAGTCTGAATTGTATGTCAAGTGCTTCACAGTAGTATGTCTGCTTTCCTTCCTAGTTCAGGAGTTCTTTTTTCATCCCCTTCCTTAGGTACGCAATAACAGTGTGGTATTTTGATGCAGATGAAAGAGCACGAGCTAAAGTAAAATATCTAACAGGTAATCTCTCATTAATATCTCCTCTTCTTTTTTCTTTTTTTTTTTCTTTTTTCTTTTTTTCCTGGAATAATAGCACTCCAACCTCATCTCCCTTATGCAAAAAAAGCAGGAGGAAAAAGCAAGACTTAACTCATATAGGCTTTACAGGGGAGGTGATCCAGTGGTTAAGCTGCTAGCCCGTGACTTGGGAAATCCAGGTCAACTCCTTGTTCTGCACACACTTCCTGTGGGACCTGAGGCTGCTCAGGCTTTTCTTACGGGGGATACAGCTTCTCCTTACTCGTGTCTCTCTAGTAGGTGTGGAACACAACAAATACACCAGAGATTGTGAGGCATTGCAGAACTGACAGCCATGTAAATACTTGTGGTAGGATACAGTGATCTGACAAGTGAGTGCAACTGAACTTGACTAGAATCTCTGCACTGGAAAAACAAAAGCCTAAAATTAAAGTCTGGAATCAAAGAATGGAGTGACTTCCTCTATTTCCAATTCCACATATCTAGCATCTGTTTTCCTTTTCTGGCTTCTCCCTCAAGAGGAAGTTGATCTAATTTTCCTGTTCAAATTAGCATTATAAGTAGAAATGGTCTGGGACTTCTGTCATACTTGTAAATGCATCATGATTTTGCATTTGCTGCGATAGTTTAAAAATAAACCACAATCAGGTGTACTGCAGGTGCACATGCACACATGGCCAGTTTCTCGACAGTTTCATCAAATGTTCTGAAAATGATGATTTTGGACACTTTAGGCCAGTCGCTTCCAAATCGGATTCCTGTTCATGGCTTTTCGGTGCCTGAAGCACTTTGTTAGTGAGTCCCTGGCCCCTAGGCCTGCATGTGTTTGGGGTGGCAGTGGCACTTTGCAGGCCAGGGGGAATGCCGGGTGACGCCTACCTGGCCCCACAGGAAGTGTGTCGGCGTTTGTAAGTCAGGCTTCGCGTCACCCGCGTGTGACCCTGCAGCTTTTTGAGCCAGCTGGAGCACGGCCGGAGCTGTTTTGGTCGTCTCCACGTAGCTTCAGCTGCTACTGTTGGAGAAATACAGAGAAATGGCTCGGGTGAGCTGGTATCTGCTGCTCCCCTCCCTCTCTAGTGTCCCCCTGCACTGCAGGCACTTCAGGAAGGAAGGAAGAAATAGAAGTTTTGGTACTGGTTTGCTCTGTAACTGATACCTGTTATCATATTTTTGTGGTTCCAGTATCATTGGCAATTAAAATTGTGTTCTTTACTCTGTGTCCGTAGCAAGAGTTGTACAAGAATCTTTTTATTTTCTACTGATAGGAAAGGATAAAGTTATAAAATAAAAAATTGAAAGCTATTCATTTTCTGGCTTAGTGTCAGTCTTACCAAGGCCATGCATAGTACATATGAATTTTTCATGGATATGGAACATTGTCTGTTAATGTTTTGATAGCTGAACTTTTTGTGTGTACCTGAAGTTATTAAGGAAAAAATGGACAGAAGAGGTGTATTTTTTCTTTAGCAGCAAGTCAAATGCTACTTTGCCATTTAAAAATCCCTCAGAGTTTCTTTAAAAGGATAAATACCCAGAAACTCTGGATGTGGTGATCCAGAATAATCGACCAAATCCTCAGATTCTCACATGGCTGTTCTTAAAGTTCACCTTTGTAATGGTTGAGATAGTGAATTCCTAACTGCACATAAGATGTGACGTATCCAGCTTTCTATTTGAGCAACCAAATAAATGCCTATTTTCAGAGGTGATGAGTAATCACAGGCCAATGAGCATACAGAGCATATGTACAAAAATTTGTATCTGGATAGATCATGTGTGCTAGATAAACCTTGAAGATAATTTTGTAGAACTAATCTGGAAAGTGGTGTAGCAATTCTGTAGACTGTACTTTGATAAATGCTGAAAAATAATGCTGATTTCTTTTTCATGTTTCTGCAGGTGAAAAAGGTGTGAGGGTTGAACTTAATAAACCTTCTGACTCGGTTGGGAAAGACGTTTTATAAGCCTTTGATTTAGCAACTCCCCTTGCTATTCTCCCTGATATATCTTGATGCTATCTATTAACTTTTGAATGTGAATAACAAGATAAAGGAAAATCAACAACAAACCAACATTTTAATAAAGAAGCAAACAGTGTTTCAATGTTGCATCAAATAGAAGATTTTTTGACTGCTGAAGCATTGTACTATGTGATTGTGACTCCAGGCCTGTGACTGCTTATGTGAAGAAGATAAGCAATCAGTATGAAACAGCATATGCATCTGGACATAAACAAGTGCCCTACATAGAATTTGTTCATCCTTATATTTTGCCAGACCTGTCATCCAGCTGAATCCAATTCATCTCTCCCTTTTTTTATATGGTAAAAGTTTGAATTTTGGGTAATTTTTGTATGACCAGGTACAGTTTATCAAAATTGAGTCTTAAAGAAAAAAAAAAGAAAAAAAAAGAAAAACAGGGAAAAAAAGAAAAAAAAAATACAGTATTCTCCAAAATAACATGAATCTATTTTTGTAAAACTGTTCATACTGTTCTCCTCTGCCATGAAAGACCTAATTTAATATAAGGGTTGCCAGTAACTGATAATCACTTTAATTTTCTTTACACCTTAAGTCAGAAAAGGAGCACTTTAATTACCAGCTAAAAACCTGATTGTTTTATATCATATCTCACACTAATCTTAACTTTTAAAAATTGCTGCTGTATTGTTTTTTGACTATGTCCTCTTGAACATTATTAACAGAAGCAAATCAGTATCTTGCTATTAGTAACATTCAGTTTGTGGTTTTGTATGTTGATTCCACAGAGGGGAAGTTTCAGTCTCTGTTTTTTTTGGTTTTGTTTTGTTGTTGTTGGGTTGGGGTTTTTGGGTTTTGTTTTGTTTTTAAGTGACTGGCACTAAGTGAACTTGACACTATCGGTTGCTGTCATTGGCTATGGGGACCTGGTAAATACCATCAAGTTACAAGAACATACAAGGGCTTTCCTAGGCTATTAGAGGTACCCAGAACCTCCTTATGTACTTGACAGAAAACTTTGAGCTTTCTCCCCTTTCTAAAGAATGCTTGCCATCCCCTTTTCCTTTGTATATAAGTTAATAGAATATCTAAAATTTGCTTTTTAAAAAATTTCCTTTCCAAATGTTGGTGTCCCGTGCAGTCTTTAAGTTGACACCTTGATCTATTATATAGTATCAAGGAAATGGTTGGCACACTGAAGCTGAAGTGCATCACTGTAGGCTCCTTGTGCAATACACCTGTAGATTTTCACTGTGCTGAAGGATTTCCCCTAAAAGGCGCTGGCCTTTGATCAATACTGAGATATATATTTAGTAAGAAAACCTTTACTTTCTTTTACATTGTTTTCATTCTTTTGAAGGAGAAGGGGACATCACAGAATAAAAATGACGTGAGAAACTTTGATACTCTTAATTTTAAGAAATAGATGTTTTGGACACTGTTTTTTTTTCTTCTTTTTCCTGAGCTTTAAAAGCTTCAGAAAACAAAAGCAAACCTATAAAAGACAGCATTCATATTTACAGGAGTTTGGGGGTTCATCAACTTACCCACTGCAGTTTTCTATCTGTCCCTTATTTCCTTACTTAGCCAAAACAATGTGAGTGTACAGAAATATTTCTGTATATATTACAACTTGTGACAATTTTAGCATCTGTATAGTTTGTATTCAATTAGAGACCTTTTCTATGGAAAGCTCAGTAATTTTTTATTAAAAAGATTACTATTGTTCATGTAAAACATGAAAAAGCTAATTGTTTAATAACAAACTGACAGAAAGGGGAAAAATTCAGTAATGGTATATCATTTAGGAGAACCAACAGAAATCCCAGTTTTGTTTTGATTTTGCTTTTCCTTTTCTTTAATAAGTTCTTGCCCTTTACAGTACTCTTCCTCTTTCCTCATTTCTTCCCAGAGAGAGAGAAAAAAAAAAAAAGAAAAAACTAAAAAAAAAATACAGGATTCCTTTACTGTAAGTGCCTCTGCCAACCTGGCCAAGGAGTGCAAATCTTCGTTACTGTCTTGTCTGCCGTGCATTTAGGCTATCAATGAGACAAGCAAAAAAGCCACCTCTTCTACTTCATCTTCTTTGATACTACTTCAATGGAGGTTTGGTTGGTTTTGATTTAGAAATGTACAGCATAAGCCTTTAAACTCTTTTCAGTCCCTCTGTAATTCAAACTTTTGCAGTTACACAACGTATCAAATTCTAATCACACTGTAGGTTTGTGCTTGCCAGACAGGTTTAAAAAGTGCTTAACTTTTCACTCCATGTAAGTCATTGCAATAGGGTCAACAAATCAGGTCAGCCATTTCTTCAGTGTCCTTTAGGAACTGTTCATTTCATGTCGGTTGAATATTCAGTCTTGAGCATCACCAAGCAGGTCCTTGTTTTAAAAATATTTTTTAAACTGTCTTATGATCTGTATGTGTCTAGTCCTGGTTAAAGATAAAGCTTCATAATGCTATTTTTATTCATGATATTAGCCAGCTGTAAAATATGAGACCTTTATCTATAGCAGGCAAAGAAATTCAGGATTCATTTACAGGTTGCCTATAAAGTTGTGTAATTTGAAAAGCAGTGTTCATTATGAAAGAGCTCTCAAGTTGCTTGTAAAGCTAATCTAATTAAAAAAAAAGATGATGTATAAAGGTTCTTGAAAACAATGTGGTTATTTGTGATCTATGTGACTTTTAAAAACTGCTCCGTAGTAACTAATTTATAACTGCCCCTGAGAAAGGGGGCAGGTGGATTTTTGTGCTTTACATCAGAGCTGGTTTTACTCTAGAGGAGGGTCTGTTTCTTTTTTGAACTGTCCTAATTATGTGGGTGTGGCGATCATTTTTCATGTGATGGACTTTCTCCATCAAAAACAGCATCAGGTTTTGACCGGCTGGAGTAATGACCTACAGAGAGGCAGTTCTTGGTTTTCACCACTTTCTGATGTGTGCAAGAGGTACAAATTGAAAGTCCCCTTCAGATAGGCTTTAGTAAGGTTTAATGGGAGCTCTTCAATTTTAAATGGCTCCTAGTGAATAGTGAGCCCTCTGAGGATGGCCGGAGAGCAGTAGTGTGCAGAAGACAGCCCATACAGGATGCCACACCACTTCCCTGTGGTTTTCCATTGAGTCTCAAAGGGCTGTCAGATAATCAAGGAAGCATCTGAGTGCAGTGCCATTGCTCCAGCTCCTATAAAGCACTCCTATGTGCCCTTGTTTGTCTTTGCAGGCCCAGGAAGAGCTGCCTGGATCTCTGGGTGAATCTGCCAGCCATAGTGCACCTTTTGGGACGCCAATCGATACCTGCTGGGCTCAGCTCTGCTCTAAGGTGGTGGTTTTTGTCAGTGTGCTAGGCTCATGCCTGTGTGCAGCAGCACTCACTCATCTGGTCCAGCGTGGATTGAGGCTTTTCCATGCTTCAGAGACATAGCTTAGGTTCTCTTGAAATACTCTCTTCCCCATCTTTCTCTTACGTTGAACAAGTTACGAGTCTAATAGCACTCACAACCATCCCGTGCAGATGCGATTTTTAATTACCACATTGTTTCGCACAGCGTGCAGGGGGATCAGTTTGCATTGCAAAGTCCAACGCCGCACCAGGGAACGATGAAGTCAGTCTTTTGGCTGTTGCTCTAAAGAAAGCCACTTGCGAATCTGACAGGAAGCTAGCTGACAGCCCGAGCACGGGAGGCAAGTATCGTATGTAAAACATCTGGCTGTGCTGGCCACTCTTAAGGTCAGGAGTGGAAAGACCACATCTCTAAGTCATGCTGATAAGTATAATCAGCCTGGAAAGTACCGCTTTTGTGCCTGCTGAATCCTTTGAAGAAGAGGGGAGATTGCTAAATGACAAAAGCAAACTCAAAATCTGAAAAATCCGGAAGTCTAGCACATGTACTTTGCCTGTAGGCATGCAGATAGCTGCATGGACTTGCAAACGCGTAGTGGGAATTTATGAGTACTCAGCAGCAAAGACTTTGAAGACATTCATGGGACTTGCTTGGATTTGGATCTCATCTGCATTTTTGGGAGGTGGGTACGAATCTGCAGAAACTTTGGGGCTCTGACAATCGGCTTTCATATGAAATAACAATTTAGCCTTTTTTTCGTGAATGTGAAGTAAAACTTCAATGCGAATGATTGCTGCAAATGCACTGAAGCCTGTTTGTGCCATTACACCGCTGCAGGAGCTCTGCGAGGTGCCTGCTCAATCAGACCTGCCAGGTGGGAGCAGACAGCAGCTGAGAGAATGGGGTTCGAGGTCCTCTGCCCTACCAGACAAAACCCGTTCCAGAGAATTTGCTCTGTTGACTTTTGCAACCACTTACTCCGTTCCATCGAGTTTTTCCCTGTAGCTTTGAAGATGACTGAATGTAAGCACATTTATCCATTTCCCAAAAAAAGACAAGAAAGGAAAAAAAAAGCCCATAGCTCCCCCGCCCCCCATGGAAGTGGAAGTAAAAAAGTGGAAGGAGCACATGAGATACAAATCACCAACCCACTGGGGATAAACTGAAGTCCTTACTTAGCATGACAGGGAGGAAGGAAGAGTTTAATAGAAATAGTAAAGTAGGACAGGAAGAGACTGATGCCTGAGCCCAAAATAAGAGGCACGTGGAGTGGGTGAGAGGAATATGGAACATAACCAAGCACAAATGTTATATTTGGACTGGTAACAGTTTGTGCATTTTTCAGGAAGGATTAATATAACTATCTTGTGAACAACATGGCAATAAATGCTGGAAAAGGTGACCAGGTAGTTTAGCTTATAAGCCAGCATCTTTGTGTGGCTGAAGGTTTGCAGGGCACAGCTCTCACGTGGGTGCTGAGGGTTGTAAAATACACGGGTGGGCTGCTCTGGGGCAGAGCCCAAACTGGAAACCCATTTTTGTCTTCAAATTTGGTTGGACACGGGAAACAAAATTTCATCTCAGAATGTGAGATGAAATGAGGTGAGAAAAAATTAAAGAAAAAAAAAACTCAAAACTAGCATAAATCTTGTGTGTTATAAATATACCTTGCTTGCATTAGTACATGTAAGCAAGCTTTAAAAATAATGAAGTTTTAAAAGTAATAAGGATTACATTGTAGTAGATGTAGATGACATGGTGAAACATAAGGCTAAAAATGTAAGAAAACTAGAATTTTGGACCCTGATTAATTGCTGCTGCAATCTAGAGAAGGTTTTTCATTAAAAAACAAACAAAAACCACTAGTTTTAGAACAAACTAAACACAACCAGCCCCAAACCTGACAAATACAATCTCAACTGTTGGTGACTGCAGTGCCTTGAGTTCCTGGAGCTGAAAGGTATTTCAGAACTGTTTTTATTTGAGCACTTGGCAGCATCTTCGGACATCAAGGAGTAACCATTTCTCCAAGGAAAATGTGGTTCTGGAAACCACTAACATTTGGTAAAGAGACACAGGGCCACGTGTAATAACTGGATCTGTTTTCTGAGATGAGAACCCAGCTGACACTGCTCCTTTCAGCGAAGATGGTGTGCCAACAACAAAACACAACAAGTTTCAGCTGCCAGCGTGGGCATATTTATTTTCCCTTTACTTCCCCTTCCCCAGCCGCAATATAATAATGGGCACATGTTCTGCACAGTCACATTTTAAAGCACAAGCAAGAAGTGTAGTAGTAGCTTAACTCTCTTTGGACCTTAAGTTTTGTTCTGTGTAGAACTCTAAAGGGATGTAGGTAACAATTTCTAAACTTCTTACGTTATTTTTTTTTCCTCGTGTGCACTGTGAGAATATATATTTTTTTCTTTTTAAAGCTTTATTTTAAATAGCACGAGTAGGAAGCAACTTTACGTAGCTAAGAGCCACAATTTTGTATGAAATAATCTGCAAGGGAGTGTATTTACAGTAAAAATTAGGCTTCTACAAAACCTCTTTTTTTTTTTTTTTTTTTGCGTGATCATTTTCACTTATGACTCAGCAAACCTGCCCGCATTAGCTGCTATCTGTAGGGCACGTAGCAGGAATGCAGGAACACGTCGGGAACCTCGGAGCGAGTTAGAGGGAAGCAACAGCGAGCAGCGGGGTCCCCCTAGTGCTGCCGCCGCCACGAGGGGGCCCGCGCTGCTGCTTGAGCTTGCAGCAGCCACAGGGGGGGCGTTTGGGCTGGGAGGCTTTTGTTGTTGCAAGCTCTTCTTTAGGTCCTTGTGAGGCTGCTTTCACCTTGATGTTACCTGCAGCCTTACATCCACTGCGGCTGGGGATGAAGGAGCAGGGAGCAGAGGAGGCAGTGGTCGCACCTCCAGCACTAACAGGAGGCTTGAAAGTTTGTTCCAGCATCCTTGGGCAAGAGTGCATGGAGAACAGCAGCCCTGCCCAGCGTGCCCGGTGCCATTTCTGCCCGTGCACTTGCCTGGGGTGCCCTGCACGCTTTTGGATCCTTGTCTTTGTCCAAGGAGAGCCCTGGTTTCCAGGCGGCGTTGAGTCCCGAAGCGTTGTCCCAAGCACTGTCAGCTGACCTGCAGGCGTTTCCACTCTACCCTCATGTGGGCAGTGGATTGAATCATAAAATACTTGGCTGAGGGAAATATTTGAGGTTGCTGGGCGATTCCAGGAGGTCAAGTGGTAGCTAAGCCCTTGAGCGAGGAGAACACAAAAATGCCTAGAGAAGAGCCTGTGACACGTCCTAGCCAGGAGCATTGCCTCCGGCTGCTGCTGCGAGCCCCACGTCCCTGCTGTTGGACACCCAGGAGCAATTTCACATGAAGCTTGGGTAGGGACCGACTCCAGGAGACTGGAAACTGGTGCAGGATCCACAAGCAGAGCATCTAGCTGCAAATCTGAAAATGGCAACACTTCAACACAGAAACAAGTGCCTGTGCCCACATGTCCTAGCGTGGGCTGGGATCGACACATCATACAACAACCCAGTGCTGGGGATGCTTGCCCAACAGCAGAGACTTCGGCTCCCTCTGCCCTTTCTGAAGAAGTTAATGCCCATTTCTCTCGGTTTCTGCTCCAGGGTGGGCACAGACTGACCATGACCCTACAAATGGTTCAGTGCCTGCACTACTAGCAGTGCAAAGCCTTACTTTTAGTGGGGGAGAGTTCAGCTACAGCAGAGTCCTGAGGGACTTCTGTTGATTCCCTGAGGAAATTCAACATTTCTAGAGCATGTAAAGGAATGAGGAGGAAGTCTGGATTAAGGCCATTTTAGGCATCTTCCTCCAACCTCAGGTGTCCTCGTTGTTTCTGGCGAATGCTGGCATCCAAAATGCCTTGCAAAAAGCTCCAATGCCATTACTTACTACTTGGGACATGCGTCTGCTTTGACAAAACTGCATTTCAAGAAGCAAGTGCCTGCACAAATGTTAGCAGTAAAACCTCTTGGGTGGTGTCCTCTTAACTCTGTGAAATTGCCGGGGAAGTGCTGCCAGATAGCTTGAAAAGTCTTTTGGGGATTTGCGGTGCCTGAAGTCCCTCCCACTTCCTGCCATCAGATGCTTTTCCTGCCTCCTAAGTCTCTTCTAGGTACATTCCAAGTTGGTTACATCTAAGCTTTAATTCACGTCATCTGAAGCACCGATAATCCTGGCTCCCCCTCCACGGCTCACTGAAGAAGCAACAATTAAAAATTTGCCTTTCCAGCCAGGCAGTGAGGAGCAGTGATGCAGCTGCCCACTCCTTTGCCAGGCTTGGCAGGGCACAGCTTCCTTTCACCTTTTTTTCCTGTGTGTCATGCCACGTGCCCGGCTCCTCCTGAGGTCTCTGATGCTCAGGCTGGAGTTTTGTCCCTCCTGGATGTGGCCAGGGTGGGGGCGGTGAGGAGAGCTGCCTGTGCTGAACCTTGCAGTCAGAGAAAAAAAGCAGCAAAACAAAAGCAGCAGCTGGAAAAAAGCCGATGGCTGGAGATGGTGTGAGCACTGCTAGGCTGTTCCACTGTGAGGGCAAGATGGATCTTAACTGCATTCAGCTGTGATTTCCGTCCATCCCGAAGTGCTCACGGGGTTGTAAGACAGAATATCAGGACTGTGAAGGTGGGAAGTGGCTCCTGGAGAAGGTCTGGTACAGATCCCTACTCCTGAGCAGTCACCCTGACCCAGCTGCTCAGTCAGGGTTTGTCTTCGAGGAGGGAGACTCCAACACCTCTGGGCAAACTCTGAATCAGAATCATTAAGGCTGGAAAAGCCCTACAAGATCATAAGGTCCAACCATCTCCCTACAGGGATGATCACCTCTCTGGTCCTGCTGGCTACACCCTTCCTGATACAACGAATGTTCCTCTGCAGGTGTGTCCTCTACACCCCACACACAGCAGCCCTCACTTGCCCCACTGCCTCCCATGTGGCTGCTGCCCCAAGCCCCTTGGTACCAAAAGGACGCACACAGGTTGTGTAGGGATGATCTTTATTGAGCTGGGAGAAGTGGTCTGCTACCAACAGAAATTTTCCAGAGTCTCCCAGCCAGCTCTGCTGCACACGCGTGCTCCTGCTGTCCTCTGTGGAGCAACAAAGCAGAGCCACGTCCTTTGGGATGCCAGCGGTCCCAGCGGCACCTCAGGGAGGATGGAAAAGGAGACTTCTCCTCAGAGGTCCTCATGAGATGAATGGCGAGTCCCCGCTGGCTGTTGTTCTGGCAGGGCGTGGGCAGCCCAGCAGGGGACAGCTGGCATTGTCGGTGGTGCCCACGCAGGGAGGAGGTGTTCAGGGCGATGTTGGCATCCAGTTGTCAGGGGAGATGCCTTCAGCGCAGCGAGAGCCTTCGGAGGGCTGAGGTGTGTCCTGCCTCACCGGCTCACTGTCAATCTGAAGAGAATTGACTGTCAGGTGGCTGAAAATGCTGTGCCACAATTATTAGCCAGGCACTTCCTTCCACCTGCCCCTTTTCCCAGTGCGATGCCTACCCTCTCACGGGCCTGAAGGTCCTAAGCCCAAGGGCTACCCCAGCAGGTCATGGGCATTCCCTGGCCACTGCCATCTTACAGGGCCGTGGGTGGTGGCCGGGCCACGCGCCCCTTTCCCTGGGTCATGGGCTCCTCCTATGGGGCAACCCCCAGCCACGGGTCCTGAGCTCCTCTCCCCCCTTCTCCTGGAGCATCAGCCTCCCCAAACCCATGGCCAGCAGCACTCACTCGCCGCGCTGCCTTTCCTGTCACCGGTACACGGGACACACGCTCTAGATGAATTTGCGGAGGGGACGCATGGGGGCTGTTCTTCTCCCGTGCTTGTTTTGCGCCTTCTTCCTCCGACGTGGCAGCCCAAGCTGTTGCAGGCGGAGCTGGTAGAGGTGCTTCAGGCACCTCACCATGATGGCAGTGTTGGCCTCCATCCGGCAGAGCAAGGCGCCATCATCCAGAGCGTCCTTTCCCCGGCGGTCTGTCCAAAAGGAAGCTGAGGCCCGCCGGCCCGTGCCCTGGAAGCAACAAGAGAAGCGGCACAGTGAAGGGCAGGGACGAGGGCTCACGAGGTGGCGAATTGTCCTGCTGGGCTCGGCTTCCTCCGGAGCTTCCAGCCTCGTAGGACTGCTCCGGGCAGCCGTGGGGGCTCGCCACAGGCTGGCCCTTTCCTGCACGCGGCGTCTCCAGCACTCACCTGTCTGAGGCGTCTCTTTACTCTTCTCCAGAGGCTGTGGGCAAGCAGCCCCACGCCAAGGAAGCAGATGGTGTCCCAGTGAGTGCACAGCAGCCAGACCCTCCTGCCCAGGGCAAGGTGTTCCCAGAAGTGGAGCAGGGGGTAGGGCAGGTCGGAGGGCTGGCGCTCGGTGCCGACGGGACGTAGCTTTGGGCCCTCTGAAGGGTCCACGGAGTTCAGCCTGAGCCGGATCCAGCTGGGGCAGCTGGAAAGGCCGAGGCTGCAGGGCCAGTTGGAGACCTGGTGCTTGGCGCCTAGGCTCCGGCTGACCCTGACCCTTTCCCAGCAGTGGTGGCCGCAGAGGCCAAGGCCACATGCCTGGAACACAGCCACGGCCAGAGCCGTGACCAGGAGGAGAGCCAGGATGAACTTCATGCTGCTCTCTCCTGATGAACACAAAGCAACGCAGGGATGGCTGTCACGCTGAGCAGAGCTCCAGCAGTGACCACCAGCGCTAGCAGCAGAGACCAACAGCACTAGCGGCAGTGACTACCAGCACTAGTAGCAGTGACCAACAGCACGAGAGGCAGTGACCAACAGCACCAGTGGCAATCACCAGCAGCACTAGCGGCAGTGACCAACAGCACTAGCAGCGGTGCCCAGCCGCAGCCTGCTTTTATACCCAGCCCTGTCTGAGGTCACAGGGCCTGTCGCCTGGAGACGGGCAGGCAACAAAGGCCTTGGCGAGGCCGGGGAGGACGCGGGCAGCTGGGCTTCGAAGCCTGCTGCTGCCACTGCAGTCTGCAGAGGGGGTCTGTCTGACCAGCGGGGCGGTGGGCCTGAGCCCCCCTGTGTTTGGGACTGTGCCCTGGATTTCTCAGTGAGAGGGAGCCGTGGGCAGAGCCACATCCAGGCTGGGCAGCTGTGGCACGGTTCTTCTCAAAACCCTCTTGGGGGCAGAGCGGAAGCCCCTATCAAGAAGAAAGCCCCAAAATGGCTGTTGGTTGAATAAAATTGTAGAATCATTAAAGTTGGAAAATGTCTCCAAGATGATCTGCTCCAACCACCCCCATAAAACCACTGTCACCCACTACATCATGTCCCTAAGCACCACGTCCAACCTTTCCTTAAAACCCGCCAGAGGGTTCGTGACGCCACCACCTCCCTGGGCAACCCGTCCCAGTGCCTGACTGCTCTTTCTGAGAAGAAATGTCTCCTTACTTCAACCTGAACCTCCCCTGGTGCAACTTGAGGCCATTCCCTCTAGTCCTGTCACTAGTTATCTGTGAGAAGAGGCCTGTTGAGGGATTTTTGAAACAGCAAGAATCCCATGGCTTGCTATAGCTGAGCAAACCAAGCTACCAGGGCAACTATGAGAAGTTCCCATGACAGTGTTCCCACATCGCCCAATTGAGGAATTCAGAAAAATATTGTTACCAGTAGCTGGCTTCAAGGACAAGGTCTATGTGACTGCTAATCACAAGGGGGTTGTTTTCTTGCAGGTGGGCTTGTTTTCTTGTAGTTGCTTGTCTGAGTGCTTTTGACCAATAATCTTGTGTGAAACACTGTCCACCCCTGTTAAGTTCACTATAAAAGTTAGGCTATTCGGGCAATAAAATGAAGCTTGATGATGACTCATATTGAGTGTCCCTGTCTTCCTTCCGTCGACAACAAATGGTGCCCGAACAGGGATCCTGCTGGGGTTGAACCTGCGAGCCACGGATCGACAGAATATGGGAACCGGTCCTGCAACACAGCTCAGGAGGTGAAAGGGATGAAAACGCTGAATCCCCGCACCCGGGAGTACCTATAGAGGGTCCCGCCGGCCACGCGTCGCCAAGGTCTTGCAAAGGCTGCAACAGTGCTGACGTAAACAAAGGTATGGAGAGACAAGCGGCGTATGATCTGCTCAAGTGCTTTTTAGAAAAGTGGAGCACGTAGTGTATAGACTGCAAAAAGGAATCGTGGAGAGACACGGAAAAAGGAATCGCGGAGGGACGTGGAAAAGGGAATCGCGGAGAGATGCGGAAAAAGGAATTGCGGAGAGACGCGGGAAACGGAGCCGCGGAAAACGCGGGAAATTGAAGTAATCGCGGTGCGATGCGGGACATCCGAGATCGAGTTGCTACAGGAGACCAGAGGCGTCAGTGGACAACAGCAGCTGACCCTCACCGTGTGGCGAGTCGGCACAGAGCAGAGGGACGGACATCAGGACCCTGCAGCCTGTCTGACGTAACCATGGAGGCAGCGGCGGCTGTGCTGCTTCTCTCTGGCATTCTCTTCATAAGAGGTTTATCTTGCACTGCAAAAAAGACTATTCGTCCCCAGATCAGTGTTATAACTATGTTTCTGGATAAGATTCCGTGGGGTTGCCACATTCTATGGATTACTAATGACGACTTAGCTCTATTGCAGGGCAGGAGTGCAGAGACACAGATTACACTGCCAAATGACCACCGGCAGGCTCTTTCACAAACAGCTTCTAAGGTTGCAGCCGGCACTGCCTGCAGCCGTATAGCAGACGTTACACTCTCTTTCCTAACTAGTAATCATGTGTCTCATCCATTCGTGGTGAATGGTCAGTGGCAAAAAGAAAATGGGGAGAGTAAGGGGTGACAAAGACAGAAACGGTACCAGGAGGATGCCACTGACACTAACAGCACGGGTAATAGGAGTAGTATAAGTGACACGGGTGCGGGGCGGCGGTGGGCGCTGCCGCGCTGCGGGGCACTCTGCCTGCTGCTCGCCCTCGCCGGCCTGTGCACTGCTGCCGATGGTGCTAGAGCAAAATGTGAAGACTGCTCAGATGGCAGTGATGAGAGTGCTTGTGTGAAGAAGACGTGTGCTGAATCTGACTTTGTGTGCAACAGTGGTCAGTGTGTGCCAAACAGACGGCAGTGTGATGGGGATCCGGACTGTGAAGATGGGTCTGATGAGAGTGCTGAGCTGTGTCATATGAGAACATGCCGGGTAAATGAAATCAGCTGTGGTCCTCAGTCAACCCAGTGTATCCCAGTGTCCTGGAAATGGGATGGTGGAAAAGACTGTGACAGAGATCCTGATTGCAAGGATGGAAGTGATGAAATTAACTGCCCTTCTTGGACCTGCAGGCCAGACCAGTTCAGATGTGAAGATGGGAACTGTGTCCATAGGAGTAGGCAGTGCAGTGGTGTGAGAGACTGTCTGGACGGCACTGATGAAGCAAACTGTAACAATGTTATTCAGTGCTCTGGACCTGGCAAATTCAAGTGCAGAAGTGGAGAATGCATAGATATCAATAAAGTGTGTAACCAGCAGAGAGACTGCAAGGACTGGGGTGATGAGCCCCTGAAGGAATGCATCATAAATGAATGTGACTGTCGAGCTGGGTTTGAGTTTGTAGACAAGAGAAACTGTGGAGATATCGATGAATGCCAAAACCCTGGTATCTGTAGTCAAATCTGTATCAACCTGAAGGGTGGCTACAAATGTGAATGTAGCCGTGGCTATCAGATGGATCCTGCTACAGGAACCTGGAAAGGGCCATACGGGTATAGAAATACAAATAACACCTGTGATTACAATGACGCTGCTAAGCAGGGTTTAGGGGTTTATGGCATGGAGACAAGGGGTAACAACTACAGTGTTTGGAACAATTGTACAGCTTTGGCCTTACCTCCTGATGTGCTTCTGATTTGTGGGGATGGGGCCTGGCAAGGTATCCCTGCAAATGCTATCAGATGTCCGTGTTACTTAGATAAACTCATTGTATTTGCTCCTAGCTTGTTACAGTTGCGGGAGATCACCAGACATAAATGGGCATTGCTCGCACCGGATTGCAATGATAATGCTGAATTGTGTGGGGTTGCAGCTAGAGCAGCATTGGCAATTTTAGTGCCTGGAGTGGCATCTGCGGCCACACGTAACAACTTAGAAAAATTGGTATGCTGGGCCGAGAAGCAAGCCTATGCCACGACAGAGATACTTGAGGAGATGTTACCAGATCAAAATAGTCTGCAACATGTGCTTTTACAGGATCAAGCTGCTATTGACTACTTGTTTTTGGCTCAAAGGAATGGGTGTGAGGACTTTAAGGGAATGTACTGTTTAAACCTTTTTGATCATAATGAGTCAATTCACAAATCCATTACTTTCCTGAAAGACCACATGAGAAAGATTCAATATGGTATCAATCCTTTCAATCAATGGTTCACTGATTTGTTTGAAACAATGCATAGATGGTTACTGGGATTAGTCAAAGAGGGATTAAGGATTCTGTTTGCTGTGGTGTCAATCATCATTGCATGTGGTATTATGATAAATGTGGTTAAAGGGTTACTTGCAAAAATGTTATATTGGGCGTGGTTTGCTCAAAAAAGAAAAAAAAAAAAAGGGGGGGAATTGTTGAGGGATTTTTGAAACAGCAAGAATCCCATGTCTTGTTATAGCTGAGCAAACCAAGCTACCAGGGCAACTACGAGAAGTTCCCATGACAGTGCTCCCACATCGCCCAATTGAGGAATTCAGAAAAATATTGTTACCAGTAGCTGGCTTCAAGGACAAGGTCTATGTGACTGCTAATCACAAGGGGGTTGTTTTCTTGCAGGTGGGCTTGTTTTCTTGTAGTTGTTTGTCTGAGTGTTTTTGACCAATAATTTTGTGTGAAACACTGTCCACCCCTGCTAAGTTCACTATAAAAGTTAGGCTATTTGGGCAATAAAATGAAGCTTGCTGATGACTCATATTGAGTGTCCCTGTCTTCCTTCCGTCGACAACAGAGGCCGGCCCCCAGCTCCTCACACCTTCCTTTCAGGCAGTTGCAGAGAGCAATGAGGTCTCCCCTGAGCCTCTTATTCTCCAGACTAAACAACCCCAGTTCCCTCAGCCGCTCCTCACAGGACTTGTGCTCCAGGCCCTTTGCCAGCTCCGTACCCCTTCTCTGGACACGCTCCAGGGCCTCAATGTCCTTCTTGTAGCGAGGGGCCCAAAACTGAACAGAGCACTTGAGGTGTGGCCTCACCAGAGCAGAGCACAGGGGGACGATCACCTCCCTGCTCCTGCTGGCTGCACCGTTCCTGATACAGGCCAGGCATGCTGGATGTCTTTCTGGCTACCTGGGCTCACTGCCGGCTCATGTTCAGATGAGCATCGACCCTCCCTGATCCCTTTCCTCTGCTCAGCTTTCGAGTCACTCTGTCCCAAGCCTGTAGCGCTGCATGGGGTTGTTGTGGCCAAAGCAGAGGACCCAGCCCTTAGCCATGTTGAACCTCATCCCCTTGGCCTCTGCCATTGATCCAAACTTTCCAGGTCCCTGTGCAGAGCCTCCAAATGTAAAGTGTTGTGAAGTAGGAGTGGAGTTAGTCTGGAATTAGTCCCCAGGGCCATGACTCTCGGGGTCCTGGGCACTCACCAGCCACTGCCACCTCCCAGGGCCATGGGCACCCCCAGGAAACCTCAGTGGGACACGGGCACCCTGCCAGGATGTGGTCTCTCCTCCTGGGGCATGGGCGCCTGGGCAACACCTCACAGCTCTTCTCTCCCGGCCCAGCTCCCTCATTCCTCTGCAGGTGTGTTCTCTACACCCCACACACAGCAGCCCTCACTTGCCCCACTGCCTCCCATGTGGCTGCTGCCCCAAGCCCCTTGGTACCAAAAGGACGCACACAGGTTGTGTAGGGATGATCTTTATTGAGCTGGGAGAAGTGGTCTGCTACCAACAGAAATTTTCCAGAGTCTCCCAGCCAGCTCTGCTGCACACGCGTGCTCCTGCTGTCCTCTGTGGAGCAACAAAGCAGAGCCACGTCCTTTGGGATGCCAGCGGTCCCAGCGGCACCTCAGGGAGGATGGAAAAGGAGACTTCTCCTCAGAGGTCCTCATGAGATGAATGGCGAGTCCCCGCTGGCTGTTGTTCTGGCAGGGCGTGGGCAGCCCAGCAGGGGACAGCTGGCATTGTCGGTGGTGCCCACGCAGGGAGGAGGTGTTCAGGGCGATGTTGGCATCCAGTTGTCAGGGGAGATGCCTTCAGCGCAGCGAGAGCCTTCGGAGGGCTGAGGTGTGTCCTGCCTCACCGGCTCACTGTCAATCTGAAGAGAATTGACTGTCAGGTGGCTGAAAATGCTGTGCCACAATTATTAGCCAGGCACTTCCTTCCACCTGCCCCTTTTCCCAGTGCGATGCCTACCCTCTCACGGGCCTGAAGGTCCTAAGCCCAAGGGCTACCCCAGCAGGTCATGGGCATTCCCTGGCCACTGCCATCTTACAGGGCCGTGGGTGGTGGCCGGGCCACGCGCCCCTTTCCCTGGGTCATGGGCTCCTCCTATGGGGCAACCCCCAGCCACGGGTCCTGAGCTCCTCTCCCCCCTTCTCCTGGAGCATCAGCCTCCCCAAACCCATGGCCAGCAGCACTCACTCGCCGCGCTGCCTTTCCTGTCACCGGTACACGGGACACACGCTCTAGATGAATTTGCGGAGGGGACGCATGGGGGCTGTTCTTCTCCCGTGCTTGTTTTGCGCCTTCTTCCTCCGACGTGGCAGCCCAAGCTGTTGCAGGCGGAGCTGGTAGAGGTGCTTCAGGCACCTCACCATGATGGCAGCGTTGGCCTCCATCCGGCAGAGCAAGGCGCCATCATCCAGAGCGTCCTTTCCCCGGCGGTCTGTCCAAAAGGAAGCTGAGGCCCGCCGGCCCGTGCCCTGGAAGCAACAAGAGAAGCGGCACAGTGAAGGGCAGGGACGAGGGCTCACGAGGTGGCGAATTGTCCTGCTGGGCTCGGCTTCCTCCGGAGCTTTCAGCCTCGTAGGACTGCTCCGGGCAGCCGTGGGGGCTCGCCACAGCTGGCCCTTTCCTGCACGCGGCGTCTCCAGCACTCACCTGTCTGAGGCGTCTCTTTACTCTTCTCCAGAGGCTGTGGGCAAGCAGCCCCACGCCAAGGAAGCAGATGGTGTCCCAGTGAGTGCACAGCAGCCAGACCCTCCTGCCCAGGGCAAGGTGTTCCCAGAAGTGGAGCAGGGGGTAGGGCAGGTCGGAGGGCTGGCGCTCGGTGCCGACGGGACGTAGCTTTGCGCCCTCTGAAGGGTCCACGGAGTTCAGCCTGAGCCGGATCCAGCTGGGGCAGCTGGAAAGGCCGAGGCTGCAGGGCCAGTTGGAGACCTGGTGCTTGGCGCCTAGGCTCCGGCTGACCCTGACCCTTTCCCAGCAGTGGTGGCCGCAGAGGCCAAGGCCACATGCCTGGAACACAGCCACGGCCAGAGCCGTGACCAGGAGGAGAGCCAGGATGAACTTCATGCTGCTCTCTCCTGATGAACACAAAGCAACGCAGGGATGGCTGTCACGCTGAGCAGAGCTCCAGCAGTGACCACCAGCGCTAGCAGCAGAGACCAACAGCACTAGCGGCAGTGACTACCAGCACTAGTAGCAGTGACCAACAGCACGAGAGGCAGTGACCAACAGCACCAGTGGCAATCACCAGCAGCACTAGCGGCAGTGACCAACAGCACTAGCAGCGGTGCCCAGCCGCAGCCTGCTTTTATACCCAGCCCTGTCTGAGGTCACAGGGCCTGTCGCCTGGAGACGGGCAGGCAACAAAGGCCTTGGCGAGGCCGGGGAGGACGCGGGCAGCTGGGCTTCGAAGCCTGCTGCTGCCACTGCAGTCTGCAGAGGGGGTCTGTCTGACCAGCGGGGCGGTGGGCCTGAGCCCCCCCGTGTCTGGGACTGTGCCCTGGATTTCTCAGTGAGAGGGAGCCGTGGGCAGAGCCACATCCAAGCTGGGCAGCCGTGGCACGGTTCTCCTCAAAACCCTCTTGGGGGCAGAGCGGAAGCCCCTATCAAGAAGAAAGCCCCAAAATGGCTGTTGGTTGAATAAAATTGTAGAATCATTAAAGTTGGAAAATGTCTCCAAGATGATCTGCTCCAACCACCCCCATAAAACCACTGTCACCCACTAAACCGTGTCCCTAAGCACCACGTCCAACCTTTCCTTAAAACCCGCCAGAGGGTTCGTGATGCCACCACCTCCCTGGGCAACCCGTCCCAGTGCCTGACTACTCTTTCTGAGAAGAAATGTCTCCTCACTTCAACCTGAACCTCCCCTGGCACAACCTGAGGCCATTCGCTCTAGTCCTGTCACTAGTTATCTGTGAGAAGAGGCCGGCCCCCAGCTCCTCACACCTTCCTTTCAGGCAGTTGCAGAGAGCAATGAGGTCTGCCCTGAGCCTCTTATTCTCCAGACTAAACACCCCCAGTTCCCTCAGCCGCTCCTCACAGGACTTGTGCTCCAGGCCCTTCACCAGCTTCGTAGCCCTTCTCTGGACACGCTCCAGGGCCTCGATGTCCTTCTTGTAGTGAGGGGCCCAAAGCTGAACAGAGCACTCGAGGTGCGGCCTCACCAGAGCAGAGCACAGGGGGACGATCACCTCCCTGGTCCCACTGGCTACACCGTTCCTGATACGAGCCAGGATGCCATCGGCCTTCCTGGCCACCTGGGCACACAGCTGGTTTATGTTCAGGTGAGCTTTGACCAGCAGCCCAAGATCCTTTTCTTCTGCACATCTTTCCAGCACAAACACTCATTGCCTCACAGTTTTTGAAATGACAAGTCTAAGACAAAAAAAAATGTGGATGAAATGATGCAAGCAATAGGGGATAGCTGGGACAGAGACAAGGCGAGATATTCAGGCCAAGCTGCTGCACCTTCTTAGAAACTTAATCTAGTCTTAAACGGGCTGGCAGAATCTAAAAGGGAAGTGAGGGATTAAGGGCATGACCTTCTTCCTTTTTTTTTTTTTTTTTTTTTAAAAAAAAAAAAAAAAAAAAAAAAAAAAGCTTTTACACACCTACAACACCCTACCCTGTCCTGAGCCTCTCACACCCGTTTGGCTCCCAAGCTTAGCCAAGGAGCAGGAGGTAAGCTTTTTTATTTTGTGACCCTCTCTGGCTCCTTACAGCTCAGTTCCGCCTCTCTTGTAGAGCTGGATTGATGCCAAATTCTGACCAAAAAAAAAAAAAATCACAGCAAGAGGCATGGTGTACATGCAGCACAGAAGGATGCCTTTTGCATTATTCACTGAGCTGCTGAAAAGGAGCTCCTCTTTCATCTTCCAAGTCCCTCTCACATAGAAGTTGAACGCTCAGATGAAAGCCACATAGCTGTACACTTTGCTTCTCAGCTCCCAGCAGGCTGCAGACCTCCCTTCCCTTCCTCACCCTGCCTTTCCCCCTCCTCTACCTCAGCTGTGGTGCAGCCTGGGGCCCTGACCCACCTTCAGCCTGGAGTGCCGGTATAGGTGGAACAAGAAGGTGCTAATTCCACACTTCCTGCTCTTCCTCTGTACAGGCTGGAAAGGAGGAATAAGGAGTGCTTAAGTGTAAGGAGTGCCATCTAATGGCCCACCGGAGAATCCCATGGAGTCCTACACAGCCTGGCATCTTGGTGCTTTTTAGTATATCGGAGTACACAACATACTGAAGTGCAAGACACTTCCACGGCTGTCTACCTGTAATTTAAATTTTAACAGCAATTTAATGCAGAGTCTTCGAGTTCATATACAAACAAATTGTTTAATCAATCTTCAGACTTCAAAGCAGCTGTAGTAGTTGAGACGCAAGTCAGAACTTGAGTATTTGAGAGCAAAAAATTAATGAGTGCTGGCTTGCATGCTCCGCGTGGAGGGAAAAGTGCAACAGAACCAAGGGGCTTCAGAACACACGAGGAAGAAAATCCTCGTTAGAATTTTACTCCAGAGTACATCTTGCTGCTGCGAGAAGAGAAGCTTGAAGTTTGAAAAGCCACTTTGCATTTCTGGGATTATTCACGAATTGCCCAGTTACAACTAAGCCCTCCCTGCCTCTTGTTTTTTTTAGAGCACATCATCACACGGTACAGCAGCAGGTGGCACACGATAGCATAAGCCCTGCTGAAGGTTGTTCTACACAACCATTGAGCTCTCTTGAAAGCATTCCTAGAAGGCGGCTCAGGTACCTAATTCCTATGCAGGGCAAGCAGCAGTACCTCCCCTGAGAATCATAGTTCCACCTAGACATGAATAGCCTGCTCATCAGCTTACTCAGAGGAATTAGGGTTGAACTTGCTGTAAGATTATACTTCCTATGGCACCTAGATATCCCAAGTGAATACACACAGTGGCTGTACTATGGGATATAGTACAGAATGGCACATTATCACTTTCTAAACATGTTATAAAGCAGACTATTCCGGTTACACATCTTCTGGCAAAACGCTCATGAAGAAAAATTCTACTTAGGTGGAAACAGGAGCTCCAACTTCCTAGATAATGTTTCCATTAAGAGTAAAAAAACAAAAAAACAAAAAACAAAAAAAAAAAAAAACTTGACCTTCAGGATTTCTTGCTCAATAACCAATTTCAAGGCAACTTTAGAGCACAATATGTTCAATATTCATTACTCTACCAGTCTGTTTTTATAGGCAGTTTTCAAACTCCTTCAGGACAAAGACAACTGATACACAAAGCAAGATTTCTTCCCTTTGACCCAAATTTACTAGCATATTCTAAAAAGCATGTGTGGTGCTCATTATGACAATGCTGGAATGGAAACTAGTCAAGAACTACATCTTATTGAAATAGCATTCACAGTAACATACCCCAAAATGAGGCTATGAACTGTTAACAGCTGAAAAAGCTGGGTGGATATGAAGACTGTTTTCTGACTCAAAATTGATTTTTTTTTTTTTTTAAAGATATTTTAGGGCACCTTTAAGACATTTTGTATTTGAAACGGGACTTTCCAATGGGTTAATACTATTTTTCCCCTTTATGGGCTATATTATTCACCAAGTACTACAGATCAATTCCCGCATTTGTTTTCTACTTGCTGTTTAAAAAAAAACAATAGTCATCCAAATACTTCTGAGTAATATTGTCCTTGTGAGTGTCAAGTTTCACTGGAAATATGAATAGACACTGTGGTTTTAAGAAGGATGTATGGAAAATGAACGTGCCAAATCAAGTTTTAGAAGCAGTTTGTGTAAAAATCAGCATTTTCCAATGAAATGCAACACAAGTTAAACTGGACTAAACATACAGTGGAGATGGCAGAGGTCAATCCAAATTAAAAATGGGTATTGGTGAATATACAGGGAAGTATAAAAAGGGAAAGTGTCGATATAGAAAGGATCTATTAAACCAGACAGCTACTGGATAGGCAATTGAGAGCACTGATGGATAATGTAAGATGGCCATGACTGTCATGTGAAGACCAGGATTAATGAAAATGTAAAATTAACAATTTATTCACGATATGCAAGAACAAACTGATTCATATTAAACATCCATAGCATCAAAATTTTAAAATACACCACTATTTCAAAAGAGTAAAGGTAATTTACCAAATTCTATTGCACATCAGTTTGTTTATTAGTCTAAGAACTACAAGTATTGTATATAAAATCTGTATCTAAGGCTAATATAGCCATTTAAAGTTGTAGCAGCAATATCATATGAAACAGCATTTTTTTTTTTCTAACAAAAATAATTATAACCAGTTTTACAAGTAGGGAATCGAGCTGTTAGTTATTTAACCAGTTAAGTACTTTCAGCAGCAAGAAGAACGGTAAACATTTCAGGAAGTTTATACAGAATACACATCTGCTCAGCATTCAGAACTTTACAGCACAATGGCTTTAGCATTCAACTGCCTGGCCTGATGAATACTAAACACCAAACTGGCTGACTTACTGAATCAGCAAAACAAAGACTGTCAGGTAATGTCGATTCAATGCCATTTTGGTCTGTAAAGCACTGGAAGCTTAACTGAAAAATGAAAAATTGTGAAGCCTGTTATGGCATGGCCAGAAACTGTCTTTACCAGTATTGCTACCAATATTCTTCACTTTCACTTACCAGAGCCAGCCCACGTGGGGCAGTTACTCATGTACATAATACCTGTGTGCTGAGAAGTAGTAAGGTTTCAACAAATTTGTGCAAAACATCAGAAAAAAGTGGACAGAGAACATAGCTGATCCTTGGCCAAAAGATACACGGAAGATTGAAGTTCATTAGCTTGCATTTGACCACTGCAACTTCTAACAGAATAACCAGCTTTCGAATCCTCTTGAAAACAAAGCTGCGTTATTTATTTAACTGAGCCCTTATAGCCTAGAGCCTCCTCCTAATCTACCAAGTATTCTGTGTTTGATTTCTTAGCATCTTTATTGCCCCTCTGGATTTCCTGTGAGTTTCTCATTCACATCTATCTTCTCTAAAAGGTCACAGGTGAGAAGGAGGTGAGAAAGACCACCTGAGAGTTTAACAGTGGCTTAAGCAAAATACTTGCTGTTCTAAAACTATCCGGTGTACAGTAAACAATGCTTATCTATTATAAGTGGTTAACTTTAAGAACAGCCAAAAATACATTAAAAATGGTCCTAGGAACAAAGAAACTAGCAGGATTTAAAATGTCTTCATTTTAAAAACTGCCTTGAAAACTTGCAGTTCAGCAAGTATCCACCTCCTCTTGCAATACCCAGGTTGTGCAATACGAACATTAGCACAAGCATCCACCTACTAAAATATGAGCATTAGTTTTTGGAGCACAGCTAGCAGCTAGTTTTTTAGTCAGTGCAGATGTGCAGCTCCGCAGAACTTACTCTTCAGCATGCTGATGGTAGTTCAAATTGCAGTTCAGGACAGGCACACAGAGAAACAACTACAGCTAAGCAAACCCTGAGCAAACTAGTTTTCAAGCAGTGTTTTCAGCCTTGGTTTATTTTTTTCAAGGTAGCTGTCCGAGAGGCTTTATGCAAGACAAGAATCAAGGTGTTCATTTATTTTAGGCTCTAAAACCTCAGCCTGGCAAACTGGACAACTGACTGTTTTTTCCCTCCGTTCAGTAGCACTGGAACTTGCAGAGGAGGACACTGTAGATTCAGCTTTGGTTTTCATGGGTGTATTTATGCTTAAAGTAGTATCAGTACTCTCTTTTTTTATGAAATAGTTTTCAAAGGCAGTTTTGTCTTCCTTTTTTGGCCACTGCTGCACTCTATTTTCCAAGCCCTTCTTCTCAGATGCTACCTGACCCGTTGTTGTCTGCTCAAAACAAGTTTGTTTTGGTGGCCTGTTATTATAGCATGGCAAAGCCCTCTTGCCTTTTGCAGAGCCTTGCTTTGATTGCTCTTCCACAACACGAGAAACTTTAACAGGTGATCCGCCAACATTCTTGTACGCTTTTGTATCAGCAACAGAGAGTTTGGGGAAATCACACTTCGAAGCCAAGTTCACCTTCTTACTGGTATCATCAGCACAGAAAGGAAAAGAGATACCGTTACGGGGTGATTTTTCAAATTTTATCTCATTTTTAGGGATTGGTATTGTGCTTCCTGCTGGTCGATGCTGCCAATCGGATTTTTCACTGTTTTTAATGCTGCTGATGAAATTTATGTTTTTTTCTGAGAGACCACCTTCTCTTCCTCCAAGCCGATAGCCATTTCCACTAAAAGGAACCAGATCTTTCTTAGCATCCACGCGTTTCTTGTCTGCAAAAAAGAAAAGCTAGTAACTTTTTCATATACAAACCACAGGCTTAGAATTTTGTGCTTCACGTGAAACGTTCGCTGCTTGAAAACAGTGCAGCAAAATAAATCTTCTGCAAACACTTGAGAAAGAGCCTAGAAATGCACATATAAAATAGGCTCTGTTCTTTGCTATGTAATAGTAACAAAGTTCACATAAGGGTGGACCTGTATGTGTTCAAGGAACTGTTAAGACAGAAACAGTTTGGAAAAGAAAACGATATTTTAAATACCTTTGTTAGTTGACTTGGAATTTGGAAGTTCTGCTGGCTCATTTTTTTCCTTGGATTTCTTAGAGAAGTTCTCTGGCTCCTTCACTTTTATGAATGTACCTCCACACTTCTCTTGATGCTCCGCCCACCAGAAGTCTCGCGCAGAGGGTGCTCTATTCATTGAACGTTTCACATACCCAAAATAAGGTTTTCTGTTTTGACAGGGGCCATTGCATCGCCACCAGTGCTGGCGGTATAAATCTACCTCATCATGAAAATTGTGATAGATCTAGGTTTAGAAAAACAAAAAGGAGCACCAGTCACACAAAAATTTCTGATTTTATCAGTCGTTATCTCTACAAACTTCACATATACACACACAAGCATTCCATTATTTCATAATACGGGTCAAGGATAAAGTACTTCTGCACATCAGTAATGTGTCCAGAAGGAAAAATATATCTGCTAACGGAATAGACACAGTAGAAAGAAAGTCCTTCTCCAAGTGCCTTCCTCACAAAATAAACGTGATTTTTTCTCCTAGGGGACCTGAACACTGACAAGTGCTCTGTGATTTGAAAAGCCCTTGCATTGTACCACTGAAGTTTACTGCCCCACTCTGAAAAAAAATTATTCTAACCACTACTGTGAGAAACAACTTTTCCCTGCTCCCCACTGCTTGGTTTTACATTCTAATCCCCAAGATATGTTACTGTTGTGATTTTAACCTTATCGGTTAAAAGAGCTGAAGCTTGCTGAATCTTTAGATAATATTAAAACAGAGTTTTAAAAATGACAAGACATATAGAAACATGTCCTGGCTATCTTGCTTGGACTACAATAAAACCACTTTAAAAATATGTATCTATAATTTCACCCTAAACAACATATTGTTTAGAATGGATTGTAAACAATACTAGTGTTGCATTCTCGCTCCAGCTATTATCTGAATTGATTTTACCAGGGACACAAATTTTAAGTATCATCCACTCATCAGCCTCTACTGATATAAATCCCAACTAAAACAGACTGCTCTTCCACAAATACTGTCCTGAGCGTGGAGCTACTCTGTCTCTGAACTCGTAAGTTGTTTCAAGGTTAAAACAAACTTTAAAGGGAAATTTGTACAAAGGGCACGTATGGTAATTACATGACTCAAAACTCACTGCATCTTCCTCAACTTCTTCCCTCCATCACGCAACAACAAACAACAAAATAACCATGAAATTTTCAGACTTGAATGCAAATTTGTCATGGTGTCAACCGCAGAGTGTGAAGGAAAAACAACTAGATTACTCAAACCACATCCGGAATATCGAAAAACTTGTTACCAAATTCAGAAAAAAAATTGTATTGTATCAAGTGGGTTAGGCTTACTGTGACATTGGCTCCAGTCAAGCGATTAATGCGACGCATGTGTTTGCAGAACTCCGGCCCATGAGATTCACGGTCTCTGTCATTATTAGTTACAAAAAGCAGGGCGTGGATCATTTCATGTAACAGCGTCTGAAACGATGAAAATTATTAGTTGTTAACTAAAAAGCATTACATACAGCTTCAGAATTAAGCTGAAGTATTTTACTCTTTTATGTTTATATTGGTACTGATCTAATTTTCACGCATCTGTGTGTTAAGTTTGGGTCATAAAAACACAGTACATAATACGATGGGTAGAATAACTCAATTTCCATACAATATTTAATAAGGGACATTCCAAAAAGGAGAAATTATCCTCAAGCCCCAGTCAGATCCTTGAAGGGGTCATCCCCTCCACAACCAAAGAGATGCTTACAAAAAGGTTGAAACTCTATTTTATTGAGCAAATCTGAATGTCAAGCCAACTCAAATAAGCAGTCTGACAGATGCATAACAAGCAGCACAAAATTATATTTACAGTCATATTCTACATCCTTGTTTTATGCTACTGGCCTAAAAAATGAAGCTACAGCCATTTTCCTCCTTGCACTTTAAGACTATTCTGCTTTCAATATTAGAGAATAATTTAAAAGCAAAGAAGTGTTTTTTTTTTCCCATCAGTTTAAAAAAAGTGACTTTAGACTCCTACTCAGAGCTGCTCATTTAGGAGCATGCAACTAAAGTGACGTTGCCCACACAAGCAACACAAACACAGCAATACTGACCACTGTTCTATGATCTGTAAGTCTTTGTATATAAAAATTACATTACAAAATATAAAATGTGGGGTGTGACACGCACTGCATTCTATGTGCATATTCATGAGCAATTTTCAAATACCTCAACAAGATCCTTTCTTGGTCTTAGCTTAAGGAGTGGCTCACTTAAACGAATAGAACACATTCCACCTTTTCCTTCATATCTGCACACTCCAGCACATCTGAAAGAGACATAGAAACAAGATATTGAAAGCTATGTGCTTTTCTACGATTTCTTTATTAATAAGGATTTTCTACGTGAAGTAAGTTGAGAACTGGGAGTTAAAATGCTGGCCCTTTCCAACACACGCTAAGTAACTTTGAATATGAAACACACTTTTGGTAGTTACTCAAAGAACTCGACGTCATTAAGCAAGGAATAAGAGCTCACAAGTTGTTCTTAATAAGCTGTGATGGAACTACCAAGACAACATATAATTTATTAGATCTCTCGCAAACCCTTAATTCAAAGCTGGCAATCCTGAAAAAAAAAAATATATATATATATATACACAAAGAATTTTCCAAGCTAACACGCTGAGGAAGTAAAGCACTGCTTTCATTAAAACTCCAGATGGAGAGAAACATCTAAAGCAGGGGTTGTGGGTTCGAACTCGGGGCTGCTGCGATTTCACCCTCCCTCTCCTTTCGACTCTCCCTGAACCTTTACGCGGTGGATTGATCGCTCAGAAACCATTTCTAACTTTGGCGTCAGCACCGATTTATGCGTCTAGCAGCCCAACACCCCAAATTAAAGAGCAGCGGGGGCAGCACTCCGGCACCCTGCGCCGCACACCTGCCGCCCGCACCCGGGACCCCCCAAACCCTGCGGCAGGGACCGGGGGGTGCCCGGCACGGCCCCTGCCAGCAGGACACGGGTCTGCCCGCGGCTCCCACCCGCTCCCCGTCCCCTTCCCGGCCGTACAGCGTCATGCGGGGGCTCCACGCCACCTCCACGGCGGCCAGGCGCCCCCAGAAGAGCGCCTCGTTCAGCTGCACGAACAGGCCGCGCACGTCGGGGCTGGGGTCCAGCAGCTCCCACGCCTCATCCACCACCGACAGCGGCCGGAGCGGCTCGGGGACGGCCGGGGGCTGGGCGGAGGCCGCCCCCTCCCCGTCCTCAGCCTCCCACAGCTCCTGCAGCTGCAGCGCCAGCGCCAGGTCCCCGTCCCCGTCCTCCCCCTCCGCCACAGCCGCCGCCATCTTGCCGGCTCCCCCGCCCGCTTGTGGCGCAGGCGGCGTGCGTGCGCAAGGAGCGTGCGCAAGCAGCGTCCGCAGCGCTGCGCGCGTAGGCGGGGCTACGTAGCGCTAGGGGCGGCCGCGGCGCTGCGCAGGTGGCGTACGCGGCGCTGGTTGCGCAGGCGCGGCGGAGGGGAGCGGAGGGGAGGGGAGCGGAGCGGAGCGGGGCCATGGCGCTGGGGGAAGGCGGCGGCGGGGGGGGGGGCAGCCGGCTGCGGCGGCAGCTGGAGTCGGGCGGCTTCGTGGCGGGCGAGTACGTGAAGCAGCTGTCGCAGCAGTCGGACGGCGACCGGGACCTGCAGGAGCACCGGCAGCGCATCCAGGCGCTGAGCGAGGAGACGGCGCAGAGCCTGAAACGCAACGTCTACCAGAACTACCGGCAGTTCATCGAGACGGCGCGGGAGATCAGCTACCTGGAGAGCGAGATGTACCAGCTCAGCCACATCCTCACCGAGCAGAAGGGCATCATGGAGGCCGTCACGCAGGCCCTGCTCCTCCAGGCAGACCGCGACGACCCCGCCCTGGGGCCCTCCGACCCGTTCCTGCCGCTGTCGGGCAAGGAGGCGGCGGGGGGCGGTGAGGAGGGGCGGCAGCGGACGCTCACCACCCTCCTGGAGAAGGTGGAGGGCTGCCGCGACCTGCTGCCCGAGAGCCCCGGCAAGTTCCTGGTGTACAACGGCGAGCTGCTGGAGTACGACGCCGACCACATGGCGCAGATCCAGCGGGTGCACGCCTTCCTGATGAACGACTGCTTGCTGGTGGCCACCGCCCTGCCCAACCGCCGCGGCGCCTACCGCTACGATGCCCTCTACCCGCTGGACGGGCTGGCGGTGGTCAACGTCAAGGACAACCCGCCCATGAAGGACATGTTCAAGCTGCTCATGTTCCCCGAGAGCCGCATCTTCCAGGCCGAGAACGCCAAGATCAAGAAGGAGTGGCTGGAGGTGCTGGAGGAGACCAAGCGCAACCGGGCCCTCAGCGAGAAGCGGCGGCTGGAGCAGGAGGCCATGCCCCGGCCCGCCCCGACGCCCCCTGAATCCACCAACCCCTTCGAGGAGGAGGAGGAGGAAGAGGAGGAAGAGCCCTCTGCCGAGGAAGAGGCGGTCGACCTCTCGCTCGAGTGGATCCAGGAGCTGCCGGAGGACCTGGACGTCTGCATCGCTCAGCGGGACTTCGAGGGGGCGGTGGACCTGCTAGATAAACTCAACGAGTACCTGGCGGACAAGCCCGTGAGCCAGCCCGTGAAGGAGCTGCGGGCCAAGGTGGACGAGCGGGTCCGGCAGCTGACGGACGTGCTGGTGTTCGAGCTGTCCCCAGACCGCTCGCTGCGAGGAGGGCCGCGGGCCACCCGCCGAGCCGTGTCCCAGCTCATCCGCTTGGGCCAGTCCACCAAGGCGTGCGAGCTCTTCCTGAAGAACCGGGCGGCTGCGGTGCACACGGCCATCCGGCAGCTGCGCATCGAGGGCGCCACGCTGCTCTACATCCACAAACTCTGCCACGTCTTCTTCACCAGCCTTCTGGAGACGGCGAGGGAGTTCGAGACGGACTTCGCTGGCAACAACGGCTGCTACTCTGCCTTCGTTGTGTGGGCCCGCTCCTCCATGAGGATGTTCGTAGATGCCTTCAGTAAGCAGGTGTTTGACAGCAAAGAGAGCTTGTCGACTGCAGCGGAGTGCGTGAAGGTAGGTGTGACCACACAGGGTGGTGTGACGAGCTGGCCTGAACGCAAGCTATAAGGTTTGCAAGCCTTCATTTCTAACCCTAGAAATGTTTTGACAGAGTGTTGCTGGAGAGGTTTCCTGCATTGAACGGTTCATAGGCATGTGGGGTTGGTTTGTGCCTTTTTCAGTTTATCAGAAGAAAATGTTACGATGAGAATGCACAGCAAGAAAAATGCTGCCCTTATCAGAAACACAGAATGTGTTCTTTCTTAATTTGCCTTTGACCAGTAGGAGATCCTAAAATTTGTAAAAACACATCTGAATGATGAGTATTTTGAAGGCTTTTTGTTTGTTTTCCAAGCCTGCTCTGGACTATGCTTCCTTAATCTTATTGTGGGACCAGCTCTCTCAGGTTATGGTGTCTTTACTTATAGTAGCTACTGATGGGGGAGGGAAGGAGTTGTAAAGTAATTGTCCAGAGTATTTTTGACATGCATGGCTTGTCTTTCATTCATTGATTTCTTTACTAATAAGGATTTTCTTGGCACAAGAAGTAAATGAAAGATGACAAATGCTTCCCTGTTTTCTGAGAACAATAAAAACGAAGTAAACATTTAGAGTGTAAAGGGGGCATGCAAACTACTAATGCTTTGCTTTTCATTAATACCCAAGGTCGCCAAAGAGCACTGCAAGCAGCTCAGCGAGATTGGACTGGATCTCACCTTCATCATTCACGCCCTCCTGGTAAAGGATATCAAAGGTGCTTTACAGAGCTACAAGGATATCATCATCGAGGCCACGAAGCACCGCAACTCTGAGGAGATGTGGAGAAGGATGAACCTCATGACCCCGGAGGCTCTGGGGAAGCTCAGAGAGGAGATGAGGAGCTGCGGGGTGGGGAATTTCGACCAGTACACTGGTGATGACTGCTGGGTCAACCTCAGCTATACTGTGGTGGCTTTCACTAAGCAGACTATGGCCTTCTTGGAGGAAGCGTTAAAGCTTTACTTTCCAGAGCTACACATGGTTCTTTTGGAGAGTCTTGTGGAAATCATCCTAGTGGCTGTGCAGCACGTTGATTACAGTTTACGATGTGAACAGGACCCTGAGAAGAAAGCATTCATTAGGCAGAATGCGTCCTTCCTTTATGAAACTGTCCTTCCTGTTGTGGAAAAAAGATTTGAGGAAGGAGTTGGAAAGCCAGCCAAGCAGCTCCAGGATCTGAGAAATGCTTCAAGGTTGATGCGTGTGAACCCAGAAAGTACCACCTCTGTGGTGTGAAGCAAACTAACTCTTCTTATTAACAGGGTGTGAAGGCGCTTACTGAAAATGTTGTACAATGAATAGATGAACTAAATGGCTTTTTGAGTCCCTGAGAAATGAAGAAGGCTAGCTGCAACTTTACAGAGGCAGCAAAATTATAGTCAAAGCCTAAAAGGGCTCAACACTTCTTTTGGGAGGGTGTGTGGGAGTGAGAGGTAGCGCTGGGGTTGCTTGGACTGCATATCCTGTAAGAATGGTTGGTGTAGTGTTTGTGACTTGGGAAATACTGTGGTGTACAATTTTTGGCCAAATGTTTGTGAAAGTCTTAAATGTATGTAAACTGTGCAGCAGGAAAAGATCACTTCTTGTCACATTGTCTGAGTTCTTTTTTTAATGCAGTGTTCTGGTGGAAGGGGAAGTGCTGAAACACTCCCAGGGTGTGGTATTTGGTAAGGCACATCCACCATCTAGATGTGACTCAGCACTACAGATAACGTGGATTTGCACATTGTGATTCCTTTGGTAGCAATGCAGACTCTTCAGTTTCTCCCACATGCAAAACCTCTTCATTCATTCCAGAGACAGATCTAAATTAAACTCATTTGGATAGATTTTTGTGTTTGGGTGAAGGGGTTTTTTCCTCTAATAAGCTTGCCTGTCAACTTAAATTACAGCTCTTTGAAAACAAACCTGCTGTTGTCAGAAACATATGACCCGTGCAGAGAACAAATGAGGATAGTTGTCTTCCTTTCCCCTTTGCGTTCCCCTTGTTTTTCTTGTTTTTTTCATGGACCTCCTTGGTCCTCCCAGCTCCATGTGTTGAGGTAGGCACTCTTGCTCAAGGTGCTGTCATAAATGAATTTATGGGCCATTACCTGCTGATAGAAACCACAGCAAAGAGGCATAAATGCTCTTGATACACTCAGAGCAGGGAGAGGATCATAAGGTGCTGCTCCGTTTGGAAGAAACGGGATTCTAGTTTTGCTGTACAGAAGCAGCAGAGGATTAAAAAAAAAGGGGGTAAAAAACCTGGGTTTAGGACTTTCATCTTCAAAATACACACCCTAACTCTCCTGAAAATATTCCTGTTTCCTGTAATACAGCAATAACAATCCTTTTTACAGAAAACACAAGGACTATATCTGGCTGTGAGCTCAAGTGTAGGTGGGGGAAGTTTATGTGAATGTTTTCTTGTTGGGATTGAGTGGTGATGCCTGTCTTGTTCAGTATGTGGCAAATTATGAAATAAAATGGGCCAAGTCTTATGTAAAGCCTGCCTTTAGGAAGCTGTCAGCATCACCTTCTAAACTGCATAAACTTCTTCCCTTTTAGTGCAGACCTTAACTGCGAGAAAATCGCAGCAGTTTAACGTTATATTAGACTCAATAAGCGGTCTTAACTGGAATAATTGAGTACCCTATTCCTCTTGTTTTCAAATGAACACTTTTGCAATTTGTATCATGATAATGAATACCTTGTGACTGTGTGAGCAAAGAAAAGAAACCACTAGTAAAACATTCTGCCTCTGTCATTGCTTATACTGGAGGTGTGTCATTTTGCCATGTCTTCACACTTCTGGTTTAATGCAGCCTTTGCTTTGGTGACTAGTTTTAATTCTCTTGATCTTTGGATGCCTTTTGAGCTGTCAGATTTTGCAAAGTGTCTGCTTGCTTGCTCTCCAAAGTTCTGAGTGTTTTGCTAGAAAATCAAAAAACAGTGTTTTGTAAGGTGTATCTCACTGCTCTGAGCTAAAACTGTTTGAAAACCACTGTAATAACTATAGTTTTGATTTAAAGTACAGGGCTGGGGAGAGCTAGCACTCGTGTGAATGTGAGCTTCAAGAGAGCACCAAAAAGGTGTTTTTTTTCTACTAGTGGACTCTCTGATACCAGAACCTAGTGAATTGTATTAAAGTAATACATTTTCCATCAACTGTTTCAAATAGGCAAAGGTAGCAATCTGGATTCACTTAATTTGGGAAATATTTTCAAGTGGATTTTGAGTGAGAACTCTGTGTGATGATGGGCATTTTGGAAGACAGGGAGAAGGGAGGGCATTAATCTATTTAAGGCATGCAGGTCTTCCTGATCTTGTATCTGCTGTTATCCATGGGGCAGTAGGCTTATGTGGATGTTGGCTTTAATGGATCAGGGGATCTGACCTTTCACTTTAGTGATCAAATGTCATTTTCACGTGCCTGTTAGAAATCCACACGTTTGAATTGTGTAAGCTGCTGTAAGGAGCACTGATAATTTTTAACTTGCAAATCTATTCAAGTCATGTGGAAAGAAAAACAATGGCTTAAGGAAAATGGTGTGTAAATTACATTAGCCCCACTCTGTGTGTTAATTCAGTTAACAGATAAAGCCAACACATGCTGAAAGTCTTTGTTTAATAAATGCGTTTCAGATTTGCAGACAATAATTTGGAATGGCACTTTTATTTTCCTGAGCTGCTCGCTTGTGGAGGTAGTGTGGCTCAAATTGGGATTTGCAGTAACTACTGAACAATACAATAGCAGTTCTGTTGATTTGGGGAAGAGCTAGCTGTAATTTTGCTAGTTACTGCTTCTTTTGAGAGAATTGCATATAAAATCTGGTTTCCTTTAGCTGCTGTGACAAAATTATGATGTGTAATATGATTTATTTCTTTTTTAATTCAGATGAATTTATGTATTAGAATTTAATGCAATAACTTTTCTGAACAGTGAGGACCATATATTAAAACCTTTTGGACATACAACACCGGTGGTGTATTTCCGTTATTACTACATCATCATCAGAAGGAGAATGTTGATGGCCTTTTTCAAAGTCCAAGTCCATTAATAAATCTCCAGTGATGTTGAAGAGCTTCAGGTCAGTTAATATTTGTGAGGTGGATACATGAGGCAGCAAGGTGCTAAAAAGCCAAGAGATGCTAGTTACACTGTCAGTTATGTTCTTACAAAGCCAGCACATAGCATAATAAAGTGAAATTTAAAAATAATGTTTCTCAAAATAGTATCTGATTAAAATTTGAGAAGGGGCTGCAGTCTACTATGATCTGGGCTCAATATATGAGGCCTTACCAACAACAGGACAACGTAATGTCATATAGTTTATTACTTTCCAGAGCTGATTTTGCCCTTAGATATGTTCATACTTAACTGAATGTTCAATGTGCAGTGTGCCCCATCCTCTCGCTAGGTGGAGTTTTGTCAGTTGAATCCTCAGCAAGCCAGGGCAGGTATGGGCGTTAAATCTGTACTGCCTTGCAGCTTGCTTGGGGACGTTTTTGTAGTACCTTTGGGAATGAAGGTGCTGCAACAAATGATTTGAATTTTAGCGTCAACATGTCACAACTCCTTGCTTGGTACTGCTTTTCTTATGTGCTTTCTGATCTTTGTACCATCAGTCTCATAATTCTTCATGTTTTCTTTTCCTGCAGTGTTTCTCCACCATCAGTAGGCATCCTGCGGAGGATCTTGATTTCTCATCTGTCTGCTTTTTTTAGAAGTGTGTACCAGTATGTGACTACTGATCTGCCTCAGACTTTCTGCTAGACTGCAACCCCCTGCAGGGGTGTGGAAAGTTGCTTGTCCTAGCTTCAGCTGTCTCATGGTTGATAATTCTTTACAGCTAAGTGAATGGTGTTCATTTTAGTGACTTCTCATCACCAAGCCTGCACGGCCTTTTGTCATTTTACTATAATATTGGACTGAAATTCCTAATGAGAGCTTAACCAGTCTCATTCATAATGCAGCTTTGTACTCTTAACACAGTCATGCAGGACCCTAACACCAATCTTCATATTTTACACACTCCTTAAACTTCTCTTGCACAACTCATATTTTAACTGGACTACCTTTTACTTAAAAATATTAGTAGTTCTGCAAGCTCATTCTATGAAGAAAGTCAAATCCAGCATGTAGCCTATCTGTCAAAAAATTTTGTGAGCATAGCCTGCAGAAAAATCCTTTTCCTCGGAGGTTCAAGTGTGATGGTGTATGTTCAGTGCTTATAAACTCCGAAACCCATTGGAGAGAAACACCACAAACTGTGGGAAGATTGTTTCCCAATCACATGTAGTATACTGTTTTTATGAAAATAGGTGTATGCCCTTTATTACTACAATGGACACTAACTAGTGTAATAGATCAGTTTATGCTTGAGCCACCACAGGCACAGACAGAGTAATTACTTCCTGAGTATTTAGGAAACTTTGCTAAAGCAACTTTAATGACCTCAGTGTGCCCCATAATACAGACCTGGACTTCAGGGTTACAGGCTCTTTGCTGCAGATGTCCTTCGTCTGACACAGTAGAGACTAAGTACTAGCAACTCTCCTTCCCAGAGGTTTACAAGACTGACAGAACAGCTTTAGGGCAATTTAGATCACCCTTCTGTGACCCCGTGTTGTTTATGCTCTCTCCCTCCCCATGCTGTAGCTGGATCATGGTTGCATTTCTTTCGATGGGCTGAGCATCCCACTTCTCACCCAAGCAGATTATATGGGAGGATGGAGAGAGCCTGCTTCCCAAATTACTTGAAGGAGCTGTGATAGCACACAGTTACCAGTGGGTGTCCCACAAGAGCTCTGCACTGGCGAGCTCTACCTTTGAAGGGAAAACAGACACCTCACCATAAACACAAGCAGGTAGGATTGCGTTCAGCTTGCTCTCACAGGCCAGGACAAGAGCTAAAAGCGCATATGAAAGCTGAGATATGAATCCCTTTATGTAATGGCAGGAGCTTAGATTACCCAAAAGATAATTTGGCCCTGCATCTCTTTGGAACCTTGTTCCAAGGTGCTGATATGTTGCATGTGATTATTGGACCTACCGAGTTAGGAAACTGGACCAGGGAGGCAAGAGGGCAAATTAATTTCACTGGTGTTAGGGAAGTCCTTGAAGGTGCTTCAATTAATGATGATTTCCAGTCATTAAAAAAATTTAAATAAATCACACAGCTGTTCCCCAGATGAGTCAAAATCAAAGTTCTCCTGAAGGTGAAAGCAAGTTAGCCAAATCCTTTGCTGTATATAAGGTGTGCAGATCTAAACACCTGCACACTTGTGCAAAAGTGAGATCTGAACTTCAGATGGCCCCCAGTCTGACTGGGGGCTGAGAGAAAACCTTGCCTCAGACTCTTCCAAACTTCGGTTCTCTGGTCTCGGAGTCATTCCTCCCCTTTCTAAAATCACAGTTCATACACAGCGCTCTGTGCCAGTCAGATTTGTTAAGACCAAGTCTGTTTAATTACAGCTTCAAAGTCCTGCTGCAGCCCGGGGACTCCTGTTACATCCACTTGCAGCTCTCTGGGCCCAGTTTTCACAAGAGGAAGGGGCCCAGCACCCTACCACAGCTCCTGCAGGACAGGGCTGTCAGATGGGTACTTGAAGCTCTGCAGGGCATCCTTCCTTCCTTCCTCAGGATTCAGGGAATTTTCCTCTCAAAATGTGGGTCTCTGATAAGCAGGTCCCATTCTCCTCTTTATTCATTTTTCCACTAACAATTGGCAGGATTGTTTGCTTCCCTTCCTCACCACCTAACTTCTGTAGAGGTGAGAGATTGGTTTCGTGGAGGAGGCAGGCCTAATGGCATATTAAATTGTGATCTGTGCATTAGCCTTCCATAATTCAGGCCATACACCTCCCTGCCTGCACTCACTGATGTCAATGTATGTGGGGAGGAGAGGGGCTAGGGGCTTACAAAGAAGATCTGTCATCTTTGTCCCCTCAGCAAGGTGCTTAAGCACATGCTTAAAGACCTATATCATGTTCCCCTGAGTCTGACAGGCCCACTCCTACACTCAGAGTTAATTAGATGTTAAAATGCTTTTCTTGCCTGGAATATCAGTGTATTTCTGTTGAATTTCACAAAAACAACTGGCGAAGAAGTGATAATGGGGCAATACTGGGGCAACAGCAGCACACACTAGCAAACAAAGTGTGCATTTCTGTGACACCCCCCCCTGCAGCGTGACAATTTGTGGTGCCAAACAAAGCCCATCTCCAGCAGGACCAGTACTGCCCATAAATCACCAGCGCTGTGGCTTCCCAGGAGGCAGCAAGAAGAGGGCTCTGTGTGCTCAAATACCCTTGTTTTGCCCTTCGTTCTTCCCCTGCTGGCTTCCCCGCAGAGCAGCAGGCCTCCAAGCCCAACAGCTCGGATCCCAAGTGCTGTCCCCCCTTCCCAAAGCGGGTCTCTGCTCTCCCCATGGGGCCAGGCCCCATCTTGTTTGCGTGGACCCGTGCAGGGTGTGCAGCGGACAGCAGGCCTCCCCGCCGCCTGCGTCCTCACACAAAATAGCCCCTCTCCCGCTGTGCCTGCAATCAGTGGCCATTTTTTGTTTTGCCCTGAAGTTTATTACCATTTAAATAGCCTCCCAGCCTCCTGGGGGGTTTCTGCCTCTTCTGCTTCACAGCCCGGGAAATTAATTCCAGTAGGATCTTGGCCCTGCAGGAAAACCGTGCTGGTTTAACCAAACCGGCTTAGGAAATGCTTTAGTTAAACACACGCAAAACCTTTTGTCGTCCTTTAGTTTTGACTTTTTGCAGACTTGGCTTGGGGTATAACACGCTTAGACAGGGAAGTGTTTATTCACAATCAAAATTACAGCACCAAACTCTGCTGTCTGGGGCAATGTTTTCTGACTACTGTGGGCAAATTCCAGATTTACCTCAGTGTGTGATTTTAGGCCTTGAAGATGCAAGGGCCAGACTGCAAACGCCTTTAATCAGGAAGCAATTAATTGCACAAATTTCCTCCTTGCAGCCTGTGTAGCACTCATCCAGGTAATACTCCCTGGGAGGCAATGGCTCATGCCTGCACACTACTTTTATTACTGTATATCTCTGCTAATTAGTTCCTGTCGGATGGGAGGCCAGATTGCTACAGGGGGTTCAGATAAAAGGTACAACCAGTTAAGAGAATCTAAAGATAGCTTTAAGGAGAAGAAGGAAAAAAAAAAAAAAAAAAAAGCAAAAAAAAAAAAAAAAAAGCTTTGTTTTTCTACTTAACTCTTTTTTATATTATTATATCTGACGAAAGCTCCCAGCACAGCTCATACTTTTGCTGGAAGTCAGGACAGGGTTTGTGAAGGTTGTTCCCATGTGTCAATGTTGACCATGCTCAACTTCTTTTCCAGAGCACCCTGGTGCTTGCCCAAAACCAATGCCAAGTAGGAAACACCTTATTTGTCTCTTTTGCAATTGATCTTCCATGCAAAGTGATCCCAGTCCTGGCTCTCCCTCAAAAAAAGATGATCAGCTTCGATATGAGCGTGGTGCATATGCACCAGTAAAGGGATGGCTGGAGGAGGTGGAGCCCCTCGCTGACAGTCCCTGGGACAGCACGTATGCCATGTCCCACCAAACATGATGGAGGGGATTTGGTTGCCCTTCTGCCCTGCACTCGGGTCAGGGACACTTCCAGCCCTGCTAGCACTGACGCCAACCTTGCTCGCTGTTTCAAACACAAGCCCCACATCCTTCCTGTCCTGCATGCTGGCTATAAACAGCAAACTCACTCGTTATGCTATTATTATAATTTACTAGCAGAAACCTTCCTCTCTGTACACCAAACACACAGCTCTTCATGCCTGACTATTATAATTGTATTTCCAATGTTATAAATAACACATTAGCCTGGTTTATGTGTTCATGCAAGTCAAGCTATAAACTGGCAGATGAGGGAAATTAACTGTCTCCAGAATTCACATTCCTGTCACTTATTCAATTATTTGATCAACATAATTGCTCAGAGCAAGAGCTAATTGGAAAATGACATGCATTTACCCTCTGTAGAGGAGGAGAGGCTTATCGGGTATTTTACTGCGGGCAGTTTCATTACTTCCAATATTCTGGAAGAAACAAGGTTTATAATAGAGCCAGGCCCAAGCACACAAAGCTTGTTTGCTAGCCAGACACTTTCTCATCCTTAAAATAGGCCCAGTATTTTGTGGTGCAAGGGTTTGAACACGTCTATACTTCAAGTACCTTGGCACATAGGTGTGGGAGCTATAAGTCAAGTTTGCCTCCAGGATCCTACAGCACTAAATGTGTCCCTGCTTCTGTACTCCTGTATTCATGCTGGTGCTGCACCTATACGTGCCTGGTTCTGTCCAAGGCCAGATCCCATTCCTGAGAGCTGATACGGATGGGAGAGTATTGGTCAGCTGAAGTAAAGGAGTCTGCCAATTGTAGGAATGGCATACGGTGATTATTTGTTGTTGTTACTGTAGTGGAAAAGACTGTAATTCCCCACCTTGCCAGCTCAAATCCTGCATCAAGACCACAGATTGAAACAGTGGTACCTTTGGAATGATGTTTTTATTCCTCACTACACATGCACAGACACTTTACTATTAAATGAAATGCAATCTAAGAAGCTGGTGCCAGAGCAGAGGGTGGGGATGGAAAGGAACAGGAGTCAGGAGACTCAAACCCTAAATCAGTCCCTGTTTCCATTATTAGCTCTAGCATTGTTTGGGGTTGGAACATTTGATTTGTTTAAGCAACAGACGAGCAAGCACTTTTCCAGGCTGAGCAGAGGGGGAGGAAGCCCATCTATCAATGCCAACAGTTTGCAACCTATTGTCTGCAGGCCCTGAGGGGACCTCCGGGTTATCTGTAGGGGAAAGGGAGCTAAGAAAATCAACCCTGTTGTCAGTTGCCTTAAATTCATGACAGATGGTCTGCACGTCCAGTGGAAAATATCGGGCAAATTAAAACTGGATAAAAACTAAAGATCTGTGGAACAATATATATATTTCTCAATTTGATGCCTGAACAGTCTGCCAGCGCAGGCAGGACTGCAGGGGCAGTTTCCCCACCTCTGCCCTGCCCTGGGATGGGCACTGCCATGCTCTTTGCTAGCAGTTCAAGCGCCAGTTTTTGGGTACATGAAGAGCCCTCAGAAGTGGTTCACAGAGTGACATGAAGGCTTTGAGACATGCTGTCCTGGATCTTGTCCCCTGAGCATCAGCCGTGCTGCTAGCACTGCATAAGTGGCACAGAACAGTCCTGGGAAACAAACTGTACTGCATGCAGTGTCCTAGAGCTTGGTGCTGCCTATATTTGATGAAAACTAATTAACTACGTGAGTAATTTTTCAGTTCATCTGAGAGGAGATAAAGAAATGCATGCAGCACAGCCTGTTTGTACTTACACCAGGACATTTCTGATAATAGTGGAAGAGCGCTGTTCCTTTTTATTATTATTATTATATTGAAAGAGAATGCAAAAGTAGAAAATAAGAACCTAGAAAAGTAGCCTCACCATGGGTAGCTAGGGCATGTGCAGTGCCTGTGCAAGTGTCCCACCGGTCCCTGGGGAAAGGAAAGCTCGAGCCATCGAACTACCTGTAAGCACAGGTTTGTTGTGCTGCTCTACGCGGATGCTCTGCGGTTTTGAAAATTCCTGCTCACAGCTCGGGTTCACACACTGCCACGGTGAGCTAAAAATGAGGCTGATGCCAGGGTTTTGTATCCTGCGAGTGACTGGCTAGCAGACAAATAGCCCCTGAATGTGCTACTGTGACCTCCAAGCTGTGACTAATGGGATAAATCAGTAACCTGATGGCACCGCAGGACATCTTGCATGGAAAATGCAGGGCCCTTTGCCGCCAACACCAGGCACAAAGGGAAAAAATAAATAAAGAAAAACCGCAACGATCCTTCAGGATCTTGTAAAATCGGGGGTGGGCACCCTGCTACGGCTAGAGCAGGTAGAAGGGGGGGAGTCCCCACAGCTGCGGGACCCCGGCCCCGAAGCACCGCGGCGGCACCGACAGCAGGGGGCGGCCGCCGCCGCCGCAACCCGCATCCTGCAGCCCCGCAGCCCCACATCCCGACATGCCGGCATCGCGACATCCCTGCATCCTGCATCCCGACATCCCGGAATCGCGACATCCCTGCATCCTGCACCCTGCAGCCCCCCAGCCCTGCAGCAGCCTGGAAGAATTGTGTGCATCCCTACGGCTCAGCATCCCTACGGCTCAGCATTCCAGCAGCTTGCAGCCCAAATTTATCCACGTCCCAGCCCAGGGCATGGGGCAGGCGCTGCTGGCACAGTGCTGCTGCTGCTCAGGGGTCCGGGTTTTGTTGTGGTGTCTGCCCTGACAGGCAAGGACAACTCTGTGACCACCGAGGTGGTTGGAGTTATACTGGGGCTTCTTGCCTGAGGCCCTGTTATAAACCGTACTGGCAGAGGTGTTATTTCCTCGCTGGGAGCTGGAAAAATCTTTCTAGTGTGGGCTTGGTGCAGCCTGAGGAGACAGGTCTACAAATGTGCATGATACAGCAGGAGTTACTGGTGTGCTCCCGGTCCCATTGCTGCACAGTTCTGAGACAGTGTGGGTAAAAGCAACAGCAGCTGCCTCTGCACCTTTTTGGTGCTGCAACCTGGTACTTCACTGTGAGCTTTGTCCCTGTCAGGAACTGTCCCTCCCTATGCATGGTAACAGATTTTTCTGCAGGATTTTAGCACTAGAAATGACCACGGGAAAGCTGGTGCTTTTGTTACACCGGGACATTCTTCTTGCCGACTGTGAATTGACTTGATTGCATTTCCGCAACCAGAAAATTCAATAAACACAGGCAGAAAAAAACGTTTGTCCCTCCAGTTTTTGGCCTATTGCTCTCCACTTTCTTGTGCTGCTGAGCCTCGTGCTGGCAACTGCTCGCAGGAGGCCAGTGGGGTGCTTGGTCTGACAGATCCCCTCCTGCCTGGCTCACAGCAGAGCCCTGCTGCACACCTGAAGCCATGGCACAGGTGTGCTGCTCCACTGCAAATATATTCCCAGTGCTCGTGTGGACTGCCTTAGCTGGAACTTCATCCGTTTTTCTTCTCAGGCACAACTCTCTGCTTATTATTTGCTGTGGACAGTAGGTACTTGAAATGGAAAAAAAAAAATCAAGTCACAAAACGGAACAGAAAATCAAACCATGGAAAATATTTGCAGGCAAATAACAAAAATGCAGTTTGAGTCAATTGAAACATTTCATTTCAATAATTTCAAGCTTTTGTTGTTGTTGTTGTTCACTTGAAAGTAAAATTATTTAAATGATAGAAGGCATTTGAATAAAGCAAACACTATTATAAATGCCAACAACATAAAAACATGATGCTTTGACATTCATAATTTTTTCTTCATTGCTTTGAGAAATTTAGCAGGCATGTTTTCTTCTGCAACTCTCACAAGAAAAACAATAGTTTTAAGGAATCAGTAATCCTCAATTAAAAAAATATTTTGCTGAGAATGCTTATCCAGAAAAAGCTGGAAGCACTTAGCATTTAAAGTCTATCAGGAAGCTTTTAGTTCCAGATCGTGTTATACTTCCACTGGCATGACAGAGGTGCTTACAAATTAAGTTCAAAGATGCAGCAGTGGTGGAACTAAATGCATATTTCCTGATGCCTGTGCCTATCAGCACAGGGGTATTTAGACTGATGTTTCCAAATACAAGCTTAATTTCTTCTCATACCAAAGGGAGCAATCAAAACCCCAGTGAATCCCAAAGAGAAATCAGAGCCAGCATACTGGAGGCTTTCTCCCATCTCACTTCTGCCTGTGTTGTGTGCGGAAGAAAGATGCTTGTTGTGGATACAGCCCAGTCCCTGCCCTCCTTCAGTGAGTCAGAGTCAGCTCCTTTGGTTTTACAGATCTTAAGTCAGAATGGAAGGATGGTCTTGTGGCTTAGTATGAGGACTGTGAGTCAGAAGAGTTTATTTATAGGGAAAAAAATTGCTCCTTCCATTTATTAGTAGATCTCTCTTACCGTCCTAAACAAGTTGCCACTAGAAAATTTAAGTTGTCAGCATTTTAAAGCTGGAGAGGGCAAGAAAAACAACCAAACAAAAAGAAGTCCAACTGACATTTGATCATTTCTGCAGCAACATTACATTCATAACCAGTTGTACGATATAAAAAAATAAAACACCAAGGTAAATACCAGCAAAATCCTGATTTGGGTTTCAGGCCAACCCAACTCCCGCTGATTTAACGGGGAATGTTGATTAAAGACCTCAAGCTGTGACCCACAACAATTCAGCCAGGTTACTCCTGCCATTTAGGAAGGCTTGAGTTAAATTGGAAAGTGGGATACAGCCCCAGTGAGTTTATCAGCTCTGAGCAGTATGTTTGTAGGCAGATAACCTGCAAGTACCTCCCTGCTTAGCCTCAGACTCATACAGGGGATTCAATAGGTCATGTGTGTGCTGGTGGGAGATATTAAAGTCATTCAGCAAAAAATGAAAAAAAAAAAACACAACCCAGCGTTGGAACAATTCTTTGGAAATCAGTCATTCATTACATGCAGTTAATGATCAGTTCGAGGGTTAATAGCCAAACATGAAGTTAAGGATGATTAAAGCTTAAAACAAATTAACTGTTGGGTGACTGCAGCCGAGACAATATTCTGTTAATTTTTGATGGTTTTTCTGGATAGCCTCCCATGGAGGCTGAAGAGGGATATTTTAACTTGTCAAGGCAATAGCACCATAGCAACAAATCCTCAAGAAGCCTGTCAATTTGGTGCACAAAATCTGTTTTGCATAACACAGCTTTGATCTTTAAGTGTATTTAGCACTGCCTTTTTTTTTTTTTTTTTTTTTTTTTAATGAGTGTGGTGAAGAGGTGAAATAGGTTCCTTGTACAAGTAGGAAAACTCATTACTGTCCTTTAATTTTTGAAGGACAAGCTAGGAAGAAGCATACCTCTTTTAATGTGGAGGTCCAGTCAGGGGAAATAGGCCTTGAGCATGAGGTCATTTACCCTTGGGTTAACAGTGAAGCAAGCCACATGAGGGTTTGCAGAATCCAGCCCTTATTTTATTAAAACAAAACAAAACATATTTTTATTTGTTCATTTTCAATTCCTGTTTCCCCAGGTGGGTTCCCAGGAGGACACCTTGTCGTCTTGTTTTCAAGCTGTGCTTCAGGGGCACACTGGTGATTTTCATGGGGAGAAGTGGTCAGGGAAGTGGCTGGAGAAAATGCAGGTCACGCAGGCACACCTACTTCCATGCAAACAAATACCACAGTGAGGGAGCAGGAGTACTGAAATGTGTTGTAGGCTCATCCAGTTTCCTTTCTGGTGTCTGCAAAAATTACCATGGTGCCATTGCACTTGATGGTCCTTGGATTGTTTTCCAAAAGTGTAGTTGGAAGAGAAACTGTCAGGAAACACCAGCACATCCGCACTGCCTAGAAATACAAACAGCTGTACCTAACCATCCCTGACAGCCCCATGCCTCTCACCTTGGTGGAGATGCCATGGCCCCAGTAGGCAACTGCAAAGTGCAGCTGTCCTTACCACTAGGCAGTTTCTCCTGACATCTGTATTGAGCTTCCCTTGCTGCAATTTAAGCTCATTATTTCTTGCCTTATTTGCCTCCATATGCTGTGGAGAATGGATTATCTTCCTTCTCTTCAGCTTGGCAAAGCCAAATTGTATTCAGCCTCCTGTTGCTCACACAGCCCCCGGGAGGGGCAACCCATCCTTCCTTCCTTCCCCGTGCTGCCTGAAAGTGAGTCACTGACAGCCAGTCTGCCCCGAGCAGCCCAGAACAGCACCCTCCACATCTGTCCTTCCCTGCTGCATTGCTTTTATTCAGTGCTGTCTTTCCGTCCTTAACCACTTGCTGGAGTCGTTTCTAGCTTTGAGTCCTTCTCAAGCTCTCAGCCCTATCCCTTAGACATATCTCAGGGGATCAGCCAAAGCACATTCCTCTTTGCATTGCACCCACTTTGCTCTTTTGCTTCCCTTCAGACTGCTGGGGGTGCAGGCTTCACAAAAGCCAGCTCCCAGAGCTGCGGACCTCCACCATGCACATGTAAACATGCACCAGCTCCACATTAACTGGGAAATAAGATAACCCAAAGCACGAAAGGAAAAAGAGCTCCGTGAATAGTCAGTACCTGGAGCTAAACAGAGATATTTTATCCTTCATGTTTTTGTGGGGATTTGTTTTGTAGAGTTGTTTTCTTTTTTCTTTCTTTCTTTCTTTCTTTCTTCTTCTTTTCTTTTTTGTTAATTGTTGCTCTGGACATTTTTGTTTTATCAGATGAAGAATGACACTTAAGACCTAACTAATTTGTCCCTCTTGTCAATGGCTCTTTGTTTTCTTTTAGTTTTCTTTTCCTTATTTTTTTCCCCAAACCTATAATCATTTCTTTGTTCCCTCTGGCAAGCTGGCTGCTAGGATCATTATATTCTTGCAAGGCAGCCTGCCTTAGACCTGGTCACCCCATTATTTGTGGCAGCAGCAGCAGCCACACTGGCAGCAAGGCACACAGCCTGGGCTATCCGCATGAGGCCCTTGCACAGAAAACAGCCGTGCTCTGCAAATTCAACCCCCAAAAAGCAGCAGGAAGATGCCAAGGACAGGCTGGGCAGTCTGGGGGGAGCAAGGAGATGACCCTGGTCAGGAAAAGGAGGCGGCAGCCAGAGCTCAGCAGCTCTGCGTGGAACAATTTCACAGGGGGAGGCAAGGGAGGCCTGCATGGCTGCGAGGCCTCAGTGGCAGAGATGTGCTAATTAACAACGCAGAAGGGCCCTGCCTGTGCTGCTAAATGTCTGGTGTGGTCCCTGGGGGAGTTTGTCCCAGAGCAAAGCAGTGCTTGTGCAGCCAGCACCTGGACATGTTTTGGGAGCTGGGGTGGCCCAGGATGGTTCACAGTGCTTTGGGTGCAGCTCCTGCTCTGTGGGGACAAGAGCTCGTCCCTCTGGGAGTTGCAGGTCACATGGAGGGGTTCGGGGGCAGAAAACCTTCCCTGGGCTGTCTGGCATGATGATCAGTCTTTTAGTTGCTGGTTCATCATCCGCCTCTGCTCTTGTATCATGCTCATCACCATGGGGTCAGGGACAGTGAGTTCGGAACATCTGCGTTCATATATTGAGGCTTTAGCCAAGAGTTTCATGTGAAAATGCACCCTTTTATCTACAACCCTATTTTGAGATTTTCATAAGCAATACCATTATTTTGCTAATCGAAAAGTCACAATGGGACCTTTTCCCAGAGCTCCTTAGCATTGCCCAGGGCAAGCTCCTAGGCACGTTTGGAAGAGCCCCCTGCACACCTCGGGTGTGGGTTTGCCGCTGCCTTGCCCCAAGCAGCGCAGCTGCAGAGAGCTGGTGGCTGGATTAGAGCTGAGCCCACCCTGGGCTATAACCCAGGGGTAAGGGCTGGGCCATATGGATGCAGGCTGTAAGCCTTCAGCTGCATTTACACCAGCCTTTTGTTCTCCCTGTCTCACCTCTGGCTGACACCTGCACGCCTCCTACGTGGAGGCAATATCCGCGCCTTGCAGCCAGGGCCCACTGCGCACACAGGGTGGGGAGGCAAAATTGGATCCCACCGAGGAGGTGAAACCTGCTTGTGGCCTTTCCCTAATTGCTGTTATCCTTGCTGAGTCTTCTCCTTGCTCGGCACCGCCTCTGGTAGCAAAGATGTTTTTCAGCCATTATCAAAACAGTTTAAAAGCAGAAAGGAAACTTGGCAAAATGAAAATTACTGACAACAACAACAACAAAAAAATCCTCCCAAGAAATCTGGGCCTCATCCACTCTTCTGTTAATTAGCCTTAATGAAAACAGTAAAGCCAGAAAGTAAAGCAAAAGTCAATGGAGGTAATTGGGACAGGCTGCTGGAAAAGCAGGAGCTCTGGGAAATGGGGAGATGGCTGCAACATCACCTTGCAGACAGCCCCAAATTCCTGGCTTCTGCCTCTCCCCGAGTCCTATTTCACACCAGATCAGACCAGGTGGGGGTAATTATCACAGCTGTGTTTTGTGCTGTTTAAGAGGTTGCTCTTCCTCAGCTGCTTTTGGGACGTGGCAGTGCTGGCAGTGAGTGTTCCTGCAGACATGATGGGGTTAAACTCACCCAAGGAAGCAAACAGCCTTGTGGAAGAACTTGCTCAGTGCTTCTGCCTGTTCATTTTCATTGAAAAATTTCTGAGGACAACAGTAGCATTTTATAAATCACAAGTACAGATAAAAAGGCTTTGGGACTTCTTCCTCCTCCTCTCTACTAAATACTTTGCTGCCTCTTTTGCGTTGCCATTCCTATTGACGTAAGCTAAAGATAAGAAACGTTTGCCCATGGTGCCTTGCTCAGCTTTCCATGTGTGGCTTCTGTGCTGATTTGCCCTGTGTCTCTGCTGAGGTTTCAACCCACTTTCAACCAAAAGCATCGGGGTCCTTGCCTGGCTTATCATACTGACACAGCTGGCAACCTATTAATCTCCCACTCCCAGTGCCTTCACTGCAGTGGGAAAGCTGCAGTGCATGTTAGTGGTTTGCATTTATAGCTAACAGAATCAGGCAAGGCACTCAAAGCTCCCCTCCTTCACTCTTAGAGCAGGGGAGCTGCAGCCTTTCTGTCCCTCTTGCTCTGATACTCTCTTTCAAAAGCATGGAGAGCCTTAAAGCTGAAGGAGAAGTGGCCTTGCATTGTAGTGGCCTACTGGTCGCACCGTCCTGGCAACCCTTTTGAAGCCCAGCTGAATGCTGAGGCATGGGGAGGTCTGTTTGCTCTGCACAGAGTGAATCCTGGCTTTTACTTTCCTGTCTTAGTTTTGCCATGCAGCACAGAGGAGCTGTGGCTCTCTTCTCCTCTGCTCGGCTGTGGAAGCTGTCCCGCAGTGCACCTCTGGGCTGTAAGTAGGGCAGCGATCGGGGAAGCACAGTCTGCTCACTTTCAGTAAAACTGACGCTTGTGCTGGATTGTTCTGAGTCTTTTAATCCCCACCAACAAGATCCTAGCAACTGCTTTCAGGAAAGATCATTAAAAGTGGAAAGGGAGAGGTTTTTCAGCAGTTGGCATGGGATTCGTCCAAGTCTGACACTGAGAGGAAGCAGCCAGCTCCAAAGGAGATAGCACAAGGAACAACCATTGTTTTTCAGACTCAGTAAAGTCTGAAAAAGTAAAGTAGAAGTAACCAACTAAAAATGCCTGGGCCAAATCACCCGTGCAGGCATGACCACACAGCCCTGCTGGCTGGGGCAAGCTTCATGTGGGAGGGTGGGCACAGAGGTGAGAGCAGGAGCATCCCTCAGAGCGCAGGGGTCTCTGTGCCCCCTCACCTCCCAGCACTGGTGGCAGAGGTCAAGCCAGCTAGGAAGCTGGTGTCAAGCCTGTGAGATGTGGGCACCTGCAAGGATGTGTATGGCCCACCCAAATTTGCCCTCAGAGGTACCCCATGGTGGTGAGGAGGGGAAGAGCTCTCCAGGGAGCACTGATCTCTGTTCACACTGGCTGGTGACTCTTTCAGCCTCACTCGGGCATTTTTTATAAGCACCCTAAGATGGCAGTCAGCATTATATTATTATTATTAGGGAACAGGAGCATGGTGGGCTAGGAGCTGTTTTGGGAGTCCACACAGGGAACTAGTAAGGTTGTGGCAGCTAAAAAAAAAACGCTAGTAAAGGGCTTCACATACAGGCCCATGGGCAGTGTGGCAAAAAGCATCTGTGCTACAGATACAGTGCCTACTTTCAGTGCTAGCTGCTCTGTCACAGCTCCTCAGGGATGTGTGTCCAACCTGGGTGTCATTTCCCCCTCAGCTCTCTCCTCTGCCACTCTCGCCATCCCCAGCGATGTGCAGCACACTGCCAAAGTATGCTTTCTTCTCTGCTTCTCTCTCATCTGAGCTGTCTGGCTTGGTGCTGGGATTTACCTCCCTCTCTCCAGATTGTGTCTGCAACCTGGGGCAGAAATAGCATGGCGTGTTATAAGTCCTCATGAGTCGAAGCACAGCAAAATGTCACAGGGCAGTCAGAAGCAAGGCAGGCTCAGTTCCTGCATTCAGATGTGTGGCAAAAGTGAAATCTTACGTTATTTTCTTACCAGGACATTTCTCTGCCATTGCCAAGATCTTACCCAGCCTGTCCCCATCAGTGCCCAGATGCCCAGGGGCCACTGCTCTGTCCCTGCTCAGCCCATGGCCAGCGTGCCCAGAGGGGTGTGGGACAGCCCTGGGGTGACGAGGGGCTTCAGGACAAGCAAACTAAAGGGTGACCATCACACCACATACAGGACATGGAGCACCTTCTCTCAGCAGTGGTCCGAGATGGGCTGGAAAGGACGTCAAAAGTGAGATAAAGGGATCACCTCCCACGGCGATGCCCCTGCAGAGGCACTGCAGATAGGAGGCTAGGGTTAATTTGTTTTCTGAATTAATTAGGAATTTGGGAGGCTTGAAGCAATTGTGCTTTGTTTTGTTTTGTATTATTTTGTTTTCAGGTTTATCTCAACAAGCCTTTTTGCCTTTGAGCTTGCGTTAGCGTCTCCTCAGTCAGAGTTTAGCTTGAGGGGTGGGGAGAGATTATTGTGTTAATAATGTCTGCTGCTTACTGATCCCTTTCCCCAGGTAGTGAAAACTTGCCTGAGATCGATATCTTGGGTGATGAAAATGTTCTTTAAAAAAGCCCTGGCAAAAAAAAAAAATATATATATATATATATTTACGGTTTTTAATTACAAATGAAATACATAATGAAAACAGTAACATCTTGTACTTCCCTAGCCCTGTTCGCTCCTAGTTTTCAAAAGGCAGCCTCAAAAGCACTTCTCTGGAGTCAGAGCAGGTCAGACCCGTCCTTTATACAAGCTCCTTTTTCTTTCCCAGCTGGTTGCCCTCTCTTTGCTCCCTCGTGCTTCCCCTTTCTCTCCTTCCCATCTCCCCAGCCACCGGCCAGCTCAGCAACGTCACCACGATCCCACTCTTTGGAAAAAGAAGGGGTACATCACAGATGGCTTATTTCCAGGCTGAGAGGTTGCTCCTCTCACAAAGAACAGGATCTCGGTGACGGCCCCGCCAAGCAGGCTGTACCCTTCCCTTGCACAAGCAGCATTGCATCACGTCATGCTCGGAGCGCGCCGCCTCACTCCCGCGCCTCTCTCCGTGTCAGGCTTTTCAAGTTTCTACAGAAAAAAAAGAAGAGGAAAAAAAAAAAGCAAGCTTTCATTCTACAAGGCCAGCACCCAGTTTGTATTTTATGTATCGCAGGGAAAATGATAAGCCGGGATATAACAATGACCTACTTCACGTCTTGATAACATAATTTCCTCTGTCTGTCATTTTTCTCGAAGAATAATATTTGACTAACACGAGCACGGAAGATAGGGCAGGAGCTTTTCTGTGAACTGATAATGGACCAGATTCAGCCCCGAGACAGACAGCAGCCCCCCTGTTGACCTACGTGGAGCTAAGCCTGTTTATCCCGCGGCTCAGAGCTCGGAAAACAACCGCGTTAAAACCTGCGAGATGTGTGCGTGCGATAGGGCCGTGGCCGTAGGCTTTGGCGACAGCGGCTATCGGTGGCAGCATCCCTTCGGGACCAGCCCTCAGCCCACCGCCAGCACCGGGGGCTGCTCCGACCCGCTGCACCCCCCTGCCGAACAATGGGTTAGATCATCCTCTTGCACAAAAGCCTTCTGTGCTCCGTTGGGCACATTACGGTATGGCACAACCATGCAGCTCCGAGCCCGCTCCCGCCCCCCGTCCCCGAAACAAAGCGGACAGTTGTAGTCATCTCCCACCTACGGGAGTCCTCCTCGTCTTCGTGCATCTTTGCGCTGAACAAGGGCTCATTGCAGCGCTGATACGGGATGGGGACGTGCTGTTTGCTGCTGCAGGTAAGGGGTGGCACCGCTCAGCCAGCCTCGTGCCCGCAGCTGGGGTGTGTTTCATGCCGGTGTTGGAGATGGCAGCACGTCTGCTTGCCCTTGGCTGGCACATCAGGCAGGATGGACAGAAACCTGTCGTGGCTTCAGCGTGCCCGGACACACCGATGGCTGAAGCTGAGATATTTACTGTATGCCAGCTTCCAGCATCAGTGCATTAAGAAGGAACATGGAACATTGCAGATGCCTTTGTTAACCTGGCCTCGTCTTGTGCAGCAACGTGGCTAAGTCGACGCTCAGACCCACAAAAAGTAAACCGGACTGAACGGGGCCCCCGGGCTGCAAACACGGGCTCAGCCCAGCCCCGCCACCACCACCAGGGGACCCCACGGGCTGTGCTGCACAACACCATCACCGTGCCCTCCCCGCTTGGTGCTGCCACCAGCACACCGCCACCCGGGGCGTTACGGCGACACCGTGCCCACAGTACATGCGACACCGGCCCCTCCCGCTACACGTGCCCCGCGCAGCCCCCGCTCCGCGACCCCCTCCCCACGGCATGCGGGGCTGGGCGGGGGTGGGCGGAGCCTCCCCACCGCGCCCCCCGCGCCTTAACCAATAGCAGCGCGCGGCGGGCGCGGGCTGACCAATGAGCGCGCGGCGGCGGCGAGCCGGGCAGGTTGCGCGGCAGCGCCCCCTAGGGCTCCGCGCCGCGCCGCGCCGCGCCGGGCGGTGCCGGTGCCGGCGGCCCCTCCCCGCCCCGGCCATGTCACGCGGCGCCGCGGGGCCGCCGGCCGCGACTCGGTAGCGCGGGGCGAGGCGGGCGCAGCGCAGCGCAGCCGGGCTCGCTGCTCACTCCCTGCTCCGGGGCTGGCTTCGCGGCGGCCGCGCCGCTCCTGCCGCCCCGCCGGGGCTGCGCACCGCCTGCCCACCGCCTCTCCCTTCTCTTCATCCTCGTCCTCGTCCTCGTCCCGCCGCTCCCCCGGTGGCGGGGCCGGGCCGGCCGCCCCCCGGATGCCGCCGCAGCAGGAGGGCGATGCGGGCTACATCGGCAAGCCGGTGGCGGCCGGAGGCTGCGAGGTGCCGCCGGTGCCCCCCCGCAGGGTGCGCAGCGGCCGGGCGGCGGCGGCGCTGGGGGCGGCGCTGGGCGGCCGCTGCCGGGGGGCGGCGGGGAGCGGGGCCGGCGGCGGGGCCGGGGGCGGCGGCGGCGGAGCCGGGGCCGGGGGCGGCAGCGAGCCGAGGCGCAGCATCAAGTGCGTGCTGGTGGGGGACGGCGCCGTGGGCAAGACCAGCCTGGTGGTGAGCTACACCACCAACGGGTACCCCACCGAGTACATCCCCACCGCCTTCGACAACTTCTCCGGTAAGGACGTGGGGCGCCGGGGGGGTTTGGGAGCCGGGCGGAAAGTTGGAGCCTGCCCCGGGGTTGTGTCCCTGCCAGCCGGGCTGCGGTGAGGCTTCGCTGCTGCTTCTGCCCCGCAGCCGCTCCGGTTTTGGGGTTGGGGGCGTCCCGAGGACAGATAAGGGGATAAGGAGCTCAGTCCCGGGCAGCGGGATCCTTCCCCTCTCCTTTTTTTTTTTTTCTTTATTAATGGAAAATGCACGAAGTTGGACTCACCACGCTTTCCCCCCTCCTCTCTCTCTCCCCCAAGCTGTTGTGTCTGTGGACGGCAAGCCGGTGAGACTGCAGCTCTGCGACACAGCCGGCCAGGTCAGTGCAGCCGCCTCCTCGGTTCAGGTGACAGCGGGAGGGGACGAGCGGCTGGCCAGGGAGTCCTGCCAGGGGCTTCGTGGCTTTGAGCATCCCGTTAAGCAGCTGCCCTTCTCCCTCGTTCCCTGCCCGCTGCTTTGCCTGGGGTCTGCTGCGGGGTGGGGGACGCGCGTGCTGTGACTCCGCACTGGGACGGGGCACGGCTGCTGCTCTGCTTTGCCTGGCCAGAAAGCTGAAAGGTCTGGGGTTTCAGGGCTGTCAGCCTCTGAATAGGCTGAAAACCTTAAGGTTTTCTCCTTGAGAGGTTGTCACTGGGTTTGTTTTTAGCCAAATAGCTACAGATTTTAAAATGAAGGTGTTTGGGACAAAGTGTTCACCGCTGTAGGTGCGCACAGATGGACACTGCACTTTTAAAGGGACAGAAGCTTAAGGGAGAAAAAAAATCCTATTTGGTGTTATCTGTACAGACTTCACATTTGCTGTTTCCCCCCCCCCCATAAGACGTGCTGCTGCCCCTAACCTGACTAACTCCTGCGGGGCTGAGGGTGGCTAGTGCCTCTCAGCTCCTCATTTGCCTGCTAGGAGAACCCATTTCTTGTATTTCTGTACCCCGCTGGCTCGTAACACCCTAAGCCGTGTGCAGCACAGCTTGGGAGGGGCTGAGCCTGGACAGCTAAAAATGTTTTGCTACCGATCTCGCATTTGAAGGTGATGGGAGCTGGGTTCGTGAACAGCTTTGTGGGTCTGGGTCTATGCCTTCACTGAAACCCCATGGAGAAATCTCAGTGGCTTTAATGTACAAACCTATTTATATGGGTTTTGACTGGGTGCCCCGCTCAGTAAAGGAGCTTGAAGGGCTGCGCAGCCCTGGCAGTGCTGTAGGACTGTTTGATCTGCCCTGCACACCACAGTTAAAAGCCTGTGAGCAGCCTTCTGCAGGTGATGATGTGAAGAGAGATAACAGAAGCGAGCAATGACGTGGTGGCTGGGTGTGTTCACCGCGGGAATGAGGCAGCTGAAGGCATGGTGGTGGCAGGGTGACAGCCCATGGGAGGGCAGTGCCCAGGGCAGGGCAGCCCCTGGTGGCAGGAGGGAGCGGCAGGTCTGGTGGCCTCTTGCCTTTGCTGCCCTAAGCGGTTGAGGTGTTTGCTCTGTCCCAGAGCAGCCGGAACAGGGGAGTTGCTTCCTTAGAAGTGGGGCTACCTACAGCAATCGAAGCTGTCTTGAATAAACCGTACCTGGCTGGCTGCTTTGCAAGACCGTGCTGCAGCGAGATTGGTGCTGAAATCTGCAGCTGAAAAATTGTAGATATTTCAGTGTCAGCAGCCTAAAAAGGTGTAGAGTCCCTGCAGTTCATGCACTACCATTGAAACCGTAGGAGTGCACTTGGAATATAAAGGGTATTATTTCATCTGGGTTAGAAACCCTTAAGATCTGGGTTTGGCTTTCCAGCCTATTGAATCGAGCCTCGTTGAGGTTTCTCATGTTGTGAGGAGAGGCAATTCCGTGGCGAGGTGCCTTTCCGCAAATGGTCCTGTCCTTCAGTGCTGCAGCTCACTAAACGCCGAGTTTCTCTCAAGCCAAATGGTGACAGCCTGGTTTCCTGTGAGGCTTAATCTGGGAATCAAGAGAGCTAATGAAGCTTGCTTTCTTGACTCGTGTTTTATAAATTGCTGTCTCTCCGAGAGTTACTGCTGGAAGAAATTCATTCGAGTGGAACGAGACTTCAGAGGCTTCCAGTGGGCTTTAAACTGCATATCCTGGGCCTTCAGAGGCTGCAGAGCAAAATTTCACATCTTGAAAATTAACATGTGACTCACAATTCAGCAGTAAAACGCCGGTACCGGAGAGATGTTTTCAGCTGTGTTTGTTCTTTGCGCTTTAAATTCAGAGCTTTTGAGAACACGGTCCATTTTAATTAAAATGTCACCGCCGCTGAGGCAAATCCTACCTGTTCAGGCTGCTAGTGTTACCCTGCTTTTATCCTGCTGTCAGCATAAAGGCAGGCTGCGTGGAGTTAACCCTTGCTTGTTGCTGCATTCTTCGCTAGCTGCTGCCTGTGGCAGAGTCCTTTGTTACCTTTAGGCTTCCTTGTGGCTACCTCCTGAAACTGAAAAAGGGCTTTGCTTTGCTGGAGTTTGCTCTGAAAGGAGGAGGGAAGGAGGGAAAAAAAAAAAAGAACAGGTAGCACTGGGAGGCCTGTTTGCAGTTTGTTTGATGTGGCATGGTTGGGAGGGAAAGGTAAAGCTCTTATTCCATGCCATTGGCATGTTAAGCCTGCGCATTGTGATTCCCTATTGCTGCCATCAGATTTAAATCCCTGGGCACAATGGCAGGGAAATTATTCCCATCTCCTGGAGGATGTTGTTAAGTAGGCACTGGGTTTAAAAATGTTTCCGTCTGGGAAATCTCAGCCAGGTGAGGAAACCAGCACCTTCCTTCCTTCCTTTCCTGATAGTGGCAGGGTGTCCACACGCTGGCAGCAGTGCAGAGCCAGACCTCGGGCTTAGCACGCGTGGCTGCTGCTACTGATGCACCTTGTCCTGTGGCCTGGGTGCTAAGGTCTCTTAGGCTGCAGGAGGTGAGCCTCAGCTTCTCCAAGCATCAGCAGCAGGCTTGATGCTTCTCAGGGTATCCTCCAGCACTGTTTCTGCTGGGTGCTAACACAATGTTGTTCTGTGCAGGATGAATTCGACAAGCTCAGGCCCCTGTGCTACACCAACACGGACATCTTCCTGCTGTGCTTCAGCGTCGTCAGCCCCTCATCCTTCCAGAACGTGAGTGAGAAGTGGGTTCCCGAAATCCGGTGCCACTGCCCCAAGGCGCCCATCATCCTGGTGGGGACGCAGTCGGACCTGCGGGAGGACGTCAAGGTTCTCATCGAGCTGGACAAGTGCAAAGAGAAGCCTGTCTCGGAGGAGGCTGCGAAGCTCTGTGCCGAGGAAATAAAAGCCGCGTCCTACATCGAGTGCTCGGCTTTGACTCAGAAAAACCTCAAGGAGGTCTTTGATGCGGCCATCGTGGCTGGGATTCAGTACTCGGATACCCAGCAGCAACCAAAGAAATCCAAGTGTAGGACTCCAGACAAAATGAAAAACCTCTCCAAATCCTGGTGGAAAAAATACTGCTGTTTTGTATAGGAATCGCGAGGACCCGAGTGCTGCTCTGAGGACATCAAATAGAGGCTATATTAGCTCAACTCTCATTCTGTGTTGTCCCGGGTGTATAGTGTAGATCTGTATGTATGTGTATATGTTGCTACTGGGTATCTCGGTTGCCCTTGCGAGGGCAGCAGAAGGATTTGTAGTTAAATGATCGCTAGGAACCAGGTCCGGCGTCGAGTTTCATGACTAAATAATCTTTCATTAAGGAAGAAGTGCACACCGTGTGTCTGTGAGGCTGGAAGGATTTGCCCGAAGGATCTGACTTGTGTCACCATCTGTACGTTACGGGGAGGAGCGAACCGGAGCCCTCTGCTGCAAGGGCTGTGCAGCAGAAACGTGTGAGTGACTGTGGAAGCGTGGAGCCCAGACGGTCGAAGGGAAAAATAACACTGTGCCTCCTAATGGATGTTTTCTAGCTTTAAAAACCCACTCCTCTCTTCTCCGTGTCTTCCCAAACCAACACTCTTAGGGATCGCTTTAAAAAGGGTATGCAAGAGGTGTCATCTACACGCAAATGCCACGGCTGGAAAGGTCACAAATACACCTTCAGCGTGCTGCAAGGGAACCCGATACGTTACGGCACTGACATCTCATTTGTCACCTCCTGACTCGAAAGTCGTTTCTGTCCTTGTCCCCCTCTCCTTCCCAGGAAGTCAGGCGGGAGCGTTACCGAGCCTCAGCCACCGCTCCGGGTAGTAGCGGGCTCCTCTATTTCTGCAGACATGGTGGCAGTTCATCTGTTTCAGCTGAAAGGAATGTAAATGCTGTTGTGTTGTGCTTTCATTTTTATTTTATTTTAAAGAGAAGTAACAAATACCCGTGCAGCACCACCGCCAACTGCGTCTGTTTTCAAGTCTACAGCCAAGAATTTCCTAGTGCCCCTCCTTACCTTTAAGGCTGATAAACAAATAACAGATCAGGCAAATCGAGATGATAACAAACTGGAATCTAGAAACTGAGGCTGCTGTGTCCTCTTCACCATGCTGCTTTCAACCCAGTTAATGTTTCCCTTCTAAAGGCAACAGTTGCTTGTGGTTGAATCTTGTCCAAGCTCACGCTGGGGAAATTGGCTGAGGCCACCCTGGAAATTTAGCTGATAACGTTTTCCCCCATGGGTCCAACAAGTTAAAGTGAAACTTGCCTAAAATGTAGCTGGGTGATCAACGTAATGGAGAACTGAGTATGATCTGCCCTCTGACTAGATCCGATTCCTACTAGACTAAGCCTAATTCCAGCTCCTGTGGGTTTGAGAGACTGGAGGAGTAACGTGACTCTCTGCAAGAATTGGTATTTTAACTTATTCTGCAGAGGACATTTAGTCTGTGCTGTCTGTCTGTCTTTTTATGGCCCTGGCTACTTTTTTTTTTTTTTTCTTTCCTAGGTATTTCAAGATCAGATTATATTCTAGTTTTTTTTTCCTTTGGCCGTAGCCTTAAAGTGACCTTTTCATAGTCTTAAACTAAACTGCAGTTGCAGAAAGCCGGAACCTTTTTTCATTGTAAATGAATCAATGCCCGATATAAAGAGGAGCTGTGGAAGCCATCTGAATTGATAAAGCTGACCACAGTTTACCTCCTGGCCCATTAAATAAAATAACACTATGTAAATGGATTCTGGGGTGTATTGGCATAAGCTCCACAGACAGTATTTTTTTCCTGCACTACAGCAAAATGAGCGCAGAATGGATAACGTTCCATGGCTGAAAACTTGAAAATGGAATGGAAATCTTTACATAGGGCCTGATTCAATAAAAACGTGTTGGCTTCTGCACTGGAACAGCCTGCAAAAGCAGTTTCCATAGCACAGAAGCTGGATACATTTAACTTTGTTGCATCTGGTTCGTAATGGTTTAATGTTTACTGGTCATGAAGTTAACATCTGAGCCTTTATATTTCTTATTCTAATGCATTGACAGGATTTCAGATACACAGTCATACCGTCATCCTGGAGAAAAATGCAAAGCCAGACTTCTCTTGGGTGCTTTACTTCTCTGTAAAATGGTCTCAGTTGATCAAAAATGTGGGGTTTGGAAGGAGACAGGCTAAAATCTGAACAACTCCCATTTGCAAAAATAACACAATCTCTTCTGCAAGGTCATACTGCTTTGTATCATGCCGTACTGGAAGCAGTAGGTTATATTTTATAAGCAGCCTGTTTCATAGTCTGGAGTAGCATTACTTTTAAATGTAGCCAGCTGTGACTGTTTCTGAAAATGTGATGTATATACAACTTGTTATAGCCCTTTACTAGGTGTATGTAAACTGAGGTCTAATAATTTTACGAATACTGCTCTACACGGGGCTACACAGGGTCTAGGTTTTAGAAATATTCCTTTTAAAATTGCCTGTGTTTTACAAGCGCGAGTGAGGGGGAGATGTCTCTATGTAGTCTATAATCTGATGTGCCTTATAAAAAAGAAACAAACCTGTCTTCTGTTTTCTACATGTAGGCTATATTCTGAAAGAAATATTTCATGTGAGAGTGATATAAATGAGGTATTTGGAAATAAATGCTCATCTGTGTATGCGTCTGCCTCTGGTGCCCACTGCAATGAGGCTGGGAGGGTGCGGGCGGGTTCCTTGCTCCTGGACCCCAAAACCTGGGGTGCGGAGCAGGAGGAGCAGAGTGATGTTTCCCACTCACATTGCTCCGTGCACACCCTGGGGAGCTGGAGAGGGCATCTTGGAAGAGCCTGTTCCCTCTTCTTGGCACCAAGTATCCTCTCTGCCCCTATCCCACCCAGCACCCAGGGCCCACCCCTGCCACATCCCAATGCCAAACCACCTTTGCAACCTGTGCCACATTGCTCTTCTGCTACGTGGGCTGCTGTCCTACCTATCCCTGCGTCTGGACGAGGCTAAGCCAGCTCAGCTCATCCTTGCCGCCAGGGTAACGTTGTACATGTGCATGCAGCTGTGATCAAAAGGCTGCTTCGGCTGCCTGGCTTGAGCTACTGGATGAGGTGGCAGCTGTGGCTGATAAGAGCGCACTGAAGTAAGCCCGCTGTACGAGAGCTTTTCCAGAAATACCGAAATCGCTGCTGCTTTCTGATGGATGGAAGCTCCCAAGAGAGGATTTCGTGTTCTTCCTTATCAAATCAAAGTGCTGTAGAAAAAAATAAATGATTTGTTCTTGTATGGAAAAATAAATGCCACCTTTATCATTTTTTTCCCATGTATTTTGTGGATTGGACATCTCTAAAGTATGACCGGGGGTTGCCTAGCTGGGACAGTGACAAATGGGTATTCAGACTCAGCTGGGGGAGAGGATCTCCACAGAAATCTGACCATGCTCTTACTTTGCTTTCTATTTTCTTCCTAGACACCAGTTACTGACCACAGAGAAGGGGGGATTGATGCTGGAGGTGGCCTTGTATGACCACGTGCAGCTGACCTAATATTGTCATATGCATTATGCCTAAATGTTGGACCTTAAGCATGCAAGTGCCCCTACAACTGAGCCCTGGGAGGCAACCCATGTGCTTCCATCAGCTCCTGCCTTTAGTGTTGGTTGCCCTTTTATACAGCAGGGTGGGGAGAGCAAGGAAAACAGCTATTTAGGAGACAGTAAGACATTACAAAGCTCGGAAGAACTGGCAAAGGGACACCTGGGCAATGTGGAGTGAGAGAAACTGCTTTTACCTACTTCAGGCATAAGGAGATCAAAAAAACAATTAGACAAAACGCACGAGGAAGCAAACAGCCCCGGTGAGGGCTGTTAGGTACAAAAATACAGCCTTTCTTTAGGAAGTCCCAAAGCTGGGGATAGCTGGAAGCTGGAAGGAAATATCACTGCACACTACAGGGAAAAATCACTCCACATTTCCTCAGTTCTTCCAGTCTTTCCCCAAGCATCTGTGCGGGTTAGGGACAGGATATGGGATGAGGTGGACTTTTGGCATCATCCAGCACTGTCGTCCTAATGTATTTAATGTTTTCGCATTTGCTCTCGCAGGATGGGTTTTCAGCCAAGAGCAGGGCCCCGGGACCCAACAGGACCTTCTGAAGATTAAGCTCCCACCATTGCTGGCAGCTAGAGGGAAGATGTAATGCGGTTAGGGTTGGTCATTACCCATGTAGTGCAGCCCTCTATGGTATAAACCGGGGAGCAAACACTTGTGTAATTCAATGAATTTTACCATCTGAGGCAGAGTATTCTTCAGGGCTGCTGATTTATTTCCCCACTCTGTTTTAACAGGAAGAATAAATCAGTGAGGTGTATGAAAAATAAAAGGTGTAAAGTCCCAGCTTGGCCGCTATGCTTTGGCCTTTACAAAGGCCAAACGCCTTTTTAAAATACGTCTCTTTGGGATGGTAGTTTTAGTACCAGTGGCCTAATGGGGTTGGTACAGATGGTGGTGTGGGGTAGAGCAGCATGCCCAGACAGCTGCCAGTTTTTCTGTTGCTGTGGGATGTCCCCAGTGTCTTGCGGGTCCTCTGGGCCACCTCACCCGTGTCCCTGATGCCAGCCCCTGCAGCAGTGCTACTTTTTAGCAATGGCAGGAAAAGAAACAGTTTCTGGTAGAAATGCGATTTTTATGGTTTGTGTTTCCCTGTTCGAGTTGCTGATGGAGTGAGAGCTACGTACTTGGAGATCTGCGTTACCTGGTCTTTGATGGTTCAGCAGAGGGACCAGCACCACAAGCCAGCTGCACTGCTTTCCTTGCAGCCTTTCGGTGGAGGAGCTCTGAACAGGATTTGTCTGAAGGCAGTGCTTGAACAATAGCTCCCCACTCATCCTTCCCTTCCACGGCTGCCTCTCCCCCTGCATTCTCCTCTCCATAGGCAATCTTCTCGTTTATTTTCAATTCAAAACGGCACTTTGCCCAAAGCCTGGTACTCAGCATTTTTATGCTCCCTGTATCACATTCTTGCATCTTTTGAGCTATGTCGTGGCCTTTCCACATTTTAATTATAAGCTCAGCAGGCTTCAAGCTTTGCTATTCCTCCGAGCTAAGAAAAAAAAAAAAAAAAACTCCTTTTCCTTTATCCTCATTTTCATAATCTACAAGAATCAAAGTGGATGAATTTGGGGGAAAAAAAATGGAAAAATGGGCAGAATATTGCAGAGCAAAGCCTGAAGATTGGACAGTGATAGCAAGGGGGTAAAGTCTCTGCTAGTGCTCACTGCAGTTGCCCAAAGGGGCGATAAGACGGCACCGCGTGCCTGCACGCACAGCAGCTGCTGACATCTCGGGGCAAGGGCGCTGCATCTGCTCTGCTGCAGGCAGGGCCCTGGCCATCTTCAAAGGGCTTTGAAGTATCCCCTGACAATCTCCTCTGGAAGATAAGAGATTACAGAGGGAGGAAGGAGTTCCTGAAAACAGCTCCAGCAGCACGTATGTTTATCTAGTCTGGGTAATGCAGAAGGAGGCCAAAACCTGGGCTGGTGACACCCGAGAAGGTAGACAGGGATTCAAGCAGAAAATGCAAAGTAATGGGAAAAACCTTTTTCTTTTTCTTTTTCTTTTTCTTTTTCTTTTTCTTTTTCTTTTTCTTTTTCTTTTTCTTTTTCTTTTTCTTTTTCTTTTTCTTTTTCTTTTTCTTTTTCTTTTTCTTTTTCTTCTTCTTTTTCTTCTTCTTCTTTTTCTTCTTCTTCTTCTTCTTCTTCTTCTTCTTCTTCTTCTTCTTCTTCTTCTTCTTCTTCTTCTTCTTCTTCTTCTTCTTCTTCTTCTTCTTCTTCTTCTTCTTTTTCTTTTCCTTTTCCTTTTCCTTTTCCTTTTCCTTTTCCTTTTCCTTTTCCTTTTCCATAGATTACTTTTCAAGTATCTGATTCGATCCAGCAGCTGTAGGAGGGATGTTAGTGGGTACATCCCTACCTAGTCCTTTCAGTATCTGCTTTTGAATCTGTTACTATGTTTTTGTCTAATTCCTTGCTGACACTGCAGCCAACCAGAACAGCCAGTCCCAGAGGTTCAAAATCCACTGCATAAAGAAATACTTTCTTTTCCTTGATTTAAATTGTGCTCCTATTCATTTCAATATGACCCCTAGATATATTGTGGCACTGTAGGTTACGGTGAATAGCAGTTTACAGATAAATTGGTGGCTAGGTGACCAGGAAAGTGTCAGTGAGACTTGATCAGCTGCCTTCTCTGTTTTGTAAACCACAGTTGTGTTTGCATTTTCCCTCCCTGGCTGAAAAGCCCCAGCCTTTTCCAGTCTCTCCTGTTAGGCAGTCCCTCTATCCCCTCCTCCATTTCAGTTGCTATCCCTTAGAGTCCCCCCTAACCCTGTCATCCCCTTCGTAAGGGATGCAGAGCAGAACCACGGGCAAAAATTCAGCCCTGTGTTTTGTTTTTCAGCGATCTTCTTGGTCATGCCCAGCAATTTGTGGGTGTTGTTTCAACAGGCTTTGGTGTGGAACCTTGTCAAAAGTTTTCTGGAAACCCAGCTGTATTATTTCCCTGGGACCCCCAATACCCATGAGTTTGCCTTCACCCCTTCCAACAGTAGCACATTTCCAGTAGGATTTCCCTTCAGAGAAGCCAGGCTGGTAGTTTCCCAACAGACAATATTGTTTGTGTGGTCAATAATCTCACTCTTATTGTAGCATTTACCTTCCAAATGAATATATGAGGAATTGTCCTTGTTGTAAGCAGTATATAGCTCTGTGAAGGAGAAACTGCTCAGGGATCCCTCTGATTTAAACTTGTCTATGATGAACCTGTGATCTTTGCAAGGATGAAAGTGAAGTGACTGCTTTCTGCATCTCCTCCTCCATCTAGAGGACAAGGACAGTGAAAATTTCCTATCACACCAGGGTACTATAAAGGCTCCAGTATGCCAGGTCAAGATTTCCAGATGTGACACAAGTTTTTGGCCACTTTGGTGGATAGCAAACCAGCGATTCTTCAACAGGTTTTCTTATCACGTACCCAGCGGAAAGCAGGTCTTTTCATAATTATTCTAAGTCTGATTGCACAGATCTTCAGTCACATTTGAAACATTTGACCTTAGAAGGGCAAAAATACTTGAGCTGCCTGAAGTGGGAGACAGAGTAGCAGTGGGAAATGCTATTCTACTGCCAAAGCGCTTTGAGAAATGGATCTCCGTGTCCTGCTTTAAAGCATAGCATCTGATTTTGACTCGTTAGACCAAGATTTTGTGTGGAATATATTGTTTGCCCAGTTAGAATGGAAACATAGTGAATTTTGACAAAATGATGTGGAATATGTTCCTATAATAAATGTGGATGTGAAAAAAATGTGGATGTGTGCAAATCTAGCACTTGTAATAGAGTTGCAGAGAGCAAATTTGGCCAAGTAATTTATATAGTATTTTATAATGTTTATTTAAAATTATATACAAATATTTAGTTATTATATAATATTTATATAATTATATGTAACATTTATATATTATTATGAAATATTAAAATATTATTTACATAACATTTTATAATATTTATAATATTCCTAGTGTTCTGGGAGGTTGTGATCCCAGGCTTTCAACAATATGTCTGTTAGCTTCTTGCTTTAGGCAGAGGGGACACTCAATATGCTGTTACTCCAGGCTAGGAAGAAATGGAATATGATATTATTATTACTGCTACCTTTAGCAGGAAAAGTGCAAAAGAAGAAAGCAGTTGGACTCTAACCTCATTTTTACTTAGGCAAAACTCCCCCTTGTCACATCAGGGACTTACCATAAGAATGCGAGGTGCAATCTGTAGAGATTATCAGGCATTTTATGTTCCTGAAGCCAAAGAAGCAACTTTTACATTCAGTGCTTCTGGGAGCAGCAGCAGCAAAATAATGATGAGAGATGGACAGGAGGCATTTGGCAAGCCTGATGACAGAAGGATGCCTTGATAAGCATTGTTATTTTTTGGGATCCAGTCCAGATTTTTGGAGCTCTTCATCTGAAGGGTTAGTTAAAACAGTCACTAAAGCCCTTTAAAGTGCAACAGATCAGCCCTAATTAGGACCAGGTTGCTCTGACTGGAGGCCGCTTTTGCTGGTAAAACTTTTTGGTGTGAACCAGGCCTGTCAGACCAGGAAGCAGCCACGGATCCTCATTGATCTGTGACAGTTCAAAGCAAATCGACATATCATGGCAGCTTTCTTATGGGTCCCTTGCATCCCTTTAGTGTACAGTCGAGAGTCTTAACGTTTATGAGGCTTGAAATCTGACCTACGCTTTGGACCCAGAAGGCCATGGAGGAGAGAGGGACGCAGCAAAAGGAACAGCAGTGGTGGTGGGCAGGGGCAGGGCTGCAACCCAGCTGTGTCCTGCAGCTCTTTGCAGTGTTGAGAGTTGTCATTTCTGAAATGAACAGGATGAAAAGGTGTTTGGGATTCAGGAATGCTAGATCCTAGAGTCCTGGTTAAACACAAGCCCCCATGTGCTTTGCAGTGAAATCTAAGGACTTCAGAGGGGTGTTTCCGTACTTGGGACAGCAGTTGTTGGGCAGGTTCCCATTCATTTTCCCCTGACACTTTGTATTTCTCACCCAGACGCTTCTGTTTCTGATTAATTAGCAATTGGGGTGGCAAAAAGATAGCGCAATCTAGTGTTTACAAATAGCTTTGTCTCGGTGGGTGGACCAGAGTGGAGGTTCTCAGGACACTTGACCCATAAAATCTCCATAGTGGAGGGACTTGGGATTGTTGGATTTTTTTTCCCCTTCTCCTTTTCTCATGCTGGTTGGCAGTGTTATTCCCAAGAGTGGTGTCTTGGACTGATAATTTCTCCTGGTGCTGCCATCAGGCTGGAATTTTTGCTTCAAAGAATATTCCATTGATTTGCCCAGGTCTTGGCAGACAACACACATTGCCTTTCAAAAGTGAACACTCGAAGGGGTGAGTGGGAAAATGTGTAATAAATGAAATAGCAGCATTGATGGTGCTCATTTGGAAAAGCAGATAATCTCCTTTGTTTGTGCTACCACATGTTAACGAGTGAAGCATCTGTGACGATTTCTCAATAAAGCTGGTGCTGGATTTGTCTCCATTGTCTAGAAAATCCCCTTTAATCTTGTGAAATGCTATCTCTGTAATAAGAAGTATATCATGGTTTGAATCACCTTGCTTGTTCCCCCTCTATTGTCTCGATCACATGTGGTGCCAGTTTACAAATATTTAGCCAGATTAAGGCATTAGGCTGGTGTGAGGGGGAGAAGCATCATGTAATAGGAAGAGAAAGAGAAGAGACAGAATTTATTATCTAAATGTGCTTTCAGACAACTTTTACTTGGCACTTGCTCTATTTCTTTTATTTCTCTTCCAGTAAGATTTGCACCCAGGCAGTTCAAGCCTTTTCCCTCCACCTTTTATAGCTGTTGATAAAAAATAGATGTTGTTTGGTCCTTTTGGGCTGCGCTTGAAGGGGGGATTGCTCTGGCTGAGCAGATTAGGAAGGCCTTAGTTGTGTGTGCTTTTCTAAGCAGGCAGATGGACCTGCTTATTTGAAGAGCCTGGGAGTTTGAGTGAAATGGAGGAGGAGAGAAGTGAGATTTTCTCCTTGCAGTCTGGTTCTTTGGCCTGCAGACTCGGGTCCCAAATCTGCTCCCAGTTATGCTGTGTAACTCTAAAGTAACTTGATTTACAACAGCCCGCTCTGGATTTAACTCCACGTAATTGATGGCAGAGTCTGCTCCTTATTATTCATTCTGCACCTAACCAGTTTAAAGGGTCAGGGAAAATATCTGAGGAATAGAGCTGTCTTTGATCTCTGCTTTAATATTTCTGCTACATTTTACATACACAAAGAGCTATCGTGGCCTTTCACTAAGAATTGTTCAGTCTGGAGAGGCACAAGAAGTGTTCTTCATGATGGTAAGGAAGCTTCTGGGATGTGTGAGTTGCTAAGAAGAGATGAGTTAAGACTAAAGATGGATTTCTATCTCTGTTACTCCCAATAACAAGGCTATGATTGTGTAGAGGGAAATAATTAATTACCACACGCCCTCTTTAGAAATTTTTCTTCTGAAATTATTGTTTCACTTTGTTGCATAAAATGGCATTACATACAACATTGTCCTTGTAATACACAGTGTGTTGGTTGCTCCCAAGAATTCACATTCTTCTATGTAGACCATACACCTGCGCTATGTATTATTTATCCTAAAAAATAGAAGTTAAAAAAAAAATAGAAAAAAAGATGGGCATTTCAGTTCAGTGTTCTCATATGCTGGTGTTTTTAACAGCAGTGCTAATATTTAATTTCATCGCTGTTCCAGTATGTAACAGGAAGTGTCAAGAGAGTTTCAGAGAGGTGAGACACTTATCTGCAACATCTGCTCTGGATACTCACCGGAGCCCAGTTAATGGGAACAAGTTGTTTGACGCTATCTGAGCATAACTCTTCTTTGTGTTGCAACTCACCTGTAGCAAAACAACCGGATGGAGACTTGAGAGATGCTTTTCAACACTGCCTATTATGAGCAGCAATGCACCGTGGTGGCTTCCATTGCATGCAAAGAGCTTGGGTTTTCATTTGGAGACCAATCCTCTCCAAATCAAATCATCAGCCTTGCAGCTCAAGGTCAGGACTAGCCCACAGGGCCATTTCTGTTGGTTTACAGGCATACAAGCAGATCTCTAAGCCAGCCAAACTGTGCTGACTGCCACGTGTGTTTTGGGGGGTCAAAGAGAAATTAAGACCTCTGTTAGAGCTATTGGCATTTGTTAAGTCAGGTGCAGGTTGTGCAAATTGATTTCCAATGCTTCAGGGCCCCAACCCTTGAACAGCGAGGTGAAAATGAACACAAAGTGGGAGGGAAGACATAAGCACACCAAATCTACTACAGGGAGAAAAAGCCTTCGGTAGTAGAAGAGATAGTCCTGGGTTTCAGAAATGTCTTATTTTAACTTACTTTAACTCTCTACCCCCGGTTAGAGGAAAATCATTTCCATTATATGTTATCTGTGAAGGACCTATCTGCAAAATGGTAGTGTCTAGAAAAGAACATCACACAGGCATACATTCTCAGCAAATTCCTTGTATTAAGATACTGATCAGAGACTGTCATTATAGGCTGTTTCATACTTTCAGCTGAATACATAAAGGGAATGAAGAGCACTCCAGATATCTATTGACATTTTTATCCAGCGGCATAAGAAGCACTGCCCCATAAAAATTCAGTAGATTTGCTGTCTGTGTGCAAATTTCATCTGCTTTTTGCATATTGCTTCCATGACTTGCTGATGTTCAAGCTGACACTGTGGAAAATTGGCTGTTTTCATTTCACACAGGGAATTAATTATACTTTTGCCATTCTGACTTGCAGAACTCGTGCCAGAAAAATTTCACATGAGATTAGGGGACTGAGCAAGCCTATGAAACGCCAAATAGCAACAGCCCCAAGCCCCACACCATATTGAGGGACAGGCAATAAAAAGCCAATTAATGTCCCTGGGAAGGTTTATACATTTTGGATTACATCCAAGTGCATACATGATAATGACTTAAAAATCACATTCATCTGCAGCCTGTGCCAGATTTTTAGCTGGAAGTCCATTAATTATTCCATAGGAAGATAGGATGGGTAGAACATCCCCATGGACAGACCCATGGGCTTCAGTGGCAGCAGCCGTGCCAAGTGAGTGAGATGCCTGCAACCCTTCTGTCCACTTATGTCCTGGATGCTCCTCCAAAAAGATCTCCTGGATGTTCCTGGCATCCCATGCACTGGTGGTATTCCTGTTACCACTGCATCTCCTGTGTCTCTTCTTCTTGCTGCAATTAGGTGAAGGTGGACACTGCCCTGGCCACCACAAGAGGGTTACTTGTCCATGCAGTTTTGCAGGGAAGCCCTGACCTTTCCCGGGGTGTCTGGGTGGCCAGGAGGCTGTCACAGTCCTGTTTCAGTGATGCAGCACCCCACGCCTCTGTGTCCTTCAAGGCACCACTTTGGGTTTGGGCTCAGGAAGGCAAGTTGCATCTGGATGAGGTGAGGAAAGAAGCAATGGGACCCAATTGTGTCCCCACAGTGGCTTTATATAGAGGCAGGGCTGTGGGACACTGGTGTTCCCCAGCTTGGTCCAGCTTCAAGGCATGCAGCTGAGGACAGACAATGCTCCCAAAGCCTTACTGCCTGGGGCACACCAGTCTCCTGGAGAGCAGTGGCACTGTGAATGTGGAGACTTTACAGCACTTTTCTCTCTGTAGCTGTGTAACTGTGTGATGGTTCAGTCCCTGAATCACCTGAACAGTGTTCATAGCCCTTATAGAGCCAAGTACTCAAACAATAAACAGACATCCCCAGGCACTTTGGCCTCTGTTTTACTGAACAAGGAGAAAACAGAAAAAGCTGAAGTCTCCATGGGCAAGCATGGGCAAATGCACAAAAGACAGTGGCCTGTGTAGAAAAATCTGTCCTGGACCTTGAGGCAGAAGTGGCCAGCACTGATTTAAAGCTGCTGTCTACAAAAAACAAGGGGACGATGGCTCCATTGCTCGGCACACAGCAGGGAGCAAGGGAACAGATATCAGGCTCGAGCAGGCCTTGCTTTGTGTCAGCAATAACCACAGGGTCACAGGAGGATTCAGTTATTAAAGAAAATAAATTTGGGTAAGTTGGGCAGTTATTCTCCAGTGGGCTGTTTGAGGCTGATTGATTGGACCACAACTGGTACCAGGAACATGAGGGCTCTCTGACCAACTGCTGCTTTTACAGCCGTATTTCTCCTTCTCTCTCCTCTCCACTTTGTTTTCTTTCATAGATGAGGAGACTAAAATGCAGGTGAACTCTGTGAACTGCAAACAATGGGAGCTCAAAGCTTCCTGAATCGAGACATTCAGGGGCAGCACAGTATGTACTTTGTGCTGGGGGGGCGTTAGTTCCTCTGGAGGAAAGTCACTTGTTTGGAGACTTAGAGGTTGTGCAAAAGAGAACAAAGCACTTGAATCTGAAAGGAAAAAGAGAGAAAGAGAGAAAGAGAGAAAAAGAGAGAGAGAGAGAGAGAGAAAGAGAAAAAGAAAGAAAGAAAGAAAGAAAGAAAGAAAGAAAGAAAGAAAGAAAGAAAGAAAGAAAGAAAGAAAGAAAGAAAGAAAGAAAGAAAGAAAGAAAGAAAGAAAGGAAGGAAGGAAGGAAGGAAGGAAGGAAGGAAGGAAGGAAGGAAGGAAGGAAGGAAGGAAGGAAGGAAGGAAGGAAGGAAGGAAGGAAGGAAGGAAGGAAGGAAGAAAGAAAGAAAGAGAAAGAAAGGAAGGATGATAATGAAAGAGAGAAAAAGAGACAGGGAAAGAGGGGGGGAAGAGAGAGGGAGGGACAAGACAAAAGTGAAGATCTCTAGAACAAGTATGCACATGTTCCCTGGGCTTCTCAGTGTGAATACAAGGGCAAAAGTCATGCCAGTGGTAAGCTGTGGAACAGGGAAGTGGTGCCTTTCTGTACCTAGACCACAGGTATATAATCTAGAAAAGAGACTCAGTAGTGTGTCTAAGTGGGGAGGTGCCCATGCAATAGGCAGCTTGGAAAACCTGGAGAGACAGAGAGATTCAGCAACACCGTTCTGCATTAGAGCAAAAAGGAGTAAAATGAAACAAGGTGCTTAGCAATTTGTGCTCTACCTGGCCAAGAGAGCAAGGGGGATGCAAAACAAATGAGAAAAAAATGCAAATAGGAGGGAGGAACCTCCTTCTGCCCCCATAAGCCTGGCCTAGGGCACAGGTGAACAGCAGTCTAGTATAAAGAAGAGCTCAGATGATGTCCTGGTACCTGGCACTCTTTATGTACAAAACGTCAATGAGGAGAAGGAAGTTTATTCTATCCATTGTTCCCCTGACTTAGAAAGGACATTTTAATGGGGCTGGAGATTGCCTGGAGTCTGTGGAAACGTGGGGAAAGGCACAGCCACTTCTGTTTCCCCAGGGCAAGGGGGGATTTCTTCTCCAGGAAGAGCCATGGGGTCTGCTCTGCCCAGGCATGGGACTGCAGAAAGCATCGATCCCTGTGGCTCTGGTCCCTTAACAGTAACCAGCCATAGTTGGTGAAAACCTATTTTACTATTGCACCCCCCCAGAAAGCATTTCACAGAAAACAGATATATGTTCACATTACCTTGGGTATTACCACGGGATGGGACTTTTTGGTGATGCACAGGGAGATTTGATTCATGCAAGACAAAGGACTAGTCTCCAGTAAGAAAAGAAAAGGGAGGCAATCTGTTGTGTGTTTAGTGGATAACATTTATTGCCTTCTACGGGAGTGGCGTGAGATGAACATCCAGCTTCCAGCAGAAACCCACTAGTGAGGTGGAGGAGAAAAATCCTCAGCCACACAGCAGGTGTGGCAGACAGCAGTCACTGCAAAGCCACTGTCATTCAATCACTTGTGATTGAATGAAAGACAAAAACGGAAAGTGGGAGAATGATGATTCATTTTAGGCAAACAAAGTGGAGGAAACACTGGTAAAATCTAGTGGTGCGTGTCACCTAGGAAAGAGTTAATTCCTCTAAGACTACTCTCTGCACAGAAGCTGGGAATACTGACATCCCCCTCGGGCTATGATCACCACTGAGATTTTTTCCTGATGATGTAACACTTGTAACGTGACATCTTGCATACATTTCCTGGTTGGGGTAGTTATCTGCAGAACCTGAATGATATCCCTGTGCTTTACTCTGGCAGTTTCCATGGAACTCCCTTGATTTATTTGCTTTTTAATAAACTCAGCTATTTGTTGTGCAGCACTGTGGCCCAGATTATCTGTTTTCAGCTATAGCAGCGCAGAGCATTGTGATACAGGATAGACGCTCAGGTATGATGGAAGGGAATTATTCCAGCTACCCCAAAAGCAGCAACTGCCTTCCTGTTGGTAACAGGACGGGGAACTCAGGACTTCCCTGGCTAGGTGAGTTAGTGGGAATTTTACCAGCAGTGGTCATGGGATGGCATCTCACAGCCCCTCGATGGGACCAGAAGAGGAGTATGTCTGCTGCAGCTGAGGCTCAAATGTTCGTACAATGCCCACTGAGCAACCAGTGCAAAGATGCAACAGGACCTACTGAAAAAAATGGCAGGAACCACTTGTGTGTCTGAACAAGGAAGAGCAAAGAGAGGTATGTGAGTGGGAGGGGGTGTGCAGCTTTAGGGAACAGACTGCCAGAGACCTGGGGAGATTACAAAACGAAGACTGGAGTGTTTTGTTTTGTTTCTTTTTCCAAACCTGCTCAAGAAAGTCGTGATGAAAAATGAAAGGAAAATTATCCAGGAGCATAAAGATGCCAAACTAGGGCTTTTCCATGTGCTTCTGTAGGGTTGGAATCCCCTGAGAAAATACAGACAATGTATGAGAGGGAACGCAGTTGTCTAAAAATGGTGCTTTTTGAGCACTTTGGGAGTCTTTGCTTGGTGTCCAGGTGACCTGTCAGAAGTGCATTTATCTCCTGTACATACATGTATATACCTACCAGTCTGTGTGAATGTCTAAAATAAGGTAGTTCAAAAAGCAGCAGGCAACTGAATCCTTCAATACATGTCAGAAGTTGAGCTGCTTTTCTAGATTAAATTTATGGAGGAAAGCAGTCATTTTGTGATTGCTCTGGGCTATTGGGCTATCCTATCTACCATAGGATAAGATGAATTGTTTCCTGTAAATGCCTGTTTATCTCTGTAAACTGAGCCCAGGGTGTCTGGCTCACATGTAGATGTCACTCACATGTAAAGACATTTCAGATGAATCCACTGCAAAGTCTGGGAAGAGACTGCAGGCGAATTTCCCAAGAGCCCCCAAGTCCCATTTTACAAAGAGCTTAGTGAATAGGTTCTTAAATTTCAGGTAAACCACTGCAAATGGGAAATACTTCCTTTAAGTTAATTAGAGGCTCACGGAGTTCTTCATCTCCCTCTTGCTTTTGGGGAGTGAAGTGTTGGTAATTGAGTTACGAGGGTGGCACTGCCAGCAGCACCAGCACTGCTGAGCACTCAGCCTGTCTGCCGGGCATCTGCCATGCAGCTCCAAGAGGTGTTTAGACAGTGAAGAGCTAAGTATTCCCCAAAATTTCTGCAAGTAAGCCTAACAGCAAGAGTGCTGCGCGTAGGGCAGGGGAGTGGGATGCTGCACTGCCTGAGGGCTGGCTGAGGGTGCGTTTGGAGTCTGTGTGTGGAGCTGGATGTTACAGAAAGGAGGCAGATGAAATGGAAAAAAATATAGTGGAGCACAGCCAAAGTGCTACAGGGGATGGAGGAAACATAACTATGCAGGAAGTTTGGTAATGCTAGACCTGTCCTCTCGAGGGAAGAGGAGGTGAAGAGATGGGGCTGTTACAGCGCACAGAATACTTTGCACTTCTCTTGCACCTTCCAGTGGAGCTGATGCAAATATTCGGATCCTCACATCCCTGTAGGCTGTTGCTTATTGCCACTTTCTACTGAGCTGAGACTGATGTAAGTGAGCACACACAAAGCAAGACAGTACCAATATTGGGAACTGAGCCTATGGCTTCCCAGCCCTCAGCCCTCTATGTGGCTTGCAGGTTGTGCCATGTACACTGGAAGACTGAGGCGTTCAGACTCCCTGCATAGTATCATGCACAGCAAGATAAATATAACTGAAGACAAACATATGGGTCAAAAATAAAAATAAAAATAAAATCTTAAATCATTTATTGTCCAGGGCAGCAAGAAGATTCCCAAGGTGATCAGCAATTTTGAGGACATGTGCACCAGTCTTTGTGGTCATACTGTGAAAGCATTCCTTTGATCAGAAATCTCTGTTTGACATGATTGAAACATGGCAAAGGCCTCCCTCACTACTGATTAAGCTAGACAGTCATTCTGAGCCTGTGCCCACCCATCCTTATTTTCCTTGCAAAAATCCATCGATTTTGATTTTTTCTACTTCCTCAACCGTCCTGTCTGTGCCTTAGTTCTGTTTGTAAGACGGAGAGATCAATATTGCCTGCCTGTGACAAAATGAGGTGGTAGGGTGGAAAAACAACAACTTGGTTTTGGTGTATTCATGCCTTTAGTTCATGATACTGAGGTAGAAAATGCTCAGAGTATGAAGCCTTGTAGTTGTTACTGGGACCGAGCCCTTCAAGAAGAGGAGCATCTCTGGGCTGTGACTGAGGGTTCACAGGACAATTCAGTCTGGAAGGGAACTCAGGAGTCTTTAGACCAACTCCTGCTCAAAGCAGGGCCAGCTTTGAGGTCAGGCCAGCTTGCTCAGGGCTTGATCCACTTGTGGCTTGAACGCTTCTCGGAATGGAGACAGCACAGCCACTGCTTGTCTGGGTTGACTGGTGAATGTGGAGGCAGAGAGACAGCAGACATGGCTCCATTTCAGAAAGGCATTAATGACCTGTGTGGCTGAGAAATTTCCCCTAGACCAACTGCCATGCCTAGTAAAGCCAGCTGGTCCCTATTTTCACTGCAAGGCCTGTGGTGCAGCACAGAGCAAGGCCTCAAGGCCTGCAAGGTATTCCCAGTGGTTGCTACAGGCTGCCCTAACCTCATGCTGTAACTGCTGGACCTTGGTTTTATTAGCCTGATATTAGATCCTGGATATGTTGGATGTATTAGATCAAACGTAAGGCAAGTATGCCTACAACACAAATCAGTGTGGTGACTGCAGTGCAGACATGCCCTTAGAAAGAAAGAAAGTAGGTAAATATTTAGAGAAGATATACCCCTGGCTTCTGAGAGAAAATAAATGGTACGTGGTGGTGTATGATGAAAGCAATGAAATCAGATATTCTTCTTGGCTTCTTCTCTGCTTGGATTTCTTTTTTTTTCTTTCCTCTTCCTAAGCAAAAGCCCAAATATTAAGGATTTATTCTGCAGGAGACTGACATTCTCTACTTAAAGCCCTGCAGGCTTAGAAAAGTTCAAACCCAGACATTTGTCAAGTGAAGCATTACGATCAGTTTGAAACTCCACTTAAATGCTGTCTGCGATATCCCGTTAGCGAAGCTCCTCCGAATCCCATTTGCACATCAGAGCTGCACACTGCCTTACAGATCATTATGGTTACTTACAGTGCCTGCTGACAATGCCCCTTGCTTTAACTGAGAGCATCTATTTCCTCGGATGCTTTTCCACAGGATCAGGGGAAGGAAAAGGAAGGCTGGCAGTGGCACCACTTTGGGCCATAAAACCACCGTGCAGAGAAGCAGGAGCACAGCACCAGCTTCTGAGTGCCCACCCCAGCCAGCCCCTGCCTTCTCCACTGTGCTGGCTCACTCTCCCTTTCTGTGACCTAAAATTGGCATTAGACACAGGTTTGAACCTATGATCTCTGTGTCCAAACAGCCCCAGGATTTGAACAGTGGGACTCCAGGTAGGTGGAAATCAGCCTTCGCAGTTTGCTTCCTGCTCTCTAAAACAAGCAGGGACGAGGCTGTCTTGTGCATTTCCAGTGCAAGCAGGATGAGCGGTCTGCAGGCGAGTCAGCAGGCAAAGTTTATTCCCATAATCTTGCAGTGTGTGGTTTTGCACAAGCAAACACCTGGCAGCAGGGGACTCAGCCAAACACGTGCAGCCCCATACATGCGGAGGAGCTTTTCCCACCCCAAAAACAGCTCCACGGGGGATGTGAGGAGGACAACCCCAGGCCTGGGAGTCACGGTGAGGAGTGATGGGGTGTTTACACTGTAGCACAGCAAGGATCCTGGCTTTATGAGCAACATGGGGCTGGGAGTGTTTGTGATTGCAGAGAGCCTGTCAGGGCAGGGGTTGTCACTGACCTCCCTCCTGTGATATTCAGATTGACAGCTTTCAGCCCACCCCAGTTAAGGATGGAGTACGCCTCAGCAGGCATTTAACAGCCTTTAAATTTGTTTGGTTGGTTGGTTTGGCTTTTTTTTTTTTTTTTTTTTTTTTTTCTGTTGTTATTTTTTGAGGAGGGAAAGTAAAAGGGAGGAAAGTGTTTAACGTGTTTAAACTTATGTTTAATCTTGTCTTTGTGACTTTTGAGCCTTTTGCTCCGTTTTGTCCTTGCATCAAAACGGCACTGGCCTGGCCCCTCATGCTACACAAGTACACAGCTGGCATTTCCCTTGTAGCAAACCCACTGCTGTGAGCACAGAGCTCCCTAAATCTTTGTACAAGCTTGCTTTGGTCCCAAAGTCAAAGCAACAACATTTTCATAGCTACAACAACATTGAAATGAAGGCAGAGTTTGGTCTAAAGGTTCAAATTCCTAGCCCAGGTGATCTGACCTACCAAGTCTCCTGTATTGCTCAATGTTTAAGTAATACCAGTCCCTTAGATCATACCCTTATGATCTTAAACTCCAAGCTTCTTCCACATCACATCTAGCTTTGTCTCCCTTCTGGATAGATGCTTGGAGAGGAACCAGGGGACTGTCAGAGGGACCAGGGCAGGAAATGGTTTCATGAGCCAAAGGGAAATTGGAGAAGGTTAAAAATTAGCTGTCTGAATTCTCTGCTGATATCAGTTGGCCTAACATAATGGAGCCGCATTAATTTATTCTAGGAAACCATCTGACACCGCTTCTCATACCGGACGATGCTGACAGAATAGCAGCCTGTCTGGGAGCAGCAGGGAGGGTGTCTGTGTCCTGCTCAGCACTGACCCGCTGGTGCAGGTTGTTGGATACACGTTTGTTGCCACACAAGCACCACGGCATCAGACAGCGAGCTTGGCATATGGGAAAAATATTAAGTCTGGATGTAGAACAGATTTTGGAGGAGGTAAGTCTCAGCAAGTTTTCTCTAGTCTCCTCTGAATCTGGCCCGGTGTTACTGAATAGCTTAATGCTCTGTAGATTTACAGTGTTTAGTGAAAACAGTTTGTATGAAACCTGACCAGCTGAAATAGAGTCTGAGAATATCTCCAGCTTGCAGAGCTGTCATTAAACATTAACAGCGAGCAGCTGGGTCTCCTATGGATAACACAGGCTTGCACTCCTGTCACTGCTCATGGGAGTGAGCTTCATAAGGAAGAGGGAGAAAATACACCCTGGCATGTACATCCCAAGCCATGAGTTAGAGGAACAGAGGAACAATGGGTCTAAGCTGAGACGATCTGTCTTTGCCTCTGAAGCTGAAATAGGAGGAAATTGTCCTGAAGATGACATGCTGTCATGAACAAGGATGGAGCTGCCTCAACACAGCCATTCACACAGTTTTATTTAGGTGTTCCCAGTGTTTTCCATTCAGCCCAGCACTGCAGCATCGTTAGGTGAAGCAGAGAGGGGCCCAGGGCTGACATCAGGCAGCAGGAAGCGCAATAAAAGAGGGGTTTCGCTGATGACACTTGTGATGGGAGCCACATGGTGTCCCTGTGCTGTGCCAGCTGCTCCAAGCAGGTGCAAGCTGGTGCAGATGACTTATTGTGGCCAGCACCTCCCAGGGCTGCCGTTCATGAAGGCAGACCACCACTCACAGCAACTAACATTGCCTTGCCTGTTTAAAGAAACTCCAGCCCTTGCTTAGACCAAAAATAGTGTGGTTTTTAGTGCTGCATTTAAGAGCACTCTGCTCCCTTGAGTGTACTGCAGGAATATTTTGTAGCACAAAATATGAGGGTGATAAGATGGCTCAGAAGCAGGTGTCCTGTGGCAAGTGGGGGTTTTATCCCTTTGCTCTGTAGACCCCCATTGCTGTGGCACAGAGGGGTGATGCCATTTGCCCATAGTCACCCAGGACCAGCAGTGGCTCTCCTGCAACCTTCCCCACGTGGCACTGCACAAGCACAGGGTGCAGGCTGTGGCTGGGGGATTCTCCCCCATCTGGTTACAGTGGGGACCGTGCCCCAGGCCTCAGAGGAGGACAGAGCTGCAGATCATCTAGATGTCTTCTGATTATCCCCTGTTCAACATCTCTCCTATCTGAGGTGGAGCCCAATGGTCCAGTGAAGACTGACGAATGAGCGTTTATCTGAGGCTCAGCCAGAAGGAAGAGACCGACCCCTGGGTTTGGATTAATAGATCCATTTAACCTGAATTCTCCTTTCTTATTGGGATCTGTTAAATGCTTGCATCACATCTTTATTCATTAAAAGTGTAAATGAGTTGCCTATGTACATGCAGGAGTCAATTGGGGTAGCACCACCCAACTCAATGGAGTCAAAATAAGCCAAGCTCAGGATACATCAGCTCTGAACCAACCCCAACCTGCATATCTACACAGGAATTTGGCAGTGCTGTTTCCAAAACGCACCCCTTTCAGAGGTGATTTTCGAAGGTGGTGCCCAGGGAAGATGGCCAATTCCAGCTAAAGTTAATGGGAGACATGGAGCTTAGCATCGCCACCCCCACAACCTGGCACTACTCTAAAAATGTGTCCCCAAACTTTTTTTTTTTTTAATTTAAATTTACTGGAAGTTTCTTGGAATGTGAAACACATTTTTTGTGGATTAATGTCGTTTCACGGGTAACAGGGGTGGTGTGCTTCCAACCAGCAGCAGTTGGCATTGGAGCATACAGGAGAAGACAGTGCAGTAACACTCAGGAAGTCTCCAAAACACAACACAAGAGCACTTGGGCTGATGAAATAATAATTGGGAGCTGTATTCAGTGGGGCATTTAAGTGCCTGCCTGACTCTGCCCGGGAACAGCTCCACTCACTTTAGCAGCATTAATCACAAGACTACAAGTGAATACTTTAAAACATCCTGCAGAATCGTGGGCCTAAGCAAACAAAGCACATTCATCTGATTTTTTATTTTTTTTAATGTACTTGTTTCAGCCCTGTTCAGGGCCCTTATGTTGCTTGCTGGAGACTCTTGCAAGAGCTTGTTTTACTGGCAAAGCTGGAGTGCATTTCAAAATCCTGTGCAAGGAGTCATGGAAAATAGATTTTAAATACCCGTCCTTGGGCAGTCATGCCAAGAGAGTTGGTGCCGGTAGGGGAAGGGACCCAATGTCAGGTGATTTATTCACCTATACAACGTGCCTTGGATTTCATGTATTTGCAATCCAATATTTCATGGGATAAATATCCAAACTGAGGTCTGTTTTAGATACCTGATATGTACTAGATGCTTGAATAAAGAATAAATCTGAAGAATTCACAGTATTCTCCAGGCTATTCCACCCACAGGGAAAAAGGAGTGAAATGGTCCCCTGCCCTGTGAGCCATTCACTCTATTCCAGTAATAATACTTCAGTTTTCCAACTGCATCTTCCATTTCAAAGAAACTTTTCAAATGCTAATTGACTCTGACCATAGCCTTGCCAGAAAGGGAAATATTATCCCATTCTACACAGGTGAGGAAGACAAAGACGTAAAGAAGTAACCCAAAATCTCATAGGAATCAGAGGCAGACAGAGCTGGGACTAGAACAGAGCTCTTTTTTTTTTTTTTTTTTTTTTTTTTTTTTTTACAGTGTCTGGTCTTGTGCTTTAACTATGTGCATAATCTGTGTCTAGACCCTGCTTCTTTGTCCGAGCAGGGTCCTGCGGGGGCTACAAGCCTTTGTATGAGGATGAGGAGCAGGTGAACCTCCACAGCACCAGATTCCCCCTGAGGTTCTCCTGTGGGTGAGTAATGGAGGCTGCAGCAGGTCAGGCTTCCTTCCCAGGCTGGGCAGCTTCCAAGCATCCCCGAAGAGCATCCCTTGAAGACAGGAGCAGCAAGAGCTGGCCAACTATAAAAGAGAGTCTTTAACCTCAGACTGGGCACTTGGTGCTGGAAATGGTTCACATCCCTCTTCTTTCCCATCCTGCTCCCCACAGTATGGCCTCACTCACAGAAAGGGTGAGTGTACGTGTGAAGTCTGTTCACCATCACAAGGTGAGAGCCAGTGGCTTGCCTGCTTGTCTGTGGTGAAAAGGGTTTGTGGGGACTGAAAATGCAGTCCCATCCTGACAAATCAAATCCAAATTGTCCTGCTGGTATAATATAAACCTATTCCCTGTTTGGAATAAGCTGTATCAACGGCAGCACGTAGTTGCCTGCATAGCTAGACTGACACTGTGAACAGTGCTGTTCAGCGAGGCGATGTATTTATCTCGAGTTCCCATAATATTTTTCTCAAGTTCCCATAACTGATGTAGCTTTACTGACCTACCTGTGAATTACAGCGCTAGCACCGCCCATGTTGCAGTGTAGGTTATGTTTTCCCATTTCTCTGCCCAGCAGGTTGTGAGCCACTTGAGACGTGGTTAAAATGTCACAAAGTTTTTCACTGAGGTTATTATGGAAGTGTCACCATTATTTAAGTGGCACCATTTAGCTGGTGCCACTTAAATCCCCAGAGACGGGCTTCCACCAACCCCAAGCTGGCCCTCAGCACAGCACGAGCTCACCCAGGGGAAGAGGCCAAGAGGATGCTCCTAGGAGAGACAGTCCCTGCTTCATGGATGAGTGAACCCAAGCCCCAAAAGATTAAGGGGTCTGATCCCCTCTAGCCACCTCCAGCATGGTGGTCACTTGGTTGTGATTAATGATGCAGGTGGAATAAGCTAACAGGGATTATACAAGGGGAAAGAGACTCTACCTACCATGTTAAGGCAAAGGAAGCTCTGCCAGGAGCTGGGTTATTGGAGGTGGACATCTGCCTGCTTACAGCCCTCAGGACTGAAATGCTCCTGTGATTAAGGATACAGTTCTGGGAAAAGGAGCCAACAGGGTAAGATCATTAGGAGGAGGACCTGCACCAAGGTGGTGATGTGAGAGGCTCATGCAGGAGCCTCGTTGGGATGGAGTCACGAGCACTGTGAGGGGATGGAGCCCTCCTGTAGCCAGCTGCCCCTCTCGGCAGCTCTTGCTTCTTCTTTGTTGCAGGACATGTTTGGAAATGGATGAGGTGTGTATGTGTGAATAAGCCACCAGGCCTGACGGTCTGGCCCCAGAAGGTAAAGTAAATCGAACATATCTCCCAGAGCAAGGTTGCTCTTCGCGGTGGGCCATGGATGACACAAGCAGGCCTAAACATGGAGAAATTAGAGGAGGGAAGTCTGTGTGTGCATCTGCTTTAACTCTCATTCATGTGAAAGAGACACTGCAAAAAAAAAAAAAAAAAAAAAAAGCGTGTGTATGTGTTTCATTTTCCTGTAATTCATGCTTTACATAGCTAAGTAAATGACAGTGAGTTTATAGGAGAGGACGAAGATGAAAGTCTGTGCTCATCACAAACCAAGACAGAGCGAGCGAATCCACCGGACCCACCCACAAAATGAGGATCTTCCTGAATTTTTCCCCTCGACATTTACACGGTGTTTGTTCTCACTGGATAACTCCAGAACTATTTGGCAGGTGGGTCCTGAAATGTTTATGGCCGTGCTCGTGACTCCACATCTGCAAAACGCTATCTGGGCCGGAGCCTGGGGGGACAACTGCAGTGATCTTTCCTGGCCGCTCCTCTGCAGGCCTCTCCGCAGATTTTGGCACCTCCAGTTTTTACATGAAAAAGCAGATGGGAGAGAGCACTTCTGAGACGGCCTAACACCTTAATCCAGGGATATTTCCAGCACAAATCTGCTACGAGTCCTCCAAACCTTCCCCAGGCAGCAGAGGCAGGAAGGAGGTCCAGGGGCAGCGGGACCCCTCCAGCCACAGCAGATCGCAGCGGATGGAGCTGACGTGGAAATTCACCGAGCAGGGAGGATGAGCCAAATCCTTTACGCCAAAGTACCAAGTTGTCTCGAACCAATAACACTTTCGCCAGTACAGACACAGACAGACAAGTCCGTGTGGCTGGCCTGAACAAAAGTGACGAGCATGTCAGGGAATGCAATCATGGGACAGCGCTGGGTTTGGGGCTGAATGTGTGCCTCTGCCCTCACATGGCTTTGTCTTGGTGCCAGTGGGATAAGGGTGATCTGGGGCTGTGGGGAAGGGCTTCTGGGGTGGAGGAGATGGGGTGCTGCTTGGCCCGTGTCCCTCAAGGCTGGCACCATTCACTGATGGCCCCCCCAGAGCTCTGTGTGCTACCACTCCCCATGCCTCTGCCATGCAAAAAACGATGGTCTTGTGCCTGCTGCTGTTACCTCATACACTAAATGCTTAAGCAGCCCTTAATAGCAAGGCAAGGTTGTTTTTAAACTTCACGTGTCTCCCCAGTCTGCAGCGCAGTGCCTCTCCTCCCCATCTTCAGGCTTTCCCTGTGCTGCCAGCAGCACCATCCCAGCACGACTGCTGCTTCCTGCTCTCATTGCTGACAGTAATTAATGGCTGCTAAAGGAAGATTGGGCCTGCCTTTTCCATCCATTCCCCCACCCAGCACTCCCTCCAGCTCTGCGTTACTCCGCTGGAGCTTCACTGATTTATTAGCGCTCAGGCAGACCTGTAGTCATAACAGGCTGGGGAATACTTTCTGTACAGACTCAAGATTAAGACAGGGGTTCGGACCTTACTCAGAGAAGGGATTGCAGTGTAAATAAGTGCAACCCTGATAGATTTATCTAACGAGCCCAGGTAGCAGTGGCTGGAGAGGTGACAGGGGTTTCCAGGAAGAGACCAGCCCTTAGGGCCACTGCTGCCGGAGCTGCAAGCTGCTCTGTGTGTGTGCTCTGTGCTACCCTCCCTTCTCTTCATTCCTCATCCACCGAACCCCAAACTGCCACTTTAGGAGTGAGAAAATAGGATGTACCTTTTTACAGGGACATTTTCTGCCCTGTAGAAGAGCACATTCATCTGGCCCTGTGATCTCATGGATGCATCCATGTCATGAACGGCTCTGGGCAAACCAGTGACACTGCCCAAGAACCAAGGTGCCATCCGGGAGGGGTGGCCCACGCTTTGCTGCCCTGGGTTCTTGCTGTTAACTGTCTTCAAAAAACACCACCCTGTGCCTGGTTACATCATATCAGAGTGCAATGCCTTTAAATCATTAATCTGCCTCACTTCTGGACCTGTGCCAGAAAACTGATGAAGGCCAGGCTGAGTTCAAATCAAACCAGAGGACATTGTGGTTACATTTATGGTTTTCCAGGGGATCTCTCACCTGCAGCCACAAATCTGCCTTTATTTGGCTTGAGCGAGATCCAAAATTACCTCAGAGGTCAGCAGTGCATGTCTTGCGGATTAGTGAAAACTACTGAGTAACCTGATGTAATGCATTATTATTATTATTCCGAGAAAAAAGGGCGGCTGTAGTCTGTTGTTTTGTAATAAAAGCCTAACATGGATTTTTCCCTTTTGCAAAAATAAATAAATAAATACATACATACATACATACATAAAAGGGATGAGTCCTGCACCCTGCATTTTGCTGAATGCTGCTGCTCTTGCTACGAGTAATTCATTTTGGGCCATGCTGCAAATCTGCTTTGCAAATGCTCCTTCAAGAACCTTGCCAGCATCTTCCCAAGGTGGGTTGGGGCTCTGAAGTGGGTTGGGAGCCATGTTGGGGAGTGAAACCATTGTGGGAGGCTGTGGAGACCCAGCCTCCCTTGGTGGAAGGAAACTAGGTGACACAGGCAGCCTGGGGCAGCTGTTTACTCTGTCTGCTCCTGGCCAAAGTCCCTCAGACACAGTGGTAAAAGCACTGCCGGCTTTCCCCAGCTCAAGAGTAAGTCACCTTTGCCCTACTTGTGTGTCTGTCAAATTGGGGTAAAAATGCTTCTCTGCCGCCCAGAGGCTGGGGGAGGATGTGTCCCTTGTTCCTGTGTGTGAGAAGGGTGTGGAAAAGGGAAAGGAAAATAAATATTTGCCCAGGATCAGATACAGATAAATCCAGGAATCTATCTGTGCCATTGTCCCCTCCTTTCCCAGCACTCCCTTCCTCCAAAGAGGGGAACTCCAGCCTCTATTTGGTTAAATCATTTATGTGTATTAACGAACAATTAGGGAGGGAAGAGGGGGGCACCAGCCCAGAAAACCTTCCACAAAAGAGCTGCCCTCAGTTGGGCTTGTCTGATTTAGGAGAGGAGGGGAGCAACCTGACTGTGATAGATGAGGACTCTGCCGTGACCCTGAGCATCTGTAAAATCAAGTCTGGGTGGGAGATTTAAGACAAAGGGCCAGACATGGTGTTGATTTAAACGATTGTAGTTTCTCTGGAGTCACTGGGTGATGAGAGCCCTATCAGGAAGCAGAAGGGCAGGACTGGAGCAGCCCTGCACTCTTGGCAGGGTTGTGGCTGTGTTGGAAGAGTTGAGGGCTCTGCTCGTGGTTATTTAATTCATGCAGCTCAGCATTGCGATGGTCCCCAGGGCCCAGCCACTATTGAAAGCTTTCAGCTTTTCACATGAGCTGTATTGAATGTGACAAGGTACACATGAGTCATATGCTGCTCTCTAAGTAATCTACATCTAAGTGCAGCATCACAGGGCAGTAAAAACCCCAAACCTTTCCTTTCCACCTCAGCACAAACCACCCCATATTCCAGCTTTGCTTTTGGACTATTTTCTGTGAGCTGTGCAAGAGGTCTCTCCACTCATCCTCTGCGCATCCTGGAAGTCTCTCCATGCACAGAAAGCTTTAAAAGGAGAGCAAGGAGTGAGCAAGTTGGCATGCTCCCCTGATACAGACTGGCAGAAGAGCCTAAAGCCCAGAAGGCACTTCCCTGTTTTACGATCATTTGGGCTGAGTAAACAGATCTTCTGCAAACTCAAGCTTTGGTTGCTAATTCTGTCTGAAGTTCATCAGAGATGGAGAGGTGGGGATGTAGAGCATGGAATAAAATAAATTGACTTTGTGTTGAAGCAGAGAAATCTAGACCAAACAAATGCAAATTTGGGGAGAAACCTTGTACCTTGGAATTATTTCTTTAAAAACACTTATTTTCCCCTCAAAAACAAAAGCAGTAAAGAAGTAAAGAAAATGAACCCTGGAATCCCTAAGTCCTTTCTGCTCTGAGCAGCACCACTTAGCACTTTGTGGACTTTCCTGTGCGGCTTTGCTAACTCCTACCTTGGAGGGTGCATCTCCCTCACCCTGCTGGCCACACTGCTTTTGATGAAGCCCAGAATACAGCTGGCTTTCTGGGCTGCAAGCACACATTGCCAGCTCATGCAGGGCTTTTCATCAACCAGTACCCCCTGCTCCTTCACAGGGCTGTTCTCTATCCACTCATCGCCCAGCCTGTATGGGTGTTTGGGATTGCCTTAACCCCCTTGCAGGACCTTGCACTGGACCTTGTTGAACTTCATGAGGTTTGCACAGATCCTCATCTCAAGCCTGTCAAGCTTTTCATTTCAAACAATGGCCTCTTCCAACTAGAGAAAAACGATAGTTTGAAAAATGATTAGAAAATTAGAAAAAATATCTGAAATTAGAAAAAATGATCTGTCCCTTTCCCACATACTGGAGTCAACTCACTTGCACTCTCCTTGTCACAGCACCCTTGGGCCACTCAGCCGCTCTTTGGGGCAGGACTGTAAGGTCACTGGGAACACGGTGCCCTCTGCAAGTCAGGTGGGGATGGCTATTGAGACCGCCAGCCTGTCTGAAGCCTGCTCAGTTGTGTCCTTTGACGTGGCAAATGCCACAGCAGATCAGAGCTTACTCAAATCCCAGCGGGTGTTTGAAGTTAAATCTCCAGAGGTTCAAATATTAGCCTACTCCACCACCTGTCCATCAAACATTAACTCACTCCACCAAGAGCACACTTACCAGTCCCTCAGCTCGCTGCTTCCTGTGCCGGTAATTTTTTCTTGGGACGAATGCAAAGCACTGCACCCTGGATGCTGCTGTTCCTGCAGAAGGAGATAAGCTCCAGCCCAATTAGGGCAGGACATTAAGTACAATTGATTCAGGGCTGGGGATTTATATCTGACTGGGGACTGAGAGTCAAGGTAAAGAAGAATAGTTTTAGTGCGTCTGTGAGTTAATTTCTACATTAATTTTGCCTTCGTTTTGGTAATGAAAGCTGGATTGCCAATATGGTGCATTTAAAAAACCATGAATCTTGCTCCTAAACAATCACAAGGCCAGCTTAAAAAACGTACAGTGAGGTATTTGGTGTCCTTTTAATTGGTTTTCTTGTCCTGGAGATATTTGGAGTTTGTGTTTCCCATGTTTCTTATTTTGCAGGGTGAGTTAGGTCTGTGCTGCTGCTTTTGGGAGTGGGAAGAATTGTGGTTAAGAAGCTTCACTCTCTCCCAAAACTTGGCTGGTGTCTGAAGGGTTACACAAGCAGGAACTTTTCCCTCAGTCTCCCAAGATACACAGCTTTTGTTGTATTTCTTTTGAGAGGTGGGAAGCACTGAGGCTGTGGGAAGGTGTGCAGCTCTTGTTCTAACACTGGTTCTTTGTCTGGTGTCTGAACGAGATTATTTCTGTGTGTATTATCAAGACCGTGCATTATATTCATATAATGTTATTTTTAGTCTTTATATATCATGTACTCCAAACTCATTAATGATTAACTGAGAGGATGTGTTCCTGGCCCTACTTCTCAGCTGCAATAGGAGGCTTAATTGAAGTGCTTTGAAATGCTGGAATGAAAAATACTGCCAAGTGCAATGTATTACAATTATTACATAGTTAGGAGACAAGAGATGACCATACAGTTAATCTGATGAATGAGCGAGGACTTCATTTGCTGTTTCCTCAATCATAAACATTCCCAATGAACAGAGATTGCAGTCTGAGCACCTGTTTAATACCACGCACTTTGACGTAAACGCATAAAGCTGTGCTGCTGTTCACACTTGTCATCTGGCTGTAGGAATGCTGCTTTTGCCAGCCTTCAGCCACTTTGTACAAAGATTTAGCACCCACAACTTCCATTTTCTAGGAGATTAAACCTCGCTCCCAATGTTATCAGGCTGTAATATTTGAAATGGCTTTGCACAAGGACCTCACAACGCAGCTCTGGCTGAGGCAATCAAGGCAAAGTTGTCTATCTGCCAACCAGGGGGAATATTTTCCTTTCTCAGGCAAATTGCTCGGTGATATTTTTAGCAGCAAATGCACTGTCTGATGCTTTTAGCATTCAGCTTCCAGGGCTGCAGGACACATCACCGCAGCCCCTGATAGGAAAAGTGACAGACGTGTATAGGGTGCCTGCCAAGTGTGAGGTCCCCACTCTGGTGGCTGGCTGGGAGCCGACGAGGAGCCCAGCATTGCCAGAAGCACCAGCCCCCATGTGTGTTTTACAGGACAAGCTGCTAGTTCCCTTGCTGCTAATAGCATAATCATGAAACTAGTGTCAGCCACTGCTAATGACAGAACGAACCTTTCCATCCCCAAAGCAAACACAGGAGTGGGTTGGGCTCCTCGCAGGGCGGGGTTGCCACAGCCGCCAGTGACAGTGAAGGTATAAAACCCATCCCCATGCCACAGAGTCTCTGGGCTAACAGCATGACTTCAGGTACAGTGAGGGAAGCAGGCACTATTCACCCAGTGACACTGGTGACTGAAGAAACAGAAAGGTGGCCTTGGGAGGCCCTGTGTTACTCACAGATCACAAAAGGGAAGGAAACAGTCACCTGTTCTGTGCCCTATGCAGAACCCAAACCTACACTTCTGTGGGAGCATGTTCTGCTTGCAGGGCATGATGATTTTTTTCAGTGTGGCTGAGAGTGAGTTTCCCCAAACCTGTTTTATGGGCGAATATCTCCAAATGGGTAGTCAGCCCAACTGGGACATGTGGTAACGGGCTGGAATGGCACTTTGCTGGGAGCTTACAGGAGCCTGTCTCTGCCCCTCCCTATATCCCTGTCTCCCCTCCTATAAATGACTGTGGTGAGAAGGGGACATCTTTTCTAAGGAAGTGTTTATGGGTGGTGGTGATGTCTTGCACTCAGCTGTCAGGCAGCCTGCAGCTTCCCTCCCAGCAGGAACAAGCTCATCGCAGGAGGTGACAGCACGTGTGAACAAGATTTTGAATACATTTCAAATAGATCATGACATTTCTTGCACCTTTAACACAGCAGGTGGCTGGAAAGCAGGTGCTGATAGACCAGGTGACAAGATACTGACACCTGAATTACTCCTTCCAGTGTTTCTAGTGCATTACAGCAACAGACTCGACTCTCACAGCCCAGGAGGGACTATTCCGATGCTCTGGCCAGTCCATCTGCATAGCACAGACCAGCAGTTTCACTTCAGGTTTTACTTGACCAGCTTGAGCAACGTGTGGCTGAATTTGAGCGATGATTTAGAAGGATCTGCTCTTGAATTAAAGGCTCCAAATTGACAGCAACTTCCCCCTACCCTTCTGTAAGCACTTTCAGCAGTCACTTATCCCGACTGTTAAAAACCTCTACTTCGCTTCTTGTTTGTACTTAGTTATTCAGCTTGCAGCTTCTGGCTCATGACACCCTGCCCCATTCCCTCTAACCTGGGACCCAGCAGCCCCAGGGAATCGGGGCTGCTCCGGGTGTGAGTTGGTGCAGCTCGGGTCTCCTGCAGGAAAATAAAGCTGTTTAAATAACGTGACCAACTCAATAAAGATTTCTGTGATCCTCAGCAAATATTTCAGAGCTGAGGCAGCAGATTGCTTCTTACTGCTACACACAGACATACGCACATAAATGTATATACATGAGATGTAGTCTTTCTGCCACTCCTTTAAGAGATTTAAAAATCCTTTCCCCAGGGTGTGCGTGGATGCTGTCATATTTCTAATACGTTGTAAATCTGCATTTCCTATTGATCTTATCTCCTTTGCGCTCGCTGCAGCAGGCTCTGTTTCACATTGTAGCCCCAGGGCCTCCATCCTCATTAGAAAGCCTCTCCCAGGAGACCCGGGATGCACCAGCTGATCGCAGATCCAGCAGTAACAGCCAGCAAATAAAGTCCCTGAGCTCCTGAAATAAAAGCAAGGAGCAGTACGTGAAACACATGGTACCTCATAGCCGGCCTCATAAAATGCTGGTCCCATTTTTTGGCAGCCATGACAGTCCTCAGCACTTCCACACACCCTGTGAGCACTGACACCGCTGAAGAAAACTGCACACATCCCTCACTGAGAAAAACAGATTTGGGGATTCATTGGTCAGATGTCTCCTTGTTGAGCTGTGCTGACCCCAGACGCTGTTAAAGCACTCGGTTAATGCAGTCTGGCCCAGGCAATACCCAAGGATGGGCAATAGTTGTGGACAGGCTGGGGCTCAGCAGCTTTCTTTGACATGCCACCTCCTGAAAATGTGGTGGAAAACAGCTCCCAGTATGGCTTTCCCATCTACAAGTCTTAAATGTGCTTTGTAGTGAAGTATTGAAGCCCGTGCTGACATCAGAGTGATTCCCCCTTCATTCGCTCTTCTTGCAGTCTTGGTAAGATTTTCAGTCCTGTGTTTGTGCAGTGCCTAACACAGCAGGACCCTGGATGAAGGCTAGGAATCCTCTGTGTCCAATAAAAATAATAAATAAAATTTTCATTTTCTATCAGGAACAAGAAAGCACCGAACTTGTATCCTCTTTAACACACAACATATGTGAAAATCAGTTACAGAAGCAGAAAAAGCTTTCCTCTTTTTTTTCTGTGGGCCTTCCTAGGCACAGTTGCTGCCTACCCCTCTTCTCCCAGCAGGCAGGGAAACCTCAAAGAAACAGGTGTTTCTCGTGACAGAGACAAGTCCCCGTGTTTTAAGCTCACTACACGCCGCTGATCTTCAGCGGGGTCTCCACTCAGCTGTGCAAACAGGGATTGATTTGAGGATTAATTCCAAATTCACATGAAGTCTTATGGCTCTATGTTAAAAAGAAAGACAAATCAGGAAAAAAAAAAAAAAAGCAGGGTTTATGTTCAGTTTGGACAGCCTGCAAGCTTCCCCACAATCTAGGGATGGACCAACTTCAAAATTATACTTCCCTAGCATCTTTTATTTGCAGATTTCATGTCTCTTTGCTAAAGGGAGGACGACAAAATATTGCAGCATCCATGGGCTAGAGATGGAAGAAAGACACTCAGCTAGCTTAAAGGATTTCCTAAGGTCATGGAGACAACACTGGACATAGCCAGGATCTGAACTGACTTCCAGCTTTAGCAGATCTGTTTAGGAGCGAAGCCATCTGTCCCCCAGAACCCATGAAAACAGAGTTGTCAAGACCCTTGTTAGAGAGGCTATTTCATATTTCCTGGTGTCTGTCTGTCTATCCAGCCCCACAAGGGGAGCTGGAAAGGCAAAGCACAGGCAGAACTGCAAAAAAACAAACACAGAGGAGGATTCAAAACTGTTCCCAGAGGTGAGTTCCCCACTTCCTCTCAAAGATCAGGGCTGTAGCATTTTAAGCCCAAACCAGGCAGAATAAGCTGTTGTTTGGGTTGTGCCTTGCAGGCAGAGGAGACTTGTAGCTTCACTCAGTCCCTGGGGCTGCCAGGCAGGTTTATCCCCATCAGCAGCTTCCCAAAGGGGGAAAAATAGTGGGTGAGTTTTTTCACGTTCAGCTCCAGCCAGCAAAGAGCTTGAATTAAGCCATGAAGGGCTGTGCCCCCCCACACAACCTTTTCCTTTGGCGTTTTCTCGTTGCAGGACAGCAAGGGCTGTGAGCAGCACTTCAGGGAGTAAGTGGCTGGAAGGCTAACGGTGCGACCCGCTGATATCTCCATTTCTGCTACAAACAATTAAGCAATAAACGATTCTAGTGGATGCGTGGAGGCACACAGATCATTATGCAAATCAGGTCACTTCGCTACCAGTGGGCTCCCGTGCTGCCTGAAATAGTAGCGGTAGGATATTAATGCAAATGTCACCTTTCTCCTCCGTTACTTCTTGCCTCCCATCTCACCCGTCCTGAGGCTCCCCAGAGGTCAGAGCCATGACTTCTTACAGACCTGGGAGCACAAACAGATTTTAGCAAAGCTCCAGTTGCCTTCCATGGACATGCTAACACATCCAGTGCTGGTGACTTGGTGGCCTGACATGCTGGCTGTGGTGGCAAAGCCAAGCTCTTGGCTTCTTTGCCAAGAAGTGTGCATGGGGGCAAGCTGTGAACTGGTACACTGACATGATACAGACTAGAAAATATATATCTTGCTTTTTGTGAGCTGGAGGACAGAGCTACTTGGAAGAAATGAGATGAGGGCTCTGGTAGAAATCTGGGGCTTTAAAAATGATTTACTTTTACCATTAAAAAGGCAGAAGGAAAGGGTGATACTGAAAATATTGAAGTACTTTATTTTCCAAATCATTTTGTCCTTCCTTCTCTCTTCAAAAGGGGCTCTTTTGCCCCATGTCTCTAAAAGCAGAGAGAGACAAGAAGCAGAAGCTGCCTGCCCACATCTCTGTCACCGATTGTCCTTAGCAGACAAAAGCCATTGTTTGCTGCCACTGGTGATCGCTCCAGCAGCAGCAGCAGCACCCCAGAGCCAGCCCGGAGCTCAGAGCCTTTTTTGTACACACAGCATGGCACAAACAATCGCATGGTCACTTCCTGTAGATGAGCACAATATGAAGAGGGAAATGCTCTTTCTGGCTGCAGCCACCCTAGAGATAGAGGGCAGAGAGGGAGCAACCACTACCCATTGCAGTGTCATGTAGCCCCAAGCAAGCACACTGCAATAGCTCAGGTGAAAAAGGACACAGCTCCTGTGACTGCACAGTGGTCAACCTGACCCTAAATCTTCAGATAAAACCTCTGAGTCCAACGCACAGTTCAGTAGGGTCTACTGCTAAGTTCCTGTCCCTGGTGCAAAACTGAACAGAGCTGAACCTGTCCAGATTTTGCGAAAGTAAAGCAACTGTTCTTGACCCGTGGTGCCAAGACCAGAGCTCTGGGCACCAGGCTAGTAGGAGAAATTAATGCAAATAAAAACACCTATAAAGATGTGCCACATGCCAAGGGACACTGCTAAGAAAGTGATTTGTGTCATCTGATGGTTCTTTGGACACCCACAGCACAACTCCAAGATGCACAAAGAAAAAGAAACCTGATCAATCTGTGCAGATTTGTTTTAATTTGTCTTGGAGTTTTGGGGATTTAGTCAAATGCAGGGCTCAGGAGACAGTGAGGCATGTAGTCTGAAACACAGCCAGGGGGGCTGTGTGTCTCTGCAAACCAAAAGTCCTGCTGTTCAACATCTCTGGGTATAAGTGATGTTCACAGCCATAAATAAATCTTCTGCTTTAGCCTCCAATCATACTTTCCTTTGCACCAGGGCAAATCCAGAACCACCAAACCCACTCACAATTACAGTCAGAATAAAATAGAGAGAAAGGGGCACGTTTTTGTTTTCCTTCTGTACTTAGCAAGGGAGAATTCAATATTTTCTTCCTATGCAGAAAGTACAGAGAAAGGGATCTTTATCTATAGATTGCAAGTTGCATTGATTCTTGCTTGTCCCTTTGGGACTTGCAGTGCAGTGACTTTTTAAGATGTCAGGAGTGTGGTGTATTTGGGCAGTTCCCTTCATCACCTGGCCATGATGCAGAGCTGCTGAGTGGCCATCACTGCCCAAAATCTTCAGCTTGCTTAGATTGCTCCAGGATTTTGACAGAGGAGAGAAACTCAAGAGGAAAACATGCAGGTATCAGAGGTCAAGCAGCAATAAAGTCATTTCAGAATTTCCTTTGCCTTCTCTTACTAATTTGCTTCACCCCCAGAAAGAGGGAGTACAGTCCTCAGGCTCTGTACACTCTGCAATGTGAAACCACAATGGATTCCTTCCGAGGGCTGTGTTTCAACATCGTTTGTGCTGGGAAGTGCCTCCCGGGCCCCTTGCTTCTCAGTCCCACCACATTTTCTGGTTCCACCTGCTGGGCGTGCAATGGGCACAGCCCCCCTGGGGCCACATCCCCATGCCCGTGGTGGCAGGGGGCTAGTGCAGGCATTGTCCCCTTCCATGTGTGTCAGCAGCTGCATTCCTGTGCAGCTCTCCATCCTTCTGGGCCGTGGCTAATCATCGCCACTTCATTAGTGGCAGCCGGGGCTTCACTCCACGGGGAGGTGTGAGCTGCACGTCCTTCGGAGACTGCGAGCTTCGCGCCTCCACATGCTTCTTGTCTCTTGCCAGCCACAGTAAAACAAGGGGCTTGAAGTTGCTCCAAGGTTTGGATTCCTAGCACTGCAGCCTGCTGTGCTCATGGCCATCTGCCGAAACGTAAGGAGCTGACTGGGGACACGGTGCTGCGTGCCCCAGCCACCCGGAGAAGCCGGGAATTCCTCAAGATCCAGCTCATACCAGGGCACGTGTCAGCCAAATGCCTGTTGTTATTTCATGTGGACTGTGATGGAGCCCAAGGCAAGGAGGGTACCTCTGATCACAGAGGAATGCAGGCTGGGACTGTGGAAAAAAAATATAATAAAAAATTATACAGCGTGTGCAAAATGCATTAATATTATACATATATAAACATTATACATGTGCATTTTATGAATATTTATTTTTATTCATTCATTTATTTTAATTCCTTAATTCTCCAGAAGAGCCAGCTTATGTCCTAGAAGAAGTGAGCGTTCAGCACAGGCAGGAAATCAAACTGATTTTGAGGCACCACAAGTTGGCCACGTAACAGAGGCTTCCCAGGAACTAATAAAAACCCCCACTGTGCTGATAGGCTAAAAAGCTTTTGATGGAGGAAAATTGGAGCAAATAATGCAGTGTGAAGCTTGTTACTATCTTAGTCATTATGAGTTTATTTTACTTCCAGCTCAACAAGAGCAGCTCCCTGGTTTTACTAAAACTTCTCCCAGGGGTTATGGCGCTGGTGAGACCATGCCTCAGACACCCTACACCACCTGTGACCAGCCCCAGGTCAGCCACCATCCTGCCTCACTATCCCCAGGTGCCGTGCAGCTGGACCACCGGCTGACTGCAGTGTAGAGGCATGGCTTTTCAACAGCATATCCCCATGCAGATGACTCAACATTTTATTTTCTATTCAGTTTTCAAACGACCAAGCAGGTCTGAGATGAACCCTGCTGGCAAGGGCCTTCCCCCATCACAGGTTTGGAGTGGCTTGAAGGTGCAGTCCCAACACCAGCTGTTTCCTAGTCCTCTGAGGCATCAACAGGTTTTGGTGGGAAAGAAGATATTTTTGTTAGCTGTTCAGTTGCTGGGTTCTCTAACACTTCATTCAGCTCTTGTTAGCATTTGCCATCTGGATCTGGTGCCTCACAGTACTTAATTTATTAATTTGTTTCAGCACCTCTTCTTTCAACACCTCTGGTTCTCGCCGTGCCTTATTTTTATTACCTGAATGTGGTAAGTACCTCCAGAACCCTCTGTGGAAAAGGCTTGGGTTTAAAGGGATCAAACAGATATTCTGCCATAAGATTACCACTCCGTTTAATTGCTCTACTTCCTAGTGACCCAGTGGACAAATTTATTTTCACATGTATTTCAAGGAATAGGTGCATTTGTACTTTACTATGACCTACATATTTGCTCTTCCAATTAGCCTTCCTAATTTACTTCGTATATTTTAATGATTCAAGATCACTTTTTTAACAAAATTAAGAATAGATAGTTTCTACCCTAAAAATATGACATATGCATCAACCTCACTCCAAAAGGAAAAGCAGAAATGTGGGCAGAGATCAGGCTCCCAAGATTTGATGGATGACATATAAATCATCTCAAGAGAGAAAGATAGAAAAAAAAGGTTTCCATAGTCTTTTTCTTTCCAAGCTGTGGGAACTTGATGATAAAATAAAAGCTGCCTTAACCACCATACTCTTTGTACCTCCCCAAGCAATAAATCTTCCTCACCTAGTGACTCTTGAGGCCATCCACTCATCCCCTGCATCCCCCATACTCCTGAAACTACTGGTACCCAAGGCCTGGGCACTCTGTGCCAGCTGGGTGTTGATGCTAATGTTCATTTCTGGCAAATTACTACATGCATATGTGTATATATATACATATAAATACATATATATACATATACATATACATATATATGTATGTTAAACCCAATCATCATAAAACTGGGTGATTATTCCTGTGGAGTCACTTTCCAAGAACCCGGGGTCAAAACAAAACCAGCTGTCAACCCTCAGTGTATTCCAAATTAATAACACGACAAGAGAAGGGCCTCTAAAGGTTTTTTAATGTGTTTATATCCAGACTTGATAAACATAGTCAAGAGAGAGAAGATGGAAGAGGCAGGAAGCTTAGCAGGGTTACTTTTCCGTGAAAAACAACTTGTGAAAACATCTGCACAGCCCGCAACTTCCCAGATGTTCTCTTTAACAGAGCACTTAACTTGTTTATATTTTGCCTAACACTGGAATCGGGGCAGATTATTTTTGTTGCGGGGTCTTTGCAGAGTTTTGTAGGTGGTCTTGTAAAAGAAAGCAGATATTTAACCCCACCACCGCCTCCTTCTCCTTTGCCCTCGTTGTTTACACAGTGAAGCTTGGTACCAGTTACCTCCGATAGCGCGTGCACGGGGGGCCCGTGGGCCACACTCCCTTATCACTCCACATTTCCACCACCACAACTCCCTTGGCTCTGCTGCACGGGCTGGAGGCTTGCTGCCAGACCATCCCCATAAAGCCAGGGACAACCAGGATGTAAAATCTCTCCTCATGCTCCTGTGGCTTGTGGCACGGTGCAGCTCCATGGGCTTTCAGATGGGGCTGTGCTCCCGCTTCCCCAGCTGAGCATGCTTGGGCTTGGTTAAGTCATGAATTGACTTCATTTTGGATGGAAGATTCCTGAAGGAAAACCAAGGGGCTGAAGGAGATTATACAAGCTGTTTTTTATGCTTAACTTCTAGTTCTGACTGGAGCTGATGCTCCTTGCATCCTGCCCTGAAGGGCTATTTCCACAGCAGCAATACATTCATGAGAAGCTGTTACAGCATGGCCCAAAGCAATGGGCAAAGAGAGGTTGGAGATGTTTCCTGGGGAAAATTTGCACAGCTGTAGCTGGGAGCTAGGTACATTGCCCCCAGAAAGGTCAAACAGGATTTACCATAGGTGTCTTACTGGCATTAGTGCCTTAGAAAATCTTTTTGAACATGCCTCTGTGATTGACAGACACAGCTAGGTCACAGAGCCTGAGGACTTGGGAAGTCCTGTATTACTTTAATCCATTTCTTTTTATTTATTTATCTTTAATTCAAAATGAATTCACTCTTACTGCACTCGGCAGATTTAAATGAAAGACGCTGCAGAAATACTCTATGCTTTTCAGTAAGGTTATTTGCAAGCGGGGCTGACAACATCCCATCCCTCTGACAAAGCACAGACAGTTATAAAAAGCAGCAGTTTCCCCAGAGCCCCTCTGGAGTTAAATGTCTGAATGAATGCTGGGGTACAAGCTGACAATAGGGTACATGGCTATGATAAAGATTAACATACTGTCTAATGTAGTCTTTAGTTGCACTTTAAACTAAAATTTTACATTGAAAAATGTGAAGACAGCTTTTTATACTGGTGTGCACACTGTTAGTGAAGTCTATTCCCTTTCTGGGTTGGCTTTTCAGACCAGTTTTCTTTGATTTGTTGGTCGTTGGTTTGTTCTTCCCTTTTATAGGCACTCCATTTGGTTTCCCCATGTGTGGGAAAAACATTGACTTTCTGCGCAAGAAGCCGATCTGCAGGGACTGGTGACTAAGGCGCCATATGGTGCCGGCGAAACATCTGCGAATCTCTTACGCTGCAGTTCTGCTCTGCGGGCCCAGGATGCCTCTCACACACGTGCTGAAGAGAAATGAATACGACACAAGCCTTTTGCAGTAACCTTGACGGATGAATGAAAATGAATTTGCTAGGGACTGTAAAAAAATCAAAATGCTACATTGTGCTGAAACAATTTCCCTAATGGAACGGCATTGCCCCTATTACACTTCATTTCCTGTCAAATTGCAGTATCTATTTTCTATTGCCGTCGTGTAGCTCTGAAAATAAATCTGGTGGTGAACGCTGATGTCTCATCTTACAACTTGTAGAAAGGTTAATTAAACGGTACATGGTGTTGGCACTTGCTCACTGCTGCTTGAACCCAGGGATGACAGATTACCGTAGGCGTGCTAGCAGCTTCCTCCTTCACCCTCGCGCAGCCCACACACTGCATAGCAGCGCTGGGGGATGGATCCTGAGTATCTTCTTACTCAGCAATAACATTATTCACATGCACCCAAACTTTCTGGGAAAAAGCGTTCAAGTGTGAGTGTGTGTTTCAACTGATGTGACATTTTTGTGGCCTTGCAGAAAAAAAGTAGTTTCTGACTTATCATGAGGCTCATATTAGCCTGCTGATGTGTGACCTTCTTCTGGACTTGTCAAAAAGACCCCTTATTTGTGACAGTCCCGGTGGTCTGTGGCAGTAGTGGTGGGGATGGCCAATCTCCTCTTGATTTTGCAGTGATCCTGCCCATGTAGCAGGGCACAGGCTTTCCTAGAAGGACTCTGCAGTGATTCTTCACTTTCCTCAAAAATCAAGATGCTGTGAACTAGGAACTCCATTTATGAACTGACAAAGGAAGGAATATTCCCTTCCCTGTTGCTGGACTATGAAGAGGCTGGTGACCAACAGCTGAATGCTGTACTAGAAATGTGCAATGCAAAACAAGGCAGCTTCAGAAAGAAAATCTGATAGAAAATGTATTTATTTTTTAGCCAAAAGGTGAGTATAACCACAATCTTTTGCAATTAGGACGGCAGAAAAAGTCATTGCCACTACTTAGGACCGTAGTGGAGTGCCTGGAGGCCTTGCTGAGCCTCCTGTGCTTGTGGCTTCCTCAAGCCTTCTTTATTGCAGTGCTCAGCCCTGTTACACAGGGAATTGCTATGGAAATGTCTTGGGATTGTTCAGGAGATTTCCTCCCACGGGGAGGAGGCTGAGCCTCGTGTCAGGGATGCTGACAGCCCAGGGTGCAGCTGTGCCAGTGCCCCGCTCGCCTTTTCTGGAGGGGGGATGTACAGCGTGTTTACCTTGAGTTAATCATGAGCACATTTAGAGAAGGTTTCCATCACGGAAGACTAAGGAGACTGATAAAACCAAGGTCTGGTTCCTCCTGGACTGTAACACAAATGTTTCCTTTGGCTCTCTGTTTTATTGGCTCCATTCACGGTGGTCTCTAAGGAGCCCATCAGAGGCCTCTGTGCTCATTGCATTTAGAGTGAGCATGGTTTCTACAGACAATTGCCTGCAGCTTGCAAAAGCAGATTTGCCAAACCACACATAATAAATCAAAACACAATTTCCAAGCGCTAGAATGGGCAAAAGCTACATTTTATTACAATGCACTCCTTCCAGGAGAAATTCTTGGCCTTGCTTTTTCAGGAACACTTAACGAGAGGGAGGAAAGCAGGTGGGCAGTACAGAAACTAGATGGCACAGTGAGGTGGCTTGCTGACTTTCTCTGGATATTCTCAAAGCAAACATTTTACAGCTGTCAGAATTACAGCCCTGAGGAGCTGCCCCTTGTTCCCACGCACTAGGAACTCCCACAAGCAACCAAGTGAGTGCAATTGCTATTCTCCATCACCCTTCAGAAGTAAACTTCCTTCAGAAACAATGGTCTTTCTAGACGCAAACAACCCACCAAAAGAGCTGGAGATAAGGATGTACAATGTTTTCGTAAGGCTATGATAAAGTTTTTCTACCTCCTAGATAATCTCTGTTTCATCGGCTCTCTCCGTTCTCTTTTTCATCTGACATCTGAAAACAACTCAAGTTTCTCTCTCTAGCTTGTTTCCATCAGAGGTGGCAACAAGACACTAACTGCTAACTTCTGCCTGTCACCACCCATGGCTCCTTTGTAGGGTTGGTATTTCCAATAGGTGATGCAAGGGTATGACATTCTGCAGCATTTATTTTTAACTACTATCTTGTATGGGATCTTTCTGACAGTCCTACAGCCATTTATGTATTTATTTTATTTTATTTTATTTTATTTTATTTTATTTTATTTTATTTTATTTTATTTTATTTTATTTTATTTTATTTTATTTTATTTTATTTTTATTTTATTTTATTTTATTTTATTTGTGTCTCACAGTTATCCTTCACCAGTGAGCAGGGCTTTTAGAAGTCCAGGTGGCACCTCCAGTTACGAGCCATAAAGTACATCCCTGGCATCTGATTTGTAGAAGAATGCATGTGAACCAGGAGGCGCACTGAACTGTTTCTTAAAGTGGGCCTATCTGGTTCCCATCTTTCATTAAATAAACAGTAATGGGCTGAGAAAGGCTGCCCTCTCCCCCACCTAGGGGCAATGCTTGCAATGCAGACCTGCGTTTTTTTTGTCCAAGGATCCTTAGTTAAACCCATGTCACCTCTGCCTATCGCAGGCATCTCTTTGACTGGGATCCCTGGGAACTGTGATCATCTGAATTTTGCATCTTGCTTTGCCCAGTCCCAAACACTGCTGCGATATCACCCCTCTTTCATATGAGAGGCCCACACACAAATATCAAAGTGAATTACTTGGGTGGGGGAGGAATATTTCTCCCTAATTTTCCAAAGTGGTTTTCAGGGGTTCTCACAGACACATTACCCTCACTGTGGGAATGAAGTGTACAGTGAACTCCCTTAACATTAGAGATTTAACTTCTTTAGCTGAAGCTCAATTAATTATTGTGGAATCTGTGCAAATTACATATCAAATACCTTGCTCATACTCGTTAATTCTCTGTACTTGCTAAGGCATTCGTTATTCCTGCAGATGATGAATGTCCTGCCAGGGTTATGCTAATACACTTAGCATCTGCGAATGGGTCCATAAAAAGGGGCAGGTTCCCATTCAGCAAGGTGGGAGACAGAAGGATGCTTTCCGAGTCATAGTGCCTGCATCCTTCCCTGTAGCACACCTTCAGGCATATTCCTCCCATGCTATTCTCCAGGGCTTTGGTGTGACTAATTGCAAATGGCAGGGGAGATGGGTTTTCTGCTGTCTCTTCTCTGCAATACCTTCTGTAAGTGGGAGTGTTGGAGCATTTCCCTCTAAAAGTGCCTGCTTTTGTTCAAAATTTACCACCAAGTCCGGAAAAAGCAAGTTTTCACACAGCAGTGAGAGGCACCAAAGTTAACTTGGGTTATGATCTCTGTCTCAGAGGAGAGCCAGCATGCAAGAGAAAGCACAGAGGCAGCTGCAGCAGTGCTGGTGGGAGCTGGGTGAGCCCAGGCAGTGGGTGAGCCACCGCTCCCCTGCCCTTCCCTCTCCTTCCACCCCAGGGGCAGAAAGGGGGTTTCCAGATGAGAGCCCTTCAAACAGCCCCACTGGGAAATCTGTTTCTCTCCCAGCAAATTTCAAGGCTTATTGTGCTTTCTTTCCCTTCCTCTCCCTCTCTGTGCCTTTTCCCCACCACCAGAGTATCCAACATCTTCCACATAAAGTAATTAACAATAATGAGGTCCCTGGTGGACTTCATAGGCTGACTGCAATTTCTTCCTTTCCCAAGCCAAATTCTGCCCGGGACAGGGTGAGCTGTCTGTCTGTAGGAACAGCCAGACCTGGTGATGCTGCCCCATCTTCCAGTCCCCGCCTGGTACTCTTGAGACCTGGGACTGGGGGAGAAGTTCATCTGTCATCCTGTAATAGTTTCTTTTAATTAACAGCCAGCTGGGCAGAAAATGGGTTGGCCAGGCAGAGGAAGGCAGGGCACCACCATCGTCTCGTGTTCGTGCACCCTGCAGCACCGAGCGGCCCTGCGGCCAGCCCCCTCCCCGTGGCTAATTGCTAGCATCTGTGGGGACGAGTGCCTCGCCCGCCTGCGAAACCCAGGGCGGGGATGTCTCCGCTTTAGGCTTTCAATAAGAAACCACTCGTTCTGGATCAGATTATGCACTTCCTCAAGCAGTAAGAACATACAGATGTCGCAGGGCCAGACAGCCCTGCCGCTCGCCAGGGCTGGAGGAAATTACCTGCTTCTCTCAGCTATTTATTGAAGGGGATGGGGCACAGTGTTTCCACTCCCTCCTTGTGTTCATGTGTACAGAATTTGCGGATATAAGAAGCTTTGGCCACTTGCACCAGGTTTCTGCTCTAAAACACAGACATTTTCCAAGCTGAAAGCAGGTGTGACCCCCTTAGCTATTAAACCAGAAGCTCTCACTGCTGTGTTTTTCAGCATCCTTACGGCACTCACATCTGGAGGTGGCAATGAACCTTACCACACCAGGTTATTCTGTGGCACTTCACCTGCACCTCCTGAAGCACTTCCTTCATCCTTGCTCTAAGGTCAAGAGGGAAATCCAGCTTAGATTTCCCCTCCCTTCGTCTCTATCACACTGGAATATCCTCTGTTGCCCTGCCAGTTATCACTTTCCTTGCTCCAGAAGCCTGCAGAGCTGTGCAGGGAGGGCTGGAGGTGCTGCAAGGCAGCGTGTGGCACACCGATGGGCACAGACCAGACATCCCAGAGGACAGCACCATTTGCAGAGCATTGCATTTCCCTTTGTTCCAGGAAGGAATGAAAGGGAGAAAAAAAAAAAAAAAAGGGAAAAAAAAAGAAAGAAAAAAAAAAAAAAAAAAAGAAAGAAGCAACCCACAGTTCTTCTGACTGACACACACGCACACACACAAAAAAAAAAAAAAAAAAAGATTTTAGTTTGATTGAAACATTTTGTATCATTTTGGGCTTTTCAGTTAATAGCATGTTTCAGTCGAGATAATCACCCTTAAAAAGCAGTCACATTAAAAGGCTGTTCCTGAGAAATCAAAACACTTAACGCTGTGACAATATTGAAACATCCCACTTCCCTGCTTTCAATCTTCCTCACTGTTCCTGTTTTTCACAAAACACAGAGAATTTTGCTCCAAAGGGAGCCCTGCTCCAAAAGGCCCAGCCACAGTCATCACAGCTTGATTTGACCACATGCTGACAAAACAAAGGGACAGATTTAAAGTCTCATGTGATGTGATGGCCTGGATAGCTGGGCCAGCTTCAAAATCTGCTCCATCCCCACTCCTTCCATCTATCAGAGCCTTTCTATCTTGTTGGTTGCTGTTGTCTGTATCTGTGCTTCTACCCATAGCTTTATCCTCTGAAATTTATGGCTTGCCAGACAGTCCTCAGCCTTTCATCAGAAGGCAAAAACTAGCGCTAATTATGTCATCTTACTACCTTTGGAAATTTCTCAGCCTGAGCTTTACATAATTGTGCAAGCTAAATTCAGGATCATAATGAGAGATTAGGAGCTGGTTTGGGATGCCAGGCCATTGCTGCTGGGTGTAAAGGGGCTCTCCTCCTCTGCGTGCTGCTCAACATCCATATCCGCTACAAAGCGGAGAGTTGGAAGTGGCTTCTTTGGTCGTCTTTGATGATGGGAGCCAGAGAAATATAGGTGTATGTGTGAGCATGGCAAGGGCATGAAAAAAAGTGGAAAATGTTCTGACAAATACCTAGGGCAGAAACCTAAGCCACGCATATAACTAACTCTCCCCCCTCCTAAGGAGGTTGTGGCACTGGATGAGAGGGATGTGGGTAAGATGGTGGAGCCCACTGGATCCTTTGTAAAGCTCCCTGCAAATATTGTTGTATCAAACCCCCGAAGTCTGGATTCCCTTCAGGTGGCTGAGTGCATGCTGTTTGTGCCAGATTCCCTCGACTCCGAGGTGCTGGAGAACAACAGGACCGTCAGTGGGTCTTTACATGCCTTCTGTGCAAAGGGCTGTGGGGCTCTGGGCCTCCGTCCAGGAGGATATTCTGGACTACCCCAAGCACAGAAATATTGCAATGCTGCAAAAACTGTGGGAAAGAGAGTCTTGTCAGACTTTAATCTTCCCGCAACATGTGGCTGATGTGTTCGCTGCTGCTCAGGCCTTTCCCTCTGAAAGGATAACTTTATCACAGAGGTCTTTTCCTCATTAAATAATAAAAAAAAAAAAAAAAAATCAAACCAAACTGACCAAGACCATAGTTTATTTTGTTTCATGCTATGGGTTTATTTTAAATGTATTAGATTTCCTTTAAAAAAAATGCAATAACTGATAACGAGTGCATATGGATCTTTTCAGTTTAATGCTTTGTTTACACTGAACACTGGTTTGCCTGCGAAGTGTGTGTTTTAAATTACTCTGCTTTATTTTAAACCAAATATTAACTTCTTTGTGTGTGTGAGAGAGAGAAGGGAGAGGATAGGGAGCCAGCTGACAGGGACCACGTTTTATGCTGTGCTGCTGCAGGGTATTTTGTCCCCTCTGGCTGCCCTTTGGACGAGGTCCTGGATGCAGAGCCATGTTGCAGGAAGCCTGTGCCACAAAACACAAAAAAAGGGGGGCAGAGAAGTGACACCAGGGGGGCAGAGGGAGCAGGGGCAGTGCTCCAGGCTCAGCACAGGAAGGCAGAGGTTGTTGGGCCCTCTTGGCCTGGGAGGCAAGGCCAAATTTCTCCTGCAGGTATAGAAACATGAGGGCCCAGCTGGGGCCTCTGAGGAGTTGGCTCCTGTCGCACTGAGGAGCTGTTCCTGGGTTTCCCCTTAAGCCCGTGACAGTAATACAAAGCCTCAAAATGGCTTTCCAGCTTGCCTTCAAAGTTTTTGGCTCAAGCTGATTCGACTTCAAAGGCAGGCAAATCCACAAAATTTCTAAATCTCCTCAGCCTATTTCTAAACACAGACCCGACATGTTACAGAGGGCTTCCTGCCTGCTAGACACATACCCAGAGCACGAAGCGAGCACTAATATCACAAACCGAATCCCTTGGAATAGCTCCAGACTGCCTAGAAAACATGACCCAGACTTGAATTAAATCCCTTAAAACCAGCAATAACACTTCTCACAAGCACAAATCATGTGATTTTTAGTGACTTCCAAAGCAAGTCTCAGCTCCAGGCTTGAGCTGCTCTTACACATTGTTCCCAGCCTGCAGCCTAAACTTCTCTGGATGTCACGGACTGAGTTCATCTCTGAGAAAATGTTCTTCCACTGCTTGGCTGCAGATTCAGACGTATAAAATGTAAATCACCTAACTGTGGAAACTGTCATGGAGATAAGTGATTTCTGAAGAGATGGATAGGAGCTGGATAGAGCCCGTGTGTGCAGGTTTGGGCAAACCTTGATATAAAACACCTCCCTTTTTTTCCTAACAGTCACTATCCTCAGCCTTAGTCCCGTTCTTCTTTTTGTCATGCCCATGCCCATGGAACTCAGTGTCACTGTACTCTTCATTAATGTCATAACATCCAGCCCCGACGGCGGGCCCATTGTGCCGCACGCGGCACAAAAAGGTTGCCTCTTCCCTGGGGAGCCTGGTTATTCAAACATGAGACAAGAGGCAGCAGACGGCCAGAGACAGGTGGACACGAGCAAACACTGCCTCGTGCTCTCGCCACACCAGACCCGCCGTCTTCCAGCCTGCAGTCAGGCAGGTCCCACAGTGTTCACTGTCCCAAGCCACCCTGCCAGGAGGGATGGGTGTCTGCAGGAGCTGAGCTCTGCTGGGTCACCTGCCAAAACGGCAGTGATACTTCGTAGGGAAACAGGGAAAAATGGGCTGCAAGGTCTGGGCAGAGGAGAGGCTTCATTTGTAAGGGAGGGTGACTACAGGTGCAGAGGAGCCACACGCTTGTGACTTAAGAACCAGTATCCATTATTATTTATGATTAAACATCCATCTGTCAAATTAAAATGCCTTCTTTTGAAGTTGCACATCGCAGAAGAATAAGAGCAAAGCCACAGACATCCCTGTACAATGTTTTTTTTGTCCATCACTCTCTGAAGCCTATTGAAGCAGAAAACACATTTGAATTACAAAGGACGCAGTGTCTTTGTTTCTCCTCAGACCTGAACAACCTTCTTTTATAATGATGGTCAAGTAAAAACCCCGGTCCAAATTAATCTGTGCTGCGACTCCTGTTACTTCAGAGGAGCTGCAGCCAGAATAAAGGCACCCCACTAATCTCTTCCTTGTGCACTCAGCCTGTTGCAAGTCGGCTAACTACAGAGGACACCCTGGCAAAGAGCCTCCAGGGACCCGTTTCTTCTGGTCCTCCTTGCAGTGTAAGTGGGGACAGGCATGAATCAGCTGCATTAAATTAGCAGAAAACTCAAGTTGAGAGGAGCAAAATCACGCAGTTTCTGTACATTGAACCCACCTCCAGGATATTGATCTGGCCATCAGGGCATGCTTATGTGCTGTCCTAGTACTCAAAAATCAAATAAATGTGACAGCTCCAGCCCACCCATCTCTTAAAGGAAAAGTTTTCAATGGATCAGATGTTTTCCAAACCTCTGCGTGACCCCTCCAAAGGCCTAGGTCCATCCACATTAGTGATTTTGTAACACTGCTTTGGTTTTCTCACTTTTGCATTCATTCTCTAAGGCCAAGTAGCCTTGATAAAGTTACTCTGCACTGCTCTTGTTCTGACGACTGGGATCTTGCTGCTTTTCCATTAAGAAGCACTCTTCCCTCCCCTGCCGCCTGCTGCACAGAGCTCCGTGAAAAGGCCTCCCTGCATGGGGAGCACAAAGGTACAAGCATCTGCATTGATGCCACCGAGCGAGCGAGCAATTAAAGTGCTCCTCGGCAGAAAAGAGCCTCTGCAGACAGTGCCTGACTGCAGACCTGGTTCCTGACAGCAGCAGCTGACGCACAATGCTCCCATTCAGCCTCTGGCAGGTCCTCAGTGCTCACAGGACGTGCCGGCCTTCGGCTTAACTCAGTGTGTAATGGAGAAATCACACGGGGGCTTTGCTCCCTGCACTGCACTGGGAGAGCCTCAGCAGCCTGTTCCATCCTTCACCCCAAGGCTTTAAGGCGGCTCTTTCACTAGCCACGGTCACGCGACACTTTCCATGGAGCCCTGAGCCCTATTTGCATCAGTTTTATCAGATTTCCTTCTTTCCCATTGTGTTCCTGGGTGGCCCCCACTGCTTGCTGAGCAGTGCAGTCCCCTCCCTTCCTGCAGAATTGGTGCCACCAGCCATCAGTGGTACCCAAGCACCAACAGAGCCTCACTGCTAGCAATGTCCCTCTTTGCCCAACTCTCCCTCTCCCTCTCCCTCTTTTCTAGTATGGGACATGGCCTGCAGCTGATGAAATACTGACTGCCCTCATTTCTTCAGTGCCATCACAACCAGAGGGTGTAGGGTTCTGTGGCATCACAGGTGGGAAGGGGCCACAGGAGGTCCCTGCTACAAGACACCTCTCCAAGCAGGGCCAAGGAGACCAAGGTGCTCATGGCTGTGCCTACCTAGGTTTTGGACACCTCTGAGGATGGAGATTGCCCATCCTCCCTGAGTACTTGCTCCCAAGCTTGGTCACATGCATGGTGAAGAATTCTTTCCAAATATCTACTGTCCCATAGAGCAATTTAGGTCATGATGACTAATGTTATGACAGAAAGGGCATCTTTTCCTTGATGTGCATGCATTTTTATTTGCAGCAATATCAGTTTAATGGCTGTGCCTACAGAAGGGAAAGTGTGGCTGTGGAGATGTGGTACAGGGCCACCTGAAAAATGCCAAAAGTGGCAGTGTGGGGGAAAAAGCCATTCTCTAAAAGCTCTTAAAAGTCCCTGTAGCTCAAGATTGGCTCAGTAAATTTGAAACTTCATCAGTGAATGAGGCTTAGTTATGGTTTTAGATAGAAATCAAATAAAACAGCAGAATTCTGGCTGAGGAACACGTTGCAGATTAATAGCTTGTAGAATTTTAAAATAGCTATATCATTTTAATTAGTTTGGGATTTCTTTGGTGGTCCTGCATGGTGAAAGCTGCCAGGAACTGCTGCAAGCAGCAGGACATTTGAATATCTCTTTTGCAGAGGATTACATGGGATCCAGTTGTGCCCAAGAGGTTCCTTCATACCCATCAGCTGAATGAGAGCAAGCAGCTCTCTGCCATCCCACCCATAGCCTCCTCTCCAACAGCACTGCAGGTCTTTTTTTTTTTTTTTTCTTTTTTTTTTCTTTTTTTTTTCTGCTGAGCCTAATTGCCAAGGTGCTGTAGAGTGGCCCAGGTCACCCTGGCTCTCTGCACCGCCCTGCTGCACACTTCATGTGCAAATGTCAGGTTCGAGCAGATCGCAGGCACGGTCCCTGCGTGGGGGGGAAAGCAAGCAAGCAGGGGCAGAGCAGGCAGGGAACAATACGGCTGCATATGGGACGGGTCAGCGGCCTGCCATATGCTGGCTTCCCCAGAGCTCCGCTGCTTAATCCCCACTTTTAATATCGTTATCAGTGCTAGCTGCTCTCCCCCTCTGCAGAAAGGTGGTGGACAAGCTGCCGTTCGATGCCTTCTGATTTTTTTTTAGTCTAAGAGTACTTTCTCTTTGTTGTACTCTTTATTAAGATCAAGGACAGATTAATGGTTAAGCTTAAACAAAGGTTAGTTCCCCGATGGCTCCACAGATGAGTACTCGTCCAGCCTGGAAAAAGCATGAAATTCATCTTTTCTTAGCAAAAGGCTTCGGTCGTGAAGTTTAGTATGGGGCATTCACTCTGCGAAGCAGCGGGGCTATGGGGAATGAGCACAGAAAGGGCTTTGTTCATGCTTCCTTGGCTTGATTTATATGATGAAGGCGTTCTCGCTCTGCATAATATTTCATCTCCGCGCGAGGCTGTGGTACTGATGGAGCATGAAATTCCCCAGGGAGCAAAAATGAGTTCTCCGCTCTGCTCATCCCACATCCTGGTGCCCCCTGTAAGCCGGCTAAGCCCACAGGGGTGCTCACACAGCCTGGCAGGTCCTCACACTTCCTTCAGCGGGACACAGTCCATGCTGTATCTTTCTGATTACAAATGAGCAGTGGGGCTAAACTGCCCCCTCCCCGAGAGCTGGCTGTGTTTGCAGTAGGATTTCAGGGCACCTATGCAAAGAGGGGCACTGAGGGTTCCATCCTGATCCCAAAACCACTGGGACAGTGCTTGCTCAGAGTGGGGGCGACCTTCCACCAGGAGCAAAGCTGCATCTCTTCAGACCTTCAGTTCTGAAGACCATTTGGGGAATATGGCTGAGGTTACCGGTTCATATACCCCCACCAAAGATGCTTATGCTGGTGGGTCTGAAAAACACTTTGTCAGGTTAGATTGCTCCTTGGGGAGGCATAACAAAAAAGGCAGAAAAACTGTCAGCTTTTTCTGGAAGTGAGACTCCAATAGAGAGTGCTTCGGTGGGTTAATTAGTAGGTGATGGCTGGGAATCTGATGAGCTGCTGCTTAAAATTACAGCCTGCCTCTCTGCCTGTGGGACAGCTGAGCAATGCTTTGCACAAACATGAGTGCGTTTGGGTGTCTTAAATTATCAAATGGATTTTATATTAGAGAATGGGGCTCTGCTACAGCCCTGGACACATATTTCAGTTCAGACAGGAGCGAACCACCCATATAACCACAGATCCTCTCAATCTTAGTTACAGCCTGCATACAGATATGGCAGATGTCAAAACCTAAGGCACTCAGACTTGACCAGGCAGAGAGATTTCAACTGCCTTGAACAGGTTTTGAGCTGAAATTTTGCTTTTTGTCCATCTCTAATCCTTAGAAATCCTTAATATATATATTTTTTATTTCTTTTTCTTTTTTTTTTCCTTCCCTGAATGTGATGAATTGATGTCACTGGCTAATGGAGCAGAGAACCTGGAAAGGGGGATCCCCAGCATTACATATGTGGATGCCTAACATCATGCTGTGCCTGATAATGAAATTACATAAGCAAAGCTCAAATGGTTTGTGGTAGCATCAGATGCCCTGGGACAACCTGATTCATCTGATTTTTTTTTTTTCCTATAGATTTTGTTAGACTGAAGCTTTAACAACCAAAATTCTGATTAAAGATCTCTGTCGTTCCCTGTTCCTTTTGCCATCTATATCACAGAATTTGCTGCCCATGTCTGTCAGAAGAAGGTGATCCCCATCAGACAGAACTTGCCCAATAGGTATGAGATGACAGAAAACAGTGAAATATTCATAATGCCTTCATTAGAGTAACCACAAGGTTCTTGTCACATGCCCACAGCTATGATGCACTCAGATTGCTACAACACTGCTGTTTGATATCTTCAGGAATCAGGGACACTGGTACTGGCACAGAGGTGAATTGTCCCTTCCTGGGCAAAATGCTACCAGGAGTGATGGGTGCTGCATGGGGTTGGTGGCTGTTTCTCTGACACTTTCCTTCTGAGGCACAAACCTCATGTGCTTGATTGAAGTCCTGCAACGGAGTCTCATAAATCCCACTCCATCTCCTTCTCAGCTATCCAAGCATGCAAAATCAGTGCCTCTGTGCTCCGGTGGCAAGGTCTGCCAGAGATGCCACGAGGAGAGGAAGATTACTGCTTGTCATGAAAGCACCCATTACACTGTGAGTGCTGGTGGGTGGGCGGATGTTGCTGTAGGAACCCTCCTATCAGTGTCTTAAGCTCCTATGATAAAAATCTCAGGTTTACCCAGGGATTAACACTGGGGGGTTGTTAAGCAGTCAGGGCTGTGTCATACATATTCCGGCGCTTATCTTCTGTATATGAAAGCTGTCATTAAAGGACTATGGAAAGTGAGTATGGCACACAGCAGTCACAGCACTGGCCTTTAAACATCTGACTGAAAGCTTACATGCCTGCTTATTCAGATCCTTATTTATTTATTATAAAAAAAAAAAAAAAAAAAGAGAGAGAGAGAGATCCAGGTGGGTAAATGACTGAAGAATAATATGGAGAGATAATAGAGAGAATAATATCTATGGAGAGAAGGGTTGCTGGGATGTATTGCCCCCCAGCCAGGATTATTCAAGTCCTTCTACAGGGAGGACCAGAAACACTTTTGCCCTTTCTAAAGCTGAAATCTGCAAGCCATCAGTTGCTTTAAAACTTTAAAACCAGTTGTTTCCATGCTAGAGGAAGGTCAAGATGCTCTGAGGAATGGCTTGCACCATTTGCACTGTTGCAGCCCCTCCACTTTCCAGTACCCACCGTCTGCTGGCACGTCCAACACAAATTCCCCACCACTGTTACTAGTCCCCACTATCCCCAGTCCCTCTATCCTTGTCATTTGGGCTCTGTTTTGCACAGCAGCCCACTTGCTTGGCACTGCCAGCCTCCCCCAGGGGCTGGTTGCCAGCTCTGCAACCCCTCACCCCATAGGTGTGGGATGGAGTCTGATGGGTCTGAAGGACCCCCTGCAGACCTCCATTCACATCCTGCTGATGGGTTGGCTCCTGGTCACCTTGCCAAGCCCTCTCACTGCTTTTGCCTTCTCCCATCCCTTTTACCTGCCCTCATCTGTCCACCCCTAGGAGTCTGCTGGCAGGAAACCCGAAGTGCCTTTAGTCACCAGTTGGAGAATGCATTGTGGAAACCACCAGAAAAGTATTGGCTACAGTGATGGGTGATCCTCCAGCCAGCCAGAATCTTCCTTAGCCTGGCAAATCACTCTGTCCTTTGCCACCCACAAGTCAGTTCAAGTCCTGCTTTGCTAGGGGTGCCCTGGACTCGATCACAGAGCTTCACCAGGGAAGAAAGCCCCCAGCCCCTGCCCCTGGGGACCAGCCACCTCATCAGCCGCTCGTCAAAGCAATTCCCTCTTCTCACTCAAAGAGGAGATGAAAGGGACTGAGACCACTTAAAAGCTAAACAACCCCATCAGCGTAGCACATGGTAAAACACAAACCTGATGGCTGCTGCTGGGGGAACCAGGGGCCCTGTGCTGTGGGGTGCTGAGTGCCCCTCTCTGTCCCCAACAAGCTCAGCTGGCACACTTGCTGGAAAAACTCATCTGGGAAGTGTCTGGAGAAGTTTCTCAGCTGGTTTTGCTAAATTCTAGCCTCAAACAACGTGAGCTGTAAAGCAAAAAGATGCCTTTAGCCTTGGAAATTGCATCTGTCATGAAATAGCCAGAGGTCTCTTGTTTTATAACCAGCAATCTCATTTTCTTAATAAATGAAGATTGTCAATTATCCCCCTACCCACCCACTTTTTAGTTCCCAGGGGTCAGACTTTGCTTTTGCTAGCACAATTGGCTAGACTAGAGCAAAGCTCCTGCTGTTCCTCTTGACTACAGGAAGAGTTTGGAGTTTGGTCTCCTTTTGCATGTCCACATTTACTGATCTGAGTAATGGCAGGTTCAATTTCCAGGAAAAAAAATAAATCAGTGAATCTGTGCTTTTGCATCCAATGCCCAGGGTCAAGCACTTTACCTCAAGCCTTGCTTGCAAGAGAAGACTGCTGCAGCCTTGTTGGTCCGTGCTGCTCTGTGGGCTGGGAAATGGGTACACATTAGTCTCAGGTCTTCTGGTTCTCCCAGAGGTGTGGTGGCTTTGCCGAGATGCATAGCACGTCACAGAGTCATGCAGGGCTCCTCGAGTGATGAAGTCCTGGTTCCCTGGTGAATTCTGGAGAAATGTTTATAGCTGCATGTGTTAAAGTTAAATGTCTATTAACATTCCCACTAAAATCTCTGCTCTTTTGGGGAAAACCCACTGCATTCAGTCATTTAAATTATTTCTCTGTAGAAAGGTGCGGGGTAGGACAAACATATATGTCTGTAATTACTGACTTCTTTAAAGGAAAATGCTTTTTTTTTCAAAAGAAGCTGGCATATTAAAAGCTCTGAATGATGGTTTTTAATGTTTGCTTTAAGTTCTTTTACAAGTTGCATTTTTTGGAAAGCATTTCCCTGCCTTGAAAACTAATAATTTTCTGTATTTAAAAAAACAACCACAATGAATATTCACAAATGACCAGAAGAGTAAGGCTTTATCTCTCAAGCAGAGCAATAGGTAGCTGCAGAAGTATTGGGAAGAGGAGTGAAATTAAGAGATGTCGTGTTTTTCTTTTCCTCTTGTCAGCTCTGAGTTATTAAAGTTAAAGGACATTCATGCTCTAGTGCTTGTGCCTTTCTTACTGTTAACACTGCATTTTAGTCTTTTGGGCTCCAGTTCCCCCAGCACCAAAGCAGATGCTTAATATAACAGGCCAGTAATTCCCATGACTTTTCATTGAATTGTCCCCAGTTTTTCAGCATCCTTCCTGATTTGTGGACCCCAGGAAGAGACACGGCACTCCTGTGATTTCCCTCTCTCAGTTTTCCTGTCTGTTTCTCAGGGCAGTGTTCACCTCCTCTGAAATCTCTTGATCATCTGCAGGCTTTGACAGGGGCTTTTCTTCCAGCTCATTCACACAAGTATGAAATCAGCCCCCTGCCACTCTTTGCAAGGATGCTTGCCAGAAATGCACTGCTCGATATTGCTGTGCACGCTTACACTTCCCCATCTTCCATTTCATTTCAGGACCTCTCATTTAGTCTGCTTCCAAGTCCATCAGTAACTGTCACACTGATTTTCTTCACTGCTCACATTTCTTAACCAAAATGTTGTACAGCATCAAAGGGGAAGCTATCCTGGTGCCAAAGTACACAGCAGTAAACACTAGTCACACCAGAAATCCCACAGAAAAAAAAAAAAAGAAAAAAAAAAAAAAGAGAGAGAGAGAGAGAGAGAGAGAGAGATTAGTTTAGCAAAACTTCTTTAATTTGTTTTGTAAAAATCATAGGAAATGTTGGCTGGAGGCCAACCTCCTGAAAAAGGGCTTCACCAAGGCCAGGTCAGTTAAGCGTGGCTTTGTCAGCCGCAGCTTGAAGACCTCCAAGGACAGGGATTCAGCAGCTGCTCCAGGGTCCTCTGCTGTTACCTGTCCCAGGAGCAGTCAATGAGCAGTGCTGTCCTGTGAGCTCTGGCCTGCTGCAACTAAGAAACTCAGCATCAGACTTTGAGCACTGTAAGCAGGGCAGAGGGGAAGGTTTTCAGCCATGATGGGACTCAGTGGCCGTAAGAGCTCATCAGAGTGACAGAGCATGGCATTTTGGAGCAACAGCCTTGTTCTCTCTTGAGCCATGGCAAGCAGAGCAAAGGATTTGAAATCACGACTTGCAGCTATGAGTGTGCAGCACCACACTATTCGTACCTGAAGAAGGGGCAGTTGTAGTGGGCTCAGTGTGTTACCTGCCCATTATTCCTTTCCTCCTGGAAACAAATTGGATCTGTATCGCTTTTGTTGACTTTGAAATACTGAGTGGTTTGTGTCCAACGGAGCTGAGCACTTAACGTTAGGGGGTTCCACTTGGCTTGCTGCCCAGCCTGATGAATCCCCAGGGAAGGTCCTTAAAGGCTACCCGAAAGAAAACAACTTTAATGACATAGCAAATAAGTACACCCACACCATGAGGAAATGGCACTGCTCTTGGAGGGGTGACATCCATAAGGAGTTTACCAGCTGGATTATTTCCAGGGGTGACCTCGTCAAGCTTCTACCGATTTCTGGTGGTTTAAAAATGCTTGAAGTGCTGAATGTTTTCTTTTAATTTCTCTCCTCCCATTTCAAGGATGTGGTGACTATGATGTGAAAGGTAAAACAAAGGTAAGCAAGAAAGGAGGAAAGGAAAGGCAGAAAGGAGAAAGAGACTACATAAAAAGCAATAGCAGGAGCTTTTCATGTCAAGATTAACTTCAAAAAAGGCCCAAGCTGCAGGAAAGTGCACAAACTGGCAGCCTGTGCTAGGCACTAAACACCTCACCTTTACAACATGTTGTTACCCAGAGACAAACTTTCCCCAAGTTTTGGAAAGTTAAATGTGGCACTTTTATTTACATTACTTTCATATCTTCAGCTGAGAAATGAAGCAGAAGAACCACAAACACCACAGTAATGTAGAAGCCTAGTTACCTAGATTTTGGATCTGAGTTGTGGGGATTTAGATGCCAGAGTCACTTCTGAAAGTGGGATAAAGGGCCTCAGATAGAGCACTTCTGCACATCTTCCCCTGGAAATGGGGTGCTGGAGGGACACAGCCACCCAGTCACACTGCCTGTTGGAAGCCCAGGCACCCTCACTTTAAAGCACAGATAAAATCTAAATAGCCTCAAAGAGGCATTCTGTACAACCACTTCAGCTGTACACCAATTCCTGCAAACATATAAAAATACCCTGGAGGACATTTTTGCATCATGCTTTGACTTTATTAGATAGCAGCTGCTCCTTTTTATTATTTATAGGGACAAGCTCTATTCTCAAGTATTGTGGGTTGGTTTCACCTCTTTATAGCTCTGCCAAATGCTTCCCATTCCAGGAGCCCGATCTGAGGTATTTATCAGTGTGCCAACACTTCACCTTGCGGGCTGAAAGTTTACATTCCTGGGGGTTGCCCCAGACTGAATTTTTGGTGAAGCAGGTTAGCCATATCTGAGGAGACTGGAGACTAATGGCTGTGTTGACAAAATCAGATGGCATCTTCTTGTAGAAGTCCAAGTGCTCTTGTGGTTTCGAGCAAGGACTTGAAAGCGCTCAAAAAATGAGGAAGCAAAATAGTACTGTCTGCAAAATTTTTGGCTGAAGTGACTTGTTTAACATCTCCAAGGTGCTGAGTGGGAAGGACTCAGTTATCCTGGGCCACACTTAGCCACTCAGCACCACAGCCCAAGATCTCTTCCCTAGATTTCCTCCTGCCTCAGTCTTCGCTTAACACGATAAGCAACATGGGAAAACCAAAAATCAAAAAATAAAAAACAAAAACAAACAACAACAGCGAAACACTGGCAAAGGCTAAAAGAGGTGAGGGTGTCTTCTCTGCATTTTGTTCAGAGGAAAGCCAAGGTAAGTCCTTCCTCTTCCCTAGCCTTCACTCTTGTCCTCACCATTCGCACAGCCATGCCAGGAAATGATCTGGGCTAGAAGTAAGCGTTAGCTCCTGCTGAGATATTTTCTGTCCACCACCTTCTCCAATCTGTTGGCCTGGTGGCCATCCAGCATCGTTCTCCTATAGCTATGGTGCTGGACAGGAGGGAGGGCACAGCCAAGAAAAAGGCTGATGCCACCAGCATGTTCCCCAATCACATGGCCTCATCCAGCCTGTTGTTCCTGCTTTGCTGTGGGAGCACACAGCATGGCCCATGTTGGAGACCCTATAGGAACAGCAGGGGTTATCAGGTATCCAGAAAGCATGCACTCACAGTGAGCAAGCTGTGCAGAAAACAGCAGCAGCCACAGAAGTAAAGCTGTGTTCTTGATGCCGTGGCTGATCTCTGCATAGCTTGAGCCTTCAAGTCCACTCCAAGAATACGGCATTGAAGCATCTTTCATTTTCTGTAAGACAATGGAGCAGGAGTCCTGCAAGCTGTTCTGGTTATTTGCCAGGATGCCTAAATCCTCTGTGTTGAATGAGACCATTTTATAGAAAAAAAAATGAGTTGCATAGTGAAGTACAAAGCAATATTAATTCTAATGTTTCCCTACTTCTGAGTACTTGTCTTTTCAACCTTAACATCATGTACGGGTATAACTATAATCTGTATAGTAATCCTGTGAGGGCCCCACTCTAAGCACCACTTAGACATATTGAGAAAGGCACGTCAAAGAGATTAGAGCGTACACAGAGAACACAGACAGAAAATGTGAAGTGTGGGACTCATGGCAGACCAAAGGGCTCATCTGCTCGCACCTACTCACTGAGGACTAGGATCTCTGTTTCTCTTGAGTTCAGGCTCTCGCTTAGACCTGCCTCATGTCTGGCAATTAATTCAGCTGAAGCCAACAGGGGTGGCACTGGAGAGTGGCTGCAGGCAGAGCCTGGCTTATAGTCAGGACCAGATCGAAATGACACAAGGATTGTTTCATCAGTTTGGAAAAATAACCACTGTTTCAAATCCTTCAGAAAATGAGGCCATCGCTTGGAATTCACCTTAAATTAATAGTCTGGGCTACAGTATTATTTTTAGTGTGTGTTTGAATATTAGGATTTTTGACATTTACTTGGACTTGCAGCCACGTGAAGACCCAGACATACTCTGAGAACTTTGTTGCCTGTATGAGGCACCACTGTGAAACCCTGAGATCTGACACAGTTTCTAGATGATGTGAGACGTTTAGTAGATAATAACCTAAATTTGATGTGAAATCCTTGTAAGTACACTTCATAGATTGGCTATTACCCCCCCCCCCAGGGTCTTGCACAGCCACCACAGTGCCCCTGGGAGTTTTCTCTCAGACTTGACAGAGACCCTGCAGTGCCTGCAGTACCCCAGGGCAGCATTTTTTAACAAAACAGCCCCTGCCAGTGGCTGTCTCTACAATGGGTTTGTTGCTTTTCCCATCGCTGCTTCCTGCAGAGCTTTGAGGAAATCTGAGCATGGTGCCCCTGTTGTTGTTACCGGCTTTTCGAAGCTAAGTGTGCTCGCTCCAGCTTGTTAGCACAAGCTTCTTCCATCCTGGTTTTCTTATAAAAAAAAAAAAAAAAAAAAAAAAAAAAAAAAAAAAAAAAAAAGCACTTACTGGCATGGTTGTTTTGAGAAAGAACATGGAGAACATGAGCGCACTGCAGGCAGATCTGACAAAGCAGGTAGGTGGAGTGAGATGAAAGCCTGCTGGCCACAGTGACCACAGCAGCATCTTACCCTGAAGCACAGAGCAGAGCACACTTTGATTTGGGCCAGAAACAAAGTCAGCAAGTCACCGTTCCAGATCATTGCCCTACTGAGGACAAAGGCCTTGAAGTGAAGAGGTCTTGAAATGAGAGTCTGGGACACCAGGTACTGTACCTGCTATTGTGTTAAGAAAAACAGAGTAGCAGGAGGCCACACCTTCAGCTCAAGCAGCTCAGCTCATCCCTGGGCACCAAAGGAGCACGGGTGTCCTTCCGAGGGTGTGTCTTGCCACAGTCTGAGGTCACTCTGTGAGGGCTCTTTCCATCAGGTGTAGGCAGTGGTGATTCACTCCCACCAGACCTCCTTCCACTCGGCTGCCTTCTTCCCCTGCTCGCAGGCTCTTACAGCCATTACAGAGTGCTGCTGTCTCCCTGGATGTAAGTCAGGAGGTGCCTCAAGTGAACCAACAACCATCTCAGATTGACCAGAGATGGTCCTCTGGGGGCAGTGGTTTTGCAAGTAATGCTATCTGTTAAGCACTCAGCTCCAGCTCAGTAATACATGGTACACACTGACATGCACATGTACAAGAAACAGCTTTATTGATGGAGACAGTGATGTTCAGGACATGCAGCCTTGTTTTCTTCTTATTCCCAGTTGATTTCTGGTTCTTTTTGTTTGTTAGTTTACTTGATTTTTTGTTTTTCACTTATTATTTTTCCTGGGCAGCAGCTAACAATTCATCTGAAGATTATTGGTTATCCCTGCTACTGCATGGCTGTGTCAAAAGGCTGCCCTATGTCTGGTGTGAATTTTGAATTTACAGCCACCCTCATTGGAAAGGAAAATGGTGTTTCACAGCAAAGGGATCTTAAGAATATGAAAACTGATGTGCTTTTTCAGGTTGGACATACCCAGCCCAGCATGCCATTTCTGCAGTCGCAGGTACCTAGAAAAATAAAAGAAGCAAGACAAAGGACAAAGAATCCTCCCCTCAGCCTGAATTTCTGGTTTCAGGCTTGGATCCACAGAACCAAAGAAAGTCTGGGTTGGGTCCCTGCCATGAGGATCATCTGGTCTATTGAGAGGGCCCAGATGAGGTTACCCGGTGCCCCGTCAAATCCAGTCATGAATATTTCCAGCAAAGGAGAGCCCAATTCTTCATGCCACCCCTTCTGGGCAACCTTCCAGCCTGTTGAGGGCTCTCTCCATATGTTGACTCTTTCTTCCGGCCATCTGTGTTGTCCCCTTTAACCACTGCTAATGGGGCAGTCTTTCCCGAATTGATCTGACCTCTGTTTGTGAACCCACTTAAATGTTTGGCTTTTGGCTTCTTCTGGCACTGGAGCACCATTTAAACAAAGTGTTGCACACAAAAAATGCCCAGTCCTTTCATTGGAAGCCCTAATCCCTGTCCTGTGAGAAGCAGTGAATAGTTGGAGAAGAATTCCCACGTGCCAGGCTTTAAAAACAATTCTGATGCCAGCATATAATCCAGTATAAAGATGTATCAATTCACAGCAAATTACAGACCAGAGTTTGAACATCTTCATAACTCAGCCAGCCATCTCTGCGGACATGAGGTCTGAAAGGAGACCTCTGTGTGCTCACTCATGAAGCTCACACTCAATCCATTTGAGATTTCATGTTTGCTGCCAGAGTTCTGGTTTACAAGCAGTTAGAGGAGTGCAAACTAATGCAAAGAAAAGCAAAGAGGATTAGGAGGGATGAGGAAAGGGGGCTATGTATTCCAAACCCAGCATGTCCTTGCATAAGAAACATCCTCAACCCTACAATCTCTTCAATGCACGGAGCAGAGAAAGCTGATCCCACTGGTTTTATAAGGAAGCAGATGAGATTATAAAAGCTAGGATCCTATTTCTAGCAGTGCCTCCCTGTTTGGCTGCTGGGGTGTGGTTTTGATTTTAATCATGCTTTTCCAGAGGTTGCTTAATGACAGGGGAGTAGCAGGGGGACACGGAGTAAAACCAAACCAATGAATTCACAAAGAGCCTATTGAATTATCAACTCTTGGCTGGCTTTACCAAACCAGCGGCACTTGCTCACTAATTCTTTCATCTGCTTTTCCTCCTTGACCTGTGCACCCTCCAGGAAATCATCAGATGGCTTATTAAAGACCTCATTTCTATCAGCTGAGGAGACCCCTGTCTTCTTCTTCCTCCTCCCCCGCAAGTAAGAAAAAGCTTTTCCAAAGGAACATCACAGGTAGGATCCTGCTTCCACTGCCTGAAAAGGGCCGCAGTGCTGCTTCCTCCAGGCAAAAGCAAGCGTGCAAAATTTGTGTCTTTGAAGGTGACACAGCTGAGTGCTGCACCTTTCCTTCTCACCACCTCCACCTTAGCTGGCTATCTCTGTCACCTCCATCCAGGCCCACGAACACCTTATTAACTCAGCCCTGAGCTCAGGCTGCATATGAGAAGCACAGGTGAGAAAGTCCTTGTTAATTTTTCTTCTAGACAACAGCTTCCTCTCCCTTTGGACAGCAGTATCTTTACCCATGTGAACACAGTGGCTGGTGCAGCCCTTTCCATCTCACCCTGTCAGCAGCTCTCTGCTGTGGAGAGCTTTGCCCTCAGGCTCTCAGTAATCAGCCTCCCACCGGGCTTCAGACACATGCTGCAGCAGAAAGGGCAACCACTAAACCCTGGCTCACATCCCACGTATTCCCATGTGCTACCTAGCTCTAGCTTAGAGTGTAAAAGCTAGTTTCTGTTCATACAGATTCACTAAAAATGACATTTTTTTGCAAGTACCAGCTCTGTGGTGTTGTAGACAGCTGCAGCCCCATATATGGTACAAAAGCTCTGGAGAAAATTCTGGTCTTATTAGCTTACTTCCTCGCCTGAGCTGCTTAGAGCCCTCTAAGCACAGAAGACGCACATGGATCAATACTTATCCTCATTTAGGTCTTATTTATTCTCCACACAGTACACACATTCTGAATGCTGAGCTCCAAACTCAGTCAGGCTGTGCCCAGAGCCACTGAAACGATTGGTGGCAGAAAGAAAACAGTTCCAAGTGCCACTGCTCCCTGATCCAAGCATTGCATATACTGTTTCTCTTAAAAAAAAAAAATAACTTTTCTGGGTTGGGAGAAGCAGGAGGAAAAGTGTTAACAGTACTTACAGGGGGGTTGCAAGAGGATGCAATTGCTCTGGTGGTCTCTGTTTTTTAGGAAGTAACCTTTTTTTATTCATTTCCTATTCTTTCCCTGCACTCATGCCACCAGAGATCTCCAGCCCATCTATGCTGCTTTTTTTTGTCTTTTTGTGCAATCATCTCCCTGACATATGTTTCTGGAGCTGCTGGCAGAACCCCTCACCACCTCCTGACATCAGATCCTTCTCCGTTGCATTAATTCCTGAGCTTTTTCCAGTGCCCAGTGCATTTGGGATTTGTAAGCAATGCTCTGCACTACAGTGCAGGGCAACTCCAATAGAAACTTAGCTTTGAAGAGAAAGGGTGAAAACATAGGTCTGCAAAAGCTGATGTGAGTTTTCCATTGAGGCCAATAGGATAAAGTCTTCATCCTAATTCTCTCCTCATAGGCATGTATATGGCATCTTCTGTCACTGTAATATTGGGGCACCCAGGGGACTTGCAATTTCAGAGATCCACAAATATACCCGGAGCTTCATAGCTGCTAAACAACCGTGCTATAAACAGCACCAAAGCCAGACGCGAGATTCATAGGGTTTCATCTGGACGAGAGCCGCGGGTCATCCCGCGCAACCCCCCGCACGTCGCAGGCTATTGGGTTTCCAGCAGCTACCCCAGCGCTGCAGAGCTCCATTACCCGCCTCGGTGCAACAGCCGGGCTGGGGGCTTCGGAGGGATTCCCCGGCTCCTCAGCCCTCCAGGCTCTTTCTTCCCAGTGCAAGAGGAGTTCATTACCAGCACAGCACAGATGGGCTCCAGATGAGCAAGCGTAACGGGGCGATTGGGAGGGGGAACGATGACAGTCCCGAGCGTGCCCTGCATCTGCTCCAAGGAGAGAGGATGGGGAGGGAAAATTTAAATGAGCTGTGTGGGGAAGTGGGGAGCCTCACCAGCAGGGCAGGGGACTGCAGCTGGAAGGAACGATTTTCCCAGGGAAAATGTGGAGGCTCCATTGCTTGAGTGTGCTGGGAGGAAATTAGATGAGACGTATAGGCAAATAAATCTGGAGGGCTGCTGCCTGATGGCAAAGTGGCTGGGTGTAGATGTAGGTGGCCCCTTTTTCCTCACAGGTTGCTTTGAGCTTTGCTGCTACTGTGGCTGAGCAGGTGAACATCTGTCCTCCACCTGACACCATAAAACCACAACCATCAGGAGCAGGACACACTACACTGCGACGAAGAGGCAAAGTTTGTGTGTTGTGAAGTCTGAAGGCTTTCATTTGCGTCTCTCCATCCCGTTAAGAAGCCATAGGGCAGGCATTAAGAACAGACTCACCCCAACCAAACTTTACACGAGTGCCTGGAAAGACAACTGGCTTCTATTCTCAGATGTATATGGGATGAATTATACTCTCTGTTATTCTTAACTGCGTGGACTTCTCACTTAGGGGGATGGCTCTGACATGGCTTTTGGTGGATCTGCATTTAGCTCTAGCAACTTTCACTGATCTGCTGTGTAACTGTGGGCAAGGCACATTGCTTCATCATGCTCCAGCTTTTTCACCCCTTAAATGGCAGCGACAGTGTTCCCCTCCATGCAGAGCTCTGAGCACCACAGGGAAAAAGCAATCCATTATTATAACCAAAGGACACTAATGCAGAGTAGCACTGCATGTTTCAGCTCTCCTCTTCTCTGGCTTATTATTAGATATTAGTCGGGAGCTTCTCTACAAGAGATATGACATCTCTTTAAGGTGTAAGCAATTAAGAAACCAGGATCTGATGATGATTACAACAGTGCTAGCCAGTTCAAGGCTGACTTGCCTTCAACGGGAAGCAGTAAGTAAATGTGGGTGATAATAAAAGAGGTTGTGTGAGCTCTCTAAGTGATACTCATAATATGATGAGCATGGCTCCACCACAGTGTTATTATCATGTAATATTCATATTGCTATGGTGCCAAAGAGTCTTGACCTAGCTAGGTCTTTTTGTGCCAGGCTCTGTACCAACATGCTGCAAGTGGCCATCGCTTCCCCAGACAGCAGCCCTGTGCAATCGGTGATCATCAGAAATGAACATGCAAAATGTGGGGAGAGGATGCCACAAGTAGAGAGCGTGCAGTTCCGTGCATGCCCCACAAAGAAACAGGGCTGAGGCTGAGGCTAGGGAAATCATGTCAGTGCTGGACAAGAGCTGGTGGTAGCTTCTGAGCTGCAAGGACTTAGCTCAGACTGTTGGATCACTGAGGACCAAAGCACAAAATGGAAAATAAAATTCCCTCACTGCTTCCAATTAGCAAGGAGCTTCAGCTGATTTCCTGAAAACAGTCTTATTTAGTTAAAAGCATAAATCCATGTGCATGAAGCAATCTTGGCTCTGGCGAGATGCCATCTAGCGAGGACTGCTTCTCCAGCTCCCCAGGGCTTGCTAGACACTGGTGGGCACCATCTGCCCCGTTCCCACCCATGAAACTTGGGTTTGTTCACTGGCAGCTTTCTGCCCACAAGAAACACCCACGATCAACCTCTTTTCACACCCATAAAATGCTGAGGACACTTTCTGGGTCATAGAAACCCCATGGGACTTGGGATGCAGCTGGTGGCAGGTACTGCCTCATCCACAGGGTCTCAGCAACCCCTACAAGCTACAAGCCAGGCTGATTTCCTTATTGGAGACTCATTCCCCTACATGAACAAAAGGGATATAGTCACAAACAAATATGGAGAAGATGTCACAGAAGGCAAGAGACCCCCGAGGAGACCCTGGGATGGGAGCCCATGGGCTCCTGGGCTCCCTCTCCCCAGGGAGGGCTCCCGGCTGAGCCCCGCGCCGAGCCGTCCCTCTTCCCCTGTGGTTTTCGGGCAAATGCCAAAAGCTGAGGCAAAAGCTCATAACATGCCAATTATCCTGGCCTCAAAACCACAAATGATTGTATACAGCTGTTGGCAAATGAAACCTTGTTCCAAACATTTAATACCTAATTGAATAAACTTGCGGAGCCCGGCTCTGTGTTTGCCTGCTCCCCTGCCCTCGTGTCATCTCTCCAGTCCACTTACAGATCCTGTGTGTTCCTGTGGGAGGGCAAGGAGGCTTTCCTTATGGTTTTTGGTAATTCATAAAGGGGAAAAAAAAAAAAAAAAGGAAAAAAGAAAAAGCCTGCTGCGGCATAAGTTTCAGATCTATCAATTTTCTGTCAGAGCACTAAGAGGGTTAATTATAAAGCCCATTTCCTCTGTTTTCACTGCACCAGATTCGTGCTAATGGACAAATAAACTGATTCATAGCGGCTTTCGGTTCTCCAGTAAAGATGCAACAAGCGCTTCATTTAGATGTGGTGAATGGTAATTATGTTTGATGGGAAAAGTGGGCAATTTTTCCTTTCTTTGTCAAATGCCTTGGATAAATTGTTTTTGTGACCTTATCTAGAACACAAAGGTCTAGTCACCACTTAAGATTATAAGGCAATTCAAGAAATATGCTCCTGGATCAGACAAAGAGACCAAAAGTGACTTTGCCAACAACAACTTACACCGCAGAGAAGGTCAAAAAAGGTTAGCATTGTCTTTTTTAGAATAACAATAGCCTAAATTAAATGTACCATGTTTAATTTAAAAAATCCAGAGATTATATGGTTTACTTCTAAAGAAACAGTACCATTCTGAAACATGTGTAATGTTTCAAAGGTTATGAGAAACAGATGCCATGATCCCATCCTTTGTGAATGACATCTGAAGCTATATGTAATTTTCTCCAAATTGCCTTTTAACATGTGATTGCCTCAAAACCAACACACCGAGCTGCTCTGTGCAATATGCAAATGGGAAGTCTACTGCTGCAATCAACATCTCCTGGGGAGGAGATCAAATATTTCTGATCCAGCAAATCTTTTTGACCCATCAGGCATGCATCATGCTGCAAGGAGTTGTTGATCTCTTACTCAAAACCTGTGCAAAGTGAACTGGTTTGGTCTCTTTCCGTGCTTTGGTTGCTAGCTTTACTAAAAATGATTTTAAAGGATTTTCTGGCTTAGGGAAGAAAAAGGAGTTGTGTTAAAACTCCCAAAGGGAATTTACTTTTTCAGTGTTAGCCTGATCTCTCTGGTCCAGAGATTCAGTATTCTGACAAAAAGTAGTTGAGATTATAACCCAAATAATAGATCCCAGGAGAAACTTCCACTCTTTAGCAAAGACATCAAGAGGAAAAAAAGAAAAAGGTCTGTATTTTATCACCATCTAAACTCACTTTCTGCTTCTTGAGTGGAATTGCTGCCTAACAGACAGCTCTGTTAACACTCTATATAACTCTCTATTGGAAAGACATTAAAGACTTTGTACACAGCATAAAAGTGTGCAATTCAAATAGCAATGCTGATTCTTGGTTTAATTGAAAAGGATTCATTATCCACAAAAAAAAAAAAAAAAAAAAAAAAAAAAAGCTGGGGAAAGCAAGCAAACAAGCAGAAGTTCAGCTCTGGTTCCTTCACACACAGGATTCTGCAGTGTCCTGGGGCTTTGGGGTTTGCCCTGGTATAGTGAGGGGCAGGACTGCATCCTGGTGGGCTTCTGCTCTAACTCCAATGCAATGCAAGGAATTTGTCCAAAGACCCTCTCAGCAAGGCTTGCAAAGGCTTGATGTCAAGTATCAGACCCCCGGACCCACCAAATTTCTCTGCAGACTGTGGCCCATTTGTTCCCCAGCCCTGCTTGCGTGGGCAGCAGCGCCATGGGTCTCCCCTGGGGGTGCAGCCCCATGGTGGCTCCCCACCTCGGGGTGCACGGCATCTTGAAGGGGGCCTTTGTCTGTGTGGGCGGGAAGCTGGGGCTGTACAAAAGCCCCTTAGATGCTCAGCTCTGGATGGAGACAAGCCAGGAGTGGCGATGCCCTCAGCCCACCACCCCTGGGGTGGTTGACGCTGCTAAGCCCAGGTGCTGGGCAAGGAGGAGGTAGGTCCATGGGGCCATGGCTGGGTGTCTGTTGCGACAAGCACAAGAGGAGCCTGAGCACCTGCAGGAGACAAGATGGGCCTGAACATCCCCTGGAAGTGGGGACCTCCCTTCCTGGATATTTTGGGAATGAAAAGGAAATAATGCTTGAGCTTTTCTACCAAGCAGGCACATAAACGTGTGGTTTTTAACACCCAAGATACACCACCAATTTTAGTGACTCTGCTCCCGTTTTGAAGAAATACAGGTTTTCAAGCATGTAGCCAGAATTAAGGGTTTAGCCTAGCACAATATAAAAGGAAAGGGGCAATGCAGAGCAATATTGCCTTGCTAACTGCACAGGCAAGAGAAGCAGGTTGCAGAAAGAGAAACAGGAACCATCCACAAAGTGCTCTTCATCATGAAAAACCCTTGAGATAAGAGAGAGGGCAAAATGGGTGATAGGGGCAAAAACAGAGGAGGGACATGTAGAACAGGAGCTGAGAGGAAGCAACCTCTCACAACCATGGAAGTGGTGAGTGAAAAGAAGATGGGATGAATTTGAAAGGGAAAGTTGGAGAAACATTCTGCAGTCATCCCTCTGGGGGTTACTGTCAGTGATGTGGGTTTTTATAAGCCTGTGCTAGTATAACTCTTTTTTCCCTCTGTTTATTCCCCCTTTTAAGATCTACAAAATGTTTGCATTTCCCTCTACCCCCCTTCCCTTACATCCCTCCCTTTGCCATGGCTGTTCAAATCTAATTACCAGAGGTTCACTATATTCATTAGCTTCATTCCCTTGAAACCCTGGGCTGCATGTCATCTGGATCTGATTATGTATGGTGCATTTCATTTTCCCAGCTATTCCCCTACCTGCTTTTAATCAGCATGAGATTTTTCATTTAAATGTCATTAGACTTTTGAATAAATACGTAAAGAACATTACAAATAAATATAAAAGCTCCACGTAAGTCAGGCACAAGGAAAAGCTGTGCCTGAGACCACCCATCACAGTGTCCTTCTCAGAGGAGGTTATACCAGATATGCCCAAAGGTGCTTGTACAGGACTTTTACTGGTCCCTTGAACAGTCCTCTGGGGTTGTATATGAGGCACACATGAAGCCCTACACTCAGCAACACGTTTGTGCCTTTCATTTCTATGCAGGTCCAGTAACATTTCCACAAGGGATTTTCCTCGTGCCTTGCAAGGTGGTTAACAAGCCATGCTCACCTGACGGCATCTGTCAGCTCATGGCCTTCAGCACCTTTCCACGCAAGTGAGGATTTATTATGCATGCAGAGGGAATCTAATTAACAGAAATAATTGAGCTATAGTCTTTGTAGTGAAGTTCAGTGTTGTTACATGCCTAATTCCACTTCCATGGCTTGTTCGGCTCTGCTTACCTCAGTAAGGTTAAGCATTAGCCCTGTTCTCTATAGAGTGAAGGCTTCATGGTAGGAGCCTAATGGACCAGAAATACAAATAAAATACATATAACCTTTGGAACATGTTCAAAAGAGAAGGATTCAGCATCTCTGAGAGAGTTTCCATCAGACACAGGTTTTACGAAGTCTTTGTGGTTGTACTTCCTGACCCTTTAAAGAAGCAGTTGATAGTTTCAACCTGCTTTTATTCTTGTAGAATTTTCTCCTGCACCTATTTCTTCCAATAATTTGGTTTCTCCAGTATCTGTAAAGCCTAGTCTTATTTTCATCAACCTTTTCTAATATCTTTTTTTTTTCTCTGCTCCTCCTTTTGTCTGCAGATTGCCTGACATCTTCACTTGCTCCTCTGAACAATTTCAATATACAGTTCCTTTGCTCTTAGACCCCTGGTTGAAGCTAGTATCTTTTAGCTTAATTTAGACTTCTGCTCTGATTCACCCTGAATTTGACTTTTCCTCTCTTTTCTCTGCGTAGGGTACCTAGCCTCTCCTGCCTACAGTCCACAGGGAGAAAATCACTCTATTTATACTGCAGTCATCAACAGAGCTGAGAGAAGGTATATATGTGAGTGAGCATTTAAGCAAGCTTGCCTGGTTATTATATTGACGCACACAGCATCACGCTTGGCAATTCCCTAGAAAGATGCTGTGTACCAGACAGAGCTCGTAGCTCCCTCCTTTCCCATGGGGCACTGAGGCTATGCCTATATTTAGAAGTAGATCTAAGTTTAGAGCTCATTTAGGACTCTCTGTAAATATTCATTCAATCTAGAATAGCTTTGGTTTTCTATTTATTATCTATCCTTTATATATCATAGGATGACATTTGTGATGGCCTATCTGGATTAAAAAAATGCTTTGGCTTAGGATTTAGGAACATCCCAACCAGCAGATGAGATGTCAAGGTAATTAAAGTCCCCATGAGCACAGTATCCTGTGCTCACGAGCTCCTGTATAAATGGTTCAGGAATGCTGCCTTCTTCCTCTTTTTGAGATCAGTAACAGATGCCCTCAGCAGTGATCCTTTCAATTTGCATGTCATGACTCCTTACCCAAAGCATCTGTGTGCTGACCTCCTCACAGTCAAATTCTGTCTCTGTTGGCAGCTGTATTTCACAGGTAGGATGCTTTGTTGAGAAATGCATAGCCATTAGCAATGGATTTTTACAGATGGACAGAATCCTCAGGAAAAGGAGGGTGGAAATCAACTCTAAGGCATGGTTTTACCTAAGTCTGGATCCTGACTTTCTGATAGAAATTTCAGATTCAGTTCTGAATCCAGAGCCAAACTTGAGTGACCCATGTGTATCATCAGTGCTTAACATCAAAGCAGAAAGATAACGACTGTCCTGACCCTACCATGACCCAAAGGAGGAACAGCGGTGTCAACAGTCACTGGCTGTCCAGGTCTGCTGTTAATCTCCATTACACTGGCATAAATTGGAACAAGCCCATGGAGTCAGTGAAAGCCAGGTCCACAACATTTAGAGAAATATCTTTGATTTTGCTACATGTAAATGAGTGATGAGATAATCCAGCCCACTATTTTTAGAGGGTTAAGTGATATAGGACAATGTGGTGTCCTTCGGGTTAAGTTCCCTGTGTCTGGGCTACCTCCTCAACCCACCACACTGGTAAGGATGAGACTGAGGCTTTCAAGGAGAAAAGGAAGCTACAAAATGAAAGCTCTCACCTCCACAGAAATGCATGTGATGATGAGGAAGCCAAAAAAGGCTGCTTTACTGTGCTGTGGGTTGGTATAACAAGGTAGAAGGGGAGTTACTGACTGCAAGTAGAGAAATATAAAGGTCTTTACATAACTCTGAGGAGTCACCATGGGCATCAGAGCTGGCAATGAGTAGGGATCCAGGTTCCTTGGACTGTCACCTCTAGTTGCATGTGTTCATAGATTCAGGATGAGTTAGCAAAGTGCCTATTGTAGAAGAAAAGCAGCAAAAAGCTTTTCAAGGAAAGCTGAAACTGAAGCAAAAGCCTCTTCCTTGTAATGAGAAGCTATAATTCAAAGCAAGGTTTCTGAGGCACAGATATGTGCATTTTACACGCTGCAGTAAAGAGGAAAATGGGAGCACAAAAGAATGCTTTTCCTTGCTTTAATGAAGATAATGGCCCTTTTCTCTCCATGGAGCACTGGAGGATGTGACCATTAACTTTTTATTTGCAATTTGTATGCACCTTGCTGCACTTGCTGTTTTTATAGTAGCAACCTCAGTGCAATATCTGGGATGGGAGGGAAAGCGGCACGTAGAGAAAGGGTCCCCAAGGTGAGTGGTGATGAATTGCCTGGCCTATCTGCCAAGCTACCCCCTGCCATGGTTGGGTAGCTTCAGCCCAGGATGAGCACTGGTAATGGCAGATTTTATTTGGGAAGTGAGCAGGCAGGCCCTTTTAGAAGTGCCCTTGTGGCCCAAGGCTTATCTCAGTGGTAGAGCAGGGAGCCCCCCTCTTATTTAGACTGCTTCTTTTAGAGAAGCTGTAGCAGATGGCATGTGGGGGAAGGAAAACAACATGTAAGGGAAAAGGAGGCAGCGTATCCTGTTGAACATGAAGCCTTCCTCCAAGGAAGGAAAACTATAAAAGCAGGAAAAATATATGACATTTCCAGGTGTGCAAAAAACATTGTTTTGGCTATAAGCCAGGTCTTGCAATGAATGACACGACTTTATTTTCAAGGTACCCCTGTATATACATATGTGTGTGTGTGGGATGGGAGAGGGGGTCAAACAAAAGTGTGACTGTCTCCTCAGGCACTGGCAGGTTTTCTTTTCTTTTTGTTGGTGGTAAATCTCAACACAAAGGCCACACTTCTGAGTGATCCAGTTTTAGAAGTCAGCAACAGCTGTGGGATAGCTTAATTGAGGACTGGGGGTCGTGCAACCAGAAGAGCTCCCTGTTGTTTTTGGAAGAAAGGAAAATCTCTTCCAAGTTGTGGTATGAGAAGGCTATGTGTAGTCCAGACCTGACTGGGGAACTCCAGCCCTTATTAAACCCAGCCGTGGGGGGCTTGCCATTTGCCTTGATGTCTCTTGTTAGTAGGGTTGTTGATGACGGTAATAGCTGGAAAATCAATTACAGCCAATATAGCGGCAGGGAAACACAGAGAAAAGGCACTGAATGCAGTGCTGAAAGCAGCCCTTGGGTTCAGAGTGCCTCTCGTAGCCATGGGGCAGGAGGGATGAGCCCAGGGGTGAAACCCTGGGGTGGAAAGTGGAAGACCTGAGTCCTGCCAGGTGTGCTGCAGGTTCCCAGTGGAAGCCTGTCTGCCACCAGCCACAGGTTTCCTTCTGTGTGACCCCAGGCAGGTCACACCTGCCTGCCTGGCAGGGCTTGTCCTCTGGGTGCTAGGGGATACCCTGAGATTCTTAGTTAAGGAAAAACTGAAGTTTGGGCCCAAACTTTGGCTGATTTTTCCCAACAGCCAAAGTAAAAAAAAAAATCAAATGTAAAGAAGATCCAGCTGATCCCAGGTAAATCATTTTTCTTTGGTGGATCAAAAGAAACTAAAATATTTTGCTTGAACAAAATATTTCCTGTCGGGGCTCTGTCCATAAACAAAGACACCCCATGCCCTCTTTTGAACCAAGAGCCTGACCTACTGGCAGGGCAAGGACTCAATGCAGCTTGATCATGGACATCTGAAAGCATGATAGAGAAGGGAAAAGAGTGAATTTTTCCTGGGTCTTAGGGCCCTCCACAGAAAGGCCTGACATCATTTCATCATTTTCTGCTGGTGTTCCCTTGCAGTGTCTTAAGCATCTCCTTGTCTGAGCTAGAGCTATTTATGGTGTGGCAGCAGGCAGGGAGGAGAATATAGCCCGGGCTGCAGATTCCCTGGCAGTCATCACTAAACAAATGCACTGTGGCTCTTGTTTGGACACTGTGGCCATACACACAAAAAAAATAAAAAATAAAAAATTGTGTACAATATATCTTGACTCTTTCCTCCCTAAAATAGCCTCATCAATTTTAATGCTATATGAATAAATAATAACAAGACACTTAAGGTGTTAATGGAGCATTAATTATTGCTGAGGTTTCTGTGGAAGGGCATGTGACATCCACAGTAATACTGAATGATTTTCTTTATGACTAGCATAATTATAGAGAATATTAAATGAGGCAAAAAGTGATGGGGCTCTTAGCAGTAGTTTTTTTAGCAATTGTTCATACAGAACCTGATTTCCTATACTGTATTTACCCAAATTGGCTAGAAAAATCACATGAGGCATGTAAAGCACAATGAATCACTCCAGTTTACATCTCTAGTTTGAGAAACTGCTTCCTCATTGCCCACAGGAGAATAATAAGCGTGGCCATTTGGGTCTGGTTTAAACCTGAGACTGTGGCAATACGTGTCAGAAAAACAGAGTGCTGTTTTCTATTCCTGCTCTGAAAGGTGTTATTTTTTTCTTATCAGGAGTAGCAGCAAATGTGATTTTATGAGTCAGAGTGTGGAGGGGAACTTAAACTCACCCATTTACACACTGTTGGGGAGTCAGAGTTTCACAGTCAGGGAGGGCTCTGTAAAAGCAGATGATGTGTTTTGGATCTTTGTATTTGTGTAGAAGAAGCTGTGGAAATGCCCATTGTAGGGTTGCAACTTTGGAGCTTTTGCTTGTACCTAGGTGGGAGGCTGGGGGAAGACAGGGGCTCCTGAGGCCACGTCGAGGTCCTGGGGTGTCTTCCAGAGTGTGCCCTATTGTACAGTCCCTCAGCCCCACACTGGGCTTAATTATCCAAGGCAAAGAGTTGACCTGGGAGCATGAAAGCAGAATAAAGAGGCTTACCGCTACCTGTGAGAAAATACCCTCACTTGTGAACTTTGAATTTACTTGAAACTGAAACTTGAGCCTGGATTTCTGCATCAGGATTGACTGCTGAGTGTTCCCGGCGAATACCCTTTGATGAGCTGCTGGGCAGATCTGGCTGGCTTTTCTGCATGGCTGAGCTCCCAGCTCACACGGCATTGCCTCAGTGCGTGACTGACTGCCTCAGAAACTGGCCTCCCTCTGCCCAGAGTGACTTGAGCTAACTTGCCAACACGGTTTAACTTTTGGATTAAACAAGTTCGAGATGTGCCTGAAATGTTCCCGCACGTAGAAATCCCTCTGTGAAAGGGCATGTGAAAGGTGAGCGAGATGTGGGGGAAATTTGTGTTCCATTCAGACTTTCTTCTCTAATTAGAAATGCGAGTTGGTAGCTGTGTCCCTTTATTCTATTTCTATAGGCTCTTTTGAACCCCTATTGTATCTGAGAGTCTGAAAATTTCCTCAACAGACTAATTCAGCTTGCTCTGCTGACATGCACTTAATTATGTTTCAGTTAACTCATTTTCCTGGATGATGCTCAACTGCTGTCTGTAAATGAAATTGCTGTCTAGCTAATCAAAAGTTCCTGAGCATGATCTCTTCTATGTGTGCATGCACAAGCTGTTCTGGCACTCTGATTGTAACCCTCGCTGGAGCTCTGGAGGATGGATGTGTGCGGGTGAGACATAAGGAGGACAAAAGTAAATGAACTCTGAACCTTCCGAAACTCCAAAATCTTTCTGCAATTAAACTAATTAAATGTCTATGCCTGGTAGCATTTGATTAGAAATGGCTGGCCTGTGGCAGCTAAATGAATGGGCTGTTAAGAGAGACAGAGACATTTGCAAAAGATGCTATCAGCAAATATGTTCTCTCCTCATAGTCATGTCCTTCCTACAGCTGCCCATTTGGGTCAAAGCAGGCCCAAATGAGTGCATGCATGTCACCAAAATGTCTCCCCTTTTTTTTCTGTTTAGATCTGTTTTTTTTCTGATTAGATCTGTTCAGCTTTTTTTTTAGGATAATAAGTGTTCTGAATGAGCTTTCACATTCACTGTATTTTAGGTAGGTTTTTAGTATCACAGCTGCCTCTTCTCCAGAAGCCCACAGAACCAAGCTCTTCCCAAGTGAGGCCACAGCAGGACCCATCCCAAACTTAATTAACTCTGAACTCATGTGAAAAGAAAGTTTAGAATTAATCTAACTGTGAGAAATGAATATCAACTGGCCGTGGAAATACAGGACCAGATTTTGGCTTGGATTATCTTGATTGGTAGCTACGGAGTTACATTCAGGATAAACTCACTTTGAGTGTAACAGCATGTGTACAATTCCTCCTTGGACAAGGTGACCTGAATGCAGCCTCCTGCTGGGCAGTTCTAGGATGCCTCAGGTGACATTTTGGAGCACTCTGTCCAATCCTCCAGAAGTATAATAATCCCTCAGGGAATGTGCTCCTGCTATTATGAAATGGATTTCATGAATAAAGCTAAGGCCAGCACTGTGAGACATGCATGCCAGGAACATCTGAGGTGAGGTGCCTGAGAGGCAAACAGCTTACATGAAGAATGGCTAATAAAAATAAACTCACTTGCATTCAGAATTCCAAAGTTATTTCACAATATCCCATCTACTCCCCTTCATTTTCTTGTCTGGGACTTGTATAAAGCAGACATAGAAATCTTCTGTTTCAGGAAGCTCGAGTCTTTGTTTTTAATGATCAGATTTAATGGATGAACTTAAATAGACACCTGATTCTTCCTAAAACTCACTGGAACCTGCGTGTTTAGCTCAGATTCCTTCATATTCTTTTTTATTAACTGATCTACACCTCAAATAACAGAAAGGGCATATTTCTGGGGTGTTTTTTGTTTTGTTTTGTTTTGTTTTTGTTTTTGTTTTTGTTTTCTTTCTCCAGTTCTCAGATGCTTTACCTTCCTAGTCAAGTCTAGCATGAAAGGTCAGTTCCATCTAAAGGTAATCTTAAATGGCTAGGCATCCAAAATGAAGTGGAAAAAGTGAATTTCTCAAGCATAAATAATAATAATAATAATAAAAAAATCTCTATTTTGAAGAAGAGGGAAAAGAACGTTGTTAACTAATGAAGGGCTGGATTTCTTGAAATCCAAGAAGAGTTTCCTTCCCTGTTGTATGTGTCAGAGTGAATGATGGGTTAGGTTGTTAGAGATCTCTGGAAATCAAGAGCACATCCTGGCTCATTTGCAGTAAGCTGGTGATATATCCAGTAAAGGCTTGCTGCACTGGTCATGCATGAAAAACATAATTACTGGCAGAAATAATGCATGGAAGGTGCACGTGGAGAAAAGTTAAAAACAGTTGTTCCATCTCTACTCTACAATACTGCTAGCAGTGTTTTACAGTTTGCTCAGATATTTTATAGCACTTCTTTGGGATCTTATATCTGGAGAGCTTTTCCACAAAAGCATTACTAAAAACACAGAACTTCCCCCTGTCAAGATCCTATCTGTAAGTACTAGTATCTCAGTAGTGCCAATTTAGGCTTGCTAGCCAACATGTTCAGTTTGCCACCACCCATAAGTTACCTTCTGGTTTAGATATAGTTTTGTGCTAAAACCTTATAGTGTTCCAGAGATTCTTTCTTTTGCCTCTGAATTTAGGACTTCAGTCCTGTCACCTGCACAGGCCAGTGTCACTGCTTTCAGTATCCTAGATCAGAGCCTACTGTGGTGACCTGATGTAATTAAAATTTTGCTGTAGGAACGTACAGGACACTCTAAAGCTCTAGAGGTGCCTTCTTACATTGTAAGGAAATATCAATGAATCACAGAACAATTTAGGTCAGAAAAGACCTCTAGGATCATCAAGTCTAATCATTCACCTAGCACTGCCAAGACTCGCACTACACCATGTTCCTAAACTCCACATCTACACGTCTTTTGAATACCTTCAGGGATGGTGACTCAACCACTTCCTTGAACAGCCTGTTCCAATACTTCACAAATACTTCAGTGAAGAAATTTTTCCTGACTTCCAACCTAAGCCTCTCCTGGTGCAACTCGAGGCCATTTCTTCTTGTCCTATTGCTTGTTGCCTGGGAGAAGAGATGAGCCCCCATCCCACCACAACCTCCTTTGAGGTAGTTGTAGAGAATGTAGAGAGCGGTAAGGTCTCCCCTGAGTCTCCTTTCCTCCAAGCTAAACCACCCCAGCTCCTTCAGCTGCTCCTCATAAGACTTGTTCTCTAGACCTTTCACCAGCTTCATTGCCCTTCTTTGAACATGTTCCAGCAGCTTGATGTCCTTCTTGTAGTGAGGGGCTGAACACAGTATTCAAGGTGCAGCCTTGCCAGAGCCAAGTACAAAGGCACAATCACTTCCCTGGTCCTTCTGGCCACACTATTTTCGATACAAGCCAGGATGCTGTTGGCCTTCTTGGCTGCCTGAGCACACTGCTGGCTCATATTCAGCTGGGTATTGACCAATATGCCTGGGTCCCTTTCCACCAGGCAGCTTTCCAGCTACTCTTCCACCACTCAGCCTTGTCATAGCAGATAAGTTCGTCAAGCAGGACCTGCCTTTCATAAACCCATGCTGACTTGGCCTGGTCGCCTGCTTGTCCTAAATAGGCTGCACGATGGCACTCAAGATGATCTGCTTTATAACCCTCCCTGGCATTGAGGTCAGACTCACTCACTGCTAGGGGAGCCCAGGGGACTGGGTACCCAGAGAACAACTGGTCCTACTACTAAAGACGGAGGCAAAGAAGGCATTAAGCACCTCCAGCAGGTCAGTTTCTGGCCAATATACGTGAATATTAATTTTAATGTTTTGTGTTTTCTTTTGTCCAGTTTTGTGGCTACATTCCTAAATGTACTGTTAATATCTTCTAAGGCAGTCTTTTAGAAAGAGGCTGCATAGGCTCTTCTCATGCTGGAAGCTCAACTCTTAGGTATGCTCCTTGGACATTGGTTTCTTTTGCCAAGGGTATCTAACTCCATCTTGTTTCACCTCTCCCTTGCTGAATCCCAACAAACTCTCAAGGGCCCGGCATGAAGCTCATGCATGGAGCATGGTTACAAGGGGAGGCATTACTCTATTCTTACTGCTGGCAGGGGAAACGAGCAGATCTGGATGAACTCCTGGCATCGTGTTGAAATCTGAGGCAAATATCCCACTGATCTCAGCAGAGACCAGTCAATTTTGTTTTCAAGATTTTAACATACCATCGACACAGCAGTTTCAAATACAGAGGTTTTTTTAAGAAAAGAATAATGGTGTTGAGATATAAATAGAAACAACATACAAAATAAACTACGCATAAGCCACTGTGTACAATGAAATACAGCAGGATGGCTTTTTCAGTAAATGAATGCATTAGCTCATGCTCTGCAGCATCTGTGCAAGCAAAGTCCTGCTGTATGTAAATTGAATGCCTAACAACTTGTGTGGCTAGGCAAATAAACCATATGCATGCTTACCTTGTGAATCTGTAATTAATTCATGCTCCTGGGTAAAACTGAGTCCTTCATGAAACTCAGCATCTGTACAATTCTCTGTCCTGAAAAAATCCTAACAGTGGAATAATTCAGGCATCTGAAATTCTATACATTATTAATATTAAATGAAATCTAACATACAAGTTGTAGTCAAGAAATTAACTAGTAATTAACACTCATTGACTGGCATCTGAAGACTGAAAGGAGGCAAATGTGACTGTAATCACATGTAAAAGGGATGGGGACTGGAAAAGGACAGGAACCTAGGAAATGACAAGTCTGACATCTGTGCCTGGCAAATTAGCTCAGACTGTGAAATGGGATAGAGTTAGTGGGCACCTGGATGAAAACAGGTGAGTGGTGAAGAGTCAACCTGGTTTCTGTGAGGGGACTTCTGCCTAACAAACCTCAAGGGATGTTTTGTTGAGGTGAGCTAACGTGTGAAGCTGGGGCACAGTCTCCTTGGTTTTCAAGTGGTCTTTTATGAAGATATTCATAAGTGAGAAATCCCCTGGCTCACCCCTGTGCAGCTCTGGGTACCTCTGTGCAAACAGCTTAGAAGAAAGGCAACAAGCATAGCTTCTTACAAGGAATGACGGAGCTGGATAGGACCACCGAGCTTGAAAAAAAAGATAGGACCACTGAGCTTGAAAAAAAAGATAAAGAGGGTATAACAGAGATTGAGAAAGTTGAGAGTGTCCTGCGGAAGATGGCTAGGAATCAACATCTCACTGTTTCTTCTGCTGCAAGTCCCGGGGCCATGCACCACTGTGGAATGACAAGACAAAGGCAACATAGCTGATCACATCTCTTTGTTACTGCTAATTCACATGCAAATATATTGGCTGTCAGTGGTACAAGAGGACTCTGACACGTTTAACCCATCTGGGTTAAAATGCAGCTGGAGGGGCTGCTTTGGGCTTGCCTGCAGCAGTAGGCAGCAGCCTGGCAGGGTTGCTGGGGGCCCTCCTTCCTAAATCCGTCCTGCCTGCAGGACAGAGATGGCAGTGCTTTGTAGGAACACCGTGCTGAAATGACAGCCCGGTGGCAAACAGAAGGCCAGTCTCACGAGTGAGCTGCTCAGACACCATTAGCTCCTGTCAGAGTGATGCCAAGAGAGAAAAATGGAAGGAGGGAATGTGATTTTCCACACCAACTGAACAATCTCCAGCAACTTTTAAAATGCTTTAATCATTTAATTACTGCAGTCTTTCACCGCAGAGCAGAATTAACAATGGTCTGCGTGGCAAAGCTGTATTTTCTCTCTTCTCAATTTTGAATTTCACAAGTGGAAAATAACTCCAAGTCTTCTCAGTGTTCAAAGCTAAACAGGTGCTTTCACTCTAAGCAATTGTACTCTGAAATAACGGGTATGCCATCCGCGGTGGATGAATTCTAATGGAGTTTTCCTGCTATTGAGGGCAGACAGCCATACAGGTTTTGGCTCCTTGCCTGTGTAACCTAGTTAAGCAGAAATGAGAGGGGACACCCCAGCGGGGGGTTCTGATGGTCTGTTTGTTGTGGTGACTGCTGAGCTTGCACATGATCCTGGAATGCCAACCCTCCTATTTCAAACAGGAGTATGTCTGATGAATGGAGGGCTATGTTTTGCAGGCCCTCATGCAGCATCCATGAAGAGCAAAGGTCGAAGTCTGGAAGCAGCAGAGCTCAAGGTGGCTTGTGAGCATCCCCTCTCTGGTGAATTTTGGAGGGGCATCAGCTCTCTGCCTCTCCTGCCACTGCTGTAGCCCGGTGACTGCTGTCCTCTGAAGGCTGCTCGTGCCAGAACTGACATTTATAGGTGTTTGAAGGCTTCATTTTTTTATTATTATTATTTTTTCCCCATGCATAAATCTTGTCAGCTTCAACCTAATTGCATCCTTTTCCGACAGACTGTCTCAGGAGCAATGCAAATGAGCTTTGAAATGTGGAGATCTGGTTTATATTTGTCGGCTAATTGCCTGAGTGGCACAGACATCTAGAGCTGGCACCTGCCTCCTTGCGTTAAGATCCGCCTTTGATTTCAGACCTGATGCCACTTGTAGAAGAAGATTTCCTGATGGAGAGTGAGGATGCGATGCTCTCCTCGGACAGTGATCTGCCCTTGGTGACAGTGACCTAAATTCCTCAGGCTGGGTCCCTTACACACTCACTGCCAGCACAGAGACTGTGACCTGATGCAAGGCAATATGGGTTCATTCTTCTCTGGGTGATCTGGCCCAGCCTTTACCCAGAGAAGCCCCAGCCTTCACGTCTGTCTGTCTCTGCCCATGTTGCATGGCCACATTCATCCACAGTGAGTGCACATGCTGGCTCATGACTCCCTGAGATGTAGTCCTGGGGTGCTTACAGGCATGAACAGGGGAGAGAGAAGAAGCTCCTTCCCTCGTAGGTTGTCTTACATGGCATGCAGATGCTGGAAATACCAAGACCTTTAGTCCTTTTTTACTTCTTTAGTCTTAGAAATCCCCTGACAGTTAAACATTATGTCCCGAAATTCAGCCTATATTTCTCTTGCACTTAATTTCATCCTTTTGTCCAAATTTCTTCATTTAAATCCATGTCATCTTTACCCAAACACCATGCAGAACACAGATGAAGTTAGTCAAGTAGAGAGCTGGCTCATTCCAAATGTCTGAAATCAGCCCTATTTTCTTTCCCACACACTTCTGTCTCTTTTTCTCTCTCTCTTTCTCTCTCTCTCTCTTTTTTAAACAAGAAGATGGCAATTACATAAACAGCAACACATGTATTATAACGTTTCTGAGAAACTCTGCTGAAGACCATCACAATTAACATCAGCCTACTGGGCTGTGTGAGATCTGGCTTTCCTTCAGATAAGCCTTCCTGCTCTTGCTGCCTCTCTGCCAGGGTCTCCTACAGCAGCAGCTCATGTTAACCATCTGGATACCCTGCAAAACGCAGTGCTATGAGCAATGCATGCTTACAGCTCCATGGCAGCCCTAGCCCTGCCTGACATTTGCTAGCTTATCCTGATCCAGCATAAAGTAAAGACATGCTAAAAAGGTTTAATGGCTTCTGCTGACACAAATCTCGTGGTATCGCCGTGCTGCATAACAGGTAGATTAGAAATGTGCAGACAAATATATATCTGTGCTATTGTAGGAATCTGGGGTGGGTGGCTTCAAGGCTGAAAGCATCTGACAGCATAGGTCTGCATAGCATAAACACACGGAGCAGTTCTCTGGCTCTCTGGTTAACTTACACAAACATTAAAAAAATGCAAAGATGTACTGATTCAGTGTGGCTCTGGGACCGTGTTCCTGGTGGTTCATCATCTTTCCCATGGAGGCAACAGACAAAGGCTGACAGGACAGAGCAGAAAGGGACAGCAGTCAAATGTGTGTATGTAGGTGAGGTCAAGAGCTTAGATCTCCATGCAGCCTGAAGGAGGGATAAAAACAGCTTCTTGTATCTTTCTCTAGGAGCTGGGACCGTCAAGCAGGAACCACAGCAGTCTGTACAAGGAGAGGACACTAGGAATGAGGGGCTTTCATAAAGAAGTTGCTTTTCTTGTTGGTGTCAAAGAGCTTAATGAAGGAAAAAAGATCCACTGAGGGCTATTAAAGGCAAAAATAATTCTTACCTGGGGAAAACAAACCATAAAGCCTCTAGGATGAGGGGAGAGTATATGGCAGAGAAGTATCACCACATTTGTCTTGTTCTCGTACTCTACCTGGACTGTTGTGGTGGGTCACTGAAGTCCTTACCTTGTGTTACAGGTATGGAAAGATACCCACTGGGAAGGGACCCAAGGTCTGCTGAGCCAGAGCCCAGTACACAGCCCCTGAAACCACCCACGGCTGGATTCGGAGCTGCTTGGGTCAGCCAGTGGCAGGGAACAGCTTGCACTTCCACGTGGAAGAAACAAGGAGAATTGCGGACCTCTGCGCCACAGCCTGGGTTAAACCAGCCACTGGCAGGGGCATCTCCTTGCCTCTCCCAGCACTGGGACGATATCTCTGCTGGTCTGTCTAATCCCTCAGTCTGCTTATCTCTACTGAGACAAACTTGTCCCAGCTGTATTTCCACCAGGGTGAGCTGAACAACACCCAGATGAATTTGGGTCTTGCAGATTTTCACATTGTTGCCTTTGGCAGTACTGCACTATGCAAACAAGACCGAGATTCGGTGTTGGCAGTTCCTCATATGTTTGTTTCTTTTTGACGATAAATATGTATTCCAGAGGTCTTTATTTTTCCTTTATCAAGAGGACAAAGTAATATTTTTGCATAGAATGTAATTGACATCCTGATTAATCTGGAACAAGATTATTATTATTTTTTTTTAATCAGCCTTCTGACTCTGCATTTCTACTGCTTTTTAATAAACCAACATAGTGCCCCAGGGTATTTCCCATAGAATATATAACCAGATGAGTTATATTGCTTCAGGCTGTTAACCTGAGCTGACTACTAAATCCCTGGAAAAGGTTTATATACTTTAGCCCTTTAATGATGTCAAAAATTTGCACAGAATGTCTTTCTCATATTCCCCCAATCACTTTTCCCGTAGCACAAGGTTGATCAGCTTCTCTTGATAAGGAAATATTTTTTAAACATTGTCTCATATAAATGTAAAGTCCAGTAATGCTGTGGACTCTATTTCTGGTGTCCAAATTGAGACATTCAAGGTCTCATTTCCATTGAAACTGATCATTTGCCATTATCAATATTGAGTTAAGTTAATATTGGGCTAAGCAGACCCACTGGCCAACACAAATCTATCAAAAGGGGTCCCTGGAATTATAATTCACCTTAAAATTCAGGTTCTCTTGTTGCAAATAATCTCATTTCCTAGTGACCTGATCCACACTTTTTTTTTCTTTTTCCTTTTTTTTTTTTTTTTCTTTTTTCTCCAGGAGTAGATTTTCTGTAGGGTGTGTGAGCTCCCCAAAGCCAACTTTCCATGTGCCTGTGTCAGGAGCTGACAGCCCCTGGGATCACTCCCCAGAGCAGTTAAGGACACCAGCAATGGAGATGGGTGTTGTGGCACCCAACAGGGTGTTTCTGGTGAGGCCAGTGGTCCTCTGCAGTCACAGCCATGCCCTGGGTGGCCAGATCCAGCCCTCATACCCTGGGGTACACAGTCCAGTTTTGAGGTGCTTCTCCAGGCTTTGTCCTCCAGTTGCTCCAGCTGAGACAGTGAGGACTTCTGCTGCATACCTGGGATCAGTTCCCAGGAAACTACCCACGTAAATTCATGTTTGTCTTCCTTGTAACATGAAGCAACACCTACTCCCTTGCAGTTCCTGCTACATTGCTGTATTGTGCTAGTTACTCCGGGACATTCAAAAAACATCCAAGTGTGCCTATGACTCTAATAATCTTCATGTCAGTTTTATTTGTTGCACACAAGAGAGGCTATAATAAACATAAAACAAAGACATGAGGAAATCTTCATTACAGAGTGTTTGTACTAGTATCTTGTACTAATAAACACAGTTGTCTATTTGGAAAGATGCCTTCAATCTGTTGATTTATTAGATATTAGTGGTGCCGCAAACGCCAGCTCCTCTGCTTTTGTAAAGCAAGCAACGGAAAGAAGGCTGCCTCACAGGAGAGCTATGTAATGTTGGCTTCTCTTTTTTTGTAAACACTGTTTTATGCCAGTCAAGTGGGAGATTATTCTGAGAAATCAAGAGAGCTCATTGTCTCAGCCTTTCTGTTTGCTCCTGCCAGGCCCAGCCCCGGTCCTGTTTGAACTGATGGGAATCTTCTCGCTGACTTCAGTAGCACCAGGGCATGGCCAAAAGCCTTCGGGCGATTAGATGTGATGGGTTATGGCAGCTTGTGACCTCCAGGTCACTCTGAACAAAACCTGTCCATAAATCTGGGCTTGCTGCAGCAGTGCCCAGGCAGGTTCCAGGAGAGGTCCCCAGCCTGCGCCCATCCTGCGGGGCAGGGGAAGTGCAGCAAGGCAAACCCACCCAGCTGCAGTCGTGTTCCCTGTGTGATAATGTTCAGACCCAATGGCTCGCTCACCCACATGTGAAAAATCTGAGTGTTTTCAATTCTACTGATTGTTTTTTAAGCCTAATCAGATTTCTCTCTTGAAATGAGATAATGAGGCAGCTCTGGCAGCTGCTGCCTGCCTACATGATCATCAGGGTGTGAGGAACAGGGCCAGGCTGCCAGCGGAGAGCCCGTCCCCTTCTCCAGGCTGCTTGGAGAGCCCTTTCATCAGAGAGGCCAGAGACCTTGCTTCAGTTACAGCACTAATGAGCTCCTTCTCTTCCTCACAGCTCTTGGGTGGCTTCCTTGGACTGCTCTCTACCTACTTCTATCCCTCTCTGCTTCAGAGGATGTGAGAACACCTATGTACGTTGGTGTTACGGGGTATAAGAAACAGCATGCCAGGAAATGCAATGGGGCACCAAGCACAGAAGCTGCCTAAGGTGATGCTCTCAAGTGGTGGTAGCTTATATCAGGAAGGATCATATATTTTTGCCATCTCTTGTAATTCTACTGTAAGTCTGAAGAAAACTGTTGTTTTTTTCCATAAGACCTAGTCATGGGTGTTACGTCACCACCTTATTGTGTTCATAGTCATAGCTCATTGTTTGAGAAGTAAAGATACAAGCGTTTCTTGAAATCTCGGAAGTCACTTGATAAGGAAGAAATGTGAGAAAGATGAATGCATGAACAAACATAGGGACAAGTGTATGTTTGGGAAATCCCTACTACACCTCACCAAAGTAACTTTTCTCCTTAGTGGAAAATATGTTAATTTATGTTGGTATGTGGGAAATGAAGTGCTCCCTGAGACAGACCTCAGCTCAGCTGCTGTGATCCCATCAGTTGCTGAAACAAAACTCAACTTGTTTCCCTGGCTCTGTGTGACTACAAAACAATATCATAAAATATTGTAACCTACAAGAATGAGCTTTTAAACTAGTTTTTCATCCTACAGACGATCTGGGGTCTGGGTGATGTTTGCAGCTGATAATGTTAGGTGTATAGGGTTGTCTTTTTGCCCCTCGTGATGGTGGCCACAATGTCAATGGCCTGTGACAGCCCTTCAGCCTAAGAAATCACAGCTTCCCTGCTGAGCCTGCATGGTGAGCAGTGATGCTGCTGATGGGGTGCCCAGCTGATCACAGAGTGTGTCGTCTCTAGCACTGAACCATTTCAAGTCAGAAGTAAGCACTATTATTTCCCGTCTCTTTTTCTATTATCCAGATCTGGAAAATGTTATTTGCACCTGAAATCAAAGAGATTTAACTTAGTGGGCTGGCCAGGTGGGATTGTCATTAGCCACAGTGTGCATGTGGAAGAGCAGACTACAGTTGGAGCCCTTGGCCATATCCTGAAAAAAAAAAAAAAAAAAAAAAAAAAGAAAAAAAAATTATTCATTGTCCTAAACTTCTATCCCAAAAAAATAAAGACAGGGAATGGGCCAGATGTCTCCCAGTATAATGATGCCTGATCTCAATTTTTTTGTCTGAAGCTTGTATAATGATTTTTCTGGTGCCAACATGCTTAACTGCACCAAAATGATATTCCCTTATTCCACCACACAGGGAAAAGATCCCCTTTGCAGTGCCCAGACCCTACAGGTGAGCCTGTTCTGAGCCCAGGGGAGAATGACGTTTCCATTCATTGCCTTCTCCACTGCAGCACCTGTTCCTACAGTAATAGAGCTCTTTGTAATCCTTTGCTTCAATTGTATTTTTACAGCTGGATTTCATTATGTTTAATTCTTCTCTCCTTGATGAATATTAATTGATGCTAGCTCTCCTTTCAAAATCCCTAATACCCAATGGCAGATAATAAATCATGACCTTCCTAAGGGTTTTTTCATATTCATTTTTTTTATTATTTATTTTTTCTACAGTGAGGAAATTTACAGGAAAATTTCAAGAACAGCTTCAAACACTTTATTTTATTTTTTTTTTAAAGTGTGATTGCTTTGGGCTCAGAAAGAGAATGAAAGGACCCTATAAAGCACCCATACTGCAGCAGTGCCAGACTGCAAAGATCAGGGCCTCCTTTTGCAGATACAGTGTGAAGACCCTGGGAAAGACGGCATCAACGCAGAGGACTGCACAGCTCAGACTAATGCAGCAGGTGGAAAAGGGCTGCAAAGAGGTGAAATGTGTGCTGGGTTCATGTGCTCGGTGGCAGCACCAGGGATAGATGCAGGTGGAACTGAGGGAGATGGTGTGAACCTGGGATGCCAGAACATAGCTGACATTTTGGAGTCGATCCAGTTGAACCTTTATCAGCTCCTGAGCTCCCTAATGGGACGTGATGTAGGTACATGCCAACTCCTGGGCCTGTAACGCAGAACTGCTCCATCCAAGGCCTTTGTTGTGCCAATACCACAAGTGACTTTGGTAATTTAACTTCATTTCAGCCTGAAGGACTTCTGAGATAGGAAGCATGGAGTGGTGGGTGGGGGTGTTTAAAGGCATGTTTAAATATAGCTTTTCATACCTGGGCAATCCCAGAAAGCCATATAGCAGGTGATAACCTCAGATGCCAAACATTCTACTTGGCTTATTAAAGCACCCAGCGCATCAGAGCACTGCACTTTTTCCTGCCCTCCCTGACAGTTAATCTGCAAGCACATCAGGGCAGGGAGGAGCACAGCCCCAGCCAGGGTCGTTTCTCTAAGCTGTGGTTATTGCCTAGCCAGTGCCCGGGTACTCCTGGTGCTGCTGGAAGAAGAGCAGAGGATACCTTAATGGTTATATGACACAGTCCCTTCATTTAGGAGGAGTGCACACATGAGCTTTCCCCCTGGGTGCTGTCAGGAGCAGACCAAAGCTCCCAGTTCACACTCTAGGCCCTCTAACCTTTTCCCCTGAACAACACCCACCAGGACAAAGTGTCCCTTGCCACCTTGGGCCTCCAGATGCTTTCACCTGAATGCTGTAAGAACATTACACAGGTCAAAGACATGCATGATGTGACCTATCCCAAACTCATGCACAGTGTATGAGGCAATGCAGCCCAAAGGAGACGCTGGTCCAAGGCTCTGGGCTGGGTGACAAGATGCCTGGGTTTGATTTTCAAGTCTGTCATTTCATGGCAGGCAACTTCTGGCAAGCCACATTAGCATCTTTCTTGCTGTGCCACTGATGAAAGAATTAAACAATGGTACCACATTTTGTAGGGATCTGCCAATAAAAGAAAGCATTGTGTAAGAGCTCAGCATTGTCAGTGAATAAAGAATTCAACATAATTCATTTAAGTTCAGACACTTAGGCATTCAGGTATATATATGTATTTTTTTAAAGTTGATTATAGTCAGGGTTGTGAAGTGCACATCCCTAGAGAGATACACATCCCTGTCTGTGTATCACTAATAATTGATGTGCTATAAGGTAATCACATTAAATATTCATCAAGTAAGAGTAAGGTTTTAAAAAGTCAGGCTACAAGATAGGAGAAGTTATTTCAAATAAACCACCCAAGTACATCTGTTTCCTTCCAAATGTTATCTTAAACTTTAGTGCTGGATTCCTTGGCAGAGGAATTAAACTTCAGGCGGACTTTGAACACTCAGGTATTATTTTCTTTTTGTTTGCTGATCATGACCTTTCCTTACGGCAGTTTCAAGGAGTTTGAAGAGCTAGATTTTCCTCTGTAATACCAAAATAACTCCGTCGATTGCCACAAGGTGAACTCAACCTTATTCGTTACATGACCTGCTTACATGGATGCAGAGGGCTGCCCAAGTGGTCAGGCCATCACTGCCAGTAACATGGCTGTGGACACAGTCTTCCCGCTCCTGCAATTCACAGTGGTGCAAACAGCTGGAAGAAGTTGAAACCAACTAAAATACAGTATTGTTACTATGTGTACTAATTATCTTGATTTAATTTCATTGAGTAAGTTTTTAAAGGAGTTTTTAAGACTACAAGCGTCATCAAGGACTCTGGCTACTTCCAGAAAAAAAAAAAAAAAAAAAAAAAAAAAAAAAAAAAAAAAAAAACAAAGACTACATGTAGAAAGTTATATTTTAAAGCAGTTTCAAATATTGTTTGTTTACCCAACCAGCATTCAAACATGATATATTTTTTCCTGTCTCTCCCTCTCTCCCTCCCAAAAGCCAGGATCAAATGCTAGAGACAACACTGAGAAGGAATAGAAAGAATACTCAGTCAAAATCATCTGAAATATTTCTGTTCTGTTCCTAGGAAGCAGGAAAATCTGAGAAGAAAATCTGGGAAGATTTTTGTTTAATGAGTTGCTGGCAGATATGCTTTTGTCCAGGATTAGTGTAGCTCTAGTGCAAATGCAGGGAGAAGACAAGTTGAACATCTATAGGATCTTATGACAGTATATGATAGGCCTAGATCTGTGGATCTGACCAACAAAGTGTCTGTCAGAACCGGAAAGCATCAGGCTATATGAAGGACCCTTCTACCCAAGAGGAAGGGAGCACATAACTTCAGAGCTCATAGTCAGACTTGAAAAACAGGATAAACCCCTATCTCCTTCTGGCAAATGGAAAATGTGGCTCCAATTTTGAACTCATACAATTTCACTTTAACGCTGGGGGCTCTGGGCTGTATCTCAGGACCCACAGAATTAACCCACAGGCTGGGCTTGTTTCTTCTCCCAAGCGCAAAGAGGAAGCGAAGGCCTCTGGTGTGGGTTTGGGATGAGCCTGATGGGGCAGGAGCGGAGGCAGAGGTCCACAGGGTGGGACATGGAGCAGGACAGGAGATGAGAGCTTGCTGGTGGGGCTTCAGGATGGTGCTCTGGCTGGAGAGCAGCTTTCTCTAGTCCTGGATGGAAGGTGGGTCTTGATGCCAATGGTTTATAGGACTAGAACAACAGATGCAAGAAGCTACTACCACTGACCAAATGTATGTGATCACCTTCTGGGGTCATGCAGCCCCAGGGGTCTCCCCTAAACTTCCTGGCATTGAGCAGATCCTTGAGGCAGGTGCTGTCACTTGGCCCGGAGCTTGCCCAGGAGCCAGTGATAGGAAGACCTCACTGGGAGGAGGCCTAAACGTGCTGAGGGCACACACTGAGCATGCTGCTGTACAGACTGCTGCTGGTTGTACTAGGGATAGCCCTTCCCTTCCTCCAAAAGTTTGTCTCAGCCCTGCTTGCACGTTTTACCATAGCTCTCCTCCAGAGCCACGCTTTTGGCCCAACTACAAGTCAGGGGTTTGGATGTGAGCACTGGCAGTGATGTGTGCTACAACCCCTCCTGGTCCCCTCTGCGTGAGTTAATGGGGGAACTCGCCTCAGGGTTCCCTTCCTACCTTTGTCTGCCTGCTGTAAGGAGGTGAATTGCCATCCCTTTTTTAGTCTCTTTTGAATTAAGGGGTGCATAGACCGAAGCAGGACACCTCCCTTTTTCATTGTCTTCTTGCAAATCTGATATCAGTGGCAAGCTACTGCTGGCTTAAACATAAATAGGATTTGGTCCATTATAAATAGGAGTGGTGTCAGTTTTAGAAACAGTCAGAAATGCTTCCTTCCACACTTTGCCAAGCTTTGTCTCCTATTTTTAAGCTATTTTTCCATTCCAGTCACTGTTTTATCTTCTCTTTAATGTCTTTGTACAAAAGCCATTAATCTCCTGTATGGAAAACTGTCAAATGCTTCTGGAAAATCAAAATATTCTGCTACCCACTAAATTGCCCTTATCTGTCATGGCAGTGGTATCTTCAAAGAATTCCAGAAGAGTAGTTAAGCATGACACGACCCTCCTGTGCCGATTTCCTCTAATCAAGCCAGGGCTTGGTCACTGCTCTCCTACCACATCCCTTGAAACAGCTCCCAGGACTTTTCCCCAGAACAGATGTCCAACTCACTGGCCGTATTGCTTCCCAGATTGTCTCATTAGTCTATTTTATTTTATTTTCTGAAACAATAGTCATCCTTGCCAATTCCCAGTTCTTGCATAGCATTTCCCCCTTCTTGGACCTTTTACAAATTTTACTGCTTCCCTGATTCCTGTGCACACTCCCTCATATAACATGGGGTGTCTGATATGGGATCATGGTGAATTTCTGCCACTTATTAAGTGCTGGGGGCACTTCTGGACAGAGCTGTCTTTTTTACACCTGGTTTTCTGATCTCAGACCTGAGCAGGCTTTTTTCCAGTACAGCTTAAGCCCTGTACTTTCCTGACATAAGTTATCTATTCTCTTAATCGTTTCATGAAATAGCTAATGACTGTTTGCTTTTTTTAGAAGACAATACGTCCAGGGAAACTAAAGCCAACTTAAACCAGCTTTCCTGAACATCATTTCAACGCTCCCACCTCCAACCAGAGGGTTGTCTGGGGGACGGGGAGTGGTAATTGCCAGCCCATCCCTAAGCTGCTGCACATAAGAAATTCTACATCAGCCAGGGACACTTCTGCAGATAGCTCTGTCTTGCTGCAAAAGGCCAGGCTGGTTACTGGACGCCCAAGGCCAGACTGTGTTCAATGCTCCATCTCAGAAAGTCCATCAGGGTGTACTGAGAGGGGAAAGGCATCAGTGGAGAACACTAACACCATTTGCCCTCATTAAAAGTGGGGTTGCTCCAGATGATTTGCTCCAGGCTCCAAATATTGTTCAGCGCTGACACGAGTCAGGTGTGATCTTCCCCTCCCACACATGCATATTGCTAACATCTGTTAGTGTTCTTCTGGTTCAGTTTCTCAACCCAGGAAGCGCTAACCTTGACACACATATTTAATTTCAAGTGCAGCAAGATTGTTGATGGTAAAGCACTTACCGAGCCTGGCTGGATGAATACATAAGTTAATAGCTTTCTGTTGGACTCATGTATATGCATTATGTTAATGACAGCTTTACAGGAATTCCTGTAGGGAAAGAGTGCACAGTCCATACGCATATCCCTTCTCCACTGGAGTCTGCAAATTCATGTATTAATTGATTAACAGCAGCCAGGAGAATTGAACAACAAGAACATCAAGCCAGTTTTGGAAGTGCTGGCCTGCATATGAAGTGCTCGATGCATTTGTGCAGATGTATCTCTGTCTGCAGTGGACCCAGTCTTGACCTTACTGAAAGTAATGGTAGTTTTGTGCTTATTTCATCAGGAACAAATGGAGGCCCAAGAGTTGTACCTCAACAACAGGAAAACTAAAGAATGTGAATACCGCAATCCCCGTGCTTCCTAATTGGATGTATAGACATTTACATCAAGAGCTGCTTGGTCAAAGCCCGTTCAGAAGTATGAAGCTAATATTTACAGTGATAGTCAAAAAACAACAACAACAACAACAAACACACTGAAGAAACAACACATGAGCTAAAAGCAAGATAGCAACTTCCCTCTTTTTAAACTAGTCTGTACCCTCCTGATATTCTCAGCAGACTGCTTTTCAGCACAGAAATCACTTGACACTTAAGCATACAGACCTGTTAGCAGTTTTAAATCTATTTTAGTATGGGAACATTTGCAGAATATGTATATATATATATATGTATACCTATGTACACATATGTGCACAAATACAAGCACATATAAAACCTTTTCCAAATGCCTGTAATAAACAAATTGCTCTATGTCCACCTCATTAACTTTCCAGCTCATTAAAAGTCTGGAAACTGGTGCAAAGGCTTCAGTCCAACAGATGGGGTCAGGAGGAGGGAAAAGTAAGTGATGCCTCATGCTGCTCGTGGTGGGGCAGGCGGAGCAGGAGTCTTCAGTGGGGTTGTTTTCACAGGAGTGAGCTCTCAGCCCATCCTCAGTGCTGCCTTCTCCCAGGGGATTTGTGTGGTGCAATTTTCCTGGTTAAAATGAGTCAGCTGCAGGTGAGGACACTGCAGCTATGTCCATAGAGGCCCTGGGCTGGCCCAGGCTTGCCGTCTCAGAGGGTCATAGATAGGGAGCAAGCAGACGAGCTCACAAGCCTCCTGACACTCCCTCACTGCCTTTTTTTTTGTAACACCAGTGCCCTGCTGGAGCTCCCAGAGCACTTCTGTAATCCCTGAGGGTTATTTTACACAGTGGGAGTCCCCTTCTGGCTTGTCAGGGTGAATGAGATCCATTTTAGCCACCAAAACACAAGGACAAGGACTCACATGTTGGTGAAGCTGTTGTGGTGACTTCCATGGAGCTATAGGTCATCTGCCCTGGCATTAGAGAGGGCGCCTTCCTATGCTTGAAGCAAGGAAGTTCATCATTCCTCCTCACCAATACGCATCTATCTGAAAGCCATCAACTGCAGAAGAAGCCTCTCCTGCTTTGTTCAGTGTGCCTTCAGTGGCCCGTTGGTGGGGAATTAAAATTATGGTGTTGAAAGGTTTCTAACTAAGTCAACCTCTGGCTCCTCTGCTGATCAACCCACTTTCAGGTTCTCCCAGCACTTCACAAACAGGGATTGTCTTCTAGAAGAAAGGTTGTGTGTATAAAGATTGTGTTGTAAATCATCTTTTTCATTACATGTCTGGTAAGTATGAGTAAATCTCAGGCAGAAATATTCTGAAAAAAATAATAATAATAAATTAAAGCACCCTGTAGACTATTACTGGGCTGTTCAGGGCTTGTGATTGGGGTTTTTAATGAGATACTGTCTTTGTTTCATCTCTTCATTCTCAGACAAGAGCTGTACCAGGCAGAAGACTTAAAGTATTTCCTTCTGAGGTTGGTGAGTTGTTAGTGAAGGCATAGGCCAACTCTTTCTTATATGTATAAATCCATCTAAGTGGTCTAGACATTTCCCCAGCTTTTTGATTATTTCATTTACTCCTTGCTTACAAACTTTGCAGTTAGCGTCGGGTAGGTTTAGTTTGGCAAAGGTCTTTCAACAGATGGTTTTCAGTAAACTGTGAGCGTGGGACTGGCAGGATCACACAGTGGTTAAACACTGGACTATCATTGAGGTGGGCAGGGAACAAGGTTGCTCTGCTGCCGAATTCCTCTTTGGCCTGGTTAAATCACTTACAGCCTGTCTACACTTGCAATTTTGTGTGGACTAAGACCTCAGCCTGTCTTAGTTTTTTAAGATTTAAGATTTAACATGCAGTCGTGTTCTTGAAGGACCTCATCTGTGACCATCCCTGTGGCAGACAAAGAGCATGTGTCCAGAGCGAGCTAAGCAGGCAGCCAGAAAGCCCTCTGGCTGCCAAAAACAAGGAACACAGACAAAGTACATCAGGAACACTTCTGAGTTCCTCTGCTTCTTCAGCTCCATTGGCCAATAAATAGGATAATGAGCCCTTTTTCTCCCATCCTTTGTACATCTTGTCTGTACACACTGCAAGTTCTTCTGGGGACGGACCTGTCTTGCAAGGGGGCTTTGATTTCACACAGGAGCTGGAATACAGATTGTAACAGAAAGAGCTGGCAGAAACTCTTCACCTGAAAAGGGTTTTTTCATGGCTGCTGACCCTTCTTGTATGACAGCTGATTATGTTCTTTTCACTCTTAGCCTGTATGAAAGAAACACATGTTCCTTTCTTTTTCTTTTCCTTTTTTTTTTTTTTTTTTTTTTCCTTTTAATTCCAAAGACGTGTTGGTCCCCAGGGTCTGTGGACTGGTAGGCAATTTCAAGAAGCTACTGTTTTGTTTTGATGCTGCTTTCCATTTTGTCAAAGGAAAGACTACACATTGCTTACTGCTGGCTGCTGTTAGACCTCCTCAGTGACAGGGCAGCTACTCTCTTTGTACAGATAGCAGTGCATTGGATTTCCAGCTCTGCCTGCTCCACCTCCAGAGCTGGTGCAAGCTGCTGGAGGTCTCACAAGAGGGCACTGGCACCAGAAAGGTGACCAGCGTGCTCCCTGAGCTTACCACACCAGACCCTTCAAGCACGTCTCCAGCACTTGAAAGGCTCAGCTGGAAATCTTTTCAGCTACCACTTTTCTGCTACCATTTCACTTGATTCATGTTTTCTCAAGACTTAACACAGCCATTCTAAAAACCTCTCCCTTTTCACAGTGGCCGAGAGCTAAGTAGCTGCAAACCAGTTCATTCATTAGAGTTGGCTGAGCTACCAGTTCATTAGCTGCCCAGTGAACTGCAGGCTTTTTTGGGTATGCATGGAGAACATGTGTGTGCAGTTCCCATTAGTGACAATGGGGGTTGCATGTGCCTGCAGGATGGAGAACAAAACAGCTTGTCCTCCCAAGACTAATCTTGCTGCAGCAGGGACCAACAAGCATCTTGCCCATCCTGTCAACAGTGGCAGGATCCAGCCTTGTGCAGGGTGAAACCATAATTTCTCACAATGAGCACTGTGGGAGCCTGGCTGAGCACCAGCTGCCGACACCCAGCATCAGGGCAGGAAAGGTGGGTACTGCCTGTGTTGGGAAGGGCACAGGGACAGGCCCCACCAAGCTCAGGTGCGCTCAGACAGGCTTGTTTCACCCGGTCTCTGAACTGCCTGGTTTGTTTAGGTGGAGCAGATGAGGAGAAGGAGGTTCCTCTGCCAAAGAATCCAAAAAGGAGAGAAAAAAAGGAAAGGAAACCCAAAATGCTAATTAATAGAGCAGTTTCCGGGTTCTGCTGTAAGGAGATATCCCGTGACAGGGAACACACACACTTACCACCACTTCCTCTATCTTGGAAGATGACGGGAAGGACAAAGCCATTTTGCTTTGAGGATGAGCTAAGTTAAGCTCTTGAAATGAAACAAAGGCAATTTGTAGAGCTCTGATAAAAATCCCTGTGTATGGTGTAGAAACTTTCCACTGCAGACCAGTGGCTTTGTTATAATCTTATCGCCTGCCACTGACTTATCCAAACAGCTGCCTCCTACCCACTTATCTCTGTAGAGGGGTGGGGAAAATCACAGTATATAACAAAGAGCTGCGGACCACACACGCACGCACTCAGAAAGTCCTATATGTGCAGGACTCTGAATTTCCAGGGGCAGAAAGTCTCCGATTAAGAAATGCAGGATTTATCCTCAGCTTGTTCCTGCTGCTGCTGCTGATACCAGGTATGGCACAACCACATGTTTACTCTCCACTAATATTTTTCCCAAGCAAATAAATAGCTCTTTACCCAGCTGCTGATAGTACAACTCCAGCTTTCTGGGAATTTGTTCCATGTTAAACCCTTCCTAGTGTAAGCTTCTTATGAAATGGTGCTCCTAGGCCAGTTACAGAAATGGAGAAGTTACTTGAATGTTGAAAGCACATCTCCTAACCATGCTGCTGTGCAGAAACATGTCCCAGCAGGGGGATGAAAGAAGCATCCAGTGAGTTACCCACTTCAGCCTTGCTTGGAGTAAGTGTTGATGTCTCACACTGGGAGAGTCTCCTAGCTCAAAGTGAGCAGAGGGGGTATGGCAGGCAGGAAGCCAATTATATATCACTTTGTTTTACAGGTTTACAGGTTGCCCAGAGGGTGTGTGTGGAGTCTCTAACCTTGGAGATATTCAAAAGCCATCTGGACGTGGTCCTGGGCAACCTGCTCTAGGTGGCCCTGCTTGAGCAGAGGGTTGGACTGGATGGGCTCCAGAGGTTCTTTCTAACCTTAAGCATTTTTGTGATTAATTCTGTGGTACCTGCAGGGCCCTTGCAGAATTTCCTGGGTGACAGAACAGCTCAATCTCTACTCCAGGAACTCCCCAGTGCTTCAATGGCTTGAAGATTCTTCAGTACAGTGCATAGTCCATTCAAGTTGGCTTTGTGGCTTTGAGTCATGCAAGAGTGCCATACACAGTTATGGCAAGCTGGGACCCACAGAAAGCGGGATTGGGTGCCAGCAACAGTGATAATGTGCCACTGGCAGTCCCCATTAAGTGCCACCACTGAGCCCACTCTGACTCTGGGGCACTCTGCAACTTGCATCTTCCTCAGCTCAACAAGAACAGTTTTCCTAATATCTAATAAAATCTTCCTTAATCTATAGCTTTTTCTTCAGGCCTTCTTGGTCCTCTACCTCCTGACACAAAGAACCGGCGTAACCTGTCTATTTCATGTAGTGACGGTGTCTTTTTTTCCCCCATATATTATTTACCAAGCCCAAGTCCAATCCTTTGCCTTTGTCTTCTTACCCAAGCTTTACTGCTGGGGTTCCTCTGGCAAACAGACTTGTATCTACTACCTTAACACACAAAGCAAATCAGTTCCCATAATTGAGACCTCATATTTTAAAGCCACAAATCAGTTTCCAAACTCAGCATAGGTCTCTAATGCAGCATGATGTCTCCTGGTCCCTCAGGGCCTCCACGCATGTGGGGCAGAGGTCAGAAGGGGGCCCAAAGGACCCACTCGTTGAAGGGAAGACTGTCAGGAATGCACATTTGGTCCAGAACACCCTGGTGCACCCCGAGATGCTGCTCCCAGTCCTGGGGGTCCAGTCCTATATATAGCCTAGACAAGGACTATCTGTGTCTCTGGAAGCAGAAGTTGGCCCAGAGTGTTGGCTTTGTTGGGACAGCTGTACATATCTAAGAGGTTTTCAGCTCATTATTCCCTTAAACTTCCAAACTGAATTTTGCTCAGGCCAAAGGAAATTCACTGCTCTGGATTTGAGCATTGCATTACTCTTTCCTGAGCAAGGCACTTCACAGTCCTCCTTTTTTTATCTCTTTCCTCTAAATCATCACAATCTATTTGTCAATAAAGAGAACAATGGAGCTTTTGGGTACTTTTCCACACAGTTCAGTCATTTGCATGAGCACAGTTTGCTTTATGAGAGACACCAACTTCTGCAAGGGGCTGCTTAAACTTCAGACTTTACTGTGTGTCTGTGCTGTTCAAAATGACTCAAGTCCCACACTTTTGTTTTTGTTAATTTGGGAGCAGCTCCAGGTTCATTTTAATCCAAAGGCAAAAGCAATCCTAATCTCAAAGAGGACACTGAGCTGAAGAGCTGCAGCAGTCTCTTAGTACACAATATGTCTATTTTCCATATAAAGTGTAACAGATAAGGTACAACTTCTGATAATTTGTACTGTGAATGGGTGAAAAGACCAAGCTCAGAGGCGTCAGAGACTCCTTTAGTCATCTGGAAATATAAATGCCTGATCTCAAGCTCTTTCTGAAAGAGTCATGGCTTTTTTATTGTTTTCCTAAAAGGTGGTCTCTACAGCCATGTGAGTGCTCGAAGATCTCCTCTTTCTTACTCCTGTGTGTTGGGAATAAAAACTAGCAAAATGAAACCTGAGGGTTCAAATGGTAAAGGACAAATAGAAAGGACCTTCAGCTTTGTTATCCCGAAATCTCTTGGTTATTGGCCCTGACCCACTTGCAGTAAGCAGCACTGCTATGGCTTATTCAAAGTCTGGACTTAGACAAATCCTCTGCAGAAGTCTGGTGTCCAGAAGGGTACAGCAGGAGAGTGCAACCCCTTTCAGCCAGAAAGGTGACAGCAAACCTTACCTGGAAGGGCTTTCTGCCTTGGTTTCTGCACTCATGTTCAAGGGAGGAACAGAGAGGAATTTCCAGCTGTCTGAAGATGAAGATGCTGTTTGAAATCTTTTGCAAACATTGGACTAAAATGTTTGTAAGAAACATCTGCACCTATAAACTGAGTTTAAAAAAAATTGGAATGTTCAAACAGATCAGCAGAATTTAATAGGTTTTAAGTTAAGAGGTTTGATATCACTGAAAATCTGCAAAATCTGATGAGAAATAAGGATCCTCCCAGCAGGTGCTTTAGCCATGCTAGACAGCTCTGTGAAATGTAAGCAGACCTTGACAGTGCCATGCAAGAGGCAGTTCTCAAAAACAACTTTTTTCCCTTACTGAGAAGTAGGACTATTCTAAAGGTCAGCCTTGCTCTATGTAAATGTTCTCAGTCCAACACCCTTTTTCTTAACCAAACCCAGTGTTTTCCTGATTGCCGCCTTTTTAGGAAAGCTCCACAAAGAGTTTGCCGTGAAACACAAATCCTTCTGAAGCCCGCCTGGTTTCAGATTTCCTTATGAGCTCGAAACTCAACCCAGGTTCGTCCAAAAGTTCAATAAGGGTTCGTGAACTTTCCTAGCCAAACTGGATTGATTTATGATTTTGTGTCACAACTACACAAACCACGTGGCTTCGGCACACAGCAAAACTCGGTGAGCCTGAGCACCGAGCCAAGCAAATCAGAGCAGCGGCCACTCCCCTTCCACCCTCTCCTGTTCCCATAAAGGGCGGATGCTGACTGTACATCCCCAGTGGCTTTCTGGGCCGCCATCTAATAAAAGAATCGATACTTAAAAAGCTTCAAGGCGTCTAGTTACGCTGACCTGTCAGAAAAATGGTCCAAACTCATATGGACCTGCCCAAAATTAAAAAAAGAACAAAGCAAAAAACAGATGCTCACTCTCAAGCATCTTAATTCTCATTCTGTTGACCAAATAGTTGGGCTGATCTCCACACAAAGCCATGCATACAGCAGTTCCTAGCTTTCATCAGAGCCAATGCTGAGATAAACAAGTACAAAGAGGGAAATGCCTCACCCTGGTGCTCCTTGAACAGCCTTGTCCCTCCACTGAGGGCAGTGCTCCTGCATGGAAGCAGCTGGCACCCTTCCTGCCTACCAGCCCTGGGTGCCTGATCCAGGCAAAAATTGTTTTTGCAAAGTCACAGCGAGTGTGGAGCACCTCGCCCTCCTTTGGATGCTCTGCAATGTGTTCTCACTGTAGTGAGAGCCCCCCATCCTGTTACACAGCACCAAGTCACATGCAGCAGTGACATGATGGCATCCCAGGCATCATCAGCCCTATTGCTATGTACCCAGTGTGCTGGTAAACACTTAGGGTCAAGCAGTTTGGGCTTCCTTGTAGTGGCTAGCTCATGCCCTGCCCCAGAGTCATCAGGCCGATGCTGTCCTTGCAGTGCTGTGGGCTGTGTGGGCTGCAGCCACTTGTCATGTTGCTGTCAGCTGCTACAGCCTCATGTGGGGTGGGTCAAAGCCAAGACAAACACGTGTCATGAGCTCATTATGTCTTAGCTCACGCTGTAGCTGGTGAGATATCTCCAGCTCGGCCGCTGCCTTGGGGGCCTTGAAAGCAGTTCAGCTGGGCTTTCCAGCGTGGATTTTGGATTGTTTTGCTGTCTTTCCTGAAAAAAAAAATAAAAATAAAAATAAAAAATATATATTGATTCAAAGGAAAATGTTGACTTGAATCATGCTAAGGTCAGGGTATGATAAAAGCTTTATGTGCAGAGCTCTGCTTATCTGCAAACCCCAAAACTTTTACGCAAGACCCCAGGGAATGAAATAAGAGAGGATTTCCAGCACTGGTACACTGAAAAATGCAGCCTGCTCTCCCACATGTGAAAGGCCTGAGCTTTTCAATGTGTCGGGGGGCTCCAGGGCACCCTCCTGACCAGGAGGTTCTGTCCAGGACCCTGGCACCCCACCTGCCAGGGCTGGTGGGAAGCCTGTATGGAAGCTCTGAACTGGTTTCTCATGCTGGGTGTTGGGAGAAGAAAGCCCAATGGGACCCATAGGCATCGCTGGCATCACGGAGTAGCCACAGAGCCCAGTGAAACCAGCAGTAAAATGCCTGAAGGCTTTGCAGTCACAGTCTGGGCTCAAGGAAATGAGAACAAGCAGGAGGTTCCTCTATGTATGTGCAGGCCAGTGCCTTGTGTGCAATGTATTTGCTGGCCTCCCCACAGCACCTTTGCCTTCCCAGGAAGAGCCACTGTGGATTTTGGCACCATCTGAAGGGCTGCCTGGTCACATCAGAAGACGGAGCAGCTCCTTCTTGCTCACCAGTGCTTCTGACCATGGGAGGAGGAGGCAGAGCAGGGAGAGCCAGGCTCCTCGTGACTGCTCAGCAAGCGAGCAGAGGGCACAGCCACCTGGGCTCCTGGGCCAAAGCCTTTCCTTCCACAGAGTGCCCTGAATCTCTTCTCACACATTAGATTAAAGCTAGAAAGGAATTTAAGTCTGTCACTAGCCCAGTTCTGGTTTATCCCCTGTGTTTTCTCCCCTCTGATGGTACCACAAAGCAGCATCTGCCACGCTGCCAAAGGTGGAGGAGAGTGGGCTCCAGCGTGCACAAACACAGGGAGCGGTGTCTTTGGCAGCTGGTGGAGCAGCCGTCTCGGGTTTCCTTTCATTTTAATGGTTCACATACCTCTCCCAACGTCTGTGTCTGATTTTCAGGGCACGACCTTGATTTTACATCAAACATTCCCTATGTCTCTCCTCATCCCACTGCTGTCTGGCTAGATTACCGATGCTAAAGCTGATCTTTCTATTAAAATGTTTGGGTTTTATTATTTTTCTAACCCAAAGCCCATCTAAAATGCAAAGACTTGCTCATCTTTTCCTCAAGGGCTCCTGCGCTTTGATCCCCCCTTCTCACCACTGCTGACAGATAGATGTGCAGAGTGTTGCATCCGCAGGGGTTGAAGCTGAAGGCAGATGCCGTCTGCTGTGTGCTTACCAGTACCATAGGTAGCTGCTGTGACCCTCCTCTTCCTGCTCATAAATCAGCTCGTGAACAGCCAGCATCTGGAGTACTTCCTATGGCATCGGTAGCCATTGCAAAACGAATGCTGCTGTTAGAGAGGTCCCGCTGACAGCACAGGTATGTCCTTGCCCGTGTGCACCTCAGGACTTCTTGCAAACAGGAGAAAAGAACTGCCTGACTGTGCACAAGCCAGTGGTTTTGCAGCTGAACATTTGGTGCCTGACAAGGATGAGGATAAGACAATTGGGACACAGAGAGTAAATGTGGGCTGTTCTCTTTCTAACATGGTTTTCAGTCTCATCCTAGAAAGCTAGGTCCTTCCACACTGTGATGCCTAGCACCACAGCATCATTCAGAAGTCATTAGTACTGTGTTACTTTTTCAGTTTTCCAGCTTGAAAAATAACCACCCCAAGCATGGCCCATAGAAATACTGGAAAAATATGCTTCCTCAGGTCTCTGCCTGCCCTCCTAACCCTCAAGCCACCTTCCCCCTCATAGTTCCCATCCAGGGCTTTACAAACTAAGCCTATCTCTGCTCCTGTGTGGCTCTTATCAGGCCCTGGACCAGGGAGGGTTGTGCCCAGATGTCTCCTGCAACAACATCCCCTTCTCTCCTGCCATGCTTTGGGCTTCCCTGTGCCTTTGCACAGCAGTGACGTATGCACGTGAGCTGTGAAATGCCCCACGACCTCCTAGGGTGACAGAGAAACTTTCCTCCGGTTTATCTACCCACTGAGCACTTTTAGGGTGGGAGATGTAAGTAAGGAAGAGGCTCACAGAGCTAAGTTTGGACTGTTTACACATCATCTTTACCAGTGTACCTATATGAGCACTGCTTGAAGAAGTCCCCACCAACAAAGCCCCACCGTGAACTCCCAGTGCTGTAGCCCACAGGGTGACCTCGGTGAAGTTCAGCCTGGTGCAGGCAAGATGTTCTGGGCAGATTCCCCTCCCTGCCCCTCGGGGCCCTCGCGTGCTGTCACAGGCTCTTACTAATTGGATACATCTGACCTACCGGTGTCTTTGAAAGTACTCCAAGGATCTGTTTCAAGAAACACATTTGGTTTCACACTGAATTTGCAGAGTGAAAGTTTTACCAGCTGGAGCGGTCTGAACCAAAGCTGATCTTTCCATAACGAACAAATCGCATATTGGATCCAGATCCCTCCTGGTTTCAACTTTCCTCTCCACTTATTCCACTCATTACCTTCAAGGGAAGAAAGAACGGAAACTGTAAAGCCCTGAAACCCTCTGACGAGGGAGAGAGTTTATTAAAAGATAAACAAGCCATCACCCTGTTTTCTTGCTCCAAAGTGCTTGTGTCTTGGATGGTTTTTAAACAACATTCAAGCCAAAAGCAAATCACAGTTAGCTGAGCTACTGCAAGTGTGAATGCGAGGTGGCACCCGAAGAAGAGGCCTCCGCTAGCCAAGCACACACTGACCCAGGCCATTTTAACCTTCTTCTCCAAAGAGACTCCCCTAAAACCTCCCGAGGGCAGAAAGCTTTGTTCAGATTTCCTCTTCCATGAATCCTGAGCATTTCCTAGAGGAAGGGGAGCAGTGGCAGGGCCCAGCTATAAGGCAGAATTGCTGAGGCACAGAGAGCTGAGGACTTCCCAGGGAATGTCAGTAACAGAGCTGCCAATAAAACCTCCACCTCCTGGACCCAGGGATAATCCCCTATCTCTCAGATCAAGCTACATCCCCGGTCTGTAGGCAGCCTTGTTGTGTGGGGATGGATACTTTCCATTTCAATTAACTTACACTTACTAAAAATGAAAAGAGTGGTGTCTCTTGTGCTTTAAGCCTCATCAGGATGAGATTATCGACCCAGGCAACAAAACTCTATTTGAATTTCATTTCTGCTACCGGGCAGCATCCTGAATAGCTTGTGTTGTTGCAAATTATGTACCTAAGTGATGCATCTAAATGACAACACTGATTACACATATTCAAACACCATGAAACATTCAGATAATTTTCATGCTGATAAATAAATTCCACGAGTCCCGGTGTGGGCAATAAAGTCATACATTGTGAACTGAAAAATTAGCCTTTGCAATGATGTTAACTCATTTCTAGATGAAACCACTAATGATAATGCAGAAGTGTTCAATTAATACTTTTGTGCTGTATTTGAGGAGAAAAAGATGATATGTTGTGATCACATAAGGATGATAAAGTGCTCTCCAGTGCATTGCTGAGAAGAATGATAGACAACAGCTGTTGGGGATAAACATTTTTCAATTGCAAAGCCCAGATAACCTCTACTCTGCAGTCCTTACAGAGCTGGCTTTGGCCACTGGCATTCACTTTTAATAACCCCGGGGGTGCCAGCATGGTTCCAGGGGATTGGAAAAGGTGTAAATATGTGCTAGGGTTTAAAAAAAGACAGATGGAAATATCTGACATCAACCCCAGACCAGGCAGTAGAGGAGATGACATGGGATTTGAGGACAACAAAAATAAAAGAGAGAAGCTGTGCCAGTCAATAGAGTCTCGTGGAAAACATTTAATTTTTGGTGAGCGTATAAATATGACTGCTAACAGAAGCTGCCTGGGGATGATGCCTGGGCGAGGTGTTTTGCAACAGCTCCAGACAAGATGCAAAAAGGCTGCGGGGCTGGCTACCTGGCAGGCAGTAAGGATGATGGTGCCAGAAGAGGACTAAAGCCATCAGTGGTGAGAGTGCTGAAAGAGTTGAAGGTGGGATCTGGCAGTGCTGTGAGGTTGGGACAGTGCACATAGATGAAGGGAAATGCACTGGGAGAGAAGAAATGGAGGATGCTGTAGTTACCAGTCAGCTGGGTTCAGGCTCAACATCCTTATTTTCTGCCTTAGCCATCTCACGGCAGATTAGAGTCCCTCACCCTCACAAGGATGGTGCAGGCACATACGGGTACTCCTCACCCTCCACCCACCCACAGGGAGCACACTTTGCCATACACAAGAAATGTGTTTTGCATACCAAACAGCAGCCTGGTTGTTCTCTGAGGTAGGATGGGCTTTGCCTCTGCATCTGCATCTGCTAGGGCTATTTTCAGTTGCTGTGCAGTGTTAAGCCCCTTCATCCCGGCAAAGAAGTGTTGCTGGATGGGCTGCATCACCAAGGTTAATATCTGTTTTCATTTGAAAACAAACAAACAAAATGCCACTGACTTGAGGAGCTAGAGCAGCAGTGATGCCAGGGGCACAGCAGTGCTGCCACTGCAAGGATGCCTACACACCACAGCCAGGAGCCAGGTTTCCCCCAGGGTTTGTGCTCCCTGCACTCACAGCCAAGCTGTGCACATCTCTGGTCTCATGGCACACACAGGAACCCAGCAGTACTGGCAGGGCTTGATGCCCTGGCATCTGGAGGAGCTTGGATGGAGGCACTGCTGCCTGATCCAAGCCCTGTGTGCAGCTGATGGAGTATCCAGCAGGTGACCCAGCAGGATTCACAGAGCGAGGCAGTAGGTGATGAAGAGGCCATTACCAAAAAATTATGATGCCATGGATTGCAAAACAGAAGGGAGGGAAAGGGCTTGCCTGGTGTGGATGAAATATTCTGCTTTTGGGAAATAAGCATTCACCCTTAGTTATTTTAAACAACTCCCTCTGCAGCGCTGGTTGCACAGACGCTACAGTTGTGCCACTGCATGGGGAGTCAAGGGGAAAACAAGAACCAAAAAGATGCTGGTCCACAGGGGGAAAAGGCTGGGATAAAACAGACTGCTCAGATTGCTGTAAGCTGAAAGGCCTGTAAGTCACCCTTGCATTCCTCCCCACGGAAGAGCTGTCCCTTTGGTGACAGCACATGCTAACATTGGTTTTCTTTCTGCTTATGCTGACCTGATTTTGCTGCACCAAAAGAGAGCTTGTGGTGGATCCATGGATCCATCCACCTGTGGTTAGAATCTGTCAGTGTGAATAAGCTCTCTTGTAAAGCTTAGATAAGAGAAAGTGGCTTCTTTCTTTATTTTACTTTATTTTATTTTATTTTATTTTGGAAGAGAACCCCCCTTTCATTCATTTTTGAACGTGTCTTGATAGCATTCCTGGGAGCAATGGGAGGATTTTGTCTGGTGCATTACTTAAGCGCTGTCATGTTTATTAATATTTCCAAATTGGCCTAAGCCCCGTGCACATCACTACACAGGCAAACAATAAACAACCCTGCATTTAGCAAATTTGACACCCACCACGAGGAGCTGGCTATTGTGCTGCGGGATTAGCTCTGCACGCTGCCTCTCGCTGCGTTCCCAGCTCAGCAATATCGAGCCCTTACAAAAGCCCTGCAGACTCCCCGGGCCCTGTCTTCTTACCCTGTCTGGCAGACAAATGCGTGCAGGGGAAAATGGTGTAAAGCATTGTGTGAACATGAAAGGAGAGGGGGGAAAGAGCTGCTTGCCATGCCCTGGACCAGCAAGGGCCTGAGCGATCGGTGCATCCCACCTGCCCCAGCATCCCATGGTGCTCATTGAGATGCAGAGCCAGGCACAGCACTGAGCCTCAGGGACGGGTGGCCCCGAGTGAACACCTGCTTCCCTCTGGGATGGGATCCAGCCAGCGCCCGCTGCTGCCACCACGAAGACAGAAAAGCCCCTTCATGACACCAGATGAAGTCATCTGCCAGAGAAGAAGGGAGCATTGAATCCCAGGGCTCTGCATCAGCAATGAACCTATTAGAAAACCTGCCCAGAGCAAAGCCCTAGATCTTAGCACGCCATCCCCTCTTTCTTAGGACCTCTGAGCTGAAGCTGGGTATGAGGAGAATGGGAATAAGTGCTGCCCTCAATTTCCAGAAGATCCTCAAAGGCCAAAACCAATGACCCCTTTGGCTAAGTGGCCATGCCTCTGCTCGCTCACTGCAAGGTAACGGTGCTATTCCCAGCCCAGGAGCCCAGGACATCGGGTACTATTTCAAACCCTTCTGCTGTTTCCCTGCGTGACCTCTAGCACATCACTTGCTCCTTTCCTTCCCGCTACCAAGCTCAATGAAAGCATTTGGTGCTCCCCCCGGAGGCTATGACACTCAATAGGGGCTATAATTTGCAGTTTCCCTATCTTCGGGCAAACACAGCACTTACCTGCACAGGAAAAGGTAGAAAAGACAATCCATGGCAAGCAAAATGCTTTGCCATGGTGTTTCAGAAGTCCTTGGAGTTGGCCTGCGGTAGGCAAATGAATATTTGCCGCTAATCCTTGTTTGTGCTCATGCAGTCCCCTTGAAGAGAAGGAATTTGCATGAAAATCAGAGTGTTGCTCCAGCCTTGTTTGCTCATTTGGGGACTTGTTTTCAAGAGAAGGATGCTTATCTAGTCTATCAACGCTCTTTGTTAAACAGGGCTTTTAAAAATTTTTCCCTCCCCTTCTTTTGTCTAAACAAGGGGATTGATTATACCCAGCTCAGGGCCAATTAAAACAAAAAGATCCGAGTTAACGCTGGCTCAGTCCCTCTGGTACAGCCCACAGCAGCGAGCCTGTTCCTCGTCAGCCCCATTTCCCCAACCACCAGAGGCGGGAGCAGCCTGAGCTTGCACCTCCCCAGCTCCCTCAGACTTGGGGTACGGGGCTGCCCAGGGGGGACCAGGTCTCTTGTGCGTGCCCCACCACCCCAGTGTGCACCCCCGTGTCCACACTGTCCTTCTGATGCTCTCTGCTGCTGCCTCCCTTGGAGGCCCATCCCTGGAGAGCAGGCAGTGCTGAGGAGGCCGAAGGTCAGTGGTGACAAAGCCAGCCCACAGCTCTGTCACTGGTGGCTGGCCTTCAGTGTGACAAAACACTTGTCATTTGCACCACTGGTGCCACAGTACTGGGCCCGACAGTGCATTAATAGCACATTAACTCACCTAAACTCACCAAATTCATGAAGTTTTCTTTGTTTGCTCTGCTCTCACCTTTCTCTGAACCCACCAATGCAGATCAGGAGGGCAGCTGTGACTGAGAGCAGAAAGGTGTAACTCTCACACAGAAGCTGTATGTGTGGTATATCCAGACTCCTAAAAGCTGCAAACCCTGGCATCCAAGCAGAAAGTCCTTTCGTGTGACAAAAGGCCATGTTTCTTGACCAAGAGTTTTGAACAGCTCTGGATAAACACCCAAGGTAGTGTTGTAGCCCCACTGCCACAGCCTTGGAGCATCGAGATTTTTTGCCCAGCCTCCTGGAAGTCACCCACCACTCCTGTGAACTCCTGAACTCTCAGCTGCACGTATGCCTTAGCAAACCCTCTGGTGCAGCTGAGGATGAGGCAGCACCTGCAGCATTGTCTGGAAGCTCAGCTTGCAGCTAACTGCACGGCCAGGGACTTCCTCCGCCTCTTCAGTTTTAAGGTGAGTAGCATAGCCCTGAGCATAAACAGGATAGAGTTTGTTTAAGGTTGCCATTGTGCATATGAAAATAAACGAGCATTGTGACAACTTAACCCCCTGGTGGTACATTGTCTAGCCAGTGTTGGACCCAGAATTCGGTATGTTACCATGCTAACATGTTAGTAGCCTTAACCTGATAGCTAAACCTTGTCCCTCCTCTAGCCTCCCCATCTTGCCCATTCCCATTGCAGTAAAACCAAATCCTGGCCACTTGTAGCTATTAATACCACCCTTCCACACACATGACTGGCCCCTGCAGATCATTTTGGGGGGAAGAAAGGTAAAAAAGCACCTTTCTGTATTTTCAGACATGCCCCATGCAAAGCCTTTGTACATGCACTGTTGAGCACACGAATGGCTTTCTGCTCCTGTCGGCGTCATGGCATAAGCCCCGTGTGCCTGTCCTCAGCCAGCTAATGGCTGTGCTGCTGCAGCTTCCTCCAGGACCAGGTTTCCTCTGTGCAAGCACACACAGGTATGTCTCTGACTTCAGGCCACCCACCAAAAGAACATAAAACTCTGTCTCCCCTAACCGTGATTAGGACCATGGTCACAAAAACATTGGCAGGTGAACCAAGAACTGGTCTAAAATCTTCAAAAGCTTTATCCGAGTCGTGCTTCTCCTCTACCCATGCCTTCTTCAGCCACTTTCCTCCCACCTTAGCCCTTCATTCCAGCTTTGAAGGGCAACAGTCTCACACAGAGTTTGTACAGGAGTTATTGTCACTAAACTGGAAGACTTCAGTTGCCTTTTTGTTACGAGGTTCTGCTGTTGTTACAACAAAAGCAAGAAGAGATTTTTCTTTTTATTTTTACAGAAAATGTTTTGTTTTTAAATACTCATGCCAGATTTTGTATACCAAGTTTGAATGAAGAGCAAATGCTTGCAGCAGTTGTTAAAACAGCTTGTCTTCAAAACAGCCCTTGTCATATGGCTGTAACTAAAGCAGTCTGAGGCCACTGCTGCAAGAAGAGCTGGAGCTCCACAACCTTCCCTGCTTGCCAGGTGATGCTCCAAAGCTCTGCCTGGCTGAGCACCCCCTTGTACCCCAACACTGTGTTTTACACCAAGCCAAAATGGCCGTAATTGAATCACACTCGGTTCACCACCTCTTTTGTTCTACTTAAGAAAGTAAATTAAATTGGGAACTCCTTGTGAGAGGTTCGGTTCCAAGGTCAAGGAAGGCGAGGTAATAAAGATTTCTGTAAAAGCTCATATCCATCATACCATGAAAGTTGTGGTGTGTATGGTGGCAGCACCCTTTGCTCTGACGGAGTGAAGGCAGAGCACTCATTCATCACTTGCTGAGAGCAATTTCATGCTGGGAAATGTCCAGGGGAGTGGTGAATCAGCCAGAACACCACAGTGTCACTCAGCGAGCAAAGAAGGGGGGAAAGGGCAGATCTGAACAATGAGGGAGGTTTTGAACGTCACAGGCTTGTGATTAGCCGAAGACTTCCAGTAAAGACCAGGAATAAATTCATTTGACCCACTTTTTCAGACTGGCACTGTTACATCTGAGCTTGACCTGAGGGGTCCCTCAGAGTCCAGAGAGAGAAAGAGACAGCAGCAAAGCGCCATCCATCTGCCTAGTGTTAGAGGTGTGTTCTAGTCGAGGTGACCTGTGCACAGAAATGCCTGTTCCCCTCTACTGACTGTAGCTCAGCCATAGACATCTACATTACGTGCATGTGAAGGTCAGTAAGTAAGCCTCACCAGGGACATGTTTGTGAAGCAGTTCTCCAGCTACCACACCACATCAGCTCAGTGCAGGAACTGCTTGGTGGAATTCTGCAACACAGGTAAAAGCTGGGGTGCAGGATCCCTCCCTTCAAATATGGGAAAGCAGTGTCTATTTTTGAATATGCAGTGGCTAGATTTTTTAAAATTTCATTCTGGTAGTGTTCATAACTGCTCTGCCTGCCTCCTATGAACCTGTAAGGAACTGCTTTCTCCTCTGCCCAGCTTGCACATAGAGGGATGTGCATGCATGTTCATCTCAGTCAGGTACAAAAGTGCACTGGCTCAATCTTCTGGTGTGAGCAGAAAGCAGAAATACTGCTACAGGGCTTGTGTGACCACAATTAACACAACCTGCTACTTAATAAAGAGATGACAGACATCCTGCGAAGGAACACAGGTATGTAAAGTCAAGTGGCAGAGAGAAACCGATGCAGGCAGCACTCAGTGCTGCATCAGGTGGGATTTCCTCCAGGCTGTCACTGCAAAGAGCTGAGTGCCCTGAAAGCAAGTGCCTTCAGGATGATGTGTGAGCATCCTTCTGCAGTGGGCTGTCTGGGGGCAGCAGGTCGACCCGTGCCTCCAGCTGAAGGCACGTCACCGTGCTGCTGCCACCTGCTTTTTGTCACCTGCCTCCCCCAGTCCCCAGCGTGGCAGCAGCATTTTTTGTCCCTGGTCTGAGCACGACTGAGCTCAGGCCCCGAGCAACCTGTGTTATTGCGAGTGCTGGCTGGGTTTATTTATGCCTGTGGCATAAATAGTCCTCCCCTCCACAGGACACGTAACGCCTCTGGAATCCAGCACGAGGAAGCACAGGCAAAGGCGGCCTCTGGCAGAGCCGCACGCAGGTACACAGGGAAGAATGGGGGATAGGGATGTGCCGTGGTGCCAAAAAGAAGTAAATACCCTTTGAGTGGAGGGATGACAGGAAGGCTGTGTTGCTGCTAGAGCAGCCGGGGCTGGCACAGGGTTTCCTCACACTCCCCTGCTCAGCACATCCCATCCTGCTGAGACCTCGGGGTCTGCTCAGCACCTAACCCCAAAGGGCAACAGCTCTTCCTTTGAAGAGGTGTCCCAGCACAAATAAGTGCTCACGGGCATGTCAGTACCTAGAGTTAACCGAGGCTGCAAAACCACAGGTGCATTTTTTAAAAAACAAAGCAATTTTAACTATCAGGACCAAAGTTGCTGAAGCTTTTCGCAGGCAGCTCTCCACTCAGGCCAGCCCATCACCCATGGAGAGGAGGACAAATTGGAGAAGCAGCAGGAGAAGCAAGGTGCTGCGTGCCGTGCCAGGGTGTTGGTGCTGAGCTGTGCCATGCCAGGACCCGGTCCTGCTCCCCAGGAAGGCAGTGGCTCAGAGTGCTGCCTCCAGCCCATCTCACGCCCGGCGGGAAAGCTGAGCCTTCTTGGCAAGCCACCTTGTTCTCTTAGCTGAAAATAGCACTGTTTTTGCCAAAATATACACTCAGGGCTTGGATTCAACAATGCTGCATCAGCAGCTCGTAATCAAGTCAACACGGGGCTGATTGTTTATTGAAAAGAAAGAGGAGAGGGAAATTGTGATTTGACCGGATTCAATAAAAAGCAAAATAAACCAGGGGTGAGGGGCTGGGCTTCACACATGACAGGAAATCTTTTCGGGGGACTCGTACAGCTCAGACCTTGACCTGCCACCTCTTCCCGGTGCAGCTGGGGTGGTGGGGTGGAGTGTGAGCCCGGGGAAGGATGGGCCCGGGGTCCGGGCAGGATGCGAGGGAGGAGCGGGACGCTTATTTGTGCAGGGCGAGGCGTGTGTGTGAGCTGTCAGCAGAGAAATGGGGAGAGAGAAAGTACGGAGGGAGGAGAAGGGGAACGCTATAAAGTGTAATATGTAAACTGCCAATCACGTCCATGACGGTTTGTGCTTGGGATACGCGGCTTTCATCTTTGCTCTTTGTTTTATATGCATTTCTTCTCTTTTTGGCTCAGGCAGAGCTGATTCCCCAAGGGCAGAATATATTGGCTTTCCAGTCTCCTCTGTTTACTGTCTTGGGTTCCTAGCTGAAGCTGAAGCAATGCCTTTTTATTTGCTTGTTTTCTTTTGGTTTGATTCCCGGGATTTTGGACGGCTGCCTCCCGGAGTGCCTGAGACACTGCTGCCCTTCCGCTGCCGAGCCCAGGCCAGACCACTCTGCAGGGCCACAGGGTCCCTCCCGCACCCGGGGGGGCGGGCACCTGAAGCACCCATACATGTCTTTTTTTTTCAGCACAGACATTGTTTTTCAGCATTCAGCACTCCTTGGTCCTGTGATGATCGCACGGCCTGGGACATGTGAAGGTGGTGTGGGGAAAGGCTGCAGGGAGAGGTGTCCCGGTACTCTGAGGCACCCAGCAGTGGCAGGGATCTCCCAGCCTGGCAGGGCACCTGTGCTGATGGGCAGCAGAAGGAGGGATCTGGAAACCATCAGGGCAGGGTTGGAAGTAGGCAGTCACATCCAGAGCATGGCCCAAAACAGGAACCAGTGCAGTTGAGATGGGCTTCGGGGCAGGAGTGGGGCATTCACACCCTTCCCATGGTTTGGCCTGGAGCTACCACTACCTCTGCGTGGTCCTGGGTTTTTATGCACTTTTATTGCTGTTTGCTGGCAGCACAAACACTAGATTGTTTCAGGGTAGAGTGACTGCAGCCCCCAGTCTGAGCTCTGCAGGCTCTGACGGAGCCCTTGGGGTGTTGCAGTTTATCTCACTGTGCCCCCTGAAGCACGAAGCTCCACGACACCGAGCTGAAGGTGGCCGAGGGCTTTCCATTTATCACGGTGAATGCATTCTTCACAATATCAGCTCAGCCCCGGGGGCTCCGCTGCTGCTCCGTAATCAGCTTAATCCCACGCTGCCGGCAGAGTGCACCTCCACGTGCCTCCTGCATGATGTAACCTCACCCTTCGTGGGGCCAGATGCAAGCCAAGATGGACAACGCCTCCTGCCAGCCTGACAGGGCCAAACCCCGTGCACCCCCTGGGTCATGCTACCATGCTGGTATAAATTAAGCAAATGGGTGTTCCTGTTCCCAGGATCCATGTGGATCAAAGATTATTCCTCTCACTGTCAGGACAGTTCAATTTAAGGCATATGGGTTGGGCTAAGGCAACTTACAGACCTGCCTGACAGAGAGCACTGAGCTGCAGCAACCAGGTCACAATCAGACCAAACTCTTACTGGCAGTAGATGGCATGGCCCACTCTGCCAACAATGCAAGGAGCCGTGGCTAACTGCCCTCAGCCTGAGCTGCTAAAGGATGTTCCTTACATATAGATATCCAAGAGCCTGAGCAGCCACCCCAGGGAGGTGATAAACCATTCCAAAAAGGCAAATTTCAGGCTTGCTGGTCTAAAGTTCACCTTTGTTTTTCTCAGCTTGGTTAAAAAAAAATCAGGAAAGATGAAAACAGAATTCCTTGCAAGCTTTGTGAGTAGCACGGTGCTTGTGCTGAGCTCTTGAAAGACTTTTTCTTTTTTTTTTTTTAGTTTGATTTTAATACAGTCCCTTCACATAAAAGTGATGGAAAATCTCATTGACAATGAAACAACTTCGTGTTCACCATGTAATTTTGTGGCAGAAAATAACTTCTCAGTTGCTGATGACACTCAATACAATTTGTTCTACACAGCCACCAAAACACTGCAGAACAAACTTCACCAGTGATACCAGCTGGCACTTGGGGCCTTGGTGTCTATATCTCAGTTCAGCAATTGGATTCCCCTGTGTTTTTGGTCATCTTCTGCCATGCTCTTCCGAGTTCCAGCTAAAGCCCACAGGTTACGAAGGTGGAGATGAAGCCTCATGTTAAACCCTTTGGGACCTCTGGGTTGTTTTTTCCAGGTCTGTCTGGCATCATAGTCTCTGCTGGATCTATCGTTGTCTGCCCCTGGTAGGACCCACCCAAGCCCAAGGAAGCAGTCTGGCAGCACAAATAAATCCCATAAAAGAACACTTTGCATCAGTAAAAGAGTCAGATGTTTTAAGGTGTGATACCTACCTGAAGAGCCAACTTTTGGAGGAATTAGTCATTCCAAGGCCAAGTTAGGCAGGACACAATTAAAGCTGCCCTGGCTGCCCGGGGACAGGGTTTGTGAATGACACTGGAGGTGGGGCCTTGCTGAGTCACCAGCTGGTCTCGTTTAACTTGGCCACATCTATGGATAACCCCTTGTAACTTGGCCCTCTCTGGCAATTTCACACCTTTAAACAACTGCCTTTCTTTTGCTAACTTGTCCCCTTAGCTTCACTTCAGATTAAATGGTTTTGGTCTGCTACATTTACTTTTCCGTCAATTTTAGGCAAACCAATAAAGGGACAAGACTTTAATCACCTGCTTTCCACCTAGTGATGATTAAAGCTAAAAAGGACTCCTGGCACAATGCAAGTAGGAAAAATATTTGCATTAGAGGCAGACACCTCATCCGCTATTGTACTTTTGGTTTATAGCACACATACCAGAACTTGCAGACATCTGGAAATGTGCATTTTCCCAAATCGATTGCCAATAGCCCTGAACACACCACAGGCACGTCTACATGCTCCATTTTTGTCAGCACTGCTTGTGAGTAAGCGAAATCTTACAGATCCCTTGGCATGACAGAGCACACAACTCTTCTTCCCTTTTGTGTCTCCCATTTAACACAGAGACAGCATGGGCAACAGGGCATCACCAACACAACCCTCCAGGAAGACAGGGTTTAGGGCCTCATCCTGGATATGGACCCATAAATGCTGTTGTGGCTGCATTATTTCTGCATTATTTCATTAGCAATGTGATATCAACCTTAGTTAGCATTTTTCCACTTTAATAATACCGCAGTAATGTACTATGCTGTATTTAGATCTCTTTTGGGTGTTTACATATATTTATGCCACAATGCACATAGAAGTTACAGTCAAATCTGAGGGGTTTGGTCCCTAACATCTTTCCCTCGGTGGTGCTGCACTGGATTTGAAAATGGGACTGATCAAGATCAGATTTCAGTTAAAAGTAAAAAGGGAAGGGTTATGGCCTCAAGTCTTTGCTGGGATACCAGACCCACAACAGCACCCAGAAAATATGATCCTTTTGTCTGCCAGTCCTGCCTATATTGTCACACCAGGAGCAGCCAGATCAGCCAGAGCACCCCTAAGCACAGGTGCCTTGCCAAAAGATGTGCTTAGATAGCTGCTACACATTGCGTCCAGATCCCAGCCCAGTTGTTTGAGGGATTAGACACCTGGAGCGCTCTGTATGACACTGCTACTACAGGGTTTGAATGTAGCCCTCTAAAGCCTTCGGATGAAACATGCTTCATGAAAATGAATAGAAATGGCTAAGAATATTTATTTACTTGATAGCCTTTGAGACACTGTAAGTGAGGACCAAGATCCTGCTGTGCTGGCTGATGCACATGAATAGGAAAGCAGCAATTTGCATTTTGCTCTTTCACAGGAATGAGAATTAAGGCAGCCCTTCCACAGTAATTTCCATGACATGCTTGAAATGCAGATCTACTGACTTCTCTTTGCAGATTAGGGAATACCACTTGTGTGTCTATTTCAGTAATGATTTTGTCCATTTGTCCATTTATTTATTAGTAAAAATGGAAAGGATATTAAAAACAAACAAACAAACAAACATGAAATCCAATATTCTTTATACCTATCTGTCTGACTGCATTAAGGCAAAAGTTTGTGCAAATAAAGATATTAAGAAAAATTATCAAAATCCTACAGGAATACTTTTTTTTACAAAATTCAACAAAGATTATTATTAATAATAATAAAATTATGTTGTGTTTCTTTGGCATTTTATAAGAAAAGAAACTTAGTATTTATGATATATGTGCTGTGAGACCTTAGTCTCAATGATTCTTTTTTCATGTATGAAGCCCTTGTTTTTTTTATGTAAGTGGTATGTTTGTTGGTACACTTAGCAGCCAAAAATACCTCCTCAGACATGCTTTGGAGAGAGAAAAGGATGGGATGGACTTTTTGTACAGCTTGATGGATGTCTTTAGCATTTCAGACTGAACAGCAAACACTATAAATCATGTCAGCAGCACAGCTAGCATCCAAACCCCAAATGCACTGGAGTCTTGGGCCCAAATATCAGCCACCAGTCAAGAGCACCTCTCTAGGTTTATTTTGCTGCTAATGATGGTGGGTGTGAAGAAGTAGTGGGTGATGGGCTTGGCCTAAACATTGCAAGGAGCAAAACAACCTGATACTCTCAGCAAAGGCTGAGAAGCCAAGTTGTTGCATGCAAATTGTTATTGTAATTAATGGCAAATTTCATCATTTTCTGTCTCTCTAGCTGTCTTTAAATTTTGAACGCATTGGATCACTTCAGTCCAGCTTGACCTAGGTCTCAGACAGTTTAAGTTCCTGTGGGTTTTGTGGAAATGGGTGGCTGGATGGAAAGTGCTCCTCAAAGTAGAGGGGAAGGTTGCAGCATAAGCTGAACAGCTATTTGCTGTTTGCAATTTGCAGCTGAAAGATTCAAAGGGTCACACCTTACCCTCAAGAAGAGGAATTTGGATAGAAATGGTGGAATCAGCTAAATCAATCAATATTTTAAAAGTTCATAACTTATAGAAGGTGCAGATGGACCATGTGCTTTCTTGCCACGTGACCAGTGGAGACTCTAGTATTAAGATAACCTAATATTCCTGATATAGACTATTCCTGTCAGGTTCATTAACCCAGCATCCATGGGCTGGGCACTGATTTGCTCAGCAGTCACTACAGTGACTTTGCAGAAGCTGCTGCTCTGCTGCATCAAGCTATGCACTCTCAAGGACACACAAAAATATTCCTCAAATGCCTTCTAGTCCCACTCTAGACGTGCACTCAGGCTTCAGAGCACAGGGGCCATCCCCGAAGGTTTTTAGACTCACAATTTGCATTTTCTTTTGCTGAATTCTGGAAACAATATTGAAAAAGCAATGAATAGCCTAATGAAGCGGAGACCTGAGTTTTCAGGAAGAAGCTACAGTTATCACAACCTTGACTATAATTGCACTAATAGTAATTACATTTTAACCTGCTGTAATTCACTAATTGCAAACCTTGTTTCCTCTATCAAAAAAAAAAAAATTAAAAAAATGGAGGATTTTAAGTCTTCCTAAAGGGCTGTCAGTACAGCTTAACATCTGTTTTTTTTTTTTTTTTTTCCTTAATACTGAAAAGGCAAGTTGGCTTTATTCATACCTCAGCTAGGGAACAGGGCGTTCATTTTCTGTGCCTTGAGTTTCCCTGAATCCCAGGAGAGGCAGAATGTGTTGTGATGTTGTCTTTTCTTGAAGCTACATGGCTCTTCCAGCTTGGCTGGGACTCCCGCTGTATGCATTCACAAATATTTATATATATATGTTCGTGTATATGTGTGTGCACACCTCTTTTTGTGATGACCCCATCACTGTGGTAGCTGTGCACCCCACTCCAGGTCACCACGGTCCCCTGCAGTGCTGGAAACTCCCCATTACCTTGAAGTGTCGAAAGTTCACTGTCAGCAATGGACACTGCACCAGAAATTTTGGCTTGCACATTAAAAAACAGATTTATGCCCACAGTGTTGTATCCCCAACCACCCCTCAGCCATGATATGTCAATACCTCTTCATCCTTTCCATTGTCCCCAAAATCCATATGCAATTGCACGTAGGAGAGTGGAGATGAGATCTCTCTCAGGCTGGGCCATATCAACCCCTTGTGACTCTCTCTGAGGTACCCCAGTCATGCATTTCTGAAGCAACTGGTTTTGGTAGAATTATCCTATAGTACAGCAATGCAGATAAGTGGGGAAAAAACAAACAAACAAAAAAAAAGTGGTGCGATACAGATCTCCTGTACTGAGGATAGATCCGGTCTCCAGATTCCTTAATGCATTTCAGCATTATTTACTCTGACATGACACAGCCTGCCAAGATAAGGTATTTTCAGTGAGGTGAGATAGGTATTACCTCCAGAGGACTTTGCACCTCCCTGGAATTTATGTTGCAAACACCAGTAAAACAGAGCCATGTCTGAGATTTTGAACATTCGGTTAACATTATTTTTCATGTTCTTGTTTTTTTTGTGTTCTGGCTGGGGCTAGAAATTCAAGTGCTGAAACACATCAAGAAAAGTTGGTCTCATTGTTTATATGGGATTCGCCGTCCAAATTTTCAGACCAAAGGGGTGCAGGCATTTGTTACTTTACTTTCATAAACAAAATTAAACATCTAGAGGGAATCAGAACTAGTTCTGAGGGAAAAAGAAAAAGAGAACAGTGAAATATTAAAAAGTAGACAGTAAGTCTTGGTGGGAGCTCAGGAGACACTTCTGTGTGATGGCTTCTGTACCGGCCTCACAAAATGGCGGCTGTCCTGCCGCCAAGCCACTCACCTTGAAAATTTATGGGTTCAGTGCATCAGGGTTGAACAGTCACATTTGCTGTCAGCTCTCATCAACAACTGACGGCTTTCAGAAGGCCTCCTACCAAAGGGCCAGAGCCTCATCTGATTAAAATTAAATTCTGGACAGTGAAACCTAGCCAGTTCGTAACATCTGATGGCCTTGTTCACAGCAGTCGTGCCAGTTATTACATAAAAGTGCCTTCAGTAAAGTAGAAGTTTTTGTTAAAAGCATAACTGTGGAGATTAAAGTAAGTAGGCAAAATATTTGAAATTGTTTAATATTTTCTTAAACATTTCCAAGAAAATATCATTAGATGAAGTGAAGCTGGCTTTGGTAAGGTTTCTGTCTTTGTACAAGACTTTCCTATATTGCAATGGTAACCCTAAAGTTTTCTTTGTAATCAGGGAAACAAAGAGTTTGATTTATAGGAAATTAATTGTTTCACTCAAAAGGTAAGAGCTGAACATGGGGCTCGCCAGAGCAATACTGCTCACCAGTTAGCCTTAGCTCAACCTGTACCGGAGAACCAATCCTACAGGCTAAGTTACCTCTTCTCTTTTGTCCAGCTACAGAGGCTAAAGTTTCTCTGTTTCATAATTTCACTCAGAAGAACACAGCCTCATCTGTGTCACACCACCTCTTCCCCCATTCAGCTCAGGGGGTACCAGCTCTTAGGTGCCCACATGGGCAGCCAGGCTGTCTGGTGACACCAAGCAGCAGCTCTCTGTCCTCATAAAGCCACCCCACTGTGTGGGCTGAGGACACACATGCAGGCTCTCAGTTTATGGATGTCTGTCCTAGAGGCAGAAAGTGCCGCCTGGTGAGCCGCTCCAACCACCAGAAAGAGATTGATTTTTTTATTCCGTTTTCAAAAAGACACACATTACATTTCTGCTTACTTGCAATCTGATCCCACACTGTGCAGCCTTTGAATTAAGCACCTCTCTGAGAAGCAACCGTCCTATTAGCATAATGTATAACATTAAAACATGGGGCTCTTCCCATGGAATGCTTTATTGTGTGCATTGTTCATCTTTAATATTCATGGCCAGCTCTTTTTAGAACATCCTTTTGACAGAGCAGAGGCGCCGAGATAAGCCGTTGGGATGGTGGTTGTCCTGGAAACAGCAAGATCCACTTATTTTTAGCACAGAAGTCATCCAGTTAAACAAACTACATTAAAGGAGCATCGTGATTACGACACAACAATAAAAAGGCGTGTGGCATATTTGCAGTGGCTCTGAGAATGTGACGCTACTTGCCCTGCTGTTGGCCCTTGCTGCCAGCAGCCTTGCCCCCACACTGGCAGGACAAAGCGTGCATGCCCTCTTCTTCTGGGTAGAAACCCAGGCATGGCCCAGGTGGGGTTGTGTGAGAAGCATAATGCGTGCCTTCCCCTCTGTCAGGCCGTCAGAGGAAGGCGGTTGCTCTCGGAGGCTAAGGAGGATCCTCCTCTGCTCAGTAGTGCAGCACAAAACAAAGGTATGCTTTTTCAGCAAGGTATGCTACCAGGAATGTATAGATGAGAAGAAGATAGGCCATGAAATATGGGCAAGCAGAGCAGAAAGAGGTGTGTGAGGTGGGGGTTGGATGATCCCTTCATCCTCACTTCCTAGTGCTGATAGCCTCCATCCCTGCTGTGAAGGACCCCAGAGGTTGCAGAGTGCCTGGGAGTGCACCCAGAGGAGTGCCCCCACGCCTCAAAGCCAAAAGGCAGGCACAAGAACTGCACCACAAAAGTTTCTCTATAGGAAGGTTTCCTCCCATCTGGGCTGGGGCAGGCCCAAACCACAACAAGCAGCACCCTGCTGCTGCTGTTTTGATCCTTATCCTTCAGGATGCACAGCAAAGCCACAGGTGTATGAAACCAGAAAAAAAAAAGCCATGAAAGTTAACTGCAGCTTCTCCAAAGCTAATTGGAAAAAATCTTCGGGCCAGAATAAAGCTTCAGTAACAGTTTAAAAGTGGTTCTTGCTTTGTCTAAGCTAGTTTGCCTGTTCTCATTCCTTCAAGTGTGTGCAAGAAGGCCTGATGTGAAAAGAGACCTGCTAGCTTCAGCAAAAGCCATGCAATCTTTACTACCATAAAGGTCCACCTGTCACAGTTTGCAAAACATTGCACTCAGGCAGTGGTGTTTGGATAGGAAAATATCAGGTGCACCTTGGGAAGACTTTGGTATGGAGAAAAGGGTAACTTTTAACTGAAGGAAGCACATAGGGAAAGGCACAGATACAGGGGAAGAAACGGAGCTATAGAGAGAGCCATGTATATGGGAGAAATTACAGGTAGAAAGAATGGCTGCAAGAAGACTTTGGTATATGAAGTAAGTCTGGCTGTTAGCTCAGTAGTATGCACAGCCTTCCATCCAGTGCAGCTTCTCCACAGCAGTGCTTTTCCTTATCCTAGAGTTGAATTTGGGTGTGGAGATGTGCAGAGAGAGAAAACCAAAAGCCATTGCTCTTCCAGATAACATATTTTAGCTTTTCCTGTGCAGAATAAAGAATAAAGATGAAGGAAATCTCTAAAAAAGAAAAAAGATGGGTATAGTCCCTCCCTGTGGGTAGAACAGGAGGGACTCAAGGCTTCGCTATGTTTGTTATATAACAACAACAACGACAAAAAAAAAAAAAAAAAAAAAAAAAAAAAAAGGTATGTATCTGAAGTGCATCCTAACTTATTCTCAGATGACTCACTAGAAGTTCAGTGCCTTCCTGGCAGTGGTTAAGGTGACAATTATAAATCCATCGGAGCAGAGTGACTGTTCTGGGAGCCATTCTAGCGCAAGCCTCTCTCTGCTTTCAAGTAACTGCTCACTCCCAAAATAATTCTGAAGAAAAACCTTTGTTGCTTCTTCAGTATACACCTGCCATAGCACTTCTGGTCTCTCACCTCAGGGAACTGAGGTGAGCTCCTGCAAGCAGAGACAGCTGGTGAGGAGGAGGAAGGAGGACCAAGTTGTCTGATCATGCACACAGCACCCAAGGGGCTCTGACAACACTCTCTTAACACATAGGGTTGCCTTCTCCAGTCCTGGCAATGCCAGGAGACATTAGATTTCACGTTCATCACAGCACTAATGTTGTAGAAAATGACACTGTAATGCTTTAATTTATTTTGTTCTAGCTCTTGGAGGAGGTTTGAAGTACAGTAATGGATTGCGCACCTCTGCTATCAGCAGGATGGGGAGCTGAGGGCTTGGTTGCAGGCTGGGGCAGCTAGATGTAGCCATAGCTCTCCCCTGGCTGAAGGAGGTTATCTGTCATTCCAGCTGGAGGAGGTCACCAAATCCTCTCTGTCCTCTGTGCGGATGCAGGCACAGAGCACCACAAATGCTCCCTCCCAGGAGAGGGCTCACGGACCTGCCCCATCACTCACCCGCAAACACCACCTGAAAATCAAGGCTCTCCTTGCAGCACTGCAAGCAGCGTGTCAAGAACAGAACCCCACCAGCTCCTGCAGTCCTGCTGGGCACAAGCACGAAAGCCCTGAGTGTTGCTGGCTGCCTGTTGATCCAGCAACGCTCCACTCGCCAGCTCTGGCTTCCCAAGGTAGGCTCGGATATCTCCGGGCTGGGCGTCCCTCCTTTCCTCCCGCAGGAATGTGCTTCTGGGTGCAAAAGCCGTCAGGCAAAGCCAAACCACCACAGCTCTGCTATCTCGTTTTGTGGCTACAACTATTTGCTAAAAAAGTTTCCTTTTTTCTTTTGCTCATAATAAATGGTGCTTGTTTTCAAGCAAGAATTTCTAGGTAATTCCCATCTCCCCAGCTTTTAGGTACTTTCTCCCCTTAAAAAGTCCTGGTTTTGCATTCTTTGTGCTTTCTTTTTTTCTCCTTGTGTCTTTCTTCTATTTTTCTACTTTGTCAGATGGGGCTGGGAGAAGAAAAAGAGGGGAAAAAAAATGAGGGAAAAAAGGAAAGCACCCTCCCCAGTCTTTTTATTGCTTTGAACTCACCCAGTATATTTATTGATTTTTCTTAATTAAAACCCCAGTAAACTTCATTATTCTTGTTTTTTTAAACAATTCCTTACAGCCTTCTCCATCCCTCCCTTCATGGCTTTAGCACAAGCAAGCCCCATGCACAGAGGCTTGGCTTTGCTGGGCTCTGGCCATGGCTCAGCAGCCTGGGGGCCAGCACCAGCCCCATGGTCAGCATCACGGCCAGCTGCCGCCCTGGCCCCAGGTGCTGCTGTGCCCTTTTTGGCTGCCAGAAGCCGTGTCAGATGGTGGTAGCTGTCAGCCACGAGTAACCACAGCTGGAGTGCAGCCCCTGACCCGTAAGTCGCTGGTCAATCCATTAAGCCATGCTTTCCTTCTGCAATCAACTTTTTAATATGTCAGCTTTTGAGTGAAGATAACCATGTTAGCACTAACACGCACACAGCAGGATGTGCGAGGAGCTGTATTTGCCCTCTCTCTGCATTTGGGCAAGAGAAGGTGGAGAAACAGTGGAACACAGTGGGTCGAAGCCCTCTGCAAACTGGCCCACTAACCTGACCCCAACTGCATAGAAACAAACAAGCAAACACAGCATGGAAAGAGGGAAGGATTCTTTCCTATGGTATCTTGCATTTTCATGCTGTGAGTCAGAGATAAAAGCAGCTGGAAGGGAGTGCACAAGTTCTTTCAAATCTTCCTTTTGAGGAACTGTCTCCAGAAGCCTTGATTTCACTCTGCTGTCTCCAGCGGGAGTGCAGGGTACCGTCACATTGTGTTTTCTTCGATAATTGCAAAGGGGGGGAGAAAGGCAAACCAGGCCTGCGTGTGAACACCTTGCTGACTGGGATATCCCCACTTCACCTTGGGCGGCCAGACTCCTCACCAGTGTAAAGCAGCCTGGCTTCAAAGGACCTCTGCTGCTTTCCTTTATCTGCATCTCCAGCTGGGAGCAGCAGCTAGCCAGAACAGGGTGGGGGAAAAAAACGCAGCACCCACAACAGAGGGGGCACCCACCCCAGGCATGCATGCGTTGAGGACACAAGCCACAGGTGCTATGTGAGACGAGAGGGCGCTACCTTGGATGCTGCACGAAGCAGCTCCTATAATGCAGCAGCACCCGGGATGCCCTTCAGGTCTGCTGCTCAGGTGGCAACAGGACAGCTACCAGCGACAGCCACATGCTCCAGCCCCCAGGTTGCGGTGCTGTGGTGAGCTGCCTTCAGGAACTGGGCAATTTGCTGCCCCACAGGAAAAGAAACCCAAAGAATGTGAGCTGTCACTTTGGGAACCCCAGCACAATGGAGCTGCCTGAACCATATGGGAGAAATTACTTTTTCATGCCAGTAGCAGTCCAAAATGCATGGACATTTCAGTGGATCATAAAGCAAACTTTTGTCTGATTTTTTTGTTATATTTTAATAACAGACTTCAAAAAATGCAAGGCACTTCCCTCCTTGAGAACATATTTCCTTTACATTTAAGTACAACTAAAGACTGCTGACACTAAGTATGTGTAGGAACCAAACCACGTCCTCCCTTCTCCCAAAAAAACCCTCCTACTCATTTCTGTGACCCAAAAACTCTTGTCTGAAAAACTCAGGTTAACTTTCCTTAATCCTCACATTCCAGGGCATATTTACAATTGGAGTAGTATTGGAGCAAAATGACAGAAAGATCAAGCAAAGAGCCATTGTACATACACACATATGTATGTGAGAGTGTGCTTATAGCTATATAATTCTCTGTAAAAGATACCGCTTTTCAGATTACCCAGAAATTGGTTAAATGCCTGGAAAATATTCTTTCCAAGTTTTCAGGCTGGCCTCTGGAACTGCACAAACAAATCTTGTCCCATTGGAGCTAGTGGAATAATTCATGTTTGGCTTGGACTCCGTCTGCGGCATGCATACGAACTCGTACGTGCAGATACTTGTCTGAGACTGTGAGCCAGGTAGATAACTGTGCAAATTTCTTATTTGCATGCAATCTTGTCCAGCTGGCCCACAGCATTCGCGTAGGCTGTAGAGGCAGACATAATCGCTGTGTGCTCTCTTGCTTTTCCTGCCCCGTTTGGACAGAGGTTCACTCCGCAGGCACACAGGGCTGCTGAGCTCACAGGGACCAGCACGTGCTGTCGTGGCACCTGAGCACATCACAGAGAAGGCCCTTCAGATGTTTTGGTGGTGCTGCCGTGACAGGAGCATGGGGCCCTGCCAAACGTCCCTCTGATCATATCCTGACTGTGGCCTGGGGCAAGACCCGGGCACATGCGCTCTTTCCCTATCCCTCTCCCTCCTCCTTCCCCAGTGCCCCATGGAAAAGCTTTCTGGCCCGTCCCCACCAACCAGCAGGGAATCACCACTGGATCACAGAAGGTCTGAGGTGGGAAGGGACCTCTGGAGCCCACCTGGTCCAACCCCTGTTCCAGCAGGGACACCCACAGCAGGTTGTGCAGGACCACATCCAGGTACATTGTGAAAATCTCCAAGGAGGAGACCCCACAACCTCTCTGGTCAACTGTGCCAAGGCTCAGCCAGCTGCACAGTGAAGAAGTACTGCCTGGTGTTCAGATGCTACCTCCTGTACTCCAGTTCATGAAACTGAAAAGAGCCTGGCTCCATGTTCTCAGCATCCTCACTTCACGTATTTGTAGACATTGACAAGATCTTCTTCCCCAGGCTGAGAGTTCCAGCTCTCTCAGCCTCTCCTAGAAAAAGTGCTCCAATCATCTTTGTGGCCCCAGAACTGAACACAGCACCCCAGGTGTGGCCTCAACACTGCTGAGTAAAGGGGAAGGATCACCTCCCTTAACCTGCTGGCAACACTTTGCCTCATGCAGCCCAGAATACCGTTAGCCTTCTTAGCAGCAAGGGCACATTGCTGCGTCGTCTGCATCTTGGTATCCACCAGCCCCCCCTGGTATTTTCTGCAGACTGCTTTCCAGCTGGGTTGTTCCCAGCATGTCCAGGTGCAGGACTTTGCACTTCTTGTCAAACTTCACGAATATCACTTGCTTGAACCCAAATTCTGGGCTTACCCCACAGCACCACAGACTAGCCCTTGACTAAAACCCTGCCCAGGATCACCTGAGGCACTGCTTCTACCTTGTTACCCCCAGAAAGTGCCCTGAAGTCAAATACCCTGAGCTGTCAGGCAGTGATTTGGGAAAGAACTTGCTCCACAAGTGGGGCTTGGACTTTGTTAATCCACTGAAGCCCAGACATGCACTGATGCATCTCAGGAGGCTTGCATTGTGATCCAGAGCATCTCTGAGGGCACTGGCATGCTACAGCTACTTCAGGAGCACTGATATCCTGACTTCATGTAAAAAGAGCCTGAAAATGGGAGGTACAGCAGGGATGAAGCAGAGAATAAAATCTGTGTGTGCAAGGAAAAGTCCTTTGGGGACTTTTGTTGTGCGGGTTGCTGCTGCCAATGGAGTGAAAAATGAGGGGGACAGCAGGAAAAGATTATTGTATACTAAGAATAAGAGGGCATGAAGCAAGCAAAACCTGTAAAACTATAACACTCAAAATAGAATTTGTTTGACTTTCATTTTAAGTGACTAGATTTTACCCATTGTCTCCTGGCTTCTCATAAACTCCCATAACATCGATTGATGGAGACACAGAGGATTAACTTTCAGACAATGAGTTGCAAACTTCAGCCACTCTGTAACCACTTAAGCAGATAACTGTTTTTATGTAGGGCAACTGGTGGGGAAAATGTGTCACTGTCTTCTTCCCTGCTTCCTTTGAGTGGTAAGATGAGAAGCAAGCACACTCCAGACCCTGGGAGCTCAGCTTCCCACCCCCATGCACCAGGGCAGCCTGGGTCACCCCCACACAAGCCAAAAGCTTTTGGAAGCTGGAGGCACATCCCAGAGTCCCAAAAACATGTTTTTCTTAAATGATCTAAATCCCCACTCAGCAACCTAGAAAGATTTTTCCAGGCTCACCTTGAGTAATCTCACTTGCTCTCTTTCATCTCTTGGGGAAAGCAGCAGGTCTGCTCAGCACAGGTTTTGGCTCCTCTCTGGCAGGAGCCTGGCTGTCCCACCATGGCACGGCAGCTAGCAGAGGCTGCTGCTCTGCCTGCCCGTGCAGTGGGATGGCAAATAAATCATGAGACTGTAAATCATGGGAATGGAGCAGTTTCATACGCTGTGTCCAGCCTGCTGCCCCCAGTAGACCAAGTCCAGTGATTCAGTAATCTGTTTGCCATGCGTTTTTTGAAGCAGGAACACAACTTAATTCCCTTCAAGGAGATCAAAACCAGGAAACATTTAAGTAGGACTTCCTGCCCAGTGTGAAATACAAATTCTTTTCATCATGGAAAGCTAACTGAGCTTAAACAATAGCATAATGAAAGTGGTTATGCAATGAAGTTGCAGGAGATCAAAGCTGATTTTGGTTTTTAATTAAGATAACAAGGTACCTGGGTTAAGGACACTGGTGGTAACCCACTGCCTAACTGCCTAAAGAAACACAAACACTTCCCCATTAATTTGCTGCATGCACAGAAGAGAATTTGCCCATTCTTACAGTCAGGGTTTGAAAGTGGGAAATGGACTGCTTGAATTCATTTATGTCAGAAACCTTTTATTCACAAAGGAAGAGGATCTCACGAATCTTGCTGAATATTGTCTCCTCTCCCCTCTCTCTCTTCTGGTCACTTCTGCTGCCAATCCCTTTAAATACGTGCCTGTGTGTGTACCGAGAGGTTGTCTGTCCGCCCAAAAAATCCCACGTTTCCTCTTCCACCCATGGGGCTATCTAAAATTCACAGACTTGTAGGTTGTTCTGGTTAGGAAGAAAAGTCAGTTCAGGCCTCAAGTAGTTGTTGGAAGCAGCTTTTGAAAAGGAGAGGCAAACCCCTGTGTGACACAGCAGGAGTCAGGCCGTGGGAGCAGGCTTCTCTCTCCCCAGCCCCCCGCTGTTTTGGCCAAGCCCCCCACCCCAAAGCCTCTACTGTCTGGGCTTTCCCCAGGGCCACACACCATGCTACCTCCGGCGTTTGCCTTCGCCAGTTCTGCTCCTGCTCCCTGCTTCCCCACCTTCACACCCACGCTCACCTCCTCCCAAAACAGCTCTGCCCCAAAACTCCCCTTCCCGGAGCCCAGGCGCTCCTGGGGGGAACAACGAGCCCGTGGTTTGGGCAGACGCTTCTGCACAGGGTGGAGGTTTAGAGCAAGTTATTATTGTGCTGCCTGCTTTCCCAAGCTGATTGTAGGGGCTTTTTGAAGGAAAAAAATGAGAATGGGTGCTAATCTAGGGTCTACATTATTAGTAAAGTCATAAAACCTTTCAGAAAAGCCCTACAGAGCAGGCTAGGGCTGAGGCCAGTGGTTTCTGTAGAGGCTCAGAACATTTACAGGACCATGTTAGGAGTGAATATGGTTGTTGGAGATGAAAGAGAGTTTGGCCAGACTACCACCACAGGACTGTCAGAGAGCTTTATCTCTTCTGCAAGGTTGCGTGCACCACCCGTACATTTCAGCAGTGGGTGTACCGCTCCTAAGAACTTTGGAACGGTTCATTAAGCTCGCAGGAATGTTATCATTTTCCATAAAGTTTGATAGGATTTTCCAGGACCTGTGATGCTTCAGCGTAATGCATTCTTGGCTATCAACAGCCATCTTGGGCCCCGCGAGAGTGCTCTGCAGGAACTACAAAAAGGTTTTAAACATACATTTTGATTTACAGCAATAGTGATTTCCCCCCTCCTTGTGACTGGGGTGGGGATCCAGAACATATTTCTGGGCTTCATTCAATTTCCACGTTCCCTTTCCCAATCACTTTTGAAACCATGTTGTTCGCTCAGCCTTAACTTTAAGTTAACCCGTGCTCATACCAGGCTATGGTCTCCTGCCCTGTCCTCAGAAGAGCTGCCATCTCCAGTCTTTTAAGTTCCACCCAGTCTTTTTTGAGTGAGTATAGCACTTATTTGCAGCCTGTGTGCTGAAGGTAGTGGGAGCCTCTCAGTGGCCTTGGGATCTGGTGGTTACAGAGCCAGCAGTAGCAATCAGTGCCTGAAGTCTCCAGTTTAATCACAGATGGTTGGCAAGGGCAGGCTAACCTTCACTACACCTCACTGCTGGTCTGGGAATGCTTTCTTTCACCTTGAGAGGACAGATCAATCCATAAACTTGCTGGGACTTCCACCCTCATGGTTCCACCCTCCAGTGAAACGTGGGTGCAGTGCTGGCAGTAGGGACAATTACTGTCTCGGGTGAGTATGGAGACCTCCTGCAATACCACTCTCAACCCTGGGTGTCACAGGGCACAGACCCTCGTCCCCATGTCCTGGAAGCACTCTTTGGGATTTTATTCTGTGCTATAGCTTAGAAACAGTCTGCAGAACAGGTACCTTGATGCCCTTTAACCTAGGACAACATTTTCCCCTCTCCCTTTCTTAAGTCGCAGCCTGGCAATTTATCCATTTCCAGCCCTGTACCAACAGTCAGGTCTGCTCCAGCTTCTGCTCTGGGTCATAAATCCAACCACCTGCACCCAAAAAGGGGATGTGTCCCTTATCTTATAACCCTCAGGGGCTAGCTCTGAACCACTGGCCCAGGGGTCTGTATCTTACTATCATGTCTTTGAATCTTCTAGGCATGTTTCTTCTGTCCATTACTAATGAAGTTTTACATTTTATTGCTGCAAAGCATTCACCCTGGAAATAAATAAAGAAATAGAAAGCCGAAAACATCATGGTCAAGCAAAAGAGATATTTTTAAACATCCCCAAAGTGACATCTTTGTGTTTGTGAGTAAGGAGGCTTCCAGCAACCCGGGAGTCTTTGTGCAGAGCCCTGTGAATAAGCAAACTGCAGATCAATACCAGCCACAGTGTGCGTTACTCATTAAAATGCGGGGAGCTGGGAGCGCAGCGATGATATCAAACATCAGCCCCCCCCTCATCCCATTCCACTGAACAGAGCCTACTGATAGGGCAGTGTGTGCTGCCAACAGTGAGTCATTCATCGCTCTGTCCTGCTTTCACAACAGCGTGATTCAGTGTTTGCAAAGGAAAGTCCTGACTGCAAACATTGCCCTCTTTCAGGCACCGCTCGCCCCGTTGCAACATACAGTGGAGCTTGTGCTCGGCATGACGTTTGCCAGGATGGTAAATCAGTGGAGGCAGAGCATCCCCCTGTGATCTGGGGGTCTGTGCAAAGCAGGAGCAATCTGTAGGGTTAGCATGCTGTGAAACCAGTGCCCTTGCCATGCTGGACAGTCACCCTCTCCTTGCTGCCCCAGCGCCAGCCCCAGCAGAGAAGCCCAGCTGAGCGCTGAGCCTGTCAAAACCAGGCTGAAGTTCAAGAAAAACTTTCAAGCCAGAAGGTGAATTTTCTAGTTGCCAGCCCTACAGATCTAGCCTGGGGAGAGGGAAGGAATTAAGCAATGCTATATCCTTCCTGACTCTTCAGTTTCTGTAAGTTGCAGCTCCGTGACTGCACACTGACAGTTTTGCTGATAAGGCAGAAAAGAGTGGGACTCACCTTGCTTTTCCCTAACCACAGTGGCTTCCTCTTGCCAGCAAGAGTGAAAACCAGCAGTCAGAGTCTCTCAGGGTGCAGATATGCTGATCAAAGAGATGCCTCTATAGCAGGGAAGGTCAGCCCCATAGGATCAGCAGAATTGGTGTGTGGCTGTGCTTTAAATGACAAGAGCTGTAGTAAGCCAGAAAGGACTGGGGAGGTGGAGGCTCTGCCTTGTACGGGGTTCTTTAGGCTGAGGAAAGATTTAGCTCCTCACCAATTTCCTGATCCTTCTTAAGGCCTTCTATACTCTACTTGCTGTTTCTGTAATTCTTCCATTGTCTTTCCTACAGCCAGCAGTGTCAGGCAGCAATGCAGCTACAGTAAGTGTGGCCTCTTCCCATCCAGGGCATGCACAAATCCTAGATTTTATTTGTAAGGTAATTTAAAAGTCAAATAAACTGTTTTCTAAAAAGCAAACAACCAGTAAAAATATTTTCTATTTTTCTTTTCTTTCCTCTTTTTTTTGTCTTTTTTTTTTTTTTTTTTCAAGTGGGAGTAATGAATGCTTTTCCGATTTAGAGATACAGCCAAAGCAGGTATAAATCAGCAGAGTCCCACTGACATCTATGGTGCTTTGTCAATCTGCACAAGTTGTAGATAAAGCCTTTAATGTTTCCACAGAGCAGATTTATCAGGCTCCTTGTGGGCTTGTGTGAGTTAACAGAAAGAGCTTTCTAGCAAAGTCATCTATCACTTGGCTATCTACAGTCACCAGCGTGCAGGTAAATCACCAGGGCTCTGCTACCAGATGTTAAAAAGGCAGATGACCTCCTTGTATATTCCACACATGAAAAGAGCTCAGTAAATTATTTGACTTTTAAACAATAATATTCAACAATTTACTACAGAGCCCATTAACTGGATGAGGTGTTAACCTGGACATCCTGACCAAATTCCAGCTGGGCTAATTGTATGTTGCCTTAGCGTTCCCCTCTCTTTCAGTTGTGACACTGTTCAGTGTTATTTTTTGCTCTCTCCCCTAAAGATTGTGCTCGAATCCTGCTGTTGCTGTGTTGCACACCAAGTGCTACAATTGCAGATGGAAGATCTCTGTATGCAGAGTTTTAAAAGCACTCATAAATGCATTCCTTAGGAGACTGGGAGCTCTAATGCATGAAAATGATTGTTTTTATTGGTTTTATTGATGCTATTACTGTTCCTGCTGTTTCAGATAGTATTTACTACTACATTTTTTTTTCTTGTCAAGTCCTGAAATACAAATTCAGATTAGCATTAAAATTAGAACCTGAATTTACCCAGAGTGATGTGGTGTTCAGATTTTGGGTCCCAAATCAGATCCATTTTAAGGCAAAACCTTCATCTTCATTGGCAAATCCATATTGAGATTACAGTATGAATTCCCCAAATTTTGTGGGCACCACCTGCTGCCAGAGCTGTGAGGAAGGCTTACTTCAAGTCAGGATTATACCAGAAAAAGGATCAAAAAGAAAAAAAAAAAAAAAAAAAAAAAGGAGAAAGAAACGCTAAGAACTACTGCGCTGGAAAATCTTACTGATGTTACTTAGGGCTTGTCATAGAAGGCATAATCAATAAATACGCTGTTTGCAATTGTTCTGTGGAGGCTGTAGACCAGTAATTCTTCACATGATTCTCTAGGCTGCTAAGTTTTACGTAGATTTTTCACTGAGTACCTCCCTCATTCCTGTGTGTACCAAAGAGTTCATATTCTTGGCTCACAGTAAGAAACATCAAAAGACAGAAGCAGGATGAGGAGCAAAGTTCCCTTTGCTAAGGGCACATGCTGTGGCTGTGAGGCTGGGCTGTGGGTGAGACCTGGAAGGGAAGGACTCACTTGAATTATCAAGTAAGTAAACTGTCTTGACAAGGAGAAATGCCTGTGATCTGCCAATCATACTGCTAGGTCGATTCAAGGGCCTAAAACTGCTGAAGACTTTTCACCCAGCTTAAGGTACACTCTGTACAGTTTAATACAAAGACAGTGTATTTGAAAGAAGAACAGAAGAACAGCTGATTTTTTTTTTGTCCAAAAACAAATAAATAAATAAAATCTGCAGCTTATGGTATATTCATGAGAAGGAGCAGTAAGGAGCACAGGACAAAATTCTGCCTAGCAGGACTACGGAGCTCTTGTGACCATGCTGTATGCAGACACCACGCAAACAGTTTGCTCATATTCACCAGGAATATCCTTCACATCAGTACAAGCTTGGCAAGGTCAATTTCAACTTTAGAGCATCCACCCAACAAACGGATTTCATATTACTTGGCTAATCATACATAGCTACCCAAATACAACCTGTCAACTTAATTAGCAAAAAATGTCATTTGTGTTACTTAGCTATGTTATCTCATTAACTAGGCCACATTTCTAGACCCAGCCTGATCCACAGAGAGACCAAAAGGGAGCTGGCTGAGTCTGTTCAGTCCTTGCCCTCCTTGCTGAGCCTATGACCTTCAGCAAAGTGCAGTCCAGGTAGGAGAGGAGCCAGCAGGACAGCCTGCCCCAGCCTTTTTATCCGAGAGGACGCACAGGGCTCTGACTCCTCACAATACATTTAATATGCCACATATTAACTTTTGTCTTGGGCTTTTCTATGATTTAGTGTTAATTCAGAGCAAGAGAGCTGACTGCTAGCTACCTGTCCCTCTCCAAGGGGATGCAGGTCCTCATTTATTCCATATAAACCACCAGCCAGCCACCACCTTGAAGTATTCTTGAGGGCATGCAGGATTAAACATCTGCTAGCACAGAGCCCATGGTTTCTTTTGCCTGCACAACACCTTGTACCAGAAAGCCCTGTTTCTGTAACCCTCAAAATAATTCTGACCACTGCAGACCCATCTTATCAACATGGCTGGCACCATATAACCATATAACCCATCAAGCACTATTCTTTCATCTCTCCTTGCTCTGTTTCAACAGAGTTCATAAATTCTAATAAAAATCCAGCTGTTCCAAAGTATGCATAGCACACACCTGGCAGGAAAAGGTTCACATTCTGCTCCTTGCATGCCCATAGACAGTACATGAAAATAAAGTGCCCCAGCACCATACACAAGCCTGTAGTTGTGAAGAGAAATTTTCAGCTACCGTTCATCCATGATGTGGTTTTCCTCACCATGACATTGAATGTGTTCTTTGCTACAGTGGAGACAGTTTGCTTTCAGATGGTAGTGCTGCTGTATCTTCAGTCTTCCCTAATTATATTCTATAAAGTGAGTTATTTGCAAGAAATTTCCATAACCTCCCCTTCTTCCCCCTCTCCTCCTACATTTACTTCAGCCTCTCAGCTGCTATATCATTTGGCCACAAAGGCACCAGTTTGCTAATCTAGTTTCATGGTCTGATAGACCTGGACAGTGATCAGTTTGCTTCCAAGGCCTTTCTGCAAGAGGGAAAAGAGCTTTGATCCTTATTGACAACTCAAGCTAATAGGATTGTTCTTCTTATGCCTCAACCAGATTGTCACAGTATCCTCATGTGATAGTCTGCAGTAAATCCTATTCCCAGAAATTTAAGCTGCTGGCCTCTGGGTCCAAAGCCATTAACTTTGTGATGATTAATGGGCTGACAATACAGTTCCCTTCCATGTAAAATTCAAAACAAAAACAGGTTGTCAGACATAGCCTCTCACCAAGGCTAGCGGACCCTTTGTGTAAATACCACGCACCTCTTAGCCTGAGCTATGAGGTAATGGAATATTTGAAAGACCTGCTGCAACGAGATGAATTTGGGATGACTTATCTAAATGTCAGGAAGAGGATTTAGTGATATCTCTTAATCCACAACGCATGAGATGAGAGGGTACCAAGGGAACAGTGCATGGAGGAAGACGATGATTTGGAACCATTCCATTGCAAACTTGTGTGCAAACCTCCCCATCTCCTCTCATTTGTGCTTCTTTCACTCCATGCTCTACTCACGAGGAAGGCAGCTGCACACTGAATTGCAAGGTGCTCTGGAGCCCATGTGTCCTGCCATTGCTTGGCAGGACTGCAATGCTCAAAGTCACTGAGCTGTCCAAAACAAATATTATCGGATGGGGCTTGATGGAGATGGGCTGGGAGGGAACATACTATGCAAGAGACCGTCAATGTTCATTTTATTTTATAATCGGGATATATAAAAAGGCACCTGCCTTTAGCCCTAGACATCTTTGGTATAAATTACACAACATCAACATAAATATGAAGAAAATGACCCAGCAGCCGTTCTGCACCCCAAAGCCAGAAAACAGTAGGCAAGGACAGAGCCAAAATGTAGCCATGCATTTTGGGCATCCTTCATTGTTTGGCATCCACCTTGCTAAAGCTGTTTCTGTACTCAAGAAAGCAGGTCCTGGGTGACCCAGAGATTCTGGGGAGAGCTGGCAGCCTTGCAAACACCACCTCAAGCTATAGAAAGCAGAAGATGAGCACTGAGACACAGCCCCATCTGCTTATTCGATAACCAGTATGCTGCATTATCTCTGATTTTGTAAGTCTTTGGGTTTGTTAAAGGCTCAGGCTTGCACAGAACATGCCATTGTTAACACAGAGGGGATGAAGCCCTTCAGGCAGGTAGCAGGGTTCACACCAGAAAGACACGGTTGCATGTGTCCCATCTACAAAAGACTGCAAAATTAGTAGCTGACACAAGAGAAGCCTAACCGATCCTGGGTAGGATGTCAGGGTCTTCCAAACCACTTGTGGTTTATTAAAGCAGGGTCTACACTGGAACAAAAGCACCTCGATGTCAAAATGCCTTCAGGTAAAGCCATGAAACCAGCAGCCTCACCTCTGCACTGAGGTCTGCCACGAGAAGAGGCCTGGGGTGACACACAGTGATGTGGGGGCTGGGAAGTGCTGGGCAGGCATCCCAGCCCCTCGGGAAGAGGTGGCACCCCAAAGCCAAACGAGAGCTTTGGCTACAGCACGTCCCTGTTCTGCTGCCTTCAAAGGTTGGCCTTCCTGAGACACACAAAGGAAAATGTATTTTCATGTCAGCCCGTTCTCCTAAACATTCAATTACCCTGTCAAACACCAAACACCTCTTCTTTATGGGAAATTCCTCTGGCAGGCTCCACCTCTTCCTCCTGCCAACTGCTCCTTGCTTTGTCCTTTTAAAATGGGGCTAGAGGCAACAGCTTATGCCCTTACATGTTAGCAAAGGCAATTATGACCACCTCCTGTGAGCAATTACCCATTCCTATCCATTTCCTACGAAAACCTAAATTTTATACAATTACAGGCTACCTGGTAACCCTGACGCTGCTGGGATGCACAGCAGAGCACTCAGCGTTTCAGGCAGTTAAGTGCTGTATATATGACTTCGTGTTGTCTGTCAGACCAGAAGTGCCATTGGCAACAGCCCGGGCATATCCCCATGAGATTAGCGATCCTGAAACACTTCTGGAAATGCCTAGCTAGTCCTTACACAAGAGGGAAAGACTGAATTTGTGGACCAAGTTCCAGCAGGTGGCTGATCTGAGGTGCTGGAGAGGTAACAGGTTTCTTGCTCTTGGTATAACACTGTGCAATGCCCCCCATAAAATGGCAATCGTATTTATTAGAGATACCAGATCGGATTCTGATCTCAGCCTTCTGTGACTTATTACTTATATCTGCCTGTAGTGAACACTAAATGTTCCCTCCTCTGAAAACGAATGCCTCCCGCCAGCTCCTGTGTAGGCTGCAACCACCCAAGGACACAGCCCATGGGCTCAGTTGAATTTATACATGGTTTTTGCTGAGGAGATTTTAAAGTGAAAGGTCTGAATGCTGAGCCCAAGTCCCTGGTGTAACACAGGGATAATTTCACTGAAGTCAAGGCATGACACAGAAGAGAAGCAAATTTAAAATCATAATTAAACTATACATCAAAATGGCACTCACCCATGACGGAGCAACAGCAACTCAAATTACTAGTGAGCTGCAGCGGTGCCCCGTTCATTCCTCACATCTGCCATCTGCATCAGGTCTTTGTGACTAAATAAACCCTGCGAAGGACAAAAATTGTGGCACTCATACAAACGTCCCTTTGGTATCAAGGGTTGTGTACATGTCAGGAAACAAACTAATGTCTCTGTGGTGGGAACATTTTCTGGGGGCTGACAAAGCAAGCTGCTCTGTGAGCAGCAGCGCTGACAAAATGCAGTCTCCCACAGACCAATGCCTTGTGGCCACACTTTTTCACTGCAGTAACCTCTGGGCAGCTCAGCAGGCAGAGCTGAACAGATAATGCCGAAATCATGCTGCAGCTTTGCACCAGTTTTGAGCATACCATGTAACTAGTGCCTGCTGAATAACCATCAGCTTCCATGAGATTCACCTTATTGATCCCCATGATCACCCCATGTCAAATTTTGACTGTATTAGTTAACCGGCTCAAAGAGTTGGGGGGTGAGAGGGGTGAATTTGAGAGACAAACACACGGAGAGAAATGCAGTCGCATAAATCTTGCTTTGTTAGGAAAAGAGGAGAAAAACAACAAAACAAGAAAAACAAAGCTGTGTATTTAGCTGTTATAGCCCAAAGTCTGAGGACATACATTGTCAGAGGGTGTGACCCCATAGGATTAACTATGTGCATGATGGAAATCTCTGTCAGAACATTAAAAGGATTAGAAATTGGCCCATATTTTCTTTTTGGCTCCGGAGATCTAAACTCTCCAAGTTTTGACCAGATATGTAAACACAAAGCTATAAATTTACAGTTATGCATTGCCTCCCATTCCCAGAAGATTCCCCCATACTTTAGAAAAAGACAGCCTCCCAAACAACTCAGCCAGCCACCAAGGGCCATGCTGGGGCCGTGATTCTTCCCCATGCCCTGCTGGCCCTCGTTTTCCTTTACGAGCTTTTGTTGGTGACCACCACATTTGTTGTGCTGCTGTCCTTGGAAGAGCGTCGAGCTGCAGGAGCCCCCCCGAATTCCAAGGGTTACGATGACAGCGCGCCGCCCCAGCGCTGCTTTCCTTTCCATGATCCGTGTTTGCCAGCTGTTAATTTCATCAAGATCCTGCATTGTGAGGGAGTCTGAAAAAAAAAAAACACAACAGGGCAGATCTGTTTTCTTCATAGCCTCTGCGGGAAGGCTGTCAGGCCAGATCCGACCCTGAAAACACGAGAATTCAGGCAGGGCAGAGAATAATTCAGACGTAATTTTGTAAGAGCACTCCCAGATCAGGAGCAATTCTCAGCAAGTTCCGCTCCTTCAACATCACCCTTGCTGATACATGCAGGGAGCAGAAATCACATCCTCTTTTCTGAAATAACCACGGCTCAGCCTAAATATCAGCTGCTCTGGGAAAGCTGTGTCAGGCGTGAGGTCGCGGGGGTGCCGAGATGATCACGGCTCAGTGGGACATCCCCGTGCCCTGCTGGTGGGGTGACTCAGCCTACAGCTGTCCCTCCCACCCTGGCGCACGAGTGATAGCTTTGACCTTTTGCTCGTGGAAGAAATGACAGGAAGAAAGGTTCTCCACAGCTTTGGGACAAAGTGCAGTGTCGCTTTACCGGGGGATGGCAGAGCTCTGGAACAATTCGAGGGAGGAAGTGAGGAAGGACTTGTGCTCCAACTGGGAGGGCAGGTGGCATTTTGAAAAGGCAGGGGAGGATTAAGCAAGCTAGAAGAGGGACAGGATGAGAGCATGGTGAGAGCTTTCATGTCCCCAGCACTCTAGCACACTTTCCATGAGGCACATCTGAAAGCTGGAGCGTCCTTCCCATGCCCCCTTCCTGGAGCACCGCCTCCCTGGGGAGCAGCCCACCTAGGGAAATCCCCAGCGCTCCGCACCCCACTGCTGTTTCTTGGGGCTCTCCTGCCTTGCCGTGCCCTGATGCTGACTGTGCTTTTTTCAGGGAGAGCTGAACAGCTGCAAATACCCCACGAGTGGCATTTAGTATCTTGTCTGTCCCGCCACGGCAGCCAAAGGGCTTCAGGCTGGAGGCAGGTTCTCAGAAGGTCTATGGTCTCCTTGGAGGTGCTGGTACAATCCCTGACTACCGTTTGCGAGAGCAGTTAGGGCAAGGCTGAGCACTTCTGAAAACCCTGCCCCAAAGCAGTGAAAGGATCATTTGAACAGAGCCATTTAATTAATAAAGCCAGCATCATTTAATTATAGCTAATCCTCTTACTGAGAAGGCAGCCATCACACAGCAGTTCCTCAGAGCTGCCAGGGTCCCTGAGCTACCACTACTATGCACCTTTCCAGTGCGGGGGATCCACAGTTATTAATCCCAGATCTGTGCCCCACCAGCTGTCCAGGATTTGATGTGGATCATATGTGAGCCCACAATGGTCTTTTTGTTGAATTAACCCAAGGACACATCCTGTGCTTGTGTCTAGGTGCACCACAGGGTGGTATCAAGGGTTGATTACACAGCATCCTGCCTCCCACTCCACTTCCCAAGGGTTTCTGTGTGGGATGTCTGTAGGCAGTTCCCCAAGGAGAGCATCCTTTTGTTTTCCACCATCTGCAACCACTCCAGAAAGAGAATCAGCAAAAGTACTGTGTGGCACCAGGCTGCCATCTGCACCTTGGCAAAGCAAGTATGCATGTCTCTATTTTGGCATCTCCACTTTCTGGAGGGCTTTTGCCAGGCAGTAGTCCTCTAAGAGGCAATGGAGATGCCTGCAAAGGGAATGAGCACCCCAGTTTCTCAATCATCAGTGGCCACACACGGAGACAAGAGTCCAAATGGAATGAGGGGAAGCAGGTATGTCAGGTTACGTGGCTCGCTGCCCTTTTTTCTGGCGTAGGAGTAGAGGTGTAAGGTTCATGGAGCATCCCTGTGCCTGTGAGAGCAACAGGGTTGTGGCAGGGGGCCAAACTCTCATCTTGTCTCACCCTTTCTCACTGTCTAGTCCAGCAAGGCCCAGGATACAGTTTTCCACAAATCATGCCGGACCAAAACTGTGCAAACAAGACAGTATGTCTTTGGTTCTCAGTCTGTGTCAGTGGCACTGCCATCTCCAGCTCCAACGGAGGTAGCAGGGACCACCAAGAGGGAGAGGAGACCTGATGCACAGCTCCATCACCTTCCCTGAAAGGACAGATAGAGAAACTATCTGTTCTCACAAAAGCAGATTTGTGGAATAAGCACACTGATTCCCAAATACCTTTGGGCTAAGTGGGAACAGAACTTATCTCTGCAGAATAAGGCCTCATCCTCTATAAGTACATATCTATCCTCAAGGAGCTGGGCTTTTTATTACTTATCTGGACAACAGTAAGTTTTTACCAGCCTTTACTTTGATGGGCTATTTCAGACAATGCCTAATGACGCAAATTTTACTCCCAAAACCACAACTGCTTCTCCCACCTAATTCAGGCAGAGTCACACAAAGATATCTGAGGGAAAAACCTAGAAAAATAACAATATTAATAAAGTATTCATCCTTTCTCTTCTATTCTTCCTCCTTATTCTTACCTATCCTCTAGTCACACAGCAGTGGGGCAAAGCATCCCATCCTCTCATGGACAGTCTGCTATTTTTATACTAATGTTACTCAGCTGGTTTTGATCCTTGGGTTCCCCTTCACCTTGCCCCAGGTGCCTGGGCACAGAGGGCCAGTGGTGTCTCCCCAGGGAAATGGGCAGCCTTTCACTGCCAGCCCCATATCATGGGTTTGGAGCCAGGCTGCTGGACGAGACTGAGCTGGTGCAACTGCAACAAGTCAGCAGCTGGTAAGCTTCATGACTGCTCCAGGAACATCTCCTGATTTTCAGCAGCAGCCCAGCCTGTGGTCACACCTCTCAGTGACAGTGCTAGGCTGAAACTCAAACAACACAGGAAATGAAAAAGCAGCTCTAAAAATAGCAGGTTGCAGAGACACCTGCTAGGGAGAGTTAAGATCAGAGCTGCGCCCCCCCAGCTCTGGATTCCCGTGGGTTTTGTCATTCCCACTTCCTGCCCAAATGCTACTGCACACTGCTGCCCTGCTCTTCTGCTGCCCTGGAAGGGCAGGGCTTGGATCCTGGCAGCACAAGCGAGAGGGATGCAGGGAAGAGCTGTGTGGGATGGGCAGCCTGAACAGCCTCCGCCTCCTCACAGGGAGCAGAAACCAAAGGGCAGAGGAGGAAAGGAAGGCTAGGAGGAAATAGCAAGGCATCAGATAGCACTCACTGGGTCTCTGTTTGGTAGGGATTACCCTGCCCCTGCTCCTAAGCCCTCAGTTCCTGGGGAAGGATAGAAATAAGGGGGCTAGAGGAAGTACAGCTGAACTGGTGGGAGCAAAATTTACACCACCTACCACAGGCTCCTGTGCTCCATGTGGCTCTGCAGAGCTCCCAGCAGGTGGGAAATTCGGGCCTCAGCACCTGGCCCGACACATTCCCAAAAGATGTGCATGCAGTGATGGTGTAAATAACCTGCTCAGGATCCCCAACGTTCGGGGTGAGCTGGACTGAAAAGCCCTGGCAGTGCCCCCTTGGTGCAGCCCATCCCTCTCCCCCCGACCAGAAGGGCTGGGGTTTCCTGTTCCATCCTCCAGGCAGTGGGAAGGAGGCAGATCTCCATCACCCTGTGCATCTTGACCTCTTAATGAATAAGGGAAGGAGCAAAAGGTGCAAGGAAGTGCTTACTTGCAGCCCTTATGTTGGAGTTCTGTAGGATTGTTGCTAAAGCCAGGAGTAGTTCCTTCTGCTGGAAATTACTGGGTGAGACACTGTGGTTTTGCATTACACCAGGGGTCATGCCAGACAACAAAGCTGGAGTTAGAAGGGGACAGGGACAAGCTCAGTCCTCCACAACCACAGGCAGCAGTTCAGACAAGTCTCCGGAGCATCCACCCTCCCATCCATGGCCACAAAATGCTCCCCAGGGCCTGGTAATGAGCTCAAGACCAATAGCAGAGAACAAAACCTACAGCTCTTGTGTGCCACAGGAAGAGATCGGTGGCAATCACAGACATCCCCAGTGCCCTCAGTCCCTGCTGTGAAACTCCCAGATAACCCTTGGAAATTGGCCGGGCCTCACATTACAAAGGGAACAGGAAAAAAATCCAGCATCCAGGGGAACCTCCCCATCTGGCATAAAGGGGCAATTGCAGAGGTCAGCATGACCCTGGGAGCATGAACAATATACAGAGAACAGGACAACACAGAGGTTGACCCACCACTCAGACAGCCTTCTCCTTAGCTTCAGCCACTTCACAGAGTTTCTGTTGGTAGGGGAAAGAGATCTGTAAGCCAAATGTTGCTACAAGTTGGGGAAAAAAGTCTTTCCTGTATTTCTCATTGCCTCCTATTCTGGCCTTAGGATGAATCAGACTCTGAGGGAGGCCGGTTTGTTTTGCCAAGGAACTGGGGGGCTTCGCAGTTCCCTTTATTCTTACGAAAAGATAACGACCTTTTGGTGGGAAGATCCAAGCCTTGCCAAGAAATACGTTTTGGCAGCTTTCCAGGAGCAATGACAGTCAGAGGCAAACCGGCTTCCCTGGAGAATAAAAGGGGCCGTGGAGCTATGTAACCCTGCCTTCAGCTTAGGCTTGGCAAATTCTTCAGATCCACGAGGCTGTGTCGTAAGCAAGGCTGCTCACTACCCGCTTGACCCTGGAGGAGAAATTAGCAGCACGGGCACCACAGCCCCCAGGCATGCAGAGGGCATGTCCGAACCGCAGTGCAAAGGCACCACTGCGTTTTGTGTGCACATTCCCAGCTGGACTGAAATTAGGTGGCTCAGGCACTCCCATCCCTGGCAGCACGGGCTCCAAGCCAGCTGCAAAATCTGTGCAGAAACTCATCGGTATCACTGAGATCCATATTGGTGGGAATGACTTGTCGTCCATACATAAACTCCACGTGTGTGCAGGACCTGTGGTGGTACCTTTGTGCTGTAGCACAGGCAAGCTTCAGCACAGCCCACTGGTCCCGTGCATGGCCCCACAGTCATCCTGGCCTGGCAGAGCTCACAGGGTGCTGCTGCTCCTTGCCATCTGCAGGAGGTCCTGCTCAGAGCTCTGCTTGGCCAGTCTGTCTCTGGATGCACGTGTTGCTCAGAGATTCCTATATGGATATCCCAAAGGGACCGTGAACTCATATATATATACATATATATATATATATATATGAGAGGCATCTGTTTCCCCATCAGCACTCAGGTCTGACTGTTTCCGAAGTGCAGCTGAGAGCACAGGCCATAGCAGCGGACAATGCTTCTCTCACAGACCTGGGCCATTTCCTGGAGGAGCACGTGGCTCGGCACGCTTCTGCTTCCAGGGATCTCCAGAGATCTTGGAGAGCTGCTGCAATTGTCAGTCATTCCCCAATATCCAGCCTACAGCGTTTGCTGCAGGAAGAGAAGTTACTTTGCTCAGCATGGCAGCTCCTCAGGCATCTTTGCCCAGCAATTTCACACGGAGGGACAGGAATGGGGCAGTTCCTGCCCTGCTTACGCCCAGTCGTCAGACGAAGAACAAAGGTCAAGCAAATAATACCGTGTTACTGCCATGAGTGACACACAGGCAACAGGATAGGTGTAAGGATGGTATCCTGAGAGGTCTGGGTAGCCTCTGCTCCTCACCAATCGCCTTCACTCACAGCCTGTTTTGAAAGCTTTACGAGCCCTCAGCAGCCACAGATCAGTTACCTAAACTCTGTTTTCTGAACTTTTCTTGTTATCTTTGGACAGCTGGGTCTGTGAAATTGCCTATCAGCAGTTTGCAGGGAGATTTGGCTAATCTCTGAAGAGTGTGTGTGAATCTAGCGGCCGGATCTAATGGCCTGACAGATCAATACAGCACATTCCAGCTCTGCGGAGTCTAGACTGCCCGGGGAGGAATGGCGGAGTTTTTATAGCAAAGTTACCAAAAAGTTATGCACGTGTTTGTGCAGGAGGGAAGGCAGAAAGGCAGAGACGGTGATATATTCAGCCAGAAAATGTTTTGAAGAACCCAGAGAGGTTTTATTGTTGATCAGAACATCCTTGCCAGCCTGTTCTGAACACTTCTGCTCTCTAATTTCAGTGGAGCTGTACTTCCATGGAGCTTTGAGGCTTTGCACATCCAGGCAGGGTGGGTATATGAGGCTAGATGGGTGTACACATAGGCCAGCGTTGTGAGCACGTGTGTCTGCGGGGAGCACATGCCCCTCAGGTGAAGAAGAGAGCCCCTAAGCCATCTCCTGTCACACCCTCTGTCCCTCCGCGGCCTGTCCCAGCAGCGGGGCTCCTGCAGGGCTCAGGCCCATCTCTGCAGACAAGCTGGGCTCAGGGCCCGGCCCCAGCTGCTGTCAGGACAGGCTGTGCAGCGGTGCTAACGTGCAGCAGCTGAGAATGTGTGCCATGAACACTATAAAAAGACTGCTCCTCAGGCTCAGCTGTGCTGGGGCCTCCTAACCAGAGGTGTTCCTTAGTGTGCTGCTGGAGGTGCTGCTGTGACCTCTCTGCTGGGTTTAGTCTCTCTGTGCTGTGCCCCAGCATGAATCGTGGGCTCTCTCTGCTGCCACAGAGCCCTACAGCCTCTTTCTTCCCCCCACCAGTCACTCAGCACGCACCAAGCAGCGGGGATGAAAGAGGCTTCAGGAAACAGCCCGCTGAGATGTGAGGCCTCCCAGGCCTCCAATCAACCCCCCTGAAGGGGAAAAGCCTAGGGCAAAAGACCAAATTCTAATTATAACAACAGATCTGCAGTCATTCCCGATTACGTCAAGCTCTTCAACAAGGAATTAAACAAGTTATAAAACGGGTGCGCTGTCTTGCTCTCCCCTATAGCAGTAACAGTGTGATGTTGTATAAACATGGCCAAATCTAAACAAGATGTGAAGGGAACTTTAAAGTGGCATGTGAATGACAGAGGAAAACAACATCCGTGTGGTAGATGCAGTCTTTCTTGCTCCGCAGGCCTGATTTACTGCTGGATTACATTAGTTTTAGTCTACAGTAACACCTCTGATTGCAGCGAGGACAATTCTTAAATGAAGCCAACTAAAAGCTAACAAAATCTGACTGCTGGAAGCTGGGAAGCTGTGACGATTACAACAAAGAAAATGGAAATTTTCCACTTAAGAACAAGGATAACCACTGAACACCTCAACAGCAAGCATCATGGGTCAGTCACTCTGCACCTTTGGAACAAGGCTGAGCAACTCTCCAAGGCACAGAACCTGCGACTGTGCTTCAGATATGAGATATGATTTCCATACTCAGAATCAAAATTGCAGGGAAAATATTAACATCACAGCTAAATAATAATAAAATCACACTAGTCCCTTACAGGCTGAGGATTTATCAATCTTGTTAATAACTGGTAGCATAGAGGTGAGATGGGGCAAGTCATAATGGCATGAGCACAGTCTGAGCCCTGCTGTCTCAACAGCAGCTCCACCAGAAGCCTTTGCTGGCACCTCCACATCTGCACATCCTGGTGTGCAGCTCTGCTGTGTGGCTGCACAGAGGTGATACTTCTGTGATACTCCCTGCCGCCTGATTCCTTCCTTCACTGCCTTTTCCATCTCTGCAAAGTGGGTGGCATTTTATGTTTACTTTGCCTTCCCCTCAGTCAGGTGGAGATGGCTGTAAGAGGTGTAAAACAGAGTGGGGCTGGGGGCAAGGATATGAAAAACAGCCTGTGAGAGAGTTATTTCTCTTCACAAAATCTGCTTCTTGCCTCTAGTGTTGTAGCTGGAGTATGACTGAGAACATGTCAGAAGAATATTCGTACTGGTTCAATAATATGTGTTTATACAGTGCCTAGCACAGTAGAGTGGTAATAAATAATTTTTGTTACATCGTACCCAAAAGAAACCATGAACATGATTTGTAAAGTGATTTTACAGAGATTTAGAAAGGCAGACAACTCAGGCTGAGGAAAATATCTTATGCATGAGCAAACAGCAGAGAGCACAGGATCCAAATGGAAAAAAAATAGCAGTGCTTTAGCTGTGGTAGCAACAGCATGCTGCAAAGCACAGAGCACTTCGCTTTACATACATCAAACCATTTTGTGTTTAACCTCTCCTATCAACTGGCAATTGAAAGGATTAGCCAGCTCTGTTCTCATTCTCATCTCACATTCTCTTCCCTCACAAGCCATGTTTTTACCACACAAAGCATTTCACAGGGCCGTGCATCAGACAGCATATAAGGTCTCACTGAAACTTTTCGAATTTTGGCAGTGTGAATTGTCTGCAAAGGCCTTTACACCGTTTATTATTGTTTTCTTACCTGGGAGCAGTTAAACAGCACACTATCTAACATAGTACCAGTTATCTGCTGTTTCAGGTACTGTAACATCTACCTGCACATGAGAGTAGATCAGCCTGAGCAAAGGTGAGCTCCAGGGAGCCACATTTGCACTTTGTGCCTCCACTCAGACCAGCCAGGCTGTTCATACCACAACATACCCAAGTAAGAGTCCAGCCCACTGGGCCTGTACAGTCCTCCAATATCATCTGTCCTCCCTCCACCTGCTGCAGGGTGTGTGGATCCTTCCTTCTGCACCCCTCGTTGTACTGCCAAAGTAAATGCCTGATGGATCTCCGGAGTTTGCTTCAGGATCTATTGAGGTGGTGTTGGCTTGATACAGGGGGAGTTCACTACACTGCTATGCAACATCTAGGTTGCATCTAAAACCTTGCTTATCCAGACAAGATGCTGTAATAGATCCAGATTTACTTGGGGGCTGAGGGGCCTGCTAAAACAGCTTAATCACAGAGAAACCTGTCCACAGCTGCCCTGCTTCCCCTGGAGACCCACAGGGATTATGGGGTGGGTTTTGTCAAGGAATTGCTCCCTGGAGGCAGCTTAGGGAAGGGGCTTCTCTGTGCACATTAGCGCTGCAGAGTCAGGCCTGCGGTGCCTGCAGAGATGGACTCTCCTGCAGGTGTGTTGGGTCACCCTGCAAGGGAGGTGCCACATGCCTTCCTGCCCCTGGGTGACCCACCTGGATGAATCACAACACACTGGGCTTCCCTGTGATCATTATTCTTAAGGGAAATAAAAAAAAAAATAGAGAGAAAATTAGTGTTTATCTATAAAACCAATACAGGACCAGACCTGTCCTTCAGTTTTGCTATGTGTACAACTTAAGGCCAGAATGGACTTTCAGACACACCGTTTGGTCTGCCATCTTGCATACATGTCACAGGTTGTTTAATTTTAACTGCTTTTCCCAGCACTGAACCCAAGAGCTTGTGTATTCAGAAGGCCACTCAGTCTTGATTTGGGCCATCAAGACATGGAGAACCCATCACATTCATTAATCATCTCCATTAGAAATAGGAGCCTTCTGTCATGTGAGTTGATTTGGCTTTGATTCACCATTGTTTCTCATTTCATCTTGCTTTGCCAGGTTGGATAAACCTTTGGGGTCCATCATTTTATCCCTGTGAAGTTACACACAATTCAGGTGCCATTCAAGCTCCCGTCTGCCAAGCTAACCTCTCTGAGTCCCCCTTGGAAGGCATTTCCTCTGGCCCGTGAATCATTTTGTGACTGCTTTCTGCATGCTCCAATTTTTCAATGTGCATTTTAACGCATGGACACTAGAACTATGTGCTTTTCCAGTTTGGATTTCCCATACGCTGAGTGGTATGAATTACACTCCTGTCCCCTGCTCTTATCAGCTGAATCACGTATCAGCATTTCCAGTATTCCATTCAAGACTGATGTCAGACTAGCTGGCATGGAGGAAACCAAGTCGTTTGCTTGACTTTTTGGGATACTGGCACAAAAGTAGCCTTTGCCCAGCTTCCTGGAGGACTCCCAGCAGCCAAGAACCACTCAGTGTTGATACCGATGAGCTAATGGTCTCTGCAGCCAGTTTTTTTGGAGTCCTGACCCATCAGTTCTCTGGACATACGGACATAAATATTTCTCTCTCTCTCAAAGGTTATTCAACAGTCACTCTGCTTACTAATGGAAAATACGTACTATAAATTATTTGTTTCCAATTGCGAAGCAGAAATATTTACCCAACACATCCGCCTTTCTCCATCCCTGACAATTTCATCATCTCCCCATAATCACGCTTCCCATCATGAGCTCTTTTCTTTCATTAAAAGCAAACATTATGGTTCTTAACCTGCTTTATATATATGTGTATATATCTTTAGCTTCCCTTAGCTCTTTCCTGCATTTTGTGCTTCTTGGTTACAACTCCTTGCCATCTCTCTCCTGTTTTTTCATTTGTCCTACACCAGAAAGAGGAGAATACTTTTCCATATTGCTTTCACTGTGCCTCTGATCCAGCATTTGAGGTCATTTGCATCTCTGGATTTCAAAATGTGAGCATGTTCAGACATAGGGAGTCTAGAATGAAAATAAGAATTATTCTGCTTAGAGAACTATAGAGGATACAAACCACATCAGTGAGTGACTACTAATATTCAATTATCTTTGTTATTTAGCTACAATATTGTTTACTGTTATATAATGGCTTTAACATTGAATAATTTTACACCACAGCTCTGCATTTTTGTGTTTCACAGCTTTCCAAAAAAGCTAAGCCTAGCTCAAAGGGCAGCTCTGCAAGTTTTTGTCACACCCCCTGCTAATTCCCAATTACCCATGGGCGGGAACAAAGCTGCCACCCTTGACAAAGGGAACAAAACTTGCTTACTCACCAAAATAAGCCAGTTAATGGCACACCTGTGTGACACAGGTTATTTTCCCTCTCAGGCAGTCAGGGCTCCATGGGTGATCCCCATGGGGCTTATTGGAGGTCCCCATGGGGCTTATTGGAGGTCCCTATGGGGGTCAGCACCACCTCCAGCAACAGGCCTGAGGGCAGCATCCCTGCTGCTCTGCTCCTTCACGCCTCTGCTGCAGAAATCAGCCTAGCCAAGGGCTGCCCTGCCCTTTGGCTGCTGCTGGCTGCCTAATGGCAGGCATCTTAAAATTTCCAGTAGCAGAAATGTAGAGCTGGGCTTGGAGTGCTCCACTGATGCTTCCTTGACAACACACAGACACACACCAGTGTTTTCTAATTCCCACTTGAGCTAGTTAAGATGGTTCCGTAGATCTCCAGTAGATGTGCATGCTTATTTTTAGCTTGGATTACCAAGCCTCAATGGTCAAGATTCCTTGGCCAAGCTTTCAAAAGACTCCGGGAATTTCAAGACTGAGGATTTTGTTGAGAATTGACTCTGATGCTTGCAGTTTTAAAAGATTTCTTTCTGACATCTATGTGCTATTTCAGTAACAAACCAATTATTATAACACGGGATGGGCAAACCCTGGGGTCAAAGGCATTGTTAGGAAATCAGAAATGAGGTAATCAAATCTTAGATAAAATAAATAAATAAATAAAATCCATACACAAAACCCCAATTCCACAGCAGTAAAAGCTACACTCATTATTTGTAAAAGCAGCATTTCTGAAGACTCAGAAGGATGATTCTCCTGCAGCATAGTTTTGTTTAATCAGGCTTTGAATTAATTAATGTAATTAGTCACTTTGGGGGGGATAAGTTGGACTGATTTTATGGAGTCTTTTGTTGTGCTGGTTCAGGTCTTACAGTTTGATTTAAATGTGTCTGGAGGGGCTTATTTACAAGAGTGATTAATGCTGCATAAAATTGATTGCAACCTAATTTTAGCTGCAAAACCACGCTGCCGTTCGCCTTCACCACGAGGAGCTGCGACGGCTTCAGAGGGAGAGCGGCTGGGTCTGTGCCCGCAGCTGAGGAGCAGCAATGGACGGACTGACGGCCAGTTGCTGGGAGTGCCCTTACAGCAGCGATCAGCTGGAATCTCCTCATTTAAAAAGGAGCCTAAGTACGGCCAGGAATTGTGCTAGGAGCATCGAATTCAAAGGTGAGACTGGAAGAATCATAAAGCAAAGCACAGTGGGGCCATTTCCACTTCTGCTGCTGTATGGGGACAGCTCACTGTCTGAAGGTGGAAATAGAAAAATCCAGCAAATCCTCTCCAACAACTGAGAAGTCAGCATGTGATTTTTATTTGGCCAGATTCTCTGCCTAAGCATCTGCCTGCTGCTTGCATCCCTTTTTTCCAGAAGAATAAAGGCATGAAGATCCTAACCACAGCAACTCCCACTCTTAACTTTCCTTATAAATAATCTCAGAGTCAAAAGAATTTCATATATTGGTGGGCTGCTGATCTGCCCCCTGCATATAAGCATATACAACATGCACATAGACACGTATGCAATAGTTATAAAGAACAGGACAGATCCTGACATGTGAAGCCATGATGTGTGATATCCGTAGAGGGTCCCAGTCAAGTCCCAGTGGACTTGTTTCAGAAATAAGCTGCTACGCAAAGTGCCTGGCACTCGGCGTTGATCTTCTGGGTGACATATTTTTTTATTAATGACGGTACCATCAAAATGCAGAAGAAATCTAATTTGAATTGTATGTCCCTGGATGTTGTTAAATAAAGCAGACGTGAAGTTTCTAAACAAGATATCCTCGAGGTCTGGCTTTGAAAAAGAAAGAAGACGTTTCACACAGCCAATGACATCTCATTTTTTCAAAGGCTTAGCTCGACATTTCCAAGAAAAACAGTTCTTTTCTGATGAAAGACTGCACAGAAAGAAATGTCATGTGGAAAGGAGGAGCTTGGACTTGTTAGGGTTTTTTTTTTTCCATAACAAGGAAGAAGTGAAGATTGTGAAAGGAAAAGAAAGCAAAAAACAAAAAACAAAACAAAAAAAAACCTTACAATTTAACAAAGATGTAGCATGTCTCCATAATGTCTAGCATAAAATTACCACAAAAATGTATTAATTCGTGTCCCTTAAATCAGCTCCTGTAGCAAATAAGATTCTCTTCCTTTTCCAATAAATTACTTGCTTGCCTGCAAATTTTCCAGTCTCATCAATGTGGTTTACTTTTTTCCTCCTTTTATGCTATTTCAAGACAACCAGCCTTGCCATGTGGGTGCCACCACCCCACGCAATGTGAGGAGAAAGCAGTGGGGAAGGTGCCTGGGCTGTCTGGGACATCCCACCCCATCATGCACAACGATGCCAGGGGAAAGTTGGAGGTTTATTTGCAGTGGGGGAGAAGAAGGAAGAGCAGAAATGATCAGCTCCCTGTGAGCTCACCAAGCCATCCACAAGTGCCATGTGCTGTGTCTGCACTTCTTGTTGGATCACTTAGAACTAGGCCTGGGTGAATATTATTTGCCAATACATTATTTAGCTAATGTTGATCTTCTTTACTGAATATCCTATTTGACTAATCATCTCTGCAGTACCCTTCCCGTCCTACCACCATTCAAACACTATTAGTTGAATAATTTATGAGATGAGCAAAGACAAAATGCATTGAATAATTTATTCAAAGAAAAATTGCTCCCACTATTTGGTTATCTCTAATTAGAACCTCTTTTCAGCTAAATTACACTCATACGTGCATGTGCTCAGGCATACATACACATGGGCACATGCGTGCGTATGCAGCAAGCCAGGTTGAGGGCTCACAGCAGATAAGCATCACTTTATTTCAGTGATTTTATGCTAAAGGCACAGGGGCACAGCCAGGATCAGAGCAAAGCCCCATGGACAGAGTGATAGAGACCAAGTCAGAAATTTCAGATTTGGGCCTGACGTCCCCCTGAAAAGTGCAGTGCAATGTGCAGTGGATGAGGAGAAGGGGAGCTGACAATGCCACAGCAGGCATGTTGTGGCAGGAGAACAACAAACATGTGCAATGTGATTTTGGGGCTGCTCGAGCATATTGCTGGCCCCAGTTGTCAGAGGCTGAGCCCTCCTGGTGTGTTTCCAGTTATCCCCTTTCAACTACGGATCTTCTCATCTTTGGGACAGGCTACGTGTGAGCTCCCAGGGCAAGGAGAAGCTTCACTGACCACAGTGTGCCGCTGGATAAAGGCATACTGGCATCTTCCATCAGTTACCTGATTTTTCACAGCTAATTTGGGGGCAGGTATTTCAGGTAGAGTGTCAGCTTTAATTCACAGCCCCTTCAAAGCTGCCTTCATACGGAGCTACATAACCTCTGAGTCTGGTACCTCCAGGTCAGGGCTGAGGGCAGCAGAAAGATTTTCCTGACAGTGCAGCTGTTTGCACCATACCTAACCACGTGGATAAACAAAGGGCTATTATTTAGCCAAGATAACCTTTGCGATAACCTTACAAATGCTGACATAAACCATGAGCACTGCCCAGTCCCAGAAAGGCAAAGACAAACTTCACATAAACTCACAAACTTCACAAAATGTACATGGTGGCATACCCAGGGATATGCACAGTGGAGTGGGATCCCAAATTCAGGCCTAGACTTTAAACCCCCTGCTGCACAGGGAGTAGAAGGTCAGCTCCAATAGCATAAATGTGTATCAAATGAGAAAAGTACTCAAATTAGGCTAGACGGCATTGTGTACCTGAGAGAAAAAAAAAAAAAAAAAAAAAAAAAAAAAAGTCTTCCTTGATTGTTTGTGTCTGCATCTTTTATTTAGATAGCTGGCAAGATAAGTGGGACAGATATGCAGAGCAACTCAAAATGCAATGATGAAAATAAAACAGAAACTTCTAATTGCCCATCTTGAAGGACAAAGCTGCATCTTCTGTGGTTAATTTGCTCCCAATTATTTTTTTTGTCTGGTTCTATTTTTGTTAGAGCTCCCAGAGCTGCCTTAATGGTAGAGAAAAAGAGTAATGGAGGTAATTGGTAGCATCCTGAATAACCTAATTCCAGCGTCCCTACGGTATGACTAGACACCTACAGGATGTCTCCAGGACAATGTCAACCAGCATGAAAGGCTGCTGCAAAGGCAGCAGAGTGAGGTTGCTCTGTTTAAAAGCTTCATGGCATTTCCAGTTGAAAAAAAAATAATAATAATTACTTGGGAAGGATTTTCTTTTATGTCTGACAGATTTCTCTTCTTGCCCTTTATATATGACGTGTTACTGTGAATGCAGTTCATCCTCTGATTGATCACCCTCTCTGTTGGTGGTACACAGATAGCACTTTGTTTCATATGTAGGATTTAAGGACCCAAATTTCAGAGAAAGTTAGCACTCGGAGGAAGGACTCGGAAGTGGAAGCTGGAGCATCTCACATCAGAGAGCATGCACAGTGGTGTGGGCAGCCACAGGGATAGGGGAGGTGGGCTGCAAGCAGCCCATTGCTGTCAACTGCTGTGTGACCAGAACCACGTTGTCCCAGTGCCCCCTTGGAAAATGAACAGGATTTCATTTCTCTGGGTCTATTCAGGGAGAACAAAGAACTGTGAAGTGCCTGGACACACAGCATCAGTAAATGAGAGTGACTTAAGGAGGTAAATGGTTGGCCCAGGCTGTCCTCGAAACACAGTCCTGGCTGACTCGTGAGGGTCCTCAGTTCTGAACATTGGCACCAATTAAATATGGGGAATAGGGTTGATTTTAAATTCCCCACCAGGAAAGCAAATACCAAAGTCACAAGCCACTGTCATCTTTGGTACCTGCAGGAGCTGGCCGTGACAAACACAATTAGCAAATGCAGGGGCAGGGAGGACTTTTTCTCCCAGTATTTACTGCATCTTCTGGCCAGTGTCCTTTTGCAGCACTGAGCAGGGACAATGATGTGTCAGCTCCAGGGGAGACATTGCCAATGGTCCAGCATGCTGTGGGGACATCAGTCAGTGTTTTTAATTCTACACGTGAGCACAGGTATTTTAGTATGTGACTATGTGGAGTGACAAGATGGGTCGGAGCTTGACGTTTGATTATTTTTCCATAAAGAGAGAGCTCCAAAAATTTCAGGCTCGGATAAATAGCTACTGCATTTTTTTTTATATTTTTTTCCTAAGTATTTTATTTACAAGAGCATTAAAACGAAAGCGACAGCAGTGGCAGCAAGAAAATTACCGCTGCCTAATTGGGCCCAAAGAGAGTTCAGGGCCTGAAATGTCCCTTCATGTAGGTTGACAATGGAAAGAAAAGCACACTAGACACATGCACATTGGCTTTACCAGTCCTTAAATTTCTTATTTTTCTGCTAGTCCCTGAAGTGCAAAAGAGTGCTGTATTCTTCCCTGCTGCTTATTCGGTACCCAGAGGCTTGTAGGATTTGCAGTTGGTGGTATTTATTCACCATTACACTCAGAGACAAAGCTTCCAGGCACTGTTTGTTGAGTTTCCTAAGTCCCGTTTCCCTTCCCAATACAGAAGCAAGCAGTCAGCCCATGAGCCCCACTGCTGTGTGCATCCCAGGCAGTCCAGCTTGGCTCTGGCTGGCTTTGGAGCTGCAAAAATGCCAGGTGCTTGCTGCTACATTCATGAATACACCTTGTCCTTTGACAGTGAGAGCCCCAAATGTTAAAGGGGTGCTTGTGCATCCTTGCAGAACTATCCCTTAAAAGTGGTATGTCACTGTGCCATTGGTTGCAGAATAAAAATGAGACACCTTTAATTTTTGCACTAGAAACAAAACTATTTACATCTGGGAAGTGGGGAGGGGTTCACCAGTAAACTGCTTGATGTAGGTTTCTAACCAAACAGAAATCTCTGTGGCTTCAAGGTTGTGTGCCACAGCAGTTTAGATCACCAGGATCCAATTACTCCTTGAGAATAAACTTTTCCTAAGTTAAGGGTTGGTGCTCTGCATGTCTTAGAGGATTTGGTTCTAACTTCAACTCTTTTTTTTTTTTTAAGATATACATGGACATAATTCCTCAAACAATTGCCAGCCTGGTAGGGCTTTGCCTCAGCAGGCTGCCAAAGCACACAAGAACACTTGTGTGACTGTTCCCCACCCTCTTTATCCACTCTTACCTCAGAAACTGTGCCTAATTTTCACAACAAAAACTTCATAATATAAGATGTGCATTACATATATGGAGATGGAAAAATATAGCCCCAGCTTCTCCATGGCATGGCAATATGACTCCAAAAAGCACGAGGCAGCACAACTTATCCTACAGGGTACAAGACAAAGTAAGGGCATGCCAGGCCTTAACGTTTTAAAAAGTCTGTGACTGAATTACATGAAAAAGGCTCAAACACAAGAAAAAATAGAGTTAAGTTAACAGAGAAGCTGTCACTTTTAAAGATGTAGAGAGTTGTTAGATCATATTTGTCATCAAAAGTCAACTTGGTGAAATTTACCTTGTTCACTAGACTAGCAAAAAATGAACATTAAGCATCGTTTCAAAAAGAAAGCCTTAGAGAAATGCATAATCCTCACTTTATGGTGTTTTATTACAGAAAGGAGTAATTCTGCATACATTTTATCTATTTCTATGAATAAATGTGTTAAGCTTGAGAAGACGGAGTCCATTATATGGTCCCATAGTCAGCGTAAGTCCCTATTGCTTATGCAGCTATGAAACATGTTATTATGCAGTAGAGATATAGCACAATTGCAATGAGTCTTCTCAGAAAGGTTGCAAATCCAACAAGAAAGGCAAATTTTAATCTTCTGTTAACCTCACTTCTGTTATTGATTTCTCCAGTGTTTTTAAAAGAAGGGAAGAGAAGAACCAAAAGCAATGTGTGATAGGAAGCTCATTATTTCAACAGAATTCAACCCCACAATCCTATAGAACCTGGTGAGTTTGGAGTGCACCTTAAATGTAGGAAGCTTCCCGAACCCACAAAATCTGACCGCTCAGGCAGTGAACAGGGTGAACAGAGTAGAGCTGACGGAGAAACAAGATAATACACGTACGTACCTGCTGGAACCTGTGATCTGGAATGACAGCCATGGTATTTTGGCTCTTGCTCACCACCAATTTTGCAGGGTACAGGGGCTCCTGAACCTGTTTAAACAGAAATTCATGACCTGTACCTGACCTACCCTCAGATTACCCCCAGCTTGTGCAGAGAGTGAGTGACCTTCTCTGCTGCCTCCGTGCAAATTGTTAAAGATTATTGTTTTCTCTCAGGAAGGTCTTCAGGCGTGCTCTGCTGTTCCTGTCAAAATGCACGGTAGCTTTCCCATTGATCACCAAAGGGCAAAAATGAGAATTTCATCCTGCTGGAAGGAAATGCTCCAATAATATTTTTTTCCTTCTGCTTTTTTATTTATATAATTTATTTTTGTTGTTATTGCTGTTATATTTGTGAATCTTTCCATCTCATTTCTTGAAATCCTTCAATTTTACTCCGCAAAATGCTTTTATTCAACAAAATTGTATCCCCTTCCAGTTCATGTTCTTCTCACTGCCCTTTGTTTTATTCCTCGGCTGGCTGGCAATGAGGCCTGAGCTCTGCCAAATACCCCAGCACATTCGGGGAGGCATTTAGCAGTCCCTCCCTGTGCAGTGAAGCACTCGCACATACTCCTCATGGCAAGGCATTGAGTCTCACCAAAGCTTAACACTGCCTGGGCTTGGCACGGACACACCGTGCCAAGCTGGAGGGCTGGGCCAGGGATCCCAGGGATTTTGCAAGGTTACTGCAGCAAAAACAAAGCAGGCATCTCCTAGCTGAACAAAGGACAGAGAAGAAAGGCTTCTCAGCAGACTGTGGTTTAACTAAATGAGTACAGCTCCCTCGTGCAGCCAGGCTGCACTTATTTCTGCTGTACCCGTAGTCAGGAGGACTCCTTCATTTGCTCTACACAGTGGCTGCAGGACTTGTTGAGCTGAAGCCATGTCCAGATTGTGGTGTTCAATAAGTGCAGCCTGGCATTAATCACATTGCCATGCTGCAGTCCGGACGGGTGCTGCACGTGGCCTTTGCATAGTTAATCTCCTTGTGCTGTTGCAGGAAGGGGAACATGTGCTTGACACCAAGGGTGCAACCCTTGTGCACAGTCAAACATCAGGAACTACTCAAACGTGTGTATGGTTTCCTTTTTATGCACATCTGCGTGCTGACCTTTGGGGGAGAGACCCTTTCGTGGCCAGTTCACACCATCGCACCACGCCACTGCCACAGCTGGGGCAATGGCAAAGACAGAGCCGGGAGGCTGAATTTGTCCCTGTCCGCATGGGGCAAGGCAGGCAGGCTTGCTCTGGTGCCCCCCTCATCTTATCTGTTCACCAGGTAAATAAAAGCCTTCAATCTTAGCAGCTGCAGGCTCAGCAGCTTTCTCCACCACATCATTCACTTGCAGATAAAAAGATTGTGGAGAGTCCCAGTTCGCCGGTGCAAGCTGTTATTTGATTTATTTATTGGCACGGGGCTGTGAAACCTGGCTTTGAAGGGCTGAGAGCAAAGATCCAGGGTACACAAAGAACCCTGATTCACATCCAAATGGACGAGTGTTGTATCAGAGGTGTTTGAGGGCATTTCTAGAGGGCATAACACAAGTAAGAAACTGCTGTGGGCTAGTATTTCAGACTTTGGACCGTGTAATTGTTTCCTTTTCTTCTGAGATTAAAGATAGAAAAAGCAATACTGTCTCTCCAAACAAGAGTGCTGGGCATTCAAACCCTTTTCTGCCACTTGGGCAGAAAAGCCAAGTGTTCACTGACCAGATCCTGCAATGGGATGAGAAGAGATGCTGCACTGCCTTGTCTAAATTCAGGTTAAAATTGCAGCCATACATATTTTTTCCTGTTTTGCAGTTTGGAGATAGAGTGATCCCCAGCACTGGACACCAGCCAGCACCTTGTGCCCCAGCCACAGGGAGCAGCCCCAGTGCACCCAGAGCACTGGTTTCAGCAAATGGGTAAGATGTGGAGGCAAGGGGAGAGCCTGGGTCGCTCTTCCAGCACCACCCTTTTCTTCCCACACCCTCCCTCTGCTCCCTCACCTTTCCAAACAAAGCTCTAATTTCCAGTGACTTCAGAGCAAGCGGTGCCTTGGCCTCAGCCAGAAGTTGGCCTAGAGCTCACCTGAATTTTCTGCTTGCATCCCTGGAGCTGTAAAGCTGCCACCTCAAGGTTTACCCAAAGGTACAGCTGCTGAGAAACTGAGTTTAGTTCCTCATTGATACCTGGTATCTCCTTGCTGATACAGGCTGACACCCAGCCTGGCCACCTCTGGGTTCCTGAACCTCCTCCTCCTCCTCACACCTGCTTCTCCACCTTTCTGCATCCCCCAACAAGCAGCAGAGCCTGTTTTCCAGATCATTTTAAGGATTTAAGGACTTAACCTTTCCTCTCTGCTCTTGTTCCCAGATTTTTCTCCAGGCATTTCTCACCTTGAGCCTGGATTACAGCAGCACACCCGGCCCCACCAGCTGTAGCCTTGCCTCCTTCACATTCCCACAGAAAAGTCCTCCTCTTGGCCCATCACTGGGGTCTGTTGTCATCCTGCCTCACCTCCCTTTTGATCTCACAGCACCGTGTCACCAAAGGCCAGTAATGTCCAGGGAAAAGTAAAAGAATTGAATGCAGTAGATATAGACTGCAATTATTTTATAGTTTCTTACAGTGCGGGATTTTTAATTTAAAATATATATAGATATAAATTGCCTTGAAGAAAATAACCCTTCATTTTGGCACAAAATAAAATTTCATACAACAATCAAAGCTGCACATATTCACTTTCCATTGCACAATGTCTTGTGGTACATTCCTTCTGTAGAAAATACACACCAAAATACAAGTGGATGCATATACTTTATTTTTGTTCTGAAATGGTTCTTCTCACAGAAGAAAGGAAGCCTCAAGAGTATTTCAGAGTGTCTTTTATAGTTCCTGAAGCTACAACTAGAACATGTGTTTTCAACGTACATCAGAGGGACATAACTATTTACACATTTTGCACAGTGCTTCATTGTTTCCCTTAAAGTCCGATAGGATCCAGTAAAAGGTAACATCTCTTTTACAACAAGCTTCAGCAGCTGCCTTGTCATTTACACATAGGATCTATGAATGCATCAGGTCTGACAGACATGCCACTTGGCTCGTGTTTGTCTGAAAGAGCTTTTGGGGAGCAGACAGGCAGCCTCCGCTCGCGAGAGATGCCCATAGTCCTGGCGCTGTGTCCGTGCTCAGATTCAGAGCTAATGTCCTGGCAGTAAGTTTAGAGACTGCTTGCAGTTCTGAGAGACATTCTTAGACAGCACGGATTTTACACGTTGCTTGCACTTGGAGGATTTTCCACGCAGCTACAAATACAAGGCTGTACGTGTGCATGAAGAGCTGAGACAATGCTGTATGGCTCTGCCATGATAAAAGGCGCTGGGCCAGCCTGCTCTGAAGTTTGCCGGGCAAATAAAGACAGGGCTTCTTCTCCCTTCATTTGTGCTCCCCACATACCATGCACTGCATGATTTTTTTTGTTCTGAATATTGTGTTTCATTCAGCTTAGTGCTGAAAAAGGGCAATGCGATGCATTTACACTGTACCTTCTGGCTGCTGTCGTCTGCTGGGTCTGCAGCTTGCTGTTAAGACAAACACATACAGCCAGAAAAGCTGTGTGAACAAAAAGGGATACAATAAACGTCTATTAAAGAAAAAGCATGACTACTGTGTACTGGACGGAGTGTTGAAGTTAGTGCTAATAGCTTCCTTGGAAAGAGTGTGCAAGGTAAATATTTCTGAGAAGTGCCTAGCAGATAGATGCTCTGACTCACAGAAGGCTGTAGTGTACATGACTCCCAGCTATTTGCTGATACCACTCAAATGAGACAAGCAGAGGTTTCTTATTTATTGAGCGCAAGGAAGATGTCGGCCCCGATGTTTTCACTGCTTGTAATGTAATTCTGAATCTTGTGCTATTATTTTTTCCCCTTAAAGCACTTTTACTTGCAACCCTGTGAGCTTATCAGAATTGGGGCTTTCATTTTTTTTGCTAGGAGGAATTTTACAGTTCTCATGTTTAATGGAGAAGATCTTTAAAATATGGTACAAAAGCTAAAAAGGGGGGGGGGGGGGGGAAGGAAAAAAGGAAAGCACAGCAAATCAACATTACTGGTTTTTATAATTTCATGATTTCTGAATACATTCACCTGGCAAGGCTGACACTGGGTACATGAACATTTTCGGCTGCATGGAGCAACTGACAAAGCCCCAGTCTGCAGGTCACAGTCACTGGTGTTTGGAGTAGCTTGCTACATTTTTTGCAAAAAAAAATGACACCAGTGAATTGCTCAGTTGGTGTTAATGAGCCTGAAATAACCTAAATCTTCAGCATAATTAGGCTGTGCCCATCTTTGGGTGTGTAGCACAGCATCCTGCCTTTCCAGCACTAAGATATATTATTGTCTTGTGATATCTCAGAGCTGCCCAGTTTATTCTACAAAGGCATAGCAGTGTGGCACTAGAAGAAACCCTGTGACTCACCTTTATATAGCACTATTTCCCCTAGTTATTGTCACCGGAGATGTGTCCAGGTTGGTAAACAAATAGATCAAGGACTATTCTCTGACACTGAGGGCAAGTGGACCGACACAACCCACACCTACCACTTTTTTCCAGGAAAAGGGGATGGCTGCCTCCAAACTGTCTAGTGGGAATGAGCTGGGACATCCAGATCCTAACTCATATCTTGGGTACACCCACCACTCTAAGCAAACTAGTTACATGAGCACTTACATGATGCCTCTTTTTTATTCTAGCAGACCTCTGGGATCCAAATCTCTTTTGGTGATGGTACGAACCAATATTATAAAGCATCAACATGAGAAACAATCAATAAAGCACTGCTTTAATGGAGCATACAAGGTTTTTCCTTTTTAGACATCTGGGAGAAAAGAATCTTCTGTCCATTTTATTTTTCCTTCTTAGACATCTAGGGAAAAAGAATCTTTTGTCCATTTTGTTTTCTTCTCCATTTTTTTGGTCTTGCAGTTAGTGAAATCATTAGTATTATTCAAAGGCACTTCAGAGAAATTTGTCCGATGAGTGGCTGACTTGACATCTGTGCACCCTAACGTCTTGGTGGTATTTTGCACATGCTAGTGTAAACTGGTGAAACTGCTATACGAAATCAGTGCGAAATCGGAATCGAGCCTATGTGCAGTGACCATTATTAAAGGAAAAAACAGAGTGCTTCCTTCCCATTATACCACACAGCACCGTTTGCCAAACAGCATGCCAAGCCGCCTTCAGGAGTGTGATTAATGCCAACGCCATTCCAATAAAGCTTGCACAGCGCACGGCCCCGGTCTCCCTGGAGAGTCAGCAACAAGAACGAGCACAGCCTAAACGACACTTTTCTTCGTCTCCCAGTCATGAGGGACTTCCTGCCTTTTCCTCATTTCTGGGTATTAATCTTCATTTCTTTTCCAGAATGATGACATTTCTCAGCAGTGAATATTTTTATCAGCTGGCTACATACGCAAGATACTGGGCGCCCATTTCAAGGATCCCACTAAAAGGATTTTGCTTTGGATCGCCACTTCCATTTCCTCTTTTTCCATTCTGTTTATTCTCTTCTTTACACATTGTTTTGCAATTTACTGTGGTCTGGTTTTGTTTGTTTGCTTGTTTGTTTTATGCTGTAAATAACAGCCCCAAGCTCTTTTGCTGAGGCAAGGGGATTTCTTTCAAAGCTAGAGAAGCTATTCCACATGTCTTTAAAGCACAGCACTAGGTTCCAGTCCCTTTGTGATCTGGGTAGTGACAACGTAGGGTTCAAACCACCCAGAATATCGGTTTGCAATGTGGGGAGAGAATGGTTAGTGTGGATTTATACTAACACATGTCCAAATCCTAATGCTTTTACCCAGGCAGAACCCCCAGGGGCCAAATTCTCATTAAAAAAAAAAAAAAAAAAAAAAAAAAAAAACAAAAAAAAAACCTCTTTATACTAATCCAGCAGTTGGAAGAGACCCTGCAGTGGCAGCGGATATCTAAAGGGCACTTCCAGTGAAGGCTGTGAAGGGGCTGTGGTACACATCTTTTCCCTGTAATCCTCCAGGGGTGATTTTTGGTATGCAGGAAAGCATTGCTGGCATCTAGCTGGACCCTGGGATTTCAGGAACCACAGTTTCCCCAGCGGTCAAAAATCACCCTTCCCAGCAGGGGGGGAAGATAGTGGAGGTGCAGGGCTCTTGCTGCTGGCACACAGCACAGCCAGATGGGTAAACTGTATGGGAGTGCTTGTGTGCACACATTAATAGCATGCCTTCTCCAAGAGAAGGAAATATCCTTTCATTAACCACTGACCAAATCAAGCACAATTATTCTCTCTTTACCCTACTCTTAAACATGTTTATGAGAAAACCTTTGCTGGAATTGAATTTTATAAAGGCTACTAACAACTTCTAACTGCAGTTTCCTGCGAAGTCCTGCTTATGCACTGGAGAGCAGCAGGGACTCAGGCACTTAAACCTTCAGTGACACAGCTCTAGGGGAATAAATAAATCTGATATGGTTTGTACCGTCAGCAAGGTCTGACATGACATAATATACTTAAGGTCTAGTCAAATCTAATGCATTAGGACATTAATTGGTCATGTGCAGGTGATGAGGCACACAGGTAGCAGTGTTTCATTAGATACACAACTTTTAAGGGAGCGTAAATGAGTGAAGAGGACTGCTGTTTTTTTACAGCACCATCCACTGTCCGTTCCTGGAGGCAGAAAATGAGAGGTGATGAGCCAGGAATCTGATCTGGGGTGGCAGATCCATCTTTGCCGTGGGAAAAACAGATACTTCTCTATGAAATGACATCATCTTTAATAGCGTGGGACCTGTCACAGGCTGTTCTGAGCACAGACTGATTTACAAGCCAAGCAGCCTTCTCAGACAGCAATATTGGTTCACACTTGTGATCCCAGACCTTTGTAGAAGATATCTTCAAGGACCCTGACTCTAATATAAGTTGTCCTTTAGAGTTACATGGAAAAGAATTTCTCCAGACTCAGCTCACCTGTCACCCTCTCACTTGTTAACTTTTATTTTTACAAGAGTTACTTGAGAAAATCTTCCTGATGCTTGGATGTTTAAAATGAAGGATCACGTGCAGGTTGGGGCTAGTTTTGCAGCACCATTTCATGTCCTGCCATATGGAAGACTCCAGCATGCCCCTGTAAAACACTGTGACTAATTCTGGACTCTGAGCACAACTCCATGGGGCTGGGGCATGGCTCATACGCTCACAGCCCTGCAACACACCTGGTCTCCCACTGAAGGGCTTCCTCTGTCAGGCTATGCTGAGCATCCTCTGTCATTTGTCAGCTCCTGATCTCCCTCACATATGGTCACAAAAGTGGAGAGAGACAGAGCTGCTGCCTTGCAATTGCAAGGGCAGGTAACCCCATAAGATTGCTGGGGGCAACCTGGATCCCTGGTCCTTTGAACTGGAGATTTCTGATGCATCATCTTCCTTGACACCCAGTACAGTGCTATCCCAAGAGCATATATGGCAGTGCTTGAGGCATATGTGTTATAATTTATCTCTGCAAGTGTGTTTATGTGCAGCTGTGAGAAAATTGTCACCATAAGACAAGTTACCCGTTGCGTCAATGCTTTATAGAGCCTTCCAGCTGAATGATTGTAATAGTTGAAGAGAGGCTTTATGTGGTTTAGCTTAAGTTACAAATTTAACAAAAGATAAAACAGCATAGGCCTTCTCATATTAAAACAGCTTACATTACTAGACTGGTATAAACTTATACCTGAAATTATAGCAAAAATGTTCATGTGCCAGTATCTTACTTCCAAACAAGACAATTGCTCTTGAAAGAGAGACTCAAAATCATCTCCTGTAAATTTTAGAGGCTGTTCCTGTAAGAGGTTTTACTAAATAAGCCCTAAGGTGGCAGGTGACCCTTTATGGGGTTACTGATGATCATACCCTGTTAGGAGTAAGATGGGAGAAAGTTTATATGCAGCGCAGAACTGTAGTTGATTTTTGAAACACCACCACCCAATGTCAGCTAACAAGGCTCAGCCCACCCCGGCCTCCTAGGGCTCTCTGTGGCAATTCCTCTGTTTTTTGCCTTGCAGCAGCATATGGCACAGCAGCCTTGCTCCCAGAGGCATTGTTGTCCACATTATTGTTGTTATTTTTTAATTGGAAATAATTAATCATGTACATACTGCTTTGCGAGCACAGAATCAGTGCGCACTCTCCCTTTGCGGGTTAAGCATCCAGAAAAAGCAAGCTATAAAGCCAGATAGTGGTATTTGCTATTTCACATTGGTATCTACGGTACGTTAGACACATCATATTGCATTGGCATCTCCTGAGACATCAGAGTCTCGTTCCTCCTCCTTTCCGATGCTGCAGAAAGGCTTCAGTGGAAAACAGGACATTGACAGGCACTGCCAGGGCCTGCGGCTGTGCTCCAAAGGAGATCCTCCCTCTGAGGATGTGTTTTCTTCAAGGAAGGGCCATGGTGCAGGATCCCCTTTCAGGTAGACCCAGCTGTCTGTCTGGACAGCCACAGACAGACGGATGGAGCCACTCTGCCAGGACAGTGCTGTTCCTGGGAGGCTGGTCAACAGGTCTGAGGCTCAAGACTCCATTTTCACAGCCTGCAGCAGGGCTGGGATTGCCTTATTTTCCACTACTGAGCAGGACCCAAAGCACCCCAAGCTGCAACAAATTGGCACTGAGGGTCCTCACCTCAGAGAAGAGGGCCGGGGTTGGGCTGAGTACCCTCTTCGTACATAATCCTGGCTGAAAACAAGAGTCCTTGTGCTGTTTGGACACTTAGCCTGCAGTCTGCAGCCAGACTTTCTGAGCCAGCTCACAGCACAATCACTGTCATGACAACACTTTTTCCATCATCCGATCCGGGTGGTACAATAAGCTCTCTGTTGTTTCTGTTTTGTTTTGTTTTCTTGTTTGCTGCCACTACTGTTTTTCTGTTTTCTTTAGATGAAGTGTAAGCTCCAGTACTTCTACTTATTTTGGCATGGCAGCCAACAGAGTGAAAGCAAGATATCTAAGTGGTCCCTTTGCACAAGGAGAGGCTGCGGGTGCCAGCTGGGTCTGCTCTGTGGGTAGAGGATGGTGCACTGCCATGCAAGTGGACTGCAAGTGGGCTGGATGAGGAGGACCTATGGAAAGGGCTATAGCCCCCCAGCACCCTCTTCTGCCACCCTCTGGATGATTTGTATCTGCTCAGTTATTTCTATGTTCATGTGTCTTACTCACATGCACAGGGGATGCAGAGTCGGCCCCTATTTAGATGTGGTGAGGTGCCCAGTTCTGCAAATCACGTAGATGTGTTTAACTTTATGCTCTCAACCCGAGGAGCAAAGCCAGCATGTGCTCACTTCAGGAGGCACAACCCCCTCTTCACCCGCAGCAGTCACCTTCTCCATCCCCTCATCGAGACAGCCCGGCACCACGCAGGCCGTGCAGTGTGTGCCAGGCCTCAGCGTGCTCCTCGCCTCCTGCCAGCTCTTGGCAGGGACAACAAAGGAGGAGGGGAATAATAAATGAAACAGTGCAAGAGTGGGCAAACACAGCTTGGAGGAGCCATGAGGTGGCACTGGGGATGGCACAGCACACCCCGGAGCAGGCAGGATGGGGACTGAGCTGAAACAAACCCAGCCCCAGCAGGCCCAGTGAGGCATCGAGCCCAGGTTCAGGGTGTATATAAACAGGCTTGAAAGTTTTGTCAGCATCTGGAGGTGAAGATTAAACCTGAAGGCAAGGGCGAAGCAGCATCTCTGTGCTGAATAAAGAGTCATGCGTCTGCCTTGAGTCATGAAGGTGCCTGCAGGCTTCCCAAGGCAGGGGCCAGGGGCAGTCCCAGCTCCCAGCAGGTTGTGGTGTCCAGCTGCCACTCACCCTCATCAGAGGGTCCTGGTGGTCTAATTTTGCTTACTTTCCATTCAACAGGGTCCTGCTTGTAAAGGTAGGAAAGGTTGAAGATGGGAGTCCATCACAGCCCAGCCCCAGGCCAGCTTAAGATGTCTAGGAGCCACATCCTCCTGTAGCAAATGTTTCAGTGCCAAGGACAAGAAATTCTGCCAAGGAAAGCTGAAGAATAATCTTCCCATCTACTCACAGGGAAAGTCTTTTCCAATCCTTAATCTGTTACTACCTTCCTTAAGTCATGTTGCATGATGATTTATATCCCATGACCCTATCAAATGTATCACTTTTCATTATCTACAAAAATGGTTAATCCTTCTTGACATCAAGCCTGTGTTGTGGGACAGATCCTGGCATGTTCCAGCTGCTTTGGGCCATTTTGTTAGTTTCCAATAACCAGAAATCTGGATTATCCTGCTAGATGCGGAATTTCCAGGTGGCATAGGTGCAACTGCCCTTCCCTGCATGCTAGCACTGTTTGTGCCCTCTGTACAGCCTTCAGGGATTTCTGCAAGAAATAAACTTGTCTGATGTCGTCATCCTCTGCTGCCTTTTTGACAGTAAGATGTCACGGAGAAAGTAGAACAGAAATGAAGGCTTAACTTCAAGAATGGTGTTTTTCAGATATCCATGCTTGAATTCATATGGCTTCATATGTATGTGTGGTTAACACCTTTGCCTGAACAGGCAGGCCACCCCCTGCAATGAGACAAGCCTCTCATGTGGGTATCTAAAAAGTTCCTTTTACACAGTGGAAACACCTGGTGGTAAGTGGATTAAATAAGCCAGAAATTGAGCTGGTAGGAGAGGAAGAAGACAAAGATACAAAGGAAGCAAAGCCAGCAGTTAGGTGCAGAGACCTGTTTCTGTGGAAGATGAAGAGGGAGGGGAGTGTGTGTGAAGTGTTTGTTTGGGTTGTCATGAAGACGAGAAAATAGAAGCCATGGCAAAAGGGGGAGAACAATAAATTTACATCAGTTCAAGTACTCTTTGAATCTACATAAGAGATTTGAGATTGAAAAAGTTCACTGATCTGATCAGGCTTTCTCTATCAACTCATCACAGTGCCATCCTATTTTCCGAAGACAGAAGGGGAGCAATGATCCCCCTTTAAGGCAAGATGAGCCCTGGCACCACAGAGCCTCCCCAGCACAAACACACACACACACACACACACACATGCACGCACACACACAACATGGACATGTGCACAGAGCAAGAGGAAAATGTTCAGAATTGCATTTAGCATCTCAGGAAACCTAGGTTTTCAATGAACTGTGAAAATAAGTCTGTTCAGACTGCACTGGTATTGAAAATCTATGCCCAGCAGCCACTTGGTAGCCACCTGTCCTTGCCACTGAATACCAAGCAGGAGCACTCTACATATGCTCCCCCAATTTGCAATTCTGCTCACCTTGAGTTTGGAAGAAGCAGCAAACACCATCAGAATGACAAGCTGACAGGAACAATACCGCAACAATATGGTCTGGCAGTGGGAAAAAGAGAGAAAGGAAGGACAGTTCCAAATGAGATCAAGGCATGATGCTGATATTATCACACCCCAGGGAGGGGGCTGAAACCATCCAGTGTATTTCATTTCAAATCTTTGGTTCATTCAGATTTCCATTCCCAAAGGTGAGCAGCCAATTTCCTTTCTCCATGAATAATTTATCCTTGCCATGTATTTACTATTTCAGATGTCATCTCCACCTTAGCACACAACAGTTCATTTTGTACAATATGTCCTCAGTGTTCTGGAAAATATCTTCCCTTTTCCTATTACAAAGCATTCACAAATTTCTTCATTTTCTAGATCAAAGCTATTGGAGTCAGTCCAGGAAAAGTGGTGGGCTTTTTTTAGCCTGTGGCTGCATGTCTATCAGCAGGTCACCAGAGGTTTCAGGATCAAATGTTAACACTGCTTGGAAAGACATACATAAGTTACTGAACATTTCAGCGCAGGAAAGAGGAAGCAAGGAGTGACTCAAATCAAATCCAGGATTTCTTGTTTTCAGTAAGACAGAATCAAATCTCTTCATAACTTTGCCAAAAACCGTGATTGAAGGCACATGAAAACACATGCTATGGCTTAATGTAGCTGTTCCTGAAGTCCACGAAGACGTCCCTGTAAAGTTTTTGTGGTCTTTGGCTTGGACACAAGATATACACAAAGTGCTGATCAGGAAAAGGACCGTGTAGAACTCAGTGGAGAAATGAAATTGTATCAGGGCAGACTGAAAGGTTAGTTTTAGAGACCAAGCAAAGCTGGGTGTGAATTTCTCCAAAAGGCAAATTGGAGGAAAGTTTCCTATTCCAAGAGAAAAAGGCTCTGAAAATTATGGATCCAGGTCCAAATTAACTCAAAATTTGGGAGACATTTGGGTTTGGCATTTTGTACAACCCAAGTATAAAAAAGGGGAGCAGCAATAGAAGGTGCCCTCCCTGTAACCTAGTCACTGGTGCTGAGCGTAAGCTAAAACAAACTGGAAATCTGAACCAGATCCCAAACTTTGTGCTCAAGCTTGAAATTAAATTTCTCCCTCTTTAAGTTCTAGCTCATCTGAGTGTGAAATAAACCACATCAACTGAGCCAAGAAGATAAAAGGCAGACACTGTTCTCATGCCAGGCTGGTGCTGATGGGATGAGAAACTGCTTGCACAGGGCGAGCTTGCTTTATGCTCTGTGCAAATAATAAAATAAAGGCCGAGCTATATTGGCATTTTAGGTGATAATGGCAGTATAATTAGCAAAGCTCTATTCTCAGGGTGTCTCTTTCTCTCTTCTCATACCATTACAATTACAGCCTTACAGAACTGAGCTGAAACTTGTCTGAACCTCCATCTACAGCCTGGACCAAAGTGCTTTCCCCCCACACCCAGTTCATAGAAGTTCAGATAAGGATCTGCTATTCCTGTCCGTAAGCCTAGGGCTGACTGCCGTCAGTCTCATCAAATGTGCAACATGCTCAAGAGCTTGTCCAAGGCAAAATGTGGCCAGAGGGCAAAATTTGGCCAGTGGTATAAAAACTCTAGATATCCAGGGTGGGGAAAAGCAGGCCTTGCAGTGAGGCATCCCTGAAAACAATAATAAAAAGTTAATCTTCCTTCCTTCCCATAAAATAAAGCAACAAATGGTATTTGCAGTGCTGACAGAACTTGCTGAGGCTGGGATATACCCACTGACTGCTCATCTGCTGCACATATCGGAGTAAAGGTCAATGCAGTATTTGTGCTACCCCTAAAATACACAAGAGTGTGTCAGCATATGGATGGTGGTTCGGTGTAGTGATCCTGCTTTGTGTTTTAGGGGCCCTCAGTCCTGGCATCCCAGAAGCAAGCATTCCTTGTTTTGATGTCTGGAGGGGTAAAGAACAGAGGTCAGGAGACACCAGGACACCCAGAGGGAGCTCCCAGGCGCTGTCACAGGAAAAGGGCTGTTGGCCAACCAACAACCATGTCAGTACAGCATGCGAATACCCAGAAAGTACATTGTAAGAATCTATGGTTTCATAGTTGGGGAATGTCAGAAAGCAAACACAGAAACCCCCTCCACATAGTTTACCCAAATATGTGGCCCAGCATAGCCTGGGAGGGGAAAGGCAAGGGAAAGGAGGAGTTTGACGTGACTGGAAGAGCTTTTTTCAGTGCAAGGTCATACTAAATATGAGAAACATGAATAAGAACCATGGGAGAATGTGAAGAAATCCCTCTGGAGCAGCAAGAGGTCAGATCCTGTTTCCTTGGACATGGATCCAAATGCAGGGTATGTGCTAGTGGACCTGAGTGCGGACATGGTCCGGGGGCTCTGCACTGACCAGGATGGACGTGGCTGGGCGCCAACACCAGTGCATCACTCGTGCCATTCTGAGAGAGTCCTCCTGGGCTCCTATGACGCATGGGTTATTTCTTCCTCACGTCACAGCAAAATCTTCCTGAGAATCACAACATTGAACAGGACACTGAAACGAGCCTTTCTTTTTATTTGATAACTGCCATAGTGCTCTGAGACCCCAGCTGCAGTCGTAGCACCACCACGCAAGGCTTCACACCACATGGAAAGAGCACCATTCCTGGCTTTTGGCAATGCTCCTTCCCCTGGGAACAATCACCCCCAGGGGATGCTCTGCAGTCCAGCACTCCCCCTGCTCAGGGTGAGAGCCTTCGGGTGGGCTCAGGACTCCAGCAGAAGCTCTGCTCCAGGAGCCATGTCTGTGAGCCTACCATCTTTGGCTTTGCCTCGCCTCTGTTCAGCATCTATGACTTCCCAGGCCAGGAGGTTGGAATGGGTGCATCCCACTGTTCTACCTCAGTAACACCTCTTGCAGGCACGCATGACAGCACAGTATCACCCGGAGCAGGAGGCAGTCCCTCCTGGAGCTCTGCCACAAACAGGTCCCTCATACAGCAAAGCAGAAAACAAGCCCCTAGAAAATCACGGCTTCTGCTTCTACCAATTGACACTTCTGGATTTAGCTGCTCCAAGACAATTGCTGAGTTATCTGTGGAGTCTTTTTTCCTCCTCCACTGTGGCAGCTGTTACTTCTTTGCTTTTTCCAAGGCTGATTTCTGGCCACTGCTAGGCAGCCAGCTAGCTGGGAGGGGGGCAATGCTGTCAGAGTGTGTTACAGGCATTTTCCCACAGCCTGAGTTCTGGGGAATTACGAACAGTGACTACATACAAATGCACTGTGAATTTGACAGTCAGGTTGGGTATATGCTTTCACAAAGCTGGCTCCTATGAGTTTTTCTCTTAACTAGTAAAGTTGGATGAAATAAGAGTTGGGTTTCATTTCAAACTTATTCTTTATTTGAGCATGAAGATATAATTTATTAGGTATAACCAAAATATCTTTAAAGTTGGTAAGTTTCTATAAGCTTTCAGAAAACAAGAGGTGGTAAATCTGTGAAGGACATCCTGTTTGAGGCATTTATGTTTCGTAAGAGAGAGGTGCAGCAGCATTTTTGTTTTTAATAAATGTAATGTTATTAGAGGTCTTTCCGTTTACTAGGGTATTAGTGAGGGTTTATTTGAATGATAATATATTTACAATTCATATATTTGACAATCAGTTTGGAAAATGAAGTGTTGGTTAGAAGAGATGTATAATTATGTGCTGGGAGATCTGTATGTGTAAAACATGGATGAAGCCAGCCTTCCCTTTGAAAGAGCATCTAGCCCTAGCCAGGCCATAGTTAGAACCAAAGTTTGTGAGCATTTTTAGGAGCATTTTGGAAATCTTCCTTTAGGGGTGATGATTCCTGATTCCAGCCATAGCAGCCAGATGTCTGTAACTGCTGGAAGCCCGGTTTAAATTACCTGTTTTCTATGAGCCTCATTTTTTGGAAGGATGGATCAAATTAATCATATTATTAAAACAATGGCGAGGAAACCGATGGCTGCAAGCACAGGGCATTGGTCCAGGGAGAATTAGATAATTAATTGCAGTTGCTGTAAACTAACTTGGGCACACCTGCTAAACTGGGGAAGCCAAAGCAATATTTGCTTTGACACATTTTTGTGGGAAAATGCTTGGAAAACAGAGGATATAGTAATGTTACTCGTTGATGTAGCTTTAAGTCTGAATTGTCCGCAAATGGATTGAATTTCCCTGAGCTGTTAATACACAAGACTTATGTGTATCCAATTAGGGCTATTAAAAGCAAGAACGTTGCGGATAATATTTCCAAAGTTAATTAATTGACATAGTATCACTTGGAGAATGCCTCCCCAGAAGCACTCTCAACTAGCCCCTACCAGCTATGATTTATAGCAACTTGGCCTGCTGGTGTGGAAATTTAAAAAAAAATAAAAATGAACTGCTGCTGTAAGCTTATTCTTTAGCAGTGAAAATAGACTATAATTCTACACAATTTGCTAGGAATGAAGTAACGAAATATTTCTCTTTAAATAATGGTGTTGTTTTAGACTCTTGTAAGGATTTTCAAGTCGAAGCGCAAAGGATGTCTGCGATGATTACTCAAATCACAAGCAGTGAGTAGCCTCTCTCAGTGTATTAATTTCAATGGTTACTGGGAAGAAATAAAAAGTCACAAAGGAAAAAAAAAAAGGCTCACAAATCTGCAATGTTTTTCAGCATGAAGGGGGTGAGGGTAGGGATCCTGTGCATCATTAAATACCAAGAACATGTACTAAGAGACCATATATTGGGAAATACTTGAAAAAGCCTGAATCAGGAACGGTTGCTCATTATAGTGTGATGGGGTGAGGAACAAGTCTCTTTTTAACCCAACAAGAGGCCTGAGAGAAAGCCACCAAGATATCCAGGGGGTGTTCTGACCAGCAATGAGAACTTTACTCGTAGTTACAGCTTTGAGCTGTAAGATTTGCTTATTTTTAAAGATTTTTATGTAGCAGAACCTGTTGTATGCATTTATGGTTAAGAAGGACCCTTCCTGAATGTGCAGGTGAAAACTATTAGGCAAAATAGCAACCTGGTCTAGTGGGAGGTGTCCCTGCCCATGGCAGGGGGTTGGAACTAGATGACCTTCTATCAGTTCTATGATCTTTAAGGTCCCTTCCAACCCAAGCTGCTCCGTAATTCTATGAAAACTCTGTGTGTAAAATGTATCAGCCACAAAAGACAGGCTTGTAATGGGTTCTGCATATAATATGTTATCTGAGTAATAAAGGGGATTAGAATACTTATTCAGACAAGTATAAAATGAAGAGGGAAATAAATCATTTACATAGTTGGTAATAGCTGAGACAGCGTGCTAAAGTTTTACAACTTAAGAACAGAAGATCACGTCCACATTTATTACTCATTAAAATAATTCTAGAATGATTATAATCACACCGTTCTATTATTTACCATGGTGTTGCAGTACATAATTTATGTGCTCTTTGCATTTTGGCAGCCCTCACGCTTCATCCAAGCACAGTGACCAGCATCCACGAGACTGAGAATTAATTCAAGGCCTGCCTTTAAGTGTGTAGCAGGAAGATGCAGACAGGGTTACACAGCTTCACTTTGTGCATAGCTGGGCTGGGTTTAGAGTGACAACTAAGAGGTGAGCAGGGTGAGCCAAGAGAAAAACAATCCTCAGAAAAATTAATTAGAAAAATTCTGGTCAGCTGTGTGTGTTACCTCATAAAACTGGCAAAGAAAAACACACAAGTAAAGGTGTAACTAACACAGTTATTTATTGTTTACAATACAACAAAGGCATGAACAGAAAGGTTCAGCAATTACTTTCATCTTTCATTAAAAAATTTAGTAAGCCCTAAGTGTATTCTAGGTGTATAGGTTATGATTTAATTTGCATTAACTACTGATTGAATAGAGATAATCTAAGTAATAGAAATTAATCGTGATGTGACATTAACAAAACCTGACAACTGTTACAGGACCAAAGTTGTTTCCAACAGAATTGAACACTGGAGTTGTATTAAGTTTTCCTTCAAAAAAAGGTTGCTTATCAGTGCATAATATCGCTGCCAGCCCAGTAAGGAGGGTTTCTCCCAACCCTGATGGATGCAGAAATTCAGGTTGGGAATATTTAGAGGTGGGATGTTTGCCTAATGTCAGGGATACTCATTGTAAGAGGGTACATATGTTACCCAGAAAGGCTATAGGAAAACTTCTTGGACAGGAAGGAAAATGGAAATGTGCCCGTTTTGTGCGCTCATTGAAATTACTTTTAGCTAGTCTTGAAGACAAGGTAACATGAAAAGATGTTTTAGGTGTTTTAGGTTTTGTGGAAGCCATTTCTAGAGCAACAAGACATTAGTTGCTTTGACAAAGAGTTAATTACAAAGGGAGGAGGCAAAATAGAGACAGCAAGACCTAAACAGCATGCTTAGGAAGACAGTTCTTTTAAACCCTCCTAAGGGTGACACTTCCAGACTGCCCACCACAGCACCGCTGCCTGGCTGTGTTGAGGTAACCCAGGTAAAAAACTGCTTAGCTTATAGCAATAAAGAAAATTACCTCCATGTTTCAGTTTTAATGACCCCCATGTTTCTGTCATGATTTTTACATGATGGGTCAAAAACAAAGCTGGCAAAGGCACAAGGTGTTAATTGGCCCCTGTTTTATCTACGCATCCACTAAAAGAAGATCACAACTGGAAGCGCTGGCCCAAGAGCTTAAATCTGGTTACTAGTCTCCTAACACAATTTTAGTGTTGACAGTCTGTAGGAAGATCTCCAAAAAATCTCATTTTACAACCTCAGAAGGAGGTGCACGGTATGGTATGCCTGCACCCTAGTGACACTTCTGTTACTACTAGCAAAACCTTCTGAGCCTTTGTGCAGAGGGCACACATACAAACACACACAAGGTGTGGAAGCAGGAAGGAGGTCACAGCGTAAAGGATCCTGGGGAGTTTTGTCCCATGAGAAACAAGAGCAGCCTTGCACTACGTACCCTCAGAGCACGATGCAGGCTGTTCTTGAGTGCCTGCAACAGAAACTACCTGGAAGATCTTCCAAAGCAACCTTGTATGTAACCACTCCTCCCAAGGAGGGAGTGGAAGCAGTCTTCTTCTGTCTTAGTGTGAATCTCATTGATGTATAAGGTACTTAATCATGGCTGCAAAAGGTGTGTTAAACATCTAACACAGAATTAAGCATGCTATATCGATCATAGCTTCTGCACAAATAACTCTTGCTACTGCTTCAGGAAGTAAATCCACTGGATTTACACTTTTATAGGATTCCCATTAAGTCCTGTGCTGTTTACATTGGCTTTATATTTAAGGACCTTATGTAGGCCTAAATCAGATTTCTGGAATTTAGAGAGGGATTGCATGTCTCCGCTGTAGTGAAATTTAACCCTGAGCCAAAACTTTGAGTGCTGTCAGTGATCAGCGAAGCATGGGCTTCACCCCATTAGCTAAGTGGTGTCAGAAAATTGCCCCTGCCCTTCTCCCAGAAGAAGCTGTCCAAGCTGCTTCTGTTGCATTGAATTGCTTTAATTGATTTTGCCCATCTAGACGATGTTGGAATCAACACACACACACGGCTTTCATGGCTTAATTGGCAAAAGCCTGAGAATACGTCTGTAGTGTTTTAATGATTATGAGTTGTTCCTGTAGAGAATCAATTGCATCCGATATTTTCAGCTGTGACTAGGATGCTCAGTTCCATTTCTTTTTCACTTTACTTCCCAGCAGAGAAAATCTCTTCTGCTCTTTTGTTTAGATAGAAGAGCATCCTACGTTCTCAGTCAATACTTCATCCACTCAGCAAGGGAAGTGCTAAATTTGTGCTTTGGGCTCAGCAGGCTTTTCTACTTTAAAAAAATAAATAAATAAATAATTTTCTTCTTATTTCCACAGACTGACATTGTCATGACCTTAGATGCAGCAGCCCAAGAGCTTTGCTGGTGTACTCTACCTGGTACGTAAAACAAGAAAAGATGTGAGAGCATCCAAGCTGCCTGTGCAGGACAAGCCCTGCATCTGGCAAACACTCCTGAGCCCTCATTCCTCCTTTGCTTAAGCCGAGGCCAACAAGTGCGTTCAAGGTTAAAAAAAATAAAAAGCTGTTTGAGAACATATGTGCCCGCTGCGTGGGGAGGCCACCATGCCGTTAGGAGGTGACTCGCCAGGTTACAGAGGTCAGCTACCAAACACCACGCCTGGCACAGCACCAGTGCCCGGGAGGGGGATCCGACCGGCCCGGGCACGGTGCCACCCTAACAGATGGGCACGTGTGCAAGTATCCGAGCAGTTGAAGGCAGGGTACCTGTTTGGGGATGCAGCTGCAGGAAAGCTATGAGCTGAATTCTGCACTCTCATTTATGCCTGCTTATGGGACGCTTGCAATGTCAGAGTTTTCCAAAAATGCTTCCTCTGCACGAGGTCTTCCCATGGGAGAGGATTGCAGGACAGCAAGAGCCAGGAAACCAGATAAGACCATCAAACATACTTTATATAAGCTGTCGATAACAATATTCTGTCACTAATAACCAAAGCCAGATTCATGCCCGTTCGTTTCAATCACCATGTCACTTTGATGATGCAAAGTTTTCTTCTTTGGCTGTAATTACAAAATAAAACAATAAAAAAAGGAAGGAAGCTTCTTCATAAACCAGATGTATTTTCAAACTTTTCCTTTTCCAAACAATATTATGGACAAGAATAACTAGAAGATGAAAATAGCTCCAGGGTTATCTACAAGTGAAAGCAAAACAGCCAGGAACACAGACAGTAAAAATGATATGCACGGCCAGAGACAGAATTGCATTTTGGGAATTGAGACTCACATACTACACAGATATTATCATATTTAGGTTTGGGTTCTTCCTTCAGACACTTGAACAGTTTCCTATGAAGTGCAAAGACTATGCTTGTGTTTGTATCTGTGGGTGAAAATAAGATGTGACTTGATTCTTAAGTTTATCATCATAGACATTTCTTACTTTAAACTCACTTTCAAAAATCTGCATATGCAGCTCCATCACCTGGCAAAAAGGACATGATCTTAAATCCGTGTATCATCAGCATAGGCTCATGCAAGTGGCTTACCAGCTGGCTGGGTCTGCCCATCAGTTGTGGAGAATGTCTAGCCTTCTTTGCAGCACACGGGCATCATGTGGGGCAGCTCAGTCCCCTCCATCCCAGGAAACTTCAAGGTGAATGCATTTTATAGCAACAATATTGTCTATAAAAAGCCACTTTAGACCTCAGATGTTCTGATTTTCAAGAGTGTCTAAAATAAATACAATAAAATCCAAAGTCTGATCCCTTAATAGGTAATCAGTTACTAAGAGATTTTCTGTCACAAAATGCCTTACAAGATGAAAAATTCTAGCCTCTTGGCTTTTAAGACAGAAATATTCTGTGGCTTCAGGGAAATGTAGCACATCCTTAGCAGTTAAAGGCTTAACACTGCACTGCAGACCAGTCTTCTCAAACCAGCTTGGCACAGATCCCATCTCCAGGTTCATGCAAAGCCATAACAAGAATTTAGCACTAGAGACAGCCCCGTGCACAGCTGTCTTCTCTTCTCCCAGGCCTCCTCCAGCTGCTGAGATGTCCTTACTGCCACGACAGATGTGCAGCGTGCCCTTCTTTGGCCTCTTTACTTACCCAGCTTCCACGACTGCGCGATACCACCATGTTCAGAGGGACAGCAATACTGGGAAAGAGTTAAATGCAGTTGCAGCTGCTTGTAGCAACACTGCAGCTGAAAACTGCAGCACCTCATGACCAGAGGGCTCCTCTGCAGGTCAGGGAGCCTCCTCACTGAGCACAGCTTGCTGCTACCAGCCTGCGTCCCACCAGGTCCCCCCCAGCCACATCTGTGTATACAACAGAACAAACATAAGCTGGGAGCTTCACGGCCTTTTTGGATTATCGAATGAAAGCAGCCTTCTGAGGCACGGTTGTCATTGCAGAATGGATGTTTCAAGGTGCGTATCAGCTTAGAGAGGAAGAGAGCACAGCAAAATGTGCCTTTAGGTATCCAGAAGTTATTTTTTCCAAGTGTAAATTGTGCTCCCTCTGTAACAGAATGCAGAGAAGATGATCCTTTCAGTCCTCAGAAGGCTGATGAAGATGCCTGTGCTGAGGCACTCTCTGGAGGTGTCTCTCATTGTGCACTCATGATGAATGGTCCCAACTGACTGGTGTGTGCTTAGGCTGCATCTGAAGAGAGGAATGGGAGCACCTCCATGGGTCAGGGTCCAGCTGCATAGCTACTTGCAGCAGGTGCAGGCATCGTGGTACATTTTGGACAGGTCCCTGACTCAGCTGGCTGGGAGACAAGGAGTCTGTGAGCATGAGATCATGCACCCATGACTTGGTTATCTGTAACATGGGACATGGCAAATTCCTCCTCAAGCATGCAGCTCACACTGACCTAGACTTGCTAAGCCATCCAGATTAACCATGCAGGTGGCAGATCACACCCATATCCAAAATCAGCCTCGATGGCTTCCTGGTGCTTCATTCAAAGCACCTGAGGCTGCAGAATGGAATCAAGACTGTTGTATTGTGTCTTTGAGGACACAATAGTTCTCCACCTGAGAACCAGGACCCAAATAGGCAACCTTTACACTTCAAGTGAGTTCTCCCAAGCACACAGTATCCCTTTGGGCTGGAGAGGTGGAATACTTGGGTGGCCTCGAGTCCTCCTGAGCAATCTCTTAACAAACCTTCTGCTTCAAGTACATGATGTTAAAAATATCAAGCCCCTCAGCAAGTTTCTCTTGTTAAAAGTGGACAAATGCGGCCTATTACAACCCATTGTATGGAATCCCCACCGTGTTTCACCAACAGAGCAGTTGACGAGTGACACCTTCAGGCTGACCATAAAATAGTTGAGTTTCGCACAGAACTATGCTCTAGATGCTTTAAACATATAATGCATTTCAATAAAATGTCCCAAACTTCTGTTGTCTTCATTTTACCATGTCTCTGTTGAATTCTTAAAGTATTTAAGACTTGAATACTTTTTTTATTATTAAATTAAATTAAATTAAATACTTGAAGAGTCTTGCAAAATTAAATCACTAACTGTTTTTGAAATCCATCATCTAGATCCTGATTTCATTTCTTTCCCCCTCTCTACTGTGCATTTCTCTTTTTAATACAGGGCTTCTATGTGCCTTTATGCTAGTGAAAGTACATTAGTATGTTTTTCTAAACAAAACACCTAAAAATATTTTACAGATTTCTGCCAGACAAAATGATACTCAATCCCCCATTAGGGCATATTTGAACTTCTGCATTATAGCACATATATTGATCTGAAATTGAGCTTATCCCAACTTCTGGGGATTGTTCATGAACCCCAAATCTCCCTAGGCTGCTCCATGTGGCTCCACTGGTGATAAGGGCCCAATAAAAGGAAAAAGATAGTGGCTAGCATACAGCATGCTGGACTCCAACTTCACCAGCTGCCAGTTCAGTGGTATAGCTTGAGGGCATCATATTTGGTCTGGGGGAGGTCCAAATGGGACAGTCCATGGGCCAAGATAAAGGTGTTTGATCACAGCACCAGCCTACCTTCACAGTCACCTTTTTTTTTTACCACCTCCCACTGCTCCTGGTTAACAGCTGAGGGGCTGGCCCATGACTTTAGAAGCACTCAGCCCATAAATTTCCATGACTGACTGCAATTACATTATTAACTGACAAACACGTTCATAGGTTGAGGGCGGCTTCTGTGGAAGCTGAAGATGACAGCACTCAGATGATGTCAGTTGCTTTCAGATGAAGTCAGCTGGCCAGCAACACTGACTACACGGAGGTCACGCAAATCTCAGAGGTTTCTCAGTGCATCAATCTTTGTACTTCATTTGGGTTGCTGGAGCCAAATTCATTGCTGCTTCATGTCCAGCTGAAGCCTGCAGCTTCCCCAAGCACTCGGACGTTTTCCACACCCGGCACACAAGGAGCAGGACAGCGAGGCAGAGCACCCTGTTCCCCATTTTACCTGAACTTCTCAGGTGGGACCACATGCTGTGCAGCCCCAAATGATGGAGAAAACACACATGCAGCGTCACATTACTGCAGTGCCTTTCTCAGATGGCCTTGTAGTGCCACCTTCAGACTAAACCAAGACACATCCTATCACTCTCACAACTAGTCCGTCCCACCTCTGGCTGCACTCCAGGCCCAACCAGCAGCCCGCAGCCTCCAATGAAGGGGAATCCAAAACGCGGCTCAGCTTCAGATCCACACTGAATTTTGTTTCCCTGGATAGGGCAAAAAGAAAAAGGGGAGGATCTGGCCAATTTCAATATTAGGTCATTAAAGCCCTGTCTAAATCCACAAAATCACAGAAGTCAGGTTGTTTTTGTTTGGAAGAGGGAGCTTTTTCAGAATCCTCCATCCTGAGTCAGCCTCTGAGGAGACCTTGTGGTCTTTCTCCATTCCTAAGGTATCAGACACTGATATTGTAGGAATCTGGTTTGTAAAAACTTGTAAAACAAATGAGATTAGCATTTTTAGAGAAACCTTAGCATGACTTTCTAGGCAGCACCTTTACGACCATAACCAAGTATATAGGTACAATAACTGTGGTGAAACTAATTTGAGGAACAAATGATAGTATTAAGATGTCTGATCTGCAGACACAGCTTGACATGATGCATCTGCTTTTATGTGAGAAGGAACTTTCTAGCAGGTGTAAGCAACAGAAACCATAAACCAGAAGACAAATTAAACATTTGGCTTTTGGTTTTCTTCACCCTTATACTACAGATGGACAACAGTGAGGTCAGTTCTTGTTATTTACTTTTTGGTTACTCAAAAACAATGTTTTAATTGAAATACAGTAGCCTATATTCGCAAATTGTGGAGATATCAGCAATATATTTTCCAACCTAGTTCACGCTTTCTTCATTGTTTCTGAATATTACCTTGTTTTCGTTTCCTTGTCAAAACAGAAATACTGAAACACCTGATCCTATTTGTGTTTCCTTTTTTTTTTTTTTTTCCCCCGATCTTTCTTTTTCTGTCCATCCACCCCCTGTCTTTCTCTTCAATACTACTAAAAGGTTTTATGGAAAGCTTTCAATTTTTCATGTATTTTAGGGGCATGTGCACATTAACCAATTGGGAGTGGCTGGAGGCAGAGGAGCGTGGCATTAGTACATTTACCAAACATCACCTCCATATAGGCAAGCTCAATTTGATCAGACAAGACCGGTCTAAGGTCTTTGATCAAACGAGACTGATGTAAGGTCTTTTAACCTCAAATCCTGTTTGTCCAGAGCAAGGTGTCCAGACCCCCCTGTTCCCATACTGACGCAGCATGACATTTTTAGTAATTAACAAAATCAGTTTATTTCGGTAATCATTAGGGGTTTGGGGTCGGCGTGAGATTAAGCACCCCAAAAGGGGACAGGCTGTGGGGTGGCTGAGCTGTTTGGGGGTTCGTCACTGAGGCGGCGGCCGCCCGCCATGGGGCGGGGCCGAGGGCGCGTGCGCAGCGGGGCCGTTGCGGCCGTTGCGGGCGGAGCTGAGGCGGGGTGAGGCGGGGCGGGGCGGCGGGGCCCGGCCGCGTCCCTCCCGGCCCGGCGGCAGCGCCCTGCCCGGGCCCGGCGGGGGACGGGGCGCTCCGGCATGTCGCAGGCCGCCATGTCCGAGACCTACGGTAGGAGCCGGGGGGGATGCGAGGGGGCTGGGGGCCGCCGGGGCAGCCTCCTGCCCTCGCAGCCCGAGCCTAGTGGTGGGTAGGGCAGGGGCAGGGGCAGGGGCAGGGGCACGGTCAGGAACCCGTGGGCTCGGTGGGAGCCGTGTGAGGCTCGGCCAGCTGTGAGGGGGCAGCAGGAGGGCTCGTTAGGGGGGCACCGGTTGTTCGTGGTCTGAACTCCCGTGAGCACGAACTGGGATCGCTCCTGAGCTCCTCTGGTGGTCTCTGAACAGGCAGCTGGACGGACAAGCAGAGAGGACAGAATGCCAGCAGTGCTCCTCTTGAGCCTGCCTGCCTGCTTTGCCAGCCCGTATTTTCACACTGTATCTTAACAAGTACATTTCAACACTTTTTGTATTGTTCCAGTGATGCAAAATAGCAATTGTAAGCCCGCTGTGACTCTTGATGCTTTCCGATTGTTTTGGTGTTCTAGAAAATGCGACCTTAAACTTGAAGGTCTGCAGCTGTTGTGGGTTATTTCATTTTTTCTTCTGAGTTTCAGTGTTTGTTCTGTATGTACATAAATCAGCTACAGAAATTCAGAGCTAGAATATGTGAGTGCCAAGATTTAGAGCAGATGGAGTAGTAAAAACTAAGTTATGGCATAACATACATGTAGAACTTACCAGTGCCTATGCTATGATAGTAACTAGATAGTTAGGTAGTAACTAGACCATGATAGTAACTAGTATCTATTTTTGCGGTGTCCTGTTGATGCTTTGAAAAGAGACTAAGAGCAGGGCAAGTACATGTGATCATTTCCCTGATGTTCTCCAGCTATTTTCAACTTGAAATTTCCATGAGCTGAGTATGGTTTCTGTTGAGAAGCCCTCGGTGGCTCTTTCTTCAATGAACTTGCGCAGTCTTTCCTTGAACTCCGGCAAATTTGCATTCACAGCATCCTTTGGCAGGGAGCTCCCCACATAGGCCATCTGTTCAGCAGAAGGCTCTCTTCTTGTTTTCTGAGGAGTTCTGCTTGATGGCCAGTTTTATTTGATGACCCTCATCCCTTCTGATAGGATGGAGTGTAATGTTTATCTCTGTCTCCCCTCTTAATGATTTCACTTCCAATTTCCTAGACCTGAACAAAGGAAAGGTAAATCAGGTTTGTGTAAAACAACAGTTTAAATTGCCTTCATTCTTACATTAAAAGGTCTAGAAACTTTTAAAGGCTAGTTGCCAGATCTCGACTAAGGGTCAGTTTTAGTTTTAACAGCTTTGGTTGGGTTGCCATTATTTTGGGGACTGTGCATTGCCTGTTCAGCATCATGAGAGAGTGTGGTTTGTGTGCTAACTACATGTAAATGTTGTATTTCCCCTTCTTTTCTGTAATTCTCCGGAACAGTTGGGATAGTTTACTGCAGAATAACTATATATAGCACTTCATAATTAGAAGAATCTAAGTAAATCTTTTGGCTTGCTGAGAAAGCAGTACAGACGGTATTTTTCCAAAAGTTATTTAGAAGAAATTTGCTTAACCCTCTTCCTTTCCAGGATATATCGGGTATCAGAATCATTTGGCAAGCCTCTGAGGTTGCTCAGAATTACTCTTGAAATTCTAATTTTACAGAGTTTGTTTTTTCCCAAAGATTTTTTTTTCTGCCTAATAAAACTGCTTTACATAGCCAATTCTGTTGTTTTACTCTCAGCTTTGATTTGAAAACTGTAATTGCTTTGATCAATTCCATTGCTTCTGGAAGATCTTTGCAGAACTTCTGCTTTAATATCAGTATTGTAAATTATCTGCAGTTGAAGTCATGGTCCTATGATTAAGGATGCTGCTTCTTTCTTACTGTTGCCAGCTGCCTTTAAGATACAGCCTTCTCCATATCAGTTTCACCATTTTATTTCATTGATCTCTTTCTGAGCCTTTGGACTTCAGGCTCCTTGGACTGTCTTCATGAATGCAAATGATCTTTAAGCATATGCTCCTTCTCCGGTAGGGTGTGGGGGTGGTAGAAACAAACCTTGCGTGGCAGTGGACCTGTTGCCCGCGAATTGTCATGTTAGTAGCAGTGGGGAATGAAAAGTTGTAACTGAATTAAATTTGAGAGTGAATTTAATATTGTCTGCAACGCTTGATATCACTACCTGTGGGGCCCTGGAGGCTGGAGACCTGTAGAACTTGAGTGCCAGGTTCTGGAACAGATTGTGAAATAGACAGATACTGCTTATCTGCTTATGATTTTTTGAATCTTTTGCTTGCATGTTTCTTCTACTGGGAGAAAGTAGACTTTATGGTACTTCTAAGTCAAATTAGGTTTAATCGGACAAACATCCAACTGTGGTTTATTGCAAATACATCACGAAAATAGAGCTGTCTCCCCTCTCTGTGGTGTTTTAGCATGGAAATGTGATGGCTCAAAGTTTGCTCTGGGAAGCAGAGTATAATAAAATGAATAATTAATAAAGATTATATTTGAGATTTTGCTCTTTCAGTGTGTGCTGTTCCATCCTCCCCCAGCTTTCAGCTCTGTTTGGAGTGGTAAAAGGAGACTGACAGGATACTCGGTTGAGGTATATATTGGAACAAGTTGGGGATTTCCTTCCACTGCTGTAGTATGATCCTACACAATCAATTTCTTTCCCTTACAAGGTTCCAGGAACAAAACCAAAGTAATTGTGAAGAGAAAACTCCGTGAATTTTGAGACTAAATTTAGGAAGAACTTTTTACTGCTGCTGTTGGGAGTGGAGGGTCACTGTAAAATGTGCATCTGCTGTAACAGTGGAAACAAATCTCTTATAAACATAATTTTCCTTTGAATAACTCCTGCTTTCTGAGATGCAGTGGCCTCTGCACAGACAGTAACTATGAACACATGCAGGCTTCCTCCTGCTTCCCAGCGCAAAACTTAAGCGTTTTCACATGGTGATAAATATGGATTGATTTTTAAATGGCTTATCCTTCACAGATAAATAAAAGGGACCTTTGGATTTTAAGTGGTAGAAGGCTAGAGGAAAAGTTGTACTACCTTTGAGAGAATGTGTGATGTTAGATTCCACTCAAATCTCTTCAGTGCCTACTTCCTTCCGTTTTCTCCATGAATATCTACAACTGCCATTCTGGTCATGAGTTTTTCAATCTGTCGCTGTCAGAGATGTTTCTGTTCATCCAAAAGTGTTTCTTCTTGGTCTAGGCAACTTGATTCATGCTTTTCTCCTTGTCCTCCCTCCCTTCCCTTCCACAGACGCTTCTCAGATGGTCTTTGCATTTGTCACCATGGTCTTCAGTTTATTTCAAAGCCTATTTTTTATTGCTCAGGTCACAAAGCAAAGCTGCCCTCTTCCAAGCAGTCTCTGTGCCAACTGGAACAGAGCTGAGTATATCGGTTCTACCTGTTTAGCTTGGAAATCCTTACTGCTGGAGAAAGGGGTAAGCAGGGAGAATAGCTCCTCTTTCCCCTCACGTGGAGAGAAAAGCATATGATAGTAGGAGCGCTTCAGAGCACTCTTCCTTTATGCAGACTGATGCAAAATCAAAGGTGTCTAACTATCAGGAAACCTTTTTAATTGGTGTGAATGTGAGTTTCCAAAGGGTCAGCGTTAACGAATGTATGTTCTAGTCTTTCTCAGGCAGTTGGTAGAAGCCTGAACTGTGATTGAAGATGTAAGTTGGTCTTTTTTCCCCTCCTGTGTTAGGAAGAGTATAGAAAACAATTCATTTCACATTACATTTTAAAGACTAGGCTGCAGTGGTTCAGAAGCAGCTCAATTATTCCTTCTGCTGGAGTAAGCTTCAGATGGAGAAGGAGGTTGGATGGCCTGGGGTGGTTTCCACATCGGCTGTCTGGTTTTGATCTGCTGTGGTGGTTGGGTCAAAGCCCACCATTGTCTCCCTTCTCCTTCCCCCAGCGTACAGCAGTTGGGCTGCTGGCACTGCTTTGGGGTGGAGCCGTGGTTTTACTCAGTCCTTTTCACCTGCGCTAGGAAGCCAGGATCCGTCCAGCTGCTCTGCTCCCTGGCACTGTGTGCGGTGTGGGATCAGGTGGGGCATGTAGCTCACAGAGGGGAGTAAGTTGACTCCTTGTACTGCCTTGGTTCCTTAAACAGCTGGGCTATGCTATCGTTCTTCATGCTTTCTTTAGTGAATGTCTTGTAACCCTTTTTCCTTCTGGCACAGAGTTAGTTTTCTTTCAAAATCCTGTCTACATAATGAAGACATTATTTACAGGCAGAGTGCTTTAACTTTTCTAGATCGTTTTAGTAACCAGCATGATAGCAAGCGTTTTTAGCATGGGAATGATGTTTCTTTTCAGCTTCTCCATGAACGAGGAACAACAGAGCTCATAAGAAAAGCTTCTCTAGGGTGACAGCCTTGGCAGCCGACTGGAATGTCGGAGCTCAGAGCTTCTTTGTCAATCACAAAAATGAATAAATAAAAGCAAGCTGTAAACGAAATAACTGAATTCCTCTGGGAGAGGAGGCCAAAAAGAAAAACTAGGACAATAAGCAATGGTACAAACACTAGGATATGAGTTGTGTTCAGTGAAATTGCAAAGAATTAATATATGGAAGGTTTTCCTGAGTATGAGTTACAGTGTGGGCACATAGCTTCTTTAGCCTGTCTCATTCAGTTTCTGTTTCTGAACAGTGCTGCATTTTCTGAGACATCCACACAGTTCAAAGAGAAGATGTTTCATGCCCTAAATCAAACAGAGAAAGTTATAAACATGTTATTGATATGGTTGCCATTATCATGCAGAATGACGCTGTAAGAAAGAAGTTCCACAACAACAAACTGAAAAAATATATTCCCTCTTCTTACCTGGTATTACCTTATTCATTGATAGTTTGGGCTCAGAACTTTAAAAAGCTCTAAACTCATTAAATATGGATATTTGTGACTTCTGTTATTGGCAAATGCTTTTTCTTGTCCTTCCTTGCTGGTGATTACACGTACACAGCATTCCAGATTTCCTGAAACGTGTTATCCGGTGCTTGTGGGTAAGCTATTAACGTGAAGTCTGATACAGAGCCTTTTGCTCTTTTGAACAATTGACATAAAATCATTTCAAGTGATAGAAGTACCTCTGTGCACATAACTGCAAAGCGTTACTTTCCTTACTGTACGAGTCTGTGTATTGTGAAAGAATTTCTGGTATAAAATTTTTAATAGAGGGCTTGGCTTTTTCCACTCTGTAGGAGACTAAAACACTTCTCTTCTTTACAATTCACTTGATTACAATATGAAACTGCACTTTCAAGTTCCACCTTAGAAAACAGGTTTGCTGCTTTGGCAGATGGAAGCTTTTTTTTTTTTTTTTTTTTTTTTTTTCTACCAAGCAAGCAGGTATTGAATCATCATCTATCCAAATGATTTTTCTGTAGGAGAAAATCCCTCTTAAAGTTGTCTGGTCTAATAGGATTTTGGTAGGAATTAGGAATCTATCTGTAAATTGCTGTTAGTGTGTGGTATCCATTTGAGGAATTTAATATGAAATCTCCAATACCACTCTGCTTTCAGAACAAAATCTGAAGCACCTCAGGAAATATCCAGTGCTGTTCTGAGGCCCTTCCATACCGTCCCTGCCAGTGACGCCGTTGGCTCTGAATTCCTCGCTGGCCTGCAGCCTGTCTGCGCAGAACAGAGCAGCTCCTCGATTGTGCCACTCAGCGGGGTTTTGTGCATCGCAAAATCTGGCTTTGGCAGCCACATCTAACAACAGGGGCTTAAAATGACAGGAAAAACTAGTGTAGGAACAGAGATTTGCTGTCATTCTTTTCCTCTTTCAGTTTGACAGTAGCCGTTAAACTACTGTCCATGGTGTGAGTTGTCCATGGACAAAAGAAAGGTAGATGTGATTTTTGTAGTTGCTTTTGACACAAAATTCTGACAAGCAGCATTTGCCAGATACATAGGAGAACCAGTTTTAACTGGATTTCAAATTTATATTTGGAAAAAACTGAGGAGACAAGAAACAGATTATTTTCATTGCAACTGTGTCTCAGAACATCGTGCATTTTGAGGAACTCTTTGAAAGTGGTAAAATCAGTGAGATTACACACACCCACAGTGGTCTAAATATATGGGAAGGTACACAAGACAGCTAACTAGTGCTGTGTGGTACTTAAAAAGAGACATTTGGCTTTCTTAGCCTAACACTTTGGGGCCATTAATGATATAAATACATCTCATACTAACAGTGAAGATTTGATATAGTCTGGAGAACGAAGTATTCTGAGTTTGAGTGTGTTTTGCGGCTGAGGTGACACGAAGGGTCCTTCTTTACTGGAAGAACCAGTACACACTTTCACAGGCTGAACCAAAATCCCTTTTCTTACTTTCTTTTTTATCTACAAAGCATGAGCAGCTGGGTGGGGGCGTGAAGAATGAGGAGTTTGGAACAGAATGTCTAGAGTATGTAAACGGTCACAATACTTGTGAGCAAAAAAAGCAATCTCTTCTTTCTGAGACAGGCAGAATACAGAGTCCATACCAAAGCCTGTTACAACATTTGGAACAGGAAAATCATGCAGAGGTAGAGTGAAAAACAGCAGAAACCTTTGGTAAAACAATACCTCATTTTAAAGATAACAAAATTTGGAAAACAACTGAAGACAAAGAATGGTGGGCTTTGCCAGGATTCATAGCCACTTGCTTTTTGCTTTTGGCATTGCTAGATGTTTATGATGCACCATAACAAATAACTCCTGCTTGAAACAGAATGAGCAGGTAGACTTCTTTGTGCATGTTAAATTTGACCTGTAAAGCTAAAGATTCAAAGAAGGTTCTGAAAGATTCACGTACCGGTGCTTTGACTTGCTTGGTATAGTCAAAACTAACACTAAGTTTTTATTTTTGTTGCTATTGCAAGCTTAATTCTCTTCATTACGTGCTTATTGGATGTCTTACTATGTTTATAAGAAACTGCACAATAAAGCTAAGAGGACTATAAAAAGAATGGTGCTGGTGGAAAAATAAATAGTGAATCATGCAAGAAATTTAACAGTTGTCTTGATGGCTCGGTACTGGGGAAGTAATTGTAAACCTCCTAATCACAGTTTATCAGTGTAAATGTTTGAGAGTGATAAGACAAGGAGGCTTTCTTCAGTCTTCAGCCAACCTGAGAGTAGACCTGGAGAGGTAGTATCCAACTGAATAGATAACAATACAAATGACATCTTGAATACTTGCCTTGCTACATGAACACTGATGTAAATGGTTCATAAGTAGGCAAAGTGCCAGCAGTAACTGTATCTTCATTTACCATACAGAGGAGACATGAAAGCAGCCATGCCAGAATAAAAAATACTTCTTGCCTCTGAATACATAGGAAAATCATTCTAGCTGTTCCAGATCATACAAGTATTAAAAGTGGAAAATATATATATTTTTTTTTTAATCTAGATGTTTTTGTACTTTTTCTTAGGAGTCAATGTCGTTATACAGGGTATTTGTACTGACTCTAGCTAATAGCTTATATAACCTTAAAACAGGTTGCTGGTATACAAGCCAATCACATGCCTTATAATTCAGCTATTTTCATCTCCTCTGTCGTTCTTGTATCTCCATAAGCTAATAGCATTCTTAGCTCTTATTTTGTAACCATCACTGTTGAATAAACTGGGTTACTCTTCAGATTTATCGTTATGTTGCCCTCTCTTCTCCATGAAATGAGAGCTACTGGAGTAGATGGTCTGGGTACTTGATCTTACAACAAAAATGTGAGTTCTTACCAGAAGTTAACTTTTTTTTGTTTGTTTGTTTTAATCTTCAGATTTCCTGTTTAAGTTCTTGGTCATAGGAAATGCTGGAACTGGAAAATCCTGTTTGCTACACCAATTTATTGAAAAGAAGTGTAAGTATACATGAGCACAGTAAGAGTTCTCCAAAGATTTATCTTTCTCAACTGAATTATAATTATTTCGAGAAACACCTCGAGGATGATAATACGTAATTACCAAGGAACAGTGCATGATTCTAGGAACTTGAACTATGATCTCGCGTCTGATATGGACAGTTGCATACTGCTAAGAATCTGTGGTATCAACGGTCTACGTAGAGCAAGTGCCTTAACTTCAAGCTCGAAAGAGAAAATGTATCTTATTCATTGGCAAGAGTGGCAGTTTGTGTTTGGCTTTTCCTTTAATTTTAAATTGTGTCAAGGTATTAGAAAACAGGTGAAGAAAATGTAACAGACGTTGTCTGTTCCCATTCATTAATGGGAACCAGGAATGATTTGATTAAGGCAGGTCATCCTAGTAATTTTGAATTCAATAAGATGCTCAAGAATCGTAATAAATGCTTTATTTTCTGCATGGTGGCAGTAGGCTTATGAGTGGCACTGATTTTCGCTTGCTCAAAAAGTAGTTGATAATTTGAACGCTGAAGAGTTTGGATTTTGTGACAACTAATCATTTACCCTAAGTACTCTCTAAATAACAACTGTTTTTTTTGTATGTGTTTTTTTTTTGTTTTGTTTTGTTTTGTTTTGTTTTAGTCAAAGATGATTCAAATCATACAATAGGAGTGGAATTTGGTTCAAAGATCATAAACGTTGGTGGTAAATACGTGAAGTTGCAGATATGGGACACAGCAGGACAAGAGAGATTCAGGTGCCCTTTTCAGCCATTTCATTAAATGTTGTTTCTTCAATTATTACTTTTGATGATGGGTGTTGTTTGTTTTTTTTATCCCTGCTTATAAGGAGGGAAAATGGACTTTGAGAATCCCTGTGTGGCTACATTCATTGAAAACGCTTTATCAAAAGCCTAGTTATAAATAGTCTGCTGCTGCGTAGCTTACTGTGTTTAAAATCATGTTTTATTTAAATAAATAAATGTTTCATAGTGTAGATTGCATTATATTAACCCAGATCTGAAAGAACAGAGATGTAACAGCGTGGTGATTTGCACCAATGGCCAACTAAACTCCACTGCACTGCTCTCTCACTCTTCAAAGGAAAGGGATGGGGGTTGAGAAACTATTTTGGGGAAAAAAAAGTCTCACCGTTTGAGATAAGCCTAATTAAAGAGAAAAGAAAGAGGAAAAAAATACACAAAGGTCATGTGGAAGCAAAGAGAGAGAAAAACAGTCTCTGCTTTCCATCAATGAGCAATGTTTGGCCACATCTTGGGAAACAGGGTCTCACTGCATGTAGTGGTTGTTTGAGAGGACAGGCATTTTTATAGCAAGAGCCTCCCTTCCGTGTCCCCTTTTCCACCTTTTATTGCTGAGTGTGACTCCATACCATATGGAATATCCTTTGGTTTGGGTCAGCTGCCCTTGTGATGTCCCCTCCCCACCTCTTGCCCACTGTCAGCCCGCTGGCTTTGGGGTGGTTTGGAGGGAGTCCTGCTGCTGTGCCAGCACTGCTCAGCAAGAGAGGTAACACTGGTGTGATACCAGGGCTGTTCTAGCCGCAAGTGCAGAGCACAGCACTGTGTGGGCTGCTGCAGGGAAAGTTAACTCCATCCCAGCCAGACCTGGTACAAATAGAAATGGATATCTGTAATTCTGTTTCAGGTCTGTAACAAGAAGTTACTATAGAGGTGCTGCAGGTGCTTTGCTTGTCTATGACATAACCAGGTAAGAAAACTACTGCGTTTTGTTTATTGGCTATCAGACATAGTTAACAAATAATTCTATACTCCCCAAGTATCTAATCCTCAACAGAGAATGAACAGGAAGAAAAGAAAAATGTAAAAAAATAATTAGTTCTAGTGTGTACTCAAGTCTTGGAACTTGCTCACGTGAGATACTATGAATGCCATAAATGTAAACAGAACGTAAGGGTTAGAAAAATAGATGGGAATGGGCTCACCAGTAGCTATTGTAATCATGGTGGACTAAATGCAGCCGCTGGCTTAGGAAGCCTGTAACCACCATCTCTTGGAAACTGAATAAATCAGGGAAGGATCACTGTGCACGTCTCGTTGTTCTGTTCCTGAAATCTTTTACATTCATGGTTTTACAAAGCTAAAACAAACCTCTGGCCTGATCTGTGTTGCTTAGTTTCATAGCCTTCAAAACAAATAACCTGGCATTGGCAGGGTGCAACAGAAATTTAGAGCAGACTTGAGCCACTTTTAACCAAGGCAGTACACCCCTATTTGTGGAAATTGCTTGTTAGTGTTCCGGTATAACAGGTCATCTTCTGGAGAAGCTAGCTCCACCTATGCATTCCTTAACCATAGCCCCCCCCAAAAAACTGTTCATCTGTACTTTATTTTTCTGGCCACCATTGACATACTTGTCGGCTAAGTTTCATGTAGGTTCATAATGACTTGGCTAGGTCTGTTGCTTTTTGTCCTGTGAGTGTACTGTTCTCCTCTGGGCAATCTTTGAAATCAGTGTTTTGTGCTTAAGGTCAGCTGGACTCATTTGTCAGTCCTGTTTCTTGAAGGCTTTAGCATTGACCACTACTACAGTGACTAATGGTGTGTGCATAACTGCCTGCACTGTAATTGGTCTTAAAACAAATGTGAAACTTCAGGTCAGCAAGTCTCTGTAAGTGTAAGTTAATTATTATAATCCCATCTGAAACTTAAGAATCGGTTGAATTCCATGTTAAACAATAACTCATTCTGTTATCCCTACATTTCGCGTACAGAAGGCTGAAACTAGATCAGCACTAAAAATTCTAACCTTTCATTTTAACAGATTATTTTATTATTTATTTTGACTTACTCCAACCTGTGGGATTTTTTGAGTGAGTAACAAGCAAACTTTCAGAGCCTTGCAGAGGCTACAAGTAGTCTAACTCATCCTGAGCTATGGATTTTTTTTGTTTGCTTTTTTGTTTCATCAGCTGTTCCCCTTCCATCCGGGGTTGTCACTCCAAACCATATTAGTGGTATTTTACAAGAGGTCCTACTTTCAGAGAGCTTTAGAGCCACAACTGGGATATCTGTATGTGTTTTAGCAAAACATAGTTCATAGGACCTGGTGTCTAATTAGAATTTATTAATCAGAATGACTATCTAATGAAAGGAGGTACGGCAGTGGAACAGAATATTCATAAACACAAGGAGAAGTAAGCTGAGAGGTATTGCTCTCTAAAGGATCCAACAGCACATGTACACAGCTAGCGTGTTTCTTGACTTTGAATATATAAAATACTGCTGAAAAGAAATTGGCTGTGTTTGTGATTAATTGAACTTCTGCGTTTTAAAAACTTTAAGCTTTTAAATAGTTTCATGAAAGAACTTGATACACTTCACAGTTTATTGCTTCATAGGTGACTTGCCTGACTAGCAGCAGTTTGTGGCTTGCCACAAATACAGACTTGCCTTCTAAGTTTTATCTCAGTGATCTGTTCACTAGAAACAAGTGTATTCTAATATGAGATGTTATTTTCTTCGCAGCCGAGAAACCTACAATGCACTTACTAATTGGCTGACAGATGCAAGAATGTTGGCAAGTCAAAATATTGTAATAATACTGTGTGGAAACAAAAAGGATCTTGATGCAGATCGTGAAGTTACTTTTTTAGAAGCATCCCGGTTTGCACAAGAAAATGGTAAGTAGTACAAAATCATCATGTAATGATGAAAGATATCTTACATTTAAAACAATTTATTTTTTGTGCAGATAGGGTTGCTTGGCCCACTGTAACTTGTAAAGTATCTGTGGAAGAGAGAATCCTGTTAGTACACGAGGCAGAGGGAAAGGACAGTGTCTGTAACAAGAACTGCACGTACTATTTAAGTCCCATTACCAGTGATTCTTCCAGTCATAGCTGCTACTTGAAGTGTAGCAATATAGTTTGTAGGGAGTGCAATACAACCTCAGGTGTTACCTTGCCACCAGTGGGCTGGAGAGAAAATAGAGAGTAATATTTCCTGGTTTTCAGCTTCTTGTAGATATTATACATTATAGAAAAGGTTGGATGGTGTTGACTCCAGATGAAAGCAATACGTTTTATTCATGAGAAACAGTTCAATATATGGCATGGATCCAGAGGACTATTACCTGGTCTGTAGTATCCAGAATTTTCAGTCTTTCAAGACGTATTTCAGTGGCAGCTAAAGCCAGTCTCATTCCGAGCTTCTGCGCTACAGTCCTGCTAACAGTAACATCTGTTTTCAGTTTGCAAATTGATGATGAAGTCGTTTCTACCATGTATCTTACTATGGTTGCTGGCTGTCCTCTTGCATATAGTTTTCTATTAACAGGAAACTATATGAAGCTCTTCAGCTTCATATGCTATTTTGCATGTGCAGCCTAGGCTATTGTGTTTAGATTCCAACTTGCTAGGTTTGTATAAACTTCAGAGGAAGTTTTTTTGGTTTTTAGTTTTGTTTTCAAAAATTGATTTTTTTTCAGGACCATACTATTCATAGTATGAGGATAGCTCTCCTCTTGTTTAAGAAAAAAATATTGTTCCTATCAATTTTTATGTTTGAATTACTATATCAGATATTTCAGACTTGCCTTGAGATTGTTTTTTCTGGTGTTAAATACAGAGCTGATGTTCTTGGAAACAAGTGCACTAACAGGGGAAAATGTTGAAGAGGCCTTTGTACAGTGTGCAAGAAAAATACTCAATAAAATTGAATCAGGTAAATAGAGATTAATATTATTAATATTATATTAATACTATTATATTTTTTAGAAAAAAATAATATTAAAGTATACACGTAAGTATAATCATCTAAAGTGAATTAATTGTAATAAAATAACCCGTTTGATTTATAGCCATATGTTTTAATGGAAATGAACATTCAAGTCAGATCTGTATACCTGAAAGGAGGAGAGGGGTGGATTATGGATGTTTTGACGTGGCATTTACCTTAATTGTCAGCTCAGAGTATGGGCAATGCGTTCTGTGGGTTGCTATGTCCATACGGGCATGAAGCATGACATTAGTTTTAGCAATGCAGAATAAAAACCTAACATGGGGGCAGGCATACCTTTTATTTCTGCTTCTCATATAGCAGGAAATGTGGTCAGGAGAATTTAAACATGAACACAGAAGATGCCGGGGATGTTTCCTAGCAACTGTATTCCCTGAAGTGACCTCCCTAGCTCTCAGTTGAAATCATTTTTTCTTTTGCAGATCTAGAAATATACCAGAAGCTTCTCAATGCAAGTGGGCAGGTTTCTATCAGAAACAGACTCCCAAGTGTTGTGTCATTAGAGCTAATCTGTTGTTCTGATTTCTGTCTGTCATCAGCTGTCCAATGTCTCACAAGTTTTAAGAATGGGCTATATTGAAAAGTATCTCAGACTCTAATTACACATTTTGTATGCCAAATTTATGTGAAAAGAATGCAGTATTTTCACAGGAGTTTCCTGATTACTGTATTAAATAAATGCCAAATAGCAACCTTCATTAAAAAAAAATGAAGAAAAGAAAAGCAGAGTATGGCTAGCTAGTCATGATACTGGATTTCCATGACTGATTTAGGCATTAATATGACAAAAACGAGTCCTGCTTTCTGTGAGCTGCTTGTCCTTCCCCTTGTGTCATCACACATGCATTGAATCATGAAAAAAATGAGCCTGGAGAGGGCCTCTGGAGATCTCTAGTCCACCCTCCTGTTTCAAATAGGGTCAGCTTCAAAGTGAGAGCAGGGTGCCCAGAGCACATCGAGGCATATTTTGAAATGCCCCGAGACATACAGTTCTCCTTGTGCTTCCTGTGTCTGTTGCCTTTTGTCCTTCTATTGTGCATTTCTGAGTGCAGTCTGACCCCAGCCTTTAGACCCTTTTAAGATCCTGTAGTCCTGCATTTAGATTCTCTCTTAGCCTTCTCTTCTTCAGGCTGAACAAACACAGCTTCCTTAGCCTCTGCCTGAGCTTCAGCCTGCAACTGAAGTTGGTCTCAGTGGCCTGAAGAGGTCTCGGGGCTCTCTCCTGTACTCTCTCCAGTTTGTTCTTTTGCATTTGTGGAATGCAGAACTGGACATACAGCTCTCAGTGTGGCTTTGCAAGTGCCAAGCAGAGTGAAATAATCACTTGTCATCCTGCTGGCTACACTCCTGCTATCACAGCCCTGTGCATTGCTTACCTCCTTTGTCATGCGTGTATGCTGTGTCTCATTGTCAGCTTGTCCATCAGGACCCCCAGGTCTTTTTTGGCAGGGCTGCTCTGTAGCAACTGGTCAGTCCCCACCCTGTACCAGTGCTTGGGGTTGTTCTGTCACAGATACAGTACTCTGCACACGTAGGTACTGAATGTCACGAGGTTCCTGCTGCAATGCTTCCTCTAGTTTGGTCAAGGTGCTTTCTGAATGGTAGCCCTACCTTCAGGCTCTGCTCAACGTGGTGTTGTCTGCCAACTCACACGGGGAGCAGATACGTGCAATGAGCCTGAATAAGTTACCTGAATTATTTAGAGGGATTTTATTTATTTATTTATTTATTTATTTATTTTACCTATATGTTTCTAATCTTGGCCAGTTCACCATGGAGTAAGAAATGGAAGAGCATTTCTGAAGGTACTGGGTGTGAAGTAAACCAGCCACAGAAATGGATTAGCAGTAGCCAGGAAGGCTGAGGCCATTTCCTCCGGGAGCAGTGCTGTGCAGAATCTTACTGTCAGATTGATCCATTTCTGTTTGGCTTAGTATTAACAGTGCTTGCTTGTTAGTCTCTGAAAGCAGGTGTCTTTTAACATGAAACAGTGTTTGCAGAACACATTTTAGGTATTTCCTTTGTTAGAAGTAGTGCAAAAACACTTCTGCTGCAGCCTAGCTCAGAGACGAACTGCTTTGTCGTTACAATTAAGGGCACGCAGTTGTAATTACAGGAGAAAATAGTATGGTTTTAGAGTTGCCTACAAATAAACAGAATTGCAATAGATCTCTCCATAACTAGAGCAGAACAGCATTTTATGTTTGTATCTGATGTCGTTTAAAGTGGAATGTATTATTTGTAAGTGATCCATCCTCTGTGACCATTTTGTTTCTCCTCAGGAGAACTAGATCCGGAAAGAATGGGCTCAGGTATTCAGTATGGAGACGCTGCCTTGAGACAGCTGAGATCACCACGTAGAGCACAAGCACAAAGTGCTCAAGAATGTGGGTGTTAAAGAAGCAAAGCACAAAATTCCAAATACTCGCTTTAGATACAGAAGGTAAGTTAGAAAAATCTCGTGGTGTTTGGTAAACTACTATATTTCATAAATGGGCTACACTAACTGCTTGGCATTTTCAGTTTCACAGCCTGTAAAAGCAGCAGCATGGAATCTAATGAAATAATGCACAGTAGAGGTTTACACAGGAATAGTATTCCTACTGCTGTATTTGAGGTTTTTACTCTGAGGAATGCTGCGGAAAACATTTGAAAATTCTGTGTATCTGAAATGCATTGTTCTTCTGATACTTACCTAGTGCTCTGTAGAAAAAGTGAATCATTTCCATGATATTGTGAATAAATATTACTAGGAATGAGAATTCACAAAACGCATGGGGGCAGTATCTTGCCCAAAACTATTAGACAGTATTTTCTGAAAAATAATGGACTTTAAAGACTGACACTTGGAAATGAAAGGTAGTACTGGATTTCAAGCTTCCACTGACTGTTTTTTTCCCACTTTCTCCCTTAGTCACTGAGGGTAATTAAAGAATTGCTGTGTATAAGTTGTTCCAGCCTCATTAAGCCTTAGCTCTCTGACATGAGGGCAGTGATATCAAATTAAGCTATTACTGGAAGCATAGTTACTACGTCACTCTTACTGTATTCATTTTTATCAATTTGGGCAGTGCATGGCAGCATTACTCAAACTGCCAGCAGAAGCTTTACAGAACGTTAAATAAGGCCACATTCAATTATGTGTTCTCATATTTTGTTCTATATTCCAGGAGCTTAGCTCCCAATTAAAGCCCAGAATTTTAAATAATGCATGAGAATCCTTTAACTGCTTTCCTCCCTTTTTTTTTTTCCTCCTACAAAATACCTTCCTTCAACTAAGACTGCTAAAAGGGGTATTCATTTAGTCCAACTCTGTATGGCTGCACAGCAGTGCCTATTTATTGATCTTATTTCAGCTCTTGAGATTTCACATTGGTCAGTGTAAGTGATGGAGTTCTTATGTATTTTTCAGCTGTCCATGTAAGTGACGTTTGAAGAAACAAGGTTTGAGAGCTATGCAGTTTTTAAACACGCCTTTCCACTACATCCAGACAGAGCAGATGACTGCTGACAGAAAGGTGCGCTGTGTGCTATGGGTGGAAGAACGTCCATGTGACACAAAGCCTGTAAAGGGAAGCTGATAATTCAGTGGACAATGTTAAGGTGGTACCTGTATGTAAACATTTTGTTGCCTAGTTTTGTTCTTTCATCTTTAGTTGAAAGCATTGCTATATACTGTAAATAATGTAACAGTAAATTTACAAAGCATGGTATACTTCTATGATGATAGAATGTTGCACTACGAGCAGTTTAATATTTTATTTTTTTATCATATAAACTGAAATATAACTGAGGTAGGCTTTGTCATGTTTGTCGCACAACAGTTTATATTTATGCCATATATTATAAAACCACTGGCAGTGTCAGTAAGAGGTGGCTGTTTGTTCTTCCTTCTTAGTTTGACACGTTCTGACAAGGTGTTTACACAGGTGATTTTCAACATAGGGTTAGACCCATACTTAACTTTTTGTAGCACATCAAATTGGAGAAGTCATTTTTATTGAAGTTCACATTTCCTATTTTATCATAATTCTTAAATATATTTTGAAGTTATTTTACCAGAACTTAGAAGTTCAGAAAAATGCTTTTAAATCTCTCAAATGGCTGTCAACTGACATGCATCTTGGATTTTTTTTGGTTCTGATGTTTTGTTTAGCACTGGTGTTATGTTTATAGTACGTATATGTGAACGGAGCTGTGCATCTCCTGTGTGTTTTGTAATTCCAGTGCAGGGGCTTATGGAAAACCATCACAGTAAGAGTTCTATTTAACCTCTTACTTCTGACTAAGAAATTAACTGGTGAAAATGATTTCTGGTGAAGCATACCTGGTAAAGTACAACCTTAACCCAAGTGTTTTTTTCTAGACTATCCTGAACATTTGAAAGTTAGAGTAGTATTATCTTGTTCTTAAACACCTATAAAGTACAACTAAGAACTTGAATTGTAACATTAGACTTTAAGGAACTTGGATTCTGCCTTTCTGGAGTTCTACATTTTAACTTTTGTTTAGATACTATATAATGCTATCCACATTGCTTCCAGAAGACTTGCATGATAGAAGAAAAAAATGCATACTACTGATGTAGGTCTTTCTTCCTGTGAAGCTCATCAATGAAATCTTCAGCCTTGGTGCTGATTTTTATATGTTAGAAGAATTCATTCTTCCCTTCTGCTGTTTTTGTATGGTGGGGAAGAGGTATGAAACAAGAGATCAGGAATCCTGTTGTCATTGCTTAGCTGGAGACAGAAGAGACTTGCAGAGGGTTCAAGAGGGAGGAGAGAACCACAAGTAGTGAATACCATTTTGTCAGTGTCATGACAACTGATCAGGTAAGAGATGGGGCTTTTGTGGAGCTGTGGAAATAAGTTCATGTTTCTTGGGGTAGCCAAACTCAAACTGCTGGGGGGGAGTGACATTTCAGTTGCACTGAAGCACAAGTAAAAATATCACCAGTGATTTCTAACTTGAAAGGGGATGTTATCCTGGAAGTACAAATCAACACAAAATAGCTCAGTGTTCAAATTCTAAGGGTAAAAATGCTTTATTTTTCTATATGTGAATCTTCCCTATTTAAGGGACATCAGTCAAATGCCCATTTAAAAAATAAATCAGAAAACTAAACTGAGGCTCTAGTTCAGAGGGCGGTTAATGCACGAGAGCAAACCAAAAGTGCTACAGAGAGGAGCAGTATACAGTTTTCCATGGAATTAGAATTGCATGTAAAAGAAAAGTCCAGACACTTTCAGTTCAAATAGATGCTCATTGCAAAGTTATATACCCTTGGCTCATCTCTGAATTCAAAGTACAAAATAATTAAGTTTGCTATGTACTAGAAAAGTCTAGGCTTAATTTTAAAAAGGTTGGAAGATCAAAAGCTTTTCATGTTATAGCTCTCTATGTATGTCTTAAGATTTGGATTTTTATATAACTGGTGAGAATTTATTCCAAGGCATTTTTTTTGTTGATAAACTGTCTCAAAAATATACTTGTTAATATTAATCCTGCATTTACAAGAAGAACTCCAAGTAACCTTACCTGTCTTAGTCATGACATTTTGGCTTCCATTACTGGAAAAGCAAGTTCCCCGAAGTAGATGGTGAATGCAGTTACCTCCTCCAGCACGTCCAAATGGCAGATTGTTCAGCTGAGTGTGTTGCATTTTTGCTACAGTTCTTGAGGTTGGGGCTAAAGCTGTCAGTTCTGAAACCCCAAACCAATACTGAAATACTGGAAAAGTGATAGAGGAATGTGTTTCCCATGATCTAATCAGATTTCTTGGTACACAAAAATAAAAGCTGTGCACCTGCCTGCCATGACAGCACTGATAAAGCCAAAGGTCTCCCTTCCAGCACTGTTAAAATGGTTGAAGTGGGGTTGGCACTTGATCAAAACTTGTTATTACAGTAACAGTTGAAATGGGGGGAAGTGTTGTTACTTCTGTTGCTTTGTAGTAGTACACTGCTGAAAGAAAGCGCTCTACAGGGTGTTTCTTATTTTAAAAATATGTTCCTGTCCTTTTTCCTTTATATACAAGAGTGGCCCTTCATTTATACTAGCTCATGTGATCATTTTGGTAATGTGTCTGTGGTTAAGCAGCAGTAAGCACAGTTTTATTTTTTAACAAATTGTCTTATGCTGTCCCCTTCCCATGAGGAAGGAAAGAATACCTTCATTATAATCAGGCTTGCCAGGTTTTTACCATTTTCTTATACTTAGACCATTACTATATTAGCACATATTATATCTGGTTAATATACATGTTTTGTGAAGTGTTGCACCCTTAAGCTGTATCTCACTGACATTTAAAAAAGATACTTTCTAAAATGGCAGCTTCTGAGGAGAATACTGTTGGAAGCAGTAGCTTTCTAAGCTTTGCTGTTTACTCTTTTCCTCTGAGTATTTTTATTTCTAAAAATAACCATCATGCCCATAAGAGCTCTGGAATCAATTTTAAGCTTTAATATTATAGTTCACACAGCAAACCAAACCTAGCTCACATAATACTAAGTGATAAATGTTAAATTATGTATGGCTTTTAGTGTAAAGTTCTTACTTTACCAAAGCAAGATGGCTTAGTTTTATACAAAATACTAGGCACCCGGATCCTAGGATTTACTGGATATGGAACTTTAACCATTCAGAGCTTTAGAAGATTTAAATGTCTTATCAAATCCTGTCTTGCCTTTTAATGAGGCTGCTGGCCTATACTATCTCATTTCATGCTTGTATTTAACCCCAAATAAAGAAACTTTGATTTTCTAGGTGTTGTACTGCAAATCCTGTTTATTTTCACTTCTGCCTGATAAGCTACATCCACACGACAAATATTAGATGGCCTCAAAACCAAAAAGAACACTTTTGCTGAATTCATGGTGAAGCTGAGCTGGTAGAATATCAGCTAGGAGAACTGGAGCACAGTTTCAGCACATTTCCCAGCAGCAGTCACTGTATTTCTCCCTGGCAAGCAGCTCCCCCAGCACCCCCACCACACAAGGCAGCCCCCACCCTGGAGCACTGCTGCTGCCACCCACTGTTAGAAAGGCAGCAGCTGCCAAGGCTGCCTTCCACAGAGAATCTCAGCTCCTGCATGTCTGAGCTGTGAGGCTGCATTCAGTTACTTGGTTCTTAGCCTTGCTGGGTTTGCCTTTTTGCTCTAAGGATTCCAATACCGATTAATTTCTAGAGAAGATATATCTTCTAGAGCTCCTGGAGAGCATGGTTTCAGAAGATACATTTTTAAAAAAAGCAAAGGGAAGATGTTTCTGTGCAACCTGAATCCTGTATATGCTCTTATAACTTCTACAACCTACGTAGCAACAGATTATCCCCTTTCTTTGTACTCAATTAGATACATCTCCAATAGGAACTATGCCTCTTGAGCCTTAAAAAAAGAACACTGAGAAGTTATTTGTGTATATGGCTCATTTGCATTCACATTCAGTACACTGAAGGAATTAAGTCTTAAGGGAAAAACTCATCACAATATCAGAGGAAAAACATACCTGGTAGTTTGAGTTGTATTCCTCATTCAGTATATATATACGATCACAGAAGCATGTAGAAACTCAGTGCAGCCATTCTTAAATAACTTATTTGAAAAGTTTTCCCAGTTGCAACATCATACTCGTTCTTAGTGATGCAGCTTCTTGGCTTTTCCCCGTACTACCATTTTTTACCCTTTTTCTAGCTATAAAGGAAGATTCACGAGGACTTCAGCCTGCATTTGAGACAGAGCCAAAACTGTAACAAGCTGTTTTTTCCTTGAGTTTATGCTACGTTAAATGAGTCATCTAAGGAAAGGAAATTTTAAAAATCATGGGAGAGTTTTAGGAACAATGTAGGAAAAACTCAGCTCTCAGGATGATTTGGTTCTGTAAAGAGTGGTTTTAGTTACCTTTGTCACTTACGCTCCGTAAGGGGAGAGGATATGTGAGAAGCAGAGGCTGTATATAGTCTGCATGCAGTCTACAAGAGCCCTGTAGCAAAACTGAGACCCAAAGAACACCACAGCATAAGCACTCCAGGATACTGTGTCACTCATTTTATTCACATATACAAGTTGACACTACACTATTAAATATAGACAATACAGAAGCATTAAAAACATATACTATTAAAAACTTTAAAAAACACATATTGCTTCAAGCTTAGATGGTATCTCCCTAGAATTTTTAAAGTGATTTAAAGTGAATCCAGTGCTAACAATAGCTGAGGCAGCTTCCCATTCACTTCTACCCCTAATTTTATAGGCGCTATTGTCAAGGTGTTGAGTCAGGCTCTACATATGGCTTTGCTGCTGAGTGCACTAACTGAGCTAGAAAATAAACTGGCACATGCAGGTTATTGGACATCAGTCCTCAGATTGCTAGATTTTGGTCCTTATCAGTAAAAAAAATCAGAGGTCTTCATAGTTCAGTTATACTGCATTTATACCATAAAAATTAGAAGGGCAGTATGCACTTCCATAGATGTTAACATTTGATTAATATGCATTGAGTACCTTGATAGAATTCGTTACCACACATTCAGGTCTGTCCCTCGCAGTTAAGTTTGGCTCTAAATTTAGGAATCACCTTGACTATCTCAGCTTCCAGTAAAGACCACCATAGTTCATAGCTGCAGAGATGTGACAGCAGTGACTGAACAGGCATGCTACTGTACTTCACAGGGACATTCATATGCAGTTTTCATTGCAACGTTTCACATTGTAAACACGAGTCTATACAACACTATAGTTAAATTGCAGCATTACACTGTGAAAGTCATTTCACTTGGCTGAGTGCTTTCAAAAACTGAAAGGAATAAACAGTTACTTCAATGAAGACTGGACAACTGAGTATTGACTGTGTTCTTACAAGGTTTTACTGGTAAAACAGGAGTGAGAAGCATTCATAACTTGGCTCAATTCTAAAGTCTATGGCAAGACAAGTCTGAACTTTCTTCATTGATAGGGTAAACATTATCTAGAATGGAAAGCAAAGTCAAACTTGATGCAAAGCGACCTGCTCCTTTATCTCTGGAATGTAGTTAAAGCTTTGACACTTGAAAGTTCTGTTTTCCAAGTCATTTGTCTGTTCATCAAAATTCATGCTAGAACACTAGAAGAGTTTTCCAGACCTCAGCCTGGCACACTAAACATTTTGCATATACAACTTGCAGTTATCAGGACTATACTAGTTCACAGAGCCTGAGCAAATCTACTAACCACCTTTTTTAAAAAGTCAAATAATGCCCAAATATAAGAAAGCTACCTGATCAGCAGAATAATTTGCCCCTCACTTCAGGCATTACATTACTCAGACTAAAATTGTACCAACATAGCACCCAAGATTTTTAGCTACAGACCATTTAAAAAACACAAGTGACTCACGTGATCCAGTTCTGTCACTATCTTCTAACTTACTTTTGGTGGGGAACTGCTCTTGTCCAGACTAGGATAAGAACTAGAATATTTCCTTAGTACACAGCAGCCCAGATGCTGCTGAAAGTTTCTCATGTTCTACAGAACACCTGAACGACCCTGTTTTGAGACTTTCCAGGTTTGGTACCCAGTATCCAAGGCAGAAGACATTTAAAGCCCCTAGTCCAACATCTAACAGGAGATCCATCTTATCCAAGAATGGGTACTTAAGGCAGGCACAGTCATCTTGGCTCCTCCATTCTCAGTGGGAAGAGAACTCTGGAAGCTGTCTTGGAAAGTGTGGCAAGTCCATGATCAAGAAAACTGCTTAATGTGGGCACACACTGAGGGCACACAGTCCATCTGCTAGGGTCACATGAAGTCTACAAAGCCAGAGGTGTACACAGCATCCTGGGCAACAGGAACAGGCTGTATTGAGTAAGGCTGGTAAATAGTACTGAGTTAGTGCCGTGATACTGTTGTTCAAAACTAGGGTGGATTTCTGAATTCAAAGTGTCAAAGCAACTTGAATATCTTTACAAAAGCTATTTAAATAAGAAAAACAGCATGCAAAAAAAAGTAAAAATCCCACGTGGAATAAAAAGCATTTTGTCAAATAGTTTGTCTCAGTTTTGAACAGAGTTTTGAAGTTTTAGAAAGTTCTAAACTGTGGCCTACTAAGAAGTTGGAATATAGTCATTTTGCCATATATAAACATACCTAGTCATGCTCTGCTTCCCCAGCTTTAGAAGCTGTAAGATCTCTGGTCAGTAGCCTGAACAAAAGTTATTAGGACTTGTAAAGCTTTATACTTGAAAATCAGGTTATAACTTCATGGGGTCAAAGACACCTTAGTAAGACTGAAATTAATGAAGCCTTTACTAATGTAACAATTAATACTAGAAGGCAGCAGTGTTTGGTCCCTCCACATGATTACTTGCTTTCAAAAACATCCGCAACCAAACTCAACTACGCATCTGTCCCTTGCTGCAGCAGCAATTCTAGTCCTGCTTACTCACTGAGATGGTGCAGTGAAGCGAAGACAGGCACAGGCTTCTGCTGCAGAAGTGCAAGTGTGCTTACTGTGAGAAGTTGTCTAGTCTGTAAAAAGCGAGCTGCAAAGGTGTTAAAGGTAAGCAACGTACATAACTAACACACAGCACATCTGAACAAAATCTTGAAGCTCACAACTACAGGAAGAGTCTGCCTAAAGCTTAGTTATCAAACTGAACAAGTCATACACAGCAGCCTGAGAAGAAAAAACACTAAGAATTTGACAAACAATGACTCTTAATACATAACAGACCTACAAACTGAAAGCGTTCAAGCTCCTTTATATATATGTATTCTTTACTAAAAGGCTTCTTTACTAAAAAGTACCTCTCCTTCCTTCTCTAGCCCTCACCCCACTAGCAAGGAGTTCTGCATCAATTTGGGGGCAGAAAGCTTCTCAGCTTCACCTACAAGCATCATCAAAAATAATTTAAGTTTTAAATCCCTAAAAGCACACTCATACGATACCACCACATGGAATGCATGTTGCAGTCTAACCCCACTGAGCGCAGATATTCCTAAGTGTTAAAAATAGACTTCACTAGACAGAAGCCAGCCCACTGATAAACCGGCATTTACATGATTAAATGTAGAATAAGTTGACCACAAGCTTAATACAGTGGTGCCAAGTTGATCCTGGTACAACAAGCAACTGCCTATCGAGCAGCAGCTGTGAGATGATTGTCTACATCAGTTATTTGGTACAATAGGCACAGCAACAGCAAAATGATCCTGTAGCTGTTACCTGCTCTGATAATTAGTAGTTTATTACAATGACCTTTGTAACAGCAGTGAAAATTAGAAAGTATCACCAGATTCACCGATTCAGCAAGTTTTTTGAAAGCCTCTATATACAGACAACACTTGGCATTTGCCTAAAAAGCATCTATGTTTATTAGTGCTGCTTACCAGACCTACTGGCTTCCCTGTTGCCTGTCTTAATACACTTATTTTGGTAGAAATATCGACTCAATAGTACTATAAATACAAAGGCACCTCCATCACACCTTTAAAGTCTCTCCCCCCTAATATAATACCACCTCCCCATGATTTGGAGGGCTTAACTTTGAAGTAAGGGACAGCAGATTACTCATAACCAAGATCAAAAAATGTTTGCCTTGATTGCCAGTATGCCAGGCTTCCCCCTCCACTCCCCCCACCCCCAAAACAAGTCAACTGAAACGCATTACAAAGATTCCCAAAAGGGGAATTGTTTAAAAATTTGGGTAGCTATATCTAAAAGCCGCTTCAAATGTTATGGCTCCAACTATACACCCCACTGTGAGGTAGGTAGCCAAGATAAAAATACTGTAACAAATATTTTAACAGCTGGAAACTCCCTATAAAAACCTTGCATAAGTAGTTTGGTTCCTTGCACCAGTGTCCTGATAGGCAAAACTTTATGATGATACCTAATGGAATCCAATTTCACCGAGCTCTTGCTGAGTAGCATCTCATATACTCTGTCATCCACGGGTTGTCTGGCGGGGGAGGTTTTATCCGGCAAGGTTTCTCTGTTTCTGCGGATCGTACTCGCCTCTGAGAAAGCTTCCTTTTCTCCACTTGTCTCCTGTTCTTTGCTCGTAGAGCAGATTCATGAATCTGGAAGACCAGAGTTAGTGTTACAAGCAGGAAAACAGGCTAGGAAGCCCCCAGGAAAGCCAAGGGGCACTTGCTATTTATCCCAACCCCCATTCTGAAGAAACAGGGTTTGCTAGGAAGATCACATTTTCTCATGTAATTTGCACCACTAATAAAAAAAGAAGCACAGAACTTTTCCAAAAAGAGATGCTTCAAATTCTACTCTGCAATATTTCCCCCACCTCATGGTGGGAAAGACTGCAAAAATCTTTAATGTTTCTCTGAATCTTAACTCTGACATTTTAAAAAGCCTTGTTTCTCCTATTTCTACCATAGAAAACTCTTAATTATCCCTCAGTATTTATCCCTTAAGATCTAGGCATAGTAGTAACATCAATGGTTAGAGACTGCTCACTAGATACCAAAGAACTTCTTGACGTTTAAATATAAAAACCTGTGTCCTGATGAATATTCAAGTTATCATTTTCACCAAATTTGGTCTTAATAGCCAGCTTGTGTTTGCTTGCCTCTGTTTCCAGACTTAAAGATCTCATCTCAAGAGGAGAGTAACAACTTTGAAACATCCAAGAAAAGTGACCTAGGCAGGCTATAAGCAGTCCCTCCTTACAGAGCCACCCCTACTGACAGGGCACTACCATGGCTTTCAATTATTTAACTGTTTGAGAGGAATCCTGCCACTCACTACAAATCAGAGACCCTTAAGGGTTCTTCAACTTTGTTTCTAGCATGAGCAATGTTAGAAGTCTTCCACAGTATCTCTCTCCACTCAAGTTTGGCATTAACATCTATTGGGCTTCAACAAGGCACCAGTCAGCATCTTCCACTGCTGATCCAAGCTTATCAATCCAGTAACAGTGTCCCTTATCAGGACAGGCAGCTTCTTCCAAAAGCTGCAGGTCCCGTTCTTCATTTCCTTAAGAGTTCAGCTGGACTCTCCCAGGAAGGAGAAAATGCTTCAAACCCTTTCCAAAACAGCCTGCTGGAAGTCAGCTGCACCTCACACTCAAGAGCACATCCACCACATTAATCCTCAGGTATCTTGGCTCAGGGATTCAGACTCAGAGATTCAGATCCCAGCTTTGGGATGCCTGGTGCTAACCACCTGCTGCTTTTCATGAAGTTCAGAATGCAGCAATACACTTAAAACAGCCAGTTTTGCTGGTAGCACTATTACAGCCAGAAACGAGATAGCCAGGCATTAATCAGAACTTCCAAGTATTGCTCAAAACAGGTTAACAGTTAACAGCTACTGCAGTCAGACATGTCAAACATCTTGAAGTTTACTGCTGTAACTTTTCCTTTATTATTAATGACAATACTGTACTGACAGTACATAACTACAGTTAGGTAGATCTCTCTGAACTTTCCTCTGCTCTCCCCTCCACACCAAACCCAAGTTCTTGACTACCACATAGAAGTGTTAACTCTAGTGAGTTAATTCTCTTTTTTAAAAAGTGGTTTTTGGTATCACCAAAGCTAGACTCTGCAAACTCAACTGGATAATGTAGAAAACTGGCTGTCTTTATAAAACAGGGTTTAGCAACACACAAAGACTCTGCAGCAAGCAGAGCTAGGCATCCAAACATGTTTTTGTTTTTTGACACTTACCTTTTTTTTTTTGAAAGCCTTTTCTCAGAAATACTGTACTGTGCAGAAGGACTAATCTGACCAAACTCTGCTCATACACAACTCCAAGCACAGCCAAACCTGGAGGGATGACACCAGCTCTCAAAGGAAACAAAGCAAGCCCCTAACTCCACTCCTGCATGACATAGCATAGCCACAGCAGGACAGTACCACCCACAACAGAACAGGTTGTTGAAGCCCTGTTTCCCAAGCAATGACAAATAAAAGCATCCTTGGAAGTTTTACCTAGATATTAGCCATGTGTCTTTTCTAGGCTCTAAGTCATCAGTTCTCACTTAAATAGAAGCTTTTTACTTACTTCATTCACTGAAGCAGAAGCACAGACATTGTGAGTTTTCTGGCTTCCAGTATCTGTCTGTTTTTCTCCCCACCCATACAGAGCAAATGGATGCTTATTCTCCTTTGGTGCATCTGTCTTTTGAGGACTTTTGGCTGATCTTCGATCGTTACGACTGGACAAGGCACTTCGGCTTGGACGTCGTCCTGTACGGCTGGTTTTATCTGCTTCCTTTGTGGAAGTCTGTTCTACAGTTTTTTCTTGCTCTTCCTTCTGATGCTTTTCTTGATCTTCTCGTTCTTTTTCTGAAAAAAAGAAAGGTCTGCTTTGAGCTCCCAATAACAATCATGCCTATCTGCACAGCCTCTTGATATGTCACTGAAGCTGCACTTTTTTTTCAGCAAGTGAAGACGTCACTAACTCCACCGCAGCAAAGGCATACCTCACTCAAATGCCTTCACTCCTTAGTGACTGATATTTCCAAGCCCATCCCTCTGCACATCAGCTTCCACACATTTAAATGTGCCTTTCGCTAGTGAGGCTACAGAAGCCTAATAGCTCCAGGCAGCACTGTAAATGCACTAAGAATGTTTCCAGTGATCTTCCATCTTCGCAGTTTCATCCTTTCATCTTTCAGACAGCAAACAGATGGACTGCTGAACGGCATGTAGATGCTGCCAGCCAGAGAACAAGCCTGATAAAGCTATGTAAGATAAATCCCTCATATTACAGACATCCACTGAAAGAAGAGTGCATTTTCAAGCTCCCTGATTATTCATGCATACATCTTGGTTATGGTTTGCTGTTTACATCGGAGAGGGAAATATGAACCAAAGATTTATAAAGCAATCAACATCACCCTTGCTATCTATTCAGTGAAGAATGCCTTGTGTTTAAAGCATCACACAGCAGGCAGTGCTGCCCTAGACTAGTTTCCCCACCTTCCCTAACAGCATGTCAGTCACCACCCCCAGCTCCTGACACCACACAACAGGGCTGATATAACCAATGCCATTTTATACAGCAGTTACCTACAAGCAGGGTGATCAGCACTGAGAAAAGCACGCTTGCCCACCAGCACGATGAAAGCCCCCATGGCTGGGCTGCCAGGATGCAGTGACCCCACCACCGAAGGAAGTACAACAGCACATGAGATGTTACCCATAAAAATCAGCATCTGCAGCTTCTAAGTGGGCCTTGTACCAGAACTGCTGCTGGATGGCAAACGATACCACCATGGTCATCGTCCTCCAAGATGAAAGGGATTTGAGTGATTTTGTGTATTCCAAGTCTAAGTCATGACTACTGTGTTCCATGTGGTTTACTCAGTACTTGACCCACACTGCAAAGGGCCCAGGTGATTAAAAATTAGGTAATAATAAAGCTATGCTAATTGCTAAAAACTCTGTATGAGGATAAAGCTCTAATTATACCAACAGCTTTCTGGCCAGTTCCCTACCCAAGATCCCTAAAGGCCCTGCCTGTTCCCATAGCACCAGGTGACAAAGGGGTGCAGCATTTGTCCACCAGACATTAACATTTACAGAACCTAATATGCATCATTTAAATCTGCACACTTAGACTGATACTGAAGGCCAGATCAGCATTATACAAGACGATATATAATATACAATAAGACATTATACAAGCAGACATCACGACCCAGTCTTTCCGTAACTTTTAGGCCAACCATACCTTTTGTTTAAAAGGCAACCAAAGCCACCTATTAACCTAACAGCACAGCAGTCCGCTGCTAAGAGCTCTCCCTGCGAAGGGCTACCTTTGACCTTGAGCTGCAGCCTTACCCTGAACACACAGTGGTGCCGTCAAGCTGCTTGCAGAGCAAGCTGAACACGCAGGACTCCTGCCGCACCAGCTGCAAGCTGCCCACACTCCAAGTCGTGTGCTTCCAGCAACCACCAGCACACGCTGGTGTGTATGGAAAGAATTCCTCCACTGATATAGAATGAATTTGTCTTGCTTACATATTGAGAGGTTGACCACAAACAACTAGAGCAAACTTCACAGCAGTATCTTCATTAAGAGCAGAGAGACTTGCCCATCCCATGACACAACAGCAACCGCTCATGCTAATCGCTGTGATTTAGCTAATCAAGCTCATGCATGCCCGATCTGACACCGCTTTAATTTCATTCTAGCATCCACCCAGCTTCACCAGAATGGAAGTTACCCGCCCGGCACAGCAGTGCTTCACTTGTACCCTCGCTCTGCCCCAGCAGGGTACAGGATAATCCGCTGCACGCACCAGCACTGCCCCGAGGTGGGCTGCCTCAGCTGCTCAGCTTGTTCATTTCCTACTCACTGCCAAACCAGCACAGCACCTGGTGCTGGGCACTCCAGGCTGTGCAGGTGCAGCGTTCAGAAGCAGATGCCACTGCATCATGGCCAAGTAGCTGCTAGAAGTAGCCAGCAACACAGCAGCATCCAGAGTCCGACTGAGTGCCCCTAGAGAACAGCCAAGGAAAGCAGCCGGTGCCAGCGGAGTGACAGAACGAGAGCAACGAGTGGCCACATACTGAAATATCAGACACAAGGTTTCGGTCACAGCCAAAGCTGGATAAATGTGAAAAGCAGTGACCCCAGTGTGGTAAAACACCAGCTTTGCATGGCATCCTGGGCTCTAGGGCACAGCTTCACCGCTGACCAGGCAGCACACGCAGTCCAGCTGCAACAGGCAGCACAGAGGCATCCCCTAGTAGTCTGTTACCTACAAGTTCCTCTACACTGCCCGCTCTTAAAGAGGAACCAGCTTGGTCCTCTTCCACATGCAAGAGGCCATATCAGGAGGAGGCACTGTTTTGAGCATGTCAGCGACACTTCAGAGAATAACACAGTGAAGGGAGGACATGTTGCTGTCAGATATGCAATGAGTCACTTGGTGAAAGAAGCCATTCCATCCTGCCCAGGAAAACTGCACCTTCCTTCTCCACAGGAGAGCACAACAACACGGGAGTTCAAAAGCCACGGGAGATGGCATTTAGAGTCTCCAAAATACAGGAAAGCGGGGTCTCCGCAATCACATCGGTAGCCTTACTTCAAAGCAACAGACGAGCCTGGATGCTGCTCACTCGGATCCAGTCCCAGCTGGTGCAGAAATGACGAAGCCAGCCTGTCCCAAAATAGCTATAAAAGCATATGAGTAAATGGCACGCAGAATCCTGCTCAGCCTTGCAGTAAACGCTGTATGCTGGAGCATACTATGGCACCTTGTGTGCACTTGCTATTAGAGCAGATACTGTAATGAGTGCACTCCTACAGCTCATTTATATGAACTCAGTGAAGGTACAAGGCTGATGTCTTCACCAGACATTTATTTAAATCTTATTTGAAACTTCAGCAGATATCCCAGCAATTTCGTGAGGCACCCCTGATGCAGGAAGGCAGCAGCTGACAGCAGAGAAGCAGACCCAGGCACCAGCAGCCATCTCCTGCCCCTGCAGCACGGCAGCTCCGGCAGGCACTGCCGAATGCGTGCTGCAAATAGAACAGGAAACCCAGAACCGACTGGCTGCAGCATTACGGGGATTAGCCACGATAGGGAAAAAGCTGGGAACATTTCAGAACTGCATCGCAGATGCTAAGCAGAGCACACTGGACAGGAGGGGATTAAGTGCTTAGCAGCAAAACAAGGCTGCCAGGCCCACCCAACAGGACAGTTGAAGGCTCCAGCCCAGAAGAGGTCACTTAAGTCCTCCTGCAGCACCCAACTTGCATAACAGCTCCCCTCCACTGCCCAACAAGAGTTGGTGGAGCTTTTCTCCCTCCCACAGCACTGTGTGCTCTACCAGGCTGAGAAGAATCCCATTCCAAACGTACTTCCAGCAAGCCAGCAGAGCCAACAGCCTTCCTATTAGACCTACAAGTCCCCAGGGATCAACTCTATCATCTGTGTGGGATGTCCACCCCACACAGGGCTACCTCAGGTTCAGAAGCATTTTGTACCAAAGCAGGAAACTCTGGGTTCTGCCCCCAAGTCACCTTCAGAGCTCCCCTGTCCAGATAGAGCACTGAAGCCAGGGTTTGAGAGGTGCCTGCTCTGGGAAGCCTCCTGCACACCAGTCCCCTAAGTGCCAACACCCTCAAGCAAGGCAGGTCTCCAAGGCCTCTTGAGGGGGCACATATGCAGTTGTGGCTGTGAATAACTCCCACAGCTGGGCAGAAATCTGGCTTGACTCGATGGCAAAGCTTGTTTCCACCCAAAAGACACTCAAGTGACTGGATCACAGTACTGTAACCCCTAAGCTGACACCATTACCTTCTTCCCCCACCACCAGTTGCTCCTCCCCACGCACATAAGCCAGCAACTACACCTGCAGCATCATGACAGACAAGATCCAGGAAGGAGTTTGAAATTGGATCTTCTACTGAGCTGCACAAATCCAGATCCATCAGACTCTTGTGTGGCAACTGCTTTGACACCAGCTTGTCACCGCTGTCATTCCAGACCTCTGTACAGAAGTGCTGAAGGCAAAAATCACAATAAGGATGGAAAGATGGCTTAATCCTGGATGTGTGCGCAGCAGTATCATCTCACAAACATGTTTGCCTGCCGTGCCGCTGCCAAGAGCTCCTGTCTTTCACTCACCAGCCCACAGGGTTCTGTTGACAGGTCCGAGGATGCGTCAACTGAACCAGCTGATTTAGGTCGAGATTTCTTTGGATTATGTTTAACTCACACCCATGCCTGGACATGTTCTGCAGAGCAGTCCCACCAACAGTGTCGCAAGCGAAGAGCCAGAAGGAATTATGCCAAATTTGCCACTCAGCGCACCTTAGCATCACTCAGCTGCCACTTCAGCATGAGATATATTGACAAAATGCACTTGCCCTAGTTGTCACCTCAGAGTTTGATGCTGGCAGTACTTTAGACCAGCACCACTAAACCTTGAAGTCAGGCAGTGCTGATTTGTGCAGCTTTCAGTGCTCCCTCATGGGTAGGAGCTGTGTGAGGAGCAGGTAATTCTGTTTCTTCTACAAAAAAAAAAAACACTGCGTGTGGTAGTATTTGGACATTCAGCAACATTACTGCTGGCCAAACATACTTTGCCACAGCCACTTTAGATACCACATAGCCAGAAATCCGGCTCCCCCCAGCACAGAGGGAAGCAGCAGTAGCCAGGTAACAACCAGGATGCTGCAGCGTGTGGGTGGATGCCAGATACAGAAGACAAAAGATGTCACTGGCATGAGCACACTCAGCTGCCCCCACAGCACTTCAGCATAATTAAGCTCCTCCAGAAAAAAAAAAAAAAGGCAGTTGAATAACACAAGATTCATAGGGTGGCAGTTTGTGTGTTATCTCCTCTTCTCCTCTGCACTTCTTAATTAGCCAGTCACTAAAAAGAAAAACACATCTTTAACTGCCTAATATTGAATGAGTCACTTGCTTTCTGATTGTACACTAAGCTATACACTGATATAAATTTCCACTTAATCCAGCTGCCTAAGCAGGGTTGTTCTCAGGCCTTTTACTAAGGCTCTTAAATGCCTGCAAGAAAATATATTTATACTAAGTTGCTTTACAGAGAAGCAAAGATCAGGTACAGATTTTTCTCCCATTGTAAATGGGAAGAACCTAAGCAAAGATGAGGTGTTCTCTTTGAGCAGCCACAGCACAGTTCCACCAGCTACAGGCACAGCTGCCCAAGAGCTCAGAGCTGGGCAGGCTGGCATTGCTCTGCAGCCCCTTTGCCACTAAGGTGAGGGGACAACCATGCACACACACAGGACAGACACACCCTCACTGGCCACAGAAAACACCTGTATGAGCAGCTCATCTGCAGCTAGCAAGTTTCTACCTGCTGCCAGAGCAGATCCAACTGGAATCAAGCCACGGTCTCTTCCAGAGACAGCCACGGAGGGCAGCAGGAAGGCCAAGGACTGCCCAGCATCCCCACATGCAGCCTCAAGCCTCGCCAGCTGCCAGTCAGTCCAGGACACAGCAAGCTACCTGCTGTGCCCCACTGCTTTGATACACAGAAGAATGAGATCCTGGCCCCCACCACATCCACCCAGGATCAGCATGTGTTCAGACTGCATCAGAAGAGGCAGGAACCCCAAGGTCTGAGCCCCAACTGCTTTTGCACTCCCCTCACTAGAAACCAAGCCTTTAGCCCACCCTAACAGAGCACATCTTTTCCCACACTGTCATTCCCTGCTCCTTCAGCAGAGAGATTTCTCAGTGCTGCTTCTCAGAGCTGCTATATACTTGCTTCTTCCACACATACTCTGCAATACCCCTTTCCTCAAGGCACTACAAAATACTACTCGAGGAAAGCAAGATCAGACCCACTAACAGTGCTACCTTCTGGCTACCTGGGGTGCTGTCATCAGTGTATGGCTGTGGGGAGATGGAGAGCTGTAGTGGGGCAGCCAGCAGCAGAGCACACCTCCAGCTCCTTCAACCCAAGCAGGCTGTGTTCTTAAGAGTGTCTGTGACCATTCCTGATGCCTTGCCATCTTCCCCCACCATAGATGTTAAAAAATGCTATACCACCAGCAGGCACTGTAACACCAGTCCTCCTGAGGAGGAAATAGCTAACAGAGCTAAAGCTAACGTGGTATCTTTAAGGGTAGTGACTGCGGCTGAGCTGTGAATATCAGGGTACAGACCGTCCTGGTAAGCTCAGGCCCCAGGGGACATCAAGCCAGACGATGCGATCTCCCCAGGCCAAAGCAGCACATCTAACCCCAGGACTAATCCCCAGCAGCACGCGGCTTAACTCCCCGCTCCCTGGGCATGCAGCTGGCCCTAAACACGCTGCAGAACACCTGTCAGTGGCTGCCGGATCAAGCCTCATTTCAGCACAGGTGAGGCAAGGCATTTTAGGGGATGAGAAGTTAACGGTGTTGAGAGCTCGGTGGCAGCGCTACCTGCCCGCCCGTGCCACAGCGCTGCTTTTGGGGGGCCAGAAGGTGCCATAAGCTAGCACAGAGCACAACGCGGCCGGTTCTGCTCCGGCTGCAGACCCGGGCTGCTGCCGCTGCGCCTTACATAAGCGGCGGCTCCATGGCAACGCTTTACATAAGCGGCCGGGCGCCGCTTCCCACAGCCCCCCGCTGCCGGCACCCACGCCACAGCCGCCCGCGGCCGTTGGGGCGGCCGTTAACGGCCGGTGTCGCGCGCCCCCCAGCCCTCCCCTCACCCCCCCCCAACCACGCCGCCCCCGCTCCTACCGGGTCCGGCTCCGGCTCCGGCTCCGGGTCCGTCCCGCCCCGCCTCGCCGCCCGCCTCCTCCTCGTCGTGCGCAGCCGGGGGCGGCGAGGGGGACCCGGCGGTGCTGCTGCCGCCGCCGCCGTTGCTGTTGCCGCTGCTGCTGCTGCCGCCGCCCTGCTGCCAGCCGTCCCACAGCCAGGGCCGGTGCGCCTGCTCCAGCAGGCGGCGGCTGAGGCGGTAGCGCAGCAGCTCCAGGTAGCAGGCGCCGCACGCGTCCCACTGCGGCTCCCTGAAGCGCTTCATGTACTCCGTCTGCACGCGCCGCGCCGGCACCACCATGGCGGGGCCCACGCCGGGAGCCCAGCGCCCGCCGCCCGCTGCCGCCACCGGCCACCGCCACCGGCCGGGCCCCGCCCCGCCCGCTGCAGCGTTTAAACCCAAACGGCGCCGCACGGGCCCGCCCCCCGCCCGCGGGAAGCCAATCGCGGCGCGGGGATCCCCCCGCTGTGTGACGTCACGGGGGTGGCAACGGCCCCTCCCCTGCCCCAGCTCCATGCCGTGCCCTCGGGTCCTGTCGCTGTCCCCAGGGGGCAGAGCTCAGCGCCTGCCCCTCCGCTCCCCTCCCCTCCCCTCGTGAGGGAGCTGCAGCCGCCATGAGGCCTCCCCTCAGCCGCTCCTCAGGCAGAGCCCGGCCGCAGGGGGGCACTGGCGGCCTTCCGCAAGCCCGTGTGGGCGGGAGTGGCGGCACCCAGGGTCAGCTCCGAGCAACATTTGTGCACGGAATTTTTCTTCATTCCTCCCCAAAAAGGCTCTGCCCCCAGTTTAGGCAAGCACAGCTCACGGACACTCCAACCCATGGCTTCCCTTCCCGACAGCGAGGAAGGGATTGCCGAGCTGCAGAGCCGAACTCCCCCTGGGTGCCCACAAGGCTGCCCCCAGCCATTAACACGTGCCTCAGCCTTCGTACACGAAACACCACAACTCAAGCTCCCATCTTCTGCATTTTCTCCCCAAACTGCACCCTTCAGAGCAGGTAGCTGCTCCTCATACCGGCCCACAAGATGTTAGTACACCATAAGCAATGCAGGGATGTTGTCAGCTGCCCCTGCCCCTCCCTCCATTGTACCAGCCTTGTTTTGGGGCCATTTGCCCTGGCTGGCATGAAAACAAGCACCCAGCCACATGTGTGCCATGAGGTAAGCCGTGTCCTCATGCTCCCGCCCCGGTTTCAGCACATCCCTTTCATTCCTCGCACACACACCCCGCCGTGATGGGCAGATTGGCCGCAGCCAGACTTGGGGAAATAACTGGGGACAATTTGTATTAAAAGACCTGTAACAGAAGCTTGTGGAGACACCCAACAACACCGAAGCCAAAAGCCACACCTTACCCAAGGCACATTCTGCACGGCTTGCCACTATCAATCTTCAGGCCTTAGCAGTGCAGCAGCCACCAGGCAATAGGGCCCAGTGTCCCTCCGGGCAGCCCCCATCCTAAACCAGCCCTGGAGCACATTCAGTGGCTCTGGGGGAGGATGCTGGGCTTGTGCGGGGTGAAGGAGGCGAGGGACAGCTCTTCCTAGAGCTGGAGCTGAACAGCTCCATGTGCCCCAGCCAGGGATCGCTCCCAGTCCTCAGCACAGCAGCTCTGGATGATCTCAGCGTAGCTATATAAACATTTACTTTTTTAATCCTAATGAGTTTTGGCTTCAGCACGTCAGGGCAGAGACCTCCATGGGCTGAGAGTAGCCAGTCATTAAGCAACTGCAGCTCCACAGATGCCTGAATGAGGAACTACAATATTTACGAGCCTGAGAATTTCCTCCCTTACAAGTTTTGCTGTTTTTTTTTTTCTTCCTTCATTAAAAAAAACAAGTAAAGACACCATTCAAACCAAAACAGAAATTTGAATCCTGCTTTTAAATCCCTTTTCCCCCGAGGATCTTATTTCTGCATCTTAATCCTTATTATTGTTCTCCTGCAGGTAGCACGCCAGGTGGCCAGGTAAGTCAGGAGTTTCACACCAGATCGATGGCAGAGCTGGAACCAAGCCCCAGAGCCCTGATTTCTTCCACCTCTCCGTGGCAGCGGGCACCAGGGGAGGAGAGGTGGAAGCAGGGCTGGAAAATTACATGTCAACGTTGCTTTCACATCAGCAGGCTGACTCCCAGCTGAAACAGGAGCAGTCATCATCTGAAATGGGGCTGCTGAGAGACCTCTTGGGTAAAGTCTGAGGGAGGGAGGAAACAGGGAAAAGAAAGAAGCATTTTCTTATAAATAAATGTACTTTTTAAAGTATTTAACAGCATAAAATCCAAATCAGCAAGGCTTTCCCTGCCAGAGAAAGAAAATAACACTCTGACACAGGCTTCCTAGGTCCGTATCTGCTGGTGAAACTGCCAAGCCCTGGGGGTGGCTGTCCCAGCCACCTCACAGAACAAGCCCCCACGCTGCTCACAGAAGCCTGCTTAATCCAGCAGATGCAGGGGCTTTGGTTTCACGGGCTATTATCCCTTTTAGGTTTGTACCAGCTGCCCCCAGAATAAAGCCATCACGGAGAAGGATCAGAAGCCCCAGCGGCTCCCTTGCAGAGCATCCCCCAGGCTGAGGGGCTCTCCAGAACCGGGTGCCATGGAATTAAACACCGAGTCGGACACTCTGAGGGTGCAAATCACCACGCATGGAGACGCAGACCACAGCACAGTCAATTGCAATATGTGCAAGGCGTTTTTGAGCTCGTGGTCCCAAGAACATGTGTAGGAGGCCACCGCAAGGAGCCAGCAGCAGCAGCATGCCGGGGACCGGGTGACATCTCCCCCTTCCCTCCCTGCTGCCTCTTCACTTGTTGTCACCTCCACCTAATGGGGAAGAGCGTCGGCGGGGAGGATTAGCGGCTGGACACTAATCCCCAGTGGCCATGATGCCCTGGGCATGCGTCTCGCCTGCTCCACTGCCCTGGCTACGTCTTTAAGCCAGCACACAGGGGACCTCGCGGAGAGCCCTGCTGGGGGGACGCCAAGGGGGGCACGCGGCCGGGGTTTGGTGAGCGGTGCCCCTAATATGGTCTCAGCTGCGCTGACTGGCTGGGGGCTCCCCCGGGAGGAATGCAGCCCCTTATAAAAGCCCTCACGAAGGCAAACCCTCCTGGGTTTTAGCGGGGAGAGAGCGAGGCGGGCTCGATATGGGAATTTCGCCTGCCTCCTGGAGACCGTCCAGGCTCTATTGGGTTTCACACGGTGCGCAGCGGCTGCCTGGGCTGGGTAAGACTCGACAGCGACCGGGACGTGGTGGACATCAGCAGAAAAAGCCTGTTTTCGTGCAGCATTGCTCGGGGAGGGGACACCTGCCCCCAGCCAGCCCCCTGCCCTGAGCTCCCTGCTCCACTCCAGCCACAGAAGCAGCACGGCCACGCTGGACTCCCAGCCTATGCTCTGCTCTGACTGCTTTTCTGTTAAATCCTTGCTTTATTACGCCTGCCAGCTTTGTTCTGCTCCTAGTTGGCAAAACTGGAAAAAAAAAAAAAAAAGAAAAAAAAAGAAAAAGAAAAAGACAGAGGAAGAGAAGTCCCTCACAAAGTCTCTTCAGAAGTGGGCACTCAGGCAAGGAGCTTTGTCCCTCTCTGTGGTGGGGAAGGGGCTCTCTGAATTCATCCCTTTTTGCATTTCCCACATCTGTCAGCTTGCCTGCCCCTTCCCTCCTCCCCCCCTTTCCCCTTTAGCACAGAAGATTCAGCAGCAGCCTCCCCAGAGCATGCAGGGGGCTGCCATGGTGCTGGCCCCTTCCTCCAACAACCTCAGCTGCTCCCCGCCGCGGCAGGACCCACAGCACCACTACTTTGTTTTTTCATCTTCTACATCCACCCAAGTGTTACATTTATCCCCTTAACCCATCCTCATCCCAAACAGCCTCCCCTGCCCCACAGGCTGTGGGTCCAGACCCAGCTGTTCTCTCGGGCACAGCTCCTCCTGCACAGGACACGCTCGCTGGGACATCCCAGGAAGCAAACGGTAAGAAAGGCGGATGCTCGGAGTAATGCACGTGCTGGTAGGAGAGATGGTGCTCCTCTGAACAAACCATCCCAGCACCGTGGTTAAAAAAAATGAAGAAGAAAAGCAATGGGAAGTGTTTTACCCATTCCAACGACCAAGCCCCCATTTTGCTGAGAAACACAAAAAGGATCGCCAGCTGCTGACTGTGTGCTGGGGCAGCCACCGCCCTGGCAGTGGCAGAGAGAGCCACAAACGTGTGAGCAAACATGGTGTAGCACCCAGTTTAGAACAAGGCACATAGATGGCGAATGCAGTCCTGGTGAAATAATACTTCAGAGGAGAGCTAGCCCAGATAGCCATAGTTTAAAAAAACACAACACACAACCCTGCCTTGAACAAAATGTCACCACTGTGAAGGCATTTTCTCAGGTCTCACACAGGAGTATGAGAATGGAAATGCATGAAAAGCATGGCACACCTCTAAATGGACATGAAACGAGCCATCAGCAGGGGGGGATTTATTTTTAACCCCTCGGAACCTGCGGATGTGCAAATCCCATCTGTGCAAGTCTCTACAGCTAGCAAGAGGCACGTAATCGGCCGCTTGGCTATCGGGCTGGAAAATGCCAGTGCAGTCAGGGTTAATTTAGCCTCCAGATAGGAGGGAGATTAAAGTCTTAGGGTGTCTCTTCCTTTGGCTTCCTAGCAATCCCAGCCAGCAGCCTGAATGCACACACATGTGCTAAGCGCTGCCGACCGCACAGCAGCTTTGCTGTTTGGGCAGAGCCTGGCCCGGCTTGCAGCCTCTGCTCCAAGCAGGACAGAGCTGGTACAGCACATGTTGCTGCCCTGGGGCTCATCATCTCTGTTAGCATCACGGCACTGGGTGCCGGCCCTCGCACATGGGCAGCAGGCAGCATGGACCCAGAGCTCTGGGCTTGCTCCATCCCCAAAACTGTCTGCAGCCCCTCACGTCACTCAGCATTTAATTGGAGATTTCCCATCGGGTCTTAAAGGCTTCCCGGAGGATTGCTGATCAGCGAAGCACAGTGCCTGTTTTAAATAAAAGCAATCATTACAGTGAGTTTCTCCAGTTTAAATTGTTAATACATTTGTCTCTGGATGCCTTTTTGTCCTCTCCAGTACTCTCTATCCTAAAATCCTCCACCAAAGTAGCCTTCTTACACGGGCAGTCACCAAAAAGTCCATCCACTCTCAAACAGCAGCTACAGACACAGCAGCATCCTTACAAAAAGAGTATTTCAGATCCATAACCAGACAGGTTGGTGCTGGGATTTTGATTTTCAGAGGAAGGGGGCCAAGCACAGCCGTGCACCTGGTGGCAAAAGCCAGCATGTGAAGCACTGCATCCCCGCAGAGCACCAGCAATTATCCCCAGAACGGTTTTGACAAATGTGTGTCCATGAAAAAAAACACGCACCACTTGTGAGCGCCTCGCTCAGAGGGCGTTGACATCCGCTTGCATTGTTTACAATGGATTATCTGCTCGGCGCGAGGGACCTGTTGGCTCTGGAGAGTGCTGTTCAGATGACTTTCATCTCCTGAGCTCGCTGGTTTCCATCCAGAACCAGTTGCCAGCAAACCAAACCCCACACAGATCGTGCCCCAAGTGCACGGTGACACAGGGCAGGGGGCAGGCAGCTGCCCCTTCTTGTCCCCAGTGCCACGCACAAAGCCAGCATCAGTTCTGCTCTCAGGGAAGCTGGGCACCAGCTTCACACTCACTGAGAGGAAACACCAGCATGACCCACAAGCCGTGTGTTTTGCTAGCAGTTGCTGACCAGCTGGGTGGCTTTATGCTGGAGAGAGAAAAGAGGGATTTGGGGACTCTAGGTGCTGATCTCACAGTCAGGTGGGCATCCCTGCCTTCCCCATACTGCTGTTCCCACCATCCACCCGAGGGCAGAGCCACCTCTTCCTCAGGCTGGGAAACACTCGTTTATTTGTAGCAGCACCATTCAGCCTGGCCAGCCTCACATGGCTGCTCCTTATGCTGTCCTGGCAGGGCTCAGAGCTCTCTGCCTGTGAAGGAGATCTGCAGGTGATGCTGGATGAACACTACTGCACCCTGCCTTGCTACGCTGGGCCAGAGAGAAATTGCCTTTCTGTAAAGTCCTTCAGTATCAATGTCCATCAAAGAGCAGTTAGCTCCGTGTGACATGTAGGAAAAGGCAAACAGGAATAAAATCAGTCACTTTCATCACAAATGTGTGGCAGCTCTGCTTTCCAAGGAAGATTATGAACATGCCAGACTTGCCTACATTGATACTCTTAATTTTACAGCCAAGGAAGATGGGCAGGTAGGTCTCCCTGTCAGGATCAAGGGCACACAAACCCCAGATTCTCCCCACCCATGTCCCAGGGGACAGGTTTGGCCAAGAAATCAAAGTAGGAGCCACCATTAAATACAGCAAACAGTGAGTGTCCTCCTTTCCCAAAGCACAGCAGCTGTGCAAAGGCAGAGCTCTGTGGTCAACAGGCAGAGTGGCGCTGAGCCTGGCTGTGTGTGCCCACACCCAGCCCTGGCCTCATTTGCTCAGTCCACCAGCAGACTGGAAGGCCACCACTTAAAAATAACCAAAAGGGAAAAAGATGATCGTGCACTCATCCAAACCACTCTTTAAAAACTCTTCAAATGCCTTTGTCCCTCTTTGCCCTTTGCCTGTGGAGAGGAGACAGGCAGAAGGGGTCAGGATCCTTCTCCTGTATCCCAGTGGGCTGGAGATGTTTTCCTGGTTTCTGGTGGAGAAACTACAATGCCAGGCATCTGACAAATCCCACAGAGAAACAATCCTTCCATTCCTTCAACATGCTACCAAGCTTTCCTTCGTGAAGAAGGTATTTACTCCTAACTCATCGAGGTTTCCCTTCAAGGAAGGTGTAAAACCATTTAAATAAAAATGTTTTGGACGGAGCCAAACAGCAGATCATGGCCTGGAAATTTGCTGTAGGAGGACAACCCTAAAACCCTTATATTTGCTTACTTATCTATGAAAGATGATCTAAAAATAATAATAAATAATAATAACTCAATAGATAAGCCAACTCAAAGCCTTAATTTAGTTTGTCATTTTGATCAAAAAAATCCTTCTGGAAAATCCATTTTTCCATCTTTTTTTTTTTTTTAGATTTTTCATCCCCGAGTCAACTTTGTCCCTTCACCTCTGTTTCTTTAGATTGTTTAAGGTGCCTGGATGTTAAGGTCACGGTGACTTCACCTTACTGCAGCCTGCTTTCCCTTCCAGACCCAATGCTGTCTCTCCCTGTTCTGTGTAAAATAAAGAGTCAGAGAAATTGGTGGGAAAGTGTCTGAGGGGATATGAAGCGCGGTGTTCCCAAAATAATGCTGGGTAATACCAGGGTTTGCAGCCCCCTGCCTCTGCTGGTCTCTGCCCACCCTGCACCCAGCAGGCCAGGGCTGCCACGCGTGCCGAGATGGCTGTGCCCTCCCCGGCTCCCCTTGCTCCTCTGAATTATTGCCTGCGTCCCATAGTACGCCCCCAGAATCCCTTCCACAGTTTGGAAGGGTTATTTAGCGAGTCAGATATAGCAAGGCATGAACTTATAAATAGAGAAGGGGCATGGCTGGGGACTGTGCAACGTGACTCACGGCTCAAACTGACAGCGAAGAACTTATCAGACATTTGCTTTAAATATTCATTTAGCAACACCAGCCCCTGCTCACGGTTACACTTACCATATAAAAACATCGTGCCCATGTGTGGCCGGTGTATCTACGGCCATTTCTCCAAAACGGGCCTCTTGCTGGCCAGAGGCAAACCGGGGTCCCAAAGGGAAAAGCCACCGCAGGCCCGCTTCGCGCCCAGAGCCCTACCTCAGCACGGCCAGGGCAAAGCTGATGTGACCGCTGAGGGTATCAGACCCTACGGTTGTGTCATGACACATTTATCTCCTTAAATACTTCTTTTCCACCCGTGTATCTTAATTGCTAAAGCTGCTGCTTCTGAGGAATATCTGCGCTCCAGACATAGGCCTCGCTGCGGTGGATTTCCTTCTATACCCCTCATCTCTTCCTCAGTTCGGACTGATTCTACCACACAAAAAGGTGAAAAATAGATATCAGTCATGAAATCAGCAATACAAAACCCTACAGAACAGGCAATAGGTTAAATACATACACTTTACAATTTTCAGGAATATATAAATATATATATTAATGGTTTACTTCCAACCATTCACTTCATAGTCTCAAGCCATTTTTCTGGACTTTCAGAAATAAAATTAATTGTTCTCTCTTTCTCCCTTTCGAATTCCTCATGTTATTGCTTTTATTGTTATGGATTTATTTCTTAATCTGGGACCGGATCATGCCAACACTTAAACTTTAACCAAATCCCTTGTCCTCTCAGTGGCTTCAGGGAGGATCACTCACATAAATCAATTCCAGCATGTCTGCCAAAAGTTAAACTGAGAGTTTGTCTAACCCAGTGTCTAAGACCTGATAAATGGGCAGACATTTTGCTGCAAGGTGTGATCAGGCAAATCTAACCTGCACAGATGGTTGAAATTAAGTGCGATGTCAATACAGGGCCCCTGGGAGCCTGCATTAATTTGTATTAATCTGGAAGCACATCATTAATGCGATCATCTCAGATGATCCCATACGATCACCCCAGCCCCCTTCTCCTTCCATGGCCACCCCTCCACGTCCACAGCTTTCACTGCTTGCTCTGTCCCTGCCCGGAGACCCCTGCCCCAGCAAGAGCACTCTCCACGCCATGTGCTGACCCTGCAGTATTTTCCGTGTTATTCTTTGCTCTCCCCTCTCAGCAACCTACTCCTTTTATTTTTAAACAATGATGCACGTCCAGCAGGTGTGCCCCATGGGCTGCCTGCACTTCTGGGTCAGCCTTTGCCCATGCAAGCTGCAGACTGTAACGAAACCCACCATTGCCAGTTTGGGCAGAGCTACACTTGGTTTCTGGAGCCTGGTCAGGATTTGACAGGAGTTATCACAGGATCACAGAGTGGCTGAGGTGGGCAGGGCCCTCTGGAGCCCACCAGGCCCAACCCCTGCTCCAGCAGGGACACCCAGAGCAGGCTGCCCAGCCCCACATCCAGGCAGCTTTTGGAGATCTCCCTGGAGGAGACCCCACAGCCTCTGTGGGCAGCCTGTGCCAGGGCTCTGTTACCCCACAGCACAGAAGTGAGAGCCATGGCACAACATCACCATGGAGTTGCTTCAGGTTGCTGGTGCCTCCTGCCCGCAGCAGGAGAGCAGAGGCAGAGCGGCACAGCCGGTGGCGCCGGCACCTCTGGTGGCCACCACAGCCTCGGGGCTGCGGCCACGCTTGGAAGACATTCAGACTTCAAGACTTTCTCTGGTATTTGTGCCAGGAAACTGGATTGCATGACTTTCAGAGCTAAATTTAGAATCCCAAGTATTTCCCGTTCCCCGAATACCTTCTATGACAACACCTCAAAACCCTCCACGAACACTAGCTGTTCCTCATCATCTTCCTCTGAGGCAGAAAACAGAAAAGCCACTTTGCTGGTAACAAACAGAGCCATGACCTGTTTGTGGTCACAGAGGAAAAACAGGTTGGGCTTGGGGTGGGAAAGTAAAAAAGGGAGAGAAAACCAATGCACCTGTGCAACCACTCCCTTCCTGCATGAAACACAATGCATCACCTGGAGCAGTGCTGCTTGGATTGGGGTGAAGCAGCACCACCACCACTGGTTGGGATCAGGGCATTCTGGGAGCTTTCTGTTCTTTTGTTTTGCTATCATATCCTTCAACAAAAGAAAAACATACAGCCATAAAGCTGGTTATTAAAATACAGGCTCAATGTGGGGGTGCCCAGGAAAGCAGCATCCCATTCTGCAGCTTTCTGGCCAGTTAGTGGCAATGTAAAGCAGTCGTACTTTGCACTCAGGTAGACGAGGCGACCTCTGTGTCTGGGCTGAGGGATCAGGAGGTGTCGTTTGAAGTAGGCATGTCCACCTCCACAGGTACAGCTCAGGCCCTCAGGGAAGAGCCCAGCAGTGCAGAAAGGGCTGTGGCGGCTCCACGAGCAGGGTCGGGCACTCAGGCCAGGTGGTGCTGGCTTTGGTCTGCTCATCCCTGAGCATGAGAGCCCTTTTGTAAGGCTGTCCTCCCTCTTCTCCCTCTTCTCAGCTTCAAAACCTTGTTTTCCCCACAGTGGGGAGAAGCTGCTGGAAGCTGAGAGCGAGGCAGCAGGGGACAGGGCAGGCGGGCTTGCAGGGTATTACGGGCTGCAGGGATGTGCCAAGGAGGAAAGCTGCTTCCAGGGATCTATATATACGCAGCTCTGCGAGGTGGGGTTACAGAAGAGCCTCATTCCCTGGCCGTCTGAGGCATTCCCTGAGCAGCCGGGGCCACAGCAGCCTCCAGGCCACCGGCATCAGCTTCAGAGCACGGCCGGGACAAGAGCCTGGCTGCAGTCCCTGCAGGCACTTCAGGATAAACTACATGGGGTGGCCGGTGCTAGAAGTCTGGGCATTGCTGGCCCCAGCTCTGCTTCTGGCTGTGGACTTTTGAGGCTGATGATGAGCCCTGTGTGGGGAAGGAGGACATCCCTGGGGACATCATATGTTCCTCCAAGCATCCGCTCTCCCCCATCACACACTCACACACAGCACCACCCCTGTGCGAGCCTGTGAAACCCCTGGCTTCCCCCAATGCACAGAGATCAGAAGCTGCTTTATTTTTCAGGTACTGAAAAGACAAAAAACACGGTCTCCTACAGATCTGCAGCTGCTCATTTTGGGCAGCCACAGCACGGGAGATGCCTGCAGGTAGACAGGGCTGCCCCACTGCTGGCAGGGCAGCACCGCGCTTACCTGCTCCCTGTGCCCCCACCCCAAACAGGGGAGCATATCCCTGCACTGAGCACTGGGCAACAGGTGGTGGCCACCCTTATGTGCTCCTTTTCCAGCCCCAGGAGACTTACCATGGAAATCTATACATCTGAACAGTTATTTCAGCTGGTTTTTAAATAAAAAAAAAAAGCCTGTTCCATTCAAAAACAAAGAAAGAAACCCTAGCAGGTAATGTTCCATTTGTTTATTTATTTTTTTTCCTGAGGATTAATTAATAGATGCAGCAAATCTGTAAGATATCTGAAATTTTGAACAACTGTGTTTTGAAGGCATCCTGGGAGAAAAAAGTAATTTGCAAGCAAGCTCTATTTTATCCTTTTACTAAATCTTTACTCCTCCCTGGTCGGATTTAATGCTTTCCCTCTCTCAAAACAGAGGATGCTTGTCCTGACAATCCGTAGTCTCCTGCCAACAACAGAGGGGGACAATGAAATTCTTGTTAGATGCACAATGAGGACCAGACCCGGGCTGGTGTCACTGTGAATTTTCACCCATGTGAAAACGCAGCTCTGCTGTTTCCAAACAATCTTTGTCTGCGATTTCTGAAAATCCCAAGCCTGGGTGAAAGGCTAGTTTCAGGTCAAAGAAAGTGTTGTGTTTTGAAACATGAATAGGTGAGGTTTTAGGTTGGGTTGGGTTAGGTTGGGTTAGGTTGGCACTGCTCCCCCCCAGCCCCTCTTGTCGGGGGATTTGGACCCTGGCTGTGATGACAGACGTGGAGGAGCTGTGCCCTTACCCCACAGCGAGCACTGTCTGATCCATGAGGCTGCTTTTCCAACTTTTATCTGCACTTCCAGAGCAGCCTTTTAATCAACTAAACAGAAGCAGGCCCTAAAATCCACCTCATAGCACCACTTAAGCCACGCCTGAACCCTGGACCAGGGGTCTAGCGGTGAGGATTTGCCGTGTGGTGAGCAGCTCCCCACGTCCCGCGGCACTGCCGGCGGGGCACGTGCCACCACAGCAGCCTGTAAACACGGCAAGTGCAAGGTCACTGACTGCCTCCTGCTTGTCTTTTGTTGTCTCCAACACCCTGGGATCTTCCTCAGGGCTCGCACGGAGCAGGGAAGCCCCCTGGGAGGTACCTGGCCCTGGGAGGGGCTGAGGTTGCAGGCAGACCCCAGCGCATGAGCAGGGGAGGGCGAGGGTGTCAGGCAGGGTGAGGAAGTGGCCCTGGGTGCCCTCAGCCCCCCGGGGACGGGGTGAGCCGGGCGGGTTTCCCATAAGCGGAGTGGAAAGCTCTTTATTTAACCTGCACCCACCACCTGCCCTCAGCCCCGGCCTTGCCTCTGTCCATCAGGGCTTGGGGCTGTGCAGGCATGCCTGGGCTACTTCTGCCGCAGGCTGAGCCAAATAAAATCCTCCGCGAGCCACCGCGGGTGAGGAAAGCTCCAGGGTTGGAAAGCTCCAGGTAACCCCTTCCCCCCGGGGCTGGGAGGAGCACGGCGCAGCACAGCAAGCACCCACCCTGCAGCAGCACGCAGCCACCCCAGGGCTGCTCTCTGCACAATTGAGCTTTTTGTGACCCAAAATTGGACCACGGGGTCCTGCCAGTGCTTTTAGAACCCCCAGCCCACCGCCTCCCACCCTGCTCCCAACCCCGAGGTGCCATGGCAGCGAGCGATGGAAGAAGCCAAGGAAATGACGACAGAACTGCGTTAGGGGTATGACAGAATGACTGATGATTTAATGCTTCTTGAAGTTTTTTGTTTCCTTCCACAGGGCATTGGTTTTAAAAACAAACAAAACGAGGTAAAATAAATTAATTTATGTACACTTTACATACACTGTGTCACGTGGAGCTTTGCAGCAACAGTAACCAGAAATTGTTACAAAATAGAAAGTTACATGGCTGGTGCAGGTCCTCAGCAGGCTGGAACCTACAAGATTGTCATCCTGAGAGTGGTTGGCAAAGTGATCATGTAAACATGTTTAGAAGCATTTACGGTGGACAATGGATGGGCCAGCTTCATCGTACTCCTGCTTTGTGATCCACATCTGCTGGAAGGTGGACAGGGAGGCCAGGATGGAGCCACCGATCCAGACAGAGTACTTGCGCTCAGGCGGGGCGATGATCTAGAAAAAGCCAAGAGAGAGAGATGAGATCAGTGCACGTAAATGCTGCAGGCGCTGCAGGAGGGCAAAAGAAGGCTGTGCTCGGAGACCTGTGCCTGGATCCGTTATGCTGTAGCCTTACCTTGATCTTCATTGTGCTGGGGGCCAGGGCTGTGATCTCCTTTTGCATGCGGTCAGCAATACCTGGGTACATGGTGGTACCCCCAGACATGACGTTGTTGGCGTACAGGTCCTTCCTGATGTCAATGTCGCACTTCATGATGCTGTTGTAGGTCGTCTCATGGATGCCCGCGGACTCCATGCCTGGGGGCAGGGTGAAGAGCAGGGACAAGCTCAGCGCCAAGCAGGAGCTCTGTGCCAGGGCTCAGCAGAGAGGGGGGAGCTGCTGGGGAGGGGAGAGGGAAGGGGGGCACGCACCGATGAAGGAAGGCTGGAAGAGGGTTTCTGGGCAACGGAAACGTTCATTGCCGATGGTGATGACCTGCCCATCAGGCAACTCGTAGCTCTTCTCCAGGGAGGAGGAGGAGGCGGCAGTGGCCATCTCGTTCTCAAAGTCCAGCGCCACATAGCACAGCTTCTCCTTGATGTCACGGACAATCTCACGTTCAGCTGTCAGGGGGAGCAAAGGCATCAGTGATTGCAAAGAACGGAGAAACAGAAGAGCAACAGAACACCTGCAGCTCCTCCACGGGTCTGCTGGGTCTCCAGACCCCTAACCACACGCAAACGCCCAACAGGGAGCACTCCCAGCGCTTGCAACGGGGCAAGAGGCTGCAGCATCGCCAGAGGTGCAAGGGCTGGAAACGAGGGAGGATATTTTTTGGAGGGAGCGGTGCTTACCCGTGGTGACGAAGGAATAGCCACGCTCAGTCAGGATCTTCATCAGGTAGTCAGTGAGGTCGCGGCCGGCCAGATCCAAGCGCATGATGGCATGGGGCAGGGCGTACCCTTCATAGATGGGGACGTTGTGTGTCACACCATCGCCGGAGTCCAGCACGATACCTGGGAACACAAAGAGCAGACACCTGAGACACGGCCCGGGAACAGCCCCGTGCCGGGGGACAGAGCTGGCGGCAGCGACAGGGGACACGTCCTGGGTGTCCCCGGGGACGAGGGGCCATCGGGGCGCTGGCACTCACCAGTGGTACGGCCGGAGGCGTACAAGGAGAGCACAGCCTGGATGGCCACGTACATGGCGGGCACGTTGAAGGTCTCAAACATGATCTGGGTCATCTTCTCGCGGTTGGCCTTGGGGTTGAGGGGGGCCTCGGTGAGCAGGGTGGGGTGCTCCTCGGGGGCCACGCGCAGCTCGTTGTAGAAGGTGTGGTGCCAGATCTTCTCCATGTCGTCCCAGTTGGTGATGATGCCGTGCTCGATGGGGTACTTCAGGGTCAGGATACCCCTCTTGCTCTGGGCTTCGTCTCCTACGTAGGAGTCCTTCTGACCCATACCCACCATCACGCCCTGCGGGGGAAGGAAGAAAGGGGCTGAGTGACCTCAAAACGCGTCCACACACGGGGTCCGCGGCCAGCTGAGGGTCCCCTCACGATACCTGGTGGCGCGGGCGGCCCACGATGGAGGGGAACACGGCCCTGGGGGCGTCATCCCCGGCGAATCCAGCCTTCACCAGGCCGGAGCCGTTGTCGCACACGAGCGCGGTGGTCTCGTCCTCGTCGCACATGGCGGGGGCGGGCTGCGGGGGCGGGCAGGGCACGGCTCAGCCTCACGGCTCAGCCTGCGCCGTGCGGGGCCGGCGGCCGCCCCGAGCCCTCCCCGACTTACCGGTGCTGGCTGCGGGCGGTGCTGCGCGTGGGGCGGCGGCGGAGGAGCCTCCCGCTGGCCGTGCCGGGGCCGGGGCTGCGCTGTGCCGGGTGGGCGCCCGGCCGCCCCGCCGCCCTTTTATCGCGGCGCTGAGGAATGCGGCCCCGGCCGTCGCCATATTTGGGCCGCGGGGCCCGGCGCGGCCCCGGCCCGGCGCTGCCCAAAGAAGGCGCTGCTGGACGCGGCCCAGGTGAGCCCGGCCCGGCCGTAAAAGGAGCGGCCGCAGGGGGCTCCCCCCCGGCCGGCACCGGGCGCGGAGCAGCCCCCGGGGACGGCACCGGGCAGGGCAGGGCAGGGCAGGGCAGGGCGGTGGCGAGGAGGTGGGAGCCGGGGGTGAGGGTGCTGCGCCAGGAGGAGCGCCTCAGCGCCACGTTAAATTAATGTTTGGTCAGAGATTGCCTGTGAGGCTTCACAGAGCGGCTCTGCTCTTCGCTGGTGACCAGGCTTCGAGGGGTCGCAGCCCGGCCGGTGAGGCCACGCAGATCACAGAATTATCACAGAATTGTCTAGGTTGGAAGAGACCTCAAGATCATCGAGCCCAACCTCTGACCTAACACTAACAGTCCCCACTAAACCATATCACTAAGCTCTCAAAACTGTGCTCTAAAGGCACAACTTGCCAAGGCAAATCCTTCTAAACCCTTCTAAATTCTAAAATCCCTTTACACTCTAACACAGGGGAGGCAGGAGAGGAGGAAGAAAGAGTAAACCAGAAGGGTTCCCGCTGCAAGGAGCCACCTGAAAGCAAGGCAGTGCTGGAGTTACTGCCTCCCCTGCCATGCAGCACAGGAAGGGTCAGTGCAGAAGCGAGCAGCTCTTCGTCTCCGTGCCCGCATCCTCTGGCTTGGCAGCGTTCTTTACCTCTGGCAGCTCCCTGTCTCCTTCTGCTATACATTTTCATTCCCTGTCATGTTACTGTGTTAAATTATACGGGGGATAAAAGATGCTGTTCCCTCACGCTATTTTTCAACTCGCGTTATTATTCTTCAGTTCTGTCATCTACAGCTGGCAGTACACAAACCAGAAGCCCGAAAGCACTTAAGGGAATCACAGCCATCACATTTATTTGCAGAGCTGTGAGACTCCCGGCTTCCAAAATACAGTCAGGCGTGTTGATTAGGCTGTGACTCTGAAATCAAGTTGTGTTTGTAACAGAAATCCCGCCTAAAACATTAACGCTGCTGAAAGATAAATATTCTCAATGGTCCTTCAGGGAAAGCAGACACAAGCCTAAACTTACTCTTTCCCTGTGGTTTCTCTTAATTTTCTCTTTACCCAAATACAGTTCAAAGCAAAACAGTGACAGTGTTGGACTCACTAAATCAATCTGATTTAGGCTGTCAGTCAGAAAACATTTTAGTTTCCGAAAGAGAGCACAAAGAAAACCACTGTACACAACGACCAACTAATAAAACCTACCACAAATGGAAATTGATAAACTTTCCTGCTACTCTTATGACAACAGAGGATAGAAGCATGAGCATTTTGTACCGTGTGTATTGCCCATCAACGAAGAAGTAACTATTTAAGAAACAAGACACACCACCTTATTCTAAAGGAGCTGTCCACACTCCTTTAGCTGTTTCAGTCAAAACCTGCTGTTTTATGTTCCAGCTTTCCTAATTGTTTCCAAGTGCGGCAAAACCAGAGCTCCTGCGTGACCTTTGATATACAGTGGTAAATGAAGGCATCCTCCCCATACAGTAACCCGAGACAAGAGTTCTGTGTAAGAGCGACTTATTACATAATGAAACGGGGCTATTCCTCCTCGCCATTTCCAAATCCCCGACTTTTCAAGCTCCTTAACACACCAGTGAACCAATTTAACATTCCTAGCACGAGAGAACACTTAACTTCAGTTTAGGCATGGAAATTATTTTAATGAGGTTTTATTTAAGTAAACCCATTGCCCGTAGCCTTCTGTTTTGGCAATAGACAGATGAAAGGCATTGTACAAATGCCAAATACCTCCTAACCCTGCAGTAGAATAAAACATTAATTGTGAAGACTACAGGGCTGATCGCTTCCTGAGAACTTGCAGAGTGCTTTTACACCAACCGGAATAAACACATCTCACGAAGGAAGCCAAGAGCTTTGAAGCAGACTGATAGCTACGGGTGGACAGAAATGCGTCCTTCTCGAGGAAGCTTTCCTGGGCTTACCCTGTCAGTCCTAACAGAATCCAGGCAGCCGACAGTCTAGGAAGGCATGAGATATCCCTGAAGGATTTTACTGCGGACAGTCAATTAAAGAGATTCCTCCTCAAGCAAAACGTGTCTAGTAAAAGTTCAGGTAGAACATATTTCAGCAGGGGACGTCAATCATCTGTTACAGTATTCCCTTTCCCTTAAAGCGTTATGTTTGTCAATAACATGAAACCACCTTTAAAGTGATATTTAAACAAAGAGGTGGGATTTTTCTAATGCCTTAAATGACCCACTTCTTTGAAACCACAGCTAGGAGCTGGACCCACACTTCATAATCAACCACGTAAGACAGCAGAAGAGCAGAGTTCGTTTCTTAGAACAATCTTAGAAGATGACTGCTAATGCATTTCTTTCCCATATTAGTTAGAACCTCTCTAGATAAAGCTATTCTTCCAAACATGTTCAGACTCTCAGCCCAGCTTACTGTATTAGTACAGGGAGGAGGGGAAGCAACGGAAGGGGAGCTGCGCTTTTAAAACTAGAAACTGGATTCTCTTCAACCGATTTAACTTCTGACCTTCTCAGCTGTTGGATCAAGTTGTTGCAGCAGGCATCTCGCCAGACAAGTAAAACATAAGGGCATGCAACTTGCTCTGCATTCATTCTCTTCATGTTAAGCTACTTGCAAAGGAAAGGTGCAACGTGACAGATTAAAGTTAACACTGATTTAACTTAAAAATTAAAATCTGCTACCACCCAGAATAACTAAAATGGATTTATTGATTTTGTCTTCCCACATTAGAGATAACGGGGACAATGTGGTGGTAAAAAAAAAAAAAAAAAAGAAAAAGAAAAAAAGAAAAAAAGGAGACTCTCAGTAGCATCAACTAGTAAGAAACAAGTCGCCAAGTAAGGACGATCATGCCGGACTCTCACTTCCATTAACTGCTCTCTAGGTTTCTTGCCAGTCAAGCCGTTACAGTGAATGACTGCCCGGTGAGCTATTAAATCTCATTTTTAACATGTGTTCTAGAAATACTGATACAGTTTATGTGAAAGTTGCAAGGTTTTTATCCATCTATTTTTTCAAAACACTGTAAAAATTATTATAAAACATAAAACCAGGAATACTAAAAGAATGGCATTCCTACTGGAGCAGGGGATTGCCAATGAGAACTGTGCCTTATGGCCGTCACTGACAAGCTGAGTGACAAACGACAAGCCAGCTTTCCTTACAGTAATCTTTAATGCAAAATTTAAATTACCTAGTTTCTACAGCAGAAGGTATATCCACACATTGCACAATGCACATAGAGTGTTGGGAATGGAGCTATTTTATATAATTGTTTCTTCAGCAAGCTATACAATCATCCAGCGTTAATGTTTTCAGTATGTTCTCTGAACTGAAATCGCAGCCCCTGTGAAGTGAGAGCAAGAGTTAACACCTCCTTCAGTGGGTTCCACATTTCACCCCGCGTGTCTGTGTATCTGACTGTCAGGTAGGACTCATACTAATGAAGATATAAAATGAAATAGCAAGTTTACAAGGTGTATGGAAAATGAAAACTTTATTTTTCTTTTGCCTTAAAATGCACCCCGACTCTCCTGAGTGGTGTGTCGATGTTTATAAAACTAAGACCAAGTATATTACTCTCCATAGCCTTTATTACAAAGTTTTAGCAAAACAACAATGTAAAAAAACGTATACATGAATTCGACAGTACTTTAGAAAAAAATATTTTTAAAAGTGTCAATCATCATGCTTGCCCCTGAACGTAGAATTCATAGTTTGCCTTTAACACAAACGCGAAGTAAGGATTATTTTTCAAGTGGTCAAGTTCATTTGCTTGCAGGAAGTCCTTCACCTCTGGTAAATATTCGCTTAGCTGAACTCCTGCAAAACAAAACCTTAAATTACCGAACTGATAAAAGTACTTTGCATTAGCGTTTAAGATCATTTTAAGTAAACACTCACTTCTGCCTTTTTTGGGATTGAGAGGATCAAATTCTAGCATGCACGTTAAGAAATGCAATAACAATTAGGTATCTTGTAAAACTGAGTCCAAAAAATACTTCCTGCTCAAACAAAGCTCCCCAGTGATTTTCTCCTTAAATTCATTATTAAAAATAAAATTCTTAAACATGAAATCTATATCATTATGTATCATTTCACAAAGGAATTACAAAATCAGTCAAATAAATACTTCCAGTTATCAGTTGCAACATTTCAGCTTAAGCTATGAGAATCTCACAAGAGGGGTAGAAATTGATAGGATTGAACTGTTCTGAAGAATGTAATTTTTGTATTTCTGGTGTGGTGCCGTCTTGAATCTGGAAAGAGGGCATTTGTAGTAGTATTAAAATCTGATGTATTTATTTTTAAAACTTTAAAGTTGCTTATTCCTTGTCCTCCCTGCCATTCCCTCCCCAAAGCTGTAACTTCTATGACCATAGCTTCTTATGGGCATTTTTAGTTTAGTGGCAGTCATGGTGGCATGCACCTTGATTTTGCTTTTTGGAAGAAAAACATAAAAAACATTTAAGCTAAAATAGTTCACACTCTTCTGAGTGACAGATGATTAAATATTAATCCTTTATCTTACAGAAGATATGCATTTGACTGCAGAAGACAAGCTTTACTACGCAATAAAAAAACATGCAAAATCTGACAGCTGCCCTACTAAGCCAATAATTTGAGGGCACTGAAATTGTAACCAAGAAATTAGCTCATCTCTTTCATGTCCTCAGCATTTCACAGAGAGAATTATAATAATACGGGAATTAGTTATCTAGTGGAATGCATATGGAGGTTTGTATTACTCTAAGAATTCACTTATGCTTCTTTTCTTATATATTAGTGTTCATTTTAAGTAGTTTTGTAGTTTTTGAAACACTACATTTCAAGAAGTTAATCTTTTCAAGTTCACACTGAAGTACACTTTACCTTCTTTCAATAGTTTTTGTAAGATTTTCACAAATATACTATCTTTAGATGCTTCAATTGGATCATCTCTACCTTCTGAGCTGGACCATCTGCAAGTCAAAGAATAATTTGTTAAGAGAATTGCATAGGTAAAAATCAAATGCAAATAAGAAAAAATATACAGAAAATCCAGTGAGTTATCAAAGGTGATTATGTTCACATAAGCGTTATGTGCTTGGCTATACCTCAGAACAAGAGGTTTCTTTATCCTGAGTTACTTATTCCAAGAGTAGGACTGTAATAACCGCACTACAATAACATGGTCTAGTTAGAAGGACAATGGAAATGCTTACCGCCTTCTAAATCATAAACACAAACATTATTTCTTTGATAAAAACACAAGTATTACCCATCAAGACAAAAATTACTTATTCTCGGTAATTACTGATTGAGATGAAAGTAGAGATTTATCTTCTGGTAGAATAAACCGAGAGCAGGAATTTGCTCAATGGTTTCGAATTTTGGTTTCAAAATGTGAGGAAAAAAATATATAATACAAGTTGCAGTCCTGTAACAGCAGGCAAACAAGAATACGAGTTTCATTTGTGATTAAATGCAAAAAACTTATGAATGCAAGTCTCATCTGCGATAAGAAAGCTCCAAACATTTTTCTAAGAGAAATGTTATTTTAAGGAACACTTTCATTTTTACAGAGCTCTATATGTAGCAGCTTTAAGTCAACATCAGCCTAACTTACTTTGCTGTGGTTCTGCCCTTTCAGTTCTTAAAACTCCTTGCTCCCTATGTTAAACCACCACATGAGAACAGTCATGTCAGTTCCTAAACTAACATGAATTTTCCTTTGGCTAAGAAGACGTGGCTCAGATGTGGACCTGCCTCCCAGACTCTTACTGCTAAATCCTCCATACTTCACTGAAACCACAGTTTTACCCCGGATGTCACTTTCACTCCAAAATTTCTAGATCTTCATCATTAACCCTACTGAGAAGAGTCTGAGGGAAGGAGGCAGTGAAGGGGGAAAGGGTGATGATGGTTCCTTCTCCTAGGCACTGAGGAGGAGGGATAATGAGAGCCCTACCAGAATGGCAGGAACACGTTCAACCAAAAACAGGTAGAAAACAGATGCCACCCTTAAAGGTAGGTTCTGTAATACATCAAATACTTCATTTCAGACACTAATGAACAGAATGAACAGTACCTTTTGAAACAGTGACTGACCTCTTTGTAAGCCTTTGTGAGCCTTGCTGGACAGGAAACTCAACTGGGAGATCAAGCTTTCCAAACACTAACTAGTACAAAGCGATCTCAAATTGTACCTGTTTAGCTAGAGGAGCAGGCAACACGTTGTCAGCACTGTACATAATTTGAATGGTTTGAATATTGCATCCAAATCTGTTCTTGGTTCAGGGTAGACAGGACACAAACCAATTACTGGCTTGGTGCCACGCAGGGATTCTAGATACCTCTGTCTTGAAATTAACAGGAAAGAATTAACAGGAAAGGAAGAAAACAGAATTGTAGAAGTGATATCTGCATTAGTTGCTCTTAAAAAGCTTCATCTTGAGATGCTTCAAAGTTTCAACATTGATCGCTGCTTTTACTTTTGCACAGGGTTCAAGAATGAGAGCTGTATGGCTACATCTCTGCTTCTCGGGTGTTGAAATGCATAGGAGGTTGCCAGTGAGCTAAGCAAAGTATTACTTTTTTTTTTTTTTTTAAATGGAGGTTTCCACACACTTTCTAACCAGTTACTTTATACTGTATAAACCTCACACTATGAAATTAAATCTTTTCAATGAGCTGAAGAATAGTACACCAATGTGTAGTTCTGGAAAAACCATCACAAATACTCCTGGTAATTTTTATTCACATTGCACTCACCCATCTCTTCGGAGAGCCATGCAGAGAATTTTAAGTTTCAGATCATTTACATCCACTTCCTCTTCCTTGACATCACGTAAGGAAAAAAAGAGAGGTAATTTTAAGATTTGTTTAAAAAGCAATCATTGTGTCACACAGATTACACCAATCAATTAGATTCTTCAAGTACTGCACTTTTTTTTTTTTTTTTTTTAAAACACCTCCTGTTTTAACAGATGAGCTGCTGATACTGTTGAACCACTCAAGACAGTTCATTTCCATTTGAAGACATGGCTCAGGCTTTCTACATCCCCACACAATTGCTTTAGACCAACTACCAACTATTTGAAAAAAGGGTATAGTCCAAAGCACAATCAACTATCTGTATATGTAAAACAGTTTATTCTAGGCAAGTTTTATTTTAACATTTCTTAAATGGTGACTGAACTCAAGGCTCTTTTCTTGGTGTGGCCAAGCTAATTGACGTGCATTAGCACATGCAATTAGGATGTGTATTTTATGACTACATTAATAAATGTCTTCAAAAAATATACACTTGTCTTGGAAAGGTCAGTCCATTCTTTGCAGAGAAACTTTGAGATAATTGGTGTCAGAGACCCTTTTAAGATTTAATGACAGAAGAGGCCATGCATTTTTTTTTCACCTCCCAATGTCCTAAAGCATCACAGATATTTTAAATTCCCCTCATAAAGCTAAAATCTCTTGCCTTTAGGAGCCTGGAAGCAAGAGGATGGGCCTTGTCTTTAGACTTTTGCTGGAGAAAAGCTAGGTAAACTGGTGAACACATATGCATTCTTAAAGTGCTGTAAATTGCACTTGTATCCATTACGGATAACCAAACCGAACCCTACGTTTAGCTGAACTCATCTCTGCAAAAACTAAGCTAAGCCATCATTTGCTGAATGGTTCTACCTAAGTTACGAGACTTAAATATCAGAGCAAAAAAATAATTTTGAGATCTCATGTTCCTTTTTCCTTCTTCAAAGACATAAAAAAGCCAATATAGTTGTCTTGATGTTGGTGGTGAAATGGGGAGTCAAATTTTAAGAGGAAAATTAGTTTGACTTAAAATTAAAGACTGAACCAAAATGAGTTTAGTCAGATTTATTTTACTACCAAAAAAAACCACCCTATTTTTTAATAATTTAATGCAAAATTTGAACTCTACTTTGTAAAATTGAAGGGAAAAATCAGAAAATTATACTGAATTTTTTTTTTTGAACTAAAAAGCAACTCAATGTAAATGACAAAGCAGTAATACTCCACGCTACAAAATACAGTATAGTAGTGAATGCAAGAAAAATGAACAGATTCATATATTGTCCTGGTAATAAATACTAGTTAATAAATAGTAAATAAATGTTATTCAAAAGAAAATTCGATTTAAAAATTTAATTAAAAGCAGCTAAAAAAATTGAAGTTAGAGATGTTTATAGTCATCAAACCAAAATTACTGAAGTTCCATTACTGAAATGGAACAATGGTTTTATAAAGCACTAATAAAATCAGTTATTTTTTTTCAACTTGGATTCCTCCTACCCAGACAAACATGAGCTGGGATAATCAGAAAAAAGCTCTCATTTTCAATTACCAAGGAATACAGTCCAACTGATCAATAAGAGAAATCTGAAATAGTTTGCTGAAATAATACAGCTGCTGCTTTTTAGTGAAGGTTGCTTTTAATTCTGGTTTGATGTTTCTCAGAAGTTGATTTATTCATACTTACTGGAAAGTTTCTCCTGGCAAGTTACCAGATCATACAGTGAGATGCAGCGAGCACTTCGAGCTTAGGATAACAAATCTGTGGTTCAGTGCTATTTACGTGTTAAAAAGTTGGTGTCCTTTATTCCACGTTATCTCATAAACAATCAGAGAAGCTGCCACTAGGGATGATGCATGAACTGAACAACTGAAAACAGATAATTTTTGTCCTGTTTGCAGGAAGCCTGTAGGGAAGCAAGGCTCTAAAAAAGAAACTAGACTATAAATGGGAACTGAAGAAGAGGAGTGTCATTTTTCTTCAATGATCTAAACCACACTTGGCATTAAATCTCCAGTGACTTAAAAACAAACCAAAAAACACATTAGGGACTATTTTTAACTACCGTACACTAAGCCAATATGTTCTTAACTAACTACAGATGCAACATCCTCGCTTAAATGATCAAAAAAAGGTCTCTGGATTAGAAACTCTTCAAAACCTTTTCCTACCTCATCAATGTATTCCAGTAGATCAAGCGCTTTCTTGAAGTCATACTCGTTGGCCCTTCTGTTCTCATCACATATGTACATCTACGACATGAAAGATTAACGTAGAGAATTATTTTTAGCCTACACACTAATGTAACTGATATCACGAACAACTCACTGTGGGAAGACCACCATGTATTTTCCACTTACGTGACCTTCTCATGAAAATATGCCTTGATTCAATTGCAAGTATTTTTATGGTAAGGAATATACTTAAGGTTTTAGAGCAGCATTCCACGTACATGACAATGGTCTGTGGACAAATGACATTGGATATAAGGCTGCTAGGTTTCAAATTTAAGTGCCATTTAAGGCTGTAACATTCCTGGACTACTGGAGCTAGAGCTCAGCTCCACAAATAAAATGAGCTCTCAGAATCACTTTGGCAATTAAAGCTGGAAGCAGTACATAAGCACACATACTGCCTTTCACCTTTTACAAACAGGTATGTTTGCTGTTCACATTTCATTCACCTCCCTCCCCATAAACAACGTTTTAAATTAGTACTTGAAAGAAAAACTAATATTAATGCACTGTTTGTTTACACTTTCCAAGTTTCATTCTAGCATTGCAAGTAGCAAGTAAGAACATGGGTTTGACAGAGACAATTCGGAAGGAACGCTGGCACGGTGCCAGCACTTGTCAAAACATGACACTTCTTACTCTTCTGTAATCCCACAGAGAAGCTTCACTGAAAGACAGAGGTAACAACTTCAGAATCTATTGACTCTTCACATTGTTCTAAGAAAACAGGGAAGATTCTAACAGGTGCAATACCAGCTCCTAATTTTCCACAAGATTACAGAAAATTAATGAGTTGCTAAATTAACAGACAAGGCGTGGTTGGTTTTACACCATATTGTTGCTAGTCAACAAATATTTTTGTATGCATCACTGGATGATAAAATAAGGCTACTGGCTCCCAGCTCCCACCAGAAAGGAGGGTGGAGGAGCAGTCAGCTCTATTGATGGCAGAATTGGAACAAGTTGCTTTTTTGTTGCTGTTGTTCATTGTTTTTAAAGACAGAAAGACTGTGGGTGCTCTTTGCAACAGGTGACCAAAAGCCCCTTCTTGCTTCCAGCCCTTTCTTTTTGTAGACTGTAGAACAGGCTGCCCAGGGAAGTGGTGGAGTCACCATCCCTGGAAGTCTTCAAAAGACGTTTAGATGTAGAGCTTAGGGAAATGGTTTAGTGGGGACTGTTAGCGTTAGGTCAGAGGTTGGACTCGATGATCTTGAGGTCTCTTCCAACCTAGAAAATTCTGTGATTCTGTGTGATTCTGTGATCTTCATTAAGTTGGAATTCTTTGTTCCCTCTGCTTTTCTTGTTTTGCCCCACTGAGGATGTGACAGAAGGTAAAAATTATCTCATTTCCAAAAACTGGTTTAGACCAGAAAGACAGCTTCTGGCACTGATTTGATCTGCAGCTTCTCCTAGCAGCACTCAAAACCACACGTGCAACAAGGAAATTTTGCACTAAAAAATATTTTGAAATTTGCTGTAGGTAAACAAAGAAAAATATAAACAATTTCATATGTCAGATCTTTAGGCAGTTAGCAAGTCAAGTAAGACATAAAAACAGCCATGATCTCATTTATTTTATAACACCAGAGTAGAAAATATACTGGAACTTCATGTAATGGAGAAAACAGGAGATACTTACATCAATGAGCTGAGATGCAGACAGCACTGGCATATCATTGAGATTCAACTGTTTCTCTAGCAGTAACTGCTCAGGGAGTGTCTCCTGATGTAACAAAAAGCGTTCCTGTTCCGATATTTCTTGTAGTCATTTAAGGAAATAAATGCTTCATGTTATTAAAATGTGATAATAAATCCTACGGCACAGCAACAACTGCCAAGTCACAATATTTTTCAGGTCTACAAATATTTCTTATGAATTTGGACACTTACATGTTGCTTATGCACAGAAATACTTCTACTGCACTACTGTCATCCCAGCAAACTAGTTGTTACTTTCCAGTCAGGTTCCCAATACAAAGCTGACTGATAGCTTTTTTTTCCCCCCCTCAAAACCAAAAAACAGATATGTAGGATTGGAGGGGTGCTATGGCACTAGGCAGGAAAGCAAGCCGGCTATGATTTATAAGAGTCACATTCTGGCTGAATATCTGTGCAATGGAGTTGCTGCATCCCATGAATTATTCCTTTCTGAATTGATTTATTTTTCAGTACAGCCTGAAACCTATTAGGCTGAAACAGAATCAACACAGAGCAACTTCACCCACAGTACATGAATTCCACTCCCAGGTCCACTGCACGGTAAAAATGGAAAAATAATTCTGAAGGAGTATTTTAGCTGTTCAAGTGGATGAGCAGAATGTGGCAAAAATAATTACTCCTTCTTTATAAATGCAAAGCCTATACATGAAGAGCATACATTTAAAAAGCTATGCCCTCTGTCATACAGAAGTGCGTACCAGAATAAAATCCACACCACATTTTGGTAGTCAGTCTTGAAATAAAGCTTTGCTTTCCCCATTTTTCTAAGGTTTTCCTATTTAAGGATGAGATTAGTCACATCAGCATTGGCATATATTTTGAATGTTGCATTCATACAGAGATTAGATGCAACGTTTTATAATTTAAAAGCCAAGCAATAAATTATTATTACAATCTAAAAATAAATTTGTGACACCTACTTAGCTATCAATTATTCTAGGCCTTTTTCTACAAGACCTCATTCAAGAATTGTACCTAACAGCCGTAGGTAAACACGCAGTTTCATAGAAGCAAGCCTGAGATACAATCTTCAGTAATATTTTAAAGCTTCCCCCTGCTGGCCAGTATTAGTTTAACTATTAGTGTAGAATATTTACTCTTCCACAAACTCACAGCAGGAAAGGGGTATTTTCAAGCGTGACAGTGAGGTCAGAGCAGTGGAACTGCTGTATTTGGTAATGAAGCAGAGCAGGAATTCCCAATTTTTCCATTAATATCTTTTCAGTTAGATCATAATGAAACACTGCCGCTAGCCATGCTAGAAAGTACTGAGGAAGCACTTCTTGATCACAAATTTACGTATTTGCAGGTAACACTATTACAATATAACATATATACACCATTTCCTTAGAGCCTAAGGGTCTCAGGACCTGAGTGGAATTCAAAATTGATAACTCCTCAATAATTAGGCTTTAAGAAGTTGATTTATTTTTACCTTGCATATGAAATATAAAATGCAGCTTCATAAAAAAATGTTGTGAATGGTTTAGAAGCTTCAGCTGCTTCAGAACTGTCTAATGACTTTTCCAAACAAACAAAACAACAAACAAACCAACAACTTTGCAGCCTGCTATTTATGGTAATAGCATATTATCAGGAAAAGTGAAAAGGTGAAAGTTTCCCAATGTCACAGTCCTAACTCACAGGGGAAGGTGAATATGGAGGTTATTGCCTTATGCTGTTTTCCTCACCATTCCCACAATGAGTAAAGCCATCAGCCCAATGTAACCTTACCACATTAAGCCAGAGCCCTCATGCTCAGAAAATGAACTATTCACAAAAATGTAACTTTAATTGAGTAACTTCATTAATCTATTCTTCACATTACTCTGTTTTTATTTCTTACCTTCTATCTTTTCTTGCAGTATTTCTTCTGAGAAGTCAGATGCCAGTGCAGCCAATTTGCTCAAGCCAAGAAGCGTTTTCTTCTTTGCAAAATACCTGGTCTCCATGTTTGCTAAAGTCTGCAATGTTCTGTGAGCCTGAAATTAATAAACATGCGAGAGATCAGCTGTAGAAGTTAACATCAGAAGGCTAAGAGGCAAGAAGGACCTAACTTGAACTGCAGTCTCAGCTATTTATGATTTATAGTACTATAACGTGTTATTTATTAGAAGTCATGCAACTTGCAAATTAAAATGCTGCATTACACTATTTAGGAAGACATGTAGGTCTCTCTTTCGGTAACACCTCTCAAAACTATCTTGTGATTAAAGATAAGCTGCAACTTCACATATTATTCCTCTGGGATTTTATTAAAGACTTCACCATAAAATCCAGGCAAATATGCCTTGACAGAACAACTTTGCATACAGATTATTTATTTGTTAATTCAGGAATTTGGCATACATATAACTATTTTTCAACCCCTGTAGTAACCCAACAGATATGCAAGAATTTACTTGTACTTCTGACAAAGGAACAAAAAAATTCTGAGCACCTACTCCGAAATGAGCAATCCAGACTGAATTACTTCTAGAATCCTGGCCTCCTCCTTCGTAGTGCTTTGCTATAAAAAAAACTCAGTCTACACCAATTGAGTAAGTAATAGATTCCCAAACACTTCAGTTACTTGTAATATATATAGATTCCTTCCTGATCAAACTCTTATATTTTGTGTTTTCCTATTTATTTATTTTAAATGGGTATATGATTCTCAACCTATAATTTATAATAGGATGTTACTATCCTTTGCATATTTAATGAACGTGCATATGAATTGGAAGAAGAATTGGCCATTTTCTTTAGATTGTTTATCTAAACAATCTAAATCTATGTTAAAGTGAAAAGTATTCATACATCTAGCAGAAGGAAGACTGACCAACAGGAAGTAGGAGAAGAATGGTGCAGCCTACAAGGCTACAAAAGAACCAAGCTGAAAACCAAAACAGCATTAATCTATCCACATACTCCTCTAAAAATAAACTGCTTTCAAATTATGAATATACATGAATGTTTTTTTTTCTTACTAATTTTTACTGCATGGTTGAAAAGCAGCCCTAATTTCCATCACATGATGCAGTGGCTTATATGATGCACCAGATGGTGCCTGGAGGGGGGCTTTTGGTACTCCATTAATAATCTGTGACATTTCTCTCCTCGCTCACCTAGTTAAGCATCATTCCTTTGTTCAAGAATTAGGTAACCTGCATACTCGAACATATACCTGACACAGTGGTTGAAAGTTTTACCATATGATGTTTCAGTTTGGTTGCATTAAGAAAGCCTACCTTTTGCAAATCCTGACTATTGATTTCATGTAACCAGCTCAGATGCTCATGCGCTTGCAAGAAACTGGCCAGCTGTCCATGCTGAGCAATAGGCTGGGATAACAGCTTCCCTCGCTTCCCTTTTTCTAAGTACCAGCGAAACAGGAAATCTGAAAAATTCTGAATAGGAAAACAAACAGATTATAAAATTTACCTTTAAATATTTTGTTTGTCTTTAAAGGCAAAATACATTCTGTGAAGCAACTGGTTACAACATGGGATAACTTGCTTAAAAAAAAAAAAAAAGACTGAAAAAAATACTGTTGATGAAAAAGGAGTTAAGTACTGTTAGAAACACAAGCTTTAAAGAATTCATCTGCTACGGATGCTGATACATGCATCCAAGTTTGTCCTTAAATGGAAATAAAGGAAATGCCAAGCAAATTCTTTGGTAACCCTCAAGATTGAAAACAGGTATCACCTCACTCACAAATTCAAACTAACGTCTTCACCTGTTCCTTTCCACCACTCATTCCTTTCCACCGCTCAGAACTCTGTGTTAACTACTTCGTTTCATACTTGAAAGCTTATTTTTCTATCACTGTTTTGAAACATTCCCTCCTATCTCCAGCTGAACCTGCAACCTTACTTCTCCTAGTCATTGTTAGAAAAAAATAAATCTTGTTCTGTAACCAAAAACATCCCTCAAAACTATTTTATCCTCAAGAACTTCAGTGTGAGATAACTGATCAGGATTTATGTTTATGATTTAATTTAGACTTCTCAGAGTAATCTTGGAATAATGCTAAGCTTTAATTGCATTAACAATTAAAAAAAATAGTCTGAAGACTTTATCTATTGATCTATTCTGCTCTACATTTGTCATGTTAACTTCTTTTCAGAAAGTTTTTTTTAAGTAATAAAAAAACAAACAAAACATAAAAAATCCACAGCACCACCAGTATTTGAGACAACTGAGAACAAATGGAGAATTCTTCAGCAGTGTGTGTATTTGATTCTTGCGACTAAAAATGTTTGCTTTCATTTCTGTCCACTACTGATACTTTAAATGGTTCTTATTAAACACCCTTTTTGTACTCTCTTCATTAGGAAACCTAATAATGAGCATTCTTCATTCCATAACTGTTATGGAAAGCTAAACAAAAATTGAGGTCACTAATTCTTAAATTTGGAAACCTTTTTCCCCAACCTCCCTGACCTCAAGTAGTCTCTTTACCTTTTTCCTTCCATTTTCCAATTTTTCAGTACATGTAAAAATGTTTACACTGAATTTTGACAGATATTGGAAAAATTGCCCAACAAGCAACTGACATGACAACAAAAAAGAACACAGCGACACTTCTGCTTCCTACTCTTCTCAACTCTATTTATACATTTAACAATCTCCTCTCCTCTTTTGGAAGTTATCCCTAAATTTGTATTACATTAGTTTAATAAAACAAAATTTTTGACTACAATACTTCAGCAAACAAGTTACAAAATGCTGAAAGACGTCAAGAGTGACACAGTGCAAGTGATGCACGAAGGTCCCCAAAACCCTTTTGTCTATACAGCTAACATCCATATTTCTGTTGACTTTTTTTTTTTTTTTTTTTTAAAGCTCAGGTCCAAATACTCCATTAAGTTCTGCAAGATGAATCTCAGTCCCAATTTTCCACGTTTCATTCTGTACGTATATGTAAACACACACACTAAACAAATATTACTATTATTATTTTTTCTTTTCAAAACTTCAGGCATAAACTTATTATCAAACGCTGTCTAAAGGAAACAGGGAAAAAAAAAAAAGAGGTACCTGATCTGCAAACTGACTCATGTAACGTTGTAATCTGGCCTGGTTGTCTGTCTGCTCACACATTTGCACCAGGATATCAAAGTCACAGTACTTCTCTGCTAAAGCAGCCGCCATCTGATACTGTCCCAAGGAAACTATGTAACCAAGAAGAAAAAGAACTTATATCACACATGCTCATCTTCAGCTGTTACAGGATGTCTGAGTAAAATGAAAACAAATTTCAGGTGTTCACATCAAGGAAATATTTCATACATCCCCTACACACATGCAAGTTTACACACCTACCACCTCTGTCCCACAGTACAAGAGGGGAGAAGTTTAAAATACAAAATCTTTTTTAGGGGCGGACGTCAACAAGTGACTTAGTATCTTGATTAATAACCATTTAGTTACACAAAGCAAAAAAGGAGCTGGCAAAAACTTTTGATAACACATAGAACTAAACACTATGGAACCTGTATTCAAAATATATTGCTTGAACTTACTTTTTGGTTCTATTAAATACATTTTAATCTTATGTTCAATCAAAAGTTCATATTTCCTCTCAAACAAAACTAAGTATTCTGTTAACTTATGTATTTACAAACTAACATAGCCCATGAATGTCAGTAAAACTGAGACAGTTAAGAGATTTTTCTTGAAGTTTAGTCTAATAATCACTGACTGTTAACATATTTAGTCTTATTTATAGAGTATTATTCATTATTAGTTAAAAAAAAATAGTCTAAGTTTACTGAAGTACATTTTCAAGTTATTTCCACTCAACAAGAGGGGCTTTGCTGTCAGTTACTCATTAAAGACTTGACCACATCTGACATGTTAAACAAGCCTAGCTACATAATCAGGTTTCTAAAATTAACACTTTTTCTGATAAACACTAAAAAAGGTTTCAGATGTTTATAATTTTTGTTTCCAACTATCAACAATATAAACATTCAAAAGTCTATTACATTTTCAGTCATCTAGCACAGGACATAAATCCTGCCAGAAAAATGTAACAAGTCAGCAGAATTAAAAAATTAAAGCAGGGATGCTTTATTAGAGGTATGGGCATGGATGCAATCTTGTATGGAATTCTGCCATCTGTTTTGCAAATATCCCATTAAATCAGAAAAACTAGTCATTAATACTCTGAAGGCAAATGTGAAACAAATTGAATTCATACACAAATACCATTTACTCTATTAGGTTTGCATCGTTTCCTCATGAAATGGAACATTTAATCCTTGCATTAAAGGAAAACAAACGTTACTTACGGAAAGGAGACAAGAGTTCTGATCTTTTCTGCACATATTCCATTTCCAAATTGCTGTATCTCTCTTGATCAGCAGGTCGGTCCACAGATTTCAGCTGAGAAACATAGCCATCTAGAAAGCAATCCAGCAGTGCCACCAACTGTTCAGCCACAATGCTCCGTAAGTTACTGTCCACCTGAGGATACACCATCTTCAGAATGATCCCATGCTGGCGTGTTATTGCTGCACGTAAGCTGCTAGACGCTTGGAAAGAAAACACAGTAAATATTAAAACAACTATCTCACCACCAAAGGAATCCATCCTGAAGTATAAAAAAGTTGCTAGGTACAATTAAAAAGAAAAATAAAAGCTAATAAGTATCTTAAGGTCAAAATCAGAACAATACTAGAATAATCCTGCAGGTCACATACTCCCATCTTCCTTCTAATGTTAAACGTATCCATTTAATCACTCAGTTTCATTGATCAAACCTCCAGCTTCTCCCATCCTTACTGACAAAATTTAAGAATAAGTTAATATTCAGACTGGAATTCACATTTTCCAGAACACATCTCTACTAAACAAAAAATATTTTTCATATTTACTAAATAAGTAGTAGAGATTTCTCACCTGTCCATGGAATATATTCAGGTTCTCTCTCTGGAAGCTCTCCTGTTTTATATAAAGAGGCTCTAGATTGACGATACTGGCAGGCAGCTTGCAGCATATCCTGTTTAAAGGTAAGGAAATAAATGTTTTAGTTCATCTGCATATACATGGCTATAAAATATGCTGTCTTTTATAATCCTGAAGCATTATTTTAATAGCCCCTTCTTTCTCAGTTATACAGAAAGGTACACGCTGTCTGAGTAAGAAACTTCTGTTCTGAAGCACAAGCTCTTCACTCTTTGCTACGTACACATGCTTTCACAGCTTCTCAAACTCTTCTTCAGTGGTTCAGGAGGAAAAGGCCCCTAATTCCACAGAGGACCATCTCTTTTTTCCTAATATATTCAGGCACGCAAAATTTGTATTCACTTTTCTCACGTCAGTAGCTCAAATGAATTCCTTAACATTTGACCCTCCCTTCCCAAAACCATTTTAGTTAATGCACTTCAGTACCTTAATGATGTTGTTCACATTGACAACTATCTGGGCCCACTCAACTGATTCAATATGTGTATCTTTCAAGATTTGCTCCTCCTCTTCCAGTAAGCATTCAAAGATGGAATCTATCTGGGACACCTTAAAACAGAAAGAAAAATTGAAAAATAAAAAATCAAAGTATACGTCAAAGTACTCCAACTTCTACTACATGTTATACTACACAGTAATTCAGAAATAAAAGGGTTCGTTCTGCTCAGTCTGTTGTTCTTACCTCTCGAAAGAAAACATCTGCAGGAGTAAGACTTGGAGGAATGTCGCACTCCCTTTTGTTTAAGGCAATCAGAATAGCAGCATTCACTAAATCAGGCAGCCTGGAGTGATGATTCTTGAGAATAATGGCAGCTGCTAGTTTTTCTGCGTGCTCACAGAGCAACAATCGAGTTGCCATTGGCATCCCTCGGACTGGAAAACTGCCCAGTCGTTCAAATACGCCAACCTTTTAAAAAACAAAACAGAACAAAAAAAAACATGACATACACTTTCAACAATGAACTAGCAAGAATTATTTTTCTCTTAAGAATTCTTGTGTGTGCTGATACAAGAACAGTAAAAGTCTTACCTGATGAAGAAACTCAATGAAGAAGGAATGAGCTTTTGTCTTATCCTCTAACTGATGAAGAAGAATGAGGGATGTGTTGCTGAACCCAGCTGCTTCTAGAAAGGAAAACAAATAAATCATAGAATATTTTATATCTTCATTTGTTTGACCACTGTCTTTGCCTCTGAGATAAACATATTTCTGTAAATTTCTATATTGCTACCACACTGGTATTTTTCTTTAAATATATGAACAAACATTTACTTATTGCTTACCATGCTCTTTAATGTGGCTGTTGAGCTCTGCCATATTTCAAGTAAAGCCTTTAGAAGTCAAATATCTTTAGATCAGCACGACTATTCTGAAGTGCTCATTAATTCATTACGCTGCTAAAACAGCAGCTTACTTAAGTTTTAGTATAATTAAGATTTTTATCATCATGGTGGGCTCGCTATTGCTAAATTTATTATGCCCTAGACCACAGCTACTACAAAAGAAAGCGTGCAGCAAGAGGTACTCAGGCCTAATGCCTAATTGCCCGAACAATTCCACTGCACCACATAAGTAGCTACCCAACACCACGCTACTTTTCTTCCTCCTCAAATGAGATTGCTTCTGAGAAGTGTTTTACAGAAATATTCTTCTGTCCAAAAATTACGTCTTCTAAGGAGTCAGCAAGGGCGATGGAAGCTTTTCCATGAGCATCCCCACAGGTAGCTCACCTCAGTGGAACTTTCCAGAGGTGAAATTATTTTCTTATTTTAAAAATTTCTTATATTCCACATATGCTTTAAGCCAAAGACTACTAAGATAGAAAACTCAGAAGAACTATCACTATGAGCAAAATTAGCAAAACTGTTTTCAAGAAGCAGTGAACTTTCCCTTCTTCCTCTAGCCAGGAATAAATGCAGATAAATTGCCAAGTTAAAGATGAAATTAAGATTCAGAAAATACTAAAGACTTGATGCCTGACAATTTCTAACTAGCTGCCAGGAAGCAGCAACAGCAGGAAGCATCATCCATCTGCATACGCAGATTTCAAATGTTAGTATTTCCACTTCCAATCTAAGTCTCTGCTCAGAAACCAGGAACTGCTGCCTAGAGGTCTTGGGGACAGCTTCAAGTACATGCTGTTCTAAGGAACAGGGAAGCATGAACAAAGATGTTTCTTTCTGAAAAGGTGTCTGCTTAAATCTTTTATGTACAGCAGAAGTTTCCAAAATAAATTTCTCTTGTGGCAAACATTAATACCAACACAAGACATGAGCTCACTCTACCCAGGATCTAAACCTTTCTGAAGTTGTGCAGCCATGCTGACAAACGTGTTAATCATGAGCAAATAAAACCCTTCTCTTAACATACCTATCTGCAGGAATTAATTTAGATCTATCCAGATAATCCTGGAAACACTAAAGTGGCACCACTTGCACCCTGCAGAAGGTACCATCCTCAGAAATGCACATTTCCTTTGTTGTTTCTGCTGTTCTATGAAGTCAAACTAACCACAGTAGACTGAAAGTTTAGCTGGCAGTCTTGTAAGATGCCTTTCTGGAAATATACCTAGTGATGGAGAAGGATATGAAACAGCGATGCCTTCTTGGCAAATTTAAAATCTGATTTTATCTAGAGTACTAAGAACAGTTTTTCACAAACCAACCGTTATGCTTACCTTCAGGTACAGATTCAGCCCACCGTGGATCAGAGGCAGGGTAATCATCCATTAAGTCCACACTGATCTGAGTCACTGCCCTATCCAGTTCAGCATCAGAATCCAAATCTGCACTGCTTGGAAAGAGTTCCACTACCATGCTTTGTGCATTGACTATATCTTTCCTGAAATAAAAGAAATACAATGTATGTGAAATAAAAACAACCGATAGGATTATAGGAACAAGAGCTACTCAATCTGTAGCATTTTCTGATACTCTTTCAGGACTGCAGCCTTCTTCAGCAGCTGTTGTGCACCAAATGAATACACATAGACTTTCTTTCTTAGTCCTGTGCAAGTTTACATCTTGTCCTGGCATTCTTTATTCTGTGCACTTAATCTCCTTCACAATCTCCTATCTAACATGTAGCTCTATGCAAAAAGAAAAACAAAAACCACCTTACTTAATGTTATTTTAAATTGTTTTTTTTTAAATTGTTTTGTTTCAAATCTTAAGACTCTTTAAGGAGATTAGTCTGAATAGTATTGTTTGTCTGCTAGTGATAAATATATATTTAAAAGAATCCCTTTTAAATGTAACTAATCCAACTCTGCAGCTCTGCGTATCTTTTCATCTCTCTACCTCCACTTCTTACATCAGTCATCTAACCAAACAGAAAACTTTTTAGAGGCATTCCATGCATCCCAGCAATAAGGTTGCTTTAATCAGGATAATTTGAAAAGCAGTGCCTTTCCTTGCATTTCCACTCCCCAAAAACATACATTTTTTCCACTTTTATATCTATGCTTTCCTAAGAAAGAAGTGCACGTGCCATTAAAATAACTTTCAATTAAATAGCACAATACTATCTTTACCCAGACAATCTCTTACTCAAGCACCAATGTGCCTTCAAGAACAGCAAACAAAGGCTCAAAGATCAAGTGCAATTTCTACCTGCAGTACTGGAGAAAAGCAGCTTTCAGTAATTTAGTCTTATCTTCTTGGGCTACAATTTCAAGCCTATTGGTTACATCAAACGCAGGACTCTGAAAATGCAAAATAAAAACTTCAGCTGGAAGACAAATATCAAACTTCATTATGAAATTAAAACTCTTTTTCTTCCCAACTGTATAGAGTCAAAACACAAATGCCACCTGGAAGCAGTTGTGTTTATTAAGCCAAAGATTAGCCAAAGAGATACGCTACAATTAAAGTAGCAGTTTGACCTCAAGCATGCATATATTTATATAATATTCTAGTATATTAGACATTCAAAACCAACATTTTTGATGGAATTTAAAAAGGTATTCATGAGTTCTATCTCCCAGAAAAAAAAGAGTGCATACAAATCTAACTACAGATTAATTAAGTAAGAAAAGTATAGATCCATCTGAGGTATCGCCACAAAGGTCTTCTACTAAAATACTAGTTCACAATAATTAATCTAAAAAGGGGATTTAATTGGAATAAAAATTGAAACTATTAGCCCACAGAATATATAATATATAATATAATATTTCAGAATATATTATTATAAATATATTATATTTATAATATTTATTATTTATATTATATATAAATATATTATAAATATTTTTATATATATTATATATATATATGTATATATAATATTTCAGAATAAATATTTCTATATATAGAAAATATTCTCTATTTTCTATTTTAACAAATTTTCTGTTCTTCCCATTTACTCCAGGGACATGTTGGCAACAAATTCTATGCACATTTTAAAGAAAACATGTTTGATGTAATTGAGAGCTTACCAAACACACATTACAGAAAATATCAATAAAAATACTTTCACGTGTTTTAGTAAGATTGTATTAAAGCGAAAACGGGTACCAGAGCAGAAACAATACTCAGCCACTGTAAGGGACTTCTTAGACTCAAAGCTTTCCATAGTGCAGTAAGAAAATGGTGTTTATTATAAAGGAATAGACAAAAGACTGAAGAGACCACCTTGATAGAAAAGTGACAACAAAATCTCAGTCTCTGCAGTTCCATCTGAGTTATCTATAAGGCCTAGTGACATCTAGTAATGTACCTACATGAAAAATTATATTATTTCATTGAAATTGCTACTTCAGAACAAGGGGTGGGAGGAAGAACCACCTTACACAAAATGATACGTATTGTAAAAATGCTTGGGTCTTGAAAACTGCCTTCATTGAAAGTGTTCAAATCTATTAAAAAAAAAAAAAAACAAAACTTCCAAAACCTTAAACAAGCTAGGATTTCCACAGTGAAAATACAAAACTGACAGAAAAAAAAAAAAAAAATTCTATCCTCAGTTTTCAATTAGTACCTCACTTCTTGGTCCAGCAACAGAAGAGGACAGAGAATCTTCAAGGTCTTCAGGAAGCACAGAAACGTTTTCTCTGGACAAGATAGTGACGAGTCCACTTTTTTTGGCAAAGAAAATGGGGAGGCTTGTACAGGAACCTGCTCCTAAAATGTTATCTCCTAAAATGGTGAAAAAACAAAAAAGCACGTAAATGCAACTGTAAGGACAAGGTGCAACACAGTTCCATAGACAGTGATCAAATTTTGTGAAGAACCAACAGCAATTCTGACAACTGCACCTGGCTTAACAGAAATCATGGATACTGTTTGCTACCCATGATGTAAATCTCCAGGTACTGCAAGGTTAAAAAAATATAAAGTACAATTACGATTCATGTGTTTCAAACTCTGCCTAGGGAGCAATTTCTTACCAGAGAACACCTCTGAAAGGTTAAGGACAATATACTTAGAGGCACCTAACACAAGGACCTAGGATGAACATTAAGCTGAGACTCAAAACGAAGTTATTTTCAAGAAAACAAAATAATCCACAGTGAACACTGGAAGAAATAAAAAAGTGTCAAATTCTAAGCATCCACTCAGGCTTTCATATATCAAGAGCACAGGTTGACTTCATTTTCATCCAAAATGCTCTAGAGTAAGCAATATCAATACCAGAGGTCACTTCAGCATTTTTCTGTACACCTACAAAAAACATCAGTTTGAAAAAATACAGAGAAAAAGAAACATAAAAATGATTCTACAATCTAAGAAATAAAACGATGTAAATACATTCAATTTTTAATTGAACGAAACCTGACTTTTTTCCCCCCATATGTTACCTTGTATGCCAAATACAATTTTCTCCTGTGGTAAAGAAATTCTTCCAGTTCCGGTGGAACAAGCAAACACTTCATCGTCCTTATAAAGGTAAGCAGCATGGCTAAAGAAATCTGGGACTACCAGACAGCACATCACTTCGTCTTCTGACTGAAAGCATTACATATCAACAATCACACATATATTCAGAACCTTAAAAAACATGTAACATTTTAAAGGCTGATCTAGAGTTTAATTTCTTAGTAAGACAGGAATAAAATGACAAAGAAAACTCTACACCCAAAAAAACACTTTTCATTTGCCCTAAAATTTAAGATCACTCTTGTTACTTTTTTTAAACTTCCATATACGTTAAGTTCTTGCTGATTTCAATGAAGAGGTGAAGTAAACAAATAAATTACTCTACCACTTTCACACTCACTCCCCTTCCATTTTCAAATTCAATTATGAAACGTCCCAGTAGAAGGGGTTGGGAGAGTGTGAGAAGTTTACCAAAGGAAAGTTAATGCCAAAGCCTGTGCTTCCAGAAGAGAAATCACAACTGAGGTTCTGTAAGGACAACCAATTTGCCCTTCCTTCCCACCAAACCAGCTGCTGTCCAGCAAGGACCAAGGTACAGGACTCCTGACTCCTTGTCCTGCTGCAAGAGTCTCTGCAAAGTCTGTTCTAAATGGATTGCAAGAGTATACTATGAAACTACTCTGTAGAAGCTTTCACAGACAGTACAAACATTAAAACAGGTCAGTAATAATCTGATACTTAGACTTCTGTTTGTGAGACACTTTTCTTAATATTATACTTTAAATATCATAAACTTCACATAAAGTTACTATTAAACAGTAATATATATTTTCCTCAGAACATTACAAATTCCAAGAGCAACCTTAAGACAGAATTTGAGTTTCCTTTAGAGAAAATCTGACAGCTGATGTATGTACAGGAACATTCTGAAACACTGTGCTTTCTTTGCTCAGAAGTAGTTTTAGAGCCTTCCTTTGCACACCTGAAAAGATGGATTATACTGTGTGACTTCCACAACAATATCATCAGACATCTGGTAGCCTTTATCTTCTACCGTTATCAGAGTGTAGTAGACAAGACATGGATGGTCTCCAGGATGCCATGCTGCAGCAAGTATCACCAGCCCGTCACTGTTCAAGAAGAGAGATCACCCCTTTGTGAGATGATTATTACGTATTTCACTTGCTTGAGCTCTACCATTCAGAAAAAAGATACTTAAGTATGATAACAAATAAATGCTTGCCAATGTTACACTTTTTTTAAGCAAAGACTATCCTATTTTTTCTTTCATGATGTTTTATTAACATATGCAGTATGCATATTATAGCACAAAACTGAACCAACCCAGCTGTTGCGATTTATTGTAATTAAACAAAATATAAGAGACACAGAAAGAATTCTCTGCATTTGCTGGTACGAATGCAACATTTGCTTACTTACTGTCTTTTTAATATCAAGAAAAATGTAATTACCCAAAATGACATTACATAATGAAAGGAATAATTCTTAGGTAAAGAATTGATAATACTAAACAGCATGAAGCATAGGATAACCTATGACTACCTAGTTATCTGACACGCTTATTTTATCAATACTGGCTGGCAGTCAAGTAAAACTGACTTTCAGTGTCTTTCAAAAAGGTTTTGCAAGAAGACAGAACATACCTCATTAATCTAAGTTTTACCAGAAGCAAGTGTACTTTCTTACCGATTCTGCTGCAAATCCATATACTGTATATTTACTCCTCCTTTAATATCTTCATAGTTACTTTCAGAACCCTAAAAAACAAAACAAAAAAAAAAACAAACAAACACAGAATCTGGTTTGTAACTATACATAGTTACTTATTAAGGGACAATATAGCAAAAGAAAAAAAAAAAAAAAACACTTTTCAGGTGAGCATGCTCTTACCCAAATTGCATCTGAAATGTGTTCCTTGAGGATTCTGTTGACATCCCAGCTGAGAATGTAACGTTCTGACGTATCTTCAATCTCCCATTTGTTTAGATTTGAACTCGTTAGCATATAAAAACTCGATCTCTCTTTATCCCAAAGAACACTAGAAATCTGCATTTAAAAAAGAAAGATCTTTAAAGGTTAAATGACAACGTTGCTGTGAGGATACAAAAATCTATACCACTCTCAGTTCATATAAAAATCACTTCCTTGGGCAACATGCGGGGGCTATATTGGTCAGCGTATTATGATAATTTCTAAAAGAAGTTTTATTTTATAGATTTAAGAGCATCTATAATGAGTACGTTTCTCACACCTTCTGTGGAATTCATTGCCAATGGTCAACCTAATCCTCAACCTTGCACAGCCCTTTATCAGAAAAGCATATTTACAGGTAACTGCTAGTTTCTTCAAGTAGCAGTGAAGCTATCACTAGGAACAGTCAAGATTTTGATGCTTTGCAAAATTGCCCAAGAGGTGTTACTACTTTAAAGCCTACTTTTATTCAGATCTAAAGAACAAGTCAGTGTTCTCCATTACATAATATACATACTTAGTCAGTTTTTGCCTGCCTTTTTAATTTCCAGAAAATATAAATAACATAAATCAGTTAAGAGGCCTGTATTTGTTTTGTTATCATACATCCTTACACAGAATTTTCTTTTTCCTTTCCAGAAGGCTGAGACCAGAAATTACAGAAATTAAAGTAGATTACTATCTGAGCTTTTTCAAGCTTACCACAGCATCATTTCCAGGTGACAATATTCCCAGAAGAGAAGAAACCTTTCGTCCAATTCCAGAAAACATGCCCTGACCTTGTGGCAGGGCATGCTGATGAATCTTGCCAGAACTATCTGGAATCAATCGAACTAGCTGGCCTCTAGAAGATGATAAAATAAAGCTTCCTCCCTAACAAAAAGAAAAAGCAATTACGTTAAGAAATTAAAAGCACGTTCCTGAAGCCATCTTATAGTCACATAAAATTCTTTGTTAAAATGATAATGGCCTGGAGGTTGCTGAAAGAACAGACTGCTTACCTCTACAAGAAATGTTCACAGAATAAAAGGACAGACTAATTTTTCATAATCATACCATATAAGTTATGCTAAATGTTTGATTTGTTTAGGAACAGAATGACTAATTATATGTCATATATGTAATGATGGAGTTTTTAAATCATCATTTATTAATAAAATGGTTCTGCTCTGAAAACCATGTTCCTCTAGCTCTAAATTCTCATAGTTTTAACATTGACATCAATGTGATGTCTTTGCTTTCCTCAACTTGATACCTGAAAACTGGGCACAACTCAGTTCTAAGAGGGTAGATACCAATTAGTATTTCTTAACCCCTTGAAACTCTCAACAAACTCACCAATAAGATCACTGGCTTATGATTAGGTTTACAAATGTTTATGATGTGTTGATGCCCTAAAATATTTATAATATAGGATATAAACACTGAACATTATGCTGCCTTGTTGAAAAGGTCATGAAACAATATAATTAGGAATAATTAGTTTTTAAGATACCAAATAGTGTAACATTTGCTGTTTTTTTTCGGGAATATATTCTATTTGGAGAGTTTCTTCCCCATTTAAACACATCACCAGCAGAAAATGGAATTCACAGTACAGCTTTTCTTTACTTCCCTACTAAAATCTCTTGAATGCAGCCACTAGTGAGCTTTACCAAAAGACACTGAGTACGTAGACTGTGAGTTCAGATGAAGCAGTCCCCTCTTTTTTTCTGATAGAGAGGGGTATCACAAGCTGAGACCAGGCTTGATAACCCCGTGGTTCAGTCCTGCATGCCTCTCTGACTTTCATAACCCCACAACCTCTCCAACAGAAATCTATGACTGCCACTCATCTCTGCCACTTAATATCACCAACAATCTCTGAAACTCCTCCTCAGAGCATCTGATGGCTTTCTTTGTGACATTCATTGGAGATTTAGTGCTGAAAACAAGGAACATTTGATCTTTGATGTTTAGGTTAGGAAGTAAAGCAGTATTATTTCATAAATCACATTGCACTGTACCTTCACTGCTGTTAGGAAACTGCACAGGGAGCCTCCAAAGTCTGTGAATGTCTCCGTATAGGAACCTTCATGTGCAACGTTGGGCCAGTAGCGCACAGAACCTTCGCTGGTAGCAACCATGATTGCCAGAGACTTGAAGGGAGAAAATACTTATCAGAACATGCAAAATAAAAAAATAATCACACCATAGCTTTAACTAAATGTTATTTTACATAAAGATAACATGATTTTTAACACACAAATAAGTAATAAATATGTATGCTCATTGACAAGCAGAGAACTGAACAGCAAAAATGATTCTGCAGCATAACCTAGCACATGCAGGGAACGTTATATTTGCTTATTTTGCTAACAATACTTTGTTATGGGTTCTAGTTCCTGATAATTCAGGGTCTGCTACTGAAAATCAAACCAAATTTACAGTTGGAAGAAGAAGTCTGGATAGTTCCAGATGCCAAGAGTTACAAGCTACTATGAAAGACTTAAAAAACAGACTACAATTTAAGAAAGAAATTGCTCTACAGTCATTAACAGAAGAATTAAGTCACGCAGTTGTTCTTTTGTTCAAAAAGATGTTAAGCCCACTGTGTACCTCCATTAGGGCTTCTAACTCCAAAAATCACTCAGATACCAAATTCAAAGCACAATGCAAGAGACTGTGCTCAATTAAAGATTCACACAGAAATCTTTTGCACTGTACCTAAGCAACTGGTTGCTGAAAATCACAGAACAGAAGAACAGTACCTGAGAGCTGTCATTGAGCTCTGTGAGATTTCTAGATGATTTTTAACTAGACACAGATGTGCACAAAGGAGAATGGTTGGCTAATCAACATGAGAACAATAAAAAAAACCTACATAACGCATTGCCCTTGGTGACTCCTGCCTATTACTTAATAATTTTCAATTTACTTAAATATTTCCTAGCATATTTCTATGACTATGAAGTCATAGTATCCACACATAGCTCCAAACTAAAGAAAGATGAAATTAAAAAGAAAAAAAATAAAATCATTGTTAAGATGTATTGTTTCTCCTGAAACTTCTTTGTGTCTGAAAAAGTCATAGGACACTATGAGCTATGAGTTAATCACAAGAAAGAAAGATAGCTTTCATCATTTGGAAGTGTAACATAATGACAAGTAAGAAGAAAAGTTCCCAGTACATATTTTTGCACAGCTTCTTCCTTCCAAGGACAACTGTTTATCCGGTTCTATTACGGCACTGTATGCATGAACTCTAAACTATGCCCAAGCTGAAAATGAAAGGTTTCTTTTTTTTTTTTTTCTTCTTCTTCTTCCCGTAAGTGATTGTGACAAACACACTTGGCACACTTTCACAAAACTCAGCTGATCATCAAACCTTATCCTCTCACACTTTGTGGTAAGAAAATGTATGTAGCAAAATCATCAGTCAAAACATAAGCCATCTGCCCTTCCAATGTCAGCTTCATTATGAAGATTAGATAAAGGGAGGATGCTGGTTTTTGCTTTTCAGCCACACGTACCCAGAATTAAAAGAGAGCTGAACAACTTTTTCAGCCAGCATGCATTTAAATCACTCTTGCTTAGACTGAATATTTGAAAGCGCTAGTGTCAGTTAAACACAATACTTCTTAGCTGACTTAGTTTGTTAAGAAAGCATGCTAAGTAATCCACACGAAAACTCTTAATTCAATCTGATCCTATAACAGATAGATGGCAGAAATTGAAAAGACTAGCAGGATTATATTTCAAGCATATTAACAACCCTGACATTTGGAATATATATTACAATACCAAGCGCACAATTTGCAAATAAATACTTGATAAAATAAAATATATTCAAAGTTAGTCCAAAAGCATTTTTAACCCCAAACTTTTGAAGTTGATCACCTGCAGGGAAGGCGCTTCGCCTGAGGAACTGTGACAAGATATAGCTGCTAAACTGGAACTCCACTGGAAATCACTGGGTGGCAGCTGCAGTTCCTTACACAGAGATAACTGTAAGAAAGAGATGCGATTATAAAGATGAGACATGCAAGAACTCATTGAGCAGTGTCAAAAATTCTAGAGACTTTGTGACACGGCAGTATTAAACTAGCTTGAACACTGTATAAAGTGGAAAAAAAAGAAAAGAGATTTTCAGCATGTTTGTCACAACAATCAAACAGCTAAAACACACTTATTTAAATATTTTTCAAACATAATTGCTTTCCTTTTGTTATTTCTGTTTCTGAAAATACTACCATTTTGAATTATTTCTCTGCAATTTCTTGGACATTCCTTAAGATAATATACTAACAGCAAAATAAAATTAAACTGAAAGTGGTTGAAAAAGCTCACTAGGTATTCACAGAGACTGGGGGGAAGGAGAAACATTACTCTCCCCCAAAACAAGGTGAATCAATCAGAAAATATATGATCCCTTCAAAAACCTCCAGAAGTACCAGAATGCACATTCCTGACACTTCTGCACTTCCATAGCCTCAGTGCAGAATCTGTATAATTAATAAGCTTTTCATTAATTGGAAGGTACTGATTTTTCAACTACAGAGTTCCTCTGACTACACTTTCTACATGCACTGATATGTTGCTATTAGAAAAACTTTTCTGCAGAAAAACATTTTTATTGGCATAAAACTAAATGAAATGTGTTCAGTGCCGCTAAAAGTCAGTTGAAAGTCACTCACAGAATTATCTAATCCAGTCTGTAACATATCGACTAGTTTCTAACTACTGGAATGAACTTTATTAAGGCTATCTAACATTTAAAAAAAAAAGGAAACCTATTAAGATGCAAAGATTAAACCTTGCTGTTAAGGTGACAATTAAAATGAAGAAAGAAATCTAAAACTGCCAAGCTCCCTCCAAAACTTTAATTACTGTTGTTACCATGACCTCGTACGAAATGCTGCTTTTGGTAGAAAATGGGCAAACTTTAAGTTATAAGGAAACCCTGGATTTAAAAACAGCACAACTGGGTAACTTGTTCAACTAGCATAAAACACAGCAATGCCTCCATCCTGATCTTTCATTTACCTTTGCAACCGGAGACTGACCAATCTTCCAAATGATCAGCTTCTCTCTATGGACCAGCCAGGCCCATCCACTTTCATCCACTTGAACGCTCAGCTGGTCATCGGCTACATAAAAAGGATTAATACTTTAAGACACTGCAGGAATAACCTGAAAACCAACTAGCCTTCTTTCTCATATGCAAAGAAGAAGTATCTTTTGTACTGAAATTAAATTCTGCATCACAAGTTCTACATATCCAAAGGACCAAATTACTAGATATAGTTTAAAATCCATTTGACAAACCCTCAACATTTGAGAGTGAAAAGCAAGACAATCCTAGCAGCTTTTCATTTCCATCAATTTACAGCAGATAATTCATACCTTAGAAACTGATGAACTTACAAATCCATTACAAAGTTACACTTTTTTGGTTCCTATTATCTCTATTAGAGAAACAAAGCAAGTAATTTCTTTAACTCAGGGAACAGTTTGTATTACCGGGGCTTTTAGAAGTGAGAATAAAACCACCATTAAAAACAATAAAACCACCACTTCTGTTTCTTTATTTTCTACCTGCTGAAAAAACGTGAGCTGAGGTTAAATTAAACTATGTATTCATTTAATGGCTTAGAGTACATGGACTAAAAAAATAAAATTAGAGCATCCAGTCCAGGAAACAAGACTCCAAACAAGCTTGCTGAATTCTAACCAAGACTCACGCATTTTACACTGCAAAGACAACTTTTAAATACCATCATCACCACATTAACTTTTCCCCCACCTGTCAACTCTTGTGAGGGAAATAACAGATAAAATCAATTCTTACCATCAGCCTTCTTCAGGGCTTCCATCACCTTAACAGGCAGAGAAGATCCAAAAGCCTTAACATCATAGTTAATAGTGTCGCTTGCTGAGGGATGCTGTATAACTCTGGTGGGAGTTGCTCTTAAAAAACAAAACAAAAGCTGTGATTAGTTTTCCATTCTTTCTCCCGGAGTTTCAACATTTGCTTTAAACGCGTAAGCTTTGAATGTTTTTGTTTTGTTTTACATGCATAGGTTCTTGTTCGTCCTATACCACAGACATAGCTGAGGAACTCCCTAATATGAGATATTTCAAACATATTGAACTTGCATCATTTAACTTTAAACTATAAAAGAACCAGAAAATTGCTCAGCTATAACAAGTTTCAGTCAGAGTCTGGTACTATGAGAACTGATGATATCAAACAGCCTACAAAGAAGTATTTAAGAAACTACAGGCCAATAAAGTCTTACAGCTTCTATAGTAGAGTAAATGAGTACTATACATTAGTAACCTGCATGCTTTTTTTGTTATTTTCATACAGGAAAGTCATGCCTAACGATTCCATAGGATTTTTTGGGAAGAAAAAAAAAATCAATCAACACAACTGAGACGTTACTAAGCACTTAGATTTCTCCCAATCTCTCAAAAAGATCCTTTATCAAATATTTCTCAGAAAATCAAGCTTTAAAAAAGGAGGAAGTGTTAATAGTCTTTATCAAAGAAATAAAAACAAATAACACAGAGGCTAACGTATACACTTTAAGAAAGATCCCGTCCTATAGGACCTGTGCTGATGCCCAAGTTCTTCAGTACAACCATGAGGAGCCAAGTACCAGAGTGACAGCTGGCTGACAGGGCTGTATGACCTCGGACGGCCAAACAGTATAAAAAAAACAGGCTGAGCTATTAAAAAAGGCTAAAAAGTAGAACAGAAAATAGCGTAACGAATCCACACAGCACGACAGCTTCACAAGTACGATGGTGCCCTAGCGCACACACCCCAAAAGCGTATCGTGGACTAAAAAAAATAAAAATAATAAATAAATAAAAGGTTTAGGGATGCTCAGAGCCTAGAGAACATCTCGCAAGAGGTCCCTGGGGACCGCCAGCCGCAGGACCGACGCCTCACCGCGCGGAGATGGAGCCGCTCCTCCGCGCCACCGGGGAGAAGAGCCCGGGGGAGACGGCGGCGGCCGCCACGGCCAGGCCCTTCCTGCCGCCAGCCCGGGACAGGGGGCTGGGGGCGGCGCTGCCGAGGTTCCTGCGGGCCTGCCCGACCGGGGTCCGCGGGGAAGCGGGAGCCGAGGGGAACATGGCTGAGGGGACAGCGGCAGCACCGGCCGCGGGGAGCCCGCCTCAGCCTGCCCGGCGCCGCCGACTCGCGTCACTGCCGAGCGCGGCCGGGCCCTGCGCGGAGGGCGGGGAGACCCCGCGGCAACCGCTCGCTGAGGCGGTCGCCTCACGGTGGAGCCCTGGGGCGGGCGGATGGGTGCTGAAACGTAAAGGGTGCTGCTGGTTTTGTCATGTGTCGTTGAAAGATCCCTGCAAAGCGCTGTTTTGGTGCTTTCGGGTGGAATTTGCGTGTTCCTGTAGTCGCCCGTTCGTTAAAATCACCTGCGCTCGCCCAGTTTTCTCATTAAAAAGTACCCCCAAAGAAAGAATGCTCCGTGCGAATTTTGGTGAGGAAAACCCACAAAGCAAAAACAAAATGTACACACAGATGTGGAAAAAAAAATAAATAAATAAAATTCAAGCTGCCACCCACAGTTCCCAACATCCGCGAACAGTAACATTCAGATTGTTTTAAAAACCGATAACTCCCTTCTACGTCTCCTTTCTAAAACATTTAAGGCGATGCAGTCAGTGCAAGCAGCAGCCCTTTGCTGCCTGAAGCCTCGTCCCTCTTCCTCAGTGCCTTACTCGCGTCCCTTTTGATGCACAGCCCTGTCTTGGGGCTCCATCTTCAGGAGAGAGCCTGATTAAGCGAGGACTTGAACTGGGAGAATGGAAATAGACTTTATATTAGAGCCACAACTTTTAAATATATAAGAATTTTAATTTTTTTACACTTCTATTTTGGTTGATTACTTGAAAAACTGCGTGGAAAATATTGCCAAGGTAGACTAGCTGCAAACAGTTGCCTACCTATTTAGAAAGAAAATTAGTTTGAAAGGCTAGCAGCAGCTGTGAACAACGTTCTCATAAATTGGTTACAGAAAGTACACAGCCATTAGTAAGGTGTTTGATGTATTTAGCAAGGTAGTTTTGAAAGCACTTGGAAACAGTATTTGAGCCCTGAAAGTCATGACAGGGTAGCAAAATGTTATGAAAGGAAATAGTTCTAGCCTCCAAGACGAAGGTGAAAAAGTCTTAGTAGTAACTACATTAGTAGTAATAAGACTTTGAGATTATGCCCATAGTTATCATGTTAAATACAGAAAATAATGATAGATGCTGAAAAATCATTATACTACGTATCTCTGTGTACATGTAAATGTAATTAGATTTTTTTATATGTCTGGGAATCTTCATTCCTATACAGAGAAGATATGTTTAGGCAAAGGCAGAACACCAATGCATGCAGCATAGAAGTGAGGTGGTCTTTTGTAATGTCCTCCAAGGCTACAAAAACACTTTAAAAACTACCAATCGTGAAATTCATTCAGGAAATGTCAGATGAGCTTGACTTATTATATTGTATTCACCTGTGATCAAAGGCATTTCTGAGTACCATCTGGCCTTTGTAATATACTAGTAGCAACACAGCTGTGTTTTGAGCATGTTAATACCATATTCATGGCACTGAACCTCTTGCTACTAACTTAGCTTAAGTAGCTTAAACAAAACAAACAGCAGAGAGCAGAGAAGAGGCAAGATTTAGGACACAAATAGCAACAGCTGGCAACATGAGCTTCAAGGTTGTTTTTTGGTTTGTTTGTTTTTCATATAAAGAGTAGACCTATACCCTCTTCAAGTCATTTTTCTACAACCCCAAAGAACACTACCACTTTTCACTATTTTGTCTTCTTTGTACTTGTTAGGATAACCATAAAAAAACAATAGCGCTAAAATCACTAAAATGGATTGCATACATTGGAGTGAAGAGTGCTTACAGCACCTTGCCAATTCATATTACAGCTGGGGTTTTTCACAATGATATAACTGTGTCAGCACATTTCAATGTAGCAATTACAGCCCCATTAAAGAGAGCTTCTCAACCAAGTTTAAAAGTCAAGGTGTCTGGCAAAACAGTCTCCTATCTGTGCATCAGAGCAGTAAGCAGCTGTTGACATCTAGATAAATTAAGTTCTTTTTGAGAAGAGGAAGAATGATAGTTTAAAATTAGAAAAGCCTCGAGCTAGTTTCATCCACTGCTTTTATGTCAAGTGTTTACTGATCACTGAACTTTTTTCCCCCCCCCCCTCTCAAAAGTCTTGCTTCTCAAGATTTGACTTGATGTGGAATTTGAAAGTTGGGCAGTTCAGTTCTGCATTACCTGTTTTAGGTGAACCATGACCTAATGTCAAATGCTTACTAGCCAATCAAATATTTCTGTTGTGTAATACTTTATAACAACATATTCTTTCTTTCTTTTTTTTTTTTTTTTTTACAAGACTTCAGAGTAAATAGTATTTTGTACATAGCACAGGTTAGGTTTGAAATGTCAAGTTTTGGGTGAGGAATTTATTTTCTGAAAGGTCTATTTAATCTTTTCAGCAACAGAAGTATAGCATGAAGCAGTAAATGTTTTACACATTACCTTTATGATACACAGCATTACTAAAACATGAAGGAGGCAATCACAAAAAAATGCAGTCACAAAGTGTAATAGAGATTGTTTTATAGTGCTTTCTGATGCAGTCAGATACTCTCACATTAAGTCTTTTCTATGACATGTGGTCCATTTTTGCCCTATGGAACATGCTGCACAAGGCAGCAGCATGGGGTGATGGTCCTTCACAAAGAACACCCAGCAGGGTTGTTAGAGATGCACCACTGGTTTCCACCTTAGACAGGAAAACATTAAACTCTTAGAACAAAAGCAGAATACAGTGCTTTAATTCATTTCTCTCTCCTTTTTAAATGTTGTCTCCGTTTCCTCCAACAAAAGGATCAAATTTTCTTATTAAGCTAACAGAGCTCCTACAGTTCAAAGTGCAACCACATCCATCACTGCCTGGCACTGCTGGGGAGGTATACAGCACACCACGTGCACACATAGGCAGTGCCACATGCATTGTAGGTGTGTAAAATAATAATCTGTACTTGTCTAGCAAAGTTTTCTCACCTTGATAAGATCTTGGTTTGGTCCAAGGAATATTATAAGGTCTGCTATCCGCTGCACCTCTTATAACAAGTATTCACCTTTCTTTGAACAAGACCTTTTCTGTAGCTTTTCTCACTTTACGGTAGACTGCAACACCTGCCCGAACAACTAATGATCAACAGACATAAAACATTCATTCAGTTCAGCTGCAATTAATTCCCCATAATCTCACAGTTTAAACTCACAAACAAAAAGGCTCATTGCACTTGCATAAGGAGAGAGATTAAAGATTAAAGTTCAAGCTCCTCTAAATACAGTATCAAGGCAATTATTGTTAGTCAACACTGAAATTAAATGTTTGGTCAGTGGTATTTTTGGCATATCTTTATCATATCTATATAATATCTGCTTCTAATAAGACTATATCAGAAGGCATAATTTTATCTGGAATTAATTTTATTTTCATTTTATACTGCAAGGATCTCATTAGTATTTTCACAAAGTGCCATTATAATGGCACATTAGAGTTCTTAAATTAGAAACATGAAGCCTACTTTATAATGCTACTATTTTACCAGTTGTCATTGAGAGAGTGACAATAAAACCAAACTTGTACATGCCTTAAAGAGGACAAAAACTTACATATATAACAACTGCTTTTGGACGTCATCTCAGAAAGGGAAATGAAACTAAAGAACTGGGAAAATAGAGAAAGGAAGATGTATGCAAATTCTAGATTTCCCTATCGTGAACCAAAAACAGTAAAAAAAAAAATAATACAATGCCTCTGTCCTCATATACAAAGTCAGCTAGTTGTTTTTTTAATAACTTTCCTCCAACTCAGGTTTCCATACTCTCTAAAAATGAGTTCTCATTTGTAATTCTCTATATTAACTGTAGATGGTGACCATAATCAACTTAGCATTTGTTCTGAGATAGAGCAGTGAGACATGCACTTTTGAATTCCAGCATTTTAAGATTAGCAACAAACAATGAAACAAAAATTTCTTGAAAAGGGAAGAGACAATGACATGAAAATGATGTTTGACACTTAATTCCCCTTAAAATACTGATTTTACTTGAGAATGCAGCACATAATCATACAGTGCATTACAACAAACGAGTCTAAATGGTCTCAATTAACGTAACACACAAAGCAGAAAAATCTACACACTGAAATTGTCTGAATGTGATAGACATTTTAAAAAGTTACAATAATTATTAAAAAGCTCTCAATAAAAAGTTTAAACACATTTCAGTTTCAAAAGGATATTTTGTACATTTTGGAAAAATATAACATTTACTTTACATAACTGAAACATAAGTTATATTCTTTGTAGTTTGTAAGCTTCCATTACTCATACATTCTCTCGTACATTTTCTTTTAATAGATTATTTTCTCTGGATTGTACATCTAATGCAAAAGCATCACTATTCTGAAGAAATGCTTGTTTCTGCATTAGTTTCCTGAAAAGTCCATTTGGATTTGCAAGCAGTTCCTCATGTTTTCCGCACTCAAGGATTTTGCCCTGGCCGAGGACTGCAACAGAATCAGCATTCTGAATCGTAGACAGACGGTGAGCAATAATTAAGACTGTCCTCCCTTCCATCAGCCGGTCCAGAGCTTCTTGCACTAGATATTCATTTTCAGCATCCAAAGCACTAATCAGAAATAAGAAACAGAAGGGGTGAGGAGAAGAGGATATTTGTTATTTTAAGAACAGGTTAGTTTTGTTTGCATTAGGCATATTTTGCTAAAACTCCAAACACTTGACATTGTTGGTGAAGCTGAACGAATGGAACAGCAAAAAAAGTTTGATGAACATGCATAGTGCTCACATCCAAGTTATACGTGTTACATATTCTTATATGCAAAAATATGCATGAAGAAATAACACAAAATTAATTCAGTGGAAAAAAGTAAGTTATGCTGCACTGCAATCATCTCTTTTATGCTATCAACTTCATCATTTAAACTAAAGATACAAAAAGATTTTGAAATAGCTGTTTCAAAGCTAAGTTGTATGTTACATAGAGTTAACCGAAATATTGTAATACAGTGTACCAGTACCTTCCACTTTGCATAAAGAAAGCTTTTATCACAGGTCTCTTAATCTATTTACCTAAAAAACACTTTTTGGGAGGAGGATGAGGGGGTGCCAGATGCTAGATCATTTGTGCAAGGGCATACAGATAAAGGAAATGAACACTTCCCAAATCTCAGTTTTAGAAATAGATAATTTCTATTTTCTTTCTTACCTTGTTGCTTCATCTAACAGAAGAATTTTAGGATTCTAAAGAAGAAAGTAAAATTGGTTATAATTACACTTAGATATCTGAATATTCATAACAACAGCAACAGTATTCATACAGCTGAAAACTCCAAGTACGTATTTCATCAGAAGAACCGTGTGTCACTCAAAGAAAGCATTGCTTTTAAGAAGACTACATGCTTAGAGGACAAAAGAAATAACTCATCTTCAAATTTTGCAAGCTGAAGTAACAGAACACCATTAACTGATAACTATTTAAAAGATACAAACTAGTAGTACTGCTTGTAGTCAGTTGCTACAAACTAGTAGACTGCTTGTAGTCAGTCTACTACATATAACTGTCTAGAATCAAAAAATATCAAAAATCTACCAACAAGCAGTACTTCACCATAGATTAAATACATAGTATTTAAGAACTCTTCCCAATTAAAAAACATAGAAACATCTGCATACAAATGCCTAAGAATTCTTTTCCAAACTACAGTACACAATCCAAACTTCCTTCTCCTTCAGTTAAAATCTAAAGATTTTACTATCGATTTACTTGATTTAGAGGCTACATTGCACTCCCAAATGCATGTATCTCAACAACTCATTTTTTACCATTTATATATGGTAAAAAAATAATTTTTTATATATATATATATATATATATAAAACAAAGTTATATTATGTAAGTTTACTCGCACCATATTCTTAAAGCCTTCCTTCATCCTTGACATGGTCTTATGAAAGAAAGCCATTATACGGTGATTTACTATCATTAGAAAAACAGGACTGAAAGACAGGAAGAAGTGCTTACGTAAGTAAATTGTCTGCATTTAAACCAATCAGCACTTTCAAACTCCCTGATACAAAAGATGTAAATATATATATATATTTATTTTTATTTTTTTTTTAAAGATTGTTCCAACCCTCCCAGTGAAAGGCTTCCTCCTCTTTAATCCTCTCCCCTTCCCCACAAAGTAGTTAAGTAGCTGTGCAGTCTTACCTTGAGCAAAGCTCGAGCAATAGCAATTCGCTGCTTCTGTCCACCTGGGGGAAAAAGTCAGTAAATTCATAGATGTAAATTCATCTCAGTAAAGTCAGTAAATTCATACTTTTAGCTGAAGGCCAGAACACAATTAGGCATGTGCAATTTAGGAGGGGAATAGAAATATAGGAAGTATTTGTTAATATTTATGGTGGGCTATGAGTTGCAGAAAAGACCGATTAACAAAAAATAATAGAATTTTGGCTTCACTCTGTAGCAGCAAGATTTTTTTTTTTTTCAAATAAAATGAAAATGTACCTGAAAGTAGAATGCCTTTTTCTCCAACTACAGTGTCAAACCCTTTTGGAAAATCTCTGATGAAACTAGCAGCATTAGCTATTTCAGCAACTTTCTGAATCTCCTCTGCAGTCACTGTAGATGGATTCTCTGCACCATATGCAATATTCTCAGCAATAGAACAAGAGAATAGAATTGGTTCCTGAAAAATTCAAAAATGTGGCATATTTGTAATTACATGCACGTATTGTCTGTATTTCAAATAACATAAATCCCACTTAGAAGACCCAGCATTTTATGTATGCTAAAGTTAATCAATTTAAAAACAAAACAAAGAACAAAACAAACAAACAAACAAAAAACAAAAAAAAACAACACACAAACTAAACTCTCCTAACATCAAAATGGGTGGTTGAAAAAAAATACGTTTTTTTTTTTTTTAAACTGACAAAACATGACATAGCCCTCAATTCATAATATTTGAGAAAGAATTCAGCAAGATCTATTCATCCAAACATCAGAAAATCTCCCTTCATGTTTTATTACATATCGTCATTTACAATAATACTGAATCTTCTCTTAGCTATCTCTACATAAATTTCATGGCATTTTGTGCATTTAATGAAAACTTAGAGCAGAGGATTGTCATACAGGACAAGTGATGGGGAAATAGGAAAATGTCTGGAAGAAGGTAAGTCTGCTCTGGTATAACATGTAAGAAACATGCTATAGTCTGCAATCTACTGGTAACTCCAGCCTGGATAAAATCAAATATATACATTCAAAAAGAAAAATGTTAATATGTCCAAGGGAACATCATTTTTGCACAAAACCTTTTGGTAGCATTACTACATAAAGATGATGTTTTGAAAGGCAATGTATACCCAGTTACAGAATTGCATTTGCCAGGAAATTACACTGAGCACAGGTCATTTTTCATATGGTTGTATAAAATACGATTGTGTAACTGCCATTAATACAAACCATGACTAAATGTTGAGTTTTGTGTTGCTTTCTTCAACAAATCTTAGCAAACATCGAGGTACTCCAACCCATATAATTTGCAACAGTGTACTTCCCAGTCTCCATATGCACATTTTTCTTTTCAGCAGATAGTTTGCATCTCTAGAGTTAGACTACAGAAAAACAGACTACAGAATAATAGGACTAGCTCTGAATACTTATTTTTAGAATAAAACATGCATAGCAACAGTTATGGTGAGAAGGAGGAGCTTTACTGTTTTCTCTGAGATGCAAGATTGCATACTACTAAAAACAAGAAAAGTGAGGCACCACAAGTTGCTTAGACAGAATTATTTCATTCACTTAGAATTTGTTTCTTCCTTACCTGACTTACTGTTCCAATCTTTGTCCTGAACCACAGTGGATTTAACTGACGAATATCAAAGCCATCAACAGTGATAGTACCTTAAAGTAAGAAACAGTAAAGTCAAGTGTGTTCTGACACGTACTGTAAAAGAGGCGGAAAGAACAGTTGAGAACAAAGACCCCTGGGGAATCACAAGCTGGCATCTTGTCAGGGCAGATCAGAAAGGCAAAGCTATGCAGGCACCACCACAAGGTAATCGCACACCCCAGAGGGAAGCACGCTACATCAGTGGGAGAGTCACAACAGGACCTCAGTGCAGGAGCCCTCCTTGTTTATCGGGTGTATCTAAGACACAAAGCATCATTTGTCAAGTGAGAGCAACACTCAGAACATACCTGAGATAGGATCGTACAGCCTCAGGAGAAGGGATACAATAGTCGATTTCCCGGTACCACTTGGGCCAACCAGAGCCATGACAGAGCCAGCCGGAATGGAAAGGCTGAAATCTTTGAAAATAGATGCTTCTGGACGTGTCGGATACGCAAACTCTACGTTCTTGAACTCCAAAGCGCCTCTGAATGTGGCTTTGCCTAGTGTGATTCCCTCTATATGACAGAATTAAATAGAAACATTTGAACAGAAGTAAAAATCAGCTCAGACCTCCTAGACCTGCCTTACACATACTCAGTAGAAAAATCTGTCTCCTCATTAAACCTAGGAATAGCTGCAAGCCACAACAGTGGCCCACGGGGATTATATTTCAGCCGTGATTGAATCAGCGTGGGGCACTGCTCACACCCGACTGCAATTTCAGGTTGCTCACCAGCAGTAAAGCCTTAGGCTGCTCCAGCAACAGGAATAATGTGCATCTTGCTAATATGTAACGACTAATGGTGTTCACTTCTAGTACAATCTGAAATTTTAAACATATTACAAGCAATTTACATTTGTCAATGACAAGTAATGAAATAAAATGACACACTGTTGAAGGCCAAAGTCCTGTTGCCATAGAAGAGATGCAAAAAGATAAACATTGCAAATCCCTTACTGCCCTCTCCCTGAGCCACAGTCACCTGAAATGCCCTTCCCTTTGGATAAGAGCGTTCACTCTGCACTACCCGCTAATTGCTTAGCATTTAGGCAAAAGCTGTCACTAGAACAAAACTGTTGCTAGGTTTGTGCATAAATGGCTATTTTTACAACTTGTATTTTTATAAATTGGAAAATATAATAAACTATAGACAAGAGAGGATTCAAAAGTCCAGAATTGTAATTCTTACGCAACAGTTTGCAGAAAGCAAGGTTTCAGTTTGTGAAACACCATAACAAACCAGCATGAATGAATGATTGCCAAAGTTAAATAAAAGGAACTTCTTTCTGGAACACAACATTTGACTTGACAATTATCTTAAAACACTATCACAGTACCGGAAATGCATAAAAGTAGATAAAGAAATACAATTTCTTCAAGCCCAGGTATATCCCAACAAGACATATCCATACAAAGTCAGCTAATTTGACAGTGGTGCAGCATTATCAACAGATAGCTTCACTCGAAGTTCCTGCCAGTTTTGGGAAAACTGGCAGCACCAGAGCAATACCCAAGAAGTGTTCAGCTAAAGCCACATCACCCCTGACCTTTCATTGTTTTCAGATGTAACCCCCAAGTAGCCACAGCAGATGGTAGCACATGCCTGTTTGGTTAAACAGGTAACTGGGAGAGGGAGATGGAGAGGGAACACAGACACCAATCGCTAGCAGTCAAGATTTTGCTAGGGCAAGCCATTTCGACTGCTTTTCTTTCTCCCAGATTGCTTCCTCTTCCCCAGCCTTTAGACTTTCAGTTTAATGGTAGCAGCATAGAAATGGCAAAGGCAAGCACATGCAATTTTAGACTCCTTCCTAGACTTTAATCTATGGACATACACACAGTAACTTGTTTGCTACCTGAAGCACAACAACCCATAAACCCTTCACTGGGAAAAGAAATGCATTTGCTAAATCCCCTGCTAGCAGCCAAATTCTTACTATGTCAAAGCAACAAGTAATCACTTATCTTTATTCTCAGTTCCAGTTTATTACATGGCCTGCAACACAGGAAGTCTGGTACCACAAGTCCTTCCTCTAAATATTACTTGTAAAAACATCTAAAAGCTATATGCAGGATTGTGCTTGATTTATGTTTGGATTATAGAGATGGGGGAAAGAAAGACATTATCATCAGTTCTTGAAATATTTGTTGTCACCAGAAAAAAAAAAATATTGAATTCAGTGAAAATAAAACCTAAGCAGCCAAGAGAGAGATATATAAACTATAATTGTTTCTTGAGACAAAGGTTTATATCTTTTCTTAGGTATTTAGTTTATAGTAAAAAGAAACTTAAAAGAAATTTTCTGTAAGCCTATGCAACGTGGATACCTGAAACTTTGTCCAATTTATTTTCACTCTATACAATAAATATCATTTTCTGGATGAAAACAAATGGTATAATTAAACAATTCAATACCTTCGGGGGAAAGCCAACTTCTTCCCCATTACTACTGCTTACTCTGCCCTGACGCCACCATAAAGATGAAGACTACCGAAATAATCCATATTTAAAAAAAATAAAAAAAAAAATCATGTCCAAATGATGATGAAATCAACAGTTGCACTACATCTGTATAGGGCACAGCACACTGCAGTGCAACACTGGATAATACTCTGACATAGCACAAGTTTAAGGTAACTTCCTTGGTTAAGACAAGAATGTCTAGTTTCATTAGCCAGTTGGTGGTTACCTCGTGGACCAATGGGTTTTATTTTAAGTCTTTACCTCCCCTCCATCCACTGGAGACAATAGTACTTTTAATTGCCTAAGTAAGGCCTATATGCACTGAAAAGCATCCTACAGACACAGGCTTGCAGCTGCAAAGAGAAATAAGACAAAGGCCAGACTGCGCCTTGGTGTCAGTCAAATTAAGAACCCAGTAATTCCAGCACAGGGAGACAGAAACTGAAAAAAAAATATTGAAGCTTAGTATTTCAAAAATACCCCTCTGTATCAACCAACTCAAAGATAAAACTCAGTTCCCTAAACCACACATGGCTCACTCAAAAGTTCTGTTAGGTCTGTTGAATGTTCTTTTCTCCTCTTCCTCTTATGCCAGCCCCTACAGTTTCCAAATTAAAATTTTCAGATAAAGATTAGAGAGTAACTACAGTGCTGACGGCTCACCTAGACTCTACTATATTGCGTTTGTTATTAGCATGCAGAGCTGGACAAAACTTGCGTACGATTTCTGCTTAATGGGATGCAGCTGATGAAAGAAAACAGCAATATCACACAGACATTATCTTCTACAAGCAGCTTAGTGAACTACTTTGAAACAGGCAAATGCTGTTTATACACTGGAGGGCATTGCATGGCTTCTAAAAAATAGAGCCGTCAATTAAGTGTTGCTGACAAAAAAAAAAATTACAAGGGCAAAAAGGCAGGTTTATAGATGGTGTTTGCATATCTTCTTTTGGGAATTTGACAACTACATCAGCAAGCTATTCCTCTATAAAATCTAACACCTCTCAAAGGTGAGCACCTTTTTCTGTAAACCTACTGATAAAAACAGATGTGATTTCAGACACGCAAACCTATCTTTAGGCGTAAAGCAGCCCACAAAAAGTCAGATGTGAATGACTGATTTGTCACAAAAATTGTTTTTCTTCACACTTCCAGCAATGTCAAGGACATCAAGGACATTACCTCCCCTTCAAAACTTTTTTGTTCATGGCTTAGAGCACTGCAATTATATCAAAAAACAGTATGCCCGTGTAATCAGGTCTAACACCATGCACGCCAGGCAAGGGGACTGCCTGGTATGGAAAGCTGCTCACGCACAGAGACCCATAACTCCCCTACCCATGGGTGAATTAGGCAAACCATGTGCCAGAATGGCTCCTTCCTCCTCTAAAGAAGAGGGAAACGTGGGCGGTGGTACTGGGAGGAGAGGGCCGTAAATTATTCCAGAAGTCACAATTGCTGTACCTGTACACCCTACACTCTCCCAAGAAGGACTTTCCATCTCCGCTCCCTTCCTTCTTTTCACTCCCTAGTCATACCTTAGCCCCCCTACAGCAGAAAAGCTAGAAGTTCGGTTTGGCACGCTGCTCAAGGGCCTCAAACACTCTGTGCCTGCAAGTTGTGCTTTTCAAATTGACACGTATTACCACGGAACCATTTTCACTGGATTGATATGAATGGTTTGCATAAACTTGATATACTCTTAATGAAAAATACCTGGTTTTGAAAGCTTCTTTTTTCAGACTGCTAATTTCTTAGCCATTAGAGATGCGCATGGTAAGCCTTTTAGTGAAAATAGGAAATACAGCCATCTCAAACAGAGCTCCTCCCTTCTTTTTCTTCCTTCCACTCTTAACTCTAAAGCTGATCCAAGAGAAAGCGGTGCTGACATCAAAGCAAGGAGCTAGAAATGAGCATGTCCTCAGTCACAGAACTCTCAAAGTAATATATTTAAAAGCATATCCTGAATCAGTTAAAAAGGAAGAAAACAAAACAAAAGAAATTTTGAGCTCAATTAAAGGAAATTTTCATCATGTTTCATAGTTAGGAAAAGGCAGAAAAGTTACCATTGTATCTTGTTTCTTTCTGAAAAATTTAAGTTAATACTACCTTTAAATATTACACACCTCTTTCTGAAGTACAGAGGAAAGTCAACCTATCAACAATAACGAACCAAGGACCCACCATTAAATGGAAGTTGGGGCTTCCTCTCAATAAGTTCCCATAGACGTCCACCAGCACCTAATCCTTTCATTAGTTCAGAATAAAAGGAACTTAGACCTAAACAAAATCAGAAGAGAATTATGAATGGAAGACATTAGGAGACATTAACTTTGTGTTACATCAACATTAAAGCATCAGAAACACATAGGGGATTCTCTTACTCCAATACATTATCAGACTTGTTGATTTTAATCCTACCTAGTCTCACTTGAGAGCTACCAACAACCCTTATTCACCATTTTTTATATCTTTAAAAAAAAATCAAAGGAAACAAATTGAAGTTAAAACATCAAAGCTTGTGTCTATTCAAAAGCAAAGCATGCTTTGCAGAGCACTATCTGAAAGGTGGCCGCACAAGGCACTAGGCTTGGCGAGAAGCTGTCTGCTTGGAAGAAAAACCCAAAGCTTCTGCAGTCTATAGCACAGCATGGAGGAGAAGGCATGAGTCTCACAAAGCCCCTTGAAACTGAGACACACAGGCTTGCAAATTCACAACCACTCATAAGGAAAAAAAAAAAAAAAAAAAAAAAGATCGTATAATATGGACAGCAAATACTAATTAGAAAATGTTTTCAATTTTCACCACCTGTCTTCAGCGTTTGGTAGAAAACACAGTAAACTGTTGTAAACAGAAAACACAGCAAACAAAAAAGGGGGCAATGTTCCAGATTATACAATGAACTTCACAGCTCACTGCATGAACTCCTGTATGTACTGATGATGGCATATACCAAGCAAACTTGGTGCTCAGCAGATTTCTGTTTGTAGGTGTCAAGGAGGGCAGGCACCTTGTGGCACGACAGCTTTACTTCAGAGTCCCCATGATGTACGTAATGGAGGGACTGGACTGCACAGAGCTCGCAGCTGACAATGGCACAGCTGAGAGCCTCTGGGTAAGTAGTAAGGGACAAGCAAATGAAGTGGATGTTGTGGGAGTCTGTAGGTTACCCAGCCAGGATGATAACACCGATGATTTATTCTTCAAGGACCTGCCACCAAAACTTCAACCTTGAATATGGGGAGAGCACTTCAGGTTGCCCAGGGAACTAGTTAGTAGGATTCCCTGGGAAACTGATCTGAAGGCATTGGGGTCTATCAGTGCTGGTCAATTAATAAGTACCACCTCTTCAGTGCATAGGAATAGGCAGTTCCAAAATGCTGGAAGCCAAGCAGCTGGGGCAAAAGGTTGATTTGGCTGAGCAGAGATATTCTTCTAGAGCTCAGGCAGAAAAAGAAAGCGTACAGCCACTGGAATTGAGGTAGGAAGACTACAGCATTGCTGTTTGCCGTTGTAGGGAGAAAATTCAAGCAGCCAAAGCTCAATTTCGGTTGAAACTAGCAAGTACTTGCAGGGGATAATATAAAGGACTTTTTAAAGCACGGTAACAGGCAGAGCCCTGAGTTGGACTTAACAGTCCTTGTGGGTTCCTTCCAACTCAGGATATTCTATGACTCTGAGAATGAGCTCTGTGCAGAACTATATTCCACAAGCACAGAAGGTCCATGGTTGGAAAGGACCTCTGAAGGTCATCTAGTCCAAACCTCCAGCCAAGCAGGATCACCTACAGCACATTGCGCAGAAGGGTGTCCAGGCAGGTTTTGAATATCTCCCGAGGAGACTCCAAAGCCTCTCTGGGCAACCTGCTCCAGTGCTCTGTCACCCTCACAGCACAGCAATGCCCCCTCATATTCAGACAGAACCTCCTGTGCTTCAGTTTGTGCCTGTTGCCTCTCATCCTGTCACTGGGCACAACTGGAAAGAGACTGGCTCTATCTTCTTGACCCCCTCCATTCAGATATTTATGCACATTGATGAGGTCTCCCCCCAGTCTTCCCTTTTGCAGGCTAAACAGGCCCCATTCTCTCAGCCTGTCCTTGTACAACAGGTACTCCGGTACTCTAATCATCTTTGTAGCTCTCCTCTGGACTCGCTCCAGTAGTTCTATGCCCCTGTTGTACTGGGGAGACCAGAACTGGACACAAAATAATCTTAAGTAGAATTTAAAAATATGTTTTTATTGCAGATATTAGCCAAACATATTTTTTAGCGTGTCTAACACTATTTTTGTATCTTTAATATTAATTTTTCCCACGTTTTCAAAGTGCCAGGTATCTGTTTGTTGACCAAACTTGAATGATTCAAACAGAAGATAGGGGTTTTGGTGGTTGGAATGGGTGCCACAGCGACTTTGATATCCACGGAAGCAGGTTTTGTGAATTTTGCCTTCAGGCACATCTTTGTGCTTCCCACGATATCAGGCTTTGTCTTAGAAAATAGGAGTACAGATGAGCTGCGCTGCCCTGCCAATCTATCAGAAGCAACACTCATTCTGAAGAAGAGCCCTTCCAATCAGTTATCAGGCTTCAAAGTACCTTATCTTCGTTTTTGCCTGCATGCAGGAGTGAAGACTGCTCTCTCAAAGAGATGAACAGTTTGTTTCTGGGCCAGTAGATTACAGAGTCTGAGCTTCAGAAAGGAGTCAACCAGTAAGGTAAAACAAAAGGTTAGCACCAGAATGTAGTGTTCTGCTGGCATTTTGTTTACTTTTTCCAGCTCAAGACACTCTTTATACTGAGTTACAGGTAAATTCTACATGCCTAACTAGACTGTGTTTAACGCAGGAAACCATTTTAAAACAAATACTATTTCTTTACAAAACATGCCAAATATCTTAGTTTAGATCCAAAGAAAACAAGAGCAATATTTATCTATTGCATATCTACATTGATAAAAATAACCTCTGTATTCTTTTGGGAACATACAAAGCTTATATTAAGTTATAAATTATTATTTTCATTAACTCTTCATAAAAAAAAAGTATGGTTTCTTGGGAAGATCATTTTGAGAAGACGTTTTAAGCCAGATCTTTTAAGATCTTCTTCCCTCCCACCCCCATACTGACTGTAATGCTTTGATGTGAACAAAATCTAATTTCTTATTCCATACCTCCAATACTTATTCCAACCCAGAAGGCATACATAAGGAATGAAGAGAGTTCACCAACTGTCATGTAGGCATTGCCCATCAGTAATCCTCCTTTGTACAAGACTGAGAGGACAATTAAGTTTCCAGAAAGACCAGTCTAAGTAAAAACCAAAAAAAAAAAAAAAGAAAAAGTGAGATCTGTCACATACATCCTAAACTTCATCCTCTAAAATGTTGTTTCAGAACGTTCCTTCTAATAAAACAATTCCCATACTAAGTGTACATATAGTTTTGGAGTACTGAGTTAAATTCAAACAAAACCAACTCTAACCCCAAGCGAGCTGACAGCCCAACAGAACAGCCCAGCAGCACTACACTGTGCTATCCAACAAGTGTTCAAAGAACAACCCCACTGCCCCCTTAAAAAAAAAAAAAAAAAAGAACAACCTCATTCCTCGTGATGGAAAGGAATGCCAAACATTGGCATAATTCAAGGAGAAGAATTGATAGTCATCAGTTAAACTGCAGTTTTAACTGTTAAACAAATTCACTGCAAGCGGTATAGAAAAATGCAATCCCATCCCCCCTCCTCTATCCATGCACTCCCCACCTTCCTTGGCACGGATGCTTCATCAGGAAGCCAAAACTTTAAAACACCAAAGGTGGGGGAAAGGTTTCCACTGGTTTAGTTCCCTGAATCAAAGTTATGGGCTTAGATAAATAGCACCAAGGAAGGTGTGGGGCAGCAATTGAGGCTTAAACTTGCTTTATCCTACCACTTCATCTCAGGGTGCAGTTTCACAGCAATTTGGACTGATTTAAGTTCAGTATTCCCACAGTTCTATGGAGGTTCTATTTACACTCAATTCATTTATTTGCAGATTTGTAAGTATCCTCATGAATTTTAAAACAATTGATGCTTGGAATAGCGTGGTTGGTTTCTTTCATCAGGGCATACTTACTGCTCCAAAGAAGCCTGCCCGAGCTAGTGCCTCCTTTTTAGCCAACTGCAGCACATAATCAACTTTATTGGTGTATTTCGCCATTTCAGCCATTTCTTGCCCGAAGGCTCGAACTGTTCGTATGTTTCCAATACGCTCTTCAGCTAACTAGATAAAAGCAAAAACCAAAAATACACACAGACACACAATTTTGAAAGTTCATATTATAGAACATTTGAAAGTTAAGCCAGCAGCTCCAAATACTTTCCTTCGGATAACACTGGAAATTTTCTCATGCCCTCCTTGCAGTTATTTCTTGAAACAATTCCACTCATTTAAACAAAGCAGCACTGGGAATTAATCTAAACTACTAATGCCCCATTCCAGCTCAGCATTTTAACTTCTAACCAGCAAAGTAATAATTCTAAAATAACCTCAACTGTAACCAGTTAGACTAAGTTGTTAATAGACACTGTGATGGTCTGACAAAAAACAAGGCCCCTTTTGGAATTAAAAATAGGAGATTAAAATATAATTACTCTTCCACACCCCATTCAGCCTGAAGATTTGAATAGAACACTAACATTGCCTGTTCATGTGAGCTCCCACACCTGGTTTTCAGAGACATCAGCTTCATTTTGATACAGGATGAGGCAGATGAATAGAAGAGAGAATTGTTGTACTGCAGAGTCAATGTACGCGAGTCCTATGCAGGACGTTCCAAGTTTACAACAGCTGACAACTATTGCTATTTTACCTAGGAGTTTGATGGCTTCAAGCTCATAACCATAGTCCAAGAAAAGTCTTTGTCAAACCCAGGTACTAAATTACCCAGGGCTTCACAGATTGATTATTTTGACACTGTCACACAGCTCTAACCTAATCTCTTTATCCTCTCCACAATGCACATTTCTTAATTCTCAAGGCACATTAGGATGTATGGACAGTGGGTTTTTGTTTGTTTGTTTCCCCACCCCCCAAAGCACTGTTGTTTTTGAGATCAATGGATAAGTGTTAAAGTTTAGCTTTCATACTGTTCAGGTGCAAAACTACAGGCACGGCAGGCCTTAGGGCAACGAACAGTGCAATTATCTTCAGAATATCTGTAGCTGCAGAGATGCTAACTTCAAAGTTGCTCTAGTGTATTTAAGTTAGCTAGAAAGTATCTGTTACAAGATTACCTGTGTTGCTTCTGCAAGAGAATCTTGGGTCAGTTTAGTAAGTTTTCTCAAGTATCTTCCATAAATCACAGCCAGGACAGCCAGGGGTGGCACAATGCTCAGAACAAATGCAGCAAGGCTAGGAGACACAAAAAACTAGAAGAAAAAGGTATGTATCAGGGGTTTATGTTCAGAGTAAAAATAAACCACTTGGGTACTGAATTGCAACTTCCCTCACTAGTTTTCTGAAATTAGTAAGATTGTAATTTAGTGTTGCCATGCTTTCATTTATCATGTTTTATTTCTTCCAGGCAAAGTATCTATTCCTCCATAGCACTTGGAGAATGTATCCCATGGCTAGAACAAAGGATTAAAAGTCAAGTGGTCCAGCTTTCTCAGTGGTTCGCTGTGTGGGCTCAGCCAAGTGTCTCAACCTGCCAGTAAACAAGCCTACCAGGAAATCTCCTGGGAATGCTGAAAGACACAAGCTATTACATAGTTTCTAAGGTGCTGTCACAACTTTTAAATAAATGGTGTAATAAAGTTTGAGTAGAGAAACATCATACGGTTCTTTGGGGTACCTGAGGAACAGGTGGAGTCACCAGCACTTCTTGGCACTCATGAGCATAACGTGGAATAATGGATTTAATGTTGCAATACCTTATCACTCGTAACAGCAATCATCATTAAAGCTCCTAAGTAGATTCTTTTCATGATTTAACATTATATGTAATATGTTTTGACTTCATTTTGCTTTCTGTAATCAAACCAGACAAATCTCAAAAAAGAAATTCAAAATTGATTTGACAGGCTTTATAATTATTCTACAATAATCCCTCCTTCTAGGTAATCTTTTACAGTCTACTTTTTAAGACTGCATCATGGTAGCATTTTTCAGCAAGATGCCTTATATAAGGTTATTCTAGTTAATCTATGGTACGATAAACCTTAGACTCTATTGGCTTAGATAAAGACAGAAAACCAGAATTGTTATCAGCAACAAAGTATTAAAGCTTTAAAGCTTCATAATGGAAACTGTTACCCATTTCTAATAACATCAGTCTTAGAAGTTTTTGTTTATTTGTTTTGAGATTTTTTGCTCTCTGTTTTTATCCCTAGGTAGATGGCAGAAGTTACCATACTTTCATTTAAGGTAATTGCCACCAACTTATCTTCTCTCAAATAAGCACAACAAAACTCATACCACAGAAACCACCACGGGAAGTCAGATTTTTATGTAAACCAACTGACCACTGAGGAATATTAACTGATGCCCTGCACAGAAGTTTTTGCTAGTATGCTTCCTACCTAAATGTAGCAGCAAGGGACATGGTTTAGTGATGGGAGGCTGATAGTTGGTCTTCTTGAAGGTCTTTTCCAACTGAGATGATTCTAGGATCCTATTATATGATTCTATTATATATTTCATATATTCTGTATGTTCTTTATTGACAGATTAAAGCAGAAGGATTACCACTGATTAAAATCTTCCGCAGTAATTCGAAGTTCAGTGCTGTTCTTGCTCACGTAGGCTTTACCCAGAATCAACAAACTTCAATGACTTTCACATCAAGCCCCTCACACCTTATTCTATGGGAACATTATCACTTATTTTAATATCTTCTGTAAGAACAGAGTTCAATTATTTGTCTAAAATTTCACTTGATAAATTAGGGAAGCAAGAGTAGTTAATTTCAAAGCTTCGTTCTCCATATTTTGGCTCATGAATAAACATCAAGTGGCTATAGGCACACTACCTCTTGCAATGCTGTGCACAAAGGCTATTGTATGAGTTAATAACCAGTGAAATACACTTGGATCCAAGAACACACAACAGTTGCTGGACTGAATGGCATTCACACATTACCAAACAGAAGAGGAACAAAGATGAAACTGCAAGAAGCAACAAGCAAGGAGGAGACCACCCTACCATCATTCCAACCCCCACAGATGCCTGAGCTCCTGCTCTGAGCCCATCGGAAAGGTTTTCAGTCAGCGAACGGCCCAGAAGCGCTGTATCTGAAGATAAGCGGTTTATCAGCTCTCCCGTTCTGGTCTTGTCAAAGAAAGCAGTTTCTTGCTTCAGAATAGAGGAGAACAACGTTGTTCGCAAACGTTTCACAATTCTTTGTCCTGTCAGAAACAGAAGGCAGTCAAGCACGGCATACAAGACTTTACACACACCAGCCATATAGAAATCGCTGAACTCTACAACACCAAGCCAGTCACATTACAGTTTTAACACACCACTGGAGGGGGAGCTTTGAGGTATCACATAACAGTAAACAAAAATGAACAATTATTTCAGTGTGCTTATCTTTTCGCTATTCATTTACCTTTGATCTGGTAAGAAAAGCTACTGATTCCATGACAATTTCTTAGCCGGTGCCAAGAATTCATTTCAGATCGCTAGATATGCCGACTCTGTGAAAACCAGATAACGCACAGGTCCACTTCTTTGTTTTTACCTGCAGTCTGCATGAGGTAGACACGAGTAGCATTAGCAGCAGCACCGCATAAGAAGATTCCGCTCAGCAAGGCACACAGGCTGGAGAGGCTCTCTGTGAAGTCTTCGCTGGGATTCGTGTAAATAACGTCAATAACTTTCCCCAGAAAGAAAGGGGCTGACATGGTAATGACACTGGAAACTGTCAGAAAGCCAACAGCAGCTGCAAACCAACATGGAAAGGGCAAGGAAAAAAGAGTGAATTTGCAAGATCGTTAATAATATATACAAAATACTTTTTCACTCAAAATTTCTATTAAGCCCTTAAGTGCCAGCACTAAATACTACATAATCAACATTCTTTTTTTTTAGCACCCACTCTGAATGGGATATTTTAAGTCACTGTATAAACTAACTTAGGCAAGGCACATATTAAAATCCTGAAAACTTCTCTATATAATGACAGCCCTGGAATTGTTCCTTTTCTCTGACATTTCCCCTTACACTCGACAAAGCTAACTTTCTACATCTTACCCTGAGAGAGCCCAACAATTAGTAAGTTTTCTGTATCTCATACACAGTCCTTCACTCCAGTTTGGTTTGTATTCCATTATTCACGTTTATTACCGTATCATCATATTAAGGCTTCCAATAGTCTGAGAGAGCAATGGACTGAAGCAAAGATCCACCTGAGAACCATCTACACCATATGATTTTATTTGCAGTTATGTATGTTTTACTCTCGATAGGCAAAAATTAAAAATATATTTGTTTTGTTTTCCTCTTCACTATTGCTGGTCTAAAAGAAAAACAGCATCAGTACAAACAGAAGTCTGTTTGAATTCCTGTTGCAAGATCACCTGTGTAGCTGTTCGAAGTTGTGTCACAGTGTATGGAAACTGCACTGGGCCAAGACTTCGCCTTATGAACTTTATTCTGCAAAGGGCTTTCCTGAACCAAAAACACAGCTTGATTCTGAGAAGGCAAGCCAAGCCTGAAAGGCTGAGAGCTAGAAAAAACTCCTCTTGATTGGAAACTGAACAAACCTGATATGAAAACCACTGAACCACAACAAACAACGCCATTTATACAGCATAATTTTCAAACAGCCAGCCCCACACTTAAAGCAACCATTCACGGGGCTACGATAAAGCTACTCGCAGATAACGTCTGTAAGGGCAAAAAGGATCTCTGTTGCAAATCCTGGAGCTGTCCCAGTTTTCCTTCCATTTTAATGAGCTTCTGTTATTGCTTTTATTATGACAAGAGCAGCGAGCCCCCAGCAGTGCACTGCTGTGAGCAGTATGCTTCACATCTGTCACGGAGGGTGTGATGCCCCTTACCACCTCCACACACGCAGGGAAAGCTTTGCTTCAGTTTTTACTTTAAGTGTAAATACAGCTGTGCACTTATGATGAAGAATTCAAGGTATAAAGAGCTGCATACCTGCCACCACCTGAAGCAAGTGCTTTAACTTGAAGCTACAGAAACTGTACAAAACCAGAGCAGAAGGAGAAAGACTGCTGCTGCAAACCTGTGTAAGCCATGACACAGACAAGTCTCATAAACATATTATTTAGTAGCTAAAGCTTCACACAAACAAGTGACCTTATTAGCAGGCTGGCTGCAGGGGTGTATTCAGGTTGTGAAGCAGCAGGGAAAAATCCAACAAGGCTGGGTCATCACCTGGCAGGAAAATACGCTCTATAAGACAGGGGAAGATGGTCAAAAGCATTGCTTTTACGGGCACAGTGCTGTGTAGCAGCTCAGTGTCCGTGAGTCCAGCCCTTTCCTCAGTTATGGATAAACTGGACAGCTACACACATCAATGTTCAGCCAAGGAAGAGGAGAGTGCAGCTACAAATCCTGTACGCCTGCCTAGCGGTACAGCATTCCTGGCTTGCATTTACCTTCAGCTCTTCTTCATTTAATGAACAGCACGGATTTCACTGTAATTACCTCCAGCAGCCTTACCCGAACTAAAAGTAAATACCAGTACCTAACGCAAACTGAAGACTACTAAACGACTGCAATATTCAAGTGTCAAAAATATATGGGAACAATGCAGCCCTGAAAATGAAGGCTCGCACGATCCAGATTGTTATTTTTAATTTTCCCCTTCAGCAGTATGCACGTCTACAGCAATTTAATCACAAATCACACACAAAATGAGGTTCCATAATTGAAACTCTCACTTTGATTACACCAGCAGAATAACTAGAAAATTGCACGGATGCCAAGCTGTTCATCTTTTTTTTTTTTTTTTTTAAACTGTTGACTAATTAAAGAAAAAGTAATCAGCAAGCAGTCCTATCTCCCCGCTCAAAGAAGAGCTGTCACTATGATAAGTGGCTAAAGGGAGGAGTATGGGAGGAGTAAAGGGAGGTGTTCGGCAAGCAGATAGGAAGACACTTCGGTGACACTGGAGGCTGTCAGTGACAGAAAAAAAGGTCAGAGTAAACTTCTAGTATTCATTTCACACAGCCTACTCTGTTAGCTAGAAGGCTGTGTCAAATGAAATGGTGCATTCATGAAAATAATATATATATATACATACATACATATATATACATATATATATGTATAAATACAGATATATTTAGAGTAAATCAATTTTGCAGGCTATGAGAAGAAAACAGAGAAAATGTGAAGCAAATCAATGGGACTTACAAACCTGGGACTATGTCAGATTGACAACAGAGGCAAAGACAAGGTGACCTGGCTCCAGGAGTGGCTGAGAAGCCCTGCTGGAAATCTTAAACAAACATTTTGCTTGTCTGCCTGCACAGAAGCCTAGCTGGCTGTGCAAAGTGATGCCTTTATCGCTGCAGAGATCAGCGTGCTCTCTATTAAAGCTAAAGTGGGCTTGCTTGTTGACAGCAGATCTGCAACTTCATTTCACTAGACACAGCTCTTGCTGCTCTTGGCGCAGAGGACAGGCCACCAACCGATAAACTGGGGCATTTACAAGCAGTAACTAGCCAGAGCTATCAGAAGTCTCTCTTCAGAACAGGGACAGAGTGACTCCGAAGGGTCATAATACCCATTTTCTACAAGCAGGAACACCACCAAGAGTGCTATGAAAAGCTCTAATTTCGCTGGTCCTTACCAGAGCATCCCTCTCACTGCATACAGTATGTGGAAGAGTACAAAGCAAAGAAACAGCCCTTCTCCCAGAAAGGCCTGCAAGCAATTTTATACACAGACACATCATGATTTGACCTCAGAAGAATTACGATCATTCAAGTTAATCAAGGGACAAAGGACATTAAAACAAGGTAATAATGAAGCTTGGCAACACATGTTGACACAGCAAATGGAGTACCTAGCTTTTCCTATTCAGTAAGGTTGTAGGTGTTACCTCCCAGAATATTTCATGCATTTTCCTGGTTTCATTTGAACATCAGAGCTGGCAGGACAGAGCTCTGGATTTGCAAGAGATGCTTTTCTACTAGAAACTGAGAATACTTGTCCTTTACTAGTTATCCGCACAGTTTTATTCCAGTACATATGGACTTTTTAAGCTTAACAATGAATTTCCACAAATGTATTTGGAGTGGTGAATAAAATCTCCTATAATGCACACACACACAGAGATCAGGCTATTCGTTGTTATTTTAGAGTAGAAATACCCACTGATAAATGCCATGTTTGTTGGGTAGGTGAAGCCCGTTTCTGTTTGGGGAATCCTGGCCCACAAGGAATTTGTTTTGGATTATGCAGGAAGGCTGAATGGCTGTTATCAACACTGTGAAGAGGCAGTTCTGCAAATAATGATTTCAGGATAGAAGATCTTCTTCCAGAATTCACTGTCAGCAATTAAGGATTTTCTAATAGTCCTCCTTAGTTCGTTAAAGAACAACTCTAATACTGTTCTTGGGAGAAATACAGCATGTGTCTGACAGCACAGCTGTGTAGGACATATCCAGGACATTCTGGAAAGCTGCTAGCTCGCTTAGTGCAGGTGTGTTAATTCACAGGTGTGGCCAACATACTGAATCTTGCAAGTTACTATTTTCTGTGATGATTATGGGTTTTAGAAAAAATGCATAGGAGATTTCTAAAGACAGTCTGATGTGGTTGTTGGATCATTGGTGTTTTGTTTGTTTGGTGTTTTTTTTTTGTTTTTTTTTTTTTTTTTAAGCACAAAAGGAACAGTTCAAGTTTCGGAATGACAAAGACTTTTTTTTTGGTGCACCAACAATACCATTGCACAACTTAAAATATCTTGAAGACAGCTCACGAAAAGGCCGGCATGCTGTGGGTCATCTGACTGACCAGGATGATACAACAACACTTTGGAGGAACTGTCAGAGAAAATTGCTGTGGAACAGCAATTAAATGAGATGTAATTTTGAAGCTACAGCCTGTCTCTCTTAGGGATAAGACCAGTGCCCAGGGTCTGAGGGGCACAGCGAGATAGATGCCAGTGCTGGAGAGAGCCCCCGAGTATCGGCTGGGTGCATCCCTTGTGCTCAGCACATTTACATGATGCAACCTAGGGAAGTCTATCATCTTGAAGAAAGCCTGCTCTTCGAGTCGTGACATGTTTGGGATTCACACAAATCACCCTCAGGAGCTCCTCACTGGACTGACCTGCCAGGAGCCCTTCGCCACAGCGCAAACGAAATAACAGCAAGCCTTTGCAGAGCAGGTTACGGGGGGTTGTCAGAAGAGCTTTCAGAGAAGATACTTAATGAGAGAGGCACAACACAGTGGTTTGAGGAAGCCCAAGCAAGGGAGGAGCAAGCAGGACTGCTGCTTTGCACAGGGGAGAAGGAGGAAGAGGCAGCAAGGCCCGCGGCCCTGAAGGCCCAAGCACAGCTGTGCAAAGCCTGCGCCCGAGAGCAATGAGGGAGGCTGGACTCAGACAGACTCCACTATAAGGAAACGCCTGCACTTTCTTTCAAGAAGCACGGTATCTCTGTTTTACAATGGGTTGTTATCAACACGCCCAGCACCACAAGCTGGTCCCTGAAGACACTCGCAGAGAGCCTGTCACAAACAGGCCTCCCCACAGCTTTCTGCCACTGTGGAAAACCTTTGCAACCCCCACACAAAGCGTAAAAGTGCGCACACAAAATGTAAAAACCCCCACACAAAGTGTAAAAGCAATTACTTTGCTGGGGCTAGGAGGGAGGAAAAGCTTATTATCCTATCAAAACCCACTACAAAGGGATGGCCCATTTATTTACCCAGCCAGAATCCCCTGTATGTTCTCAGCACCTTCCCTGGCTGTTATTTCAGGATGCTGGACCTGTCTGTAGTTCAGGTAGAGCAGAAGCACAGAGTTTACTCAGAAAAGTAGGAAAGCATTAGAAGTTTCTGTGTATTTACCACAATACGTTAAAATAGCTTAAACAACTAATTATGGGCTCACAGTGTTTAATCAGAGATATTTAAAAACCAGACTTCCTTCCAATAAGAAAGTATTTAAAGCTTCTATTTTATTTTCTCATGATACTGATTTTCCTCAGCTATAAAAACCAGCCAAGCTTTTAACCACCAAATGTTGGAAAGTCACAAAATAACTCAAGGTTTTCAGGAGAAGTATTTTTTTTTTAATTTACCTTTGACATGTTTAAAATTAAAGCACTTATCTCTTTCATATTCATCTTGTGTAGAAGATGGTTTTACGTCAGACCAACCTAGCAATTATTCCTTCTATCTTCACAGTTCCCTCAAACAGAGAGTGCAGCAAAAACATTTCCCATAGAAACAAAGTCCCAAGCCCCTCATTGATGAGGGCGGTCAGCAGTTAGTGTTTCTGCAATGTCCTGGTGAAATAGCTTCACCAACAGTTCACCACCAACTTAAGATAAGGAACTGTCACCAACCGGCCAAAGAAATGGATTTTTTTTGTGTGTGTGATAAAGCCACAAGGCTGCTCAAATCTTTTCTTAAAGCTTAATAACAAACACCAACAAAAATCAGAAGAAAAGCTGGGGGGAGAGGGAATTCAGCCTCTTTGATTTCTACAAAAGGCACACGGCACATGAGAAAACAATCAGCACGTTACCCTTATAAGTACCATACATACATTAATTACAATTTTAAAACCACAAGAATTGCCTTCAGAAAATTCAAGTTAAGGTGCGATTGTTGAGTTGCTTTTACACAAGCAGAACTGCTTTACAGTAATGAAATGTAGTACTAAAAAACAGTGGCCGCTTATGTGGACTTGGGAAGTAAACCTAAATTTTGGCCAGGAATGTCCTAGCTACTGGGTGGCAGCACGAAACAGCAAGATTTACAAGCATGGGGTTCAGTCCAAGTTCCAAAGAGAAGGGCGTTCTGGTGCCTGTCAGCCTTGGCTCCCACCAGCTTCCTTCCTGTTATGCACACTACAGAATTAATTTGACTCGCCATCAAGGTTTTAGCGAGTGCAGGAAAACTGATTTGTTTCAAAGTCTTTTAGTTAATTTTTCAGTGGAGAGGCAAAAATATATCTTTAAAACAGTGCATGGATTGCCTGCTGGCGTTCAAAATCAAGCTGCAAAACTTGGAAGAGCAAAAGTTTCAAAATTTAACCATGTGAGTGTTACTACAAGCTAAATACGTATTATTTGCCTGATTTCATTTCCTAAAATAACTAAAAATGTAAGTTATCAAAGATACTCCTACTCAAGTACTTGACAAAAAAAAAATCATCTTGTAAGTATTAATAACTAGAAGTCTGGTCTTCCAGTAGTAATACTGGGAACTGATGCGCTCCACATTTCTATCTGCATTCTGTACAAAAAATAAAATAAAATAAAATAAAAAGTTGTTCACTACTCCAATCAAATGAACTAGTAAATTATTCAAATAGTTTCTGAACTACATAACAAAGAAACGTAAAAACTTAAGGTACTCTTAGGCAAAATACTTTGATCCTATTTTTTTTTTAAATCGCCTTTCTTTAAGAATTGTTTTTTATAGCGATTTATTCCTAATTAAAAATTACAAAAGGAAAAATTACAGCAATTCAAGTATTCCTCGTTCAAGTATGAGAAAGTGCATCGCCTGGCATAACTTCAAAGTACAGAAAAACCAGATTACGAACAAGGCAGCGTTCCTCTGATTTCATGGCAACCCTAACTCATAGGGTTGTTAAAAAGATGCCCAAAATTCTAAAATGAAACTTAGAAAATAACATTTCATGCACATCTTTAAAGAAGACCTGAGTACAAACCAAACCTTCTTTCTTCGATTCAGTCTGTGTTATACAGGAAAAGGGCACACTTTGCTGCTGGATTAAAAATTTCAGAATTTCTTGTGCTTACCCTGCAGTTCAATAGAGCCATTGTTTACTTGGCGTGCGGTTTGGATGAAGCGCAACAGACAGATTCTCACAGGGAGAAGCAAGGAGGTGGGAAGAAATGAAAAGGATAGTTTTGAGAAGGCATTTCTGTGGCCTCGCAAACACAGTGGGATTTAGTAATTTCAGCAATGGCTATATCCTGCTCCCTGGGAACCGAGTTTAGCTGAAGACACCAGTTTACCTGACTGACTGCACAACATTAGATGGAGAATTCTTGAAATGACTCTCCACCTTTGTTAAATCTGGGAGGTATTACAGAATTTAAAAACTCGTAATTTCACTGCACAAAAATGTAGCCACTAATGGAGTAAATTCCCATTGTAGTATTTAGTCATCTTTTTACCCCTGTTAGTAAGAACTACGATATTTAACAGACATGTCCTGTGTAAACTCTAGCCAGCTCTAGGAGTAACTGAGGATGAAAGATAGGATGTATCACACTGAGATAAGTGTGTGTGTGTATTTTTGGCAGGACGACATTTGGTAATTTTCACTTCTGTTTTCCCTTCTAATGGACCCTGGAGGGCCAGAACCTCCTTCTGGGAAGGAAGCATTGCAGGGGGTGCTGCATGCCAGTGCACAGCAACTCCTGGCCAGAGCATGCCACTTCTTCCTCAGCCCAAAGACAGGGAAGAGGCCATGTGTAAAACAAGATGAAAACACCTCCTCTGGTGCCAGCCAGGGCAGGTCACCTTCCCCTTTGCCTCTGCACCTGCTCAGCTGACACCACGTCCCCCCTGCACCCACCCAGGTGAACCTAGTCTTGCACAAGCTGCTCTTCCTCACAAATCATCCTCCTCTGCTCCCTAGCCCTGATATTAATGTGAGGGCTCCATCTTCCGTGACTGTGAACATGAAGGAGCAATGACAGGGAGCAGCACATCACAGCTACCTGCTACCACAGGAGAGGTACGCGACTCCACGGGGCAATGCCACAAGCCTCTGCTACCAGCCACAGGCTGCGTAACCTGCAGAAGGTCTGGAAGAGCTCAACTTTCTTGCAAAACAACACTGCACCTGTAAGCTTCTTAGGAGATCCCATGGCATTTGTTACATGGGCTGGAGGAGGAAATTAAATGTTTCACCCTAGATTCATTGTCTCGCACTGTGAAACCATTAACCTTTCTCTTTCCTTAGAGAACAGAGGTAAAGATGCTGAGTTTGTAAGGACTAGTATTGTAGTACAGAGATATTACAGGAACAGGAGAAAATGTATTTTAACATATTTTAGATACAACACACATATGTGATTTCCCTACAACCACCTACAAGAGCATTTTTACACATACTTTTTATTCCTGCTCTCTGAAATAACCTAAGGTACCTTCCTTGTTTGCTTTTCCATCTTCCCACTCTATTACAACTTAACAACAGAAGTTTTGCTTAATTAATGTGTCAATAAGGAAGAAAAATTTTACACAAACTCACTTTGTTCCCAGAATGAAGACAAATAAAAAAGTAGTTACTGCTTTTGCATGTGTCCCCCACCCCACTCTCATGAATTAGTATTATCAGGTTATTATTATTATTATTATTTTAATAATTCAGGCCATTTTGTTATCTCAAAAGATAAAACTGCATGTAGCTGATTTTCAGTAACTGTGACAGTCAATTTACTTAGATAAAAACACCAGGATACTGCACAGGTGATGGACACTTAGCCCTATTTTAGAACACAATTGCACACTATTGTACCTAACTGTAAATTGAGTTCTCAGCTCTAAGCCCCTGAATCCTAAAACCCTTCTTTAAAGCAACTGGTCTCTTTGTTTTTGTAGGCTGTGCATGGAAACAAATAAGAACCTCACTGAAAGTCAGCAGGCAATCTCTGATCAATTCTTCACCAGAATCTGAGTAGGCTGGACATCAGTTACTGGCAAATGGATTTTAACTTTTAGTTCATAAGCCAGCAAAGAAAAATAACTGTGAGGAAGGCTGAAGCCTTACTGCACACCACTTTTGCTCCCTCCATCCACCCATTTTTCCTTGCTTTCACTCCGCACACACAAGACAGCTGCGTTAGCTGCACGAAGCAGGCGCTCGTGGCACAGAAATACTACTATTTTTTAAACAATCCTTTGGATCCAAGTTATTTTGGCTGTGCTAACACGTCAAGAGGCTCTGTAGCTACACACTGTGAATAAAGACTCGCACAGGAGCATTTCCCACGCCGCACAGACACGTCTTCGAAGCAGCCTCCCCGCCGCCCCTCTTTGCTGCTACCAAATAAAGGTAAGGGAGAGGAAGGCCGCCTGTCCACGGTGGGAAGGAGCCACTCGAGTGCCCTGCAGAGCCCTAACGCTGCCACGCAGCACACATGCCCCACGAAATTACGGTGCTTTGCAGCCCTACAGGGCCAATGCCACCATGTAGCTGTACACCACTAAGGTGCTTAAAAATATATAAATAATTAAAACCCACAACCACTGATGTTTCCTTATTACGAGGAGCTATCATGCCCTGATCCCTGTGAGCAGGGACAGCGGGAGCAGCCTGTTCCTGCTCGGCGCAGAGGTGCAGGAGTTCACCCTGGAGAAGCCGCGAAGCAGCACAGCGCTCTCCAAACACCTTCACGAGCCTCAGACGAGAAACTCTCCGCAAACACAAACCCAGTTACGGCCACACGGCTCCCCCTCGCCTCCCCCTGCAGCCCGGGGCGGCGGCCCGGTACCTGTCAGCCTCCAGCGCTCGGGCCGCGCCAGGGCCAGCAGCCTGCTGGCGGGCAGCCTCGGGGGGACGCCGGCAGCCGCCCCCCGCCGCGCCTCGCTGCTGAGGGGCCGCGGGGCGCCGCCGGCCGCCCGCGGCGGGGCGAGGAGGAGGCGGCGGCGGCGGCCCGGCGGGCACGGAGGCGGCGGCGGCGGCGGCCCGGGGGGAGCCCCGCAGGCGCTGGCGGAGCGCGGCGGGGCGCTGAAGGCGGCGGCCCGAGCCCACGGGGGCGGCGCCGCCCGGCGCAGCAGCGGCAGCAGCCAGGGCAGGCGCGGCGCGTAGCCCGACATGGCGCTGCCGGCCCGGCCGCGCTCCGTGCGGTGCCGCTGCGGCGGGAGGAGGCGCCTCACGGCCGCCGCCGCCGCCTCCACCGCCCATGGGCCGGGGGCCGGGACCCCCGCGGCGGCGGCCCGGGCTGGGGCCGGGCTGCGGCGCGCTGATAAGGCTGCGGGGGGCCGCCCGCTGCCAGCGCCCTCTGCCGCCGCCCGCACGGAGGGAGGGAGAGAGGGAGGGAGGGACACGGCGAGATGGCGGCCGGGCAGGGCGGCTCTGCCCCGGGCGGGTCCTTCAGGATCGCCTCGGCGGCCGCTCTGCCCCGCGGGTCCCACACGAGAAACGGCGGCTGCCGTGCCCGACCCCGGCTGTGGTGTCCCTGGGGATTTACCCCGTGAATCCTGATGGGAATAATCCTGTGCATGGGATACCTTTGCATGGGATACATTCAAATAAGCCTCCATTCTCTTTTTTTATTATTATTTTATTTTTTTACTTTAATACATATCGCTGCAGAGAGCACACACCGCTTCCCAATAAACTTCCCAATAACACAGCTGCCCTTAACCTTGTGTTAAAGAAACTGGGTTATCAGGGACACGTTTTCCTGCAGTCCCATGCCACTGAGCGTGCTGACCCCACGTGCCCCGTATCTTCCCACCCAGTCCAGCCGGCACTTCACCATTTGTCAAAGTTTGTCAAAAAAGTCAAACTTTAGCCAATTTGTACCACCAACTTGCCAGACTGGGTTTGCAAAACCAGCGTTTGAACCGCTACGAGGCGAAGCGACACTGCAGGTTGACAATTTCTAAACACGCTCTCTGGCTACCACGAGCGAACTCCGCTGCACTGGGGGACATTTTGGGGCCAGCACACCCAGAGAGCCACCACCCCTGGGCTAAACCAGCTCTGCGGGCCCGGTGCCCTCACACGCCGCCCCTCCACAACCCCTCCCCTCGATGCCCCCCGGAGCAGCCTCGGGGCCCGAGGCGCCGCACGGCAGGGCCCGGCCGCTGGGGGCCCTGAGGCGCTTTTTGACGCCGCTCCCCCCCGGCGGCCGCCCTGGGGACTTTTGTGGCGCTCGCGGCCCGCAGGCGCGACCAATCGATCCCGCGGGCGGGGCGCGGCCTGGGCGGGAAGCGGCCGCTGGCTGCCTGCGGGCCCGCTGCCCTGAGGGGGGGAGCCCCGAGCCGCGTTGAAGCAGTGTGAAAGCGAAATAAAGCGTCCAGATCCCGCAATATCTACTCTTCTGCAGAGCCAGCTGAAGGCACATGCAGCAGAGCTTTACATTACAACTTGTCCTAAGCTTCGGTTCTGAAAAAAAAAAGAAAAAAAAAGTGTTAAAAAAAAAAAAACACATCAACCCCCAAACTCACAGATGGTTATCCACTCCGCCTAAGCGGTCATGAGATATTTGCACTAGTGGAGTTGCCAGGAGGGAAGAGGGTGCCTAAAATTCTGGCTATTCTCTTCCAGTTTGTTTACCCCACATGCAGATTGCTCTGCTACTGCCTTCAGCACAAATGGCAGCAGCAGCAGCGCAGCACGCAAGTCTCCAGCTAAGCTGCTCACCAGCACAAAAATCAGCAAAAGCTGTGCAAACATCCCTTGGTTCAACTCCAGCCACGGACTGCAATGATGTATTAACCTAAAAAACTACAAAGCCATGTGTGCGCTCACAACTCCAAACCTCGGGATGTCAGAGCTAATAGCTTGGGTTTGGCTGTTTGTTTTTTTTTTGTTTGTTTTTGAACTATGTGCAGCTCAGGAAGGATTTGTGCTAGTCCTAAAGGACAAAATATCAGTATATGTGCTTTGCTGTGCTTTTCTAGATGCTGGGCCATCCTCAACACACAATCAGCACTAACTTTTGTCTGGGGTTGTCTTGCAGCTCCCAGTTTACCACGGCAGTAAGCACACATCAGTTTCGGCACTTACCTTTACCCTCTCCGTGACCTGTGAAGCATCGCTAGCTATCACAAAACCAGGTCCAGCGCTGGCCAAAGGCAGACATCACAGGCTGTGCTTATGGATACGGTGAATAGGGAACAAACCACCCCTACTCACACTGTGGAGCGGGTGCAGTCGGAGGAGGAACAGCCTTCTTTCTCTGCTTCCAATAATTGATTTGTCTGTGTTTTGTCATGAAGTTCTCACAGGAAAGTTGTTTAAAAATAATAAAAGATGAACTGGAGATTCTCCCTTAAAGATTTTTGCTTTCCATGGCAGACAGGTACTATCACTACTACCCAGGGTCCTAGAGTAACTGGTGTAAGTAATAAGAGTAATCTAGCAGCCTTGTTCCCCTTATTGTCCACCCACCCCTCCTCTAGTGACCACTTATAGGAACACCCTGAGTGCCATGGCTCTGTCTGGGCAGCCTGCTTACCTAAGTGAAAGTCTGATGTGGCACCTTCCAAATTAGAGGGTGTGGGGAAGTGGGATATCCCCCAAATATCCAAAAGAATATCACAAAAATCAAAGGCTTCTGTCAGACAGAAACAGGTACGTTACCACTTAACTGTGCTAAACTATTTTTAAGCCACAGTTACAAAAAATAATAATAATCAGGGATTCTTCCTTCCATCAGAGAAGCACTGCCCATGGGCCTGGGGCATGTCTGGAGATGAAGACCAGCTGGGGTCAGGAGGTATCATGCTGGGCTCTGCTCCACAACGCGGAGTTTCCCAGGGACAGGCTGTCCCTAAAATTTGAGGCCTGAGGGGAAAAAGTGCACAGAGAGAAGAGAGTCAGGCTCTTCCTTCCATACGTGCCAAACCTTGACAGTGATTCCAAAAAGATCACAGTACTGTGAAAGAATGAGGAAGACTTTCCTGTCAACTAACTGAAAGACAAGGTGAATTCACCCTTTCAAAAGTATTTCTATTTTTATTTATTAATCCTGCAGCAAATTGACAATGCAAACTCCTACAGCTCACTCTGCTGACCCCTATTGCTCTTTGAACTGGGGTAACCAATATGCTTATACACTACCAAACACCATAAAGTCCTATTCTTAGCTGATGCCTCAGCTGATGCTAAAAGTAGCGCTGTTATCAGGCCTGTCATCAACGGAGGATCGTGACTTCACAGAAGATTACAAACCTACACAAAGAGGAGACAACTCTATCCTAAACTGAACTGTGAAGATCTGAAGTAAAGAAAGCAGGGCTGCTGATAAAGAAAGCAAGTCTTCCTCCTTTTCTGAACCTCAAGCTAATGCAGCTGACCCCTTCTGTCTGAAAACAGGATGCAGGTTTTAGTTGCAGGGCAACACCTATGATAATTAAGTTATTGCAATAGCTTCTACAGCTGCCTCATTCAAGAATTTCACAGTCCCAGGAGAATATTTCTGCAGGAAGATAGATGCAGTGGATAACACGGTGTCTTAAACTGGGCACTTAATAGGGAATGTGCTATATTCTCTGTGTAGCTGCTGCTGAAGACTGCTGCATAACAGCACCGAGGAAACAGAAAGCCAGATGCAAGCTTATGATTGTTAAAAAATTAAAAAATATCAGTCCTGAGACAATTTTGAACTTGAAATGCACTGAGCTTGGTGAGCATTGTTGAGTTATTTCAGTCAGTTCTGGCTCCTATCCAGTACTTAAAAAAAAAAAAAAATATAAATCATAGCTTACGTGCAGCATGATGGGATAGTCTTTGGCTAGGGACATCCAGGCAGTTAATTTAACTGTCACATTGGTGTCTTGTAATGGTACGGTTTTAGACCCTGGCTCAGTGCTGGCAACAAGACACCGCTCACAGGGAAGGCCATTTCAGGACTTAGCTGAAGAACATACCGAGCCTGGAGGACGAGCAGTCGGCAGCAGTTAGAAAACGAGGTTAGCAGAATTGCCCGGAGCCCTCTTTATTTTTCTTGGCAAACCCAAAGGTTCTGCTAATGGAAATATCACTTCTGTAACACGTTCTTAGACTTACAAGACATTTGTAGGAGACAGCTTTTTAACAAAAGAACCTGAATGGAGAGAAATATCAACTCCACTGCCAAGGGAGCGAAAACTCAGACTGAAGTGAGGCGGGACACTAATCAGAGAAGCAAATGTAAGAAGTGGGAAGGGCAGCTCTAAGATAGACCCGTGAATAGGCACAGCACTTTGTTTATTAGAGCAAATAGCCTTTCCTTTCACCAGCATTCAGTGACTCAGCATGGACTTCTACCTCACTTCATCTATATTTATTTTGTCCTAGACTACCTGACACCTGAAAGGGTGTTTCGCTGTTCAAGGCCTTTATCAGTTCAAGAGGTTAGGGAACAGAGTACCAGTTCAGGGAATGCAAAAAACGGGGAAATAGGCTCCCACCCACAAAAATCAAGGTGTAGAACTTGTTGCTGCAGAGAACTGCAGAAGCTAGAAGTATGTGGCCAATTAATAAATGGGCTGAGACAAAATTAATGGGAGACCAAATCCATCAGCAGCTATTGCTGATACAAAGCCTACAGCTCGAGAGGCCTATTAAAAACAAAAGTAATAACTGCAAGAAGGCCCAAGTATATAAACCATGGAGGGATTGTGTCTATACAACCTCTCTCTCACCTACCTTCTCTGAGCACCTGCTTCTAGCCACTGTCTGATACCACGCGGTGCCTCGTGCAGCATCCAGGCTGCAAATGAAGCCAGCAGAGCTAAGCCTGCTTAAACGCTTTCATGTGTTTTATCATGTATTTAAAGTGCAATAAGGAAGAGGTCTGTGCAAATGCAGTTACTTGAAACACACAGCTAACAAATTACTGCCCAATTTTTGCCAGACTTAAAGGTACTTCTTCCTCCCACTCAAACTTCCCTCCTAATTCTGCCTTGAAATTCAGGCTGTCAATCATATGCAGATTTTTTTTTTTTTTAATTTTATTTTACTTTAAACAGTCTATATTGTTTCCTGGCTTCCTGCCTTCAAAATGCTTAGATTCTGTGAGCACCAAAACAAAAGCTGTCCACACAGCGAGTAGAAATTGATAGGTTGGAAGCACCTCGTTAGTGGTGCCATTTTCCTAACACCTCAGAAAGTCACTTTTGCTTGTTTTTCCTATGTGTGTATGCAGTGATTGGCTTCCTAACTCTCTTCACTCTCACATCACTTTTGTATGCAAAATACCTTGGAAAAACCCAACCAATAAAAAGCCCAATTCCATTAGAAAAGTAAAAATGTTAAAAGAAAACTTTGTTCACTGCCCACCTCACCTTTTTTTTTTTTTTCCCCTCATTTTGGTTGCTGTTGGATCTGCCTTTGGACCAAAAGCCCAACTGTCCTAAAGCTCAACACTGCTAAGGATGTGGCAACAAACAGCAAACGACTTCCAGTGAATGCTGATGAGCCATGGCCTTCCTAGGTACTCACCCAGCTATCAAACCAACCACTTTGATACTTTGCTAAGATCCAAGAGTAATCATTTCATAATGAAATATTTGGGCTAGAATCAACAGAATCTAGCAAGAAATGCTCTAAATAACCCCAGATGTTACTGCAGGGTTGAAGACACAATGCGCTTGGTCTGGTGAGCAGCCTCAGCTCAGTGAATCTGGATGAGATCTCTCCAGACCTGTACAACACAACACATCAGTAATACAACTGTTTCCTGTATTGTTTTTTCAAAAATCCCTGGTCCTGGACTGGGACTGCTGAGCTGCTGCATGCTTTGATACCCAGCTGCCAGAAGATCAGCAGTGCCATTCAACTCACACGTACAAAGGAGCTTCTGGTACTCTCAGAGCAGAGCTGCAGCACACACAGTTACTCGTCTCAGAAAGGCCACACACCTTTCTGATAAAAGGTTTCTGTCGTTTACCAACCTAAGAAGGCTTTTATTTTATTTTTAAAAGACAGTTGTGAGGCGTCATGTCATCTAAACTCTTAGGCTGTTTGACGTTCTCAAAAGGATTTGCTCATGAAGGTCCAGAAAGTCTGAGGGAAGCCAAATGACTGGCTTCCATACAGACTGTCTAGGTGATACTAGGATCGTGCCTTTGCTTGGAGGAAGAGTTTCAGAACATCAAGCCACAAACCAAAAACACAGCCCTATAGAACGAAGCCTTGCGGTGCAGTGTTGACCTCAGGTGGGACCGAGCTCCTTCACTCGCATCTCAGCTGACCTACAAAGCTGTGTCAGGAACACCACGACCTGCTGGGTCAGCTCTGAGGAAAACAAGCAGGGGGATATAAAAACCAAGTCACCAAGACCACCAGATTCAGCCTCCAAGCAGCCTCAAGCAGTGCAAAAACATGCTCCTGACCTTTCCTTCCCACGCAAGTTCCCCAGAAAGGGACCAAACCATTTTTTTTTTTAAACTAAATGCTTTTAATAGAAAACAAAATACAAAATAACTCTTTCCAGAAAGCAGAAATATTTAATCTCTCCAAATGACAAATTAGAACGTGCTTTTTCTGCAGATCCTTGCTTTAAATGCTGATGATTTATTTCACAAAGTGTTCATGAAACTGATATTGCAACATTTTGAGAAAAATCCAACACTGGCAAAGCTGCCTCTGCGTATGCACAATAATTTAGTAATACTATTTTTTCCCATGTCACTTTGTGTGTGCCTCTCTCTCTCTCTCTCTCTCCCCCCCGTCTCCCTCTTCCTCGATTGCCAACTTCCATTTACGGAAATATTTCTGTGAGGTGCCGTGGTGGATTGACAAGCCCTGCTCCAAACTGGAGTCCAAACTTAGCCCCTTCAGTCCTATCATGCCCTCCCTCCAGCCAAGGCAAGTCACTTATCACCCCTAAAGCCACCACTCTAGCCCTCACCGTCCTCTCCCACCCTCAAAACACAGTGCAACCAGATTCAGAAAGATCCCTAATTAATGGAACATAAATACAAGTATCACAGCTAGTACCAGGAACCAAACCCAAATGACAATGCAGAGATGGGCCCCAACTGAGGTCAGATTTCCATCCCCTTATGCAAAAAGAAAGATGGTATTTTCTACTTAGCTCGTCCAAAATATTGCAGAAGTGCTATAGGGAGCTGTAATATTTGGACCCACAATCGGCGTAGAAAATACAGAATGTTCTTTTAATATAAGGGTCTTCAAATGCTGGTCCTCTGCAATACCAGGAAAACAAAACAAAACAAAAAACACTGGGCCAGTAGTTCTCCACACGCTCAAGCCTCAGTTAACAGTAGGTAAGGTGTGCCCATCGATCAACGCAGGATATTTAAGTGCAGGTCAGCAGCTTATCTGGCTGGCAGCTTCACTTGTCTGGACCAGGCTTTTGGTTTCCCCAAGCTACTGGACTTCCTCTCCCCTTTTCCCCATCCCTACAAATACAGGATTAGAACGTGTACAGATTTCCATCGCTCCGCCTCCCTCCTTACTCCATTCAACAGCACAGGCCTTTTTGTGGGCAAGAAATTGCAAAGCATTAGCATCACTCTGAACACGCCTTCCAAGGGGGCAGAGGAAGAAAGTGTTTCACAGTCAGTAATCTCAGCTTGTAATGGACTCTGGCATTCATCACACCCACCCGCTTCCCTAAGAAAAAAAAAAAAAAAACACAACAATTAATGTTCCTGATTTTCTTGTGCAATTCCAGTCACTAGAAGAAGGTTACAGGCCATAAACTGCACGCTCAGTACGTTATTCATCTGCCCGGTATATACACCAACCAGCTCACTGGAAGACCCATCGGCAGGGGCGTTGCAGTACGTGTTCCGGATGTCCCAGACCCGCACGGAGTTGTCCATGGAGGCCGAAGCGATTAAACTGCTGTCGGGGCTGAAAGTAAGGCTGGTTATGTTGTCCGTGTGCCCCCTCAGTTCTTTGTAGAGGGTTCCCGAAGCCAAGTCCCACAGCTTTAGCCGCTGGTCTTCGCCCGCCGAGGCCAGGTACTTACCGTTGGGGGAGAAGGCGAGCGCCAGCACGGGGCCGCGGTGCCCGGTGAAGAGGCGCACCGAGTTGCCCTGCTGGGTGCTCCACAAGCGCACGGTTTTGTCGGTGGAGCCCGTGGCCAAGTAGTTGGAGTTGGGGTGGAACTTGACGCAGTCCACGTCCGCCAAGTGGCCCGCGTATATCCGCAGCGGGTACGTCCGATCGAACGACCAGAGCCTCGCCGTGCGGTCGTGGGAGCCGCTGGCGAAGTACAGGCTGCAGGGGCTGATGTCCAAATCCCAGACGGGGTAGGCATGGCCTTGGTACAACACAGTGTTTGTAAAGCTTCCCAGGTCCCAGTATCTGATGGACATGTCCTCAGAGCAAGACAAGAGTCCCGAGCTGTCCGAAAGGAACCTCGTGCTGTACACAGGCCCGCAGTGTCCTCGCAGGATCTTCATTTCTGTGCCGGCGCTGTCATCCTCTTCCTCCTGGTCGGGGAGGAGGAAAAAAAAACAAACAAACAAAGAAGAAGCATGTTTATCTGTTCTGCGAATACAGGAACCGCCGTGAGGAAAGCAGGCTGGCGTTACGACAGCAGAATTTATTTTAGACGTGGCGCATTTCTGTGCAACTCTGAGACACGCTGCTGGCGTGCCCGCTACATCTAAGCAATGCTGAAAAAGATGTGGAGATCAGACTTTTTAAATAAAGGTTTTACCCTTATTTTATGTGACCTCATGCCCACTTAAGAAGGCACTTTTAACCTGGGACTGTATGCAAATAAGGAAAAAAAAAGAGTAGCAGCATTTTAAGATATTTTTCCAAACGTCTTTCGCTTTAAAACACTTGCTAAAAACATCTGCTTACTCCCTGCCCGCTCTCTGCTAAAATTTTGGCTAAGATGTTAAAACAGATCTTGGCATCTGCTCTTTCAGTGTGGTCATTATTGGAAGCGAAACTCACAGCAGAGGAAAAGAAACCCAGATGTCTTCAACAAAAGGCAGGAGATGGAAGGACAAGGCGTATCTGACAAGCTGCCTGCTAATTCCTTCCCAACCCCACACCTGATGCAGCAAGGCCGTGGTATCCATTGCTCTGTGCCAGCTCCACCAGGACGCTTTTACATCCCCACCCTTCAAGAACAGAAAAATATATGCGGCTTATTTAGGTCAAATGATCTATTTTGGGGTAGGAGAGGATGAATAATCACAAAAAGGACAGCAGTGGAAACCTTTTCATCCCGTAATTCTCCAATTCAAGCACCAGGGCAGATGATCACCAAGCAAAGGCTTCCAGGTTTAAAGACCTTTCGGTGAGCTGTGCTGAAGGAATCTGAACGTTTGGCTCCTCCTTTCAGAGGGCATCAACCCCAGAGCCTGCTCAAGCAGCACCTCCTGATAATCCAAGGCTACAGACTGCACAGGTTGCAACACATCTCAACCCAAGAGCGTCCTCACCCAGCAAGTTGGGGTCTCATGGCAGAGTACAAGAAGATAACCACGGCTTAGAATACTTCTGCCTGGTCTCTCGAGCCCACCCCTGCTCAGGACTGTCACGCTGACCCTTTCTAGCAGCACTGACCCCCTGGTTTCACGCCCTGCATCTCTGCCAGCTCTCTGCCCTCCCAGCTTTGCACTCAGGGGCAGATGGCAAGCCGCGCTCAGCAGCGTTAACTCTCTGCAGTGATCGCTGCCCATGGGAGCTCCGTGGCATGGCTCGGAGCCAGCTCCATCCCCGCCACAGAGGTGAGGCACCCAGGCACTGCAGGCTCCAGCACGCAGAGCCCCATTCTTATTCAAATGGATTTTTTTTCTGCCTCTGATAGAGCAGCGCTGCCTGCTGGGATCCACGGCATCTCCAGGCTACCTTACCGCATTAAAAGAGACACTGGGACCTGCAGCATTTTGTACTCCCTAATTACAGCCAAAAGATTCCTGACAAGTTAGCAGAGGAGGCCCTACACTTTTTCCTCTTACAAGCACACGCTCTTCTTCCCTTACATTACAGTATTTTTAAATAAGCTGCTACAGAAGCATTCAAAACCACACTCCTATAAGGTTGCAGGTAGCAAGTCTCATCTTCCTCTTCTGTTGGAATCACTTAGCAGAAACACTGCACACTTGTGTCAGAGCTCACTGAAAATGGAGCACCGATAATGCTTCTGAGTCACCGCATTTTTCGGCTTCCTCCCCGTCCAAGTCGGTCTGCTGACCAGATCAACGCAGCAGCTGGAAGTGCAGCCGCTGAACTGCTGCCTCGCAGAGCCCATCTTCCTTTCTTTGTCAGGTCAAGCACGTTCCTCCTCGCATCCTGCGGCTACCACAACGTAGGCGAGCGATTACAGCAGCTACGGAAAGGTTACAGCCTGTGCTATAAGTCAGCAGGGGGGCAGGGAAACCCTCTTCGTACTATTTTTTCCAGGATTCCCATTGCATGCACTGAGTATGTTTCCTGGGTGTAACACACCGCCGGGCACTACCGAGACAGCCATTAGCTCCTTCTGAAGTGGTTGCTGCTGCCGGTCAGCACAAACAGTTTGTAATTCCTTGGATTGTTCAAGAAATTAAGTTATATACACCTATTTTAATCAATAACCTACAGACACACCTAGAAGCTGCTTTTATGATTTGTACTCCCCACTTTGAAAAGACTGACTATCGAAACAGATTTTAAGTAATAGAAGAGAACTGGAAAGCCAACACTATTAAAATGAGCTCTACTCCTCAACAGTGAGTAGGAAATCTTCCTCAGCAAGTACCAGACTCCCCAAAGTTACATTATTAAGAAACTGGAAAAAAAAAACTAAAACATTGCCATGTTTTGTTACATAGGACACCTTCTGAATGAGCTGCCCGTGAACAGGCTACCCCAACTCCTCAGCTATTGCTGAAATCAGCAATGGATGTTACATGGCAGTTATCTGGACCCAGAAAACTTACGTGCTCTACTGCATTTGACTTTGTGAGCAAACATTACCTAGCTGACAGAAATTATCTTGATCCTTCCACCCAGCATAAGCCGCAAGGGAATGTGTGAGCCCCAAAACCAAATAAGCCACAGAACAAAAAGCCCCTCCCTCCCCACCCCAAAATAAGCTTTATTTTGCTCTAACCAGTAACAAGTTTCCATCTTCTCTCTCATCCTGCAGCATTCCTAAGGTGTGAAAAGGAAAGCTCCATTACCTGCCTACAGCAGGGATCTCCTAGCAGGGAAAGGTGAGAGGGCAGCCACCCCGGCTTTTTTTGCAGGATATTTTCACTGCTTCCTCCCAAACTCTCTCCCCTCTGCCACACGAGCTGTCAGCATCATCCCTGCGCACCGCCACCTGAAGGACCACTGCCACTCAGCGCCCTAAAAGTGAAGCCAAATGGGGTCGAGTCTGGCTCCCCAGAATTTAAAGGGCTGCCACAATTACGGCTTGGAACAAAGATGATTTTCTGTTGTTGATTTATGTAGTACCAGCAACAACCATGGCAATGGTGCAAAGAGACAAATGATAAGGCCGGTAAGCACACCAGGGCATCACGCTGAGCAAAATTCACTAAAAATACATCTGGTAACACCCAGAAGAGAACTCTGACTTCACTGACTCAAGAACCTTACATCAACTAGGAAAAACTGTTGATCTCTAACACTTTTGTCAAACTACAACCTCATCTATATATATATATACATACACACACAATAAGAGCTAATAAACCCAACAGTGTAATTTTAGTGCCATCCTGGAAGAGATCCACTGAAACTACCACAGTCCCAGACATCTGTAACTTCTCCATAAACAGAATGACTTCTTTGCTTGCAGCAGGTCAGAAACTGAGCTAAAGACTGATCATTTGGGGCTCTACTTGAATGTAACACTGCATCCAAATCTAATTACACCATACAGGAATCAAACAGAACGAAGAAACCCTACAAAAATCAGCCAAGTGTAACACCCTCACAAGCTATTCTACAGAACTCACTGAAGCAATGTCAAAGCACATCAGGATTTTTTTGTCGTCGCAGTTTCCATCAAATTTATGGCTGTGGCCAGGGTGATTTTGTTTGCTCTGTCTTGGCACCTGTGGCTTCTGCTGCAGTGGTACCCATGCAGCTAGCGGTCTGCTCCCACCCATGAACCCACAGGTGCCTGGATATATTCACTCAGTGCTCCCAGACACCAGCATTTATTTCCTTTATAGTCCTCAGGCTTTTGTTTGCATTCAGGACACACAACAGCGCATTCAGGCTGGTATTCCCCCTTCACTCTGAACTCCTGGTCAGGTCACTATTTGTTTAGCATGTGAAGTTGTTCAGAGCAATGACAACTTTGACTTGCGCTTGTCTTTGACCATTTTTTTTTTTTTAACACCTGTGCATAAATACTGCGGGATACACAAGGTATTAAATAACCAACGGCAGCCATTTGTACTTAAGCTCCTGCAGCTGTTTCCTAACGCATGTAAGATATGCAAATATGTGCCAACAAAAAGCTCATACACGCTCCTGATAACCTGGCGCTCTCTCTTTTCTCTAGTCTGGAGCCAAAGAAGGTGACCTGTTGGTTTACCAGAGAAATCCTCCTCTGTCACAGGTTATGTACATTTGGTTTCCATGACATGCAATCCACTGTCACGTGTCCTATGAACTCTTGCAGCTCATAATGAAAACAAACCCGGAGCTTCACCTTGGGTTGGCCTGACCCACTTACCTCAGCAGAAGGGGTTAACCTGGGCAGTGGCGAGCTCTGCTATCTCACCTGGCTGCCTGCCTCTAGGTCTCCAGCTGACTAACAAAGCAATCCCTAACCAGACACCTCCGTACTCCAAGCTCTCTGCATTCTTCCAAGACAAACAGAACCTTGCCACCAGGTATTTTTTTTTACAGGTAGAAAATAAAACAGTGGAAAACAAAAGGATGCTTCCCGTGCTAAACGCTCAACAGAAGAACAAATGCGTTTTTTCTTCTTTTTCCCTTCAAGAGGGGAATGATTAAACAAAGGAGGAGTCATAAATTCTGATCTCTAACCAGATATAAGACACTACGTGGGCAGCTGTGACGAGGGGTGGAAGGGTGTGACTAGGAGGTAAAAAGAAAAAAAAAAAAAAGAGAGAACACTAGAAGATGCTATCTAACCCAGCATGCGAAGGCACAGATATCCCTGTCCTCATCTCCAGCACTCGAGAAAGCGAGAATCCTCTGAAGTTTCTACCCTGCTGACTCTTTTAACACAATTATTTTGCATATTTTTTTTCATACTAACTCTTCACCTCTGTTAGGGTGACTAGGGTGAAAAAAAATACAGTTTTTCACTTAGGTGTACTTTGTCCTGAGCCCTCAGACCATTCTTACTTTATTTTTCTCTTCCTGTTTCTCTCTCCTTTTCTCCATCCTTCTGACTGCTTGTTCTGAATTGCTCGTCTTCCAGTTTCCATTCGCTACAATGTGTTTGTACTGCCCACATCTCCTTGTTTCACCCTCCCACCCATAAGAAGGCTCCACGCGTCCTAGGGAAGGGAACCTTCCCAAGTGACCTGTCCTTAATGGGCTGCCGGCATAATGGGATCTGGTCAAGGTCAAGAGAAAGAGGGAAATCAGGACCTAGGACTAAAACTGTGACCTGAGAACATCTTCACTGCACCTCAGCGCAGTGCTTACAACCACGGCAGGGAAGAATAGGGATAAGAGCAGGCTATGAAAACTGTGTGTCGGGGCAGACAGGCTGTGAACGGCCTCGCAGTCCCCTAAGACACTCAAACACGCACGTCAGAAATACCTCAACAGAAAGGGATACGTGTGTGGGGTGGGGAATTGGGGAAGGGGTATCCAGACCTCCTCATCCAGGATGTCACAAGCCAGGCGGATGCGGGACACATCGACGAGGTGGGGCTCAGATTTTAACTTCCTGGAGCGCAGGCTCCACAGCTTGACGCACGAGTTATCGAAGCCGGCAGCGAGCAGCTTGCTGTTGGGCGAGATCTCGGCCGTGTTCAGCAACTGCTCCGTGTTATAGAAGGCATAGAAACAGATGGTGGTTAGGGAAGGGGGCCCGTCCTTGACGCGCTTGATGCTGTCCTGCAGTAGGTCCAGCGCCGCCTCGTTCTGCAGGATGGCGGCCGGCACCTCGCTGGGCTCCAGCCCGTTGCTCTCGCTGCGCGAGGAGCTCCCACCGGCGTAGAGCTGGTAGTCGGTCCTCTTGGCGGGCTGCACGTCCAGGTGGATGTTCAGGGTCAGGACTTTGCACAGGGCGTTGTTGTTGTCACTTTGGAGGTAGCGAAGAAGGTAGTTGTAGCTGTCCTCTTGAAGGCGGACGACGTACTTGTTGTCCAGAAAAGCCCGGAGCTTCAAGTTGGACAGGATATCTTGAATAGTCATGGTAGTCTGCAACTGCTCAATGATATCCTTCTGGCTGGCGTTCTGCAAGAACATGCCATGGAAGCGGCTGTAAAAACTGTCCACTGTGCTTTTCAGGCCATTCTGGACCATGTTCAGGTGGAGGTAGACGAAGAGGGGATACAGAAGAGGCATCACTTCATGGCTGTGCTGAGAATCTGAATCTATACATAAAGAAAAAAAAAAAAAAAGAAGCAACAAGCTTTGAATGATTTCTCAATCTACTTTCTTCTAGGAATAAAACAGAGCAAGGTCAATTACTGCACAAAGTCTCAATGGTGGCATAAGAGAGCAGGGCTCTGGAGACCTTTGTAGGTGCATCTACCTGAACCCCTTCATCTGCTTAGAGGGGACACCCGGTATCTGTTACAGATTTCACCAGAGATTTAAAAGTGAGGTACATTATCAGAATTAAAGGCAGAGATTTCAAAACCCCTTTTAGGTGCGGGTCACTTATTAAAATAGCACCTCGAGCTACGTGACAACTGGATTTCCCCCATGTATTTAAGAAAAAAATGTGTACAGTGTTTATTGCAATAACTCTAAAATATATTCATTAAACATATTAAATGCTATTTTAAGTAGAAGTCAAAATTATTTATCTGGCTTGTGTGGGCCTGAACTTTGGTGGCTTTTTTTTCTTCAGCTTCAATAAAGCTTGCATGTGGTGCTTTGGATGGAACTGATTTGTCTCCAGGGGAAAGGAAGCTGCAGCTTCCAAAACGTACTGCAGTACGCCGGGCTGGTTTTATTTCTGTGCCTGCTCATGAGCACGCTCCCTCTGTCTCTGCCAAGGCAAATCCCAGCAGTAATTCCTTGTACACAGTGTAACCAACTCCTGATTAGGCTATGCTGTACCTTGCAGAGACTGATCTGGGCAACAGCTCCACCCCTCCTTCTCGGGGCTGCACGCAGCTGAGCCCTGCTGCCCAATGCCGTGGCACCACACGGGGCCACAACAACGATTTACTGGGGGCCCAGATCACAGATGTGCAAGTACAACATCTGAATTACTGTGGGAATTCTGAAATCTGTGGTCTATATGTAATAAAAGCACGAAGCAGCTGGCAGCTGCTCTTTTCCTGCTATGTCAGCAGGTGCTCGAGTCCTGAAACACAACTAGGGAAGGACCTCACTCTGCAACAGGAGCAACGGGGAAGATGTAGGAAGCTGGCAGAGATGGGACGGATGAAAACGTTCCAAGAAGACAGGAGGAGAGGTTGAGGGACCTGGCTCTGTCTAGCCTGGAGAAGACAAAGTAGGTATCTAACTCCTGCCTTCAGTACCCAGTGGGATGTTATGGAGGAAATGGAGCCAGCCCCTTCTCAGAGGTGCACAGGGGAAGGGTAACAGGCAAGCTGCAGCAAGGGAAATTCTCACCAAATTGCTCAGCCTTGAAAACAGGGGCAAGGCTAAGACTTTTTTGCCTCTCTCTTCCTGCCTACTTCCCTCCCTAACTTTCTATTTTCTATGTACTATTCTCAATAATCTTGTCTGCTTTCTTATTCCCACCTCTGGCACTCATAAGGACATTTCCAGGAGCAATTTTATTTTTTATTTTTAAATTAAAACCAACCAACAAAACCAAACCCAACACAACATGATTGTCCTCTGCACCACACTACAGAATGATAGTATTTTCCTTTTCTGTCATACACATCTAGTCTCAAAGCCAAGAAAATCCATATTTTTTCTAATTGTAGTAGCTGAAATCTCAAAACTAGAAATCAAAAGTTTCAGTTAGAAAAAAAAAAAAAGACTTTAAATTTTATTACTCTGTCATTTACTCATTGAAATGACAAAAATTCACATACTTTTCTTTTTCTTGCTTCCTGATATTTACCTGTGAGAAAATTGCGTAAGCGTCCAAACTGTACTTCATATTGCTGTGGCTCTGCCAGGCAGGGAGCTGCAGACACAACGTTGGCACAACCAGATTCAGATTGGACTGTGAAACGAAATAAAATAAGATTAGGATTTAAGGAGTTCTGCATGTGTGTCTTGAAACAAAGCTTCTCATAAAACCCCAGTTAATGCAGCCACCAAGATGACGTTTTATATTTCATATTGTCCAGGGAAGACACAGTCTGAAGCACCTAAGCACAGCATTTATTAAATTTAATCTAAAGTCACACAATCTAGACATATCATGAATGGAGAACTATACTGAAGGTTGTTTTTTTTATTTAAAAAAAGCTTAGCTTCTGCTTGCTCCCCCACTGCCCCAAACATGTTTCTAAGCTTTCAGATATAACACTGAATTTACAAGAAACAGAGCAATGTTGTCACAGATCCCTTTAGAGTTTTACGAGATAATTGCAGCTTTATTGCTTCACAGTCAAAAGATGAGGAAAGCAAACAACATCTTCCTCCAAAACAAAGTCTGTTCTTCAGCTAGACCCAGCACCCATCGAGGACATCAGGTGTGCAGTAACACCACCTCTGAGTACTACGGTCACCTGAGATGGTATTAAACTGTTTTTCTAAGTCAGGATCAGCTCTCGTAAATGTCTTTCTGAATTACCTAGAAAGGAAAACGGCTTTTCTTCTTCTGGCACAAAACCTTTGCTCTTCTGTTAAACACTCACAACCTGACAGGGGGCTTGGTGCAAGTTTACAACACCCCCCAACATCACCTAAGCCTACACAAGTTCTAATGACTAGAAATTGAAATAACATTTACCTTTCTAAATTGTAACTGATATATTGAATTCTTCTACTCTTCTAAAAACATGACGAATCAAAGAGTTTTAATCTTGTTTTCATCTTCCCCTCACTCCATATTCCCAGAGCTTACAGAAGTACAGAAAGTGTATGTACAGACCCTGAACTCAGCTTCAGAAACAGAGCTGGGCTGTGCTCATCATCCCCCCATGGGAAAAGAAATACAGATCCCAGTACCAACACCTTATCTTCTATCCAGTCAGTATCAAAACAAGCACACCCCATTCAAAGACACAGACACATCACACTTTCTGCAGCCTGGCTGCTTCATACACAGTGCTGGTAACAGTCCCAGGCTCAGGGCTTTGCATGAAAACTCAGAGCAGCAATTCATAAAAGCAGCAACTTTTTTTCTTTAACATTTCTGTAACGCAGCATACTGGTATTAATTAATTCAAGAATCTTTTCTATTTGGGCTGACAAATGAATATATTCTCTCATGATGAATACTGATTAAACTCTGCACTGCACACAAACGCGGCAACTCCAGAACAATTAACAACAGCTTTTAATGTCACCCCTATCACTCATGGCAAAGGACACCAGAAAGTCAGAAATACGAGGGCTTGACTTTTGTGCTGTCACAGGGCTGCATGCAACAGCCAACTCTTCACGGCATGTTGGTGGCCTCATTTCAGCACGAACATGCATGACTTGCCACCCTGCCTGTGCCACACAAACACGAGCCGTGCTTCTTTGGTTTTATAACGTGCTCCCTCCTTGCCACCTCCTTAATTTTCCCTGTATAAATAATGTAATTCCAAAATGAAGATGGACTTCTTGCCTTTTTTTTTTTTTTTGGGGGATCAACTGATCCCAAAACAAGAGAGTAAATTTTCAGTTTTTTTTTTTTTTCTTTTTTTTTTTTTTTTTTTTTACTCCTGCTGGAAGTAGAACACTGTCTGTATCCTTCTTGCACATTAACAGATCCACTCTAGTTTCTTTTCCAGTTTCCCCAGTGGCCCTAAGAACACTTACTGGAAACATCTGCTCCTTGACTGCACTTCCTGTAATTGCAACTCGAGAGCAAATTCCAAGGAACCCGTTCCTAGTTCAGGGACACTGACAGCACCCTCCTGGTCTCCTGCTGTGGCAGGAGCAGCGCTGCTCCTCTGCTACTGTCAACACCGTTTCACAGCAACTGACTCCTCTTTTATGTGAGCGAGATCAAGTGGAATTTTACATTAATTCCGACAGTCCTACGTGTTGCCAGAATCCTGCGGACAACATCAGAGAAACCTGTTCCTCCGCCACTTATTCTGTCCCTCAGACACCCTTCCGCTTCTTTAAAGAAGTATGGAACTGTCACGAGGAAGCTCTGAGCTGTGTTTTAGTGCAAAAACTAGAGTTGTACAAATATAGCAAGTGCGGAGAAGGGATGAACTGAGGCGGCTCTGGGGTAAGACAAAAAGAAATGCCAAGGTAAAACGGAAAAAGAAAACTATTTAAAACACCCAAACCAGCGGACACTTTTCACTTCGAAAGAAGAAATCACAGAATTAAAGACAGAAGTAGGCAACTCTCCCATTTATAGAGTCTGACTACTTTCAAAGGCAAAAAAAAAAAAAAAAAAAAAAAAGATGTGAACAGAAAAAGCAAGGTGAGTTTTGTTAACAAACAAAGACGTCTTCAGAAAAAAAAATACTTAATTGCTTTCCCTGAAATAAAGCAACACAGGCTTCAGAATCTGGTCAGCTTTCCTTCAGCTGCCTCTTTTATCAGGATACGTACACGCTGGGATTTTCTTTTTCGGCACATTCATTCACGGAACTGCAGCATATTCACTGGTAGCTTACTACCAGCATGCCTGACGTGGAAAAGTAGTCAGCAGCAGCAGAATACATGGTAGCAGGCCATTTTCAGTTCTAATGAAAACTGATGACTAAGTTCTGAATCACCAGCCACAAAGCCCTTACGCTAGCATGAAGATACAGACTAATTATAAGAAATTTACTAATAACGTTTGTTGGAAGATTAGTAAAAAGACAAAAATCAATCACACACTCATTCACACTTCACTGACGTTCTTTTCCTGCATGATGCCGTATGTGAATGAAAGAATTTGCAATCCAATCCAGCTCTCATTGAGATATTTTGCCTCCTCCTGGTATTGATTGGTCTCAAGTTCTAATTCCATTCCAACACCGACCCTTCTATCCACTTCTCTCCTAAAACCTCTTACCAAAGCAAAGCCAGTCCAAAACAATTTGTCATTTTATTCTGGTTCCATTTCTCCCCCAGCTCGCCCCAGTATTACTTCAGGGAGTTGCAGCACGTGTCTGACTGTTAACTCTGAAAACAGCAAGGAAATCAAAAGTACTAAGAAGGTGCAAGCCACCTCTTATAACAAAATATTACTCAATTTCCTTCAGGTCCCCAAAAAAGTCAGCCTATACATTTACCTATCTACCACTCATCTTTGGATTGTGATTACAGCAAAATATGGGCAGAAAAAGCCATTTTGACATCTGGTCTTATCTAGCAACAATCACAGAGTTATACAGCAACTGATGTTGTGTCAGATCAAGTTATATCACAAATAAATAAGGTCCCTACCAGTCTTAGCCTGGGATACAGTCACAAACCAAGCAGGTTCATTAAAAGAAAACACTTTCTCCTTGTTCTCTCACCCAGAGTTTGGCCTAGTATCTTCTATTACTTTTAAATCTAATTTTAATCTTTATATCCTCCACATTGCTTGCATCCATTCAACATTTGTACCTGCTCAAGTACTAGCATAGTTTTTTATAACAAAGATAATAATTCCTATGAAGATGGTCACAGGCAGAATTTGGACCAGCTGGTAGTGTAGCAGGATCCAGAAGCCTTTAAGAAAGAGGAGAAAGGGCACATCGGGAAATAAACTGTCTCATGGACTGAAGGTTTTATTTTTTTAATTTTTTTCCAAGTGACACATAGGAGCTTTCACAACTTGAAACTGACGAGGCCAGAAAATGAAACAGCCTGCATCACTCCGGTTTTACGTGATACCGCTCTCCTTGAGTGCAAAGGTACATTTTCTTGCTTCTACTTAATTCATGTAGGTTCTTCTCACCTCTGTCCCAAAGCACCACTACTCACCAGACTTCACACTTTTTGGGATATAACATGTATTTTCCGCTATCCAAACCTGCTGTTTCACTGCCCATGCCTCTTGTTTTGTTCCATTTCCATCCATATTTTCATTCTTTAAAGGCTTATACTTCATACCAACTTGATACTGGGAAATTTCTTTGTTTCAAAAGGAAAGCTGCCCGTAGGTACAAATTCACCTAGTTACCAACATATCTGCTCACACTTGCACACACAGAAAACATTAGGATTACCTGTGAGATTAGCTGCCATCTCTTCAGCAGTCTGACACAGCCTCAGCCCTTGTTTTAGGGGACCTTCTGAGTCCACATACTGACGGCGCTTGAGGTAGCAGGACACCGCCATCTGAATCTGTTCTGTGCGTACGCGTTTCATGACCTAAAAGACACAAAAGAGATGATGGTTTGTTACTGTGTAGGTATCTGTTAAGACCAACATACACCAGAGCTGTATGAAAAACAACAAACAGCTCAGCATTTTCATTGCTGAAGTCAAAAAACTTCATCACTGAAATATGAAATAAAGCCTGCAGGCTCGGTACTAAGGCATAATCAGACACTTTGAACCAGATCCCTGAAGATATTTTGCTGCCTAATTCTACTAATTTCACTGAGGAATCCAAAATACCATTGAGGATTCTGGACTAAAACTGCAGTGATCAGCTGAGGTGTTTGATTTTGTTAAAAACAATTCTTAAAAAAGTGAAGGTTTCTCCTCTACAAAATGATACCGAGAGTCAAGGAAATGAGAAATTAAGATACAAAGAAGAAAATTTCAGAATCACAATGCTTTAAATAGCACACCTATTTGAACTGTTTGGGGAGCAATAGGTTATAGCCTGAATTTAAAGGTTAGAGCCAGACTTCTGGTGCTTCAGTCAGGTAAGCTTCCAGAAAAAACAAGGAAATTAAAATCAAAAGCAAAACCTTCTGCCTTTTACACCTGTCCCAATACACGTACATTTCCCTCATATATCTCTTTTGAAGGTTCCGCTAAATAGATTTTGAAAGCCATCCTCACAAACACCACCTGGTAGCATCTCCAAGCCAAAAGGAGCCTGGTGCTTGCTTTTAGCCTCTACCTTGTACTGAAAGCCCCGGGAAGATGAATGCAACAGCTCCCCTGCTATTTGAGCAGCTACCAGTAGTCAGTGGCCTGGCAATCCTTAGGCAATAGCTATCGATTCTACAGAGAACTTCAGACAACCTGAAAGGCTTTAAAACAAAAAGAACTAAGTGACAGTTTTATTCTACTAGAACAACACGGTACTGGCTGCCTCAAAATAGTTCCACACCTTACAGCACTGCTACTGAAGACCAGCACATGTTTTGCACGTGCTCTTGCTTTCTGGTTTGAGCAGCTAAATCCTACAAAACACAGCTTCTAAGACAGGCAGACAGGGATGCCTTCTCTTTTCCCTCTCAAGAAGAGAATTTCTAAAAGCATGACTGGAACCATGCCTTCTACAGTACCCATGCACGCTCTAGTGCTTACCCCAGGTGTTAGAGCAATAAATTCTCTGTGAAGTTCCAGGCAGATGGGATGCAAGGTTTTAGCAAAACTCGCTTCAAACAGATACGTGGAATTGCAAACCCGTATGCTCTGGGGAAAACCTTAAAAAGCTTTCCATTTGTTCTCACAGGTGAAGTAACTGTTGAGGGTGGGGAAGGGGCACCAACAGGTGTGGAGTTTGGAAAGCACTTCCAGATAGACCTATTAAAATCATCAGCTTCAACCACAGCTTATTCCACTCCAAAAACAAATTTCCTTTTAATCTTCCTTGCAATTAAAATAAATTACATCGACTTACCCTGTCTCAAATCCAACACTTTTTCTGCTGCACAAAACAGCAGAAGACACAACACCAGTGAAATCTACAAAGAAGGGTGGACACAGAGGTTGACCAGCAGCTGAGCACCCTCCCAAAAAACAGCTCTTATCTAAGCCTCACAACGTGTTACACTGACATTCTGCATTTCAGCCAGCAGCACGGGCTCGTGTACGAATTTCCCACCCAGGTCCACCCTAATGCTTCTGCATGCAGTCTGCCACACAGCTTGGGTTAGGGCAGCAACCTAATTGAATTTGTGATGCTCTCCTGGTTGTGCATTTCAGCTCTAGAAACTGTTTTGGAGGGTTTACATCTAACACTGCTAGATTTGGATTATAGTCCAAAGAAACTTGCTCCCAAAATAGCACTGAACAGACTCAACTCCTCGTTTCTGAAGTGGTTTAGCAATCAAAACTGGGCAAATCAGCCTCAGGTCTGTGGCTCAGAAACAAAGAGAATCTAGAAATATCCTTGCCTGTGCATTTTTCTGTAGTTACAGGACCAATCTGCACTAGACTTGGCGAGAAAGCCCTTATCCATTAGGGGACACCGTGCATAGACGGATCATTCCTCATTAACTCCTCGTGGAGCAGAGAAACTGAAAACCGATCTGTGAGAAACGCAGAAGTGCAGGGCAGCCTTTGGAGTGACAAACAAGAGGAGCACCGAAATCAGTCTTCAACTGCTGAGCAGAGGCAGGTGAGCAGCAGCAGAAATAGATCATTTGAAAACAGAGGGAAAAAAATACACAACTGATTAACCTGTAGCCTCAAATTCCAACACCAGGATTTAAGTATTTCAGGAGCAAGAGAGAAGGGCCCGGGAAAGGAGCAGTGACTGGCAGCTGATTCAAGTCCGAGCTTTTGCAGAGCTTTGGGGATAACAGGGAAGCCCCAGTTTCTTCAGCCAGGATCAGCAAGGTGACATTTGCTTTGTGCAATCTGTCCATTTTCTTGCTCCATTCGCAGACTCTGTGCGCTCCTCCTAGCTGCCAGAGTACTGAGTGCTAAAGCGGCATCTCAAGGAGGTCTTCTTCCCCACTCCCAGGTGACAGAGCAGCAACTGCCTTCCAGGAAACAAGTCTTCACCGGACCCACACTGCCACCCCTACTTTCATTTCAGGTTTCTTTCACCTTCCCATTATCTCTCACCCTCAGCATGTCATAAGGAAACATCACAGGAGCAGGGAAACGCGCTCACAGTGAAAGATATAAAATAAAAAGTGCCAGAAGAGCAAAACCAACATTCCTGCAAATGTTCGTTAGCAAGCCCTCGAAACTAGAGTTTATCATAAAATAAACAGGAGAAAGGCCTGCCAAAACGCCTTTAATGGGTTCAAGCTGAGCCAGTTCACAACAGGTCAATGATGCAGAATTTAAAGACAAAAAAAAAAAAAAAGACAACTTTGCTGTTTTAACCTCTGCATCACTTTTGAGACTAGATCTCGTAGCTGAAGATAACCTTCAAAATACGCACAGAGCAACCCCTGCCTGTGTCTGCAGAAAGCGTGAAACGATCGTGCACGAGGCTGAGCTGCCTCACTCTTCTCAAACACCCAGAGAGAGCGATAAATACTAACACCACTCATTATTTCTACCGATAAGCCAAACACGTAAGGAAAGAGAGAAGAAATATCGCATCAAGGGTCTGCCCAGCTACAGTGCTGAAGTGTCACAAGTCGGAGCAGCCAAAAAAGGGTACGGGGTTACTTTTCTTTGAGGAACCAAAAACGGAGAAGAACCCCAGCAGAGAGACCGATCGCACAAAACGCAAGTTCCTCTTTCCTAGAAGATTAGCTGAGCACCAAGCATTAGGCCAAGGAAGTTCATTTCCTGCCTGTCCTACCTCTTGGATACAGGTTTAGGCAGATTCCCCGGCCCTGAAACATCACCAGCACAGACGTACGAAGGAAAAAAAAAAAAAAAAAAAAAAAAAAAAGCTTGAAAACCAGTGTTGGAAACGCTGCTTTTTGGGACTCTGCCTTCCTGCCCTGCCTCTGGGACAGCCCGCTCTCGCTCCCAGGAAGACCTGTGGGCAGGGAACCACCAGGAGCACGCAACCCCAATACAAACAAACAGAGAGCCACCGGCAGGAAAGCCCATTTGGAGCGTTCTCCACTAAAAACAGCGTCCCGGGCCTCAGCTCGTGAATCCCCCTGGCTTGTAGCTTGGCGATGCTCGGCTCATCTCGGAGCTGCACAACTTCGGCAGCCAGCACGGTGCCGATCAACCCGCGCTCAGCGGCCGGGGGGGTGCCGAGCAGCCGAGGGGCGCTCCCCACGGCCCCAGCGGGGTTTCGGGGGAGCCCCCCCGGCTGCCCGGCTCCCCCTTTGGACCCTACGGAGGGCGGATTCCGCCCCCTCCACCTCCACCGCGCCCCCGCGCCCGGCTCCCGGCGCCCAGCCCCGGCCCTGCCCTGCCCGCGGCCGCCGCCGCCGCCTCCTCCTGCCGGGGCCGGGCCGGGCCTGCGGGGCCTCGCCACGAGGCTGCCGCCGGCCCCCGCCGCCTCCTCCCGCCGCCGGGCGGCGCCGCTGCCCGTCCCCGTGTCCCCGCCGCGTCCCCGCGGGGTCCCCGCACTCACTGAGCATCGCAGGCGGCGGCGGCGGCGGGCGGGCGGCTGCGGGCTGCGGGCTGCAGGCGGGGGGCGGGCGGCGCTGTCACTGCGCCCGGCGGCACCGAGCGGGGGCGACGCCGCCGCTGCCGCCCGGACTGGCGGGGGCGGCCGGGGCTGCCCGGGGACCGGCGGCCGGCGGCGGCCGCTCCATGGCTGCTGCGGCTGCGGCTGGGGCTGGGGAGGGAGCGGGGAGCGGGGAGCAGCGAGCGGGGCGGCCCCCGCGCAGGCGCCCTCCGGCCGGCAACGATGGGCGCCGCCTCCCGGGGAGGGACCGGGGGGAGGCAGCGAGGGACGGGACGGGACGGGACGGGGCGAGGGAGCCGGGGAGGGACCGCGAGGAGGAGGAGGAGGAAGGAGGGAGCGGTGAAATGGCGGCCGTGTACTCCGGCGTGCACCTGAAGCTGAAGAGCGGCCGCACGCCGTGGGGGGAGAAGGTGAAGCTCGCCCGCTTCGCCTGGGTGTCGCAGCAGTGCGTGCTGCCCAACAAGGAGCAGGTAGGGGTGCCCGGCTGGAAGGGGGAGCCGCCTCCTCCTCCTCCTCCTCCTCCAGGAGCAGCTCCCGGCACCCAGCTGGCCGCCGCGGGGGGGTGGGTGCCGGGTGGGAGCGCGCACGCAGCTGCTGGTGCTGCGGGGAAATGTCCCGGCGGGGTTCATCGGCAGGAGGGTTTGCGATAAGGCACGGAGAGGCAGCCCCTCGGGCAGCACGTGTGCGGCGCCTCGTGGCTCCAGGGGAAGCCGCTGCCTGCAGAGCTGCCCTGTGGGATGTGCCCGCTGAGCCCCTGCGCAGCCTGCGGCTGGGTCGGAGCTGGGTGAGAGCAGAGCTTCAGGGTGCGAGAGCTGACCGGAGCTGTGGGTGCTTCCAGCAGCTCCAGGCCTCTCCCCTCAGGTCTCTGGTTTGCACCCTAAAGGTCGGTATTTCCCTTAAACAAGGGCGTCTTGTGCTGGGCCTCCAGCCCGGTGGTCTTGTGGGAACCCAGGGTGTGCACCGTCTGACACCAGTGTTTGGCATTCCCGTCCTTTAAGTTACTTAGATAATACATGTAGCCACACACCCTATTTTGAAATCAACAATACAAATCAGTAGCCTTCAACCTTTTTCATTCTGCACCTCTAAATTCCCAGGCCTGGATTTCTATATGGTAAATCTGAACCTGCCCAAAGGGTGATCTGAGAGGCACACCAAGTGTCAGAAAGCAAAGATCATCTCGGATTTCTTTAAGGTCTCCTCCAGCCTGAGCCTTTCTGTGACTCTATTCCACAATTTCAGGCCTTTGATTCAAAAGATTGCCATTGCTCATTAACAACAACAATCATTAATAACTACAATCAGACTTTCAGCCTCTGCTGAAGAAGCTGATGCAAAGCCATTAGGACGTCGGCTCCTGAAAGCTGTCTTGAGAAGGTTCAGGGGAACACGGGGCCAACGCTGGATTAAGAATTAAAGGTTTTAGGAATTTAGGCCTTGACTGAAGCCTTCAAAAGTGAAGTTTTCTGCTTATTCAGTGCCTGTTTTACTCAGATATAGAGCAGTTCTCATGGCCCAAGTGCTGCAGTTGTGAAGAGGTACTACTTTTGTCACGTTTTCACTTTTTTTTTTCCATTTTGTTAACAGGTATTACTTGATTGGGTAAGCCATACATTGGTTTCATACTACAATAAGAAGCTTGATCTGGAGGATGAAATTGTCGAGAAGCTCTGGGCGTATCTAGATGATGTTATCCGCAGTAGAAGACTACAGAATCTGTTGAAGAGTGGGAAGACGATCACTCTCAGCTTTTCAATTGCACAGGTAACTAAAACTGTGGGTATTTTGTAATATGTTGAATAGCAGTGCCTGTCTTCTACAATACGTGACCCTTCCCTGCAGGTAGGGTGTTGTATGAAATAAATAATAATAAAGCTGATGGTTTTTAGGACTTTTACTACAAACTTTCCTATTTCTGTTCTGCAATACAGTTTGTGTTTGTGCAGAACTAAGACTGAAAATGGCAGAGCATTCTAATAGTAACCTCCAAGTTAATCTGCCCCACTGTCTTTAAATTCTCCAAACTGTCTGAGAAGGAACTGGTTTAAGTATTTCAATAGGTAAGTAAAGGCTCATTTACGTATGTTATTATTGTGTATTAATAACTGTTTATATTATTATTCTGCCTGGGAAGGAGAGACTTTTCCCTGAACATGAGGCTCATCAGTGTGTTTGGCATGAGTACTTATGCAGAGTGACGTGCTCTTCAGTAGGCCCTCCCTAGGACCTTGCAACTTTTTATGATGATTCTGAACGAGATGCCCTTTTCATTTCCCCTTCCGCTCTCTCTCCCCAGCAGACCAACTTTGTGCACTGCCACATCCACATCTATGCTTCTCTGGGCTATCTCTTTATGTGTGTGGGAGATCAAAAAGGGCTTTAACCCATACTCATTGGTACACATCTCACACGTGTTGGGTTTCTAGCACAGTTCTCCCCAGTTTCTCTTCATCTGAAGAACCCTGCATGAATCTGGGTACATGTTACTGTGCTGTACTGGAAATAAGTCACGTTCCCAGATGAAAGGCTGGCTGTGAAGCAGGAGAGCAGGGAGCAGGAGACTTTTTTTTTTTTTTTTTTTTTTGTCAGCTGAAACCCTGTTTTGTCTCACAGCTTTCCCATTTAAAGTATTATGTTGCTCACTAAGTTAAACCAGTTTAGTAGTGACATCAAATCATTATTGATCTTAATCATCATTATTCTAGTCTCAGATGAAAACAGATGGGGGAAGCTTCAGTTACAATTGAACTTTGTTCAAAATTGAACCTGATAGTTTTATTCAGCTGCGTGATTACGGAGATGATAAAATTAATGGATGCCTGTGTTAGCAGTCAAAATGGCTGGAAAAAATGACCTTTTCAGTTGTGCTCTGGTTGGAAGGAAATGGGAGAAGACTGTCTACCTGCAGAAATTGAGTTGCAAACTACAGAAAATTGGTTTGATGAGAGGGGCTGTGCTCCAGAGAAGTTACAGTGCAAGTGTGCAAATTTAAACTTGTCTGTCTGATTGGGTAGTAGGCTGGAGTAGCTTAAAGACAAAACTATTTGGAGATGAGAAAAGGGAGCAGATAAAAGGGAAATTAATGGAGAAAAGTGTAGGAAAATCAAAACAAAGTTTGAGAAAAGGAAGGGACGTGAAAGTTCGATTAAACTTCAGTTCTTTAGAACTGTGAATCTCAAAGAAGAGAGAGGACGCTCGTCTTCCAGGTATCAGTACAGGAAACTTCGGGTTTTATTAGAAGGGATCAATGGTATTTAGTCATAGACATGCTTGCTTATGGTAGACTTCTTGGATCAAAAGTTGGAATATTTTTTCTTTGTTTTAATTTGTTTGGAACACAATTTGGGGGACCTTACAAGAAGGGAGGGAATTTTCTCTCTCTTCCCTTTCTGCAAGATTATTTATTAGGATAAAATGTGTCCAGTTAGCTCTGTTGTTGGTAATGCTCATACTGAACCAGTGGTTCCGCATATATCCTATTTAGCAAACAAATGAGGGGACACAGTTTTGGCCAGAGGAGTTCCTAGTTTGAGATGTATAATATGAGAAGCCCAGCAGCAACTGTTAGCAGGTCCCTGGTGCTTCCTGCTTGCAGCCAGAGCTCCTAGAAGATGACATCAGTTCATTATGGTGAGCTTTGTCTTTGTGTACAAAATCAACTTTTTTTCTTTTCTTTCAACCTTCAGGTCATCAATGAAAGGCTATCAGAGGCCTGTTCCCAAAAAACACAGCAAAACATTGGCACGGTGCTGAGTTGCTCCAGCGGCATTCTTTCTACTCCCTCGCTCTCCATCATTTACACAGCAAAGTGTGAGCTCTTGGTTGATCTCCTCAGCAAGCTTGCTGAGCTGGCGTGTCAGCAGCTGGCTTCTGATGATGCTGTGGACTCCCAGTTGTTCAGCATCCTCCACCTCACCTTTGCTCAGTACCTCCTGATCCAGAGGCAGCAAACCAACCCAAATCGGGTGTTTGGGCAAGTGGCAAGTCATTTGCTCCAGCCGAGCCTGCTCCTGAGGCACCTGCTGACCACGAGGAGCTGGACGCAGGCCGATGACAGCCACGTGCGTCAGCACTTAAGCAGGGAAATCCGAAATCAAGTGGAAACGCTGCTGCGGGCTGGGTTATTCCAGCCTGAGCTCTTCTCATCCTACAAAGAGGAGCTGCTGCCGGAACGGGAGCTCCAGGAGAAGAAGAAAGGAGCTCTGAAAAGCCTCTTGCTACCAGTAAACACCGTGCAGACCAAGCTGGCCAGTGGCTTTTGTGAACCTGCCATCCATGGAGCGGTGGTGGCTGGTTCGGTGTCCCTGCTATATAAGCTCTTTCTGGACTCCTACTGCAAAGCAGAAAGCCACCTGGTGTGTTTCCACATGCTCAGCAGGCTGTATGGCTGCCTCAGGCTCTCGGGCCTGCAGCAAGGAGCGAGGGAGGACGTGCTGACCCCTGCAGACTGGAGCACGGAGCTGCTTGCTTTGGAGCAGCTTCTGAGCTTGGTGCTGAGCAGCGATATCTACAACGTTGCCAGCGACCGCATCCGGCACAAGGAGGTGCAGTTTGGGTTTTACCGTGAGCTGGCGCAGATGTTGTTGAGTCACTCCCAAGCTTCCATCCCGGCTTGGTTCAGGTGTCTCAAGCTCTTGATATCCTTAAACCACCTCATAATAGAGCCAGACCTGGTTGACTTGGTGGCCTCTGCTTGGGTGGATGCCAAGGTCGCTGAGCTACGTACGAAGAAGCCCCAGGAGGCTCTCCTCCACGCCGTGTTTCAGACGTACTCCAAGCTGCGGCAGTTTCCACGGCTCTTTGAGGAGGTGCTGACAGTCATCTGCTGGCCCGCTGTCGATGAACTGAGGCTGCCCGTCTTGTCTGCTGGCTTGACAGTAAAGCTTCGCGAGTGCCTCCTCGAGCTGCCGCCCAACCAGGTTCTGGACATTGTAGGTCTCTTAGTGGAGAAGTGCCAGATCCTGGTTCCTGCTGTTGAAGGGTCTGCCGACATGGCCTTGAAGCTGATGTCAGTGAGCTCGGTGCTGCACGCTTTTCTCTTCAACATGGGGAGCCTAGATGATATCACTCCTGCCCCTGTGGTCCTTCGCACCCAGGGTCTGCTGGCCAAGATGCAGGAGGGAGTAATTCAGCCGCTGATAGAGCTGCTGCAGGCTCCTGGGAGAGAGGAAGAGGAGCCAGACCTTTGGCTAAGAAAGGCCAGCGACTCTGCTCTCCTTCTCATTTACACCTGGATTGAGGTAGATGCTTTGTTTGCTATTAGCTGCACCAAATATGAGTCTCCATTGCCTGAAAATGCTGGTGCTGCTGCTATGTCTGCTGCAAAGCCCTGGGATGTTTCAGCTTTCTTCCCTGGTGTGGAAGAGCAGTGTTGGGAGAGAGTCGTGGAACTTGCGAGTAGTTTTGCCTCCACTGGTAAATACTGCTTAGAACTGCTCACGCTTCAGAAAATGAAGATGATTTTAATGCAGGCTCATGGTGACGTACAGGCCTTGCAGTGTGCTGCAGCTTTCATCCTGGAAGCTGGGAGAGCCGCCATGAACAGGGAAGAATCTCAACCATGGGATGGAGATATCAGCACAATAAATGAGCTTACTTACCCCACAGCACACTGGCACCTCGTCATCTCCAACCTGACTATCCTGTTGCCATATATTTCCCTGAAAGATGTACGGTACATTGCAGATGTGCTTCTGGAGGCGTTAGTATTGACCAGAGCTCAGGAAGCTGCTGCAGACCAGGAGCCTTCCATCAGCATCGGAAAGATCTGTCTCAGTTTCATGCACAGTCCCTTTCTCCCAGAAATGAAGGTTCTGCATTGTGCTTTTCTGACCAGCCTTATTCATCAGTTCACTCGGGTGCTGCCCTCTGCTGCTAGGGATTCGGTAGGTCTGCCACTTCAGCAGCTGTCTGCAGGTAATATCTCGTGGCATGAAGAAATCCTGGCTCCTTCCAAACCTTTTGGTGTGGTAGAAGCACCACCAGGAAACAATCAGCCGAAGGAGGAGCTCAGTTTGTCGTGGAAAACCCTGGAGAAAGTTGCCCAGTGTATCTTACAGTTAACAAAAACTGGTTCCCCTGTCATCCTGAAGGAAAGCCAGCTAGAAAGCTGCCTGGGCTTGCTAGAAATTACTTCTCTTCTGAAGCTGGACAGCCTTTTTCCCTCTGACTGTAACCGGTGTTTTCTGGTGCTGCTGTCCCTGGTAGCCAATACCAGGGCCAGCGCCTCCTGCAGCAAGCAGTTATCTCTGAAATTTTTACGTACCTGCTTCCACCTCCTGAGGTGCCTGCAAGCTGGCAGGAATGCCAACTCTGTTTTTAAGGTTTTTCATGCCAGCGATGTTCTGGAAGCCGTCATAACCTCCCAGCTTACAGTTAGCAAATTCTTCAGTGATACTTTGACTGATCCTATATGGGCAGAGTATCTCCAGGAAGTCCAAGCCTCTTTGGAGCATTTTCTCCACATGATTGTTGAAAGAAGGCAAAGTACGAGGCTTAACTTGGAAAAATTCATGTCTTTCCTGGTGAGCTGCAAGCCAGGTGTTGGTGTGGCCAAAAGCATATGCTGTAAAAACTGGAATCCTGCAGCTGAGCAGTTACTGCTCGTGTCATTCACCACTCTGTGTCATGTCCTCACGCTCTACCTTCAGCAGCAGCCAGAGAAGAAGCTGCAGTCTACAGACATACTGTCTGCTTTGCTGGAGCCAGTAGTCCAGCAGATGGGAAGAACTGTTGAACACGGTGTTCAGAGTAACACCCAAAACCAGCCTTTGCCTGTAGCGTTTATACCATCTGTCACGACTCTTCTCAAGGCAGATCTGAGCCACGCTGTCACAAAAGGCTGGCAGAAGAATCCCGAGGAGCCCAGTGGGTTTCTGGAGCCGTCCCGTGTTGAACTGTACCAGAAGTTTTACTCTCAGATACTGAGAGAGCTGCCCTCTGCAGGAGGCCACTTGCAGTTCCTTCAGTTTGCCTTGCGGTTCCTGACTGTCTTCTGCTCGGTGCCAGAGCTGTGTCCTGGGAAAGAAACTGCAGTCACTGTTGTTTTTGCTATAAACAAGCTTCTTGCTGGTATGAAAACTCCTTTTCTTCACTTCTTTTGCTAATTTTGCAGGATAGAGGCAAGTTTAAAAACAAACAAACAAAAAAACAACAAAAAAAAACACACAAACTTTTGCAAAATATACAGCTTTTTAAAAATTCTGCTTGTGTTAAATCAGTAAGCTATCCTTTTTTTTAAATACATAACAAGAAAATTTTCAAGGAGGCAGTGTTGTGGTACCTGGGCCACAGCAGCCATCTAATCTGGTAAGGATCTTCTGGATGTTGTAAACGTGCATGTCTTCTGCATCTCACAGTTCCTTATTGTGTGTTGCACTGAAGAGAAGGATAACTTTTGCTTGTTTATTTTAGAAATCTTCAGTATTGGTTTACTGTCAGAAATACTGGATTTTAAGGTTGCTGAACACCGGTAATTCTGTCAAAATCAGGGGGAGTTTGGCAGATCAGACCCTTTATCCCCATCAAATAAAGAGCTGGGGCTAGAAATGGCAGGAAAATCTGTTCTTGCTCTGTGAGGGCAGGGGTTTCACACCAGGAGTAGGGACCATGAGGAGGTGTCAATTGCTGTAATCGTTCTGCTGACTTCTCTCTCTCATCCTGTGCCTAACTTTACTGAACATTGGTGAAGTGTTCTAGCCTGGAGGGATAATTAATCACTGTAAAAGCTATAAGAATCTTTAATAAATGTGTAAAGCATTAAGTAAGTTGAAATACAGATTCCTGGTGAAGAAGGCTCTTTCATCATTGACACAAATCCAGTGGATACGTGTAGAACTAAGAAGCCTTTCCATGCTGTTGAGGGCTTTTTATTGGTATGACGACTGCTCTGTAAACTCCAGGGTAGTAAATTCCTGAAAATGGTAATGCATTGCACTAGTGTGTGTGTGAGAAGGGAATTCATGGGGTTCTCTGTGCCTTCAAGTGGTGAAAAAGCATGCACAGAGCTGTCTAAAGGTTTGATTTCCCCTGTTCTAACCTGTGGAGGTCCCTGTCTTGGGGAATTGGTTGAGCCATGCTTGTGTCTCTTGAATGTGCAGGTCCTGCGATCACAATCCAGATGATTAAAAGCATAGAGCCAGAGCTGACGGAGGTGCTCGCCCAGCTGCTGGGAAGCTGCTCTGCCGAGGAGTTTTATGCCATCATGAGGCTGGTGCTGCAGGGGCTTGAGGTGAAGACCATTTGGCAACAGAAGGCTAAAGTAAGGAATGAGCTCGGTTTATTGTCAAGTTCTTTCTTCAGTTTTCTCTAATTTGAAGAAATGTGTTAGCTGAATGACATCTGGTTAAAGATTTTTTCCTCTTTCTGCTTTATGGTTGAGTCAAATAACTCTACGTGATTAAGGGCTTGGTAAGTGGGTTGTGTGGCGTTCTGGACATAAACTGAGAGAGGTGGAAGGGTCATGGAAATTTCCTGGAAAGTCTTTCCATCTAGTTTAAGGACTCAATAGCCTTAATTCCTTGTATTGTCAGCAGAAATTGTGTCTTTGATGTTATACATGATGCTGAAATTTTTTTTTTTACTTGCTGATCAGAGCTGTAGCACAGCAGACACTGGCAGTCAGTGAGGTTAACCACTGTTTGTCTATGGCTCTTAACAGGGCTAAAGGCATGCCATTCTTAAATATGTTAGTAGTTTTAAATAAAACCAAAACTGTGCCCATGCTTTCAGCATTTGTCTCTGTAATGACTTTTACTCTGTAATAACAAGATACTGCTCAGTAGCTTTTTAAATACTATGTCTTTCTCCAGAGAAGCTTAGGCAGTACTGGTAACACCCAGAACACTTGAGGTTAAAAAGCCAGCTGCTCCCTTCATAGAAGGCCCAGTGACCTGAGATCAAAACTGGGATTAAAATCGGGGTTTATCTGATTCGGTCATACTTGTCAGAAATAGATGTGACTATGCCACCTTGATTCTTGATACCTGTTTTTCAAAGTGTATCTGGAATTCCTGTGTATGCCTCTAAGTCCAGCCACCATAAGCATTGGAATATGTATGTGTGCACTCTGGGGTTGATACACACTGATAAGACCTATTTGTTTTGGCTTGTAGTATGTTTCTTTAATCAGTTTGGCTTAATGGTCAGAATTATTATTTTTTTAAACAAATCCAAACCCACCTTGCTGCTGAATGCAGCATTCTTAGTGTTCCAGTATCCCTGTACTCCCCCTGCTTCCCTCTCTTGTGTAGTGGCAGTTAAAAAAGGCTTTCCTTTCTTAAAAACCACTTCAAACCTTTTTGTACAGTAAGTTGACTCTAAAATAAATGCAGTGTCAGCACATTTGGGCCAGTGCTGCCCTCGGCACAAAGAATTTCATTGAGCTGCTGATTACATCACGATTTTCCAAAGAGGTGTGTTGGTAGGAGGACTTCCATGTATCAAGGCTCTGGTAATGCTCAAAACTGTCACTGCCCTTGAAAGGGCTCTTTTGTACTTGAGAGGAGCCAGTGAGTCTTGTACCTGTGACTGGTTGTCAATCTGCTTTCTGCAGGAAGTATTGTCAGCTATTATGCTAATCAAATTGGTGCTCAGCTGCCCATTAAGTGGAGACAAAGAGAAAGCTTTCTGGTTTGCCAGCCCGCAGATAATCACAGCTTTAGCTGTAAGTATCTATTTATTGTAACTTCATTACCTATCCCTTTTATTTGTTGGAGTCTGTAGTGATTGCATCTGTAACTCAGCACAGAGGAATATGGGAGCAAAACAACTGTGGATGCTAGACAAACCCCTATCAGATTCACCAGCACTATGGCACTGTCTCCTTTAGATCTTTCCTCTCCTTCTTGAAGTGAGTCTCTCCCTGTGGGTGCAATGTGTAGGTCAGACGTTTCTTATCAGTAATTTTCTGGGGCTGAACTGTGTAACCTGGAGTTTGGGAGAGGCTTGTTAGGCTGCGGATATGTCTGGGTCTCCTATCCTCCTCCTTCCTGTCCAAAAGAGAAGGAAACTATCAGCCATGTGTTACAGCAGACAGTAATGACAGCAAAACAAAAAGAAAAAAGTACTCATATTAAAAAAAAAAAAAAAAGTCACTGACTTTAGAATAGGAAACTTAATTGGCAGTAACCAAATCCAGTTTTTGTGTCCTTGATTGTCCAGCATGCAAACCTAGTGATGTAGGTTTTCCTTCTGTCTTGGTGATGGTGTCTCTAGACCAGGATTTGCTCTGCAGCACCAGGAAACTGAGCTTGTAATTTCTGCCCTTTTTGTTAGATTGGCATGCTTGGGCAAGAGAGAACTGGACTGGTACACTTGTGGGGAGGTGCGGGTTGCTGTAGCCTTTCCACCTTGTCAGGGGACTGGGAAACAGGTACAGTTCCGCACTCAGAGCAGTGCCTGCTTGAAATGCATCACGTGCATCCTCTGCCCAGGGTGCAGTTATACCAAAACTACTGAAATGAAGGAGTCTCCCTGCAGCCCAGCTTGCACCAGTCTTGTCCTGTTGACTCAAGTCAGAGCATTATAGTGTCTGGTGTTTGAATGCTTGCAATGGGTGGCTAATGCACTCCCTCTTTGTCCTGTCCTTGTGTAGATGCAAACCAAAGAGGCCTGCCAGGACCAGTCACTGACTGCCACCATAGTTGTGCCTATTCTGGAGACTGCAGCAGCTCTGCTAAGGCAAGGAGAAAGGGTTCTCCTGAATCCGCACCACGTTGCATTGGCATTCAATATTCTCCTCACCATCCCTCTGGATCATCTGAAGACCGAAGACTATGGCAGTGTCTTTCTGGGAGTCCATGAAGTGCTGTTCTCTGTCGTACAGTGCCATCCAAAGGTATATCTCCGGGGTGGTAGGAGAAGGGGAAAAAAAGTCAAGAACCAAGACAGAAGCTGGTGATGAGAAACTTTTAAAGAGTGGTTTTGATACACTTTCCCCTTGTAGTATATAAGTACTTTGTAGAGCTTGTTCTTTAAAAGCTTTGAAGTCACCTCCTGTCAGTTGCTCTCCTCCTTTGTTTTAGGCCTTCTTTGTTAGTCTTTGGCAGCAGATTGCTTATAAACCTGATGCTAGATTAAAATAAAACATCCCATGCAGTTTGACTTCTGGAAGCAAAAATAGCTCAGGGTCCAGCAAATCGGTCTCACGGGAGACCAGGATTTTTCAGGCCTTTGAAAATGGGGCTTGGGCATGTTAGAAGTTGGTGACCTTCAGACTTTGTATCATCTGGGTGTTCTTGTCAGCCTGCTGGCATGGGAAGGTGAAAGCATGCCAGGGCTTGCACAGGGTCAGGGGTGCTCATGCAAAGAAGAGGCAGATAGGGGTGAAAGCAAAAAGGAAACGTGATGTTTACTTGTTACTTATATTTGAATACACTCAGGAGTGTAGTTTTCCAGGATTCTCATGTGCTAGATTCTGTACAGATGCAGAATGAAAAGATAGTCTGTGCTCCTGACACCTGTGTAAGCTTTATAGTCTCCTTCACAGGAATTGATTTCCCCCCGACTATGGGGTAGTGTACATCTGCCCTCTCCACTGCCTTTACTACGTAATCTCAGGTGTTTTTATTTCACGTTTTTGCAGGTGATGTTGAAAGCTGCACCATCTTTTCTGAACAGTTTTCATCGCCTGGTTGCTTCTGTCATGCATGAAGGACGGCAGAGAGGAGACAGAGGTACCATATCTTTTCCATTTTCACACTGTATATACACATAATAATTTTGTGTGTTCTGCAAGAGGAGTTGCAGAAGAAGGCAGTCTGACACCAAAAGGAAAGTCCTCGAAACCTAGCTGTGGCATGGAAACCATCAGTCCCAAATTTACATGTCTTGCATGTAAATTTGAGGATGAGCTTCGTAGCATCTTGGACTTCAAAAGATAACTAGGCCTCCTTTGGAGCTGCATCCAGACAACACTGCTTTTGGGGGAGTAAGGTATTCTTCTCTAACTGGCTGGCAAGTGGTCAGGAACCAGTAAGGCTTGCTGTGTCCAATTTCAGCTCTTCCTATCAACTTTTGCTCCTGAAAGTAGTGTAGACATTTATAGCAGGGTGGCTGTGAGCTCTGCTGATACATGTTAGCACACCTGAGTGATAACCCCAAATTGGTCGTGCTGAATGGAGCTTCTGGAGCTTCTTGAGACTGAAACCATTTACTTCAGACCTGAATATTCACTAGTCTATGCTAAGCATAAAGCCAAGGCATTACATATCTTTAGTATATGTTGGAATTAGATGATATATCTGTGTGGTCAAGGATTTCAAGTTACAGGCTCAAGTATCTCAAAAAAAAAAAAAAAAAAAAAAAAGGACTCTACTGGAAGTTGTTAGAGAATTTGCATTCTGTAATGTGTGTATGTGAGACAATAGTCACAGAAAACGTATCATTACATGGCATCCTCAAAATAAAAAACATGCTGTTTATCTTGGCAGAATTGTTTTATTTGCATAAAAAATAACACGAAAATGACTTCTAGATTTCCCTTCTTGTTTGTGTTGATTCTCCTCATTCACTGCCTACTGAAAGAGTGAATTCAAGTGCTCTCTCCAGTCTCCAGTGATGTGGCTTCTTCTCTTGTACTGCACATAGTAAATGCCATTAGAAAGCTTTTTTACTATGCTGTTTCTAAGAGACGTCTTCTGATTTTCTGTCAGGTAGAGAATATGATTTTCCAGTTTCCTTGGTTTCACCTCCACAGTGCTAGCTGGGACTGAATTATGGCAGGGACCATAGCTGCTGCTTTCACTTCTCAGCATGTCTAACAAATACTTCTAGCATTGCAGTGTGTATGAAGTTGGAATTAGTGTGCTCTTACAAACTAGCCATTGTAAGAGATGTGTATGGTGTGTTGTGAGCATGGGAGGGGGTCTCTCAGCTGTGGCTTGATAAGAAAATAAGATAAAATGGGCAAGCAGATGTTGGCTTTGTGTAGTTAAAGAATCATGGAAGATTGCCTAATCTTTTTAAGTAGTATTTTAAAGCCTCAAATACCAGACTGCAACTTGCTCTCTGTTTTAGGCAACACAGATGACTTTGAAGTTATACTGAAGTGTGCACACCTAGTGGAACGGATGTATAGTCACATTGCTGCAAAAACAGAGGAATTCACTGTGTTTTCTGCTTTCATTGTGGCTCAGTACGTGACCGAATTGCAGAAGGTAATACATTCTCATCGGCTTTAAAAGCGCCATGGTATTGGCATGTGCCTCATGGGGATACAGTTTTGGTCCAAATCCCTGAGAATCCAGGGACTTAGGAACTGGGATAACGCCCAGCTCCTAAAAACTTTCTAAAGGAGTGGGCAGTGGGTTGTTTTTTGTTTTTTTTTTTTTTTTTGTGTGTGTGTGTTAGATAAAACAATGCAATACTTATTTACAGAACTTTTGCTTTTTCTATCATGTTTTGAGTCTTGTTTTTTTTCTTCATGTGGTAGTTCAGGTTCTTCTCCCAGGCAGTGTCAGTTGTTCAGGCCTGATGTCTGTTAGAGCCCCATCTAGGCAAAGTAATGAAGGAAAATCCTTCATGAAACTCTCTTTTAGTCTGAGTTAAATGAATGAGTGAAAGGAAAAAAGTTACCAAGCTGGGGAATTGTTGGCTCTTCAGTAATTCTCCTTCCACACCAAAGGTATCATTAGTATCCTTACTGAAAACAGCTATTCCTGCTATTACTGATGCCAGAGCCTGTCAGCAGCTTCTCACATCCAGACTTAAATTCAACTTGTCATTCCCTCCAACCTAATGGTTTAAATTTCATGAGGATTTGAATGCTGCCTGCATTGTCAGCACCTGCAAACTGATTATTTGTGGCTCAGGCCTGGACATGGGCCAAAAATAGAGAAATTAATTGTAGTCTTCTTTAGGCCTTCCACAAAAATATCCTAACTGGTTCTATGTTTCTAAAGGATTATGTTAAGCAGTGTAAGTAATGAAAACTGAAGCTTAAACTCAGCTGCCTTCTCTGTTGCCTGCCTGGCTTTTTTCAGAGGTTTGGGAGTAAAACAATAGGATATGTCAGTTACTTACTGTTCCTGGTGTGTTGGTTATTAGAATGGAGGGGACCTACAGAATAGGGTCTGACTGCCTGACCCTTCAGGTTTAACCAAAAATTAAAGCATATTATTACCTAAATGCCTCTTGAAAATTGACAGGCATGGGGCATCAGCCACTGACTAAAAAGCCTGCTCCAGTGTAAAGCCTATTCCTAATATCTAGTCTGAAACTCACCTGAAAGCTGTTTTCTAGTCTGAACATCACATTCTTCTGTAATTTGGTTTTGCCATAAATCAAAATATGGTCAAAGGACCTGCACAGGAGAACCAGTTTTTAAGAATAAAATAGCAAGATGGATGCCATCAGATCCCAGTGGATATGATTAGTAAGTAACAGCTGTCTCTACCAACTAACAGCAAACAAGCACAAGCTTTCTTAGGTGTTGTGGGTTTTTGGAAAATGGATTTTCCAAGTGTACAGTCTGAATACATATTCCAAGTTACAGTCTGATTGTAAGTCCTCTCTGTCAAGTGACCTGGAAGGAGAATGATTTTAAAGGGGGCCCTGAACAGCCAGCCACAAGCCTATGAGCAAATTAAACCAGGCAATTCATGCAGTAGCCCTTGAGCCAGTCTGGACAGGACAAGATGTAAAAAATGTGCTTTGCACCATAGCCAAGGAGCATGACCGCACCTGGAGCCTCTGGCAGACAGCACCTGGAGATAACAGAAGAAAATATCCCATAATGGAAGGGACTCCCAAGGTCCATTCCTTGGCTCCACCCAGAACTACCTAAAAATTAAACCATAGGTCTAAGAGCATTGTCCCAATGCTTCTTGAACTCCAGCAGGCTGGGTGCCATGACTGCTGTCCTGGTAGCCTGTTTCAGTGCCACAGTATATGCAGAAGTCCAGCAAAACTAGGGATAAATTAAGACTACTGCTCTATATAACTTGCTCTGAACTTCTCCGAATTCTGTTCGTCACTGAATATGGAGCCTTTCCTCAAATGGGACCTGGCTTGAATTATCAAATGACCTTTTGAGTTAAGTTGACCTTTTCAAGTCAGAAGGAGACTTATTCAGTGTTAAGACTGAGTACAAAGTCTCACAAGATTTTAGGAAAATTTTGTGTAATGCTTTCGCTGATAAATGGAAAATGATGGATGATAGTTGAAACCGCAGATAGGTAATGTATGCGTGGAGCATTTGAGTGTGGAAAGGTGAATTTGTGTAGTGAGCCGTGAGAAGCTGTAACAAAGGGGTGTTTTCTGTCTCTGACAGAATAGATGGATCACAAGTAGGTGGTGATTTATTTCACCATTAGCCTAGTGAGAGTTGGTGGGTATCAGAGGAAGGAGAGGACTCAGCGTGCTGGTCCTAAAGGGGCATATACATATCATACATATCTTTTATGTTGCTCTGCAGATGAAGAGAAAAACTCTAGCCATTTATTTCATCCGAGTCTAGATCAGTGACTTGCTGCCTATGGTCCAAAGACCTTGGGTGTCTGTGAAATATCACTGAGAAAAACATGCTGTTGATAAATTTAAATCTTCACGTAGGCATCTGCACACTTACTGGAACCCTTTTTAAGGGTCTCCAGACTAAAACCATTGGCCTAAACAGTTATTTGCTCCTAATGCAGTTGTGTAATAGTTCCCTCAGCGTGTCCTTTTTATACCAGGAAATAAATATACTTGCAAATTGTTTTGTGATAACCTAGAAAGATTTCTTGCTGAAGTGGGTGGCATCTCTAGCTTCCTTCATACTCTTGACAGCGCTCTTCCCTTGTTGTGTATGAGCTGTTGCTTGATTCAGCAATAGTGAAATATCTCTTCGCACACTTAATGTCGCACATCAAGAGCTCTGTAATGCTTGACAAATTGGTTGTGCTAACTATATAGACCATAAAACACTTAGAAGCATAATTAAGTGCCAGCTAGTAGTGGCAGCTGTTTAAATCTTTGCTTTTGCTTCCCATGGTGTTATTGGCGGGTGTTTATAGGAAACTGCACGGCAAAGCAGGAATGGCCCAAATAAGGCACGGGTGCAGGCTGGTTTGCAAAGTGAAGGATGTAATTCCATTAACTGTAGCTCTGAGGTATCTGCTCATCCCAAGTGGGCCATCTAATCCATATCGTCAATAGCTGTGTGTCTCCCTCGCCTTATTCCCTGCAATCCCTTCTCTGCTCTGTGGAGGGAGAAGCAAGCCCAATGCATTTGCTGGGAGCTGTGATGCTCAGCTGTTCTGTTCCTTTAGTGCATGGCAGGGCGAAATAACATCTTTTACAAACCTTCTAATAGATCGGCTGACAAACTTTTGGTCAAGCAAACTCTTCAGGGTCAGAAATCAAAAGAAAGGCTTATGTGCTTTAATGCCTGTTATATGTTCTTCCAAGTTATGTTAGCAGCCCTAATAAAATATATTCTCTCTTTTGTGTTTAGGGCAGAAGGAGAGCAGGAGCTTGTCACAGTGATTAGGAGTGCACTTCATTAGGGGAAAGTTTATTAGTTGCCTGAGGAAGAAAGAACTCTGAATTTTAATGGCAGCCTTTTATGTAATTTTCATCAGGCCTGGAGTGCAGAGGCTTAGGTCTGGAGGCATAAAGCTAATTTTGGGATTCAGCAAAGATAAGATGTGGTTCTGCTGCAAAAATAATGTGATTATGCCAGAGGCCAGCACTGCCTAAGGCAGTGAAGCATTTAGCAAGTGATTTGTGTGCACAGGACAAATTCCAGTTTATGTGGAGCACCAGAGGACTCCAGGGTTGTCCACCACCTCCAGTGGCCTGGTTAACTAGCCTGGTTAGTGGCTGGTTAGCAGGCTGTGGGGTTGGGCAGGGATAATGGCAGGAGCAGGGCACTGAGTCAGGGGTCTTTGGTTGTATTCCCAGTTCTGCCGTCAGCTTTCTGCGTGACTTCAGGTGAGGTACTTGATTTCCAATGTCAGATCAAGGAAATGCACATCTCCTGAGCTTTCAGAAAGCTTCTTTCACTAAACCTTACACGTTCAAATCCTCAGATACAAATTGTTAGATAAATACCAAGTTGTTAAGTGATTGATTACCCAGTGTGAACAATAGACTAGCTTCAAGTCAGTGCTTGTTTGAAACTGGGACTTCAGAGCATACAGCTAACGATATGTACAGAATGTATAGAAATGTGTAATCCAGGGCAAATATTTTAGTTACAGTTTTCCTGCTGAGGACTTTTCACTTGTTTCTAAAGATGATCAGTGTCTTTGTCTCTGCAGCAGTGTGTGTAGTAGCACTCACATGCACTTTATTGCAAGGAACATGCTTCTTCTGCAAAATATATTTGCAAAAATCAGGAAAATGCTACACAAGATGACATGCTGGATTTTATCTAATGGATTATTCCAGGTGGTCTCATGCATTCAATAACATGTTGTCAGCACTTTTAATGTACACTAGCCATGGAAAGGGTGTTTTCATGCTTTTTTTTTTTTTTGTCTTCAAGTTTAATGCAGTTTTGTTCTTCTTGTAGGTGACTTTGCACCCAGCTGTGAAGAAGCATCTCACAGAGGGGATATATCACATCCTTGACCTTTGCATTGAGCGGGACGTCAAGTTCTTAAATGTGTCGCTACCAGCAGGTGTAAGGGAGGTCTTTAAGGATCTGTACAATGATTACAACCGCTACCACAAAGCAAAAAAGCAGGGGGAGGAAAAATATACTGCGTGATGAATTCTGCCTGGTGCTGCATGGTCAGCTATGAGTTGATCCAGCAGTGCTCAGAAAACCCTCAGTTCAGTTTGCTTTGGGATGACGAGTAAGATCAAATCTGAAGAGGGTCCTTTAAGCACGTGTTGCATTTTTTTTCTGTACAACCAACCTTCATAATGGGGAAAAGGGGATCAGGGAGGAAGGATTGTCCTGCTCCGTGCCACGAATGGCAGAACTGCTGCACCTGTGCAGCCCCCAAGCGAACTTTCTGGAAGCTTGCTGCAGTCTTGGCAGCAGATGTTGGGTTTCAGGCTTTGGCACATCACAGTGCTTTCTGTGGAAGCAATAACCTAGTGTAAAAGCCTCTGAGGGTTGTAACTCACTTACATGGTAAGCAGAATTAAAGCAATTAGATGCATATTTTTGTATGGTGATAATTCATATTTGTTACTGAGGAACTTTGTGACTATCACACAGCTGTGTGGTAGGCTACTGTCACAATACTGTGGAAATATAGTAAAAAAAAATAAAAAATAAAAAATTAAAACTCTTATATTTTTACGTGGTTGTTTTTGCTGCTGAGTCCAATCCTGAGCAACCCGACCTATTGAGTTTCCTTCTCGACTGACATATCTTGCGATCCTCCTGATAATCAGAAAGACTGATTACTTAAAGCTCTGGTCGATTTACTGTCATTAAGCAATTACACTTGGTTATCTGAACTCTGCTAGCTCTCACATTGCATTTTTAGCTTGTGATAAATGCTAGGTACCGAGGCCTATCTGAGACCTCTTTGGTCTAAGCCGAGCCTTGTTGCTTTGCTTTCACTCTAGGTTAAGAGCAAGCCCTGGACTTACTGCAACCCAGCTGACGGTAATAAGTTGTGGTAAATTAACCACACTCGAGCCTGTAGGAGCTTCATCAAATAACTGTCTTTCATTAGCCAAACTACTGAAGATTATTGTGTTGAGAATGGTAGAGAGTAAAGATCCAAACTTTTTGTAAGTGGTGGAACTCCTCACATGTGCACACAGTTAGTAGCTAGGCCTCGTTACTCTAACGTGATTAGCTGTGTTAAAATATATGTGGAGGAAGACTGGAACGTACCATGTCAGGCTGGGATGGAGTTAATTTTCTTCATAGCAGCTCTTTTGGTGGCGGCCTTTGCATTTGTGGTTAAAAGTTGGTAACATGCCAATGTTTCAGCTGTTGCTGAATGGTCTTTGCACAGCATTCAGGCTTTTTCTCCAAGCTTCTTGTTGGGGACATGAGGAGTGCCATCACCAGTCCAGAGGATGAAGTTTGGCTGCCACAGGAGGCTCCACATGGCAAAGATGGAAAAAGTGAGCGGTGCTGTGGGGCAGCTGGACCTGGGTGCCTGATGTTGTAAAGCCTTGGAGCTCCTCCTGGTCTGCCCGCTGGCTGCAGCCCTGGCTGGGTGCTTCTGGCACGCCACAAACCTCTGCTGGGACCCTGGCTGCAGAGCAGAGGCAGGTCCCTGGTGGGTGGCCCCCTTCGGTGGCTCCAAGCAGCGCCTGGGGCAGCTTCCTGGTGCCTGCCACTGTTGGCTTGTCCTGTGCCACTTCTGTATTTTATTTCAAAGCTGAAACACTGCTGTGGGGCAGAACTGGAAGAACAATTCCTGCTGCATCGAGCCCCCAGGGCTGTGGGGCAGTGAAGTACCTGGTAGGTTTCAGAAGGGAAATGTGTGTGAGCTGGGCGCAGCCTCTGTGCTGAAGGGAAGGCTGCTGATACACTAGTAAAAGGAGGGTTATGGACAGTGGGAGAGGATCTGGAAAGAGTAGTGAAAAAAGAGCTAGGTTTAAAGCGTGGGAGGAAGGAAGTGAGGTAGCAGCTCTGGCTTGTAAGTGTCAGGGCTCCCCCGATACAGCCATATGGTTGCAAGCCACACACACAGCTCAAAAGCTCCCCGAGTGTAGACCACAGCTTAAATAACATCTTACTCATCACTTTACAAGAGGTAAAGTGCTGGTATCAATTTTATTTCATCAGTATTAACTCCTTAGTCTTTCTCAGCTTTAACTTGGCTTGGAAATGAAAACGTGTAAGTGCCTTTTACGGCCAGCGGTGGTGGAAGGAACAAACTCTCGCTGTAAAAAGGACGTGGAGCTTGAATGAATGCGAAATTGAAACCCTGCCACAAATAAACCTTTATTACAAGCGTGCTATGCAACCGCTGCTTATCCCTTAGCCCTCTCTCTTCTCCAGACGAACCATCCCAATTCGCAAGCACAAAGCCGCGTTTCAGCGTGGAAGCTACAGAGGGGTTAAAAATAAGGCTGCATTTCACTTGCTAATCCTAGGTCTTTGTCCAAGAGCTGCTCTGGGCTTTTTAGCTCGCATAAATTAAATCACTGGCATAGGACCACCTGCTGAGAAAGCAGGCTTTGTTTTCTCCAGCGCGTTCCCACTGGGCTGCAGCGCTCCTCTGCTGTCGCACGATGGAGCCATCCTGCAGAGGTACAGAAGCAGCTCGGGAGCTCCTGGTTTTGGGGTCCTCTCTCTGCCAGGCTGGGTTAGCTGAAAGCTCGGAGCACCAGGCGGGCAGGGGGCTTGGCAGAAGCCCCGTCTGACGACTACAGGATGGGATTACCACCTGCCTCCCAGCTGAGCTTCAGTTGCGTGGTCCTTAGGGGCTTTTGGGACTTCATCTTGGCCAGAGCTCCAGCTGTGACGCAGTGCATCCCTTCCGAGGGCTTCTCTCTGTGCTACCATGCCTGCAGAAATGCCTCACATAGGTATTGCTGACAGGCTGAGGTTTTTAGGGTCCCAATGGCTGCACCCCAGGCTCAGCCTGTGACGTGGGGTTGCTGGTTTTATTTAGGTCTGGGCAGCACCTGAACCTGGCTGCCCTATGCCCAAATCAGACCAGGTATGAAGTAAGAGACAGGATGGGCGAGAAAAACAGTCACAACTGGCAGTCATCACGTTGATTTTCCTTACCCCTTATTTTTACATAGCTGCTGTGAAAATCGTCAGACTTTTCTACTTATTGAGGGTGGGGCTTGATTCCTAGTTGATCTTGCTTTACAGGATAGAAATACCCCAAAAGATGATAGTGCAAGATGGTTTATTGTGCTCGTTTACAAAGTTATTTGTCCTGTTCTTACCTGGTGGGAGGAGGCACGGTACCGAGTGCTTTGCTTTGAGTTTGAAATGGGTCCAGGAGTGTCAGATTTGCTTTTCTTCTTGCTGTGGGGCTGTGGCTTGAATAAGAGACGTCTCCTTCCAAAGCTTCCCTTTTGGGTTAAAACAAAATGGCACGAGCAAAGGAGGACTCAGAGATTCCTGTATCATTGTTACTGAACCAATAAATGTCGGCAGCGATGGTAGCCGTAGTGGGACTGAAGGGGCTTTTGTGTTTTACTGACTTGTGAAGACACTTGCCTTGAGCTGCCGTAATTGCTTTTTTACTCGAAGTGGATTTTAGCCATTCAGATGGGGACTACATTTTTGTGTCTTAAGCAGTGTTTGCAAGTGAGGAAAAATGATTTTTTTTTTTTTAAATTATCTTCAGCAAAATGAATTAATAATAAGCATAGAAGTGCCACTGTATCACTTTCTGGCAGGGCTGTTTTTCCACTGTAGGATGATTAGCAAGGTATCCTCTACATGGTTCAAGTTCCCAAAAAGGAGGATGCTTGTGTTATTGCATCTGCACTGTACGATTCATCAGATGAGAGTGAGAGTATACGAAAGAAGGGGGGTTGGTAACTTTCAAGCCTGGAAAATTTGTAAAACAGTGTGTCCTTTTGACCTTCTCACAGCTTTTAGTCTAGGAGAGCCCTCTAGCAAACTCTTCATCAGTTCTTCATAAGAATTTGGGAGGAATAAATTAAGGTACTCCAGGTGCTGACGCCGTATTGCCAGCCCTTTCTTCATGCAGAAGAATGCTGACTTTTTGTGTACTTATTTCTAAAGACAGTAAGGAGAGAAAATGGCAAAATTCACTTGGTCTTTTGCAGGCATCTTATGCAAGGGTGGGGTGGCAAGAGGTACAGGCCTGCAGCAGTTTGGCAGAAGTAGCTGCTTGGTTCTTGCTAGGTATAGGAGAGCCTGATTCTGACACAGTCCTGGCATTTTTAAGGTTGATGGAGACCAGCTTATGCCCCAAAGCAATTGGCATTGGTTTGATTGCTTCCTGCTGAGATTAGATTCAAAACTGCTTCCCGGAGGGAAATGTTCCACAGATCTCCTGCCCTCTAGTAGATGTCATTAGGGGAGGATGCCACAGATTCTGGGCCATCTCTCCAGATGTTACATCTTTTCAACTCTTCCCCCACAGCCAGAGGAGAGGAGTCTTTCTGCTGATAGCCAGTGGAGAGGAGAGGATTTGGAAAGCAAGCAAAGAGTAAAAGGAGAGGGAAGCCAGGGACATGTCCCCTGTTAATTCATGCAGCAGCTGAGTTTTGTGCTAAGTTCAGGCAGCCTTTGCTTTATTTCTCTAGCCCCAGCTTGAGGGACTGGTTCTGCAGATATTCACAGAGCTGTGCTGGGGCTTCTCGGGAACAGGGACAAAACTGAGCATCACTGTCCTATGGGTGAGGGCCATGGGCTGCTTCTGCTGTTGGAAAGGAGAGAAGAAAAAGAGCAGGGAAGGAGGCTCAGGATGCAGCCACGCTATTACCGGGGCTCTTTGCTGATGAGCTGACCTTATTAACAATCTGGTTTCGGGTAGGAAATCAGCAGCTTAAAAATAAAGAAAGAAGCTTCTGGTAAGCAGAAAGCAAAGCAGCTTTGAAAACCAGGCTGTTTCTGGTTCTCAGAGCATCTTAAACATCCGCTGCTTTATTTGTGGTATTGCAAGCACCTAGAAACCTCTTTTGGTCACAGACCTCCGTCGTGTGCTGTGGTGTGAACTGTGAGCGGGCACTCGCTGTCCTAGCACACCACCAGGTGTGAGAGACAGTGGGTGGGAGAAGCAACAACATTGCAGGGAGGAGAGGCTGGTTTCTGTTCAGTTTGTCGTGCCAGTTTTAGAGCAGCTTGTGGGAGTTCCCTTCAGTAACCTCAGGGAATCGTATTGCTGGGTTTGTTTTTTTTTTCTTTGTTAATTTTCTGGGAAAAGGAGTGAAAAGTAAATGCCAACGTTACAAAATAATCAACTTTTCGTGTTATGACACAGATGGAAAAATCCATAAAAACGAATCTGATCAGCTGCTGCCATTGGGTGAATTACACGGCCTGCGCGGGGGAAGCCTCAGCTTTATCGGGCAGGGCATTAACTCAGGAGGGAGGGCTGACTCAGTGGCTGTCAGCCCAAAAGGGAAAGTACCCGTCCTTGCTCATCACTTGAGGAAAAGCACTAGGGCAAACAGATGCTGATTTTTAGTCTGGTTTAAAAAATAAATAAATAAAAAATGTATGTCCCAACAAAGGGACTGCTGCTTGTTCCTGACAATGGGGCACAGCGATGCATCTGATTCTCAGCTCTGTTGGGAGGAAAGCTCAAAGCTTTCGTTTGGCTTCGCTCCTGGATCTGCTGCAGGTCACTTGTGTTGCCTAGGCTGTGCTTTCTGTGGCCCTCGCGCAGACGAGAGTCTTCCCTAGAAAGGACTTGAGAGGTTTGCACAACGTGCTCCACGGGTTCCCAGCTGAAACGAGCTCCTTTGTTTTGTTTTGTGCTAGAGGTGAGCAGTACAGCATCCCTGCGTTTATTCACTATATCCCAAGTGATTATCAGAAAATGTGTAGACTGACAGCCTAATTCCTGCCCCTTTTGTCCTCCCGCTAGCCGTGCGTGAAACTTGCTGTTCTCTTAATGTGCGTTTTACTTTCTTTTCTCAGACTTGTCGAGACCGCTCAGTGTTTTCAGGAGATGGCTATGCAAATGTGTGCTGCCGGTACCTGATTCTTTCAAACTGACATTTTAAAGTATGTTCATTAATGGTTTCATAACCCAAGCCCGTAACAGGGAGAGCCTAGAGTGTGTGCCTCCTGGTAGCACATCCAAAAGAAATGTGTGTCTAAGAAACCTGTTATTAGCAGCTCATATTTTGTTTGTGCAGTGACATCTGAGAGACTTCCTAAGCTACTTATTTTTCCCTTGCTGCAAAGGCAGATTTCTTACTGCAGCAAGGGGCAAATCTGTTCTTCAGATCTCAGCCTGTGCTGTATTGTCTGGGTGAGGAGAAATACTTTTGTTCCTGAACCATGGAAACTTCACCAGCTGGAAATCTCCTTTGACCCAAACGCTCTCTCCCTGCAATAGCTAGGGATTATCATCTCTCATGGTATTACTGCCCTCGCTTTTGCCTGAAGCTGCTGTTGCTGTAGGAGCAGCACCAGATCTTTCGCTTCTCACCTACTAGCAAGGGGACTGTGCCCCAGCAGCTCGTATTTGAGGGGAGGCTGAGCACACATGAGTTGGGAAAATCCGTTAGTGAGTGGTAGTGTTGAACTTCAATGCCTTGAGGTTTTGACTTGTTCTTTCTGGGTAAGTATAATGGTATTACAGCTGGGCCATGTGTCCACAAAGCGTGGATAAATTGCATTAAATGGTTCCTCCTAGCACTCTTTCATTCCTGGTTTTGGAGATGAATATAAAGCAATGTTGTCTTAACACAGAGGCAGTACCTGAAAAATGGTTCAACCTCTACACGTAGGTCCAGGGTCTCGAGAAGCAGTTGTACATGCATCTTTTTTTCCCTGCCAGAGTGCAGTAGTGGTAATGTTCAGAATTAACTTCTGCACACGATTCCCAGGGACTTCTGAGGGCAGAAACATGCCCTTAGAACTCATGGCACTTCTCATCTTCAAAGTGCATTATAATCATTAATACATTAATTAGGCATTCTCCCCTTCCTTCCTGCTAAGAAGGTTTATTAAGTGGAATGTATTTATTTTGGGCAGCTTCTACAAGTAATCGAATGAATAATTTTCCTAATAACGTTAATAGCCAAGACATGAAAGGGAACAGGGATGATGGGAAGAACAAGGGACAAAGGTAAATAAAGCTGCACTGCGAAAAGAGAGGAGCAATTTCTTTCTTGGTGTAATTCCACCTACCCCTGCAACTCCCACCTGGCATCTGTGCAGCCTTTGTTGCTTCTGTCTCCCCTAACCTCCGTGTCATCACACATCTATCCAACCTTTATGTCAGCACACACAACTTCAGAAAAGGAGGTCATGTATGTTGGGGACCTGCAGGAAAGGGAAATGTAGAAATAGCTTGCAGTTGCAAGGTGAAGAAAGCCTATTTGAATGTTTGAATTACGTATGCTTTCAATGCCTAAAGTGTTCCTATGAGAACTAGCGTATAATCTAGCACGTTATTTCACAGTGGGTGAGTTGCAGGACTCAGGGGGTGGAGGAAGGTCATGAAAGAAGATCGTGGCAGGTCACCTTTCTATTCAGGTTGAAAATTTTAATCTAAAACAAATGAAATCTTGCTTTCCATCCTCGTCTTTACCCCTCAAACATTATTATATCCTCAAAGCACATACAAATGCACAGTATATAGATGTTACCATACATATGTTGGTTTTGCTCCTACTGTTATAGTAAATGTTGGGGGAAGGACATAAAATGTTTGCTCTGAATAAGGGCATACCCCCACTAAAGCGCTGAGGCCCTGTGATTTAGAGGTTTGAGTGTTGCACTGTGAGTTCAGTGATTTGTATATTGGGCAGTGCTCTGCTGGTTGCTAAATGATTTCACCTCTGTCTTCTTCCTGAACTGTTTATTTAGATCCAGAAGCTTATAAGCAGGGGGGACTACAAACTAGATCGTCTGGCTAGACCTCTCGTGTATCACATTGCAGTCCATTCAGCTTAATATAGTTAGGGCTGTAGTGAGCCCAATAACCTTTGGGTACTTGCAGCATGTCTTCCACCAAACCCAATGTTTGACATTAAGCTCTTCAGGCCAGGAGGTGTGTTCTGAGTAGTTATTAAACCAACATCAACACCGTGAAAAACAAGGGTGATATCAATAATTTTAATTAGAAAAATCTATTAATATTTTATTGGTTAAGCTTGCAAAGACTTTAAAACTGTGAAGCCAGCTACTATATATCATCTGTAGCCTTCAGAATTATAAACTGAATCGCTGCAGAAAGGAGACTAAGAGATGTTTTTTCAGTTCTGGTATGCAAATACTTCTGTAAGGCAACAGACCAGGTATTTGAGTGTTGTTTAATACAGTAGAGGAGGATGTAACAACAACAACAAATTCACAAAAAAAAAACATAGCTAGGAGCTGTATTCCAGCAAATGTAAATTTGCAGTTAGGTGCAAATAGTTACTGAGCTCCATAAAGTAGTAAGGGAGTAAAATGCTACAGCTGGTGGCATCCAGGATAAATGTTATGAGTCTGATTGTAGATTTTTATTAAACAACATAAACAATCAGCCCTATTCTTATACATCTTAATGCCTAATTTAAAGTTCAAGTAGTATGCCTGTGCTGCTTTGATGGAGAGTGGCTTGCCAAATAGAGCAATTTTTTGGGGGGTAAGAGTTCTTTTGGCTAATGTGCATTTGACACTTTGACAGCTTCACTCAAACTCTGTCAGACCAAGACGTGTTTGTCATCATCCTTTTTTACTGAAAAAGCTAAGCTTGTCTGAAATCTTGAAGGAAAAAAATGCTGACTTAAAATCGTGTCAGGGCAGGAATGGAAGGATCCTTTTTAACCACCTGCCTGGTTGTAACAGGAGCTCACCTCCTCCCTTCTGCACTTTTGGCTGTGGAGAGTTTGCCACTGCCTGCCTGCCATCTGCAGGAGTGGGGGAAACAAACAAATAGGCTGAGAAGTGACCTCAGTCACTTGGAGGCACTCACAGCACCAGCAGGCAAACAAGATCTCAGCTGATGTCCCGCATGTTGAAGTGCTGAAAAGTCAGGCTTCAGTCCTGGCTACCTGATGGCCTTAGCTGTGAATGCAGCCTTTGCTTTAGCCCTTATTGCCCTAGCACCACAGGTGCTGCCACTACAGCTACCTTGATTAAAGCTGGCCAAAGCATAGCCAGAAGTGCTGCAGCCGTATTTCTGATGGCAGGGCATACTTTGGCTTTAAAACCTGGCCATGGGCACAAGAACAGATTCTCTTTCTTGCAGCAGCATGGGAGTGTTCTGACTGTGCAGCAGAGTGAGGGGAAGAAAAAGAGTGCAATGGAAAAAAAAGGAGTGAAATGAAGTTTGTGGTTGTAGGGCTCGTTGTGCAGCTTCTTCTCTGTAGCTAGAACTGAGCTTTCACCCTGGTTCAGTGAATGAGAAGAAAATGAGCCACTGAGGCTTCCCTACTTAAAGGTGCAATGATAACACTTGTTTGGGAATGAGATAGATTGGGAATCCATCCTTTCGAGTCAGTCTTAAAATGAAACTTGTAGGGATTCAAACACAAGTATGTTTCTGGATTTTGTTTTGAAGCCAGTAGGAAATGTTCAAGTCACACACAGACAGCAGAAGTAGAAATTCCCAGTGCAGCCCGGTTCAAAGCATGGCCTGCCCTGCTGTTCCTATTTTTAGTATTTCAAGAATGCTTTTATTTTATTGGTATGAGAGACAGCTGGGATGGGAATTGCAGCATAGAGTGGGACAGGTTGAAACAAAAAGGCAGTTCAGGGGCAGCCCCTTTTTCCTGTTCCTTTAGAGCCGATGCAGAATGCAGGTGAGTAACAGAGGGACTAATTTCTTGCAGCTGACAGATGTTAGCTGGAGCTGTGGTTTCCCGAGCTTTGAAAAGCAGCTCTTGAAGGCTGCATGGCATGCGTTACGGTGTGGGTGGTTCCACTCTCCTTGCCCTGGATTCCCACAGGACACGCTGCTCTTCCCTGTCAAGATGTTTAGCACTGGACACGAGCCCTGCTCGGCTGTGGCCTGTTAGCAACTGCAGCGTGAGCTGGGATGCAGTGAGTGTGGGCTCCTTGTGTTGTGGCCTTGTACAAGGTAATGTCTGTTGTTGCTCTTTGACCAAAGCTTGAGATGATTTTGTCCTCAGCTTTTTTGGATACCTTGGCTCATGAGCCTTTATCTTGTCCTGGTTCTACTCTTTGGTACTGGGCACGGTCGTCTCTGGCAGGCCACTTATCTTCCCTGCGAAGGGCTGTATCCCAGCATCTGCAGTATTTCACCCCTTCGTGCACTTCCTCTGTTTGCATACCGATTACAGAAATAATTTTTGCCTGCTGTACAACATTCCGTGGGTTCCAGAAATGCAGGCTATTGTGTTTGTTAAAGAAAAGAAAAGCTGTAGCTTGGTATTTCATGTGAAATGCTCCTCAGTACGATGTGGCAACTGTGTCAATAGCTCTCAGGTTTCTGAGATGTTAAACTGAGAAATTAATGTGGTGCATCAGGGCACTTGAGGGGAAGGCAGGCTCTATAGCAAATCACTGAGCCGCTTAACTTGCTCTAAATGTCCCACATATTTTCAACTTGTGTTTTCAATGCACATCTTCTGAAATGCCCTCACCTTCTTCGATTCCAGTGGCAACAGTTCCCAGGGGTCTTCTGCAGCATCATGCAAAGCATAAACCCTGCCACTTGTCAGTCTGGTGACAGCTTTTCTTGCACATGCCAGCTGCATGAAGCCATGCTACTGTGCTGATCATCTTGCTCCTCCTGTCTTGGGTTGGGTGTTTCTGCATCTAAGTATTGAACAAATGGACTAATCCACATTTTGGAAGCCAAGAGATTTTCAACATCTGCAAGAACCCTGCCCTACCCTAACAGAGGGAGGGTAATGGACCCCAACAGTTCGATGCCATATGGTTTTGGCTGATTTATGGCTTTAATCATTTCCTTTTGGCAAGGGAGTATCCAGCTCTGTGCTTTCCCTACAGGAACTGACTCATGGAAATGGAGTTTTCCCCCAGTGTGCTGGGAGAGTGAATCTGTGTGTGTGAGGAAGCCAATAAGCTAATATGCAGATTTCTAAATGTGGGGGAAAACCCATATTTGGCTATTTTAAATAAAGCTAATTTTATGCATCAGCCAATTGCAGGTTCATCTATTCTATATCAGATATTACTCTGCCTCATTGCTCACAAATTGCATAACTGGTGACCTGAATGTTGGTGCTGTGCAGAGGCACATGCTGGCTGGTGGTGGATAGAGCTGATCAGATACGTGCTGATAATCCTGATGTAACCATGCAAGCGGTGGCCTAGCTGACAGGTCTGTGCAGGTCATGTGTCCTGTGTTGATAAAACATCGCGGCCTTCAGCACTATCATCATCTAGGCTCCAACCTGCAATTTGTGGATGTTACAGCACAAACCACTGTGAGCTGGAGGCTCAGACGGGCAAGCACATAGTGACCAAATACAAGGCAAAGTGTATTTACTTAAGCCTCAATGAAAATGATTTAAGCAAATACATTTTATCTCACGTCTGCGATAGGCCAGGAGTGTATGCGGCCTGCCAGTGCAGCTGAGCGGATATACTTTGTGAGCTATAGCAACTCACCTATCTGAACTGGGGGCTGAGAGGCCCATCCTTGCTATTGCAAAACTGAACTGTTGCAATACTATCTGTGATCCAGCCAAAAGAAGGAGAGGGCGCTGTTGTAGGGTGTGCTTCAGGTTGTGTTTGATTGAGATCCAGCTGATCATGGTAGAGCTCTCTGTGGGTCTTGGGGTCTGTGTTTTCTGGGTCCTCACAGGATGGGTGCCTCTGCTTTGTTAGAAGTGTCTTGGTAAACTGGGTAGTGTCTCACCTGTACCATCAGAAAGGTTTTTCCTTCTGTGTTGTTTTCCTTTGTCCTAGGATTAAGTGCTCCAAACGATGGAGCATTCTCAGTATCCTCAGCAAGTTGTTTCCCACAGTTGAAGGCTAATGTAATGGAAATTTTTCTTTGATCTCCAGCCTGACTTTCACTGGATCAATTCTATCTTCTTATTCCCGGATACAAGAGACAGTGGTAGGAGATGCAGGATTTCTTGCATCAGGATTTGGAGGCACAGCATCAGCGTTGCCCCAGCTGTGGAGCAGCTGTGGATGGTCAGGCTTTGAAGCAGCGATGCCTTTCCCTCACGAACAGGAAACCTCCTGCGTTTACCCGTGTTGCCTGCTGACCCCTGGTTGAGATTTTTTTTTATTATTATTATTTTGAAACATGCCCATTGTACACGATACATACGCAGCTACAACCCTAAGAGAGTATCTGTATGCTGTTACACACAACCAGCCTGTGCCCATGGCTAAATCCACAGCCTAGCAGAGCATTAGCTGACAAGCAGGTGATACGCCGAGAACAAATGGGGAGCACAGAGGGTGTTTGTTAGGCTCCTGGTGCTGAAGAAGTGGGGATCTGTGCTTGGGAACAACGACAATTTGCATCTAATTTCTCTGGGCTGCAGTCCTGGCGACAATGGTAGATGTTCATCTGTAGCATGAAACCGCTGTGTGGCTGGGGCTGAATGGCTGCCTTTGTTTGGGGCCGGAGCAGCAGGAGCACTGCAAATCGGGACCAAAGCACCGTGTCACACAGCTTTGCCACAAGCACCAGAGGGGGGAGGGAGAGAAAATACACGCTGGAAAGGCCTTCCCTGGCCTACCCGGTGTCTCCTGTGCCCCAGGGGAGGTGGTCCTGACACCGAGAAGCCCTCCTCCTGCCAGAAAGCAAAGGGAAGCCAGCGCCATCCTCGAGTGACTCTCCCGTGGGGCTGCGGTCAGGGCCTGCCCATGCTGGGGTGGCCTCAGCTCTGCGCTGAGAAGGGAAGGAGAAATGGGCTGGTGCTTCTCCCAGGGGAATTTGGGAGGAAAGGTCAGGCAGGGGTGAGCCGAGCCACGCAGGAGGTCCTCCTCTTGCAGCTAGCTGGGATGCCAGGGAGAGGTTGAGCAGCACTAGGTGTTAGGTGGCTGGGGCAGGGTCTCCTCCCTAGGTGAGGCCTCAGTAGGGTGGTGAGGAGGAGTGTGAAGTGTAGATGCAGGGCCCTGTGCCTCCTTCAGACACCTGATTTCAACCAGGTGAAATTACAGGTGGCTGGCATTCCCCTCCTGCCTTTGCTGAGGCATGCTCAACACTGGGCCCAGCGTTCACTTCAACACCCTTTGCAGGCAGCCCAGAAAGTCCCTCTCCAGGCGACTCAAGGCTCACACTGGGCTGTGAAAAGCGTGTCCCCTGAGGCTTCAGAGACTGGAGTCAACAGCCACAGAACAAGGTACTGTAGACAGCAGCAACATAACCTTCCCCACGGTCCCAGGCTGAAGTACCCTGTCTCATAGCTAGTCAGCCCCTGGTCGTTCTCCTGACCCTTCTCCTGGCTAATTGCAGTAGCTGCATTCCTGATACATGCACCAAAAGAGCAGGCAGCAGATAATCAATGGGGTCTTCTACTGGTCTCTTACCAGGCATGATTTGTAGGCTGCTGTTAACTGCAACAGGAGGGAGGGAAGTGTGGGGAGCGGGAGCCTATTCTCTCTCCCCACGGAGAAATAATGCTTGGCTTGGGGATTAACTGTGCCAAGCACTGTTGCAGAGACCTGGGTTTCTCCCGCCTCACCCACCCCATTGTACTGTGATCACCACGCCAGCTAAATTAGAAGTAGTGTTAATTGCACTGTGTGCTCCTAAGCTCCTTTCCATGGTTTTCTGGAGGCTGATTAAGAGAGAGAAAGTGAAGTGGGGATTATTGGGATCCTGGAGAGTTGGGGGGGGGGGAAGGAAATTCCTTGGAGGGGAAAAAGGAGGGATTTGAACAGCTGATGGCAAGCCTCTGCAAACAAACCGGGAGAGTTAGGCAGCAGATGGACTAACACTCGCTGGGCTTGTGCCAATGCATCAGATTGATTTTAAAGATGAAGCACCCACTGCCTGGGAAAGAAAGCCAGTAGCCCTGTGAGTAGGAGCGCTTCCTGGCAGCTGTTCAAACACTAGCTGCCTTACAGTTCACTTTCAGTGTACCAGGAGTCAGTGAGAAGTGCTGGGGGCTTGGGATATGAAATACGACCAGTGGGGACTACAGACCCATAAAGGGATTATTTTTGCATGGAAGATTGCATGGAAAATAATGTCCATTTGCTCAGGAAAACCAGAAACTCACAGTGCACAATAAAAGTACCAGAACAGAGCAAATGGCCATCGAGTCAAACTCCTTGTCTTCTGACTGCGTTTCAAGTGGAGGTGCAGAGTTCTCTGGAGTTCAGTTCCAGAGGGAATTTTCTTGCTGGACCTTGGCTGTAGACCTGCTTACGTGCTGAGGTACGACTGCTGTCCCTTATGATGTTAGCTGTGTTACAGACATCTACTGCAATGTCTTTGAGCTGAACTCACAGAGCTATGTACCTTCGTGATGGGTTTGGATACATCCACTGACAAATGCCTCCTTTTCCCACACCATCCATTTCCTTCTACAGGAACAATATGGACTGAAGTGGTTTATTATTCCCTCCTGCATTTTTCTCAAAATGAAATGAAAACCCCCCTGTTGGTGAAATAAGACTACTGAATAATAAAACACACGAAGGCTGAGTTCAGTAAAATAAGCATTTTCACAGCGGTTCATTCCATCACGCTATATGTACATACATACGTGTATGTAATACAGCCTGATGGTCTACTTAATTTATGAAGGCTATTCCATGGTTGTTCGTCTTAATTTCCCATTATATATAATTTGGTTCTCTTTAAGCATGCAGTACGCTGTTTTTATGGGATGAGCAGCGTAGAGACACCAACTCAGGCCCTGAACCGGTGCCAGCTCCCACATCTTGAATTGCCCCTTGAACATAAGCTTATGTAAAAGTTAATCAGTTTTGGGGCTGATCGTACAGCATGTGCAGTTGTGATTAGAATCTATATTTAAGACTTGGCTGCCAAAAAGCCTTCAGCAATGACAAGCTTAGTTTTTCAGTGAAAGGCTCACGCAAGCACGGGGTGGGCCAGCAGTGCCACGCAGCTTAGGCTCTGCCATGAGGAAATGTCACCCCCATCCTGCCTTTACCCATGCCAGCCCTCCAGTGAAGGGCGCTCGTGTTTGGCACCTGCCTTCTCCTCCTCCGGCATCCTGCGGATTCTGGTGCAATCGGGACGGGGTGAGAAAACAAATAGGCTGCAGCAGGCGTGGTGAAACGCAGCCGTGGCAGATGGAAGAAGGCCAGCAGAGGTCTGTAATTGTGAGGGTCAAGGGCAGAGGTGGGAAAAGGTACAGAAGGAGCAGCATTAGCTGCTGGCTGCCATCGGTGGAGAGCTTCCTATGTTCCCTGTGCTGTGTTTGCAGAGAGGTTTGGAGGAAACAAACACCCAGCTGTCGCTCAGAGCTCAGACGGGACTCTGTCTCCACGGCTGGAGCAGTGTGTTTTGACTTTTGAGTAGCTGTGGCCTCACTGAAGCCAGAGAACCCGACTGGAGAGGATTTTCGGTCAGATTGTCAGCTTTCAGTTAACTAAGGCTCTTACCTGCCTGCTTCTCAGTGACAACTGTTGCTCAGGGGCTGGGTGCCTTAGTCTTTCACTGCTGGCATGTCTGATGTGAATTGTGTGGCAGGTTCTGCTGCCTGCCTGGCTGTTCATTGCTTTGTGTAAAATAGACCTGGTGGTCCACAGAGAGCCAGCAGGAGTCTGGCACAGGGACTGCCGGGCCCAGGTGACACTGCATGCACTGAATGACAGGGTATCCAGATGTACCCAGTCCAATCGGAGCTCTCTCTTCTGCTTCCCCAAAATAGCATTCCATTAACTGCAGCCCTCTCTTGGTCTGCTTTACTAAAAGACTAATTAAAACATTAAAGCAAAAGTTCCTTCCTCCTCTCACCCCGGGAGACTGCATCGCCCTTTGCAAAGCTGAGATATTCCACCCAAAATACACAATCTGTCCCTTGGGTTCCCCCAGGCTTACTGCTCCTGAATTTGGTGCTCTGTCCTTGTTCTGCTTTAGCCACATCTGGTCCTGGCCCCAAACACACCACCTCAGCCTCATCCTGTCGGTCAGAGACGCGGCTTGTCCCTCACCCCTCCCTTCTTTCCCTCTGAACTCGGTTTCTCCTCCCAGTCAGGACGATTTGGGGTCTGGAGGCAGAGATGTTTCCCCTCCGACAGCATTAGGCACCCTTTTATGCCTTGTACCAGGCGCCTGGTCCACTGGGTCATCGGGACATGAAGTCTGCACCGTGCCAAGCTTGGCCCTGCACCCAGGCAGCTTTAGGCACCAAAAGAGACCAGCGCGCACTGTGACATGTGTGATGCAAGTGTGGTTCCCCGTTGTACCCCACCAGTATTATGCCACTGGCTTCAGCTGGCAACACCAGCATAAAACAGAGCTTGATGGGGAGTCTAGTTCTAGGTTTGCCTCAGCAAACTCATTTAATGGGTTTCTAGAAGGAGGAAAGTCACGGTAACTGATGGGAAATGCATCAGGTAAGAAATGACAGGTGTCTGACTGATAGCCAGGCATGTTAAAGATATGGGTATTTACTGGCAGGGAGAGTTACTGGAGCAAAATATTTTGTGATTCATGGAAAAGAAATGTAAACATATAATTACTTTGTTTTACTTTCTCCTTTCCCGGTCACTGAGGACACTTGATTTAAAACATTAGCTACCTGCCTAGAGAACAGAAATGTTCTCTGGGCAGATTCTGAGGCTGGTAGCACCAAAGTAAACCTGCAGTCGTGCTCCAGCATAGTCAGCGGAGTTCCTCTGCATTTACACCAGTGTTGTGGATGAGCTTCTGGCTCATGAGAGCAATCAAAGCTAATCGACGTGGCTGGAATTTGAAATTTCAAATGCTTCCCCTGAATGGTTGGTGAGCAATCTTCTGGCTAGGAATTATTTCCGGAAAGTATCCAGCAGTTAATTTCAAATCCCATATACATTTGAGATGTTCATAAGCTACTCGCAGACAATTTGCAAACAGAAAAAGAGGCTAAAATTCATCAAAATAAATGATCTGCCATGAATTATTCATTTGGCTCCCATCAATCATGCCAAATGTCTCCCTTGTTGTTAGTCTCTGCAAAGAGATCAGGGATTGAATTTAGCTTAGAGACAGAAGTATGCTTTCACCCCTAGAGGTGCCTCTTCAAAGCAGACTCGCGGCATGTAGGTGATGTGAATAAGAAAGCTTCAGCAGCACAAACCGCTCCTGCTCTGTGGATAAACAGCAGATTTCAGTCAGCAAGGCTGTCAGGCAGACTGCTTCCACACGGGCCGTGATTACAACGGCCGAACCCCCCCAAAAAAACAAAAAACAAACCTTGAACTTGAAGGGGATGGGAAAGGAGAGTTTGATGTCTTTCTGGATGTGCCGTGTCTGGGTGTTTGTTGTGAGCAGGAAAGGTGCCTGTCAGCCCGTCCTAACAGCAGGCTGAGGGTAGCTTGGCTGAACGCACAGGTGAAGCAAAGCCTGAATGACTGAGAAATCAAAGAAGGGATCACTCATTCAGAGTATTTCAGGCCCCAGCACTGCTTCCCTTCCTTGTGTATGCCATCGGTCTCTGGTCGTGCTGCAGCAAGGAGCACCGTGGGCAGCCAGAAGTGGTGTCTGTACAGCCTGGGGAGAGGGGCTGCAACGGGAAGGCTCCGCAGCTCGGTCAATATAGCGGGAAGCACATCCAGGCAGAGTGTTCGCGGGAACAAAGGTGGCTAATTGAAGGGAGAGGGCCTAATTCACTGCTATTTTCCTCAGGTTGACACCAGAGAAATACAGCGGACACCAGCTGCATTTTGATAGATGACAGTGGCATTAGCACAAATAAGAGCGCTAAGAATAAATAAGCTGTCATGTTGAAAGAAAGCTGAATTTGATTCAAAGGCAATACATGCAGCAGCATAAGCCCTCGGCACTTAAAGGGCCCACACAAGAGGATCTCATAAGCTGGCTTTGGTTGCAGCAGGGATGTATTATCCCTGATTTTTGGGTAAAGGCATTGCTATGGCTGCATACGCAGTGACAAGCCAGACCCAACTCTTCAAAGCCTCAGCCCAGTGCCCGAGGTGCTAGGTTACAGCTTTTACCATTCAGAAAATGGATATAAATAGGGCATAATAGAGTTTCGGGAGCCGAAATGCCACATAGCTGAAAGACAGGCACTGAATAGCAAAACTGATAAGAATTTGTGTTGAAGTAATCTCTTTGCTCTTCTGTTTACATCCTCTGCCTTGCCACAGCCCCCTTGCTGTGCTTTAGACCCCCCCCAGCAGCATTTAGTGCAGACAAACGGGCTCTGCGAGAGGGGTCGTGTAGAGGAAATTCGGGTTTCTTTTTTAATTTTCTTTTTTCCTTACAGTGGATTAGGAACAGGTTCATCAACAGGTAGACATATCTGAGTTCGTTTCCTCGCTATTTTCAGCTTTTATCTCAGCCAATTTGACCTAAGAATGAATTCTAATTGACCTGTCAATTTATATGCAAAGTAATGGGGTTTGTTTTTTGGCACGTTACGTGCACACAGCCTCACAGCCCCAACAAGTGCCTGCCTCAGGTCTCAGGCAGGAGAAAGAGGGGGCTCAGCAGGTGACACCAGTCCCACTCAGAGGCTGGCCTCATCCTGTGAGGAGCCCTTGGGGACTGGCTCAAGCTGCTGAGTTGACACCTCAGGTACACACATGGGAAGGGGGCCTCCAGGGACATGTATTTTGTTTTTTTTTTTGAGGGGTTGGTGAGAAAGGGGCAGGGTGGCTTTTCCTGGCAAGGATCGAGGAGCAGCCTGGCCACCCGAGCTGTGGAGCCACCGCCACAAGTCCCCCAGCAGAGCTGTGGTGGCCGTGCTCTCGTGTTGCAGCCAGTGGGAAGGGAAGGGGACGCTGGAGGCTCACTGCTGCTAAAGTACTTTGCCATCAGTGACACAGGCTTTGTTACCTCAGTTACCTCATGTTTCATTTTAAATACATTTGCTTGCAGACAGCAGTTTTGCAGTCTTTCTTACATTGCCATAGAAACAATCTTTTGCATTCCTCTATTTGTTGTGCATTTTTGTTAAAGGCTCTTTCTTCTTTACTTATCCACTCCATCTTTTCATTTGCTGCCGTTCTCTTCATTACGTTGCTCCAATTCCCTCGCCTTCTATCTTGACACGCCGCAGCTAAATATTTTCTCCATAAAGATTCTCAGCTCACAGCCCCTACCTGTATAGCTGTCAAAATCCAGTGGTGATATATCACGTAGATAAGGAAATTGGGCTAAGTGTGTGTGTGTGAGAGAGAGGGAGAGGAGTGTGTACGTGTATATACACCCACAAGTGGCAGGCCGAGGAGAGGAGCGGGAGGTGGGAAGGAGTCTGATAATCTGGTGTCAGGCTGCTTGCCCTTGGCGGTAATGACACCGAATTTAATTTTGGCTTTGTGACTAGGGAATGAGGCTGCCCGTCACATATGGGGTGTGGGACTCCAAGGGATTCCTCTCCCGGTTCACTCGGACTGGGAGGGAGCACGGCTTCGAGCTTGTGTGCTCCACGTAATTATAAGAAGACGACAATCTTCTTGGGCATGCTGATTAAACAGAGAGATTTTATGGTGAATCACTCTCCCTGGTGGATTGCATGTGATTGTTTGCTTAGAAGAGAAAAGGAAGAAAAAGGGAAAAGGACGATGTTTATGGCTTTTCTGGTTGCAAAGGGTGACTTTTGCTAACACCCGGATTAGATTTGTTTCCCTTCACCTCTGCTCCAGTTGGCAGGAAGTGCCCAAGAAGAAATAAAAGCCATTCATGAGAAAAGAAAAAAAGCAGATACATTCAGTAAGCGATCGCATGTAAACAAATATGTCTTTTTTTTCCCCCCACTCCTCATGGGAGGCTGCTCTACTCCCGGCAAAAGGACCGGCAGTGGCACAGCCAGGATCCCGTTGCACTGCGAGGCGGGCAAGGAGCCAGGGCCGGGGTGGGCTCTCCGAGGACAGAAACCAGCCCAGGGTGTGCCGGGCTGCTCGGCTTCTCCTGAGCTGCCCGAAACGTCTCCCAGCACTCAGCTGCCACCGCCGGCTGTGGGACCTGGGAGATGTTTTGTCTGGCATTTCGTGTGCCGTGTGGTGGGCAAGGGAACGAGGGATGTAACCTGTAACTCCCTGCTAACGCCGTCTTTTCCCTTCTTTTTTTTTTTTTTTTTTTTCTTTCCTTTTTTCCTATTCAAAAGAAGGGTTAACTACTTTGCATTAACTCTGCAGTGATACCTCTTCTCACTTAAATCCCCCTTTTTTGGGGATGCAGCCATTCTGCATGTCCAGGCAAAGAAACCGTGACAAGTGGCCAGAGCATATAGGAATCCTAAAGTCCTGCTTGCCTCGTGTGACAGGAGGGTAAACAAAACCAGAACTGCTCCGTAAACAGGGCAGGAGAAGAATTAACAGCTGTAACAGTGTTTGGATTCACACGCAGCACAAACGATGTGCCTTCCTTCCCTTGCATTTAGCAGAGCCTTTAGGAGTACCAAGCACTGCGATGATGGGGGTGGAGGGAGAAGACGAAAGGGGGAAAATGGGCCAGGATTTAGCGTGATTCTTCCCACCCATCATAGTCTTCTCTCAACAGGAGCGTGCTCAGGGGGCTCGATTCCTGCTGTGTACAGATGCACTGGGCTTCTCTTAGTTGTTGTTTTTAGTATTTTTTTTTCTCCTTGAAGAAGCCCGGCACCAAAATCTGCTTATAGTACATAGTTATTAAGATCAAATGTAACGGTAATAGCACATGGCAGTCTTCTCTTTTCTGAATCAATTTGTGCTGTGTACGAATCTTAGTCCTGTCAGATGAAGTGAACTGTGACACTGTCTATCCATCCATCAGGACAAATTGAGCTCTTCGTACATTTACTCCTAGGACAGCTTGCTGCACTTGTGATTTATTCCTGTGGCAGAGTTCCTCTGTTTTGTAGGGCCAAATGCAAGAACCGTGGGGTCACTAGGTCCTTCAAAATTGAGAGGGCTGCATTGGCCACCCCGGTGTCACCTCATCACTTGTATTTCTCGTATTTCATTTCTCTTTAGTGTTGCTTGCTCTTTCATGTTTTTTCTTTTCTTTAATTGTATTTGCAGGGACCTCCTCTCCCATGCCACGTGTAGATGTCATGTGCACAAACTCACAGCTGACCAACAAAGATGATTCAAATGCTATTAGCTAATGGGAGCAATTAGTGCTGCCGGGCTACTTGTGTGGCAGAGCAGGGTTTGTTAGGGTAGAAATGCACACAAATTTCAAGCCTGGTGGTGATGCAGTCAGAGCTCATTATTGGAAGAAATTTACAGTAGTGGAAAACTGTGAGAAGACCAAGAACTTCAGCTCGGTGGGTCTGAAATGTGTCCTAGTGCTGGAGCAGAGCCCCTTCGCCCTTCCCAGGAGAGCGGGGCCACCCATGGCCATGGGCTGCTGCTGTGCGTGGTGAAATTTCAGTATTTCCCCAGCAAAAGCCAGCATTTCTGAAGATATGCCCAAAGGCTGAACTTCAGGGTACAAGCTCCTCTCGTTTACAACTCCATTTGAAATGGCTGGGACCATAATCTGACCTCTGGGTGTTGGCTGTGTGTGTGTGTGTGTAAGAAATGTCTGTTTCTCCATAAGAGAAGCTCACGGTGCTTGTTCCCGCATCCTGAATCCATAAAACCCTTTAGCTTCTCAGCTGCGGCTATTGATACTTTTCTTTTCCCAAGTTATTTTTTCTCCCTTATCTGCTCTGGGGACTTAATTACACAAGCAGCAGCTCTGTGATGGATCGATACCTGACGCAGAGCAAGAGATGCTTCCTCGCGGCGCTTCCTGATGCTTGGACCATACGGGAGCATCCCAACCAACTCTGACCTCCGCTGCCGTCTGCACAGCATTGACACAGCAATGATGCCTCCACCAACACAGGCGCCCTGCTGCCCTCGAAGGACCCAGCCCCGTGACCAGAGGCTTCTGAGCCAAGTGTTTGCTTCCCTCAGCAGACGTGGTGGGGCTGCCGTGGACCGCCTGGAGATGGTGACCGAGGTCTGGGCTTGGAGCTGGGTAACAGAGCAGGGAAGTCTGCATGACCTGCTAAGTACCCAGATGTGCAGAAGGAGACTATGGGATCAGTTGCTTACACTCTTTTAGGATGTTCTGCGCCACCCCAACGAAGCAATGAGCTGTGGTAAATCACCGTTACGTACCCTGATGCTTTAGTTAAAATGTTTCATTAAGCAGCTCGAGTTGAATGTCTGGAAAAGTTTACACCTCCCACAAATTCTCCTCTGCTAATGGAAAAGTCATGTAAACAAGTATCGCTTTATTATATCCATTGTTCCAGTAATGCCCCTTTCCAAATGGGAACGGCTTAAATCAAAACAATTTAGTCCTTGTCTCAATGTAATTGCTCTTCTGGCCAATTTTATTGAGGGGGAAAAAAAAAAGAAAAAAAGAAAGAGACCATGAAAATACATTCACAGTCGCATGTCAGTGGGGAATAATGGCCCCAGCCCTCACTCTGAGCACTCTCGGGAAGCCTCCTGCGTGGCACGTTTAAGGAGCACTTGCAGAGCTCGTGTTGCCCCCACAGCTGCTGAGCTTTCTGCCCCGTGCCTGCTCAGCCTGGTGGATGTGTGCGGTGACTCTTACCCCATGGGCACAGCTCTGGGGGTCTTTGTGGGGCTGGGACCCCGCTGATGCTCTGCTTGGATCCCCTCCCACAACTGGCCTGAGCTTTTTGCTGCAGAGCTCTTGGGCCTGAGGTGCAGACAGCCCTCCAGCCCTAACAGCGCTGTTTCCCTGACACTTTTATTCCCACCTGCTCTTTGCACCATCCACACTGCTGGTGGGGGATGCTCTCGCACGTCTCCCTTGAAGCTGTGCTGGGATGGCAGGGCAGGACCCGCAGGCTCAGCTCCTTCTGCATGTGTCAGGGCAGGGCAAAAGGCTCTGGTGAGCATCGCTTTCCATTCAGCCGTCTGAACCCTGAAAGCTTGCAGACAATTTCCCTGTGGGGTCTTGCACTCAGAGCTTTTAAACTCTGTCCCCAGCCCTGCTTTTCAGCTTTCTCGGTGACCTTGCATGAATCGCTCAGCTTGCTGGGCCCTGGAGCAACCCTCCTGTGAGAGCGGCACCGACCTGACCCCGCGCAGCGGCTGGGAGCCTGCAGGGTGCCCCGTCCTACACGCAGGCCATTATTTCCTACAGATCACCAGGCAAAGCTATTTCAAGAGACGGCGTTAGTGCAAGCACTCCTTCTGCATCTTTGATCGCTTGTCTGACATCGAGTAAGGAGAACCAGATGCTGTACCATACGGGGTGCTTTGAATTCTCTGCTCTGTTTTGGGGAGAAAAAGGGGAAAATGAGACCAAGGCATTACTGGAAGGCAAGCCAGACGCAGCCGATAACTGTGCTATGTATAAAATATTTAATTCCACAGGATGAGTCACGCTGACTAGGCTGCTATTGACCTGGGTAACCTTAGTGAATATTGCATAAAAGGCCCTCTCGTTTTGTCACTATAAATAAATTCTGTGATTATTCACGGGGAGCGCTGGGTTGCTGTTACCACAGGCGGCATTACCACAGCGTTAGGCTCCGAGGTTGGGAGGCATTCGTAGGGCCTGCGGGGCATCTGGGGCTGCCCTCGTGGGGTCACTGCCTTGCAGGGGGCCGTGCTGCTGCCCTCCAGCATCTCTGCCCCTGCCTGGAGGGAAGGGCGATTTTCCCTGCCAACAGGGAAAATATCAGGCTGCAAAAGCGTGGCGTGATGATTGGGAAAGTAACAAAAGGAGCCAAGGAAAAGAATGGGAAAGGAACTAAACATAGGAAACAGAATAAAGAAAAGGAAGAGTTAAAGTCTCTCCCTCCATGCTCCCCCCCCCCCAGGCTAATTTTAATTACTGTCTACTGCTTTATGGCACAGCCACCTCCTGCTCCACGTGCTGTAATTGGGCTGCCACATGCTATACCCATCCTGCAGGACGTGACAAGTACTTGTTGGATAACCAGAAATCTGTGCTGGGATCTGCGTTTGCGACCAGCCCTGCCTGCGGCCAGTCCCACACCAAACCCACCTTTGATCCTGAGCAATCCCACGCAGCCTCCTTGCCCTGCAAGGGTGTGAAGGAGCTGAGCTGTTCTCGTCCTCTGCTTTAGGAGAGATTTCTGTAAGCCCGACAAGAAAACAACCTGGGCTGTAGCCTCTGGCAGTGGTTGTGCACGATGGACAGCCTCAGGCAGGGAGGGAAGCACATGCCTGAGGTCCTAAAGTCCTGAAAAATGACCCTAAAAGAGGGAGAGACACCTTGGCCAAGGAGGGGGAGGGAAGGGCAGAGTGGCTGGTACGCAGACCAGGCACCAGAGCAGGGAGCTATTTGGGTATGTCAGAGCTGCCCTTTATGTTTTATTCCTGTATTTACTGATGATTAAGCACCGGGGAATGAAAATGCAATTAGATACTTAGCCTGAAGTGTGGCCTCTTGATTTTTGTCTGAGTCGTGACACCGAGAGGCAGTCCTTAACTGGCTCTGTGGTTGTGAGGGGAGCAGCACAGATCTGCACAGGAGACATCCCTGCCCTCCAACAAGCGTCAGCTGAGAGCAGCCAGGGGTGGAGAGATGCCTGGTGGTTGGGTTGTGGTGCTTGAATCCAGGGTGGATGGTGGTGTCAGCTTTAATAGTGTTGAGATAGGGGATTGACCATCCGTCAACACAAATTTCTGATCTCCTTCCCCACTGTGTGCCCTGCCCTGGGCCTCCTTGGTGTCACGCCTTCTCCCAAGCCCTCGTGACGGTGCTGCAGAGGGTGACGGTGCTCTTCCCACCACCGCATCCCATCTGCCTCATGCTTTCATCCCACAAAGCACGGGCGATGTCCCATTCACCCACAGTGTTTTTCAACAGCCATCTTGTGCCTGCAGTTGTCTTCATTGGCCACGTAAGCCGGTCTACCAGGTGCTCGTCTCAGCTGCTCAGCTTGGTCTTCACACCATGTCCTCACACAGACGGTGAGCCCTGTGGCAGGTGAAGGTCTTCTTTGTTAATTACTTAACTCTTCAAGTCCTTTACTTGCAAATATCTCTATCCACAAACCAGGTAACTAGATATCATAGGCTTATTTTATGGCTGGGAAAATTAAATCCATGGAGTGATCAGCAGGGTTTAAATGGAAAGAGACATATGTTAAATGACTTTCCAAGAACATTAATGTGTTTGCTGTCCCCAGAGTCCTTGGCTTAGATTCAGTAGCAGAGAACATAATCGTAACAGAGTGGCAGTGGATTGCTTTAAAATTATTTTCGTGTTTGAATTAAAAGACCCACCTTACAGAAGGTGCCTGGGTATGTGTGTGTGTGTGTGTGTGTAGGGGGGAGTCATAATAAATGCAAGCACCCAGCTAACAGAGCATCACAGTGTTGATCTGGCAAAAGTTTGCTCATGCTATTTACCAGAGTTTCGGGAGCTGGAACTAAAATATGAGCTAGACCATTTGCAGTTCTTTTTCTCGTATCTACAAGTTTTACTGTACACATTGTCACCCACCAAAAGTTACTATTTTCACAGAAAGCTGGAAATAATATTAAGCACCGAGGCATGAGTAGCCAATGGAAATTTGCTGGGGTGATGCGATACCGCTAAACAGACAACCTTGCAGGGAGTGCAGATACAGCTGGAGTCTCTCTCTGCTCCTTGCACAGTCCCAGCTAAACTGCTGAATTAACCTCTTCCCCTGGAAAGCACATGTGATATATTTCTAACTCACCTTTGGCTCTTAAATATTTTTACACCAAATACGCCGCTCTGCTCTGCAAGCATTTGCACAGCACTCGCATTATCGATGCAGTGTACACACAGAGGTGCAGGGGGATGCGTTTGCAGAAAGTGTGCCTTCAGTGTATGTTTAAAGACAGGAGCAGCGGCATAAAATTAGGAGCAGTTTCAGGCACGAGCAAGGCAGCAAGCCCACTGCAGTGCTTGGACTGCAGGCGAAGGAGGGATTTTGGAGAGCAGGTTACTGGTGGCAGCACCGACAGGGCCCTGCTGCTTGTAAAACAGCGTTAGCACCTGACTTGCTGACCTAGAAGGCTCCAAGATCTTTCTCGGGAAGTCACAGCTGCCATCTGAAATGCCATATGCAGTGAGAAGGGGCTGTGCAAAACACTGCATGCCTCAGCTGAAAACCCTCCTTGTTGGTATCAGTGTTGCTACAGAGCTACGGAAGGTTTTGTGCCCTTTGCGATGCTCTCAATCAATAGTCCTTGATGCCCAGTAAAATACATGTTTTGGCCAAATTATGCTCATTTTTGCACCAGGCAAACTGCATCTAACATTCTGTGCTTCCTTTTCCTAGCAACTTTTGCATCAAAGACAAGCCCTGTTAATGAGCTAAAGCTTTCTCCAAATGAAAATTAATAGTTTTTATTTTTTTTTCCTTCCCCTTCTCTCTGTCTTTCTAATGATTATTTTAAAAATATTCAGTCTTCACAGAGAGACCAAAAGCAAGCTCTGTCCCTGAGCGAACATAAATTCATATTTCAACCACGTGTGTATGTGCGTGCATATACATACCGAAATATGAAACAAACAAACCAGCAAAACAGAGCAACAGCAACAGCAACCCCAAAACATGGCATTGACGGGACTTATGTAGACAGTTTGGGCAGTCTATTTTATTTATTGCACTTCCATTTTGAGAGGAAAATTGGATTTGGGGTGGTGTCTGTCTATGAGAGTGCAGTACTTGAGTTTAAATCTACATCAGGCTGTAACAAAGCATATCCCCTATCACAGCTTCTGTTGCATCTGATAGAAATCCTGTATTTTAAGAATATTTATACATACAGGATTATTTAGTTTGGTGGCAGAGGTGTTGCATTCTCTATTTTCTTTTTGAAGGGTATTTCTGGTTGTTACTGATGAAGTTGACTGCAGTATTTGCAAAAAATCAACCTAGAGCATCAGTGGAAATATATATTGGCTGGTGAATACTCAGTGTCCCCAGTAAACAAGCGCTAACTTTGCATCCTTTTTCCTCTGCTTGGGAAGGGCTGACAGGGATTGAGAGAAGAAGAAAGGGAGGCTTCCACTCCAATTTTTAAGTGGGGATGGGCCCCACGAGGGACAGGGTTCCCCAGTGGTTTGCATGCTGCAGCTGTGGATTTTTCCTGGGTCTGCTAAGTCTTTTTGCCAATGTTTTAACAGAGAGCTGACTGGGAGGAAAGGACAATAAAATCCATTTCTCATAAATTATTACATCTTTATTTATCTGAACAGGACCGGCCAGGTTTCAGCAACGAGTTGTCTGAAACTTCTACATACATCTGTGTTTGCTGTACCCAATTTTTCCATTTGTCTCGTCTCCCCGTGCCCAGCTTCTGCAGTTACTTAGGCCCATCCTGGGCTTAAAAAACAGGAGCAGCACTAGTGAGCTCTCTCAAATTCCCTTGATGGCAACATTTTTTCCCTTGTGTCCTAGGCAGTTCTGTCAACTGCTTTACTTCCATGACAGGGAAGCTGCATTTCACTGCAAATGAGATGCTTTCTTGGTGTATGACTGTAAAATACTTTGAAACCCTGGTGGATGAATGATGTTGTATCATAAATATAAAATGAATATTGTTTTACGGTTCCTGAAATATTAATTTGTGCGTGGAGCCACTCTTGGAATGTTTTTTACTAAATGTAAAGATCCTTTCGAGTCCTGAATGTCCTTGCTTTGGTTTTTATTATTAATATTCCCTGCAGGAGACATTGACTTTCTCTTCCCCTAGACATGCTGACTCCTGCCTGCCAGAGTGATTCAGCAGCTTGCCACTCACTTTTACAGAAGGAAACTTTTCCCCTGGCTTCTTCTACTGGCCTGGTGTGACCATGGCCAGCTATCAAGTGACATATTCGTGTGGCTGGTTGATTTTTAACATGGAGCTGCTGCCGAGTGGCCACGCAGCCGTGAGCTCCTTGTCTAGCTGGTGGCTCTGCCCTTTATGCAGAGGGGGAGCCCTACAGGGAGAACTGGGGTGGCTTCACAGCTTGCTCTTTTCCAGGCAGAGTAACATGAAGTAACCAAAAGTTATTTGTAATTGAGGTTGGCTGCTGACTGTCACAGTCATCTGAGTCTATAAGGGGGAGTCTATAGAAAAACGCTGCTTGTTTGTTTAACTGTGACAAATACCCATAAAAAATTCAAGGGATGGGGAATGATCAACACTTCCTTTTCTTTCTTTTCCTAGCCAAAAAAAGGGGGACAGGTCATTATTTTTAGTTTAAGCTGAGGAGGGGAACCTCGCATTACAGTGTTTTAATTAAATTTTGATTTTCCTAATAAAGTGTTAAATAGCTGTCAGTGTTTAAAAGAACAAAGCCTAACATAAACCAAATCAGAGACAAAGATGCATATACCTGCCTGCATACCAACCAACTGGTGTGTCTTGTTTTATTAAAGCATGCTATATGGAGCTAAATTATGTAGGCTTTATGGATCCCTCAATTACACGTTTTTATCGATCTCTTGTCACTCTTAAAAATATATTATGAAGAAAAAAGAAAGCACTCTTTGATATTGAAAAGGAAATTCAACTGCAGCACATAAAAGATCTGGGAAACTATAATTCAGCGGACAGGGCTGACACAAATGTCAAACATTTAATCGTAGCTAATTAGTTTTAAAAATTCCTGATCATTTGCCTTTAGGGACCATATAGGGATCCAGTGCTGTAAGTCGTTCACAGGACAACGTTCCCCATTGCCCTAAGGTAGGCACTTCAAAGCAGATGGCTTTGTACAAAGCTTTCCTACCCCCAAATCACCAGAGAAGCTTCCCAGCCCCTGACCTGGGAAATGGGGACGTGGAGCCTGCAAGCCAGGGGTGGCGAGAGCCAGTTTTCCACAGCAGGATCATTTCTGAAAACCTGGCCTCCGCCTGGGACCCAACCTGAGAGGAAAGATCGTGTCAGCCGCCAGCTCCGCGTGTGGCCTGTGGTGCTTGGATGCCAAAAAATTTGGCTGGTGCTGGAGGAAGAGCTTGGCTGAGAGGGGCCAGCAGCACACAGGAGGCTGCGCAGAGCCCTGTCGCTTTGTCCCCTTGCAGCAATCACCGCCAACGTGGAAATACGCCTCGGCAGAACTCACAGCACATTGGCAGTGGGCTTGAGGACGATGCAATTTGCCTTGTTTGCAGGGAGGAGGTGGGATGGAGGAGGAGAGTGTCGTCGGTACTGCTCCTCTGGGCTGGATGTGTGGGGTTTGGCTGGCGGCCATGGCATGTCTGTACCCCGCCGCAGATCGTTACCTCGGCCTAGGTGTCAAGTGACTTGGAGCGAGGGTTTTTATGTCTTTTCAGAAATTAGTCTGCTTCTCCTGTGGCCTCTTGCTGTTGCCGGGATTGAGCTGCCCGCCCCAGAACGGGCATCTCCATTGATATTGCTTGATCTCATAACGCAAAACAAACCAGATGCTCGTGTCTGATAGACCTGAACAAAACCTCAGCGCTGTCTTTTATTACAACGGAGAAATCCCTTTGTTTAGCCTGTCTCCGAAACTGGATTTTTGTGCTGGAATAAAGACAAATATGAAATATGTACTCATATCCCAGGACTTGTTTGTGGTACTCAGCTACTAAAAATTCAACTGTGGCTTTCATAAGTTGTTACTAATGTTTGAAGTCGCTTTTTTACCTTATCTGCAAGGAGCACCTGCACCGCTGTATTTACTGAGAGCAAGAGTATTTCTTTTGTTTCTGCAGAGAGATTTAAAAGAAGGGACAGGGCCAGTTTGTATGCTAATAGAGGTATGAGCAGAATGTTAATAGCTGAGATAAACAATAATGAAAAGAAAAATAAAAGTACTTTGGTGGGCAGTCTTGAAGCTAAGGGCTGCGTTCCTGGTTTTGAGGCCTTTTCACCCCAGCTTGCCTGTATGACAGCCGGATTTCATTCCAACACATCTTCCAGTGGAGGAAAGGTCTGAGTCTGGCTTGACAGCAAGTCTGCTTCGAAAGTCCATTGAAATTCAGAAATGCTATTTTCCAACAGCCTTCCCCCAGCACTTTACAACTTGTGTCTCTGAATGAGCTTGTTTGCAAGAAACTGAAATGTGAGAGCTTAACATTTGAAGACTTCAGAAATGTTGTTGTGAGTGTTTTGTGCAGGCCTCGCTGTCACTTTGGCTCTGGTCTCCCTGAGGGCTCTGACCTGTGAGGGGGACAATGTCCTCAGGACATCTGGTTCTCTCTTCCACCTTTCCCTGCAGCCCTCCCCAAGTTGGCTCCCAGTCAGTTCATGTTCTCCACCCATTTCTCCTTCATGCTTTTGTGTGTCCAGGATCCACCTCAGGGTCACCTGAGATGTCTCTGCAGGGGGAACAGGGACCTCCCGTAGAGGAACAAGGCAGCCATCTGAGTACAAGGCCCTCTGCACCATCCTGCCAGCAAGTCAGAGCTCCTGGGCTCAGTCCTGCTGTGTGTGGAGCCGTTGGGGAGCCTCTGAGTGTGCCACTTTGAACCCACACACCGAGTCACTTGTTCCCGAAGAGAGGATGTGGTGGTTATTTGCAAGCCTGGGAATGTTAACGAGAACCTGAGCTGTGGCTTGCTGACAGTGTGGAAACGTGCCTGTGAAAGGCCTTGGCGCCTGGTGACTCATCCCTGCAGTGCTGGATGTGGAACCAGGTAGGACATTGCCTGGCAGGAGGCTTCGTCTGAGGACACAGCACATCAGCCAGTTGAAGCTGGACAGGTTTATCACAGGTGTTCCCTCCCTGGCCCAAAAGGAGAAAGGAGGCAGCACTCTGGGTACCTCTGAACCTGAAATAGCAGTGATCACTGCTCAAAGTGGAGGGCACGCTCAGGGCACAGTGTGAGGGAATGTGTGTGCCGAGGAGAGGAAAGCAGGAAGCCCAGAGAAGCCAGAACTGGAGGCAGCAGAGAAAGTCTTCAGCAGCACTTGGAAAGTTGCTGGGAGCCTGGCACTGAAAGAAATGCCAGAGTCACGGGACTTTCTCAGCCACGGCTGTAGTGTGCAGAGGATGACTTCCTGTTGTTTGAGTCTTGAGTGTCCAGGGATCAGGACTTTTCCCTGGCCTTGACAGATAAACAGGGATCTATCAAAGACCTGGTGGTTGGTCACAGCTTCCCCTAAGAACTAAAACACCCTGCGTGGCCCCAAGCTTCATCAAGTTGTTCATGCCAGGAGTAACATCAACAACAGAGAACAAGAAACAACAAACTCTGTTTTCTTCTCACTGCTGTAGTAGCATTAGAGAGGACATATCTTCCTCCTTCCTTTGGCCTGCAGTTCTTCAGAGATCAGGGCACAAGCGAGGGCTGCCTCACCTACCTGCTGCAGTAACTGGTGCCTCCTCTATAGCTTTTCCCGTACTGCGCATGCCAGAGAAGGGCTCCCACCTGTGGGAAGAAGACTGGCTAATGCTGACAGCCTCAAACCTCATGTATATGCAGGAGTGCTGCATTTAAACAGTGAGGGATGACGGGGTGATGAGCAGATGTTTCACACGCACATACACCAATCCCCCTATGCTGGCTTCTTCTCCGTTCCCAGAAGCAGAATGCATGGGATGGCACCACAGGCTGACGGTGTTGGGACAGGATCATGAGTTCAACCCTACCCCAAAACAAGTGACAGAAACAGGCTTCAGCCGTGCATCTCTCTCCATCTTTAGGTGGCAATGATAAAACCCCAGGGAGTTGTGTTCTTTGCCACAGGTATCTAGCAGAAATCTTCCTGGAGTGAAGCCAAAGTGGCTGTGAGCTGGGCCGCTCCACAGACATGCAAGAATGGGAGGCAGCATCTCCTGCAGCAGCAGCCATAGAGGTCGTACTGGCGGTGATACCACTGTGGAGGTCTCAGAAGCAGCTGCTGAGCCTAGATCCCTCTTTCCTGGGGCAGAACTTCACCCACAGCCCATTGCTGAGGGCAGCATTGGTGATGTATTCAGGTGGACAATTCACTGGTGCTGACCCAGTCCCGGCATGCCAATCTGAAACATTCATTCTTCTGAAAATGAGGTTGGCTGGGAAAAGCTCAAGTGTTTCTGCTGTCTGCTAGGTGGGAGGAGGTAGGGAGAGTGTTGCAGATGGGATAAAAAGGATATTGAAAGGGAGCTGAAGAAGCAGGGAGCCTTAAGTAGCACTGCTCAAAGCATACACATACAGAAATGCTCTGCAAGCCAGTTCGTTATTATTGTAAATGCCACTGAATGAAACCAGCTACAAGCAAATGCTGTTCATGATGCTACACCAGAATCTTGCATCAGTGTAAGCCAGCAGGGGACATTAAAATCAAAGTGGAACTGTATTTATATTCTGGGCATAAACTCAGCCTATGCTGCTGGAGATAATATACACCCTCCCCATCATCCACCTTCAGGGAGTTTACACCTCCCTCTGTCAGTCTGACTCCCACTTGGGCAGTGGGTACTTATAATACCATGGCATGAGCTGCAGGTTCCCTTTGAGATATGATCTTTTCCAGTCAAAGTGCCCTTTGGAGCAGGGCTCTATCTCTTTAGTCTGGAATTACGGCATTCGTATTAGCAAGTCTTCTAAGGAATTCATGTTCAGAAAACATACGCTCTGCAGAAATGTTTCATGGAAATTAGATTTCAAGGGGCAAAAATAGCACAGTACTCTGAGATTGCAGAAGGTGGAGATCTTTTTCTTCCCCCATTCTCCCAGTAATTAATTTCTCCTCTGGCATACTTTGAAGAAAACTCTTTCATTAATATACTGTCTACCTGTTAAGGAACATTCTTTCAATTCATTTTTTTAAGCATGTACAACTTTGATCAAGTCCTCATCATAGATCTGACAGAAGAATGTAATGCTGTTAAGCATTTTCCTTGTAGAATGCTCATCAATGTTTTGTGCACTTAATCAAATCCAAGTACGTGATAAGTAGCTTTCATCCCGGTGAAACCATTGGAATCGCTTCCAATTCTACAAGAGCCATACTTGGCTATTTCTCTGCACAATGTAAGTGGTGGTAACTCAAACTCAGATTGTATCTGACTAAAAAGTAATGCTTGTGGAAACATAATTCAGTATGCTCTGGTCCTGTTTTATAGTAGTCACTTTCCTGTCTCGGGCTAGTGAGTCTTTGCTGATTCAGACCACAAATGTTTCTGCCAACCTCTTACCTCTAGAAGAGCATAGAGAAAGACACAATTTATCTGAATGGTCCAGACATTTCATTCACATCAGAAGCCAACCGAAGCCTTAATGTCCTGTTAGCTCAGATCGAGAACCTGTTTGTGGTTCAGAGCCATCAAAAATGAATTTTATATGTGGACCTTTCTTTTAAAACTCCTCCCTATTCCTGAAGAAAACCCATTGCCTCAGAGCCAGTTCCCTAGTGACACTCACGTGCAGAAATATCTTTCACTATTAAAGACCAGTTCAAGGTGTTTGGGCCTTTTTCCTTCTCAGCTTGACATAATAATAGTTGATGGCTCACCTCAGCCGCAGAGTTACATGGTAAACTGTATATATCCCACCACTTTTGTCTTGATATAACGTGGCAGGTCTGGTTTTGAAGGAAATCACAACATCCTTAACTGTAGGTTGACTTCATCTTCAAAGCTCAGCAAAAATATGATTCTTGGACCAACTCTGACTTTTGCTGAATCCTCCAAATTGTCAAGCATATGGAAGACAGGCAGCAGGTTGCAGATCTGCTGTACACAACCTTTTCTCCTCATAGAAGTGCATCTGGGGCCACAGTTTTCCTTCAGCTGGCACTTTTAGGCTCTCAGACTTAGGAAGAGTCGCAGCTTATTGCACAGAAACCTCCCTCTGCTCAGGCACTAGGCAGAGACTTCTCCATGAACAGAGGGGAAGCAATGGATTTCAGCCACTCAAATGGATTCCTTGGGCATCTACAGCTTTTGTGTGGGTGACTTTTTTTTTTTTCTTAATGCGGAAAAATAAATAAAACCACTTGAATCCAAATGGTCCATATGAGTCACGAAGAAACCATTCTTCCTCCCCCTGAGACAGTTAGTCACCCTTTCACTACCAGAAAGCAGAATTTGGGTAGTTCTAACTGCACAGGAATGCAGATGATGAGAAATTGTTCTTAGGTATAGGAAATGATGTTTAATCATCCCATGAGATGGGCAAAATTCTTTTTCTAACTGCTGAACAGAATCACCCTTTAGAAGCAGCAAGTGCTCTATTGCAAAGGATTTGTCTTGCCAAGTGGCTTTTGTTGTACCTGTATCTCTGAAAACTGATTTGTAGGTTATATTTTGGAGAACTGTTGGCATGTAGGAGATTGGTGTGCTACAGAAAGGCTACAGAAGATTACGTCACTAATTTTTTCTGTGCAGGAATGCATCTCAGAAAGTTTCTGATAACCTGTAAGGAGTCTTTGTAGCATGTTCATACTTGGGAGTATGGGATTCCTGTCCAAGTCCTGCATTTTCATTGACTCTTGCACTGAAGAAACTATTCAACACTTGCATCTCAGCTTCCCAACTATAGAATGGGAATTGCAAGGGGAATTACAGCTGTCCTGTGCTACAGTCTTATTCTGCGGCTGAATTAGTCAGTATTTGGAAATCACTTTCAAGCAATAAAGTACTACATTTTTAATAGTAAAGTTGCCCTTTTCCCCAGGAGTCCTATTCAAAACCTCTCAACCTTGACAATAAATGGAAATTGAAATCTTTTGCGTACTCAAATGAATGCATTATTTTATTTTTTTTGTAGGGATAAGAATTTGTGCAGAAGGTGATTTTGAATATTTAGCAACATAAATTTAGCTAAACCTTTTTGCTTCCATAACTATGATTTTTAATGCAATTCTCTTAGTATTTTAGATTGAAAATGAGGAAATATCCTTTGGCTCCAGTCCAAAGTTGCCTCTTTTTTTTTTTTTTTTTTTTTGGATATCTTTTCAAAAGATAAAGGTCTAATTTTCCCTTCCCTGGTGCACTTTATAGTCATTTACACATGTGAAATGCTATTATTCTCTCCTGGAAACATACACCAAAATGCAAATTACTCTGCAAGAGGAGCCTAGCATCAAACTCAAGGACTCCAGAGGATAAGGGCAAATGAGCAGCCTGCCATGAACAGCCTAGAGAGTCAACTTAAAGCCTGTCACCTACGTTATGGTCATAATTCATGTTCACAACCTTACCCTACGGCAAAAGAAAGGTGCCTTACCTGTGGAGGAAAGTGGAGTAAATACCTCACGTTCACCACAGCACATAAATGGTTGTAAATGCACTTCTGATCTTATCACTTGGCAACTCTTCTGTTGGGTCCGTACCCTCAGACCAACCCATGGCAAATGTCCTCCAAATATAAACTGCAGCTCGCTGTGTACACTCACTGCGCGCGTTGCCTTGCCTCTATCACAAATCAAACAGCGGCTGGCAGCCTGTTTAGCAGGACAGGTTACTGAGCACACTTCAGCTGTGAGCAGAGCCAAGGGCATGCTAAAAACAGCCTCGTGCTGCTCGTCCTTGCTCCCAGTTGCAGACTGTGCCTGTGCCGGCCTGCGGAGCCGTGCGCCAGGCTCAAGGAGCTCAAATGGCTTGGGTTTGGCCCAAGCTTTCACAGCTCCTGACTACAGCTCACTTCCCCTTGAGTGCTGCTCTGGTTAAAAACCTGCACCTGGGGTTGAAGGGCTGCAGGGATCTGGGCAGTCAGTCAGTCAGGGTGGGCTTTATTTTCCTTTTAAAGCAGGCAGTAATCCCCCAGCCCTGTGCCGTGCAGGGCTGTTGGCAAACATCAGCCATACAGCCTCGTCTGCTGGCTGGCCCCATGTACTGCTCTCTTGGCCTGGGGGAGGGGATAGACCTGAAGAAGCAATTTGGCTTGAAAATGAGAAACGGGCAAAGCAGCTGGCAAACCTGGCCTCTGAAAAAGAGATATGGAGAGAGAACAGGAAAGCAATTACTTCAGAAAGCCAGGTTAGTCCTTACTCCAAATTAGTTGAGCTGCTTGGAAAAAAAAAAAAAAACAACAACCAAAAAAAAACCAGATAAACCTTTTTGTAGCTCAGCTGATGCCTTTGCTAAAGGTGCTCTGCTACCAGTGAAGCAGCAATTTCCTATGGATGTGCTTCATTAGGTCTCAGATCCAGAATCTGTGGCTCAGTGGCTGTTTTGTCCAAGCATGAGGCAACCCTACCGATATTTATGAGATCTTGGAAAGCTTTGGTGGGAAAGACACCCCAATCTGGAGGAGGCCACATTTCCACTTACTGAAATCCTCCTTGAAGTGGTACAACCCTCCGCTGATCAGCCATTTTAGAACCTGGGCCAAACAAAGCCTGGCCCTAGAGATAGGGACAAAGAGATCAAGGTCTGTAAAGGTATCCAGGTGCCTACACGATTGTCAGACTCCCCAGGTGACATAGCTAAGTGCCTGTGCTTCTTCCTGAAGGCTGTGAAAGTTACGGGTCGGTACTCAACAGCTTTCAGGGTCAGGCTTGTGATCCTCATTCGAGCAGTGGTTGTGGTATCTGGGGAGAATTAATATACGTATTGTAAATGGACTTGGTCTCTTCTTGAAGCAGAGAAGTATTTCTGTGATGTGGCTCATTGCCAGCGTTCCTTAGAAAGTCACATATGTAATTTTTCATCTATACGTTGATAAAACACTATAATTAGTTTCTGAAATATTTCTAAATCTCCTTTTGCAGTAGTTAACTCCTATTTCCTAAGAAAAAGAAAATAAAAAAATTACTTTTTCCTTGAAGTCCCAAACAAGTAGCTTATTTCACCATCCCAGGGGCTGTGATATGTGATCAGGCACCAAAAGCTACGTGCCTCCTCCTCCTCTCGGGGCACTCATGTGAAAAGTCAGCTGAAGGGGCTCTGTCAGTTGATTTTCTGACTTGCTTCATGGTTTTCATTTCTGATTTTAATGTTGTGTTACAATATTTTTTTTTTTTTACATTTGATGTTAATGTCTCTGGATGATTTCTGATCACTCAAGATTACTAACAACATCTTGCCCCTTGATATCTGATTTGGGTTTATCAAATTATGTCCAGTCCATTCTGGCAACTGCCCAAATTAGCCAGTAACCCTAATTTGTTGCTAGTCCTGTCCATCTCTCAAAGAGCAAATTAAAACAGGACTGTCTCATATGTCAATTAAGGTCTTATATCTTTCCTTCCATCCCTTTCTTTATTGATGGGCTCTATTTTTTTCCCCTTTCTTTGTTGTGATCACGGAGGCCTCTGGATTTACAACTCTTAAAGTCAAAGTACTTTATCTACAGATCAAGAGCAGCAAAGAGGGCAGCAGTTTTCAGATTATCCTGCCCATCCATCTCAGTCCTGGAGGGGGCCAATTTATGAAATGAGAATTGGACATTCTCAGTGTCTGCTTCATCTTCTGCTGAAACTGCAGACGGGGAACAAATCACTGGCTATTTCAGGGTCTAAGGGTGGCAGAATGAAGACCTGGGCTTCGAAAAAGCAGATTTCAGCAATTTCAGAAGGCAGTTAGGCAGAGCCTCTTGGGAAGAAATTCTAAGGGAAGAAGTGCACAGAGCTGGTGGCTATATTACAAGCAAATCAGCCACTTGTCTCAGTGCAGAGGAGCAATAGAGTTTACAGTGAAACCCATATAGCTGCATCAGGAGCACTACATTACTGCAAATCCAAAAAAGGAGCCTCGCAAAGAGTAAAAACAAGGCAACAAGGCAATATAACCAGTTTTTCTGAATGCATAAGGAGCAGAAGCAAGGCAAAGGGAGATGCAGCTCCACTGCTTAATGGACGCAGAGAACAAATAAAGCATGACAAAGAGATGTTTGAAGTATTCAACGCTTTTTTGGTTGAATCTTCATTAGAAAAGAAATCTCCATGAAGCAGCATTGAAGTGATTGAAAAAAGGCAGTGGCTGGTGTGCAGTGGTCTCCTGTCAAATTGGGAAGGCATTTCGCTTTGGGTTCTACAGGAGAATTTTTTCCTTGGGACTATTTCTGTTCACTGTCTTCATTATCAGGCTGGATGATGGAAAAGACTTCATGTGCAGTAGACACCAAGCTGGGATGGAGCTATAATGAGTTTGGAGGGCATAATCAGAAAAGGAGCGTTCTTGGTGAGCTGGAGAATTGATCTGGGCCCAGCGAGATGGAATTATTTTGGGACAAGCTGGAAGTATTACGCATAGAAATCGAATGCGTATATCCAGATTGCACAAAAACTGCTGAGATGGCAGTACCAGAGAAAGGGAGCTGGGGTCTTGGCACACCACAAACCGAGTGAGCCAGTAACATGCTGGTGTTGTGAAACAGGTGAATCTTCAGGGAGGAGGTGTTAACAGGCAGGCAGTGTGAGAGCTACTTATGCCACTCTACTCAGCGCTGCTGACATCCCACTTGGTCCAGTTTTGGGTGGTCTGGACGCCATGTAGAGCTTCTTTTTTTGTCTATAAGGAAGATAGCGGAGGGGAATCACAAACCTTTCAATATAAAGAGAGCTGTTTTTTACTTTCCTCCTTGCCTCCTGCAGGTAGGATGAGGAATAATTGGTATAATTTATAGCAGCATATCCTTAGGTAGGTGTAACAAAAGCCTGTAGGAGAGCTGTGAGCCCTGGGGGGGCAAGGAAGGATACTGCAGCATTGTCTTCACTGAAAGCTTTTCAGAGCAGACAAGAGGATGTAGGCAAGCCAAGCACCTCTCAGGATCCCTCTGATCTCCTTTGTGAGACAGGCTGTGGGACTGGGAAGAGATTCGGGGAGACTGTGTGGCCCATTCCTTCTCCCCAGATCATGCCTGACTACAAAGTTTTTGTGTGTTTCAGGAAACAAGACAACAGCGCTTAAAATAGCCCCACAAAATAGGAAATAATGCTTTCCATTTCTGTGACTGACGTGGGGTGGTGTGCGGTATGTTTTACAGGAGTCAGCAGCTCTGTAGGTCACTGATTTGTTCATATTAACCTGCCTGCCAGGAATTAAATCAAAAGAGACAGAGGAGGAAGAGTCAAGCTGGGATAAAACCGCATCCAAGGTAAAGCTGTTTGCAGGGACAAGGTGGTGCCTTCCCCCTGCTTCCCTGCCTCACCTCCCACAGGGCTGGAAGCCCAGGCTCCGAAACCAGAAGGAGGTTGGTTTTGGACAAGAAGAGGGTGCAAACGACCTGCCTGCTGGATGCAGGCAGCACACTGTCTGAGGCCAAACCTCTGTGCCTTTATTCCTTGCGGGAGGCGAGCGAAGGCCTGGGGGTGAATGCATGGCTCAAAGGGCTGCAGGTCTGACCCCTGGCAGACACCTCGGGAGCTGCCAGGAGGAGATGTACAGTTACAGAGTGGTTTGTCCTGTTTCTCATGGTCTGTGCTTGAAAAGAAAACAGGCTTTGTCCTAATGTACCGGGATGTACATTGCCCCAGAATGAACTACTCAAACAGCACAAGACCTGGAGAAAAGTCTTGGGGAAACTTGAGCATGAATATTCAGCTCGAGAAAACAAGCTTCTCAATTTATCCCCACCTTGCTGGAGTTGTTCCCATAAAATAATCATCGCTTTTGAAGTCAGTCCTACTCTTCCCCCGTGCCTGACGGGCTGCTCCCCCAGCTCCGCGTGCGTGCACCGGCTGGCTCTTTCCCAAGTGCTGCTCGGTGAAGAGACGCCTGCGTGCGTACCTGCTGCAAACTATTTACATTTCCCTTTCATTGGCAATAAATTAGCTCTGCAGAGGAGGGCTGAGCAACAGTTGTTCTGAGCAGGGAGGGAGCCTGGCTTCTGCGACAGCGTTTGAACAGCCAGCCCTTATCATCTCCAGTGTACGAGTGCAGGGAGCTTGCTGATGCAAACCAACACCAAGTGAGCCGTGGTTGCCAGCAGAGCAGCTTCCCATGTGAAAACCCTGATTCTTCTTGACAAGGCCAAGGCAAGGCAAAGCCAAGGCAAGGACAGAGCCTTTTTTTTTTTTTTTTTTTCTCCCCCCCAAAACCAGCTGTTATTGGAATAAGTAATTCTGCAGACCTGCCTTTCACATCTCACTCACTTTATGTGCCTTCTAATTAATTTTGTCGGGGAAAATAATTGGCTCGGATCTGGTCGATCCGACTGAAGTTCTAAATAACTTTGGTTGAGTGGTATTTATATTTCAGCAACTAGTCTTGGGTGAAATGCTCGCATGCTCGGAATACTAAAGCCTGTGCTAACGTGGCATAAAAATAGCGCCGTGGTCCATTGAGTGGCATTAAGTCCCCTCTATAAAAAGATGTACGGCTGCCTCCGAAATGCAGCTGTCTCGGGGGCTGGGGGGGAGCAGACCAACCCGTGTCAGTGCGCAGTGGTGGGCAGCACGGACACGCTATCTATTAGCAGCAAGGTGGGGTGAAATGATTCTCAGCTGGGGAGGAGTGATAGGAATTGCCCTGTGGAAACAGATTGGGAGTGCAGGAGCTGGTGGGGAAAGATTTTGAGGATGTGGTCACGTTGGGACAGTGCAGGGGCAAGGATCAGGCAGGGAGAGGGAAGGACAAGGACAGCAGTGGGAGATCTGGTGCATGGGAGGAGAGAAGAGGCAGCACAGGCAACGAAAAAGCTGAGACTGCCCTCGCCTGAGGGACAGACCTGGTCAGAGATGGGCCCAGGTGCTGGTGGGGAGATGTCCTTCTGACAGCCGGACTGCCGTGGTCAGTAAGTAATCCTCCTGCCTTGGGATGGGCTGGGGTGCTCCCATCCCTGGTGATATAGGGCTACAGAAACACGCAAAGGGCAGGCAGGTGTTACTGTGCCGAAGGTCAGAGCGATGCTAAGAGTACCTGCAATTTTCTCCATCCTGCAGCTTCTCTGCAAACATTTGGGCCAGCACTTCTCTCCCCCCCCCGCCCGACAAATTTTAGATCTGCAGCCAGATCCTCACTCTCCAACTCAGCCCTCATCTCCGCTTGCCACAGCATCAGCCCACTCTCTTGGATCCTCGAAAAGGAAATTCATCTTTCCATCTGCTCCTCTTCATCTCCTTGTTGAATAGGTAGCATTTGCCTGAGACAGCTCGCCCCGTGCTGCAGAACAACACGTTTCGTGCCGCAGAGTGCCCCGAAAGGCCTTCTTTCCATAAGTGAGCTGTGTAAACTGGCTCTCCTTCTGCAAACCTTTCCTACTAGCCTGTGTTGGCTGCGGGGCTCCTCGGGGGAAGCCTGGGTAAATGAACAAGCGTGAAGAGTGCTGCCACAGCCTTCTGCACTTCTTTTCTCCCTGGTGTTAAAAATAATAGCTCATTTGTAAATAACGTGTCTCCCAGCCTGTTTTCAGAGTGCTTTTGAGAGGCACTGGATTAGCAAGCCTGCATCCTGACTTGCTCACGTCCTGCACGGGCAGCAGCGGTGCTGGCTGCGTCAGATCCCAGCGTGAGCAGTTTGCCTTCCAGCTGAGTTCCTGATTTCCCTCCCGGGATTGCCAACACGACCTGCACACGGGCAGCTCCTGATCACTGCGATGAGGATGCCAGGTTGCAAGAGCTCCCAGCTCACTCCCAGGCAGTACTCCTAGCCTAGAGGAGCAAAAGGTGTAGCTGAGCCAGCTTGGCCAACGCCACCCCAAGGGCATGTGAAATGGATCCAAGCTGCTGGAAGGCACAGAAATCCCGCTGCCCGCCCCAGGATCCGTCCCATCCCACCAGCTCTGGACAGCTGGAGCAAAGCTCGTCCACACTGAGCTCACCACTGCAAGGTGCGGGGTAAAGCAGGACCAGCTGGATGAAATCCTCTGAGCTGTGTCAGAAACGAGATCGGGCACCTTCCGCCTTTAATCTGCATGGCCGGGAAAACAACCCAACGTTACAGAACACCCTACCTTAGGAAATTTCAGGGAGAGTCTTACCTATTTCTCATTTTTACTTCAAATATTTTCTCCCATCCCTCCCTGCCCCCACTTAAAGATTTATTTGGTTTTCCCTCTCTCTGGGCTCAATCTAATTAAACAAAAAAAAATGCTTTATTCATGCGAGTGTTCTGTGAACTTTACTCAGGAAAAGTGCTGAATACACCAAAAGCAAAGAACAGTTTTTATGTGACTATTTTTTTTTTCCTAGCATTTTTTTTTTTTCTTTCTTGCTCAGCAAAGCTGTTTTTCTATTAAGTAAAGAAATGGATGAAACCCCACACTTCAATACACAGGCAATTCAAACTTCAATAAAATAACAAAAACATGAAATGCTATTTTATTGGTCACTGAGTTCCTCTTCCGCACTGGGAGCATTTCCATACCAGTGATTAACAAAGTGAGGCCTCGATCCTCTGAGTGCAAGAGGCTTTCAAAACGGCCAAGTTAAACTCCTGGAATATAAGCATGGTTAGACTTGGGGGTGTCTGGGCAATATCCATTTGATTTCCATTTCCATATGGATTATGACACAATCTTGCATCTTGAACCTACGTACTTGCATACTAATTTTTCCCTGGGAACCTCTCCTACATTCTCCGTCCAAAATAAATGGTGATCTCATGATCAGCTATTTCGTACTTTTCATCATTTCTCCTCATTATTCAGAGCGTGTCTCATGCCTTATTTACAAGCCGTGATTCAAGCTGCGCCACGGAGGAAATGGGCTGCAATTTCCAGATTAACTTCTCTGCGTAACATTCTGTGGTAGCACCCCAGCGCTTCCCAAAGTCTTCGCAGATCCGTCTAGACTGCTTCAGCCGGAGGTCCTGTGTCTGCAGGGTGTCAGGAGGAGGCTTGGGAAACAGCAACGTTGAGAACGAGCGTTCGCAAGGCAACGTGCAGAAGGAGGAGACACGCTGCGTGCGACAGCGAGGTGCTCGTCCCCTCCTGCAGCCTCACCACGACTCGCAGCAGGATGCAGCCACTAGCTGTGTAGGCACCAGGTAGCCAACCTTCTCCCCATCCTATTCCTTCTGTCCTGCTCCAAGGACGAGGAAGGCAATGCTACCAGTGTGTGAGGTTTCTTAGAGTTCGCACTCCTCGCACCACTGCTGACTGCAGGGAGCGTTCCGACATCCCTGGTGGTGGCAGCTGCGGTTTGGCCGCTCCCCAGTGAGCCCGTTCCTCAATTAAAAAGCAATCCCGTTTTGTTAAGATGAAAGGAAAATGGCTGTGAGGACCAATATTTGCAGAGCCACATTGGTAGGTTGCAGCTATAAATTGAGCGTTCTGGTATCGGAGGAGGCTTTCAGTGCACGTTTACGAACAGGGTGGGTTTGTTTGTGCACTGGGCAGGGGAGGTGCACGCGTGTGCTTGCCTTTTAGGCGTGGTGCAGGCAGGTAACTCCTTCCACGCTAACAGAATGGGATAGCTCCTGCTTCTCTGATTGCATTACTCTACTGCCTTCCTGGCTCTGCAGCCTCGAGCTGCAGCCTTGATGTGAGCACTTGAAGGTTGCACTTTGGCCGGCGAGCTGCCAAACAGCTGCATTTCAGCAAGACGGGGTGTTGTGCCCGGGGGGCTCTGCCCCACAGCTGAGCTCCGTGTCACTGCAATAGCGTGGTAGAAAATGGCAAATTGAGCCACGCAGAGGCGTGGGTCAACGAAGTCATTAACAGAGTGACCTCACGGAGAGGGGAGACAATGCAGGGGCCCGGCGTGATGATGCCCAAGGGTTTTCTTTAAGAGCAGGCTCTGCAGTAATGACGGTAACACAGAGAGCAGCAACATATTAAAAAGGCCCTTTCTAGCAACCCCCTGTGCCTGAATTTCCAGGAAGAAAAGAACTTGCTTGTCTTGCCAGCGCTTGCTTTACCTGATGCGTGGCAATGCCAGGGGGCTCTTTTGGGGAAGGCAGCCCTCCCTGTTGCTGTCCCCATCAGCACCGGTCCCACTTCCCCTCTCACCTTGGGCACAGCTGCCCCTGCCCTCACCTCCACCAGGCTTGGGGTGGGACGAGCAGTCACGAAGACCAGGCAGAGAAAGGCAAGAGGCAGGTTTGCAGAGAGGATCTGGCACAGTAAAGCCGTGAGCAAGGCTTTGGGGTCAAGCCATGAGCTGCCCCCCACAGCACGGGCACACACCACGTGTAAGAGAGTGGAGGAGCACACTCAGGTTTACTGACCTGAGCATCCCTGTCCTGATTATGAATGCACCAAGTGGAGTGAGGCAGAAGCTCAGTCTCTGCGAGGCAAAGTAAATAAAATAACATTAAAATCTAATTTTCTCTAGATTCCTGCAAGCCTTTGGGAGGACAAAGGGATCACGATGGGTGTTTGTTTTCCTATAGATTTCCCATCATACTTCCACTGCCTCCTATTATGTGCACATCGGTGGTGTTGGTTCGCTTCTTCTCCATTCCAGAAAAAAAAAAAGGAAAATAAATTGGGGGGAGTCCAATTACTGAAACTTAATTAAAACAATTTAAAAATGACTTAAGTAATTATCTAACAAGTGATCTTTTTGGTAGCAGCTGTACACAGGCAATTTATTAGTTAGTGAAGCCAACCCTACTTTTTAATATAAACAGACTAATTAATCAGTGGTTAACTCTTGTAATGACCAGCCCTGGCATTTAATTATTGCTGCTGTCATCAAGCATAATAGCTTATTTCCCAGGGTTATTCTTCGAACTGCCAAGAGTGACCACTCGGTGTGAAATTTAAAGCACTTTCCCTGACTATCTCTCATTTCCACATCCTCACAACTTTTGGGAGCACGCATATTTCCTAGCGTGAGAAGTTTCACCCAGCTTTTTGGCTTTTTTTTTAAATATCTTTTTAGCAGATTTCTGGAAATGCTGAGAATTTTCTGGGGAGCAAAAATTTCCAGTTCTTTCAGGTTTCGTTGCTTAGGGGGGAAAAGGGCGGAAAAATGTCTTTGTCACTTTGGAAACCCTCTCTATGGATACTCTTTTGAATGTGGCGGAGGAAAAAAAAGGACCAAGATCTGCAACAGGCACATGTTGGAGGTGTTTATGTTGCCTTGTTTTAATGAGCTGCTGAAGTTTGGTGGTGAGGAGACTGATCCTATGGAGGAGAGCTGAGAGCCCCCCACAGCTCAGCGGGCAGCAGCAGCCTGAGTGCAGGCAGGTAAGAGAAAAGCTCAGTATGAGGCTAACAGGACAAGGTAAGGAACCTTCTGGGGTCCCCCGAGCTCACCAACAGCAGACCAGGAGCTGCCTGTCACTGGAAAAAGGGGAGAAGAAAAAACTCAGGCGACCTAGTCCTCATCTTAACCTCAGCGTTTCAAAAGGCTGTGGGATAATGAATAGTACAGGAGTTGTGCATTGAAAAGTGCCCCTTAAAAGGAGGCACAGGCAGTAGGGAAGGCACGAAAACCTGGGTGCTGAGCACGCCTATCTGGAGGGCATCTCTGGCCGTGGCTGTGCACACAGGTGGCTGTGCAGACCTCACCCAGCACAAGCCTCGAGCGCGCAGGGCCCTGCTGCTTCCCCGCGATTACCTGGCCCCGTGCACATTTCAGGGAGTTAAAGATTTTCTAACGGATTTAATAAACCTGAAATGTCCAGCAACAGATGCCAGATTTGATCATCTCGCCGGGGCTGACAATAAAGAGGCTCACATAAACGCAGCAGGAAGGGAAGCAGAGAGTGCAGAGGAGCTATTAGCGAGGAGGCTAGTGTGAAGCAATTGCAGGCAGCAGTCAGTAGGGCAGTAAAAGCTAATAAAACCTTGATGTACAAACCAGACTAATCAAAGAGCAGGTCCCGCATATGTATCTCCAGCCCCCTTGGCCTTCACGCGGCAGCTGGTGGGAATAGCTTGATTGCCTGTGTAGATGAATGGATCCCAAGCAAGTGATGCCTGAGCATCTCTGTCAGCCCACTGGGCTGAAACAAGACTTCAAAATCCCCAAAATGAGCAGCAAACTTCCTCGAGTTTTCATGCTGTCAGCTCTCCGCAGCCTTGTGGTAGGAAGAAAGCCCAGGGTTTGGCTTTGAAGGTGAGTCAGCACGGGGGAAGGGAGATGCTGCCTTTTTCGGGAGCATGGTTTCTGCAAAAGGGCAAATAAACAGTGCTGCTTTCTGCCCCGCGGAGCAAAGGAGGAGGGCAAGGCCAGACCCAGCTCTTGGTCACGCAGGAACAAACCTGGATTTGTAAGCAGAGCCATTCCCAATGCACCCTTGGGAAAACAGGAGCAGACCTGGGACCCTGTTGCCTGAATTTTCCATGGCCAGACTTCTCCCCACAGCCAGACTGAGGCTTTGGCCACGTGGTGAGTAATTAGGGAAGGTTTCAGTAAAAAGCGGATGACAAAGGACGTGAAAGCCTGCCTGGTGCTGCCCTCCACCCGTGTCACCTCCCTGGCCACACGCAGGGCTGGGCTGGTCCCGCAGCACTGCACGTGAAGAGCACAAGGCAGCAGAGTCACACCGGTGTTGGAGAGACCGGGCTCAGGAGATGAAGCAGGGACTTGCCTGAGGCAGCCTGCATCAATCTGATGAATGCAGAAGGAGAACGGGTAGGAGTTGCTGTAATGGACCCAGACTGGTAATGACTCTAAATTTCTGCCTGCCATAAGCACTCCTGCCTAATTCTCAGGACGAAGACACCCAGCCCTCCCTCCCCATCACACGAGTCCTCCCCCATCTGCACCCCTGGGAGATGAGCCCGCATCTGGGGAGGAGCGGAGCGAGGCCGTTTCCTTGGGGCTCTAATTACGCCTCTAATTAAAGCACTGGCCATGACGGGGACTGAGACCCACTGCAGAGACCCAGCACTGTTCCTCCACCAGTGAGGGCAGAACAGGAGGCTTCAAAGAGCGCTTTGAACTATGACCATTACTCCTGGCAGTGAAACAGCTCAAAGCATCCAGACCCGGGGTTAGCTCTGCTTCCACCTAATTCAAACACCGAGCCCAGAAGGAAACCGAAGAGCAGCTTTGCTGGCTGAAAACACACGGTTTTGTTATTTTTGCGTTGGCTGGTCAGGCTGGTATGGTCTGAGGGCACAGGTTTTTACTCCCCAGTGGTGCTCAGATGCACGGGCAGCACACAGGCTGCACGCCCACCAGTTCGTGCTCTCCTTGGTGGGGAAGCATCGGAGACCAAACCTTCCTCTGAGGTCACTCTGCCACTGGAGGTCACACGAGGGACTTAGCTGGCGTCAGTGGCTTTCTGCAGGTGCAAAAGCAGCCTCCTTCTACCAGGACAGGAACTGGCTCCTTCAGGCACACGAATTTTGTGCCTCCCGTTTTATGCATGGTCTGTGCACTGTGGTCCTGGGGTTGCTGGAAGAGCAGCCCCCTGCGCGGCCACTGCCCTCGATGTGGGTTTCTCAGTCATCTCAAAGCTTCCACAACTTAGAAGTTTGTCATCACGGGCAGGGGAGAGGGCACTCATGGCATTATTTCTCATTTGTGTACTGCGGGGTGTCTCCAGGAGCACAGATGCTCTCGATGCTGACGGCGCAGAGATGAGCCTGGCCCAAACATCAGCTTTATGCTGAGCACCGGGGGGTACTGCTCCCACCAGGTGCTGGCAGCGCCGAGCAGTTTTGTAACCGATGTTCACATCTCCTGGCAGAGAAGTGTAGGGGAAGTAGGGCAGCCATATATTTCCTCCAATTTGGCATTGAACCGGAGGCAGAGAACAGGCGTAATTACCATGCCAGGCTGGAGATGTAATAGAAAAGCCATCTAGCAGGTGAAAAATGAAGTGGCCCCTGACACAGGCAGATACTCCCTCCCACCTACTGCAGCCCTCCTGCTGCTCCCTGGTGTCTCTGTAATACAAACCGTGCTCATTTCACAGGCTCACCGCAGGCCAAATGGCTGTTCGTCACCCCTGCCTGTGCTTCTCTAATCATCTGCAGCCCTTCATCTCCTACGCGGGGCATCGCCACGTGCAGCCGGAGCGCAGCATTACCCTTCCTGCTGCAACACCCAGGGCACTGGGAGTCCAGAGCCGGCTGCAAAACCAGGTGCTGCAGGAGCACAGGCTTCAAAGGGGGCTGGCAAAGCGTGCCGGGGGGCTTGGCACCTCCTGGCCAAAGGAAACTCAAGCTCTGAGCCAAGCAGCTCGGTTGTGCCTGTGCTCATCGTGGTCATGCTTGGTGGTGGGGTGAGATGGAGGGAGGACACCTTGGTGCTGATGGTGATGCAGTACCTGGTGGGCTGAGGTCAGGTTAGCAGCAAAACCCGGGGATTTTGGCCAGGAGGGAACACTCCTGCCCCTGCTGTGTCCTGCCCATGCTGCCCAGAATGTGATTTGGCACGGAGGCATGCACAGCTGTGTGTGCCCGATGGGCAACAAGCATGAGGCAGGGGTTGCCAGTGCCCAGTAGCTAAAGCCTTGTTGAAGAAGAGGGTTTTGTGTTACACGTTTCTGAGGAGCACCCATCCTTTTGCTTTGCCATGCTTTCCCTTTGCAGTCCAGTGTCCCAGGGATGCCTTGCTGGTGCTGGGGTCCTGGAGGAGTCCTCCTCTTTCCACAGTGGACCACTTCCAGGTGTGCCTCATCTCCACCATGTTCTCTTGGTCCTAAAATCATTTAAACAGGTTTCATTAGCTAAAAATAATCTGCTTTTAAAGGGATTTTTTTTTTCCCCGTTAACACATGTTCCTCTTTGTATTTATCCTATCTTGGTACTGTAGCCTTGTTTTTGTAATATTTAACTATAGCCCCTGTGAGTTGCCTCTGCTCTTGTTTCATCTCCCAGTATGCTGCACTTCCTCACATGCATATTGACACACAGTAAGTGAGAGAAGTCTTTTTTTTAATACCTAGTATCTTGAATATTTGAAGTTTCAATTGCATTAGCCCCTAGAAGGACACCACTATACTACCCACTGTATATGCAAATGGCTAGGGAATTTGTTCATTTTCAAAACAAAATGCATTCTTCGACCTGGACCTGGATGACTGATGAGCAAAATAATGTTGTGGCTATGGCTTGATTAGACCTTAGCATTTAAAATAAATGCATCCGCTTTAGGGAGGCTTACACAGTTTTCCTGCCGACTCCTCAGTAGCCATTACATGGTGGAGCTTGATTAAAGGAACGTGCATTTCCAAATCATGTTCCTACACATGTTCACTTAAACTGAACGTGAAACATTTAAATATGCCTGTCTGGATTGCCTTCATGCTAATCAGTCACCGAGGTGAGCTGACACATCGCCTGTCCTCCAGCCAGCTAGGCAGCACAACTCACACGCTGTGGATTCGGTACTGGGCAAGACAGCTGTCCATCAAACGTGAATAATAGGTCGGAGGAGTTAATGGTCTGTTCCCAGATATTTTATGAGCAGAAAAATGGTCTACATTTACAGAATCAATTATTCACCGTGAACAATTGTCCCAATTTTTCTCATTCAAAACACAAGGTAGTTAAATATGTGCCGTTATCTCTCAGTTTTCGAGATTCATGGATCTTAAGGCCAAGGGGGTAATTAAGATCATCTAGGTTGACCTCCAGCTTAATACAGGCTAAAAACTATCTTCTGATTATTTCTGCATGGAGACCATCATTTCTGCTTGAGCAGCAGCACATCTTTTAAAAAGACAGCTAATTATGATTTGAAAACATTGTGTGTTAGAGAATCTGGTATATCCCTTTAAGCTGTTTGTATAATCACCCTTGTTGCCAACATTTTTGTCTTGTTTCTAATCTGAATTTGTCCTGCTTCAGTTTTCAGCCACAGGATCTTATTACGCCTTTACACCACTAGATTAGAGATCCATCTGCCACCAGAAACCCCTTTCATAATGGTGTTTGTGAGTCATGATCACATCACCTTTTATTTTCTCTTGAATAAGCTAGCAACATTAGGCTTTGTTAGCCTTTTGCTATACAGCCAGTCGTCTGATCTCAGATTATACTTGCAGCTTCCATCTGAACCTTTTCTGGCTTGTGCTTTGATGAGGCTGACACAAAATTTCCTTAGAATTGCCAAAGCCCACAGCTGGCAGTTCCCTGTGTGGGGACTGCATCCAGCCTCACATGGCTCTGAACTAGACATTAACTTAACATGAAGGGCACACAACTGAAAACTGATGGTTGCTGGAGCACAGGTGATGGTGTCTCGAGTGTCTTCTGCATCCAAAGAAGCTGAAGTCCAAACCAGCAGCATACAAATACTTTACGGTTTAAAAATCCGGTTTCATGAAGCTGAATAAAAAAAAAAAAAAAAATCATCCTAGAGAAAGAATTTAAAATGCAAAACATCATAATGGTATGTGTAGTTTTGTTTACATCCATCTCCAAAAGGAAATAGGAAAAGTAGCGCAGTCCAGCAAAGGACAAGAAGGGAGACCACAGATACAGCCAAAATCATTTCATTCAGAGAAACGTTAAATAGACCAGACTTTGTCAGCTGGGAAAGGAATTGACTGAGGAGTGAACATGATGTAACAAGACTAAAAATGGCGCGGAAAAGGTGAATGGAAATGACTGCATACAAGGATGAGGAGGGGAGGCGGAGCCCAGGCGAGCTGGCCACTGCTGGAGGCTGGCTCGGCGGCCCTTTGATCGCGCCCTGTCCAGCCGTTCTCGCCTTCCTAAAATGTGAAGGGTAACTGGGAATTTTATGCAAGAGTTGATTACATGCCCCAAAGCCACACAGCTGCCCAAGTGTGAGAAAAAAGTTACACTGGTAAAAAGAAGCAAGCTGGCTTGAAGTAGGCGAATGTAGCTGAATACAAATGCACGCACACACACACAAATAGGGAAAAAAGAGATAGTAATGAATATAAATTAGAAGGGTGGAAAACCAGAAAATGTCTTGGTGGAGTGACAGGACACAGGGAAAAACCTAAGGCGAGAGAGCTAATGGCAGTAAAACAAAGTTTTTAATATGCCTATTAATAAAAAAAAAAAAAATCCTAACAATGATTCTAGTCTGTAAAAACATGTTTTTAATGTAGAAATGGCAGATAGATTCAATATATCTTGTTGCTCCAAATGTTTTTTTGAAAAGTCTGTGTGAAGAATTCACCAAGGGCGAAGATGAAATCTGTTCCCTTCCAACAGCAACTTGGCAATGTGCTAAATGCGCTAATAAGCTGGCTGTTTTTAACCAGTAGGTCTGGTTGCAGCGAGAGTTTTAGAAGAGCTGCGTGAGGAGAGCTGTGAGCTATTAAACTGGTAAACCCTGGGAGCACCGGAAAGACTTGCTTGTCTGGAGATACAGAAGTTACAAATATTGATAACTCTATGCGTGTCAGCCCGATCCGCAGCAAAATAATGCAATGTCATCAACAACAAGGAGAAAAAAAAAACAACAAAACAACAAACTGCAGTCAACAGCGATCAGTTTAGCCTCAAGGGAAACAAATTGTTCAATACCAGCATGGCATCATGTTTGTTTAGCAATAGGGGTGTTGGGGAGAATTTGTTTCATTCACTCTAAGGTGTTTGTTATGGTACTGAAAAGGGTTTTTATCAAGAATTATTCAAATGAACAAGTTGTGGTAAATGAGACTAAAAATAGTTTAGTGGACTGGGCTCAAAACATGCTGTTAAGTGTAGAGACATCTTCTGTAGGCAACTGCGGGCTTTCTTGACCTGTTCTCTTCAACCTGTTGCTACAGAAATGACCCAGAAGAAGACCTGCAAATATTGCTGGAGGCTGGGCAGTGAGGGTAAAGAAGAAGACATGCCACTGAGCTGAAATACTTCTAAAAACAGGAGCCTGCAAATATTTCAGTGCAGCCAGAAGTGAAGTGATGTGCCTCAGGAGGAGGTGAGTAGGCCGCCCTCACAGAAAGGGGACATGGCCTCGGGAATCCACAACCCTGAAGGACTGGACAACCAGGGTGCAAAATCAGATAAAAGCAAGCCTCCACTTGCAGTTCTGCAGCAAAAACAGCTGCAGTGATCCTTGGCCATGGGGAAAAGTTCATTTCTGGTGTCAGCACCCAGTTCTGCTCCTCACACGCCCGGTTCCAGCAGCGTTAAAGGCTTCAGAAGAGAGCTACAATGGGGGAAAGTGTTGTCCCTCTAAACCTTTTATCCAAGAGAGCAGATCAAGGTGTTTTATACAGGAGGTAAACCAGAACAGCAAGTTTTACCTTTTTTAGTTTTGGGACTTCGACCGCTCTTCTTGTACTTTGTGACAGACTTCTTAGGAGCAGGCCATGGCCCAAACCGCAGTACAGGCACAAACCACTCCCTGAGCTGGGCCCTTCCTCCCTGCTTTGTTCTCCCTTATTTTTAGGCTGCTAAAGATGGTGATGACTTTTATAATTTATTTCAGATAAAAGTATGAAACGTGGCTGGTTGCAAATTGATGGTAGGCAGGGAGATTTATTGTTCAGGCTAGTTCCTTACCATCTAGGAAGGCGCTTTGACTTCAGTAGGAGCTGGATTAAGATCTGACCAAGAAAGTAATATTAGAATTGGGATTACATTTATTAATTGGTTTGTTTCCCTGCTTGGACTGCTAGACAACACTTCTGTCTCAGTTATTTCTCTAACAGCACTGCGGGACAAAGCCAGGATTCAATTAAGTACAAGAACGAGAGGCACAAGAAATGATCGTCAGCGGTGCGGGATTGTTTCTTTCTGCAGAAGCACACAAAGTGCTCGTTTGTTGTGGGCGCGTTTGCCAAGCTGAGAAGTTATAGGCAATATTGATCCGGGCTCCTGGCTCTGTGGAAGCAGGCGCTGGGCGAAGGCCAAGAAGGGTGAAGTCTCAATGCGGCGTCGGTCGGGCTCAATGGGCCGTTCTTCGAGCGAGGAGCCCCTTCTTTTCAGGGCTTGCACCTGTGTGGGTTGCATGCATCCCCGGGTGATGATAACAGGAGGCAGCGTTGTCTGGGGACCAGAGCCGGGACCCGAGGGAAGGGCACTCGGCCCTGGTTTCGAGCTCTCCTGCTGGGACGGCAGGCGGTCCCTGGGAAATCCTCCTCAGCCCGGGTTTACGTGCTGCGGGATGGGGATAGCGTGATGTGCGGCACGTTTGAAGTGGCTGGGGGACTCCAGATGAAAGCTGAAAAGTCAACAAGTCCTGAGTTTCATTATGAATTTTCATAAATCCTTTTTTTTTCCTGACTGTCGACAGATATTAGCTTTTCATATCTCTTCATGAATGTGTAAACCGGGAACTGAGACCTTCTTTCTCCAACCATGAGGTGACTTAATCCAAATTGATTTGATTTTTATTTTTTCAGGTAAGCCCTGCAAGATTCCACAGTGATTGCTCAGAGGTGACCTCAGACAGCAAGGAAGAAATACAAGTTCGCGAGCTCTTCTGGGCAGAGCGCTTGGGCTCGTGGTGGAAGGGGAAGTCTATGTAATTACAGTTTTTTGCTCTTTGAAAAAGGCCATATTTTCCTCCTGCTGGGAAGAGTTCGATGTCAGATCTGGCATTTCTCTTTCACCAAACATGTTGAAAAATGTGAATTTGGAATCTCTCTTCCTCTTTTATAAACAATATAATTCATATAATAACATTTACAAAGCTTATGACTATATCCAGTTTACACGGGCTATAAACGTGGAAGAGTGTGCCAAAGGAGGGCAAGGCACTCTCAGGAATCGATACAAAACAAATGGCCCTGCACAGCCGGCCCGTAAGAAAAATGTGGTGGTTGACAAATTCTTTGCTCCCCGCAATGCTCTGGGCTCTCGGCTAACCTCAAGCACGCATCCGTTAGAGCTCCATGTGGAGGGCAGGATTTTGCTCACGTCGGCATTGTCTGACCTCTCCATTTCTGCTGAATATCTGTGTCACCTACTGATTGCTCTCTCTGTAAAATAATCCTCCTTAAATTATTTAGATGCATATTCTGCCTGCCCCTCGGCTTGTGTTCTAATTCTCATGAGCGAAATGACCTCAATTAGAAATTCTTGCTTAAACATACAATATCGTGGAGATGGTTTCGGTTTGTCTTGTCCTTTCTTGCTTTTTTTTCCAAGCCCCACTTTGTATATTTGTGCTCATCTGCAACTCATTAGCTTCTGTCATTACCTTCCCTTAAAACAAAACTTACTAGAAGATAATTATTTAATTTGCAAAAAGGAATTAAAAATGCCATAATTAAGGTTGTAGTTTTCCTTTTTATACCCTTGAGGGGATACTATTTTCTCTAATTATATAATCATACCAAACCAGGCCTCATATAAAGATACATGCATTTTTAATATCAACATTTCTTTTTTTTTTTTTTGCTTTCATTAGAAATGCTTGTAATTTATGATGGTAAGATAGAGATTGGTATTAGGGCTATTCATTTTTAACTTGGAGCCTTTTATTGTTGCTCAGGGTACTGTACTAATCAAGGTGTACAGCGCTCTTTGCCACTCTATTTTAGTATCATTTCTAAATGCATTTTACACATTATTCTTATGTCAAAACTGGTATTAAAATGGCTCCAAAAGTAGTTGTTTCCTAACAGCTGGAGACAGGACTGCAGCTTACCAATTCTTGCAAAGAAAATCAAATTTCACTCCAGCATCCACCTACCTACAGTCTTTTCAGGTTTCTTAAAAATTATCTGGCACTTAACTTTGAAATTAAATTCTGTGTCTTACCAAACAATTTGTCAAGCTTTTATTTTTTCAATTCATCTATAGTAAGCTTCTGGTGCTTTTCCAGTCATTCTTTGCTACCCCTGAGAAAATCAGGGCTGCTAGTACTGAACTCTGACATTAACGTGAACCGAGACTTGACAGGCCAGGCTTTTCAAGGTAGCCCCTGGCCGTGCCATCCACGTGGCTTTGAGTTTATTTGACAGAATAATCCGGCTGAATTTTTACCTCGCCTTTCCTAAAGCCAGTTATTTTGTGGAGAAACCCACATCTGTCTGATATGATTTGCCTTTCAAAAAACTCTCCTGACTCATGATTAATAAATAATTCTCTCAGAATGTACAGTTTGTGGTCCAACTCTTTGGTCCCTAATCTCCAATATTAACTGTAGGTTAACTCATACTTGTCTGGCATTTTTTATCTGTATCCTACACAAGAGGCTCTTTTGCATTTTCATTAATCTCTGTAACCTCCCGTTTGTGCTCATTAGTACCCACACATCCTCTGCAGGCTTATTGTTAATACGTTTTCTTAACAAATTCAAAGGCAAAGAAAACATTTAGTGCCGCTGTCACTTTTTTCTTCCAAGAGCTCTATTTATTGACCCATTATTTTTCTGCAGTTTCCATTCCTCCAGTATATTGATGGCATTTCCTGTTTTTAAATATTTATGTGGCTTTCTTCTTGGTTTCTTTTTTCCCCATTTGCTCTTCATGTCCTACAGTTACTTACGTCTCTGCTCATACGCTCCTGGGATCACTGCACTGCTTTGTTCTCTACCCACAGTTACACCATGGCTTCTTTACTGGAATACCTTCAGTATGGCCAAATTCCACCCCGATAGAATTTGTTGGGTTTGGCAGATGAAAGTCAAACAAACCACATCCAACATTGGTTTAATATGCTGGAAGATTGCAAAATTATTCTTACATTTACTTCAAATATTTACTGATGTCAGAAGATAACTTTCTTCTTCCTTCTCCCTTTTCCCCCATCTCTTCCCCCAAAAGAACAGAGCCTCATATATTTCATCTATCCTTAATCACTGCATGTTGAGCCCTGGACAATGTCATTGGCAGCATTGCTCGCATCTGATTCGAGTGACTCTCTTGCTCATAATTCCGAATACACCTATGTCACTCGTGTTTAAGGGGGCTTGAGGAGCACAGAGGGCTGCTGCCTTCCATTCAAGGCACCAGCAGAATAAGGAAGAGGCAACAGGACCTGACACAGAGCTGCTTGTCTGTGAGAAAGACAGATGAAGCATTTTCTGATTTCTGGAAGTTGTTCAGATTAAAGGTTATTTGTTTGTTTATTCGTTTTTTCCCTGCATCATGTCGCAACTCAGCAAAAACCTTAAAAAGGTATAATTTAGTGTGAAGAAGGGGTAGGTTAAAGAAAAATATTAAATATTATGGTAAAATTCAATAAAAAATATTTGCAGGAAAAAAGAAAAAAAAAAAAGAAAATAGAAAAGAGCTAGAAAAGAGCTCTATTTTAAGCTCAGTGAAATGAACATGACTTTGCTCTATTTTGTAAAACCACGTCTCTGGTTTTCCATCACTTCTAGAAGTATTCAGCAAGACTGCTGTTGGGAGAAGAGATTTATCATGGAAAAGTGTGCTTTACAGCCAAAGTAGGGGTAGGTTTTCTTACTGACAACTGCCTCAGAGAGATGTTTGTGACAATACGAGCCCAGCCGCCTGCAGCCTGTTGGATGTGACAGTTGGAGAGGTACCTGGCAGGTTTCTTATCAGGGTAAATTTATTATGCAGATAAGCACAGAGATACTAGAGATGGTGCCTGGGTACACACGTGTTCGGTACCTTGGTATTCCCACTGGTACTACGTCCAGTAATTTTGAAATCTCCCACTGGTAACAGCATTCTCCAACAGTTTTGCCCAGATGTGTGAGTGCAGAAGAGACAAGCTAGAGCAGGCTACTTACTCCTAGTGTCAGTTTTGGAGTATTTATTTTGTCACTTTGATTAGTGATAGCTTTTTGAGACTCTCTCTGTGGGCTGGAGCCCTGCTATATTAGGTACTGTGCAAGGACAAAACAAAAAGATAGTCCTTGCCCTGAATACTTTACTATGTGTGTGTGTGTGAGAGAGAGAGAAAAAAACCCATCTGGAGAGCAGAAGGAGATAAGGGAATAACAATCATGAGAGCAATAGTGAAGCTTTGGGGTTATGGGGTAGGGGATTGCATCCCTGCAGTAGTAGCCTTACAAAAGGATGAGGACAGGATTACTCTAGTGAAATCAAAGCTGCAGAAATGGATGTTGCACCAACGGAGATGTGAGAAGATGAGGAACCAGATAAGATTCTCACTGGGTGATTGCATCACATCCTGTAAAATAAATGATGCAAAATTAATCTCCAAGCTGGTTATATCAGAGGTGACTCCTCTTGGGTACACTTAATACCCATGGACGACCTGAACCAGGGATATGGTCTGCAACAATTAAACAAGGGACTTGTTAGGACGTTTGGATAGAGCAGAGGACAGAAGAGATAGAAAAAGATACTTTTTTATTATTATTAATATATATTTTTTAAAGCCATGTGGAGGTTGAACAGACATCCAGAAAGAAATGTCTGAAAGACTGGCCATGAGACTGAACTGCAATAGCTGGTAGATCTGGTAATGATGAGGAATTTGAATTCTGCTTGCAAATGAAACCACCCAGAGACAGAATGGGATGCTGAAAGAGGAGGAACCAAGGACAGAGCCTTGAAGCCCCCAAAGCTGAAGAAAGGCCAAAGAAGACCTCCCAGTTGAAGGGGTGGGAAAATCACATACAGGGAAGACAAGAAGAGCGTGGTTGCCTGTGTTGAGCATGATGGAGAGGCCAAGATAGAGGAGGAGGAGGAGAGTGGAGTCCTGCAAGCTGATTTACAATAGATCATTACTGATTTCCCTTGCTCATCCCTGTCCCTAGTGATATCTGAACACCAAAAACGTGCAACGTCCATGTCCTCAGTTCCCACATGTAAAGCAGAAAAGGTTATTCACAGCCTGGTGGAATAAGCAGACATCTGCAGACATCTCCATCCCTGATGGAGAGTTGAGGCTGTGCAGGAAAGAGAGAGGAAAAGGAGGGAGGAGAAGTGAGTTATTCCCAGCTGCCCAGTGCTGGAAACAGAGCAGTGGGAAGTGCTCCACAAGCTGAGAGCAGTGGCAGTAATTGAAGGTGGAAGTGGTGGGAGACCAGGCTGAGGCTGTCAAAAGCATGTGGAACAGGAAACTTGAGGAAAACAATTGAGAAGCCAATAATATCATTGGCAAGGGAAGTGCTGAAGTCCAGCAAGAGATCAAGAACATCAGGATGAGGAGGGAGAGGAAACAAGGAAAACAAAAGATAAGGGGCAGGATCATGCCAACACAACCCCACGCATGTGTGGACAGCAGCCTGTGCAGCGACCAAAAATATCAACTCGCTGTCTTCTCCAAGGAGGCTGTGCAAAGCCGCTTCTGGACAAAGATTTTGGCCAGGGAGAGAAGACACGTGTCTGGTGTGCAGCCAAAGGCTTGGTTCTGAGGTGACTTTCTCCCTCTGTTGATTAACTGCCTCTGCCCCAAAGTACACACACGAAACAGTCCATTTCCCAGCCAGTGTGTGTGTTTTTTTTTTTAACTTACCCTACACTTTCCACTGATTGCTAGTGACACAGGCCTGATGGCATTTATGTTTCTCTTCTCTCTTTCCTCAAATTTGTATTTACACTGCTGCTTTGTGGTGTGTGAGATGGGGAGAGCCTTTATACAATATATGTCAGGCGATCTTTATTAAAAAAGAGGCAGAAAAACGGAGAAGTGAATGATTTGGTAGAGCAACTCAATAAGCCAAAACATATTTTACAAAAAAAAGAAGCATCGGCAGTCATGTAGTATAATATCATACACTGAGCAGGATTCGTGGCTGTGCATAAGTTAGTGCAGTACCTTGACAGATAAAAAGATAAATGAAATCTTCCCTCTGCTCGCAGAAAAATGGTTCTCGCAGATTCCCTTGTATCTCCAGTCATTGCCAAACTCCCATTTTCCTTCTCCATGAACTCAAAAGCTGGGGATGAAAAGGCTTAGAGAAATTTTGCCAACCTCTAGCTCTGTATTTTCTGGCATTGACATTTAATTATCTCTGTGGGCATGTGGCGGGCAAGTCTGTTGCCGAAAATTTTTTGTACACAGAGGATGAAATTTCTCATGTTGATTAGAAGGTGGTACCTGAGCTGGGCTGAGGAGGTTCAATGCCTTTTAAAATGATTACTTGTGTATCAGCAAAAACCTGTAGGGTGCTTTAGTGAGGAAATAAGAAAGTTTAGCTGCCAGTGGCAGCTAAATGTCTAATGCCCCAGCCCTGTGTCACTTTACACGTGCACTGCACTTAACCTGTGTGAGCTGCTGGAGGGGACAGGGAAGCCACAGGGCCGTGTGGTGGCTCCATGGAGGTGTTTACCCCCATGAGATGCCCTCAGACCGCGTGTCCAGGCAGAGGATTTGGATGCCCATGGGTGTACACGGTGTCTGTGCCTGGCAGTGGCTGGGACTGAGCTGACCAAGAGGGTCAGGCTTTCCTCTGTCTCTGCTTTCCACTTCCAGGCCACTTTGACGACACAGAGAACAAGGACGGAAAGGGATGAAAAATGAACTTGACACCTGTCACTCGCCCCTAGGCAGGACCCAGCTGTAGCCCAGCCAGCTGCTGTGCCTGCAGCTTTGCTGCTTCTGTTTTCCTGAGCCGAAGTGCCCTGTGTTGTTTAAAGCCTGTCCTCCTTCACAGCTGCTCTGTTAGCAGCTTTATGGATTGGCAATTGGTTTTCCTCTGCATTTCAGGAGCAGCCTTCCTCAAGCACCGTCCTTCTGCCCCCCCGTCCCTCATGGAACAAACCAGAGCTGAATATTTTCAAACCCCCTCCCCTACCTCTGAGGGAAGCAGAGACATACACGGCTCCTTACAATAAGCAGAGAGTGTAAAAACACTTAGCAAGCTCTTGCCTAGACAAATACAAAGCAGCGAGCCCAAACTTTCCAGCTGGGTGGGTGGTACTGTTACTTTGGTGTCAGGGTGGGCTGGGTGCCCGAACTGTTTCTCCTCTACCTGACCGAGCCCCTGCCCACGTACTGCACAGCCTCTGGCCATAAATCCCCTCACCACTCCCCAGTTTATCACACAAGCACGAGTGTTTTGCACTGTGTGCTGCCCGGGAAGGTGCCCAGTCCCCAGCTCCAGCTGTCTGTAGGAGCACCGTGGGGAAATACCTTGTCAGGCCTAGCATACGATGAGGCTTGACAGGCCTCATGGTTCGCTGGGTTCCTTCAGCCATGGGGCTGAGTGTGCTGTTCATGATGCTCTTGCCATTGCTGGGGTGCCCCAGGAGGTGGCCATCACCAGGACGACCTGGTGGGCCTGGTTCCCATCTTCTTTCTGGAAAGGAAGGGAAGGGAAAAGGCACCAGGAGCGGGCCGTGGGCTGGGTGAATAGCCCTGGAGGCCTGTGTCTGGTCTATATATGAGCTGTCAGTACAGTGTGCAAGATGGGGATGCCTCGGGAGCTCTCCAGATGATACACAAAGGTCAAAATAAGAGCAATGCAGAGTAATAAGAGGGGAAAAGACCCACAGCGGTGGCTGTTCTGTGTGAACACCACCTTGTGAGCCACTTGGAGGAAGACTTTGATGGTGGATGCTGTAGCAAAGGGAACCAAGGGGAGCTTTGGGATGGGATATAGGAAAGGAAGAAGGGTGGTGCATAAGGTCCAGGCCTGGAGAGGAGAAGGAAAGGTTAAAATGCCAGGAAAGGAAGCTATCCATTATACTGGCTTATGTGTGTGGTGGTCTGGGGAAGGATTATGGTTGCTCTGTGGGGATGGGGCTGAGGTGACAGTAACAGTTCGGTGACTGTGTGGCCCAGCATGAAGTAGCGAGCTGTCCATGGATTTTAATTGCTCTGGGAAACATCTGGCTAGGATTAGCGTGCCCATGGCCAGAGCAGCTCCATTAGCCGTCCCTTCGGGGAGGGAGAACCAGTGGGATGGCCATGGTTGGCATGCAGGGAGAGGCAGGGATAATGACTAGAGCAAATAACTCAAAGCAGGGGCCTCCCTCAGGACCTCCATGAAGCACTCTGTAGGACCTCCCTGTTCTGCATGGACCACAGTGGCAGGCCAAGGGAGCTCTCCTCCTGCCTTACAGCACCACAGCATCCCCCACCAGCAACACAGCCCTGTGATACCCAGGCAGAGGGGAGGGCAGGGGGGTGGCGTGCCCCATACCATCCTACCCCATCCCACATGTCCATCATCACAAGCTGATGCCTCTGCCCCATCAGCTCAAAGTCCCCTCACAGATTTATTCATCCACATGGGTCTCCAGGGGAAGGGCGACACAAGCATCAGCACTGGGTTGCTTGACCCCAGCTTGGTCCGAGCAGTACTCGAATTTTCAGGGTGCTCAGTGAGAGCATACTGTGGTAGCCAGTAAATGGTTTCCATATGCTATTCATGTTCTTATTGTTCTTCTGACAGGTGATACCTTTTTTCCACTGAAACGGTATCCCCTCATTGGCAAGCTGTGGGTCGGCGAGGGGGAGATGTGGTCTGTTCCAGTTAATTCTGTAACTGCGATCTCACTGCTGACAGAAAGCATTTGGGAAGCTTCTTAAGCAACCCTAATGATTTTACATTGTGTACACCTAGCGGAGCACTCAGCCTTTCCAGCTCTGCTGGTGCGTTAACATGTCATGTAATGAAACTATTCAGCCGAGATTAGAGGAAAGCTGGAGGAGCAGACAGTGGGGAATTGGTTAGATGCATGGCTGTGTCTTCCTGACACTTATATTACCAGGGTCACAGAAACAGGCAGAGTGGAGCATGAAATGACTACATTACTGTTAATTTATTAAACAAAACAAATTGATATTAAGCAGTCTAAAAGAAAGAGGACATGTCTCCAAAAGCCAGCTGTTGCAGCACCACCCTCATGTACATAGACAGCAGTTTTTTGCCCCAGGCTCCAAAGGCACACCTTGGTCTGAACGCTGCAGCTCTCAGTTTGCAGATGGGGATCAGGATGGCAAAATTCACTTGTCCACTGCCTGTCCACAGTCTGAGAGCAATACCGGGCTTTGGGCAGGGTTTTTGCGTGCTGGTTGGGTGCTGTACCTCATCGGCCACACTGCTGCGCTTGCTAAAATGAGCAACAAATTACCTACTTAAAAAACACCCCCCTATCCAATGATGTCCTTTCATTTCAGACAAGGATTAACATTTCTGCACAGCAGCCCTCAAAAATGCCTATAGCTCACTAAATTGCAGTTGAATTAGATGGCAGTTTCTGTTCCCCAACAGAAGCCTCCCCCATGCCTCATTATTAATAGTTTTCAAATGCTGAAGTTAAGTCAACAAAATTGCAATTGTTTTCCCCATAATCTGCCAGCCAAGGGAGGGAGTATTTATGCAGATATTGCTTGCAGTACTTGAGAAAATGTTTGTTTGTGGTTTTTAACACAGGACTGCAAACTTCCAGCAGAGCCCTCCTGGGTTATTTCACAGTCCTATGCATCGGGATTTCAGCGGCGGAGGAGGAGGAGGAGGACAACCATCTGCAACCCCCACAAGCACCGGGCGGCTTTCGATCCCGTGAGTCACTCCCATTAGGTTCAGGGGACTGCGTTTGTAAGCACCAATAAAAATTCACATGGGTTTCAATGTTTTCCCTGGAAAGTCTTCTAGGGAAAATTATTTAGAGAATGGAGAGCTTTCTCAGTGCCGTGAACAGAAGAAATTATCTTTCTTTTGTTCATTCATTCCCTTTCTTCCTGCCTGCCTTCCCAATCCTCTTTTACTTCCCTTCCCTTCTTTCCCTCTCTTCTTCAATACAAATAATTGAAAATCTGTCATTTTGGAATTCCTTTGTCCCTTCAGAAGGCGCTGAGCAGTATTTCCAGAATAGCCCAGCCTGCTCTTTCAATCCATAATTCATCATCCTAAATTGTTGTTCACTCGCAGCAACCCTGAACAAAATGTTACAGACGCAGCATAAAGAGAAGAAATCAAGCAAATGGAAAAGGGACAAAAGGAATAGCGGCAAACCACAAGGGTATCTGCAAAGAGAAATAATTTCATCCAAAAGGCTCCGCAGCTCCAATGGAGGTGTTCACTTGCCTGTTTTACATCCCGGTGTTGCTGTTTACGTTTCCAGGTAATGAACAAGCACAAAATTAATCTCCTCATTTCAGCTCCAGGTGTCTACTGTGGCAGAAGAAGTCCTTTGTAACGCTTTAAGCCATGACTTGATGGGTGGAAACACATGGGGACAAGACTGAGAAAGACAATAGAGAGGTAGTTTTATGGATTGCAACCTCTAATCTATCTTTAACTTTAGGCACATCAACCTCTGGAAGCTGTGATCTGGCATCAGCTCCTCTCCATACTCTGCGAAGTGCCACCAGCTCCAGCATCAGGAGCAGGGCTTCGGCAGAGTCATTAGAGAAGACAGGTAGGTATGAAAGCCAGTCAGGCAAGAAAGGATCCCGAGAGTTGGAATAATTGCAATATTAACTACAAGTCTGACTGCCTGTTCCCGCTCCCATTGATGGAGTAGGGAATTTTACTGTGACCTTCAGGGAAAATAGGATCAGGCTCATTTTTGGGATGAGCAGTTCAAAACCTGGTACAAAATGCTTGGACACATGATTGCAGTGGGACTTGAATCTTGTTTTTTGTTTTTTGGTTTTTTTTTTCCTGATGTTCCCATGCCAGGATGTCCAAGAGATTAGATTAAAAGAAAAGATTGTAAGGTCCCCCTGACAAAAGAAATAAAATGGAGAAAGCCATGGAGTTAGTAAATGCAGTTATTATCCATTCATCCCATTTATCCCCTTAGGCGTGTGGCATTTGGATTAGTGTTGTGCTTTATATACACTGGTTTAAGTTAGTCTTGATGCTTCAAATACTGCCAGCAAAAAATAAAATAATAAAACAAAATGGTAAGCACACTGGAAGCCTTTTAAAAGCTTGCTCAGCTGTGAGAAAGAGGGGTTAAGTCCTTGATCCAACAAGGTGTTTAAACATATGCCCCTATTTTAAGCACGTGAGTGGGCCCATTGATTTATACTTAAGACTCCTGGGCCCCCGGCTGGGCAGTGCAGCGATGCACGTGCTTGGCTTTCCGCTGGCGTAGTCCTGTGACTTTCCTAAGGAAGCTCATGTGCTTGGCGGGGCCAGTGCCGAAGGGGGATTCTCTGGGAGGCGGATGGCGCTACAGCAGGGCCAGGTCTGGAACAAAAAAATTTCCCAGGTCTGTGTCTCTGGCTCGGTCACCACCTCCCTCCCAGCTCTTTAACTCTGTTCAACTATTTGTAGCTTTGGGATAAGCGGTAACAGCGAGAGAGTTCCTCAGAAAACAAAACAAAACAACAAAAAAAACCCAACAACTTTCATTCAACATTTTGGCACTCGTAGCTCTGGCCTTCACCAGACATGGAAAAGAGAAGATGTAGCCAAAAAGTTTAGAGTCTTAAAGGAAAAGATACTATAAACGTGTTTTTAATCAGGCAGAGGAGTTTTGGGAAGCAGAGAGGAAACAACAATTTGGGTCTAATTCTGTTCCTTCTGGCAAAATAGCCTCCCCCTGCATGAGATCACTAGTGTGGCTTTCCTCCAAGCTGATAACAGAAGTGCCTGCCTCGTATGCCTTGCTCACATGCTCAACTAAACCCTCAGCCAGATTTGGGGCTAGGAGGGATTTTCTCCTCCAGTCAAAGAGGCTGGTTCAGTTTCCCCCTTCTCTGCGGGGTGAAGCCTGATCTGCTCCCCCAGCATGCAGATCCTCTGCCAGCCATCTGCCAGGGGCCTTAGGTGGGAGCAGCCCCCAGATGGTCCCTTCCCACCTCAGGTTTGGCCCTAGATCTTAGTGGTGGGGAGAAAGGCCTACTACAGGGATTAGCTGCTGGGGTGTTTGTGGGTGAATATTATCACAGGAAGGGGGTGAGGTGGATACAGAGCACATGGTCTGTTGATTCGTGTTGACAACTGAAATATCTTCTGACTTGCTGCTAATGCATGAAACAAGCTCTACTTCCCAAGCAAAAGCAAGTCTTGGCACTGGGCATGGAGCGAAGCCCTTGGTGGGAGCTGAGCAGCGCAGGCACTTTGAGCAAACCATGCAGGGAAATACCTGCTAGCTGCGGGAGGAGGCAGGGACGCTGGGGATGGAGGGCGCTGGGGCTGTCTGCAATCCCGTCTCCTTGGGCCTTGCCCAAGCCTCTGCAGTTTGTTTATACAATAGTAATCCCGAGCACTTCACGTGACAGATCCCTGGTGATTCATTTCAGGGGAGTTACGCTGATTTACACTGCTTGAGGCCTTGGCCTATATTTTCCAAAGGATCCTCCAACATTTCCTGATGAAAAATACCAGAGTGGTCTAATCAGCAGAGGGCTGGGTTACCGTGGTCTGCGGGCTTGGATGTGCAGACCTCTTCTCCCCCCAGCCTCCCCCGGGGAAGCCCCAGGCACAAACCAACTTCGTAGGGACGCAGGATGAGGCCTGGAGGCACCAGGGTGCCAGGACCTTATCTGCTGATTCTCACCCCTACCTGTGGTACTCCATCTTTCAAAAGCTGTGGTGCACCCCGCTGTGGGCCCTGGATTTAGACATTTTGATGTTGATTATCTCCTCCAGTTCCAAACTGCACCCCAGAGGCAGCCCCCTCCTTTTGCCTAAATGAGGCAGAAATGGGCCAACAGTGCATTAGAGCCTGCAAGATCCTACTCCCCGAAGGAAGATGAAATAGCAGTTGGGCCTTGACTTATTCTGCACGTTCCTGTTGCTGTGCGGCTCAGAAGCAGGGAACTGTCTTTGCTGGTGCCTGCCAGGGGGAACCATTTGGCAGGAGGTGGGAAGAAGGAGAAGAGGCATGACTGGAGAGGGAAGGAGATGCCCTCTGTGCTGCTGAGCCCGTCTCTGCTTGTGAGCAGCCCCTGCAAGCTCCATCTCCCCCAGGCTCCTGCTTCCGGCTGTGGCCATCACACGTACCCCCCTCACCACCCTCCAGCTCCTCATCCAGAGCTTCCCCACAGGACACTGTGCCCCTTTGAGGTGGGCCAGCACAAGGGTAGGCAGCAACCGAGGTTTGCTATCCAGCGAGGAGAAATTTAGTCCCTCTGTGCCTGTGGAACAATGGAGAAAGGGTGCAGGAGGAGAGGAGGGCTGAGGAAAGGACAGCATACAATCTAAACTAGATTGTTTGCCAGGATTTTGAAGTCTCTCTAAACCATATTATTAATACCTTGACAAGGCTTGCTTACTTTCTTTTTTCCTGTCTTTCCGTTACGGGATTGCAAAACTCTTTTCCAAACAGACTTATTTATTTCCTGTTACTAAAAGTAGCAGCAGTGTTTTATAAGCACGCTGGGGAAGAGGGGGGCACCTGAAGAGAAAAAACAGCTGTCCTCTCCTCCACCTGTAGCTGAACTTCCTTCCTCCTCTGTGCTCTCCTGCTGGGGCTCAGGCACACGAGGGGCTGTTGTGGCTTCTGCAGGTGCCACAGCAACTTGATAGCACATCTAGGTTCACAAAGAGCCCAGCGCTGCTTTATTCGAGGCAAAATGCCCCCCTTTTTGCTTCAATAGCTGGGAAAAGCTGAGGTGCTGAGTTAGGAACACAACATGCCTACACGCAGTGAGGTTTGAACGGAGCTTCGCTGCTCTGTTATGGATTTGTTTTGTAGGCTTTCACCTGGAATTCATTTTAATGATTACATCATGCAAGCTCTGGCGAAAAGGAGTTGATAACAGAAACATTGACTTCACTTTAGCTAGAGCGATGAGAGGGCAATATTGCTGGCTGTGATGATTTAATCTTGCTTGGGCTGTTTTGTCTTGGGAAATCTGAAAGTCTTCCTTGGGAGAGGCAGCAGCCGAGGGGACCCAGGCCTGAACCAGGCACTCAAGTCAAGAGTAGCACATTCCTAAAGCTGAAGCTCACTCAAAACCAGCCTTTCTATATCTCATTTCACCTTTTGGTCTAAGCCAGACAGGGCTTCACCAGCAGGTGAGGAGGACTGGTGTTGGCTCCTGCCAACCACGACCAGAGGCATGATTCTGCAGACACATCCCTGAGGTGGGAGAAGGTTCAGACCCAACTGAAGAGGAGTTCCTGAGGTGAAATGAGCACCCAGGGAAGGATTTTGTCAGGCTGGAATAGAAGTTAACAGCAGACACTGCAGCTGATGAGGGTGGGAGGATTTTCTATCTGAGGTTGGCAAGGGTACACTAACGAGTATCATCTGAATTAGGTAACGATGTGCTTCCGTGTAGGGTTGCCTAACTCTCTTGCTGTGCTTTCAAGCTGAACATATGTTTTCAATTATTAACATGATTAATGGGAATGAGGTGACTTGAATCCCAATGAGCTCTATCCTACCATTGCATGCACAGTCCACAATATGGTAATGTTTATGCAGCGTGGAAGTGCACGATTTGCTCCACTGGGAGGGCTCTTCAGAGGCACAGGTGCCTAACCCTCAGCAAGTTTAGAGATCCACCATTAAAGCCACTTGCTGTATGAATTCCTGGGCAGCTCTTTGGTACCATGACCTGCTCGTGAGCACCCATGCCCAGGTAGCTTCTGCCTCTCCAGGAGGACAGGGCATGGAAATTGCCGTGCAGGAGCCAATTCATACAGTACTGTCCTGGTCTGGTCTGGGTTTTGGTCAGGAGCCCCAGAAGAGCTGGAAATAAGAAACCATCTTCCTCCCATCATCATCTGGGACAGACTCCAGGATTTGTAAGTCTCCAGTTCAGCCGAGATTCTCGACTGTTTCGTGGGGACTCTAAACCTACCTGTCCCTTCTTGGTGGACAAGCTTTGCTAAGGTGTGTATCATTTTTATTAACCTCTATGCCATTGGGAAGGGAATAAATAAGGTTCAGGATGTGGAACAAGGAAAACAAACTTGAAATTTCTTGTATTGCTTAATTCCTCTCCAGCTGCCATATCCAGAAGTCATCCATATACTCAGACCAATTTTTCCTCCATCAGTTAAGCACTGGTCTAATTCCTTCTGACATAAATATATATGTCACTCACCCACAACCTGAAATTCTCTCTCTGGAAGTGAGTCATTCAGCTCCTCACAAACAGAAAAAATGTTGGGTAGAAGCATGGTTGTACAGGATAAATGAATTTGCTGAAGGTCCAAGCCAGAAATGGATGGAGAAACAACCTCCTTCAGATCAACAGAAACAAAGTAGTGCCATGAGCACTGGAACTGATGAAGACAGCCAGTCCCATCCGCTTGGGTCTGGTGGCTGAATGAAAGTTCCCATTTAAACTTTCCTAGGATTGCTAGACTTTTAAATTTGCTGTCTCTTGCAGATTCTGTGGGTTAAGATGAGGATAAGTTCATATTACATCTTTTACGTCAGCATGATACAGATAGCGGCTTTCTCCTCTGTCTGGATGCCTATTTTCATGGATTCTGTAAGAAATAAGTTAGCTCCAGGTGTGGCTGAAGCTGCTAAAAAGGTTTGCGATTACAAGGAGAGCAAGCATGCAGAAAGAGATGATTTCATAAATCATTATTTCCATGGGAAATGTGACTAAAAATTGCTATACAGTGCAAGTGCAGATGGCTTTTTTTGCAGTACCAGCAGTGTGCATGTGTGTATGCAGATATACAGTATCAGTTAGCATCGGGAAGCTGCGTGACTAAATCTCCTTCTCAGTTTTGAAATATTCTCTCTCTATATGTACATATGGGTATGTACACATACATATAAATGATATATCGTCCTGTCTGTCTCTGTGCATGTGTGTGTATATGCGTGCGTTATTCTGTCAAAGCACTCCATATATATTTAGGCACTGCACAGCATTGTTAGAATAGGCTGGGATGTGATTACTTGTCCTACTGCACTTCAGACACAGTCTTGTTCTTCTCTAATTTACCAAATCAAACAAGTAGACTGCATATTAAGACTCTTAAATTCAACCACTGGAAAGAGGAGGGCGTGCATATTATTGCATGCATGCAATCGGTGATTTGCAGTCATACAAAGGTTGCACACATTCAGGCAAGAGACAGATACGTAATGCAAAAGCAGTAAAACCATCCTGGTTAAGGACCTATGGCCACAGTGATTACCACAATCTGAGCACCCACATGCTAAGGGACACAGTCACCTGTACGTTTGACCTCTTTCTGTGAGTAATTTTACTGTTAGCAAGCGCAAAAATTCATGTTAGAGGAATGATCTGAGAGTGCTTATGGGTGGAATTTCCATGTATGACTGTAGCTGGGATCTGTACAAATAAAAACTTGCCTGCTAATAACCCGCGAGTTCCCAGACTATAAAATACCTATAATTGAATCTGAACTCACTGCTGTTTTGCTTGGGCGAGCAGACGTGAAGGAGTCTGGAGCGACACCAGTGAAGTGATGGCGCGTTGGCAGAAGGCATGGAATGGGCTTGCTGCTGCCGTTCCTTGGGGTGTGCGATCACAAAAAGGTTGCTGTCAAACAGCACCAATTTTTGGTAATTGCCAAGGATGGTGATTCCATTACCCGTCCTCCGAGACATCCAGTTTTGCTGAGGAAGAGATTTTTCAAACAGAACCTATATTTAGGGTCAATTGGGATTCCCGTTTTCTGAAGCTGCTGTTACGTGGTGCAATGCATCGGTGGGGGGCTCTGCTCTCGAGCTGCCAGCGTGGGCAGAGGAGCAGGAGCCAGAGCCCCCTCCTCAGCTGAGCAGAGCCTTCAGCTGCCAGCAGCACCCTACCTGACCACGCGTTCTTCTGCCCACAAACTTGACAGCTGCAGTGAATTTTAAGCAGAGTCAGATATTGTTTAACAAGCAAATTTTACTGTGTTTTTTTTTTTTTTTTTTTTTTCTTTTTTCTTTTTTCCCTGCTTCTTGCAGGTTTCAGGTTGTAAACAGTACTTAAACCTTCCCATTTGAATCTTTTAGATCTACTTTTATACCTGGGTGGCAGACCCTCAGCTCGGTAAGGAGTACTTTGATGAATCCCCATGCATGCATAACATAAAAAGGCACAAAAAAGGCCTCAAAATCACTTCTGAAAGAACTGTGCAGATTTGTCTAAAATATAGAGGTATACTGATAGTGAAGTAAAACTGACAATCTTGTGTTTGTGTTTTGAGATGGAATGACAGTGATAACACAGCATTTGTTACTGCTGCACTGCTATTTATATGGGTCAAAGTCAGCCAGTTCAGACAGAAGAAAGCACTGTGGAGTGTTGGGGGGTGGTGGTACAAAAATGCTAGTTTTGCTGTTGGAAACTGCCTGTTTAGAACATCGCAGCAGGGGACCGGTCTCATATTTTTTTAAGTACATTTAAATTAAATGTTTGTTTGAGAGGTTCATTTGAATACTGTCCCCAAAACCACTAGCTGCTCATCACAGCCAGAATGGGGAAGCTTTTGGCACCCATCGTCATAGCCCCCAGCGGTGTATGCTATGAGCCTCTGATGCGTGGAGGGGAAGAGTGGGTGCAGATACAGTGAGGTGCAGTTCTTCCAGAAGTAGTAATTTTTTTGCGTGGAACATCATGGAACCTGTGGAAGAGAGCCAAGCTATTCCTGAATTTCAGTCAAATTTTCAAATCAAAGATTTCAAAACACCTTGTGTTTGTGGTTTTAAAGTTGAATGTTTTGCTTGGGGAAGCCTGTGGAAATCTCCTTTATTATTATTCCTATTAAAGGATGGCATAATTTGAGATGGAAACAAGTTACTTTATTTCAAGTCAAACAAAATATTTCAGGAAAATGCATTACAGGGGCTGATACTTGTTTCACAAAACCTCTAATTCATTCTGGTTCACTTTGGTCTGACCCCACATTGCAAACCATGCTGAAAAGCCATGTGCTGCAAGCCTTGGACCCAACTTTCTTCCAGCTCTGTGTTTCCCATCCCAGCCCTCCTGGGCTGGTGGGACGTGTCCTGGCACAGGTGGGACTCACCTCTGATGGGTGGGTGCTGTCAGACAGCCTCTCTGCTGGTGCACAGGCTTTTTGGAAAGAGCTGGTGGTCTTCCTCTAGAAGATCCCTGGTCCTGTCCCTTGTCCAGAAGCTATTGTCACCTGGTGGAAACTCCCTTTCTGAGAATCCACGTCTTCTGGTTATCCAGGTGGTGGCTTTTACATGAGCAGGGTGGGCATGTCAGGAAACATCTAAAGGAAACCTGCACTATAAGCAGTGGGGGGTAAACATTCCTCTCTGTGGAGAGGTGGAAGACAAGACCCAATAACAAGTGCTTTTCCAGCAGATGGCTTTTGTACTTTTTGCTCTGTTACATACAGAATAAATTTCTCTAACTCATTCATGAAAATCTCACTTTGTTTGTGAAGTGCAGTCAACTGTTCTGAGTAAATATTTATTAGACACTAATACACGGCTCGGTATTTCCTAAGTGTATTTTCCGAAGACTAAAACTGTGCTCCTCGTGCACAGACCTGGCCTATGCACAAGTGTCTTATCGTTTCTAATCCTCTTCATTTCTCTATTCCTTCATTACAGGTTTTCTTCTGGCACTTGATGATATGCCTTAAACCTGATTTAAATGTATTTGATTCAGAGACGTTTGCCCATGTGATTCCCGTCTGGATGTAGTATTAATAACAGCTACACAATATTTCATTATCACAGCAGCAGGGATGATATGATCTTGTGGTTTTATCCTACTCCCAGATGAATTCTGTGGGAAATCTCCCTTATCTCTGGTAGGAGTAAGCATGAGTCCATGACAATTGCAAAAGTCATTGGGATCGCCCTTTGAAGCGTGTGTTGAGGGGCTCGGGAGCCTGGCTGAGTCCGCAGGGATGTCTTGTGCTTTGTGCCACCCCAGTCACAGCTGGAGGCCAGAGGCCAAGCCATGGGGATGGCCGGGTGCTTGCTCCAACACAGCAATGCTTCTGCTTGCATCAGAGAGGGCAGTGGCCCTGAGCACCTGCCTGCAGTGTCTGAGTTCAAACAGCCGAGATGTGTATCGACAGCAAGTAGCTCCCAGTCCAAGGTACTGATTTGCGATGTGAGATGCACTTAATACCAGAGTGAAACAGCTGGCGTTCACCTGCTCATCCGTAGCCCCGAGTCATTTATCTATCACCCATTGAACAGCGCTTTATTACTGCAGCTTTTTCTTTTGTGCCTTACACTCATGTTCAAAAGAAAAGTACCGATCCACAGAAAAATCTCCCTTGTCAGTACCCTGTGACTAGAAATCCCTTGCTTCACTGCAGCATTTCTGAACAGCAGGAGAAGAAAGGACAATTTCTGAGACGGATGTTGTTCCATCAAGGCTTTTGTGCCTTTTGCGTTCATCCAGCCTTTTTATTTTCCCCCAGTCCTCTCTCACAAATAACAAGTGGTACACTGTAGGCAAGTCTGGCAGGTCATCATGATGCAAAGGTTGGACTGTATGTTAAGGGAAGAATTCAGATATCTTTAATGCTTCTCTCATTATCCCCAGAACACCACCAGTTTGCTTCATGGACCTGCACTATAATCTGCCTGATAACATACGCTATTTGACCTATCACGGTCACAGGTTGTTGTTTTTATTGCTCTGGAATATTTGGTTAAAAGTGATAGTTGTCTTGCTATAAGCATACAAGGGAAGTGTATTTCGTTGTACTGAAGGCAATGACCTGTGTCTATGGGAATCCCATACGCAAGTCATTTCCTTGTATCTTTTTGGTTATGCTTCAAATTTTGTTATCATTATTTATTTATTGAGCATTGCCAATGCACTCAGTTTTGTACACTGCGAAGGAAAAACATACAGTGCCTGACTCTCAGCCAAGTTAAACTGGCGTGCTGTGCTCTGGTGAGTCTGAGCTTCCCTCCCTTATCTTCAGGGCTTACCATCAAAGGGTTTCACACGGGTGTATTAAGTACCAACCTCTTCTTTGTTTCATTTGCTAGCTCTACATTCAAGCACCTTAGGGGATCTGGCCTTGCTGAGAAACTGGGACTTAAATCAGCACCAGTGGGAACTCCAGAACCTCATTCCTAAACCACACCGACCTGCTTTCCCTTTAATTTTCTCTCATTTTTCATCCCCCTTCTTGCATGCTGTATCTTATCAGAAGCCAACGCCACAAGGCTTCTCTTATTCCTTTGAACACAAAAACAAACTTCTCATGGACATGAATAGCACATGATCAGGGCTTTTGGTAATGAGAGCTGTTCGCCAAAAGAAGTTACCCTTCATTACCCTCTTCCTTCTCACACCCCTAAACATCGATCACCAAGGGGCTGTGAAGGGTCCCAGTCTTTCTGGGGGAAGATTGTTTCTGCGTGGGCTCTGCAGGGTGCTGAGCAGCCCTCGCAGTCCGTATTACATCCTGCATGGCTGTAGTCCGGCTGGTGTTAAAACTGAGCTGGCTTAAGCCTAGGTGGCACATCAGCTGCAGCTGGACTCGTCCCAGCTCCAGGGGCATGAGTCAAATCTGGGAGATAATAGGAAACGTAACAGCTTCTGTGAGGACGTCAGCCAAAAGCAGTTAATGTATAAGCAAATAGATCAGCAAAGAGCTGAGGAAACACATCCCCGGGTGCAGTAAGAAAAGTAAGCACAGGAAAGGATAGAATTAGAGAATGGAGCTGGAAGAGAAGGAATGGGGAAGAGACTGGTTTAAAAAAAAAAAAAAAAAAAAAAAGGATTTTACTGAGAGTTCATTTTTCTTAGGGGAAGCTGGGAGGGAATTTGGGGAATGGGAAGAAAGAAACTAGAAAAATGATGAGCTGTGAAAAGAAGGCTAAAAAGGAAGACATTAAAGGAGGTTAAAAATGTTAATAACGGCATGTTGAATTAATGGGATGGGAAAAATCAACTGTGAATGGAAGTAAAAAGCATGGAGAGCCAGACTTTGTTGTTGTTATCCACAACAAGCCAGTGAACCCAGGGGGGTGCTCTGCAGAGCAAAGGGCTGCTTGAGAGGAGGGAGCAAGAAGGTGAGGCAGGTGGAGGATTGGATGGCTGAGAAAGTGCAACAGAAGAGACAAATTCATGTTCCTGTAGGGAGGCTGATGCCAGGATGCTGTGGAAAGAAATTTTGATTTTTTTTCTCTCTGCAGCGTGCTGAGAGGCCGGAGACTGGGCAGGTCTGGGGGTGGCTGAATGGTCTGCACAGGAGTGCAGGTGTGAATCTCCCTCTCCAAAGGTTTTCTTGTGCTTTTCCATGGTGGCTTAAGGCTCACCTGTGTGCACTGTTCAGTGACTTCTCCTGATGCTGCTCTCTGATGTCTCTGAAGCCCAACGGCTTGTAATGAGCAAGTTAGAGTTCCACCAGGCTCCTTCTGTTTTTCTGACTTAAAGTCTTTTTTTGAACTAAAAAAGCTTTCTGAAAATGCAGACAATTTCATTTATTTATTTATTTATTCGCCCAGGAAAAAGAATTACTGTGGGAAAACTTCTACGTTTCTCTTTACTACCTCTTCACACAGGTTTGGCTGTCTGTCATGGCCTGGGGAGGATATTCTCCAACCGTAACAAACGCACTGCAGGAGATGCAAGGAAGATCTTCAGTCTCTTTACTTGCACTGCTCGCACTCCTGAGGTTGCCATCCAGTTTTATGCTCTGTGCTAATTGCATTGCTGGGGTTCTGGGGGCCGTGAACAAAATCATTTGTAAGAGCCACTGTGAAACAGGGCAAATCAGCCTGCATGGTGCTCCTTCCTCCTGCAGCTAAACTGTTTCTCATAATTTAAAGTTATCTCGCACACGGTGATACTGCACCACAGTCTGCGGCATGCAGCAGAGACCCAGAAAACCATCGCTCAAGCTACACCCTGCCACTAAGACAGGGAGCAGGTGAGGGGATGGTGGCATCTTCATTTCCTCGCTGCACAGGCTCTCCCATGTTCTTGTGCTGCAGGGAGGAAGAAGCCTGGTCCTTTCCTCCAGGTAACTGTAATCTGTTACAGGTCTGTAGTGCAGTAGGAGAGGGGAAATTTGTTTGAGGGGGTGCTGGGTTTTCAGGCTCTGGCAGAGATATCTGTTTTACAAAACTCCTTGCCCAGCAGCTTACAGGGGATGAAGTGGAATAACCCTGTGAAATCCTCACTTCTTGGGTCTGGCAGGCAGGGTTTCAGGTCTCACAGCAACTGAGGGCTCACACAGTACCTGCACAGCAGCCCATGGGCCAGGCTGGGGGCTGCAGCATCCTAGCTGCTTGGGCTCTGTCTTCAGCGGGTAGAGATTGGAGCCAGAGGGTCTTCATGGGCACTCAGCTGTACCCATGCCACATAGCTGTGAGTATGTGCAGTGTGCTGGGGAAAGAAGGGGAAAAGCAACCCACTCATGACACTCACCACTGGGAAACCTACGTATGAAAACAGGGAGCAGAGTTAGGTGATGAGAGCGCTCTCATCTTGTCTACAAGAGCGTGATCCTGAATTCATAACTGCCGAAGTGTTGAAGAGACAGAAAAGCACCTGCAGCTAAGCTTCAGTTGTGTGCAGCTGAAAATAAAAAGGAGTTGGATGGATAAGATAAGATTAAGAAAGTTGAGACGCTGGATGAAACCACTGAGCCTATGTCCCTGCTCCAAGTGGGATCAAATATACCTGTAGTACTGCCAGATCTCCTCCTAAAATCCTCCAGTAGCAGAGAGCTCCCAGTCCCCCTAAGGATTAGGAGCCAGCCTTGGATTTTTGGCCAATATCTAACTTAAATCTGCCATTATGCAGGGTCTAGTTAATTCTTTCTTGAGAAGTGTTCAAAGGGAATAACTGGTCCTTGTCCTTTCTTGGACTATCTTTCACCTGCTGGTGAACTATTATCAAATCTCCCTTCGGAGCTTCTAGAGGGACCAACCCGAGCTATTTCTGATAGGTTATGTTCCCTAAATCTCTTATATTCTTGTTGCTCCTTTTTAAGGTCTCCCACAACTAGATCCAGTTCTCCAGCTGGGTGAAGACCGGTGCCTTGCAGAGCCGAATAAATCCCTGTTGCATATGGTGCTCATGTAATAATACATCTCCGTATGATATTTGCCTTTCAGGAGATTTACCTGCTTTGCTTGTATTTGCTTTGAGTCCTGCTGTAGCTCTCACACTCTTTTTTTTGCAGTCCTTCCACCTTGTCTGTGATTCTGCATTTTATATTTGTACATTTGATCTTTCATCTTTTTTTTTTTTTTCATGGAGTGCTTTGTACACGTTGTTACTAAATTCTGTCTTGCTAGTTTGGGAATATTTCTCTAATGTCTTGAGATCATTTTGAATTCTGATCCCATCTTCTGAGGTACTTACATCCACTCCCACCTTGGTGTCATCTGCAAATTTTATAAGTGCACTCTCCACTCCATCATCTCTGAGGATGGCAAGAAGGTACCAAACCAGGTAATAAAACATTCGTTTTTAAACCCTGCAAAGATAAATAGTGAGTTAAGCTTTGATAAAGAACACTTCAGGGTGAAAAAGGTGTAAGTATATCTTAGCTCTATGACTTCTAATCCCTACTTGTGTGGGTAGTTCACACGTGCTACATAGAGGAGTAAAGATTGGAAAAACGTAATCATAATTTCTGTGAGGGTCTTTCTTCCCCTACCAGCCTAACTGCAAATGAAAATGAATGCTGGTAAACAGAAGTATGAAAGGAGCCATATTGTACAGCACAAGATACTACTAGAGAGAAGTTTAGTATTCTGGGAATATACAGCACTAAAATACTTGTCAGTGTTGCAGTATTTTGACGTATAAGTGGGACACATCTGAAACCTTATCTTTGCCCTCCATTGCCTAGTGCAAAGAATTGGCACAGTGACAGAATTCATCTTGCTCAGAAGTCAAGATGTTACAAGAGCCATCTCTTAAAAAAAAAAAAAAAAAAAAGGCAATACTTCTGTAAGTCTTACAGCCCTGGGTTGGCAATTGCGGCATCTGTACTTTTGACAAGTCTAGGAGATGTTGTCTGAACTCAAAAATGCACAGTTTGTGAACTTGCTCTCTGGGGAAATGTCAAGAAGCACTGAATGAAGAGGATACTTTCATTAGCCTTTGGGATGTTGCCCAAACCGTCGTCAACTTTGCCACTGCTCAGATGATTTTCCCATCTGTGTAATCAGTTGACAAAACAAATCTTTTTGCTTCCAGAAGGTGCTCATCCTGCCTTTACCTGATGCTGTTTTTCCTATGCGGGGTTGTTTTCATGCCTGGAGAGCCAAAGGGAATGATGAGATGAAAACACAGTAAATTTCAATTGCATCTGGTTTTGTTTTAGTTGTTTTTTTGGGGGGGGGGTTGGGGTTTCTTTTTTATTGGTTGGTTGCTTGTTTGGTTTTGGTGAATTTTGTGTGTGTGTAGATGCGAGCCCTTTGGTTTTTCATTTCTTTGGCTGTCAGAAGCACACCGACTTCTCTCAGATGTGTATCAGCTATTACCTCAAGTTCCCACCAGGACCCTGTTTCCTAGGCCAGGGCAGTGGGCTGCAGGAGTCACAAAATCACAGGATCTCAGAAGAGCTGAGGTTGGCAGGGCCCTCTGGAGCTCGCCTGGTCCAACCCCTGCTCCAGCAGGGACACCCAGGGCAGGCTGCCCAGGGCCATGTCCAGGCAGCTCCTGAAGATCTCCCAGGAGGAGACCCCACAGCCTCTCTGGGCAGCCTGTGCCAGGGCTCTGTCACCAACACAGTACAGAGCCCTATCAGGACTTCTCCTGGCACTCCATTTTGAGCTTTTTATTTTTTCTGTGCAGCAGAGCTGTGCAATTTTTAAGAACTGAAAGACTGACTGACCCTGCTAAGTATGTGAGATCTGAATCTGTTCGTGTCTTTCAGATGGAAACTCCCCATCTTTCCTCTCTCTTCCTTCATGAGCAATGATACGAGCTTGTGGCTGATCAAATCCAGCAGCTGAAGTACCAGTGGGATCCTGAATGTATTTGGTGTCCCATCAAATTCTTTGATACAGCTATACAACAACTCAATGTTTTAGTGAGTATCGTTAAAAACCATCTCTCATGGGTGTATTGGGCCTGCTGATGTTTTCTTGGCTTTTAGAGCAGAAAATCTAACTAAAATAATAATTGTAAGAACTGCCTCATTTTTTCCTGTTTATTATTGTTACTCAAGCACATGGTATGCCTGAAGGTAGGCTGGCCAAGAAAGGAGTGTAGACAAACTAAGAGCAAGCAAACACTATGGAGAGCCAGCACAGAGCATCATGATCCAACCCAGGAAAACTCCAGCTGCTGGGTTAATTATTGTTATTTAGTCACATGCCAGAAAGCATGTGATTAATTGCAGCAAGAAAACGCACTGCCCTTCGTTGACTTTAAAAAGGACTCTGCTTGCCAGGAAGAAAGATGAAATTTGTGAAGTTAATAAGCTGAAACAGAAACAAGGAAGCGGGAGATAAAGCTGACAGTGGTTCTGCAGCAGGTGAGGCTTCCCATTGCATCCAGCCCCTGCCAAGATCTCATCAGAGAGCAGGAAAACCATGACACCCAAGCACGGAGCATGCTGCTTTTCTTCTGGCTGAAATCCTCTAACAGTGGCTTCACAGAGCCCTGGGGAAGGGCAGGAGCCAAGGGAGTTATTTCTTGAGTTCAGGGTTTCCCCGCGGTGTGTAGGTGTGTGCCTGGGTAGCGTGCTGTAACACGAGCCCCTTCCTGACGGGATCCTTGCCTTCAGGTGCGGCGTGCGCAGCTTTGCACCGCTCTGCACTCTCATCAGCAGGAGCTCTGGGTCTGAACTGCTCCAGGGCACGGAGCAGGCGTGAGCCTGAAAGGGCAGATGACTCAGAGAAATCAGGCTTTAGGTGTGGAAATAACGGGCTTGGCAGAGGCTCTACTGGTTAGAGGTAGCACTTCTGCTGGTGCAGTGGGAAGACGTGTCCCTTGTGCTGGGCTGTCCCACCACAATCAGGATATGCCTGTGTGTACCCAAGCAGAAGGCATGCCCTCTCTTCTGATTCTCCCCTCCTCTTCTCCCTCTCTCTGGGAAAGCTGGTTCTGTTTCTCCACTTCCACCACTTTCTCCCTGTCGCAGAGACGTGGCCTTCTGCAGAGTTACTCCCAGTTTACACCAGTGCACGTGAGATGGCAATCAAAGTCTCTTTCTCTCAGACTTACAGAAGGAATGACCTTGCTGAGGATTTTCTGATGCCAAAAATATTATTTTGGTAGTGAAGGCCTCATTTACACCTGCATGCACTGGAAGTTTGCAAGTAAAACTAAAATTATATGGCCACCTCTCTGTGTTGTGCATGTCTCTCTCAGCTCAGCAATAGTTTGGAAAGCCTGAGACATCAGTGGAGGATACTGCAGTAGAACGAGAAAGGAAAAAAGATCTTCACCTCAGTTCACAAACCTGCATGCCTTCAGCTTACAGAAACATGACAGAAAGGTCTTCTGTTTTCTGTTTGCCTTCTTGGAGGAAAACACTTGCTACTCTACCTGAAACTCTTGAAAGAACAAAGGGCATGGAAAATACATGGTCTCTCTGGTGCGATTGCAGTTTCTCTTTTAAATTATTTCGTGTGATAGGAACTGGGGCCAAGTTCATTATGGTTCAGGAGTGTTACACAGAGGGTGGATCTGGCTACCTCTGCTGGAAGTGGAATGCTGTAAAAGTAATTTCTCCTGATTTGTTGGTTTTGGCCCTCTTTTCAGAAACAATGTATTTCGTGATTTCAACAGATGATGATAAAGGTTTGAAGCCAAAAGGGTCATAAAGGCTACAAGGGGGTCAATTTCCTTCCCTTGTGATGAGTGAGCCTATTTACTGTCTGTTCCAACGTACTGAAAAATTATATTTGGGAGAAATCAATATACAACTTCTAGAGGGTATGTGAACTGAAATAGCTGTGAGCATCTCTTTTCTTCCTTACATGAAATATGCTCTTGAGTGTGATACAGAAGACCTGTGTAATTTGTTATAATGACTGTGGGATCCAAACAACAGTTTACAAATTGGCAAATTTGCAAAAGAACACAATAAAGTAATCTGTTTAGTGATAATATGTGCTGTGTGAAAATACTACTTTTAATTCTACAACGTAAAATATTCTTGAGCAATATCTGGGAGTACAACCTATAGTGCTGATAAAAATGCATCACTGGGGGTTATTTGTTTAGCCATGGTTGTAATGCAAAAAGCAGACATGGTGGTAGGGCAGGAGTGTGTGCAGTGGAGTCCTTCACCGGGCTTGGAGGAGTCTCTGGAGGTGAGCACCACTGCTGACATCAGGCTGGACTGTGCATCACGATGGATAGCAGGGGTAGCACACTGGTTTTGAGGCATGGGCTGCACTGTGTGCATCTGAGTGGGAGCCAGCACTGTGAACACAGAAGAATGTGAAGAATATATAAAGTGAATCAAAACCATCTGAGCTGTATTCAGCTTGTCTGCTACGGCACCTCTGGAACTAACTCGCTGTCAGTGATTTAGGATGCTTCTCCGGGAAATGGGAGACCTGCTTTCAGTGGCTTAGGCTGAAAGCACTTTCTTTAACACCTACTGCAAGGGAAGTGGGGAAGAAGTAAGGAGATGTTTTCCACTTTCCAGCTGAAGCTGAAGTATTGTATAGCAAGGAAAGGTCTTCTCTGGCTGCCCTGCTGGATCACATGCAGTCACAGAAGAGAAGCATTTACAATACCTAGGTTAAGTACTTGTTAAGCATCACTTTCTCCCAGACATCTGTACAAGAAGCCAGGGTCTGACATCCTGGGGACCTGGCCATCTGAATCACTTACCGTTCTTCTCACTTCAGATGCTGCACACAGATAGTCTGAATACGGCCTGGTAACTTTGGAAGAAAAAGCTCTATATGGCTTCCTTGTACACTCAGCTCCCTTCCTAACACAATTCTATCATTCCTCTCTCCATTTTATCTTTCTTTTTTTTTTCCCTCATTCCCTCACATTTCCTGTGCTTAGCTGATGATGGTTCCAATAGCTAGGAAGGACTTTATTTAGAGAGATAAGCAAAAACCGCTTCTGGCAGAACACTTTGACTTGGGGAAATCTCATTCTTCGTCTCCAGGAATCTTACTGTAGGCTAATTTAGCATCAGTTTCTGTGCTTTGTTGTATCACAGATAGATAGCCTCACATTACTTGACTGTAGCCTTACTGATCTGGATTATGCGTTTGAACAGATAAAGCACCAACCGAGATTACAGAGCCATTGTGTGATGTGTTCACATTCATCTTTGTCGCTCAAAAATAGGCTGCTGTACTATGCATTAGCACTCAGTATTTACCCCTAGACTCAAATGCCTTACATTACTATGGCTGCACACCACCACGATGCAGTTGTGCTGGAGAGGAGAGGATGGAATTTCCTGCCCTGTCTCAGACCATAGATCATCAGTCTTTACCACTCCTGGCAGCAGTGAGGAATCCGGCATGACCTTAAGAATTCAGATAAACGCAGCGAACAGGGATCAAATTACCTCAATCAAAGGTGAGGTCATTGTTTCAGCAAGGCTCTCTCCACAGCTGATTCTCTCTTCCATCTATCATCACCCCCCTGCGAGAGATGCTTCTGAGCCATATCACATTTTGAAATCTGATCATCAGCCTCCAGAATGCCACAAGAGGTTTGTTTTGTGCTGCTGAAGTTCAGTGCAACCCGCTAAGTGACTCAGCTCAGGAAGAATCGCTGGCAGTGGGACAGTAGTTTGTGCTGGCTGCTGCCATCTTTAGCAGGAGGCCGACCAAAGGCTGAGTTGTTCTTTCTTTGTCTTCACCACCCTAGGAAAAGGATCCGTTTCCTCTGTTCATAAAACCAAAAAACTGCAAGGAATGTTGAACCTTCAACTTTAATAGGGAGGAAGGACTTCCAGATTTGGATCGTTTGCCTTGGGAGCACATGGGCTTAAGCTGATCCTGTAAGCCTGTGAAAGAAAATACGGAGTTTGCTGTATCTGCATTGCGTGACATAATGTGTCGATTGATCTCTGGTGGGGAAACAGCACACAAAAAACCCTGCTACCAGGGGAAAGAGTCCTTGCTTCGTGCTTTAAGACCAAAGATGCTGCCTTATCAATATCGAAGTCTGGGATGAGGTAACTTTAGCTCTAACAGGCCCAAACGCATTCAGACCTTGCACGGCACGCTCCATGGTCAGGCAGGATGACACAGTTTTCAAGGTAAAATGCTCATGATACAGTATTTGCTACTTGGGGTTTTAACAGCTCAAATAACACTCTTGGAGGGTTGAAAGATTTTCTGGAAGTGAGCCACTCTAGAATGCTATTGCCAGCACGTCTGCCTACTCTGGGTAGCATCAGAAACTGTGCTGAAAAATTAAACAAACATAGTTCTTGGCATCTAAACAGATGGGAAAGGACATGTTGACTCCCAAGTCTTTAGCTGAGGAGGTAGGCTGTTTCTCATTGTTACCACTGTGCAGTGAGGAATTGCAAAACACCCACATAGATTTTCAGGCCTGCTAGCTGCACTTAACCTTTAATCCTGCAAGTACTCAGCCATGAGCATATAATTTTAAACATCTGAGTAGTCCGACTGACTCTGATGGGAATATGCACTGAATGAAGTTAAACATTTGCATAAATGTTTGCAGGATCAGGATCTTTCGCTACAAACGCAATTCTTTCAATACAAACACAAGCGCAGCTCAGGCTGGGTATTCAGCCCAAGCTCTCAACGTACTAATAAACCTATATCCCTGCAGATGTATTTTAAATTTCATGCTAATGTGTGGTTCCTGTGTCATAACACGTCTTACTAATGAGTTTCTTGAGAGAGGAGTGATATACTTTCTGACATAACCGCATGGTTTTGAAAAACTATAATCTGCAATGGATCAGTAACACATCAGCTTCTGTATATCAAAGAGGTTCCAGACAGCATGATTGGAATTGGGGCCTTTTAAAGTCTTTCAAACCTATTTTCTGAGTTTTAGTCCTGATCTGAAAATCCTCATTCCTGTCTTTCCAAGTGCAAGATTGCTTGCCTGAGTAAGGAACTGACTCACTTATTCCTAAAGGTGAGGACTACTTTCCATTCCCACTGCTGGAGGATTCATTTACCTCTGAGTAGGTCCTTTAACTCCAGAAAAGGATGAGCAATTTTTGTGCTCTTTACTTACAAGAAAATGAACACTAACACCCTGAACTAGACTCTGATCTGGGCTGTACCTGTTTTTATGCCTGCTCTCAAACGAATACAGTGAGTTAACCTCAGGTTTGCTCCCTAGCTAACTGGATCAGAATTTAGTCTATTGAATCTAGTTGTCTGCACTACAGATCAAAGGAAAAGTTTTGATGATTCCTTCTGCAAATGTCACCCCTATTTGCACTCTCACATGATTGATCTCCCTTTTGTTTAACGTGCAGTGGTTGATACAGAAACATTTATAATCTGTGATTCATTCTAGCAATGCTGCTCTTAAAATACGCTAATATTTTCTTCTGAAATGCACTGGGAAAAAAAAAAATTAAAAAAAAAGTCTTTTTTTTTTTTGTCTTGACTTCCGTGCTTTAATTGAAATGGTTGGGTTGATTTTTTTTTTTTTTCAGTTTTGCTTTGCTGACTAAACATGTTAAGACTTTTGAGGCAAAGAAGTATGTGCATGCGAATGTGGCGTAACAGAACAGGCAGCTTTTCCTAGAGTTAAAGCTATATAACATTTTCCATTCTAAACTTCTGTGCTTCCTGTGGTCTCTGAAATAAAAATACTTCAGGATGAAATCTTCTGGCTTTGGACTTTGTCCAAATGTGAATATTTTGGAAGGATCTGAACAAAACTGGTTCAGCCAGTTCAGAATATCAGAAGAGTCAAAGACAACAACAATTAAAAAGTGTTCTTTCAGCTAAATAGATCCTTACAGCCTTTCTTGAGCATTTCTGCAACTTTATCAGCAGACGGCTGACAAGTGAACTCTGACACGGAAGTAGCCTTCCTTTAAAGTAGATGTGCCTTTGCTTGCTCAAGAGGAAATTAGTTTTGATTTGGCTGAGTTATAAACCTTTGAAAACTGTGATTGAGCATGTGCAGTGGATTATTTCGGTAAGCTTGTGAAGTGTGCAGCTACAGAAGGATTTTCTGTACATGCATGGCTGGTTAATTTTGCTGGAAAGGGAAAAATCTATCTAAGCACATTGCTAAAATCAGTGAAAATACCTGAGGCTTCAGGAAGACCTTTGAAGGCCGTCTCAAGATCTTTTAGGCTGTGTAAAGGGCAAGAAAAGATTCTGTAGGCTTTGCGAGGCATTTAAAGAGTAAGTGGCCTGCAGAATTTGTAAGGTTAAATGGGATTATGGCTCCAGAATGAGCACTGTACACAGCTGGGTGTGTGATGTTTTCTGTGTGCAGCCATGGGAGGAAGGGCACCCTCTTCCCCAGCAGATCTGCCTGATGAAGGAGTCCCCCAGCAGCAGGAAGCCGCTTCTAAAAGCTGATGGCAGAGTTTAACAGGCTGGAGTTTATCAGCTTGTTGACAGTCTTGGGCTGCTGAGCCTGCTCCAAATTACATAGAAAATGTTGCTAATGAAAATTTAGCCTTTGGGGTGTTGTGTGTGTGCGTGTGCCTTTTTAGACAAAGGCTTTTGCAGTTACTGTTGCTCCCTTGCATCAAACATGCTTTGGATGAATCAAAAAATCTCATCCAGAACATCTGCGTGTCTCCTGGCAGCCCTTACTCTCCAGTGTACCTCACTTCAATAGATGCCCGTGGTTTGATTCCAAAACTTGTGTTTTGCACAAATTGGGTGTCTCTCTCTAGCTCCCTCCAGAACCAAGAATCACAAAGATGAGTTTATTGGAAGAGTCATTTGTGCTGAAGAAAGATCTCTCTATTTTTGCACTTCCTGAAGGAGTACTTCTCTCGGATTTCTTCCTTGGTCTTTTTGTCCACCTCTTCTTTCTGTTGGGGCCCTGGCAGGTAGGAAGGCATGTGGTTATTCACCAAAATCTTTGCATACCAGACAACATCTCCCGAGGCTGTGCCAACCCTCTGACAGCTCACCTCCCTGGGGGGATTGTCAGCAGAGCAACCGTGCTGGTGAGCAGGTGAGCTCCTGATGCCATTTCTTTGGGCTGCTGGATCTTTTTCCTGCTAACACAGCGGAATTGCCACCAGGTCCAGCACCAGGCCCATGCTGACACCATCCTGGCATGGTCCGGAGTCCAGACCTGTAGAGAGGCTGTCAGCGCAGATGGACTGGGGGAGGCCTGGCGTTGGCATGGACAGATGGGGCACAGAAAGGGTGGGATTTGGTCAAAACGGGCAGCGATCAAACAGCCTGTTGAGAAACACATGGTGAGATGGTGGAGAACAGCTTTAAACTCAGGCGTTTAGATGTAGAGCTTGGGGATGTGGTTTAGTGGGGACTGTTAGCGTTAGGTCAGAGGTTGGGCTCGATGATCCTGAGGTCTCTTCCAACCTAGAAATTCTGTGATTCTGTGATTCTGTGATGTTCTGCTTTGAGTGGGTACCGCAGATACAGTCGTGATGTTTCTTAACCATTAGGGTTAACGACGTGGTGTTAATCATGCGGTGCTTTTTAACCATTACCCTCTTCCCTTTTGAGTTTTGCGCCCTGCTCTTTGACACCACCACCCAGCCCACCCCGCAGCAGCCGCGCAGCCCCACCAGGCAACACCCAGCGGAGCCACCTTTTGGGGGGGGGGCGACAACGGGGACGGGGCACTGCTGCTCGCCTGTCCCTACGGCCGGGACCTCTCAAACACCCCGGGGACCCCAAAAACTGAGGGGCGAGGAGGGGCGAGGAGGCGGCGGCTTCCCGGCGTGCTGCAACCATGGCGACGCCGCTGCCTCCGCCCCGCCCCGCCCCGCCCCGCGCCGCCCCCCGCGGGGCCGGGCGGCGCGGGATTGGCCGGGGGGCGGGCGCTCGCCCTCTGCCCCCTGACCCTGCGCGGCGGCGGCGGCGGCGGGCGGCGGGAGCGGCGGGCGGCTGCTGCCCGGTTGCTGGTGGCCCGGGGCGGGGAGGAAGAGGAGGAGGAGGAAGAAGAAGAAGAGGGAGGAGGATGCGGCGCAGGTCCCGGCTGCTGCTGTGCTTCGCCTTCCTCTGGGTGCTGGGCATCGCCTACTACATGTACTCGGGCGGCAGCGCCGCGCTGGCCGGCGGCGGCAGGAAGGTGAGCGGCAGCCGGTAGCGTGCCCCCTGCCCCTCCTCGCACCCTCCTGCCCTTATTTTTTTTTTAATTATTGTCTTTTTTAACGCTTCTGCCCTCATTACGCCGGTGCGCGGCAGGGCTGGGTCGTGCCGTGTCCCCCACCCCCTTATGTTTTCCTCTTTCCCCCCCTTTTTTTTTTATTTTATTTATTTTTCCCTCCCCCGTCGTGTTTCGGTCAGTGACGCCCCGGCCGTGCGGGAAGAGCTCTGGGTACACATCCCCGGGGGCTGGGGCTGCCAGCAGGGGCGGGGGGGCTCGTACCCGGTGCTCCCTGCCCGTGCCCGCCAGCCTGCTGCTGCTGGGGCACGGCGCCCTGCCCGCTGCCGGGGAGTAATTGGTGTCTGTGTCTGTGTGTGTGCATGCCTCCCCCCCGGACCAGGCTTGTTCCGCCGTCTGTGGTGTGCCAGGAACAGCAGCGAAGCCTCTCGCTGCTAAATTGCATCTTCAGAGTTGCCCGGCTGAACCCCGCCATGGCAGAGGGCGAGTGGGCAAAGTGCACCTAGGCTCGGTGCGGGCTGAGGAGTGCCGTGCCCCTCGCAGCCAGCGCGGCCTTTCTCCGCTCCGCTGACGTGTATGTAGCACACCAGGGCTTTGCACGGTTACTTCAGTGCATCAGTGCTTATATTCCAGGTAAAAGCCCGCTGGGTTTTGGTGATGACCGGTTCCCGCAGCCAGTCATGGGAGGAAGTGTTTGCACCAGTATGTACAAAGTCACTCCCGCAAGGGTCTGCAGAAGGAGTCTCTGTTCATTCATAACTGGCTCGGTGCTCTGATTTTCCCCCTTTCGTTCTCAGCAGCAACTTCTGACACAATTTATTAACGCAAGTGTTAAGCGTGGTCCATCAGAGTAGATACAGCAGCGGTGGAAATGGATCAAGCGCGTGATGAAAAGTAAGGCAGTAGCCTAAAGCCTTTCTTGAAGAACAACGCGAGTGTGTTTAGAAAGTAAAAGCAATCTTGTGCTGCTGGTGATGCATAATGGGATAAAGGAATGCTATCTAAGGCAAATACATCTGCAGATAGGGGAATATATGTTTAACTCCTAGTGTGTTTCACTTGGAGCTTCCAGTCAGCTTTGCAAATGAGTTCAATTCACTTTTACTGATGGGAAAACTGTGCTGTGGGGATAGTGATTTGCACAAGGTCACCCAGAAGACCAGGTGAGAACAAAATAGAAAGGAAACCAGTTATTCTGGCTACAAGTCTGGTACTTTGTCTCCTAGAACCTGCTGCTGTTTCTTGCTGCTATTAGTACAACTTTTTTTATGGATTTAAGGGATCTGTGATCCTGTGATACTTTCCTTGGGATTATTTGCCGTCATTCTGTTTGAAATTTAATAAACCTTACTGATGTGGGTAACTGGGAGAGTTTAGCAAAGATTAACTTTAAAGAAAATGAGTTACTTCATAAGCCTGAACTGAAGATCAGTGCTAGGTCTAAAAACGTGTAAGTTTGAAGTAAGGCCACGGTAAGGAAGAAAACAGGTACTGTGACCGTAAGAAACAAGTGGGGAAATTAACAATTACGTGTGGATTGCTGATTTAGGATTCTATTTTCTGTCAGCGAAGCGTAAAATTTAATCCTGGGCCTCAGAGTAGGTTAGCAATTGTAAGTAGAGGAAGATGTGTGTAATGTAATAGCTTTTGAATCTCAATAAAAGGCTTATTAACTTAGTGTCAGACCCTGGTATAAAGCAAAAACACAAACCGCCTTAAACTTACGAACAGAAACCCTGCTGTAGTAAATTTCTTGGTTGGTATGACTTCATGTAGTCCTTATTACTTTCCCACTATTTCAGTATAATGAAAACAGAGTTGCTTACAGAAGAACATCACTTTTTATAAATTGGAGTCTCTGCCGTGTTCAGTCTATAAAATTACAGAAGCCAGAAGGGGATAGTTCTTCATTTATGCGAATAAGTAATTTGCATGTTAATTACAGATCTAGTTATGGAAACAGAATGGTTTTTCCATGAGGGTGATTTTTTTTGTATACAGACCTAGGGTGTTTTTCAGACGTACTGGACTTGCTCAGTATGACATCCAGTCCTGTGATGAACGCCATCAATTCCCATTACCTTTAGAAGAGGTGAGGGTATTTGCCCTTTTCCAGGATTGCACCTGAATAAGAGAGAAGAGTGGTTTATTTTTTTTTTTTCCTTTCTCCTATTAGAGGAGCGCCAGAGTTAATGTAAGCTCCTACTTATTTTGGTTCTCTATTTATAACCTTTTGAGCTATTTGGATGCTGCAGCGTGCAGGACAGCCTTGCCTAAGTTTTTGGCCTCTGGCAGCAGTGGTGGAAGCCGCAGCTGTGTGTGTGGTGCTCTGGCTAGGCAGGTCGTGGGGCTGCGGGAGCTGAGCACACATAAACGGAGCTAAAGCACACAAAGTAGGAGCTGTCTCATTAGTAAATATGTAAATAGTAATGACTAAAAACGAACATGAAGGAGCAATGCTTCCGGACCTAGGCACAGAAGTGCAGTAGAATGAAATCGCTTCTTCCGATTCTGGAATTTAGGGTATGACAGGCTTTCTTCTTTTCTTCTTAAAAGAAGAGAAGGGCAGAGCCTAAGCCTTTCATTCAGAATGTACTTAGAGGTGGCTTTTTGTTTTCTTTTTCCTCTGGTGAATCTCCAATTAAGATGATTGTAACCGTGAAAGCCAGGGATTCAGTTCACTCCTTTTACCAGCCAGATCGCTGGGCTGTAGATTGGAAAGAGTGAGTCTGATTCACTTGCTTAGTGGTTAGAGAAACAGTTCCTAAAACAGAGGCTGTGACACAGAAGAAAGCAAGTTGCAAGCCCAACAGTTGCGAGACTGAGAGAAATGTGGCTTACTTTTGTGTTCGCTTAATGTGCTTTATATTAAACAGCCTTTGGAGTGGAGACTGGAACGAAGCTTGTGGATAATTTCCTAGCCCATAGCAAAAGTGGTTCATGTTCCGTGTCTGACTTGCACGAAATGGAGCAGCTTCTTCAACATGGTTAGAAAGCTACGTGTGCCCTCCAAGCCAAGGTCGTCCTGATGCTATGACCCCCTTCTAAGGGTGCTGTGAGTTTGAATTGGTCTTTTAAACAAGTTGTTTAACTAGTTTCAGATTATTTTTTTGAGTACTCTAACTGCTAAGCTCTTGTACAACTGAGTGACTGGGTTCTAAAACAAAGCGAAAAATCCAGCTGGCTTCTAAAGAACTTACTCTTGTAAGCATTAAGGAAGTAGGCCTGTTGAATGGAGCCCTTCAGGCAGGACAGAGGAATGTCTGCATCTTACTGACAGCACCAAACACCTCCCTGCTGCCAAGAGGGAACTCCTCATAGGCGTACCCTGAAGGAGACCTGTAGGCTGAAAGGGGATTTACTGTTGAAAGCTGAGGCATCAAGAGGAGATGCCTGCTAGGCTAAGCCACAGCTGAGCCAAGGTTTGGAGTCTTCTGGTTTTAGGTGCCAGAGTACTGACAAGCTTTTGCTGCCACATGAAGAACGTGGTTTTCGTTTCCTTTTCAAGTCGAACGTCCCCTCAAGCTGCCCCTCCACTCTGTGCTGTGCTTCCTCTCTTCCCCTCGGTGCTATTTAGAGAAAGAGGGTAAAAACAGTTATTCAGTAATCGGAGATGGATAACTGTTGCCAGTACCTCTTAAAATTAGAAACATTTCTTTTTCATCATATCCCCCTCCCCCCCAACAAAACAAAACGCCCTCAGCCCCTGAATGCTTTGAACTAGAAGCCTGTTAAGCTCTTGCCTTGCCAGATTTTCTGGGTGCAATGGAATGAATTGCAAAAACAAAAAAAAGCAAACTAATTTACAGTTAGTCGAGCCACAAGGAGGCAGGCTTCTCCTGTGGAACTGGTTACTGCCCTGCATACAGTACTGTTTTGTGAGGTTGGTATTTTTTTTTTTTCTGTTTCCTGGCTTTGTGTATTTTTGGGCTTGGGGAGGGCAATGTGTTGGTGATTTTTTACTTTTTTTTTGAGCAGGCTTTTGTTAGTGTCTGTACTATGAAGCTAGCTGAGATGGAATAAATTCAAAGGTAAATGATGCCTTGAGTACTGGACTGACTAAAAGTAACTCAAGCATTTTGGGGAGAGGAGGGGGAAAAGAAGCCAGCTGCTCTCTTCTAAGTTTTACAAGGATAACATTTTAGAATAACTCCTTTCAGCATACAAAAGGCTTTTTTTCCCTCTTTCTTTTCTTTTTTTTTTTTAACCTCTGAACTATTTCCGTTAGTGTTAAATGAGGCTCTTAAGCATGACATATATATGTATAATGACAGTCGAAGGACAGCAAGAGAGCTACATATCTTCCAGACTTAGTGTACACGAGCTTCTTTTTGAAGGTTTAAGTGGGAAGAAGGAGGAAGTGTGTTTTAACTTTAGGTACACCAGCCTGTTTTTGTCAGAGGGTGAAACTGCGGAGTGTAAATTGTTTGACTCTCAAGGTGTGTGGAGGCAGGAGAGCTGCTTTTTGGGAGGAAGTTGTTAAAAATAACCACCTCAATTCTGTTGTCCTCATTTGCCTAAGGCAGGCATTGACAGTTTCAGTGGCTAAATACTGAGAGTTTAGTTTATTACATCATTTTGAAAGGTAACTTCAGTGCCTTGTGCAACGCCCCATTGGATGTAATTTCAGGTATCTTGATCTTTAGACAAGTGAAGATACTAAAGATTGAAAAAGAGAAATTAACACTTGGCATTCACTTCCTACAAAGTACAAGATAGAAAAGCTCGTTCCTCTGCTTAACGGGGAACAATTTCTTGTCCAGCAGATAGTTTTCTTTGATGTAATTCTATGACAATGAGAAACAAATTAAAGGTCCGGGCACTTTGATAATAAAACTCTTGCTGGAATGTAAAGAGTCTGAAGTTTGACAAATGTGTGTATTTTCTTAATATAAAATGTCAGTTGGCAAAACAACTCATCTGGGTGGATTATTTCTCTCACACCTGAACTTACAGTTTATGATGAAAAGGCAGTCACCTGCAAATTCTGTGCTGTTTGCTTAGGTCTGTGGTTGCACGAGGCTCTTCCTCTCGTCTCCCCTGCAATTTGAGATGATTCAATGCGGCATTTCTCTGATATGGCAGGGTAGTGAGAAATTAATTCTTAGTCAGAGGCTGCTGTGTCGTCCCCGCAACACACCCATCAGTTTAGAAACTGATGACTCTGGCTTTGGTTTGGATGCTGTTGCTCTTGCATCACTGGTACCTATTTCTGTTTCATAAACAGAGAAGTGAAGCAGGGCCGTTTGGATTCACAGAAGGGGTTGAGGAAACAAGAATGACTTCTTGTAAATTGTAATGATGTCCTTTGAGAGATGTAGGTTAGGAAATGAAGTAGTATGCAAACAGTGTGCCATGTACCCTACCTGTTTTTGTCTTGTCAGTCATGCATTTGGAGAAGTGTTGTAAATAAATGCCAGTCATTCTGTCAATGTATTCCAGCTCCTTCCAAAAATACAACTTGAAAAGTATGTTGTTTTTTTTTTCCTAGCTTAGAAAAGGCATGATATTGCTACGTATTAAGTAAAAGTATTATTAAAGACATGTCAGTGGTGGACATCAAAATGAAATAGCCATCATTTGGCTTGTAGACCAATCTAGGAAAAAAAAACAAAACAAAACACAAAACCCAACCAGACATAAAACGTTTAAATATGCTGGAGAACTTAAGTCTCTGTCTTCAAAATTGCATGATAATTCCATGTAACTTCCCATATTTCCAAAAAAAAAACCATGATAGTTCCATGTTTTTTCCTTAGAAATGCTGATTTTTTTTCCCTGCTTTTCATATCTATTCTTTTAATCTTCTTTGTTTTATGAAGTTATGTATGCTATGTATTATCCAAGTGCTTGTGTATAACTGATCTTGTTCTATCAAGATGACAGATAGGATCTGAGGTGTGGTGTTGTCTGCCAGAAAGCCTGCTCACAACCATGCTCTGTTACAGAGAAGATATGCCTTTGTATTTGCACTGAGTGTCATGAGAGAATAACCCTTGTTGCATGACTAGAAAATGTTTAAAAACAGCACCGGTAGACAGCCTGGAAGATTTTTTTGCTTGGATTTTAGGTAACTACATAAATTTTGTAATGAACTTAATATACAGGACCTTAAGTTTAAATTGGTCTGAAAACAAAGCGTTAGGATGCAGTTGATCCTGTCCAACACAGGTGATGAGCCTAAGCTGGTCAAAGGAGTCAGTGCAAACGATGAATGTAAACTTGTATTTTTGTTCAAGATGATCTGGTTCACCCAAGTTTTTTCATAAATAGTTTGCTCAGATAGTAGTTTAGCTATTGATGTGCAGCTGGGTGGTGTACAAGTGTATTTTTCAATTGACTGGACATTTAGTAGCAAGGCATCAATGTGATGTTTTAGGAGTTAGTGGAGAAGCGATGTATTGCTGGTATGTTGGCTATGCCATGTGCTGGCAATGCACTTGAATTCTTGTAATGAATCTGCAGGAAGCAGTGTGACACATGCATCTTTTTTCTTTTTTTTTTTTTTTTTTTTTTTTTTTTTCAGGAATAAGGGGTTGAATGTCACTGCCTGCATATATTGGGTTAGTGCAGAAACAGTATATCAGTGTGGGCGTTGTAGAAGGAAACACTAAGCAAGTTGTTTTATTGCCATAATGTAATTCAAAGCGCTGGTATCTTAAGCTATATGAATTTTAAAATCTGCATACATTCTGTTATCGTGTTTGTTGTGAAATGACTATGTGCTCATCTTCTGCTTTTCTGTATTGTGTAAGCTTTCAAAGGAAGAAGGGAGGAATTGAGGAGGGAAGATTAAAAAAAAAAAAAAGTTAAATGTCAACATCAAAATGTTCATCTTTTGTGTTGGGAATTCAGAGGCGTAGCACAAGGTATTCTAGATAACATGAAATGATTCACTTTCTAATGTTTCCTATGGGCCCATGATGTTCTTTCATATAAATCTTTATATCGTAGGCCTAACTGGAAGTGAAGTGTTTTTAAACAGCTTACTTTATTTCATTTTTGTTTTGAACAACGGACTATTTTATGAAATCTGTATGTTACTGATGCAGACCACGCAGATGCTTACCTGTTATCCTGTAAGTGTCCATTTGCCTGATGATATTGCTGTGAATGAAGTAGTCCTGGAATTTCTACTGTGTCCTGTGGCAGTTGTTAATTAGCAAAAATGTTTAACATTCAGTATCTGTTCTCCTTTTAAAAACAGTAACTTGTATTTACCCTGTTGGAATATAGCCTATTTTCTTTTGTGGTTTAAAGGTAGGCTTTTCAGGGGGCGTTGTCTTTTTTGTGCATCAGCTTGCATGCTGAAGCTATTTAGTAACTTGTTCATATGAGAGCAATTTACACAGGCTATGTTTGAAGGCTGTCAACGCTTTATTTTTCCAGTTGCATTTTCATCTGTCTAATCTGTTTATTTTCCCCACCATTCTTTCTTTTTAAATGCTGGCTTTGTTAATTTCCCAGAGTACTTTTATTGTCATTTAAGTGAGTTAAAATATTCTAGTTAAATACCTACGCCACCTGACAGAACAACATCTACATAAAGGGACTACCCAGGCAGATAGTACCTCTGAGCTCTGTTTATAAAATTCAAATGGAAAAGGAATGAGATATTAAAAGCAGGCTGAATTTTAGAGCATTTGATATATCCACAGAAACTACTATGTAGTGTGCATCAAAGGCAATAATTTGTATTTGTCATCTTTAAAACTATGTTCTCTTATGGAATAAAAGAGCCTACTGAAAACTTTGCAAGTACAGCTACTGATTTTATAGCTTCAGAAAGTTATTTGTTATATAATTTGGGCACTCTTTTTAAGGAAAACAGAGTAACGAGATTCTGCTGATTTCAGGCATTAGCAAAATGCAGTAGGTTGTCTGGGCTGTAACAGAGCTGCTTGAAACAAAAAGAATTTAGCCAAGGAAAGATTCAACAAAGAGTTGGCACTGAGCTAATGCTATTGTGAACAAATCCTCAAAGAGCCGTGACCTGATGAGAAGAAAATGTTTTCTTGTTGTATGAAGTTCCAAATGTTTAACCACCCTGAAAATAATCAGCACAGCTGAAATTAGTTGTGGTTACTAAAGTAAATTTGTTTTAGCTGGCCTGTTGGTTTAAGGACGGTCAGCGTGTGTGTATGGACATATTTTAGTGAGTTGAAGCAGTAAGGTTTTTATACAGCTAGGCTTTTATTTTTCCTGCTTTTAACTTAAATGGAAAAGTCTGTTCTCTCAAGTACGCGTAGGTTCACAAGCCCTTAGTGAGGAGAGAGACAATTTCCTTATTTCATTTGGTAGCAAGCTGCTATCAGCTAATGGTGGGTTGGCCCATATAATTACTGGTCTCTGCTCAAACGTTGGGAAATGTCCCTCTCACAAAACCACTGCTGTGGTAGGCAGACCTAGCAAAAATGTGGGGGCTATTGAATTACAGTATTTTCTACTGGGGTGTTCCACGAAATTAGGAGTGCATATGTTGTCCAGACAGTGCATTAAATCCTTGTTATGGGCAGTCAGTCTCCTGTTACAGCGGAATACTTCAGGCTGTACCAGACCATCCCTTACCAGCAAACTTGCTCCTTTCATCCTGCATTACCTATTTGTAGAAAACAGGGTGTGTGCTTTACTCCTCTGACTAGTGCTCTTGCAACACAGTGTGGATTTGGGTCCTTGCCCTGTTGCTTTGCTGAGAAAACACCATTGACGCGATGATGAGCTGTGTCATTTACTCCTAACAAATTGGTAACTGATGTTCTAGCATGGGGAATAGTTATTACCCAGATAGAAAATTATCAACCAAAAGTTTTAATTTAGGGATGTTCTTAGTTCCACTGATGAAGTGTCTGTTTCTCTTCCCATGTTCTTTGTAGGTGATGATGGGGAGCGATAATTGTGGCAAGTCCAACCGGGGTCCCCTTGAGAGAGCTGGAGCTTGCTTCTCCTACTTGACACTCTCACAGGAGCCATTCTCAATACCTTTTAAATAAATAGATGCCTACCAAAAACAACTCCTCTCCATTTGTTAAGCTGTCTGACTTATGGTAATAAGTGCATCTGAAGCTTGTAGGCCTTGGTAGTTAAATAAAAAGGCATTTGCAGTCTGAAGGAAGCATTTCAATACAAGTAGTCAGTAGCAGCCTAGCAAACAGTAGCTCTGCTTTGCCTCTTCAGGTTTCATACTGAAGCTGATGTGCAAAAGGGAGGGGAGAGGGTGCTGAGTGGAAGAGCATCGCTGCCAACACTGCACAATCACGAGTCAGAAATACATCAGGACAAATAAACTTGTGCCGATCGAGGGAGGAAAAAAAATTGCAAAGAGCTGTCTGCAGTGACTGTCAGGTTTGTGAGAGATGTAGCAATGATGCAGTACCTTTTGCTGAGGTGCAATTGTTCAATTATTCCCCACATTTACTGAATGTTCTCTAGTAAAAATAGGCAAAAGATTGATCCTGATGTCCACTTTAGCCTAGGCCTGAAGTACCTGGCTTTACGCTCAGCAAAAGCTGTTTGCTTAAAAATCCATTTTGGTTACCTACTGAGATAAGTAATGCAGATCATAGCGGTGTTCTAGGAAAACACTGCTTGCATCGTGGGAACAATAGCTAGAAAATCAAGATAACATCAGTCTGTGCTCACTTAGTGTTCTCTAAGTAAGTGCTTGCCATTTCAAGAGCAAGAAACTCGGTCAAAAACTGTTTTTATGCACACGCATGCTCTTGGAGTGTGACTTTTATTTTTTTAATTATTATTCCTTAATGGCTGTACATGTTTCAAATGTGGCCATGATTGTGTCTTTGTTTAGTGATACGCTAGAGTAGTTGTGTTTTTGAAATTAAGCATGTCGAAAATATTTTTGACAACTTCAAGAAGTACGTTTGCTAAGTTGTCTGTGTATAAGTAATGATTTCTTGAAAAACTTGACTGCTGTAAACACTGCCTGTCAGTATTGGAAAGTCTGGTGAAAAGATACCCCAAACTGTTTCAGGAGGATTTTTGACTGTTTGCCTTAGAGCACTGTACGGGGTCCCAGTTCTGTTAAGCCGTCTTGGCAGGTTATTTATATGCCCTGAATTTAGAAAAGGGCTTCTTCCTAGGAGCACTTAGATATCCGTGTGTGAATGTTAGCTGTGGTCTCACAGTGGAAATACTTACATAGTCAGTTTTTGGTGTGGCTTCTTGTTCCAAACAACCCTTTTTGTCTATGCATATCTCATTGAGATGTATTAGGGAATAGGTTTGTACGGGTTAAAGCTTAGTAATGCAGTGGACTTTAACAAATGATAACATCCCAATTTATACTCAAATAGAAAAGAGAGCTCAAGCTTCTCAGGCTGTGGTATCGCAGAGTGATGTGACCCAGTGCTGCTGAGGTTTGAGGAGAACAGGACTGGATGTGTTGTGGATCTGGATATGATGAGGTAGGCTGGCTGTGCAGAGAACCGTGGCTTGTGCCTAATCCTATGTGGTTGATGTGCCCCGGTTCATGCATGTTCATTCGTGTTTAGGATTGTGATATTCTAATGTTTATTTCAAAGAGCAGCAACAGCTCAGATGCAAGCAATGGTTTGGAAATATCATGGCATTTGTTCAGACTAACTGTGATTGCGGTTGTCATCTCACAATGCTGTTATCCCTGTTACTTCAAAAGGTTTCCGGTGACAGATCTGGATAAGTACACAAAACTGCTATAATTTTTTTATTCTAATCTCTGAAGTAGATTTATCTTGTGATTATTTTTCTCCCAAAAATAACAGAAGTGTCCTTCGTGTTCCAAAAGTTGTTTTTTTTTAAAAAAAAAAACTTTAAAAAAAAAAAAACAAAAACAACTTTTGGAACACGAAGGACACTTCTGTTATTATTATTATTATTTTTTTTAATAGAAAAAAAGCAGGAGGCAATTCAGGGATGCTGTTAGATGACTCTTGGGGTATGGGAGTACTTTGGAAGTTACTTCTTTTGAGTGCTTTACAATGCCTGAACCGATTGCTCTTCACAAGAAAATAAATCTTCAAAGCAATTTACAGTGGAACTGCTGCATGAGTGACTTGGTTAAGTCTTGTGAAGACTGCTGAAACTATGTAAAGAAACGTTGGTTTTTGTACATGGTTTGTGATGAAAGCCAGTTCACACTGATGAATAAGCACGGTGTTGGATGTTAGTGGGAGTATGTGCTTGATAATCTTCCAAGATGTTATCTTTGTTTTTTAAACAGGTGTGACTAGTATGACTAAAGGAAATACTCTGTATTTAAAAAGGCAATCTCTGTGGTTTAGGATAACCCATAGAAGTACAGAAATTATGGCAAAACCTCAGGAAAAAAGACTCTTAGCACTCATTTATGGATGCAAAACAGCTAAAAAGTCTGCAGTTTAGCTTCAATTATTAATACTTTTCTGTTTGAGTGTCACACCATGTTGTTGTGTGTTGCTAATTCCCCTTAGCTAGATGACTGTGTCACTTTCATCTTGTACTGTTGTGATACTTCGTCAGAACATCATGGCACAGGGTGGATTTTTTCTAAAACGTACCTTGGTTAAGGCAGATTTTAGGTAGTGTTTATATTTTATTGCACAAGTAAAGGTAGATGTAAAACTGGTTTTGACATTTTATGTTTTTAATGAAGACAATGGCCTCTGTAAGCTCTGATATTTGTTGCTTTGTCTCATACATTATTTGAACAAGTGTGATTTTCTTCTTTTTGTCCTTTTCTATAGGTTACGTTGTGTTCTTCCTTGTGGAAGGAGGTTGCTGAAGGATTCTTAAGTAATCAGCCTGGAAAATAGATGCTGATGTAGAAATACATCAGAATAATTCTTTTGGTCATTTAGTTAGGATTCCTTTATGGTTTTTATGTGATCAGCTAGTGCTCGTGGGTATCAGTTTTCTAGCCCTGAATTTGTTTAGCTGGCTGTTTTGCCAGTTGAAAAAGAGGAGTCTCCAGTGGGAGAGTGTCTGGAAGTATATCAGTGTAACTGCTCTTCTGGCATCTGTGCTGTGTTTTCATTTCGGCTGTTCTCGTGCTCTTACTGGCAGTAGACTGCAGCAGCTGGGATGTCAGCATGTTTGCTTTCTTGTGGCATGCTTTATTCTTCTTTTTCAGACTTAGCAGTTTAAGACAATTTTTATAGCCCTTGTTTTTCCTGTATTTGAATGGCCTTTTGCCACGGCACAAATAGCAAAGCAAATGGCCATGGCATGGCAGGAAGTGCTCGTGCTGCGGCTTCCTTTCTGGTTCATCAGCTACGGTGGTTCTTGTGCTCCTGTTTGCTATTTTTTGCCTTTAGTTCGGTGATCAAGCTGTCGATTCTCTTCCTTCTCCTCCTCCTGAGTGCTGGATTTTGCTAGAAAAACAAAATCTGCTTTTTCCCAGCTCTGTCAGTAAATGGCAGTGCTTGCTGGTTAATGCACTGGTGCCAGTATGGGTCGGGCTGCTGCTGGACTGGAATTGTCCCAGCTGGGCTGTTTGAATGCATGGTACGGGCTGTGTTTCTGTGCCTCCTTTGAGTAGTATACAGTGCATAAGTATGTGGTCTTAGCTTCTCTGTGTTAACTTGACTCCTCTCTATATTTTAGCCAACAGTTTTGTTGGGTTTTTGTTTCCTGTTGGAGAAAATGGCAATTACGGGCTTGTTGCTTGTAACAATGCAGATGCCTTGCAGCATCTTACAGTTTGAGTAATCAATCCCTACTGTGATATTAGCAGTCAGTTTTTAGATAGTACCGTGACAACAAAACATCTTGTGTAGCACCATGCAGTTTTTCAACTATCAAAACTTGATTCTGTCTCTTCCTGGAAGCATGGTTCTTGTTTTTGTGCCCACTTGAAACAGCAGAGGTGACTTGCAATGCATGCTGCTGTCTTACTCCCTTGAGGGCTGGAGGTGCTCAGCACAAGCTGCATTGGTTTCGTTTGACCACTTCCTGTGGGTTTGTATTTAAATCTCTACTGGCTTTAAGCTTTATATTTTTGGTGGGAAACGTTAGTGTATAAATAAATTGCGTGTTCTCTTTCCTTGCATGTACAAAAAGCTGCTGGTATTGATGTGACTGTATTCTAGCAATGAAAGAAAGAAGGTATGGCAAATACTTCTGTGGAAATCCGTGTAACCAGGAGCGTACAAAAAGCAAGTTAGATTGTTCCTTGATTATTTTGTTTCCATTGACTGGAAATGTTGTAATCTTACACTTAAGGATTAAATAATTGCCTCCACTGGAATACTAAAAGAGAGCTCAGTGGTTTGATTTTTTTTTTTTTTTGTCAGGATGAGAACAGTTTATCAAGGGTTATCTTAAATGGTAAAACTTCCCTGACAAATTGAGTTCTGGGGAAATGCTCTGGGTGTGTTTAGAGTAGGTGATCCTTGTTTCCTGTCTTTATAGTCTTGCAGTCTGTATCAATCCTAAAGAAAGAGTGCTGTTGGTCAAGAGAGGAGGAACCTTTGTGGTTGTTGGAGATCAGGAGTTCTAGTAAATTCTTAAAAGGCTGCAGAACTGGGCTTTCCATTCCCCCCCCCCCCCCCCATTTTTTTTCCACTTCTGTTTCCCAAAGCTGACTAAGTTCCTCATTTCCATGGGACTTAAATGAGATTAAAAGTTCAAACTGGCTCTGTCGCAGCCCCCGTTTAGTTTTGTCAAGGACCTGAGTGCTTAAGAATGCTTCAGTTCAGGATTTTTGTCTTTCAAAGCATGTTCCAACTTGGAAGCCTCTTGTGTGCATCACTTGTATTTTATACCTCACTGAAATAATTCAAATTTTGATAAGGTGTTCTGTTATGAGACTATTTTCCCTTAATTTTACTTTAGGGAAGATGATAACAAATCAAAACAGCTCTCCCAGGGCTTTAGGTTGCTGACAGTCACTTCCTTGGCGTAGCTGGTAGCATCCTTGGTTTTGCTGCTGTCTCTTCAGCCTTTGGATTAGGCAGAATTTGGGAAGTAAGGGCAAGGAGAAGTGGAGATAGGTATCTGCTGCCCTTTACATCACTACGAGCTGTCCCGACATACCGTCATGCATGAGACGGGGGACTGTTCATGTCATGAAGACAGAAGCATGGACTGAGTGGTTAGCTTGCTTCGTGCTTCCCAACCATTAAAATCAAGGAGAAGGCAGCTTGTTTCTTAGATCCTTCTCACTTGCTCCTTCCTCTTCCATTTGGAAAATAAATGGTCACCACCCTCAAACCATTTAATATTGCTGGCTCTGTGTAAATGTATTTAGCTGTGCTATAGCTGTTCCAGCTCTTTGCTGGTCTGAAACTTCATCCTCCTGTTTCGTTTCACTTCTGGCATGTAGGTGTTCGTGTCCTCTGCAAATTTGAGTCTGTGATGTGTCCACTCATTAAAGGCGTGGCTTGCAGAGATCTGGAAGGTGGATGTCGATAGCTGAATGGAAATAAAATGCACCTTTTGTGTTAACATTCAATGGAAGTGTTTGCTCCATTCACTGGGGCTTTCTGTCGCAGCAAATCGTTTAAACTAGGAACTGCCTGCTTCCGTTTCTGATGCCCAAAACCAGATGGAGTTTCCTTGGAGGAAGGAGGGCTGCAAGAATCTAATCATTTCAATAGTATCTGGCATGCACCAACACACATCTTATTTGTGTTCTGCAACAGAAAAGGAAAAGAAGATGATATAGGCTGCTCCTTTGTTTTAAAAGGCATAGTATCTGTCGTACGTAATTATTTCATCAGCTACTAACAATGCATCCTGTGTAAGAAAAGGAAGGAATGGGGGAAGATAAGCTCTAGGTCAAATAGGAAAGAAGGATATCCTAAAGAAGCTTAGCCTTTTGCTTCCCTTTTCTCTATCTCTGAAAATTGTCCCAAGCCCTAGGAGAGTAAATGTGCTTCATTCTAATCTTACCATTAGTGTTGTGAGCTGCCCGTATTACCTGGTTTCTGCATGAAAGCCGAGTCCAGTTTAACTGAAGGAAATCTGGGGAGAATACAGCGCTGCAGATCTGATTGTGGTTTTTGTTTGCTTGTACTAATGGCAACAATGTGTAATTGTAGTTGTCCTATTAAATTAATTTAGCTTTGAGGCTTACAAACCAATCTATAATGTGTCTGTGAAGAATGACAATGCAGTTGTAGCCTGAGCTGTTCGGTATGCCCATTTACGGAGTTGACTTCTAGACAAATGCAAGTATTTCCCATTAAGAACAAATACAAGTGGAAAGCTGTTCTCTCCATGTTTATATTTTGTTTATGCTGTTGTATCCCTTTGCTTACCCATTTGGTCCCTTCTTGACAGCTTGACTGATTTATTTCTTTTTCAGTCATGTTTGGATTTAAGTGGTGACAATTAGATTTTCTTTTTTGTAGACTTTGAATATAAAATAAATGGAATCTTTCAACTGTCTTCAGATTTGCATTAGCTTTTAGAAACAAACCACATCTATAGTGAGAGTCTATATAGATGAGAGTGCTCATCTATAGCAGAGTCTCTTGGCAGCTCTGAGGTATGGTATATACAGAGGTTAAATATGTGGTGCAGGAATATACAAAATTGAGAAAAAGGATGGTCCAGTCAGGTTGCTTCATCTAGGATGCCGCATGCTCTGCGTGTACCCAATTTTGAGGCTCAGATCTCAAAATGCTTTTGAGTCACAGTTCTCTGAAAGTCTGAGTTTTGTGTAACCACCAATTGTGCTTCAAAATTGCTAAAAAGGATTCAGTGAGGTGGGAGAAGTGAAGTTGCAGCTTGAACTGTGGCAAAAACGCAAGGTAGTGAAAGCCATTGAAGAGAAGGGTCAGTTTGTTCTGTAACCATCTCTGGGACTCCAGTCATTGAAACAGTGGATTTAGGTTGTCTTTCTAACTAGAGAGAGGAGAACTTGGATTTGACTTTCCCTTTGTTCTTGTGCCATTGCTGCTGCAAGTAAGCGGTGTGGTGCTGGAAATGTGTACGTCTACCTTAATGATCAATCTATCTTAATGTTGCATGGCTTCTCTTCATCAATTTTGAAATATGCTGATGTTTTGAGAGGAGATCTTCCTTCATAATTGCAGATTAAATTGCTGACTTAGTCCTCTCCTATGGTTAGGTATCTACAAATCTTAACGCGTTTACTATTTTAAAATGTGTTTTCCAAGCTTTACTTAAAAAGTAGGCTTGGGTTGTTCATGGAGTTAAGTTGTATCTTTCACAGCTCTCTGTATCTGTCAAGACTCGTTTTGCTGCTGCTTTCCCAGCAATGCAGTAATTCTGAATGTGTTGCATGTTCAGCATCCCTTGCCATCTCCACCTCTGTTACTGAAATTTGTCCTGTCACAGGTTGTCACGGCTGTGAAAGAAAGAACAGAGATTTCTACTATCACAAGAAATAACAAGCACCATTTCTTCCAAAAATATTTTTTACTACTTGATGCAAGCAGATTATTGTACTCGTAAACTGTCAGATTTGAGTGAAAGTGGGAAGTATTAGGTCTTATAAATAAAAGCTAATCTGCTTGTTAGTTTTTTGCAATTGTGCTGTTCACAGGCCTGAGAACTTCCTAACTACATTGGAACTTGTTTCTTTTTGAGGACGGTGAAATGTCTCCAATCCCTTCTTTCAGAGCACTTTATTCTGCTACAGTTTGAATCACCGGGAGTGTCAGAGCTTTCACTCTTCTACGCTTGAATTACCGCCCTATCATCTAGATCTCAGATTACTAGATGGTTGTAGCTGAACACCTTTTCCAAACCTGGGAAGTGTTGACCTGAAGCGTCTTGGAGATACGGACGTTGTAATAGTTTCTTCCCTGAAGGACTGATAGAGTGGAATAAAATCTGCAAGAACTTGAACTTTAACTTTTAACTTTAACACTTGAACTTTATCTTTGTACGTAGGAGGAAAATACACTTTTACTGAACTATCTCACGGTGTGATACCATGATCATATGGTCATAAGTATACTTAATTAAAAAAAAATTGATGGTGTTTTCGTTCTTCTTGCTTTGAGTTGTGAAGTGCTAGCTAATAGAAATGAATAGCAACAGTCTTAATATACACTTCCTCTTTGGGAGTTGCAAAAAGTGGTGGCCTTTGGGAGACCAAGTAGCTTTTGTGAGTACTCAAACAAGCACTTCGTTCTTCGCAACTAAGTCCTTCTGCAGGGCCTGAACAGCATCTTCTGCATCCAGTCATCATCAGCTAATAAAAATAATCTTGGTGCCTAGCCAGTGCCTGAAATTCAAGTAAGGTTTAGTAGCTTTTCTTTGAATGAGAGAAGTAGCGTAAAGGCTACCAAGCTTACAAGCTGAAATTGATGTTTATTTTCAAGCCGTTACTTAAATCAATCCTCTGTTCAGAGGGTCATTGCTCTTCACAGGAACATAGCCGCCGTCCTGGAGCTGGCTTTCCTGGCTTCAGTTGGGTTTATAAAGATCACTGAGGAGCTGATTCTGTGCTGACAGGCTCTCCTTGCATCCAGTAACTGTTGTCCCTGAGTTTGGTTTTCTCCCTTCCAGCTGACATTTCTCTGCAGCAGGTTAGTAGCCATGTATTTCCTGACCTCAAGGGTACTGTTTCCCTTTTCCTGTCTTTATAGGGAGCTGTGCTGTTCTGTTGTACCAGGTTTTCAAAGTATTTGGCTGCCAGTGGAGTTATACTGGATTATTCATTTTACAAGAGTGCTTTTTCTGATGCAAGCCATACTTGTAGGCTCAGACTTCACAGTAGAGTTCTTGCCTCCTGTTGAGTTATTTTGGCCACTGGTGCAGACTGCTAACCTTTAGTCTGTGTGTATGTGGAGTAATGTAATAAATATTCTTGTCATCAGATAGGAATAATCCCCTCTCCTTGCTTAGAGACTTCTCAAATTAGTGTGAAAAGGGGAAGTTCAGAAACAAAGAAGAAATAGCATGGTTATTTCTTGTTTTCCTGCTGGAGGGAAAGCACGACACTGATGGTAAATCAGATCCCAAAGAATATACTGGTTTTACAAAACAGTAACTCTTCAGACTGAGTAGCAGGAGGGAGATGACGAATCTTCAGCTTATGATATCAGGCAAGCTGAAGATTCAAACTGAACTTAAATATGAATTTATCAAGGAGGGTTTTGTTTTTTTTTTTTTTTTTTGAATGAGGGGAGTGAGGGTTAACTTAAAAACGTCTTCCAGATTTCTGCCAAATCTGGATTTGTAGTCATTGTGGGCTTTCTTTTTCCAAAGAAATCTGCTCTAGTAGCATTCTTGGAGTCTGTGTTTGTGTGGTGTGGCATAACTCCAAAGGCTTGGGAATTCATTTTTGAAGAGTGGTGATGTTGCTTTTTCTTTATTCTACTCGCATACAAAATCAACCATCTTTGTTCTGCTCATTCGAATATATTCATCCCATAAAATAGATATAACCCTCAGTATTCTTCCTTGAAGCCTCCCTTGCTTTTATGACATTTTCAGTTGCTTCACTTGAAAGGAAGAGCTGGTTTTCAAACCCAGGAGTCTATATTTACTGAGAGGAGTATAAAACTGAACATTTCTGCTTCTCACGTCCGAGATTCCTCCGCAGGAGGTACTGACAACAAGAGTATAGTATGTGAACCACAGAGTACTATGCTCTGTTAGTGCGGATTATCAACAGAGTAGATGTACCAATAGAAATTATCACAATGCAGAAACCCCCCCTCTAATTCAGCCTCTGGCACTGAAGCTGTACATCAGCAGCCAGATAGAGGAGCTGAAACGTCGCCTGGTGTTCACAAGCACTTGAGAAGCTTCCACGTTTTAAAAATCTTAGTTTTCCATCTTTGACTTCAAGCTAAACCTTTGTTAGATGTCTGGTCAGCAAAGCCAGGATAAGCGTTTGTCTGAGATGAGCAAAAAGCAATCCATTTGGTGTTTTTTTTTAAAGGCACAGGAATTCTTGCTTCCATTATTTCCTCTCTATCCATGCAACTGCTCTGAAGGTTTGTGACAGTCTGCGGTTTCCCTGTGGAAAGGTCAAATCTTTAAAGCAGCCATTCTTTCCCTTTGCCACGACGGTAGTACCCTCTGCTGGGCCATACCCTGAGTAACTCCTTTTTCTGATCAGAAAGCAAGTCAATACTTGCTTGGCGACGTACCTAATCACGTAGGTGGATAAATGGTCTCAGTTTGTACAGCAAGCAAGTGACTGACGATGATTTTGTTAATAGCCAGACTTAAATAGCTTAAATTGTGCCTAGCTCACTGTGGTTACTGACTAGCTTGCCGACTTGCCACCTCTCCAGGATGGGCAGCGGGTGGCCGTAGCCTGCTGGGGAACGTTCCTCCTCTTGAAGTTTTGGGAAATGTGACGCCACTTGTCAGGCAGCCACAGACTTTAAAGGCCATCACTGTGGAAAAAAAAAGTTTCTAAACCCAGAGCTTTCTCAAACTGCACAAACTTTCATGTATGTTTTTATAAAGAAAGCTTATCCTTGCCTGGGTTCAGCATGTACATGTAATTTCTCAGGGAACACGTGCTGGGGGAAGTGGGTTTCTTAAGCCAAACACGATATCGGTGTTCCTGTGTTTATTGAACCAGCATTTTTGGTAGTTTGAACTGCAGCTATGTTTCTGAAGAATGCCCTTGGAACAGCTGGATAGCCTTTCATAATTGTTACAAGACTGGGAATTTTCGCTATATTTAAACTTCTCGTTACATCCTCTTTTAAAAGGAGGTAAAGGGAGTAAAATTCATCACTACAGGAAGTGTCTGAATGAAGTTCTTTCTTTTGAGTACCCGTATTCAGCCCCCAGCATTGTTCTTCCCCCACAACTCCTTCCTCTTTTATTTGAGGTAGATTAAATTGATCACTCCTAAACAGATTTATATCTAAAAAATCTTTGTGTATTTATTTTCCGGTGGAGGATGGAGAATATCAAGAGAACAAGGAATCTGAGGAGGGGTGTTACTGAGTTCAAGGGGAAGTCTCGTGTTAGACTTAAATTATTTTCCTGGTGTGTCTTGCTCAGACAACTGTGCATAATGCATAATACATTTTTAGAAGCAACTCTGAAGTTGTTTTTATTTGGGGGTGGCAGGGGCTGCTGGGGAGAGGCTACATGGTTGCAGATACTCCGTGTAGCACGTGTGTATATATTTAAATCAATGGAGTAATTTCCAAAATTCAAGAGTGAAATCTGTTATCTAATACTGATGGCATTTTGGCACCCTTAAAAGTATTAAGGCTGTACTCCTGGGTGATTTAGATTTTCATTCCCTTTTTTGGGGGTATACAATGTGATCAGTAGCATCTTGAACCAGTTCTTTAGGCTGGTCAGATTCCAAAGAGCAAGCCGATAAGCAATTTCATAAATCCTCTGATTTTTGTATTATGTTGGAAGCTCTTTTGCTCGGAATCTAAATGGCAGTGGTGAAGAAGAAAGCCTCATAACTAGGTATGCAACTACCCTTTTTCTTTGATTGTGCTGTATTGTACTGTAATTTAGATAGCCTACGGAGCGTATTGTTGTTTTTTTAGTTCCTTTTTCTAGTAATGTGACAGTTTTCCCTTGGCACTCACTAGGTCAGTTGAAGATACGAGGCTCAGTCTATCCACACCCCAACATACATAGTATGGAAAAGGCTGTTGTAGTTGGAAATAAGTCAGTCACTGCTGCTGCTTGCAAGTCTGGCTGCACTTTCTGGGAGATTTTATTGATAAAAGGACTAAATTCACGGCTGCAGCAGAGTACAAACCTGCAGGACCGCTGCAGCAGGATGGCTAGGACCTTGGAAACCCAGCAACAGGTCTGTCTTGCAGCAGAGATTAGACGTCTTCCTGCTTATGAATGACTGAGTACCGTCAGCCTTGGCTTGCTGAGGTGAGTGGGATATATTTTTCTCCACCACATTAAGATGGATTAGGATTAGGTTTTTAGGACATGGCTTGCAAGGTCAGGAAGATTTGGCTATCTAGTTCATGACAAAAGGAATGAGTACTGTAGGAAAAAAAATGCACAGAGTAGAAAGGAGATTCAGGAAGCAACAAGGATGTTTGAAGGCTATTCCTTTCAATATCAAGCAAGTGAATATAGCTGGTCATTCAACTGTGCTCAGTTAGGTAGGAGAATATCTGCAGATGTTCTGTGTAAACTTCATAACTACTGCTTGCTTTTTAGACTATTGTAGTAACTTTGGTAAAGTGACCACATCTTGTCGTACAACAATTCTGTAAAGCTCGGCCATCTTTTTATGTTCTTTTCCTCAACTCTTAGGTGAGTAGCAACTTGTGACATAAGGAATGTAAAACATGGAAAGGTGGTGGGGAAAGAGCAGTGAACAAATTCAAGTGCATAGTTCACATGCACATTTACAGTGTCATAAAGTGTTCAAATAGAAACTGTTACTGGAGATAAGAGACTTCGCTAGCCTTAATGGTGTGACCATGGGTCTGTGACAACTTTGTACATTGTTGTTGAAAGTGCGTTGTTAAATGCTAAACGAGACAGTGATAATCAGAGCGGTTGCTCCTACATTTTCAGGAAATAAAAGTGGACAGAAGGTCACCATTGATTGAAAATAGTGACCAGTTTTGTTAGGGGTCCAGTAAGCATGTGTGGCCTAGTACCTAGAAATGGGATTATTTATTAGACAATTGCAAGAGAATATAACAAGTAGCAGTGTCCTTTTTACCTTGCTGTACTGCAAAAGTTTTGCTGCCTTAAAGCCCGTGTCACTAACAAGTGGATTTTCAAGAGTTTTGAGCCTGTGCCCTTGATCTTTGTCTGTAAATTTTGGGAAGGTAATGCATAGTTTGGAAGTGAAGTAATGGTGATAAGGAAACAATTTTCTTTTTACCTTGATGTTCAGCCTATCTGTAAAAGCAGTCTTGCTCAGGTGTGAGCTGACTGCTCTGGACTTCTGCAGAACCTTCTTTTATCACCTTATTAATGTTAATAGGTTTCTGTGATCTCAGTTATTGTGTACCAATACCTACTTAGCAAGAATAGGTAATTAAGTGGGCAGTCCTAATAGGCTAGTCAAACTTTACTAGACCCAGCTGTTCTGCATCCCTTAAGGCAGAGAGAAAGGGAAGTTAGTGTGGAGGAGGAGGTGGAAAAGATGCTTAGAAAAGATGGCAGGGTTGCAGAAGGGCAGAAGGAAAACTAAGAAAGGCCATGTACCAAAGGGTATCACCGACACAGCACAGCCAGAATAGCTGCTCTGCTTTAGGAGAGGAGTTGGCAGAGCGCAGGGAGTGGGCCCTGCAGAGCTGAAGGAGCAGATGGGTTTTAGTGAAAAGCGGGTAGAACATAGAAGGAATTGAAGCATGTTATTTTTGATCTTGTGCCTCTAAAGTGGCAGTGGGCAGACCAACCACCTGTTCTTTATCATCACTTTTTAGAAAATGTAAATAAGCCTAAATGTTAATTCACTACTAAAATTTCACATCAGTGTACTTATAGAATATTTGCTCGTATGTTTGCTTCATACACAGATGGGGAATATTGAGGAAAAACTGGAGGTTTCTTTGAATGCAGTCCTCCCCCTCCAACCCTGACAACTTACTATGCCACAGGACAAATTTAGGAATTATATTTAGCTTTAAGAGCCAGTTAACCAAGCTAGGTATCGGCACGCGTGCGGTACTGATGTAGTAAGCGGGGTGGGTGCATCTCTTGTAGATTTTTGTGTTTTACCATGGTTCTAGGATTTCGTGTCTGCTTTGCATTTTGCTTCTCAGCAAAGTTTTCACTAGCTGTCAGTCCTACGAGTGCACAGCACATGCATGGAGAACAAGCTGTTGGAGGATCTGGCATCTTTGGTAAAAGTAAGGATGTACAGACAGTGGCCCGTAGTGGCCCAAGCATGCTTGGGTTTTCTCTTGGTAGAGGCTGCATATTTCCAAAAACTGAAAGGATGCGGACTTTCCCCAGGGAGTGATCCAGCATTGCCCCTCCGGCATGCTAGGGCACTGCTGTAGCTGCAGCTGGTGTGAGCCATGTCTGTCACTCGAGTGTCAGCGTTTCCAGCCAGCTGTAATCTGCCTGCCAAATACTTATTTGTCCCAGAAAAGTGAAGTGGGAGGATGAGATGCTTCAGAATATTGGAAGCTGTTGTGACACTAAGTCATACTTGATGGGGTCAGATGTGGCATGCCTCCTTTCAAAGTTTGTGGGATCCAGATATCTGAGATCTGCTGTCGAGTTCTGTGTATGTTCTTTCATTAGTTATCTGCATATACATAAAAATAAACCTTACAAATTTACATGAAGAAACAAGTATCACCTTGATTTGATGACTGGTTTCACCTTCAGGAACTCCTAATGCTAAATTGTGTTAATTTCTGTGAAATCAGAACTCTGAGATTTCTGCAAGATTCTGCTAATATTAAGCTATGCAACTTGAAGTTGCAATTTTTCTAATCATTTTTGATTATGTCTTTGGTACTTGCATGGCACAGGGGTAATCAAATGTTGACCGACTATAGTGAAATTAGATTTTATTTTTTTCTCCTAAAGTTAGATTTTATTCTAGAAAATGCAAATTCCTAGTCATCTTCCAGCCTATTTTAATAATAAAAAAAATAAAAAAAAAAATATTACTTGCTGACTTGATATCAAAGCTGAAATGAAAGCAACAAATCTTTCATGCATGTGGGCAACCTGAATTGCAGTGCAACCGGCTGTCCTGAACCACAGTGAGCTGTAGAACTGGCTGTCCTGAATTGGTGGTCCAGGATATCAAAGGGACAGTCCAGATTAAGTGGGTTTTAATTTCCAGCAGTGGAATGTGGAGCGTGGGGTGGGCACATGGCAGTGGTATTCCTATTTCCAGAAGCCACACATTGTTATTCTCTGTGCCCTGCTATCCCCAAATCCTAGACAGCCTTTTTCTCCATCTCCTAGTGCCACTTGAAGTTCTAGATATCCTGATTATTGTGAATTTTGACTGCTATAGATAAATATTTTCTACAGGGTGCTTAGTAACTGAATTCAAGTGAGGGAAAGCTCAGTTAGGTTTCACAGCACAAGTGTGAATTTGCTGCAGAGCAGCTGTAAATGTGTAGTTGTGAGGTAGCAAGGAAGCATGGCGCTTCATTGTGCATGCTGCTACCTACTGGGACTGCAGTAAACTGGTTAGTGTTTGAGGACATCTTTCCCAATCATAAGACAATGAAGTTCTTGTGATACTCTTCGGCATTTTAAAGAGTAAGGCTTCATTTTTGGTATGCCAGCTGCCTTTGAGTAACTTGGTTTTCAGTAACTTGTATACCTGCAGTGAATTTCTACTGGAGTAGAGGTTAAAAGTTCCTACTGCTCTTGTCAATACACTCTGTGATGTTCTGCTGCTAATTCGGTGTGTGCTTTCAAGAGGTAAGACACGTCTTCAGTTCTCCAAAACTAAAAGACTGTTTTCTGAGAATTCAGTCATCGCTATCTTATGCACAGTGTAGTGGCTTACCCTATAAAAATGTTTTTCTTTAAGTACAAACTCAGTATCTCATAGTATTTCTGTAATGACTTCTAAAAAAGTATCATATATAGTCTTATAGATTTCAAAATGCCTCTTTGCTTACTGTGAGTATATAGGGTTATAATTTTAGATAAGGGAAAATACTCTTGGTGCTGCTTGCGATAATGCTGCTTTAGGTGACTCAGAAAATAGAGAGATTGCAGTGATTTCAAGGCAGAATAACCACAGAAAAATTATTCTTCGTACTGAATCAGATTTTGGGTTGTCTTTTTCATTGTTTTGCTCACAAATTGTAAAAATAACTAAGTTTTTTTTTTTTTTTTTTATTTATTTATCTAGCCCCTCTGTTGTGTTAGAGGAGTATTGATTGTTCCTGACATTGATTTAGAGATGCAGCTCGCTGTGTGCCTCTCATGACTATATAAAAATCCGTGGGTCTGTTCCAAATGTTTTTTAGCATTTGTGTTACAGACAGACTCCTGATTGTGCTAATGGCATTGCTGTTTGCATCTTGCCCAGGAGATGGGCAGTGCTGCGTGCCATGTGAAGCGCTGGCACAACACCCCCCTGCTTGCGAGTGACAATTTTCAAAGTCACTTTTAATGCTTCCGTGTTGGACACTGAAAGCATCTTGCTGCGAGCATAAATGCCTCCTATTCCCTAACAATCTGCTGGTAAATTTGTATCAACATTTTCTTTGTCTAATGCTATGCTGGCCAGATGAGTTTTGCATAACTTAGCTTGTTTCTGCCGTTTCAGAACTGCACTTTGTCTTCAACTAATAAACAGCAGAGACAGCCGGGCACAGATCTGCCCTTTTCTCAAAATTGTTTTGACAATTACGTTTCGATCTCCGTCTCCAAAGTCAGATGCTGTGCTTCCCGTTCGGTGCTAATATCTTCTGAGTGATAAGCTTTGAAAACTTTCCTGTGGGTTAAAACAAGAGTTAGGCCTGGGTAGCCTGGGTGGAAATAGAGCCGAGCAGCTTTTTTGGTTTGTTTTGGCTGGGTGCTGTGAGGTCGGTGACTTTTAACTGCGAGGTTGCAGCTGGTGCTGTGTACTGCAACTCGCTGTTGCATTAATCACTCTCTTTCCTGCCTGTTTACTTGTACTTTATTTTCTACAGTGTTTTAGCTCTCCTCCTTAGTTGCTTTATCCCTTTCTTTCTGTCCTCCTCCTGCAGAAAGAAGCCTGGCAGCTGTACATGGAGCACATGCAGAGTTTGCTCTTCCCACTGTTGACAGGTGCCCTCATTGCTCTCTGCATCGGGTGTAACAGTGCCCGTGTTCTGCAAACTTCTTGGTACTGCCCCCCAACTCCAGTGCATCTCTAACAGAGTGGAATGATTTTGAAGACCCCCATTAGTAATCAACCCCCTAAAGGAAAGGGTTAATGGTTCTTTATGCTGGGAAGAAATGGGTTCTGCTCTCGTTTCCTGCCTGCTGGCTTTTGGGAGGGTTGCTCAGATACTGCACTTCCTCCAGGCTCTGGGAGCAGGTGTAGCATCCCTCTGAACATCCGCTCGATCTGGACAGAGGACCACAAGGGTTTTCTTCAAGGGTACTGCAAAAAGGTCTCTAATCTAAAACTCCGTCATTTGTTTTTGTGACTGCTTTGCAGCCAGTTAGCGGCCAGATTTTTTTGTAGGTTGCATAGTTTCCCAGATGACTAATAGCAAAATCTTTCAAGTAAGTAAACTTATATTCCTCTAGTGCTCTGGGGAAGTTGTGAGCAAGAATACTGGGGTTTAAACAGGGATGCTTTGCTGTAAATTTGCATTCAATTAACTCCCGAAAGATTATCTGTAGGAGATGACAACTTTCTAATGTCTGACCTTCAGAAAGGAAGCCGAGAGGTACCCTGAGACCCTGTCCTTAGACCCTGTCTGTTTTCGGTGATACTCCTGTTCTTGCAGCCTGCTGCGATTTTAGAAAGAAGCTTAGAGGAAATACTGTAGTATGACCTAGTAGCCCTAGCTGAACATGAGACTAACATCAATTGAAATATGCTTAGATATTTTCATTGAGCAAGAGTTCGCTTGGAAAAACTACTGTATCTCACCTCTTGCTGTTCTTTTATTGGAAATAGTTAGGAATAATGTTCAAAAGATACAAATTTCAATGATAATTTTTTAAGCTGAGAAACCTACAGTGGTTTGGATTCCTGGCTATAAAAACATTTGTTCAGAGCATGGCTGATAATTTGAGACAAAACTTCCTCCCTCAGCTTAAACAGGAAAAGGCTGCTGTTACTTTAGAAGACTTGGTGGCGAGGTTAGCTGGTGTGAGATGTCTCGCTGGGAGCTCTAGCTTCTTGCAAAGATGTTTATAGAAGTCTATATAGAGAAGGAAATACCTTCTCACCTGCAGCCATGTTCGTTTGTGCCTGCAGGAGAACAGAAGTCGCATCTGGGGAGTTGATTTCTGATCTGTACTGAGGCCTTGTGGCAAGGATTGTAATACTCCAGAGCTCCTTTGTAGAAGGATACTCATTATATATTTAAGATATTTTCTACTTTTGTAAATACTTACTGTTTAAAATGTTTTCCTGGAGTTAAATGGTTTATTAAAATGTTGTTCAGCATTTTGGACTGGAAATGAATGTCTGACTTGATATGCATGCTCAAAAATTGCTAGGGTTAACTTGCAAAATATTTGTATTGAGTCTGTGCCTTCTAAGAATCCATGGTACTGCCTGGTTTTCTTCTATCCCCCTTAATTACGATGATTTTGAATTACTCTGCAGATATGACAGAGATCAGGCTTTCCCCAAAGCAACTCTGCAGACTGAAAGTTATTAGAAATACCATAGTACTAATCTTTAGGATTGCTTTGGCAATTAGATGGATCTTAAGTGCTCAAAATCCCTTTACCGGTTAATGAGGACAGACTTCTAACAACGTGCATCTCTGAAAGGAATTTTATACTGAGGACCTACTTTTTACATGATAAATTACTTCCAATCTGTTTGCAGAGTAGGTTTTGGAATGGCTTTATATAAAGTTGAGGATAAGCTCATACCAAGTAGGCCTAATATACAGACTACTTGAAATATATGCATTTTCCCCCCTTTCTTTAATTATCAGGCTTAAAGTATCTTAACTGTGTTGGCACTAATAAGGATCATTTAATATTTTTTGGTGTGTAAGCATGTACTACAGTTGCTTTGATTTTGATTCATCCTCCCTCCCCCCTCCCCCTCCAATTCTCAGTATTAGCTTTTAAGTATAATAATTATCAATCTGCCTTTATCTCTGCCTCCTTCTTGGAGGACTTCATCAAGAGCCCAGCTGTAGCAAATCTCTATAGGCTTTATTCCTTAGCCTTCTTTTTCTTAAATTTCATTTAACATCAAATTTGGTTTATTGCATTATAAAAAAAATATATAGTCTTTTCAGACTCCAGACTTACTGAATGTTTCTCAAACAGCCAAAGCTTGATAAGGGCTCCTAGCTTTGTGCAGGTAAACAGTCTGGGGAGGAGAAGGAAGGTGGGGTTTTGGTGATGTCTGCCTATTAAAGATGGGGAGGAGCTGTCTTAATTGGCTTCTGGTTATTTTTTTTTTTTGTCTCAGCATATGTAATGCTGAAGAGGTTCTTGTAGACTTTTTATTTTTTTCCTTTTCATTATTTTGGACCTTCCAGTCTTGACTGTTACGTGAATTCTTCCTTTCCTTGATATGACTGCGTGTATATTTGTAGCACAGCACCCTACCTCTTAATTCTGCAGCACTCTGGGTAACCAAGGCAGCTGGAAATGAGGCTGTCCTCCCTGCTTCCCCTCCAAATCATTAATTATTGTGAAGCACTAATTGTCAAGTTGCATGAAACAATATTTTTCTAATGGCTCTCTAGCTTTTTTACAATACTAAAAGTGCTGTAATGCAAGGCTTATCTCTGTAGTAACTTTCTCTAAAGTTCAGAAACTCAATTCCATAGACTTTTAATCTTTTTATCAAGTGTTTTTATGCAAGTATAGGAGTTTTGCCTTTATTAGGGAAGGTTGGCTTCAAGAAAGTAATCCTTAGAGTAATTGGGAATTTCCTTTCGTTGTCAGCATGAACTAATTTAGTACCACATTGTTTGGCTTTTAGCACTTGCTAAGTGAAATTAGATTGCACATGTCTATTTGTTTCCAAAATAATCGTTTTGGATGTTTGACAAGTGTGCTTGCCGTTGTTATCACATACTCCAACACTCATTCTGGGATAGTTTTCCCCATTAAAAATGAGAATACGGCTGCCTACGAGCCTAACTGGAAAACGAGCATCGTTGTTTTGTATTTAAGGATTCAGAGGAGCTACATCCCAATTATGACCTTAGACATGCCTCAGACTTAAGAAAAATCTCCTATTACTTCTCTGGCGGTGATACCTACTGCTTATTTTTGGTAAGAACACCATAGCCCTCTACTGTGCAGTGCAAGATGAATGGAAAAAGCTGGCTCTTAGTCTGCTTTCTGCTTTTATGCTATTCAATTAGATATCTTTAATTTTGTTTGCCAACATCTATGTCAGTAGGCCGTGATACATAGCCGAAGGCTTGTCTGGTTTTGAGGGATTTTGCACTGCTTGCAACTAAGGAGTGTATTTTTCTAACAAATCATTGTTGATAAGATTAACTGATAAGGGGTGAGGCTAAAGCTGTATTTGTCATGACCAGCCTAAAAAAAAAAGGGGACTGAGTGCTCAGCAAATGTACACGGGGAAGTCTTGTCTGGGCATTTCTGTTTTGTAGCAATTAAATGTCATCAAAACACAGATGCATTTTGTCCGAGTAGGCAAAGTGCAGCAGTGGAGGAAGCGCTGATGCTTCTCAAGACTGCAGTAAATATGGCTGCAGAAGAGCACCATGCTCTGTAGTACTTGCTACTTTTAAAGGTATTTTTAAGGAATAATCAGTTATAAGTTGCTTTCTTCCTGTGAGAAACCTTTCGGTTCTGTCAACTCTTCAGTTCTGCCATCCTTTTTCCCCACCCCCCCCACCCTTGGTTTCCATCGTCAGACTCCTATCCAGGTCTTTGCTGTCAGAATAACTAATACCAGTTGATTACTGTGTGTTTTCTGGTGAAGTTTGCCCAGTAACTGTTGGTCTTCAGAAAATGTATTGCCGCTGGTGTGACTTGTGGCAGCCTGAGCGCGCCGCGTAATGGCTTCTTGGCAGAGACAGCGTGCTGGCAGCTCGGGGCAGGCGCCTCTTGCCAACCGGTGTCTCGTGCAGAGGACAGCCCGTGGCCAGGAGGTAAGATGCAAATTCTGGGGATGGTTCTTCCCCAGCTCACTGGGTCGCAGTGCCATGAATTTTGCCCAAAACACAGTCTCTGGAATTAAGAGGAAAACTACCACTTACTCATGTCCCCATTTATGCTGGCAGACTGGCTTAAATTTAATTCAGCTCTTGCTCTTCAGGTAGTCCCTGGGAAAGATACGAATCATGTTGCAGTACCTTGCTGTGGTGTATTCATTCTGAAGCCTTAAAGTTGTTTTGCAAAAAAAAAATGCCAGGAGTATCTATTCTTCTTTTAAAACAAAACAAAACAAAACAAAAAAAAAAAAAAAAAAAAAAAAAAAAAAACAAAACAAAAGAAGGGGAGGGGAACCCTAAACATAATATTAAAGTATATAGGAATTTCAGTGTTGGGAACTTCTTATAAAGATATGCTTAAATCCTTGACATGATGTTGAGGGGGTAGTTCAGGTAACCTGTATTAGCTGCATTAAAAAGCTAGCTGTTGCTGTGTGTTTGACAGTTTTGTAGTACTCTGTGAGCTTTATCTCACAAATACTTGTGTACTGTCTACAGCACGCCTTCTTCCAAAGGTTTAAAAAAAAAGTTGGAAATCCTTTTCTTTAGTCACCTTCTTGAGATGGAAAGAAGTGTTACTAGGTAATCTTTTTTATGTGTAAATTAGACAATTCTAGCAGACTTGTTGGAGCTATTTAATCGCCCATGAAAGAGAATAGTCTTAGCAGGCAGTGTCTTAATTGCTAGACCAAGAGGTACAGCTAGTGAACTTCTAATAAATCTTGGTTTAAATAGAGTATTGTTCAGAATGGGCATCTTGTCAACCCACAGGTATGTATACACAAACTTTAGGTGTTGCTTACATTTTTGTCTATCTTATTTTGATAAAGTACTTCTTTCTTGTTTACATCTATATAAATTTTATCAGTAGTAATGTAATTAAAAAGGCATTTAAAAGGTGAAAATTTGTTTATTTGCGAGTGAGTCATAGGAAGGCTAATATGAGAACTTGATAAGATCATGAGTAGGAGTAAGAGGAAGCCAAACTATTTTTTTTGTGCTGCAGTGAAGCTTGGCAGCCCGAGACTATTAGACTTTACATTCCTTTATTAATGCATTTCTCATAATGGATGACATGCAGTACGTCTCTTCTAGGATAAAAGAAGTATTGATTGCCAGGACAGCTATTTTTGTTCTCTCCTGTAACTATTTTTTCTTATGAAAGGAATAAGTTTCCATGGAGTTTGCTGGTTGCGAACAAAAAAGCTGTTCATCTAATATTTTTTTGTTGTATGGGAACTTTTATGAATCTGCTGTGGTGTTTGGCTTTATCATAATAATGTGAGGGGCCAACAGGAAAGGTGGAACATCTTTTTTGTTTTATTAGTCAGTGCTGCAGTGTAAGGTGCATTAAGAATGATTTCTCGTGGTCTGTGTTAGCATTTGGAAAGGAAGCCTTCTGAGAAGGAACCGATTTCTTACTATTAAAGTGGGAATCTTATGATGGAAATAAATCTGGTTTTGTTTCCAGCAGATTTTTGCTGTGTTACAAGGGTTCACTGCTTGCTTACTGTTCTTATAAGGAAGAAAAACCCGTCTGAAACTTTACCTGTAGGTAGTAGACACATGGAGAATGAACAAAACAAATGTCATATCTTAGAGCTTTGTACCTGCTAAAGGTGTTAAAATGTATTATGACTTAATTTTGCCTACCCTTTAGTTTCTTATTTCTTGTGTGCATGAAAACTTTTTTTATTGTAAATTTAGGGCAAACTTTATGCAAAGGATAATGTTCTCTTAAGTGTATTCTTTGAGTTAAAATGCAACTAAATTTACTACCAGAATATTGAAATCACTACTTTTTTTTTACAGTAGGTAGTCTTTTGTGGCATTGTGCGTATGACAAAAATAGGTTTGCTTTTCTACATATTTGCAACTGGATACCTTTAGCAATAAGCTTTAAGTTTTTTGAACTATTTTTTTCAGCTATAACTATAGGTATTGCCAATGTATGCTTGTAACACGTTCTGTGTGCTGAACCAATGCAGAAACCATATAAATGCAAACTGCAAAAAGTCTGGGGCAAGAGCAGGAAATAGTATTTGTCTAATAAACCGTTTCCTTTATTTTTTAAGTTAGCCTCTAACTGAAAGCCAAACATCCTTAGTTTATCAATAGTGTGATAGTGGTATTGGTCTTCCATGGGTGCTCTCCTGTGGGTTCACTGACACTTTGTGTACATCCTTCTTCCTATACTGTTTTCCCCCTGCCCCTGACTACAGAAATCTAGTCTTTTAGTGTTTGGCAATAATGACATTATTTCCCTCAAAAGGTTACAAGATTTCAGTATAGTTCCTAGAGAGTTCAGAGCTCTACAGCATGTACTGGTGCTCTCTGAGAAAATCTGTTGTTGTTAGGGATGTAGTTGTCCATCTTTTGAGGAGACAAAACTGTGGGAACTCAGTTATGTGATACAGCAATCAATATTTTATTTCAGCTCCAAAGGAATGGGTTTGTTAAGAGAACAAATATTTTCTGTAATCTGGAATATATATTATTCATACCAACGTACCGTCTAGTTTATAGATACTCTTCATTAAGATACATTTTGGACTTCAGAGCATTTTTTTTCTTGATAGCTTGTTTCTGCTGGTATAGAGCTCTGGATTTCTTTTCATTTGGGTGAAATTATTCCTTATGATGCTTTCCAAGAGTAAAAATAACCCCAAGATCCATTTCTCTTCCATAATTGAACCTCTATATAAAGCTTATTTATTCTTAAATTTATATATTTGTGCTTTGTGTAAACAGGATTTTATATTCACCTTTTTGCCACAGTTTTCTTCCCTCTGCAGTGTTCCATATGAACCCTTTTATTCCAGGAAAATCTCTTGACTCTCTTTCTATCAGTTCTGCATTTTTCCTCACAAATTCCTTTATTTCCACTGTCACTACAGACATTTCTGGAACATAACTTGGGCAGGTTAAAGTAGACACAAAGGACTAATCTGGTTTAAGAAGTTTGAAGCATCATCTTTCTCTCAGAAGAGAGCGCTCTTGGTATCACACGAGGGCTGATAAATCATGCGGGGCAGCTCTTACACGGATCATTTCTGCCTGCCCACCCTCCTTGTTCTGGCTGAGACCTTCAGTATCAGGTGGGTGGTTTTTCTTAGTGGATGTTGCTCAAAATTATTCCCTAGAGTTACCACCAGGTCTGTAAACTGAGAGGTACCGTGAATTTTTTATGCTGGGGAGGAGGGCAAGCAAGATTAAGCACCTAAAATGAAAACTTCTTTGGAGGTAGTGTCTTTTATCCACTCTTCTGAGTATAGTGATTGACCTTAGATTTAAAATAAATCAAAGAAAACATTTTAATCCAGAAACCTAGTGGAGTGCAAGACGGTAATAAAAATCCATTAGCATGTAGAAGAACTAGGCTAAGAAGTCTAAATTACACAGGAATGAAAAAACGTGCTACTTCATCAACTCGGAAGAGCTTAATGTGGGAAGATATAGGTATAGGTGCATCCCTATATGCATCCCTATATAAAAGGACATTAAGACATACAAGGTGCTCTTTGTTATTCATAAGGCTTAAAGTGGGGTTGCCAGAGAATTATTTCTGAATGCTAAATTCACTAGACAAGGCTAGAGTAATTGCTATAAGACTTTGTATCCTAGGCTCAAAAAATCTATTCTGCTTCTTATTTGCAGTGTTGTCAAGGGTATCTCATTAGCACATAAATATAGTTTTACTGTTCATTAAAACATTTCTGAAAAACAGTGCAAAGGAATATTTGAAAATCTAAAACCGAAATTGCCTTGTTTGCATTCAGTAATGCTGGCAGGTCATAGTCACAGGAGTAAAATGAAACATAAGACAGAGTCAGTACCATCTCAAAGTGAAGTGTAAACTGCAGTGTGTAAGTTTATCTTTGTTTTAAGTTGATAATGTAAATACAAGACTTTCCCATGTCCAAAATTAATAATAAAAAAAGAAACCTGTGTGTACTGTCTCAGGCTGATTGTAACCCACCAACGAACGAAGGCTATTCTCAGTTGTCACTTATTGTTCTTATTATTGTAGCTGAAACACACTTAAACTAATAGCCTGATTTAAAAAGTAATTTCCTTTGAAAGATGTTCAATAACAGAAAACCGATTGCTCCCATTGTAAGTCATGAATTTCAACAAATTAAATATTGCTTTACCTACTCAAATACGATTTCAAAACTCTGAAAGTTCTTGCTTATGTCTGACTGTTCATCTGTAGGAATGGGTTGGCTGCTCTTTTCAGTAACTCCAGGTAAAAAAGAGAATTCCCTTGGTAGTATTGAAGGCAGCTGATACAGGCATAAACACAATAATAATGTTGTGCAACAGGTATTCTAAAACCCTTCAATTCTTGTACTTATGAAGGGAAACTGTTGTCCAAGATGTGTACCTGCTGCTTTAATCAGGGCCACTTCTCCTTGTACGAGAAGATTTAGAGACTACTTCTACAATCTCAGCACTGTTTCTAAGTTTGTGCCATTGTAACAAATGGTTAACATTGGGCATGTCGCTGATGGCAAGTTTCTGAGTGCTTTGCCTTTAGTGTTGATGGTAAAGGTGTCACAAGCACAGGAAATCTTAAAATTGGTGGCTGCTAGGTTCATGGCTTTGAAGCAGTAAATGGAAAATAAATGTATGGTCCTTAGCACTGTTTTAGAACCATGGCCATCCCAAATTATTGTATATAGGATTTTCAGGTGCAGCTATTGCTGACAGTAAGCAAGTTCTTTGTTTTTATAACACAAGCAGTCAAAAAGTTTGGAGAAAAGAAAGGAACAGCATTGTGAAATACAGGATCAGAACAGTTTTTGATGTTAGGTTGGGGGAGTAGAGCAGGCAGCTTTCAAAAGCAATGTAAGAAATCACCACCGTAACCTACTCCTGCTTGTGTTGCAGCTTGGTTCAGCAGCACATCATCGCTCTCAGCACCAGAGAATTCAACCTTAAAGACTGGTTCATCCTCTTAGAGGAAGGAAGTGTAAATGTATGAGCGAAAAGAATGGGAAAGGGGCAAGAGGAAAGGCTGAAGTCACCAAGCAATAGTGCTTGGGGCTGGCAAAAAGTACCAGATACTTGGCTTTTGGAAAGTAGCATTCAGTAGCCAGAGAAACTAACGTGGGTCTGATGTCCATCCATCTCCCACCCTGCCATCTCAATCTTTTAAATTTGTGAATGTTGGTTTTGGTGCTTGTGGAAGATAGATATAGGGAATTTTATCTTTTATAATTTTCTTTAGCAGTTCATTTTTTTCAACTTTAATCTCAACATGTGAATAATATCCATCAGCAAAACAGCACACACTTTAAGAGCAGGTGACCTAATCTGTCTCTATCCCTTATCTGTGTTTTCCTGCAAGTGCAAAATAAATGAGTTTTCAAGTGGTCTATGGTTTTTAATAATAAACCTTTTAAAGTTGCTGTTATCTGAAAGGTACGTATCCAGTAGTGGGAATTAAATGTCAAAGAAATACTGGCTTTGAATTGTTGCTTGGTGGTTTTGAAGTTTTTCTTCATTTTCTTTAGGATCCTTCTGCATCCGTGTGTATTTGAGTAGTAGTTTTTTAGCCTCTTCCCCCTCCCTCAAGAAAACTCTTTTGATGGACTGTTCCTTTTCTTTCCTTCCCTATTCTTCTTTCTCCAACCGCTTTTGAATCTGTTGTTCAATTCAAAATAGACCTCAATATTCCATCTTTGTCAAGTCCTTTGAAACCAGACAAGGTAGTAGATAATGGCAAATCAGATTATGGCTTGCCCAAAGGAATACCTGCATTGTGAATTGAAATATATGTAACTCCTTGTGGGCTAAGATTACAAAGCCTGATTTCTCCTGTCCTTAGCTTGTAAAATGCTGCTGCTTGCATAGGTCTGTTATCTGCTCTAGTCTAACTGAAGTATTAAAAATAGTAAAGCTGCATTTTAGGCTGTATCTGAACTATTAATCTAGCTACGTGAGTCAAAATTTAAAGGATTTTGACAGGTCAGAGTCACTCCAGGAGTCTAGAAATAGCTTTTGAATTATTAGTCTGAGTAAACGAGAAGCATGGCTGTGCTCAGTGCTACCCGTCTGATGCTCAATTTTACTCTGTGCTGCGGCTCTGTGTTGGTGCTTTTTTCCAATATAAACAAAACGGAGTGAAAAATCAGACCAGTATGTGTTGTGGGGTTATTAAAATCAGGTGTCTCTTAACTTTGGATGTCAAGGCTGGCCTAAAATTTGAAGCCAGAGCCAACTCTACCTTGCACTATTCAAAACAAGCCATTAGGAAGATGGGGCAATATTTGAGAACTTCTGACTCATGTAGTTTACTCCCTCTGAGTTTGAATAGCTTGTTTATTATTCAATCATCTGCATCATTCAAGTAAAACAAACTGTTCTAGGACTGGAGAAATATCTAGAAAAGCTGGATATTTGCTTTGCCCTGGACTATCTAGCTTTCAGGCTTGAGATACAGGGTGTCTACAGATAACCTGTTGCTCTCAGGAATGTTGTCACTCAGCCTTGAAGTGAAAGGACTGTCTGATGGAAGTTGATGCTTCAAGTGCCTCCATGTGTTGAGGAGTTACAGATTATTGGGGGGGAAAAAAAAAGGAGATGAAAGAGCAAACCATGCAACTGTTCTGATGTCTACAGGCGGTATCTAACACTTGTTCTCTTCATCTCCCGTTGTCTGAACCGTTGGGGATGAGCAGCTGTTTTAAGTGTTCGTAAAGGATGAGCCTGCTTAAAAATCTACATAAAACGAGATTCCATATAAAACAGAATAAACAGTTTCTATGACCCATTAAAATGGAAAATACAGTCATAACAATCCAACTGCACAGAGCAGTGTTTAGAATTATTTGATGGCTTTTTTTTTGGTGATGAATTGCCTTTGATAAAGTGCTGCTGTGTTGGCTAAATTTAGAGCAGTCTCTCACTCTGTTATGAAGACAACAACCACCATTTTAGCCAGAAAGAAGGTTGCTATCCCATAGAGATGATAATATAGTTGGATAGTGGTTGGAAATGAATTGATGAGTAAGATTTTGGGAGCGAGTGCAGTTACTACTGTGCAAAACTGAGGACTGCATCTGTGGTGTGTGAGAGCATAAATAAAATCTGTTTCAGACTGATGCAAGGAAAGAAAACATCTTTCTCAAATCATATTTTACTGAGTATTCTGTGGAATAGTCAATACCAAAATCCCTGATACTTTTCCAACACATCAGCTATTTCATTCTGCCAGTTGCCCTTCTGTTTTGACATACAGAACATTAGTGAATAATGATGAGAAGTAAGTAATATCCTATTAATAAACATGAATTCCTTATGGCCATGAGCTGTGTTGGCTTTTATTAAAGAAAAAAATTACATTGTTAGCTACTTATTGTATTATTTTATTGTATCTGTACTTAGTTGACCACCAGTGTATGAATGAGTTAGTGTGCTTACACTGGGGAACTCACACATTGATGGCAGTATAGCTATGGCACCACAGTGGTCTTCCTAGAATATGAAGCCTGATGGTTGCTACAAGCAGCTAACTGATGAACTTATGCTTACTGAAACTAATTTGTTATTTGGAGCCGTCTTATTATAAAAACATGTTTTCTTTCCTGAGTATGATGTAGACCTTACTCCCTGATTTTTAAGCACTTTTCTAATCCACATAACAATGTGCTTTTCAGGAAGCTGAAGACACTCCTGTTCTATGGGCTAAACTCAAAAATGCTGTTATTGCTTGCTTCTAGACAGTTGATATCGCCATATTGAAATTTACTTCAGTTTTTGTGAAACTTTGTTTTCCCCTGATGTTTTTTCTCTGAGTTCGTGTATCTCTTAATTTTGTTAGTCCTGTTCTCCTATAAGTAGAATTTCAACTCTTTCACTTTCCAGAGAACACTTAAGCTTTAACACTTAGGGTTTTTTTGTCTTCTGATAGTAGCTGAAATTATTCTGTAGGACTTCTGCTGCAATTTTGAAAGTGCATTTGGTCTGTGTGTATACAGATGCACATGTATGAAGGTAAGGACTCCTCAAATCCTTTTCTTTCTCTGACTTCTGACAAATTTCAGAAGGTGTGTATACCAAATGAGAGGGAGGTAGAGCTCACTATTGAAAATAATGGGGTACTACATATTGTGGAAACAGAAGATGGGAGTGACATTTTGCTGTTATCTTTTATATACCATTCATGACTTTCAAAACAGATTATGGCTTTTACTTCATCTTGTGGCATTTGCCAACGTTAATACTCTATTTCGAAATAGGTAGTAAAAAAAAGAAAAAAAAGTTGTTTGAGGTAATGAGCCTTAGAAAAGGGTAGCTCATAACATTCTCCAAGAAGGATTTAAACTTTGAAAAATTTCTAATAGTTTATGAACAATTCTTCATCAGCCTTCGTGTGGAATCTATGTTTCCTGTTGAAGTCTTTTGAGTTGTTAAATTCCACAGCATTTCTTATTGAGGGTTTTGAGAGCAGCATAAAAGCTTTTCTGCGTTGCACCTGGTTTATCCGTCATGCTTGGATCAGTCTTTAGTTCTGTTTTTTTCCCCTCTTAGGTCAGTTTCTATTATAAGGCTTCTTTTGTGGAGTTGGTGTGAGATTTCAGCGGAGAGCGCGCAGTTGGTGACCTCTCCTCTGAGGGATTTGGGATGAATAGGCCTTAACTTGAGCTCCTGGCTTCTGGCTAGGCCTCAACATCCAGGGTGAGCTTTTCTGCCGCTTTTAGAGCGAGATTAACTTCAGGGTGTGCGTACAGCTGAAGCTGGCTTCCAGCTCGCTGCTTTCAAGCGCACAGGATTCTTGGGATACTTCAGCAAAGAGCCCGGCTGTTCCTAAACACCTTCCCACCAGCCCTGCAAAACTTGTTTTCCTCTCAACAGGTTTGTGCACTGCCAGCTCTGCGTGACACTTGAAGGTTATGTTCTCCCAGGCCCCATAAAGGTTAGATATGCAGTGGGAATTGTGAAGGTTTGCACGCAAAGCCCAAACTGCGTCTGAAGGGCCCTCATCTATGCCTTAAAGCTGTGAGTCTGTACATGGCTTAAATGTTATTAATAGTGCTTTGTCTGTTTCTTGTAACAGGTTCACACCAAAACTGATCTAATGCTTAGTAGCAGGAAGAAGAAAAAAGGCTTTTTTTTCAAACTCACACCTCATTGCAGAACGTTTTCACCAACGTGTAACGTGGTATGGTTTTGCTCTGTGTTGAGCAGAGATGTAAAGCTTTACATTACCTACTCCAGATACAAATGTTAGTACTAAAGATTGGCAGGAATGATTTGAAAGAAGGGTAGATATCCTTAATTGCTGTGATTTGTGTTTCTTCCTCCTGAAGCAGGACTCTACCTTTCACACTTGTTGGCTGTCTTGTAATAGGCGCTTGTCCCATAGTGGAACTGAGCTTTCATTTAGTTGTCCTGAGTGTTCAGGATGAATGGTTTTGTCTAGATCAGGCAAAACTGAAAGATGCTATTGGCATCTGTGTGAATTTTGTATTACGGAACATCTAATGATTAAATGCATGATTGGATATCACTTATTGGGTGGAATTCCTGTCAGAATTTTGGACTACGCTAAAGCTACACTTCCTGTGGGTAGCATATTAGACTCGTGGTTTTTGTTTTGTTTAAATTAGCATCAGTGTTTAACTATGTAGATGTTTAATTGTGATGCTAAATGTGCTATGTCATGTGCCTGGAGTTGCAGAGACTTGTCTGTAAATCCTAATGTTGGGATGAAAGGGGAAAATGCAAAGTTATTGAAGGAAGTCACCTGTCAAATGCAAGCTTGTCATAAAGTTACCTTATTAGAGGAGTTAAGTAATTTTTCAGACTTCAGGGATTTTTTCCATCTGTTTGTGTTCAAAAGGTGTCTATCTTGAAAGAGGTTGAAGGAAATGGTTCCCTTGTTCTGCAGTGGCTCAGTTCCTGAACCTAAAGATGGATCTTTTCTCCTTTTTAAAAGGGTTCAGATTTTAAATCAATCTCATTTACAGCCTAAGAAAACAAAAGGAAAGTAAAACCACAGTGCTTTTGCGTGCTATACAAAAGATCTGAGACAGCAACTTTAATTTGCTAATCTCAGCCTGTCTAGAGTTGGTTTTTATGCCTGTGATAACCTTCTGCTAGGGCTGAGGGAAATACAGTGTAACGTTTTGTTGCTTCATTGCATTATAATCCTGCAGATCTGATCCAGCAAAGCACTCAGCCTGTCAAGTGCATCTTCCCCCTTCACCTCCCCCTGCTGGAATAGCTCTCTTGGATCTTGTTTCTGCTTTGTTTTGTCTTAAGTCACCTTGTTTCCTTTACTACAAAACTGTGTGACTGCAAGAGTGGTTTTGCCTTTAGATGTACTTGCATTTCTGATAAATACATGTATATCCTTTTGATCTCTGTTATGTTTGCAGGTTTAAATATTTATAAAACAAAATTAAGCTGAAAAGCGTTTAGTTCTAATTGCTTTCCTTCTCTGCAGTCTTTACTTCAAGATGTGTGTGAAAGGCATGAGAATTTTCTTCCATTCCTCTTTTCCGCCCCAGCTGTTTTCTGTATTGCAGCTGAGGGATTGCTTACTGCTTCCTTCAGAAATGTATAGGAGGAGAATTGGAAATACCTGGGTTATTGAAATAATTGTTATTGGATTCACACACTGTAAAACGAGTTCTCCCGATTTATTCAGTCCTTCACCTTTCTTTCAATTAACAACAACTTAAGTTTCCTAAACTTCCAGAAAATAAGAGACTTTCTCGTGTGCAGAAATACTAAAGCAGAACAGCACATCCATTGCTTTCTGTGCTTTTCTTCCCCTCTGAAAAAGCCGCTTTTTCTTCCTTCCCCCCCACTCTGTTCTTCTAAGAGCCTGTCTCGGAGGTAAGAACAAGCAGTGACGATTTGAATTGAAAGAGGATTAGAGACAGGACTTTGAAATGCAGGGTAATTCATTGGGCACTTCTGATATTGTAGAATTAACAAGAGCTGGCATTAAATCGTGCCTGAACATTTGTTGGAGTAATTGCAGATTTTTCTGCTTGAAAGAAGGCAATGTTTTGAGTAATGTGTGGCTTCATGTTGTAACTAAACTTTTAATCCTTTACTTGTGCTGAAAGTGGTATTCCCATTACACTTTTCCCTGCTACCTTGGCTGTACACACCTTCAGCTGCTTCCCATCCATCAAATCAGATAATTTAGTGGTTGAACTGATGGTTTAAATAAAACCCAACCAACAAAATGCATCTGTACCCCTGGCCCCATTCTGGCCAAAAAGCTCACTGCCAAGTCCGTTGGGTCTGTGGGATTGTTAGCCAGGGATTTAGGCTTATCTGGTTAATTTTTTTTAGAATGGCTCTAATGCCCACTGTGTTTCTTGGATCTGAATCAGGGTATGTATCCTTGCATTAAGCTACCTGAATGTCCAGACTTCACATCTCGCAGAGCTGTCAAGCATGAAGCTGAATGCACAGTAATTCTCAAACGAGCCCGGTGGGCTTTGAGAGCAGCGCAGCGAGCAGAAACTGTATCCGCATCAAGCCGTGCCCTACCTTTTCGGGACCTGTGTGGCTGCGTTTCCTACATTGCCCCTTTCCAGAAGCTGGTCAGTTTTTAAAACAAGAAAATAAATGATTTACAAATGTCACAAAGTGCATGGAAAACAGTAGGTGTGAGACAGGAATACTAAAATCAGTGCTGCTGCTAGAGTGTATACCTAAAAACACTTCTTAACCAATACAAGAGGGGCAGTGGTGACAGAAACCTCCCTGGAGGTGGCTGTACCAACAAGATGCTTTCAACAAGTTGGGGAAGTTTTCTGATGTCTCTTTGACTCTTCTTTTTTTTGTCAGCTTCTTTTTATGACATATGCTGAGTGATGTGGTATCCGATGTACATGTTTTGAGTGATGATGATTTATGATTAATTTATTCTTGGATTTTTTCCCAATCTAGTGCAGCTAAAAGAGCAGTGTAAATGCTCTTGCTGCTTTGTGTGTACTTACCATGTAAATCGTGGAATGACGTGTTTGCACTGACACAATCAGTTCAGAATAGAAGGCTGTTGTAAATGTTATTTAAAATGACATTTTTTTTGGTTACTTTTTCTTTCCACTCTCCTTTTGGGAACTAAAACTGAGTGATAAGACTTAAATATTTATCTTGAATTTAAATAATTATTGCAGATGTTTTGTGATGTATTATTTTTGTAGTCTGTAGCTGCTAGTAAAGACCAGTGATATTTTTATTCCAGATGTGAAAAATTTAACAGGAAATACTGACTAGACAGACCTTTTTGTTTTCTGCTTCTGACCTCCATCTCTGCCAGAGATGGTTCTTCCTTGCTTTCAAAGTTACCGGTGCATTTGACAACTCACCCTACCATTGATCCCAGTACTTTTAAATGTTTCTCCTCTTTTTTTCTTTCCTTCCTTCCCTGCCATCCCATTACACATTTTGCAGCCTTCTAAATTATGGGGATCGATGAATAGGCTTTGTAAAAGCAGCAAAACCTTTTTAATGGTTCCTCTGCAGTGTTCCCATTGCAATAACATCTTTTTCTGGTGCATGAGGCTTTCATGCTATTCCTCGGCTATTTCTGGATCCAGATGACAATCTCTTCCACAAGTCGGAGGGAGACTCTGGTTTGCTTTCTGGTCCTTGAGCACTTTACATCAAACGCCATTCTTGCTTCTGTCTGTGGTAGGCTGTGCTGAGTATTTTTTGCTTGGTTGGTAGGGCTGCTTTATGCAGGGGAGATGTGGGTTAGCTGGTTTTATTAGAAGTTGCCTCTGCCACAAAGATGTGCTCTTATTCAGCCTTAGTTTAAATGGTTAGATGTTTCAGTGAGCAGATACTGTTGCCTTTCTCTGACTGTCCTCTGGAGGATCTCTTCAGCTCTAGGTGAAAAAGGCTGTTGAAGCTAAAGAAAACAAAGGATGTGATGTGTGTTGTTTTTTTTTTTTTTTTTTTTTTGTGTTCTTCTGTGTTTTGTTTTTTTTTTTTTGTCATACTTATCTTGCCAATTTTGGAAGGCAGGCAGTGCTTACTTTCTTCTACTCTACTGACAGGTGTTAAAATTAACCACTTAGTTTAGACACACATTACTGGAGTCAAAGTCTCTAGGCATAAGAGTATGGTTTGTTAGCACTGGATAAATGAATTGTCAAAGCTGTAGGAGTATTGTGTTCTTTTTATACCTTTAGGATCAACATTATCCAATGTCAGATGCTTACAGAAGAGTTCACCACTTATTATTTAAAACACTGTATTGCATACAAAAACTGTGTGGCGTTTGCCTGCTCTTCAATTAATGTAACACATTAAACCAACATAGGGATCTGAAGGATAAAATGTGTTGTTACTTCTAAGCTATCTTCAAATCCATTTGGATTTTTTCTTTAATATACAGTGTGAAATACAAAGATCTGCATTCCAACATAACTACATTTAAAAGCCTACTGCCTGAATAGCCCTACCTGCCCTAACCTGGGGGGTTTCTGTTGCTATTGGCTCTTGTCAATGGAATAAGTTTATAATGCCCAGAGATCTTAAAACGAAGCTGAAATGAGAACTTGCAGTTTATCTCGTTCGCTGTACAAATAAGCCTGCTGCCGCAAAGTTGGATCAGGCTTTCCCTCAGAGAATATGTATCCATGTATGCCAGAAACTTCGGGGAAAGCATTGTTTTTGTCTAATCCAATCTCAGTTTATAAAATGTCATGTCAGGTTTTATAGTTGTTCTGGTACTTCAAATATTGCCCGTAAGCACTAAAATATGTGCTTTGTCCTAACTGAAGGTAAACTTTACAGATAAGTAAGGCCCAAAGGCATTTAATTTTGTCTGGAGATGACAGGTTATGGTAACAGGCACTTTCAAAATGTTTTGAGTATATTCCCTGAGTCTATATCAAACATATGAGGAGCTATCAAATTATAATTTTGATTACTTTTCCACATTTCTGGAGAATTTAAAATTGCCTTCTTGTATGCATGTGTGGTGCTTGTGTTTGTGTTTTTTGTTTTCCCTTACTGGAAGCTTCTATTTTTCCTTTGAATATTCAAACGTGTGAAAGAAATGTACCTTTGGCAGTAATTTACTTAAACTGTGTAAGGGAATTAGAAGGAAAATTAAATTCTGTGCTGTATTAATTTCAGACGTTACTTCCAACAAATATATTACTTCTAATCAAATTTTTGCAAAGTGTTTTTTCTGGTTACTTATGTTTTGCTTCTTGATGTACTTGGACATGTCTGTTTTACTAATGCTAAGCAACTTGGCAACCACCAACTCAGCATTTGCTTACAAGATATTTCTTGCCAGTCTTGCCTGTAAGAAGCAGCATTCTGGGCGTTTTCTGAGCCTGCTCTGTCGTTTCATGCAAAACGCTTTTTGCTGACAGGGGAAGGCATGGATGCCCCTTAATGTAATTACATTAAATTACTAGAGTGCTTGTCTGGCATGTAGAAAAGCTCTCCAGAAAGAGAGACGTGGAGTCATATTTCTTGAGACATCCCCTTGGAAGGCAGCAAGTCAGTAACCAGCAGACGAGTTTGACTCTCCTTGCTTAAGTTTTTCCAGGACTGGGAGTAAGTGGTACTTCAGAGCCTGCTTAGCTGTTCTATAAGCATCTAATGTGATGCCTATTTGTAAGCTTCTAAAATGGATTACGAAAAAGCGAGGCAGATATTAAACCCCACCAGCAGCAAACAAGATCAGGCTTTGGCTGCATCCATAGCATAGCTGGCTTTGAATCCTTTCCGTAGGTACTAGCTTCTGCGAGGAGCCTTCGTGCTTGGGCCGGGCATCTGAATCCGAGCAGGCACCCAACTGCTGCTATGCCAAGTGGCCTGCTACGAAACATCCAAGTGCTGCTGTGTATCTGGCCCCAAGTGCATGATCAGAGCACAAGTATATGAAGTGCTGTGAGGAGCGCCTGCTGCAGCAAGAGCATCTCTTCCAAAATCAACCGATTTGACTGATGTGCACTGCATGATGCAGAGAAGCCTTATATTAGGCCAGCTGGATCAGATGATACTTTGAAGATGCTGGCAGTATTCAGCTTCCTTTTAGAAAATTATCAGTAGAAGAAAATCTGTCTGCAGTTGGCCCTTGGCCAACATCTTAAAAGCAAGTACGAAAACAGATATTAAGCCCTCGCATGTATTTTATCCCATGATGCCACTCTGCTCAAAATCTGAGCATATGCTACCAAAGCAAGTAGAACTTTTTATTTTATTTTTGCTTAATTCCCTGCTTTGTATTCTGCATGAACAGCGTTGCAATGTGCTGCTACATGGTGATGAGCAAAGGAGCTGGTGTCTTCCGTGTCTGACCTGTTTCAGAGGGCTGGGTGGTGTTATCCTGTGGGGTAGCACTGTGTGTTGGCCCATGAGATGTTCTCATCTGGCTTGCTGCCATCCTCATGGAGGAGGTGGTGAGCAGCTTGGTGCAGTCAGCCCCCAGCCATCTCCTGCACTGGGGTGTTGTATGGTGGGGCCTCGGTAGAAAAGGCTGGTACTGGGGTCAACCTGGCTCGCAGTTGAGATGTTTCAACCACAAGAGCTTTGCTGAGAAGTGCGTTGACCTGGCACTTGTAAAGCGTGTGATATCTTAATATATCTAGCGACGTTACACCTTGGTACATGACTTTCTGTCACCCAGAAAACCAGTGCAGGATCTCTTCTGTAATGAGGTCTAATTCCTCACAGTTAAATGTCAAATCCGTGATATGTGAAACCTCACTTTAAGAAAGGTAGGCATAAGTAGGAAAAGCACTTTTACAGTGGAGTAATACCTGGAGACTTGGACGAGTTTAATGTTTTTTTGTTTTGTTTTTTTTTTGGTGCCAAGTGAAATAACAATTGACAAAACACTAATTGCTTTGAAACAGTTTTAAGGAAAACAGTTTTAAGGAATATGGCATTAGATGCAAATAAATATACCAAAACCAGAAGGGTAAGCAGTCTGGAAGGCCTAAGTAATGGTAGTGAAATTATCCACTAATGTATGTCTGTGTATAATTACAGCTTTCTAAACTAAAATGACTCCTCTTAAATTTTGTGTTGAATGTGATCATGTCTTGCTGTAGCTGTGTAGAAATGCTGTAAAAAGTGAGTTTGAATCTTGCCTAGTGTTTGTATAAGTTACTTCATTCTCCCTTTCCCCTCAATGCAGCCTTAAATGTGCAACTCATCATTTGATGAAGCGTTTTCTTGTGTCTTTAAAATAGCTGAGACTGATTCTTGAGGCTGTGGAATTTTCTACTTCACCTGTTTGAAATCTCAAATTGAATCTGCCAGGTTGTCTTATTGGAGTGGATGAGTTGAGCAAGAAAAGAAAAGTGGTAATAGCAAGGCTTATAAACTAATGTGAACCTTTTCTGGCATACAGAGAGTACAATGGCTTCTGAAACAAACAGTTGCTGCGTTTTAATGACCGAGTTAAAAAAAAAAAAAACAAAAAAACACACACTTAAATTTATTCAGTTTTATCTACCTTTTCCTGTAGTTAAAGCTACTGAGCTATTCTGTTCAATATGTCGAGTAGTAAGCACTTTCCTTGTCCTTTTTTCTGAAATGTTATTAATTTAAAAACAAACAACAATTAGACTTGGGTAGCTAATGTAAATGTCCATTTACCTTAATTTTCTGTGGGGGAAAAAAATGAAATGTTGTTATGATTTTCAGGTTTTAAAAAATGTGGCAAAGGTAAATGTACATCATGTTAACTCCTGGGCTTTTGAAATAAAGGTATGCTGGTAATTGTATTTAAAAATTTAATTGCATTTCAGTTAGGTTTATTTGGTACATCTAAAATATTGCTACGATACCGGGGTAAGAACTCCCACTGAACGGAGTTGAAAGCTTGCAATTTTTTCTTTTCATAGCCCATCTGGTCCTGAATCAAGAATAATGGGAAACTGTGACATGATGTATAAAAGCAACGTGTGCCAAATCCCTGACACCTGCAGTATCAATGGAGTGCACCCATCTTGATGTTGCGGTGTGACTCCTGGCCTGAGAAAGTAACATCACAAACGAGGACCACAAAGATATTGCTGTAGTGGTGCTCCACATGCGTCTAACGTTTGGTTAGCATCTTTGCTGTTTGGGTAGCTACCTTTTTATTTTTTTCAATAAGCTCAAAATTCTTGTCCAAATGTATTTCCAGCAAACAAAAATGGCTTTAGATTAGAGCCTGATGTTGTCAGCTTTTTTTTCGTAGTATGTCAGGAAAATAGTATTTTAAAGTATTAAATACTAACAGCATTAACAATATTTTAGCATTAGCCTTTTTCTAGTTTTTCTCGTTAAATCCCTTTCTCACACTCCTGATTAGAACTGTGCCTCCCATTGAGCAGTTTCAGTGGCTTTTAATCTTGCCTTAAGCTTAGTTTTTTGTATGAATGAATGCTGTCAGTGCAAGCATTGTTTTCTTCTATCAAGAAGATTACTCATCAAATGCAAGTGACTTTTGAAGATTACATTAGAAATTGGTATTTTGTTTCACTCTAAGCAAGCTGAAAAAGCAACTCCTGTGATGATGACAACATAGGAATGTCATTTGACCATATGTTTTAGTTGTGTGCTGCACCAAATTAACATGCTGAAGCAATTTACAGTTAGAAGCAAAGAAACTGGTTGGTCTGGTGTATTTATATCTATGGCTTTAATGTCTGCTTTCTTTTCCTTTTGTGCATTTTGAGTTCTCTAAAGGATATAGGTATCTTTTCCCCTAAAAGGCATTGGATGTCTACATATACTTTCCAAATGCTTTACTGGGTGAAAGTAATAAGGCATCATTAAAATAGACTTCTTTTGGAGAAGAAAAATACCACAAAACTCTAATCCAGGGCACAGAGATTAGAGATTAATATCCCATACTCTCTTGGACCTATTCCGTTTGATAGGGAGGCTGAAGATCCAGCTGTCTGTGTTAGGAACTTCTCTTGGCAATGGGGCTCGCCTAAGAAATTCTGCAGACTGTAGCTGAATAGTTGCGTAGAAGCCTCAGACTTAAAAGAATTCAAAACTGCATTCAGCTTTTCTAAATTTAACATTTGCCTTTTGTAGTTTGTGTTTAACTCGGGGGGGAGGAAACACCAAACAAGGTGAAAGAACTTGATAACTAATTGTGCTTAATGGCATGCTAAGCATACATATACAAGGAAGGCAGAGGTTTCCCCTAAAGACTTCAAGTGGGTGGGGGAGGGAGAAAAGAGAATGAGGAAGCACTCAGTGCCTTTTCTTTAATTTCAGGAAAAATGCCTCCATTTTTTTGTTTGCTTAATGGATGTTTTGCATTTATTTTCCAATTTACATAGTTTTGGATGCTTCCCAATAATTTGGGACAGAGAAGAGCTTGGTAGAAATTGGCAGAATTTGACTTTATTGTATTGAGAAGCATTTTAAGTGCAGTTGATACTTGCAGTTAATGAATTAAGTTTCCATAGCACTGCTATCTTTAAAACGGTGTACCGAGCCAAATAGCAAGTAAAATACAGCTTTCCAGAACCACAGAAAGCTTTTGTTTCAGTGTGTTGGTGGGGCTTAGAGGATAGTGAAGGATAATTTCCCTCATCAGCATGCTGTGATAGCTCTCTTGAAATGTGTTCTCTTATTGTCTTAATTATAAAAAGAAAAGCAAATGTATTGACCTCCACAAGGCCCAATAGCCTGAAACATGGACTACGTGATGGGATATAGTATAAGCACCTGGGCATATTCCCTCTCTGATACCCTGAATGCTTGATTCTCTGAAAAATGTGCATTGGTAACATTTCATTTTAAACTGATTTAGTGTTTATATGGCTGCCTTTCTATAAATGATTACCAATAACAAAACATCAGCATTGAGTTTTGAATATAAGGCATCGTATTTCTAAAATACTGAAACACAAATAACCAGTGGTGCCTACTTAATGTAAGTAGTAACTTTGGCTGAATTTACATTGGAAAAATTCAGATGTGCCTGTGGAAATGCTATAATTTATGGCTTAAATGTTCTCCAGCATGAATTTGGCCAGTTCCAACTACTTGTTATTCTAAAGAATTGTTGGATATGGTTTAGGACTTGCGGTGGCCAAGACCATTTGCAACGGGCAACTTCTGTACCATCACCTTGTTCTGGAGGCTCGGGCAGATGGCTAAAAACTGTTCTGCTGTTTCTAGGTGCACTTAATTGATTACCACAGGCACAGCCTTGTATCTTTTTGCACGACACTATTCATAGTGAAGATGTTGCCTTGAGAGGGGTTGTGCGAATGGAACTGTCTTAAAACCGGGACTACTTCAAGGCGGATGTAGAAAGGGCAACAGAATTTCCTTTGACACATGTCCAAGAGCAGCAAAAGCTGCTGGCACTGAAAAACAGTTGGCGAAGCGTAGTGTGCAAATCAGCATACCATTGCTAATTATCTTTTTTAAAAAAAGTTACCCTCTTCTCAACTTCATCCAAATGCATAATATGATATGAATCCAAATTTCTTTGACATCTTGTATTTTTGTGGTAATGAGAATACAAGAGTGTGGGTTTTTTCCCTGTTGAAAGGAAAATGAGACTTACAGATTGAGAATAAACGTTGGAGGTCGGAGAGCGGGTAGGAGAGAAGAAACTTATTAATGCTTTTTTTTTTCTACCATCTCTAAATGGGTATTACCAATATTACTGGAATAACAAATCCATCAGAGTTGCCTTGAATAAGCTACACCGAAACAAACGCATGAAAACAGCAACTTGCAAATATTTTGGAAGGTTTTTATTCAGTCAGAAAACCGGCGCTCTAGTTATAACTGCTAGGTGAACTGACTTTTTTTTCAGGTAACTTCCATATTTGGGTTATTCCTTACTGGAAGAAGGCTTTCTTCAGGTTTTATTTAATTTTTGACTGTCTTGCTCGTTTGAGTATTACTGATCAAACTTTTTTTATTCTATTTTTTGTGGTACATTGTCTTCTTACATATTACTTTTTCTTCTTCAAGTAAGAATTGTTGCATAAATTAAATGCAAAATCCTATCTTAAACTTTTTACCCATTTCTGCCATTTTTAAAGTAGGAAATAACTTTTCTCTTCCAAACTGCATCGTTAGCTCTGTTGAACCACATCATAAAGTTAAAATCCAGAGGCTGTTATTGCTGTTTGCATTGAAAACACAATTATGTTAAGGATATTATTTTAAAGAGTATGTACTTTTTTTCAGGAGGATCCAAATGACGTTGACCCCAAAAGGAAAGATGTGCGTGTCAGCGATGGGGAGGACAAGGCACAAAGTGTGGAGACGTTACCTCCAGGTATCGCAGTAAAGTTTGTAATGAAAGATCCGTGGGCACAGATCATTGCTTTATGGCTTTCAAGTAGCTAAGCAGTTCTTTTGATTTTAATCATTCTTTGTAGTTTGGAAGTGATAGGATTACTTCAGCAGTATGTATCTCTGTTCTTAAAGCTTCAGCTTCCTTATCTTGCCTGCTTCACTACTCCTTTGGGCTTTAAGTCATAGAAAGAAATTTACTCTTTTCTAGTACGCTTATATTGCCTTGCAATAGGTTTGAGCTGCTGTAAAAGCCTCTGGTACAAAGGTAGCCCATTTCTCTGTGGAGAATGCTGGCAGGTAACAGACAGTCACCTTGAAACTACACTTCTGACTGAAGGTTCAGACAAGTTTCAGACTTTTTTGTAGCTTCATCTACGTTTTGTGGCAGGTTGATTTTTTTTTTTTTTTTTTAAGTGTGCTGATGGTGTACCTTATTTTTTCTCACACTTGCTCAGTGTTTGTTGAATGTTGGCAAATAAACAGAAGAACATGATTTTTGTGTTATTTGAATGAAATGGAGTCTCTCCTTGGAGATGAGCTGGGAAGGTTAAATGTTAGGGAATCTTCATTTTGTGTGACTGCTCCCATAAAACTTAGTTTGCAGCTTAACTGCTTCACATCAGTGAGATTTAATGGGTGGCCAGAATTGACGTATGAAGGAGTGCAGAAATATTGAAATGGATTTGAAAATTTTACACTGCTTTCAAAAAGGTTACCGTACAGAGAGGGCAACTTATGATCAGATGGCTTTACAACACTTTACTGTTCTGCAGTTAATCCTTATGTTGGGCTAGAAAACAAATGTTAAGCCAAACATTTGAAATTTTATGAGATTTTGAGGAAAGAACTAGATTAAGTTCTACTTTAAGGAGTTGAAATTTCCATCCCCCAAAACATGAGTGGTTTTTGTTTTACAGTCTTAAAGTTCTGATACAGTATAAGCTGTTTAAATTTCACGGCTTTTTTTTTCCTGTAGCATTTTGCTTACCTTGTCTCAGATGCTTTCTGGAGAGGGAAATGAGATTCTGGCTATGTATGTATGCTTTTTGTAAAACAAACAAACAAGCAAAAAATCTTTGTATGAACTGAGAAATAAATCCTTTTTTTTTTTTAAAAAAAACAAACAAACAAACAAACAAAAAAAAAACCTGACTAATGTAACTTGGTTTCATATAGGGGAAAAAAAAAATACTTGGGATGATCTAACAGAACTCTTCAAATTTATTGAATATTTTCCCTAATACTGGGTTTACAGGTTGGTCCATCTCACACCTTCCAGCTGAGAAGGAAAGTTATTTCTGGAAGGAATTATCTTTATTTCTACTTCAATATTTATGTATGCAGAACCAAACCCTTACATGTGTCTTCAAAGACTTTCTATGTTGCCCAAAGTAGCCGTGAGTATTAAGAGGTGGGAAGTGTTATAGGTCAAAAGGGAGAGAGATCAGAAGCTAGAAGGTTAGAAGTAAAATTAAGTGTAAAGTAGAACAGGTCAGGACTCCTCTCATTTAATCCATTGATTAGTAGTCTCTTATGACTTGATTTAACAGGCAAGAGAATCGTTACTGCAAAGTAGCATGAGAGTCTCTAGGCAAATATCAAACGCTACACAGAACTTTGCACTCTTAAACCACTGTTTTGATTATTTCCAATTTGTGTAGGCAAGCTTTTGAATTCACATGGTAATGGAACTTGGAATTCATACTTCTGCAGATATTTTGTGGGGTGTTTTAAGGCAAAATGACCAAACTTTTGGAAAGGCTTGGTTCAATTCTTTCTTACTTTTCCATTGAGGTTAGGAGACCTGTGGTTTAGGTTTCACTGTCAGGTATCTTTCAGGATTTCTAGAAAGTAAAGAATTATTTGTTATCTTTGTCTTTGAAATGGCTTACTATAAGGATTTAACTGCTGTTCTACCTTCTGTACATCAGAATGTATCTATCCTTTGTCATTTGATGACTTTTTTATATGTTGCAAAATTCTATTTCTTGATTTGTAAAAATGGTATTGTCAGCTTTTGTAGTAAGAAAGACTGACCCTGAACTGTCTCTGTGGATAACTAAAGCAGAACTGTATAGCCAGTGCTTTTTAGATAGATGTTTTTCAACCTTGAACAAGTAATAATAGGAGTTTCAGCAGTTATTCAACCAGCTCCTTCTGTTTAGTTAACAAAGATCTGGAATCTCTGAATGTCTGAAAGTCAAAATAATCATATTTATACTGAGTATCCTACTGCTTTTAAGCTCCTCTGAGTCAGTAAGAAGGAGTGCAAGCTATTTGTGGAATTTTGTATCTATCTAGTCCTACTCCTTGGTGCCTGCTGCTTGGTTTCATGCAGATTTCTGTTGTACTTTTTTCTCTTCTGACTTCAACCTGCTTTTACTGTTATCTGGCTTTTCCCTAATAGATCTGATTCATATTCCACACAGTTGACAGGACCTCTGCTGGAGCCATGGCCAAGCTTTGCATCCGTCCTGCCTTCTGAAGCCAATTTCATTTGTTTTTATATTCTATGGGCTGGCACCACTTTTCAGTAAATCTAGCGCTATGACACAGTCTCCTTTATTTTTCCTCAAATTTGTTATGTTTTCTGCACTAGCTTTGCATTTGCTGACTTTAAAGTCCTAGGGAATAATAGGTGATATATCTCTAATGATTTTTATCAAGCTCTCCTTGGATGGAAATAATGCAATAAAATCCACAAAACTAGTACTATTTTCTTTTAAATGCAGCTAATTACAGTTAGAGTGGAGGAAAAAAAAGTGCTTCATGTTTAAAACCAACCAGCTCATTAAAAATAATTGCAGAGAATTGCATTATTTTCATTGATTACCTTCTCCAAAACTTCAGATTTGAGAAATACCTGCTTCTGTCTGTGGACAAAAAGAAGCAACTTTGCTGGATTTCACTTTTTTTTTTTATCTTGGCTCTGCTCAGCTCAGCTTATCCACCTCAGAACAATCTAACCTAATTAACAACAACAACAAACACTGAAGAACATCTGTAAAATAAACACTTGTCAAAAACAAGTTTAGTGCTGTAGCATCCCCTGGTTCCTGTTTTTTAGCTAGTGCAGTCGTTTTTGGTTCTGTTTGACACTGGTGGCAAACCCTGCAGTTCACTTGCTCTTGATTTATTGTCATGTTAGGTGTCAGTATTGATATCCTTAAAAAAAAAAAAAAAAAAAAAAAAAAAAAAAAAAAAACAAACATAAAAAAAAAAAACAAAAAACAAAAAACACATGCTTGAGTTTGAAGTTACCAACCTGCTTAATTTAGGTTTCAAATAACATATTTACATTTTTGCATACTCATTTCACATGGCAAACTTGCTGAATTTCAGGAGACTACAGAGCCAGCTAACTCCCCAGAAGAAATTGAATAGGATCCTATGAGTGTACCCCAGAGAAGCATTCAAGTCTTTGAATGCTTGGAGTGTTGTTTGAAAGCTCTTATGTAAATGTATATAAAAGCACTTCAAGTATAGATTATAATAAATATATTGTAAAATACAGTGATGCGTTGAATCTTTTTTTGTAGACCAGAAAAACAGTGACTTCCATGTGTTGCAACCTTCTGCTGCTACGTGATAACCAAATCACACCTTGTTCAGGTTGCTATTGTCAATTAGCTCATCAGGTGGTCCTGAAACTACATGTATAGAGCATTTTTAATCAGCTTGGTGGTATTTGTCTAAGCAAACAACAGATGATTACCATATGAAGTGAAGGAAAGGGTTCTTTCAATATCAGAACTTTCTAGCAGAAGTTAAGATACAATAGGTAGGGCACAGTTTATGGTGGAAAGCTTTGAATGAGGTCTGCCTTAACTGCCCTAGTTTCCATTATTCACAAGTTGAGAGAAAGAACAAAGGCAAACCTTGAAACACCTGAGCAACCTCTGACTCTCACAGCTGTTGCAATGGTATTCCGTCTATGCATTATCAGCATACTTCAGGATATGCGTGAACTGTACTTGTTTAAAAGCTGAGCTTGAAAGGAGTGACATCTCTGCAATCTGCCACCTACTGAACTTGAAGTACTTCGAAAACTTTGTGCGTTACCTGTGAAAACAATGACCCCATTCATCTGTAATAGATAGTAACCCCAAAAGGCAACTTTTCCTATGTATCTATTTTTATGCCACCAGCATGCTGTGTTCACTATAACGTGCTCACAGAAGATTCTTGTATGCATCCATGTAAGAAGTGTTTACATTATATTAGAATTTAAGCTCTGTTGTTGGTTTTCTTTGAGTTAATTGGTATTAATTTGCAGCAGGTAACATTAGTTTGGCTGTTGATATACAAAAAAAGTAAATGTTTAATTGGAGGTAAGAAATAATAGTTTAAATACATTTGGTATCCAACTATTTTACAGCTGAAGAAGATGGTAAATAATCTGAAACTTTGTTTCTAGGGGATTGATGTTAAATCTGCCTTTCAATTTTTAGGTATACAAATCCAAGTGCCACAACCAGTTATATAATAACACACTCTTTGTTAAAGAAGAATTAATCTGCGAATCCTTTGAGTATAAAGAAAGTTGCAGTTGTGGCATGTAACACGTACTGGAGAGCAATCTAGTGTTCTGCCTACACGAAATGCTAGCTTTTAAGAAAAATGCAATCTTGTACTTCTAAAAGGTTTGGTCCTCAAATAGTTTGGTTATGTCTGGCTGTATTTTTTATGAAATGCAACAGTAGTAAACTGAATTGTCATGTCTTTGAAATTTAGATCTTTAAAGAGATCTACCATCTTAAAGCATGTGGATATGTGGAACATTTTTTAATGGAAATTGTGGTAGTTGTTGCAAAAAACAGCAACCAGTAAATAAGATAAAGCATGGTGTGGTGACTAGGGTAAACTAAGCTGTAAAGTGGTTCAATTGCATTAATTTGTAGGGTATTATAGAAATCTAATATGCAAAAGTGAGTGTGATGCTATGCTGTTAAATACTATTGGGACTTAATTATTTTGTTGTAAAACAACAAAAAAATTGCTGAATTCTCCTTTTAAATTGCAAAGATTGATTTGGGTTTTTTCCTGTTTTTCTATTGTAGGAAAAGTTCGGTGGCAAGATTTTGATCAAGATGCTTATGTTAGTGCTACTATGGTGCGATCTGGTCAGGATCCGTATGCCCGCAACAAGTTCAATCAGGTAGAAAGTGACAAACTTCGAATGGACAGAAACATTCCTGACACAAGGCATGATCAGTAAGTGTCAAACTGAGCCATGTTTGTCTTGGATTAGTTTTTGTTTATGGCTTTTGAGCATCAGGTGACTTTCCTAAAGCAGGACTTCTCTAGCTTTCAGAATGACAGGAACAGCAAACTATGATGTGATCCTTAAACAGCAGGGTAAGAACAACAAATCTTGTTCAAGTTTTTCTGTTTCCATGACTTCAGTCAGTGTGTATTCTGTATCAAAGCTGGTGTTGCATTTTGGTCTCTTTATTCTTGTTTACCTGATGGCTTTTTGTGGCTTCTACAGTTGTAGCAGGTTTTATCTTAACTTCACTCTGGTGATTGACACCTCAATCAGCACAGCTCTGACATTATTTCTGTACTTGCTAATCTCTAGAGACATGTTGTGTAGTTCTTTACATGAAGTTGACTTGCAGGTCTTTCCTAGTAAGCTGGGCTGATTGCTGAGCCCTTTTCCCATTTTTAAGGGAGACATGGACAGAGTAATAACATGTGATCAACACCAAAATGATTACTTTAAGGTCATGTGGCTGTGATGTTTTTTCAAGTATATAAATTGGCCTGAGTTAATGGCATCAAAATTCATACTGGGGATCGAATTGTTGTGTGGTTTTGGAAAGATGCTGGATCAACTGCTCAGTGATGACGCACATTCCTCTACTTGAGTTTCAGGTTTCACCTCTTGCTGTAGGAACAAGGCAGATAGTTATTAAATATGGCATTGCGTTTAATAGACTACATTTATGTAAACAAAAGGATAGTTTCTTCTCTTTTCCCAGCCACACTGTTTATCTTACCTGGTTCTGGGAGAACATAGAATCCTGCTGCATGTTGCTGTGGTTCTGTAGCGTCAATGAACATGCAGTGTGGACTAAGCAGTATAGAAACTACTTCTGAGAGTGAGCAACATAGGGAGCAGGAGTCAATACTAGGTCCACTACTGCTTAATATCTCCATTAACGACCTAGATGAGGGGGCAAAGTACAATCTCAGCAAGTTTTCAGGTGACACAAAACTGGGAGAGGGTGGCTGATAGCTATTTTGGCAAGGATAATCACTGCAGAAGCTGAAGAACTTGTATGAAATGCTTATGTGGAAACTCTAATGGGAAGAGCAAGAGTAATAGCCATGGAAAGAATATATTCCAGATCTAAGTGCATGTGACACTTGGTGGCACGTTATTTTCAATAAAATTGAAGGCAACTCTGTTAAAATGAGTATTTCCTTTGGAGCTGCTGCAGAGTTTTATTGAAGAAAAATGAGGGAATGTTTCTATTTAAGCAACTTTTATTAATTGTATTGATGTGTCTAAAAGCCTATTTTACTTGAAAATAGTCATATAGTAGTACTTAATTGCTGAGACTGTCTAGGCTGTTTAGAAGCAGTTTATCAGAATTGTACGATTTTCTGTGAAGAGCTAATAGAGGTCTTGAAAAATGACTTGACATAGATGGACTATGTCACCTTCAGGGTTTGTAAGGTTTTTGTTCTGCATTTAGTTGGCTGAATATCGTCACTGTTAGCTTTATTCTTCAAATTTTGAACGTTGGAATCTTAAACGTTTTTCTATGCTAATGAGAAGTTACTTCTACAAGCAAGACAAGGATGCTACAATAGCTTTGAATATAAAGGGTGAAGTGGCTGAGTGCTGTTCTAAAGGAGATGTGTACGGTAGCTTAGTAACCCTCGTGTGTTCATTAATGTGCTTGTTTACTTAGATTCATTAAATGGTCATAATGTGAAACAGTGTTCCAGTTTCATACTCAGTTGTATGAAAGGTACTCAGCGTACAGCAGCAATTATAGTACAGTGACTTTTTTTGTCAATGTACCCAGATCTGGCACTCACTGGGTCTGTTGTATACAAAGACAACTACTAAAAGTGGCAGAGGAGGAGTTGATCTGAAAACAAGATACTTCCTAGGTAGATGGAGAGCATACACTAGTTTAGTAGATATCCTTCATGATGAAGCAGCTGTCTGCTAAGGCTGGAACGTAAATGCTACATTCAAATGACAGGGTATTGTGTCTTTCAGGTGTCAACGGAAACAATGGCGGATAGATTTGCCAGCTACTAGTGTGGTGATCACCTTTCATAATGAAGCAAGATCTGCTTTGCTTCGAACTGTCGTCAGGTATTACCTAAGAGACACTGATTTTCCCTAAAATAAGTTTGTGTCAGATACTACTTTATGATAAAGAAGGAATATAACAATCCAATATACTTTTCTGTACTATTTACAGAGGGGAAAGCTGAGACTTAATTTTGTTGATGACTCCATTTCTTACATTCTGAAATTAAACAAGAAATGTTCCCCTTAACAACAAATACATGAAAGCGTGGAACTAATTACAAGATGATGTTTGGGGATTGGCTGTATAGATAGTTTCAAGAAAAAATTAAGAAATTCGCAGGGGCTATTTGATCTAAAGATACCTGTAAAGCTTCCATTTTCCAAGTTGTCTAATTCACTGATTTCTGGAAGCTGGAATTCCTATTGGGGGTGAGAACAATTCTACATGTGCCTTTTTTTCTCAAAAGCTCTTTAGTTAATAAGCTGATAGCTGTTGTTGAAGATAGGATCCTGGGCCAGACTGAAGTATGGCTTATAACAAAGCAGTGGTTTTTGTGACGTTATCATGGGAAATGAAAACTACTTTGTATTGAATGCTTTTTTTCATGGTTTCAGTGTCCTTAAAAAAAGCCCGTCACATCTAATTAAGGAAATCATACTGGTAGATGACTACAGTAATGATCGTAAGTAATTTTTTAGTGCCCAAATTTCACTTATTTTGCTGAGACTTTCTGTAGATGAAAGTGGGTGGTTTAGTGGAGAATTGATTATATGGGTAGGAGTTTGAAAAGACTGATCCAAAACCAAATCTTAAATCTTTCATGTTTGTCATTATGGAAAAGTGAAGAGTTCTGCATGTATAGAATCACGAAGGTTGGAAAAGACCTCTAAAATCATCTGGTGCAACCACCCCCCTACCACCAGTATCACCCACTTCTGATTAGAATACTTCAGCTATATTTTGTTACTTTCTGCTAGCTGAAGAAGCAAAATGTAGACTTGAGAACAGCCTTTCCGTAGCATGTTATATGATATAAAAATTAAATCTATGGTGCTTGTACCAAATACTTTCGTAGCACTGCTTTAAAAGAATGGTTGTCTCCATCAGCCTTCTGGAAATTTCATACTGAATATAGAATAAGTCAAGATTTTAAAAGTACTAGGGTATCATAATGCGAACTTGAACAGTGGACTTCTGAGTAACACTTCTTAAAAGGAATTTGCTAGTTCAAGGCTTAAATGTATTCCACAATAAGTATAATGTTGGTTAAAGTGTGAGCCTTCCGATATGCAAAGAAAGCATATTTTAATGCTTTAGCTTTTTATAACATGTAGAAACTACCTAAAGTAAGCAAAAAATATTATTGAATGAAAATATTTGAGTGTAAAATCAAATTAGCTTTAAATAACATAATAAAGGTAGTAATTTCTTAGCCTGATAATTTTTCTTTATCTCTGGTGAGGCATTTTTAAAGTGTATCTTAGCTTAATTATTTGCAACCACAAACATTTTCCACTATGAAGTTTTTGGTTTTTTTGGTGAAGGAAAATGTACTTTTATGGTATATCAAACTGTTTCTCATCACTTTATTTGTATTTTTTAAGCTGATGATGGTGCTCTTTTGGGAAAAATTGAAAAAGTGCGGGTTCTTCGAAATGATCGCCGAGAAGGTAGGCTTCACCTGGGGAAAGGAAGATATAAATTCTGGTGTGTTGGACTGTCTGCGTTTGCTAATCTTGATCAGGTGTTTTAAAGGAACATTCTGTCTTGGAGGGGAGGATTTTCACTTTATAAATCAACCTGCAAGTGAAAGGAATGAAAACCCATGTATTTGTGCAAGTAAAAATAGTAGTTCTAATTAATTCAGTATTGTTGTACGCAGTTGCACGTTGCTGGCTTTCACAGCAGAAGCCAACTTGAGAAATTGCCTTTCACCCTCAGCCCCTCCTTTCTCTCACTGTATTTCAATCCTCTGTTAAGCTGCTCCAATTGTATGCAAGGCCTCACTGTAAACTGTAAGAGTGTTTGCAAAGATCCTGTTTAAAAGTATCCTTTTTCACTGCTTCCCTTACTAGAGATTGCTTGAAGGATCCAGTTGATGGACAGCCTGTCAGACAGTTTATTTGGCAAAACTGAGGGAGTTCGAGCATCCAGGAGGGCAGGGACCATGTCTGCCAGTTTTGTTGAAGCCTCTGTGTCATAAAAAAACACTTGTATTGCGTTTTTTCTTCTTTGTTGCCTTGTAAATTATGGCCTCGTATCACTGAGCCCTTCAGTCAGCAGCTTCCTGTCTGTGGAGCTTAAAGAATTAGATAGAGGCAACTGTTATTCTACAGCTGTTTGAAATAATAACCGAGAGCTGACAGTTGAAATAGCTGACTGAGTTAGCAGATATGTGCTTGTTTGTTTTTATAGGCACTGCATCTTGTCTGCCAGCCTGGTCTGGGGAGCAGCTAGAATCATTAGACTGTCAGAAGCTGGAAGTGACAGCACAAAACCTGTGTTGTCCCATAATTAAAACTATTACATACGGTTGCGTTCTTACTATTTAAGTATTTGTTTGGAATATACTTGCGAACAAAGGCTTATTAGAAAATCAGACCTTTTGTGACTTGCCATGGTTGTAGGATTTTCAGTGAGTTGATTTTCTGAGCAGTGCAGTGCTTAAATATTGAGATAACAGTAATGGAAAATTTGACTGAAGCAACGGTTTTTTATTTTTATTCTGTACTATAAATACTAATTCTGTACTGTACATACAAACATGAACTGAATTTTCCTTCATACTTCAAATTTCATTTTCAGATATACTGATGCATAATATGATTTGACAGATTTTTTACTTTCAAATTCAAGGTGCAATACTAGTTTACTTGGTGTTATCGTGAGATTAGGATGAAATTATTACCAATGGGAGCTACTGTACTGTTTAGGAGGCTTTGCCTGGATATTCATTTATGCAATCAGATTTTTCTTTAATTAAAATATTTTAAGATTTCATTTGGTTGCTGGGTGTTTATGCTAGAGTTTAATACTAACTTTGCTTTTTATTTTCAAGTGTAGCCTGATGCCTGATATCTCAGGCAGGGATGGTACTGACTGCTCTGCTTTCAGAAATACATATGGTAGCTTTGGGCTTTATCTCTAGGACCACAGTTCTGGGAACAGATGTGTTCCGGAGGGTGGGGGAATCTACAGACTACATGTTGAGAGGAACCTTCTGAACTCTTCCTATTGTATGGTTCAGTGTGATTTCAGAGGACTTGATGGCATAACGGTCACTTCCATTTTCTGTGGAAGTAGATGAAGGTTCTGTAAGAATGAAACTTAGAAATACAAAGCTCTGGAATGAGGAACTGTAGAAGTAAAACAAACAGCATGGAAAAGGTGCACAGAAACATGCAAAGGTTGGGACCGGGGAGATGGCATAAGGTACGATTAGCTTTAAGTGCACAACAGGTAAGGTAGAAAGTACTGATAAAGCATCATTATGGAGTGTATCTATACTAGTGAAGTGCTCATCTTTGTGATAAGAGAGCACAAAGATCTTCATGAGGCTATTTAGTTGCTGAATGTTGGACAGAGCAAACAAGTCCATAGCTTATTCCTCTTAAGCTACTTGTGTTCTGTTTGTCAGACCTATATTTTGCAGGTTGATTTTGTGAGGAGGATGGAAAGAAGTAGTTGGGTTTTTTTGCATATCTGTTTTAGACCTTTTTCAGTTAAGAAAACAGACTTGGTGAGAATCAATGGGAAAATTAAAAAAGTAATTGCTTTGATCTTGAGTGGCAGTGAAATTGATGAGTTTTGAACAGTAATACAGAAAAATAGGCAGGAAACTTGCAAAGGAATGAGTGTAAGTTCATTCTTTCATGTATTGAAAAACATGGTGGGATGTCCTAGGGTAGATGTGTAAATACAAAAGGACATGAAGGAATGGTCCAGTGAGGAAATAAGAGGGAAAGGAGAAAAAGGAACAGGGCGAATCAGTGAGGGAGGTCTGTATAAATGAGACGTAGAGAAGAGAAGAATCTTTTGATTTCATCAGATGCTTTCTCTTAAATCTTCTCAGGGTTAAGATTTTAAAACCACAACAAAAAATCCAAAACAGACGAACAAGTGAGTTGCAAGAAACACAGGACAGACAGAAAGGGGCTGGGTAAAAGGCTCCTAAACATGAATTAAACAAGTGTGGCTATTTCTGGAAGAAGTTGACAGAAGGATGGACAGACTGTTTCTGAGAACTTTTAAAATGGGGAGGTGGGGGGAGCGCAAAAAGGCGGTTAGGATAAGTTGATATTTTTTGCAGTTCTATTATGCTTTCATAAAGGCAGGAGTACTTTTAATTCACCCAGTAGTAATCCTTCAATAAATAAATAAATAAAATCAAAGTGGTACTATATCCTGTTGTGGATTTGGGGGAGGGCAGATTTGTTTTCGGTACTGATGTTGAGTAAATGAATCAGCATTAATGCCGTTTACTGTAATGTAGATCCAGTTGCACTTGTATATTACTTTTATTTTTGAAAAGGCACTCAAATTCTTTTGTTTAAATAAGATTAGAACCTGTAGACTAGAGTGCAATAGTTAAAGTTGCAGGCTTTTTATTCTGAGATCTTTTCACTGAAATGTTAACCAGCATCTTGTTTTTATAGTGGAACTTGTGTGTTTATGTCCTGAGTTATAGTAATTTAATTCATGATCATCTTGAAATGCAATTGTTTGTCTTTCTGCTGTTGATTGTTTTCCTCCAGAATCTACAGACTTTTTTTTTCTTTACTTTGCAGGCTTGATGCGCTCTCGTGTCAGAGGAGCAGATGCAGCCCAAGCAAAAGTACTGACCTTCCTGGATAGTCACTGTGAATGCAATGAGCACTGGCTGGAACCACTTTTGGAAAGAGTAGCTGAGGTTAGTAAAGTTCTTCTAAAGTAATTTCCTGAAGGAGTAGCTTTTAAATTTTAAAGCCATCTGGTTTATACTACATTAATTTTATGCATTTTTGTAAGGAGGCTTTTTCTCTGAAGTAAGATGATGGAGATGATCGGAGGTTCTGTGATTAAAACCCACTTTTTGTTCATTTAATCTGTGAACATAGGAACATAAAATGTGAATATTTATTATTACCTTTAAAAGCAATTCAAATATATGCTTCTTTTGTTCTTTAGGGACCTTCTCAGTAAGTGTTGAAAATCTTTAGAGCAAAGCATAGTTCTCCTCAACCAATATCATCTCAATGTAATTCAGTTTACCTGAATATTTATGCCTCATTAAGATTCAGTGTGATAATGGGAAAGAGGTTGAACTGTGAAACGAAAATTCTCATGGAAATTAACAGGGACCATGGGCTCTCAGCTTTTGTGAAAACGATGCTTTGCCGGTGTCCCAGAAAAGCTATTGACAGAACTGAGAGTGAAAGTACGCTGTTTTCTCCAGGGATTGGTTACCCATGTTAACTTACTCCGGAGGAACTCTACTGAAGTAGAAAGCGAATCATGTGTGATTCCAGGAAATGTTGGGGGATGCTCAAATGAAAAAAAAAAAAAGCTTTTTCCATAATTGCATTTTCTTTTAATTTAACATATCTTAGTCTGGAAAGGCTTTCCTTCAAAGTGATCCTGGTCAAAATGGTTCTACTTAGCTACTCTGTCTTGTTAATGCCAAGTTCCTTGCTTATTCTCCATATGCTCTCCTTTGCATTTCCTCCAAAAGAGAGGGGGAGGAAGAAGCCGTGTCCTCAATATGCCAATGGGGAAACCAGTCATCATCAACTGATAACTTCTCTTATTCTGTTTTTCTGCAAAGCTTTACAGTGCATTCAAGAAATACTGTAAATTGCCTAAGACTTATCAGCATTTAAAATCCTGTTTTGGAGGAGAAATAACTAATCAGCTCAAACCTGGATGCTAAAGTACCTGCAGCCCACAGAGCCCTTGAGCATGAGCAACATAACACTTTGCTCTATTTTTGTGACTATGTAGAATGTTACAGCCCTGGAAGGGTAGTTTCTGTGTAATTATTAACCAGGAAAGTGAACTTCAAGGCATTAAATACATCTCAGAAGGAAGCGAAGAATGCTTGTTGCTAAAGCACTAGCTTGATTCTAGGATGTGGGAACTGTTCTCAAGCCGGTTTGTGTAATTTGTTTGAATCATCTACCTGTTTGAGAAATTTGAAAAGAAAGGTAGTTTTGGTCAATAAAGCCCTGCTTTTAGCAAGACAAATATTTTGCCGTTTACCCTCGTTCTTCTCTGGTATTTTTTTCAGGGTATACTCAATTTAGGCTTCTGAAACTGATATGGGATATGAAAAAGTGTTACCTTTTTGTCATAACTGAATGTAAAACCTCCCATTAAGTGGCTGACAGGTTAATGAAGATCTGGCATTACATGCAGTGTAATTGATGGGAGAAATAGCTGCATATTTTGCTTTGTGCTGCAGTTACTTCTAGAAGTACATGAATGATTAGATCCTTCAAAACTTGCTCCTTATAATTGTCACCCTGATGCATACTAGTTGTGTGCCTCAGAATAGCTTTCAGCTGTATGAATAGAGTTTTCCATTCTTAAAAGCTTGATGTGTTGTTAAATAACTGGAATTCCACATCATTTATTTTACTTTTATCTGGGAGGATTCCCAAGCAGCAGGTATGGAGTTTGTTAAAGGTGCCTTTAAGTGCTCTGCTGGTTCAAATAATTAGGGCACACATGTATAGGGCTTGCACATAGTATAGTTATTTTAAATGGGTTGATTTTTGCTCACAGTGCAGATGGTGTTACTTGATGTTAATAGCATTTTCGTAATGGTCTTGGTGACAAGAAGCTGAATAGATTCGAACTTCCTTTCCTTTCTAGCCTCAAAGGTAGCTTTTTTGGGTTAGAGTTACTAAACATCAATGCAGCATTTTCTGATGCTCTGCTACATCTATTCTGTGTGTGGTGGGAGGGTTGCTTTTTCCTTCAGTTTCAGAATTGCCCACTTGATATTTAATTCTGTGGGAGCTTTAGGGGCCTAATTGGGTGTTTTAAAATATAAAAATTATAGCATCCAGAAACAGTTTAAATGGAATCAGTTCTACAATATACTATCTAACATGCTGTAACTCCCTTTGAAAGCTGTGTGTTTGACCTCTTATGTGTGTAAGGAGGATGTGAGGCCTTGAGATCCTCTCTTCTATTGAAGGATGATCCATCCCAGAGTGTTCTTCTTTGAGGTGGCTTCCTAGGTAGAATGTCCTTGTTTGTTGGCCATGCTTGCCTACTGTTCCTGGAGGGATTTGACAGTGCTAGGGATTTCCTTCAGCAATTTGAGCAAAGGCTTAAGGCAATAAAATTGTACACACAAACTGAATATTTTAGCAGTCAGAATGTACAGATACCCTTGTAAACTGGAGCTGGTATGCTTTCTCCCACCTTGCTCCCTACTGCAGAGAGGTTTTCTGTCTAAATGCATTTTGTCTTCTAGGGCAGTGTGTGTGTTGATTAGGGGAGCTTAAACAAGGAATCAGTGGAGCTTAACCAACAGATTTATCCCCAAATATCAATAATAATCAAGAGTACCCATTATCTTGAAAACGTTGGTAATTACTAGGTTATTTTATGGATGTTTTACAACTTCGCTTTTTCCTTTTTCTATTATTAAGCTCTTTGTTCTAGTCTTATAATATCAGTTACAGGAAAAAGGGAGTTTCTGGAGCAGAACTAAACTAATCTGTTTTCATAGCACAACTGATCCTGCATCACTTTTGACAATATTTTTAAACAAAAGATCTTAAAATGGTTAAGGAACTAGAATTAAAAAATAAGACATGTATTCCTTTCTCATATCTGTCTCAGATTCTGTGACCTTGAATGAGTTACTTTTAACTGGCGTATTGCTGAAAGGAAAATATTTAGATTTTTCTCTTAAGACTGTTGTGAAATTTAATCTTTGAAGTGTTTTAAGATTTTTTGGGTACTGAGTTGGGGGGAGGGGGAAGCAATACATGCAGAATTGTGAGGATAATTTCCCAAGGTTTATGAGAATAATATCTAATAGTAGCCTAACTCTCTAGAGCATACATAACCTTCTTATGAAATATTAAAATGAAACAGTCTGCTACAAATTTCCAGTCACTAGAGATTTGCAGTGTTCACAGGCTATTTCTTTCCATTATCCTCACATAGAAGCACAAGATTTTCCAATTGTGTTCCATTATCAATTTAACAGGAGCAGTTGCTTTCTAGTATTTTAAGTGGATGGTTTTGAACTCCATGTACTTTGGAGACTTGCAAGGTCTTTTTAGCAGTTTCTGCATTAACAACTTTGCAGTGCCCTGCAAAATGTCACCTTAAGGATGTGCAAGTATTTTGTCCACTTTGCTGCTGAACAAATCTATCACTTCAAATTGTGGAAGGAACAGCATGTTCCCAGGCCCAGAAAGTGGTGGTTGTACATCAAACTGAATGGTTGCAACCTGGGTGTTTGTGTGTCAGGGAAATAACTTAATATGTTACTTAAGCTTACAGTGCCGCAAGTGGTGCTCTTGTGCTGATATTGATAGAATTAATCAGATAAACAGTAATGGCCTGAGGAAATCCTGAATGTGTAGAGACAATGTGCTACCTGCTTATTCAGCCTTATGGAGGCATAGTGGAGATAAACCTGAATCCTAACTTAAGATCTGCCTAATGTGACAGATGATAGCTTAGGCAGTTCTTACTACCAGGTTCAGCTCTGTGAACCATTTGAGAAAATACAGATTTTTTTGCGAGAAATGATTGTTAGAGATGGACACAAATGTATAAACCACATCAGTTTCAGCTAAGGAAAGAACAAGAAAGATACAAATGTGAAATGACCCTTTCTCTTTCATGCTGGTGGGTGTATTGCGAATACAGGATAGGCTGGGTAACTTCTTTAGAAGATATCGTTGGTCTTTAAAGAAAGAAGATTTTTAGCTTTATTGCTGTGTGTAGAATATCTAAAATAAGATCACGGGTACACCTGAAGTGCTTTATTGGTGTAGGAGGACACAGAGTTTTGTAGTCCAGGTGCAATAAATCATAGTTGCCTCCCAGGTAGAACACTGTTAGTAAACCCATATGCTTGTCATCTTAAACACATAGACTTGGGGCTACAGCTAACAGAAATGTGAGCTGAAGATGTGATCAGCAGCAGAATGGAAGAGGCTGGTCATCTTTGTCTGTGTTACAAGTTTGTTTTAGACCTAGCTAATTAATACTTAGTGGAAGGCCTGTTTACAATTTGTGTTACATTCCTCGCAAAGATGTACTCTTGGTCCATATGGTATAGCTGAATTGATCCTTAAAAGAAATGTGGAATCAATAACAAGCCATCAGCTGTTGGTTGTGTTGTCAGCCAAAAGCCTAACTCAGATTCTCCTTTTGGCTAATACAGAAAGTAAATGATTTTTTGCATACAGAATGACCTGGTATATGCCAGCTATGAAGTTTTGGATTGCTAAAATTAGTACAGATTTGGTAGTTAAGAATCAATAAATGAAAATGTGTTTTTAATGATCTTATTGGACTAACCTAAGAGTTTGACTAAAGGAGTTGCTTTTTAGTTAGCTCTTGTTATGAGCTCAGACTGTTCTACTAGCTTCTAGTACTGACCTATTGTGTATAATACTGGATGAATAAGGGGGAAGTATTGTTGAACCACTGCTCAGAATACATGTATTGTTTGAAGACACTTCTGCGTACATACATAAAATGGAGACGTTGAGGTTGGTATTTTTTAACAATGAGAACAGATTCTCTGTAACAGAGTTACCAAAATACCCCATGTTTATTTAAAGCATTTTTATATTCACAGAGTTGGTGATAATACTGTTCAGAAGGTGCCTGTACTCTCTGAATTGTGCTAAATCTTGGCGCTCAAAGTTCTATTTTGATCCCAAACTATGTGTTTGATCAAAAGCAGCTATGCTTCAGTGTCTAAATGTAAATCCTTTTTTTTTTTTTTTTTTAAGAGGTACTTCATGGAGAGGAATTGGTTTAACTATGATACTGTGTTTCTAATATTAGACGAGTCCCTTCTAGAGTACAGATATCTTATTGTCCTGATGGATGATGCATGTGGAATTGCTGGAAAGATGTTTTTCCCTTAAAAACTATTTTGACAAACACATGAGCTAAGGTAATTAACATTGCTCGGAATAGTGTGTGAGACCATGCTCAGACAGAGGAATGCGGCATCCGTGCCACTGGAATCTTGGCTGCCAGAGATTAATAGCATTCATTAGTTTAAGAGGTGCTTTTTGCTTTTTCTTTTTTTTAAGAGGTGTCCGACTGTGAAGTGTGATTCTTTTTCTAGTGTGAAACGGGTTATCATTAACCTAAGACTTATCTGATTGTAGAAAGGCCTAAATGTTCCTTAAAGGTTGAAGTAATAAGACTGCAGTACTCTGTGTGGCCAGATATTTGCTGTGAAAGTATTACCTGGATAGTTCTTCTCTTTGAGCCAGTTTGAAAAATAGGAATGGAAGTGCTCTTTGCTCTCTTGCCTTTTGAAGTATGAGTTTGCTTCAAGAGCAAGCCAGAAGAGGGGGGTTTACTTGCCCATAAGTTAGCCTAGAATGCAGAGTGGATTCTCATCTATATAGTCTGGTTCATTTTCTCTGAAGCAAGGGTGAGCAGTACTACTCAGAGTCAGAAGCTGAAATAGGGGAAAAGCTGGGGGAGAAGTGCTGATGAGATGTTGCACAGTTCTGTAGGATTTCATCCTGAATGAATCTTTGTATATTGATTTCATTATTTCAATATCACTTTCTAATATTTATTTTAGGACAAGACCAGAGTTGTGTCTCCTATTATTGATGTAATTAATATGGACAACTTCCAGTACGTGGGGGCGTCAGCTGATTTAAAAGGCGGTATGTACCTGTACTGGAATACAAATACAAAATAAAAAGCATCAAGAATCAAAACTCATAATCACTGCAGTTGTGGAATGGGCTGTTAACATACTGCTCTTCCCTTTTACTTTTCTAGCTTAATTTCTAGATGTCAGTTATTTCTCTAGGCTTGGGTTTTAATTGGCCTTACTGTCTTCTACTTTAAAACAGTTCATTTTTGTTATACGAATTCTTCTAAGTTTATGCTGCCTTTTACTAATGTGCAAGAGTCACTCCAATGTTTGTAGCGCTGTGCATGTGTCAGAAGCAGCTTATGACCAGAGCTTATGATTCTGTTTTTAGATAAGACAGGCCTTAATTGCTCTGTAGTTTAGAAGTCCATCAGCAATGCAGTGCCTATGAGTTTTTTCAAGATGCTGGTTTGCTTAATTAAATGCTTCTGAAAAAGCAGAAAGCTTTGGAATGTGCTTAAAAAAAATAAACGTTTTTGTTAGTGATGATCTGTAATTGTGAGGAGCGTAAAATGTGACCTTAAATTTTGTAGTGTTTATACCTTTACTGTTACAAAACTTCCTGGTAAATTCATTTTAGAAATGTTACAGTTTCACTGTCTGGTTAGTGTAAACTGTTGACAGGAAACAAAAAGCTTTGTGAAGCCCTGTAAAAACAAATTCTTCCTCTCCTTTTCTGAAGGAGGGAGGGCAACCACATGCTAAAATCCTTATTCATTACAAGTTCTTTTAAAGTTTTTTTCACTGTTAGCAGGAATCTAACATCGAAAATAGCTGTCTCCACCTCCTCCCCCCAATTGTTCCTGCAACCCTGGAAAGTATTGTCTGCATAACAGATATAAGATGAGCCACAATATAGAAATTGCATGGTGCTGTTCCCACGTTGTTTCAGCTTTTTCTGAATGGGCTCTCTAGAGTGGGGAAGGCAAAATCAATTTCAGGCCCGTTCTGCCTGTGACATCCAAGTCCAGATCTGGCCACCAAGTGTTCGTTCCAGTAAACCCAAATGAAAGTAATATTTGCATAATGTTGCATATGCTTCAAGTTCCAGTCATGACCTGGAGGTGGGAGTTTCTATATCCTTTTAATTAATGTTCTGAAAGACTGCCTACAGTGGATATATTCACAATATGCTAATATATAATACTATGCTATTATCTGTGTGCCAGCTTTATTAAAACCTTAAGGCTTTTACCCAATCTACTCATTATACAGCAAGTATGGAAATCTCTATACCATTATGTGGCTCTTATTGTTGTCTGCAGTGGGAGGAGGAGTTTTCATTGAAACCTTTGATTGGTTCCTGTGGGGTTCATGCTCTTTAATTCTTCCCAACTGAAGTGGGAGAGAATTGAGAGATCATTTTACTTCTTACTGCTTTTCATGCTTCATCTATGGATCTGTTTCCCATTTTTTTCCTTAGTGCTCGTTTTCTCCCATCATACACAATAGAAGTAGATTCTTTAAAGCGCATTGAGCCTCTGTACTACCGTACTGGGGAGTGAGAAGCTGCCTTTTAACAACACATTTTTCACATAGCAATATCTAAATACTATTTGGGGTATGTTGAAGTGTGAATAATATATTCCCTTTCAGTTCCCAAAGGACAGATGAGCGCGTAAGGGGTGCTATAGCATTTTTGGCATCACAGGACACTTTCAATGGGGCCAAATCTAAACATGGAAATCAAACCATGCTTTCAACCTTAGAGTATCTGTGTGGCTGAAGCATGGAGAGCTGAGACAGCTGGGACAGCATTTGTGCCTGGTCTGTTTTGCAAAAGACTTAATCACCCAAGACAAGCCATCCAGCAAATTCTACAGAGGACAGGGCTGAAATAATTCTGAAGTCTGGCCGCTTCTAGATCCATGCACTTTGTATTACAAATTTGTTTTGGAGGGGAGAAGGCTTGTAAAACTGTTTACACCCTGAGAAGCACTTTAATTACTGAAATAAACTGTAGTTAACTGAGATCTAATAATTTAGGTTGTGCCTATCATGCAATTTACCCATGATAGAATTTCATACTGGATATGCACTTGTGTTTAAATTGTGTTTAAAAATACTCCTTTTACAAAGTTACTGATACTATCTCATTGAGTGCAGTTTTTTCCCAGACTCAGTGAAAATGGAGACGGAAAAAACATTTTCATGGGTAGACAATTTATACACTTGTTCAGAGTTAGCAACACAGTGCTGTGTTCCAAAAGAGACCCCTTGTGTTCACTAGGGTGTACGTAACACTATCTCTACCACTTGTGCCGGAGAACAGTAGGGTTTTTTCAGGTTTTCCCAGATGCAAGTAATTTTGCTGGGTATGTATGATGAAATGAGACTTTTTAACTGCATGGAAAGATTGGAGTTCATTTTTGTTTTCAAGCTGAAGGCTTTGCATTGCTATCAATTGTATCCATTTTACTGTTTTGCTACTTGGAGTTTTGGAGTATTTAGATGGTCTTTCATTTTTACAGCGCAACATATTATGAAGCGCTCAAACTTGTAGAGGAAGACTCGGCATACATGTTGTAAAGACTGTTTAGGATAACTTCTGTATTGTGTGCATGAGACATAAGTATTGTGGGAGTTGAGAACTAAACTTTCATTTCAAACTCTCCACCTCAGTCTTTACCATGTGCATTTATTGGTGCAGACAAACAGCCTGTAGGACTATAATTTTTGTCTGTTTAGCTAATTTTTTCCCACTTCCCCAGAAAGTAATTGCTTTATCTTTATGCTAGAGAAAGAAAACTATTGACATCTGTGCAACAGAAATCTGGAAATCATTCATTACATTACCTCATAGGATCTAAATGCTTTTGGCAGCAGGCAGTCTGTATAAGGCTGATTTGCTAGGCATATTGGGAGAGTGCTGTGTAGCCTTTGTAGTTTTTTGGTAGAGGTTCATGCTTAATGGTCTACCCCAGATCAAAAATAGTTAGTGTTTCCTGTAGTAGGGTCGTCTTATACTTGTTGTGTTTCTTGTATCGTTGCCTAAAGGAAGGTGTTTTAAACTGTTGGCAGGTAGAAAGCCGCTGGAGGTGACCTATTGGTCTTGTTTGTACTGGTGATCTTTTTTTCTGTTCTTAACTCATAAAAGGTCCAGACCTTCTCCTGCTGTGCATGCAGACACATGTACCTGCATAAGAAGAGTAAGATTTCTGGCTCTCCAGCACTTATCCTGGGTTTAAACATGCTGTATTTAGGAGCATGCAGTAGAAAAGGATGAACTTAAAAGAATGTTAGTAAGAGAAGTGGGAGCTACGTAATCTGTTGCAACCTTTGTGATAGAGAACTGCTGCTGATAGAGAGGAGTACTGAGAAGTTTGTGTAAGCATAAATGTGAGCGTAGACTTGAAATGTAATTGTACAGTAAGAACTGTTGAGAGCAATTGTAATGGGATGAAGATTCTCGTATGATATTCAATATGACTTATGCATGAATCCAGTATCTCATATTTAAGGCTTATACTTTCTCATTTGTCGAGTGGGTTCCTTACTTTGTGTAATAGATGGCAACAAGAGAAATCATTTTTTATATTTCAGGTTTGATTTTTTATTGTCCAACTTCTTTACCTTTTATCCAGTCTTCTCCTCATTTGTTTTCTACCCATAAGGTTGTACAAATTAAAATTTTTAACGTAAATTTCAGTTCCAAGTGGTTTGGGTCAATATTATGTTACTACAACTTGAATGATGACCACCGTCTTTTTAATATCCTACTTAATCTCTATCATTTTCTTCTTAAAGGTTTTGACTGGAACCTGGTGTTCAAATGGGATTACATGACACCAGAACAAAGAAGAGCACGGCAAGGAAACCCAGTTGCTCCCATAAAGTGCGTCTGTCCCACTTTTTCTCCCTTTGATAGATAATGTTTTCATTTGTTTGAGTAAAAGAAACTTACTGATCCATCTTCATGGGACTCTGTTCCTGTCAGAGCTCTTCATTGCAAATGGATTAGTGTTGGTTAGTTTATCTGATGATTTAAATACACAATAAATCATGTAGAGTGTTCCATTGCTTCAGGACATTAGAAGAACATAGCTTGAAGCAGAGTGTACCTCTAAGACTGTTCATGTAGCTATTACTTTTGTGTATGTTGTGTTTTCAAAACAGATTAAAGCTAATATTTCCAGTTTGGGAGGTTCAAATGGAAACACTACGTTGCTAATTATAAACTCTAATACTGAAAAACAGACACTGTCTGTAGTGTAGAATTTGCATCCTTTGTTTTCCCATAAGAAAGAAAAAAATATTAAGTCAACTTCCTCGTCTGTGTCGTTTTACTTTAAATGACGTGCAATGAGATATAGCAACCATATATTTGCAATTATACTTGAAATAGATTTAAAAATAGAAATGGATTCAGGACCAAGTAGTTGGTGATTAAACAAAGCTAGAACTCATTTTCTCAGTCTAAAAAGGAATCTTTTCCATAGCTTTCAGGAATATGGAAACGTCATTCATATTTGTGTAGCCTTCTGAGACTCTCAAATAAATTGATTATTAAAAAACAACACCAACAAACAAAATAGACCACCGACTGTTAGATTATTTTACTTTAACAAAAACTAGATATCAAACGTATCATTTTGTGTTTAAATTGTATACGTTTTGACAGCTTGAAATATAGCATCAGTTTCAATACTTTATTGTTGGCACATATTCCCAGTCTTTAAATAGACATCTTGGGAGCCAAATGGAAATTTGGAAATTGACTCAGAAGCTGAATGGTGGTCGTAGTTCTGTACCTGTTGTAGAAATGTTGTATGATGGTATGCAGACAAACTTTGAAGTGATAGATGTAAACATAGTTGCCTTTGAAAACATTATAGTTTTTTTTCAAGGATGTATTAAACTTGAGATGCAAATAGATACCTCCCAGTTCATGGTTCTATAAGTATTTAATTTTTCTTGTCTGTTTAGGACACCCATGATAGCTGGCGGGTTGTTTGTGATGGATAAATCCTATTTTGAAGAACTAGGAAAGTATGACATGATGATGGATGTTTGGGGTGGAGAAAACTTAGGTAAGTATATCACTTACCAGTGGATCACTTTTGAAAGAAAGCACCTTTCAACTTTTGTCTTTACTGTCATGGATTCATGGTCTTTGTGGTTTTGTGTGGAGAGGATTAAGAAACAGAGTTAAAACTTCAGGTGCATTACTGGCAAAACCCAAAAGGTTTACATCAGCAAAAGACTTAAAACAGGTAGGAATTGTAAATTACGTATGAGGAAATGCAAGTATTTGCTCACTGCACAATAAAAAAAAAAAAAAAGAATGAAAGTTGGCATGCAAAAAACAACCTTCAGGATGTAGATAGGAAATTAATTCCAAAAATGATACCTTGTTTTGAAAGTCATATCATTTTCTAATGTTTTAGATTAAAAAATGGTATTTAAATGCTGACAACTTTTTGATATTTAAGATGCTGAAACTTAATGACAAGCAGAATGTAGGAGATCATGGGTTTAATGTACTTACATACACTTTAAGAAATCAATCGAAACTTAGCTAACCGAAGAATGGTCTATTATTTATCATTGATCCTACTATATTGCTTGGCATCTAACCTTCGTGTTTTATACCTGTATTTTAGCCCAACAAAATAATTATGATTGAGAAAGCATTTTTGCTGTAATTCCTTGTTTTCACATGTTAGAGTGAGTAGGATTTAGGGGAAGAAGGAGGAGGGGCCAAGAGAACTTGCACATCAAGCATTGCTTCTTTGACATTGTGGTTAGATTTAGCATTAGTAGGGTTCTCTGGCTTTTTGCGTAGCAGTATTGTGGAATGACTTTTTTCAGCTAAGACTTTTAATACTTGTATTAAAAGTGATTTACGAGGAGCCAAACTCTGCAGCTTCTCAAGACTTGCAGTATGTCATTCTATTTTCGAGGTAGAGATGCATCTCAGACAAGTTAAATAAGTGTGTTTTAGGACCAGTTCTAAGGATTAAAACTTCTCTATTGCATGTGCAATCTACAAAATCCTAAAATTCCTTGAACTTGCGTAAAGAACTTGAAGGCTGGAAGATAACATCCTTATGGTCTGCTGTCTGACCTTCCTGGGCAGTACTCAAATATTTGCACATTCTGAACAATTACTTTCTATTTCTATTCCCCACCCCCCATTTTGGCTGCATGTGACTAAGTTGTAGGAGTTAGAACATTGTAACTGTTCTTTGCTTTTTAAAACATCCTGGAAAGTCATTGGATAAGCTTACTACAGCAATACTTGCATTCTCTGAGAACCTCTTTTGCCACTAAAGCACTTAAATATTTGATTAGCTGTAAACATGTACTTGAGTGACTGAGTTTTTCCTGAAAATTTAACAGCTGCTTGTATGCTTTGATAATTGAGGACATGATAGCAGTAAAAGGCACAAGCAACAGCTCGTTACTCTAGGTGGAAAGTCTGCATGCAAAAAGCTGTTTGCTTCTGCTGCATTCTGTTCCCCCTTCTCCTACCATGGGAGGAAGGAGATGGAGACTTTGGGGTGCCTTTTCTCTGCTGCTTGAAAAAGCAAAGTCAGACAGGAGACAGCTAATTGTTCATAGCTGCAAGATTAACAGAAGGTGTGTAAAAATTGCATGGTGTATTATTTAATTAGCAAGAAATTACATATGCCAGATAGTGGAAATCTGTGATGTGCAGTTTAGTATCTAATATGCCCACTTGTATGGCCTCTTCATTCTCCAGAATATCTCTCGATCAGCCTCTAGATGCTACATGCAGGTGATCTGCTAGGTGGACTTGCAAAATGAGTTTAAACATATTTATACTTTGTAAAACTTAGCATTTTTCCTTCAGGCATGTACAAAGCACTTAAGATCTCTTTTTCATGTTAGTGTGGGTTCAACTTTACCAATTCCAAGATGGGCTTCCAGTATTTTGCCTACAGTCCATAAATTAGCCAAATGATTGTTTTTATCATGAAGAGATGGTGTGTTTTCACATTGTTTCCAAATTTGACTGATTACATATGCTTGTTGTATAAGACGGATCAAGGTTTGTTCAGTGTTGTGTTGAGTTATAGGTCTATGTTCTGCGCATTTATGGAAGGAGAACTAATCAAATGACAAAGCATTAACATACACAGTAGAGGAAGCTATGAATAATGAAAAAAAATTAACACACAAGGCATTTCTAAACTACATCTGGAATAGTTTTTCAGCACCTACATCTGGGTCACGATCAGATCATTAATGAAGATGTTAGTGATGTGTTGGTTTAAATGTTCAAAAGTAATCATTTTAAAAAAAAAAAAGGCCTTTAAGTATATTGCGTTGACCTTTATTTTTATCCAGAATCTCCCTTCACTTGAGAGGGATATACTTCCCAATACTTAATGAAGCTTAATACTAGATTTCTGAGCATTTAGCCTGCATTTGTTAGTCTAATGCAAAAGTGTTTGTCTTTGGTCAGATTTTGCTGTTATCTTACACTAAGCAACATCCCAGCCTCACTGCATGTAACAAACTCTCACATTAGACTGATCACTGTCTGAACTTTCAAGCAAAACTCCAGGAATTATAAAACTCCATAAATTATGCTTCAAAGTGATATAAGAAAATTATTACTTCTCTGCTTTCACAATTTCAGCACAGTGGGATCAAATTTGAGCTGGATAGGGGAAAGTCTGAAGTCTTCTCTGTGTAGTTTATTCTGGTAGAAATATAAAAGCCCTTCTGTTATTAACTTGTTTAATAGAAACATTGATCATTTGTTGTAATTCTTTATTTTTGTTGTTCTAAGCTCAAAATAAGAGAAGATCAAGTGCTGTGAAAAATGTACAACAAGAATGTCATGTTCAGTTGCTTCTAAAATTCATTTTGCCTATTGTTCCATGTTAATTCAGCTTGAAAATCAAGGTCATAAGTTACTGCCAAAGACAATGTTGTTGCCTATTAATATTTTTGGAAGATTATCTGTCTACAGATGGGACTATGTTGATTGTTTAGAATTCATGAATATGCCTAGCTGGCCTTGATGCAATAGCAATTATTTTTGAGGTAAAGCAAATACGAGGCAATCCGTGTAAAAGCAACGACTTTTCAGGAGAAAAGCAGTCATCTTACTTTGTCAATGTTTTAAATCAGAGCACCATTTTTTTTTTCCTCTGGTCAGACATGTTCTCTATAGTTTTTTTCTACTTTAATTTTAGAAATGCTGGGTTTTGTGACTTTTTTTATTCGTGTATGTGGGAGGAAGGCTTCTGGAGGAAGAATGGCACTTAGTGTTGTCTTAAAAGTAGACATCAAAATAGAGCTGCTTAGTGTTTGTGTGTGTGGTTTTTGTTTGTTTTAAATCTGTGGCAAGGTGTCAAGTGGTGATAAAGAGGCTTGAAACTAAGGGGAGGAGTTGGTGACCAGTGGCAGCTGTTAGGCTAAAGAGGGCAATAATCAAAACTGAAGGAGTGCTACTGGAAGCACCAGTGTGCTTACTGGGAATGAATGAGGACAAGTTTTCTGTTGGCAGAAGGTAACTTGTGCTATCAATTGTCTAAGCTGAGAAACATGCAACAATATTTCTAGACCTTGTCTTCACCAGCAAGGTAAACTTGCTAGATTGGCTTAGAAGTATATAGTCCATAGCCTTCGGTTTATATATGTCACCTCCCCATTCAGTCTTTCTCAAATCAATATTGACTTGCTATAACTTCTGCCACAGCCAGCATTTGGGAGTGTTTATCTGATAAAAGTCAGCAGCTCAAAACTATTGATTGTTTTATCATGCTTTGAATTCGCCTGATGTTCTGTTTCATCTTTAGATGATTTATTTTAGAAAAGATAATTATGTTATGTCTTTCTACTATTGCTTAACTTTTAAGTAAAACACAGTAATAGAACATAGGCCTATCTTTGTCAAAGTGCAGCAGGGTTTGTGAATTTGGAGAATACTGGGTAACCTCAGATAACAGAAGACACAGTTTTCTTTCCAAGTTAATACAATTATTTCTTCCGAACTTTGAGAATAATGAAGTAGAATGCTCAGATATGCCTTAGTTCTATCGTAGGTTTTTCTCCAAACAAAAAAATCTTACCGATCTCAGCAACAATCAAGTTTCCTGCAAATAATATAATGTGAAATTACATTCTCTTGTGATGTTGGTGTTTCATGTTTTCTTCGCAGAGATCTCATTCCGAGTTTGGCAATGTGGTGGGAGTCTAGAAATCATCCCTTGCAGCAGAGTTGGTCATGTATTCCGCAAACAGCATCCCTACACATTTCCTGGTGGGAGTGGTACTGTATTTGCAAGGTAATTCTTAGTCTGATCTTCACTTAAATAGCAATGTTTTGGATTTCCTCAAATGATCACCAGGTGGCAGTAACTTCATTTTAAGGACCTTTTTCTTAAAGGAAGCAGATGATTTTGAGGCAGCTATGCAGACTGAGAAGAACCTTGTTCGTTTAAAAAAAGAGAGGAAATTTGTAGTAGAGGCAGACAAAGAATATGGAGAAGGAAATGGTTGACTTTGCTTTCAATCAATTTTGAGATATATAAATGATTGTGTAGACTGATTCTGGTATTTGTGTCAGGCTGTTGAAAGCTTCATTCTATATCATATCTCCCCTTCTTGTAACAAGATTAAAATGCTTTTTTGTATAGACCTAAGAAACTGCAGTATTAAGAACTCAAATTAACGTGTGTTAATTTTGCTGTTGGTTTAATGCATGGCAGTAGCTGGAATACCAAACTATTTCCACAGTTGCTCTTCTGTGGAATGAGAACAGTAATCCTGATTCATGTTCACAGTGTTTTAAGTCACATGGTTTAAGGCACTGCATGAGTGTATGACATGTTTTGACCAAGGCTCAGTCAGTTCTAGCTGAGGCATCTGTGTAGATTTTCTTCTAGAGTATAGGACTCCATGCTTAGAGGCCTGAAGGAGTATAAGTCTCAGCTCAAAGTTCCATGAGTTCAGAGCTGCAAATCATTTATTTATCCTTGAAGAATATGGGACCCCAACACTGTTTAACAAGAAACAGCACAGAGCACTGTTGTATTTAAGTCTGGAACTAAGTTCCAAGCTGCCCATATATTTGGAATAGTGTTTCACCTTTGGCTGAGCAATCACCTTGGAGGTATAAATTGTTCTTTTCCATGTTGGCTGTGCCAGCAATGTGACACTAATGAATTTAAGTCTGTTAAAATAAAGTCACAGTCTTCATTTCTTCCAGTAGTCATAGTAGGGATTTTTCTGCTCCCCTCTTCTTTGAGTTCTGTATTTCATGCTACAGTGAAAATGAATAACAGTACTGGTGGGAAAGCAAAAGCTAGTGATGAAGTATCCTCTCTTAATATGTTACATCTCTGCCAGTATAGAATCCTAGAATATCCTGAGCAGGAAGGGACCCACAAGGTTCATGGAGTCCGACTCCTGGCTCCACAAAGGAGTGCCAAAAAAACTCAGACCATATGTCTGAGAGCGTTGTCCAAATGCTTCTTGAACTCTTGTCAGGCTTGGTGCTATGACCACTGCCCTGGGGAGCCTGTCCCAGTGCCCAACCACCCTCTTGGTAAAGAACCTTTCCCTAACATCCAATCTGAACTTCCCCTATATATAGTGTGTGCCAGGAGGATAGAAGGATCTACCTATTAAACCATATTATGTAGGATTAGGAAGCAACTGTTTTAGTTTTACAGTAGGTTTTAAAATGCTGATGTCATAACAAGGATCAAGGTTAATAAATAATATGGTTAATAAAGTTGTGCAGTTTTCCTGCTCTGCAGCTTTTTCTGTCTTTGGTCTGTTGCCAAGATGCTGCTTTTCTTGTGATATTAAATAGGTACTTAAACATAACTCGTCTGAAAAGCAAGAAAAGGGTCTGGCTGTATGTGTGCAAGGATAGAGCATGCATCAGAAATATATCACATTAGCAGTGGCTGAAGATTCTGCATTTATACTGATTTATACTGTGGTTAAAACTTTTAAATTTTGTTGCTGTGAAGTCGAATAATCATTGTAATTTGATCACTCAAATGTCCTGACAGCTGCTATGACAGTTTTTTTTAGTAGCGTTTTGCTTTCTGGTCACTTGTGTTCAAAATTACTTGAAAAAGAGGTCCCACCTGGATGCGAGTGATGAGGACAACTAAAGCCTACGAACTAGCATCCTGGGAACTTGCATCCCTTTCCAGATCTATCTTTCTCTGTGGGCTGTTTATTGCCTTTGTCTGCTGAGATGTCTGAAATGCTGCAATGCCATTAAAGTTCTCTGTTTCACTGGAGTTATTTTTGAATTGACCTAGAAAACTTGCATATCACTTAAAAGCAGGGTTGACAACTTGCTGTATAGTTAAAGGTCATGTTTCCTCCTCAGTCAGCTGTCTCATATGTCTAATATAACAAAGCTCCTTTAAACAGACAAAGCAGTGATAGAATGAGAAACCTAGGGTAATATGATACCATCTCGGTGCAGATATTATCAGATATGTGTGGGACCTTGGTGCCAAGAAACTTGGTGCACAGAATCCGTGCTGGTTGTGCAACTGGGGACTTGTTAGCTTATACAATCATCTGTCCCTTGACTGCGTGTAACTTGTTCTGGAGTGCACTGGATAAGCTTCCTATTTTTAGCTGACTAGTCAGTGTGCATTGCCTTTGGGCAGCCAAAACAAATTGATGATTCTGGATGAGAGACTGGGAGTCCTGTATTACGAGAGGAGAGAGGGGATGACTTCCTGGCTGTGTGGTGTGGGCAGACACAGCTTGCATCTGGCAGGATTTACTAGATCAGTTTAGCTTTGCACATATATGCTTTGCTCTGTAGGGCCAGCTGCTTTAATATGCAACTTCATCTGAGCTAATAAACCTTGCAGAGCCCAGTCTGGTCCGTGTAGAACTGTCTCTAATGGCATGATGCTAAGTTTCATTATCTGTGGTCTAATGTAAGTGCTGAGTGCACCCTACACTCTGTTTTTCCATACCTTGGCTTCTTTGGGGTCTTACTAATTTTACTGACTTTCTCCTGGCTATTTCTGCCTTCTGAATTGGAAAGAGTACTATTGAAGTTGTTGGCTGACAGCGTTTACTTTGGTTGCTCAAGATGAACTTGCTGCCAAATGTAAAATAAGCTTCAGTGTTGCAAGTAAGACTTTTTCTAAGCATAAAATTATGAACAAAATAAGTAAATGAGTTTTACATAGACATAGAAGCCAGGGGGTGGAAAAAAGCCTTACCATCTTGCTGTCCAAAAGGAGATTTAAAGACACCAGTTACATAAAGACAGAAATCTTAGATGTTTCATTAGAAGTAAAGAATCTTGGTTATTTTTTTCCCCTGCACTTACGGTAATAATTACTCTGACTTTTAAAGTATTAGAAGTATTTTCTAATTGCTGTCTCTCCTCTGTTACTTCAGCTGCAGCAGACTTGCTTGGTTCATAGCCTTAAATGTCACAACAGCTTATGTCGTCTTGGAATGTTGAGTGCTATACTGGTAGTAGTGAGATGCAGACTGAATGTGTTGCCAAAGTTAGCATATCTGTTTTCAGCAAGGTAAAACACATTATTGAATACTGCCAATTGTTGAGATTTTCTGTTTCTAATTAGCTTGCTTATCCAGGTAAACACTCATGGAATTTGGTTTCTGTCAAGTTATTCTTATTAAAACAAACAAAAACAAACATTCTCTGAAGCTTACAGAAAGATCTTCAAGACGTATTAAATTCCAGATGAAAATATGAAGCAGTGAAGAGTGTGGAAAAGGCACAAGTCTTGTTCTAAATGCGTAGGTTTCAGTTGTGTGACTTTCTAATGGTTTTCTGTTATGTGGGTCTTTAATAGGGAATCAGTCTGCCTGGCTTGAGGCAGCTGACTATGTAGCACTAGGGAGGATTAAAATCAAAACAGGAATAAACTGTTTAATTGCAGCTGGAGAAAAATATAACCTATACTTCATATGCTTGTCTCTAGAAATACACGCAGGGCAGCAGAAGTATGGATGGATGAATACAAAAACTTTTATTATGCAGCAGTGCCTTCAGCCAGAAATGTACCTTATGGCAAGTAAGTCACAACTGCTTCTTTTTCTTCATTTATTCTTCACAAAATACTGCCTTCTTGAGTTAAAAGTAGTGCTGGATCTCCTGTTATCTCTTTAAGATGTAGTTCTACTGAGAACCTTGAGTTTCCTCTATATTCACTACTGTATATAAATACAACAGCCAGACTTTGAAAACTGTTCCTTTTTTACTCCTCTTCTAGTATTCAAAGCCGAATGGAACTCAGAAAGAGACTTAGCTGCAAGCCCTTCAAGTGGTATCTTGAAAATGTTTATCCTGAGTTGCGGTGAGTTTCAGCTGAAACTGCAATAACATGGACTTCTTTATTTGCCTTCCTCAGAAATCATTGGTTTCTCTTTCTACTTCCTTGGATGTAAAAGATACATTTTTTGATTTATTTGTGGGAAAAAAAAAATAAAATCCATCATGTAGGCTTATTTGCTTTCAGTTTTGTTAGTTCTATTCTTAAAAATTCATTTTTCCCAGGTAATCTTTTTCTACTTAAATGCAACTGCAGCTGTAGTCGCAGTATTCTAGAGAACAGTGTCCAAAGAACTAAACTTCTCTGAGCCTGGAGTTAGTCACCTACACAGGCTGTTTGCTTGAAGACACAATGTTCTCTGTCATCTTCTCTTCTTTTTAAAGCTTTGCCTTCACCTAAGCACATGCCTATCTGAGTGAAAAGACTGAATCTCAGTATGGTACAAATAACACAAGTTAGATAACAAAGCCTTGTAAACTTTGCAAGTGTTGGTAAATGCATTGTTCTAAGAAGCAGGGAGGTCATCTTTATCATCTCTTACTCTGTCAGTGGGTAACTGCTAACCTTTATGCACGTGCATAAACAGAAATGAGTGGTAACATCACTAATACTTTCTGCAAAATGAGTCAACACTTAGAGCATTAACACAATACGTGACATAAATTGAAAGTTGCTGCTTTAGAATGCATCTATCTAATGAAAAATCCTCTAAGAAAACGTTTGTCACTTTGAATAAAAAGGTTTTTGTTCAATAACATCCTACTATGTATGTCTGTCAGATCTGAGTCTCTAAACTAGTTTGCCTGTTGTCAGTTGAGTACTGGCAACATGGCTCATAAGAATAGTTTTCTTTTTTTTCCTCCTGGGGGCACTGTGTCAGTAAAGTTAGATAACTACTCGTGGCATACATGCTGGGAATGCAAGACTATCAGCTATCACAGCCCTAGTAAAACTTGTGAAGATCCACACATACTAAAGGGTCTCATAAACCAGGATGATGCTGAGGAAGGAAGTTACTCTTTATTTTCTCTTAAAAGTGCCAGAGGATATTTATTTTTGTTTCATTTGCCAGAAGAAATATGTCTTGTAAGCTCTGCTGGAAAATGTGCTGCAACAAGCATTACTGGAGTGTAATGTTACCTTATTCTATGTTATCTTGTGCTCATTCTGTTGGGTTGAACTATTAAGTAAGATTATAATAATAATGTGAAGTTTTAAAAGGAGTTTATATGCCCTTGCTTTATTGTGGGGCAGACAGACCATAAGTTGATATCAAACAAGTGTACTGAATGCATTTGTCTAGGTATTTCAAGACTACGTGAATTCCAGTTTATGCAGCTGTTTAAAGAGATATCAGTAAAACACTTTTATTCAACACCATTTCTAACACTTCAGTAAGAACACTTTAGGAGAAACGTAGAGTCTCATGTTTCTGATTTCAGCGTGGCTGAAAAAAACAGCGCAACAAACAAGGTTTGATCTTAACTGATAGAATTAAGACTTGAGTGACCTCAAATGATGATATTGTCACCTTTAATTTACTTATACTGAGTTTATACGAGAAAACAAGGATGAATATACAAATCTTTTCGTTTTCTGTTCTATGCTTCGAAGTTTGTTTTATCTATATGATCAAATAATTGCCTTCTATCTTCAAAAGACAACTGAAATTTTCAAATCATAATTATCATTCATCTTTAACCTCTCACCTTAAAAATACTTCAAGTAAAAACAGATTAAAAGCAAGACAAAACAAAAACCAAAACCAACAATCTAAGCAGATATTTCTGGTTTTATTTTAGGGTACCTGATCATCAGGATATAGCTTTTGGGGCTTTGCAGCAGGGTACCAATTGCCTTGATACTTTGGGCCATTTTGCGGATGGTGTTGTTGGAGTTTATGAATGTCATAATGCCGGGGGAAACCAGGTCTGTATGCTACTGATTTTTTTTTCCCAAAATGTGATCTTCAGAAGAGGGGAAAAAAATAAAGTAAAATTGAAACTAACTCAAGCAGGTACTGTGTGATAGGTATCTAAACCCAGATGAACAGAAGAGTTGTTATTTAGTCAGTCTGTTAATAATTTCTTTCTCAAATTTAATTTTGTGTGCCTTCAGGTTTAGAATCTCAGCACAGAGATTGATTATCCACTTCCTTTTTCTCCATTAATATTTATTTTTATACTAGAAGCCAGTAACATCCTTCCAAGAAATTTCATACTTTCATAGGAAGTTTTTATCCATGAATTTGTATATTTGATTTGGGGGAGCTATTTCTTAAGAAAAGATGTATTGTTAAGCATATGACCTAAGGTCAGTCAAATGGTCAGAATGCATTACCGTGATGTGTTATGGTAGTGGTGTGTGAAAAATTCTCAAATTCCTGTTTAGCTCTTCCAGAAAACAACCAGGAACCAAATGAGATTAACTATTTTGAAGAATCTAATTATACAGTTGTGACTTCATCACCATTAACAAAATGTGTGCATATGTGCTCACAGTTTTGTGTGCTACTTTTTCAGTAAACTTTTCAGAACCAACCTGATTATTAATTTTACATTCATATTTATAATCAAGAGCATCTATTAGAATAGAAGGCTTACTAATTAAGATTCGCTATTGAAAGAGTGTTTGTATCAGAATTTTGCTTTGACTTAAATTAAAAGGGGAAAACTCTACAATCAGATGAAACCTAAAATATATTATTTCAGGCAATTTATCATGTTGCTTTGAATTGCCATCATATATTTGACATGCCTCTCTTCCATATCATTAAAGAATATATTTGGGGAGGCTTTTTCTGTTGTTTTTGTCAAAATGCACTCATCGTTTCAAAGCACCACAATATTATTTTTTTAGAAGAAAGGGTGGATGTGTCAAGAATTGCCTTGGTGCAGAAATCTTGGAAGTTTCTCATTATCTTGTATATTCTCTGTAGATGTATGAAGTTATCTTCTTTCAAACTCCCCTCCTCCAAATCTGATCCTCTATTCTGTGTAGCTTCTTCAGTGAAGATGACCTTTAAAAAGTAATATATGCTTGTTCTGAACCTTGTGACAAGGCATTCAAACAGATTAGGAAGCAGAACAGGTCAAAAGAGGATTTTTATGTCCACACACAATTCATACTGGATTGGAGGAATGAACAGAGTGACCTTAGCATGGGATAGGGATGAGGAGCAAACCAGGGTCTTTAACTCTGTCCTATGTGTTTTGCAACTACTCTTACTGAGAGTACTCAGCTACTATAGCATGTGGAGAGTATGCTCTGTCTTGTACATGACACACACATGCACACACAAAAAAAAAATAAAATTAATTGAAAAGGGATTCTTTTCCTAAAGCAGCCTGTTAGAATTCAGTGATTAAAAATTGCACCTCTAAAGGGACAAAGAAATTCTAGTATATTGTTTGACAATTACATGCAAATATTTGTTAAAGAGCTAAAGGTAAAGGCAAATGCACTCAGCTGAAAAGGGAAGGGTCAAGGTTATTGCTGTCCTACCATCTTTGTATTTCTAATTTATGATACAGGGTTTTTTGGATGTCCTGATTGTCCAGTTATTACACAGTTGTCCTGTTTCCAGCCTGTGCCTTGAGCACATACATGCACTGTTTGCCATTTCTTTTTTCCTGTTCTGGTGTAGTGGAATTTGCTGAAACTTACCTGTACTATAGCAAGTCGTAGTTCCTGATCTCTGGAAGAAAGTGTCTGTACACTGAATTTCATACCATGAAGGGCCATCACATTGTCTCCAGCAGCAGAGCCTGGAACTTCTATGAAGCTGTAGCTTTGGCTTTTAAATGTGTTACATTCTCGCGTGATTACTGGTTTGTCTGAAGCTTTTCCAGTCTGCTGATGGAAGGGTGAAGATGTAAAAATCATTGTTTTCAAGGCTCTTACTTTCACTGACTGCAGGGTCCTTGAACTCCAAGTTTTTACCACTACCCTGATAGTATTTTAATGTCACTGAGTATAAATCTTATAAGGGTGGCATCTGTTTCAGTAGCATTTGTGATTCATTCTTGATAAGCCCTAAAAATACTTGCTTAATTCCTTAAATTCTTAAAAGTGGCTATTAATGATACTTGTTGACATTGTACAAGCTGTTTGGAACTGAGAAGAAAAGTAATTTTGCTGTCAAGTGAGGTTAGAACAGAATATGCCGAGCTGGGAGGGATCCCCAAGGATCATCGAGTCCAACTCTTGGCTCTACACAGGACCACCAATCAAACCATATGAATGAGAGCATCATCCAAATGCTTCTTGAATTCCCTGGGAAGCTTGTTTCAGTGCCCAACCACCCTATCAGTGAAGAACTCTTTCCTAACACCCAGTCTCAATATAGTGAAAAAATATTTTATGTATGAAGAGCAGAAGGAAAAGCCTTCAGTATATGGCTTTGAGACAAGTAAGGGGTTATGCAGAGTTCTGCCTTTTTGTTTCTCATAATCGTTATTATTCCAGTAGTTGCATTATATGGTACCCATCTAATGACTTGCTGCTGGACTTGCTACCTCTGTGGTGGCGATTACTTGCAATTGCATGGGAGAGGAGTCTCTGTTTCCTGAGCATCTGTTCTCAAAGGAATTTAATCACTGTTAAATCTACCGAGTTGAAGTGATCATGCAAGCTAAACATTGAGTTATGGTATCAGAAAACAAGCTTAGAAATGGGCTGGGATTAGTCATCTAATTTCTTTCTGAAACACTCATTCTTTGCAAAATAACAAAAGTGTAGTCAAACTTGGCCCTGTTTACCTAGGATTTTGTATTACACAACTCTGAGTCTTCTTTAGTCACTGAAGAAAAGTTAACTTTTCCTTTTTAAGTAGCAATGAGCATGAGTTGGATAACTGGTGTGGCTTCAGTGAGAGAAGAACTCAGCTTTCTTCCTCCAAGGACAATCAGACAAATGGAGACTGATCTGGGTCCTGGGGACCAAACTTCAGGGTGAGATGCATGGGGAGAGTCTGAACGCTAGGGTAAGATCAGGACCTGTGTAGGAGGACACTGAGATCGAACAGGCGAGGCACCAGTGCATGTAGAATGGCTTTTCTTTCTTGTATCAGAAATGGCATATTTAAATGTATTTTAAAGAAGTACTTTTGTATGTCATGCTTTGGGTAGGAAGTGTCAATCTCCTGCTACCCTTTGGTTTGACTGTCTTGTCTTTTGCTTTCTGGTGGTCTGTCATATTAGGAACTTATGTTTTCCCCAGTAACACACATGCATTATTTAGTTTATGGATAGAGTGACCAGTGATATGGCAGCCCAAGTGATTATTTTTTGTGTGTAAAATTTCTGTATTTATCCACACAAAATATCTATGTAGAATATACACAGAAAATACAGCTGGATAGATAACTTGCCTTAAAAGAAAAGGCGTCTCTTTCAACTCAAGGTCCTGTGTAACTTCCTGTTGTACTTCTGTAAAGCCAGTAGAGGGAGTAGTCAGCTAGCCCAGCCCAGGGTTGGTCTGGGGATACTGGAACAATTACTGTCTGAAAAGCAGTTTTTTCATCTCCCGCTCTGTGGGAAACAAAGAACCGTTCTAATGTTCATACTGAGCCATTCATAGAAGTTTAATGTGTGCTGTGGTTGCAGAAATAGCAGGTGCACCCTGTGCACGTGTTAGTAATGTGATTGTATATGATGATTTTTAATTTTTCTTTCTTTTTTTTTTTTTTTTTTTTTAGGAATGGGCCTTAACAAAGGACAAGTCAGTGAAACATATGGATTTGTGCCTTACTGTTGTGGACAGAGCACCTGGTTCACTAATAAAACTTCAGGGCTGTAGGGAAAATGACAGCAGACAGGTTAGTATGGCATGGATACACTATGCAAACAGTGGGAAAACAAGGGTTGTGAATGAGAGTACAAGAAAATGCACTGGTAATTGTATTTTCTTCTAACCGTTACACTCTTTGTTGTGTCTCACTGTTGTTTTTGTATGTAAAACGTGACGTTGGGGCAGAACAGCAGGAATAATCTTGTATATTGACCTTTCCTTTTTATAAGCCAGTAACAATCATACTGTCATATACAGCTGTTATCTCAATTGGCCATACAGAGAGGTTTCACCCAGCAGCACTGATGTATGACAGTCTTCTACTATTGTGGTAGTTTTACCCTACTAGGTGCTGAAATCCACCATGACGACTCTCCCACTTCTCCCCTTTTTTGTTTGAGGAGGGGAAAATACAAAGGAAAGGGCTTGAGCTGAGCTAAGGACAGGGAGATCATTCAGTAATTATTGTCACAGGCAAAACAGACTCAGCATAGGGAGATTAATTTATTTCCTATCACTAGTGGACTGGAACAGTGAGAAACTGAAAGCAAACTAAAAACACCTTGCCCCTATCCACCCTCTTCCATGTCCTCCCCCCAAGCAGTGTAGGAGAATGGGCAATGGGGGCTGTGTTAGTCCCTAACACTTCGTCTCTGCTGCTCCTTCGTGGTCACTCTCTGTCCCTCCCACGGGATGCCTTCCTTCTGGAACTGAGCCTGTGTGGGCTGCCCACAGGCAGCAGTTCTTCAAGAACTGCTCCCACATGGCTCCGTACCACGGGGTCCATCCCCCAGGAGCAAACTGCTCCAGCACGGGTCCCCCACGGGTGGGCGGCAGCTCCCCCCAGACCCCTGCTCCTGCGTGGGCTCCTCTCCACGGGCTGCAGCTCTGGCCTGGGGCCTGCTCCTGCGGGGGCTCTCCATGGGCTGCAGCCTCCTCCAGGCCACATCCACCTGCTCCACCGGGGGCTCCTCCACCCATGGGGGGGCTGCAGCGTGGAGATCTGCTCCGTGTGGGACCCGTGGGCTGCAGGGGGACAGCCTGCTCCTCCAGGGGCCTCTCCACAGGCCGCAGTTCTCACAAAGGCCACTCCAGCAGCAGGCCATCTGCCACCCAAACCTTGCTATGTAAATCCACTACAACTATCATGTTCATTTTCTGAAATAAAATACTTATTTCATGATGTAATTTTGAAAGGCCTTCTTGAGTGAAGTTTGAAGACAATGTAGTCTGTCTCAGGAGAGTGGTTTAGCTTTCCTTTCTTGTCAGCAGTGACCTGTTTGCAGCATCACTAGATTCCCTCGGTGCACTGTTATTAATGCAGCATTATTTCATTTATTTCCCATGCCTGAGGAAAATCACATTTGCAAAGACATACTATCCTTTTTATCTTGTCATGTAACACTTCATCTGTTTCTGCAAAGTCATCAGTTTTGATCTTCTGCCACCTTCTTTGCTCCTGTATCCCAATATTTGCAAACGGATCACTGAAATGTTGATTCCTTGATGAAGAAAGAATATTCTTGTCGCTTTTCAGATAAAGAAACTAAGAAAGCAACACTTATAAAGAAAGTTTATAAAGGTCTGCTTTAAAGGCAGAATACAATAAGTTCTAATGGAAAAATCTTTTTTTAACATCCAATAGTTGGGATTTACTCTATCCGTGGCATTGCCTTGGGCAACAGAGCTTGTGACAGACAAACAGTTTGTGCTGCTATATAATTGAAGGGCATCTGACTGATTTCTAGATTTCTCTAAGGTTGCCTTTGGTGATTGTGCTTCTTAATTTTTTACATTCAAAACAGTAGTAGTGGTGATATTGTGGTATTTGAGACTCTTTATTTTCTTTGTCAAGCCAAAGGTTTTGCAAAACTGATCATGGTGTGACAGTATATTTGAGAAGTGCTGAAGTAAAGGAAAATGACTTGGTGTATTCTGTATCTAATTCAGTGCATTAGCTGAATGAATAGTTGCTTTGGCAAGACTTGCCATAATTTATATACCCTTATTCAAGGATTGTCTAAACCATGTACTATAATTGCAGTATTCAGAGCTCTCCCAAGTACAAGCCAGGGAAACATGTGAGGACTAAAGGACAGGATGTAGAGCCCATCCTCTTCCTGCATTTACAGCTCAGTAACTTTATTTTCTCTTGCAGAAATGGGAACAAATTGAAAGCAACTCTAAACTGAGGCACGTTGGCAGCAACCTCTGTCTAGACAGCCGAAATGCCAAAAATGGTGGTCTCACCGTTGAGATCTGCAGTCCTTCCTTGTCGCAACAGTGGAAATTCACACTTAATCTGCAGCAGTAGAAGAACTTACAAGCAAAATGCTGTTTCAATTCATAGACATTGGGCAAAGTTTTGATTGAATTACTGATGTATTTCTTAAAACTTTCCACGGAACTTATATACCTCAGTATTCCATCTTTATCTGAAAGCAGGAGAGTGCTGAAGCAGACACCAGAGAATTGGTGGACTTGGAGCACTGCAAAGATTTCACTGAACATGGCTACAGCACAGTTCCTTCTTGGTGTGAAGACTTTAACAGTTCCTTTCTGTCTTCAGTTATGTACTTGCACAGCAGATAATTAACTCTAGGAACAACTGATGTATGATAGAAAAAAGGATCTCAAAAAAAAACAAACAACCAACCACCTGTGGGGAACAGGGTGTGGGAGGGAGGGTGGGAAAATTACTAGGAGAAGGTCATTTGAAACTTCCATTTGCATAGAAATCATCGTTTGTTGTTTCCAGAAACAGAAGTGTCATTTTGAAGGGTTTTTTCCTGTGTGTACTTGGTAATTTGAATATGGACTTTTCTATGATGGACTCTAAATATAAATATATAAAAATATATATATATTGTCAGCTCCCAATGATTTATATCAATTTTCATCACCCTATAATTATCAACGAATTCATTGACGTATGTATAGCCAGAAATTGGATCGGAATGCTAGGAGAGTGAAAACTCAAGGTGTGGATTTTGTGCAGCTGAGTATGATGTCCGTGCTAACACTGGATGCTTTTGCTTTGCAAACTGGATCTACTTCTTAATGCTTTGCCCTCACTGGAGATCATGAAACTCAGGAGGAGAAAGAAAATAGCAGAATAAGCCCACGCATCTGCACAGATGATTGCTCGGATTGTTTATTCCTACTTGGAGATTCATTACATGTGCTCTGGATATTGTTAATCTTGTACTTGATATTTGTGTTCATCATTTCTGTAATATTATGTTCTTAAAAATACTTCCTTTGTTACAAAATTGTATGAACAGTCCAGATCTTTCACAGATGCAGCCATGTGGGTTCAGCACAATTTTATTCTGGGCCCTAATCAGAAAAAAATCTGTCTCAAGCTCCCCTTTTGAATTCTAAGATGGAATAATAATGTCATTGTTGACAGCACGAGGTCTGAATTTTAATTTGCAAGGATGAGCAGCTAAGTAATCTCTCTGAATTGTACTTGCTTAATTTATAGGCCTACTACTGCGGTATTCCCCCCCCCCCCCCCCCTTGTTTTTTCATTAAACGAGGCTTTTGAATGTATTCAGGCTTGGTTCTGGAAATCAGTCTGGATACCAGCAGATCCTCTATGGTGTTTTTAACCATAAACCCATGCATTTTTACAGCTTCAATCCATGTCATTTTTATATTAAAATAATACTGTCAAAGTTAACCTCAACTTTGATCTGTCCTTTCTTATATCTGCATAGACTATTTACTATTTTTATTAAAAGCAAGTGCTTCATTTAGCTTTTAAAATGAAAAAAGTGAGTAACTAGTTCCAGCACTAATAAGTGACAGAGCATCAACCAAAAAAAAAAAAAGAAATATAAGAGTGCAGACATGCTAGGAAGTGGGTTTGGTAAGATATGGATCTCAGCGGGGGAAAATGTAAGGGTTGATCATAAGGAGATGAAAACCATTTGCTGTACTGTATAACGCTGATTCAGTTCCCTTCTTTCTTTGTTTCTGGAGGTAGGATAGTTCCTGATTTTTCAGTTTCCTTTGGCTGCATCTATGCACTAGGTGTAGAAGTGGTACTCTTATGGGCAAAATGACTTTGTCAGTCAGCATGCCCACAACTATCTGGTGTCTCATCTCTGAAGTTATGACCTGCAAGTACCTGCATACCTTTTGGATGGGGAAATTAAACACAGCTTCTCCCATCCATCATCTGACTCTTTAATAGAGATAATTAATACTTTTTTTTTTGCTTCACAGTCTACTTTCCCCAGATCTAGCCTGTTTTAGAGGCCATGCAGTGGATAAACTAGTTTTCAGCTTTGTCCCTCCCTATCTGTAGTCTTTTAACCTAGGTGAGAACTTGAGGAACATGATTCATAAACATAGCAGTAGATTTCTTAATATTCTGGAGAATAAATGCTGATATATGGGCTCAGCAGCAAGTCAGTTGTTGAAGGTTTTGAAAAACAGAATTTAGAAGAAAAAACACAACTTCTGCCATGGATGTATTTCCACTTGCAACTTTGATCATAGTAAACAGTGCTAACTGAAATCGGTAGTTGCAACTCTGAATATTGGCCTGCCTTTTAACTCTGAGGCAGAACTGAAAGTACAAAATCCTTATTCCACCTTTTAAGTCTTTAGTGTCAACTGGTGTTATATTAAAGTAGGAATATTTTCGCTAATTCCCCCTGGATGCTGTGCATAGGGGTCTTAATATAGGAGCTGTACGCTAAAGACAGCATTACTTTTCTTTGAGAGAACAGACAAGAAGTGGTATCCTTTTGTTATGTTTACATGACAGTGTGCCAAAGTTACGTACTGTGATTTTAGGGGTTTTTAATGTTTAAGAAAATTGCCCATTTGAAAGATAAATTAAGAGCCCTTGAAGCAAATTGTGATGGAGTCTTCTGAGAACTTTTCTTATTGTCTTCAGAGCAAGAATGGTGATATTGTTTGTTTTGCAGATTTTCAAAACATAGTTTGGAAACTGTTTTTTCAGTTGGTTTGAAAAGTCTGCTGTACAGAGCTTGTACTTTGTTCATTTTATAGATGGAAACCATCCTTGAAAAATTGTTTAACTTAAATAAAGAAGAATGCTTTATAGATAAATGTGTGGTGGCTAATGTAATTGAGTAAAACCAAGAAGTCTGCCTGGAACTTATAAATGGTAGCAGTTTTCAAATGCTTCAGTTCACTTGGTTGTTTCATAAAGCTCCTGTTCTAAAAGTATGTATACGTGGTTATATATTTGTATGTAAGGACAGAATGTGTTTGTATTTAATATGATAGCTTTGAGAAAATTGTCTTTTTTTAGAAGCTGTTTTCCATTGAGTGAGTTGACACTGACTGTAGTCACCTGAAAAGGCATCATTAAGGTACTTCGCCCACCCTGGCCCAGTTCAATCTAATCTTCTCAAGACTAATGCCTGTCTTCACTTCCATAAACTGCTATTCCAAGCATCATGGGCTTCCTTCAGCCTGGAGGAACTGAAGGAAGATGATTGCAGCAACAGCTCTTGTAGTTGATTGGGGTCCCTGTCCTCATCTGCTCACATTGTCTTTCTCTGCTCCATCAGAGATTGCCTCTTCCATGTGCAGGGTAGTAATTCAGATGTCTGTGGTGCACTTGCAACCAGATATGAAATAATCCATATTTCAAACAAACTAAAAGATGACTTTTTTTTCCCTGTGAGGACAAACACTTCACAGGTATATCTTCAGAGAGCTTTTAAATGCAGTGTTATATTGGCCCAATTGGGAAGGGAATAAACTCTTCACCGTAGGTGATGGAAAGCTGTGAATGTGAGATTGTCCTCCTATGGGGCTGCAGCTGGGGCATGTTGCTTGATTGCAACATCAGCAATATCACCTTGATTGAGAAAGGCTGCAAATCTAACATGCTCTCCAGAAGGATAAGTATGAGAATGAGAGTAAAATCCTCCCTTGATACATCTAGACATCCAGTTTCTGAGGCTCCTCAAGCTGCCAGTTCTTTGGACACATCCTTTTCCACTCTGAGTAGCACACAGGACTAGGATGTTTGCTCCTGCTCTAAGAAACCTAGCCTTGTAATTAGCCCCAAGGACCTGATCAGCTAGCATAACCAGCAGAAGCATTTGCAGGAGAGATTTAAGCTTTTGTACCTTTTTAATTGTATTGACAAGAAGATTTTAGCTCTCAAGCTGTAGGGAAGGAGAGTTCTTCAGTGCAAACTTAGTCTCCCCGTGTGCCAGAGGTTGATGACCAGTTGACACCTTTCAAAAACTAAATGAAATCTTAATTAAATCTTCTATCAAGAAGATAGACTGCTGATTAATATTTATTGCTGGAAAAATAAAATGGCCCCGACAAACTTCAGTAAACAGAAGAAAACACCTTATATTCAAAGATTGTATTTGAGAACTCAGATGAGGGTTCTTCATCTTAACCACCCTTTGACATTTCTGAGCTGGTAGGTAATACTACAAAGTAATTATGTCAGGCTTCTGGCAGCAGTAGCTTTTAATTTAATCTGTTGTTAAACATAGAAATCTATCTCATGTCTCTGCTTAGAGTCTTGTGCATTTTCTGTGGGTACTCTTTAGTAAACTGCTGGTGTGAGTATCTGAACTGTCCAGCAAAGTTTGCGTTCCTTCTAACTAAAGCTCCGTTGTTTTCTTTCCTTATATATTCAGATATAAGGCAAGTTTCTCATTCAGTGCAACTTCTTAGCTTAAATTTCAGGTTATGCTTTTTAGCCTGTGCCTACCCATGGGCTTTTTCTGCCTACCCCATGCTTAAAATCAGATATTTATACCGTCTTTATGAAGGAGCATTTAATCGTTCTTCATAATTTAAAATACATCTTAGTTATTTAGTAATTTTCAAGAAGATCCCTGAGTGTATGTACCTGAATATTGAGGGAGTTTATAACTCTGAAAACTGCTAGAGCTAAGGACAGTTGTCTTGTTTGAGGTGGCTCGTATGGTCCTATAGATCATTGCCTAGTTCTGGCCTGAAATGCTTCTACCATAACCGTAGCTATTTTTAAAAATTGTATTTTTGTATGCAGAAAAGACTCTACTCTGTATTTCTTGTATTTATATTAAAAGTAGATACGCTCTAAATTGGCATGGTCCTCGGTTGCATGCATCAATGCCCTCATCCAGCCCGAAATACAAGGAATAATTGCATAGAAATAATTTGTTACAGAATACTCTAGAAAGTGGCTTCTTCCTGTACAGAATGACTTCAAATGAATAGAAGCCACTGGAAAAAGCAGTCTGGGATAATAGGCCATGATTACAGAATGAGCAAAAATGTCAGAGTTGGATCTTTTGTTAGACTGCATATTTTATTTGCAGCTTAACATCCAGTAGCTATTTTTAAGATCCACTAGTAATCAAGCTTAAAAATTGGGACTAAAGTCAGTCCACAGATGTTCTCTCTGTGCAGCCCTCCAAGAGGCTGTCTGAAATGGGTGCAAGATACCCTTTTGGTTTGATTTGATTTCTTTCAGTGCAGAAGCATGTTGCTGATCTGCCTGCAGCAAGAGGGACCTGCGTGATTTCAAGTCTTCATTTCTTCATTTCTACCCAGCGGATGTGATGGTTTTGCTTAATTTAAAAGGGATCTTGATAGGGCAAATACCTGTTTTCTGCTATGCTCCTATTATTTAAACCTTGCCTTTGCTAATCCAGGCTTTTGGGTTTGGGGGTTAGAAAGTGACTTCCGAGTATCTGTTGTGCTTTGGCTGCATGGTGGGCACTATTCATGCAAAATGGGCTTCTCTTAACTTTTATGCTCCTTTCATCCTGTCAAGAACATTAATAACACTGAAATGCTAAAGCTTCTTGCCCATCTTGAGGGACTGAGCATCTGCTTAAGATATTTCCCCTCTCTGTGCATCACAGTGAGGCCTTGAGTACTGTTTTGTTGCTGTCCTGTGCTGATCAGCGGGCTAAGAACCATTAAAAGGAGCTTTGTGCTGAGCCAGCGTGGGTGTAAGGAAGGTTGACCAAAAAAACAACCAACCAAACAAACAAAAAAACACCAAAAACCAAACGCAAAGAGTAGAGTTATTACGTTCTGTAGCTGCAAGTCATTAGAGTTTGGCTTAACTAGACCACAAAATCAAATCTCTTGTTTTTGCGAGCGAGCCTGAGCTGAGGGATGTTCTGTTTTGCTTTCCAGTTGAGATGCTTTTTCTTCTTTTTGTTATCACTATTTATTGCCAAAACAGCCTTACGGCTAGTATCAGAGTCTTAAGAAAACTGTGCCTAAAGGGGCAAGATGGGAAGAGAAGAGAGAGAGCAATGGGGAGGGGAAGTTTTAAAGTTGCATCAAAGTCTCAGTTTCAACAACAAGTTAATGTTTGATAAGGGTTTGCCTACTCTGAATGGACTTAACACTCCTTTAGATGCTCTTCAGAAAGAAAATTCTGCATTCTGCATGCAGTTTGTGTTTTGTGTGGTATGGTGCACACCGTGCTGCTGTTAAAGCTCTCTCCCAACTGGTTTCAGAATTGTATGAAGGCTTTGATTTGACTTTTCCTACTGAATGAGTTACTTGAGTGATATATTTCAGTCACTTGTGAAGTCAGGGCTTCTGTCATAGGAAGAGCTACAAAAGAAAATGATGCTGTGTTGGTCTCTTGATGTGTAGGTAGAAAAAATGAAAGAAGAGTGAAGTAGAAAGGTCAGAGAAAGTGGTGCAAAGTGAGAGGGTATGGAGAAGCACCTGCAGAGTGAAGTCTCCTCCCTCAAGAAACTGAGGGTCCTAATTCCTTCTGTCTGGACTTAAAATTCTTGCTAAATGGTTACCTGGTCAAGCTGATCCAGGCTCTGCAGGTGGGAACACATGGAAAGTTTCATCAGGGAAGAAGAAAAAAATGAGAGAAATCTTAATTTCCTTATTCCAGACTAGCATCATTTACAGCATTGTTAGAATGTATTTCAAAGTCAGTAAGTTTGCAGTTGAAGGTAAAATGAGCTTTAACTGACCTCTGTGCTACAGCATAAGCTCTGATATCTTCAACAGGGATATCGGTGCTGAGTCGTCAGTTTCTGTTTGGATGTGACTTACAGCTTGGATGCTCTCAGATATAAAAGACAGGATACAATTTTCAGAATTGTCGAGGACAGTCGCTTTTTTATAAATAAATTTTAGGCAGATAAATATCATGGGGAATCAATGAATTTTGAGAATTGGGAAGTCTTATTCTTCAGCTGATCTAATCCTTTTCTTGTCAGCTACTCCAACAGAAGGTAGTTTTAATGAGTAATTGTCTCCAGGCTGAATGCCTAGCTTCTACTCCCAGCCATTTTTTCTGCTAATTAACTTTGATTCCTCGAAATATTCTGTATTATGTCAGAGCTTCTGGAGTCTGATCCTGTTATTTCTTAACTCTTCCCCCTACAGGATGAGTCTAGCTGAGAAGCAGCTTTCCCAGACCATCAGATGCTCCATCTGTTCCCAGGGCAGATGGAGGGATGGTGAGGATCCAAGGTCCTCCTCCTGACTCCAGAAAAAATAGAACTAGGCCCTTACAGCTATTGCTTGAGTAAGATGTCCATTGATGCTTACCACTTGTGGTGTGCTTTGGGCTTGGTAATAAAGACAGACAGTTTTTAGACAGCACTCTGAGAGTCTCTGAATCAATGATCCCGAGGGATGGTAGATCTTCCCTGACTTCCAGCAAATCCAGCACAGCAAGATAAAATCAACGTTCCACCTGTAGGTGATAAGGCAGGTTTGTGGTGTATGTGCATGTAATAAATAAAATGCTGTCAGATGTCCAGGAGCAGTGCTTGCAGGCACTGATCTGCACTGAATACTTTTGAGGGTCTGTCAGTTTGCTTAGGGAACAGCCCCACGTTGTGTTTGTCCACCCCTGACCTACCACGGTTCCTATTTTTCAGAACAGGATTATGTTCTGGAATAGATTAAAAAATATATATTCACACAGCATTCTGGTAAACCTTTGAAGGTGTGTGGAAAATAGAATGAGGGAGGCAGACAGCTGAACTGCAGGCTGCCTGGCGCAGAGCGGGTGCCGTGGCCCGCTTTCTTTTCCTGCTACTTTGAAGTCCTTTATCAGCAAGGAGCAGAAATCGTCCTGCTCTGTCTGATGTGAGATGGAAAAGCATGGTGCTCGTACAAGACAAGGTTATATCCTGAACAGTAAAGGAGAATGTGCATAGGGAGTAACTCTTTGTTGTTCTTCTCAGTTGAATGTAAAAGCAAAACAGGGTGATATCAGGTACCGAGTTTAAAACAAAGGTACTTCATGTTGTTGGAAATTACCCCATGGTTGTGAAATCCAGTAGCACATGTGATGCCAAAAACTATGGAAACTGAGTTTCTAAGTGAGATGTCGAGAGCTTGGAGGGCAAGTGGAGGAAATACTATTTAATATCAAACTTATTAATCTCATGAATGTTGATCTCTTTTTTTTTAAGCACATGCTGTTGTCAAAGTCTGGATGCTGGATTATATCATCCTTTGGTCCATGTGGGCAAATGGTTTCCAACTGAAATACCCTGGGTGGCTCATACCTGAGGCTGGACAATTATGTGGATGCACAGAGCATCTTGGAGAACAGGAGGGCAGGTAAACAACAGTGCATCTCCTGGCGTGTGCAAGGTGGCAGTGCTAATGTGGTACACCCACAAGTATGGAGAAACTGATAATTTAACATCTTCCATAGAGAATCCTGTCTCCAGCTGTTGTTTCAAATTAGCTTTCTTTTGCTACAACTTACCTACAAAGTCATCTGTTTAACATCTTGAAAAATAAGGGGATAAAGGGGTTGGTGGATTTTGGTATTATAGTGGTGTGTAGCTGCAGAAAGTTATTTAAATTTCAGACTTTCATCTGGAAAGATGAAAAATGAAACAAAAAAAGTGCATAGAATAGTCAGGAAAGTATTTTTTTATATATATATAATTGTTAATAGAAGTTTAATGCCTTTGGGGATCAATGCCTCATGCAACATCAAGAATATTCTTCCTATCCAAAATGACTACAGATATAAAAGCCAGCATTTTCAATAGCATCTTGGATAGAAGACAGCATCCTTGACATTCTGGTGTCTCTTCATTGCACAGTCACAAAGGACAGTCTTTGAAAGCTCACACAGACTTCTAAAGAAAATAAGTTTTTATGCACTTCTGAAAACACACCATGGAATTCTCTGTTAGCCTGAATCTATGCGTCTATGTTGAGACCTTTATTTGCAGTGCTCAGAGAAAGGCTTATATGAGTTTCTGAATATCCTTATCCAGCACAAAGTGGGTCTTGGTTCAAGATGGGGGTACCCTGGGAAAGATAAATGATGATAAAAAAAGATATTCCTTATCCTCTTAAACACTTCTTGCCCCTGAGGATGGGTTTGAGGGGACTGTACATACAAAAGAGGTTTTCTGAGCATGAGGCATACATGGAGAAAGTGCTTTGTCCACCTGGTTCTCTACACTGTACGCTTATTTCTACATCCAGAAATCTAATCTACAGGTACCGATGCACTGCTGCTCTCTGCTGGAGGTGGCCTTTCCCTTCCGAGCAGACGGCTTTCTGCTGGCCTGGCTTCCCTCACGGGCAGAGACCGAGGCGCGCTGTGTGGCGGCAGCTCCACTTTCTGTGACTCAGTGCCCTGGAGCACAAGTTTTCTCAGGAAAGTCGGAGATGGCAGCAGGACAAGTTCCCTGCTGGCTCCCGTGCTCCAGTTTCCTCCTTTTGGCAGAAAAGAATTTGATTTTTCTCGCGATTATTATGGGCTGCGAAGAGCAGCTCCTAAATTAGCCCTGAGGAGGTGGAAAGGTAGAGAGAGCTCGCTGTGGGGAGCTTGGTTTGACGCATCCGACAAGTCCTACCTGACCCGACTGGTGAACCATGTCGCATGCAGAGTTCTCTCTTCAGTTTGTGTTTGTTGTTTTAATTAACTTTTGGCAGCCACGCCAAGCACTCGTCCTGCGTCCCTCTCCAGCTGCTGAGAAGTCAGAGTGAAGATCTTTGGCCAGATCCTGGCTCGGGTGGCTCAGCTCCATCTTGGGAGCCTCTCACGTAACTCAAGGCCTGTATAAAGGCACGCAGGAGCAAACGCTCGCTGAATGCTTCTTGGGGAGCTGAGAAGGGCTGATCCAGGCCTGTCAGCCATGGTGTGGGGATAAAAAGGGCCAACAAGGGCCTGGCGTGTGTGAGACTGTGCCCCTGAAGGCTGTGCTCTGAGGAGGGGCTGGGTCTTCCTCAGCACTTGGGACTGCAGAGCTTCTGTGTTGCTCCACGGGGAGTGATGCCCCCAAACTACCTCGTGGCAGGCCCTGCCGAGGGCATTACGTGGCCATGAGGCCCAGGGGAAAGAAGGCGGCACGAACCACGCGGTGCCCTGCAGCATGGTGGGCGAGGCAGGGCTCAGGCTGCCGTCCTAGGCAGTGCTCTGCCTCAGCCACAAAGCCTTTGAGCCCCAGAGGGCTGCCAGGAGGGCATTTGGCTGGATTGTAAACCCCCTAGGCTTCAGCTAAGATGTTGTTCTTTGTTTTCAGTGGGGGATGGTGGCTTTGCAACCATTTTTAAGCGAATCCGTTTAAGTGAAGAGCCTCGCGTGTGCTGGGGTGCTTCAGCCCTTGTGTAGGGTCCCGAAGAACACCGACGGCAGCAAATCTCACCCACTGCTGATTTTCATTATCCAAATGAGAAACTGGGTTAAGCTACCTCAGGTGATAAAATCCTGCAGGCTGCTGCGAGGCTGTCATTGCTGGAGAGACTCTCAGCTGGGAAAGGGCACTGCTGTCTCGCAACAATGAACCTAATAACATTATAAATAACTCCCTCATTACTAGGAAATGGTAAGAGAAAAAACAATTTTTTTTTCTTTTTCTGTTCCAGTTTTCTCCCTTTTGGGCAACATCAGAACACAACAGCAGCAAAAGAAGGGGACAACAGTTAGGGTGAGCACATGGAGGAGGTTTGTCTGGCTTGCCTGGTAGTTAAACCTTATGCCCAGGCATGAGGTTGGGTCCCAACTTGCAGGACAAGACCTCCAGTGCCCAGAGGTATGGGCAGTAGTGCAGAAGACCCCTTGCAGCCTGGTTTCATCAGGCACCTCATCTCTCTTGCTCACAGGATGCTGCTCCTCCCTCTTTGCACAAGGACACCCCTGGCTCTAAGTGCCAAAGTGCGACTGGAGGCTCAGTGTTAAAAGGCTTTGAGGTACAGAAGAACTAGTTGGCAACTCACCTTTACAATTTCGAAGAGTGATTTGCAATTTATTCTGCCATAGCTGGCTGCAGATCCTAATCTAACAGCAAATTAAAGAAATGTCTCCCTCCTCCCCCTCACAACTTTCCTTTTTGATCAAGTATTATTTGGCATCATTGTGTCTGGCTGCTGGAAGCTTGTCAAGATTTTTTGTTTTAATTTTGTGTGTCTGTCCAAAAGAGATTAGTATTTTCCTTTGCTGTTTCCCCAAAGTGTATAAGACAATGCAGTGAACTTAAATTTGCCTTTTTCTTTTTGGGGAGTCCAAATCCGGCAGAAGGAATACCTAAACTTTTGTTTAAGGTATTGGCAGAAGGGCCCTGTGTGTTGGAGAGATTTATTTTTTTTTGATGCTGACTCTAGCCTGGGTCCCATGTGCTGAGCTCCTTGATTCTCATCACCTTTTTCCTATATTAAACCCTCATTGCCAAAAGCAAACCTGTTGCTGGCTGCGGATCTGACAGGCTCAGTAACTGAAAGGAAACTGGAGATGGTCTGTGAGAAGAGTTGAGATGATTTTGCTTTGCAGGGGTCTGATGAGCTGCAATTCATTAAATGTGCATGAAGTATTTTCCTGAGCCCTGGATGAAGGTGATTTAAAAGTGCCTGTGCTGTGGCTTAGTGGTGGTTGGGGGTATCTCTGCAGCATCTGTGACTTGGTACCTTTTTCACTCTGCTCCTCTCTGGGGATGGAGAGGCAAGTTAGGATATTAGAAGCACAGCAAAATGGAATGTTAAGTTTGGCTTAATGAAGAAAGACTACAGTGCTGGAATTATTAATTGCAAATTCTATCGAGAATAATTTGATAGGAGATTGACTTACTGCGTGCCTTGGCCTGGTCTGAAAAGATGCCATTGTTTTAAATGACAATGCTGAGGGTATGCATGTGTACACATCTTGGTGTTAATCAGATCCTGGATTTCATAATTTCACAAATTAAATTCCTCGTTTTATTCAATTAGTGTGCTAAAGCTGATCCGCACTGCTGCTCACAACTGTGAGCACAGAGCCCGATTACACACCGCATTAGCTCAGGTCGCTGCACATCCAGGGCCCGGTGAGCAAAGCGCTGGGGGTGGTTCTCCAACCGTGACAGAGAACTCAAAGAAATTCCCATTTGGTTCATCACATTGATTGTCCCGGCCAGCGTGTGGCAGGTCTCACTGCAGGGGCCTGTAGCAGCCTCTTTGGGTCCCCTCTGGCTGCGGAGCACACTCGTGGGCTGTCAGTTCGGCTACCTGCAATTGATGAGGTGTGAGAGCCCAGGGGCACTGAGCATGCGAGACTCCCCCCCCTGCTCCTTCTCTGGTACAGGCCCACTGTAACCTCATTTAGGTTTTCCCCTGTGAGGTTTCTGCTCCCTTTGTGGATTCAAGTTTCCAACAGGTGATGTCTGAGACCCAGCACAGCCGCCCACATCCCGTGTTCAGCCCTCCCTCTGTTCTCGAAAAGAATGAGGCAGAAAAAGCAAGCAGTAATATATCTGACTGTATTTCAAAGTTGTTGATTGTAAACAAACTTTGTTGAAGAAATAAAATCACATGACAAGATATCAGAGTGATACTATAAATCCATTTTGTTATTGTTGCCACACTTCACATTTTTGGAACTCAGAATTTAGCTCATGGTGTACAAAACTTGTAAAAATTTATTGCAAGCGTGCCTTTGTGTAGAACAAAACTGGTGTCACAAAAGTAGTTCCCTGTCCCATGCAGAAATACAGGTGTGTAGGTCTCTGTGTGAAGAGGTCACACACCTGCATTTCCTGAAAGACTTGGCTGTTACAAAATTGCTCAGAGAAGTTCAAAAAAAAAAAAAAAAAAAAAAAGGAAAAAGAAGAAAAAAGCAATTGCAGTTTATGCTTTACCTCTGGAATTTACATTTTCAACATAAATTTCTAGAATTTTAAAGAGTATGGAACTTGCAACAGAACTGCAGCCGCTGATGTGAGCACAGCCCATTGGATTCGTTTTGCAAGCACTCCGGCAGCTAAGGCCAATCTTCGTGTTTGGTGCAGTCACTGCATTTGATGGAATGTCAGTTGCACATTTTTAATGAAAAATTAAAACAAAACATGGATGGGAAGAAGATTCCTTTTCCAAAATTTCCATCGTTCGTGTCTCTCCTGTGGCACTTGAGACCCACTCCCTCGCTGTGTTGATGTACAGCAGAGCTTTGACCCCCCTGGTCTGCAGCTACCGCACGTGTACAGCGTGAGCAAGGGAGTGGAGTGAGGCCAGTGATGGAGCTACAGCAGGGCTTATGCAGCAAAAGCAGCTCTGCGGGGTGGTTGTGTTAAACATCAGCCTTTTATTTTTCATTCAAAGGCAGCAAGGGAGGGGGAATGCGCATGCTGGAAATATAAGTTGGAAGGGATCATTGGGCTCCTCTCCCTCTGCATGCCCAACTTCTCTGCTTCCCTCTGCCTCTTCCAGTGTGCTGATCCCCCTTAAAATCGTCATTTATCAGACCGTACCAATTAGCCTCACATATAGTGGATCGATCTCTGGCACAAATCTTAGTTTTTTTGTCTCCAATCTCACCCCAGAACATGGGGTAAAGTTATTTTTAATTTCTCTATTGAAATGCCAGGCAACGATTTGGCTTATAAATAGAGGCGAAGTCCAGGTTGCAAAAGTAAGTCTGAGACCTGGAATACATTTTCCATCAAATGAGTAACTTGGTTTCATGGAGAGGTGTGAATTGTTCAGCACTCACGTTTTGCACACACCTTGACACACTTTAGTTGGAGCACAAGACCACAAAGTTACTTTGACACCAAGTGGGTCAGGGTTCTGGACAGATGAACCTAGTGTACGGGGCTTTGCTTTACTGCTTCTAGGATTTTTGGTAGGTAGTGGAGTTAAGTGCTCTGTTTGACATTCAGAGCATGCTGTACATACTTGAAGAGCAGAAGCATTTGCTAGCTTCTTCATTTTAATGAACAGATGTGCCAGGGCTAGAAGCAAATTGTATGGGCCTGGCATGTTCCTTTCCCTAGTAAAACTTAATTTGGCTCCCTCCGGAGTCCCCGTCCTTACCAGGTGTGAGATCAGCCAGGCTGTTTCTTTTTGCCTCACATCTGTTTGCCCAAGGAGCTTGGATCCCAAATTGCACTCATCTCTCCCTGTTTGCTTATCTGATCAGGTCTTGAATGTCACAGCCCTATAAGAAGGTGTTACGGTCCTTTACCACTAGGTTCTTCATCCAGATCCCCGAAGCACTCCGGGATTGTTGCATTTACATCAAATGAGCACTTTTGCAGAGTGATGTTTTTTGATGGATAAGGTTTTTGCACTAGACATTGTGTGGACCACCTTGACATCTACTGCTAGCAGTTATTACTTCAGAAGAGTGACACAAAAGGGATTTACCACTTAAGGCCTTTTCGTGATACCTAACAGCTGCTCACCAGACCCATCAGAGTGGTGAGTGTGTGAAGGGTTTAAAAAACCCAAAAGCACAACTCCCCAGCCCCACAAAGGAAATCCAATCCCCTCTCTTTGACAGCGATGCAGAGCTGAGGAATGTTTCAGCCATTCCACTGGGAGCAGCAGGAGGGTGATGCTGAGATCTGCCTTGGGCCCACACGAACCCGATGGGGCAGCATTAATGGGGCAAAGCGGGCAACACCGTCACAGTGACTGCAATTAGTATAGGCTTCCGAAACAATACCCTGTTTCATCGTCGATTTGCCAGGTAGCAGGAAGGATCAGCAAAGTAATACTGTAAAAGCAAAGGGAAAGGCCAGCTCTGTGTTGTCACCTCTTCCAGACTGACCGAGAACTAGTGGGATGATTTGGCTGGGCGTGCTTCCAGTGCAAGGAGCAAGGGAAGCAAAGCGTAGGACAGGGAAGCTCTTCAGGGTTAGATTGCTGAAGAGAAAGAAAAGGCTCTCAAGAGGAGAGAAGAGACCCTTTTTGTACAAAAGCACAGATATCTTCAGCTGTTCCCCCAGCACTGAGATGCTTATGCAGGGGTTTTTCCAGTTTGAGTTCACAATGCTTGTGGAAGGAAAGGTAGGTTTGGGAAGAGCCTTTACAAGAAGGAATATATACCAAGTAGCACTGGTGGTAGGCTTGCATTTGAGCAGATGATGACATGATCTGTCCGTGCACAGTACCCTAGTTAATGACAGGCCACGTACACAAATGTATTGAACTTGGAGTTCCTCGCCTTCCACATCACTGCTAACATTCCTTTGCTGCTTGCACGTTTTTTTCAACCAGACTGAGATGAGCTCTTGTTTTACAAATCACTAATTTCACATCACTCACAGCAACGAGGAAGTGCCATGGCAAGCTCCACTACAGAGATGGCTGGAAGACTTCACATAGTCTGAGTAATTATTTGTTTGGACTTCACATTGATGACTGGAGTATAGCACAGCTTCAGATTCCCTGTGTATCTCCTCTAAGCTCCTCTAGGCAGGCTGGGCTGCTGTTTTATTTGTTTTTTTCTTACCTTCATGACATCTTGGTTTTGACGCATGCTGGCCTATGTGGAGCAAAGAACCTGCGCTGACAAAGTCCTACAGCTCCTGCTGAAGAGCAGGACGATGTCTGTCATGCTTTCATCTCAAATTTGGAAAAGTGCATTTGAACAAGAAAATGCAAAACATGGACTTAATCAGCAAGACTGCAAGCTCCACTTCACAGTTTCATCACCTGTGCTGTGCCTCAGTGTCTGATTATGGAAGAGGAAGCTCCTGTCTGAAGGGATAATGACGGCTGATAATTACCGGTGGTGTTAAGAGCACTTTCCAATCCTTGCATGGAAAGAGGCAGACATGCAGAATTACCAGTGCAGCATAAACCCCCACTCACCTCTGCAATCAGCCACAGGACTAGTGGATGCTAAGACATGTAAGACTGAGCCACTGGAGGCCCCCCTCAACACCAATCAGCTAAAGACAGACTGCTAAATAAATGGTAGAAGAAAAGTAAGATCTCTTCAGGAAAAAAAAAAAAAAAAGCCACGTAAGTGTAGCTGAAGGTGAAGAATGGGAATGCTGTTTTGAGTTGCTGTTCGTAATGTCAGTCTGGAAAGAGCTAAATTCATTTTTCTCTAGGAATTGTCTGAAGAAAACAAAGTTGTACCCATTCAGTGACATCGGACATCTTTAAATTGGCATACTCAGACTACCTTGCAAATGAAGATGGGCCGGGGCTAGAGAAAGGAAATGGAAAACAGAGACAAGATGTTTTTCAGTTGTGCCCTAGTGTCGAGTGCACAAATGGGCTGAAGTAAAAAGTGGCAGAGTTTCTGCAAGCCCTTGAAGCTTTTTTCAGCTAAGACATCAGCAGTGGAAACCATTTCACAGTGGCTTCTAAGCTCTTGTGAGTGTTATATTACACACTGGGAAAAGAAATGCTTTCCAAGAACAGCTTGCGGCAGGACAGACATTTCTTGAAAGAAGTCCTGTGCATAGAAGGTGGTCAGTATGTCTCACTGATGGTCTCAGTTCTCTGAAACAAAGTTTGCATACCACCAATAAACTGTTTTCAAAAGTACAAGTGAAGGAAAATGCAGTTCATCAGGAGAGACATGAGCCTTCCCAACCCCATGTCTATTTCAGCTTCAAACTCTTATTTCTCCCCCTGGAAAAATTTAGAAAAGTTCCTCTGTGACCTGTTTGGCATTTCCATTGTCTTTTAACTACTGTTGAGCTTTAAGATCTCTTACCCAGATTGTCTCAAGGATACAAAAAAATAAAGGAAACCAAAAAACTTGGCATCATATCACAAGCCATTGCACAATTAACACACACGCACACACTATAACTAGCATCCTCGCACTACTTTGAGACTAAATTCCTTCTTTTCCTTTAACTAGGGAGAAACTTTAGTGTTACGAGCAGGTGGGGAACCAAATCTGAGTGAGCCAGTTTGCAGGAAAGGAAATGCTACCGAATCTGAGCTGCAGTTAATAAACCTTTGCTCTTCTAAAATGATGAAATTTCTTCCTTAATTACTTTGCCTTGTTTGTAGGAACTTAGAGAAAGTGCAAGACGCTTTTTTAACAAGGAAAAATCCTAACTTTCCTCAACCCTATCCCCTCCAAGTCAACAGCTGGAGAAGATAAAGTTGAACAGTTATCTGTGGATATAGACTATGCTTTGGTGGGTTTAAGAGCCCAAATTCAGGCATTTTGTACATATAAATATATAGAAATATTTTTGCTTATTTATGGAATGTTTGTGCATGTTTAGGGCACCAGTTCAAAACGATGAGGGATGGTTAAGGCTAAGAAAATGAAATTCATTGCAAAGCTATAATTTTGTCTTAACGTTTCTCCTTTACAAAGGAGACTAAAGCATCTTCCCTGTAATAGTCAGCCACTGTGTAATCCCCCATCAACTCCAATTCTAGGGAAAACTACTCAGGACCCAGTCCCTGAGGCAAAAAGCTAGGACCTCATCATTTGAGCTCAAGTAATCCACATAATTAAAAACATAACTTGGTGGAAAAAATAAACATTCGAAGGCCGTGGGCCTACTGACACCTGAAACTGAAAAGGCATTTTCTGAACAGGAAGGTGTAGAGCCAGGCCTTTGCGCATACACAGCAATGTAACAACTGGCAAAGGGCGCCAGATCTAGCTCCAGGGGCCAGGATGTAGCTGGAGAGTGCTGTGTTTGCTCCTCGGAGGCACGAAGTGGCTCCCAGGAGGTCATGCAGGCCTCTGCATCTCTGCTGGGGGCACCTGCATCTTGCACGTGCTCTGGCTCTGCGGGGGTTCAATGCAAGGAGGCCGGGCTCCCAGCAGCTACTCTTTGTTCCAGTTGTCAGACCAGCAGAGTTCTTGCCAGACCTTTCCTTGCTGCCCTAACTCTGACCACTCAATAAATTTGCAGGGCTTAATGATGTTGTAGTTACTCTTCCTGCTGTAATGAAGTCTGGCGTTGGCTGAGCCAGCAGTAAGAGCACCATTTGTCTTCAGGTACCTCTGTGGAGTTTCCTAAGAAGCGGAAACTTGGACGTTTGCTGAACTTTTGTTTTTCACGCCTCATGCTAGCCTCTCTTCCACCCTTGAATATCTAGAAGCCTGACAAGAAGCAGCCATGCCACATGTTCGGTCTGGAGAGGGGTGGCCTCAGTTCCTGCTGGGACAAGATTTGAACTCATCCTTGGTCTCCTACATAGCCCGGCACTGCCGAGGACTAGAGCAGTACAAACCGTCTCCTTCCTCCCGTGCACAAGGTTGTGTCCTTCCCCATGCCTGTCTCCTGGGTGCAGACCTTGTGGACTGAGAGGTGAAGGGGGTGCTTAGGGAACCTGCTGGCAGGCAGGGCAGGCTGCGTGGGGCAGTCGCCAGGCTGTACTGCAAGCAGAACCACCATGGACCTGGCTGTCCCCTTGCTTTCCCTGCAGCCAGGTGAGATCTGCCTAAGTCTACTCCAAAAAATAGGACTTTGGTGGAAATCGAAAGCTGTCAGTGCAAGAATGCTCTTTGGGCTAGTCAGTAATTTACAAGCTCCTGCTGGACTCTTCTGCGATGATTTACAGGCTTTGCGCTTGCACAGTGCCTTGGCATCTCTAATAACCATAAGAGTGAAATTTGGAGAGTTCAGAGGGTACTTGGTCGCCTCTCTCCAGACAGAAACATATAACCTGTGGAGTTACAGACTGATAAAGAAATAAATCAATTGCTCTATTCCTCTTAAATCAGCCCAAGTCATTCTTTGGTAACACCTTCCAGAAAATGCCAGGCTTGTGGACCTAAAACTAGCTGGTTCTTTAAGCAACGTAGCTGTGCCCTGTAAGTTAATGCCATTCGGTTTGTTTCCATCACTGCTAACCTTTAGAATATGGAGCTTTTTTGTTGATTGAGCTGTAGACTGAAATTAATACCGTGTAGAGGGCAGGGCAGCATTTCACCTCCATGTCAATTCTTTCCTGTTTCGGTCACACTCCCCTATCTCTCTCTGTTGCTTTCCAAGGCTTCAGTGGCCTTCAGATTCCACCAACACCAAACCAGCCACCGGCACCAGCTCACCGTGATGCTCATCCTCTACAGTGCTACTAAGAACAGGTGAACCCTTTGAGCTTGCTCTGTTTTAGTTAAGTTTAACATCTGGTTGCAGTTGGACTTCTTTCTTTTTGCAAAACACAATGCTATGCTATTTTGCTAAACATGTAATCTGCTTAATTACAACTATTGTGGCAAGCCTGGCATTCTAGTAAGAAGAATACTTATAGAACATCCCGCAGTGATGATGCAAAACACACTGCTATTACTGAATTATTTTTTTCCTGCAAACTGTGTGCCAAATGAAGTTCTAAAATGGACTTACAAAAGGAAAAGAAACAAATTGTTTTTCCTAAAAAACTTGAGCCCATTATGTCAGACTTTTAAGCAACATGTAAGATACAGTTGAAATAAAAAAAATATAATTGTTATACTCTCATTTTTGATCTGTATACTGACCGTGGCAGTTACGATGTGAGGCAGTATTACTTCACTCTCTGGCTGTGTATAAAATGTTTCATTTCATCCTGGTTTAAAAAAAAATCAATGTCACGTTTTTCCATTTTAAATTCACTAATGTATTTGGTTACTTCTAATTTTGCTGTGTTCTAGCTGGGATCAAATTGCCTTATGCTTTTTTTTTTTTTTTTTTTTTTTTTTTAAGAAAACAAAATGGAAAGAAAAAGTTTAACCAGTTCTCAGTTCCTGGCTGCCTGCCTTAAAGGTTTTGCTTGTCAATATACTTGCTTAAGTGTTCGTGTCTCTGAACTGCTTCTTTTAGCACACTGTGAGGACAGCACTGATTCCCTACAAGGTGGTAGGCACTCTCAACCAGAGCCCATGGTGCAGACTTACATTACTTGTCCCAGAATTGAGTAACTCCAAGTAAGGTGTACAGAGTTTTTTGCAATGCCCACCTGGGACTGCTGAGCTATCTCGGCTTATGACAAGCTCTTAGCCCAAGAGGGACTTTACAAGATGACCCTGTTCGACAAATAGTATTGAGAGATAACGAATTTAAGTCCATTTCTGGTGTACAGATACCCACAGGGCATTCACTTATGCAATTTTTTGTCAGCTTTTCTTGTGGCACTTTCTGTAGAACATTTACATCCAGCTGCTACTAGGAACAAAGTTTCCACCTCTCTAGTGGCATCACTTGGCATTTTTGGATAAGGACAGCACTGGTGGTGTCAGAAGTTCCTTGCTTTGCTGTTCCAGGTGTGGTATCTTCTTCTGCTTACCTTCCTCCCCCTGCCTATGCCACCAAGAACATTGCATCAATGGGAGGGTGAGGTGTCTTCCAAGCCCAGGAGCTCCTTTACAAGTCTTTCACCGAACTGTGCACGGCTATACCTTGTCACGTGGTAGGCCTCTGACATTTTGTAGAGGATGTAGGCATTGTTTATAGCGATGCTGATGGCAAACCAGAACACTTGTTGCCAGGTCTTGTTTGGTTTGTGAGAAATGAAATACCTAGAAAGCCAAGAGGGAAAGAAGAAGGGAAAAAAAAAAAAAAAAGTGGTATTCAGCCATCACTTCCATCTGGGAGGTAAAAAATAACCCTGGAAAAAGATTCCTGCAGTCCCAACGGGGAAACAGGACCACAGCTTACTGCCAAGTGCAAGTATTAAATAATTTCATACATTTGACAATCATTTACAGTTAGTTACCTGTTTCTTTGGTTTTGTAAATTTCTAGTAGTGACTTGCTCAAAGAGCCAAACCTCAGCAACCCTTCCCTCTGTATCGCTGCACATAAGCAAGAGTAATGATGCAGACTCCTAGAGCTTGCCTGTGACAAACATGCAAGTAACGGGAGCCGTGGGTCTGAATCCCTTCAGATTGTAACTTAAAATTGTGTCCCCCTCCCAAACTCAGGCCTATTATGTTGCAGTTCAGGGAAGACTGCTCATGCCTCTCCTCTCATTTATCTCGATCGTAAGTGAAGAATGATTTCTGCTGTTGTCAACAGCACGTGGGAGGATGTGGGGGTAGAGCCAGAGCGTGCAGTGCTGGTATGTGGAGCACCTCCTCTCCATAAGGCAGGAGAACTAGGAAGGACTGACAACCTTATATTTAGGTTCTGACTAATTCCAGGACTACCAGAATATTCTCTTCAGTCATAAGATTTCCCACTTCCCTACTTTTCATTTTTTTAGCAACCATTTAAATCTACTACCTCATCTTTTTCTTGTACTGCTTTCCTCAGACCAGATCCCAACACTGGTCTCTAACAACCGCCTCCTCCTCTTTCCTATCTTATGCTCCATTCTTGCTGCTTTGCTCAGAACTGACTTGGAAAATCCCTGCTGCTTTTTCTCTTTCCCCAGTTTTTAGCTCTTGAAATCTTCTGCACCTCACTGCTACTCCCACAGCCAAGCTTCACCACTGCTATTCTTGTTTCTGTTTCTCCCCATTACATCAAGAGCTAGCCAAGAGGCCCACAACTGGAATCCCAGAGCCAAAAAATCTAAATTCCCATGAAAGGCCTACATTCTCTCAGTTTACTTAGATCAGGTTTCCATCCAAAACTGAGTATCCTGTTCTTCTGGCTCAAGGTGACACAAATACCACCAGGACAGATAATCACCTAAACACCATATGATGATAAGGGTGGGGAGCTAGCCAGTCTGAGAGACTTGTAGACCTTTGCTGAATTCTCAAGCTAGCCTTGACTTTGATGTGGCCCAAGACATGACCAACCTGTTGGCTCATCTTCCCAACTCTTCTTACAGGTCATTTTCAAGATGGTAAGAACATAATGCTCTTAATTTTATTTTATTATTTTTTTTAACTGGTGGAAGGGGCCAAAGCAACATTAGCATGTTTTTTGGGATTATTCATAAAGGTGAAAGTCAGGGGAGTAAAAAATTCAATGTGTGCAATGATGTACTCATTCATCTCCTCACTCCTGCAGAGACTCCTACAACACGGCTGGCAATGCAGCTATCCCCATCGTGCAGAGCCAGCTTCTGATCTTTGACTAAAACAGGAGTTTTGTCAGAGATGAATTAAGTGAAAGTAGGACTGGGCTCCCAGCTGCCGCTCAACATGGAGAGCTCAACCAGTCCAGCCATGGGGAAGGAATGAAAGAAACATATCCACACACAGACATACACATCCTTATTCTCACTTACTTGCTGTATTTGTCGTCGTATTTGCAGATATAGCTAAGGTGAGCAGCAAATGCTTCAACAGCCAAAGGGCATGGAATTTCTCCACTTTTTCTCTTAATTATAACTCCTGCATCAATTAAAAACATAACAGATTTTATTCCACGTGATAGGTTTAGCAATTTAAAGATACATAGTTTATTATAAAATAAACGTTATTGCTAGTTTCTGTCTCCAAACTGGAAAGTGGTTCCTCTGTTATCTGTAACAAAGATGCTAATTTGATTTTTTTTCCATTGGTAGTATATTGAACAAGGGAAAAGGGAAGAAGAGGGATCATTATTCAGTCAGAGATGCTTCTACCTGCTTGCAGAAGGGAAGGATGAATGAAATAAACTTGCAGTACTTTACTGAGGAGTCCATTCCCTGATTTTTGACTTCACAGTCCTTCAGGGTTTCATGGTCGGCTCTCAAGGGACCGTCTCTTGCTCCACGCCTGTAGCTTATTGTCTAGTGGGGATCCCTGCTCTCTCCCAGGCACAACAGTATTTTTCTCTGGGTCTAGTGAAGCACAGGCTTGGTTGCATCCTTTCTCAGCACTGTTTCAGTACAGATACAGTTCTGGGCTTTCTCGTTTCTCCAGCCTTCAAGCTCCCATTGCCTGGATTCTGCAAACTCTTTTACAATTGCCCTTAAAATGCTCCTCATGGTTTGATTGCAGACTTCACCATTTCATTCCTTCAGCTGGAAGTCTCACTCCATCCATTATCTCTGTCAAGCCCCCTATGCTGTCCAGGCTGGCAGGCTCTATTTTGAAGCAAGACTTATGACACATACTAAATGTCATGCTACATCTGAGCCGTGCAGCAATTTATTTCAGTTTTTTAAAGTCTGATTTTTCAGGCGTCCAAAACGATACCGCCTCTGAATTGTTCAACAATTCTCCTTTCAACTCCATACCCCCAAACTGGGTGAAAATGTTCTTCCTCTCCTCCCCCTTCTCTCTTTCTCCCCCTCTTTTCCCTTCCAGAATTTATATTTCCTTTTGCAAATTGCTTTGTATTCGCGATCCTTAAAAATGCATTGTGATGGCAGCTATGTGGGCATCACACACTCCCTCTCACTTTTTATTATATTCTGTGCAGCATTCCTCTGTATTGAGACCATAAATATCTTTATATGCACATTATTTTTATAGCCGTTCCTGCGTTTGTTCTGCAGCCACAGGGCCATCCCTCCAGGGAGGCAACTGCTGGAGCCGGGTTGTTTTTAGCTGCAGGTCTCTGTGGCAAGCAGCCCCAAGCAAGCTGACTCACCGGCACCTCCGATGAGTTATTTCCCCTCCTGGTCCTCCCCCAGCAGCGCAGTGCTCCGTCCCTGGCAGCCCTCCAGGGGAACACACCGCCTGCTCTGCAGCCCCAGCCTGCCTTCGCCTGCGTGCTGCTCTCCCTGGTGCAGGCTGCTGGCATCAGCTTCGGGTTTGGTGTTTTTTCACCCTGTAAAAACTCGGTACCCGGGATCCTGAGATTAGCCAAGACCCGGGGGCTCTGTTGGAAAGTTTCTAGCCAGTACGCTTGTCAAGCAAAGCTTGGGAAATGGCAGCCTAAATGAAATAAGCAGAAAGACAAAGGCATGTGTGTTTGTTTCCTTAAATAGTTAAGTTTATGCCAATCCATAATTTTTGGAGCTAGAATCCTGCTTTTTTAAAGTGAAGGCTCAGTAATATCAGCACTTACTTCCCCCTTGGCAAGCGCAAAGATTTCATAATATAATATAACAGAGTGGGCACTGCGTGTTCCAAGTGCTATACGGCTTTTTTCAGGACTTGAATTTGTTCCAGTTTTTTATCAGAACTGCAGCCAGGCAGGTTCGTACGAGGTCTCATGTTCATGGTCTTCCCCTCAGAGCCCCACTGGCCCCATGCTCCCTTTCACCGTGCTTGGACGTAACCCTGTGAATTTATTCCCACAAAGGACGCATGGAAATTCAAGGTTAAAATCCTAAGCTACCCTGTCCTCAAACATACTTTTTAATGTTAAGCTGCTTTCCCCAGACTTTCCAGTTCTGAGCCAATCTCTCACACTTCCAGCTCCTCCAGGGCTAAGAATCACACTGGGGCTTGCTCGTACAATAGTTTCATACAGCTGCAATGCCTCCACAGCATCTCCTATCTTTTTTCTTCCAGCTGCAGGGTCCTCAAGGCAGGGTGGGCAGAAAAGGTACAGGCAGCATGGAGAAGCTATTGAGAACTCCCTAGGGAAACTGCAGCCCTTGATACTGGCTGTGTCAGTAGGATTTTATTAGTAGCTGGTTCCTGATGCTGCTACTTTGCTCCCAGCTTTCTCATCATTACCGCTGTCTCCTCTCCAGCTGCCTCTCCATGCTTCCCTTGCCTCTCTTTAGCTTCCTGTCTAGTCCATACCCTAAGCGTTAAACCCTGTTTCTACCTCCTGCCACCCCAATCACTGGTGGGATGCTAACATGCCACTTGCAACTATTTGGTCCTTGCCTTCTGCACATGGGGCTCAGACTTCATTTTCTGTCCTTAGCTGTTGTCCATTTAGCATCTAAGCAGAGCGGGCTGGTGAAGAGCATCTCTGAAAGTTCTTCTCAAAAATAAGCTGCCTCTCCAAAAGATCTTGGGTTCAACAAGTTTCTGTTTAAGCACAATAAATAATGCCTGAAAGGAAGCAGCCCAGCCCCTTAACAACTTGCAGAGGAGATGCTGCTTCCAGCTCTGCACGCTGCCAAAGCCATGGGATTTCCAGGGTCTGCACTGGGCTGGGAACCCTACACAGCAATCAGGGCCCTGCTTCCCGAGCACTAGGGACCCTGAGGCTCCTCCCTGCAGGTCAGAAAGCCCAGGATTCCCCAAGTTCCTGGCAATCCTGCTGTGCAGCAAGTGAGCTTGCTGCCTGCCCCATTCTGCTTTGCACAAAAAAATAGAGGTTTTAGTTATTTCTAGACCATCGTCCTGGAGCTGCTGGGAAAGCAGACACCAGACCTTGAGTGGAAAAACAAAATGCAGCTGTGTCCCACAGATGGGGAGGTTTGGACCAGCACATCACCTGCTTTAGATTAAGGGTAATTTTTTACTCCCTGGGGGTCTCAATCTCTTTTGACTTCTCAATATTTCTGCAGAATAGGCAAAAGGGAAAAATTCAACTCAAGCTAAAGCTTAAGGGAAATTAAAAATCCTGCTGAATTTTGTTCTAGGCAGAAAATTCATACTTGTTAGCAGCGTAAGCAGGACTTTTTTGCAAGACCAAAGAAATAAGACTCATCCTTTAGCATCTGAGGTGATGTATTATGACACACCGGTTCAAAACATCTATAATAAATAATGTGCGGTGTCTAAGAATAGTATTCATAGATCACCTCTGACAAGCGTACTGCCCTCCTGGTGCCTCTGGCTTGGGTGGGATTTGTACTCTAAGTACTTTTAAGATTTACCTTCTTCTCTACCTTCCTTTCGATTGCAATAAATAGTTCACTATTAGCTACATCTATCCTAGGTCTTGCTTTGAACATCTCATCTTCTGTGTTTTTATGTTTTCTTTTCATGGCCTCCTCCACCCCCATCAACGTGTATGCTCAACATGGAAACACACGATTTATTGGCAAGTGATCCCACTGGCTCCAGTCTCTGTCTGACTGCCCTGTATGGGCAGTCAGACAGAGACTGGAAAAATTTCCATTTTTCCCTACCTCCTCTCCCATTTAACACACCTGCCCAGCCGGCCTGTGCGACAGGCTTGCTTCAAGGAGCACAAATTCTTCCTCTTACTCTTCCTTCTCCTTGTTTACATCACTTTGAGGAGTCTTTGGTGATCAAGCTTCAAGTTGGTTTAAACCAGCATTGCTGCACTGACTTCAGAGATGCCAAATTAGAGGCAGGCAATCTGGTCTCCTATCTTCCCACTGAGCCTCCATCTGTTCTCAGATCTTCACTCGAGACTCTCTTCCCCCTGGCATGGCTCTGAAAAGCCAGCCTCAAGTTTTCTACTCTGATTCACCCTGAACTATCTTGTCTGTCCCCACAAGCATTCGGTGAGCAAGGTATTATGCAGGTCCTGCCCACCACACGCACAGGTCCTAATCAGTGGACCTTAAACCACCACACATATGCAACCTACAGTCCTGTCCATGCTAAAAACCTGCCCAAGGTCATTCACAGGCACAACCATTCACACTGCTCTGTGCTGTGCTGAGGGCCACCGCTAGCTCAGAGTCTCTTTGAAAGGGGCAGTTAACACGGATGCTCACAAACAGAACAGTTTTCTAACTCTCTTTTTCGTAGCATTTATGGATTTATACATTTATGAAACTGCAGGATCCATACTAGCACATATCAACCAGGTGACATTTAGTGATATCTCGTCCATCTAGAGCACTTGGCAAAGTGCAGACAAGAAGCAGCACAAACCCTGACTGACTGCTCACGTGGCTGGGCACTGCTCCAGTGACTGGTTTCAGCAGCAGCACTGCAGCTTCATTTTTCCTTTGTGTACTTGTTTTCAGCATCAGCATTCAGACACCAGCCCGTACATGTCACTAAGCCCTCACTGTGCAGTACAGAGGGAGGCGAGGAGCCCAGCAGAAACTCTCAGGATCAGCCCCACTTTGCCAAGGAAACAAGCCTTGTGGCAAGGTGTTGGAAATGCAAGGGCATGGATGGGTGACCAAGGTTCAAACTCAGTTCTTCACCCCAGTGCACAAGGTGCACTGTACTTGTACACCTTCACCTGCCTAGGGTTCACCTGGGTTATGAGCAGCACACACGAGCAGGGACGTTGTCAGCTTCCCAGCTTATTGTACAGCAATTTATGCCTTCTGCAGTCTAAATACATATGTGAGAGTCACTCAGGGCTCAGAACATGAGCGTACGTGATGTCTGTGACTTGGTGGCTTTACAATCAAAGGTTTAGGTTATTCTTGTCTGTCTCAGCATAGTTCTGAATAACAAAAATTAGGAGAAACTGAAGCAACATTTTCATTGAAATTGAGTTTCAAAGAGTTCGCTCATCATATTACATCTTACAGACGTTTCCAAACCTTCTTAAAAACATTTGTGTATTTTTGTAAAGGGAAAGATTTCAGGCATTAAGAAGGTCTTTGAACCTTCATTTGAACTATCCAAGTTATCTGTTTCGGTTTCTTTTCATCAACTGCTAAAATCAATTTAACATATAACAGGAAGCCTTAATCATATTTACTTCTGGCAAAAAGACATTTGTTTGTGACTAGTTTTTTTTACTGGATAAGATAAATTAATTGTCGGATCTGCTCAGAGTTCTAAGTACATCATGACATTTATTAATTTTTCTGTAGCAACAATCCTACGAGATGCTTTGCAAACATGGCTAGTGTAAGTGTTATACAAAAATAACACCCTTCTTCCCTCCTCTGACTATCAGCAGAGATATCATCTTTATACCTAAAGGATGCAGCCTCTACCAGCTCAGGCAAAAGAGGCCACATTAGCAATAGGCTTTAAACTTTTTATGGGAAACAACCGTAGCTGTAAGAAGACACAAAAGGCAAGTCGTCACCAGTGCAACCATTTATGTAGGATATTGTGATCAAGCTCTTTGTTCAGGCTTATTACCAAACTGTGTGACTCATCTTACCTTGCCACTTAAAGCACGTGCACTTCCCAGATGAGCAATACCAACACTGCTTACCTTGTTGAACCGGTGAGTAGGCGTTAGTCAGGAAACGGAAGTGCCCTTTATTGTACCAGCAGATCAAGGACATGTTCCCCTTCATCCTTATTCTGTACTGTCCTCTGGACGGGGGAGTGTTGGGGTTGTTCAGCATGGATGGAGGTAGGCCTGTGCAGTCACTCTTCCTGGTGCTCAGCAACCCACAGCAGTAAATCGCTGCATGTGGAAAAAAAACCAACATTTCCTATCAGCAAACCTTTGCATAGACCCAGAAATCAAGAGCAGTGGAGCAAGTCTGGCTGACCTAACTAGACAAATAGCTTGTCCACAATGTTCTAGTTGAACAAACACTTCAGCCAACTGGCCTTCTCCTGCAGTAACATTTAATGTGTTATTTAACATACCTAACATTTGTGTCCTACCTGAATGGCTCTGGAAACTGAGACAAGGGCGGAAAACCTGCCCTCAAAAGGAAATGTGTTGACATCTCCTGCACTGACACAATGCAGTGACAAGGAGAAGAATGCAGGGTGTCTTCCCGATAATGACATCTATAATCTGTGTAATATTCTTCACAACATGTTTTAAATTGGACTTAGAAATATAAGCCGTGATATGCATTACAGAACAAATCAGAATTTATGATCCAAGAGAGTCTTTGATGTTTAACTAAGAGAATAAATTGTGGAGGGAGCAGGAATGGAGGGAAAGCTATAACATCTTTGCCGTTAACTGAAATAAATTCTCCTACATAACTCCCATTATGCTTTTAATAATATACACAGCTGACAAACTCGTTTAATCTACTGCTTCACTGTGCCATCCACTTCTTGTTCTTCATCTTGGCATTCCTTGCACCTGCATAATCTGGTTTGTAAGGGAAATACTTGTTAAGCAATTAAGAACTACTAAAACATGGGTTTAATTAAATAAATAAATAATAAAAAAAGCATATTCCAAAGGATGGAGAGGATGGAAATACAAAGTCCCATGAAAACAGATTTTAGGGAAAGGAGATAAAAAAGTCCCGGTAGGTTTACCCTGGGTGGTCGCTGGGTGCCCACCCAGCCACTCTCTCATTCCCTTCCTCAGCAGGAGAGGGGGAGAAAACACAAAGGAATGCTTGTGGGTTGTGATGAGCACAGGGAGATTACTCACTGTTACAGGCAAAACAGACTTGGCTTGGGGAAGATAAATTTAATTTATTGCCAGTTAATAACAGAGTAGGATTGTTAGAGCTAAACCCACATTAAAATAAGCTTCCTCTTGCTCCAGCAAACAGTGGCCTGGCTGAGTGAGCACTGATCCTGTTCTGCAGGCACTGGAGGCTCCGCACACAGGACACCAGGCAGCACATTCTGCTGCTCACAGCTTCTTGGCCTTTTCATAGGTGAAAGAAGCAATGAATTAAATCTAACTCTGCAAATCACATCTCAATGCAGCCAGGTGGGGACAAGTGAGATTTTGCTACTACATTAATAATAAAAGTGCCTGAACTTGTCATCAGGCCATTAAATAATAATGGTCTACTTCCATTATTTCAGGAGAAGGGTAACTTCTTGAACAAGTTAATTAAATTCAAGGAAATCTTGGATGGAAATTTCCCCATTCTCCCTTGGTTTTGCTTCAACCTACCTGCGTGGAGAAAATAGATGGACATGGGCAGCTGACATCTGTGCACATCATCCACATGGAAGCTATGGCCTGTGGTAGTTTAAAGCTAATCTGTCAGCTAAGATTGTTTGATCAAATTTTTCATCATGCTTAATTTTCACACTGGATAATTGCATATCTTTAAAGAGGAAATGTTAAGTCAGATTACAGTTTCTGGCTTCCTCAGAGCATGTTACCTATGATGCTTCCATTTACGTGGCTCTTCTGCCTCTGTCTTTCTGGAATGACACAAGTTCTTGAGGGCGGGTGCAGCCTTTGCCCTTCATTCTTTTAGTGCTTGGTGAACTGAGCATATCCTCAATGGCTAAGGCTCATAGGTATGACAGAAATACTAATGTAATAATTGCTAATACTCATGGATCAGTTCAGTTTTTGTGGGCATGTCTATGAGGAACTGAGACTTTCTCATCAGAAATTTGAGATGCTCATGTCAGGAGAAGGTCAACCATCACAGTGGTGGTGCTACTTTATTCTGAGAGAGGAAGGCACTCAACTGGTTATTTCTAAGGAATGAATCAATCCCTGAAAATCCATAAGTTCCCGCCACAAAAGACAACAAGAAATGTCTGATAGCAACAGGCATAGAATCAATACAGCAGGAACTGCACCCCCAATCAAAGGCTTTTTTTAAAAAAAATCTTCTCTTGCTATGAGGTATACAAACACTGGCAGTCACATTCCTGCAAACTTGGCATTAACATACCAAACTTTTAAAAAGCTTTCTTCTAGCCAATAGTAAGATTTTCCTGCTCTGATAACACAATCCTGAGAAGTTTCCTTAGCTGCCTAAGGTTTATGACTCACTGAAGGGTGATACTAACTCTCTCCATAAGACTGCAATGGTCCAAAACTAAGCTAATAACCACATTAATGTGCTACAGTTTCAAAATAGCAACAGCCATCTCTGCAATACCAAAATAATAATTGTAGCCTTCCCTTTACTGCAGGCAGTAAGCCTGCAGAAAGCTTCCAGCAGATGTTTCAGTCCTCATACAGAATGATGGGAACCATTTCCTCACTCAGGAGCACGCAGTGTAACCTCCTTGCTACACAGCCCAGAAAGATGCAACACTTCTGCAGATTTACTAGGGTCTCCTATCATGGATGACACCCTTAATCTATAGAGATTTTAAAAACCACGCAGTTACTATAGCAATAGAAGTAATAAAAACTAAGCCCATCTGGCTCAATGAAGTTTTTGCATTTAATTAAATCTGAATCACAACAGGTGTTTGCCGCATACATACGAGTCAGTGGAGACAGGTTCTCCTCCTCTGATCGTAAACTATAACTGCATATAAAAGCAAAAATATAAGTTAGCTTGGGCAGTGACTAAAGCAAGAAGAGGAAGTATGGCATGGTCGCTCAGGTTCATTCCTGAGTCTTCAGGCTCTGCAGAGCTTGTGCCTGACTGCCTTTGTAAAGGGTACCAATAAAGATGTGGAGAAACAGGCGTCAGCCCAGTTCAGTTCCTCTGAGTACACATTCTTCAATAATATATCCTGAATGCAACATTGGGTTATGTCAGAATCAGCACAAGTGGGGGGCCTGTTGCGGGAAAGAGATGAGAACTTGCTTTAGTCCCTGTGCTGGAGCTGCAGGATTCTGCAAAGCTCCTGCAGGTGCCATGGCCACACAGGCTGGCAAGTCCTGCAGCTTCTGCCAAGCCCAGCTGCTCTGCAGGACAGAGGCAGCTGCTCCTGCTGGTTCAGAAAGTGCAACAGGGACTTTCAGGGGTCATAACATTAAGGGAAGCACGGGACATGGGGCTTTGGGAGGTGCTGTCCTCTGCAGGCAACAACGCTTGCTTAGAGGGGCGAAAGGAATGTGCACTATGAATGACTGTCACAGCAAATAACAATGACAGCTGTCTCAAAGAAAAGAGAATTTGGGGCATTTCGGTGCAGGTTTCCAGTTCTATTCAGAGGCCAGAAAAAGAAATGTTTTGTATGTCCCCTGAAAAAGAGCTCTATTCAGGTTTTTGATTTTGAAAAAGATCAAAGTGCCCGGGCTTATTTTTCTGAAGCCTTCTCATCTCTTGGTATCTTCAAAAGCCTTAGAATTATGTTCACTGATATCCCTTTATATTACTAGACACATATTCTCTACCGTGGCACAGTGAAGGTGCTACACGGCAGGCTGTCAGACAAGAACACCGTGTTTTTTTGCAGTAATGCATGTGTGGCTTAGGAAAAGCAAACGGTAGTTGCAGGTCCACAAAAGTCTTCATAGGATCACAGGATCCTATGGATGATTGACTCATTCAGGTGGGAAGGCAACTCAGGAGATATCTCCAGTCCAAAGAAGGGTCAGCTCTGAGGACAGACAGGGCTGCTCAGGCCTGCTTTATCTTGTCTAGGCTTGCAAACTTCCAGGAACAGAGACTGCACAACCTCCCTGTGCAGCCTGCTCTGCTGTCCTCAGAAAATCCTTGAGTTCAGTCTGAACTACTTCTTTTGTTCCAACTTAGGTCTGTTGTCTCTCATCCATCCACAAAGCACTACTGAAGAGCTGGCTTCATCCTCTTAATGCCCTCTCCTCTGGGTACAGGAAGGCTGCTGTTGAGTCCTCCTGAAGCCTTTTCTTCTCTGGGCTGAACTAGTTCAGTTCCCTCCTCGGTACAGAACATCTGGTCCAGCCCCTGATATGGTTCACTTACCTACAGGCTACACTCCTGCACGGCTCATGATAGTGCTGACCATCCTTGCATCCAGGGCACGCTGCTGAATCACGTTTAGCTCACTGGCAACCAAGAGCCCCAGGTGCTTTTTACCAAGATTTTGAGAGGAAATAATATATTTTTTGGTGGGCGTCTCTAGATTTTCCAGAATTCCCTTTGGTTCCCTTAAATGTCAATTTAGGTACCAAAAAGTTTATAGTTTCTCAGCATTATCCTATTGAAATCTTCCCCTATCTCTCTGTCAAGTTACCACCACCACCACCCTCCCCTCAAAAGAATAATGTAAAGGAATTGTTAAGATGAACCCCATTTTTTTTCTGTTTAGAGCTCTCACTGGCATCTCTCTCTTTCTGCTACTGATCCTAACCCAGAAACTATTTTTTCTTGAACAAGAAAAGTAAATTTGACAGTTTAGGAATGGATCTTAACTGTCATGAACACCTCAGCACAGATGCTGTACTCATCAAAAGGCTCTCATGACACTTCATCGCGGTGTGGCCCTGCTCAGGTGTAGTCGGCCAAGCCACATACCACAAAAGCATTAAGGTCACTGCTGAAGGTGGCCGTGTGATACACTAGGAGAGATCTCTCTGCAGAGTCCAGGCTTCTCTGCCTGCCTCTCCCCAAATGTACAGCCAGTGCAGCAGGATCCCAGCAGGTGCTGGCAACACGTTACCTGCTCTGCAGTGCAGTCAGCACACACCATCTCCTCCAGAGCTCTTACTGACTCTACCACTACTTGACATTTCTGGTGTCTGTTCTCTTCCAATGTGTCATAGTCCTTCCAGTTCAACACCCCCACCGAACCTGTGACTGAGCCCAGAGTACCCCATGGCAAACACAGACAATCCCCTGTCCTTATTAAACATACAGACTACCGTGTTCTCACCATGATCTTCTTTATAAGGGAGTTCTAACTTATTTTGCAAAGACAGTAAATCTGCTTAGTGTCTGCCTCCCCCACCTCATAGTTTCACCCCTAGGAAAGCGATGGTGTGTACTGGATCATAAATTTAATTTTGGAAGCAGCTGTCAAATATTGTAAAATGTCTCAGGAAGCCATATAACAACCCATGAACCAAACTGAAATCAATATAGCATTAGCATATTAGATCAGACAGTAAGTCAAAACTGCATGTGGTAAGAAGTCATTATTAAATTTGATACCTGCTAGAAATTGTTAATTTGAATGATCTGTTCAGTGTAAAGACCATGAATAATTTACCCCTGTAAACAATTTGAATTATCTGTAAGTACTAAATGGGTTTAGTACCCATGCACCTTTTCCACAGGGGCTGTGGACCATCTGGGTCATGCTGCATTGTCTCTGTCCTCCCACAGCTAAGCACAAATGGTGTGACTCAGAAGTCAATTTTTGTCTGCCAGTCTTTAAGTTTAAACCTGACACATCTCAAATATAAGGAGTATATGGGGTATTCTCTAGTTTTTTTGACCAGTCAACTCCATTTTAGGTTTGGTAGTCTTAAAAATGTAATTGTTATAATCAACTAATAATAAAAATGGTTATTGACTATAGAACAGAAGAGAAACCATCCAGCATCCCATAAATGTGCTTGACTTTTCCCCATCTGTCTGTTTGCAGCATTTGGGAAAACCATGACCTGTTTTGTGATAATATGGTAGTATTCCTCTGCACTCTGTGAGCTTCCAGTTTACCTAAAAAAAATTAGGAATTAAGTCCTGCACAGAGCTCAGCAGACAGCTGTCGGTGCCAGAGCAGTCTGAAGTGCAGGAATGAGGGGCTCAGCTACAGCACTGTTATCAGCTGACTGGTGTTCTTGTTTGAGATAAGAATCAAACTATTGTCTCAATTCCAAGTCATTCTCTCTGCCTTGGACCACATTTCACTAATATAATGCCAGAGGTGGGTTTAATTTTCAGCAATGGAAAACATGTCAAAGGCAAAACTCGGTTGTCAGTGGTATGCTGAAAAGGGAAACAGCCCTGTGGCCTCCTTCTGTGTGATGCATAATGGCAACCTCAAGTCTTAGTGCAGCAAAGGATCTACTGAATGCACTACGCTGACCCTGAAAGGCTGTGCTGACTGAAGAACTAGCTGAAAATTACACTGAGATAACTTTTAACTGATTATCAGAGTATAAGAGCCTGTAAGCCAAGGGAAGTCCTCAGTATTTCTCAAATAAGGTAGTATGGGGCTACTTCACATAAGGTGAAGGGGCATTTGACAGAAAGGATGTCCTGGGGTTGCTCTCTGCACCAGCATACTGGCTGATAGAGCCACACTGACACAACGATGGGCATTCTGCTGGCAAATATGCTTTGGTCAATGTAGAGTTTATTATGCTTTCAAACTAAAAAGTTTCCTACCAAGGCATATTTGTACCAGCAAAAAGCTGAACCATGCTAGGGCTTTTGCAATGGCATAAAACTGTCATGTAGAGAAGTCACATCTAACGGATATCCAAACAGCAAGGACTTCAAAGGCACACCTTTCAGGATTCATCCCAGCCTTAGTCTTTTACAGTGGGAACAGAAATATGACAGGCAGCTAGGGCATGCCTTGAACAGTCCCCCAGGTCATGCAGAAGATTAGACCTCACATTTCTAAGGCAAAGAACAGAAGTAAGGGTTTTGAATACCCTTATTAAAAATGTTTTTATGTTCTCATTTTTAACTTGGAAGATTTAAAGAGCATAGACTCAACTTAGAAAGTCCTCTGCATAGTACCTTTCCATGAATGAGATCTCTTCCTAGAGATGACCAATTTATTTGTACAGCGATATTTAAAATCTCACTGAAGCCTTTGGGAAGTTTATTGAATTCAATGGCAGGAGGTCTCTAGGTCTGTGGTCATTAAAACCCAGTGAGTCACCACATACACACCTTGCTTCTCAAATTCTTCAAAGAGATTGAGGCTGGTAATGCTTGGGCCAGTGAAGATGATGTAGTTCTTCCCAGAGGCATTCTGACAAAGGCTTTTGGCCACCATACTGTGCAGCTGCGGTTTGTTCTTCAAAGCATCCAGCCCGTCAGCACCACTCCCTTCTTTGAGATGGACATAAATCTTAAACGAGAAACAGGAAGAAAAGTCAGAAAATTATAATGAATCCAGAGGGAGCAGATGCAATTGCTAACATACCTTCTCATCTGGAGACAAGCTGAGGATCAAGACAGCAGATACTCTTTATAAACTGCTAATATCCAAAGACCGTTTCAAGGGGCTGTTGCTTTAAAACCACCCCAGGTTAGCTGGCATAGCCACCAATAAGCACAGGGTCCTTTGTCTCAGCTCAAGGGCTTCCTGAGGTTTTTGCCGCTGTCATTGTGCAGTTTGAAGACTGTTTACTTGGCAGGAAACGTCTCAAGTCATAGCAGAGATTACATGTTGTACTGAATCTGCATTGGCTTTATTGCTGCCAGCAAAAGAAGACATGGAAACTTCAGTTCCAAAAAAGGCCTCTATGAGATGACCAGAAGGAAATGGCCCATTAGCTTCCCTGCAGTACTGTTCACATTTATTTCTGCTGGCAGCAACCATTTAGGCTGCAATGCACAGAAGTGTGTATGAACCCCTGTAAGTGAAACTGCTCGGGCACAGCACTAATTCCAAGATCCTTTACTTAGATCAGGATTTGGAGACGACCCACCAGAACAGATTGAACCAGGAAGCAGGGTACACTGCAATATGCTGCTTTAATAGTGAAATAAATGCCTGGCTCATTTATAAGGCCACTGTAGCTCTAGCACGTGTGCTGCTGCCGTGCAATTCACACCGCTATGCGTGGCAAGACAGCTGCCACCATCATCTGTAGGTGGACATGCATTAGAGGGCAGGAACATTTATCCTTAGTAACATTACTGTAACTGAACACAGACAAGAAGCATGGTCACACCAATTGAAAGAGCACTGAAGGAACCTATTCCTGCTTTCCTACAAGTGATCTCTCTAGAAAAGACCTGCATTGCCATTCAGAAGGAGAAAGCACATAACCCTTTCTTTGTACAGAAGCCTTTGATTTTATTTCACTGACAGTATTTTACAAGCATAACTTTCACCAAAGTTGAACGCCTATCAAAACCAACTAGGCATCTGACCTTCATCTTGTTCCAAAAGTCAGGAGAAATAACCTGCTGGAAAGAGAAATGAGAAGAAGCAGGCCCTGTATTCAGTCACTCGAATGGCACTGTAACTCCATGCTACTTCCAAAGATTTAAACACACACACACAAATGCAAATTTTCAGTGGAAAGACATGTATTTGCAACAAAACTCAAATCTGCAGAGAAAAAGATTAAACTTGCTAAGTATTCAGGGGTAGGGAAAAGGAATTGTGCCTTGTTTGCTGGAGTGATGTATCCACAACATTTTGTTAAATTTGCTTAAGACATCAGCCATCCAGAATACACAGCATTGCTTTCCTGTAGATGCCATTTTATCTTACCAACAGACTCCTTCATAAGAGAAACTTCATTACAATGTTCAGAGAATAAAAGTACTTGTATGTTTGCAGTAGTGCTCTCTGTAATTTTTGATATATCAATGATCTTAGAAGGAAACAAAATTAAATTAAAAAGCTTCTCCCCGTTTTAGATTGTGCATCACCCAGCACTGGTATTCTAGGGATATTAATATAATATTCCTTAGCTATTCATCTATCATGGAACAGACCCCAGAGGAGTGTGTTATGTATGAAATCTCCGAGCAATGATACATGCTCTGTATTTTGGAGTAACTGTAGTGCTGAAGAAGAAAGTTGGTGCAAGGATAAATACACACTCATCTTAAAGGAAGTCTTAACACATTACTTAATAAATAAATAAACAAACAAATCCCCTTTATCCCCTTTTAATAAAAATAGTTTCCAGTTGAGGACGTAGGCAGAAATGTTCATAGACTCTCTGACAATGCTCCACTCCCTTTTGAAAGCTGTCAAATTTGTGCTTTCCCCAATGCTAAACTTAGGACTAGCTAATTATGATAAATCATTTAGATTATTAATTAGGACTCAAGAGAGCAGTTTAACAGTGGAATGCAAACAAAGGGCAGATTGTTCCAAATTTACAGCAAAGATTGTGTGTGTGATTATTGGCGTGAAAATTAAGATCAGGTTACTAGTGTGGCAGCACAGAGACCACACATCAAGCCCTTAAAAATCTATAGACAAAGAAGAGAAGAGAAGACAAAAAAGATGCAAACAGGTTAGTTTTGACCTTGAGTCAGTAGTTGAAGCTGAAAACAAAGCAGGCATCTGTAAGTCTAAGAAAGTGTCCTGCACTTTCCCTCCTGTATTACAGTAAGTCTAAGCTCCTCAGGAGTCTCTGCTACTTCGTGCTGACTTTGTGCTCTCCGCAGAGCCTGCTGCCAGGGGATGAGGCAGTCTGCTGGCACTGGTGGGGGCACCGCCTGGTCCCTCACCATGGGCTGGTTTGGGTCTGCATGCAGCTACTCTAAAGAGCAGCTAGTTGTCCATGGCGTTATCACTGTTTTCACACCAGGATGCTACATGTTCTGTACATCTTGCTAGCAGATCTCTCTGTGCACCTGTCACCCTCCCTTTGTGCTCCCCTCTGTCTCAAGGGTCCTTGTAATGGCCTCCTGGTGATTCTCCTTCCTTCTCACTCTGTTCACCTCCCCAGTGTCCTTTACCCCAACATCTATACCACTGCTGAACATTCCCTCCTTCTCCAATGTTCAATATATACCCTTTTTTAATTATTGGGCACTCCTTTGCCTATTGAAGCACAGCCTTTGTTCTTGGCACAATTTTTCTTGTTTTGGAGAAGCATCGTTCAAAGCTTTGTTGTGCTCAGCTCTATGGGGAGGATGGGGGTTGGAAGGCATAATGTTGGAAGGCATTAAGGATGCTGTGCAACCGTGGCTGGGCATAGACAACTGGCAATGGCATAGCTTCAAATATTCCTGCAAGTGCCTAAAATCCCATATGGCCTTTATTTTTCTTCTCCTTGTCCCCTCATCCAGCTTATACCATTCTACCTCAAATCACCAAGACCTCCCCACTGAAGCCCCCAAGCCCCCAGAACTCTAATTCATCACAGAGTTAGCAGTTAGCAGTCTGCAGGCAAAGCACGGAATTGCCAGAAATTGACTGCAAGACCTTCATAGGCACAGTCAGAAGCTGCTCCCCTGAAAATGTTTGTTAAACCTTTCACCAGAGCTGCTGGTTTGCCTTGTGACAGTGTTAGAGCTTTGTGCCTCGTCCATGTGCTCCAAGAGGAAAACATCAGCAGCAGTACAGGCTGGACAACTGCTGCTGGACAACAGATGGAGATGTTGGCAGCAACATCCTCTGCTTCTGCGGGTGACAGTCAAAGCAATGTTTCTCAAATATCTGCAGAGATCACATTTACTGTGCAGCTTTTTCTAGTGGCTACTGATACTTTCGATCTACAACACCAAACGGGATAATTTATATAGATGAAGCATCATTTCTCTTAAGAGACAAGTACAAGCTGAAGCTCTTTGTCTTGCAGTGCTGGAACAGAAAAGGAGCTTTCTCCAGTCATCCTTCAGCTCTTATCGGAAGAGCTACACTTTAAATTCTGCCATCTTTCTATCTAGGGCAGCCCTACTGCACCAGATACTTCTAATCCAACATTTCTTAATACCACATGCACAATACCAGCTCTCTCTTCTCACACCCTTAACTCATCCCTCAAACTCTCCTCTCTTCTGCCTTCATCTTCCAGGCAGAATCCTAACAGTCTCTTGGTCCCTAAAGCCTGACAATAAAAGACCTTCACAGTCACTGGCTCTCTTCACGTCCGCTACAACTGCTTCTGCCTTCTCCCATCACAAATAAAAAAGTAGGTATCAATCAATATAACTCAATGCCAGAGCAACATGGTATTGGTAAAGACCACTTACCTACACAGAGGCAAACAGAAAAGACATCACATTTCTGAGCAGGAGATTCCACATGCTGACAGATGAGAGGCAAATCAATCACCTGTCATTCAGAAACTCAAAACAAATATTTGGCTACAGAAGCAGGCTGTTAGAAGGAGCACTAACAGAGAAAGTAAGATCTCAGAGTAGACTTCCATGCCACAAGCCAACAGAGCTTTCCTTGCTCTATGCTGGTGATTTACTGTGTGGAAAATTCATGTAGCAGGTTTGTAAGATCTTGCTAGAAATGGGGTAAAAGATGAGCACTTAGGAACAGTACTTGCATCTTGACCACACACTAAAAACTAAAACATTGACTGTTCTGTTGATAATCATAGCTCAGATAGCAAATTGAAAGCACTTGTGAATAGCACATCCCAAATATTTCGCATTCATGTATAATCAAAGCACCCGAGGGTACAATTCTCAAATAAAATAGCTGACATTCAGAAGATAAAAATGGCAGGGGTGGTAACAAGCAGGAGTAGATTTTGAAGGCTACATTGTGCAAAATATCTACCAAAAAGTAGTAGCTGGTAGAGTTGACACCGAAGGCCTAGTATGGCTAAAACTAAAGCTTTGTTTTCCTTCCCCCAACATCCTTCCTCCATGTGATTTGTTCATCACTGAGGACACCACAACATCTTACCTGTATGGTCAATCTACAGTCTGTGGATCACCAAATGCAGACCTCTCTGTATCTTTGCCCAGGCCAGCCACATTTAAAGCAGATTCATCACCTGTAACACCTCTATGATAAAGCCTTTCCTGTTCTTTCAAATACTTAAGAACTGGCTGGCTCTCATCTCAGCTACCTCAATCGCCCTTTTGCCTGGCCTTGCGTACATATATCTTGACACCGAGGCAGTATGTCAGGCAAATAACCCTTTGCTTTGACCGTGTCAGCCTTCTGACAGCTCCCTCTTCTTTACAGCATCAAAAAGAAGTGGCCTGGAAGGTGGAGACAGGCCCTTGCAGTTTGGCACTCTCTACTGAGGTCTTCCTACACCTTTTCAGTATCCTGATTCCCACCTACGCTTCCCTGAGGAGCCAGACACCCAACTATTGTTGCCAAACAAGGCCATTTTTGCTTCTTTGCATTACTGACCCGGTAGTCAGTAAATCCCCAAGCAGCACAGGCTGGAACTGAGCAATAACCTTCCCTCTCACCCAAAAACAGATGGCAAATGCATGTCAGCTTTGGGAGGGACCTTTGCATTTGGTCACACCTGGATGTTTGTTTTTCCCATTCATCTAGAAAGACAGCAAGCTTTTAAACTCCACAGAAATTAATAGGGCTGGCCCACCACACACCTACAAAACTACCTTCCTGCATAATACTGGTGAGCAAGAGGATTACAGACTTTTAATTGATACCTAAGATTCTCAGATGCTGACAACAGAGAACCACATGCTTTAAAAAGCCAGAGCCTGGTGGGAGCCAGAGGAAGAAAGCAAATAGGATTTTCCAGCCAACAGTGACTGGCAAATGAAGGCGATCAGATTTCCTGGGATCCCCTCCCAGCCAAAGCCTGACCTTGAGAACCTGTTCAAAGCAGCTGCTATATCTATGCACTCCAGATGAAACTTTTTCGGCAACAAGAGAAATTATCAGGGCACTGTTTAAAGAAACCCTTCAGCTCACACCGATCTCTAAACAGAAGTTAAGCAGCCAGTAACACCAACATGTCTAAGCAGCTTTATTAAAAAATGCCATTCTCCCACAACTCCAGCCTTGGGAACTGAGTTAATTCCAGGCTTATTTACCCTTGTTTATCCACCACAAAAGGGAATGGGTAAGAACAATTACAGCTTACCAGTGACTGAATGCACCTCTGTGATGTGTTGTGAAATTATAAACTCTTTGGGCACCTTCTCAGCTTCCCTAAGTTCTTACTCTGTGAAATCAGCAGGGCTATGAAGTATTCAAGCTAACTCTACTTACCCTATTTGGCATCAAGAAAGAACTACAGCATTTACTATAAAAGTATTATATATGCATTGTTTCCTTTTATTTTTGCTGCAGTTGAATGATGCAATAAGAAATGAAGACATGCTGCAGCAGAAACAAGCAGCAAAAGGTAGCAGATGAGGCACGGCAGTTTGAGTCAGGAGAGCTGAGGTTTATTCCCAACCCTGCCACTGGTCTGTGGAGTGACCTCAGGCAGCTCACTGCAGCTCTTCAGGGACTTGAAAAAAAGTCCCTGAATTGCTTACCCTCTCAAGCACAGGCCACCCTGATCCGGGTTGAACTCATTAAATACCACCATGGTACAAACTGATAATAATTCAGTAATGTGGCAAGTCTCAAGCTGCAGCAATACAATTCTTTCTTCTGAAACTGTTCTGACTCATCCCTTCTTCAGGATGAACAGTGGAAGATGGAAACTCAAGTTCAGTCCCTGCACAAAGACCTAAAGGACTTCATAAATCTGAGACACACGCTTCAGAAGGATATTAGTGAAAATGAAATGCATTACTGCTGGAACTTTCTGCCAGTGAATAAAACCAAGTGCAGAACCCATAAATTGGGGGGGAAGGGAAATATCGCCCAGAATAGCCTCAGAGAACAAATTTAATCCCAAAGAACAAGAAAAGATACAGGCATCCACAAAGTCATCTCTTCTCATCCTCTGTCATGACGTCACAGTTTTCTAAGCAAATAATTAGGCTGATGAACTAATTCCATTACTGCCTATCATAGTGATTAATATTGCCCGACCATCCCTTTGCAGTGCTCTCTACCATCTACATTGCCTTCCATTTTGTTGATTAATGGTGCTGGGCCAGGGACTGCCTTTTGGGTTGTCCTTGTGCCATGGTCCTATGGCCCTAGGCTCTATGGGAACACCTCCTCCTGCCCGACTCTATGGCGTCCTGTGCAAAGCAGCAGCTGTTTATGCTTCCTTCTCCTTCTGAAAAAAATGACAAGGAAGCACTCTTATTTGTTCCTTATGAAGAACACATGAGAAGGAAAGAGAAAACATTATGTGTCCTACCAGTACAAAATAACTAAACCTGAATATTTGGGAGCTCTCATCAGTTTTTTATGAGCCCTATTGCTGTACCAAAAATGAAAGAGAGACCTACCAATCATATACAGGTGCATCTTTTGCAAGCAAGAGTTCAAGACGATCTGTGAAAAAAAAATTACAACCTGACACATCTACAGTTTTGGTTTAAATACTTACTCAGCAAATACTTTAAAAGGAAACACTTCTAAGCTACTGCAGCCATTTAAACTGGAATCAAGGTATTAAAATACTAGTTTGAAAAGTGTCTCAGTGGTACACAGGGAAATGTATTGCATGGTCAGCTCATTGTCTGAGCTTGTACTTGGATCTGAGTTATCCTGAAAAAGGTAGCCTGAAGTGCTATTGCTACCTAGTGTAGCATTCTCAAAAGAAACAAATATAATCATCCTGCCTTTAACAGGACTGTGACTATTCAGTGCCTTCCAGACTAGGTTCCCCCAGCACCTTATAAACCCTAAATAATCCTGTATTTAAACACAGCATAGCCAGCCAGCCAAAAGAGGTAATTCTTCTGCTATATTTAGCATTGATGTAGCCTGGCCTTTTGTGTGGCCACAGATGGGAACACACTACCACCTTCATACTACAAATGCAGAGACAAAATTCCTCGAGTGGGATGCCCACAGCCACCGACCAGATGTGCGGCAGAGGCAGGAGCTCACTAGTCCTCCCACTTCCAATCCACATGCTTTGAAGAAAGTGGGTGCCTTCAGTTACTGCCTGACCATTGATTTCATTTTAATGTCATTTATTTTAATGGGAGTGACTGCAATCTCCCCAGCACTGAGCATTCCCAGAGCTGGTTTAAGGCTTCTCAACAGTGTCAGCCGGATCAGCTTTTTCTGCTTTACAAATGAAGTCTCATAGCCTAGCAGAAGGTGGGCTTCTGTCATGGAAAGGAGCAAAGCAAAGAAGATGGAGAAGAACGGGATGCCTGAGGTACTGGAAATTGAGATTGCTGTTCTTACTGAATTTGAGAGAAAGAAATAAGAAGGCCTCAAGTCCTGTCCTGTAACACTGGCCGCTGCCACCTTGATCTCCAGCATCAAGGACACGTAAAACAGGCAACAGGATCAGGGCAGTTTTGCTGCCTACTTTGCCATAGTCGTCCTTCCTGCAGCAAGACATTTATTTTCATTCTAAACCCCTGGAAGGTTTTGCTCATGTTTCAAGCTGCTATAGACATGCATTTGCTATGTTTGAATGATCTGTCCTTCCTGCATGTTCCCACTTGGCCAGTTGACTGTGAAAAAAAGATACTCAACAACAAGGTTATTCACTGAAAAATGATGCTTTGCTTTGGAAATTCTGAAGCAGAGATACAATCTGAAATTGAGCACCTGTCTTAAAACAAAGACTTAATTGTCAGGGTGGAGTCAAGTTATTCGTATGACAGAACACAGTTGGAAAAGTAGTTTAAAGTATGTACACTATTTATTTTATGCACGTATATACCTCTGCACCTTCTTATATCCACAAGCAGTATTTTTTAATGCTGCTTCTTTTCCATGATTGACTTACTGAGCTGGATGTTTAAGCAAACATTATTTGCCTTAAAAAAAAAGGCTATCAAGGAGAAATGTTTCATTACAACAAAAACATAATTGAGACTTTCATTCACAAGAACAAGCAAACAGAAGAATTTAGGGAGTCAAAGAGGTGTAACTCCTAAAATTTGCAACTATCTAGTGAGCTGTGTACCAATAGCTGTTCACAGAGTGGCTTAGTATGTGGCTTCAAATCACTGATACCAACTTTACATTAGGAAAACAAGCCAACCCTTTTCGCAGTAAGAAAAGCAGATCACTGGGAAAAATTGATGCCCCTAAATGGAGATTTTTAACATTAGGCTAATTATTTAGGTTAAGAGGACCTTGCTTTAGGCCAAGAGTATCATGAAACTCCTGAGGATGCTTCCATCCTCAAGAACCAGTCACACATTGTTCAGTTCCTTCTTCTGCTGGGGCTGCCTCACCTTTTTATAGCTATATATTTTTCAGACTTTTGAAACTGCTTGATTTATGAAGTGTTTGGTGTCATCTTTTATCCCAAATAAAATAGTCTCTGATGTCATCATGCAAAAACAACAAGGGACAGAATTCATCCAGACATCATTACAGAATTTCTATGTATTTCCAAGTAGGTGCCTAAGTTTTTTAACATCAGATAAGTGACAGACTAGTCAGAGCTCAAATATTGGACTATCTTCTTGTTTAGGTCAATTCTCTTCATATGTTAAACATAGAAATAAGCTCTTTTTAATCCAGCGAATAAACCAAACAACCATCAAATGAGTGCTATGGATTCATCACAATCCTTCAGAGGTGTGACATATAACTGAACATAGCTCTTCAAACATATGTTAATTGAAGATCACCTCATCCCCAGACTAGGTATTTCCATTTTAGTATGAATATTCATGTTCCTGTATATTCTTTTTCATGTTTCTCTAAGGTCCCTCCCACACAATCATTTTAGCATGGAGATAATCAGAGCCAAGTCACAGAATGAAAATAGAAGGCTGTTAAGAAGATCCTGGACGTCATCCGGATGCAAGTGAAGCGTGAGTATCTGTTTCATTAAGGGAGAAAGAGGATTAGGGTGGTGCTGGGCATCTACTCTGCTTCAACTGACATTCCATTAATTTACTGTCTCAATGGGCAGGAAGGGAGATGCAACGTAATTACAGCTCAGCATCTGAAACCTTTGGCATTTCTGACGACTTATTAGTCTGGTGGTGGTTGGCTGGGGGGAGCATGGCAGTAGAGATCAGCAAACTTTGTGCTCTCTGTACACCTTCAATAAACTGTGTCTGGGACAGGTGGAGTTCACCTTGGTGATTAGGGACACTGTGTCTGTGTAGTAAATGACTTTCCAAAAGCCTGGAGAGTGGAAACTTCCAAAGACACTTGATGAGGTAAATCTATTTTGTTTTGGACAAAACTGTTAAAATCTGGACAGAAAATGTATGATTCTCATGTCCTTCTTACAGTGAATAATACTGCTGAAAATACAAACCTTTTTTTCCTAGACAGGCTCTTTTCTTACGTAGCTACTCAAACAGTTGTACCGATTCACAGGTCAACTTGTACTGTGAATTCAACCACAGCAAATCTGCAGGCCCCACAGGTCTGACATGCATTCAGCCTGGGTGGTCAGTGCTACCAGCACCTCAGCATTGCTGCTCTGGGGCATTCATGACACCATATTTTCACAGCAGCTCTTGGGAAAAAGAAGGATCAGAAATTATCTGCCCCCTCACCCTTAGGTACCAAAATAAATGGCCAGATTTTCAAGAGTGCTCAAAAATACACCAGCAACTGGGGAATCTGAGAATTTCAAAAGTTGTCCCTAGTGCTTTACGACACTAAATACAAATCTCTTAACACACCTCCCACTCAAGTTTGTATCTCATCTTGAAGTCACATCGGATTTTATTTCTTTGGTAGAGAAGTAGAGAGGTGTGAAGAGATGTAAAAGGAAACCCTGTTACTAAGTTTCTCCCAGAAAAATGGACATCTTGATACCATATTAACCTATCCTACTGGACAGGGCTGGCTATCACAGTCGCAACATTATACTTGGAGGAAGAAGCTGGCCCATTAGAAAGGACAGGAGTCACAGTACCTAGACCTTTCGATAAACTTAGGATGTACAAACAGACGGACTCTTTAACTCCATTTCAATTTAATTAGCTTAGGACTGTCAGCCAGATGGATTGTGTTACACACAGGCACCCTCAGTTAAATCATCAAGCAAACAGAGCACTGGGAACTTGTCGTCACCCTCCTTGGGATCAAGTATCTGCAGGCACAAGAAGACTTGCTGAACTCTGACTGTAGCCCCTGGCAAGGCTATGGACAAAAGCAACTGTTATCATTGTTCCTGCAACACATTCAGGGGCCTGCTAGGAACTAAATCAAGACACCTGAAGAGGTAAAACCCACCTGGCAGATAAAACCAGTGGATGAGCACTGCCGAACCCAAAGGCTGAATTTCCTCTTTTTCCTCTTGCGCAGCTCCCTCTCTGTGCATGTGGCAATGAAAACAGGATCCTCATCAATCAGGGGCTCGTGTAGTACCTGCAATTGGATAGAAAAGAGGAGAAAAAAAGAAACCAAAGAGTTCATGATTGCTGAAATCCTCCAAGCAAATACAATCCTTGTGCACATCACTTCCATACAAAGATGCAAAATTTCTTTTGTTCAGTGCTGCCACCCAACAAAAAAACAAAGCCTGGCCAAGCACACTCTGTTATGGATGGCTGCTCTACAAGTGCCTTCTACCTCTCACCATCAGCTATAGTTCAATAGCTCTCTGAATTGAGGCTCTGTTAAGTTGGGGAGATTGTTAGTGGCATGCCGCTCCAAACTTCATCATCAGCTTAATCTTGTTTGGCTGAATGTCTTCCACCCAAGCATCCCCTACAATATGTTGCAAGATACTTGGTTACAGCAAAGGAAAACACACAGAAAAGGAGAGAAGTGAAGGAAAAAAATATATTTTCTGCTGCCACTTAAGAAGGTGGTGAAAAGATAGAAAACATTTTTTCCTGGTGGCAGCAGCTTCAGGGAAGGCTCTCTTGCCTCAGAAGCTGAAAAATTTGACACAAGGAGATAGAAAGATAGAAGACCAGAGAGGGGAATAGAAAAAGACAAGGTAGACTGGAGAACGCAATGAAAATCTGTGGAAATGAAGCAATTTTTGCATTCTGCATCCAGATATGATTCCCGATTGCTTATAGCTGTTTTGCTACATTTCTCTCCATTAATTCTGCACCAGAGTTATTAGATATTACACCACAAAAACCACCTACAGAAAAGCACGGTTACTTCCCTCCAGCTCACAGGTAGCTGGGCATTATGTCCACATCCTTGATTGCACGGTGGGTGAATTGTCTAGCAAGTCACTTCTGAGAGCACAAATGCTCTGAAGCTGTTGAAAGGTCTCAGCTGATGAAAGCAGGTTTCAGCTGACCAAACCTGGACATCTGCATCCAAATCACAGCAAGCCCCAGGAGGCTGCCCTCCTAATACACAAGGGGGATGCATTCCTGTAGGACATAGCTCAAACCTTCTTAAAGACATTTGAAATAGTCAGATGGGTTATCTCCAAAGGAGCCCACTGTTTTCCAGTGACTATCACCCCACAGACGGGGCTCAGATAGAGGCATCCACAAGGCAGAGGCTGTCATACCCTCAGAAGGACCTTTTCCACGCATGCACATGTGTTACTTTTGTGCACATCTGCATGGATCCAGTGGCCAAGATGAGAACCACGCTGTATTAAAGCAGAGAGCACTGTCTGTAGGAGAGATGCGGTGGGTAAGCAGTTAAGCACCACTGATGAGCAGCTGCTGGCCTCCTGAACACAAGATGTTTGCTGAACATCACTCTGTCAGCCCAAAATAGGCATCTGTGCCCTCTCTGTGCAGCGGCGGCTGCACGCTTTCATTTATACGCACTCCACTTCTTAACGGCTCATAAAACATTCACAGGACCATCTGAAAGCACTCTTGTGAAATGCTCAAATTATACACACCAAAATGCAGATGCAAGCAAGGAGTGTCGCATACAAAGCTATTTGTTCTTAAAGCTGCAGCTGCCCCACTATACCCCACTGGAGCCAAATCCCATTCCTCTCTCATTCCAGGTCTCCTCGAAACACTGCTCTTCTTTCCCAAACGTTCCCCTTGGGATGGGGTTGGATACACTGGTAAGAATTCGGCAGCTTTGGAAAGCCCCTCTTACTTGCCAGATGGTGTGGTTGAGCTGCAGTAATCTCCCCCCTGTAGGATGAGGAGCAGCAGAAAGCAAAGGCTGTCTAAGCATCATTTGAAGACATTTTTTACCCTCCGCCCTTAGCTTGGCTCCCTCTTCTGCAGCACAGCATCAGCTCTCCTCACAGCAGCTCTACTGCATCCTGCTTATACCTTTTGCACTCCCTCCGCCTTCTAAGTCAAAGTAAGGCCTGTCAGTCTAAAATTTAGGAAGCAAATCTGAATTTTGAAAACATCTCCTCATCCTTCCCTTATTCATGCCCATGCTCAGCCCAGCCTTCCCCTGGGTCCCAGAGACTCCTCTTCTTTCTCCTACCCAAAATTTTATGTCATTTGCATTTCTCCAAAAGACCAAAGCTTCCCAGAAGCTCCTACAGAACTGCTCTTTGCTCTTGCTGAAGTGAGGGAGTGTGGACAGGCAGAGAAATGGAAATGGCAAACCTTGGAGCTTGCACTTCTTGCTTCCTACAGAAAGGGTGGGGAGACGAGTGTTGTGTTCACTCCCCAACCACCATGTGCAACAGCTGTAAAGGACTTTGCAAGCAGGATGCTGTATGGGCTGTGCCTGCTGCTGGGACAGCCGATCCCCATCTCTTTTTCAAAGGAGGCAATCTGTTGCTTCTGGCACTGACATGGTTGTCTTATGACAAAAGTTATCTGTGTTGCTCCTTGCCAGATCCATTAGTTTATACTCCCTCCATCATCTCAAACTCATCTCTCTGCAAATCCCCATGCAGTGACACTTGCTCCCTTCCCTTTCCCCACTCCTGCTGTGTCTGCAATGCCCACTTTTCCAGGAGCAGGCTTACTGTCCCCACGCCACATTCTTTCCTGCTTTTCTTCTTCCTAGATAAAAATCTACTTTCAAGCTTAATTGACTCCCACACGTATTCTTGGCAGCCTCTTCAGCATCTTTGACTCACTCTGCAAGCTCTTCTTTCTTCCTATTCTGACTTCTTTTGATGCAAGATATCTGTGGGTTTCTTCACAGAAATCTCCCCCATTTTCTTCTCCTAAATCCCCAGTTTAGTTGAGGTCTTTGGAACTCCTCATCTAGCTGCTTCACTCCCTCCCAGCTATTTCATTGTTGGTGGGTTTTGCTTTTTTTTTTTTTCCTTCCTGTTCTTCACAGCCATCTTCAACCGTGATAGGTCTTCTTGCTGTCTCTTCACTCTGTAACCCTGTAGAAACTGCCCCAGCCCACCTTGTCTCTGGCTTTTGGTGGGTACCATCCAGCTGTGAGCAGGGTCCCCCAGGGAACTGCACTTGTACACGCAGATTCACCTAATGCTTCTGCGACAGTAGCTTGAATTTCTGCTTCTTTGCCTCAGAGCTCCTCCCACCTAAGCTGAATTCTCTGCAAGCATCTGACATCTCTGCTGCTTGACTGTCCAACTGTCAGTTCTGGTTTTGTTACGCTACATTTGAGAGCATCTCCTTTCCCCTAAGATAACCCCTTGCTATCTCCTCTCCTGGTCCTTGCAGCCATCCCTCTCCTCCTGCTGCAGATCTGTGAATCTCAGTGTCAGACCTTACACCCAAGTCCCTGCAAGGTGCTCTGAGCCAGGCAGCGCCTGCATTTTCCATGCTTTCCGAATAACAGCTCTAAAATACACAGCTTTTCCAACCCACCCACTCCGTAAAGTTTTCATCCAAGGTCACAGACGCCTGGCAACACTTCTCCTTTTGGCCTCAGTATGAGGCAGCCCTGCCCTAATGATGCTTGCTGGTAAGCCCTTCTCCTAGGCCATCACAGCAGGCCATAGCACTTCTCTCTATTTCTCTCTGATAGCTCTCCTTCTCCAACATATCAGACAGGCTCCCTCCCTTCACTTTCAAAGACCTGTTCAACCTATCCATATTTTACTAATCCTCTTTGCCATACTCAAAGGTTAACTGCCACCTCCAATGGAGCCATGATTTAAAGCTCCTCTCAAGATCCTCTGCCCATTTGTTCAGCCTTCAATTGACTTTCTTCAGAAGAAAATCAGTCCTTACAGCACTCCATTACCATGAGGTCATTTAAAAACAGCCACAAAGCTTCATCACTTTCTGCTGTCAAACTCTCCCTAAAGCCTGGCTTTGCCAGAGGAACAACTGGCCAAGAACTATGGGACATCAGAAATTTACCTTGCTATTCAATATCCTTACCGTTCCTTTGCCTGTCCATCTTGATCCATGTCTTGTACATGGCTGCCATCCTCTGAATACTTATCATCTTTGTGTTATGCTCACAGAACCTCAAAACAGAGCAGTTCTGGGCTGCGACCAGGATCCTTACTCACAAAGGATCTTTTTGAAAAAAGGGAAACTGAGACACAGGCATATGGCTTGTAATTTGGAAATTCCCAATGCCGAATCAACATTTAATCTTGAGAACACAGAATAGCTACAATTTAATTGGCCTGTTTAAACACCTTTATTTTTTTTAAGAGAAGCTGTTGCCTAATGCTGTCGACTGGTTTGGAAGAACTATGATACCACCAAGAGCAAAAATCAAACAAGCCCCTTAGTAACTAGCCCACTTAGAGCAAATGCTGCCTTCAGAGGACGAGGTTAGAGTTATGGCTCTGTTTCTGCTAGGGAGCTCATTGCCTGAAGGACTTAAGTCAGCTGCACAAACGTGCTTAACTGCTCCCAGCCGACATTTCTCTGGGCAGATCCAGCTATGTCTGGTTCCAAGATGCTGAAGAGAAGATGCTTTGGCAGGAGAAGGAAGAGCAGAGTGCGCAGAGTTGTATACCCAACCTCCCCCATACTGACAACAATCTCATGTAGTCACATCCTGCTGACAAGCACATAAATACTCAGCAGGCACAGAAGGGTATTTGAGCAGTGATGTTATTTTCCACATCTCTGCTTCTTTCTGGAATTTGGTTTATGTCCTTGGCAGGTGAGTACCCTTGAATTTGTTGCAGGGTACCTTCTGAGCTCACTCAGGGTGCCTTCCCTGTCTTCAGGTTTCCACTTGCAGATAGTAGCATAGCTACAAAGCTATGTGGAGCCAAGCAACAAGGAGATGATTCTAGGAACTGAATCCCTAACTCCAACTTTTCTTGTTCAGGTACAGGCAGCAGCGATTTATACTTGAGTTGTTGGGGAGGAACAGGACGCGAAGAATATTCCTGTCATTCTTATACAATCTAGGTCAGAATACCACTTCTGTTATTTCTGAAATTGAAGCTTGCACTGATGATACACAATTACATGTTCTGGACTTTCAGTGCCTTCAAAGACTAGAAAGTAATTATTTCCTTCTGTTTGCTCAGTATATTTAGCAAAATAATTATAACTCACTAGATCTTCTCTTTGTTTTGGTATATTGGCTTCGTTCTCTCCCTCCCCTCAATCTGCTTTCATAAAAAGCGCAGTGTCATTTTTGCATGCGCACTTTTGGGGGATTGCACGTGAGGGGAAAAAAAATTCTGAGACTGAAGCTCAATTTAAAGAGTCTTTTCTAGGTCTCCAAAAGGAAAAGAGCAAAGCTACAGAAGAAATAACTAAGAAGGCAGGTGATGCACAGCCTGCCTGATTCCAGGACTGTTGGTTCTGTCCATAGGAATGAGTTAATCTGGCAGCCTCCTAACCCATGTTCTGCAAGTGCACATTGCCAATGGAAGAAAGGCAGTACCAAGACCATCTACGAGCCCAAACAGCCTGTCAGCATTGAACAGCCCACATCATTCCTCTGCTTGATGCCATTTACAGGACATTGGCCTGAAGTTTGAGTATAGATTGTGGCTCAGGCACAAACCATCTGGATGCCAAAAGTCTTATGTTTAAAATACAGGTGTAAATCAAGCAACAAATGCATTTTGAACTTGGGATTGCAGGTATTGCTGACTACAGAAACCTGGGCCCCTCTTGCTAAACTGCAAGCACACTCAAAAGCCCATCTGAATTGTTCTTTCCTCTTGCTTCTTCCCTTTGTTTCCATGCAACTGGGTTGTTATTTCTAGCCTCACTGACTCTGACAACCTGGGATTGATGTTTACCGCAGTCTGCTAATCTGTACTCAAGACAATTTCCAGGGAGAGGTCTCTCCTGCTGTTTTGAGCAGATGGGGTCCGTGTCCCTTGAGACTAGTAGTGTGCAGCTCTGCCTGATGGCACCCAGAAGGGCGTTAGGCACAAGGCTCCTTCTGGGAGGAGGACTGGAATGTCCCTCAGTAGGATACTGAAGCTACGCCAGACTATTTTTAACAACAGATTCAAAACCTTTTTCTTTCTCTCGGTTATTTTTGAAGCAGTATTTTAGTGCTTTTTGTTCCGCTCAATACCACTGACACATGCTGTATAGAAATCACTGACGTAAACACTGAAAAGGGGGCACAGAAGTGAAGGGGGGAGGAAGAGAATTGGGCTGTCACTTTTTCCTCCTTTTTTTTTCTTAAAGTAGAATCTCCTTACCAAGCTTAGCACAAGCATATGCTTCGCTTGTGGAAATTTAGAGGTTTTATCACTGCAAACAGGACACTGTGGATTTCATCAATTCAGTTTTCAGACCTCGTTTGGGAAAGGGAGAAGGGATATACATGCAAATCAAATTTTTTCCTCTAATGGATTTGCACTCTCAGTATGTCCCACAGCACACCATTATAAGCATCTACATTAGACACAGTGATCACATTTCTGAACCCTTTATCTTGTGCCCATTGAAGTCAGGGGATAAGGATTAGATTTCATATCTTAATGGGAGCTTGGTCTCAATAATACCATGCTCCTAACAGCCTGTTCTGTCTTGATGGAAAGGCATCTAGCTAGCACGGTTTAGTGAGAACACTCCTGCTTCCCTTCTCCCATGTCTACCTTAATTGCTTTTTAGACAGATGAGTTGTCCTGGATTATACAGGTATGCTTTTTTATCGTCTGTAAAATAGACAGAAAAACTCAAATTACTCCCTGGTCACTCCCAATCGTATTTTTAGGCATACCTCCATGGATATGACGTATCTATGTCTCCATTTATTTTGTGCAGTGAGAAAAGGTTATGCTTCAATGGGAAAACAGGAGGGGAAAGAGGAAGGTGCATATTACACCTTTTCCCAATGCCTGTGTGAGATCAGTTTATATCCTGAAAACAGAGAGTTGACTGAAAAGTTATTTCAAGCAGCAACATATTTCACATTTATTCCTTTTTCTTTCCAGACTTTCAAACATGACCAGCAATTCCAAAAGGATTTCATTTGTACTGGAACAAAGTTCTTTTCAGCTGTACAGCTGTAGTCAGACGACCTCTAGCTTCCTAAGTTTCTATATTTAGTTTCTTACATTGTTTGCCCAGTCTCCAGAGCAGTCTCCCTACAGAATGTCTTTCTGTTATGCCCCTAGTAGTACCTGGAAATGAAAATTCACTGACGTCATTTACTTTATAGTTTAGAAATAATAGTTTAGAAATATTTCCAGTTCACTGACACTTTGGTTGTATACACATACAGCAGTAAGTTCTTCCATGGGAGCATCACCCATCATCAAAGAAAAGACTGGCACAAGGCACAGGCTGACAACTGCAGCAAGCAAAGGCACCTGCCCTCTGCTTATTTTGCCTTTTCCCACTAGTGGGGAGAGTGGGTAGCTGTGCTGCTGCTTCCCAGGAAGGCCTGGACCATAATGGCAAGCACCTTCCACTAAGGTCTAGGCTGGTCACCCCTAACAACCCCCAGTGAGTCCCTGGCTCTTTCCACAGGCAGTTATGCTCTGCATTTTCAGTCATAGCAAGACAACCTAGAGCATGTAGGCTGTAGTTACATCTTCCCTTCCAACAGGTTAACTCTTACCTGGGCTTGTGAAGGTCTAAAAGCAGAGTCAAAGCCATTCTGCAGAGAGTCCAGGAAAGGCTGGATTTTGTAGAGGCCATGCGTTGTCTGGCTCGAGCGGAAGGCCACAATGTGGAAGTACTTCAGGATCTTTTCAAATCGTGATTGTGTCATGATAAGTGCAATGCTCTTGTTGCTGTAGAAGCCGCTGCTCCAGATGCTGAGAACGGACTCACAGTGGTGGATGCTGGTCGATATCATATAGCCTAGGAAGGCCTTCATTTCTGTCAAGGTGACATCAATCCAGGTATCGTCACTACCGAACCTCTCCTGGTACTTCTTGGCATACATGTTGGTTTGGACCACCATGTTCTTTAGCACGTTGTCAGGGACAAAGAGTTGAAAAAAGTCCATGGCACTGGCAGTCAAGGGCATTTTCCGTGTTGGACCTAGGACAAAAGTAGGAAAGGAAGATAAGCTCACTTCTGATCATCACAAGGCATGTTCAAACTGCACCAGCAATTTAAAGCAGGGCTAATGTGAGTATCTGACATGAGTTAGCACATGCAGATCTGAATTAATTCCCTTGCCACAGTTGCAGTGGAAACACACGGAGCTCAGACGTGACTACTTCAGGTCAATATACTACTTTGGATACCATTAGAAAATTAATCTGTGTAGACACAACAGAAAGCAATGACTACTCAGTTGGGACATTTTGAAAACCAGGCCAAAGTGATGGCATGGCAGCTAATTGCTTTGGAAATGTATCCATTGTCTGACAGATCTCATCAGGAAACTTCCCCTCTATAGTCTCTGTCTTCCTCTACATGGCTAGTTTCACTACCCCATATCACGTGGAATATTTTTAAGCATTACAGTGCACAGCCTGGTTTTCTTCCTCACAGAATGTAATAAGCCTTGCAGTCCCATGCTGTCATTACCCTGGCTTTTAAGAGATCTTGCACCTTGTGGCAGGTTTCAAGTATTTATTTTAGTCCTTAAGACAGTGTGGGTGGGAAGGACGCACTAAGGGTTGGCAGCCCTGTATCAGCGTAACAAGGTTGTCCAGACAGACACTAGATTACATTAAGTCGAATTAAGAACATCACGCCTGCAATAGCAGGGACGCAGACACCAGTCATCACAACCTTCTCTCCTCTACTCCCTTCCATGAGCTTATTAAGCTCCATTTTAAAAGTAATGTTTTTCATGCTCCCCATGGCAGTGCTTGAGTCACAAGGTAAGGGCTGCAGGGACAGGGACATTCCCTCTTCTCCTGTAGAAGCTGTGCCACTGCCAAACACACAAAATTGATGCACCTGAGAGGGGCAGCACGGGCAGGCATAATGGACAGGGCAGTGCTAAGAGCAAGCAGCCTTATGTCCCTCTGCAGAAGGCAGCTGGGGGTAATGCTCATGACGCTAAGAGTTGGATACCATAAATATTGTGCCTTAGTTTAACAGATTCCCTTCAGTCTTAGGACTTTCTGAACAGTGTTCTTCCTGATGAAAAGCAGAAAGCACAATTTATTGTTTGAAGTTCTGCCGAACAGGAAGGAGTCTTCCTAGCACCAGGTGGCTGATTGGGTCTCAGCATCTGCTCTCCCAGCTGAATCAGAGCAAGAAGTTTCCCATTCTGTGATCTGGAGCTGCAAAGACCCTCTAATGTGTTGGTTAGGTCACGTTCTTCTGTACGCCCAATTTCAGTTCACATCCGAAGTTACAGCAACAACTACATCTCGCAGAAACATTGCACAGAACAGTAACGCTTAGGAACTACACCAATTCTGTGGTTGGACTTGCTCTAAGCCTATTGCTCTACTTGGCTACAGTCTAGTGAACTCAAGCTACTGGAAGTACAGCAAGACATTAAAGAAATAAACCTTCAGATTGCAGGGAATGGAAAAAAAAAAGAAAAAAAAAAAAAAGATGTTTTTTCCAAATACAGTGGGGAAAGACATAAATTAAAATGGGAAAGGTAACTTTAAATATGTGAGACTGAGAAATTGGAAGTGAGACAGTTCAGCTGAAAGCACAAGAATAAGAATTCCACACAAATCATGGTCTGGTAAAGGCAGAGCAGAAATTTCAGCTTAAATGATAAAAGGTTTTCAGTATCAACTGAAAACTATGGGGCTAGAATAAATATACTTACTTAACCTGAACTGCTATTGCAATAATAAAGCCTGTTACAAAGAGTTCTTTTCTTTTGATCAGGAGATTTATATTCTGCTAGCACACTCTAGACTGTTATAGCTGACATAAAATGCTCTACAAATGATTGTGCATGAATGACTTATAGTACATCACTCCCTCCTTCCCCACAACTTAATCAAGTTTTGACATTCTACAACAGATACAGCTTTCTGATAACAGCACACTGCACAGGATGTATTCCTAGTTATATATGAAGCCCTTGAGTAGCTGTTGAATTCACCTCCAGTGCCCAGGCAATCTTCCCAGTAGTAAAAAGAGGTAGCTTTTAAATTCTTGTCTTTAGAAGCAGAAGCTGGAAGTCGGGGGTAACATTGCAAGTCTGGCCTATTGCAACCAAAACGTGTTCATAAAGCATTAGGTCTTACGAAGTGAAATATGTTGGTCTTGAGATAGGTCCATGCAGACAATAGGTCTGCGCTGGATTTCACCTTTAGGAAGTCAAAAGCAGTCAGAAGCACAAAAACCTAATTTAGTACACTATGAAATTTTCAGCAGTGGCACAAGTTTACCTTGAAAAGTGATTATGGAAAACTGCCAGGTAGGCTGGATAAGACACTTTCTTTCTTACCCAGCAGATCTGCTCCAATCTGCACAGAGCATCTCCTATCTGCTCTCCCTCTGGAAATAAATATGCAATATTGGTATCCCTTTTGCCTTGCAGAACCCACACAGCTCTAGAAGCGAGCTGAATCACTTTCTGACTCAGTCATCAACCTAATTGTTGACTAAATATAATCCTGAAAACCACTGTATAATCTTATTGTCTTAAAAAACAGCCTTTATTGGCCAAGTGAGCACACTTGATTCATAATTTACTGATATGCAATAAAAAACAAGAGTGACATTGAGTTTTTATAGGAAGAGAACTGAATTTTTAACATGAATTGGGTTTTGCATAGTTAATGACTAGTCTAAAATCAATTATTTAAATATGATCATCTAAGTACATAAATATAACCCATATAGAGAAGAAACTGAGTAAAAAACCTAAATAGTGAATTCACACTTTTTAAGGACTTCTACATGGACTTACATGACAACTAACCAGAAAACATTGATATGAAATAAGCTCGCAGTTCTATATATACACTGTTTACCTTTCAAAGCCTTATTCAGTCAAATAAAATAGTGGCTTTGACAAGTCTTCCATTTTCTTTTAACGAATGGGACCTCAATCAACTGAAAAAAAATCTACAGGATTTTTCAGACATTCAGAATGAATATATAGTTATGACTGTATATCAGATTTAGAGTTTTCTCTCTTTCCTTCCTTAGAGTTTCTATATGGAGTATATATTTATTTGTGTCGTGGTTTTTGCTTTAAAAATCAATCTTAATTTCCAATATCAGTCATAGAGTCAGAGTACAAAACTGCTCTTGAATGTCCAAGCATGCAGCAAGACTGAGTGGTCTGTGCATACCCAGGTGGGATCAGAGCTTTACGGAGTAACCTCTGGTTGGGCAGCACTCCTGCCAGCACTAGCACTCGGGGACTACTTTAAATCATGTTTGGCAGAGCATGGGAAATAACATGATCTTAGAATCACAGAATCATTAAGGTTGGAAAAGGCCTCCAACATCATCTAGTCCAACCCTCCCCCTACCAGTAGAGTAAAAAGCCTAGTAACTACCTCTAAATGGAACCCTCTATTTTCTGTTTTCCACAAGATACATGTATATATATATATAAATTATTATTATTATTTTCCTAAAGGGAAACTCAACAAAATAGAATAGAATAGTGAACAGTTCCGTTGAAAGGCACCTTCAAAGATCATAAATACCAAATGCTGGACCACATCAGGGGTAATGAAAAATAAAAGCACGTGAAAGCACATCTTCCTCCATGACGATGCAATGTGTGCACACATGCTTTCTTTCTTCCTCCTCACTTTGACCACCAGTAAAAACTTGCATGTACAATCAGCAGCAGCCACTTTGCAAGTCACCACTGTTACTAGATCCCATTTTGACCAGATTGGTTCCACTTTCTGTTTTGCACTCAGAAGTAATGTCTGTGTCAAAGCCAACCAGCAGGGCTGTGGCTATTTAAATCATCAGGAGAGACTCAAAATAAATGAAAATGCTGAGCAAGCAAAGCCATTTAAGCCTCCATCCCGGAGGTGTGACTGTGGAGAAGAGGCTGGCACCTCGCCCTCAGACTGTGTGCATTGCAGGGAGCGTTTTGGCTCAGCTCAGCTCAGCTCAGGGCAAGGCGCAGCAGTCTTGCTAGAAGCCAACTTCTCAGCAAACATACACGTTACAGAATAAAAAAAAAAAAAAAAAAAAAAAAAAAAAAAGGAGGAAAAAATAAAATAAAATGAAGCATCTGTGTGACCCTCCTTCAGGCAGCTCCCCCCATCCTCCCTGAACCACCGGTGTTTCTCTTGGACGAGCCCCTGCCATCCGTATTTTTCCCACTGCTCCAGCCTCAGCAGTGTTTCTGGCCTTCCTCATTGACTGGGACTTTAGAAAAAAATAAGAACTTCAAATGAACTGATCATTTCTTTACTTGTCTGGTTTGCAGGACTAAGTAATTTGAATGCACATTTTTAATAGGTTAATTTATCCCTTGCCATCTTTCCTGTTCTCATTACTGGTCTGATATTTAGTAGCTCAGAGTTCATAGGCTCAGAATAAAAGATGGAAAGTTTCAAAACCTACTTTAATCCATCAGTGCTCACAACATAACATACAAATCTTAAAGAGGTCAGAAGCATTGCCATTTGGGGCAGGGTGAATCAGATGTGTGAGGGAAAAAAAAAAGGCTGTGGAAAAAAAATCTCTTTTTGCTCTGCTGTGCAAAAGACTTAGTGCTCTCATACCAGGTGTCACTGAGGTTCATGACAAAATATCCTGTTACCTTAACAGGCTGAGGTATTACCATATGTATGCCAATCCATATCGTACAGTCTGGAAACAAATCTTGTACAGAGCTAATCCAGGCTTGACTTTCACATTAATTTAACTTCATTAGCAACTGGGCAGACCCCAGGACTCCTGAATCATGCACATTAGCAGTGAAAGCATCAGTTTATGAAACTAGTGATTTAGAAGTCATATTATTGTCCTTTTTGAGCAAAAACCTACCAATTTATAGTTGAGTACAAAGATAGCACATTTAGGTGCATTATAAACAGACACATACCTAATGAACAAGTCTAACCAGAATCTGTTATTTTCTGGCAATTGGGAAGTATTTTCTCCTCTGACATATGGCAAAGCTTTCAAAGAGCAGGGCTTGAAAAGCAAATTAATTCCTTCATCCTAAGTCCAAGCAAGAAGAGACTGTTTTATATTCCTGTGAAGTTACTTCTCCCAAAGTACAAAACGTGATTCTGGGGTCTTATTTAGAGAAAGTCAAAAAATGCTGATGGAGATTTGCTGTCAGAAAACAAACATTCATAAAAAAATATCATGATGTGTTCACGGAAAGTGTCAATTGATGAAATATGGCAGACAGCTTAAACAAATTTTCAGCTTTCTCAAAGAGTACAGAGCAATATAAAGAGCTGGGAGGGTGGTGGTGGTAAAAGAACAACAAAAATCAAAAATAATGTTTTATTATTTCCCAACTTAATTTTTCAGAATTTCTGTTTCATGCTAAGTTCTCTCACATAAGTTTTGGAAGCACTGGAGCTTATCTGGCTTGCCAGAAAAATCAGTTTTCATATCAGCTCTGTTCTTAATGGCCTGGAAGAAATGTACATCAGACCATTCTCAAACCATAGCCAATCTGACAGCCTTATGACAAACCTGTCAAGACAGCTTGAAGTGAGAGCATATAACAGTTCTCTTCTGCATTTTATTCCAGTTTATTTTGGATACTGCCCTCCTGCAGAACCTTGGCAGCAAAGTATCCAGGTCTTTAATGCAGTGTATTATGATGTATGGATTTCATTCATCTTATTAAAAACCAGCAACCAGGTCTTCAATAACAACTCCACTTTGTCAAGCCAAAGGAGTCACCTTAATTTATAGCAGCTGTGGTTCTGACCAGTATTTTGCAGCATGTAGGATGTTCACATTTGTTATTTTGGTGGGTGAGTCTTACTTCCCCTTAGAACAACCTAGCAAGAGAATTCTGTATCAATTACCAAAACTTGAGCCATGCTGTGGAGTTGCTTGGAGCCCAGAGACACACTAGGAGAATGCAAAGGAAAAAACCACAGAGACTACAGGGCCTTTCTTATATGAGAATGAAAAAATTGGACATCATCTTTCCGAAGATGGGTCTGCTAGACTCTCAGAAGCCTGTGCTTCTGGATGATTTTTTTCTGTATGATTTTTTGCTACAGCACTTCCACCAGACTTACTTTATACCTTGTCTTGGCATTCAGTAGCACACACTTTTTTGCTTTGCATTTGTTTTCAGTCAAGTTTATTCCAAACTATTTAGCAAAGCATGATTTGACTGCATTACTCCAAGCTCCATGAGCAAGCATTTGCCAATGCCTTCGTGTCTGCCTGTAATAACCATAGGCACAAGAACTGTGTCAAACAGCTTCAGTGGAAGGGCACTTTCTCTTCTCTCTCCAGCGTTAAAAACGATTATTTTCCCCATAGCAGTAAAGCGATCCATGCATTGTATGCCAACTTCTATCCACCGTGAGAATGCAGAGCTAAGTCTAAAATGGTCCAAGGACAAGTGAGAAAGGACTGCCCAGGTTCGCCTGGCCCTGAACAGCTGCACACAGCAGCTCCGTGCTGACTCTGGTGGAGAGGACAGCTGCACTCCCTGGCCTCCCCCTCAGACAGCACTGAGTTACGACAAGTTAAATAAAGAATGTGTTTATTCAACAAACCAAACAGTAACATTTACACTAAGTGGTAAAATTCAGCAAAGCATTTCCTGCAATGCAAGCTGCTACATACTCCATCCAGGTTCCCACCTCATTTTCTTCAGTGTTAGAGCAAAAACCAGTGTTAGAGCAAAAGCAAAGCCTAGCATGCCAACCTAGAGTGGGTCAGGCAAAGCCATGTCCCTGCTCCCCCTGGCACGAGAAGGGCTCCTGCTCCATGTGATGGTGGCCCAGGATGGCAGTGCCAGCCAGGAGGGTGGCCTGGGGCAGCCCAAATCAGCTTTCAGTGGGGCAGCAAGAACAGGACTGGGCTGTCAAGTGGGATGGTGGAGGGCTTTGGCTGTCACTCAGCAGGTTGCTGCGTGGGAGAGGACACTGCATGAAAGCTGTTCAAGTTCTGGGCATCTTCAGGGGAACAGGCAGACAGTTCTCGTGCCCTTCCCATTGCCTGAATGTACGCTGTGCCAACAACAGCAGATCGGAAAATGAGCACATGTGAGACATGTTGTGGCAGCCTTCCACGGAAGTGAAGCTTGTTGCGGATTTAAGCCACAATGAAAAAACATTTAATTAAGGGTATTTCTTTGTTTACCATCATTTTTTAAGCCCTCAAGCTGTGGGAAGTGAAATAGAAAGACTAAAAAGCCCAGTGCAGGTAAGGCTGACACCTTTAATTATACACTTACTTTATTTCTGTGGTGAGATCCTACAACCTACCAATCAGCATCATCAACATCCAACAGAACCTCCCGAACACTGGTACAGGATCTTATGTTTAAAACTGTTAATAATAATAATAATAAAAAAAAAAAACAAACCCACAAACAACAACAACAAAAAACACTTTAAAGCAGCAGAGACATGCTGAAACAGCACCAGTGTGGGCTCGTGTAATACTTTGCCCATTATTCATTTGACTGTGGGACTGAACACGCTTGTCCCTTCTCAGGGGAATTCCTGCTCCAGCAGCTTCCATGGCAATCATCCACCGCAGTTTTCTATTAACATTTTACCGTACTCAATCAGAGCAGATTCGCTGCTCCTGGCAGTCCAGCTGACACTGAGCATACCTAGCAGGTCAGAGACAACCGTCAACACACTGACTTGATGCATCATCCCTAATACAGGCTTCTGGTAGATCACTGAGCTGTACACTTCTGGTTGTAGGCGCAGCTGTGCACATTTTTCTGACATAAATCTATCTGTGCTGCTTTGTAATTACGTCAGCACAACTTCCATTACTAGCAGAGTGACCTCCATTGCTAAATCCCAGAAAGCTGATTGGGATGGCCCCATGGGGAGGACTCCACACAGGGAACCCTTGCTGATGCAATCCGTCTTCACATCTTTCTCTCCAGGGCTTCTGGTCAGTTCTGGCGCATGCTGTTCACAAATACCATCACCTGCAAGCAGCTTGCTCCTTTTCATCATGAGGTATACTTGATGCCAGGACCCTCCCTTTGTAAAGGGAGAGATTTTGTGTTTGACGAAGGGAAAATAGCCAGTATGTTTTTCATGAAAATGATCAGGACATTTAGAAAAACTAAATTAAGTAAAGGTCAACATGCAAGTGACCCATCTAATGAGATGCTGAAAGTTTTCATGTCAACCCCTGCATTTATATGCAAAACACACATATGCCTCTGGAAAATGGACCTCTCACTTTTGAACAAGTCTCATGAGGAAATTGTTTTCTGCTTTGTTCAGAAATTGATTTTTTTCAAAGTATGAATGTAAAAGAGAAAAAAAAAAAAAAGAAAAAAAGATCATTTGGAAATCCAGACAGCTCAGCACAGCATTTACAGACAACCTGTAGTTCTTTCATGCAAGAACATTCATTTCAGCACAGAACCTTCCAGTGATTCATCCCCATCCCACATGTGCTAAGGCAGCTACAGGATGGGGCTGTGAAATTGCTTTCAGCAGCTACAGCCTCTTCCTGAAGAGGAGGGAGAATAGCCATTAGGAAGCCCATTGCCCTAGAAGTGTTCAGTGCTGCTTCCCATGTGCAGAACGAAGCTCCTGCTGCTTCACCCACTTGGGAAAGGGTGACAAGGCCATGGCACAATGCTCCACCAGGCATGGAGCTGGGGCTCTTGCTGCAGCCCAGCTAGAAGAGCTCCAAAACCGGAATCTAGCCAAGGAGGCTGGTGCCAGGGGCTCTAGGGGATGGTATTCAGGCTCTTTTTCCATGCCTGCTTCCTTTGGGCTGTACCAGCCTCCCTGGGAGGGTAGTGCTCTCCATAGTAAAGTGTGCACATGCATTTCTAGCAGCTTCACAAGCTGCCCAGTCAGACATGGTTTCTCTGCTGTGCTCACCCCAAACAGGGAGGCAAAGGAAGTCTCATCACTTTAGAGACAGTAAGAATGAAATAAATCAACACTTCAGTCACTGGCACCTTTATTTGAGGACACCTCCCCTCCACCAGAGAGGACCATAATACATGTTCATTTACACAGCTGCTTTTAAATTTTGAAGTTCACCACTTTTTATCCTCTCTGTTCCACCCCAGCAGCCTAAAAAACCTTGGGACATGCAGTTATAAACCACGTGCTCCTTGCTGAGAAGGAGATCCTGTGTTAGGTTTAGGGGCACACAAAAATCTAATTATTTTCGTAGGACTACTAACTAGGAAGATGCAAGTAGAGATCATGTATCTGCAACTCTTGCTAGGGCCAACTCCTATAAACCCACAACTTCTCAGTTTCAAGAAACCAGAACATTTCTTCAGCAACAAAGTGCAAACAAAATGCAGTTGTACAAGAAGGTGGATTTCCCATTTGTTCTGCCTGTGCTGACTCCAGGGTGATGCACACCTGTTTACCAACCCCTGTGCCCCCAGGGAAGGCTTTCAGAGAGCAGCATTTGCAGAAAGCCAGAAGCACAACTCAGAGCTCAATACCACAGTGAAGTCAGAGTGGGACCTCAAAATATCAGACCCTCAGCAACACTACACCACTCCTGCAGCCTCTCCCCAGCTACCTCGAGCAGCAGGCCTCACTGCTCAAACCAGGCCCCAGCCAGCCCCATGGCCAGCGCTGGGATGCACAGCAGCTGGGGAAAGTGGAGCAGAAGCAGGCCATGGAGGGAAGGTTTGCAGAGAATATCACGTGCTCCTCCACAGCCTTTCAGAAGAGATGGTGCTTTACTCTGGAGCCAAAGTTTGCCTCCTCAAATGCAGCCTCGCTGTTTATTCTGCCCATCAGGCAGGGAAAAGACTTGGTCATGATGCAGGCAATGCTTCCTGCTAGCCATCCGTCTCACCAGATGCAAACTCAGCACTGGAAAAGGTTCCCAGCTGACATACCTGGAAGCCAATGCATTCCTGGCTCACTAGCTTGAGAGCAAGCTTGCCCTTCCTCCTCCCTCCCTTCCACTCAATGCACTTCAACGTTACAGAAATCACCTAAAAATATGATCACAAATATACCTGGAGGTTGTCTTTTCCAGGCTTCTTGGGGACTGCCAACATAGTCAATAGATGCTGAAAGACCTGTAGGACTTAATCACAGTAAGAACATACCTCAGCTTATAAAAGAACGAAGTAGCTTGTATCTCTCGCTTCAGACCTAGCAGCAACACAGATTTCATACAGCTGACTTTCAAAGAACTTCATGTGCTCACATCCAAAAAAGCCATAGGTGATGAATGCTGGGTCATATTTTGTAGTGGGATGGAAGACAAGACAAAGCCAATAAATTTTTCTGCTGTATAAAAAACAGGCTCAGACATTGGTTCCTTAAAATCTGCAGGTAATTATGCAGGATGCACCTGCAAGGTAAATTTAAATTAGTATCATGGGAACAACCACTGCAAAATATATCCTTCTGTTCATAAAGTGCCAAGCACTTTACACTGAGGATTCCTATAGAGGCTTCTGGGCATTATTAAAACAGAAATAATAACTTCCTGTTCTGTAACCACAGATTAGGACATTGATAGCTTGAGACCTCAGTAACTGAAGGTTCACACTTACTAGCTGCGTTCTTCCTGTTATATTCAGTTAGAATTTGCTGCCTTTTTTTTTTTTTGTTGTTGTTGTTTGTTTTTTTTAATGTTCCCCCCCCCTTTTTTTTTAAGCATTGCTTAAACATACGGAAGTGCACAGAAGTGTACAGTCTTCACACTGGGGTTCAAAACAGATGTTTGGATTAATATCCCAGACCTTAATCCTCTAGAATTTGGAAAAATCTTAGTCTGGAACAAAAGCCTGTGACAGGTTAGAGGCCACAGACAAAGTCAATGTCATGTGTAAGGTGATACTTTAACTACATAGGAGTAAGGAAGTTCCTGAATGTGTGTTTTTACTCTGTAAACCCTGGCCCCCCTACTCCATCCTGCACACTGTCACCTGGGAAAACTAATTTTCTTAAAGGAAAAAAAACCATAAGCTTCTGTTTCCATATGAGGCTAGTTTATGATACAACAAAAAGGAGTATGTTTACTCAGTGACAAATAACTGGAAAAGTTCCCATTAAACAAGGGCTTTGAATTGTGACTACCACCCAAGTCGTGCTTCCCTTCCAACCTGCCTGCCCACCAAGCCAGAGCAAATATTTTCCTGAGTCAAGGAACTGGGAGTCAGCCTCCCTGAATGCTTCCCTCTGCTACTGACAGGCTGTGCTATCTCAACTTAATCATATCATCCCTGCTTCTGGTTTACCATGCCTCAGGCTGGCACTGGGCTTTGTGTCCTGTTTTCTTTTGTTCCCTTCTGCAGATTCCCAGCCCTCCCTGCCTGCTTGCTGCTATCTGACCCTGACCTTCTCCAGACTCCAGTCCTCTGCTGCTTTCCTTTCCCATCCTCCTGCATTTTTGAGACTGACATACCTTTTCCCTGTTCTCTTGACATTTCACTTAAGTGATGAGATGAGTGAGGTTTATGTTAGTATGAATTCTTTAAGCATGCAACCACAGTTTCAGAGCACTGCTCCAGAGCACTGCCCCTTGTGAACTAAGAGTACTGACGTCTGCAGTCATACGATCACACGTTGCTTTTCTACTAATCCCTTTCTGGCAAGGAGTATCTAGTTATCAGGTAAGCAGCAATCAAATACCAGAACAACATATGATGGAGGTCTGCAGCTGGAGACTTCTCTCTTTCATTTTGAAGACAGTGCAACATTACATGGAAATGCTGAAAGCTGTATTCTGTCTCATCTCCTGCAGTCCCTTGGTACCTCAGCCACTCAACATAAAGAGGCATTCAAAATCTAAAGCATGGACTCAGGTTCTGATGGCTTAAAAACAAACCACCAAAAGGGTTAACTACATATTTCTGCAAGTGAGCAAAGGCAGAAATGTGTTCCTCTGCATAGCCCATCCACCTGCCCCACCAAATCAATGTGATTTCATGGCAGACGTGACAACTCACATAGAGCTGCTGTTGCAAATCCCTATATTCTCCTTGGCCAGTCCTTGTTGGCAAGGAAATGCCCAAGACCTGTGTGAGGACTCCTCCTCAGTGCCACATCAATATTTACCTAGCACCACATTTCCTATGAGGTATACTCAATTCTCTAGCTGCCCCACAGCTTCCACTTAAATAACAAACGGCTGAAGGTTATCCAAGGAAGCCTCCGCTCTCACACAGCAAAAGTCATCTCTTCATTGTGACTGACATCCATGCTTCTCTGCCTCTGTAGAGCTGCCTTTTCTATGAAGCCAAGATGTCCCTCCATGCCCTCACTGAGGCACTGCCTCAGTCAGCATTCATTTGTCACAAACCTCAGCATCAACTCAGGCCTCCTGGAGAGGTCAGCCTATGCTGCTGCTCCAGCCAGGACTGGAGAACTGCAGATTCGGTGCTGGGAACAAATATGCTCATCTGTTTCCAGACCTCCTTTCATTTTCTGATTTGCTTTTTAATCACTCTTTCAATATGGAATCCCACAGGAAAAGGGGTATCTGAAAACCTCAAGTTCTGATTGCTAAGTCTCTCCCTGCTCTCTTGACTCTGTGTGCAGGAATAGAAAGGCAAATAAAGAAAAAGAATATCTGTCTCCACAGGGAGCCTCCTCCTTCCTAAGCCTTCCAGACTTAACTGCTAGAGCTGTTTTTGTATTGTAGACAGATTTTCTCCTTTGCATTGTCCCTCCACTTCTTCAGCCGCTTGTTGCTATATTCACAAAGGTCTCTCATTTAAACAACGTTTCTCTCCGTTCATACTTTATTTATGTTGACCGCCTCATAAAGCAAAATTAAGAAAAGTAACAGACCTGCTGTGTCTCATTCAATCCCATCAGCTTCTTCCATCATCTCTGATGTGGCTCCTTTCCTTCTCACTAACTGCGAATTGCTCTGAATCAGGAGCATTTTCCCTTCCACATCAAGAATTGATTACATTCCTCCCTCAGGGCCAGGTTCTGCTGTGTCCTAAGTGCTATAACCCCCATCGATGTTTGAGAGGAGAGAAAAAAAACAGCCTGCAGATTATTAGGAAGGCTGGGCCTGGAGTTTTTATAACCTACTGTCATCAAAATCTTAAGCCCCTTAGGAAAGCTAGAGTGTTATTTATTTGGGGAGGAGGGAGAAAGAATAGAAAAGACAGAGGAAGGAGGTGAGCATGCTGCTTTGCATCACTGCTAAATACTAGGTCTGGTAGCACTCCTGGCTGACAAAGCCAAGCCACTTGACAGAAATTCTCTCTCTGTGTCTGGTCTGAGACAGCGTATAGCAGAGCTGGACACAGATGGCCACAGCCCTGCTTGCTGGGCATTGTCTGCCTGACCTGAGATGAATGTCACATCAAGATCCTCCCATTGGCCTTACAGCAGCAGTCTCCAGTACACAGTGCCACCACCCCAGGGAGTGCACAAGACGATCCATTCTGGTGTAGGAAGAACATTTTTTGTACTGTTAATAAATAATAATAATATTTTTCATCTTTATCTCATCCTTTTTAATTTCTGTTTCTGTGCATGTTTTATAGTATATGTGATCACATATATGTACAGTAGCACATATATACATTTATAGATAAATTTACATAGATACACAGTACCTGCTCAAAACAAACCTTCTATTGATAGGGGTGCATGATCCTGACTAAGGTCACCCTCACTTCAGCAGAGCTAAGTGTGTGCTTGAATCCTACCAGCTCCAGGAAGGCTGGATCTACCAGTGGGTTTTACACCAGTATAACCAGTATGCTTTCAAATGGAGTCCTTTCCCTTTGTCCTGGCTAGAAAACTGTTTTTCTTGTAAAAAGAGAGCAATGGTATCAACCAAGTACTTTTGCATTGGTATAACAGCTTCCGTGTTAGTACAGCAACATGCTAAAAGCAGACTATGTCATTAAAGCAGTATCACATAGATATACACGGAAAGCTTGGATTTACACATGTGCTTAAATGCTTCCCTGGATTCAAAGCATAATGCACTTTATTAACATCCCTTGACACTTCTTGACTTCTAATTTGCATCACTCACAAATCAGAAGGACGTTTAACAGCCTTGTGTTTTTCTTTAGTGGAAATAAATTTCCAAAGCACACACTCATTGTGCAGTCAGCCATTCAACTTATTAATCCTATAAGCAAGACTGCGCCTGCAATATGCATACTGTTAGGAAAGAGACTTTTTATGGTAGAAAGACATTTCCCTCCTCTAGTCATTGGTGCAGCCTCATCATCCTCCCTTCAGGGCCCTGAAACTGTCACTCAGTAGACTCTGATCACTCTCCTCAAACTTTGACAAGCAAATTACAACCCATGTATTCTTCAGGGAACACAGGTTTTTCCTTCTGATCACAGGTCTTAATGTTAGTTTTTACCACTTATAAACAGGTCTGATACCAAAGCAATTACTGCTTTAAGCATTTAGAGTGCTGATTAAAAGCTAGTTAAATGCCATTTTTAAGGAGCAATCCAGTCATACAACTTGCTGTTGAATTTTACGCATGCAACGATGTCAGGCTTTTAAGCTCCTCATATAGTCAAAGCAAACAGGCTGTGCTTTTTGATAAACACCCAAAGGGATCTCTAGATGCCTTACAAAAGAAAAAAAAATCATTTAAATGGCCAACTCCCTAATATACTACAAGAGAGTAGGCAGAACAACTTCACGGTTGAGGTTGCTTCACTTAACCTGTGATTGCTCTTAAATCCACCTCCCATAGGCATACACACAACTGAGTTTTATCCATCACGAGGGAACAGGGCCAAGGAAGATGACAAGAAAAAGCCTATAGTTTTTTCATGCTGGGGATTAGGTAAAGGCAAGCAAAGTCTTCTTTGCAGACAAGGGGAGACTTGTGTCTGTGCACACTTAAAGCTTTTTACTCCGGAAGAAATATAAAAGCTGGATTGAGGGTACAGAAAGGCAGATGTTTCACATAATTTTTCTTTAGAGTGGAATACATGACAATGCATAAGGCTGGCAATATGAGCATGTGACTGCTGTTTTACAGGAAGCTCCAGAGTTGCATCAAAAGCTTTTTACTTACTTATAAGAAGCAGGTAGAGCTGCTTCATAGAGCCAAACTGCTTTTCCATGGTGATTATTCATTTGGCCCGTGTTTATCTTTGTTGTGTTTCACTTTAATTATCTTGACAGTTTTGATCAATTCCTGCTGATCAGCTGAAAAGTGAAACGAGGCATGGTCTGGATGTGGGTTTGCTCTTCCACACAGAGCTATTTTACCAAGTGCTTTGGCAGTACCGCCAGCAGTGCAGTCTTCACTCTCACATTGCATGCTTCTGCTTGATTGTTTTTACCTTTTTTTCCAAATAACCTATGCAAGGGTGATATTCCTGAAGAAGTAGGTCTGCATTTCAAAGCAAAAATCAATCTTATGAAAAAGAATTCAGAGGTACAGTTAGGGAGTTAACTGACAACATCTCCTTTGGGGTCTTTCAGGCTCTAATGCAGCAGAGACCCTTTTAACCAGATACTTAATTCTAACCTATAGTGTTTAACTTCTTCTTGGGCTCTGGCCCAACACTACACTGAAGTGAATGTTTGTGAGATTAAGTATGTTTCTGGTAGCCCAGTGTTGCTCTAAGCAAATGTGTTAGTGCCAAAGAACAATAGTGTCAAGTGGCGGAGTCAGTAACAAAAAAAAAAAAAAAAAAAAAGGAATAGCTATAAAAGAATGAGTAGTAAAAAGTATAGCAGAGCCCTTGAAGACACAGCAAAAGGTAAATTTACAGACACTGCTTAGGAATGACTTAGTTTTTTCTTGAGTTTAAGCTTGATTACTCTCTTTCCCTAAGTTAGGGACAATAGCTGACTACACCACTGGTCACAGAAAGCAAAACTTTCGTCACTCCTTACTTTAGCAAGCATTCATGGTCCATCAGTATGAGTATCTAGGATACAAAACAGTGAGTTCTGTTAGTCTCAAGTAAAGAGGAAAACAATAGACACTAAAACTTCTTATGGAAACATTATTAAACATGTTATCACTTATTTTTGACTACATCTTCCTGCCTCTAGGCTGGAGGTTGATGTAAGGCTGTCTAAGGTAACTGTAAGCAGGGGAAGAACTGGACATAAGAGACCCAATCCCCACCACCACCCACAGGACACGGGAGAAGATGGAAAAATATTCTTTAATTCTTCAATGCAAGGAATTTGGCCTATCACTTAGTGAATTAGCCTCTACACTTCTATAACTATCCAAACAGAAGGTTGATTAATCATGGTATAACCAAACCCACAGATAACCACCACTCCTATCAGATCCACAACAAATTTTGTTGAGCTGCACGACATTCCTTCCAGCTTTTTGATGCTCTGAGCTTGATGTTGTGGTGGGTGTGACAGTTGTTCACATACGACATCTCCCACACACTCCGATCTGGAACATCAGCTGGAGCGGGTGTGGGTGAGCAGCGTGGTGGAGGGGCATCTGGCCATCACTTTGGTATGTTAGAAGTACCAACTGTCTTCTCTATGTGATGCTGAACACAAGAACAGGCATAGCCTGGTTTCACATGGCCTTGTCTCTTAACATCAACTAGCTTTTTCATAGCAGGAGATGTTGTTAGACCCTACGGGCTCTTCTCACTACAAGTTTTGTCTAATGAGGATTGAATTTGGGCAAGCCATCTCTCAGCAGGAGCACTTCAGAGGGCTCTAGCCCCCATCACCTCTATTTTCATAGAAGGTAGGTAAGAACTCAGTATCTGGAAGACATTTACTATCTCCCACAGGAATGGCACATTGGACAGAGCAAAAAAATCACAAAAAGCTTGACTTACTAAGAAACAAAATTTCAACAGTGAACTCCTGCCCCAGACTACCTGCAATTTTAACACAAACAGTGGAGACCTGGTGTCCAGCAGAGCTCAGAAGAATAAAAAAGGAAGTTTATAATGGCTACGCATATGATGTTAAAACGTGAAGTATTAGTAGGATCTATATTAAGATGTAGGAGAAGTGGTCGTTTTTGTGATGGCAAAGGGTTCTAGGAAGCGAAACAATTTGAGAAACTAAATGCTGTAGCAGAGAAGAGCAGGTTAGGAAAAGGTTACAATACAGATTAAAAGGATTCACTAGAAATGGAAAGCTTCAAAGTAAAGTTTTGAACAGCTTTTGTTATACTTGTTTCTCGCTCCTTTTCTGATTAAAGTATTGTGCTAAAGCATTCTCCCTTTAGCTGCCCATTTCAGCTTGAAAAGAAAGAATACCATTTCTCATTTATCTTTGAAAGAAAGCTGACATTAGAACAATTGACAGCACACTGCTTAACATCAAGCCACTCCAGGTCAACACACAGACCCCTTCTCTCCCTTTTAAGTCAGCCTTTCAGCAAAAGGCCTACAGAAAAGGCATCGTTTGTATTTTAACATTTGACTCACTCGACTTCTATATCTGCCCATAAAATGCTATCAAATGGTTCTACTTCAGGATATATTACAAATAGCTGCTTTTAGAAAGAACCTAATGCTCATTTAGTTTCTTTGCATTGATTCAGGGAGTGACAGCCAACACTCAAAAGAACAGAAAAAGTTAAAAATTGATACCATCTCAAAAACAGTATTACCAGTATCAAGTCCATTTCATATTCCTTGAACAATTTCATATTTGGTGCCCAGTTTTACAGTACCAATTCAAAAATATCCACAGCTGAATATTTTAGACCCACCATCTGTCCCAGAAAGCAAGTCACTTTCAAATTTGTGCTTACAGAGCTCTAAGTGGCTTGTATTTACTCCAGTCTAGTGGAATTGTAGAATGAGGTACTTCTGGCTACAGTCCTATAGCTCCTAATCAGAAACAGCTGTGCCTTGCACAGAACAAGCCAAAAGGTTCTTTTGCAAAGTAAAATTAAGAGGAAAGTGATAAAGAAGGAAGCAAGGTCAATACAATTTTCAGGACACAGATTCGTGATAACCTAGGAGTGATTCAGTTGTTGAGGCAAAGATTTTGCCTTAGTTTTCAGGCCAACTAATGAGGCTCATAAGAGAATAAGTTTTCAAGTCTGAGGACAAGATGCTAGGAGCTGCAATACCTGTGGCAGGGACAAAGACGTAATTCATATGTTACAGTTTAGTACACATTTTTGTTTCTATTCCTCAACTACTCAGAGAACCATAACAAGAACCTAAGTGAATCCAAGTTCAAGGTAACAGCCTCAGCTGAAAAAAACAAGTACTTTCCAAGAAAAAGTAGAGACCTGGTGACTTTAAGCTTGTTACTCTGATCTCAATATTTCTCTGAAGACTGAATAGATTTTATAGGAAAGAATAAACACAGACAAATGCAGAGCAGGATGAATTATGCAGCTGCATTATAGACAAGTCACCCTATAATCATACTTGAGATAAATATCAGGAAAAAGAGAAGACCCAAGTGCCAACGGTATTCCTTGCAAGATGAAACAGTTTTGAGTTTTGCAAAGTTCTCAAAAAAAAAAAATAAAGAACCAGCCTTCTGATCCCCAACCTGTAGACTGGAGAAATATGGGGCAGACATTGCACTGTCCTGGCCTGTCAAGACGGCTGTTACTGCAGATGACTGGACCAGGGATTTAGTCAGGCCTATTCCAGACCTGTGGCTGTCTTCCTCCACAGATCCATCCTCACACTGTCTGTTGCAGCATCATACTGTTTGAGGGTTTCTATCATAACTGATTTAGTTCTCCATCAATTCAACTTAAGCCCCTTATTCCTTTTATTCGATTTCCATAGCAGATAAGGCAGATAATACCCTTTCCTACAATAGTCTTTACTTATCCTCATGGCCACTTAGCTTAAAAACAGGATTCTGAAATGTGGTCCAGTTGGTAGATTCTCTCCTTCTCAGTCTTTTCTCTTCATATTTGACTATTTGCTTCTCAGCTGGGGTGGTGACCTGGACTACCTCTCCTAAATAGCACGCCAGACTCATCACAAATCTTGTACACTCTTCTGTTTAAATAGCTGAGGAGGATGTTTGCCTTTTCACAACAACATGACGCTGAGTCACATTCATCTTGTGCTCAGCTTCAGTCTTCTGTTCCTTTTCTACCTAAACACTACTATTTCTTCCCCTCCATTTTCCATTTCCACTGTTTATCGCTGTTGCCCTCACACTACGTGTTTCTCTCTTGCACTGTACCCTTTTACTCCCCAGGATTATTTCAGGTTGTCAGAAACCATGTGAATTCTGAGCCTGTCCTCTAGTGTACATGGAATCCCTCCCATCTTTTGTCTTATCTAAAAGTTTAATGTAAAAAGTTGGTAAGTCTGCCTCAATTAAGGAAGTCAGCTTCAAATTTTCAATAAAGAAGAAAAAAATATTCTTCCATCAGAACATTTAAGCTTTTGCCAGATCCTCATATAGCATGTTTTTGGAGATACTCAGCCAGACCTTATCAAATTCAAATGGAGAGAGAGACAGACAGCTGCAGTAACAACAATTTTAGAGAGAATAAAATCTAGTCCACAACAGATATCTATTTGGTCAGCAGTTTCTGCATCTGCTCCTTAACCCCCCCCCCCAAGAAAATTCAGTCCCTGCAAGAAACTGTTTGTTGTAATAAATAGCTGTAATATGTTGTAATAAACTCAGAGCAGAGATGGCTCCTGCCTCAAGAAGTTACCCTTGATTCAGTGTATGAAGCAAGGAGGCAAGTCTGATGAAGAACACAATGACAGCTGCGGGTCTCCTCAAGGCTCGGTTAGATAGCTCCTAAGCACACACAAGCACTCCTGGCACCAAAACCACCACGAGCTGATACCTTCTTTCACAGCTCTGATGCCCAAGAAATGGGGAAAAGCCTTTGGCTTAAGAAAATCTTCTCATTCAGTGATCCATTAAGTTATACAGTACTTTGAAAGACTAAATAGGAATTTATATCCACACATATGCTAATATCCATCACGCAACATACCCAGCAAGACATATGTAAGAGCATCTCAGACATGTCAAGACCAGCTCAGGACCCTCTTGACCCAAACTGAAGGCAGTTTTTGCCAGGCCACTGCAGCAAGGGAAGTTGTAAGATCTACCAGCCTGCCTTCTGGGGAAGGCTGACAACCTCTTGCCTTGCAATACCACTCCAGTAAAACTGTTCTGCCAGTACCAGGGCAGAATAATTAACCCTAGATGCCCACACCAAATGCCATAAGCCATATGCATAAAAGCAAACGTGAGTTTGAGGAATTTTTCAGGGAATGAACTGACAAAATTACTACTGTCCAAGCTCTATATGAGCAGGGTACATCCTGCAAGCAGACAGCACTATCACAGCAGTGGGAATAGCTACACACCCAGTTACATACCCTAGACTGCACACCTGCAAGTGCTACCCACCAGGAAGTTAGCCAACACCTATCTTTCAAAAAACAGAGATAACTATATGCACTGGATACTCAGACTTTCCACAGCAGTGAATTTCATAAGTAACTTAGAGAAAGATACTCTTATTTCTTACTCCAATTTAATCTATTTCACGCACACCCACCTCTCTGCCATATGTAATCACAGATGAGTCATGGTTATAGCAGCATCTGCTTTTAGTCTTCTGTGGTTTTTCCCCCCCACTAGAAATAATGTTTGTACCCACTGTTGGGCTCACTGTCTTTTAGCTCAGTCCAGTAATGTTCCCGTCCAAGACAACTACTTTCCCCTACCTGTACATACATATGATACTCTTTGCTTCAGTGTCTTCTATCTGGCCTTCTCTAACATGATTTTTGCATCTTCACAGTGCAACAAATCAACCACACTTCAGTTTGCCCAGTTCTCAGTCACACAGCTACAGCTTTGTGTTGCTGGCTGAACAGAAGCTGCTTGTGTTTGTTCTTTATTCTTCTTATAGTTTGTCAGTACAAGTCATGTCCAAGATAGCAAAACCGAAAGCAGGTTTTCTATCAGGAGTCAATAATACCAGTCATCTTCACAGAAAACCAGGGGAGATAATCTGGAAGTACATATACAGGGCCCACACAAACGAAGGAACCTTCCAAACACATTTCCCTGCAGTCCCTCATCCTCAGAGCTCTGGCTTCATTTTTAAAAGGACCCACTCAGTTATGGGTCCATTCATTTTCAGGTAGAGCCAGTGACTGATTAAGACCCTGGTCTTTAAGAGCTTGGATCACCTCTGGAAAGGATGCCTTGCCACAGGAAAGCAAGATGTCAAATGTTGGTATTCTCACACATTTGTCCTAGTCATATATTACTTTGGAGTCCATCTGTTCTATTTTCCAATAGCATGCAGAATTTTTGGCAGTATTAGGAAAGGTGAAGTATTTTAGGGTTACATTCCTCTGATGTCTAGATAAGATGGATAGCTGTATCCAGCATTACCTTCCCTTTGGGAACCACCTTGTATTTCCAAACCACTCAATCCATCTGCTCCAAAATTTTGGAAGACAAGCATGGGACAAAAACTAATTAAAACATCAACATGAACAAGCACACCTAAGATAAATTTCCAGCTCCTTCTAATAGCATCCAGGACAGCTTCTTGTGACCCAGCATCCTATACCAAATTAGCAAGTCAACTCAGCTATTAGCATTCTCAGACTCAGGAGGGAAAGGTTAATTTGCTCTCCAGGTTGACTTGGAGGTATGCAGACAAGGAAAATGTTTGCTTCACTGTTACTGGGGTGTTGACAAATGAATGCAAGTTATTTGTAGGAACTTATCTACTTCTTTGAAATGACCCCATAAATAGCTGCAAAGGGAAAAGACTCATTTGATGCACTACCAGATCTACAGAGAAATCATATTTACTCCATGAAGTCTAGGCAGTGTCTATGGAGAAGACCTTGATCTGCACAGCTTTGAGACATGAAGGTCAATAGTACTTATCAAAATTAGTTCTCTGTATAAAAGCAGAGAATAGTTTTTTTCTGTGAAGTTTATCAGCAGTTTGTTATTCACAAAATACATGTTCAAAAGCAGAGCTATGGGCAAAAGGAAAGGAATGCAGCTAAGTTGCTCTAAATTTTAGAATTAACAAGGCTGTCAAGCACTTGTATTGCTTCAGTGATGATGGAAGCAGGAAAGTGTGCTCTAAAACTATGTGAAAAGCATATTTACGTTTCCTAAGAGGTATGAAATATTAAGCCTTTGCATAATTCACATATTTAGCAAAACATCAGACCTTTAAGTCATCCTATAAACGATGTACACTACCACTTTGCATATCTTTGTGATGTATTCATTACAATATGTAACAGCATCACAAAACATCTAGGAAGATATAAATAATTTCTACTTAGAATGCAAGAACAGCTTATACAGATACGCCATTTTCCCAGTATTTTCCATCGCTTAGCAAGTCAAAAGTGGCTAATTCTGGTGACAGAAGTAAGCAAGAACAAGTCACAGCAGAGACTTTATTTACTTAGAGAGAATTTGACCTAGATATTTCTGAAACAGAATCTTCCATAAGCAATTAAGTAGCTCTCATAGGTTTACTTATATGCCTGGACTCATTAAGTATTAACCTCAATCTAATAAGACTAAAGCCTTCAGATTCGGTTCAAGGCTTGAACCAAGAACTTTTCCCATCTGCTGGAAAGCTGGCTTCTCATCTGCCTTTCCAAACAAGTTCTCTCTTCTTCATAATAACAATGAAGAAAATCCAATCATGTCTGAATTCTTATCAATGACATATAAAGAAACACTTGCGAATGAACAAAAGAAAAAACTTTTACTGGGAGGGTGGTCACACACTTGAACAAGTTGCCCAGAGAGGTTGGAGGCTCCTGTCTTTGGGAACATTCAGAACCCATTTGCATATAGCCCTGCACAACCCGCTCTAGCTGACCATGGTTTGCACAGTAGGTGTCAGACTAGATGGTCTCCAGAGCTCCCTTCCAACCTCAACTGCTCTGTGATTCTCTGGGCTCTTCACTTACTAAATTGGCTTGGACAATTCTCCCATTTACCTCTTACTACTAGTTAACCCAAAAATCATGCAAACTTTTCATGCAAGTTTTGGAACATTTAAGTTCCAGTTTTCATATCACAGACTCAAAAAAGCAAACTGCCTCTCCACTATATGCTTTGGAAGTATTTCTACTACTGTACATGACACTTGAAGTAGCGATCTGGCCTAATGCAATGTAATACCCTGTTAATTAGGCAGAGCTGCTGAAATATACATATTTAAATTTGAAGAGACGTCTGTGAAACAGATCACTCAGCTAGACTGCTGGAAAAAAAAAAACACTACCGCTCACAAACCAAATACTAGAGAGTGTTTTATGCAGAAGCCGTTGCAGACAAAGCTATATCTGGTTAGCTCCCAGAAGGTGTGGCTGGCTCCCTGCTTCAATGTAAAGCTGTGCCTTCCTTCCCTGACAGCAGCTGAAACATGCTACCATCCTGCATGCAGGCTCATTTCATCTGCCAGGTAATGCACCCTTGCTTGTGCAGAAGATTATCTTTCATGTACCAGTCATGATGGAATAAATGATGGTTTCCCATAACCTGGTCTTTTTGGCAAAAGAGTACTCTCATAAAAAGTATATTAAAAATTACTTTAAATATTAATTTAAACCTCTTCAAGGAAAGCCTGATTGCTAGACATGCTCTATGCAACTTTTCCTTGAGCGCATGCTGTTCTCCTGAAGCATGCTCTCCAAATACGGTAACTTGCAGCACATTTTGTGTTTGACAGAAATACCCTGAAGTCCATAAAAAGGTGGTTATGCTCTCCAAATGCAACCTGTTGAGCAGAAGCTCTCACACTTTCAGCAAGGAACATTCTTAACATTTCGTTCTTGGGTCTAGGCCTAAGAACAGACCTGTGAGAACACAGAAATGAAGAAAAACAGTGGCACTAATTGTGTGTAACTTTGGGAACTTCAATTTTTATTATTTTTTTTTTGTGCTCAGGCTTCCCTGCTATTGCTGCCACCCTAAAACATGATCCCTAAAAGCAGGAGGGCTTTCACATCTGGGATCCAATTTTCTGGTCACTGAACCACATCAATATAAGCAGCATTGGGCTCTAGGAAGAGAATAGCAGCTACCCCAAATTAGGAACACCAAGCTGCAGCAGTGCCAGGATATTTGCACCGCCTAAGACCCTCCCCAAAGAAAGACCAAGGCCAATAGTTCCTTGCTTTATACAACATTTCCTGAGCAGATTACTGAGCTAACAGAGGAAAGCACTACCCAGAGCCACCCAACTTTTTCAGGAAATAGCACAACAATTAAAAGAAGTTTGAGGCAGGAGCAACCAGAAATCAAGACTTCGTATTGAGTTACTAGCACTTGCTAGACTGTCTTTAATAATAGCTGCTTTCTCTACTTTTCAATTCCACGTTCCCCATCCTAGCAGCAATTTGTTCCCTTATTCTTTCTGCACTTCCACCATTAGCTCTTTCTTGCCCTCAGAGGAAGAGAAGCCAGAGAAGCTCCTAGCTATGCCTCCTTGCAGACTTGAAGTCCTGTCTGGCCAGAGGTCAGGCCTCCTCTCCCAGAAGATTCTCTTTGTAGGTCCATTTCCCAACAGACCCCTTCTACCTTCCCGTCACAGTGAGGCTTGGAGAGGATGGGAAGTTCTCCCTTTAAGAGCACGAGAAGGGAGATGCCAAAATCGGCCTGGATCCAACATTTGATCATGGATGTCATCACCCTTTCAAACACACATATTGACCCACCCGCAGACCTGCTGGAGCCAGGCACTCTTTCCTTTCTCAAGGGAAAGAAAGCATTTAAACACCTGCCTCCAAGATCTCCTATCCACCACAAATCCCAGTACTTCAGAACTCACTTTACTGCTTTGATATCTGTGACAGGCACTCAAGCTGCCTTGTTTCCTCAACCTATTTTAATCAGAACTGCATAGTGCCACTAGTTACCAGTTTGAAAGCCGGGGCATCAAAATACATCTTGTTTTCTTCTCAGCAACTAAAGAAAATGATTTTGCAGAACAGCTTAACTGGAAATAACACCAACAACCAGCAAACCATCTGTTTTAACCTCAGTGTTAGAGTTAATAGCTATTTTGGACTTGCACAAAGGAAGTCAGATAAAGCTATTCGTGTTTTTGTTATTTCTTTCCCAGGGACTCTAAGCACCCATTATTTTCATTAAAGGTAACAGAAACAACAGTAACTGCAGATGCCTGAAAAGAGGCAGAAAACAAAACTCAGGGACACAAACAACATTAATTCAGTGTTGTGCAGTGATACCAGTCACTTCTGTCCTGACACCTGAAGTTGATCAGGACCCTTCCCTGCCTGGCAGCACCTGCCCCATGGGCAAGGCAGGCTTCACCATGAACACACAGTGGCTGACTACAGATTGAGGCTGTCCTGTACCACCTCACACTGCCAGCAGCCGCAGCTGGGCCTATACTGTGTTTCTGAGATGAAGCGTCAGTTAGCCTGATAATGCTAGGGACTATTTCTAGGTATGAATAAGACATCGGGCTGGGAAGGGAGAGACACTACTAAGTAATTTGTTTCTTAAAACAGAAAAAAGGGAAGCAATAGGATTTTCTACTTCTATCTAAAAAGACCACAAGAGTATTGTAAGTGGCTCTTCTTCATTTTCTTGATAGCTTTAGCTCATTCTTATTAATTATCTTAAACCTTTTTCTCTTCCACATCCTCCCTTTCTTAAAGGGGCTGTCTTCCAAACCAAACAGCTTGACACTAGTTTGAGCCTAGTCAGCTTGACACTAGTTGGAGCCTAGTCTGAGTCAAAAATTTATTTCCAGCACTGACGTAGCTGAAGCATCAAAAGATCTCAGTCTACAAAGACTCTTCCAGCATCAGATGATGTCAGGTGCTTGCCACTAGGATACTTCTGTTGAGATTTCAACCAGAAGATCACATTCTGAAGTTTTAGTTTTTATTCTGATTTCAATTCTCAGTCTCATGAAAAACTCTTCCTTTCAAGCTCAGAACCTGGAAATGGAGGATTCTTTCATCCAACAATTTTTAACTGAGAGAATGGTTTTGTTAGTGCTGCGTGCCTGCTCCTGCATTTCTTACTTGTATGTTTCACTACATATGACCAGCAGGGACTCAAAGATGTGTTGTCACTGCAAGAGACAGCTGTCTTCACCTTGACTAGAACCTCTTCTTCAGTGGGTACAGACCCAGTCCCTTAGGTCAGAACAGTGTCTGATGAAGTGACAATGGTGCCAGTACAAGTAGATCCACGCTAAGGATATGATACATGCATGGCCTAAAAACATTTAATCTACAGACTAGAACTACAAGAGTTTAGTTGTACAATGCAGTAGTTTCTGTAGTCTGGAATTTGATCAGACAAAAAAAAAAATAAAAAAAATCACAGAGGGTACACGCTTCACACACATCAAAGCACTACACTATCTGAACTCCTGCCAAACCAAATCACCATGCTATGAACAGCATGTAGCATCTATCATCATCATTATGATCAACGGAATGAAAGGGCAGAAGCAACCTCTACTCTGTCTATTACTGGGAGGAAATATCCACAGCAATACCCATATGCCCTTCTCAAGAGACTTCTGCATCTATTTCTGACAACCATAGATCAGACTCTTTCATTTCAAAGGAAATTTGAATTCCAGAGTTAAGAGGTCAACTTAATTTTCTTTCCCAAACCAACAGTAAAGCACCAACACCAGTTCTATGTTACAGCGTATATTACCATAAAGTAATGACATTAAGAAATAAGCCAGCAGAGGCAGAGAAATTGAGTGATAACTGATGCTGAAATAGCACCACACCATGAAGCCTATGGTCCAGTTATCTTACATACGCTTACGAATGAGAGTCAAAACAGAGTTCTTTGAAGAGGCACATCAGCTTGGCATTTAAGTATTTTATGGTGTCTATAGACTTCTGGAGTTAGAGGGAAATGGCAACTTCTACTTGCCCATCTGTCAGTAGCATTACAGAACTCTCTGGGTTTCAGTGCTAGCTCCAACTTACTCCCCTCCATCCCATTCCTCCAATGGGTTTCTACCAGTCCCATCACACCAATTTCAGCACACTACACCAAGTGTAGCAGCACTCACCTGCATTTACCTTCTAATGAAGGAATTAAACTCTAGGAAAACAGTGAAGACGGCAACCTGAAGACTGGCAAGCCATCCATCACCTCCGTGGAGGATGGCAGCCGTCCTCGCACCCAGTTTTGTGCCGCAAACATTTTTTGACACCTGAGCTCCTCACAACTAGCGAGGTGTTTCGGCAAAGCCTTTCTGCCACGCCACCCACCCGGCTGCTCAGCCATGCGGACAGGCACCTTGCAATGTCTCCCTGCGGACACCAGCGGGGCAACTCAGCCCTAGGGCTCTCAGCATCCCGGTGGGGTCACCCTCTCACCACTTGCTTTGGCAGGAGAGGTTCAGGCGAGGGGTGGAGGCCGGGACCCGACGAGCCGAGGGATGCCCCGAGCATCCCGCGGGGTTGGCGCTGCTTGTGACTAAGCACGCCCGCGGCCCTCAGCGGCCCCAGCAGCCGGGCTGCCCGGGGGCAGCCCCAGGAGACGGGACCCGACCCCTGCCACCCCGGGGGACCCCCATGAGGGTCCCCAACCCCCTCCCCGGGTCCTTCTCGCCGCCGCCCAGCCCCAGGCCCCCCTCTCCCACCGCCTACCGCTGCCGTCCTTGAAGCGGGGGGGCGGCACGTCTCGCAGCGACCGCGTCCAGCCCCCCTTCTGGGCGCCTTCCTCCTCCTCCTCCTCTTCCTCCTCCTCCATGGGGCCGGGGCCGCCCGGCATCGTCCCCCCCCCGCCTCCAGCCTGCCGCTGCCGCCGCCGCTCCGCCGGCCTGGGTGCTCGGCGCCGGGCCGCCCTGCCTCGCGGGGACTGCCCCCCGCCTTCCTCCTCCTCCTCCTCCTCCTCCTCTTCCTCGCCGCCGTCCTCATCGTCCTGGGAGGAGGCGGCGGAGCGGGAGTCGGCCGAGGTGCTGTAGAAGGGGTTGCCGCTGCTGTCCTGGCCCGACTCCCCGAAGACGTCGTCGGAGATCTGCAGGCTCTCGTAGCGGGAGCGGGCGGCCTCCAGCAGCGACAGCGCCTTCCTGCGCGCCGCCCCGCCGCCGCCGCCGCCCTCCGCCATCATCTCGGCCGCTGCCAGCAGCCGCCCGCGCTCCCCTCGGCCCGGCTCGGCCGGGTCCTGCGGCCGCAGGCAGCAGCCCAGCAGCTGCAGGGGCTCGGGCACGGCGGAGGGCAAGCAGCGAGCGGGGGCAGCCCCGCCACTGCTGCCACTGCCACCACCACCGCCGCCGCCACCGAGCCCTGCCTCCCGCTCCCGCCCGCACCACCCGCCCCTGTGCGTGTGCAGGGACATGGGGGGAAGGAGCCAGCTCAACATCTCCAAGTACCACATCCAGCCAATTACCGCGGCACTCCGCGCACGGGAGGTGGGGTTATATGGGCCAGCGCCGGCCGCCCACGGGCCGCCCCGCCGCCCGCCGCCGCTCCGCCCATTTAAAACCACAGCGCCGGGCTCGGGGCTGCCGCCGCCGCTGCGCCGCGCCGCCAGAAGGGGGGGATCCCCATCATCCCCATCATCCCCATCATCCCCATCATCCCCATCATCCCCATCCTCCCCATCCTCCCCATCCTCCCCATCCCCATATCCCCATTCACCATCCCCATCTCCATATCCCTATCCATCATCCCCATCCCCATATCCCCATCCATCATCCCCATATCCTCATCCACCATCCCCATCCCCATATCCTCATCCATCATCCCCATATCCCCATCCACCATCCCCATATCCCCATCCCCACATCCCCATAATCCCATCCCTTCATCCCCATCCCTTCATCCCCATCCACTATCCCCATCCCCATCCGTCATCCCCATATCTCCATCCACCATCCCCATATCCCCACCCCTTCATCCCCATCCCCACATCCCCATCCCTCACTCCCATATCCCCATCCCCGTCCCCGCCCCGTCCCGCCCCGTCCCGGAGCTGTCCGCTCGCCCGCGGTGCTGAAGGCGGCCCCAGCACCCGTGGCTGACCCTAAAAGCACGGTGGTGGCGAGGCATCAGCGAGGGAAGGGCTGTGCCGGTTAAACACGGCTCCCGAGGGCAACCTAAGGGTTTGTTAAAGCAGCCGAAGTGTCTGGTTATGCACAAGTCAGAACGGTGTGTCTGATGTTAGGGTAATGTTTGAAATCCCCAATCAAGGTTTATTATCATTACTATTGGCTTCCCGCTGTGCTGGTTACTGTACAAACGCTCATTAAGAAGACAGTCCCTGCCTTCCCTCTCACCGACAGCCCACCCTTTCGCAGCACTGCTCTCAAAATAAACATCCATTGGATTCTGTGGAATGGTTGCGTTCAACTGGGGTGGAGGACACACACATATAATTTGCATTTTTTGATGCAATTCTTTGGTGTAGGTTATTCAGAAAATCTGTCAGCGTTACAGATTTGGCAAATTTTATAACACTGAATCTTTCTGTCTTTTAAAAATGAAGATTATGTCCTTCCAATGATTCTCAAGGACTCTAGCACAACCTAGGAGATGATAAAAGTTGGGATGTATAAGTATTTAAAAATTCAATCTTATGTTCTATTCAGATGTTTTTAAATTGCCATGACATCATTAAAACTTTAGGGTTCTGTATAGCGCGTACAGCCAAGTCCAGAGAAAAGAATCCATCTTTTGAGCACCTTTAAGCAAATAGAAAAGCCCAGTGCAATCTGAGGTGTGAGATTTAAGCCATATTTCTACTTCTGAAAAATCTCAAAAATGTCTTATTGATTATATTAAAAAATTATTAAGTTTATATACAAATGGATTTTAACTTTTTTTTTTTTTTTTTTTTTTTTTTTTTTTTTTAACTGCAGGATCTGCCAACTTAGCCTGTAATGTGGGTTCTTCTCATCTCTGGTCAACAGAAATCATAGCTCTGTAGGCCAACCTGCCCTTTTAATCACATCTATGCTACCCTGTTGTCTTCAGAATACCTATAGCAAATTATCATTTGAAGACAATGAGGTTGCAAATCTGCCACTGGAGGCATAACTGGACTGGCAGAATTGTTCTTGCTGGTATCGACAAGTGACCAGTTTGAGCCTCATGAGTCCATTTGGACTGGCAAGTAGAAAACAACAGATTACTTTTTCCAAATGTTGTCTGTTTCGTATGCAGTACCCATGAAACAAACAAAATGCAACAAAAAAAGTGGTGCACTCTGATGACCTTTTCACACAATGATTTTTAAGGAAAAAAATATAATTAAAGGTCTTGACAGGTGTTTGTTTTTTGTTTGTTTGTTTGGTTGGTTGGTTGGTTTTGTTTGTTTTTTTTTTTTTTTTTGGTACTAGAGACATGGATGGACCTCTCCATCCAGGTGAACTCATCTCTGCATGCAGGTTTTATGAGTGTGCCCTTGGACATTGAAATGTCTATAGTGTTTCTATTTTTTCAGTAAAACACAGCAGCAAGAAGGACTGCTCTGAAGACCAGGACAGAAAAAGAAGGCTTGCCAGGATGGGCTCCCAGTGGAAGAATTAATGAGAACAGTCCAGAGACCAAAGAAACCCACACAGATTTTCACAACTGCTGGTTGCAGCAAAGACAATTTCCCCCACTTCCAGCACACTTCACTCCAAGTTCTCATTACAGCTGGTTGAGGCACACTGCCATGACTTTCACTCCTACTGGCATGCCAGATGCCACAATTTCAGCTTTCATTTTTTGAAGAGAATGCTGGAAACAATAACTCTGGGACCAGACAGCTACACCAATAGGGAGCAGCAGGACTGACCCTTGCAGTTACCAATCCAACACAACTTTTTAAAGACGGAGTCTTCTGCCATATATGTGCACCTTTTATTGGTGAAAGTTTCCCCTCTTTCAGCCTCATCTATAGCTGTTCTGCCTGTCTCACAAGCAGAGAGACTGCTTTGAGTTTTTCATGAATGCACAGAAGGGTAAGATCACTTTTTTGAGAGAGGACCATAGAGGGTCACACAAGGGCTCTACGCATAGGATTTTAGCTTGCATTATTTGCTGTAACACATAGCTGTTTGAGTAGTTGTCCTGGTTTCAGTTAGAACAGAATTAATTTTCTTCCTAGTAGCTGGTGGAATGCTGTGTTTTGGCTTAGGATGAGAAGAGTGCTGATAACACCCCGATGGTTTAACTGTTGCAGAGCAGTGCTTATACCAAGCCAAGGACATCTCAGCCTTTTGCTCTCTCCTGCCAACAGGCAGGCTGGGGGTGCAGTAAGAGCTGGGTCTGTCCCCTGTTCTAACTGAAACCAGGACAGTAGTCTTCTCAGAGCAGCTGTATAAGCTGCTGGCTGGATTGCCATAACCCAAAATAAGGGTTCTAGATTGTGAAAGTTGCTGCATATCAAATGCTAATAGTCTTTTGATGAAAAATAATTATAGAGAGGCAAAGAGAGGAAAGGTGGTTCTAATAACGTTCTCATCAGGTTGCAGGGTTTTGTGAACAGTCAAGAAAACAGTCACCAGCTTGTTGGTTGAAAGAACAAATTATATAAACCTAATGGGACATTATACATATAGACGTGTTTTCTCCTTAATCACTTGCACTTGTGTTTAGCTGCTAGAAAACATTACTACAGTAAACTGACTTTTGTATCCATGACAACCTGTGGATCCACTTTTAATTTGTCTGCAGAGAAAATGCTGGGATTTTTTTTCCTTGAAGTTTTCTATTTTTATTGCAATAGCAATGGTGCCTTCTATGTGCTCCTTCTGATCATGCCAGCTTTCAAGGGTAAGACCATGATAGGCCTGAGCCTCTCTCATCTTGTGCAGTAGGTCGTCAAAGTGCCTGACACTTCATTTGCAGATCCAGTGGCCAGCTGTCAGTGGCTGATTCCTTAAATCATCTTTCAAACAAATTATAAAATATGTTGAAGAAGTGGCATGGTGGGTCACATCATGCATAGCAGAGCAGAGTCAGCACAAGCAGTCAGATGGTTCTCTGTCCTCAGTTTGCACAGTTTCAAGTTTTTTACTGCTTCTACTACAGCTGAAGGTAGAATAACCCCATTGCCCTGACCAGTGTGTTCCACACTGGGAGCAGGATTGAGCCCTTATTTCCTTAGGTTGCAAAGGAAGAGCACTTCAATCTAACATTTGGCTGCTGTAGTGATACTGTAGGTCTCATCAATTGACTATGGGCTGTCTGAAGAGCTCTTGCTGAGAAATTGAACCACTGAAAGATGGCAAATCACAGGTTTCTAACTCCCTTCCACAAACTACTTTCGTTTACAGTGTTGAAGACAGCTAGAAATATATCAGGGTTTTTCTTGTACTATTATTCCATGTGTATCAAGAGGTGGTTATCTTTCACTGAAAATATACATACTACAAAAAAAGGATTGTGAGCTAGTCTGAACAGGCCTGTTAATCCTAAGGTGGTGAGTTTTAAAATAGAATAAGAAAAGTGATGCCTTGAGCCAGTAGTAGAAAATCCCATATTTCTGATTTTTCAGTAACTTGCTCTTTGTAGTTAGACATCAAGCTCTTGGAGGAAGGGTCTTGTACTGTGTTTGCACTACTTCATGCTGTTAAAGCTTGGCTCAGATCCAAGAAAACATTGACATTTCTATCTCCTATCTAAGCTTTCTTACTTCCTATTGATTTCATAGAGTTAGTAGACCTAAGCCCCAGTGTGTACCTGGATCCTTTCACAGCAAAAATTCACCAAGTTGGAATAATATTTAATCAGTTCACCAATTTATTATTTTCTAACCTCTTTACTGCAAGCACAGCCCAGAATATGAATTTCAAGCTGTCTTCCATCTCAATGCCCTCCTTAAAGTAATCTGTACAGTTGATACTTTACACAAGGGTAGATTTCTTCATCAAGTATCAGGTGAAATAGACTCCATTTCCCTCTTCTAATATTGTTTTGCATCAGGTGAACAGGAAAACTCAAGAAAAAGGCTTCATCAGAACTGGAAACTGTGATGACTTGGAAAAACAGAAGATAAAAACTTTGAGTTCAAAAGTAGTGGTTTTACCCAGCCAGTTCTCTGACAACAAACACATTACAGCTGTAAATATGGAGCTGGCACACTGTTTCCTCCCAGACCCCAGAGAAAAGGCAGTAAGGGGCTGTCTTGTCCTTGCAAGAAATCATGCATTAGGCTGTTTCTCAGCACATCACCACATGATATCTAGTTTACTCTCACCTCACAGGAAAGAAAACTATGCAACCACAACCGGTAATGTCACATCCCTCTCCATGCTCTGTTATAAAGGCTTCATATTACGTGACTGGCTGCATGGCATGGGGAAAAGCAGCTCTGTAGGGGTTGTTTTCCACTGTATTGCCCTGCGAAATACAGATCCTCCATTTTGGGAGGTATAGCACAGCTTCTTTTCCTCCTTACAGAAGTTTCTTTTGAACTCCTTAGGTAGTTGTAGCATATGAGATGTTGGCAGCAATAGCAACGGTTGTCTAGATATTTTCTTTTCATTCTTAGGTTCTCAAATTATAGGTAGTGTCTGAACCCTCTGCTTCTTGGATTGAAAGAAATTTTACATTGCCTAAACATGATGATAACTCAAAGCTCAAGGAAATAAAGCAGGTTGCTCTTTTCAAGAAAGAGAGAGGGAACAAATATATTTTACTACAATATAAAAGGGAGAGGTGATTTTTGACAGTTCTAACAATGAAACAAGGTGAGGGTTGAAATTTAAAACTTAGCAGAGAAATTTGAGTATTTTGGTGATAAATCCTTTTGATTTACTGGGCTTAATAGCCTTCAAAAATCATGTTTTGTGCATACATGGTACATTTTTAGCAAAAGCTATTTTATAAACAACCCTCACCTAAGCTCCAAAGGGAAAGATAAGGTGTGTTGCTCAGGCATGCATGGAAGATTAGTGGTTTCATCAATAATTTATGGAGGGTCCATAGAGTATGCTGCAACTGTCTGCAGAAGCCCTGTCTTACTCTCCTTGCTTTCTGGTGCGTACGTGGATCAGAAATTATATCTAGCAGGCCAGAAGCACAGAACTGTGCTGTCTTTTTTAAAAAATCAAATGCTGAGCTCTCTAATGCACTTTTTTTTTTTTCCCAGTTGAAAACCACACCTGTTTGGAAAGCACTTTTTGAAGGACTGACCTCATGCACACACTTCATAGTAAGAGCAGATCCAGTAAGGCAGAGCCCCACATGATCTCTGTTAAAGGCTGGAGTCATTAAGCCAATGCCCTATGACAGTCTGTGTGTCCCATAGTGTAATTCACATCCAGCTTTTGATCAAGATGGGAATGGAACCTAGAGAGGACCTGGGACTGGGAGTGTGATAGCACCTGGAATCTCTTTATTTAGCTAGTTATTTCTATTATAACACACTACAGAATCAATAAGTTGTGATAGCATGATCACTCGTTACTATGTAAATAACACATCAAAACTTGCCCGCATTTCTACCACCTACAACCCTTTTTGCCACAAATATTTTTGTCTCTTATCTTTTTTCAGAGAAACCCATGCTGTAGCAATGCATGAAGGAGATGACTAGAGAACAGGATCCCACCCAAGCTGGCTCGTAGTTTGGTATCTTGCACAGTTTTCACTTTACCATGACTATCCTTGATTTCCAAGTTCACCTTCTTGAACCCTTCCTGGAAGGATGCTTCAGCTGCAAACACAGGTGCCTGCCTGGCTGAGTGAATGGATACTGCCATATGCTATTTGCTCTACAGGCTACATCATGGTCTACTCTTTCTGTGGCAACTCAAGTTGGAGGCTTATCCAGCTGCAGAATTCACTCATTTGCTTCATCTTCAGCTTGTAAATTTACCTTTCCAATATAAAACTAGAGTGATAATATTACTAAATAGTAAAAACATTAAGCATTGATTTTTTTTTTATATTTAGTGGTTAGTTAATAACCTTATCAATATTATAAATAAATGAATAACTTCTAGAATAACATCATAAAATAAGTAAAGATCAAGGTTGCCCTAACATAATGAATACTCTTGGAGGTACAATGTATAGCCTGTAACTGGGTAGGAGAGCAAGAATACCCCAAAACAGTTCTTCAAATTGTCTGTCCACCTACCAATATTTTCCTTTTGTCTGCTGAAACAATTTCTGGTTTTTAGCCCTTTTTTCTAAGACACCTTCTGAAACCACCAGGAAATAAAGTATCCCATCTGTTAACTGCCAGGATGCTTTGATTACTATTACCTAAACAGGCTTCAATCTGTCAACAGTCTATGCTAAACCTTCTCATACGAGATTATCTCTTTTTTTTTTTTTCCTCTTTTGTGCAGTAACTTATCAGACAATTATAATTCTATTGAAATTGGTTCTCCTTGCAAAGCACTGTAGGCTAATGAATTATACTTAGACCAACACTGTTGTATTTCATCAGATACCAAACTGATTAATTTATATTTTAGTCAAAAGCATCCATCTTGGTTTCATTTTTTAGGGGATTCGACTTCTCTGCAGAGAAAAGAAAAAGAAGCTGAAAAAGCAAAATATGCTCTGTACAGGGTGATTTGGATTGCTTAAGGATCTGAAATGGAATCACATCTTCCCACAAAAAAAGGAATAATGTTAGTTATAGAGCATGGCAGATGGATGTTTGTCACCATTAGATTTGGAGTGTTTACCCACTTTGTTTAATCAATGTAGCCATGAGTGAGACCAGCTCCTAGTTGCCTCCTGGAAAAGAAGTCTTTCAGAAGTCAAAATCTGATCATAGAAGGGAGCAATACTGAAAATGAGGGAAGGGAGAGGGTGAAAGAGAGAGAGACTATTTTCATTAACAAAAATAATTGTTAATCTAAAAAATACTTTCTGCTTGACATTTCGCCCTGTAGGAGAAAATTCATTTTTCCATGCAAAGGCTGAAAGTTCAACCATCACAATACACATAGGCTTTGCTCTTGATGATAACTGAACATCTGCAGCAGTGGATGAAATGCACAAATACTTTCCTGGCTCTCAAGATTTGGCCCATCAAATGATCCTTTCAGAGCACATCAATGACTGTTAGCTCGACACATTATGAATTTCTATTCCGAGATACACCAACAGAAACTACCAATTCCAGAAGTTGTAGTCTCAAATAGCTTGCATTGTTGTTAGAAATAGGATATTTAAAAGATATCTGGAAAAAATGTTCATCAGCCTCCATCAGAAATTGTTTATTCACTTGCCAGTAGTTCTCCAAGTACACATTGAGGATTTGAAAGAGGAACATTTCCAAGGCACATTGTCAAGATAAAAATCTGATTTCTTGATACTGCAAAAAGAAGAAAATGATCAACTGAAATGCATTTATTAGAAGTCCCCTCTATGTGTTGCTGAAAATTGCTTAAAGTTACAGAAATATTCACCATGTTGTGTGTTAAATCACACTGTCTTCACCCAGACATTGATTGGGGGACCTGACCTGATCCAGGGAATAAGCACCGCGCACTTGAAGTTGGAGCACCAAGTTTCTCAGAGAAACCCTTTTTTCCCTCTTTTTTTTTTTTTTTTTTTTTTTTTCCTTGCAACTCACATCCCTGTGCCTGTAGTGTCCTGGTAGACTTTCTATCCCTTTTTCTCACGTCCTCTCCATCATCACGTAGGTAAAACCACACGGGGGCACAGGCTGTGTATCCATTCTGTCATCTTCCTTACACAGAAAGTCCAGGTCTGGGGACAAAGCACCGCCCACTGGAAGTTGGAGCAACAAGTTTCTCACCAAACCTCTTTTCCCATTTTTTTTTCTTTTTCCCTGGCAACTCATGTTCCTGTGCCTGTAGTGTCCCAGTAGATTTTCCATCCCTTCTTCTCATGTCCTCTTCATGGAGACATTGGTAAAACCACAGGGTGGCACGGGCTGTGTACCCACTCTGTCATATTCCTTGAACAGAAGGATGCTTTCCCTAACACCTGATACAGACACTGGTTTGTGCAGTAAGATGCTGGGCTACAAAGAGGGTGGTCCTGGCCTACAAAGTGGTTCTTTTCAAGCCAGGGACCATTTCAGCAGCTTCCAAGCTAAAGAAACAGTTGACTGCTCTGTCATAAGGTGTTCCTGGTGAAAAATTTCAGGGACCACACCTGGGGACCACACCTGGGGACCACACAGCCCACAGTGAGGTGTTCCTCTAGATCCGGAAGTTTGAAGATGGCTGGAAAAGCCACCTGAGTGGTTAGAAAGCTACCTGGTAGAGAAGGACCTGGGAGTATTGGTGGATAGTCAGCTGAAGACGAGCCAGCAGTGTGCTCAGGTGGCCAAGAAAGCCAACAGCATCCTGGCTTGTAGAAGAAACAGTGTGGCCAGCAGGGCTAGGGAAGTGATTGTCCCCCTGTACTTGGCTCTGGTGAGGCCACACCTTGAGTACTGTGTTCAGTTTTGGGCCCCTCACTACAAGAAAGATAGCGAGGGGCTCCAGTGAATCCAGAGAAGGGCAACGAAGCTGGTGAGGGATCTGGAGAACAAGTCCTACGAGGAGCAGCTGAGGGAGAAGAGGAGGCTCAGGGGCAACCTTATCACACTTTATAGGTATCTTAAAGGAGGCTGTAGCGAGGTGGGGGTTGGTCTGTTCTCCCATGTGCCTGGCGACAGGATGATGAGGAATGGGCTAAAGTTGCACCAAGAGAGGTTTAGGTTGGATATTAGGAAGAACTTCTTTAGTGGAAGTGTTGTTAGACATTGGAATAGGCTGCCCATGGAAGTGGTGGAGTCACCATCCCAGGAGGTCTTTAAAAGCCATTTAGATTTAAAGCTTAGTGATATGGTTTAGTGGAGGACTTGTTATTGTTAGGTCAGAGGTTGGACTAGATGATCTTGGAGGTCTCTTCTAACCTAGGTGATTCTGTGATTCTGTGATTTTGTGATTCTATGAAAATGGGATGGAAAATCTACCTCGACCTTAGAGGCATGGGTATGTGAGTTGCAAAAGAAAACAATTGGGAAAAAGGGGTTCTCTGAAAACCTTGCTGCTCCAACTTCCAGCAGGCAGTCATTTAGACACATAAATGAAGATTCTGACCAGGACCAGAGGGGCCCTGCCTCCAACCAGAGGGGGGAAATGGACAATCGAGTTTATTGGACTGTGTGGATTCGATGGCCTGGCACGTCAGATGCAGAGAAATATAAGGATTTAGTAGACACCGGTGCACAGTGTACTGTAATGCCATCAAGCTATAAAGGGCCAGAACCCATCTGTATTTATGGCGTGATGGGGAGATCCCAGCAGTTAACTGCATTGGAGGCTGAAGTGAGTCTAACTGGGAACGAGTGGCAAAAGCACCGTATATCTGACTGGCCCAGATGCTCTGTGCATCCTTGGCATAGAATATCTTAGAAGAGGATATTTCAAGAACCCAAAAGGGTTCTGGTGGGCTCTTGGCATAGCTGCCTTAGAGACAGAGGGCATTAAACAATTATCTACCTTGCCCAGTCTCTTGGAGGACCCTTCTGTTGTGGGGTTGCTGAGAGTCAAAGAACAGCAGGTGCCAGTCGCTACCACAACTGTGCACCAGCGGCAATATCGCACTAACCGAGACTCCCTGATTCCCATCCATAAGCTAATTCGTCAATTGGAGAGCCAAGGAGTGATCAGCAAGACTCATTCACCTTTCAATAGTCCCATATGGCCAGTGCGAAAATCCAATGGTGAGTGGAGGCTAACGGTGGACTATCGTGGCCTGAACGAAGTGACGCCACCACTGAGTGCTGCAGTGCCAGACATGCTGGAACTTCAGTACGAACTGGAATCGAAGGCAGCCAAGTTGTATGCCACAATTGATATCGCTAATGCATTTTTCTCCTTCCTTCTAGCAGCAGAGTGCAGGCCACAGTTTGCTTTCACTTGGAGGGGAGTCCAGTACACCTAGAATCAGTTGCTCCAGGGGTGGAAAGACAGCCCTACCACTTGCCATGGAGAGATCCAGTCTGTGCTGGAGCAGGGGGAAGCTCCTGAACACCTGCAGTACATCAATGACATTATTGTGTGGGGTGACATAACACCACAGGCCATCAAGGTAGAGATGCAACATACAGATGGGCTCATGATCGAGGGGTGGACCTGACCATGGACACTATAGCACAGGTTATTCATGATTGTGAAACATGCTGCAGTCAAGCAAGCCAAACGGTCAAAGCCTCTTTGGTATGGAGGACGATGACTGAAATATAAATATGGAGAGGCCTGGCAGATTGATTACACCACACTCCCTCAAACTCGCAATGGCAAGCGCCACATACTTACAATGGTGGAAGCAACCACCGGATGGCTGGAAACATATCCTGTGCCTCATGCCACCGCCCGGAACACTATCCTGGGCCTTGAAAAGCAAGTCCTATGGCAACATGGCACCCCAGAAAGAATAGAGTCAGACAATGGGACTCATTTCCGAAACAACCTTATAGACACTTGGGCCAAAGAACATGGTATTGAGTGTGTGTATCACATGCCCTGTCATGCACCAGCCTCCGGGAACATAGAATGATACAATGGACTGTTAAAGACTACACTGAAAGCAATAGGTGCTGGGACATTCAAAAAATACGCATTTGGCAAAGGCTGCCTGGTTAGTCAATACTAGGGGATCTGCCAAACAAACTGGACCTGCCCAGTCAAACCTGTTACATACTGTAGAAGGGGATAAAGTTCCTGCAGTGCATGTAAGAAACGTGCTGGGTAAAATAGTCTGGGCTACTTCTGCCTCAGGAAAAGGCAAACCTATTCGTGGGATTGCTTTTGCTCAGGGACCTGGATGCACTTAGTGGGTAATGCAAAAGAACGGAGAGGTCCAGTGTGTACCTCAAGGGGATTTAATACTGGGTGAGAATAGCCATGAGTTGAATTGTATTATATTAATTATTATATAATACTGTATGTCATTACTGCCATGATTGCTATATACCATAGACGAAAATAGTGATTAATTAGAATGTATTAGAAAGAGTGTAACCTGAGCATGGCATAAACAGTATGGAATAAGTGCTGGATATATGGCCTGGTTTCAGTTAGGATAGAGTTAATTTTCCTCCTAGTAGCTGTTAGGGTGCTATGTTTTGGATTAGGATGAAAAGAGTGCTGATAATATGCTGATGTTTTAATTGTTGCAGAGCAGTGCTTATACCAAGGCAAGGACTTTTCAGCTTCTAACTCTGTCCTGCCAGCAGGCAGGCTGGTGGTGCAGCAGGGGCTGGGAGGGGACAAACCCAGGAAAGCTGACCCAAACTGGCCAGAGGGGTATTCCGTACCATATGGGGTCATGCTGAGCAATATATATGGGGGTGGCTAGCTGGAGGGGGGGGTTGGCTGCTTGGGGATAGGCTGGGCATCAGTCAACAGGTAGTGAGCAATTGCATTGTGCATCACTTGTTCCATACACATTATTGTTATTGTTATTAATAATAATAATAATATTCTCCTGTCTTACTAAACTGTCTTTATCCCAACTCACAAGCTTCACATTCCCGTTTCTCTCCCCCATTCCAGAGAGGGGGGAGGGAGGGCGAGCGAAAGGTTGTGTGGTGTTTAGCTGCCAGCCAGGTTAAACCACAACAAAACAGCAGAATGTTCAGGGAACAGTTCATAGACACTGCTGTAAATCTGACAGTGCTTCACATCCTGGTCTGCTCACTTTCAGATGGGAAAACACAGTGTATAAAGAAAGGCACCAGATCTCCATTAAATTCTGAAGTGACATTGATATTTGCTAAACACTTTACTATTAGGCTTTCAAAATCGCTCTGTAAGAGAGAGAGTGAAGTAAAAAAGTAAAGAGAAAGAAGGGAAAGCTTTCTGAATGCCAATTTAGTTACTGAAGCTTAAAATAAATATTATGCAAAATATTCTAGCTGCATGCTGTAAAGCCACTCATTTGTTCAGTGCATTACCCACTTACTCTTCCTCACGTGGGTCACCTGCCTTTTCAAAGCTCTTAATGCGTAAAATTAATCCCTGGAGGAGATTACACAAATAAGCTATGGAAATACAGCAATGATCTCCTGATTTACACAACATTTGCATCTTTCTTCATTTTCTTCATTGTAAACAACTGTTGCTTGCTTCTCTGGGAAGACTGCCATCATTGATGAGAGCCTCTTTCGTAGTCCCTAGGCTGAAGACACACTGGCTCTCTGGATTTTACTGATACACAGCCCTGAATCAGCCTCCTTTATCTCATTTGGCCTATCCATCTCATCAGAATGAGCAAGAATTTTTGTCACTGATTTAACTAAGCATAGATTTGCAGACTACATCTTCCTTGTAAGGTCCCCCTGACTGATTTCTGGATTTTACGTGTCTTTTCCCACAGTGGCTTATCATTTTTGCCAAATTATTTTCCCCTACATGTTCAAAATATAGAATCTAAATTAAAAATTAATTTAGATTAATTTAGATACACTGACTGGCATCTATTTGGGAAGTGATAAGGAATAAGCACATTATCTTTAACTGACTTTACAAACATACATTTATGTCAATAAAAAAAATATATGGGGGGGGGGTAGCTATTACTCTTAGAAGAAAATCATTGCATGGCTTTATTTTCATTCTAGTCATTCTCATTTCTGGATTGCTGCACTTATGAAGGAAACATTCTCTTCTGACCACAATTTCTTACACACTGAAGAGAGGAAATCATGTTGCTCTGTAGACGAAGACTTCACAAGCTTATCCTTCTCACAGGTAAGGACTGAATAACCACCAGGCCACCAAGAAATGTCACGGGCATGCTGTTATCCTCGTGATGAAGCTATAGTTCCTGTTGCTTCTCTCCTTTATCCACCTGCCCTTGTGGGTCTCTGATTTCCTAACGCTTAACCTACGCCATAGCCTTCCAGATAGAAATCAATATCTAGTACATCATATGTACTAAAGTCTCAGTTACTGCTACTAGGTGTCTTCTCTGGCCTCTGCCTTCTTCAGGAAAACTTCTCAACCTCTTATGTATCCTGGCCATCTTCAACAACATCAATATCTACTAACAAGGTGGTACCTCAGGCAAATACTGCCAGAAGTATGCCCTGCTCCCAAAGACCATTACTCTTAGCAGTATTTAAAGATTGGTATGTAAATTACATTTCTCTAGAGCCTTGAACTTGTTAGTAGAATAGACATTGGCTGCAGGCAGCTGCAGCACAAGTCAAACCAATTTATTTAGTGTAGATTAATAATTTGATACAATTATTTTCTAAGGACACTTACTAGGGTTATTTTAGAATGTTCAGTCATTTCACAGTCTTAAATGTGCTGTATGATGAATGTAGCTGGATTTATACTTCTAAGTCAGTTTTGTTTCATTTCAGCTTCTTATTCTAAGCAGATGCTCTACAAAGATGAACAGAGGTCAAATCATCAGCTGTTGGCTGTAATGCTGTCCCCTTTCTGCTAGTTCAGTGAGCTCAAATCCCATAAATCTTCTTGATCTTGAAATACACAAAAGCAGATTGGAAACTTAAAAGAAAAACCTGAGCATTTAGCTGCCTCAGAAATGTCTTTCCAAATATGCATTCTGCAAGATTTATCTTGCAAAGCTTGTTAACAGATCTGTTCAGTAATGGGCATCTTCTGACTGGTGATTAAGTAAAGCGACATTGATTCCACTGAGAGAGAATAAGTAAAGGCTACCGATAAAATATCTGAGCCTGTATTTGCACTTCTTCAGAAATGAGGTCATATACCTGAATTTATACAATTGTGGAAAATATACTCATGTTTTAAGGTACATCTGGCTACTCCGTCATCACATAAACATTCAATACCATTTGCAATATCCATGGTATTGCAATCGATGGTTGCTTGTTCACAAGGAAATGTGTTTGTGGCAGGCATTAGGTGATATAAACCAACAGGTTAGGCCTGATAACCTGGGGCTCTAACTGTCTGTTTCAATAATATTCATCCCTATTAGCCTTTTCTGGCCTTAAGATGTATGCTGATCATGTTTAGGAAGCTTCTTACTTGTTTGTGCTTGTGTCTGCAGTTTTCCAGCTCATCCATCTCATGCACAGACTTAGAAGAAGCCCAGAGATGCAGGCTCACCACGGCAGGCCTGCACTCTGCCGAGGCACAGCCTGCGCTCAGACAGCCACCAACAAGACCCATCTTATCAGTGCTGCTTTCTCCTTCAGAAGGGCTCTGCCATATTAGCTCAGGAAGGATCTTCAGATGCAGCAGAGGGCTGGCTGCTGGCTGGAGAGTTTTTTCCAGCAGTGCCAGCCAGCTCCAAGTGACTGGATGTATGCCCATCATGTTAATTAAGAGATCGCTGCTGTTACTGGGTGACGAGTATGTGTCAGATTGCTCGACAGAGTGCCAGACGCTGTGCCCAGATGCCACATGAACGTCTTGTAACAAGACAGGAGATGGGCCACGTCTGGGGGCCCTCCATGGGAAGCATTCTCCTTTGGCATGAGTGTGGAGTCTCCCTTTTGTGAAGGCCCTGCTGAGGAGGGTTTCAGATGTCTCCAGCACTATCTTAACTTTTTCTGCATTGACTCAGAAACAAAACTCATTCCATTGATTAATGCTGAATGCACAGTTCACCCATCCATCTTTTTTTTTCTGTCTCTTATTTTAGTTTTCCTATTGATCTCTGCCACCACAAGAAAATCTGTGAGATGTGGGCACAATATAATGAAGCTGGAAGAAGTGACATTTCTTTGTCCCTGAAGGCATTCTCAGCAACTTGCAAAAGTTAAAAAAGGATGCCACATTTTAAAATCAGGTTATGTTTCAGTTCAGGTTATGACACACACAGTCAATGTATAAGGCTAATCGAGATGCCTTTCCAGGATGACTCAACGCCCAGGAATCCCTGTGAAAGAGGTGGAGGACATGGGACATTTACAGCAGGAAAGGTGACCTGTTGGAGGAGACGTGTTGGAGGAAGAGACCAAAAGACAAAGGGTCCCACCCAGAGCAAAGGAAATGAAATAAGACTGTTAATGTTAAGGTAGATCAAAAGTCTCTCTTGCCCACATCCTCTCCCTGTCAAGGTCTATACGCAGACACTTAGAAGAAAAGCCTAATGGGACAGTGCCCTGATGCTACCAGTTAGCCCTTAGCCTTGAGCTCTCATCTGCTTAGCAACTTTCAGAGATGGATATTGTAACTATATCATCTCTGTCTAATGGCTTGGTAGGCTTTATTTCCAATGATTTTTCTAATTTTTTTTTTGAGCAGACTCATTCTTCTGGCTTTCTCAACACCCTTTACAACATGCTGTGGCAATGAATACCAGCTTAAGAGCAGTACGTAAAAACCGTTTGTTTATAACCTGTCACTTGATCGTTTCATTGCATGTCCCTCCATTCTCTCATTGTGTGAAGCAGTCAGTAATTATTCCTCATTCATTTTCTCTGTGGTGTTCATGATTTTATACTTTTTGTACCTTTTCTAGTTTTATGTTTTAATGTTTGATTAATCAAAAACACATGAAGTTTTCAATGTGTGAGCTTGTTGCAGATTTTTGCAATGGCCTATTCTTTCCCGCCCCCCCCTCCTCCCCCCCCCCCCCCGCCGTATTCCTTTCTCATTAGTTTTAACTTTTCATTTTCCTTCTTCACCAATGCTGAAAATTGAATGGATGTTTTCAAGAATTACCTAGAAAAATCCAGGTTCTCTTTCATGAATAATAATTGCTTTATGGAACATAACGAGATGCAGAACTTTAGAACTGAGGTGTTTTTATCTAATGTAAAAACAGAAATAAAAACTTGGAAAAGAAAACAAGGATGCGTATATTTGTAAGAAGATGAATGATACAGACTCTTTTTCCTTAGCTCATTTTCAGAAACAAACAAACAAACAAACAAAACAAAAAAAAACAAACAAAAAACAGGTAGCTGAATGAAAGAAAGCTACAGAGAAGCAAATTACACTGTCAGAGATAAGAGATGATCAAGATGTGGACCATACAACCCTACTCGTCACATTCAGATGAAGCAGGCATTATCGATGAGGAATAACAACATATAGTGCAATTCCTGGTGAAGACAGATGGTGAACTTGTGATGATGATGGAAACTCAGTGGAAACGGGAGGAGAAGAAAAGGTTAGAGAAGAAATGATCTAGCTGTTTGGCACACAAATGCACCAGGGACCACCCATCAGAGGGGCCCAGGTGCAGTGTAGGAAGACAAGGGAAGCAAGAGCTGAGTGTTGGCCAGCAGGATAAACAGTCTCATTCTAGCCATCGTACTGCTGCCTGTACTAACTGCAAAATACCAATGAAGAGAAATACAAAACTAGAAGACTAGTCCCAAGTTCCTTTTCTGGTATTTTTCAAATTGTGAGAAGGTGAGATGAATGAGAATATATATACACACACACACACACACATATATATAATTTTCCACACATCTAGTGACAGCAAGTAGTTTACTTTTAATGTATTGGCTCTGTTAATGAGTTACATATGAATTTACAGCCATTATTGCCTTAAGAGGTTTCCAGCAGTTCTGTCCTACAATATTTCATGTGAAAATTCGTGTGCTCCAAGCATTATTACTCTTTATTGCACCTAAGGGATTGTAGTGCACATATGTTGGCTTTATCCTAGCAAAATAGTTTAATTGTTTCAGTCTCTTGCTGGGGCCGGTCCTCTTTAATATCTTCATCGATGATCTGGACGAGGGCATCGAGTGCACCCTCAGTAAGTTCGCAGATGACACCAAGTTAGGTGCGTGTGTCGATCTGCTTGAGGGTAGGAAAGCTCTGCAGGAGGATCTGGATAGGCTGCACCGATGGGCTGAGGTCAACTGCATGAAGTTCAACAAGGCCAAGTGCCGGGTCCTGCACCTGGGGCGCAATAACCCCAAGTAGAGCTACAGGCTGGGAGAGGAATGGTTGGAGAGCTGCCAGGCAGAGAAGGACCTGGGAGTGATGGTGGACAGTCGGCTGAATATGAGCCAGCAGTGTGCTCAGGTGGCCAAGAAAGCCAACAGCATCCTGGCTTGTATCAGAAACAGTGTGACCAGCAGGGCTAGGGAGGTGATCGTCCCCCTGTACTCGGCTCTGATGAGGCCGCACCTTGAGTGCTGTGTTCAGTTTTGGGCCCCTTGCTACAAGAAGGACATGGAGGTGCTCGAGCGAGTCCAGAGAAGGGCGACGAAGCTGGTGAGGGGCCTGGAGAACAAGTCCTACGAGGAGCGGCTGAGGGAGCTGGGCTTGTTCAGCCTGGAGAAGAGGAGGCTCAGGGGCGACCTTATCGCTCTTTATAGGTACCTCAAGGGAGGCTGTAGCGAGGTGGGGGTTGGCCTGTTCTCCCACGTGCCTGGTGACAGGACGAGGGGGAATGGGCTTAAGTTGAGCCAGGGGAGTTTTAGGTTAGATGTTAGGAAGAACTTCTTCACTGAAAGGGTTGTGAGGCACTGGAACAGGCTGCCCAGGGAAGTGGTGGAGTCACCATCCCTGGAAGTCTTCAAAAGACGTTTAGATGTAGAGCTTAGGGAAATGGTTTAGTGGGGACTGTTAGCGTTAGGTCAGAGGTTGGACTCGATGACCTTGAGGTCTCTTCCAACCTAGAAAATTCTGTGATTCTGAGATGACCATCAGTGAAAGTGATTTTTACACTTCTCTATTGACTCCATGAATATCTAGATAGTTAAATTAACCTGATTATCTCCAAAGTAATATAAAATGTTAACTCACTTGACTAGGAATAAGATGGAGACCAGACAATTTCTCCATATGCACGGTTTAAAATCTGTTTAATAATGGTAACATGCAGCTTCTTCCAAACAAAAGTAAACACTACAGTGATATCCACAATTGATGCAGAATTTCAGCAAGCTTCCCCAGGGAGTGGCGAGTATCTGATTTGTCCCATCACCTCACTAGAGGTATCAGAGATATCAGAGGTATCAGAGATATTTGGTATCTCTGATGGGGTGTTCCCTGGACACCAGAGACAGAAAATCCTAGGAGAGGAACCTATTGTGCCTTTCTGGCAATTTTCTGTCTTCCTGGTGAGAACAACAAGGACAACCCAGTGCACCTCGCTGACCAAGCACTGAGGAACACCAGCACTGCTCCACCACAGCAGTCCATGTGGCTGACCATGGCTGGGAGCTTCTCAGGCTGCAGCAGAGCTGCTCTCAGGACACTGATTGGAGGACTGGGCTGGTGTGTGTTCAGCTCTGCTGGTGCTGAGGCAACCAAAAAAGATGTTGGGTACAGGCTAAAGCATCCAACAAGCCTGGGTGTTTCACCTTCTCTTTCACAGTGCCCTGCCACCATGCTAGAGGTGGCATCTTCAGGCCCACATATACGTTGCTGTGCTGGATGTGTCTGGGCTAGCGTCCACATTTAACTAATGCCATAGACAACGCTTCTGATACCTGGGAGCACTAGTCACATGCACATTAACTGGCTGTGAAACAGAAGAAAAAATCTGCCTCCATCTCCTCTGGTGCCTGGGGTCAGACTGTCTGTGTCTAGAACAAGCAGCTGTTTCCGCTTGCAAAAGCTCCACTACATGAACAGAGACCCTGGAGAAATTACAAAGTCCCCTGAGCCTCCACAGATTGCAATGCATAAAATAAAATGCTAGGGGAAGACTGAAGTTCAGGGCCTTCTTTTCCTCATGACAGCTCTGTTTCCACTTCGCTTGCTATTTGAATTCATGCCTTGGCTACTTTTAAAATCACCTCTTGCACAGCAACCTCTTCTCATATTCTGATTTCAGTCATCCCCTGAGGTAAATAAAAGCTGGTGGCTGCTGGTTTAGGAACCCACAACCCTAACTGATATCCCTGAAAGAGAGGAATTTGCCTTTTTATTCCATATGGATGCGCTGGGAAATCACAGTAGATTTCCCGGGAAGTCATGTCAAAGACTTCATATATGAAATCACATAATCTGGAATTGCTTTTTGGTGTGACTAAAATCTCTTCTACACCAACCCAGGGAAAAAATATCAAATCATACAAGAACTGTATTAATTTTATTTGGCACACTGACAGCTCTGACTTCATGTATGGAATTGAATAGGTATTTACTTCACAGATCCAAAAGGCATGGGCCAAATGATCACTGCTGTTAGTCCACTGAAGTAAATGGAATTAAAGGAGGGTGAATCATTTGTGAGAGCCTAACATAATTCATTAATTTGAAATATTTTTTTCATGTATTTGGTTGCAATGGTCAATATATTGTGGACAGGCTTTTTCGATTTGGGAGAATGTGATAAGGTCTGGAGTAACTCTATGCAGTGATTCCAGATGATGGCGTAGAAATGAACACAAACTTTTCTGGCTGCTGAAACAGGAGTCTTATTAGGCTTATTAGGCTGAGAGGAGGGATTAAAGGACCATCAGAGCATGGTAAGAATTATAATCTGTACAATGTAGGACAGTTAGAGAAACAGTCTGCCCTGGGATTGCCTCTGGGTTTACAAATGATAACTGAGGAATGGTAAAGCTAAAATGGCAAGGTTTGCAACTTGAAGGAAAAGCTCCGGACTATTAATCACAGGTGTCAGATGGACAGGATTAAGCGCAGAGACAGCTGCATAATGTGGGACTCATCCTACTTTAGTTTCCTTGTCCTGCCCAAGAAGCAAGAGACGATCAGGCAGCTCAGCTGAGACAGTCTGCATTTACTGCACTGTAGTCAGTCAGAAACAGAACTGGCTCCAGAGATTTTACACATCCTGTCTGAAGGAAAAAAAAGAAAAAAAAAAAAAAAGACAAACAAACAACAACGACGACAACAAAAACAAACATATTATCTTTGGTCTTTGTAAAGAATTTAAAGAGTTTGTCTCTATGTGACTTATATCACCAGCTACCTTTTGTTTCACCTCCTAGCTGCGAGAAATGCACATCAATAAGGACAGAATGACATGAGGAGACCCCTGCAGGGGCTGGGTCAGATCATTAATTCTCAAAACACCCACTCCCCATTTCTTTGCACAACTGCTTTGCTCTCTCCCCACTCCTTATTATCCCCCTGCACACCATCCAGCACCCTTCCATCCTAGCTGGTGATAACAGTGCAGAGCAGGCAGACAGGAGCTGCCTGAGCAGAGTGGGAAGGAAGGAAAAGCACCACTCCTCAGGCTTGCTCGCTGTGCAGGCTGAGTAATTTTTCAGATACAGAGACACACACAAAAAAAAAGATAGTGGCGGCTCAGGAGACTGATTGTGCTTGACGTCTCTTTTTCATGCTCTAAATATTGCTAGGGATAGGGAGAAGGATTTTGTAGAATCAGAATAAAATACTTAAACATATTTAAATTCACCTAAATTCTGATTTTTTTTATTACTATTATTTTAGTTATATTTCATTTCAGTACAAAATGCAATCTCTTTTTAATACTTTGAATTGTCTGCCAAAAATATTCAATTTCTGACCATTTTTTATCAGACATCCTTTCTGTGGATGTAGGGAGATTTTTGAAAAACTGCTTCCTTTAAATGCTGTCTTTACATTTGGGTCCCTCAGCTGCTTGGGGGCCTTGGCTGGTGGCACAGAGGTCCCTTTTAGGCTGAAGCCATTTACAATAACCAAAGTTGTTACTATTTATTTTTAAAATAATTCGTGTATTTCTGACCTGTTTGACTTGCATATTTGTAATTTTGGAGTCTGGACTCAGACACATCTAATAATAAAGAGAGGTATAATAACATATACCTACAGCTGTTTCTATCCTTCATCAACAATGGTGATGTTTTCCACATTCCAAAGGTTCCCATATGCCACACAAGAAAAAATCAGGTTTTTAGTCCCTGGAGCCACCTCACCTTCTCAGCTAGTCCATTTTTATTTTTTTAATGACTTTTACTTCTGTTGAATCCCGTTTCCAATTTCACTACACCTAGACCCTTTCTTTTCTCTCCTTTTCTATGCCTATAATTGAAAATCAGAACTCCTTGCTTCTTCACTCAACTGCAAGAGAGCATGAAGGCTGAAGCTTAAAAGAATGGAAATTGAACTGCGAATAGATGGCTGTATATGGTCACTTTATTTAATAGAGTTTCAGCTTTTTAATAATCCACTGTGTGATTACAGAATTAAAGAGCAAGGAAAATGTGAAAAAAAAAGCAAACAAAAATGATAGAGAACAATTACCAAAATGAAACAAACTAATGATGAATGATGCTTACTTTAAAACAATATTTTATTGAATTAGAAATAATTTGACCTATATTGGAAACTGAAGGAATTATAGTGATTGTACTGGGATAATGCCAGAAAGCAGCTTGGCTGCATTATTAAGCTTGAATGAATCAGCTTCGACTATGAAATGCATTGCTAAGTAGACAAGGACAGTAACAAATTATAGAAAAGAAAGTGAGGGAAGAGAGAGGACATTTTGTCACTGCATGGTATGTGTGCAAGCATTGATCATCTGTCTTGATGAGGACAGTCCAGGGAGGTGGGGAAATACCTGCATTCTCAGAAAATGAAATCAAACCTTGGCACAAGGCCATCATGATCGCATCTGATGGTATTAAAGCACAGGTAGCAGCCTGCAGTTCAGTATACTTAGCAGAATACTGGGGCTGGATCGAGGTCCTTTGGGAGAAGGCAGGTCCTTTTCACGTACAGGGATGGTCTCGTGCTGTGTCTGTTTTCCATCTTGCCAACAAGGCAAGCAGATCAATGTAGGCATTATTTATTACAGGTGCTGATAACGCAAATATACTGATGTTCATAACACAAAATAGAGTAGCATAAGGTGCCAGGGTGAGAAGGGCAATTATAAATGGAGATTAATTCAATCTTGGTTACGGCTTTCCTATGTCTGCGATGCTAATGGAGTTGCTCGGTTGTAACTAAAATTAGCTTTTAAGCCAAACAGTAAATGAAGACTACTTTGTGGTCTACAGCAGCAACATAAGCCTGTCATGTGTGTGTCTGTGTTTTAAGGCAAGTGTTCTCAGGTGCTAAACCAATAACCAAGGAAGAACACGCTCTCAGCAACCTCTTGCTTCTAGAAGACAGATGCATGTATGTAGGTACATGCAAACCATGTGGACTAGTCCTGGAGGCGTTTAATGTGCCAGTTACCACAGCATGAGGAAGTGACCTGATGCCACCTTGGAACAGAAGGTGGTTGAATGACACAAACCAACCCTCTAATTGCACAGATGGGGACACTCAACATCACAGAAAATAACTTGTTATTAATGGGCTACATTTAGTCAGTGAGAGGTCTTTTGGAGGCACTAAGCAGCATGTCTACAGATACTACTATTTAATAGCAGAATTTGAAGCTGGTTTTCAAGCTTTCAGCTGCAGAAATATCTGCTGTTAATTTTTGCTGCAGGGTTAGAACAGCCTATAGATTTCACACTGGAATTTTTAGACCTTTATTGTATGTTTATATGCTACAGGCCCGTTCCCTTCTGTTAGGGATTCTCTCATGGGCTTGATTCACCATCTGTAATTTCCTTACGGTGCTGAACTTTAAGACATCAGTTTCTTTCACAATTTAAACATGCTTTTTATGCTTTTTTGAAAAAGAAAGAGAGAAAAACAAATGAATATATTACTCAGTGTTTTGAAACTTGTTTCTGTCTAACTTACGCACTAGATGTAGATCAATTTTCCCAAACTTTTTTTAGGAAAAATAAAGCAAACAATTTCACATCTCTATAGACAAAGACATGAAGTCCCGTTTTTCTCATTGTTGTTGTTTTGTTTTGTTTTTAAGTAAATACAGAAGGAAATTTAGTTTGGGTCAATTGTTTTTTTTTTGAGAAACTTTGAAGTATTTCTATTGAGTTATGAGAATTATCTTACTCAAACAACAGATTATCTTTCAACATGAAAAAAAAAATGACACAATTAAATACAGTGAAATTAAAGAGAGATGAAATTTTTTGTAATTGCTTTTGAAAAATTTTGATGCCAAAAAAATTGCCAGAACTGACACTTTCCTGTAAATGGATTTGACTTGAATGAATCAGCATTATTTCACAGGAAAACTCTATGCTCAAAATTACCCCAGTGTACCACAGATTCATTCTCAGAGAGAGTTTACTTCCATACCATCCCTTTCCTAAATGCATGAATTCTGACTGTTTGAAGAACTCCCTAAGGAGCTACATGTTAAAGATGTTAAAGATATTTTTCTTATCTAATTCAGACCTTACAATTTTTATCACCTAATTGGGGTTGAGGTGGGGTGCTGAAATATGATCTCTCAGTTGAGATTTGACTTTTTATTTTTAAGCTGAAACAAAATGTATTTGGCTGTCCGAGTCCTTCACTATATGTAATTTAAAAGAAATAAGTTTAGAAATTAAACACATGAATTACTAAGCAATGAATAGAAAAGAACTTGCTTTTGTACATGGTTGAGTCCAAATATCTCTTTAAAAGCTGAAGCACTAAATTTATTTGGAAGGGAATTTGATTTGCTTTTTGAAAATAACAATAGTTTTCAGAGCAAACATTCCTGTTCATGAAGGGCTGTTTGTTTATGTAATTAAGTCAGTTCAAATTTGGACAGATCATGAACGCTTCTCTGTGAAATGCCAGGCATGAAGATGGCTCCCTTTTTTGATGCAAAATGCCACAGCATGAAGGAAGACTAATCTTCAGAATCCCAGCCTCCGAAGGGCAAGAAGAACCAGAGCTTGTTCTTCCACTGACTCTGGTGAATCCAGGATCCCATCCTTGCCTGTAAAACTTGAAAAGCTGATTTTTTATTATTTTATTATTTTATTTTTTCCCAGGTAAGTGCTGAGGTTAGTTTATGAACATTTATTAAACATTTAGAGTTCACCCAGTGGAGAGACTGCTATAGTTAATGTTTTATTTAAAAGCTCCAGATTAGGGTTGCTGCAAGGGAAGATAATCTTCATGTGTGAGGAAAAGTGTTGGCCACGTCCCATAAGTGTACTGAACAGTGACACCTCTAGGGGTGATTAAATTATTTTTATCAGTTGAAGGTGTGTCTCCTGTTTTGAATCAAATGTCTAAAAACAGTGAGTTTTGGATTTCTGATTTCTTACCTTTAATGTTCCTTATAATTTTCTGTATTCTACATGCAAAATATCTGTTAAAGCACCAAAACTGTTCAGGATAGAGTAAACAAAATATAATTCCTTCAGCTAGTTTAAAAAAAATGTGTACCTGCCTTCAAGATGCAACACAGAGAGGCAAAGCTGGTTTCACCTCAGTTTGATGTTAGGCATGTCTGACGTCCCTGTCAAAAGCACCTGTCATATTGCATTACTTTGGATTAAACTTTGGTCCTTCAACCTCTCCTTTAATTCCACCTGTTCAAGGAGTGCATGGAGTGAAACATCGGCTCACCAGGATTTCTGAGTTCTTTGCTTCTAAAGTACTCTGAGGACTGCAAACTGGGAAAGGAAACTGATCACCAGTCATGCTGATCTACAGATTTATGGGTTTCGTTTGTTTGTTTTTAACCTGGAGAAACAAGAAAAGATGTTCATACCAGAAGCCTCTTCACAAACAAACAGACAAACAAACAAAAAACTCTGTAACAACTGTTTGGCATCTGTCTGAAAAGATACTGATATTATGAATGGATGAAAGGCATTGCAGCACTGGGTGCACAGCAGGTGCATTTGTACTGCATAACTTAAAGCAGTTTGTCAATAATTTCCTGCACGATGGAGATAATATTGGAAAATGTTAGAAGCAGTGTCACATTTGTCACCTGCACACAGAGGCAGCATGGACTTTTCTGCTGCAAGCAAGAATTTGGAGCTGTTCCTCCCCATCAGTCTGCCAATATGACTTACACTTCAGATAAGCTCAAGCACAGTAAAGAAAAAGCCTGACTGAGCACCCTCCTCTAACTGTGGTGCACAGACAATACGGCACACAACCTAACCCACAGCCCATAAGGGGGGAATGGTATCTTGGGGACTGGCTGAAAATATCTGTGCTGGTAAGTGGAGCTCTTGGTCCCGATGTCAGTGGGGATCCCAAAGTCTCCCCAGGCAAATTTGCTGTTGAAAACTGGGGCAAGGCACTTCAGAAAACAAATAACAACAAACTAAAATCAAACCAAACCAAAAACTTAGCTGTGTTCATGGTTGCAAAGTGAAGGCTGGGTCTGACTGTAGAAAAAGGTGAGTTCTGCACCAGTGGCAGAGCTTCTGAAGAGTGAGCTGTTCAGGCTGTCACCAAACAGCACTCCCAAAGGGCCCTCTGCAAGCCTCAGTGACAGGCACGGACCTATTTAGGGTGATTTTCTGCCTCAGCCTTTTCCTCTCCCCCTGTTCCCCATTACCACGTCCCACAGAGTCCAAGCAAGCAGCAGCGTTTTTCTCCCTGGAGTCAGATGAAAACGGTTACCATCCTTTGGTGGCCTCCTTGCAGGTAGGAACATAAATTTTAAACAGATAAGGGAAACACACATGAGAATTGTGCCACTAAGAATTCAGGATTCACTATGTATAAAAGACTGAAATCATGAATAAGTGCTAATTGCTGAAATCTGGATGCTTTCTCACCTGTTTTGCTCTTTTATTGCGCTCTTAGCAGATGTTACTGAAGGAATATTAACATCAAAAGTAAACACCATGGTGAAAATGTTTGATGGTTGTTACTGAGTGCCGCAATTGAAGTAGAAGCAGGGTGGCATTTATGACCTTTCTTTCACCATTTCCCTGTTGCTGATGTGGTCATGGGCAAGCTGGAACGTGGGAGGCTCCCTCCAAACACCAGGTCTCATTTTCATGCTATGGGGTAATATAGCCCTGGCACAGGCTGCCCAGAGAGGCTGTGGGGTCTCCTCCGGGGAGATCTCCTAAAGCCACCTGGACATGGCCTTGTGCAGCCAGCTCTGGGTGTCCCTGCTGGAGCAGGGGTTCGGCCAGGTGGGCTCCAGAGGTCCCTGCTCACTTCAGCCCTTTTTTGATCCTGTGATTTTGAGCCCAATGCCACGCATAGTTTAGAGCAGCTCAAGGGCTGCCCTACCTTTCCCTGTCTTTGGATCATCCTAACTCTCTTGCAGGCACTGCTTTGCCCTGGCAGAGTCATCCCCAGGCAATGGCAACCCCTGGCCAGTACATGGGAACCAGCATTGCCATCCCCTTGTGAAATTCCCCGTCTGGGTGCAGCCCGCACATACTGAATCCAAATCCAGCCACCGGGATGCCATTACTGGCCTGTCTGTCACATTGCTATTAGTGTGACGGAGAGGAATGACTCTAGACAGGAAAAGACATTAACAAAGGTCATTAATGAGAGGTTCTGGGTATTCTTAGAAAATCACAGCATTAGTGGGATGACTTGAAATATTTATTAACATGGGGAATTATGTCAGTTTGCAGATATTTCTCATTACCCTACTTTTTTTTTTTTTTCTTTCTTTCTTTTTTTTTTTTTTTTTTTCCTTTTTGCAAGGCTACAAAGCAGGCCTGTGTGAAATCCAGCAGTGGTCTCTTCAATCACGGAAAGTGCTTTTAGAAAACATTATGGTAATGCTCAGCACTAAACGCTGTTTTTCCCTGAAAAAAAAAAAAAAAAAAGTAAAAAAAGAAAAATCACTGGGAAGAAAATAAGAAAGCAGCACAGAGAGAAGAGTGTTCTCTGCAGGAAAGCAGCTTCTTCATCTGCAAATGTTTTTAGAACGCAAAATCAGGATGGTTTCAAGCAACAAAATTCAGGTGGTAAATAATTCCCAAGCTTGAATGCAAGTCATGTCCTAGTCAAAGGAAAATCCAAAAACATTGTTTTCATTGGTGGACTTCCTTCTATTTGCCATGTATGTTTATGACCCAAAAGAAAGTATGTAAGAGTGGTTAAAGAACAAACATGTAGGGTAAATTTTGAGCTAGTTGGTAAAATGAATATCTAATACATATTTGGAAGTTCTTCGTAGGTGCTGGTGAGGCTGGATGCCACAAAATTTTAATCCTTTCCTTACAGAAAGCTTAATGTCTTCCAAATGTCCATCATAACTACTTTGCAACATTTGGAGTCGTGACATCCTCTGCAAACACTGCTGATGTCTGCCTACAACTGTAGGCTGGAAAAGTACAGAAACTGCACAGAATTAATTTGCAGGAGTGGCTTTCAATATATAGGTTCTCAAGGCCTATGTAGAATCTGACCCATGTAGGAGAACTGCTACCAGAAAAATCGTGTTTGATCATTAAACACATGCACACCTCCAGCTGAGCACAAGCACCCACTCAAAGTGAGCCTAAACGCTGATGGGAGAGGCTGCTTGTTCAAATTTGTTGCTGCAGCAGTGGAGGGGCTGTTAGAGTTACCTGATGAAAGGAAAAATGATGATAGCCTTCATATTTGTGAGCATTTAGGTGATTGTCATAAACAGGCAACCGAGCATTTGTCTTTCATGTAGGATGCCAGGCAGAGATTGCCATGTGGGTGTGTGGCTGTGCGTATGTTTGTTGTGATTGACTTAGCTCAAGTCAATAATTCTGCTGAGATAAGTACCAGAAGTGCCAGAGGCAAATGAAAGCAGTAAAAGGCACCTTGCTAAACATCTCTGGATTCTAAAATAGAGTGTAGTACCTGCACAGTTACTATCTAAAAGGCATTGGCAGCCAGTTCTGGGCAGAAATTGATTTAGACTGGAAAACTATTAAAATATAAAAATTTACTATGCAAAAAAAACTATCAGATGATTTTGTTGTTAGTGTTGCTTTTAGTAATCACTATAATGATTAATCATTTGCCTTCTCTGTATCTAAAACAAAGCAAGGTATCAGGGAGCAAACAGAGATGTAAATAATCATGTAAACATGGGCTTTAGAAATTTTCTATTAAGCCTGCCACACCTGTTCCTCTTGTCAATGGGGGAAGCACCTTGAAGAAGGAAGCACAGTGTATTATTTTTTTTTTTTTTAAATGCAAATGAAGGAACATAGAACCTATAACATGTATCGACTACTGAGTCATTAGAGGAACTCTGAGGAGCTCAAATTCAGAGGGAAAATGCCTACATAAAATTATACCAAGCAAATCTGGCATGGCAGTTTTCCATTAATGCAAAAGAAAGCGTTTCATTATTGATAAGCAGAATGCATTCTATGTTTAAGTAGCTGGGTTCAACACTAAACGCTAAACTAACAGGCATGTTTACCATGCACAGCCCAAAAGTGGGTCAAAAACAATGGAAGGTGACCTTAAAGTCTTCATTTCAGATGTCGTTTACAAATCTGGATATGAAGCTTATAAATGTCTTGGTCATCTGTCCCCCTGTTTTAGAGAAGTGACAAAAACAACATTGATCATATTTCTTTTCAAAGTTACAGACCATTGACTCTGGGGGTGCAAAAATTCCACGATATTCTCTCATTCATATAAGCAGAACTTCTCAAGTGACCAAATGTTCATCAGCATGAATAAAGACTACCCCAGAAAGATCTTCATAGTATTGCAAGATGGGTTTTCTTCTTGTATTTATTAAAAAATATAGGACACCTTAAATTGGAGCATTGTTGCTTAGGTTTAATTATATATATATTTGTAACATGGTAAGTACGTTTTCCTGGACTGCAATAATATCACTTTTGGGTGTAAATTCCTAGAGAAATGATTCCATTGTATAAACATAAAATGCATTTTCTTATTTTTGCCATTACTATTGTTATTGCTATAACTATTATTCCTATTATTGTTGTTGTTGTTAGTGAAAAATGCTCTCCAGAAAATCTCTTTCAAGAGCATTCATGCACAAGGAAATTCCTACACTTTTATTAAAGTAATTTTTTTAAGACAAAACTTTTTGTCGTGTTGTCCCACCACATATTTTCATCCTTTACGTGTGAAGGAATTAAAAAGGCCTTACAGCTTTAACAAAGACCATTCCTCAGCATGACCTCTAGGAACAGCCGAGGTCAACTATCTAAATGGAGTTCAATTGTAATTCATCTTTAAAATGCCTATAACATTCACTGAAAAATGGTGTCTTCCCCAGAAGTTTAAAATGCTACAGAAAGCACATCAACTCCTCTGAAAAATAGTACATTTCTACCCTGAAGGGCTATACAGCACAAATGAAAAATCCTCCAAATGAGTAATTTCTGAAGCCTCAAATTGCAGTAATGCCATTTAAGAACCTGTCAGCAGTTACGAAGATGAAGCTGGACTCTGACCAGTTTGGGTTTTGTGCTGAGGAATGTACGTGGCTGATGAAGTTCCTAAAAATAACTGCTGTCCATCCTGCCTTTGTACCTGGTGATGGACCCGAAACCTTTCCTTGCAACATCAATGAGATGCCGGTGGCATGGTTGGTCATGGTTTTTGGAGCCGTGGTAGGAGAGAAGAAGCTTGTTGCTGCACTCGTGAAGTGAAACTGCAGCTGAGATGAGAAAAGTGCAGTGAAAAATGAAGACAAGCTGTAAGCCCTCAGAAACTAATTGGCAGCACAACCAGTTTCATTCACTAACTCATGGGCATAAAACCAAATTGCTTTCTCATCATGAAAATAGTGAGGGTTTTTAAATACTTTTCTTTTAGGCTTTCATCCCTTTTACTATTTTTCGTCTACAGTGCTATTGTTTCCTTTTGTTTGAACATTGCTTTTCTTTTTGCTCTTAGTTCTAGCATTTTTGCAAATCTAGCTCCTATGCACATATGCTACTTGGTGAACTAAACCAAGAGGTGATAAGTGGAGACAATCAAGGAATTCTCTTTTTAAAACCTCACAGCTTGTGCGAAGTGAAAAGTTACTGAGATACAGGCCAAAAAGGTAAGTGCTGAGAGTCGCAGCTCTATGTGTGTGTCTAACTAATAACCCTCTGGGAGAATTCACAATAGTCTGAAAAGAAGAGAGACCCACTGTACTATTTCTAACACGGAAATTTTATTTTTTCCTTGTTATCTGAAATTTTAATTAAAGCCATGCAGACTAAGAGTTTTTGGCCATGTGCATCAACACAACAAAAGTCACCACTTAGCACAGCACAACAATATATCATAATGAGCAGTGTCTTTTCATGCAGCAAAAACATTCCTTCAGTGGTAAACCAGGTGTAAGTCCGTGGTGAAAAATGAGAAGGCTCCACAAAGAAATACTCACTCTTTTCCCTGTAATTCTGCTGGTCATGTCAAAACACACAGGGAAGGAATATTCTCATATGCAGTTAGAGCTCTGTCTTAGTCACCTCAAACATATAATTTTATATGAACTAAGATTCCCTCTCAACCATTACTTGGCTTCAAATAGATCATGTGGGATTTTTGTTTCCTTGCTTTTTTAAAATATTAACACTTGAGAAAGAGCAGTTTGAGTGAATGGAAGTCTTGGGAATAACAATACATTCAATTAAATACCACAGTTTTATTACCGAGTATGACAATTTGGTAGCAGCAGGGTCCATGTACTCTTACAAGGATGGATGGAGCATGCAGCATATGCAAAAAGCCAAGGTCAGGAAACTAAAAGCCAGCTCCAAATATTTTCCAAAAACAGTTTTCAGCCTCTCTCAAAATGATGCAACATTTATAAATCAGCTGGGTCAGAGGTAAGTAATGACACAAAGAGAAAACAGTATAGGCTGAATAAAACACATCACCCACCTACAATTGCATGTCTTCAGTCATCAGTACAATTCCATCAGAAACGGACCTGCTGGGTGGGTGGGAATGTGGTATTTCCTGCTACCTACCTCTTCAGTCTTTGGCTTCTCTGTTAGCACCCTTCATCACTGACAGACTGATAAGAAAACCAGCTCTGGGCTCTAAGTCATCAATATTTATTGTGGGACAGACCAAGAAGCCCACCTTCACTATCTGTCTGAAGAGCTATACCCACTCTGAATTAATTCCCACCCAAAGGAGAACAGTTTCTAATATGGGATTTTAGGACAAAGTGCCATCCATACAAACTATCAGGCTTGGTCATGAGAACTGGCCCAGGGTGGAGCAGACATAGATAGTAAATTCCTATTTTGTCCCCATTTGAATTACTAGAGCTTGAAAATGGAGAATGATACCATACACAGATGGGCCACAAGATGCTAATGACTCTTGAGCAGTACAGCCCTGACCTGGATTTAAACTGACAGCCAGAGAGGAATGAGATATAGAGCCTCTCCCTCAAGTCATCTAATTCTTTTTCCTGTGATGTGATTTTAATATAATTCTTTGCATTCACAAAGCATCGCTTAATCTGAATTAGCTTTTTGAGCAAGATCTGACATGGGCTGATCATTTTGCCTTTCCAACCTGTTTTATCTCAGCCAGGATTCATTTTAGATCTCCTTAATATTTCCTCCAGCTGTTTTGTTGTGACCTTCAGTAGCTCTAGCCTCCCTCTGGCTGACCCAGATGCTTCGCTGCTGTAATCTGAATCCCCAGCTCTCAGAGGTCACCCCTGCTCCAAAGCTCCTTTCTAAGCTTTCAGTAAGCTCTTTCACAGAAAGCTCTTAAAGGAATATAGTTATCATGACATATGAAAGAAGGAGCTCTTGTCATTAGAAACTGCTTATGACATAGGGGAAAGAGGATAAGAACAAATGGCCGCTTTTAATAATGAAGGGGAATTACCAGCAAAGATCCAAAAGATTTTAAGCTCGAACTTGTGAAGCAGCTATATGTGACAGGAGAAGGAGGTGAATGACAAAGATTTTGTGAATGATAAAAAATGATTTAGTAAAATCAGTTCTAAAGTGAAGAAAATCTCAAATCACCAGTTGCCCACATCTGAGGTATCAAGAAATGGAAGAAAGGTTGTTTTGTATTTGCCCTTTTCCTTTCTTTTTGTAAGTATCCAACTGGCCAGTGTCAGAGACAGGGTGCTGAGCTAGAGGAGTTGTCATCCTGACTTAGTATGGGCATCCTCCTGCAATTAGGAAGGAAGGGCTGTACAGAAAGCATCTACCAAAAACACTTTCATGTGTTGAATGAAGAAAAATAATCACAATGTCCTGCTCAGATACCTCCAGTTCACAATCAGTACAGCCTCCAAAAGAGATTATACAGATGGCAATTATATTTGGACATACAGGAAGTGTGTTTCCAAGGCAGGATCATCCCAAGAAAATTCTAGACAAGGAAGAGTCCTGTTCAGATCTTGCTTTGCCCTAATCTTTGGATGCTGTGTTAACATATGTGCCTGTGCAACCCACCCTGCTCAGGAGAATTTTGTGAACCAGCTTCCACAATCAAATATTCTGCTGCATGAGGAACGAGCTGATGATGATTTCAAGTGAGCTATAAATAAACTGAAGAACATTAAACAAACAAGTCACATGATGGATGTGGAGATTAGCTATTATGAGGAACAATAACAACTTCTCATGGGGGAAAATAAGAGCACACACAATATAGTTGTTGCTAATAGGCCAGGCTTTGTGTCAGGTGTAGAAAGCAGACAGCAACAGAAGGAAATATGAGCTACATGTACTTCTTGGCATGGGCATACTCTGAATGCAACAAGCAAAAACTATCCTAAGAGACAGGCCAAAAGCTGTTTACATAACTATTGGGGGGGGGGGGGGGGGGGGGGGGGGAAGAGAGAGAGAGAAAAAGGAAGGAAGAAATGATCCAAACAGGATGCTGTATTTCAGGACATAAGGTGGGAAGTGTTAGTCACAGCATCAGGCATGCACATCTTTCATCCAGAGAGAGGAACCGTCTGTGTGAAAGCATTGGCTACACTTTCCAAAGCTATCTGGTACAATGTGTTTTCAAAGGATGCAGGGAAAGATCACGAAATGAGACACTGAATGGGGGAGCACGTCTTGTCAGATGGATAAGTTAGTCTTCCCCTTTGCTACTGAATCACAATGAACAGCCTCCCTAAAGTACTACAAAGAATGGAAATTTCATCAACTACTCACCTACAAAAACAACATTCAATTGGCTTCTATCCATCCGAAGAGATAAGAAGCCACGACTTTTGCTGGAAGGTACCAGAAGCTTGGAAATTGAGGAGGTTTCTGAGTTCCCAATAACAACAACAACCAAAAAAAAAAAATCTGAGAAAATGCAAAAGTAGGTGACATTCAGATAATTAAGGTAACAAATGTATGTTTTTAAGCCATCTATTCAAAAAATAGTTTCCCAAACTTTGGTCTCAAATCAAGATTTGAAGGCAAAAGCTACAAAGTCATTCAAAATCTGCTAACTCTTTGCACTCCTATCAGCAGAAATTTTAGTTCAGGGTGTATTTATAGTACAGCATTCTGAATCCAGCTATGATTGACTAATTTTTCAGCTTTATATAACCAACATGGTAGAACTGGCAATATCATATCTACAAGCAAAGTTCCACTGCTGTATGCCATATTAAATATGTGGCTTGGATCAGGAGATCAGAACTCAAAAATGAAGTGTTCCCTACATCATACAACAACAGAACAGATGTTTTTTGACTTGCAGCTGTTGCAGAGGAATTTCTTGAGAGTGCACGAATAAAGAGGGAAAAGTTCAGCACCTTTTTACATTCTGAAGTCATACCCGGAAAAAGTAGTGCTTTAGTGAGTTTGTTTGTGCGATGACTTATTTCCCCAGTTTTTAACAAAACTGAGATGTGAGCTTCTCTTCCAAAGGCAGTGTTTCCTTTAAATACCTGTATAACCCATAAACACTTCAGAGAGCTGAGGACCAGTCTCTAAGGCTGCCGTGTCTCATGTGCCTCTGGACAGTCCACTGGTGCTGTCTGTTCACTGGAAATGGGGTCCAGGCCTCCCATTTGTTGCAGAGCTGAAGTGAACCTGCCAAGACAGGGCACTGATGCCTGGGACAAGTATTTTTCTTGTTCACTTTCTGCAGAGGGAGCCGAAGCTAAGAGACATAAGCAGCATTTACAGCAACAGGAGGGATTCATCCTTCACACTGAACCACAGCTGCACATGGGTGTACTGGATGAACTAGAGCCCTAATGAACACGAACATACGTAGGGGTGGCAGCTGAGAAAATATGTGAAGAGTCTTGGGGTAGAGTGACAGTCTTCATGCAATTGCAGTCAGAAAGCACTTTTTGGAGCGCTGGTCTCCAAGCACAAAGGAACAGTCACTTGTAAAGCTAACACACAAGGACTGTTTGCCCCTTCAACCAAAAATTTGCTACTGCATCTGCAGCTCCCAGCATTGACTGAAGCAGTCCCTTGCAAGGGTGAAAATACGTATAAAGGCTTAGTCTCTCCTCTTCATTACTGGCAAAGCTGCTTATTTTTGCCCTCCTTAGTTTCAGAAAAAATAGAGCTGATGTACTGCAATGCCTTGCAAACTGAGAAGTCGTCGTGTGCCATCATAGAATCAGTGGTGTCTTAAAATGGATAGGTCACTGAAGGAGACCGATGTTTCCAAGACTAGGGCATTGCTGCTTAGGTTAAAGAGCAGGCAGTTTTTCTATTTGCTCATGCCAATAGGCACATATATCATTATTTGTTAAGGAATCTATTCTGGATCATCCTGGTTCATAGGATTCCATTCTGGAATTTACTGTTCCAGATGGTGAATATCGTGGAAAGCTTCTCCAGGGTTTCTTTTCTGTCACTGAGCATTTAGATGGCATTAAAAAATAAAATAAATCTATTTGTGGCAGACACCCAGCAAAGCAAGTTTCATCCTAAACAGCTAAAGAGTTATATAATTACAGTCAACAGAAAGCAGCCTTATCTGCGAAGTGTCAGGCAGCCTTACAGGCAGCAATAAGAACTCAATCCCTGCTACTATATGATTTTTCATGTTTCTTCTCCTTGTTATTGCTTCCTCTGAGTAACTTTGTGCCCCATTTTTACACTGGTTGTATTGGTCCAGTATTAGCCTTCTGTAAAATCAATGGGGATGCTAAATTAAAAAATATAGATTAAAAGGATTTTTTTTTTAAAGGAAGGTTTTTTTGTTTTTTTTTTTTTACCAACATAATATTAATGACTTGTAAAGACAGCAAAGCTTGGCATATGAAGGAAGCTCTCTTTGGCTAGCCAAAATAATTTCTGTCATAATTGGCTTCTTTCTCCTATTTTTGACAGATGTGTCCCCAGTATAGTTCTATGCAACTGACATTTTATGCTCCTCATCATATTAAGGAACTGCAGGAAAAACAGTGCCTAAGCCACACTGGGGGAAAAAATGTCTATAACTTTGCTATCAGAACTTTCTTCAGCCATTCTATTAAGAATTTAGAAGTGAGGGTACTGTAAGAAATCATTCAAATCAGTAACACCGAGGGTTCTCACAAACAGCAAAGTCATTGCAATATTCAATGAATGAAGAAGTTATTTCCCCAGATGACTGTAAAATAACTTCCAAAAAACAATCAGCAGCTATTGTGATGGAGGTGCTTTTAGCAGCTCTATCGTCCTACAGTGACACCAGACAGCAGCAGCTCTGGGTTTTGGCAGGCCACCCAATTGATTGGGGCCTATGTGTGTATTGACCCGGAAGGTGATGCCCTCTGGCTTTGAGAAGGAGTGGGAAATGGTGACAACCGAAACAGGGTTCAGGCACTTCATAAGCTCATTTTGACGGTGGATAAGAGAGATTAATCAACTTGGCAGGGGCAGAGCATGTCTGATGCAGGTGTCTGTGCAACCGGGCTCTTCCCAACCCTGTGTCATCTGCAACTTCTGCATATCTTCCCTTCCAAGTCCTAGCGATGGAGAATCCGTTCATGGTAGAAGCACCTGAGCACTCAAAAGCAATGCACCTGCTCACAGCTCAGTAATCATTCATTTGAGGAGAGGAGCCTTACAGGTACTAGGAAACAGAGGAACCATAAGGGAAACAATCACACACCTTTCCCTCTCTGTGAAAAAGAGTAGGTCTAGACTGTTCTAGCCTGGTGGTCAAGGATATCCCTGTAAGGACTGACAGTTAATGCATGGAGTCCCTTATGTATCTTACATAAGGAGACTTTTTTTTTCCATCAGCAAAACAGCTGAGCACCTAAAAGAAAACCATAACTAGAAGAAATAGTACTGGGTAGTGACTTCTTGTAGTAACAAAATTATGCTAATATAATAAAAGATACAGGTGTAAGAAAGTGCTGTATTAGCAATGAATGGATGAATAAACCCCACAGCTGTGCTTTCAAAGACTCCCTATCTAGCTATTTTACTGAAGCCTTTATAAGAACACAGAAACCTGTTCCAGATGACAATAAAGATAGAGGATGTGTTACTACCTTAAAAGATTAAGGTAGTAACACAGCTTGCAACATGGACAGGACCAAGAAACTACCAGAACAACAGGATGGTTGTATTTCCATTGTGTTTGTGATATTCTTCTCATGTCAACTCTGTTGTCGGTGAGCTCTGCTGAACATGTATATGCATCATGCCTCACTTAGCCGCTCAGACTGGCAGGTCCTTTAAGCTTTAGCTTAAGAAGAAGAAAGAGGGAAAGGCCAGAGGGGTGGGAATAAGGTGGGACCTCCGTTCCCTCTCCATTCCTGCAGAGTCTGTGACTTGAGGTGGTGCCACCAAGCAGAACCCTCTGATGCTCTGTGGCTGGCCGAGTTCTTCAGTGCCTGGAGTTCCTCCTAGTTTGTTGATCAGCTTCCCCATTGTGCTCTATGCAGCTTAATCACATGCTGGCAGACACTAATGGGGATGTTAATCAGCTAATTAACATTTATCAGTAGCTGAGTTTCCTGGGAATGCTACAGGAGCTGCTCTTCGCATATGTCACTAGGACAGCCTCTGTTCCCAGCTTAATCAGAGATTTCCACCTGTTGTTTTCCTTTTTTTTTCTTTCCTCATTGTTTGGCATACTTTGATGGTACAGAGGATAATGTGAACCAAAGCTGGGAAGAGATATACTGCACAGTCATTGTCACATCACGGATCCCAAGAAGATGAATCCATCAATGGGACAGGCAGTGGTAGGGAAGAGAAATGGAGGATCAGACACCAGAGTATAACCATGCACATCCCATATATCAACCTAGGAAGCTGGCTCAGTCCCTGTGGTAGCATGTTCTAGAGGAATGTTGTTTCTCTTACCTATTGGACACAGCAAGAATGAGGAATTAAATGCTTGATACGTGAGATACAATAGACAAATTGTTTGAGTGAAAAAGGACATCCTCAAAAATGATTCCATGTTTTAGGCAAGGCATAGCTTGTCAAAGAAAATCAAAAATGCAATGGATATTGTCTTCAAGAAAATACTGATATTGCTGCAATAAGCAACATTTATGAGAGAGTCTGGGCATTAAAGTTAAAAGAGCTGTGGCTTATTCAGAAATGAAGAAGTATGCACAAAGCCTACCAATGTACTGTATCTCTGCAAAGAGAAAAAGCAATATATGGGATAGATCTGCCAAATTCCAATGTGCCATCTGTGCCTCAGAAGACACCAGATATGCCGAACTCCAGTTCCTGTTATGCCATTTTTTGTCTATAGCTGAAAACAGAGAGATTTCCCTTGATTAAAATTGGTTTTTAAATCTGACTCAGTATTCACAGGATCCATTGGGACATCTGGGCAATTCTTGCAAGAAGGTTAAGGAGAAGAATTGGAATGGAAAACTGAAGAGAAAAAGGGAGCAAAAACTAATGGATGATAGACAAGAGAGGAGAATAAAGAGAAGTTTCAGAAAGTGTATGCATGTAAAAGATATACTAGAGAAAAGAAAGTGGGAAAGGTAATGCATGACATAAAAAGAATATTTCTATTCAGTTCTCTCTGCTTTCTGAAAACGTCAGAGGGACAAGGCACTAGTGCTGGTGTTATAACTGGGTTATGGTTGTGGAATGGAAGCATGTTGGTGCATTTAGGGGAATAGTGAAATATGACTATAAGTATTTTCCATGGTTTGAACAAACAATGATTTGAGAAGTACTGGAGATTCACATATTGCTATGTATTAACTTAGGGCAGGGCAGGGCAGACAGAAATAAAAGGGGTAGTTTTTTTTGCAGTTGCCACTTCTTTTGAGCATCATGCAGTTTTGATCCTAAGACAGGACTGCAATTTGTCAAAAATGTGCTGCTGTCTCCTGTACAGTAGTGTCCTATTAATCACTGAGGCAGTGTGAGGACTTCTGCGTGCAGGTACAACAGTGCCTCGTCACAGGTATATGACTTTGAGGAAAGAGGAGTCCCAAAGCAGGGATATTTTTAAGGACATTACACATAATTTTCCAGAATCTTTATCTTAAAATCCACCCTAGTTGTTTGAAAGAAGCGGGTTGAATAAAATGAAAATAGTAAACAATACTTTAAACAGTGAATTTCAGTGTTATTAAGTAAAACTAAGTAAAAGTGTTTTTTTGTTTGTTTGTTTGTTTGTTTGTTTGTTTTCCTGTTATTAGGTATTTTTCTGAGTTCTTTCATGACTGGGATGAAACAGGATAGTAGGGAATTGATAAAAATGATATGAGGTATCAATTCATCTTTCTTTCACTTATGCACAACCATAGATAGGTATCATTACAATTTCTGTGCCTAAGTTTCCCTGTCAGGTAAGGTATTCCTACTAATAACTTCATGATGACTTGGCAGGAGTGAAATGAAGCTTAAATTACATTGTTTCCAGATCCAGTAATAGAATAATGCTAAAATAAAATAAAATGTTGTTGTTCACTGTCTGGGTTTCCACAGAAGACAATGAACAACTGGAGAGAAAACGCTAAATGATCATACTCTTGAATGATTGACCTGATTTTCCCAGATGCAACCCATGTCAAATAAGTTGGGATTGTTTTCTTGGTTTCTGCTGAGTTAGTATTGCTTCTCTTCTTTTCTACTGCACTTTTTATATCCAGATTCTTTCAGGTGAACAGCCAAAAGGTTGAGGGGAACAGGGGGAGCTGCACTGCTTCATCCCAGGTCACACAAGCCAGTGACATGCCAGCTGGTGCTATCTGGACAGCTGATATCCCTTCATCTGCAGTGTTAAATCTGTGTTTCCTCTCTGCATTAGAGCTGTAGAGACACAGAAATAACTGGGGCAAAGTTGGGGGGGGAGATCTTGTAGCTTTAATTCCCCCGTTGCATAACGCATTATGTGAGTGCCTGAAACACCAAGTTAAGGCTTATCTTCAATTTAATGATGCAATTGCCCCATTCCATACCAAACTGCAGGAATCACTAATTACATCTCTTAGAGGCCAAGCTATTCAGCTTACATCAAACAAGAGGCTGGAAAAAATAATTACTCTTAACAAGTGAACTGAAACTATTATGCAGACTTCCCCAGTGTGCAGAAGCCGCAAGTCATAATCTGAGATGGAGGATAATAAACAGCAAGTAGTCTTAGAGCACACAGAATTTCCTGTGTCCTATCTTAAAATAAATAATAAAAATAAATAAATAAATAAATAGATCTGAAAGGTCAATGCAAAAAATACCTGCACAGATTTCTGCCCTGGGGTCATAAAGACAAGCTAGGATGCTGATGAGACACTGCTCTCTGCAGAGCTTTCTGAGCTGAAGGAACAAACTGAATTATTGCCATCAGACAGGCCAGTGAAGACTGTCTGAAAGTCTCCCTTCCCTTTTGTACTCTTTCTGCTTCCAGCTGGTCCTGTCAGCTCAGATGTTGTGAAGAAAATTCTCTTCCTTCTCTGGTGAGGAGCAAATGTGCACTGTAAAGACTGGCTTGAAATAAAACTGGGCCAGCAGCCAAGCTTGGATTCAGGGCTCTACGTTGCTCTAAAATAAGCCCATTTACCTTCCCCCATGTGGTGAGAGCTCATCCTATGGCTGTCTTCATCTCCACCTCTCTCACTTTCTCTCTGCTCACCTCCAGTGCCTCGCCCCTCGCTGCTCCCTCTTTCCTCAGCCTCACCAGAGCTTTTGCAGGGCAGCACATGTCCAAACACCAGTCCAGCCTTTGCGTGGGCTGCTGTAGAAGAGGCTTGGGAGCTGCAAACCCACTGCCTCCCACCAGAACACATCCATTGCTCCAGCATCATCACCACCTTATGCCATAGGGCGCACAAAACTGTTAGTCCTCCAAGAAGAAAGAGGTGTTGAATTATCCTGAATTAAAGCTCGCACATCAGCAGTTGCTGCAGAAGGTGGCTTGAGGGGATGCAGGGCTGGGCAGGGTGGTACACGGCAAGGTCCTCACAAGTACATGATTACAGGAGTTGTTGGAGTATTTCTGCCTGAAGCTGGTTCTAACCGTGTACGCGTAAGTCTTGATCTTTTGTTTCATTAATGAGGACATTGCAATCACTGTTTGGGTTAAGAACAGGGTTTTTTGACATCTCAGGTTGTTAATTTGCTTGGAGGCATCTGAGTGCTTTCGAGAATTAGCTAGGGAGAAATTTAAGTACAATGTCTTTCAGGGATTAAATAAATATCCTCATTGTTTTTAGACACTATCAAAGGCAGAATGTGGGGCCAGCTGAGCTGTCAGTCAGCCTTTCTGTGGCAACTGCTATCACATATATATTAAAAGAGAGAGAGAAAAAGAGAGCCCAAAAGCTGAGCTGGAAACGTTTTTAATTTACGGATAGGAATAGAGAAAACATTTTAGGAGAGGGATGTTGCAGCATCAGAGAAAGCTGGAACAATAAAGTGGAACCGAAACCTCACATGCCATACTTTGTGAGACAAAGAGAGAAAATAGCCGTGAGTTATATTCGTAGCAAGGTGACCCAAAGTGCTTTCACGGCTGAACTCACAGGCTGCACAGAATAGTCATGGTTTGGGGCCTGTGAGACAGAAATAAATTTTTAACCTGCGTTTTCTACACTGCAAGCAGTACTCCCTTCCTTCTTCTGCATTCCCCTGTCCTTGTTGGGTGTGACACTTAGAGCCTGCGATAGGAGGGCCTGCTAGAGAGAGGAAGAGGGTGTGATGATGGATTTAGTCTATTTATAGCCACCCTAAATGCACCTCAGCCTTGAGAATTCTCCCAGGCTCTTTTCTTTCTTCTACGAACAATGCTATTGTTGTTTATATGCAGACAGCAGCATACCCAGTCGGGCATCGCTTACTGTAGTCATAAGAAATACAGCTTACTGTAGTCATAAGAAATACAGCTTACAAAGCTTCAGATGGATACAAAAGCAGTCAGGCAATGGAGACAGATCTAGAGATGCTGTTCCTGGCCAAGTGGAATCAAGCTGTGACTAGCAAAGATAAAGGTCATCGCAGAGCACCAGGCAGCATAGCACTGCCATGAATTTTGCAGTCAACAACTTAGAGGTGGGCTTCAGAAAGGCATCGAGTATTACAGCCTTGTTGTTTTCACCATGAACCTCTCCCATCATTCAGACAAGGGCTATCCATTTCCTTGAGTTCAATCTACTTTCTGCAGTATTCCCAGATGTCCTGTAACTCTTTCAGGTTTGTTTTCTCTGGTTTCTTTACTTCAAATGCTTCACACAGCACTCTTGGGCATCTCAGCAGCATCCATATATCATTCATCTTCATCAACGACCTTGAATTTGGGAGTTGGACACAATGATCTCTGGAGGTCCTCTCCAACCCCTACAATTCTGTGATTCTGTAATATATAGGTTTATTGGGTAAGTTCAGAGGACTCTGCGTTCTTCATTATCTTTCTTCCTCTGCTTTTGCCCTCTTGCTGTCCTGAACTGAGATGCAAGATATACTAGGATGCTTAGTCATGCTTTACATGCTCCAGGGCTTCCTCAGTGCTACAGCCCTTTAAGGAGTATCCCAAAGCACGCTTTCAAAAACACCTCTCAGCCCAGTTCTGGGCTGCACTCCATATCTGGGAGGTGTGAAGCTCTGATTTTAGGCTGAGAAGTTCTCCTAACTTTTCTAATTACCCATTAAATGTCTTTCCCTGGTCCCCTGTACATGCCCCCAAGGATTCACTCACTACTGAAAAGCAGCTGATGTCCATTTTGCCATTTGGCTATGGGAAAGGAAAGTGAAAGAGGAACTGAAGCACCGAAGAAAGAAGTGGTGCATTGTGAGGCTTGTTATAGATTACCAGCAAGCAGCATGAGTGGGAGTACTGAGAGCTGCTGGCATAAATTCCTCCCTCATGCTGGCACAGGTTCCCCCACTGTGGGGTGGCTCAGGGGTAGCCACCCCTGCTCGTTCAGCAGATTGGGGTCATGGCTGATGTCTGTGCAGCCTGGCACCTGCCCTCTACCTGGATGCTTACAGTGAGTGGATGGGGGAGCCCCAGCAGAGCACACCGTACACCCAGTGCCACTCATGTGTGATTTACAGAATAGGCCAACACATTAATTTACTCCAGAAGTGGGGAATAGTTGGTAGCTGATCAGTGAGAAAGCAGTGGGATAAGTTCTTCACAGCAAATAAATGGTTAGCATGCCTGTTTCTTACCAACCTTCATAGCATACCTTTCCCATATCTCCCAGGAACCATACACTGACAGACAGCAGAGGACAAAACCACTGCTTTTGCTCTTCAGAAAACATATCAGGATGGGCATTGTCTTTTTGACACAATGATTTTTTATCATAAACAGTGTCCGCTTCATCAAAGCAGGTCCCTATAATCTCTAAGAAGAAGTTATATCTTGCCATCAGTCTTCTCTATGAGAAATTAGACCTTACTTGAGCTGTGTTCTGCATTGCATAGCAATTATCCTGCTGTGAAGGGATGGACTTAATGGCCAAATAGGTAATTTCTATCACTAATTTCTTTGCTTACATCTCAGGAGGCTGTATGCTAAAAATTCTTTTTAATAAGAAGAGCTTTCTTATCCTGGTGTACATAATTACATCGCCAGTAAAGCAAAGATAAGTTCTACTTTTTTTATGACTCATGATTTTGCCTGCCTTGCTTTTCAGATGCTGAATGTGATCCATCTCTCAGCCATCTGATTCTTAAGAAGCCTTAAGCATGGCTTACAAACATTCGGTCCCTTCAAAGTGCTATAACTTATCTAAACCAGAAGCATGGTAAAACTAGTTACTGAAAATTTCATCTGCAATTACAACCTCTTTCTATATTGTAGCTGAGGTCAGGAGGAACTTTTTTAAACAAAGGCACTCAGCTGCACAAGCGTCCTGTCAAGAGCCATTCATTACGTTTAGACTGCAGAGGACAGGCTGAAAATGGTGGAATCAACAGAAAATATAAATTCATGCCTGATAATTTATTGCCACATGCAAATTAGTTGGTAGCCTAAGTGAGAACCTGACAAAGCTGGATTAAGGGCAGAATGAGGGCTGCAAAACAGAATCTTGGGTTTCTGATTTTTTGTCTTTTTTTTTTTTTTTTTCTTTTTTTTTTCTTTCCCAGCTTTAAATGTAAAGCATTAAATGACAGTGAATCACAGCCTGCATCTAATGTGTAGTTTGGGCTAGCATGTGTCTCAGACGTGGTCTTTTTCCAATTATAAATTTTGCCTGGGCAGAATGAGAGGATTTTTCACATTTGCCTATGATTTCTGGCATTATTTCTCACTAGCTCCAACAAGTCCATGGTATGTCTGGAAAGCTGGGGTGTTTCCTCAGTGTACTGACAGGTCAGCTGTACAGTGCTTGAGCTGCAGGACCAACACAGGAACACGTGGCTGTGCCAATATATCCCACTCTTCTCGGGAGTATCAGCAAGTCAGCACATGCGATTGATGTGTTGCGTGCAACATATCCTGAAGCACTGAATAATCTGCATGGCTCATCACAATTAGCTGAGTCTCACAACTTAGCACGTCACATGCATTACTTTAACAAATCCAGCACAGAGCTAGTAAAATTTTCCGAGCAGATTAAAAAGGTTGTTTCCCAGTGACTAATCATACCAAAGCTCCCGTACCGGTGTGTTAACTGGAAACCATGGTGTGACAAATACAAAAAAGGAATGACACACACAGTATTCCTATGAGGAGCTCTTGAAACTGTCAAGATGTGCAACTTTTTTTTTCACAAATATTTGAATAGAGAGTATAGAGATCTTTCTGGCAGTGAGTCAAATTCAAGTCCTTTATCTACAAGTGTATTTTTGGTGATTTCAGGGCAAGGATAATGTTTCCTTATATAGCTGCATCAGAAAGATGCTTTAAATCACTTCTGAAGATTGCAAATTTCTGTCTCCTGGGAGTGCATATGTATCTGTGATAGACACGGCACTTGAATTAATGGCTGCCCAAATCCCGTCAAGACCTCATGGACATTATTGACAGAGAATGTTGATCAGGCACCATAAAAAATGATGGGGGGAAAAACAAACAAACAAAAAAAGTAAAAAAGTTCATTTCCTTTTAAAATCACTTTGTGGCAAGGTGTCAGAGAGAGCTTTGCATGGAGTGGTGCTGTGCCAATGTGAATAACAAATGTCTGTTTGAACACCTGCTGTCCTAAACAACTCGACATCCGGTAAGCATCGAGCAGTCCTTGGATGGAGCAGGGGATGAGGAGGCTGATAGCTGCTCAGGAAGGCAAACAGCACCCATAGGATGGGACCTGCTGGAGGAGGCCAGGTAGCAATTGAGTGCCTCGCTGACCCTCTTCCCCAGCAGCTCTGCCAGCAGCAGGCAGCTTTCAGTTGTCTCTCAGCTGGTAAGCAGCCCTCCCCTGCTGGTCCCATTTCGTTTTCGGGCTAGCTCCTATCACTTAGCAGCTGCAAGAGGTTGCCAGCATTTGGTGACTCTGGTCCCACTGCTCCAGGAGGAGCTGGGATGCTGGGGAAGGTGGGAGAGGAGCAGAGCTCCTCCATTATAACAAGGCAGGGTTGGCAGGGTGGGAAGGATCTCACCAGGAGGAGAGGAAGAAAGAGTTTTCACTTCTCATTTCCACTTTCTTTCTGATCACTTGCTTTGATACAGGCTGAAGTGCCAGTCGTACTTCAGCACAGAAAAATGGGAGGCTAAGACGGAGCCTGATCGCACAGGTTGCTAAGAGAGTAATCTAATTTACAGCAGATGGTGTTTATTGTTACTTCCCATCTGCATGAGGATTAAGAATTCTTCTTAAAAGAAAACGATGCAGCCTGACAGCATCCTGGTAGGAAGGGGCAAAACTAATTCCAATCAAATATAGCTTTTCTCATAAGAGAGGTTTTTCCAAACCTTTGGGTAAGCTTAGCTTAAATGGAGTTTAGGATTTTTTTTTTCCTTTTTAAATAGTATTTCTCTAAGTTTCTAGCTGTGCACAGTCATTTTTAAAAATGTGGAGGAATGGAGTCAAATAAAGGTTAAGTGCATTGCTTCTGATCAGAAAGGAACTTAATGTCAGAGCCAAGATTAAAGTTTCAGCTCTCCAAGGTCTAAAATAAGGATGCAGTCCTACAAAGGCACTGATAGCACAGCTTGCAAGCATCTGTCCTTCACCCAAGTACTGACAGAAGAGAGCCATGGATATGCTGTCTATGAGCGATCAGTCCCTGAGAACTGCAGACGTCTCTCCTATATTCAGCTCCCACTTGCTGATGTTGTCTCATTGCTCAGCATGCCTTTTTGTTCATATTAAGAAAGTAAATTTTTGTTCTATTGGTATAATCCACATGAAATCATAAGAGTTATACCAAGGCGATTAGCACACTGAGCCTCATTACAGTCTGACTGTTTGTTTGTTTTTTATATACCACACCATAAAACTCACACCTAGCATATAACTGTGTGACTATCACCCTCATTTGTGCTCAGGCTTTAATGAGCAATCATCAAAATGACTACAACTTTTAAACAGTGATGAAACTTTAAACTGGAAGTGGAGGGAAATGACAGTGGAAAATTACTAGAAAGCAAAGCAAAAAAACAGTAGTGTTCAAAATAGGGATAGCAAAAGAACAAAGAATGAATGGATAGTTTGGTCAAATATGTGTATGTGTACAAAGGCAACTTGCCTTGATGTGTGGGCCAGTCCCCAGACTGCAATGATTTTACTGTATTTATAATATAACTTCACTTCTGCTCTATGCTGCTTGTTTATAGATTCATTTCGGGCTTAGTATGCCCTCTTTTCCTTCCTGCAGTTTTTGTCCTGGAAAAAAAAGCAGAACCTCATTATTTTTCTGGGATTTCTAGAAATCAGGCAGCCCCTGGCAGATGGCTGGTGGTACAGAAGCAGACTGACTGGGTATCTCAGGAAATTCATGGCATTCCCAGCAAGGGGAAGCCATCTGAGGCCACTAGATCTGACCAAAACAGCTGCCTGGATGCCAATAGACACCCATCCCTTGCACTGCAGCTCTACACTTGATCTCTACATTCACGGCAAATCTGAAGCAGCTGGGGTGCGTCTGATATCTGGCATATGTGCTGCACAAATAGAAACCTCTCTCTAGGATTTCTAGAACAGAAGTCTGGAAGTCCTAGATACATCTGCAGCAGGTATTCTAGTGGTTGCTAATTTAAAGCAAAAAAAAATCATTATTTGTCGTCTTCTTGAGACTTGCAGTAAAAAAAACTCTGAAAAGGTTTGCAGACATGGCACCTATGTTGGCCAGAAGATGTTTCGCCATTTTAAGGTACAGTTATTAAAATCCTCAGATGTGTATTTTTCCTCTTAACTGGTTTACACAACTGTGGCACATCTGAGCCTTTTTCATTTTTATTTCCTCTTGTGGTGGTAGTAGGTGAACAGTGTGTGTGTGTGTGCATACACTCACATGCAGTGTACTTTATATATATACCACAACTCATTTTCCAGTGTGGAGTTTCTCTTCCAGCTTGGTTATGCTCTTGCTTCTTAACTGATCTGTGCAAGAAACCCTTGAAGGCTTTGTTTTACAGTTTCACAATAGAGCATCCATTTGCTACTAACAGAGTTATGAAGTTCAACACAACTTGGTGATCCCAACCAGATCTATGCTTATTGAACACTGATATAATTTGCTTCCAATTCCACAAAGAAATACTTCTCAAGACCTTCTGCTCCTTAAGTCTTTTTTTTTTTCTTTTTTTTTTACAGCCTGAAAAATGTGCATGGATTTCTGTGTTTGTCTGAAGCATTAGTGACATCCAGTGGTTACCAATGCAAATGCTAAAAATGCTTAACCCCAATTGTTGAGGGACACCTAAACTTCTTCCATCTCCTTCTCCAACAGATAGCAATTAGAAAAGGAGAAAAGCATAAAAATTGTGTTTCCTGGCTCTTCTCAGTACATTTGTACTGTGGACTTGATTAAACCTCACAGAACTTGCAACACAAAATTGTATTTTTTCATTTGTGATATCTGTAAGAAATGACAGTGCTCCTTTAAGAAACCAGGTGGCTGAAATCATGCCATATACCACCAAAACACGGTTACAGACCACAGTACAAAACAACCAAACAATCAAATGTGAGACCAGAGAGAAATATAAGCTGCATACGCACAAGGGTTTCACTAGGTAGTCTTCCATGGATGTATGTGCATGACAGGTGAGAGAAGCTGAAATAAGAACACAAAACAAAAGGAGCAACAGTGATCTTCTGGACAGTCATGAATAATGTCATCCTGATGAAAAGCCTCAAAGGCACTTTGGGACAGAGCTCTGGCTAAAGGAGGTTTGGATCTATAAACAAATACATTACACTGTTGTTTGAATTCTCTCCTTTGAAGTAGATAGGCTTTTGGACTTTGTTGTAAATTAGGATGTTCTCAAAGAAATAAGTACCTCTACCATCTGTTTCCCCTCCCAATGGAAATAAGTTGATAGTCTCTGAATTTTGGGTAAGAGTCTGCTGAATCAGCCATAGGCAGTTATCTCAGCTCCAGTGTTGCCACTTCTGTGCTGGTTGGTATATCATTAAGCTCCAAGTAGCCAGCTGAGATGTCAGCAGCCCAGAATAAATTTTCAGATGATCTCCAAATAATTATGTCCCATTTTGAAAGCTTCGCTCACTGTCATGGTGAAGCTTGTCAGAAGGAGAAGATGGAAACCCACTGCTTTTGTCAGGTATTATTTGGGTCACTGAGGCAGGATGTCTTAAGTTAAGCAGCCCCTCTCTGTTACGATTTCTGTTTGGGTAAGGCAACTCAAGCATGAGAGGGCTGAAGCCTCCTTCTTCAATGTCTTTCCTACTGTCTCTCTCCCTCCTCATCTGTCTGTACTGGACATGTCTTTGATGTAAAGTACTAGCCTGTACTTAACACATCAGGGAACAGGGGCTATTCTGCAACGTTTTAACAAGATACATGTTCAAAACATGGTTTTGTCTGGTCCATTTTCATACACCAGTTCTACGTATTACACACGTTCACTATCAATCTTACAGCACATATCATACTTATAAAAATCATATTTTAATATACTCACAAAACAATGGTGTTACTGCAATTTTACACCTGGCTTCCAAGACCCATCCCTTGAGAAATTAGCAAACTTCTTTACCTTGTCCATTTAGGCTCAAGATTTTTTTGTTTGGTTTGTTTGGTTTTGTTCTTATGTTGCATATTAATATTAAGCCTTATTACAACCTCACTGATCAGACTAGAATTATTTATGTCTTTGGGGTGAGGCATTGACATGTGTTGTAATGGCTGAGAGTTATCACAGAAATCCATAGCTTTCACTCATTAACTTCAGTGCTTAGGACTGGAACCAGGGACATAAACTCTTCTCCCTGTATTAGTGTAATCAGTTTCATTCCCATGTCTTGTGCCCCAAAAGAAAACAAATAAAAGGCAGTTAGTGAAACATCAATATTAGAAAAATACCATTTTTCTGCTGTGAACTTCCATTTCTTAATTGCAGTTCATTGTTTTTAACATCTACTGAAAGCCGCCAACACAGATTTTTTCTTTCAGAGTTCTGCCAGAGCCAAGTGACACATTGATGGAGATGTCATTTTAGACATGCAAGGCACTCAAACCAATACATCAATGCTAGCATAGTAGTTTGTCTAATATTATCTACATTTCCTAAAGGTTCTTGGTACCTGGAGCGTCTACCACAAATTAATTGTAGTATCTCTGTCCCTGCATGATGCATGCTGTCACACTTTTCTCCTTTATCAGAAATTGTATGCAATGCCTTGAGCTTTTTAAAATGATAAGAACAGAGAGAAATCTTAAGAATGTGGTGGGAGGTAAAAGTAGATACTTTCCTTCCCAACTTAACTAATGCATATTGGAGGAATGGAAGTATTTCCAAGATAAGTGGATTAGTCATTGGCAGCCTTCAAAAAATGATGACACAATTATGCTAAATATGATTTGTCATATCATTATGCATCCTTCAAAATGTTCTTTATTTGAGAATGAGAAGGGATGCTGGAATTTTTAAAACTCAGCACCCACACAAAAGCTAAATGTAGTTTTTCTACTCTCTGGCCCCTACATCATCCCTGTAGCAATAATACTGAGATGGACTTTCAGATGCTTTCTCTTCATTCATCCGATGAGTTCATTATCATACATCATCCTAAAACTGCAGATTAAATAGTGACAACAGCTTTCACAAGACGTTTTTAAGTGTTGTATCTTTGTCTCTGGGAAAGGAAGATGGGAAAAAAGCTTAAAAACCATGCTTTGCTAGTCCTGGAAATTTTGGAATGACAGTGATGCGAGTCGGGAAAGGAAAAGGTTGAGGGGTTTAATAGTAGAAATGAAATAAATAATACTAGCACAGAAATAATGAAAGTAAAGTTAGCTTCATACAACTTTGAAATGGCTCATTCCCTCACTTATCTTCTGTCATGGGGATACTCTGCTCTGTGCATAGCTGTACCAGATGAAGATGACTGCTTATTTCTGGTTTTACTGTCAACTTACTGAATGTGTTATATTGCAGTTTCCATTGGCAAATTATTACATTACCCAGAAATCGTGGTTATTTTACAATTACATGAATAAATTCATTGGGTGTAAAGAGGTCATCAATAAATAAGTGGAAGCATACTCTTTTTTCTTCAAAGAACTTTGTAAGAAAAACTTTGTCAACAAAAATATAAATGGTAACAGTACATGTAGGTCTTCTTATTGCAAGGTTTGTCTTAGCGAACAAAAGTGATGTTAAAAAAGTACATGTAACTCCTTTTTAAAGCATACGCATTTAATATTGCTTAGAATTTTAGTTTCCAACATTCAGCTCATTAAATTAAAAGGATAGCAGAGCATTAATATGGTTTTATTACTATACCACTATGAAGACATTTTAATATCACAACATAAGAAACAATTTTTTGATCAGATATAGTCATAACTACTGGGAGGAAAAAAAAAGGGGGGGGGGGGGAGGGAAGTGTGGATTTATGTGGTGGGTATATCTTTCATGCTTTTCAGCTTACAACACATTTGAGCTAGAAACCATGTCTGCCAACGTCTGAGATCTCCAAGAGGGCTGGGCTGTGAAATAACAGGCTCAAAGAACTTTTCAAAGAGACAGGATGAGAGTGACCATTTCACTGGAGATGGAGAGCCTGTCTCACAGGCAAGGACAATCAGCATGCAATGAGCCAGCCAGAGGGTGTACATGACCAGTCATTACTGGACTGCTCAGGTCTTCATCCTTCTGATAACATATGAAATCCTAACTCACACACCAGCTCACGGGAGCAAATCACTCAACAAGTTAGACTCTGGTGTATGGTTTTGACCTGCTAAAACCTATGAAGTGCAGCAGGTCTACAGGGCTTCAGCCCACCCTACCAAAATCTATGCATCAGGAGAGTTGCTTCCACCCATCTGTGGAGGTGCAGGGAGCACTATAGCAGGTACGCTTCTAAAATTGCTCAATACAGCTTTGAACTGAGCTCACTAAGGCAAGGTTAAACCCATAAAGCACATGTGTGAGGAAGGAGGTCATTTTTGTCTTCCATACTGAGGTGGCATACAGAAGCACAAATGACAGCAGGGTGCCTTTTTAGAGCCAAAGTTGCCTTTACTAATGTGCAAGAAACCTCAAATCAAGGATTTTGAAAGACAGATGCTAACAGAGGGTTTGCTGGCGAGCAGAAGGATGGAGGAGGTGAATTATGCTCTGATTCTTGATACTCTGCAGTACATGGGCACAAAGTGAAACACACTGACACATTATGGAAAAGCTGTTTTTGCTGTTAGAGCAGTCAGGCAATGGCACAAATTGCCCAGAGAGGAGCTGGGTCCTTGTCCCTGGAGATATTTAAAACCCCACGGAGACATAGCACAGGACAGCTGCCTCTGGGTAACCCTGCAGAAGGCAGGGACCTGGCTCAAAACTCCCCCAGGAGCTGCTTTCCACCTATGTTTCCACGCTTTGTGCACGGCTTTAGGTGCATGAGTCCCTTGCGTGTACTAGGCAACTACTGTAGGGCAGAATCCTTCCACACGACTACCCCTACACGGCGGCCTCCCCCGGCCGCCATTTTGTGCTCGGCGGGCCTCCCCGCCCGCAGTGCGGCGCGGAGCGCTCCAGGGGGCGCTGCAGCGCCCGGCCCGGCCCGCTCATGGCGCACGCCCCGGCCCGCCCCGTCCGGGCGGCGGGGGGGCGGAGGTGTCGCGCTGGCAGCGGCGGCTCCTGGGCCTGGCCGCCCGGCTGCAGCCGGGAGCCGCTGCCCGTCATGGAGGCGAAGAAGATGAACCTGCCGCGGGGCCCCGACAACCTCTGCTTCGACAAGGACGAGTTCATGAAGGTGGCCAGGGGCAGCGAGGGGGCTCCTGCGGGGTGAGGGGGGTGTGCGGTGGGGTCAGCTCTTCTGTATGGCACGCTGAATTTGGAGCGCTCTGTGTGTGACTAAAGTTTTTGCTTACATCCGTCTCCCTGTCCTGTTTGGTTTCCAGCCGGATTTTGACGTTGATCACTTCGTGTCGGAGTGCAGGAAACGCGTGCAGCTGGAGGAGCTCAGAGAGGATCTGGAGCTCTATTACAAACTCCTGAAAACGGCCATGGTAGAGCTCATAAATAAGGACTATGCAGATTTTGTTAATCTCTCAACAAATCTAGTAAGTGTTACTAAGTGGTGCTGTCAGGGTCAGGCTTAATACATCTTATTGTGATTTTTATTTTTCATATGAAAAGTATATGGCTTCTCTTTTGGTTCTGTTAGGTTTAAGAAGGCTTAAACTCTGACCCCTTACACTGAGAGAAACTGAGAGACCATTCCTACAGAATTTACAAGCAGCACTGAATTGCTGTTGGCCCATAATAAATGTTTTAGATGTATTAATTTATCCTAAAAATAATTCATTAGGAAGATAGATTCAAGGCAGACGCTTCTTGTTTTTATCTGCTAACACTTGTAAAAATTAAAGGGAATAAGTTACTAAAATATTAATAGTAAAGATGCAAATAAGGCCATTCGGAGAGATATTTTTAGGACTCTTCAAACTTACTATACATCTGTGTATTCTTAGAAAATCCAACACACTTTGCTGAGAATTTTAATCGCTTTCATATTAAAATTTCTTGTCCATTGTGTCTCCTGCTCTTTTATTCCAATTTATAACATTATACAGGTTCAAAGTTTGAGATTTATCTTCTCTAGAAAGGGAAAAAAAAAAAAAAAACAAACATAAATTAAGGTTTTCTTTCATTGTTGGCTTTATATGCCAAAAACGGTCTGACACCTTTATGCCTGCGTTGGAAGTAACATATTTGTGCATTGCACTTAAAATTGGAGGCCATAACAGGAGATGTCTCATCGCAGTTCTCTTTAAGTATCTTTAAAATGATAGACTTTGTCAGTAATTTACATATGAATTTACCAAAAGAGTTACAATCTTTTTTGTGATAATTTCTTTAGGTTGGCATGGACAAGGCCCTTAACCAGCTTTCCGTACCTTTGGGACAGTTAAGGGAAGAAGTTATGGTATGCTCAAAACAGTCATTATACATGGCTTGGTAATCTTTAATTCACTTTCATATAATATATAAATGTTTTACTTATGCTAATAGTTACAATTGTTTTCTCTCTGAAAATTCTATTCTTAGGTAACATGAGAGGCATTGTTTTCTAGCAGTTGTAGTAGGCTTATGTTTTTTGTAGTGCCTTTCGATCCAGAAGTAAAGAATCCTTTAAGTGTGATCAACGAATGGACTCTTGCAAGTTAACTCTATGCAGATATTGTAATTATTTTAATATCTGAGTAACTTGGAGATGGGAGTAAATAAGTCAGATTAAAGGCAGTCCCACTGGAGACTTTTTCCTTGGCCCTGTGGTTGAACCATGAAAGATCACCCACTTCAAGTCAGTCTGATTCTTGTTCTAAGTCTCACCGTGACTTAGCATTTAGTGAAGGGCAAATTTCCATCATCTTGGCAGCTGATTCAAGTGGATATTTGCTGCATGAATGTTCCATCAAATATCTTAGCCTTGATGTCTAAAACTGAGAATAGGTTCACATATATAACATGAAATAGGTTCACCTAGAGAGCTATTTATTGTATAGAAATTGCTACTTAAATCTGACTTTTAACTTCAGTTTGAAGACATAAAATCATACTGGTTTTATTACTTTGTTCTGGGTGAAAGGTGGGTTGTACTCTATAAGTTATGGAGAAAACACTTGGCTTGAAATAACGATACCTGTCATGGCAGTACTTTAGGAGCAGGTTATACTAAGATTATACTTAAGTTACTTAGTCTTATTTCTGTCTTTTTCTTTTTGAGAGTAGTTGACATACTATAACTTTTATTTGTCCTATATTCTTATTGATGTCTCCTGTTTCAGGAATTTAGAATTCAGATTTTTGTTTTTTAAAACTTGTTCTTCATAGTGGGAATCCAGCTTTTCATACTGACTTTCTCTTTCACAGAGTCTTAAATCATGTGTCAGTGAAGGAATTCGGGCGGTGGATGACCGGCTGTCTAAACAAGAAGATATTAGAAGAAAAAAGGTACAACAAATTATTACCTTGAAAAGATCCTCACTGGGTCAAATTCTGGTTTTGACATTAACCGCAGGAAAATAGAGTTTAAAAAGTTCTAGGCTGTCCAGATGCATATTCCACAGAATTTTGCACTTCTAAAAATAAGAGGGTTTGGTTGACTGACTTCGTTTTTACAGTCTTAATGATACAAGTCTTTTTCTTACTTTTTTTTTTATTTTCCAAAAACATTTATGTTCAGTTGGCTTTTTTTTAGTTACAATTGTTCTTGTTTCTGCTTGTAGTAGTATATAAACTAGTATATTGCAAATATAAACATATGGCCATTTAAATTTTGTATGCAGGAGAATTAATATTTGTGGTTTTGCTTAACTTGGAAAAATTATAGGCTTATGCGAGCAATACTTTAACTGAGACATGATTCAAAAATTAAGGTGGAGGGAGAGAACTTGCAACGGGAAAAAAAAAAATACACCCAAAAAAAAAGTCCAAAAGATTTTCAGGGTTGTTATATAATGTAATGGGATTGGGGTCAGACATAAAAAATCTTTCTTTAATTACAGATGTGTGTCCTGAGACTTATTCATGTTATTCAGTCAGTTGAGAAAATTGAGAAAATTCTACATTCCCAAGGCACTAATGAATTGTCCTCTTTAGAGGGAAACAGGTAAAAACAAACAAAAAAAATAAAACAACCGAGTAAACACTTTCTTTTTAATATCAGTGGGACTAATTTAATTTAATGATATTGGAGATAAACTTGCAAACGTTAGGATATATCTTCAGACATTTAACTCTGATAGAATATGTGACTTATTTTAGTATTTTTTCAACTTTAGTCCTCTGTAAATTTGTCATTCTGAATTACTCGTAGTGCTGAAGTGTGCATTAAATTGTATTTTTTTTCCTAGGAAGTCTCTAATCCTGTCATGTCCAAACTGCTCATGCAAATGCATGTCTTTTCCAATATTGTTTGGAAGTAAAATGTGGAATAGTTTTTCTTGCTTTCCCTTCTTATGTATAACTGAAAGGACTGCTGCGAGAATAGTCTAAGGCAGGCAAGCCACACAAGTTATACCTCTGAAAAGTTCTGAAAAGACAGGACTGTGACAAATTCCAGTCAGACTGCTGAGTTTTGATTTTCAACAGCTTAATGGAAAGCATCCTCTCCCTCTACCTTTGAGAGAGGGAAAATGTATCTTGGCTAGTTTTGGTACCAGTGTACCAGCCAGGCACATGGAATAGTTAACTGGGATGCAAGTGCAACTTAAAGGTGGAGGAAAATGACAATTTCATAAGCTTGTTTAAATGTGAGACATGCTTTGGGGCTCTTCCACTCTGTACACTGGATCACATGGTAGTGAGTGGGGGGAAATGAACAGACAACTCAGTTCACACCTAGAGGGATGAAGCACATGCAAATATTTTCTGTCACGGTGAGAGACTTTGCAGAATCATGTTTGGAAGCAAGATTGTATGTAAGTGACTCAAAATTTAGGCCAAGTTTTGGGGCCATATAGACCTGAGAAGCATAGGACTGTTTCTCTAGAGATAGCTGTGTTTAGTTTTATTTTATGATGGAAAGGGGAAATAAACAAATCTGGATCGTGAAGAGCACTTAATGCAGTTTCTTGAGTTCTGTTAAGACTGACTCTTCTGTGGCAATAAGCAGCTTTGCCATGTAGAAAGCAATGCTTCATACTGCTGGTGCTTGATCTCTTGTTCCTCAGCTTCTGCTTCACCCATTTCATATTGTAGTAGATTCAAAACAACTCTAATTTTGTAGTCTGTTCCAGATTATTATTGTGTGACTGCAGTAGTACCTATCTGAATTCCAAATATTTGTATTAACAACAAAAACTGGGGGAAAACATTATCTATTGCAACTGAAAGTGAGTATATTTGCAAGGATCTAACTGTTCTCATTATCTCTCTTTCAGTCCACTCGTAACCGGACAGGTTTTAGAGAGAATTGCCACAGAATTTAATCAACTACAATTTCATGCAGTACAAAGCAAAGGAATGCCCCTTTTGGACAAAGTGAGACCAGTAGGTATTGTATTAAAGCCAGCTTAACACTTGTAGGATCAAGCAAAAATATCTAAATAGGAAGACAAATCTCTTTTTCCACAGAGTTCTACTGAATTGATTTACAGGATAAATGACTTTCAAGAGGCTGTTTTATCAGTAGAATGGAAGTGTTATTTCTTCTGAGAGTTTATGCTTTGCTTACTAATGTCTTTAGGATAAATTATTTGAAATAATAGTAAAAAAAACATAACAAATGCTTTTTTTAGTCTATTATGTCTTGCAGTTTGTCTGCATACTGATAGCGAGGCCTAGTTCCAGAGATTTATGTTGGTTTTGTTAACTGCAGTGTACAGATCAAAATACAAGTGGAATGTCTTAGAAGTGGTTGACTGGAATAAATTGAAGCTTGTCTTTTATTGATATTTAGTGCCTAATTCTTGGTATCTGTGCTGGTAGGCTAGTGTCCCTGATAGCTTGTTTTTAATAGCTGTCAAATGTAAAAGATGACTTGGTGTTTGTTTATTTTTTTGCCTTTTTTCCCTAACCATTCACTGGAGAGAGGGAATGAAAAGTAGTGCTTAAAAAGTATGTCATATGGAAATGGGGTAATGTTTTAAGCAGATGAGCATGAAAGCTGTCATCCTTAATGGCTTCTGAGCTAATGAGATGCTTCATAGTTTTTCACTATGTATAAGTGCCTGTTGGCGATACAAACTTGTTTTATCTCAAGACTTTAAGGATACCGTATTGATTCATGGACTGTTCACAAGACTATTCTGGCAACCAAATTAACAACAGGGGTAAATATGAGCAGCAGAGTAGTATTTATGGTGGGAGGACCTTTGTTCCTTTGTTGTGTGGCTGGCTTTACAATAGTTACCAGGACTTCTGTTTTGTACCTGTTGTTGCTGTACTGGTTTTGGCTGGAGCAGAGTTGATTTTCTTCCTAGTAGCCCATATGGTGCTATGCTTTGAATTTGTGATGAAAAATTTGATAATGCACCGATGTCGTAGCTGTCATGAGATCAGTTTCCATGACTAGTTAGCAATTGGGTTACTGGTTTTGCATGTTCAGAGCAGATTCTGTGGCTATTGAAAAAATTAGTTTATAGATGGATGGCTGCAATATAGCATGCAAAATGCCAGAGAGAAAATTTGACTTGTTAAATGGGTAGTTCAACTATGATTAAATTATCGTGCATCATTGAACTCGCTTTAAATACAGAGCTGCAAGGGACCATCCTGGGCCAGGAGTATTATCTGCAGCTAGTGTGACAATGAATTGGATATAGTGGAAGAGATGTTACAGATCAGGAAATATGGTTAGCAGACAGGAGGATGTGTGTTGACTGAAGCAGCTGTTAGGCAGAAGCCAGAAGGAGTCTAATGGCATGTCGTTTGTCACCAGTGTAATTCAGTGTCTTTGGTTTGCAGTTACTTGTCAAGTTGTGCCAGGAGCACACCACAGTTTTAGTTTCTGACACTTAGGAATAAATGCCACAGTTGTCATCCCTGGTAACACATTAAAAAGGTTTTGTGTGTTATCGAACATAGTGGTTCAGTTGAATAAGGAACAATTACTGACCCATTTCTTCAGTATGAAGGAGACTGCATAACTTAGCATGTCTCTTTCAATATACAGAGGAAAATAAGTGCCTTTTTACGTAACTTTTAACTTTGGTAACCCATTAAGCTGTGTTCATGATCATTTAATGTTGACAGTTATCAAAATTGTGTACGTTTTAAATGAAATTTGAAAGCCAGATGAGGTATTTCTGGAAAAAATGTGCTTCAGCGTTAATGGCAAGGCTTTGCTTTTAATTTTTTTAAACTACTATATTTTGTTTCTCTTCATAGCGTATAGCTGGAATAACAGCTACGTTGCAGCAGTCTCTTGAAGGGCTGCTCTTGGAAGGCCTTCAGACTTCAAACGTTGACATCATACGTCACTGTCTTCGCACTTATGCAACAATTGACAAAACAAGAGATGCAGAGGCGTTAGTTGGTCAAGTACTTGTGAAACCTTATATAGATGAGGTAAGATAAAATCAAGAATCCTGAGAAAATGATCTGACTTGCAAGAATACTTGTTTTTTTGGTTATTTTCCAGCTTTGGATAGGAGCTTCAGAGTGCTTCTGTGGAGAGAGAAAGAGAACTGACCCCTAACGGTGTCAGTTTGTTGTTCCTATTTAAGAAAGAAGGTGGAGGAATTCTTTTTCCTGTTACCAGTTTTTAGTTATATCCCACTGCCTACATTTTGCTTGGGTCGGGGGGAAATCCAAATAACAAACCTTAAGCCAAGCACACAGCTGCAGTAAAATACAGTTTACTGTGGAGCAGGGTGCATTGGATCAGGTCAGAGGTGTGCCTTTCTCATCTACTGGCTCAATACCAGGCAAAAGCAGTACAAATAGTTCTTACTGCTGTTCCTTTTTTTTCTGTAGGAGCAGTATCTGCTGTTCCCAGCTGTACCAGGACATGTACCAGGATTTGTTTGGGAAGTGTTCTGTAGTGGAAAAAAACGTGTCAGGTGGCCAGTTCTCAATTCATGAGAAACTTATTTGTAGGACATCAGTTTGCAATAGTGAGTTGGACCAATTACAGAGTACTGATTACATTTTCTGAAATTAGAGGACTTTATGCTAATTTTCTTGACTGTGCAGCTTTTGCTGTGCCTGTAAAAAGTTTCATCAGCAGTACCTTCTGGTACTGCTTTGTTCTTACTGCTTCCTCTGGCCTTAGCTGAATAATCTATGCTATTTTTTTTTCTTTCTGTTGTAGTTGATGTTAATGTAATCCTTCTGAAAAAGAAGGAAAGATTAATGAGTAACCTGCCACAATAATGGGTCAGCAAGTCAGTCAGTTGTGCCCAATTTTTCTTGTCTGTCAGCACACCTGCAGTTGCCACTAAAAACATTTTTAAGCATCTATGATTGTATCATGGCAGCTCTAGTTTGAAGCTTCAGTGAAAATACAAAAATGAATTTTAAGATTTGATATTTTGCTGTGTTTAAACAAACCTGATAAAACGAGTTTGTTATGGTTTTAATAGATATGCTGAAGTGGTGTTTCCATAGCAACAAGCCTACTTTTCCCCATTTTTAAGAGGGGAGGTGGCAATAAATGTTAACAAATTTTTCATCAATGTGTTGGGAATTATGTCTGTGTTAGGTATTGACTGTGTATCATTTCAGGGGATATTTGTTCCGTGCTGTGAATCAGTGCCCTTTTCACAGCATAAGCTCTAACACTGACTGCCCTGTTGCAGGCAGTTTCCCTGCCTTTCACCAGGCTGTCGGAGTGTTTCACAAAACCATTAAATTCACTGGTCTTACAGAGTAGGTTAAACTGGGCCCACAGCAGGTCTGTGAAGTCGTTGAACAAGAACTAGCATTATGAACCTCTCAGCAGTATTAGGATGACGAATGGTCCACGGCTTTCACTGTTGTGTCTCTGGGGAGGAAAGGCCATGAAGTATGAGAGCTGCCTTGGTGATTGCAAATAACCACTTGCTTGACCTGGGGTATGTTAATAGAAGGCAGAACAGATCTCCTTTCTCTCATCATTACCTCTGAAATAGATAGCACTTTTCAGCAGCTTTGAGTCCCAAGTCACGCTGTTGCTGCATCTTCCCTTTTGCTGTCCAGATTTTATTTTATTGCTGTTACTCTTTAAATGGAGATATTTTTAACTGTTCTCTTTGCTCTATAAACCTCTAAATGAGATGTGATGTCAGACATTCTTTTATTTTTCCAGTTCCTGAATATTTAAAATGTATTTTCTCTACTCATCTTCCACAAAAAATGCAACCGCTCATAGTATAGAGTCAACATTTCTTATTAAGACCCATAAAAGCAATGTGAACATTGTTCCTAAAAGTGTTGAATATGTTCCTTTAGGCAATAACAATTGCCTTTTCTTACACTGGTGTGACTTTCTAAATATAAATGGAGAAGTGAACTTAATAATAATAAAAATAATTAAATACCTTATTTTTATTTAGAGGCTGTTTTCCACATAGTTTTTCCAACCTAGGCAAGTGAAAAGTTAGTCTGTGTAACCTCTGGTGAAGGAGTTGTTCTTCTGAATCAAGATGGGGAAAAGAAATTACTTTTTTTTTCCACTCAGTAATGCCTTTTGCAGCCAAGAGCTGGAACCTTTCCTTTCCCAGTGGAAGAATAGTCTGTCTCATAAAAGCAGGGCTATATGTCATTGTCAGTAGGATGTTCCTTTTCTTCTGTAAGAAAGGAAACATTTAATTTTTTTCTGTTCTTACCTTGTGTGCATACAGATTTATAAAACAAAGACAGCTGCTGGCTTTTGGATGGTAGAAGAAGTAGGATGGTGGATCCAGACCTTTCCACTTAAGAACAAACTTCCCCCTTGGGTGCTTTCTAATACTGTAGCAACAGCAGTGGGGACTGGTCGTGCCCTCTCAATTTCACTACTATCCATTCTATCCCCACTTCTGCACCATTCTGCTTGTTTATGTAGTGAGAGGCAAAAAATAGAATAACAAAAAATATAAACTATTGTCCTTTTCCCGTATTACCCACATAGTCTGCCTTCTCTTTTCTCAGTGGTTATCCCTTTTCCCTGGACTTGAAGTACTGTCCTGTGAAACCACTTTGCCAGCTGCTTTAAAGGCTTAACTTTGTGATGGAAGATTCTTGGCTCTTGGCTTACCTGCATTTGGGAGTGGACCAACCTAACTCTACATTAGAAAAAAAAAATTGACTTTATTCTAAGGCTTGATTAGCTTTTGCCAGTCCCATGTTTGCTATCACAGACTAGTTGAGGTGATAGTGACATGTACAGTGGGTGGGGAGCCAGGCACGTTGGCTAACAACTAAAAGCTAGAGGCTCATTTGTATTCTTGTGGCTGGTCTTGCTGATTAGAGTTGTGCATTAAGGAAAGCAATAATTTAAGCTGGCACGTTCTGCTTGGAAACTAGGAAAGTAATCTACCAAATATTGCAATATTTAAGGTTATGATATGAGAAGTTTTAAGTGAGTAGGCTTCTGAATTTTACATTGCGGTATTTCATACTCACTTTTCTGACATTTAATATTGAACTCTTCCTGGCAGGTGATTGTGGAAGAGTATGTTCAAGCTCATCCTAATGGCCTTCAGGCCATGTACAACAAACTATTGGAGTTTGTTCCTCACCACTGCCGTCTCTTGCGTGAAGTTACAGGGGGAGCTATTTCAAGGTGAATACCTTGGGGTTTCTTACAGTTGCACTAAAGTTACAGTAAATGCAATATATATTTTTGAAATATCTGTCATAGTTACTTACCATACATAAATGACTTACCTGGTCTTTCCTGAAGATTCATATTCAAGTTTGATTTCTGCCTCATGTCTGTGTTTTTCAAAACAGTGAACCCATTTTCTTGATGTTGGGGCCCAGACCTTCAGAGAAGGGAAGGAGAGAATCCTGTATTTCAGTAGTAGAATTGAGTACGGTTTACAATACAATGTGCCAGATGCCTTGTTGGTTTTTGTGCTTTTTTTTTTTTTTTTTAAATCAAGGAAACATGATTGGATGCTTCATCCAAGGAAAAGGGCATAACAAAGCTATTAGGAAAAAAACAAGTTTTAAAGTAACTGGGTTGTTAGCATACATCAAAAAGTGGGGAAGATCCTCAGAGATTTGACTCACTGTATTAATGGAACTACAAGTTTAATTGGTTTGTATACTACTTCCACTGTTTTCTTAAAAAAAGTGCTTAATTCCTTACGCAGTTAATTTGCCTGTTACAAAGTTTAAATAATGTATGTCTACTGAATTGTATCCATTTATCTGCTTGTAGACTGGTTAGTGTAATGGACTGCTGTATTTAGCAGAACTATGGGTGTATCCCCTGGGGACTGCAGAATTACTCTTCTAATTATTTGTCCATTGCTGAGCTTGTTATTACTCTGAGTTTTACTAACACTTCAGTTCTCTTAATCCCTCACCAAGTTCTAATCTTAAAAGTAGAAAGTTTTGACTTTAGAGTACTGAACTGGAATTAAATGTTTGTGTGTCTTCTGCTCTCAATTTATAAATTTTCATAATCAGAGTAGCCTTTAATCTTTTGCTTCAAAGCACAATATTGTGCATAAGTACAACATGGAACAATTAAGAAAGTGTTCTTTCATGCCATCGTATTAGTCACGTTACTTCTATTTGTTATCTCCAAAGTTTGGAGCTGTTTAAGTCTTGAAAGCCTGCAAGTAGGAGTTCTCAGCAGAAAAGTACTTGCTTTCCAGACACGCTTGCAAAATATGTAGCTGATAAAATTTTAAAACACTTCCAGAATTCTAAAAAATATTTTGTTGAGACCATGGGATCAGATATGAAACCTGAAAGGAGAACAATTAAAGAGAATCAGCAATATTAAAAAAATAACAAATAAAATAATTTAATTATATTTTGTCTGATGCAGTACATGTCTTTCTAGTTATCCCTACCTCCAAATAGAAGCCTGGTGGTGAAATATAACCATGGAATAATTAAACTTTTATTTCAGTGAGAAAGCAGACATTGTTCCTGGATACGATTTCCTAGTGAATTCAGTGTGGCCAGAAATAGTACGTGGTTTAGAAGAAAAACTGCCATCGCTGTTTAACCCTGGAAATCCAGATGTGTTTCATGAGGTAATTACCTTTTTTCCATTTGCTATTCTTGTGACACATACAAGAATTGAATGAGCCATGTTCTCCAGGCTTTTTCGCTGCTGCTCTTGTATAAATTCATGTGCTTGCATAGCCGGGAAGAGGAGGCTATCTTACAACACTTGATCTTTTCATAGGCATTAATTCTCTCCTTGTCTTTGTCAGTGCCCTCGTTCTGGCTGGGATAGAGTTAATTTTCTTCCAGCTAGCTGGCATTGTGCTATGTTTTGGATTTAGGATGCAAATAATGCTTGTAGTTGTTGTAGAGCAGTGCTTACGCAAAGCCAAAGACTTCTCAGGTTCTCCCACTGCCCTGCCAGCGGGGTGCAGCACTTTATTTATTTATTATTGTTTATTATCGTGATATTTTTACTTCATTTGCTGTTGTATTAAACTGTCTTTATCTCAACCCATGAGTTTTACCTTTTTTCTGATTTTTACCTTTTTTCTGATTCCCCCATCCCACTGGGGGGAGCAAGCAAACAGCTGTGTGGTGCTGAGCTGCCTGCCAGCTTAAACCACAGCAGTTAGGAAGGCTCATACAGAAGTTACTGGAAGCTGTTTAGTCTTGTGAATTTGGCCTTAAATGTTTGCTTTAGGAGTAGATGGCCTATCTCAGCTGTAGAATTGCAACGTATATGAAGGTGGGAGAGTATGACAACAATATTTTGGCAAGACTGGGACTTCTGTATAGGAAGGGTTATCGTTCATTTTAATTAAATGTCTGGGTTCCAACTTGGCCTAATGCTTCTCAGTTTCCCATAAAGCTTCTAACATCCTTCAGGTTTCACCAAATGCCCTGCGTAGTGCAAAGTATGAGCTGTGCTGCGTGGTTTACACAAGAATGTATTTTCTCTTCAGAAGAGCTGGTTTTGGTGCTTTAAATTAATTCTTAATAGCCTGTTATTTTATGCTAGGCTGATGCTGACCGGTGATGCTGCTACATTTATTAAAAAAAAAAAAAATCCCAATGACTTTCAGTTACTTCATGTAGTCAGTCCAAAGTTCTTTCTAGACAGCTTTTGTCCACTTAATGATCTCGAGTCTGAGTCAGAATCACAGTATTTTATGTAAAAATCAATAAGAAGTTGAAATGCCAAGTGTAATGCCAAGCTATTACATCCATGGAAAAAAAGAGTAGGAGCAGTTACAAATTAAGAAGAGGAAAAAATTGTAAATGTTTGCTGTCCTGATGGTAATCTAAGTAATGCAACGCAGACTTTAGACAGTGGTCTTCTAGCTCCGTTTTGTAGGTTGATGGAAATGCAGAAAAGTCTTTTTCTCCATGTTTGTTTGCTTATTTTGCATTTGTATGTAGTTTTAATGCTGAAAAGTAGTACTTGTTACAAGGTCCTTTTATGTAGAAAGGATTGAAAAATATTTTTTTCAAATCATCCTGTGAAAATCAAGCTAACAGTCTTAAGCATATATGTTAAAATAACTATTTACTTCTGCAGTTTTTAAATTGTTTCAGGTTATTGTGTCCTTATTTCTGACTCAGATTTGTAGCTTTACAGGCGTTTAAAAATAATACTCCCATCTCTAAACATTGATTTGAGACTGTTAACTTTAAATGCCTGTATTCGAAAATTGCTGCATTTTGTTTCAGACTCTCACAGTTTCTGTTAAATAACTTCTGTGCAGTCAACAATCCAATCCTGGAAGCTGAAATGGGAAGCAGTCTTGCTGTTAGTTCTCTCTCTTAGATATAATGTTAAAAATAACTAGATAAATGCCTGAGTTGCCTTCCATTTTGAAGGTGATAGGTTTTTTCGGAGTGTTTTGTTTCTATCTATGGCTAGAGATAGAAGGCAGCTGAGCATTAATGGCTTGTTTGCCTTTTAGAGTATTGGGCTTATTATCTAAGAAAGCAGGCTGAAAGAGCACTGATGTCTCATTCTCCCTGCATTTGACTCCCACAGCTCTTACGGTTCCGCTGTGTTATAGATAAAACCACGCTGGGATGGATGTAGTTACCTAAAAGATTTCCTGTGCAATTTCCAGAATACCATCTCCCCACACTGCAACTGCCGTATCACGAGAAAAACGTGCTGTAATGGTACACTGAACTGAAAGTCACAAATGTACTGAGATATGCAATACAAAAATGTACTGAGATAAGCAAAAGAAAAGCATGTCCATGTCAGTGCATGGCCTGTGGTCCCAGGGTTGTTTCTGAGAGCAGAACCTGTAAGCAGCGCCTCAGGGGCTTCTGAGGATGTTTTACTGCTTCATCAGAGAATCTGAGTACGTTGCTTGCATATGGGTTGTGGTAAGAGTCTTGCTGCTGCAGCCCTGCTGCTGCTCTTAGCACCACACCATCAGAAGCACTGAGACAGTGGCTTACTGAACATGCAGAGATTTCAGTGAGACATGTAGGATTTCTTTTATGGCTGCTGTTTTGGGGTTAGGAGTGTTCCTTTTTTGTTTGTTTGTTTGTTTGTTTTTTTTTTGTACAGAAACCATTTGCACATAGTCGAACTTTTTCATTGCAGAGGCAGATTTTAACTGTAGCTATGTTTTTACTCCTTGTTTTACATAATCTTTTTCTCTGTACTGTTAATACAGTCTGTTTTGTGTGAAATAACATTTTCATGTACCATTTTGCCTCTCGTTTCTTGCTCAAGGCTTTGGTGGCTTTCTGCATTGAACATGTTAATTTATTATGTTTATTTCAGGCTGTTAATAAGTTACTGAGAGTAAGCCCAAAGTGTATTTCGGGATTGATGCATTTTTTCTTTGTTTGCAACTGGCTTAATACTATTTGTAAATATCTTAAAAAACCAACCCTTCCAGTTGTTTGAAGTTTTACTGCAAATATTTGGTATTTGCAATACATATTGTTAGGGAAACAGTTCTAGAAATTCCTGTAGAACAGTTTCTATATAATAGAAAGGAAATACCATACTTCCCTTCTCATGTGTGTTTGGTGATGTCTATTTCTGGATTTTGTTCCTGATCCTTTCCATTTGTTGTATCCCTTTATCTCTAATTTCCTGGGACTGACTTCAGTGCTGTGCACCATTGTTGTTCTACTCCGGTGATTCAGCTCAGAAATACCAATACATCTGTCTGATCAGCTCTCTTTTCCAGACAATTTTACGCTTTTTAGAAGTGCTGTGTGCTGTTTTTTCTTATTATAGAGTAACACCTGCTAGATCATTGGTTTTAGTTTCACAGCAATCCAGGATTTTAGCCTTACAAGATTAGGTGATGGCAGTGGTGTCAGCCCATTCTGAGTCTTGAGCTTAACTGTAGTCTGATGCAGGAGATCTGTTGAAACCGTTGTGACTTTCATTGCTTAAGGGGGCCTTGAAAGTGATCAAAATGCTCATTCTCTTTCTGCAGAAGTACACTACCAGTATGGATTTTGTACGGAAATTTGAACGACAGTGTGGCTCACAGGCCAGCGTGAAACGATTAAGATCTCATCCGTCCTACCACAGCTTTAACAACAAATGGAATTTGCCTGTTTATTTTCAAATAAGGTTGGTATGCATTTGTAGTCATCAATTCTTTCAGAAGTAGAGTTGTCACAGCAAAATGATACTGCTTAGGGTCAGATCTCCTCGTTACGTTACAAAGTTCCCCTTGTCAACAAAATCATAGAAGTCAAACTATGAGAATATAATTACTGAGCCAAGTCATAGCTTTATGCATCTTCCAACACTTTAGCAAAATCATAGAGTACATATTGCAGGGTAGCTGGTTGTCATTACACTGAATTTCATATGCTGCTTATGAACAGACCTAGGTAAGTCTTGAGTCTGGTTTCAAGTTCTGTTTTTCAAGTGCCGTTTCTCCCTGGAGCTAAACTGTATGTTGAGTGATACTGTTTGTGCAAATCCAGATGAATAATTACAGTGAGGGAAAAAGATATTCTTCTACAAAATAAAAAAATAAAGGGCTGACAGCTTCTAGCTTTTCCACATCTGGCTATGCTTCTGACCTATTATTTCTGTCTCACAGGACAATTCTGAAGTTCTAGATCTTGTAGGGTTGTCTTCTCAAAGATCACCCAGCAATTTTCTTTATGTAAGAAGCTATGTCATAAGTTCTAGCTTACTTTTCCAGCTGGTGTGATGTACCTGCAGCATTATGTTGTAAAGATCTCGTGGGAAGAGAGCAGAGAGAACCAAGAAAGCTCCATTTTAATTCTAGTAAAGCTAAAATTTTACAGAAAGGAACCATATTTGTAGGATGTCTAGCCTATGCATCTGATTTTAGGGCTGGTTAACAGGCCTCCAGGCAAGAAAGCTGCTTGTTGGTAAAGTCTGTTAGTTGTTAAGCGTTCTGTGTGTCATCTCTCTTGGTCCAAAGACTTCTGAGAGTCTCTGGACAGCTTCATACACTGTTACATGAGCAGAGTTTGTTGCCTTGAGGGTACTGCAGCAGTGTTAGTTGTGAATCCAGTCAAAGCAGAAGCAGCTAATAGTTTCCATCCCCAGTTTTGTTTCACATGTCTTTTAGTTCCTGTATGTACGAGGATGATTACTTGGTTTTGTGGATTGCTTTTGTTTATAGTCCAGTATACTAAGTAAGTTTTTAATATTCTGCCTTTAGTTTTGAACATGCCAGCCCAAGTACTGTATTAAGTGTCTGCAGTGTGTTTTACTTGGACTGTATATACCCTCTGGTCTTTGCATTGTACTTCAGTAGGGTTCAATAACGTTTTCTATGCTAGCAAAACCAGTTACAGGATGTTCTTTCCCTTGCTTCTCAGTATCCTGCTCATTTATTTGTTCCACCACGGCTGTTTCTGGGGCTAAACTACATGTTGGATCTCTGAAATGATCAGATCTTTTTTTCTTAAAAAGGGGGGAGGCAGCAAAGGGAAGAATTCTCAAAAAAAAAAAAAAATAGAGGGAAGAAATTGAGGTTTATTTTTAATGTGGATCACTTTTGTGACTATGTTTATAGCATGATTCTATAAATGGTAATTACTGTACAGCCGTAGACATATTTATGCAGTTTGTTTAATCCAGGAAAAAACTACAGTGATGCCAAATCCTGGAATCCTGTGAGGGCTGGAGCTAATACAAATCAGTGGCAGGAGTGTGGGTCTGGAAGCAGGCAGGGTCTTCGTGTTTTGGTGATCCAGTGCTTTTTATAAAATGATGGTTCTGGCTTCCTCTGACATCCTCTTCTGTTTTTTTTGCTTGCACAACTGTTCCTGCAGCTATGCAGTGAGCCAATATGAAGTACTGTTACCTTGGGCAAAAAAGGCTGACTTTCAACTCTAATAAATTTCTCCAAACCACTTCACTGTACAAATATTGATGCTGTCCCAAGGAAAAGGGCAGGAACACTCAATACAGTAGTGGTGCTGACTGTGCAGACTCTAAGGGTCTGTGGAACTGTAGCAATTATAAACCTCTTAACAACAGAAAGACATCATTAATAGGTCCCTGAATCTGCCCTTTTGTTTGAAAGTGCAACTGTTCTAATGCGTAACCACTTGATCAAACGTTGATGCTGCTTTTCATAAGATGGAAGTGAAGCTTCAGCATCTTCTCTCTGTTCAAAAATATTTTTTTTCCGATTGGATACTTTGGTGTCTGGCTCATACAAAGAAAAATAAATATTTTTCTTTTAAGATTATTATAAATCTGAATAGTTCACTATTTCAGTAAATGGCTAGATAACGGCAGCTGCTTCATCTTTTACCCTATCAATCCTTTATACCTGAATCATCTGACAACTTTTGGAATTGCCCATGAATTCTTCAGTGCACAAATGTGAAAATAATGCCATATATTCATTATGTATAGCAGCAAAGCTTTTTCTTTGAAGTGTGTAACTATCCTCAAATCATACAGGATTTTTATTGAAGTGTTATCTTACACTGTGACATTTACAGTTAAGGTTGCTGTTTTGTTTTTTTCCAATTGCAGAAATTGCTCAGAACAAACAGACCTCACTTAAGCCTGTACAAATGATTCTTTAAGGAGTGGATGGATGTAGAGGCATTTCTTTTGTAGCAATGCAGGCACAAGCACCCCCAGTAACTCTCTTCCTTGCCGTCTGTTTCATTTATGTCATTACAGCTGATAGTGGATAGTAATGAGCCTACATGGTAGATATTTTTTGCCCATCTAAAAAATATTCAGCAAAATTTGCATAATTTTTAAAAATCTGATTTGATTCTCTAATACTCTTCAGCGTAAGACCTGAAGACACTCCTTTCTCAATGAAGGTGTTGTACAGGCAGGAATGAGGGTTTGAAACCATTTCACAAATATTTCTAAAATATGTGCTATGTCTTGGTAGCAATTGAAAAAGATAAGTCACATCACTTGCTTTTTATTCCAACCCCTGGTGTGTCAATCACAGATCGCTACTTAAAATACTGTAAGCACGCATCTAGTCCATTAGTAGTTTGAACAAGAAAAGCTAGATGGGTCACTGCTCTGATCTGGAAATTACAGTTGAGAGGTTTTAAGATGAGCCTTGCAGGTTCATAATTGGTAACCTTGGTAGGTGTACAGATTACTCTGCACATAAAAGCAAAAAAGGAAAAATGACAAAAACTTATTATGGAGGACTGTAAAATACAGTTTTATTTCAGCATTAGAGGTAAGAACTTGGTGAAAGGATACATTTCTACAACTCCTGCACAACAAGAGTGCTTACCTTATACTTCTTTAAATATGGATAAGTACTGTAATGTTTTAATATTAATTTTGCTGTTACACCTCAAAAAATCAAGGGGTGGAATTTTTTTTTCTATTTTTTGATAGTTTCATTTCATTGGTTTCATTGTTTCATTGGTTTGTTCAATTTTTTTTAAAGGTGGGATAGGGGGTGTCAGGGCATCCTGTGAGGAACTAGTGATTTTTCAGGTGCAGAATTGTTTGCAGAACCTTATGCCACTGTTCATTAACAAACATGCAGAAAGCTAAAGGCTCCCACTGTCATGTGGCATGCTTGAAGGTCAGCTAAAGCAAGTACGAAATGATGTATTCACTTACAGTGTGAAAACAGTACCGATTAGAGGAAATAAAAAGCAGCAACAAAACCATTTCTAATAAAATCTAAGGACTTGACACTGAGCTATGGCTTTGATAATGCTCGTAATTGTGATTTTCATAATTTCCCAATGTATAAATTTCATATCTGCCTGTAAAATGTCAAACATTGTCTTTGCAGGATTTAAAAAACACACTTAAGATCTTTTCTTGTATGTGCACTGATAGCATAGATACTGAACATTGAAAAGCATTTAGGCATCAATTTAAGCAATTGTTGATTTATAACATTCAAAACTTCTATTTTTCAGATTTAGAGAAATAGCAGGGGCCTTTGAAGCATCGCTTTCAGATTCACTAGAGGAAGCACCAGGTAAACTTTAATTGCAAAAATTAATTATTTCCCTATTAAGAAGGAAGCACTGTTTTAAGTAGCAGTGGTTATTGTCTGTTTATTATTACTTACTAATGGGCATCCTGAGGGTTCACATGAGCTTTCTGTTTTCTTATGAACTCATTAAACAGTGGAATACATTTTTGTAGGGAAGGCAATATAAGACTACTGTTCAGTGATCGCTTACTAAAAACCCCTTTTTACCAGTAACAATTAACATATTTGTGGAAATGTCCCCTCAGTGCAAGAAGGAAGTATTGGCATCCTGTAAGTGACAACCAAAAGACAATGCTGTGTTATTGGGGCAAACTTTATTTTTATAGACATCTTCCCCACTACATAGCCCTATCTATTGGCAGCATTTAGGGTTGCTATAGTTCGTTTGTGTTGGTGTCTGCTCAAAAAACGTACGTTGATTTATGAGCAGATGAGGAGGTAAGCATAGGAAGGATTACAGTGGAAGGACAAATCTGGTGTATTTGTTAGAAGTACACTGTAATTAGAAAAGATGTTACTTCAGTTACTGGAGTAAATGCCTGTGAAGAAGGTAGCTAAGATTAACTTGTGCATGTGTATTTTTACTTCTGACTTTTAAATTATAGAACTGAAGAGCAAGGAGGAAAAAATAATGGTGATGAAATGCATAAATCCTACAATTTCAAGGCATTTATCTGAATCTTGCAGACACATTCCTTAGCTTTATACTATATAATATTAGTGCATGAACTGCTTTAAAAGTATTTGGTTTAAATATGGATATTCCTACTGTGTTTTCAATAAATATTGAAGACTTCTTTTTAAATCTCAGATAATGCAATTATTAACATCAGTGATGTTCCGTCTTTCACAGTGTGCTTAGGAACTTGACCTTTGTTGCCTGATTGTTTTCAGAGGGCAGCTCATATTGCCTTTTGGCCACTCACATGGTCTGGACGAGTCTTCTGAAGTGCTGGTCAGATCAAATGTTTTTACCACTGTTAGCACACCGTCTGTGGAAACTTAGTCTGCAAATTTTGGCACGTTACTCCGTGTTCATTAGTGAGGTAAGAAAACTATGTACTTAAGGTTTTGGTGATTAGTTATGTCCATCAGTAAGAGACCTCTTGAAACAAAATGTGTAACTTCTCTCTAATTACTGTTCTTCTGAACTTAAAAATGCTGAACAAGATCACTCAACCAGTTCCTGAGTTTGTTTTATATAAAGTATCACTGCAAAACATATCATTGGGCACAAATATCAGTATTGCTCAAGTATTACTGTCTGATGGTTGCCAAGATTGTACTATGTGTAAGATTGCTTCTGCCAGAGACAGAAGTAGCCATAATCTTGTGTTTTGTACAGTTGGTATCAATATGTTTTCATATTGATACTGTGAACTAGGTTGTGAAACTGAGCCAGGTGAAAACTAACCTTGCAAAAAAAATAAGGTGTTGAGTTAATACAAATCAGTTGCTGCATGGTCAACTGACTCAACATCGTAAGTCACGCTTCTGAGCAGAAGATCTTGTGCTTTGCCCCATTCCTAGCCATACAAGTTTCTCTCTCCCCCTTTCTTGTGTTACAGAATGACAGCATGATAGAATAATTTGGGTTGAAAAGGAGGTCTAGAGGTCATGTGGTCCAAATTCCTGCTCGAAACAGGGCCAGTTTAGATAAGGTTATGGAAAACCTTTTCAGGTTGAATTTGAATATCCAAAGGCAAAAATTTCAGTCTCTTGGGGAACCCTTTTACAATGATTGACCACCCTGGTAATTAAATATCTTTTTCCTTTTGATATAAATCCCTTTGTTGCACTTCATATCCATTGCCTGTTACTGTCACTGTATCTCAAGACAAAGTCTGATTCCACCTTCTCTGTACATTCCACTCAGGTAGCTGAAGACAGCAGAAAGATCTCCCTTTATCTTTCTCTTGAGAC